>NC_084790.1:15825573-18225573 GCF_028858725.1 Colius striatus | reverse complement strand
CTGGGATTTTCTTGGATGTAGCTCTGATGGAGAGTCTCTGCTCCACTCAAATTAAAACTAGTTTATAGGGTTACCTTTTTTTGGTATATGGCAGGTTTCTTGCACAACTTGGTGTTTGAGAAGATAACTGCCTCCACATTGAGTAACATAACACAGGTGACACATAACAAAGTTTGAGCAACCTACTAGTCTAATGGAAGATATCCCTGTCAATGGCAGTGGCTTTGGAACTAAATGATATTTAAATGTTGCTTCAAACACAAACAATTCTGTGAGTCTTTGATAATGTATCTGTGAGGAGAGCTTTCTGTCAGAGTACGGTAACATTAGGAAAGATATAGATAGTATTATTTTTGGATTTGATTATTTATTCAGAAGCAGCTGTTATAAAAGGAGTAGGTACTGCAGGCTTTTGCAGTGACAAAGTACAACCTGTTTTGTGGCTATGGCCTTCTCTGATCTTTACAGATACTGAATGTGTGTAACCAGGTAGAGTGAGGACTACCTGTTTCAAATCAGCTAAACAGATTTCTAAACGAGCTGCCAATGTTCCTGAAGAAATGGAAGGTCAATTTTCCTATCTTTGATGTTAGTTGCATAGAATGATTAAATGCACTAGACTTTCTGTTCAGAGAAAAGAAAATGGAATTGATAATTTCTGTAGGAAGTTTCTTTTTTGACTGTACTGTGCAGTATCAGATTTAAGTTCAACTTAGGTTTTATCTGTCTCACACAATCTTGGTATGTACTGTTATAGTGGCCAAGATCAGGGACCTAATTTTAGTGGCTGTTAGTACTTGCTCAAATATTCTAGTACTGAAAATTAATGACCATCTAATTGTAGATGTCCTGCTTGTTAAATTGGGTTGACTTGCCCTTTTAAGCTGATTTATGTATCTTTTAATGACTTTCTTAAGAAGGCTGTGCTGGATTTTATCTGTATGCATCTGAAAAAAAAAATCGTCTTGTTAGACTCCTACAAAAAGCTGTAGGCATGTGATTTTAATAGTATGATTAGTCCAAATTAAGATAACTAAATTCCCATCAAGTGCAATACACATATGTGGGACTTTCCATTGACCTAAATAAATGGATATGAAATGGCACACTGGGATACAGCATGATGTAGAAAGCATCTTAATACTTGCTGGGCAGCTTTGAACACTTGAATACAGAGGGTAGGTGTTTGTTATGTGTATGGACTGAAGGATTGTTTAATCCTCAGTGGGAAAATATGGAAGTTGTGCAACAGAATTGGATGGAAATAAGGAGAATCAGTGCTTTGAAACATGAAAGTATTTGAACTCTTGTGGATATAGCAGAGAGATATAAATGCCTTTCATATTTGAGTGCAAGATGAATAGTTTGAGTAGTGTCAGTGACCCAAATTTGAGAACTTAAAGCTAATCAGTCTCTTGGTTCATTTGTTCAGGTATCCTTGACTCCGTGTAACTTGTAATGCGGGAAAACTAAACAAACAGTGTGTATAGCTCAGGAGTCCTTAGCTTCCGGATGTGTCTGCCCTTCAGGTATCTGTTGATTCTTTCATTTCTTTCCTGAGGAAGGTGATGAACTTAGTTGAGACTGTAGTGTTGTCAGTGTGTGAGTCAGTGCCAACTTTTGGATTGAAACTGGGGTGACATCATGCTCTCAAATGAAAGAATTTTAAAAAATAATGTGAAGGCATATGCTACTTGATGGTCTACTCACTACAGAGGTTCTGCCCTTCTTTGAGGTGAAGATGGATAAGTGAACATATATTTTTTTTTTGTCTTAGCCCTGGAGTATAGTTTTTCAATGGGTCATAAGTTTGGCCAAGGAAGCTGTGTACTATGTCAACTAACTTGAAGAGTCATTTCCCACACCTTCTTGAATCAAAACATCAGGCTGGGGTTTTAGCTAGTGAGTCAAGAAAAGTGTTCACTGAGGAGCAGTTTTCTATACGTGGCTCCTCTGTACCAGGCAGCCTTACTTGAGAGCCTAAGCCTTTCTTACTGCTGCTGGCAGTTATTAAAAAAAGGATGCTTTGCGTGAGCTTGGGCAGAACTTGCTTTTAATTAGCTGTTGTCTGTTCCCATAAAAAAATGCTTGGTGAAGTTTGTCTGGCAAGTACAGAGGTAGATGCAAGCCCCCTAGGACCTGCTCTACTGATTTGTGAGGTGCTGAAGAAGTGACAAAGCCACTAGGCAGAAGCTTGTTGTATTGGCTGGGACTTGAGAATGCCGAGAGGAGAAAACACTATTCCAGGGGCATCCTGCTTCACTGAGGAGATGAGGACAAAATGACCTATTTGAGTTTCTCTCTGTTGCAGGAGTTTGAGACTTGGAGCCAAAATAGCATGGGGGAGATGAGCTTTGGTTTCTCCTGCTCCATGTCAGTAGAGGACTTCACATGGTGGTAGTCAGCAAGATGGTACTTGTTTAGCTCTACTGGCTAAGAAGTCTTTTTCTGAAGTCTCAGTACTTTCCTTAAATTCTACAGTTCTCATGAACTGCCTGTTTTTTGCTAGGAAAGTAGTGACCAAGGAAACGACTTCAAAGGCTTGAGGAGTGCTCCCTCCTCTTTCTCAACCTGTGTGCTTTCTAATCTGGTAATGCTGAGCTGTATCTGGACTTGGGTGAGAGCTGGTTGCAAAATTTCCCTCTGTAGAGTATTTGCTTGCTACCTTGGGTGCCCAAGGCAGGGTTTTGTGGCAGGATGAGCAGACTCTGAGGAGTTCCAGGACTGCCAGTAGCAAACAGACTGTAATGGCCAGATCTACAATGGCCTCACTACTGTGGGAGCAAGCCAAGCCTGTCGGAGTCTGTGGTGCTTCCATGAACATTTCATAAGAAAAGACTGGACAAGAAATGGGAAAAAAAGTGTGAGGAAACAGCTCCCCAAGCGTGGAGGTCTGAGGAGGGGAGGAGGAGGTAGTGCTGCTGACCTGGGGCATGTATATGCATGGCAGCTTGTGGGAGGACCCTGTACCACAGCAGATGGATGTTTCCTGAAAGAGCTGCTGGCTCTGGAGGTTTCTTGCTGAAGCAGGGGAAAAATACATTTGTAAGTCTGTCTTACTTGACCTACTGGGGGGTATTGAAGAGGAAGCAGGGGAGTTGAGAATGAAGGATTGAAGTTGAGCCAGGGAAGATGGGGTTGGAGGTGAGACAAAGGTTTTTTAATTTTGTTTCTCACTAGCTAAATCCGTTTTGTCAATGTGCTAATTCTCCTAAAATTGAGTCCATTTTTCCTGTGACACTCATTGGTAAATGTTTTCCTTGTTTTTCTTGACCTGTGAGCTTTCATATCCTGTTTTTGCCTCCTGTCCTATTGAAGGCTGAGTGAGTTTCTGGTGAGCCCAGCATGCAGATAGCCAGGCAGCAGGTTAGTCTCGATATCCGAAGACAGTGAGTATCTGAAAAACAGGCAATGTATTTAATATTAGCCAGACATAGTTGGCTAAGCAGAATGATACATTAAGGGCAAAGATGGCAAAGCTGTGTGTCAAAGGGCTTCCAGTTTTAGATAAGTCTACTCTAATGTTTGTGTGTCTGAGTTGTGACTTCTCCAAACTTTGTCACCTAGGAACTAACAGGCTTTGAAGTGACCCAGGAATGTGCATCCACAGTATCGTTAGTGAGAGGCTTTGTATTTTCTTGTGTTCTCCAAGTTGTGGTTGCAGAAAAAAATGGTTGCTGTGCGAGTGTTGTATGTCCCTAGGCAAGACAGCTGCTAGATGCATTTTTGTATCGATATCTGACCTAGCAACAGTTATTTGTCATCCTTTATGCTGGCAATTGATGATGTTTTTAAGTGTTTGTGGGACAGATATTCCTGACAACCATGGATCCTGTCCTTCCCACAAGGAAGTCAGATACTGGAGATTTTCTGAATTTTTGGGTAAGGAGTAGTTGCCTGGCGTGTGACTTGATCCATTCTTCTATTTACTAAACAAAGAAATCTTTTGATGTTGGTACTACTGCCTGTCTGTCTGTGGTAGGCAACCAGCTGTGATTGAAGATACGCAGTCATCCTCCCTAGCAATGAAGGACTGTAAGTTGTGTCTCTCTTCTAGGTCTTTGTCGTTTCTTTTGAGCAGTTAAATAATTAGGGTATTGGTGCTTACTTTAAGTGATATACTCAGATGCATAGGAGCTGCATCTTCAGTGTGCAGGTCAGTCCTCCTTAAAATGTATGGGTATTAAAACTTACCTACTCAATTGTCTTTGCAGCCAGTAATGAACTGATAGTCAGACCCCATTGCAATCCCGTGTCCAGTTTTCCACTATCACTTACTGTGGTGAGTGAATGATGATGTGAATCTACAGTATTTTTTTTGCACAGTGATAATAGCAATACTCAGAGATTGACTGTATTGATAGATAGACAGATATGCTGTTGTGGGAGGATCATTGTTGTCAAGAGTTCTGTAGTTGAGGATGGTCTAGAGGCTTGGTGAGGCTTTTACAGCTCCTGGACAGCTGCCCGCTATTTGCTGCTTATCTCTGTGGCAACAATAGCAGCAAAGGAAAAGCTTAAATAGATCAAGTGGGCTGCAGAGTTCTGTGAGCACAAGCGAAGGACATGGGGGTTCTGGAGGAGGTCTTCTCAGTGCTACAACTGAAGAGTAAGAGTTTTGGTGGAAGAAAACACTACTTGACCATTAATAAATGGTTGCCTTTTAAGACAGTGTGTCCCTCTGAGGAATGACAACTGATGGCAAGATGCGGGACAGCTGACAAAGTAAAGCAAAAACATCTTGGTGAACCCTATGGCACACCTGAGGAGAAGGACAAAGGAGGTATGGTGAGTGGGTGTATCCAGTAGTAATGGCTTGCAGTTAAGTGAGGAGAATAGAGATTTGGGCTCCAAATGTGTGGAAGTGTTATAGGAATGAGAGAGGTCACAGGAAGAATGAACAGGCCGAAGGAAAACTCACTTTGAGTGCCCATATGCAAGTATGTGCAGCCCAGGTTACAAACAGTGGAATGCAGAGATATTTGTGTGGGTCTGCTGTGGGACTGCTGAAGGAACTGATGTACAATGGGAATGGTCATGTGACTGTTGACCAATGATGAAGAAAAAAAGGCCTTCTTGGAAAGAGGGAGAAACAGTTTGTGCTTTGTCTTGAAGAGCAGCACATGTGTGGAGCTCTTCTGGACAGAATTAAGTCATATCAGACTTGATTGTAAAGAAGACCTGTTGGCAGAGTTTCAGTAGGGAAAATCATGAGGTTTATAGGAGGTGGAAGTGAGGACAAGACATAAGGGGGAAGCTTTGCCACTGAATAAAGGGATGAGGTTAAAAGCTAGAGCTCAGCTGCAGTTGAAGGATAGAAAGGGCAACAAAATATAGACAAGGCCATGAAGTGCTTAGTGTATTGATTGCTTCTGTCTTCACTGACACAGTCTTTTGAGCTTTTTTTTTGCATAAGGAGAGGGTACAAAGAGGAGAAGAGCTGTGAGGACTAGAAGAGGATCAGGTTTGGCATCTCTTGAAATCTCAGATGTTCTTGGTCCGTGAGTCTGAAGGTATAGAGGGAATTATTTGCTGTCGTGGTGAGACTACTGTCTAATATTTTTGACAGATCAAGGAGGTCAGGGAGTTCCTGATGACTGGAGAGAAGCAAGTTTTGCTGCTATCAAAAGTGAGTGTAATAAGGATTATAGGGAGAGCCTCACTGTAGTCCTGCTGTAAATCATTATGCCATATGTCTTCAAAGTAATTTCTGTGCACATTAAAACAAAGGCAGGATTGATTTACCAGGGGTAAACTGTAATGGAACTGTAGTCTTTGAAATTAGTAGGTCTCTGCATGAGAAGTGATAAATGTCTTTTGCATTGAGTTGAACATAACTCTGTGTGGCTTCTCACAGAATCTTTGTAACAACTTTAGGATATGAAGATTTAGGTGGATGAGCAGCTAGATAGGTGGGTAGGTAGGATTTTTGACCTTGAGGTTCACTGGTTAAAAACTTGATCATCTTCCTGGAGGCTTGTTTTAAGTGGAGGTCTTGAAATGTCTGTGCCATCTGTGGTATTGACTGTTTTCTTAAGTGACCAGGGAAGAAGGAGAACGTTGACCCTCACTGAGTCTGCAGGCAACAACTGAGGGGTGTAACTAATGTTGTCAAGGGCAGGGTTGCTCTTCAGAGGGACCAGAACTGGTGAGAGGAAGGGACTACCAGGGACCCTGTGCAAATCAGACCGGAAGTATATGCAGCCCTATCTTGGGTGGACAAAGACACAGCAGCAATGCCAGTGGGACTAGGGGGAGAAGGCCCTGGGCTGTGGCAGACAGTGAGTGGAATAGGGCCAGAGCAGCTGGAGATAAGATAAAGTATGCCTGGCAGGAACAACTGGACAGTGGGCCTGAGGTGGAGGGCTTCTGGCCTACGCAGGAAGAAGCCCTCAGCAACCTGGTCTGACTGCATGGCTGAGCCTGCTCTGAGCTGGAGGATCAGACGGGAGAGTTGCTGAAGTTTCTGCTAGCCTGAATAACTCTAATCTGTATACAGCTTTTAGCCTATGAAAAGCATTTATTGGTCAGAACCCAGGCATGGCAGGGCCATTTGGTTTCAGTTTGAGAGAAAGATGAGACAGACTCAACTCTGATATCAAAGCCTTTGTTTTCATAGTATGGTTGAAAGGTCTTTTTTCTGGAGGGTAGTTTTGCCTTGCTGTATCTGACCTAAAATGATGGAATTGTATTGAAGGCACAGGCTAGGATAGGTAGAAGATGTCAGGATCAGATTCTGCTTTGTCATTTGTGCTCTTCAAGAGGTCATTGGTTTGGAACATATACTGTAGCTTTGTTTCATGTGATATAGGCTTTATGTAGAGAAGAAGCTGATAAATCCAAGCTATTGGCTGTTCTTACAATTTTACCTTTCAAGGTGAAATTGTCCTTTGCACTTTTTAGCAGTTGTAATACTACTTAGATACTCTCTTCTTATCCTCTCCTTCAGGCTGTAGGTATTTAGGAGAGCAATTAAATACCTAGTATGGTCACCCACTATGTGGGCAGCTGTCCTCTGATGCATATCATCAGCTAACAGTTTTTCTCTTAAGCAGTTTTTTTAATGAATAATAGTAGAGCCAAAATGTTTACAGATCTTAAGAGGAAATCATAGAAGCACAGAATGGTAGGGGTTGTAAGGGAACTCTGGATATCATCTAGTCAAACTCTTGCTAAAGCAAGTTCACCTAGATCAGGTCACAGGAACATGTTCAGCCAGGTTTACAAAACCTTCAGAGAAAAGGAGGCTCCACATCCTCCCTGGGCAACATGTGTCAGGATTCCCTCAGCCTTACAGTGAAATAGTTGTTCCTTATGTTCAAATGGAATTTTTGTTCCAGCTTTTTTCCATTACCCCTTGTCCTGTCACTAGATGCAACAGGAAAAAGTGATGTCCCAACCTCCTGACATCCACCATTTAGATATTTTTAAGTCTTAATGAGATTCCTGCCCCCCCCAGTCTCGTCTTCTCTAGAATGAACAGCCCCAGTTCCCTCAGCCTTTCCTCATAATGAAGATGCTCCAGTCCCCTGATCATTTTGATGACCCTGAGCTCTACTCTCTCCAGAAGTTCTCTGTCTCTCTTGAGCTGGGGAGCCCAAAACTGTACACAGGACTCCAGATGTGACCTCACTAGAGCAGAGGAGAGAGGGAGGAGAATCACCCTCAACTGCTGCCCACACTCTTCTTAATGCATCCCAGGATGCCATTGGCCTTCTTGGCCATGAGGGCACATTGCTGGCTTGTGTTCAGTTTATTATCAACCAGCACTCCCAAGTCTCTCTCCAGCAGGTCAGTCCCCAGCCTGTACTGATGCCTGGGGTTGTTCCTTCCCAGATGCAGACCTCCGAACTTACCTTTGTTTAACCCCATGAGGTTCCTCTCTGCCTGACTCTCAAGCTGATCAAGATCCCACTGAGTGGCAGCACAGCCTTCTGGGGAATCAAGCAGTTCTCCTAGTTTGGTGTCATCAGGGAACTTGCTGAGAGTATACTCTGCACCCTGATCCAGGTCATTGATGTAGATATTGAGTAAGACTGGCCTCAGAACTGACCCATGTGGAACCCCACTAACCCCAAATAATTTAGTCATATCTTCCTCTGTATAAGTTGACCTATTAAAAAAATATATAGTGATCTGTCTGAAGTTGTTTAGAATTTTTCAGAGGCAGATCATCTGGTGTCCTATGGATCATGGTAACTTGATCTGGACAATACCCATCTTTGTTAGAGTCTTTGGTGCAATGAAAGAGAAAATGTGGCTTGATAGGAAATGAAAAATGGAAAAAATGTGGCTAATGTGTCAGAAGACAGAAGATCACTAGTCATCAGTGTAAGTCTGTTCATGTAGCAATATCATCTATATCAGGTTCATTTTATGATATATTAGACTTGGATATCCCTTTTCTTTCAAAAGTAACTTATTCTATTTTTCCCCTTTCATGATTTGTGGAGGCAATTGGGGCATCATATAATTAAATGATAACTTGAATAGGGGAGGCAAAGGACTAGCTGCACTTCTGTGCTTTTATGGGGTAGAGGAACTTCTGTATATCAAATGAAAAAGTTTTAAAGCTTTGTCTATAACCACTTAATTTTGACAATAATGCTTTTAGTATGTACCTCTACTTCCAGTTATCAACTGATCATGTATAAAAAGACATGCCTCTTTTGAATTAACAGTATGTGACCAATTGGTCACGACTTGTTCATATCAAGGTACCTTACTTGATGTCCACTTTTCTGTGTACTGTAACACTGAGTGATCTTGGTAGAATTAGAATGTGGAGATACAGTGAAGGATGATCCTTAGCATTAGAGGCAGAGGTGGAGGAAGGAGGGTTCCTAAGTAGTTGAGGTATTGCCTCTGGCTCAGATACTTTTAACAATAGCTAGCTACCTCTGTTCTGCTTTTTTTTTTCTGGAAAAAAAAAAACACCAAAAAATCCTTGCAATATGATGTAGTCATTTTTTCCTGGAACTTGGAGATAGGAAGGAACAGAATACAGCCTTTCTCAGTGGGATGAACAGTAGTGATCGTGAAAACCAGGTGGCTAATTGGAGGATTCTGGAGGGTTAGAAAGCATGAATGGCTAACGGTTGTACTTCAGCATCTTTGCCATGATACTGCTGTTTTCTTCATTGCCTGCAGTCCTTCAAGTGCAATGCATACCTCATATAAATGCCTCTGAAGGCCCTTAAAAGTAAGGATCATGAATTGCACTTCTGGCATGTTCCATCTCGTGGCCATTCATTCCAATTAGCAGTGGAGATTCTTTATGTAGATATGGTTGCTGTCTTCTACAGTCACATTACTTCTTTGAACCCAAAAGATATCTCTTAAAATGAACAAGAAATTCTTCTCCTTGAATGAGAGCAGAACATAAACAGCTCCTGTGAGACTGCTAGTAACTAACCATTGTGGTGTTGAACTGTGGCTTTTTTCTTGGACTTTGTACTACAAACACATTGACTGAAGTTAGTGTTCTAGCCAATTAAAATAGAATAAGTGATAAAGTTGTTCTCGCAGCCTTCCTGCTTCTGGGGAAGCCCATTGCTCAGGATTTAATCTTGAGAATCAGTTTTAATGCATTGAAGTTGAGTGAAGTAGATTGAATAGATAGTGGTTGAGCTAGAAAAGGTTTAGCCATGTGTCCTGGTTTAGGCCCATCAGGGAACAAAGGCCACGATTAGCCTCGAGTACCGAAGAGGCTGAGGATTGCTCGAGGGCAGGGAGGGCTTAATCGCAGCTTAAGGTTCAGGACAAAACAGAACAGGCTACTCGGGAAGAAAACAGAAAATAATTTAATGCAAAATCAACTAAAACATAACCCCAAAAACCCAAAACGTAACCAAAATGAAACAACCCAGAGTAATACATCAATGGAGAGTCCAACCAGCCTTTTTAAGAACACCTTCTTGCCACACCTCCCCTCTTCCCGGGTTCAGAGCCCTGATCCCGGTGTTTTTACCTTGCCCCCCCCGAATGGTTCGGGGGGGCAGGCAGTGGGGGTTTCAGTTAGTCGGTTTCCGAGAGCTTCTGCCATTTGTCCCTCCTGAGGATGGGTGAACTCCACACCAGTCCTCCCTGCAAGTCCGTGGGGTAACTCACAAGCATGGCAGACCTGCACAGGCTGCTCCGATGCCCACTTATTCCAAAGGCTGCAGCTCCTCTCTGCCTCTCGTGTGGGGCTGCTCTGCGGCGTGCAGGCTCTCCAGCACGGCCTGGGCCATGGCCGTCTCCCCACACAGTCCCTCGCCCGTCCGGGCTCACTCACATGGAGCTGTTGGTGGCTCTCAGTCTTGCCACGGATCTCCATAGGTTTCAGGGGCACAGCTTGCATTCTCGCCACGGCTTGCAGAAGGGTCTCTGGTCTACTGCTTCTTGTTCCTTAAATAGTGATCGCAGAGGCGCCAGATTGGCCCAGCTGGGCCGGAGGTGGGTCTGAACCTAGGAGCCGGGGGAGGGTCTTCACTGCAACCCGCTCCCCCTGTTATTAAGCCAAAAGCTGCTCCTTGCTAAATCAGAACACCATGCAACTGAAATGTGGAGGTAGTGACTTGGGGAAACTTGGTCTATCCAAGCTGCAGAATCTGATCATGTGAACAGATAGAAAATAAATTTGAAGCCTGGAAGCAGAGAGATGTCTTGGAGCAAGAAAACCTCCAAAGCTGTAGTAATCAGATGAAACCTTAAGTGTCCTGATTGAATGCTTAGTCTAATGACTAGATAGTTGTAGGTTGTTCTACCACCATGACTGCTGTCATAATATCTAGGTGAGACCTTCAAACTCATCCTTTCCAAGTTATGTCAAGAGTGAATTGTTTAAAAGGAATGCTTGATCACCCTGTTCTAAAGAATCTGCCTGATTTTTTTTATACATTTTTTCAGTCTACTGAATTATAACAACCTTTCAACTTCATATAAATAGCCTTTCCTCAAGGTCACTTTCTGCACTGAACTAACCAATGTCATCAGTTTATTAATGAGTGGCATTTGTAATACTCTTAATGGTGAGCTGCTACTGATCTCTGTGGCTCTTCCTCTAAAAACATACTTCACAACAGTTATCTGCAGTATATTTTCCTTGAATTGTTGTATTGTTCCTTGATTAGGAAGTACTTATGACTTAGTGTGCCGTGTGGGTGTAGGCAGAGCACAGCTTCTTGCTATCAAATCAACATTTTTCTGATTTTTTGTATTATGAAATTTGTTCAAGCTACATGTAGCCACCTTTAAAACCTACAGTATTGCTGCCTATCAGTAAAACATCCTTGGAAATGGTACACAGATCTGTACTTGTTTTCTTCCCTCCTTCCTCCACCCCACAAATATCTGTGAAGGGAAAGGATTGTAAGTGTCCTGGGATTTACATCTTTTCCACTCTCTTCTGTGAGAAGCAGGGTGTAATATTGTAGGAAATTATTTCTCTTGCATGTAATACTGTCTGATTTGGAGCAAGTGAGGGGGAACCTGTGAGGACTCAGACATGTTCATTGTGGGGCCTCCTGCCAATGAGCAAAGGATTGATGTTGAAGCTGTGTACTTTTCAATCCAGTCGCAATAAGCTAGTGTTGTTTGTATTAAGGTATTGGCTGTCTTTTTTTTTTTTTTAATGTAAATCTTCGCTGAATTTATATGAAATGAGTCAATAAGTGAAATATGCAACTGTACTGGAGTTCTTGCCTGCCTGATGCTCTATGTGGAATTCTTGGAAGCAGAAGTGGCCACTTAAAGATAACTGTATTTGATTCTGGTACATGCTGTTTCTGATGGCAGTATGAGCCAAGACACTGGTAAGACTAAGGAAGCTAGGTTATGCAACACCAGGATTCTTCATCAGTTCAGTGTTCCTACTCTGCTCTTAATGCCTCTTTGTGTGCAATGGATATGGCATTTCAAAACACCATTCTCTGGAAAAAATGAGTGTATTGAATAATCAGATGAGTTAAAAACAGAGATTTTGTTAAACTTCAATTAGTACTTTCCAGTTATGGTTCTGTAAAATAGGCAGACTTTTGCGTTTTGGGATAGGTATTTGGGGAAAGTCAGATTGACTGTAGATACGAGGCTACAGGTAATTAGAAGATGACTAACTTAGGTAGCATCAATTAGCTATTGTCCAGTCATTTTGTCTGTCAACATTTTGAAACAATGTCTTAATTTCTCATTGTGGTATTAATGGAGTGGGAAGCAAAAACCCTGTCAACAGTTAAGTTGGAGCTGCTTGATTCTTCTGCCAAAGGTTGTAGCAGAAGAACACAGGTGTGCTCAATCTAACAAGTGTTCTAGGCAAGGAAAGATTAAATAGATTGGAGGGCTGGAATTATTTCAGTTTAACATAGCTGTAAAATGTAATGCTTTCGGGAGATGTCAATGAAGACTCTACTTAGTGAGGAGTTCCATAGGCAAGATTTGATATGTTTCATGGTGTCATGGTTTAGCAAGGAGCAGCTTTTGCTTGGTAACAGGGGGAGCTGGTTGCAGTGAAGACCTAGTAAAGAGTTTTTGGACTCTCCCTGGCTCCTGGGTTCACATCGACCTCAGGCCCAGCTGGGCCAATTTGATGCCTCTGCGATCACTATTTAGGGATGGGAATTTGAAGTGCTGGCAGGAGGTGTAAGAGTGATACAAGATGGAGGCGACCACACGGACCCTACAGCCAGAGAAGGAGGAAGGAAGGAGAAGCAATAGACCAGAGATCCCTCTGCAAGCCGTAGCGAGAATGCAGGCTGTACCCCTGCAACCCATGGAGGCCCTGGCAGGACTGAGAGTTACCAGCAGCTCCGTGTGAGTGAGCCCGGACGGGCGAGGGACTGTGTGGGGAGACGGCCGTGGCGCAGACCGTGCTGGAGAGCCTGCACGTCGCAGAGCAGCCCCACACGAGAGGCAGAGAGGAGCTGCAGCCTTTGGGATAAATGCATGTTGGAGCAGCCCGTGCAAGGCTACTGGGTGTGTGTGAGGTACCCCATGGACTTTCAGGGAGGATGAGTGCGGAGCCCACCTGTCCTCAGGAGGAACAAATGGCAGAAGCTATTGGGAACAGACTGACTGAAACTCCCACTCCCTGCACCCTTGGGCCGTTCAGGGGGGAGGAGGTAAAAACACCAGGATCAGGGCTCTGAGCTCCGGAAGAGGGGAGGTGTGGCAAGAATGTATTCTTAAAGGGCTTATCGGACTCTTCATTGTTGTGTTACTCTGTCTTGTTTTATTTTGGTTATGTTTGGGGTTTTATGGTTATGTTTTAGTTAATGTTGCATTAAATTATTTTCTGTTTTGTTCCCCAAGCCTGGGGAGTAGCCTGGTCTGTTTTGTCCTGAACCTTAAGTGGCAATTAAGCTCTCCCTGCCCTTAGGCAATTTTCAGCCTCTTTGGTACTTGAGGCTAATCGTGGTCTTTTTTTCCGTGATGGGCCTAAACCAGGACGTTTGAAAAATCCCAGAAAGCCAGAACAGTGAATGAACTTGTACAATGGATCAAGCAACAGTTGCTGTTCAAGGTAGTTTTTTTCTGCTGCAGTTCATTCCCAAGTGTTTTTTGTTTTCTTTTTATAGCTTGCATACAACTGTTCCTTAACACTGACAAATTCAGTTCTGAAGCCTCTGTAAAGGCATGACACATCTTGTCTGTTTCCAGTTGATCAGAAAGCTGTCACAAACAACCTTGAGAAGATAGATTGTGCAGTGGAAATGTCAGAGCAGAAATGGGGAGATATGCCAATGTGATATGTCATGATTTGTGTATTTATAAAAACAAATTGAGCCATAAAGCTTTATTTCTTAGGATTCCTCGCTGAGTCTAATTCAATGAGTGCATTGACTTCCTTGGAAGGTAAGAGTGGTGTTGACAGGATTTTTTTAAAAGAAGTATTGTCTTAACACAGGTCTTGCTTTCACTTGTTTATGCCAGTAACAGCAGCAGGGTTGTAAGCTTGAAGAAAAAACAGTGCTTATTAAATAAAACAGACTACTTTCCTGAACATAGGCCAAATGCTTTAATGTACTCTTGAGAACACTGTTGTCATGGGCCATATTCTAGTATATTTTATCTAACAAACTGGATAATTAAATTGCATGGCAAGTGGAGGACTGTGTAGAGTCATAGTCTAGGGTGGGTGTAATGAGCAGTATTGAGTGACAATTTTAGAAGCTGAATGCTACATTGACAAATACCTTTCCTGGAGTCTTGTGTGTGTGAGTTAACTATTGTAAATGAAGAAATAAGTACCACAACTCTACTGCTTTACTGTTGCAGAGACACCTTGAAGGTATCAGCCTGTCCACAGGACGTGTGTTTGGTACACCATCTTATTTTTCCATGCATTACTGTAACATAGTACTAGTTTGAAACTTTACTAATATTGTGACCTTCAGCTGAGATTTTGTGTTACATACTCCCGAAGTCTGTCTTCTCCTATGTCTTATTGCCTTACCTTGACTGTTAAGCATTTTTGCTGTTGACACAATTGTGGAAAGTAAAATTTGTTTGTGTAAATTTACCATAATGTATTTCTGCACCTGCAAGTATGTTGAAATGTTAATGAAATATAGTGTAAATGAACAATATTTGCCATTGCAGATGAATTATTAAGATGACTACTTGATGGGTTTTATATGGGTGGTCAAAACTTCTAAGTAACTCTTCGTAGTTGCAGGAGAATAGAAGGATACAGACTTGATAGCACTTGACACAAGCAGAATATATTTCAATGGCTAGAGCTGATGCTAGTAGGCTCTACTGCTTGAGCTTTTTTAGTCCATTAAAAACTGCCAAAGGTACTTTGGTTATATTAATGACTGAAACAATTCAGAATTGCAGAGATTGACAGGCACTGTGGGAGATTTGTATGTTCAACCCCTGGTTTAAAGCAGGGTCAACCTAGAAGAGGCTGACAGAGACAATGTCCAGTTTCAGTTTCGGATATCTCCCCATCGAATGAGAGAGGGTGAGCTTTTCAGTCCTTGTCCACATTCACTGTGGTAATTTTTTGTGTGTTTATTTAACATGTTCTGACACTGAACAACTCTGAAAATAGTATCTTTTTCACCCTGTTCCATCTGGTATTTGTACCAGTCTTAGCAGTAAAAGTCAAGGTGAAGAAATCATAGACTAACTCAGCCTCCTTTGTGTCCACTATCACCAGGTTCAGTGGCCAATCTGGCCTACCTTTTCTGTGATAGTCTTCTGCCTTTCTTCTTCTATATATAATTACTTAAGTTGGCCTAAGTGCTGGAAAGTTGAATTAACTTCCAGAGCTATTAAGTGCATGTGTCATCGGCTAGCTTGCGAGCGCTAAAAAAAAAAAAAAAAAATGCTCAGAATGCTTTTTCCTCCCTCTATATTAAGATACAAGTGGTTGATTTTTAAGAGATGGTTTTCACTAATGTTTTTTGGTTCTGCTTCTTACACCTCTTAACCATCTGCAAAAAAAAAGAGCTACGAAATAAAGATCTACAAACTAAATTTTTCAGGCTTAATGCAAACTTAACATGTGATTTCCATCTTACCGAAGAGCTAATGTCCTTGTATTCAAAGATGCAGCCTAGCTGTAGTTAAGGGTCCTGTGTTATAGCATGACTACTTACTTTGCTTCTTCTGAGTCTTGAAATGGTATAGAGTACATAATTAAATGTTCTTTTTGAAATTACTGTTTTATTTGTAATCTGTTTTCTGTATTGTGAACTGTGAGAGAAGGATGCAATAATTACTGGAGATCTGGTTTTGGGGGAGCTCTGGTTGTTCAATACCATCTAAGTTCTTGTTTTGAGGACTTATGTTAAAGTCCTCTTGCACTGAAAGTATTCTAGGAGTGGGAGGTCTTTCATAGAATCATAGAATGGTAGGGATTTGAAAGGACCTTTTGAGATCTAGTTCAACCCCCCTGCAGAAGTATGTTCACCTAGATCAGGTCGCACAGGAACATGTCCACGTGGGTCTTGAAGACCTCCAAGGAAGGAGACTCCATAACCACTCTGGGCAGCCTGTGCCAGGGCTCCCTCACCCTCCCAGTGAAATAGTTTTTTCCTATGTCTAAGTGGAACCTTTTATGTTCCAGCTTCATCTCATTACCCCTTGTCCTGTTGCTAGCTACAATAGAAAAAAGGGATGTCCCAACTTCCTGACACCCACCTTTTAGATATTTGTAAATGTTAATAATATCTCCCCTCAATCTTCTCTTCTCCAGACTAAACAGCCCCAGTTCCCATAGCATTTCCTCGTATGGAAGATGTTCCAGTCCCCTGATCATCTTGGTGTTCCTGTGCTGGACTCTGTCCAGAAGTTCTCCATCCCTCTTGAGCTGAGGAGCCTAGAACTGGACACAGTATTCCAGATGTTTCACATTTCATCTGCACAGCACTTCAGACTTAGAGGAACTCTTGTTTTTGTGTTTGAGCTTTACTGCTAAGAATGAAATGAATCTGCATGCAAGGCTGCATGGATTCTAGTGGCACCTGAAAATATAGTAGACACTTCTTATTTAGGAAGATTACTGTTTATTTTAGTAACTTTGTGTTTTACTTGAGAGCCAATGTGAAAAAAAAAATTATCTTTGAAAGTTTCATTTGCATGCTGGCATATATGCAGAAAGAAAGAATTTGTTTGTTTTGCATTAAGCTTGTTACATAATGTTTTTCTTTCTGAACTTGACATGCTAACAAAAGTGACAGGTAACATTAAAAGCTTAAATCAGTTTCTTGTTAACAAAAATAGCTAAGTATCTTCGGAGCCAGTTGTCTAGAATCACTCTTCCATTTTGTCAAACTCAAACATTTCCTTAATTTGAATGATTTCTAAATAAGAAAAAAACAATATTGATGGAACCGGAAATAGAGTCGTAAATCTTTGAACTAAACAAAAAGGTTTTACAGAAATGACACTGAGAAGTAATGTAAAAGGACTGTATTTTGACAACTTTCTCTATGACAAGGTCTGTGAGAGAAAATGTTAGAGTGTACCAAAGGCATGATGGCTAGATGTATCTGTCTGTATCTCTGGGAAGACTTTATAGAAAGACTTATTGGAAGTCTATAGACTGTTTTTGTGTGAGAAATCCTAAGAGGCAAAACCCTTCTCCAGTTGTCTTTGTCCTTAGTCGACCAGAGTTTGAACTGAAGCTACTGTTTGTGTGATTTGAGCAAGACTGAAGTACCTTGGGTAGGAACTCTGATATTGGTTGGCTGGTTGGAAGGTGGCTTGCTTAGCTTTTGTGGAGCAAAAAGGAACTCCTGTGTATTAACAGATTTTGACTGAAATTTATTTCAAGTAGAAGAAACAGCAGATGTCTAGCATCTACTTATGTAGAGGAAAGTGGCAATGAAAGGATAGAAGAGAGACTGAACATGATAAGGTAGTCTTCTCTGAGTAAGTGTACTAGATCTATAGCTTCAAAGCAATAACTGCAGTTGACAAGTTCATTAACTTCCCTGACTTACCAAAAAAATAGGACTAGTGAGTATGTCCAGTCTTGCACAACTCTTTCTCTTAAGTCTTAAACTTACAGGAGAGCTGGCCATCTGTTTTAGGATGTGTATAACTGTCAGTGTTTAAATAACTGCATTTGGTGCCAAAACTTCGTCCTAAGTACTACTTGAGCTGAGCTGGGGTAAAGAATAGAAAATAGAATTAAAAGCACTTTAATGGTCTGTACAAAAATAAAGTGTGTTATGAGCTAAGGAGAAGTTACTATTTTGTGCCTCATAGTCATTAACACTTCCAGTAAGCTTGAGTCATTCTGTGAGATCTCCTGGTTGTGAGACAGTGTTACCCCTGTATGACAGATTGTGCCGAGGAGGAAGGTAAGGGTTTTAACTCACTGAGTTAATGAATTGAAAGAAATTCAGTATAAACAAATTCAAATGGCAGTGGAACACTTGATGCATGAAAATTACGCTAAAACCTGATTTAATAAAAGGAATTGGGTAGCATGGTAATTTGGGAAAAGTGAAGTTCATGTAGCATATTGATACACCCTGGCACAGTTGTTTTTTTTTTTTGCGGTCAAGTATCAATTCAGATGCCGGGTGGTATATTGCACAGTGTACTGCGTAAGTATCTGATGTGTTAAAACAGAGTTTCTGAAGAGAAGCAGGTAGTCCAGGTAGTCCTTAAATATTTTCAAAGCTAGAATAAAGATGGAGCTTATTTCTAAACTCCAGATGAAATGCAGTTGTATCCTGATAAAACCAACTGGTTTTAAAATGAGATTTTTTTTTTTTTTAAAATACTATAAGGGATGTTTTTAGTAGTCTTGTAGCTGACAGTTTATCTGCTGTAATTGGGTGATATTGCTGGTACTAGTGTATGAAAAGTTAAAAGTAACCTCCCTGAAGAAACAGCTTGTCTGTTTCAGTGTTTCTTGGTTTTTGACAATGCCAGGAAGCAAGTGATATGCCTTATATTTAAGACATAAACTGATGATGCTGGTAACTATGAGTAACTGTTGAAGCCTGTAGATAGCTGCTGCTGATTATTGTCACATCTGGGATTTCTCTTTTTTGTGCAAGCACTGTACAATTTGGAATTCTGAAACTTCAGGTGTAAGGGAAGTTGCTCTCTGAGTGTGTTTAGAGTTGCAAGTGGGACTGCAGAGGTTATTGCTATGAAAAAAAGCAGAAAAGAGAACTGCAAGACTGTTGAGTATTTCATCTGGTAAGCACCCATGGTAATTAGGATTGTGGGCTCTTTCTTTTTTTCTGCCTTCATGATTTGTATCTTTCTGTATCTTTTTGTGTATATGTGCTGCTCATAAAGACGCAAGAGGTCATTGCCAAGCTCTAGAGAGCATAGTGCCCTACATGCAGATGGATCTTTTGTGTGGCCTAAGTGAAATATGTGCTTTCACACAGCATCCCAAAAGTGGGATAAATGAGGTTTTTAATGAATGACTTACCAAATTCTAACATAACATCTAGAGTAAAAGTATCTAGTGTTTGCATCATTACCAGCTGAGACTTGCTATCTCTATATTCTTTCAAGGAAACCCTTTACAAGTATATAATGCTCTTTTCATGATTCAGGTCATATGGACTTTTGACTCCTTGTCAAGCCACTGAAATGAGAAAAAGTCTAGCTGTCCTGACAGGGGAGGGCTTCAAATGACTTTTGCCCATAGTGGAAAGTTAGAAAATTTAAAAAGAGGAAGAATCTTTAAGTTTAATAACTCGTCAAAACTTGACCAAAATGCTCTGGTGAAGTTGTTGAGGAATGGTAATGGAGGAATGAGTTGACATCATGTTATTAATGATGGTATACTTTTTGCAAAGTTAGTAGCCAATGCTATCTTACAGCCATTGATTCAAATTGTTGAGGTAGATTTCTGTACTTAGCTATTAAGAATGAAACAAATTTAATGAAATCTCTACCTGGCTTATGTCTAGAGGTGGATGCTTTTTCTGGTCTCCAGGGTTCAGGAGAGACGTGAATATACTCAAGAGAGTCCAATGAAGGGCGATGAAGACAACGAAGGAACTTTGAGTATTTCTCTTACTGTGGGAAAAGGCTGAGAGAGCAAGCTTAGGGAATCTCATTAGAGTGTACAACAGGGAGAATGCATAGGGGATAAAGCTAGACTTTTTCCAGGGTTGCTTAGTGAGAAGATCAGAGGCAGTGACACAGACTGAAACACAAGAGGCTTTTTCTGAACATCAGAAAGCACTCATTATTGTGAAGGTGGTCTGAGGACTAGCACAGGTTGCCCAGAGAGGTGGTTGTGACCCACCTTGAAGATGGTGAAAAGCTGTCTGGACACAGTCCTGGGCAACTGATTCTGGGTAGCTCCATTGGAGCACATCAGTTGGACCAGCTGATCTCCAGAGGTCATTTCCACCTTCAAACACTCTAATTCTGTAACTTAATTGGTCAAGTATTCTAAGAATAGTGTGTATGGTGATTAATGACGAGAATTTCAACTTGGGAGAACCTTTGGGAAAGAGAAGATGTTACTGCGGTAGCACTGTGGGAGAGTCTCCAAAATCAAGCTTGCAAGTGAAAGAACTCTTTCTTTGTTCTGTGCATAGATTCTGAAATCATCTCTAATTATTCAAATTCAATTAACAAATTTGTGTTTGTTTTTTTGTCAAATTCTGCTTTTTGCAGGTGACTACATATTTGATAGACATTACATTAAGCAGTAGTGTCCCTTATTAAGATACTTGTTACTCAGTGAAAAAAGACTAAAGTTGATGTGCCACTCAAAGCTCTTTAGCTAGAGAAGTGTGATATGGACAATCTTGTTTTCCAGCCAGAAAGAAAGCATACTCTTCCTAGGAGCAGTGGTTTGATCATCACTCAGTACCACTGACAGTCTTGGGATGGCTAGCTTATGTCTAAACCTCACTTCCTAAAAGCTGTTGAGACACATATGACTATAGCTAGTTGTAGGGATTAGTAAGTGGTAGCTTTTCTAGAGGTGAATGAAGCATTAAAATTTGCAGGGCTTGGAAATAGAAATTCTGTGTAATGGAGGGCTCCCAGTGTCCTAGATCTCACCTGCTGGAAGATTTTATCAATTCCTCACTGTCATCACTTGACTTGTACTGATAAGGTTTAATATTTTACATCAGTCTTGACTTAAGCTATCTTCTTCTTGAAGTTTCTTGTAAATAAATAAATCATAATTACATGCTAAAGTGCTGAGTGTACAGATGTGGATATTTTTTTAAAAAAAACCTTTCAGGAGCACCTGTGCCTAAGTAAGACAATATTAGTACTTTTTTCTGATTTGCAGTCCTGTGCAGCACTAGTGTTTTTGGGACACAGCTTTGTGGGTTGAAGGAGTTTGTTTCATGGATGTGATAGTAAGAGTGTTTCCCTCCATAATGTGCTCCCAAGACCCAGTGATCATGTGCTACTGAGTCACTTTATCACCTGTTGCTGAAAACCAAAAGGAGCAAGCAGTCTCAAGAGCAGATTGCTGCCCTTGGTGAACAGAATCTGTTAAGTCACCTTAATGCTGGTGTAGTTTATTCTGGTTCAGGTAATCCAGTTGTGGTAGACCAACGAAACAATTTATCTCACTTTTCTCCCCTTGCTTGTCAAATGGGCTCTCTCAGATGAATCATTTTTACCACTTATTCCTTTTTGAGGTCTCTTGAAAGATTCCTGCTGCTTCTTTTCTGACACCTGTCTCAATAAATGCAAAAATCCACCCCCAGAGTCATACCTCTTCTAAGTGCTTCAGAGAAGAGTCTTAGTAATAATGTTAGTCTGTATAGCTAATCCACTTACTATAGTGGATTCTGTAGAGAAATATAATAATCTGTACTTTGCATAAGCAAATTGGAATGTGACAGTTGGGAGACTGCACTGCTTACTGTTTTTTAAAATATTTTAACTAAGGATAGTTTTTGTGTTTTTCTTCTCTACCATTTTATATCAGTTTCTGATTTGCTTTTCGAAGTACTAGTTTGCATCCAACAGTCTTTCTGCAGGTTTTGGGAGCCTGTTTGGAGACCAAGGGGAGAAAAATACTTGCTACCTGTGTTTCAGGTCTGCTACAAGGAAGTGCTTCACTGAACAGTTACCAGGTTACTGTTTTAAATCCTGGGTTCATAAAACATAAAATACTTTTAGTGCTCAGTGAATAATCAGAAGGGAAGAGAAATAGAGATTCTGGAAGGAACAGTCCTTTTAATTTTAGACTAGTGCTTGAGCATACCAACCTTCTATGGAAATACTACTGTGTTAGTGTCTTTTCAGTTGAAAGATAATAGCTTCAACTGTTCAAAGGCACTGCTGCTGTGTTAAACTGCTTTGTGTGTGATCTGCCTCTTATCCTTGAGGTTTGACTTCTTTGTCAAAGATTCAAGGATTCTGACTTGATTAGTGAAATAAAATATAATTAGGTAGAAATCTCAAAGCTCTGTAGCACAAATGAAAATTGTTTGTTGTTAAACTTCATGGAACTAAATGCTTTTTGTCCCACCCTTATTTGCTGTCTTCCCAGTAGATTTGTTAATCTTCCAATGTGTTAAACGCTACTGTAAAATGAAGAGTCCAGCTCTCAAGAGTAAGTTCATATTTCTTACATTCAGCATGTCATTTTCCTGTTACCAGAGATGGAAGGAGACCCTTTGTATAACCAATTTTTCTATGTTGACAGTGATTTTTGGCATAGATCAGTTTGTCAAAGCTGAAAACACTTAGTAGGCTCTGAAGCTTCACCTGCACCACATCCCTACCTTCCCTCTCCCCTTCCTGACGTAGAACATGAAGTAAAAGTATTGATCTTGAATAATTTGGATTACTTATTATGTTTTTATATTTATGTATTTTATGTTTAAGACTGGATAACTTGTAGTCAATTGACTTACTCAGGAGACACTCTGGAGACCAGAAGTATTTTGTAAGGCTAGAAAAAAATGTTTGTAAAATTTTGGAGGAAGGTGTGATGAACTTCTTCATGCAACCCTGGTCTCTAACAATTACCTTTATTAAAACATGCTAGTTTATTGAAGGTCAGTTTGTAACTCCCACTTTTACCAATAAACTAGTCAAGCTCAGGTCTGAGAAGTTCTTAGTGAAGAGAACTAACAATATCCCAGTCATAAGAGTTTGAATTTAGTACTCTCTGAGACTTAGTGCACACTGTACACTTCTGTTCATTTAAAATTAAACTTTCACATAGTTCTCTGAGGGAATCACTGATTTTTTTTTTGGTTTTTTTGTGTAGAACCAGTGCATGGATTTGTTCTTAACTGGTATTTGTCTAAGTCTAATCAAGGCTTGGTGCTTTTAGATT
Organism: Colius striatus; assembly: GCF_028858725.1. Taxonomy (NCBI): domain Eukaryota; kingdom Metazoa; phylum Chordata; class Aves; order Coliiformes; family Coliidae; genus Colius; species Colius striatus. The sequence continues at coordinate 18,202,835 of NC_084790.1, read as the reverse complement.
GCCCATAGTTACCTGTGAGAAAGATGAACTTGAAAATCCTGAGTTGTTCATAGAATCATAGAATGGTAGGGTTGGAAGGGACCTTTAGAGATCATCTAGTCCAACTCCCCTGCAGAAGCAGGTTCACCTAGATCAGGTCGCATAGGAACATGTCCAGGCAGGTCTTGAAGACCTCCAAGGAAGGAGACTCCACAACCCCTCTGGGCAGCCTGTGCCAGGGCTCCCTCACCCTCACAGTAAAATAGTTTTTTCTTATATTTAAGTGTTTTCTTATATTTAAGTATTTTCTTATATCCAGCGTTTCCTCGTACGGAAAATGTTCCAGTCCCCTGATCATCTTGGTGGCCCTGCGCTGGACTCTGTCCAGAAGTTCTCTGTCCCTCTTGAGCTGAGGAACCCAGAACTGGAGACAGGACTCCAGATGGGGCCTCACCAGGGCAGAGTAGAGAGGGAGCAGAACCTCCCTTGACCTGCTGGCCACACTGTTCTTAATGCATCCCAGGATGCCATTGGCCTTCTTGGCCACGAATGCACGTTGCTGGCTCATATGTTTATTCCCCTGACTTGTGTGGCTGATCACCAAGATCAAAGCCTGAGTATGAGTTATTTACACGAAAGATTTCTGTTTTCCAGTATATAAAGCAGGAAGAATGCAGATATTCTCTACCAGCAACCATCCACATGTAGCAGGTAGCATATCCTGTCTGATAACCTATTGTTGGTGTATGCAGGAGATTACAAAGGGGGGAGTGGAAGTGGGGTGATGTCTGTTGGTTGTACATGCTTAGGTATGGTACAGACATAATTCGGTAGCTGATGCTGAGTATAGCCAGCTGAAGGGTGCTGGAAACTGGGAGAGTGTTCAGCCTGTAATAATAGGCTTTTCTTTGTGGTTCATTAGATGCAGCTGCAGTGAATTAGAACCAGATTAAGTGTAACTTGGCTGATCTGCTCTGAATGTTCTAGGTATTTTTTCATCAAAAGATACAGGCTTGCTTTCCTTTGAGGTTCTTACTAGAAAGAATGTTTAGTTCTAGAAGATAAGCACACTTTTAAGGGGACACAGTTGTTGAGTTTGAGCTGTTCTAAAAATTATCTCAACTTGCCTTTTCCTTATGGAAAGGATAAAAATCAGCTGAGGAGCTGGTAGTTTGGAGGCACCCATATGATTTCTCTAACCTCTGATACTTAACAGTCTAAAAATAGTTACCATATGGGATGTCTTTATTGTGAGGACAGCTTCTCCTATTTGAGAACCTTTCCGTGTTTAAGCACTTTATGTGCCTAAACATTTTTAGATGCTTTTTCAGCTAGATGACATTGTCGTATGGCTTTGAATGAGAGCTGCTGTCGTTGTCCACAAACCTAGGAGGAAAAGGATTTATTTTATCAGAATTAAGCAAGGGTTGATGTGGCAGCAGTTCGGTGTTTGATCTGTTTTTCTACTCATTCTCTCTTAGGTTTCAATTAAAAACATTAAAAATTTTTCACCAGTAAAAAAATACCTTAATTTTTATCTTAACACCTGACTTGTATCTGCTTCAAGCCTGGCTGTTATAATTGTTCAACATCCTAGCAGCTTACTGAGAATTTGTAGCTTTAATGGAGATTTTTCAGAGATGTGCCTGGCAGATTCTACTTAAGTAGTTTTTCTTGTGCTGTAGGGAGTTCACAGACTGCTGAGAGAAATGAGGGAATATTTGATACTTGTCTGTGCTGAGTCCATTTTTCAGTAAGCTCTTGTATACAAACAGAATAATCATTACAGGACAGTTTCATGTCTTTTCAGGATGGATAGTAAAGAAAGCAAAATCTAAACTTTCACATGTTTGTATGGCACAGGTTATAATTAGTATATGTAACCTATCTGGTATTTTTCTGCTGGTAGTTTGTGATAGGCAGCAAATTACTAATAATCTACTGTTTGCAAAATTGAAATAATTACTGTACTACAAGCTCTTATCACCAGTCAAATGAGGCTTGATGTCAAGTTCTCAGTGTCAGGATGCTGCTCTTCGTATTTCAATTATGCAATATCCAGATGCCACCCTCTTTTTGTCTCTGATGGTGTGGACTTTGTTTTCAAGTGACTTGTAGATTTGTGACTTTGACTTTACCTTTTCCAGTCTTCTCATATATGGGCTTTTCAAATCTTTGCAACCTCAGAATCCAGAGTTTAAATGAACTTCTGCAATCATGAGTCTTAAATCAGTCCTTTTTGAATATTAAAAAAAAAAAATACATTTACTGCAGATGCAGCTACTGCTTGCCTTACGCTAGTCCTGATAAGCTCTTTCTGCCTAGAGTAAAAGGACTCTAAAGCATATACATTACCCATTTTGCATAGGCTGAGCGCTTAATACCTCAGCAGGAAGATCAGTTGTCTTGCAGAACTGACTTGCAGGTAACTTGTGGTGACCATGTATTTTGCACAGTATTTTTGCAGAATTTGCAGTAAGAAAGTCTTAAATTCCTCTTACTGCTGTTGCTAGGAATCATAGTTGAACCTTATTTTCTACTTCTTTCCCTTAAAAACTTTGCAAAGCAGTGAATAAACTTCTGAATGTGTAGTGGTTTTGCCTGGACCAGTTTTTTTGGTAGTGGAGAGTCACAGGGGTGGCTTCTTTAAACAAAGAGTTGCCAGAAGCTTCCCCTGTAGCTCACAGGGTTAGGGCCAGTCAGTTCTAAGTTGGACTCTGCACCTGACCCAGGCCTGGACAATTAGTGATGGAGGTAACACCTCTGTGAATAATGAATTTGAGAAGGAGAAGTTGTTGCACAGTTGCAAAACTGCAGCAGCAACAGAAAGGGAGAATGTGAAAACACCTCTACAGACACCAAGATCAGTGGAGGAGGAGGATGCTTAGGCACTGAAAAGGTTCCCCTGTGATATATGGTGAGGACCATGGCGAAGCGGGTTGTCCCCCTGCAGTCCATGGAGGACCACCGGGAAGCAGAGATCTACTCGCAGCCCATGGAGGAGCCCATGCCAGAATGAGTGGATGCCAGAAGGAGGCTGTGAACTCTGTAAGAAGTCCATCCTGGAGCAAGTTCCTGGCAGGACCTGGGAATTCATGGGGGACGTGCCCATGCCAGAGGAGATTTTCTGTCAGGACTTGTGATCCTGTGAGGGACTCAGACTGGAGCAGTCAGTACTTGAAGGACTGTTCTCCCAGTGGATGACACACGCTGGGGCAGGGTATGAGGAGCTGCCTCCATGGGAGGCCCCATGCTAGAGCAGTTCATGAGGAGCTGCAGCCCATGGGAAGGACCCACACTGGAGAAGTTTGTGAGGGACTATCTCCCATGGGAGGCACCCCACAGTGTAGCGGTGGGAAGTGTGAAGAGGCCTCCCCATGAGAAGCAGCAGCAGTGAAGTCCATCTGTAATGAGCTGACCGCAACTCCCATCTCCTGTGCTGCTAGGGGGGAAGGAAAAGGATTCCTGGGAAGAGGAGGGGTGAGGGAAGGTGTTTTTAAGATGATTGTATTTCTCATCTCCTTGCTCTTATTGTTTCTTTAATAAATCAAACCTTTTTCTCCCTAAGTTGAGTCTGTTTCGTGCATGATGCTAATTGCTGAGTGATCTTTCTGTCCTTATCTCAAGTTACAAACTGTTGTATTTCTCTCTCTCTCTCCTGTCCAGTTTGGGAGGGGGTGTGATTTTATGACTTGATGGACATTGGGCTAAACCGCCACAGAGTGTTAAAAGTTGAGCATTGAAAGGTCCATTTAGTGTAGAGTGCCTGGTGTAACGTGCCTGTAGAGCAAAATAAATGGATAAACATCCTTTTTGTCTTCTAAGTTGGTTTCAAACAACCAGCAACCCTGTGTTCTTGTTCTAGGCAGAGGTATGTGGATCATTGATGTCAGGGCTTCAGGGTTTAGAGGTGCTGGTCTATGTACAAGGAAACACGTAGAAGATAGTTCCAAGTATATTGTCATATTAGTAGCAAGAGAGGAGGTGGAATGATAGCACTACTAGGAAAATGTGATTTCTTTAAGTGGTTACCTACAGTGCAAAGAGGGAAAAATCCTGGCTTTCTGGCTGTGAGACGGAGCAGCACTTAAGCTTTTCAGATTTTGCCTATCCAGTGAGTGGTTGATTGCCTTATGCTTATGTTCTTAATTATTTTGTTCTTTTAAATGCACACACCTAAAATGTGAGCAGCAGAGCTTAAATGAGCAGCTTGTCCAATGAACAGTGTGCAGTAAATAGTTTTCTTCCTGATAAGATTTCTTGTACTCAAAGCTACTTCTATTTGAATGTGTTGAAGGATCCATTATCATCTGGGTAGTGCTTTTTTGAAAATGGACTCTATGGAAGTTCAACTCCTACAGAGAAAAAACTACTTAAGTAGTATAACTTCTAGTTTTTAAACTGTTTGGGACTCCAGTCCATACTGCGTGGGGATGTATGACCATGTAGGATAGGACAACAAGAACCCATATCTGATACCAGTGAAGTCTTTACTCCTGGCAGCCATTTGTTGAAACTTCTCCGTTATACTGATGCCTTTTGTGTCTGTTGTCAGCATGTTTCCAATGCTTAGTTATGATTTTCTTATTTAATACTGTAGTAAAACATATTCTTGACTTCATGCTAGGAAAGTGTATGTATAAATACCTCATAGATTATGAGGTTCAGTATAAACCACTATCATCTTTTTTCAAAGATAATACCAGGAGGGAAGGTGCATACTATTTCTGAACAGACTTATTAATGTACTGATACCTTTGTTTTGCAAGACATCTCTTGCTCTCCCAAAGCATGATGTTCACCCTATGAGAGTGGAGTTGTTGCTGATTGGAAGCAATTAATTATGAAACAAAGAAACTTCCATATCATAGGAATGTCACAACATAAAATCTACCCTCTGGTTCATTTTGAAGTATTCTTCAGCACTTGAGAGGTCAACCTTTGGGTGGCAAATAATGTTGTTTGACAGGTCGGCTGTAAAGAATACTGGAGGTAGGCAAAGTCTTAACTTCCTGATCTCAAGCTTGTGTGCTTAGTGAAAACATACCTTTCTCTGCCTCAGAGCTGATCCACTGCTATAGTGAAAGGACAAGGAAAATATTTGTTAGCCCATACAGTAAGCAAGGGTATCTTAAGCCAGGTAGCATCAGCATCATATTTTCCACCTCTTGATGTTCCCAAAGTAAAGTTTGGGTTGCGTGCTGTGTGTTTGATTTCTCTGTCCAGGCTTTTGTGTTTTTTGGTTGTTTTTTTTTTTTCTTTGTCCTGTAGTATGTGTTAACAAGAGGTTCTGGAGACATGGGAGACATGATAGTGCTTGAAGTGCATTGATACAGGGCAGGAAAATACAATTTTTTTTCAGAGCTGTGTGCTGTTGGACTGACATTCTGCTATTATGCCATCTTGAGACTTCTCATCAAGTTTTTTTGTAAACAGTTTTCTTGATTTAATATCAAAGTTTGAAGGTAATCACAGCAGAATAAAATAAATTGAGAAAGATATGATTCTGAGTGTTTGGGAGCTCCATTGAAGCAGTGTACTTCTGTGACTACCATTTTGCTTGCTATTAAATTATGCATATAGTTTTACTTTAAAATGGGATATTACTTCAGTATTTTGATGCAGTGATAAATCTCTAAGTCAATGAAGCCAACTTTTAAAAAAGAATTTGGAAGAAAATTACCTAACCTAAAGTCTGTTGGTATGTATATACAATGGTGGGTTAGATATAAGGAATAGAAATGTTTACTGCATAAATATATCTAGTTGGAGTTTTAGTAAGTTAGTGTGTAACACCTAGCATAAGATAACAGGTAAAACACTATAGCACCAGAGTCAGAGCCATATAGGTCAGCCTGTCTAAGGAGCAAGGGTATCCCAAGTCAATGTAGTGATAGCTAAATTGGAGTACTGGAAAATGCTAGAGTTGTAAGACAAATTGGTTAATTACTTGCCACAAACAAAAGGTTAGGAGAAATGAGCTGGAGTGTGTGGAGGCCAAATGGTCCAAGATACTTCATATTTTTCTAGACAGAATGATAGGTAAATATTAGAAGTATAAATAATGATGTATCCAATTAGAGATTTGACAAAGGGTTCTAGAGTCTTGGCTGCTGTATTTCTGTCTTCTTGAATTTGTTTCTGCAGAGATTCCTATCCACAGAGGTCAGAAACCTTAAGACTTGGGTAAGACTTCTGTGCTGACTGAAATCGAGAGCAAGATTAATTTAGAATAGGAAAACTTATGTGCAAAAGTCTGTATAATCCAACTCCATACAGTATATGGTTCTGTCATGTTATATCTATATTGCGTTATTACTCATGGTATAGCAGGATTAGGAAATTAAGTTCGTTTGTCTGCTACTGGTAGCCTTTGTGCTGCGTTCATGGAACTCCAGTGACTTCCTACTCCTGGTGGGGCAGGCAAAGGGAAGTAATAACTGTGTTTTATAAAAAATGGTGCTACTTGGAGACTGACTAGACAGTCTTTATCTGTAACTTGTTGTGGTTTGGCCCAGCTAGCACAGCAGCACCACAACAGTCTCTCGCTCGGTGCCCTCATTCACCCCCACCCTCGATAGGATGGCGGAGGCCTCAGCGAAATGGCAGTAAGAAGGTAAGCAAGGTTGTTGGGGATTGAGACAAGGGCAGGGAGGTCTCACTGCCAATTACAGTTCCAGGCAAAACACTTCAGCACTTGACTTAGAGAGGAAAGTAGGAAAGTTTATTCTACAAGAAACAAAATGAATTAAAAGCAAAAAGGGAGTAGGATGATGAGAAAATTCCAACCAGCACTTTAATATCTCCCTCCCCCATCCCTCCTTTCTTCCCTGGCCCAGCTCACTGCTCCCGATATCTCTACCTCCTTCCCCCTCAACAGCTCAGAGGGGCAGGGAGTGGGGGATGTGGTCAGTCTCTCACGGATGGGCTCTGCTGCTTCTGTCTTCTCAGATGAGGACGACTCTTGATATTCTTCCCCTGCTCCAACATGGGGTTCCTCCCCCGGGACACAGTCCTTAACAAACTTCTCTGGTGTGGGTTCTTCCCAATAGCTGCGGCTTCTGCTGATACAGGGTCCCTCACATGGGATGCAGTCCTTAGTGAATATCTCTGGTGTGGATTCTTTGCCACGGTTGCAGTTTCTGCAGTTACAGGGTCCCTCTCTCAGGACATGGTCTGCTCTGGCCATAGTGATAATGGGTCTCTCCTTCGGGATACGGCTTCTTCCAGCCATAGTTTTAAAGCAGAAAATCACTGCCCCTGGCTCGGCGTGTGCAGTGAAATGGTTGAGTCCCTGCCACAGGACATGGCCTCCTCCAGACATAGTCATTGTCCCTTGGTCAGGGCCTTTAATGAAGTGAATTGCTGCCCCTGGTCTGAGGCCAGCTTTAGCAAAATGAGTCTCTGCCCATGATATGGGCTCATTATCAAAATGAGACAGATGCAGGGTCTTTAAAGAAATGCAAATAAATTTCAGCTTCACCAGTCCTCTCCATAGAATGCAGGGGAGTCTCTGCTCCAGTACACCTCCTCCTCTCTTTCATCACTGACCTTGGAGTCTGTATGGTTGCTTCTCTCACTGTTCCTACTCCTTGCAACACCAGCAGCCAGAAGAAAAAGAAGGGGCAGAAGAAGAAAAAGATGGAGGAAGAAACCTCCTCTTCTGGCTTTTTCTTAAAAAGTGATTGTGGAGGCATCTAATTGGCTCAGCCCAGAAGTGGGTCTGGCTCAGAGCTGGGGAGAGTTGCGAGCAACTTCTTACAGGAGCCATGTTTACAGCCCCTTCCCCCTTAACAGAAAAGGCTGTCATGTCAAACCATGACACAGGTGGTGTTGGACAAGAGTAGCATGTTTTCACTCTTCCTGGGTGACCTCAAATCTTTTAAGTGTAAGAATGGAAACCTTGTAAAGCTGCAAGTGACATTTGAGCAGAAAACTGAATTGGGCAGAAAATGCTGACTGGAAATGTTCTGGTTTGAACAGTGTACCTTTTGCTCTTCCAAAGCCTTATGCCCAGCTCTGAAGAAAACCTGTGCAGTTCAAATCTGTTAGTTCCACAAATCCCTATTTTTTGCCTAATGCACTACATTAAGACCCTTACCAATGAGAGAAGGCAGGTATTTAGTATTTGAATAGTGTTTAATATTTGCAAGATGTGATCCTGGGTCATCAAAGCATTTTGGCACATTGTTTTGTTCTGAGCTGTTGGGATAGTTGATTTGCTGTAATATCTGCTGTAATGCTGAGTTCATGGCAAACTCTAGTGCGTCTTGCTCTGCCTTACTAATTGAGCTCTTGTCCTACTGAAGCTCTCTTCTTCTCTAGAAGGTGTAAGAGAAGGATTGTTTCTTTTTGGGCAACAGTGACTTGGGTTTACATGTATGTGGTGGTGGATGTTTCAGTTGGTTTAAATCCAGTTTTTTGTTGCACATAAGCTTTGCTGGGTATCAGTTTTAGAACTAAAAGGATGCTTACTCCAAATTGTGACATGGCTATGTCAGGCCACTAGTGGTCTGAACTAGTGAAGGTGTGTGAGTGCACAGGCTTTGTGTTGCACTCTACCTGAAACCGCTTTGAAAATGCTTATGAATTAAGGAAGGATGAAGAAAGAGGAGCGTGGAGTCTACTGGCTTTTGACTTTTAGCTGCTTGCTTTTATTTTTTCTTTCTTTGTATGGGATTGAGTATGTCAGTTGCTTTTGACAGTTAAAGGGTAGGAATTTTCAGTCAGGCAGCCTAATGTACATTTAAGATCAAAGTTTACTGTGAATCATAGAATGGTAGGGGTTAGAAGGTACATTTAGAGATCATCTAGTCCAAGCCCCCTGAAGAAGCAGGGTCACCTAGATCAGGTCACATATGAACATGTCCAGGCGGGTCTTGAAGACCTCTAAGGAAGGAGTCTCCAGAAGACCTCTAAGGAAGGAGTCTCCAGAAGACCTCTAAGGAAGGAGTCTCCAGAAGACCTCTAAGGAAGGAGTCTCCAGAAGACCTCTAAGGAAGGAGTCTCCAGAAGACCTCTAAGGAAGGAGTCTCCAGAAGACCTCTAAGGAAGGAGTCTCCAGAAGACCTCTAAGGAAGGAGTCTCCAGAAGACCTCTAAGGAAGGAGTCTCCAGAAGACCTCTAAGGAAGGAGTCTCCAGAAGACCTCTAAGGAAGGAGTCTCCAGAAGACCTCTGGGCAGCCTGTGCCAGGGCTCCCTCACCCTCCCAGTGAAATAAATATAAGAAAAAACAAAGTGGAACATTTTGTGTTCCAGCTTCATCCCATTACCCCTTGTCCTGTTGCTAGCTACAATAGAAAAAAGGGATGTCCCAACCTCCTGACACCTACCTTTTAGATAATTGTAAATGTTAATAAGATCTTGCCTCAGTCTCCTCTTCTTCAGACTAAACAGTTCCAGTTCCCACAGCCTTTCCTCTTATGAAAGATGTTTGAGTCCCCTGATCAACTTGGTGTCCCTGTTCTGGACTCTGTCCAGAAGTTCTCTGTCCCTCTTGAGCTGAGGAGCCCAGAACTGGACACAGTATTCCAGATGAGGTCTCGACAGGGCAGAGGAGAGGGGGAGCAGAACCTCCCTTGACCTGCTGGCCATACTCTTCTTGATGCATCCCAGAATGCCACTGGCCACCTTGTCCATGAGTGGTCATTGCTGGCTTGTATTTAGCTTACTATCAATCAGGACTTCCAGGTCTCTCTCTGCAGAGCTGCTCTTCAGCAGTTTGACCCCCAGTTTGACTGGTGCATGAGGTTGTTCCTTCCCAGATGCAGGACTCTGCACTTGTCCTTGTTGAACCTCATGAAGTTCCTCTCTGCCCAATTCTCAAGCCAGTCGAGATCCTGCTGAATGGCAGCACAGCCTCTGGGGAATCAACCAGTCCTCCCAGTTTGGTGTCATCAGCCAACTTGCTGAGGGTACACTCTGTCCCCTCATCCAGGTGGTTGATGAAGATGTTGAACAAGACTGGCCCTAGAACCCATCCCTGTGGAACTCCGCTGGCCACAGGCCTTCAACTCAATTCTGTGCCATTGGTCACCACCCTCTGGGCTCTGTCATTCAGCCAGCTCTCCACATCACTATCCACTCATCCTTGCCTTGCTGAACTCAAGGTAGATGACATCTTCTGCTTTCCCCTCATCTAGCCAGCCGGTTATGCACTCACAGAAGGCTATCAGGTTGATCAAACAGGATTTCCCCTTGTTGAAGCCATGTTGACTCCCCCTGATAACCATCTTTTCCTTCATATGTTCAATGATAACATTCAGAATGAGTTGTTTCATTGTCTTTCCAGGGATGGAGGTGAAGCTGACTGGCCTGTAGTTTCCTGGGTCATGCTTCCTGCCCTTTTTGAAGACTGGCGTGACATTGGCCTTTCTCTAGTTCTCAGGCACCTTGCCTGTCATCCATGATTGTTGAAAAATGATGGAGAGAGGCTTAGCAATCACATCAGTCAGCTCCCTCATCACTCTAGGATGCATCCCATCAGGACCTATTGACTTCTGAGCCTTAAGCTTGGCCAACAAGTCTTTAACCTCTTCCTCTTCTGCCGTCCTGACCGTCCTGTTATCCTTGCTGGATTGGGCTTCCCCAGCCTCAAACTTGGCCATAAAGACTGAAGCAAAGAAGACGTTCAGGACTTTGCCCTCAGCATCCTCAGACACCAGGACACCCTCTGTGTTTAGCAGCGGGCCCACATTTCCCCTCGCCATCCTGCTGATGATGATGTACTTGAAAAATACCTTATTACTGTCCTTAACTTCCCTGGCTAAATTTAATTCTAAGAGGGCTCTAGCCATCCTAGTTGCACCCCTGTGTGCTCAGGCAGTGTTTTTATACTCTTCCCAATAAGCCAGCCCCTGTTTCCACCTCTCATAGAATAAACTAACTCCACTGAGGAGAGGAAACTGGGGGATTCATCCTGCTGTTGGAAGGGCAAGGCTGTGATGGATTTGCCAGGTTCTCAATATCTGGCCCTGTGAGTCTGCTTGGTCGTGTCTGATAGTGCTGGGTTTTAGGCCCAACCAAACCCTCTATCTTAACTGTGAGCAAGGGGAGTGCTGCCATGTAAACTCAGCAGCGTGGCAGTGATCTGCCAACCTCATCAAGGAAGATAAATCCTGTCATCCACTACTGGGCCTTCTGTTGCACTGTGGAAAGTTGAGTGCATCAGGTACTAAACTTCTTTAGCTATGCTTTCCTTCAGGGAGAGAAATGAGGGAGCGAATGGAGTAGTGGGTGGGCTTGAATTTGACAAATACTTGCTTGATTAAGAAGAAGCTGGATTTTATAGGTTTTGGGAACTTAGTTAGAAAGTTTGCTTGCTTTTCATGGCTGTGGGTAAAACTTGTCAGTTTGGTAGAAAGGTGTAACTGCAGTGTACAACTGCAAAAAGATTTACACAGCCCAATTGGATAGTGAGAAATGTTGAAAAATTGAAGTAGGCATCCCAGCCAGTTCAAATGAGGCAGGCACTATATGTCTAAAAGTGAATGTTGACTTTGAAACCCTCGAAGCTATCGAGATTGTGTATTTGAAGAATACTTAAGTTGTCTCTTTACCCCATTGAATATTTTCAGTTGCTCTCAGTAGACTCAAGGACTGCAGATGTCTAAGGCTGAAGGGAAATATCTGCAGTAAGATACTGTTATGTCTTGCAGGATACATATGCATTTTGACAGAATGGTACTGCCTTGAGAGAGTGCTTTGCTAGGAGGCCGGCAGATACCACACAACATTGGGACAGCATACACAAACATTTAAGTGAACAAGAGCAAAAAATGTAGCTAGCAAGATACTGTGAGTAGTAGGGTGTAGTTAAGTCTGGCATATCCTTTCCTTTAAACAATGGTGTCATTTAAAGTATCAGTCAGGTCTGGATTTGCTGACAAATTGCTTGATGCTTGCTGTTTGTTAGAGGTCTGAAAAGCTTTGTGATCCAGTTGTAGTTTTAGTGGAGCTCTTGATGAACATAAGCAATGTTGTCTATGTTCAGACAAGCCTAAATTGATATTTAGTTAGAATGTCAAATATAACAAAAGTAATTATTTCCCATCACATGGGTTTAACCTTTAAGTGAAAGAGGGCAGTGAAAAGGAATAGTAATTTTGTACTGAGTTCTTTCATTGTGTGCATAAGCTAATTAGTGCTGCATATTGGTGCTGTCTTGCTCAGGGAATAAGTTATGTTGGTAGAAGTGGTTATGTGCCTATATTGACCTGAATAATAGGGAACATAAAAATGATTTTACCTTATTGGAGTCTCACTTCAAATGATCAATTAACAGCATGCAGGTGTGTGTTTTCTTTACAGAAGACTATTAGAGTTGACATTTGTAGTGTGATTTCTAAGATAACTTAAATGACCCTGTGTGTTTCCCTTCCTTTACCCCATCTGAAAAGGTACTTAATTGCAGGCACACAGAAGAGCTCTTGTATGGTCTCTAGATTACTCCATTGTCGAGTGATGTCCTCACATAGTAGTACATAAATAATTTCAAGCAGTTCTGAAAAAATCTTTATGCTGATGTCTTTCCTAATAAACTAGTAGCGTTACTGCAGCCTTGTTTAGAGTATGCCATAGGTTTTCGGTTTCTTTGCAGGAATGGTAAGAGTTTCTAAAAGCATTTCATACTGTGTGGAGACAGTTTTTAATTTGTATATACATTTTTTTTTTTTTAGTGTTCCCTACAGACTTTTACATTCACTAGGTAACTTACCCTTTCTTCCTTTTGCCCTTTGATAGTCCTAGTGATTCCAATAAAACTTTTTTCCTGATAGCAGAATTCATGCCTATAATGATAATTATTTCTTTTTCTGCCTGTCTGCAGTTATCCATTTGTCTTCTCGTTGCCTACCTGGTACGGACAACTGTCTTGCTGCCTCTTCATCCTTTCTGAAAGCTTCTGCAGATTTAACTTTTGCAGCATCAATCACAAGGGTGTACTAAAATCCTTTTGCTTCCATCCTGTATAACTTGTTTCATATTCACCTTTCATCTCTTTTCTCGTTTTCTCACCATGTCTTTAAGTGGTATCATTTAGGGATTCATACAAGAGCCAGTATAAAAAGGTTTCCTTTCTAACCTTCCACTTTAGAGAGGCTGCTTACTTGGGGTTTATTTTTTGCATAGGACTCTCACTTTCTGGTCATACAGTTGCCTTTGTTTACATTAGCAACGTTAAATTGCCTTGAAAATTTTGAGACCGCTTTTATTACCAGAAACTAAGCTTTCTGTGAGGTTTTCTTTGCCTTTGATCTGTAGTCTGTCATGAAGTTCTTCGTTATAAGTTTGTATAAATAGATAGTCTGCTGGTTGGTTCTCTTTGGATGAGTGGATTTTCTTCAGGAGTAGTACCCTAATCTCTTTTGTGCTATAGATTTTTTTCACTAATGGTAGTGAAGAAGACACAGATGAATGGAAAGGGAGAACTGCTAATGAGAAAATACTGGTTTGTGTTGTTTTAAAATAACAGTGGAAACACAGACTAAAAATTTAGCATTGTTTAGCTTGTCTGTGCAGACTCACCAAACACAATATGTACTGTTAATATCTGGGTATCAGAGTAACTGTCAAGCTCTCCTTGACAGCTGTTTTTCCTACAGGGAAACTGGAAGAGTGAGTAGTGTTTTGTTCTAACATGAAGGCTGGTGACTGAAGAGATGCCTTCTAGCTTGTATGTGCCTTTACCCATGAAGAAGTTTGGGATGTTATAGCAACCTGTGTAATAGCTTTTGCATATGCTGGATTCAGCAGCCTGCATTATCTCTTATTGTGCAGCTCTTTTGACTATGCAGGAATTAATGTTGCGCTTTCATGCAGACTCATAGATTTAAGTATTTGAGGAAAAAAAGATGAGCTCTTCAAATTAACACTCTGGTAAGGATACAAAAGAGTAAAGAAGCAGCATTAAGAATTGCTGCTATTCAAAGTACAGATGACTCTGCACTAGTTACATTATGAGGTACCTTTTTCTGCCAACTTCTGCTTTTTAATGTGAACTTCAGTAATAAGCGTGTGTCAGGACTGTTGGCTTTCACTGAGCCCTCAAATAATGATGTCTATTTTTTTCTTGTTAAGGTTTCCTCACAGACAATAAACAGCTTATCTTTGCTAAACTACCTTCGTAACTTGTAAGTCAGTGTGGGTGGTATAAATCCTTTGTAAAGCACAGTGGGTATTTAAATTTTAAAAAGAATAACTTAATTACAAGCTGAGACTGAAGTTTTAGGCTAGAACTTCTTATCTGGAAGATATAAAGGACATTGTTACTCAGCCATGGGGTTCTGCTTGTTCTGCTCTGATATTATAAAAAACAAAGCTGTAATAACTACTTATCAAAATAGGAACATGTGATAATTGTCACTTGCTTCTGTCATGTTTGTACTGAAGAAGGGCAAATACTGAGTTCTGAAGCATCTTCCAAAGCACTCCTGGTCTGTAACTCTTGAGAGGATCTTAAGGAACATTTTTAACATCTCTTATGATTTTATCAAGAGCATTGTGCCATCTGTGACCCATGAGGCATCTCATGGTGCAGCTTCAGTTATCTCTGAACAGTGATAACCTATTGGAAGAGGCAGATCTATTTTGTATATTGTGTCTGGCCACTTAGATTCAGGGTATTGCTGTTTCTGTAGTCACCTGCATACTTGTGAATGATATCATAACCTGTAACATTGCCAGGCATCTGTGCAGTGAATCTGTGGTATCTGTGCAATGGTGTGGTATCCCTAAGTAGAAGTAATGTTTATATATAAAACCTATATGAAACTATTATTTCTTCTCAATGGGAAAAAAAATACCGTGTGCACGTGTATGAAACAAACCAAGTGAAAGAAAGGCTTTGGCCAGAAGTGTGATGGACTTAAGTTTCTTGTTAGTATATGCGTCTGAGGTGGTAACAGTTGCTGAAGGCTTTTTGTTTGATCACCTCACCTTGGTTCTGTCTCACACTGCAAGGATCCAGCCTCAGCTTTTGTTTTCATCTGAGCATGAGCATAACAAAATATCCATTTTTCAGGGAAAAACCTTTAAACTTCTGTGACTATTGTTTTATTGGTCTTCATCTTGCTAGCTCCTCTTTGTTTTCTAAAGCTCTCGTATAAAACATACTGTTTATATAACTGGAACTGTTCTTTGGCAATGAGAACTGATCATATAAACCATATGTCTTTTTAACTCCTGATAGCTTTGGC
This sequence comes from Colius striatus, assembly GCF_028858725.1. NCBI lineage: Eukaryota > Metazoa > Chordata > Aves > Coliiformes > Coliidae > Colius > Colius striatus. Next base: position 18,187,662 of record NC_084790.1, on the reverse strand, counting down.
CTTTTAAGAGTCCAAAGCCTACTTGCTTCTCTGCTAGGCAGATCTTACTCATGACTGACTTGAGTTTCAGGTCTGGGACTGGGATTCAGTTAAGGTCACAAACAGTGTTTTAAGAGTATTTGGATTTAAAATCTCAACTGTGCTTGGTGATTTAAAATTAAATTTGTTTGAAGATATGTTAATGAGGGAGACACTGTTGAACTGGGCAACTTTTGTCTTCTCTCTGTAAAAAAGAGCTTTCTTTTTGCAGCTTCATTTAACTGTTATTCTGTTTAGTCTGAAGGTATTTTAAGATAAGCTTTGATTTCTTTAATAGGCATAGAGCCCTGCTTCCTAAAGTTACTGATTTTATTAAGTTTCGAATGCAGTAACTGATGATCTGTTTTAGTAATCTGAACTGTAATACTGTCTCTGAGGCTAACGGTCAGCGCTTATTAATAATGTTAGCAATTCTTCAGAGGTTCAGTATTCTCTAACCTTTTGGAGGTTATTCGCAGTTTGAATTCTCTGTTAATGTGTCGTAATCTTAAAGTACAGTCTTCACTTCAGAAACTGATTTTTAAAATTGCTTTTTTTCTTTTTCTAGCAATATCCCTTTTTTCTTCAGGTCACATAAAAGTATAGATAAAAGAGTAAGAATTCTAGTTTTCCATACTAGCTGTAAAGAACGTTCTATACAGCTTTGAAAGTAATACAAGTTGTAAAAGAAGGTAGAGCAGAACTTGGGTTTGACGCCATGGTGTGTGGTAAGGAACTGACTTAGACATTGATGCAAGTATGTTGTGGAACACTTCAGTAATAGATCTTCTGCTTTTCTTGAGAAGTGCTGTGATGCTTGAAGGCACGGTGAAGTCTTTGTAGTGAGTACACTGAAGTCTTGTGCACAAAAGCTGTTCTATAAGACTTTGTCATCTTCAACCCATGGTTCAGGAAATCCGGTCATGCAGCTTTGCTGAGAGCCAGAGATCCAAATATATCACCCTGTGCACATAACTACCCTCAGTGTAGGACAGAGAATTTTGTAGACCTCTAATGTGGTCCCCTTAATAAAGCTTAAGAGACTTTCTGTTTTTCTTGATGTAATAAGCAGTTCATCAAACATACCTGCTTGTGGAGAGTTCAGAATTGCAGTTGTTACATTGTTTTTTGGGTTGAGATAGACCTGAGAGAATGGAATGCAAGCATGCAGCTGATACTGAAGCTTCAGTGTTTTGCATAGAAAGATTGTTAAAAGTCTTTATCAACCCAAGTTAGAAATCAAGACCAGACACGAAGGCAGCTAACCATATGGACTTTGGTAACAAACAAGACTAATTTACACTATTTTAAACCAGAAAAAATAATTTCAAATTATATGTTTCTAAGCCCTGGATGGAGCAGCCATCCGAAATCTTGAGTCCTTGTTTTTTGTGAAGTTTAGATTTACCTCATCTGCTAACCAGTGGCAAGATCTCAATCTCAAGCTGTGGCAACAGTCAGAAGTCTTCCTGTTTCTGCCAGTAGGTGGTTATATTCAACATCTGTACTGCAAGTGGTCTGTTAGCTTTTGTGGTATCCTAGAACTGTTCAATTAAAATCCAGCTGAGTTTGCAATGATTTGTTTAACAATGAAAAACAGTGTGCGTGGGGACAAAAATATCCTCATGAAGAACTTTCATGTGTGTTTTGCTCCCACTGTTCCACTTGAGAAATCCTTGACTCTGTTGCTACTTGTATGTCCGGTGGTACTCTTAAACAGCTATTGCAAGGAAACTTACTGAATGCTATCTGATAGATTTTAATTTACTTAATTGTTAAAGCCAGAGAATTTTAGAAGACTGGATTCTAGCGAAATAGTTTATTACCATGTGTATTTTCTTGTGGGCTGGGAAAGGCATGTAATGAGAGCTGTTTTTTCTAATGGTACAGGGTCATCTTGTGTGCTAATGGAAAATCAACTGACTGTGTTATCTATCTTTCCTCTTCCTTAAGTCTTGAGGAATTAAATTTGGCTTGTGGTGTAGTTCATTTTAGGCATGGTGTGGTTCTGGAGATAGTTTAGGGTAGATGCAGGGTTTACTGGACTGCATTATCTTTTAAATCTTCTTACATGAAATAAGATGCTTATTTTTAAGAATAATAATTTTTAAACTTATTTTGGAAAGATTAGATTGGAATTGCCTCAAAACCAATTAAGCCACACTGCATGGACGTGCTGGGAATATAAACGCAATTACTGTAAATTTGTACAAACTGATTTGTTGCATTATCTTGCTAATCTAACATATGGTACTTTTTGTGTCCATATTGCAGACGGCAACTCTAAACTAACATGGCAGTCAGACTGTGTGATGTGGCTTCTCTGCTTAGAAGTGGTTCGTGGGCAGCAGAGCCTTGGACTGGGGTCTGTGGGTTTTTTCTTAAATTCTGTAGGCTACTTTTTTACATGTTAATAGTGCTGAGGCCATACCAAACTCTTAATCTCCCATTTGGAATGTTATCTTTCTTTTATGTTTCATTACAGGCTGTAGGTTGTGTCCCTATTTGTGAGAGCCTAGAACACAGTGGTGTACTGGTGCCCCTCTACTAATGTCAATTAGATTTCAGTACCAATTAAAAATACCCAGTGGATAATTGAAGAGTAGTATTGTACTAAAATGGTTTTGGTATGGTCTGAATGCTAAATCACAGTAACTTAAACCTGTGTACTGTGTATTTCTGATTACTATTTTAAAATTATGTGTCTTATTCTAAGAAATTATTTGAAAACTGTAAGTTTATCTCAAACTATTTTTCTGGGTAGAAAATATTTAGTAACTACTGAAGATGTACTTTGTGAGTTATGAACAGTTGTATTCAACCTATCAATGGAGTATGCATTATTTGTAAAACATATTAGTATCACTTCATTCAGACCAGATGGTTCTATAGCTGAGAAATGCTGTAATTTCAACACACACAGGCTACTGCAGCTGTTCACTTGAATGTTGGCTTAGGATCTCATTCTTGCCACCTGAACATGAAAATAAATGTGCAATTACGTGAGGATTGTTTGTTGTCCTTGCTAAGTCCTGCTAATTTTGATCAATGAATACTTTGAGATAACGCGGGGGTGGGGGAAGCAGTCCCAGAGAGCCTCAGTCAGAGCACAGCATTTGTGGCTACTAGCTCTGCCAGATATATTAGTGTTTTGAAAATTAATTTACCTTAATTGAGTTCATCTACTTTCTCACCTTTTCAGAAGACTTGTTTTATTAAAGTGCAGGAACAGGTTAGCCCTTGAAGTTTATCACAAGGGAAGAAAATGTTGTTCCAGTTGTAGCTCCTTGAGAAAACTAGAGCACATTGCTATATTAAATGTCCTTAACGGATACATCTTCACTAACAAAAGATGCTTTTTTGTTAGGCTGAGGTAACCTCTTGGATAATACTTCTCTATGCAGAACTTAGAAGTATATTCCCAGGAATTTCTGATTTATAGTTTAAGATACTCGGCGACCTCCCTCTCATTTTTAGGAAATGCAAATTTGCATTCTCTGTGTACAGTTTACCTACCAGCTGTTCAGCTATACCTTGCATATAATATATGCACCTTTGACCAGGACAGTTAGGACAGATACCCTTCAGAGACCCTGACGTGATAATAGTTTTGTGGTTTTTTTTTTTAATGAGAGAATTCCTAGAAGTTTAAGTATGAGGTTGGATTTCAGTGGTTGCTGGATATTTTCTTTTTAAGGAACGTTCTTGATGAATATTGCTTTTGTGCTGAAATGTTTATTACTGGAGAATTAATTAATAGATATTTCTGTTGGCTGAGGCTGCCCAAGTTTTGGATATTAGGGCGGCATTAAAATCCTCTGTATTTACTGACTGGTACCATTCAATGGTTGACTGAGATGGCAGAGAAGTTTTTGTACGTGTCGTAGCTTGTGGGCAAGTTCTGAAATATCTCCAAGTGATTCCTACTGTATCTGCCAATCATGTAGTCGGTTACTTTTGAGGTGAAACATGGTAGTTTCTGGAGTTGTGCTCACACCCATAATTTGATGTCTGAAAGTAAATCAACTTAAAGTATCAAATCTAACTGTTTTCAGGGTGCAGGGGAGGGAAGAAGTGAGAACTGGGACATGTCAGTTTAATGAAATAAAAGCATTTAGAAACCTACTTTTAACCTTTGACAAAAAAAAGATTGACCTAGAGGCTATCAAGGAAGTTTGTTTTCCATCCCAACACATTCCTTTAGGGAGATAAAATAGCTCTTTAAATTACCGATTTTGCTTTCTGCTAGTCCTTATGAGTAATAGTCTCAGGATGTAGTAAACACTCACCTCTTTTTGAAAAAAAGCAAATACTATCACTTGAAAAGCTATATTTTGTGTTGAGTTGTCAGTTGTGAATTAATAGAAGTAGCTACCATTGCAACAGGCCAACTCGACTCGGTAGCTTCTAAACTTCAAAGGCTTGTAATGCCCCTAAATGGAGGGAATAGGGAAGGGTGGAAACAAAGATTTTAGCATTGACTTAATTGAGAGAGCTGCTAGAAGATTTAAGTCACAACTTGATTTGTCTGTAAATTTTTAAAGTGTTGCTTTGACTTAACAACTAAAATGCTTCTGTATTGGTGGGGTTTTTGCATACAGAGGTAGTACATGGATGACCCTGGCAATACCATTTCTGCATAGTTTCTAGGTTTTTGTGTAAACTTTCCTAATAGTTTGCAGAATACGAATTTTGATAGTTCCTGTTTTCTGTGTTTTTCAGCAGGTAATTGCTGCCATGGAAACACAATTGTCTAATGGACCAACCTGCAATAACACAGCCCATGGTTCAACTACCATAAACAATTGCTCATCACCAGTTGATTCTGGGAACACAGAAGACAGCAAGACCAACTTAATAGTCAACTACCTTCCACAGAACATGACACAGGAGGAACTAAAGAGTCTCTTTGGCAGCATTGGTGAGATAGAATCCTGCAAGCTTGTCCGGGACAAAATAACAGGTATGTTGGCTTTGGAGTTTGTTGTATCTATTTGTTTTTCCAAGCAGTGAGTTGTCAGATGGTGTTTTGCAATTCTGTTAAACCATGCAATGAAGTCAGAATAAAACAATGCTTATATTGCTAGTCAGAAGGAGCTTACGTTTATTATCTAGATTCTACACCCAAAAATTGCCTTTATTTGCGTTTTCATCTGAGTGCTATAAATATTTACAGGCCATTTAAGTCTTCTAAGTATTAGGATTTTTAGAGAGAAGTTTTACATGTGGAAGAGCAGATACTTACACAAGGTTTACTTGAGTTTTTGACTCCCTAATCTGTGCACCTGAGGTGGTAACAGTGGTTGACGGTTTTTCTGCTTTATCATCTCACCTTGGATTTTTTCCCCTTTCTTAAATATGTCATCACAGAACTCTTACCATCTTCTCTAATTGGCTTGGCTTTGACCAGTGGCAGGTCTGTCTTGGAGCTAGCTGTCACTGTTCTGGTGGACATGGAGGAAGAAGCTTTGAGCATCTTCTCACAGAAGCCAGCCCTTCTGTCCCACCTACCAAAAGCTTGTCAAGCAAACTCAATAGAATGAGTTATTTTAATGCTTGACTTAATTTCTACTTTGTAAGTTACCTAAAAAAGAGACATGTCCATACTCAGGCCTAAGAGAGAGGATGCTGTACTTCTGAGACTGCCTGAACAGGATTAAGTCTCGATCTTTTCTACTGACTATTCTACACATTTTACTAATTTAAAATTCCCACAAAGGAAGAGAATCTTGCCTAAGCAGCATGATTTTTAAAAGTTGATTGGCAGAGCATATACCTCTGTCATAGTGAATTCTCTAGGCCATGCTTTATGACTGTCCCTCAGTTAGAGATTTCTGACAACTTACCCTCCCTGAGATACAGAGCATTGAGCTGCACAAAATGAGTCAAACTAAGAGGCTGCTTAAAATCCAGCACTGATCCTTTGAGATCCTTGTTGAATAGTCTCTGTCTGACTTCTGTGCTATTGAATGAAGGTTGTTTTTCCTCTCCTTTGGATCCAAAAGACCAGCATTTTTTCCCCATAGCAGGTGGCTGTTGCACTTAAGTATAGTTAACGGTTAAATCTGTGAGTACTCTGCTTCAGCTTGGTAGCCTTGGCTACTGAAACCACTACTTTTTGTCCTTCTGGGCTGACCAAACTTCCAAGCAAAAGTTTCAACATAAAAAATGTTTTTGGAGATGCCAAAGAAACTAGGTTGGGCTGATGCCATATCTTTCTGTCTTTAGCTGATGGCTAGTTAATGCGGAAAACAAGTCTGTCTTCTTTATAGGTATTTACGTCAGTGCTTGGAAACAAAAGGTCTTTTACTTTGTTTCCTGATATTTTCTTGTGGGAGTAGAAAGATATAACTGGTACTTGATCAGTTAGTGAGGTGGATATTCTAAGTGGTTTGTCTTGCAGATCTGAGTTCACATATTTAGCATTCCTTACTAAAATTGCTTAAGGATTACATACTTCTCCCTATTAAGAGTGTGCTCTGCTGCAGGCACACAAAAGTGAGCCTCAGGGTGTTAATGATGGATGTGCAGATTGCCCACATCCTTACATGATGATTTTGATGTTTTCTGTGCTAGAAGCTCACATTGCTGCTACTTGATGTCAAAAGATTTCTTGCCTGGAAATAGAATGGAGCAAAATTTAATTGCAGACATATTGTTGGAAGGTGTGAGGTCATTCTGTATAGTGTAAAGTGATGCTGAAGAGGGATCCTGAATTAAAATTGCATTAATTGTAGGTTAGAACTCCAGGGCCAAAACTATTGGCTGTAAGAGTTGATGTTTTTACTTTGTCAGAGAACAGTGCTTTAGCTTTGAGGCACACATTCAGCTGCCAGCTAAAACATTGCATGAGCCTTGTTCCAAAAGGTTTTAGGATAAATGAGGTTGAGGAATACATTGACTGACCTTATAACTGCATTGGGAGTAATATTTCTGATTTAAGTAGCCTGAAGCAAGATTACTTTGTGTTTGTGGATGCAAGGTGGGGAATACTGTAGTGCCACGCCTGTTCATAATTTTTGGGGTTTCTACAGAGAGTTCTTGAAAAGCAATTTTTTCCTCTTTGTTCTATGATGTAGAACAGAGACTGTTAACAGGTTTCTGTGAAGGAAGAGAATAGGTGTGAATTTCAGAATTACATTGGTTTAATTCCTTCGTTAAAACAATATTTTTTTTTTCCAATCTTGAATGAACTGTTGTGAGAGATAGATACTTCGAAGTTCAGAGGAGAATAAAAATTAAACACTTTCATACAGGCTGAGCTTCAAATAAGAATTGCTAAGGGGAAAAGCTTTGGTCTGCCTTTGCCTAATTCAGGATGGTCCATATCAATATTAGATACATTCTCTGGCTGCTTTATGAGTTGAAATGTTATTTATGATGTACTGAGAGCTGTTTGTGAAGCACTGAGACAGTTCTAATATAGGAATGCTAAGAAATCTGGTAGTATCTGCATTGGCGGATGAAATGAAACATGCAGACAAACTGTTTCTCATCAATAAAATATTTTTAAATGAAGAAAACAAGAAATTCTAACCTATCTGTCCATATTAGCAGTCAATGTCAGAGCCCCAGACCATACCTCACCAATGTGATCCACTAGCAAATTTCTGACATGAAGCCTGCTACATACCAAGTCACCAATACCGTGTTGAAGTTTGGAGGGATCAAGGATGAGTGCTGTCATCTTGACCTAAATACTGTGGATTTGAACAAAATTATCCCACTCTTATTTAATACTCAGTCTGTAGTCCTATCTGCAACACTGCAGTGCTTTTAAGACTGCATTATACCAGTGCCCCCATTCCTTAAAGATGTCTGCATAGCTTTTAGGATTGAGATGAGTTGAACCTGAGGGCATCCTTGCCTCTGGAAAACCTGTTGGAGGGAAGGTAGGCACCTTGGAGTTCTCTATTTTTTTATTTTATGGTAGTAGTCTGAAGCTCTTTTTCTAAAGATTTGTTCTAATAGTTTCAGTAATGCTTTTTCCATGGAGTAGAATTTAAGACAATTGTTTCAATCAATGGTTATAGGTCATTGCAGCGTACAAAGTGTATGTCTTTTATTGATTTTCCTCTGAGTTCAGTTGTGAAGGAGATAGAGAAGAAAGCTGAACTACAGGAGGTTCCTCGTGGTCATCTCCAAGCACACAGTTCAAAAGAGCAACCTACTGTTGGGGTGCTATTAGTAGCTGAAGTTTGTGTTCAGTTAATGGAAAAATGCTGAAAGTATTCTTAGCAAGAATTTAAAATAGCTGGTTGCTGTCTTGTTGTTTTACTGAAGGTAGAGAAATTAAACCTTAATACTAATGAAGATGTTAAAGGGTGCTGAACAAGAGTATCCTCATGTGAGAATCCCATAAACAGAAGCAGCTTCTGAGAAGTGGGATATGAATGTTACTTGCTTTTAGTTACTAACCAGAGAATGTGTTCAGAGAGGTACATTGTGTCCAAGTGTCTTGGAGCCTGTTAACTCTTTCATGCTTTTGACTAATACAGGTATGTGTAAATACAAGGTACAAAACTACCACCTAAACTAATGTCAGCTGTATGATAGGTTGCAGGCCCTGGTCTCAACAAAGCATTTTAGCTGATTACTTATCTGCTCTAGGTAGTTGTTTAATTTTGTTTTTTCAGTCCTGCTATGTATCTAAAAGCAGAAGATAACATTTTATTTCATCTAATGTTAAGCATGTGTAATCATAAAAAATTAAGCGAAAAATAAATGTAAGGGAAGAAGGTGAAATAGAACGGAGTCTAATTGTCAAACTCTCCTTGTTCAAGCACTTAAAAGCACAAACTTTGTGTTTGTGCAAGACACAAGTTTAGCAGCTGTTGACAAAATGCAAGGGACAGTAATAGCTATCACTTGAAATTAGGACTTACTGTAGTATAGCAAACTGCATTTTCTAGGCCTACCTTTGTGGAGCTTGAATATAGATAAAAATCAATGTGCTGTCTTTAAAAAGACTGGACTACTTTTTGAGACTCCTGTGTCTTCAGTGCAAATTGAATTGTACGTGCAGAAGACAAATGCTTAGTTTTTGAGTTAGGAAATATTCACCACATTTTCAGGCTTTTATTTTTTTGTAATTTACTCAGGAATGCTTGTGGACTTGTTAGCTGAACTGAAACTGTGGAGTTCAGACTCATTTCAGAGACTGGCTAAAATTAGATGTCATAAATTTGGAAGAATTTCTTAGTTTTCTAGGCTTCAAAGCTGCTGTACTGTTCTCATAATTATCATATACTCATAAAAGTAATATTTTCTCTAAACTTGTTTGTTGATAGGTCAGATTTTCTTGTCTTTTTGACTGTGTTTTGAATTAGCAATAATGTAGATGTATAGACTTCTATCTATGGTTTAGCATGTTGGCTAGTACTACCTAGAAGATGAGGCAGGATATTCTTAGCAATCTAGCCTGGAACAATATTTCATATCCATAGACTCATGTATCTGTGAAGTCCTGGTGATACTGTTCCATGTAATACAAGGAACCAGGTACTACCCACCTGAAGGTTTCTTTCTGTGTTGCTTCCTGTTGTCAGACTTGCTGCCTTCTAAACCTGAAGGCAAAGAGAAAGTAAATTCTAGGACATTCTTGGTCCTCCCTGTTAAATGGGCCTGTTCACACTTCCAGAAAATTGTTGGTGCAGCTCAGTATGTTTGCAGTACAAGTACAGCAATACTTTCCAGTTTTTACTTCTGAAATGTCACATGTTCTGTGTCTCTGTTCAAGAACCACAGTAATAAGTGCAAAGACTTCTGGGTTGGTCATAGAAAGATACATGTATAGAACTGAATGTGATATCACCAGATTTGAGTATGTTGTTAAAAGCAATAATAGTTCTAGGAACACTGGTCATAGCTCAGTGCATACAGTGTGTCTGTGTACAGTCAGAGCAAAGTTAGGAGGGGTTCTATGCTGTCAGAGTGTTCTCCTCCAGTGCAGAGTCTGAAGAATAACCTTCTGATAATGCCGAATTGTAGTCTGCCTAGACAGCTAAGCCTGTGAGATGGAGGTTTTGTCTTTCTGTGTTCCAAGTGCTTTGTCTAAGCAGAGCATGGGTGAAACACTGATCTCTTAGTTACAGCTCTTAAGCTTGCTATAACTTTACAATAATCATCTGGTAATCAACAGAAAGTTATGTGTTCCCAGTGGAAGCAGTAGAAAGTGTGTTGTCTGACTGGCTATTTGAATCTAGAACTTGTGAACTGCATTAACCTCCAGAGTTTTCTCTACTTTTGTCATACTGGTGCAAAAACTTGTAGCCCATGTTAGTGTCTGGCAAGAGCAGAGTTGTTGGAAACTTTGTCTTGTCAGTGCTACTGCAAAGCTCTTGACTTTCTGTAAGTGATTCTCTTAAATTTCAGAGTAATCTCATTGTTCAGTTCAGTTTAAATTGGCAATTTCTGTATAATTTCTTGTCACTGTTGCTTTGAACAATGTTAGCTTAGTGTGTGACTAATTCTAGGGCATTTAACTAACCTTACAGGAATATGAGAAGCACGTATGGTCTTCTACTTACACTTTAATCTGACTCCAGACTTGATGCCTTGAAGTGCAGTATGTGGAGATGAGGTGGGAGATGAATGAGGAAAGTCATTTTCCTTCATGTCTCAGAGGAAGCAAGAGAAGACGTAGTATGGGATGTCTGCAGAGTGACTTAGTGTGCAGAATGACTATTCATCCACAGTTTAGAAAGTTTTAAGTGTTTCCATGAGAGAAAATTTGAGAGGATAGGCAGTTAGTAGCTGAAATTCCAGGTGTTTTGTTCATGTAGCACAAATGCCTGGTACAAGAACCACCATGCGAATGAATGGGCTGCTACAACTTTGCCACTTAGCAAAAGAGGTTTGTGATTTTTGCAAAACTCACCAACTCTATCCTCAGTCTTTACTCTGAACTGCTTGGTGTTTGCAGTGCTGTGCCACTATAATCCATCAGATGTTTCTGCAAGGTTTGGAGTGCACTCAGGGTGGTAGACTTGAGTAGTTTGGCAGCTGCTCCTTTGTGATGTGTTGTGTCTTGTGACAGGCAGGAGTTCTTGCTAGCTGCTGCTTAGTGGTGTGCTGGAATAAGGGACGAGTTCTGTCAACCTGACAATTTCTGATTTGGGCAGAGATATGGAGAAAAGGTACTGCATGGCAAACTGCAGGATGCCTTCTGTGGAACCTGAATCAAATGTGGAATCAAGAATAACAATCCAACAGGACTGAAGGCAAATTTGTAGTTATATATGGTGACTAATCTCTTTTTCTGGGGCAACTGCTTAAGAAGTAAGATTTCTTGAAGCATAGATTTTCTGGGTGTCAGTGTGAAAGGATTGTTCTTAATGTAAGCTTTCCAGTTTTCCAGAGAGTCCATGTTATAAACTGCAACTGTTGAAGTGTAGTCTCTTATGTGGTATAGGGACTCTAGTGTGGTAATCAAGTAATTTTGGACTTCATATGCTTGTTAGAAGACAGTGCAACAGCAGAACTTGGACTACATACAGCTTGATGGCTGGAGTACTGTCCTATGGTCTGGACCGTAGAAATAATCCTGAAAGAGTTATGTTTCCAAACAAGCTTTATATGTGGATCTAGGGCACTACTAATGCAGAATTGCCTTATGCCTGTCTTTATTGGATCCGATAGTTACTCTTCTCTGATTCTACATGTTGCTAATTAATGTTATTGAATAGGACTTAGTGGCATTTACTATTCTCTTTCCTAGTAAACTGCATAATTTATTGCACTTTGCATGTTTCTTGGTAGTGAGCCACGAAAGCAAGTGGAGTTTGAAGGAACTTGTTTCATCTTATGTTGCTCAGACACTTGATGGTCATTGCACTTCCACTTACTTTTTCCTCTTTTGCAGCCATGACACTATTCTGACCTTTCAGAAGCTTATAGGCTTTGCTTTTGGAAATAAAAAGGTAGAAAAAACCTGTTTGACTAAGTCTGTTCTAGGAATTCTGTTACGTTGCCTAGTTAGTTCTTACTACAGATATTGTGGAAATAAGCTGTTTTTTAAATCGTTTATTCATCCATACATTAAACTGAATTAATGAGCTGATCTCAGTATACAGTGTAAGCAAGGGCTTGATATTTTAAAACTAAAAGGCTAAATATGATTAAATACCTCTCTGAAGGTAGTGTATCAGAACGTCTTAATTGATTTATTCTACTTTTCAGCAAGCACTGTGCTTTTTGCTGGGGATGAATGCAGTATATATTCTCTTGCACTTTTCTGCAGACAAAAAAAAATTCAGTCTTGTCAGCGATTGCAGTAACTTTTAGGCCTGTGAAAGCACTGAGTCTTGAAAACTGGTCCTGGTCCTCAACTGCTCTGGGGACATATTGTGTGCTTTTAGTGGAGGTAGTGCTTTCCACTTCCACCTTGAGAGTTCCCAGGCTGCCTGTTTGGCATGTTTTATCACTGCTTACTCTTTTGTAGGTGCTTGTAGGCATATATTGCTATTAAGTCCTAGTAATTCTAGCCCAGCTGTTTGAATAAATGTTAATTCAGGTGGAAATTAGTGTGTGCTAAAACACCTCGAGTAATTTCAATCTTTTACAGGTATCACTGCCTTTCAGGATAATTCTGCTGTGAGATTAATGCAAAGTATTTATATTAAGGCGTGTTTCAGTGTTTACTTCAGTTTGGGTAGTAGTGTTACTGACCTGCACAGCCTGAAGACCTGTCATACTGAGGATGTCATGTGGATTATAAGGATCTGGGTATCTCTACAGAAAGTGGGTACTTCCCCTCTGCCACCACAAGCAGAGTGAGTGATACTTCAATCAGCAGGTAGTCCTAGATGTTAAATATGTGCAAGGATCTTTCTTTATCATCCTGTATTTATTTTTATCTTGCTATATGGAAGCACTTTATTGATACATTTAATTTTTTTTCATCACGGTACACTCAAACTGACAGTTCTTACAGTACAAATTTGCCAAGCTAACATCATGGCTTTTGTGTATGTCCGCAGAAAATTATTTCTTACACTATTCTCCGTGGAGATTTTTTTTTTTGGTCTTCGAGTATGCCAAGTGTTTTTAGAACTAGTTAGGAAGTTGTAGAAGGCAGCAGAAGAAAAATGTGAAAGCCTCTGGTTTTAGTGGCATAATACTCTGAGGCATTTGGTAGAGCTGGCTAAAACAAGAGATGACTTCTAATCTGAATTGTTTCCTGTCTTCTGAGTTTCTGGAGTTGTTAAAAAGTGTATTTATTTTCTCAATGTCTTTCTGGTACATTCAGTTAAGCAACAGCTCTTTTGGAAATGCATTTGAAGCCTAATGTCGCTGCACAGTGGTTATGAAGTATTGCATCTATAGCAAGATGCATTGATTATCTCCTACCTACCTCCTTTTCTTGGTAACTAAAAAAAAAAGAAATCTTCCTTCTGGAAGAGTTTTGCTGTATTCCTATAAGAATTACTTTGTAGAGATGTATTTTGATTTCAAGTAATAAAAATATCAGCTTTTCTGAGCATATTCTTTTCCTGTGTGTGCTCACTGACTGTGATAAAACTGCTTGTTTTCCACTACTTAATATTGCAGATAAGTAGTTGTTCTTGTTTGTTAATCACAGCTATTAAAACTGAAAGAAGGATATTCCCGTTTGACTACTTGCAAAGACATATTTTTGAGTTCACAATTAACACATTGTAGGGAGAGAATTTATCTTTTGTTAACAATTTGCTGGTTTTCAGTCCTCAGTAAAGACACTCTATGTGACTAAAAGAAAAACTGCAAGTTAACTTTTCCCCCCAGAGCACAATTTGCAAAAGTAGTTTTCAAACTTCTGATCACAGTGTATTTTAGAATGTTGGTATGGGGTTTCTTTCCTGAAAGAAGCAGAAAAAAATCCAAAAATAGTATGTGTTAAAGTGAAGTTTGGGGAAAGAATTTGTGTTCAAATGTCATGCTAGTTAGTTATTTGGATGCCCAAGTTGTTAACGCATGCTTCTGAACACCCCAGCAGTAAAACAAGATGGTTTATCCACCTGGTTGTTAAAGGTGAGTAGGTGGTATAATGGGCCATAATATTTTACACTAATATCCATATACTCCTGACAAGAAACAAATTAACTACAGAAGAGAACTTCTCAGCTGCATAGAACATGTTACTGCTAATAGTGGTATTAAAGGATAAAGCCAGCATTCAAAAAAGTAACTGACTCAGCAAATTCTGTGGTATACTTCCACCCTGGCATAGGAAGGAGCTTCATTTGTAGTGCATGAGGTAATTTCTAAGCAAGCATGCTGCCTAGGTAAATCATTACCTCAAATAATTCATGGTTCTTGATAGTTAATATTTCAACATGAGAAGCTAAAAAAGGCAAGACTGTCAATTTTCAGTGCTAGTGCTGCTTAGTATCTATAAATAAATGCCTTGTTACTTTTGCTTGTGTAAAAGCATATACCTTCCTATTCAGTCCTTACTTCCAACTCTATTTTTGAGGGTTCAGTTTTCTTGTGTGGACATAGTATATCAGTTAGTAACCCTCAGTTAATGTTTTGTCTGGTCAAGTTCATGTAAATCTCAGCCTGTAGGAAATAACTAGAGTTCTCATTTTTGTGTCTTAACGTAAACAAGCTTGTGTTGATGAAACAGCAGGTGATGTTCCTCATGTGTGAAAAGCTGTGCAAGATGTAAGGCTATGCAAGAGGATTGCACTAGGTTAATAAAAATATAGAGTTAAACGCTGTCTGAAATAAAACTCAAGCATCTATTCCTGAAAAGTCATCTTGTTTAGGATAGGTTGCAGTTCTGTTAATAGCCATTTGTTTACAGATGTAATCTTACTGTATAACAGGATTCAGAGCAACAGCTTATAAACTAGGTGTCAATTAATCTAGTAGTGAGCGTGGTTTACAGGTGTCTTGCAAGCTGCAGAACTTGCTAGCTCACTCGTGAGTTACGAGTATTCAATAGGTAGAATCCATCTACTGGAACTATGAGCGAACTACAGTTAAGTTGGGGATTGCTCTGCTCATGCAGTTGCCTTTTGTTTTGCTGAAGCTACTTTTAAAATGCAGTTCAAGCCTCAATGCAAAGGGCTGTGAGATGTGAACAATAGTTTACATTGGAAGTAAATCAGAAGAAAGCAATACTGACAAGTCTTCTGTGCTTATTCCTTTAGCCCTTTTTGTCAGAGAGAACATAGCTACTTGTTGGTAGTTTTAGGTACTGTTGCAAAGTTAAGTGAATTGCAAGTGTGCTTCTAGCCTTATTCAGTATTAGAACAACACTATGTTAATCTTTATCGCTTAAATCAGACATCAACTGGTGATTTATGAATGTTACCGTGAAAAAGAGCTGATACTAGCAGAGTGATCCTTCTGTCTTGGCACACAGCATGCTCTGTGGGCTTATCTCTCAAGAGGATTACCCTAGCATGTTCTGATGTCCCTTAACTGCAAATTTGGGCAGAAGAAAGGTTTACATGTTCCTTACTCCTATATCTGAAACTCCTCTCAATTTGCTGGTGATGTCT
The DNA here is from genome assembly GCF_028858725.1 of Colius striatus. Taxonomy (NCBI): domain Eukaryota; kingdom Metazoa; phylum Chordata; class Aves; order Coliiformes; family Coliidae; genus Colius; species Colius striatus. The sequence goes on along the minus strand of NC_084790.1, from coordinate 18,172,153 downwards.
TGTGTGGCCACACTTGTTTACCTTCAAGACATAGTAGACTGTGTGACTACATGCAGTTTTGAGTTGACCCTAACACTGTGTCTTTTATGCAGTACTACTGTTTTTGGTTTTTTTTTTTGTGTGTGCTGCTCAGGGAATACATCACCAGTCAAATATTACAAGATCTGTGAAAAATTGAGTCAGTGAGATGAGCTTAAATGAGAGTGTTTGTATAAAGGCTTGTAATGTCCTGTGTTTCTTTTAACAGCGTTCTTCCACCAGTTCATGCAACTGTAGGAGTGATGAAAGGCAGAATAAAGCTTACTGTCAAGTATCTGTGAACTTGTTTTGCTTCTTTTTATGAAAATAGGAAGGTGGTTTGTTCTTACAGTACTTAAGTGGATGTTTACCTGTTAACATCATTCACAGAGACAGAATTTTATGGCTTTAAACAAAGTTATACTTAGTTTACTGAAAATAGTGTTTGATGTAAAATGAATACTTGCATGGCTAGTGGCAGAAAATGAGTTAGTATTCACTAGCAAATAGACTCTTTCAATCAAGGACTGGCTGAATCTTCAAGGAATAAAGCTTTGAAGGCAGCATATGTAGCTGAAGTTAAATTACAGAAAAGTTCCTCAGTCTGCTAAAATTGGTATGTGTGTTTTTTCTTCAGACTTGAAGACTTTGAGTTTCAGCTACTCAGGTTTACTACTTAACCTCACAAAAGTATGTTATTTGCTGTCATATATTGATGCAAATAGTATGGTGGTTTTTTTTTTTGTAAGACCAGCTTTCGTAGCATTTCTTTTGTATGATATAGTTCTTGTTGGTCATATTATTTTAAGCTATTATTTTGAAGTATGAGCTCTTGCAGAAATTGAAGTAGCCTAAAATGTCTGAAACATCACTATACTGAAATCAGTTACTCTGTTGTAGAAAAATCCCATTTTCTTTTAAATGTCTACTTATTTTCAATTTGTTTCATTTCCCTCTGTGGAGGGGAAATGTGTGAATGTGTTTTTTGCTATTGAGACTTAATTTTCTAGAGTATGGTTAGTTATGTGCTTGTGGTAAATGTTGGTACTCGACCATGAAACTAGTTTTATGGTTTAGTGCTGTGTATTGGTTTTCAGGTGTATTACTAATCAAGTGTTAAGTAGTGTTCTGGCTTTTTTTTTTTACTACTTATTTAGTATTCTTACCAAGATGATAATTTGAAATTTGAATTATAGTTTGGGTTGTGTTTCTTCTGATAATTGTCAGCACTCAATTGATGGGGCTGTTATTACTATATTACTTCTACATGTTACGTCGATGAATGAGAGGAAGAGAGGTGGAACTTATAAAGCTAGCTCTGCTTGCTCCTTGAATCAGTTTGTTTCATAGAAATCATTTAGTCTTAGCCCGTGTAAGAAGCTGAGTTCATGATGAAAAAGGCTTTTGAGAGCTCAGCCAACTTGCAGCATTCATTCTGGCTCTTAATTATTTTCTGTGGAAAAAGGCATTACCTGAAGTTGTTGCTTACTTTGTTTGGTCTGCAGACCTTAGAGGAATATTTAAGAATTCCAGACATAGTGTAGGATTAGCTGGAGTAGTCCGGTAACTGCTTCCAAAAGGAAGCTCGCTCTAGCCCAGCCGCAGGGACGTGCGAGAGCTCGTCCCTGGGAAAGAGCGATGGGAAAGAGCGGCCAAGGGCGCCCTCGTGTGGCGGGTGTGCCACTCTTCCAAAGGCCTCTCGCCGCCGCCTTCACAGGCAAGTGCTCTGGCTTACGGGAGTAGAGAGAACGTGGCTAAACCCTTATAGGAGATGAACCGGGAAGAAATGCAGCCATAGAATCTCTTCTGACACAGAAGTTCCTGCTTTTCAGCACTTGCTAGTCATCTGGCAGCAATACTATCGTATACTAATGGTGTAGTGCTGACAAAATTGCCAGCTGCATGCTGAGGTGAAGATCAAGTTCACAATTAGCTCTGAATTTTGACTGAGAAGATAGGCTTCTTACAGCCACGTGTGCAGGAAAATTATCTTCAGCGGGTATTTAGTGAGGACAATCATGAGGACACAGATTCATTAGGGAACTGGACACCAGGAGACTCCAAGAACACAAATAGTCTTGATACAGGACAGAAATTTCTGGAGTCAGACTTCTGTTTCTTCCCAAAAACACTGAGAAGACCTAATATATTAGAGGTGCTTTAATTTGCTACGAAATATAATTAGTCAGCTGTTCTCTGGTAATTATGTTATACAGAAGATAGTAAGCGTTATTTTCCAGGAGTGATAAGATGCTGCAAGACTACTGAAAATGCAGCACTTAAATTCAGGATGCGTTTGTAATCTCACACCTGGCAGGGACTCTTCCTGTGTGATACAGGTCTCACAATTTCAGAAGTAGCTTTTGAAAGGGCTTACTTAAAATCTGGTAAGTTAAAGCTCATACTTGTCTACCTTTGAAGTCTTTGTCTTAAGGTTTAATGTATTGTATATGACACTTGAGCGCTTTCATCCAAATTCTTGTTAAAAGGACTGCATAGTAACAAATGACTGAACTCTCTCTTACTATGCATCCATCCCAGGAGCATTGAGTAAAGAGCTGTTGAAGATACTGCTTTTGGTATTGGTGTCTGAAATAGTATTTCTTCTTGCTTCTGAACTGCCTACTGGCTTTAGGGAATGTTACTTCTGAAACTGACTGGAAGCTCACAGGTTGAAGATGTAACAGCAGCATTTTACAGCAATTCTGCCCTCCAATATCTGTCATAAAATAGACTATCATCCTTTGGCCATTGCAGAAGGTAACAGCTATACAGACATTCCTGCACAGTGGTCTAGTTAGAGAAGTTTCTTCTTGTTGAATGTTATAGTTACAGTTTATTTACTTTCACCTGTTTTCCAGGTTTACATTTATAGTAGTTAAAGAGAAAAGATCTTCAACTTATCCTTCAGGGCAGCTCTTTGATCTGAAGGCGCTTGTCCTTTCTGACTGTTTTAAAAATATAGTTTGGAGGAACTTAGCTGTTAAGTGGCAGCTATATTAAAGCTTTAGAAGACAAGCCACAGCCTGTAGGTGTTGTAGCTGCATCCAAAGAGAAAAAGGAAGGAAATTAATGTTGATGGGTATAATTTTTCTTGCAAGAAAAATTATCAGACAGACACTCACTATGAACATTGAGAGAAGATACTTTTTGTAAAACATCTTAATTTCTGATCTGATATGGTTGGCCTAAATGTCCCAATTCAACTGTGTAGCTGCTTAACATAACACTAGACTTTTAATGTGGGTTTGGAAAGAGGAAAACAATCTTGATTGGGGTACATAATTTAGTTTGGAATGTCTTTTCAGTTTTTTTATGTTCCAGTGTAGTTGGATTACTGTTTGGAAATAAGTTCTGGATTTTCCAGATAAACTGGAATCTTGGACACAGTGAAAACTGAGATAAACAAGCTACTAAGAGATATTAATTACGTATATTATTTACAGACAGCAAAACTATTGTTATATTATCATGTCTTTATTCAATACTATTTATATGTACTGCCCTGAGTCATAAGTTGCTGCCTTAGATAGGTAATCATCACTAGCAATCCAGCCTTTAAAACTACCATTAGACAGACAAAAGCAAGGAGGAGCCACTAGCTTTTAAAGTGCAAACACTTCATCTGAATCTAGAAAAATAATTGTTTTATGCTATAATCAGAATGTGTGATCTCTGCTAAGAGAAAAGTATGCATGCAGTTGAGAATGACAGCAGACACTGAGACACAAATGATATCCATTTGAAGAGACATCTTCCTAATCAAACAGGGGAGATTACCTCTATTTACTGTGGAAGTGGACTTAAGTGAATGCTATGGACTACAGCAACCATGAGAAAGGTCGGTGATCTGTTGCTCCACTCTTGATAATGTCATATTGTTCTCTGTAGAGCAAAGTTTATTCTTACATGACAGGTCTCCCTAGCTAGTGTCTTGGTGTTGAACTGGAGAATGTCTTGGGACACCTTTATTGTTTCATACAACCGATTATCTTACATGTAAACACTACTACAGCAGAGGATTTTTCTAGGTAGTAAGGTGCAGCAGTGTTTAGACAGCTTCAGTACCTTTTGTCTTTCATGTCACCAATTCTTGCTTATCTCTCGTGAATATTTTTTGGGTCAAAACAGGGCAATAGAAAAAATTACTTTGTCTCTAGATATCTTATTCCATCCTGAGTTCATGAGAACTTTGCATAAGTAATTAATGGTGACAAGTGAAGTGAGGTGGCTTGTAATTACTATTGAACATTCAGTAATTCTTCAATAATGTTTTCTAGGTGATGTAAATAACTGTATCTCGTGGAAGTGTAGAGTGTACAGTACAGTAGTGGCCCACTTTTTTATCCCACAGTGTTTGAGTTACCTTAAAGGAAAAACTAGATGTGACTTGGATTTTGCTAACGAACTGGTTAAGTTTCTTGATCTTTTTGACATTTATTCACTTGTGTCACATCTTCAGTAGTCCATCTTAAGTCTTCCTTGTGATTTTTATTTCTAAAATTCAAGTCTTGCAACAGGACTCTGTTAATAATCAGTGCAATTTAAAAATGTTCAAGCAGTTGCTGGAAATAACCAAAGAGACCTTTCATGTAACTAGGGTTGTAGAGTGAGATTGTTCCTATCCAGAAATTTAGATTTTTGTGTTCTCAGAAGGAAAGTATTGGTTTACCTGTTTGTGTATTAAAAGGGAAGGGTTCTTCTGTAAGACTATGACTACTTTTAAAGGCAAATTACTGTTAAGAATGGGCAAGAGGCATCATTTCTCTAAGATATACTTCATATGACCACTTCATCTGTTGATAGCATCCATTTGGCATTTTCTCGTAATATTATATAGATGGGTTTTCTTTGGGCTTTGACAACTCTATATAGTATTTAAACAGGCTTAGTTTATGGTAGGCAAGTAAACACTTGTGAAACAGCTTGGACAGAATAGAAGTAGTTCATTTGTGATTGTTATTCCTCTGATAAATATTGTGAATTAGAGCCTGTGCATTTTTAAAGCAAAAAAGAGTAACTTTTCGAAGCACAGTAGTAAATTTAGGAGCACTGTGGCTGTATCTTTAGACTTATTTATTTCCATCTTTCAACTTGAAACTTTTTTTGTCTTTTACAGACTTCTATTTGTGAAGTCTATCTACTTTTCTTCCCTAAATACTAAATCAGTGTGTTCTTTACTTGCTGCTTATTTAATGTTAAATGCCTTTATCTACAGTTTTGTAATGTGGATCTCCACTCAGTCTCTTGTATGGTTGTTTCAAACAGTGATTAGAATGGAGTAGTTTCACCACCTCACCTCTCAAAATCCATTCTATATGTTGACTGTAATGCCAAAAAGCAACTTGACATTATCTAATAAATTATTCTTTAATATGCATCATCATGATTCCTCGTGTTCAAATGATATTTGTGAAGCTCAAACTTGAAAAATAAATGGAATAATTTCTACTATTGAAGTGAATAGCATGATGCTTTCCAGTTCACATTTTCCTATAGGCCACATATTTAGAGGCTGAATGTTTGTCAGTGACCTACTTAGTGGTGAATATGTGTTCAAAGAGATGGCTCAGTGAAAAGAGCTTTTACCACTTAGGCCTGAGTTTGATTTTTGCGAATGTTACAAAAAATGCAGAAGTAATGAATGTAAACTTTCAAATCGTAACCTTATCTCCTTTGCTGTCTTACAGGCTTGTGAGGTGCACTTCTACTGCCATGTGAGGTTTTGGTTTTTAATCTTTTTTTATTGAAGGAAAATTCAAGTCAGACTGCTTTTCCTCATTCCTTTGATGTCATTTTGGCGACTTGAGATGTCTTCTTTTACCAATCAGTTGACTAGTACCACACCAAACTAATACTCAAGCATAAAATCTGGTAGAAACTGTACAGAAGCAATTTTTAACAGTGCTGCGACATAGCTACGAGAACTATTGAGGAGAAGCTCAACTGATAGCTTGAGCATGCAGTTTCTGAAGTATTGCTTGCATCTGTCAAAGAGTAGAGTATTCTCATTGAAGGTGGTGAATATTTCCTTCTTATTGTCACAATAATACACAAAAGTAAGAAGAACAGTTACTCCTTTCTTTAAGATAATCTAGATTAATACTGTTCATAGGTTTGGGATATCAAATAAATATCTGATAAGCACATAGAGGCTCTTCTCTCTGTTGGCTTGGATGGACCTACTCTGCAATGAGTAGAAAACTGTCTGGATATCCAGGCCTAGACAGTGGTGCTGGATAGAGGAGGGGGGAAAAAGCTACATGGAAGGAAACTTGTTTCAACTACACTAGCCAAGTGTTTCTGAGTAAAATACATGTGCAGTGGATATGCTGCTCTTTATCCATCTGAAATCCACAATCAGATGGCATTTATGTCTGGTGGGTACAGCCACAGCACTACTAGTATGGATTTGGGCTGAAGTCCTGTACATCAGTGAAACACTTGGAAATAATAGTATTCGTAACCCAGTTAGCACTTCTCTACTAAGTAAAAAATACCTCCAGCTGTCACATATGCTTTGCAATAATTCGGATATCTGATCAGTCACTTGAAATAGCTGTTTCCATTGCATTTTGTGAAATGCCAGTCAGGACTTTGTAAAATGTAGCCATCTGTGTATAAACTGGCAAATTTAAACAAGACACTTCCTTAACACAAGCAGGAGACTTAAGTGTGTTCTGTCAAGCATCTGACTCTAGTAATCAGGCTCAATTTCCAGTTATTTGTATGGCATGTTAAGAGCTAAGATTCATTTTTCTTATATTCTTCTGTGAAGAAAGTAACGTTTTGATTCAATTATTGATAATGTTTAATTGAAACACTAATATTCAGGCAAAATTTCAATCTCTTAAGTTTTACCTTTTTTTTTAACCTCTGCAAATATACAAAACCTTTGGAATATCAGATCTGAACACCTTTGAATTTTATAGCCCAAATTCAACAAAACTGAATTAAAGTAATTATTCAGAGTTATTGAGGGTGGAAGGAACTTTTTGAGATAATCTAGTCAGTTCCCTGTCTTCAAACAGTTTTTTCCTCAGGATAGTCTCTTTCAGTGTTTTACCACCCTTGCAGTGAAAGCTTTTTTTTTAACTACAAAATTGCAGAATAAACCTGCAGCAATTAGTTCAAGCTTGTCCTGAGTAAATTACTGGATTTTGTGCAGCTTCCTAGGCTAGACTAGTAGTCTTTGTCAAGTGTAACTAATAGAATGTCTCCAGAAGAACTTGTCATGAATGATATCATTTGTAACAGCTGGGTATGCTCTTTAGCCGAAGTGGTCTCGGTGTTTTAATGTGAAAAATAGATCTCATGAATACGGGAGTAGTAAAAATAACTTCTGCACATCTTTTTCCGCTCACTCTGGAATTAAGTATATGTACAGGGAACTTCTCACATGAAATAGCTTTCTCTTTAGGATTTTAGCATGTTTAAATGGGTTCCATCCTAAGATGAATAGTAATGCCAGAAATCATCATTTCTGTTTTGGGAGATGAGACTAAAATAAAAGCCATACACAAGAAACATCCCTTTACCATACTCTCTTTTGAAGGCACTGCGGGGAAGAATTCCTGCAGACAATAGGAGTGATGGAGGTGACAGAAATTGCTCTGCTGAAATCAAACTAAAAAGGAAAAAGACTCTTCTAGGATAAGGAACATGGCTATATCTAGGTAGAGCTATAAATGGGTACATTTATACATAAATCTGTCTGCGTACTTCCACATTGTTTGAGAAACAGATTTGCTGAGGTTGGAGGCACTCCTGGAGATGATGCAGTCCAACTTTCTGCTAAGAGCAGGATTGTCTGGAAGCTCAGGAATTTGTCCAATTGGCTTTTGGGCATTTTTTGTTGTAAATTGGCATATATTAACTTCCTAGTGACTTCAGCTAGCCTATTTGTGCTTTTGTGTACTGTCTTGAGGAGGAGATAAGAAACAGTGGGGGTAACTTTGTGGCGTGGGGGAATGGTGGTGTCCTCTAATGTTTGGTGGTATAGTAGACTAACTTTTGTACAAAGTCATGAATACCAGCAGTGGTAGGCTTATTACTGAACTATCTGTTGTCTTATTTAACTAGCTACAAACTTACCATCAGTTTTTTGTAGTATATAGTATTCGTTATCTGTTGTACAGATACCATACAGGAAATCAATAATGACATAGGTTCTTTTATGTTCTTGCTAGCAATAAATAAATTTGTCATTGATGCTTTATGTAATGTTGTTATTCCTTTTATATTGTATGTTTAAGATAATCTTTCAAGCTATCATTTTGTGAATTAGATATACTGGATGCTTCCCTTTAGCTTTTTGATTATTTTTTTTATCTCATTGTTTCAGTTTCTTTAAAAGAAAAAAATGGTGAAAGAGAATGGGAATGTGCTATTGAGAAGATCCATGCTAATAAAGGATAGTATTCTTAAAAAGTTATATTCTTTTCCTAGGGAACTTTTTTCTCCACTTTTGCATTCTTATGAGCTGAAGTATTTTTTAAAGGGGTATCTGCATTAAGGGATGGTATACTCTGAGTTTTGCAGTTGTTAGGAGATAACTACTGCTAAACTCTCCTTTGTTTAATAGGAAGTACTTGGAGTAGAAGTGGAGTACACTGTTAGAAGTGAGCTGTGGTTCAGTGATTAAGAACTAATTAAAAATATTCTCTGTCAATTTGTTATCTGAATTACCAGTGCTAAAAACCTGAAAATGTTGTCTCTTTGAATGATATTTAGCTCATGACCAATGCACTTACACCAGTTGTTTTGAATATAGGAACAAAATGAGCCTTTAAACTCCTTGTTACTGAAAGCCTCTAATTAGAATCATGGAGTTGTTTAGGTTGGAAACGCTCTTTAAGATAGAGTCCAATCATTAACCCAGCACTTACATGTCTACCACTAAACTATGTCTCTAAGTGCAGCATCAACTACAGGCCCTCAGAATACCTCCAGGGACAGTGATTCCACTGCTCCCCTGGGCAGCCTGTTTCAAAGCCTGACAACGCTTTCAGTGAAGAAATATTAATATCCAATCTAAACCTTCCTCTCATGGCACAACTTAAAGCCATTTCCTCTTGTCCTATCACTTATTGCTTGGGAGACCAACACACACCTTGCCTCAACCTCCTTTCAGGTAGCTGTTGGAGGGTAAGAAGGTCTCCCCTCAGCTTGCTGTTCTCCAGACTAAACACCTGCAGATCCCTCACGTGCTCTTCATCAGACTTGTTCTCCAGAGCCTTCACCAGCTTCATTGCCCGTCTCTGGATATGCTCCAGCACCTCAGTGTCCTTTATAGTGAGGTGCCCAAAACTGAACACAGTGTTTGAGATGCAACCCCACTGGTGCCAAGTAGAGGGGCAAAATCACTTCCCTATTCCCGCTGGCCACACTCTTTGATACAGGCCAGAATGCCATTGGTTTTCTTGGTCACCTGGGCATACCGTTGGCTCATTAAGGCAACTATCAACCAATACCCTCAGGTCCTTTTCCTCTGGGCAGCTCTCCAGCCACTTTTTGTGAATTAGTATGTGAATAAAATCTGTGAAAATATTTGGTTTCAAATTTGGCTCAAATTCTGACATTGAAGTACATTTGAAACATACTCGTTTTCAAGCACTGGGTCTGGAATTTTGCCACTATACTTTCTGTGTTCAGTGGCAGTTCAAAAGTGAGCGAGTATTGGATTTTTTACGTCATCTTAACTTTGAAACTCCTGTACTTCCTGTAGTATCATAGCAGTTTATAACAAACCCATGAACCTGTTTTGCATAGCATTTTAAAGTTGTTTGTTAAACTGACTGTATATATTTCTACATTCAACTTAGGGTAGCCTATGACAAAGGAGGAAGCTAGTTTAAAAAACACTAACCTTACTGGAGGCATTGTAAGCCTTTGAAACTTTGTATGAGATAGATACTGTTCTGCAATATATAGACAGAAAAAAAATGCTTATAGGTTTTAAACCTAAGCTATGTGTTGTGTATCACTACAATACTGATGATCACTCTTCTTCCTCTTTTTAATCAGGTCAGAGCTTGGGTTATGGTTTTGTGAACTACGCTGACCCCAAGGATGCCGAAAAAGCTATCAACACTCTGAATGGATTGAGACTTCAAACTAAAACCATAAAAGTATGTGGTATTATGATTTTAAAAAGTAAAGTGATCTTGTTGCTCAGATGCATAATCTATTTTCTCTTTGCAAGTGTAGCAGGCATTCTACTAATGTAAGTAGAATAGACTAGGGCTTAACCATGTAGTAGATGCTTAGGCATTTGTATTCTATGTTAGATCATGATTAAATGTAGGAAATGTATGTATTTTTAATGCACTTGGTAACACTTCAGGTATGAGCTTAAATTGTTTTAACTGAGAAACTGTATGCTTTAGTTGCAGAAATGCAATATTGCATGTACTGTGAACGCTGTGCTGTCCCCTGACCTCCATACTTTCTCAAAGAAGATAGCATAACTTAGCAACCTTAAAAAAAGGAATATTAATAAGTCTTATTTCTTTTAACAAATCCTTAAAATGAAATGCTGAAATAACTGTTTTGGTTATCTGAATTGCGTAATAGGTCTCTAATGTTTGGGAATCCTGTTTTTTATATATTTAGTCACTTCTTCATCTCTTCCTCACTAAATTTGGTGTCTTGAATTTCTAGAAGCAGAAAACACTTCTTAAAGACTTACTTTTTCTCATCTACTGTCTTAGTCCATTATCAGAAGAGAAGAATACTCCATCGAGCAATTGTTTGGGCTCTGAAATCTTGAGAGAGGAGATAAAATAAAATTTATTGAGGAATGCAGACTTTTGAACCCGTTTCACACGTGTTGATGCCTGAAGGCAATTGCTGTTTCAACCAGCCCATTATTCCTCAGGGAAGGGTTTGTTAGGTCGTCACTTGAACAGTGACTGCCCTCTAACTAAGATGACTTTTGAGCCATCAGGTAAAGCTCACCTCCAAAAATGTTTGAACTTAAAGTAATGCAGAGCCACTTCAAAGATAAGAGACAAGAATAAGGTGGTTGTAATAACATGTCCTACTTGCTTGGGATTTGTAAGATATGATAAAGTAGATTATGCTATTTGAAACTTAAATACTGGCGTTTAACAGAGTGAATCATGGCTCACAATAACAATGGATGAAAAACATGAATAAATGCTTTCCTATGGAAAATTCCTTATGTGCTTCTGGCAGATTTCTTGCCCACAGGCACTCTCTCCCATTTTCTGCACTGGGGGAAATTGAGGAAAGCAGTTTTGTACTCCCAATATTTTTTTAAGCTGTCTTTTGAGCGGTGGTAAGAAAGGGAGTGGGTTTGTATTCCAGTAGTATTGCAGGTATGCTGTATCTTTGTTGTCTATGATTTAGCACATAAAAAGTATGTTCTGGGGTGATAGGTTGGAAGTGCTATTGACTATTTAGTCAGGCAAAATAGGATGATGTTACAGTGAATCAAATGAGAGCTCCTAAATAAAAATAAATCCTTAAAGGGGTTTCAGTGACTTAATTTATACTGAATGAATACTTAATTTATATGGATTCATAATTATCTTTTACCTTGCTAAGTGATTAATGCAAACAGTCACTGTATTTCTGCGACTAAAAATGGATTGTAAAAAAAGTGTCAGAGAAAAATGAAAATGCAATAGACAGGTATGGGTGATGACACTGATGGTTTTACTATCCTGCCTTCCCAGGACATGAACAGTAGAACTGTAGATTATAAACCATACTAGACAGTGATCCTTGCACTAAAATGATGGAATAGTATTGTGTTGATGGGTGTTTTGACCTCAAAGGAAACAAAATAGATGCCTGTTCTCTGTACATCTTCAGGACTTCTTGTAGAAATGTGTAATACTTCAGATTGCTGATTTAAAGTGTTTTCTGTTAGCCTGAAAAACTGGAAGGAACCTTGTTGGTTAGGTGGTGACCTATCATGTTGTTGCTGAACTGCGAGTATTCTCACCCAGAGGGAATTGTGCTGATCTGACGTGTGATGGTCTAGATTGGGGCCGTAAGATATATCTCTAATCGACTGCTTCTGTGCTAGCCTGCCTGTTAGTTGTTGGATATATTTTTGCTAATGCCACCTACTGTTTTCTTGAAATTAAATACATTGAAAAGGTGATGTTGCAAAATGCTAGCTTAAGCTTTTCTGTATGAGTAGCAATACTAAAACCTATTGCCTGATACTTTTTTAAAAAGAACAGCATCCTGTGGACTGCTTTATGGAATATTTTATTGAACTGTTTGCAAAATATCTTAACCAAATTTAAGATTCATACATCCAAAGCAAATCATAGCAGTCTTAATCTTGTCTAACCTGGTGTCAGTTGTGTTGTCTTATGATTTGTCTTGAATATTAAAACTGTGGGGTGAGTATGCATTGATGTTGAAAACACATTTAGGGGTGTTAGATACCTGAACCCATCCTGCAAGGCAATATGCCAACATATGTTGTATGATGCCCTCTGTGGCATAATTTGTGCTTTACTTGCAATGTAAACAGGCTTATTTATATTGCAGGTAGCTTGTGAAGTTTGGGTGTCATTTCATGATGTGATTTGAGTGAAAAAAGTTTTATTTTAGAAGTAAAACATTTTCTGTGGCTAGTCTTTGGAAAGAACCTGCTGGGAAGCACTGTGGCTCTGCTCTATTTAAGAGCCAGTGAAAATTTGGATTTTGGATCTGGAGTAATACTTCAGCATGGTTATCCATGACTTCTCATTTGTTTTGTTCTGGAAAGATCAGTTCTTCCCAAGCATGGAAAACTCCTAGGAACAAACAGCATATTAAGAGTTACTGACTTGCACGCACTGATAAGAAAATACAGTGCCTGTTTTTGTTGGTTTGGCTTCTGCTTGCGATAGGGGAAATACTCTGACTTCTCTCCCCTTGCTCCTGGGAAAACTTCTTTAAAAAACAAAGCCAATAAAAACCCAGGTGAATTTATTGAGACATTGCCTGATGTAAAAGACTTATTAAAAAGAAAGTTCAATAAGGTCCTCTCTTGCGAGTATGCAAACTAATGGCCTATCCTTGAACTGGTATACAGCTGTGTAAGCTGCTGAATAGCCAGCAGTGTTTTACCTAGATAATTAGATCTATCAGGAGGACACAGGAAAGTCTCTTTAGCTTTTCTCTGTGGATGCTAGACTGCTGGAACGGCAGACTTGGTCTCTTGTGGATCGTAGCTGCCAACAGGACACTGCAAATGACAATAATGTAGTCCTCATTCCTCCTTCATAGGGTGAACTGGGGCTAAGTTCCACTCCTCTGTCCCTAGATCTCCAGTGTGAGAGGGCCTCAAGTGACAGAGCCTCTGCATGTGGTAGCTGGTGTGATACATGTATGGGCATGTATGGAAGTATGCACTGGAAAGGGGAAATAGTTTGTCCAAGGCTAGAGGCCTAGGAGTTGTTTTTTTTATAAGATAGGATTGATTATATAGTTATATTTTACCTACCTAGTACTTCTTAAAAAGTAAATTGAGTAAGGTTTCTTCCTTTTTAAAATTCTTTGGACTATTAGAGTGTTTACATGGGTAATTACTACCTGTCAGGGGAATAGAGATTTAAGAAATATTTTATCTAAAGTATTAAATCTGTGGGTTTCCTTCCCACTCCTTTATAGCTTCACATACTTACTTTTTTTTTTTATATACGGTTTAACATGTAGTGTTCTGCAAACTTCCTGTTGTAATCAAGTTTGACAATTTCCTTTGCTACAATCACGGGTGTCCAACATTGCTATCATTACCTAATTAAGTGCCCTACTGTAGAAAGGTCTGTAATGATAAGAGCTAGTTATGATTTCAGTTTAAGAGTGAGCACCAAACTGTCAGCTTTACGAATGTCCAAAAAGTGCAGTATGGCAAGTGTGGACGTGAGGAATGTGAGACGACTTCATAGTGTCCTCTGAGGCTGTGTCCTTAAAACTTGGCCTTATGCCTTGAATTATTGCTTAGATTTACAAGAAGATTCATTTTAAGGAAATCACTGTAATAAGTGCTTAAGATCTTCACCATTATGAACTTCTACCTGTGACATTACTCTTGAGTAAACACTGTGGACACTTAGTAGAAAATAACAAAGTGCTTAAACGTGCTAGTTTGTCTGAGTTAGTGCAACAGGAAGAAGATTAAGAGTGTTTCTTTCTTCACCATGATATTTGTAGATCAGAATTTTGGTAATTTCACTTTCAGCAGTAATTCTTTCACTAGCTAATGTCCCTGGGGAGCAATGAAATAAAAGTTGTGTAAAAAAGTCTATTAAAATACCAGAGGCAAGTGAGCTGTGAAGGTGAGAGAAACTCCTTACTTTCTTGATTTTTTTTTTTTTTTCCCCCCCTGCACTAAAGAAAATTAATCTAGTGAGTAGCAAAAGGGGATCCTATTTAGAGGTTTAATTAAAGCTAGTGAGTTTTACTGATGCTATCAATCAGCAAAGATTGATACAGGGGGCATGGTGCCAGACCATTTAGTGGTCTTGACAGGGTAATTAAATACCTCAGGACTGTTTCTCAGGGTAAAATTGAAGTGCCCTAGAAAATTTGAAGCAGAAGAACAATTTGTCTTTGAACAAAGGTAAAGGTGTCTCTTTTTGCCTTAAATTTCTGCAGGAGTTATATAAATGGTAATTATACAATCTTTTAGAAGTGTTACAGCTAAAGCTTTGACAGCATTTCCATTTTAAACCCCCTCCCCACCCCACACATGCCTTTTCACCCCCAGGTAAAATTTGTTCTTCACTGAAATTCAAATCCCCTCAGACTTTGAATGTTACTTAACCAGATTAAGCTGGCTGCTTGTTTTTCATGTTCCTGAATAATATAAAGAGGAAGATTCACTTCTGAATGCATATTGCTGTTATTTCCTGTAAACCACACCATGGCCACTCAGTTGTTCGTTAATACGTAACCACTCTGAGGAAAACAACACAACTTGTCAGATCAGACTTCTAAATGTGCTAATCTTACCTTCACTGACTACAGAATTTGTTTTCTGTGTGGACCCCAAGTGCTGTGTTGCAGCTGATTAGCGTTTCCAAGAGGAGTCTAACCCTGCTTTACCTGATCCATAGACAAGTGCCACTCACCCTAAAGCTGCTGAGCTGATTTGTAGCCCAAAACTTTCGGGGCAATAATGCCCTTTGTGGCTCTCCATGGGAGAGTTCTGACACCAAAATGAAGATATTAGAAGGGAACAACAGTACTGTATGGGAGCTGAAGGAAGGCTGCAAGAATTGTTCAAAATCTAAGCTCTAAACAAGTGAAGAAAGCCAACAAAAGCAACAAAAACCTGCTTGTTACTACTGAAATCAACTAGACACTGTCTTGGCCTCTGCCCTCCCCTTACTATGTGAAGATCTTTTAAGTAGGATAAAGCTTTCTTCGTGGGCACAGAATACTGCAAATGCCAGATGTGGACATGCGTATTCTCTAAAAAAAATCCAAGTACTTGTTTTCTCCATGAGAGTGTTTTTACTGTTGTAAAATATGGCTACATTTTTTTCTTAATTATCGAAGTCTTGAGACAAATTGACATCTATTAAGCCTAGTGGTTTTCAAGGGGATTTTTTTTACATATTAATTAAATATTGACTCTGAGTGTCTTTCATCCATGCAGTAATAGGTTCTCCTGAAAGGCTGTTAGATATTCCAGTGAAGCAGTGACTGTGAATGGTAATGGGTGCGTGTTGTGTGTTTTTGTAAGGTGTATTTGTGGAATGAATTGCAAGATAGACCTAAAGAATGTGCTTGCCTGTATCTCTTGTCAGCAGCAGCAGCTATCTAGACATGATAGAGAAAAAATTAGTATACTATTTTCTTTCAGCATAAGGGAAAATTGATTCAGCTCAACTCCAAAACTAGAAAAGGCTCTGCTGTTTTGAGATTTTGTTCTTGTTTGTGTCAGTCCTGTGGAGACCTGGCTATTATCCTGTGTACTCTTGTCCTCCAAAGTATTAAATGGTATGGTGGGTTTTTTTAAATTGGAAGTGTCTGAGACTTGCATGCTTTTACAGGTCAGGCATGAGTGCAGGGAGCGAGTGTTCCTCTGATCAGAATCAGGGATACAAAGTATGGGGGAAAGACTTAGACTATTTTAAAGTGAGATGTAGGAATCTAAAGATGTTCCGAGTCTGAATTTCTCTTTAGTTTTTTTGTACATTAAATTCTAAGTATTTCTTATTTTTAAGAGAATTTTAACTAACAATTGCAAATTTTATTACTCTGTGTTAGTCTTGGCGTTTTGGGCCTCATGTATCTGTTTCAGACAAAGTCTTGTGAGATCCTGTTTTTGGTGTTCCTTTGTGCTGTGTACAGCAGAAGCTTTATAAGGTCTTCCTCTTGAGCAGTGTGCTGTCCTTAATCACTTATATCCTAAGGAAGACTCCTTGTCCTCTTCAGCCATATAAAGACTGGTCTCAAGTCCAAATTCATCCTGGTACAGAGCTGTTGTAAAAGAACGCTTGTGGACTGACAGAGTGGAAACCTGTAGACCTTGAACCCAACAAAAAGAAAAAGAATAGGAGGGGGAAAAAAAGCACTACAAGTAAGTGTAAACTGTCTGTAATTGAAACAGTGAGCTACCATTTTACACTTTGCTTCTAGGACAAGTAAGGCCAAAAACAAATTTAGAAGACAGTTTTTTCTCTAATGTTGGAAAGTCTTCTAGTACTTCAACATGCTCTATAAACATCCTTTCACTGACTTTTTTCACAGTCTAGCCATGAAAAATTGTAAGGACTTAGAAGTTTTTGAGTTTTAAGGCTCTTAAGGCATTTTTTTTCATCTATGTCACTGATTTTTTCCAAGGAACGTTTTTGGAGAACTTTACGAACATACAAGGTACCAGCATAGTGCATTTAAGTGCAAAATCAACATGATCTGTCCTTACTTGCTGAATCATAAAATTTGTCGCTCTTAACACAAAGTAAATTCAGATACCTTTGAAATTATTGCCTTTAAATTTTTTTACAAATTGCAATAAACTATTTAGAAGCAATATTCCTCCTGAGAATTGTGGAACATTGGATTGTTTTCTGGTGGCTACTGAAAGTCAGAAGGGACCCATTGATCTTATTGAAGCACCTGCACTACACAAAGAAACCTTCTGTTGCTTGCAGACGGTGTTACCAGATACACAGTGAACTCTAGTTGGTAATTTTCTCTGACTTGTAAGAGACCCCAAGGTCTAAATCCTTTTGGAGCACGTTTAGCTGCTGGGAACTTCTATAACACAGTGACACCTGGAATCTCATAAGGATGTGACTTTCCAACATCATGACTGCTGCTTTTCCAAATATGGAATGATTTTCTTGGGTAGTCCTATCTAATGGTGGGACACTGAGCTATAATCAAGACTTCTTGAATGCAAAGCAAAAGGCAACCATCTATCTAGTTGGATACATTCAACATAGACTAAAGGAGGGGAAGAGCCTATTAAGAACATTTCTTTTTAAACTATAGCTCTGATCAGGCCTGTTACTGCAGTGTGTATTGAGTTTGATAACAATATTGATCAGTATTGCTCCTGCCTAGTGATGAGCCCTGATGATATTGTCTTAAACTCATGGCAGAATGGCTGCTTTGTGATGGTGACAAGGGAGATAAGTTGATGACTTAGTAAAGAACAGGGTTCATCTAATCTATATTAATGTATCTGCTCAGGTGCTTGACATAGAAAATCCTCAGCATATGGGAAAAGACCTTGGCTTCACAAAAGATGTTCTGGTACTTCATTTCAAGATAACCTTGATAACAGTACTGGGAAAAAGTACTTTCCAGACTGGAGGATCTCACATAAACAGTTAATCTCAAGAGGAATTATGGGCTTTCTCAGCTTCTTAGTCTGTTTGCTTTAATGTCTCACTTCTGTTCTAGGCCTTCATCAGTCTTCTTGTACAGACAAAAACTGTTCGTAGTAAAGTTCCTCTTCAAACTTGCTTCCCTCTGCAGAACTTGCTGCTGCCTGTGCTTTAAAAATGGCTTAAAGCATGTCCTGTTCTGAGGAAGTAGCGAAGGTGAGAGGAGTGGATGAAAGTGCTGAGCTGGAACTTGAAGCCCAAATTATAACTAGACTTTCCTTAGAAGTAATGTTGATACGAATAACCTGAGTAGCTGTAGCTTAGTTTCCTAGCTTTGTGGAGCTAGTGCTTTTGACCCACTGACTGCTGGAAAGCAGGGTGACTATGGACTATGCTGCAGGTAGTAGTGCAAGTGACTGTGGTGATTATTTCCTGACTTACAAGAGTGAAATAGAGAAACATGGCAAAAGAGGAACAAAAATACAAAAATAGCTTCACTCATTGATGTATTAGCAGTGCTCCTCTCTGTCCAGTAACTAATTGGAAAACTGGTGGAAGCTGCAGGTGCTGGAGACCTTATATCCAGTGTCCATACTACACACTAACATACTCAAGAGTTAAGTTGATAGGTAAAGGTGGAAGACTTGCTAGTGACTGATTTTGAAATGCAGCAAGAAACTTTTGTAAAGCACATCCTCGTGTTTTTTCCCTCAACTCAAAATTTCTGTCGAGTCCTATTAGTTTGAATGGGTGTGGTATGGCATATTTAGCCTACAGATCATGGCAAATTCATGTTATCTAGATAAAATTATTCTTGTTCAAAGGAAGAGTTTATAAAATACACTGTGTTGGCTAGCCATGCTCATGTGAACTACTATGCCCATCAGTAGTTGCTCTAAACATTGTATTTTAGGCCTGTTTGTATAAGGAGTTTGTAACGGAGATGAAGCTTCAAAGCTGTTCTAGGTGGGCTGTTGATTTGGACATGGAAATAGCTACCCTGGTCATCATAGCGCTCTTGTGTGCCAGGATTGAAATGAATCTTTTGTCAAAAATACATGTAACAACTGTCAATAATGGCTCTTGTGCTGCAATATCCCGAGACAATTACTGACTTTACAAGTCCTTGAAGTTCTATTCTCCTTAGTCTTTGAGGAAACAAAAGCTCTGATATCAGGGTGTAGTGTACAGATGAGCTATTTGTGAAGTGTAGCTTATTGTGATGCCTCACCGGTTACCACTTCATGGCCAAATCTGATTCTGATTGTTTGGTGTAGGAACAGTGTGTCAGGGTGGTCCATTCATGCCCTCAGCTGCACAGGCACAGAACAGATGTGGGTCCCATGACTGACCTCAGGCCTGTCTCTAGCACTGGTTTTAGCTGTTAGAACTGACAATTTTCATGAGATATGAACTGAAATAGCAAAACTTCTTGCGGTAATGGTGAAAGGCTGTTACTTCTGTGTAATTTTTTTAATGTGTTGACCTATTGCAGGGCAACTGTCAAAGCAAAGCCTGCATGAGATAGTTATATTTATTAGCTTCATCTACACACATGTGTTGAGTAATATGTTTTTGTAGTTCCAGAGTCTAAACTGCCTTTACAAAAGGAAGTCTTCCAGATTCTGTGTTTCCAATTTGCCTAGCCCACAGAAACAAATGCTGTTGCAAGCTTGTACCATGAACTCAGCACAGTGTGTACATGTTTAACAGGACAGTCTTGTGTATACTGGGAAAAGAGGCCTTCGAGCTTTATTTGGAATGGAACTATCATGCATTTGAGGGGAAACAGAAAGGCAACTTGAACAGCGATGTTCTCTCCTGTTTGAGACAACCTATCACTGGCCAATGACAGCTGAGTCTTGGTCTTAAATGTGTGCTGCAGCATTTTGTTACTAGAAATCAAATTAAGAAGAAGAGTTCTTGAGTCATGGTATCTAATGTACTAATTTAAGTGCAAGTTAAGAACACTTGCCTGGAACTAAGTCTCTGAGAACATTGTGGTAACAAAAACAAAGAAAAATGTCCTTGTTTTTATTGTGCTTGCCAAGGGGGTGTATATATTCCTATTGTATTCCTCTTCCCAATATAAATCTATCTGATTTGCACAAAAGTTTAACTCATTTTCATCCTCACAGACTGAGCGGTAATTCGGATTTTTCTATTGCATTTTTTCTTGCCCTGGAACATGCATTTTAAAATAATTGTACTATTCACAAGGCCAACGGTGTTCTAAGCTGGAAGTTTATGCTTGAAATTACAGAACTTAAACATTGATCAAAATACATTTTAACACTTGAACACTTGAGATTTAAAGATTTGCAAGAATACCTGAAGTACAAGATGTTTAAAATTTTAAATCACTGTAAAAAAATTTTGCAAGTAATTAAAACACTCTTGTTTATCCTACTAATAAGTTATAACATAAAGATGGAAGTAAGATGCTGAGGTGTCTAAAGGTAGGAGCGCATAGTGACAAACTGAAACATTCATTTGTGGGAAATTTATTTCTACTTTTTGGCAACTTCTTTGTTTAGCCTTCACAGTTTTGACTTAAATTGTAAATCAATTGCTTTTGAGAGATGAAATATTAAAGCAGTGAAAATACTTGGATTTGGTGGTGTAATGTTTGAATTTCTGAAAACAAATGTCTTTTTTACTAACTGCAGTGGAAAATTCCAGTAAAATTGTTTTAAAATTGGTGTCTCCAGAGCTGTGTTCAGTTGTGTATAGCGTGTGTCATCATTAAATATTTAGAACTGTAGGGTTTCTGACTGCTTCTTGATGTGCATAGTGTTCAGCGATTTTGACATTGCATAGTCTTAATGTTTATCTATTAAGTATTCACCTATTGAAGCAGCTGTGGAAGCAATGTTTCAGCACAGCTATTGGTTCAGTGCATATGTATATTTAAAGAGACTGAGTTTAGAACTTTAAGCAAGTAGTTACTGAATGAGCAAACTGACAGAATATAGGCAGGGAGGTGAATCTGGACAGTCTGCTTTAAATCTGTATCACGAGTGAAATTGCTGTATTTTGATATGAATAACGAATACAAAACATATCCTATATTCTTTTTGCATTCTAACTGGTTTCCCTGTACCACTAATTTTTCATGGTGTCCTGTTTAGTGATGCTAACTTGCAGTAATCATAGTTCACTAATGTGTCGCAAAAAAAGTCAAACTTGAATTACATTTTGTCACGGTTTGACATGACAGCCTTCTCTGGTAAGGGGGACAGGACTGTAAAGGTGACTCCTGTAAATAGTGGCTCAAAACTCCCCCCAGCTCTGAGCCAGACCCACTTCTGGGGCTGAGCCAATTAGACACCTCTACAATCACTTTTTAAGAAGAACCTGGAAGAGGAGATTTCTTCCTCCTTTTTCTTCCTATTTCTTCCTTCTTCTGTCTCTTCTTCTTCTGGCTGGTGATGGTGCAAAAGGAGTATGAATAGTGAGAGAAACAACCATGTGGATTCCAAGGTCAGTGAGGAAAAAGAGGAGATGTGCTGCAGCAGAGACTCCCCTGCAGTCTGTGGAGAGGATTGGTGAAGCTGAGGTTTATCCAGTTCCTGCAGCCTTTCCTCATATGAAATGTTCCATACCCATGATCATCTTGGTGGCCCTGTTGTGAACTCTCTCCAGCACTTCCCTGTCCCTCTTGAGCTGAGGAGCCTAGAACTGGACACAGGACTCCAGATGAGGCCTCACCAGGGCAGAGTAGAGAGGGAGAAGAGCCTCCTTTGACCTGCTGGCCACACTCTTCTTGATGCATCCCAGGATGCCATTGGCCTTCTTGGCCACAGGGGTACATTGCTTCTAGATATTTGTATCTTCTTAGATCTGAAAAATATCTTGTAAACACACTTGAATTAAAAGGAATTACACTGAAACAGAACTTGTAATGGTATGCTTGTGGTTTAGAGCTTATTGCTTTCATTTGTAGACTTTCTTGAAATTGCTTTTAGTATAGACATTGACTACTGTGCTAAACTGTATTTCAAATAACATTTACGAGTTTGGGCATGGGTAATGGACATCACTACATCGACTGGCACCATGGAAGAATTTGTATTCATTTGACAGATGAAAGGAGGGGAGTCTTGCAGATGTGACAGATGTGCCTGGAGGAGATTTTTCATTATTATTTCTTGAGTTGATGCTGGTTGGCCTTTACCCAGAGAACAAGAATTTCTTGCCTCTCTTGAAAATGGGTGATACTTGCTTCCGCTCATTCCTCAGAAGTCTCCTCTGTTCTTCATGACCTTTCAAATACAACAAAAAGCTGCATTGGATTAACATCCATCAGCCCAACAGCACTTGTGAGTGCAGTCTTTCAGATGCCATGGAATTTTGCCTGTACAGTGTAAACATTCCTCAGTGTGGTCTTCCTCCACTGAGGGTCAGTATTCCTTGTTAGAGACTTTCTACTGTCATGTGGGTGTGGGATCTCTGAAGGTCAGTTTTACCTGTAAAGACTAAAGTGGGGAAAGTTTCAGGTATCTTGTCCTTTTTTGTGTCTTTGGTCAGTAATTCCTCTTCCTTCTTCAGTCTTCCTTTTGCTGCCACAATGTTTGTGCAGATTTTTTTTGTTGCCCTTGAGATCTTTCTCACGAAATTCAAATCCAGGTGGGCACTAGCTTTTCTAACCTCCTCTGTGCATCAAATTCCTGTTTTCACATCCTGTACTCATTGTTTTTATGTTGTGGTATAATCTGTTCTCATCTAAGCAGGCCCCCAGACATCTCTACTTGTTTTCATGCTTGCTAGGTTGTACTGAAGACTTAGAGGTGGTACGTCAGTCAGTGGAGATGGTGAGCAGGGATATCAACTTGGTTTCCAGACCTATACAGCTGTTCTAGCAGCTTGCTTTGTTAAAGCTGTGGTATCCATGCTTGTGTTGCTGGGCTGTGGCAATCACAAGGGAGGTCCATAGAGGTGATGTGAAAGTAAAGAGAAGAATTTAAATTTCATTGTCAGTGCTACTGAACTTAAACTGCAGTTCAGGCAGACCTTGTGAATTAGTAATTTGCTTCTAGCCTACTCTGATGTCATTGACTAGGAGGGAAAGAAGCGTTAAATATTAAGCATTGCCTTACAGGTCACTTAATTGATGTATGTTTTTCTTTTTATGTGTGAATCATTGTTGGTGAAGAAGAGAACTCTTATTTCTGCTTAGATTAAACTGAGGAAGTACAATGTATCTAATGTGTGGAATCAGAAGACTTTGACAATTAGCAGTGGATGGCTGGATGGGAAGTCCATTACTGCATTAGTTTGCTTAGAAAATTAGGCTGTCAACATCTATAGAATTGTTTCTAGAACTAATTTTATAGAGTAAGCCCAAAATACTTCACTGTTATTCAGTAATCCATAGGGTTGGGGTTTTTTTGTTTCTCAGTAGTGAAATACTGTTTGACCAGCAGTTGCAGTTGCATAGCTTTCTTGATAGATATAAAGATAAGTCACTTTGTTTCTTGCTTAGCTGGTTGTTACTCCCAGGAAAACTTGTCTGACAGCTGAGATAGGGCTAGATACACTGAAAACTGTTCTATCTCAATGAAAGAATTAAAAACTGACATATGAAATGGAAATGTACCAGTGGCACATGCAGCTATACGGCTTTGTACGGATAACTTATAGATACCGAGTACCTGCCTTTCCCTGCTTCTGTTGGCATCTACATTAGTAACATTCATTGTGTTCATTTAGAAAATGGACCTTGTTACTGTGCCCTCCTGCCTTGTAGAATTAAATTTTAGGGGATGGAAGAGTTTCTTTTGAAAACAAACATTAACTTAGCTGTTCAAAACTCCTTGGTTTTGATAATTTTGTTTTGTCTAGTCCTGCACATACTGCAGAGTGTGGCATGGAGCTTTATTTCTTAAGCTCGTAGCCAAATGGGCAAGTTCTTTCTTTCCTTAGCTGTGTCATTTTTCTGCCTTTTGAGTAACTATCACTGTCCATACTGCTTCTTTGGATGAATGCAGTTAAGCTTTATTCTGCCTTCTCTGGTACACACAACTATACACTGGTAGCACTTATAGCATTTCAAGAAGGAAATCCTGTTTTTATAAAAGTTTGGTGTTAAACCCTTCAGCAAAGAAGTGACAAAATTAACCTAGCTATGTCATCTGCTGTGCAGCTGGTAGCTGAAGTCTGATTCCTCTTCTCTTAGTCTGACAAGTCAATCTTCTTTCCTCTTATTTTTATTTCTGTAGTTCCACTGGTAGTTGTTGCTCACGACTTTGAAAATACTGGTGGCATGGCTAGTTAAGCAGAAACAGCAAAAATAACAACAGTAGGCCCTTCTTCTTCTTCCCATTCCCCCTCATGTTGCTGGGGAGATTTGGACTTGAATGTTGAATTTACTCTAGCAAGTTTTAAGAACTCGGAGTTTTGTATTTGCCATTCCTGAAGTACCTGTTAAATATCTACCTTGTGAAAGGCTCTTGGGAATCAAGTTTTCTGTTGTGTGTAAATGCAACTGCTATTCTTGTAACATTTATTATCTGATATCCTGTTTACAGTATTCTCTAAGATTCCATCACAGCTGAGATTTGAAGTGGAAAAATTACAATGCTGCAAAATGGCCATAATTTTTCACTGCTGCAATTTTGGTCGTTAGAAAGTCTTCCTGTGACAGGTTACAGGCACTTAAGTCCTGAGTGCTCATGCTGTATAAAGCTGGCTTGAGTAGTTAGTAATTATCTTCTAAGAATAATGCTGTTTTGACTTTAAGTGGCAAGAATCAAGTGAAAATAGAAAATCTATCAATTCTCAGCTAGTCTGCAAAATGAGCTACTACTTTCTGTTTCCACTGTATCTTGAAAATATTGCAGGAGATACCAAACACATTTTGAAAGGG
This sequence comes from Colius striatus, assembly GCF_028858725.1. Lineage (NCBI taxonomy): Eukaryota > Metazoa > Chordata > Aves > Coliiformes > Coliidae > Colius > Colius striatus. The sequence goes on along the minus strand of NC_084790.1, from coordinate 18,147,451 downwards.
AGAAAAAGAAAATGTAATAGAAAATATCCATTTTCAGTGTATGTGACTGGATTATACAGGAGACCTCTGACATGGGACACTAATGTGGAAGACTTTGTCCAAAGTTGCATAGCACATTCCTGCTGTGAGCAAATGTCAGGAATATTACTTAGTATTTGATGGAGTCTTTTTTTTTTTTTGGCTATGGTGGGTTTTTTTACACTTGGCATCATAGACACCAAATTTGCTGAAGGGTCTATGGCTTGTTATTTGACACCTTTATGGTGGTAATTTTCAAGAGCTCTTCTATTGACAATTCCCTAGTACCTATTTCTAATAATTTAAAAAAAAAAAAAAAGTGAGGAGGAATGTGGAAGAGGGAAGATTTAAGTAATCTTCAGTTCAGTGGACTCGGCTCCAGGGGTTGACAAACTGTTTTTCAGTGTAGCTTTACTGATACTGAAACAAACAGCATGGAAGCAGGGAAATTCTGTCATTCCTGCTGTAAAACATGACACTGACGGCTTTTCTATTATGATACATTTGTGCATCTTCAGGGGGAAAAAAAAAAAAAATAGGAGAACAGGCTGAAGTTATTCCCAGCTGCCTGTGTAGGAGATAAGGCAAGCACTTTGAACCCTGGTGTCTGTCTTGTTTGGCTCTCATGCTAAAAGATCGAGGCACTGTGGCTTGCAGTGCTTTATGTTGAGTGGTGTGTTATCTTGGACAGGCACAGGTTTTGTAGGTCAATCTTGTTGAGACAGCTTTAGAAGATACCTTGTACAAAGCCTCTGGTAAAACCTTGAAGGATCACAGCAGTGTTCAGTGTCCTGCTTACTTAGTTTCTGAGGTACTCCATCTCAATTATCTTTTTTGGGGTGCTTCCACAGAGTCTTAAAGAGTCTACTGCTCTGCATGGAAATGAGACAGGGACAGAATTTGAATAGAAATGTCAAAGTATTAGGCAGAAAATACATTTACAGAGTTAGTTCCAGTTGCCCAAGAGTTGGGTGATTGTGCAATGTAGGGTGGGAGGAAAAGGAGATAAATCTGACTTCTTGAGCCTTCTTTTTATCTTTACATTTTGTACAGTGAAAATGCCAAAAAAAATATTTTGTCCTGTCAGCAAGCATGGATGTTGTATTCTGATCCTTCCTACAATAAGGATAAACCACTTGTGCAGGCTATGTACAGACTTTGTAGGAAGGTACTGAACTCTTCAACAAGCTGCTTTTGTGGCATATGTCTAAGGGTTGAAGAATCTAGTAGATAACCTTAATAAAATATTTGAATGAAACTTTGGGGCAGTGGGTAAAAACTTCTGTCCAGAAGGATCTAAGAAGCTCACTGATACTCAGCTTTTGGTTGTAAGACCTCTGTGTTGCAGAAATTGGTGTGGTGCTGAAAAGACAAATAATTCTTAGGCCTGCAAAAGTTACGCAGCAGAGCTTGTGTTGACCTCATGAATGATTGCATGTCATTTGACAACAACATTAACACACGTGTGAAAGGCACAGCACTTGAAAAACACTTCCAAACTTGTAAGGGATTTGGGCTGTCTTTCTATGAGTTTCACCTAGATATCGAAACTGAAATTTTTATTCCTTGTATATTTTCATGCTTTTTAGTGGTATTTAAAAGGAAAACATTCTTGGATCATCTTAAATTTCCTTTTAATCTATAACAAGATGAGAACATGTGGCTTCCACCAAGGTTTACTGAAGCTATGTGCCATTATTTGAAAGTACTCCATAAATTCATGTTGTTGGCTTCTCCTATGTGGTCTTTGTTGCAGTTCTTCACTGTTTTCAGAGAAGCCAGCACCAAAAAACACCCATTTAACTGACTTTGAAAGATAATTTTTCTGTCTGCCTTTGGAAACGTTTCAATGTCACAGAACAAATGACACTGTTCTGTTTCAACAATTTTTAAAGTGTTTGTTTTTTTTAACTTTTTTCCTAAGGTTTCCTATGCACGACCAAGTTCTGCTTCTATCAGAGACGCAAATTTGTACGTTAGTGGACTTCCAAAAACAATGACCCAGAAAGAACTGGAACAGCTCTTTTCCCAGTATGGACGCATTATTACTTCCCGTATTCTGGTTGACCAAGTCACTGGTACGTAGGCAGTTTGCACTTCCTCTCATTTTTGGACTGACAGTTTAAGAAATATTTCACCTTTCAATATGATAAGACTTTTCTCCAGAACATATGAAAGGTGTATGTAGGCCAGTAAAAACCATTTTCTGCTGGAATTGTTCATAAATATGCATGGACAAAAATAAACTATGGAGTATACTGAGCCAGCTTGAATCATTTCCACCCTGAAGGTGCAGGTTTGAAGCTTGTTTCATGGCTTGTAATAAATGTACAGCTGCTATAATCTTCCTTTCCAAGCTGCTGTGTGAAAATAGTCCCTATGCTCCTTATGAAATGCTATTAAACACTTTTTTGTAAAAACAAAATTCTATGCAGAAATGCCCAGCTGGTGCTCTGAGAAAAGGATTACAAAAGACCCACACTGGTATAATTGTAATTAAGACCGTTTTCAAAGTTGCCTCAGTGACTTTGGGTCCAATGAAAATCGGTTAAGATCTGTGCTTGGCAGTGCCCTGAAAAACTAAGCTCTAATTGTTTACTTGTGTTGTTACAGTGTATGTCTTAACCAGAGAGAGAGTGAGTCAGTGGCACTCTGTGGTTACTCTTCAGACTTGAATAGTACACATGTTGATTTTTCTGGCTCAAATTGCTGATCTTGAGGATCTTTATAATTTGCTGCCTCACCTACTTCCAGTAGGTCTGTTCCAAAAATAAGCAATCAAATGAAATGCCAAGTACATGACAGAAGTGTTCACAGTTCAAAGGAAAATCTGAAGGAGCAGAGCTCTCCAAATTCGCATTTCTAAAAAAATAGAGGTTTAGGGCAGAAGAGTTCATTTAATGACATAATTACTCCCTGGATAATAAAATAGCTTGAATTTTTTTTTTTACAGTTACACTTTTCAAAGCTGCAAGTCATCATGGATGACAGCTTTCAGCTGTAGAAGGCCATAAAGTTTTATAATGGACTTTATTACAAAGGATCATGCATGTCAGTGTTTGACACTTTGCTGACTTGTAAAGGACCTCTCATGTACTCCTTTGCAATTCCATTATGTTAACAGAAATTTCAATATTAGCACAGTATTAAAATACTCCACAAATATTATGTGAGGCCTTGAGAGTGTAGAGAGGCTGGAGAAGGAAAGCTAAAGGCTAAATAGTGACTTTGCAGAAGCATCAGATTCGCAGGTCAGATTTTTATTTCTTGTGTGCAATAAATAGTATGTTTCTGCATATTCATGGAAAAGATGATGGCATTTGACCAATGGGCCAAGTAAATGTAATTAAACTTTTAAATATGTATGTTAAGTCTAAGTAGTCATAAATTCTGTTATGTGCACAGTAGTTCTCCTACATAAACTGTTGTTCAGATTTAAACTTTCTTCCCTCTCATCGGTAGTTTGGAAGTTAGACTCAAAATGATAATAAGATTGTGACACAAACTGACAGATGAAAAATGCAAAGTTGAAGCTGTGACATTTGGCTCTCTAAGGCTTTCTTACGCCTGTTCGTTGTCAGTTTGATGGTTTATATCATCACTGTTTATGAACAGAATATGTTTCTTGTTAATAACTTTCTCAAGTGAGGATGAGCATCTAACTTTTCTAGTCTTGAACCAAAATGTAAGTGACCCCTAAACAGAGTTAGGAATACTACAATGAAGTATGCAGCTAACTAGTGCTGTCAGTAGCAGCTTTACTGTTAACTGGTTCAAGTATTGATACCTCATGCGTTTATGTTTAAGCTACAGTATACATTTTTAGGTGTTATCTTTCATAACCTTCCGTAGACACTTGCTGATCCCCTTGCATGTCATCTTAGATTCTTTGTTGGTATAGAAAAGTCAATGACACAACAAAAATCTGTGTCGAAAATAACACCTACAAAAGTATGATGGTATGCTGAAGCTGAATCTTTTTCACTTGAGACAGACAGGGACTGGTAAGAGGGCCACTATTCCTGTTAGTGTAGTTTAGAACCTGCACTTCAGTGTTTGTCCTTGGCATACTTGATTTAAAGGGGTCATTTTGTGCCGCTAGTGAGCAGATCCCTAAGCTATTAACAGCATTTCTGCGACTTAAGTACTGCAGAGTAGTATGAACTGAACAGAGGTTACATTGCAGCTGGTTCTGGATTTAGTTCCATCTCCTTCAAAATTGCCTTGTTTCAGAATTACTTTGGTTCACTATATTTGAGTTGTCTCCACTGTGTTTTCCCTCAGCCCTCCACACTTTCTACACCAATGTATCTTATGTCACTCATTTTTGTTTCTTAAACAAAGGTACTATAGAAGAGTCTTACTTTAAGCAAAAGCTCAGTTCAGATAAGCTCAAGATAATCATGCATTCACATAACATGGCCATTATTGTAGTAGTTTGCTATGAAAATTATGTGTTAACATGTAATATTCCTGAGTCTCTGAATTAATTGTTACGCATTTCCTTCACCTTGTGCAGGGGTATCAAGGGGCGTGGGCTTTATCCGATTTGACAAGCGAATTGAAGCAGAAGAAGCTATCAAGGGCTTGAATGGCCAGAAACCTCCAGGTGCCACAGAGCCCATCACTGTAAAGTTTGCTAACAATCCAAGCCAAAAAACCAATCAGGCCATCCTTTCCCAGCTATATCATTCTCCAAACAGAAGGTATCCAGCACCTATAGCTCAGCAGGCTCAACGTTTTAGGTAAGTCAAGTACATACTTCTGTGCAACTGTGCTAGAAGCCACATGTTCCCATGGGCCTGTTTGTTTCCCTCCACTCTTTCACTTCCCTGCTTGTCTCATTTCTGTGAGTGAAGGGAACACCTTGCAAATGTTGAACTTCTACTGTGCTGCTAGAGTAAAGCTAAAAGCAAAACTGCATTCCATCCTATTGATATTTCAGTATCCAGAGTATCTACTGAGATAAACCAAGATGACAATTTTTTTCTTCTGTACATCAAAAGTATCCCTTTTTAAAAGGCTAGTTTCCTGTATAATTATTGATTAGTGTTCAGGTTGATTCATTTAACATTGATCAAGGCAATTCAGTTTTCTTCTTAGCCATACAGCATACCACAGCTGGCCTCTCCTCTTCCCCACCCTCTACCTTTACTCTCTGTTCTGGCTTTCAGGTTTTTTTCTTAGTCAGCTGTCTAAATGCTGCATGCCACACTTTGTCGTCTCTTACTGCAAACTTTTATAATGAAGATTATTCAAGTATTTTCTGTATGCGTTTCTTGTGGTTACGTTCCCATTGCATTGAATATTCAGCCATACAGTTCCCTGTGATATTTAGTTTGATGAAAGGGACAGATGGTGAGAACAAAGTGAAGCAAATATTGTATTATCTACATTCATGAGTACATCAGATTTTATTTTTCAGTGATACTGATCGTTTCTTCCAACCCTCTGCTACTGGGCTATGTGACTGGAATGTGTTAGACAATAATAAACAGCTTTTGTTTTGTTTTTCAAGAAATAAAATCAGCTGACAGTTTGCTTCAAAAAGAATATACTCTATTTCAAAAGCTGTGCATTTACTACCCTCACTTTTAGGCTGAATATTCAGAGTTCATGGACTCTAATTCTGGCAGAACTTCTGAATTCTGTCAGCTTTTCAGTCTTGTGTGCTGCAGTTGTTTCACAGGTGTGAAAGTCAGCACTAGAGCAGGCTTTTTGCCCTTAAGGAAACGGATAACTGCTTTTATTCATTACTTGATGGATTTTATTACCATTACTTGGGGAATGAAAGAGTTACTTTCAACAGTGTGCTGCAAATTGAATATAAAAGTAGGCTTGCTTCTGTTTCATCGGTAGAGCATAGGGGCAGAAGTTGTAGAGTGGAGCCAAGTGCATTATATGATTAAATAAGATCATGAGTGACCACACATGGCCTATGTGTTGTAGCATTCAACATAGTCTAGCCTACTAACTCCTTTGAGGAGTTCTGAGTGTGTGTGTTCCCAGTCACGTAACTGTGTTCAGTATTACTCCCAATACTGGCTGGGATAGCATCCTGATACTTCAGGTAAATCTATCATGATTTGTAAAAATTATCCAACTTTGAGTTTTTCTTTTGAATAGGACATAAAGTTCTTTGCAGTTAATTAATTTAGGTAGATGATTGCTTCTGCTCTATTAGGCTTTAAACCTTAAAAATTCTGTTCTATTTGGGGTTTCCAGTGTAAAAATGAACTGTTTTTGTGAATACTCATTTCAAATTCGCTGTTCTTTTTTTTTCTGAGATACTAAGTGTAAAGTGGCACCTGAAACAACCATAGGAAATGGCATGATTTGCTCGACTTAAAAGTATAAAGGTAGCAAAAAGCACTGAGTAGGTACAGAGTCTGTAGTGAATCGAAGGAGAGTAAAATCTTGCTCACTCTTACCAATATGGAAGGAATAACAAGATTGAACTGACTGGTCAAAAGGTAAACTGGGGTTGCAGACAAAGTTTAGGAGTTTTTGGCAGGGATGGAAGGCAGCAAGAGGAAAGGCCTTAGGGCTTTTGTTTTTAAAATTTGGCAACACTGTCTCTTTTACACTTTTATAGCTGTAAAGGGAAATTGTCTTTTCAGGTCTTTGCTTTGTTGGTATAGTGTTCCTGCTCTGTTGCTGAGTACATAGTTCAGATTGCACCGATGCTTCAGATCTTTCATGTCTTTCACTTGCTAGAAGTCTTAGCTGTTGGCATTTCAGACAGAATTACCTTTAGCTGTTGCCCTGTCTGTCTCTGATGGCTGACAGAGTTCTGAAAACAGCATCAGCAGAAACTTCATTGGTAAAGAACAATAGGATCACTACAGTGTTTCTCTTTTTTCTTCTGAGGAAAGATCTTGAGCTGGACTTTGAAAAGTATCTATGTGTAATTGTTCCTCAGTTTCTGCAGGTTTTGTAACTTAGAGCATCTTTAAAAGTTGTCTAGTGATTGCCCTTAATTTTCCTGGAATATTTAAGTTGTCCAGGTAATTGATTAAAACTGCTGCAGTGATACCATCACTGTGTGAAGTCCTCATCCAACTGCTCTACAGCTGGAACTCTTCACTCTCCTCTCTACACTCAGATGTTAATGACAGTAGACCTCTTTCATCCACACTAAATCAACTGATGGTAGTTGCACATTTTTTTCATTTCCTTGTTTTTCATTTCCTCTCTTTGGTCTTGCCTTCTTGTAAGTCCATCCCACAGACCCTGCTCACTGCAAAATCATAATGTTATGTGATTGGAGATCTTTAATTGCAAACAGGATCAAATAGTTTCAGGTTTTCTGTTCACAATGTGGTTACACTCCTGCAGCATTTGAGTTCAGATTCTGTTATCAATATTGCTCATTACCGGACAGAAAATAAGATACAGTTCTGTAAAGTAGCTGTAAGGAAAAAAAAAAAAATCAAGAACAACCTAGATTAAGTATATCTTTTTTTACCTAAGGTAATTCCAAAGGGCTTAGGATTGTGGTGGTATACTGTGTGCAGTTCAGCAGTTTGGGAGAAGGATGAGGGAAGAAATACATGTAGAAAATGTGTGCATATGTATTGTAAAAATAATTTATTCTGTAAGGGTAGGGAAATGAGAAATCTTTTTTGCAGTTCATGTTCAAAACTTTACTCAAAAAATCTGCATCTGTGTTAGAACTCTTTCAGATGTATCATTGAAGCCTTCATCCAAACAAGCTAGTAATCTGGAAAATTCCACTGAGATGATCACTGAGTGTAGCTTTATTCTAACGGTGTTTGACTTAGTGTATACTTCCTAAACTGAAATACTTGTGGTTGTGGAGGCTGACCTATTCTGGTAGTCACTAAATGTATTGAGTGTAATAAGATGCCACAGCTCTTTCAACAGTGATACTTTCACCTTTACATGATATTCTGTCTAGTGCAAGGGAGGTGACAGTAACATACCAAGTTTCCTTAAGATTAAAAGGGGAAGTCTGAAGACTGAACACTTTGCTAAATGTTTTGCAGGTTGGACAATCTGATCAACATGGCTTATGGAGTAAAGAGGTAATAAAGCACTGTTAAGTTCATAATGACCAAATTGTTACTATGTATTTTACATACTCTTTCAGTAAGACTTACATCGGATTTTTGCATGTTGAGATGTCAACTGAAGTTGTTCCTTTTGGTGCATTGTGCATGGAAGAAAGAAACCTTTTGTATCAGTTTCATGGAATTATTGTTTCTAATGACTTACTACTCCTCACTGGCTTTATATCATATTTTTCTTTTGTTTTTCTGGGTTACTTTATTTCAGACAAACCAGGCCCTGTCCCTCACCTGCCCCTTGCATATAGTATTTGTGCAGTTGGGGAGAAATACGTATTTGTGATATCACCTCATTGGCTTGGCCAACATGTTCACACTGTGAAAAGCCTTCTATCGGGGTTTTTTTTTAACGTTGAAATTACTGAGATTTTCAGTAAACAGCTACTTTATGATTCTGTTTTGTGTTCCCCCATTCTTCAGTAGGTTTCCTCCAATGACCATTGATGGAATGACCAGTTTGGCTGGAATTAACATCCCTGGACATGCAGGAACTGGATGGTGCATTTTTGTGTACAACTTGGCCCCTGATGCTGATGAGAGTATCCTCTGGCAAATGTTTGGACCCTTTGGAGCGGTAACCAACGTGAAAGTCATCCGTGACTTTAACACCAACAAGTGCAAAGGTTTTGGATTTGTGACTATGACAAACTATGATGAGGCAGCTATGGCAATAGCCAGCCTGAATGGATACCGTCTCGGGGACAGAGTATTGCAGGTCTCCTTCAAAACAAACAAAACGCACAAAGCCTAACTGGTTATACTCAGTGCATTAATACATGAAAACTATACAACAAAGGCAATTTACAGGAAGCTTTATGCATTCGTAAGTGCCTTTGTTGTATACCAGTGTGGAAATGGGGATAAAATGACTACTTAGCATCCTAAGAATATGTGAGATTTTTTTATTGCTAATATTTGAATTTAAACTTCTGAAATATCTTTTGTGTTTGAATATTGACAAGAGGTACAGGGTTTTTACCTGTCACGATGCATATTCTATTGCCTTCTTTGAAGAAGGTGGACCTTTTAAAATGTTTCAGCTAAGGGAAGAAGTTTTTTCTTTTTACATGACTGCCTTTATGAGTAAACATTGAAGCTTTGTGTTACGTTTTAAGTTGGATTTTTTGTGTTATTTCTTAATTTGCCTTGTGTTTAGTTTACATTTGAAAGCATTGCTGTTATGTTGATCAAGAAAAGTATTTGAAGTTTACATTTTATTTATAAAGTTGTAAGCAGTATTTATTTCATAATTATCATTTGGGTTGGGGAATGGGAACACATTATAAAAGCTTATTGTAAGAATACTGGAGAACTTTTCGTAAAGCAGTACCTTGCCAAAGAGATAAGAGCCTCTTTGATGTGGGTTTAACAAAGCATCTATTTTTATAAAAAATAAAAATAAAAAAATTTGGAGAAACTTTTTACTGGTCCTGGAACAAATATTTTGACTTGAATACTTTGAGAAATCTCTTCATATGACACCTTAGTGAGCTTTTAAAACTTACCAGGAAATTCACAGCTGTTGGGAAAAATTTAGAAAGATTTATGATGTAGAAATACTTTTGAGACCTTTGTATTAAGAGACAGAGTCAATGGGATGCACTGCTGGTTTCATTTTTTGCAATCATCAGTGGAGTCTTTGATCATCCTGGTTATGAAGTGATAGGTGGCTCACATTGATTTGTGATTTTGAAACAAATGAAAAATTTACAAAAAGAGTATAAGAACAAACAGGAAACTCAAAATACTGAGAAATGGGGGAAAAAAAAATCTGTTCTTCCTAAAGAATTCCCTTCAGATAGAGCTCATGGTGTTTAGTGATGTACTTGCTATTGTTTGAAGAATTGTTTTGTCTTAACAAAAGACATTGAACACGGTTGCCCAGCAGCAAATCAGCAGAAGTGGCCTGAGTTTGGGTATACTTGGAGGCATTTTGAAAGTTATGTTAAAGGCTAGCACCTGAGCTTTGTGTAATGTAAATAAGACCTTGAGTTATGAACCTTTCAGCTAATTTTGGTTTTTAGTTTATTTTTTAAGTTACATGCCAAGTGATGTTCAATTTTGAATGTTTTTGTATGAGTTTTTTCTTTGTAAATGGCATTAACATTGTTACTTGAGGTCTGCTTATTAATTTTTGTTGTCCTGAGGACTTGAATTTACAGTGCATCAGATCTGTTGCTATTTTTGTCTGTAGATAGTCTAGCTTCAGCTGTTTATGGTGATGCTACATTTTTGTTTATGAATATGTTTGTGGTAAAAAAAGAGTATAATCATAGGTTTTGAACAAATTTCCTTACATTTTTCATACAAAAACCATAAATACCTGTATGCTATTGAAATTTAACTTTGTATGATGCTTAAATCACTATTTGGGGAAATAGAAAAAGTCTTTACCATGTATTGAAGAAATTTAAGAAAAAAATACAGACTATTTTCTGATTAGCATCTAGCTTATAATTAAATTTTTAAAAAAAGCTGAGGGTTTGATGCCTTCACCAGGATGCACTGACAACTATGTAGTTACGTCCTGCTTTTTGTATAAACTGAGATGCTCATATGCTTCCCCTTAGAAAAAGCAATGTTCTATGCATAACATAGTTGTACACTTTGCAGTTGCTTTTGGTTCTTATTCTTTTAAACTGTAGCTACCAATTTTTCAGTATAGTACAGTACATATACTGTGAAGCGCGTGCTAAAGTGAATAAGCGAGTTTTCATGCTGACCCACTCAATGCTATTCAAAAGTCAATTGGCTTCCTGAGCACTTCTTCATTCTTAGGTGCATTTAGATTGTTAAAGCTAATCCTCTGCATTAAAAATTATGTATATACTGTAGAATTCACAAACTTTCCAATGTGGGGAAAACAGTCGCTACATGCTTCTTTCCTATACTACTGTAGCAACTAAAGGCATTGATGAGAAGGCATGTAAATTGGGCTTCACTTTACAGTGTTTATCAGAGCACTTAGTAAAATATAAGGCTGATATTTATTTGAAGTTGTATAGTATGACTTAATTCACATCTGTTGGAATAGAAAATATATTCTGTTGAGTATTTAAGAGGTTGTACATGTTTTCTTTTGTGTTTGGATCCTTTGTACTTTTTCATGTTCAGTACATCAATAAACAAAGTTGAAGGGAAAACAGTGTCACGAGCAGGTCTTTCTCTATATTGTCCTCTTCTTAATGGGTAAGCTAGCTGGGTGAAAGGTTTCTGCATAGCTCCCAAGCCTCTTTTGATTTTGCTTGGGATCCTAGTAAGTCACAAGAAGCTAAGACAGCAGAGCAGTGTATCAGCTCTGTTACAGTTCTGCATTCGTGCCAAAGCTTTTCAGTTTGGTTTTACATGAACCACTCAATGCTTAGGCTGAGATAATAAGGGTCACAAAAGGCATTCAGTAAAAACTGATTTGTCATCTGTCTAGCAGACTGCTCTTCACCATGGCTAAGTTAATGGCCTAGTGTGTTAGGATACATACAGAAGAGAGGGAAGGATTTACTCTTTATTGCATTGTCCATTTGCTGTTTAATTACTGCGTTAATTCCCGGGCTTCATTAATCGAATGCATATTCAGCTAACTTTAGGTCACTGTTCTTTTCCCCTCTCAACTCTTGAAGTGTTTTTTTTTACATTAGTCAATTGTCTGTTGCCCTTCTGAAGTACATATACTCCTGAATTTATTTACTTGGCTCATTTGAATGAAATCCCACCAGTGAGATTGCATAAGCCACCTTTCGGAGTTGTGGTATAGCTTTTTAAAATTGTTTTCTATCACCTTCTCTTTTCTATCTTTACCATGAGAACGCAAAACCTTGTAGTGTGTGATGTGGAGCATTTCCCATCACTACAGTGTGTTGCAGTTTAGCTTCCATGGATGATGGCATTACAAGACTCTGAGCAACATGTGTAGATAAGACCTCAAGATGTCAGTCATAACCAGTGTTAACAAACACTGGCTTATATTTACTTGTTTATTTATAGAAACAGTGTGTACTGATGATTTTTCATGTGGTTGTGTTCTCTGGTGGCATGAGTAATGAAGGGATGCAAGACACAGTGTTTGGCAGCAAATGATGAGCCATATTTGGAATTCATTTTCCAGCAGGGACATCTGTGTGTTCAGCTTGCACTCTTTTGTGGAAGGATAGTTTAAGTTCTTAACTGACACCAGTTTGAGTAGAGTGTAACTAGCCATAGTTGAGTTATTTTATTGTATGGAAATGAAGACAAAATGTGTTTATGTAATTATTGTTACATGTAGTGAACACCTCTGTGTAGGTAGAGCCCATCAGAGAGGGAAACCGATGCAAATTTGTACAGAAGTAGCACTTTTCGTACTGTATTGCAGTTTTATGATAAGGCTAAAGACGAAGTTGTGAAACTGCTTCATGTAACATGTTACATGAGTACCGATTCCTTCTGTACCTAAATAATAATTACTGTTCTATATTTATATTGTCCTTTTGACCAACATTCTGCACTGAGACATAAATGGAAACAAGGGAAACATTAATTTCTACACTTGTAAGGCCACTGTAAAAACCAGGCATAACTGCAGAAAGTTAATAAAACATTTGATTTTATATTTTATGTACTGTTACCTTGTGACTTACACATAAGTGAGTTTAAGTCAACATGACATTTTTTGTGACTTTTTTTAATACTGTAAGGAAAGTTGCAACAATTGGTGGCAGACTATTGATTCTAAACACTGCAGATTTCACAAAAACATAAGAGATTAATTTGTAGCAACTGTTAATAAATTATCTTATTTATGCAATAGGACCTGTGCTTAGCATGGTATGTGTATTTCTGTTGCTTTGAGTGCAAAGATATTCTTAGTTTCAAGAGTTTACTTGAATATTCTGCTGACAAAAGCTTCTGCAGGTCACCTAGCTGGTACAACAGGGCTATTTGCCAACACTTACAAAAGATAATATTCTCTATTAAAAAAAAAGAAAACCCTGAACAGCCCTGAAAGCTAGTGTCGATGACTACCTGTGTCAAAAGTTTGATATTAACGTTTAGAAGGAAGGTGGTGGTAAGTCAAAGTGAAATGCTTATGTCCTCATACCATATGTGCTTTGTGCCATCATAAAAATATACAACAAGCAAGAAGGTGGTGACAGACTATTTTTTCTGTTCTTGATGAACATTGGCACTGATGGATCTGAAACAGTTGAGTTCTACAATTCACTTCAAGCTGCCTCTCTTCCATGTTTAACAGTTCATGTTTTCTGGGAAGTTATGACTCCAGAGACTTTCTGCTTGAATTATGTCTTCCCTGAGGTGGTCTGTTGCATATTCATTGCAAACAGCTGCAGTATCTATTGTTATTGCAGCAAACTCAGATATGTTATAAATCTGGTTTTTGAAAGTAACAATAATGCTCACCATAAATTACGCCTATTGATGGTGAGCATTCTTTGTACAAGTAAAATACTTAGTAAAGTGAGTTTAAGCTTCCTCAGATTCATGTTTATTGTACTAACACTCAACTGCCACACGTGATGTGTGTGTTGTGCTCCATCCTGCCTCTCTGATCTGTTATTAACCAACCACTTCATTGTGCATCTAAGCCATGCAAATAGTTTTGTGCAAGTAACAGGAGAGGCTCAAACGGCAGAATGTACATGGCGAAGGGTTTTACAGACTTTGGGGAAGACCAGAAAAGGTAAAATTAATCTTCCAGTTAGTTCCATTGTGTTGCCTGTCCAGGATTTATATAAACTGATACGTAAACTTACTTTCTGGTTATTTTCCTGATTGCAAATCAGATGTTCCACATTCTAGATAGCTCAGCAGTATTTGCCATAACCCTGAAGCTGATACCTTTGCAATTTGTATGGCCATCCCTCACAACAATCGGGGGAAGAGGAGGGAGCCTCAAAAGTGTCAAGTCTGGACCAAGTATGTCTGAAGCTCAAGACTTGTCTTGTTTCAAAGACAGCCCTTAATTTTTACTTCCTCTGGGGGAATAAGTATTTTGATTTTGTACTTCCAAGATAGCTTCTCCAGAAAAGCAGAAGCGAAGCAAAAGAAGGATGGGGGGGGAAAAAAACCCAACCATAAAAACAAAGGCAGAAGAAACCTTAGAAGGAACTTTAAAATTATGATACCACATTTCAGCAGTTCTGATAGTTGAAAGTGGTCTGCTTTGAAATCTATGCAAAGCATTGAAAGCAGTAAGAAAAAAATCCCTAATAAAATTAGAAGTGACTTCTGACAAAATAATAAGTACACTTCCTCTTTGTTTGACTGAATTGCCACCTGTGAAAATCTGTATATTTCTTGAGGATTTTCTCTGGTCATGGTAAATCTTTGGAGAGACTTCAACAGCTCCTGCTTTAAGCAACCATTCACAAAGAAATTCTATTGCTATTACTTAAAAAAGGAAAGGAACCATTGCAAGAAATTGATGGCCAAATTTCCTTCGTAATCACAAAATTTCAAGTAATTATTAGAGGTATCAAAATAACTTATTTCTCTGTTCTCCATAGACATTTTTCCTTAGCAGCAGCTACAGATGACAAGGAATTGATCTATACCAGGCACTTTACAGGCAAACTTGGTTTTCTTGGAAAAAGTTGATATTTCTCCAACTATGTGTAATTCTTTATGGTGCTGCCACAAAGCCTTTCTTTTGCCTTCTGGCCCCAAGCACTGGCAAGTACTTTCTTCTGTAGATGAAGACCAATTTTGTAAAATAATGCAGGTGGAAATGTTTTTGTTTCACTTTAGAAACAAAGGCTGAGATAGTCTTATGACATTGTTTGGGTCTTTTATAAACTCTGAACTGCAAACAAGCCTTACAGTGAACTGCAAACAAGCCTTACAGTGTAATCCAGAGAATACATGGTATACGATTTGAAGGAGTCTTGTCAAGGCATTATGTGACCATGTTTGCAGCTGTTTGACAGTGCTTCTTCCTGAGATGATTCTTAAACATGAAAAGTCCTTCAGTAGCGTGGCAGTATTGTGACAGATGTCACAAAATATTCCTTCTCAAATTTTGATCTTTAGCTTTTTCCAATTGCCCTGTTTAGGAAACAACTCTGTAATTTGGTGAGTGTTGCCTGTGTCAAATGTCCATTCAGCAGAAGGGGCTTTGAATTGTTACATAAACTTGCAAATTGAAAGCTACTGGGCAGAATCCATTAGTAGTCACAGAAACAGGTACCCAGTGGGTTTTGGACTAGAAGCTCATTTGGAATTTTGTGTGGTTTTAAGCCAAGCAGTCTTCAATGTCCACGTTTTGGGGGAAAAAGCAACATTAGGCTCTGGGAGAAGACCCCATTCCTATCATAATGTGATTGCACTTAGCCACTGAGACAGGTGGAAAATTCAGGGTTGAAACTTTGAGTTCAGAAAGTTGCTTTAAGCTTTGCTAGTGTTTCTCCAGGAATGCAGGCACTATTCAGTCGATGCCACCCAAGTGACAATAACAAATGGGATCAAGTGAGCAGCTTTGTGTAGGAGCCAGTTTAGAGCCAAAAGAGATGCACTTCAGCTTGTTAAACAGCTGAGCCTGATTGCTGAGGAGATTAAATAGTCTGTTGGAGGCATCGGTGTGAGTCTTCTATCAAACTTGCTGACTCTTTACCTAAATTTCTTTAACTAAATGAACCTACTTGTACAACAGAGCTTTCGAGAGATAGCCACGTTCTTCATGTTGGTACTGTCATCTCTCCACAAGTAACTCCATAGAAATAGGCTACCATAGAAATACCATCTGGGGTCTATCTAGTTTAACTCTTGCTGTGTGTTTGGTCCCTTTTGGCTATAGATGTGGAAGTCTATAACGTTCACAGTGAATGGCACTTCACTTTGAAGGCCATGGATTCTTGTTTTGTGTTAGGTCCATTTAGATGTGTTCTATTATTGGAAAACCTGTCAGATTCTGGTCCGTTCTAAGTCTGCACCAGCTGAGCTCTATCAACCCCCTTGAGAGTCTGATTTGTGTAGTAAATGAATCAAAGATGGTTTAGAGGAGGGTTGTTTTTTTTTTTAATCACTCAGACACATATTGTCCACAGCTTTAGCCTGATGTTTTGTCATAGTGCTTTATGTAAGGAGCATTGCTTCACCCTCATTTATTAATACCAGTATATTGATATTTCCACTATGACGTTTCCAAACTGGAGAAAGAGGGGAGCAGAAGGATGCGTCAAAAAGAGTGTGGCCAGCAAGTCAAGGGAGGTTCTTCTCCCCCTGTACTCTGCCCTGGTGAGACCTCATCTGGATTCCTGTGTCCAGTTCTGGGTTCCTCAACTCAAGAGGGACAGAGAACTTCTGGACAGAGTCCAGCACAGGGCCACCAAGATGATCAGGGGTCTGGAGCATCTTCTTAGTGAGAAAAGGCTGCAGGAACTGGGGCTGTTTAGTCTGGAGAAGACTGAGGGCGGATCTTATTGCTATTCTCAAATTTCTAAATGGTGGATGTCATGAGGCTGGGACATCTCTTTTTATATGATTTTTAGCAACAGGACAAAGGGTAATGGGATAAAGCTGGAATATAAAAAAGTTCCATTTAAATATAACAAAAAACTGTTTCACTGTTCAGGTGACAAGAGCAGTGGCACAGGCTGCCCAGGGAGGGTGTGGAGTCTCTTTCCTTGGAGGTCTTCAAGACCCGCCTGGACATGCTCCTGTGCAACCTGGTCTAGGTGAACCTGCTTGAGCAGGGAGGCTGGACTATCAGTGATCTCTAAAGGTCCTTTCCAATCCCTACCATTCTATGACTGTATAATGTGGGAGTGTGATTTTGTTTTGAAGCTGGTATGTTTTTTTCTCGTTTTAGCTACTAACATGAGTTTGGAAGATAAGCATTTTTCACCAATGCAGTGCTCTTGGCACGGTGTGGACTGAGATGCAGCATTTGTATGAAGCAAATCTATATTCTTATTTACTTTCTGTACTAAAATTACAATAGCATCCTACTGTATGCATTATTGATGCAGTCAGAAGATCATAAATTCCCACTACTAGAAATAGAGTTATGAAAGAAATTGGGTGCACTGGAGCTGATACACTTCAGCAGATAATGCAAAATAAAAAGAAGTCTTCCTAAACCTGAGAGCAATCCATGTGGGGAAGGTTTAGGAAGAGGGGATGAGAGTTATCTTAATGTGCAAATACTGATGTTTTTTCTTTACTTTAGATTGTATATGGCTTTTTCTATTGCTATAAGTTGTTGGGGTGCAGTTGACAAGATGCAGCTTTTCAAGGTGCTGGTAAGGAGAAGACCCCAAAAAAAGAAGAACCCAGTGCCTTGATTAAGGAGAGTGGAAAGACACTTTCATAAGCCATTGGAAGCTTATCTGGATTCCCCTGCAGCGGAGGTCTTAAATAGGTAAGAAGACATCTCATTCACGACTTCAGTGTAATCTTTTTCTCTCTATTATTTTCACCATGTACTTTTCACTGCTCTAGAGCTGAAAGGAAGATTTGGGAGGAGCATAGGACTAATAACCAAGTGGTTTTAAATATTACACATAGCACTGATGCTTCTGCAGGCTTAGCTTGCAGAGGCAAAAGTCTCTCCTGAGGTAGACATATCCACCATGTGCTTCTGTTTGTATGAACAGTAGTTGCATCCCGATGTAAGCTTGGAGCTTTTCATGTTGCTCTTCCACCACAATGTACTTCTGGCATGTGTGTTCTTGTAAGTAATGTAGCAAACTTTTAAGAGGAGTAGGTTCCAAACACACTAAATAGTTCACAGATAACACAGCTCCTTAAAAGCATGCTTCAGGAAATCATAAACTATTGTACAGTGCTAGAGATGTACAAGAACAACTATATGGGAAGAATGAAGCAGGACTCTTGTTCTTTGCCTATGAAAGCTGAGATGTTGTTTTGTGTGTCTCCTGTAAGGAACCTGTCACCCCTTGTCTCCACCTTTTCTCAGAACTGAAGTGGAGGCAAGACACCCACAACTTCAGACGTAGAGTGAGAGTATAGGCATCTCTGGTTGATGGTCCAGAGCTCGCCTGGTCTTTTCAGAGGCTGCATGTACTGGGTCAAGTATGTGTTGGAGGGCACAGTGTGTCCTGCTATGGCTTCTCTGGGACATTTGTGGCAGTTTACCATCTGGTGTGTGTGTCTTGGCGGTAAGGCAGACCTCGTCTAGAATATTTAGGGACAACTCTGTCAGAAGTCTGTTAAAAAGGTTTATTTTTTTTTTTTTGGAAACTGATATTTAAAGAAATTATAAATGTTAATACAACTTACTGGGGTAGTTTGCTGTTCGGGGTTTTTAGGAGACTTTGTCCTACAAAATTCAGAAATTCACTGTGAAAAGTAGAAAATTATGCAATAATAGTGAGGTCAAAAGAAAAATGGCACAGAGATAGATTTGCTTTATTTCTTCTAGAAGAGAAATAATTACAGTAACGGTCATTTTTCACTCTGATCTTGTCAACCTTTCTGTAGCTATTCATACTCCTCTCTACATTGCAAATTGAGTTTGTAAATACATTGACATTTTCAGGAGCTGCTAAGGTAATTATTTTTCCTGAAAGTGGGTCACTTACTGTGTTTCAGTGAAGATGTTGCAAATTGTATCTGAAGGGTGAAGGTCAAATCTCTGATTAATGAAACTACTAGCCTGTGTGGTGGTGTGTTCTCTTGGTGCTCAAGACTTTTCTAAGAGGTTTTAATGAAGCACAGAGCCCGCTGTGAAATCAAGAAACTGATTTTCATGAAAAAAGGTATATAAAAAAAAAAAATGCTTGAGACTGAATTAGTCTTTAAAGGCCTGTGTCTGTGGAAATGCAATCTCCTTCCCCAAGTCCCTGGGTGAAGTGGAGCTGAATTTGTTTGGTATTAGATGTTCGGAAATACTAATAATTAATATCCTTTCAGTAGGAATGGTTATCAGTTGTTCTGCTTGGTAGAGGTAAGAAGATTCCCTTTTTTGCAGCATATTTGAGGCAAAAAATATTTTGACCCTTTCTACTGCAGGAAAATAAAGTGCAAAACCAAACCACCGTTTAGTTTGAGCTCTGTTATGTAAATTACACTGCTAATGATTTCTTTATTGCACATTGTCACTGTGGAGAGGAAAAGCAGACTTCACACTGATTTCTGCTGTACCAGTGGCAGGTGAATCTATACGCAGTTTTGTTCAAATTGCAAGATCAAAGGCAAAATGAGCTTTCCAGTTCTGAGCTGTCAAAACAGTAGTTTTGCACATTCCAAAAGATGTTCATGAGCTGAGTGATCAGCCGAGACAATCAGTTTTGTTTAATGCTAAATTCTGCAGTTTGGGCACACTACAGCAAATATTCTGTTTAAAACCAACAGGCAATAGAAGAAAAGAAAATGAAATCTTGATCCAGGTATATGCTAATTCCAAATAAATTTGTTCTTTTCACTGGAAAATGGACCTGTTGTATGAAACAGAGGCAGACTGGTAAAAGCAATTAGACATTGACCTGTGAGGGGAAATGATGCTTGAAAACAAATTCATTTCTTTTGAAAACATTGTTGTCAGCCATCTGTCTCCATTTCCTGGTCACACTCAGAAGCCCTTCGGGCTTCTAAATGTAACACTATCAGCCATGATAGTTCAGATAATGCCGCTGCAAAGCATTGACCCCAGGGGCATCCTGTGGACATAGTCACAAACACGAGGGCTCTATGCATGTGAGAGTGGGCGGGGGAGTGGGGGTAGAGATCATGAAGCCTTTGCATATGTGCAGAACAGGAATGAGCCCCTAAAATGTTAAGCTGTGTAATCACTTATGTACAAGAGCTCATTTCCCGTGATCTTCATTAATCACCTAATGATCTTATTGGAACCATTACTTTTAGTACACTTGCCATACCATAACCATGGCTAGATGCATCGCATTTTAGCATTGATTCAGATCTAAGTGCTGCTTCTTGGAAACACTTGAGTGAAGAGTATTTGGTTCAATCTGAACTCAAGCAGTACAATAGTAAATGTTGGTGAAAAGGAAAATGCTTTTGAAGAATTTACTTCCAATGATGGGAATAATCCCTACTGAAGAAGCTCTTAATGTTAGAACCGAGTCTATGAAGTGAAAAATGTAAAAACACTACCTTAAACTTACTGCAGATACTTTATCTGATCTGTGAACAAGGGCCTGGCTACAGCGATTTCGTATTTGCTTTGCTACTGGGCTCCACGGCCACTATTTTCACTTAGCTGGAGACATACAATAATGCATGATTTTGTGCATAATTGTGTGCCATTCTTCATGGCTTACGCTGCTAAAACTGCAGGAAGCATCTTTGCTAGGGCCTTTGGATTGCTGTACCACTTTGTGTAATGCTAGATGCCTCTGTTTTGAAATGCCTAATCAGTCACTGCTGAAGAGCAGATCTGTGCTAAAGAATCACTGAACCAGCTGCATTCTTCAGGGATAAGGCACGCCATGATGTTGTGGCAAATGTGCTTGCAGGCTCAGTGAAGAGTAATTCGTAAGAAGTTATAGTTATGAACAGACCTCTATAGAAAGCAAGCAAATGCAAATTTTAAACATTTTTAGGGTATGCTATAAAATATTTCTACGAACAGGTGGTGTTCTAAAAAAGTAGTTTTAGACAAGCAATATTCCCTGAAACAGGAAAAATATAAAGCTGGTGTCAGTAATGAACTTTGGTTGCAAAAGTAAATGCTGAAGATTTCCCAAAATCTTTTCTGGACCATACTATGTTTTTTTGCTAATACATAAAAACAGAGGAACAGAAACTTGCAAAAAGAGTTTTACCTGTGAGAAAACTTGAACCAAGATTCAAGCCACCTAAAAATGCATTCATATTTCACTGGCAGAGAGCCTTTTTCCTGTAGTGATTGTTTATTCTTTTTGTTGCTGGGAGTGATTGGCTGGAGCAGTCACTTGCAACTGTTAGATACTTTGACCACCACCAGAGATCATCAAGGCTTTGTGTGCATTCAGGTTTTGTTTGGAAATCACTGAATCTCTGGAGTAGTTTACATCAGGATGTGCTTCATCAAGTGCTGTAAATGCCAGTTTACATCAGGGTGGGCCCGCTGAAAAAAATGAGATCTACTTAATACTTTCAATTTTCAGTTGAGCAGCTGGGATCTTAATGTGTGATCTGGTTTGGTTGACCTATGTGAATTTCCTAGGTTTTATTGTCTGTACATACAAGGAAAGACTGTGGATACTAAGGCTGTTCAGGGAAGAGGAGGCCAATGGGGGATCTCATTAACATTTACAAATATCTAAATGGTAGGTGTCAAGAGGTTCGGACATCCCTTTTTTCTCTAGTAGCTAGCAACAGGACAAGGGGTAATGGGATGAAGCTGGAACACAAAAAGTTCCACTTCAATATAAGAAAAAAAATATTTTACTGTGAGGTCCTGTGTGACCTGATCTAGGTGGATCTGCTTCTGCAGGGGAGTTGGACTATATGATCTCTAAAGGTCCCTTCCAACCCTACCATTCTATGATACATCTGGAGGATGTGTGGTTTTGACAGAAAGCCCCCTAAGTGCCTGCTAGGCCAGGTGAAGGGTTATATCAGAGTATCTCCTTTTCTTTTGTGTATATAGAATATATTTGTATGTGGAACTGCTTTCTGCAGTGATAGATGCATTTATTTCTCACATGGAATGAGCTAATAGAAAGCCATAGTTAAGTTTTAGTCTCCTTACCTCTGATATCAGTATGCCATGCATCAGATTTGAAAACCAGGTAGGAAACTGAGTTTGGCTTGCAAGTTATTCACGCAGGCAGCGTGAAAGTTCTACCTTGGAATTCTTTAATTTGCTTAATATTGAGTTATCTTTGAGGAAATATCATGTTGTGTGACTGTAATAATTTCTTTAGCTCCTCAGATTTAATGTAGCTGCCAGCTCCTTGCAAAAAGTGCAAGAACAGCAAAGTTGAGAAGTCTTCATGCTTTTCAAGTATTTGGAAAGAATAGCTGGTTTGAGTCTTTAGTACTTTATTTTTTGCCTCTATCTGTGAAAGGAAATTCAGTAACTCACAAGCAAAATGTAAACATTGGTTTGAAACAAGACTAGTTTCATTTGTGGGATTTCCTTTAAATAAGGCAGTTACAGTAGCTTTCCTATTCTGACATCTGGTCAAAGAACTTAAAATTCTAAAGTATTTGTCTCAATTGAAACAATGTGTTAGATCTTATTAAGAAGAAAGTTCTTCAAAACATAATGTTTTAAATTTTTTGAGAGATGGGTTTTCCTGGAAAAGCTCTCATTTGCATTTCTGTTGACATGATGTTTAAAATAATTTCAAAAGGACAACTAGACAGTGTATGTGGAAAGCTCTGGTGAAAACATTTTGGGATTTGATACTGAAGACTACTGAGGAGAAAGTATGGAGAGGTCCACAAATTATTAACTTCTGATGTCCTAAATTAAAATGTGTAATAATTCAAATATAAATGGGAAGCTAGTAGATTATTTTCTTCTGGCTTTTCAAAAGTCTGTCAGTTATAAAATCGTGGCTATTCTCAATCATTGCATGCACAGTAATGTGTTGCAATTCATCTTTCTGCCTTGAAATTGTGACAGTTGTAATAGCTAAATGTTTAAAAATTTAGAAGGTGTAGTTTTAATAAGCTCTGGAAATATTAATGTATACTTTAAAAAACTCTGCAATCTCAGCAAGAAGTGGTTTGTCTTCATTAAAGAAACATTTGGAAGATTACGCATAAAGAGCAAAATCTCAGTCTATAATTGTTTACACCTATCGACTTGCAGTACATGGCAAAAATATCTACAGAGAGTATGACGTAAATGAAAGCCTAGATTATCCTTGAGAGGTGTATTACCATATGTGAGTATATTGAGTTATCCTGTCAAATACAAAGCAAACTTTTGTGTGATGTAAAATAGAGTATAGGTTCCAGGTTTCGAAAGGAAAAGGATCTTTTCTCATCAAGTTGAGGAAAGCACTGTCACTTGCTTGAGGTCTGTACAAGCATTTCACAGTACATAGAAAAAAGGTACTACAGCTAATTACTTCAAAATGCATTGCATTTTAGTTTTGGCTGCCAGAACCTTTTCTTTCAAGATACATTCTGATCAGACAAACTGATGATCAATAACATGAAAGGTATCGTGATTTTAGAGCTTGCATTTCTCTTCTGATCACAGCAGTTTACATTCCCAGTCATTTAATCAGAGTGTCTGTAGGAACTGATGAGCATGGGAGAATAAATGCCAAAAAGTCCTCTCCTTATATGCCACAGGTATGGCTTCTGCTTCCCATTTCATGTACACTTGGTTTACCTAGGGCATCTTCTGAATGGCTGCTAGTAACTAGCAAGTAAGCATCTGAGTTTTTTTAAGATTGCAAAAAAATCTTTTGAGAACCAACATTCAAGAAATACGTATTTTTGTTCCATGAGCATATTTTGGATAAGACACTGATCCAAGCTGAAGATTTGCTTTAATAGCAGTCTTTGCCACTGGCAAGTGAATTGCCAATTAAAGATGTCTATCTCAGATTCCCCTAGGGTTTTCCAAGAACTGGTCCTGAACTTGCAGAGTATCTGTTACTCTGTTTTTCTTGTGCAAAATGTTGTTTGGATTTTTACTGGGGGAGTTTAAATTATCTTAAATTTCTTTTTCGGAGCTTCTAGGCCAACATAATTTCTTGCCCACCAGTTCTGCATTCTCTACATTTTACATTTTTCCAAAAACAAGATGTATTCACACAGCATTAGTGCTAATCTGGCTTCATGTATTCTGTATTATACATTCCTAGAATAGACACAGTTAGTGGCTATGAAATATTTTCATCTCTGCCTCAGAAATAAATAAAAAAATAGAAATCCTGTCAGTGTCACGACTGCACGTGGTATGTTTGAAAATGTATCCAACAAAGCATGAGTGAAGATTTTAATTGCTAAGCATTCATTATAATCTAGATGTAAAATAAATCAGTAATCAGTAGTAGAGTGTTGTCCTCTCTAAAGCTAAATTTATTTTCTTCATTTCCAGGGTAAATATGCTCATTACAAAACAAAATTCAGATGTGACCTGTGCACATCAATTTTACATTTTCAGGCTTTTATAACTGCAATGTGATCAAAAGATTGGTGTTCAAAGGTTCAGACCTCCAAGATTCTTTGCATCTATGAAGCTTCACATCATTAACTTTCCTGGTTTATAAAAAACATGCCTTATGTCAGGCAAAGCTGTCATTTCGAGGACCTTAGAGGTCCTTTTTCTTTCCCCTCACAAGGTCTGATTTATCAGAAGCTGCATCAACCCCTTTTGTAAACAGTTGCTTCTTTCTTGGATCACAGAAAAAGCTACAATAAGCTGTCAGAGGTACCTGACTACCATTTGTGGCAATGGTAGTGGCAGCCTCTTGCCCTGGACTTGCACAGACCTCTGTTGGTCATGGTAGAGGTGAGAGGGGACTTTTTCATAAGAATAACACTAAATCCAGATCCATATCAAAGCTGAGGTCCTTCATTTTTTTCCTCCTGTGCAGCAGTTTGTCTCTTACAGTATAGCATGAAACATAATGCTAATGTGTTGTGGCTGATCTGTATTTCAAGCATGAACTTTGACTACTTGCCATGAGTAGGCAAGTAAATCTATGTTGTTTATGAGGGCAAATGATACTGCAACAAGACAGGGAGGTGTGACCGCAATTTTCACCTCTACTTCATTTGCCCAAAGGATCTGTGGTTTTATTGTTGATATTTCAGAAAAGTGACAAGGAGATAGTATCCAACTGCAGTGTTATTTTAACAGATGTAGCAGCGGCACTCTGAGTCAGGCACAGTCTATCATTCAAGCTTAAAGCTCTCTTCTTAAACATATGCATTGCAGGGAGCCTACTACCAGTGGAAGGTACTTGCTAACTGTCAGCCAAACCCTGAGCTGCCTCCCTCGCTATGGCACTTTTAAATCGGAGCTGCTGTGCTGTGGAGGAAAGAGTTAGCATTTATCCTTGACAGTCTTCTGCCACAAATCCTGGGTGCCAACATGCACACTTCTAACACGAATAGGGTGATACCATCAGCTCTTACTGAACAGCAGATGTAATTTTGCTAATGAGTCTCTCTCATTAATACATCAGTCAGCTTTTGTTAAACTGACACCATAGCCCTTGCCTCTATGAGGGCCTATGTTTAATAAAGAGATTGAAGCAGGAGCCTATTAATGGCATTGTCATTATTCATCACTGTAACTGTCAGTTTCACTGGCATGAAAACAATCAGAGTTTAAACAAGGAAAATGAGCTATTGCTGGATAGAGAGACAGATCTGTGGCCCCGGTTTGCTTTATTGTGCTACAATGGAGCAGATGCAAAGAGGGTTATTCTGGCTGCTAGCACTCTTTGGAAAGACAGGTGTTATTAGGGTGCCTAACAATCTGGGTGCTTCAGTACTTACATACTTCACAAACACCCATGCCTGTACAGACATTGTCTCTAACTCACCAGCTGGACTCAAACTGGGGCAATTCCTCTGTTTTTTGTTGCTGCCACCCAGGTGGTGACATCTGGGTTTCCCTGGTCCTGCTGCAAGTTGAAGCAGAGCAGATCTGCTTCCTCAGTAACTCAGTCTGAGGAAGGAGGTGTCTATGTGTTCATTCTTAAAAGCAATCTCCGATCTGATGTGGATCCTTAACATTTTTCCCATCTCCTACTGTATAGCGGGAGAGGTCCTGATAGAAAAAGGTAATCTGGTAAAGTGTTGTTCTCTGTTTAACAAGCATCCCAGAGGCTGTAGCCACTTATCTCCCTAGCAGCTGGTGTTCTGATGGGCGTGCACATAAACTGTACAAAGTGCTGTTTTTTGCATGCTTGTCCAGCTGTACAGACTACATGAATTATTCAGACTCACTCCTGGAGCAGAGAAAAAAAAAAAAAGCCTGTTTTTTAAACAGACAATATATCACAGAAAGCATGCTAACCTAAAACATTTTTTTACAGCTGCTTTATGCACATGTGTGCATGTGAAGTTTCATGTCACTGAATGTTCTGACCTGGTTCTAGTAAAGCTAAGTAACCAGTAGTATCTGAAAACAGGGAGCACTTCTGGCATTTCTTAGATCAGATCAGAAGCATACGCTGTTCTAAAGGGCACTCAAATGCAATTAGATCCCGAGCTCTGCGGAAAGAAGAGAAGGCAATTTTTGTATTGGTGCTGAATACATCTTTAAATCCATAACACAAATGTTTTCGTTGTGAACTTCTGAATAATTTGCACAGAACATAAGCAGTAAATGATGAGAAAATTGATTGCTATGGGATCCTATCTGACCACTCTAATGCAAGGATATGTTACCATCTACCAATACAGCTTTCTTCTACTGTCCTGAAATGCCGGTGTTTCCTTTTGCGTGATAGTGTCTAAGAAGATACTTAAATCTGAGGCATCTGCTTCTCACATAATTAGTTAATGTGTATGTTTAATTGAGGGTGGAGAAGTAGGAGAAGGAATGCTTAGTCCCATAGCTATATGTAAATGAGACCAATAAATTATGTCTGAACATTCCCTTAAACTGATGCCCATAAATTCACAAGGAGCTTTTGCTGTACAGAAATAAGACCGAAGGGAATCTTACCTACCTGTGTATATACCTATGTATCCTGTTGTTGGTTCTCCAGCTTTTTTAATTACTTTCTATAGGAACATTTTGAAGGTTTTGTATATATGGTGGGTAAAATCTCATTTAAATTTATTGAAACTCTTCAGACAATCTTGATGAAGCTACTCCAAGAATAAAAATGACTCAAAACCCACTGCTCCGCTGGATAATAAAATTTTTATTAATATCCAGCATTGATATTTCTGGAGGCAAAAGACTTCAATAACTGTTACCCTATGGCTGCCATTGCACTTATAAGATAGTATAATGTTACTCTTGACATGTCAGTCCTTTTGTCAAGGTAATACAACTGTCCAACAGCAGGTTGTGAGGTTGTTTAGTACAGAAAACTTGTGTTTTGGCTTTTGTTTTGTTTAATCTTACTAATAAAAATGCAAGGAACCAAGCACAATTCACACAGGTAACAGCCTTCAGGCAACATTAATTTTTCAGGACAAATTACTTGGTAGACTGGTATAAATTGCCCACCCCTGGCATTTCATATCCTGACCAGAAAACAGCCATCTTTTTGTAAATCAGACCACTGTAATATTGTGTGTCCTCTGGTTTACATATACTTAGTCAGAATACAGCCATCATTTGAACTCTTCCTGCATTTTTCATTGTTGTCTGTACAGATTAGTGTGTGTAAGCTAACAACCAAAAACTTAGTTTTATTGTTTCAAATGTAAAAAGTTACTCTATTTCAGTATTTCACAAAGATAAAAAATGATGCAGAAGTAAAAGCTCATTTTGCTTCAAGAGACAGTTATGCATATTTTATGCAAAGGGCTAGTTTGTCACTTTTGTCTTAAAATAAAATAAATCTTTCTGTAATAGAGCAATTTGGATACCTTTAATTCATCTAAAAATGAACTATTTGTCTAGATCAAATCAATTGTTTCCTTTGCTGCTTAAAGAAAAGACATTTTGGTGAACATCATACCGTAGTATGTATTAGCTTTTTGGAGGGTTTGTTTCGTTTCAGCCATTAAATGGCTTGAAATGGAATACACATTAATGGTTTTTATGCAGGGACTATATGAGTCCATTTAAGTGAACTACTTCTTGAAGATCAGTGCCCTCCACATACAAGGTTTCTAAAAAGTCATGAGATACGGACTACGTTCCAGTTTTCTTACCATAGTGTTTATGAAGCAATTGCAGTTCTGTTGCCAGGGGCTTTGTTTTCCCTCTTGCAGTCAAAACAAGTAACCTTGCTGGCATTTGTTAACGGTTCACCTACAAAAAAAGTGATAGAGGGAAGAAAATGTATAAACGAATGTCTTAGCCAAGTTTTTCCTGTGGAAAATCCATTTTAATGTAGGAGTATCTCTGAAAAAACAGTAACTTTAAAAGATGATGAAAGAAACCACCACACACACACACACACAAAAAAACCCCTGACTGACTTTTTTGTGAGTAATACTTTCTACCATAGGTGGTGGAACCCCAGAGGCACAGCCCATTAGCCATTTAGAGGTTTCTAACCCTGCTTATGATCTGTGACTCTTAAATGTCTCTCTGCAAAGGCTTTCTGCTGTTTCTCTGGTTGTTCTGTGCAAGTAAAACTTGTCGTTAAGGTGGGAATTGCTGACTTCTATTTCAGGAGCTGCTTCGCTCCCGAAACAATATGTTGCCTGGTTTCTAGGCTTGTCCTGGACAGGCTGTTTGGGGACCAAGAAAACATGCCAGCATGTTTTTCCTCAGCTGTCAGCTAGAGAAATTGAATTTTCATGATGCTCCATAATCGACACTTGAAGATGTGTTTTGACGGTCTGGGGCAGATATGGTAGGACCCACGAGAGCCATGTGGGGAGCAGCTCCATCCATGCAGGGCTGCCAGCAGCACAAAGGGCTTCACTCACCTATTCTTAGCATTTACTTCCAAAATGTTTTCACAGGAAAAATAAAAGCAGTATTTTTGACTGGGAACGGTTGCTGACTTTTCTAAATTAAGCCATTACTGGAACTTACTTCATACATAAGTGAAGCAACCCTTTTGAAATGTTACAAGTTGTTTGCCACTTAGTGGAGAAGCTTGAGCCATTTTGTTTTCTTGCATCCCATGTTGGCATCTATGTGGTTTAAGATGTCTCTGAACTCTTGTGTTTCTGATGACTCTCAAACAAGAATTCCAAGGGAGGCTAATTTTCTATGTATAGCTACGAGTATGTGTGACACAAAGATAAATTGTGTTTAAGTTTAGACAGGAAATGGAGAAAAACATGAGATGGCGTTGGCTCTTTTTTCAAGATTTTTTGAAATGACTTTGATCCTCTTGATCCACTTCTGTTGAGGCAAAATATAAGACACAGGACTACGGAAATGCTTTATTTTTATATGAAGTGGAATGTACTGATTTGTTTGCATGTGTGGTTCTATGTTAAAAGCAGTACAGCCTTCACAGAAAATGAAACAATGAGATTATCTTAGTTTTAGTGATTTTCTCTTGTCAAGGTGAGCTAACTGTTTGGAGGGAAACTAAAAGGTCATAAAGGAATATTATATATGCAAGCTATTGTTAGAAACTTTTTGTGTCTTTGTATATTAGTAGAAAGTAATAAAAATGAGACAATATGTATATGGAATTTAAAGCTCTTGAAACTACTTTTTTTTAAAGTTCACGGAAATGATAAGCATTCAGTGTGTATAAAAAACCAAATTTGAGCACTTTTAGTTCCCTTAATAGCATTTGGAATTTAAAAGTAGCAGTTCAACCAGAGTACAAAACCAAAACAACCCAGGTGATCGACTATTTCTGATTTAATTTTTACTTTTCTGCCTTACACTATCTGTGTGAGGCAGTTAACTCTTGAGAGACCAGGTAGCAGGTGTCTTAACTTGCTAGTTCCAGTCAATGTTTTAAATCAGTATACTGTAATCAGTTACATGTACTGAAATCAGTGGTGTCAATACGTATTTTGTATGGGCTTAAAGTCTCTCTTTAAGAATAAATAGACTATATAGTATATATTTGAGTGTCTGGAGAAGCTGTTTCAGGGAAGTTTGCATGTGCAGCTGTTAATTTACAGTAAATCACCAGCAATAGATGGTATAGGAGGTGTAGGTAGGAACTAACGCCTATACTCTCTTCCATACCTTAATCGAACCTCAGTTAAGTTTGGGGGTGTTCTGAAGTCAGCATTTACTGTTGGAGCAGGACTAGGATGCAAATACAAAACTTCTTTGGCTAACAGTGTTTGCAAGATGCCTCATTTTATTAACAAAATCACCAAGTAGGCTGTTTGTTTTGTTAAGCATGAAAGGTGGCAGAGACTGTGCTAAGGAAAGGCCAGAATATGTGATTGCTGTCACTTGTTTTTCAAGGAACACTTTCCATTCAGTGTCTCGGGTAACTGGTATAACTTTTTGTTCTTTCTGTCTTCTCTGTATGGTGGGGAACTTGAGACACAGATGAGGTGACAATAGCTAGTCAAGGTCATGCAAGGAAACAAACCATCTGAAAGTCTTCTTCCAGCCCTTTAGCCATTGGAATGTTTGAGAACCCTCCAGAAAGACAAATTGTTCTTAAAGTGCCAATTTAAAACCATTTCTATCTACTTCATTGCTCCACTTTAGAGACCAATTTGTTATTTCTTCACTGGAAAGTGGGAAGAAGTTTGCAGATTAAAATTTCTTCACAGTGGCATTTCAATTGCCTTGCTGCTGTAAGGCCATTGATGCTTATAATTTAATCAGTAAGTGTTCCCTGCAAATATGTGAGGTAAACTGGTAAATTAGCAGTGCATGGTATTTTTGCTTTTAATCTCCAGGGAAGTGGTCATGTTTTTGCTGCAATATCTTTCCTTAAATGCTTACCAAGTCTCAGCTGCTGCTTTGATTTTATTTTTTTAAAAGAGCTGGTTTTGAACATTTCCATACAAATGACGGACAGCTTTGTATCTGCATTCGTAGACTGATGAAGAGGCCACACCAGAAATACAGATGGAGTGAGTAATGCTTTTTGTTAATTATAGTGTAGGATTAGATGCATGAAATCTTTAAAGCTGCATTCCTATTGTGTTTCCAAATGGACTTGAAACTCAGATTTTTATTGATTAAGTCATAAAGCCTGCAGGTTCCATTACTTACCTTACTGTGCTTTTTAGGAGAGGAGACAGTTCTATTGTTAGCCATAATTATTTATACACCAAGATATTAATTGCTCTTTTTCCAGTACTTAGGGGATGAATTTCAGTATTCCTCTTCAAATGGGATGTATACGGATGCACTTTACTTGCAAATAATTAAGTAACACTCTATTTTGTTAAGTTCTTAAAAATTCTTTGGAGGTCTTTTTTTTTTTTTTTAATCCAGTTTGGAAGGAGTAATTGAATGTTGAAGACAGTCTTCACCTCTGAGACATGTTTATTCTGTATTGAGTTTGAATATATTGAAAGGTGACTCCAGATGGATATTGGCTGAAATACCGTGAGGATTCAAATATAAGTGATGTGGATTTCCTCTTGAATAAGATGAGATTATTGCAGGTCTTGGGGTAGTTTAACATTTGGTCATTGTGTTGTTTCCCATTGCTAACATTCAAGCTATCAGTCGCTGAGCCTCCTAGTAGAGTCTGAGGGCATGACGCCACGCATGGAAAGAGGGATGGAGTTAGGCAGCATTTCACCTACTGCAAAACTGGCAAGTGTGTGGCACCTCACGTTCACCCAGGGGTGCTGTGAGAGCTGACCTGCGTCACTGGTGGGAGCTCTGAACCGTCTTTGAAAGGTCATGGCACCTGAGGAGGCTCCCGATAAAGGGGAAGAAGGTAAATGTTGCACCCAGACTGAGGAGAGGATTCTGAATAATGCCAGGTTGGTCAGCCTCTCTGCAGCCCTTGGAAGTCCATGAAGCAAATCCTCCTGGAAACAAACTCCAGCCATAGGAGACTGATACGCTTTGAGAAAGTCCATGAGTATAATTTTTTTTGGAGATCTGCTCAAAGATATGCAAACCTCAATTTGCCAAGTTCCTGAGGAGCCTGATCTAGAGTGAACCTAGTCTGAGCAAGGTGTTGAACCAACTGTTTTCCAGAGGATGCTCCTGGCATGTCTGTTCTTATGCTTCCATGAAGTACCAGTGAAATTGTCACGTTTTTACCTTGTCTTCAAAGTCAGAAATGTTTGTAACCATTCAAGGCTGGTTTTTATCTGCCTGGATAAGCTGAACAGTTTCACTGCCGGCATACACACCGAGCTGCAAGTAGCATGTTGCAGTTTCTGGTGCCACAAGCTACCACTTCTAGGTTTCTAATAGCTCCTACAACAGTAAATTGTAGCTGGAAAAATCAGAGCAGTAGTACCATTTAAAAGATTTTTGGAGACCACTGTATTGTCAGCTTTTACACACAGTAGTCACTATTTTTGAGCAAGGAAACTACCCCTGTAGCCTGCTCCCAGCAGTCTTCCTTTTGACCATCCCACGCCTTTTCAGATATATGCTTGTATGTTACTGCATGCACACTCTCTTTGTATGGTTGTAATAATATTGGTTTTGCCTGCCAGCATCCCATTTCCACATGTATTGTGCTGTAAGGCAGCATGTCTGCGGTGAATCATTTAGGAGGCTAGCATGTGTGCCATTTCATCCATTAGGTGCTCAGAAAGTGCCTGTGGTGTGTGGTATTGCCAACTCTGATGGAGGGAAGCGATCCTCACAGTCACAAGGGGACTGGCTGCTCCACACTGCAAGCCACGAAAGAAAGTCCTAGAAAGGATGTGAGAAGATGGATAATTGTGTGGAAATGGCTTTCATCTTGCAGAAAACTGCTTATATTTAGCACAGATAAATATCGTGTGGAAAGTGCCGCTTGTAAGCTATTCTTTTTCTTTTTTTTGGGAAATGGCTGCATATCTGAGATCAAGATGATTATACATACCCTTTTAAAAATGTGTGCCAGTTACAGAATTTTGATTTATATTAATTCTTCCTCCACAAGCAACTACAACCCCTTTCAACAACATAATTTAATTAAGTATTTTTTACCCTAATTTTTTTGCTAATGTTCATCCAGGTTTCAATGTACTTTGCACAGCATTTCTGCTTGTGTAGGGAATGAGCCCCCAGTGGAGATTTTGCCACAGAAAACTCTCCTAAACTTGTGTTCCAGCACTCCCTTGTGCAGCTCTTGTGGCATGCCTCCAGATTTCCTACACACAACTAGTCCTTTCCTTGAAGTTGTCAGTCTCTCATACCTGCATTAAAATTTTAGGAGAAGTATTGGTGAAAAATTTATGTTACACTAGGGTTGCAGCAGATGACTTACTGTAGTAGTAAGTAGTAGCCCATTTCTTGCTTCCTTACAGCCGGAGATAGGGGTTATGGTGAAGGAAGAGCAATTGAGAAAAGGTGTAGAGACTTGCTGGTTTTTAAGTTCTGCCTGTGTTACGAACCATTGTGCAGGCAGTTGAAAGGTCTGGGTTCAAAGGGAGCAGTTAAATAACCTTTCTTTCTGACTTTTGTGGAATCAGTAGTCAATGAAGTTCTTAAATGGAATAAGTTTTATTTACTAGTACAGCAATCCTTTTTCAATTGCTGATGTTTTCAGCTGTTAGGTGTTTTACTTGTCTCAAATTTGAATCAATAACAATAGTAGGTGAAGTGACTCATTCTCTGTTGTCCTGACAACTTGAAAGGTTTCTTGTATGTATGTATGTCTTTTCTTTACTCTATCACTTTGAAGAGAGAATAGCAGTCAGATCCTGGGAAACTCACTGCTCTTAGTGTAAGGTGCTTTTATAACAGTTATGAGACATCTGAAAGAAATATTGAGCTTATCTGTTTTCAGATAATTAATGACTAGAATCTGAGGAAACTAGTTCTACTGTATGTAACTTGGAGGAAAAAGAGGGCATTTTGTATGCATGCAAGAGAAAAGCATGAGACCGAGTTAGTGTGGTAGCTAAGACTGCTAGGCAACACAGGGAATGCTCCCCCTTCTTCTTTGTTGTTTGAGTATGTGGCAATCAGCTTGAATTTTATATCTTCAAAGGGTTATGGTTTTTTTTCTTTCTCGGCAGCTTATTTGTTATCTCTTCATATCCATGTTAAAGGCAAATACAACATTCAACCTCTTCTTGAACTTGTTATTACACACATCTTAAAATTCATAACAAATGTTCACAGTTGCTTTGAGTGTTGCGTCTGTTTCGCTAAGAAGCCAAGTAGCTGTAGCTCCTTTTGAGAAAGCTAAGTGCTTTGTGTTGCTGTATGTCCACTAAGTGAAAACTGGTGTTCGTTTCATAAAGAACCACCTTGTTTATTTCATTCAGCTATCTAGTCCTGAGACTTCCTTAGTGCCAAAGTGCTCTGGTTTCAGATGATAAAATATTTTAAACATCTGAAAAGAGCTGGATGAGGTAGAAACTACTGTTTTAAAGCATGACATTTAAATTCTGCATTGTATATAGAGCTGGATTTAAAAAAAAAACAGGCAAAACAGATGCCTAGATAACACATAGTTCAAATGCCTCTGTATACAGTCAAGGCTTGTTCTTATAATGAACTGACTGCTTCTGGCATAGAGTAAAAGAAATCACACCATTGTCAGATTGGTAGTGTGGTGGCAAGAGCTTACTTCTCATCTTAAAATAGTTGTACAAAATAGGTCAGTTCTGCTTGTGGAACTATTAGCTCCAACTTTTCACTGCCATCCTTCAGAAGTACACAAGTTATAGCTGGAAAAGAAGTTTGGCTAGCCTTAACCGTTTTTCAAAGGCTTCGTTTGTGAGCACAGGGTAGAAAGGTTCAATCAGCACAACTGAATAATTTAACAGCCTAGCCCTGCTACATGGTCCTGCTTAAGCAGGGCTTTCTAGCCTAAATGCTGCCTTCTGCTATATTCCACCTTTATGGGAAAACAGACCTCTGTCAAAAGGTATTGCCCACACAGGGGGCAATAGCCACTGTTTCCGGCTAGCCTTAGTTCAAAGAGTTGACAGAACTTGCAACGTCAGGCTTCTGTCTGTAATATAAAGACTGTGATCTGCTATAGATTTGTATCCTAAAAAAGAAAACCAATAAGCTTCCCACAGTTACCTGAAAGCAGAATTATGTAACATAGCTATTTATGATACACTTTAAGAATAGACACAAGGCAGCAGACTTGTAAAACAGCCTCCCAAACTAGCAGAGAGCTATGATACTCAAAAGCTTAGGTTTTTGATGTTAGGTCTGTGGGCTGATCTCTAATTAAATTATACTGTGGGAAAATTCTGTGTTTAGTGTTAGGGGCACCTTCTAACAATGTACTTTTTCTGCCACCACATTTTTAAAATTTGAGGAAGAATAACATGTCTGGAATGCAAACAAAACTTTGTGTGCTGCATCCTCACCCACTTAATGTCCATGGATAACTTTGCTCCCTTTTTATTAAAGAGTCTGTGTTCCCACATTTGAGTATAACTGCCTCCACCTGAGTTGTGTGCACCTCAGATGAAATTAGGTGCCCTTTCTGCAGCTTGTAACATGCCAGTAGTCAAATTAAGGAAGTGTTAAAACCTAGAAATAAAAAATCTGTAGGAAATAGCTTCTTTTAAAAAGGGAGCAATTAGCATTTTCTCTTATTTGCATATCAAGTCTTCAACCTTCAGAATTATTCATAAGTGTTTAAGGTTTGCGGTATTTATGTTGTGATTTTTTTAAAAAATATTGATGGTGAAAGATTTTCTACCTCATGCAGATTACCAAGCAGTTTGTAAAGGGAAGTCTTACTTGTACATGATCTGTAAAGCACATCTAAGAACGATGGTTAATACTGTGGGATTTACATTAGATTAGAATCATAGAATCATAGAATGTTAGGGTTGGAAGGGACCTTCAGAGATCTAGTCCAACCTCCCTGCAGAAGCAGGGTCACCTTGATCAAGTATCATAGGAACATGTCCAGGCAGGTCTTGAAGACCTCCAAGGAAGGAGACTCCACAACCCCTCTGGGCAGCCTGTGTCAGGGCTCCCTCACCCTCACAGTGAAATAGTTTTTTCTTATGTTTAAATGGAACTTTTTGTGTTCCAGCTTCATCCCATTACCCCTTGTCCTGTTGCTAGCTACTATAGAAAAAAGGAACGCCCCAAATTCCTGACACCCACCCTTTAGATATTTATAAATGTTAATAAGATCTCCCCTCAATCTCCTCTTCTCCAGACTAAACAGCCCCAGTTCCCACAGCCTTTCCTCATATGAAAGATGTTCCTGTCCCCTGATCATCTTGGTGACCCTGCGCTGGACTCTCTCCAGACGTTCCCTGACCCTCTTGAGCCGAGGAGCCCAGAACTGGACACAGGACTCCAGATGAGGCCTCACCAGGGCAGAGTAGAGAGGGAGCAGA
Organism: Colius striatus; assembly: GCF_028858725.1. Taxonomy (NCBI): domain Eukaryota; kingdom Metazoa; phylum Chordata; class Aves; order Coliiformes; family Coliidae; genus Colius; species Colius striatus. Next base: position 18,111,434 of record NC_084790.1, on the reverse strand, counting down.
ACCTCCCTTGACCTGCTGTCCACACTCTTCTTGATGCATCCCAGGATGCCATTGGCCTTCTTGGCCACGAGGGCACATTGCTGGCTCATGCTCAGTTTATTATCAATCAGGACTCCCAAATCTCTCTCTGCAGAGCTGCTCTCCAGCAGTTCAATCCCCAGCCTGTACTCGTGCATGGGGTTGTTCCTTCCCAGATGCAGGACTCTGCACTTGTCTTTGTTGAACCTCATGAGATTCCTTTCTGCCCAACTCTCAAGCTGGTCGAGATCCTGCTGAATGGCAGCACAGCCTTCTGGGGAATCAGCCAGTCCTCCCAGTTTGGTGGCATCAGCCAACTTGCTGAGGGTACACTCTGTCCCCTCATCCAGGTCGTTGATGAAGATATTGAATAAGACTGGCCCCAGAACTGATCCCTATAGAACTCCACTGGCCACAGGCCTCCAACTCAATTCTGTGCCATTGATCACCACCCTCTGGGCTCTGTCATTCAGCCAGCTCTCAATCCACCTCACTGTTCACTCATCCAAGACACAGTGCTTGAGCTTTCTGATGAGTATTTTGTGGGAGACAGTGTCAAAAGCCTTGCTGAAGCCAAGGTAGATGACATCCGCTGCTCTCTCCTCATCTAGCCAGCTGGTTATGCACTCATAGAAGGCTATCAGGTTGGTTAAACAAGATTTCCCCTTGGTGAAGTCATGTTGACTCCCCCTGATAACCATCTTTTCCTTCATATGTTCAGTGACGACATTCAGGATAAGTTGTTCCATCACCTTTCCAGGGACAGAGGTGAGGCTGACCAGCCTGTAGTTTCCTGGGTCGTCCTTCCTGCCCTTTTTGAAGGCTGGTGTGACATTGGCCTTTCTCCAGTCCTCAGGTACCTCACCTGTCCTCCATGATTGTTCAAAAATGATGGAGATAGGCTTAGCAATCACATCAGCCAGCGCTCTCAGCACTCTAGGATGCATCCCATCAGGACCCATTGACTTATGAGCCTTAAGCTTGGCCAACAAGTCTTTAACCTCTTCCTCTTCCACCCAGGACAAGTGCTCTGCTATCCTGGACTGGGCTTCCTGAGGGCCGGCCTTGGCCATAAAGACTGAAGCAAAGAAGGCATTCAGTACTTCGGCCTTTTCTGCATCCTCAGATACCAGGGCACCCTCTGTGTTTAGCAGCAGGCCCACATTCCCCCTTGCCATCCTTCTGCTGCTGCTGTCCAACTTTTAGCCACATCTAGACTGGGATTTTTCCAATTTCCATCTCCTACTAGGTTTTCATTGCTCATCTGAAGTTGTCATATAATCCTGAAATGGTTTGTGTTGGAAAAGATATTTAACGGCCATCTAGTCCAATCTCTCTCCAGTGAGAAGGGACCTCTTCAACTAGAGGACATTGCTCAGAGCCCCATCCAACCTGACCTTGAATGTTTCCAGGGATGGGGAATCTGTCACCTCCCTTGGCAACCTGTTTCAGTGTTTTACCACCTTCATCTGACTAGACGATCTCTAAAGGTCCCTTCTAACCCCTACCATTCTATGATTCTAAGATATATCTAGTGCAAATCTACCCTATTGTAGTTTAAAACCATTACCCTTTGTCCTACCACTACAGACCTTACTAAAAAATCTGTCCTTATCTTTCTTGTAAGCTGGTTTTAGTTACTGAAATGCCCCAATAAGATCTCCTTGGAGCCTTCTCTTCTCTAGGCTGAACAACCTCAACTCTCTCAGCCTGTCTTTATAGCAGAGAGGTTGCAGCCAGTCATTTTTATGGCCTTGTCTGGACCTGCTCCAACAGGTCAACATCCTTGCTGTGCCAGAGCTAGGGGCAACAGTGCAGGTGGAGTCTTACCAGAGCAGAGCAGAAGAGCTGAACCACCTAACTGGACCTGCTGGCTATGCTGTTCTTGATGCAGCCCAGGACATGGTTAGCTTTATGGGCTGTGAATGCACATTGCTGGCTCATGTCCAGCTTTTCATCTACCAGTATGCCCAAGTCCTCCTCTAGTTTGCTTTTAATCCCTTCATTGCCGAGCCTGTATTTGTCCTTGATATTGCCCCAACACATGTGCAGGACCTTGCTTATGGCCTTTTTGAACTTTGAGGTTTTTACATGCCTATTTCTTGAGTTGTCCAGGACTCTCTGAATGGCGGTTGGTCCCTCAGGCATGTCAACCACAGCACCGAGCTTTATATCATCTGCAAACTTGCTAAAGGCACACTTGATCCCACTATCTCACAGATTAAGATATTAAATAGTACTGGTCCCAGTACAGACCTTTTGTTACTGATCTGCATTTGGTCATTGAGTTTGCTCTCTGTATGTGACCTTCCAAGCAATTCTTCATCCAGTGAACAGCCTGCCCGTCAAATCTGTATCTCGCCAATTCAGAGAGAAGGATGTGATGGGGGACCGTGTCAAAGGCCTTACAGCAGTCCAGTTAGATGACATCTGTAGCTCTTCCTTGTCCAAAGGAAGATAAAAACAGAATGTTCTATAAAGTTAATTCCTAAATAACTTCATACTTTTAGAATCAGAGCAAAAGTTATTGTTTTGATAATTCTGAGAGACCTCAAGAGAGGGAAATAGTATAGTTTAACAAATTTGTTGTTCTGCAGAATTCTCAAATATTTGCAGTTTCTAGAATATTTTTGGCATAACATAAATATGAATGGAAGTTATGGTGAAAGCACTAACGATTTCAATAAAGGGACCTTATATAACTGTTGTGACCAAGTTTGCAAAGCCAGTTTTGTCAAAACCTACTTTTAACAAAGAGCTGCCAATGACGTCTATGTTAACAGTGTCCATACAGATTCACAAATTTAGTCTCTTTATAACTGTGACTGTGCATGAAAACCATCTCACTTGTAGTATGAATATTTATAGTCTGCAATAATCTGATTAACCATAAAATTTAACAATATGTTAGATCCATTACCTGATAATTCCTCATCCTTGCAAGGTCAATGATGCATTTTAATTTATATCAAATTATCAGAATTTACTGGGGGTTTTCATGATTGCTCCATGACAGAAATATAACTAGCTAAATATACTGTAATATGACAAAAAAAAAAAAGGATGGATTTATCTAGTCAGTGGATTTTAACTTTTTGATCATTTACAAAGGAAAGTGTGAACCTTCAGAAAGTACATCTCTGTGGACTGCTACATAGCATACATAAACTCATTTTTCTAAATCATAGCTCATTTAACAGCCTTAAAATAGTACTATGAAACCTCCAGGATTCTGAAGACCACAAACTAAAAACTACACTCATATTAGTGAATCGCTTGCATGGATTATTTTTTTTTTTTTTAAGATTTAAAATTATCACTAACTGATTCTAGAGGGTAAAGCTGTTTTCATTGTTTGACAGCAGGTATTCAGCAGAGCCATCTGGCTGCATCATGAAGAGCACTGCATTTTATCAAGTGATGTTACTACACCTGTCAGGGTACTGTCCTTTCAAAATGATTGTCATCTGCCTTTACTACACCTGGAAACTTGCCTTGCAGTCAGAGGTTTCTACGAGCAGTTTTCAAAGGGAATAGACAAAACATGCAGGAGCAAGAAAATTAAGCTTTTTTTCTTTAACAAAGGCAAATGACTGTAGAAAGCCAAATAATGATGGAGATGCTTTTTTTTTTTTCCTGAACTTTAAAGAGAAGAGGTGATTTTCAATAATCTATAATATCTGTCATTCTCAGAGTATAAGCATGAACCAAAGTTGAGAGCTTTAACCCTTTGTACTTTTTGAACCTTCAGCATCAGGCACAGAACTGGCAGTGGTGCTTCTCTGTTAATGAATTTCTCCAAGCCTTTATGGGCAAATCTTTTCTAAGCTTTCCCTGTAATTTCCATTTGTGGAGTGAAAGAATTACAAGACATCCAAACTTGGAAAATTCCTTCAGAGTCTAAGCATAGTTTCAATTATACACCATGAGCAGGGTATTTTCTGGTAGTTCTATATTGTACAGAATGTATTATTATATCCAGATGAACTACAAAACTTACTTTTAAAGCTTACTTTTAAAAATACTAAGAGTTCCCTTTTGATCTTTCTCAGTATGCTGGTCAAATTCCTGTGCAGCACACAAAACAGTGGTTCTTCTACTCACATTGTTTTTTGTAAGTAGAAAAGAATAGCTACTTGCTAGTACAGCAGTCATTGTGCCCCTTTATGGACTCCCAGAAAAACAACTACAGAAGAAATTGTTGGACTGTACTGAACATGGAAGAACTCAAGAAATTTCAAATGTGCTACGAACAGCGAAAATAAGTCACAGATGTAATGGATTCTAAATTTTCTTCAGAAGCGGTTTTTTATCAGCATAGGAACTTCATTAGAAAGTAGTGCTTAATCCGGTTCCAGTTGCTTGTCTTTTCATAAAAGGTGCATGGCACAGAAAAATGACTAAGCAGAAATGAAGATTTAAAGTGACAGACTAATGCCATTTTCTATTACTTTATGAAGAGGCTTGGCAGTCAGTGGGATTGCACACTTACACATGCTTAGCAACCTGAGTGAACCTCAGCAGGCCGTAACACAGACTCTGCTAAGCAGGAATGTGTACCTGACCCTCTGAACTTTGAAAGGAGGCAAGACTCCATGTTCTAGGAAAACTGAAAACAACTTTTCCTCTCCCTGAGCAGTGAGAGAGCACCTGACTTTATTTGCATGCTTGTCTGTCACAACTCTTTTGGAACACTCAGTGTGACAGAATCCATGTCACTTTCAACAGATGCTCCATAAGGAACATTAAGAGTCACAATAGCATGTAGGAGTTGTTGCTGACCTGTTACATAGTGATGTCCTAGCTGTATGTGAGAAGGGAGTTTGGGGCCAAAGCTATCTGGGAAGGGCTGCACAGCCAGGAGGTGGCAGGCCTGGTTCATCTGCTGTGTGTTCCCCTGCCTGTGCCTAGGAAGTCTGAAGACCTTTTTATTTGCCTGTTTGGAAGTTGAGTGAAGAACATAGTGCAGATTCACAAACTGGGGAAAAACATGAAAAATGTGGCTTTCATTTGATCTGCAGCATCGAGCTTTCGCCTTTTGTCTCTGTGGGGATAGTGATGAAGTACTTTGGTCCCATGTAATAAAACCAGCAAAAAAATCAGTTTCGTGCTGTTAAATAGTTGTATACTTTACCAGATTTTATGAACTTAGCCTAGCAAAGGGATGGCAGTGATTAGAAGCGTAAAAACAAATTGCTTAAGTCCCTGAAGGTAGTCTTCCAGGTTCCCATTGAGAAAAAAATATTTTTTAAAATAAAAAAAGGATCCAAAACTTGACATCTACTTATCTAACATTTAGTGATCTGAATTATGTTAGAAGGGGAAAAAGACTCTGACAGAAGACTGAAATAAACCATCTTAACTAGGAAAATGAAGTTTTCTTTTAAAATGAGAATTCACTCTGCCAACCTCAGCAATAACAAAGCTGCATCTTGTAGACTTTTTTTTTTTTTAACTACTTGGAGCTCTGTCACTTCTCACAGATTAATTTCTTATGTTTAAAAAGTACATTTATTTAATAGAATTTTTATGTTTAATAATGAGATCTTATTTATTCACTAGTACAAGGGCTTGAAAGAGGACCCCAATACATAAGAGCAAATTTTGCCTTTAAAGAGCAGAATGTGAGTCTTCTATCAAGCAAAATCAATCTGGATGTGACATTCTGAAGTCAATAACAAATATTCAAGCTATACTTTAAGAGCATACACGATAAAATTAAGTGTAGAGGGGATTGCAAAATCTTTACAGTGTAACTAAGGTCTGTTCCACACTGCATTTGACTTGATATCTAAATTTGTGTATTACATTTGAACATATAGGAAGAAAAAAAGCTACTGAGTAAACCAAGTCTCTAAAACTGGTTTCAAGTAGCACACATCCCACATTATACCTTCATGTAGACTGAATGCTATTAATGGAAACCATGTGCTTTGAGTGTGGGGGGTTGGACTAGATGACCCCTCAGTTTAAGAAGGACAGGGAACTGCTGGAAAGAGTTCAGCGCTGGGCCACCAAGATGATGAAGTGAGTGGAGCATCTCCCTTATGATTAAAGGCTGAGGGAGCTGGGGTTCTTTAGCTTGTGGAAGAGGGGTGACCTCATTAATGCTTACAAATATGCAAAGGATGAATGTCAGGATGATGGAGCCAGGAAGGATGGAGCATAAGAGGTTCTAAAGAAACACAAGGAAGAATTTCTTCACTGTGAGGGTGACAAAGCACTGTAACAGGCTGCCCAGATGAGTTGTGGAGTCCCCTTCTCTGCGGACATTTGAGATCTCTTCCAACCCTTAAGTTTCTGTGATCTTTAGAGGTCTCTTCCAACCCCTACCATTCTGTGATTCTTTAGCTCTACACTACATCCCTTCTAGTTGCCGGTTTCTTATCAGAGGTAATTAACTAGGAATAGAAGCCTGTAAAGTACAGTACTTGACCTTAATTTAGCTTGCATAGCTCTACTCAATTTTACTGTGCAGTATAGACATGCCCTTAATAATGTTGTTATGTTCAAGTCTTGACTTATTATGCTCTCTGTCAAGGAAGGTAAAAATCTCCACTTTACCATGACCAGAGCCGCTATTTTTGGCCCTGCAGAGATAGTAAAAATAATTTCCTTTTAAATTGATGTATACACATGCAGGAAGAGACTGTCACTTGCTTAAAATTGCATATGTTTTGTTCCTGGCTGAAGATATTTTTAAGGAAGGAATTTTCAGTTATGTGGAAGAAAATTAAAGGAACTGTGTTCCTAATGACAACTGTTCAGACTGTTGTGAAGTCAAAGGTAAATGTGTGGTAGCTGGATGTGGGGCTTGCTGCAGCTGGCCAGAATGCATCACCCATTCCAGTGTTATAGATCTGAAGGAGAACTTACAAGGAGACAAAAAAAGTTGCAATTTTTTACATTTAGAAAAGACAGCTAATCTACAGAGGCCGACTTTAAGCACAAAATTAAGAGTCTACTTTGACTATATAGTGACACAAACTAAGTGAAAGGAGAGAACTGCTTTTCTAAAAATGGTATATCTTCTTAATATTAACCCATGCTCTCTTTTCAGCCTCTAAAACAATCAATAAAAGGTAGATGCTGCAAAATGTTTTTATCTCAATCTGCCAGTGTTATAGAGCTTTATCAGATAAGCCAACTTTAAAACATAAGTGGAAATAGCAGCTTCTTTATATACAGCTGAAGTATTTGTGACAAACACAAAAGAGCCTGAATACTTGCTTAACTAACTTCACCCACCATTATTTTGTTCTACATCGAACATCTGCCTTTTAGACAAAGGCGATATGTTCTTCATGAGGCATTTCCTAATTTTAGACAGTGGTCTTTGGCTAAGGAAATAGAATTTTATTGTTGCCAGTTTGATTGGCTTTGACTGAGTGGTGTTACATCACTTTTGGCATTTTTATGTACCAAACTACTTCCCAGGGAATTAGGAAGTTTGTAAACTGCTTTTGGATGTTCTACTAAGTATATAATAGTAGAGCAATGAAAGACACTGCTTACTTGAAATTACCAGGAATATATAGACAGCAGTGTATTCACAATACAAGGTCATGCAGTTACCTGGTAGCATTCTGTCCATCAGAGCGGCTGTTACACAGTGCCTTGACTGTCTCCTTAGGGAAGCCTGTGATTTGGTTTATATCAGTTCAGATATCTCATGTAGCATTATATAGCATTCAGTATAAGCAGGCCATTATCTCAATGTGTCTCTGTAACTACTGCTTTTTAAAAAAGCAATTAAGAATAAAATGCCAGTTATAGAGTTACAAGCAAATTGATTATTAAATGTAAGCTTGAATGGATAATTATATCATAATGGAGCACAGTAGCTGGATGTAAAAGTATAAACACTGTGAGTTGATGTAGAATTCTTTAGCAGTAAATGAGAGTCAGTTACTTTCATAGAAATAGCTGGATTTGTGGTTTTGATCAGGAATGCTACGTTCCACTTCAACTGCCACAAATATTAAAAATATTCATTAAAATCTAACATCAGTTAAGAGGTTCTGGGAGAATGGGTAAAACTGTGTGCACTAAATAAAGTTTAAACACATTAATTTTAACAGTTTAACAAGCACAGACGTGTCTACCTCCTTTCACAATATGCAATTTCCTCGAAGCCAGAGAGTGGGCATAATGATTATTTAAGTTAGGCATGCCTCTTTGCCGTTAAATTAGAATGAAATTGCCTCCTACAACTAAAATGCTACCCACGGGTGTAAAATAATATGATTTGTTTTGTAAACAGATCAAACAACCTTTATTAGATGATGGTGACTATGGGAGAAGCAGCATTTTATTAACATTTGAGTGTCTATATCTTCCATTAATTATATTTAATCAAAGCATGCATTTGACAGCAACCCAGGGATTAGAGTTAAACTTTCTTGCTTTCATGTGCATTATGCACTGGCAACTTTTAACTGAAAAAAAAAAAAAGAGCCTTTTTGTCTCCTGTTGCTGATGTGTAATATGAAGGACTAAAACAAGTGGAAGGATATGAAGATCAGGCAGGCTCAGCAGCAGTGTAATCTCAGCTAGTAATTTCAGGAGCTAACTGATGCTAAGGATTTCTATGGGGGAAAACCTGTGAGCAAAGAGGAAGAGGAGTGAGTGCACTCTCAGGAGTGGCTCGCAGCTCCCAGAATTTCTGCAGTGCTTCTTTATGGGTTGCATACTGAGTTTGTGGTTGTAAAGCTCTGTGTAAAAGAGCAGGAATTTCATTCACAAATCCATGCCAGATTCAGATACTCCTCTGTGTCACCAGTAAACTATGCTAGATTTTTGTATTAGTTATCCTTTTCAAACTCTTTGGAAAAATTGTGTTTTGCCCTTACACAAGAAGAACAAGCAATTGCTCTAATTACAAGTAGTTCAGCATTTTAATATTCTTGAGTATGTCTGGTAACAACCTCATGAGGTGCTCTCTAGTCGATATCTGAATTGCATATCTACAGCCTAAACATTCCTTGGGCTGTGTAGTCTATCGTGACTAGATTGTAGCCTCTTTTGTAGATGTCTGTCTATTACTGTCTCCTAGTTGGGTCTATTAAGCCTGCTGGGTCAAACTGAACTTGAAGAAGATTTCTCCTCTTAACTTGAATACCACATTTCTTATTGCATCAGCCTTGAGGACATTTTGACATTCAGGAACACATACAAGTTAAAATAGGCAATGTATCAGTTTATAATGCCTTCATACAAAATTCCTCTACTTTCAATTGGGCAAAAGAGGTAACTCAGAATGAGAGTCATGTAAACTGACTTTCCTTGGCTGATTTCCTCACCTATCTGCTACAGAACCTTTGAGGTATGATCGCAGACTTTAGAAGCATTGTGTCTTCTTTGTGGACTGTCACTGAATCGTAACACATTTCTGTGTGTTTCAATCAGTTGATTTTCTTTTATCTTAACTGATTCTGTAGCCAAATGAAGGTCATTTTGGTAGAACAATAAGCCCATTTGTTTCTCTCTTCCCCAGGAGCTGCTTCCTCCAGAGTGCTTGTCAGTTCTCCAGACCCTTCTGTCCTGAGCTTGGAGGGAATCAACCTTCACATCTCCACCCTTGATGGGCACACGAGGCAGGGAACAAAACAAATGTAAGACACAGGGATATGCAATTTCTCAAGTCAAATTAATATTCTTAGCTTGAATATAGACTCACAAGGTTTTCACAGCTCCCGAAACTGCAAAAGGGTCTTATCAGTTTAGTCAATTTGCATTTGGAAACTGGAATAAATTTTTCAAGGTTACTATTAGCTTACTTTCTTATGAGGAAAAGGCAGATTGAGGCATATTGCTAAGAGTAACACCAAAATAAGGTATTGGAGGTAACTGGGTATAAATACTAACTAGCAGGTTGTTTATTGAATATTTCAATTGGCATTTTTCACACTTTCTCAGTGTGAATATTTACTTTTATTGAGTAATATTACATAAATTCCAGACTTACCTAAAGAATACATGTCAAGAGGATGGGACAACACTTTTTTTCTGTAATAGCCAGGACTAGGGGTAATGAACAGAAAAAATTCCATTTAAACTGAAGGAAAAACTTCTTTAATGTGAGAGTAAGGGATCCCTGGCAAAGGCTGCACAGGGAGGGTGTGGAGTCTCCTCTGGAGGTCTTCAAAACCTGCCTGTATGCGTTCCTGTGTGACCTGATAAAGGTGAATCTGCTTTAGCAGAGGTGTTGGACTGGATGATCTCTAGAGGTCCCTTCCTACCCTAACCATTCTATCATTCTGTGAATACACTGGGATAGGAATAAACATGAGAGTAAGTGGTAGTGATCTGTCTGTTTCCTGACATACTGCATTGTAACAGCAAAGAAGTATTAATAGAAGTATATGTAGTGACTGCTATATTAATGCTTTTATGAAATCTCATGGTTTGCAGGAAAAGCTGTAGAATAGAGAAGTATCTTCTTAGTGTGTTTCTAACCCAGAGTTCGATGTCACTGGGCTTTGAACACTTGAGATGAGAAACAACAACTTGTGTTTTTATTCTTCCTCCAAAATTTGGCCACATTTTAAAACGTCAGAGTATTTGAGTACTGAAACCGAAGTTGTGCCACTACCTTGTGCAGGCTCTGAGGTCCTGTGCTGCAAATACCTGAAGTCCTCTGGTGACAACCATGAAGCCCCAGAGACTCTGAGTTTCCAGACATTGACAAGGTTTGAGGCATCAGCCAGATATTACCAAGTCCAAGTAATCCAGTCCCTGTCTGGAGCTGCAACTGTTTTATTACCAGGTTCAAAATGTAGTGCTTTCTGCAATCAATTATGTCTCCTTTACATGAAAATCATGTGGGGTAAAACATATATTTGAAAAAAACAATTTAAGTCTGCATAATCCATGTTTGTAATGGTGGGGAAGCACATCCTTGTAGCTTTGCTAGATCCTATACGTGCTCTTTTATTCCATCATCACATTACACTTAGCCGGATAAGTGCTCAGTCCCACAGTATTAAGAGGCATACAGAATCATAAACAGTGTTAGATAAATGTTGTTTCTTAATTTTAAGTAAAATCTCCTGCATGATTTTACAATTTTAATATGTGGATTGATTATCCAGGCACGTAGTTTTTATAAGGTAAATATACAAGACACTAACACAGTACAGAGTAGCCATCACATTAGCACACACTTCCTTGATCAGGTCATTAAAAATATGAAAACTTAGATATATCTATTTCTGTAGGATTTGTTTACATTTTTCAATTCAATGGTTCTAAGCTCCCTTCTGAAGTTCAGAGTATTAAAGCAAAACAAAGCAAACAAACAAAAAAACAACCCAAAACCCATATCCTAAAATTAATCTGCTATTTTTAATTAAGTAGATTTTTCTTGACTGTGATCACTGCCTATATACCTGAGTTGGGCTGTTTTCCATCTCACCTTAAAAAAAAAGTTTATTTTGAACTGGAACAAAATAATGTTTTAGTAGTAAATTGGAAGTCAGCCAACTGAATGTTTATGAAGAGGATGTGCAAGGTGGGGTTTTTTTTGCCAAAAAAAAGCAGAATTGTTTCTTGTATGAGAAGGGCTTGCACAATTTGTTATATTGAAGCCTCTCCTCTCCTCTCCTCTCCTCTCCTCTCCTCTCCTCTCCTCTCTCTTATTTCAGCATAATACTTACTGTAAATTGAGACCTGAAGAAGCAGAGACTTTTAGATACCACTGGGCTAATCAGTTAGAGGACACAGATACTGCTGTGATCAACTAGTGTGTGGGTGTGCGTGTGTGAAAAGAGAAATGGAAAAATGCTCCCTTAAGAGTGCTCATAACAAGCTACTGCACCAAACATGGGATTTGTCAAGACTCTGACAAGAGACTGATTATTATTTATTTCTTGCTTCCAGCCACACACCATGATCCAGGGTTGCAAAAGCCTCCATCTGTCATATGACAGGAACCACTGGTTTGGAGGCTAATCCTTCAGGTGTTTAAGCAGCCTTATACCTCCGCTGCTGTGTTGATTTGGCTGCTGATGTCTCTTTGGTGGCAGGTTTTTATTAGAGAGTCTTTTAAGAAACTAATATCTTTCAAAGGGCAGTAGCAGACTAAAATATGTTTAAATCCAACATATGCTGTTCCTTGAAAATTAAATTAATTTGATGAAAGTGCCCTTGCAACTATCAGTTACCTGAACCAGCTCATTTCATGAAGTGGGCTTGTATAAGTCTAATGAATTCAACTGCCTGGTCTGTTATAGAGCAGGTGAGTGAAACTGCAGTTTCCTTGCCTGGGATGGACTAATTTATATAAGATGATGTTGAAGACTACATCCGTGGTTCAGATTTTATCCTCCAGTGCTTTCTTTCCTGTTTCAGATGTTGCTTCCTTTAAGTGCAAAAGGATGAGGGGATCTGGATGAGGGGACAGAGTGTACCCAAACTGGGAGGACTGTCTCATTCACCAGAAGGCTGTGCTGCCATTCAGCAGGATCTCGACTGGCTTGAGAGTTGGGCAGAGAGGAACCTCCTGAGGTTCAACAAGGACAAGTGCAGAGTCCTGAATCTGGGGAAGAACAACTCCATGCACAAGCTGGGGGTTGACCTGCTGAAGAGCAGCTCTGCAGAGAGAGACCTGGGAGTCCTAATTGATAATAAACTAACCATGAGCCAGCAATGTGCCCTCATGGCCAAGAAGGCCAATGGCAACCTGGGATGCATCAAGAAGAGTGTGGCCAGCAGGTCAAAGGAGGTTCTTCTCCCTCTCTCCTCTGCCCTGGTGAGGCCTCATCTGGAGTCCTGTGTCCAGTTCTGGGCTCCTCAGCTCAAGAGGGACAGGGAAGTGCTGGAGAGAGAATCCAGCCACCAAGATGATCAGGGGACAGGAACGTCTTTCACATGAGGAAAGGCTGTGGGAACTGGGGCTGTTTAATCTGGAGAAGAGGAGACTGAGGAGAGATCTTATTAACATTTATAAATATCTAAAGGGAGGGTGTCAGGAAGTTTTTCTCTAGTAGCTAGCAACAATACAAGGGGCAATGGGATGAAGCTGGAACACAAAAATTTCCGCTTAAATATTTCACTGTGAGGATGACGGAGCCCTGGCACAGGCTGCCCAAGGAGGATGTGGAGTCTCCTTGCTTGGAGGTCTTCAAGACCCGCCTGGACATGTTCCTATGCGACCTGATCTAGGTGAACCTGCTCCTGCAAGGGGGTTGGAATAGATGATCTGTAAAGGTCCTTTCCAATCCCTACCATTCTATGATTCTATGATCTTTCTAAACAAAATATTATGGTCAAAAGGTGACATGAATGGATGATCAAATGTCATAGTTTAGTGGGCAGAAGTTCAGGGACCTTGTAGTGAATACACTTTTAGCTTCACAGTTGCCATCCCTTGTAAACCCTGGTCACACAGAATGGAGGAATGCTATAATTTTAGGGCAATTATTGAATCCACAAAAGTCTGTTAAGAGGCACGAGTCATTCAAACAAATGGTGCCAGAAAACCCAACTTTGAGAACATTGTGATAAGCAAATACAAAGGTTATCGTTCAAATACTGTACCAGCAAAAGAGACAGAGATCGGAGGGAGGAGAAGACCAATTACTGATCTGGTCAATGTCATTTGTTTTGTTGTGTGCTTTCTTTGTTCCTTCTACTCACGCATCACCTTGTTGCTGCTACGTAAAACCTTGAGCTTTCTATGCTTCTAAAGTAACTTATCTGAGCTATTCTGGATTTCCAGGAATATCCTTGAGCATCTTCTACCTTTTTGTTTTGTGCTTGTGGCCCCATTTCTGCAAGCTAAAAGAGATGCAAGAGAGAAAAGTATGCATCTGTTGACAAAAGTATTGCCCATGTAGATTATTTATTTGCTTACAGTTTGGCAACAACAAACACAGGGTGTGTAGAATTAAGTCCCAGAGCAAGGGATAAATATCTGGAGATTACATTTCTCTACAGAATTGCTTGGTTTTGCAGTATTTTTGCAGCATGTTTGATAGAAGCACTAAGTAGATCACATTTGATAATCTTATCTTCCATCCTCATTTCACTACAAAACTATTCATGGCTGCCTCTCACTGTAAAAAAAATAGAGAAGTTCAAATACAGTCTTTGGGTGTAGAACTCACTGTTGAGGCAAAGGTAACTGATTTCCATTGCAGCATCGTTTTAAAGTAATTAAGGCTATTATTTACATGCATTTCCTGTGCTTACAGAAAACATCATATTTTAAAGTTTTGAAATATGGTTATCCACCTAATTTTTTTGAATATGCTGTTTGGCCAGGGAAAGGTGTTAATTTCACTTGCCACCATCTTCTCTAGGGCCTTTATTTCTTTTCCGTTTGTACACAACTTTTTGCCACTTTTTTGATGGTATAGGCAGTAAATGAGTCTCAGTAACTCTGAGGAGATCAGTGACAAGACTCAGTAAACTGGATCTGTGTCCTGCAAGCCAATAGTCTGTTTAGAACATGCAAGGTTTGCTTTTGGTTGATTTAAATTTCTTTTTATGCTAACTAAGATGTGAGATAAAACCTATAAGCATAATATACTGATTCAACTCTGTTTTGTTGGCTAGTGTTCTAACTGAAATAAAACTAATAAGATGGAGTAGAAATTATCTTTATTATAAGGTTGAACTTTGAGGGGGAAAAATGGATAGTCTCATTTTAAATGCTTGGATCACAGCTTTTAGTACTGGGAATTGTGTTTAATGGAATTGTCCATTAACATACAATTCACTGGTTGTATGACTGTTTTTAAAAAGTCTGTTCCTTTCTTACAGAAGAACTGAAGACAAACAGCATTCTTTGAGTACATTTGCTTTAATCTGTTTTTATTATTGAATAGGTTTTTTTAAACTTAAGATCTTTCTTAGAGAGACAGAAAGCACATGATCTACCTTTACTATTGCATTTTCTCTACTATTGTATATAAGCTCTTTATATCCTTTGGATTTAAAACTTTTTTATCATATATACTGTTACATCAATTATCCCACCGCAAATGATCTTTTCATTACCTCTTTTGCTGGCCAGCCTGTCACTGGCCTCACCTTGTGTGACCTCTTAGTTTTTTCATCTCATTATGTTCTTTGAACAGTTTCTTGATATCTGCCCTTTCAGTAACAAGGGGATTGAACATTTTCTGTTTATCAGCATTTTCTAATATCCTCCTTTTTTATACTAGACCTTGTCGGTATCCTGCTGAAAATCTTTCAAAAGGTTGCAGCGTTCCTGCATCCATTAATAAACTTGGGAAAGACAATGCTTGAGCTGTAGCAGGGGTAAACAATATATTTTTCCCTTTCATTTTTTAGATAGTAATTGGATAAAGAATATTCTTAATACTTAAACTTCGGGTTTTATAGCAAATTGACATTGACTTTTTTCGTAGCTGCTGTAATACAAGTCAATTTTATATGTGTGTAGGTAGGTTGCTATTTTAAAGACCTGCAAAAGTAAATGTTCCTCTGTTACACAGGTTTAATTAAGGCATATCTGTGTTTGCGGATGCAGATTCCAATCTTGCAGTGATGTATACTTATCATGTTTTTACACTATGGGCAAATAAATTGAGTGTTTTCAATAGGAATGTCTATCCAATCGTGTGGGAAAGAAGGGGTCCCTTTTTCTTGAGAACAGAGAATCTTCTACATGTGAATTGGTTTTGCTTTGAATGTACCAAACAATTGCCATGGTGTGAAAAGAGATGATGTTGGACATGGGTGGCTCCAGTTAAGCAGCTGAGAGCCCACGTACACTGATCTAGTTCTCTCTGGGATGTGGCAATTTCATTGCTGAGCTGTTTGGTTTTGAATATGAACACAAGTAAGTATGTGTTATGCTCCAGCAAGTGATCTATGTGTGAGTTGTGATTATTAGTACTTTCACTTTTGCAAAGAAATGTTCTGCAATACCCTTCTGAATAGAGAGAGGTAGAAATGTTTGCTTCTTGTGAACATATAGCTTGGATGCTATAATTATAGCATAATCAAGGTTTATCTCGCTGAAAACATCTCTGATCTCTTTTAGGAAGCGCTAACAAATGCAAGGCTAATTGTAGTCTGGCTGTGCTAATTGTGCACCATTTTTCAGTTAAAAGTAGTTTTGTGAGACATTAGAGAGCTAAAATATACAAATTAGTATAGCTATGGACCTGCAAGATCCCTAGATGGAAATAATTTCAAATTTACTTGTAATTACTTACTGTAATTTTAAGTGTCCCTTTAATTGATGATATCTTTCATTTTGAAACTAGAATGATGTTTATGATTAAGTACCAAACTTTGGAACTTTTACAATGGTTTTTACAGGGCTACATTTCTGGCTGAAGTGCAGCTTTAAAATCCTGAATCTTATCTGTGCACTGCTTCATTGTGATGATTCAGTTAGCTGTGTAGTAAGGAGAACTGGTAGGCTAGCAAACTCTGTCTTATGATTTTTCTTTGGCTGCCTAGGTGACTGATACTGTCTTCAACCAATTACATACACGCAAAACAATCTTATCTTTAACTCTGAAAAAGAGGAGAAGTAATAACTTGTTTCACAATTATTTTTTCTGCCCAGCATTAAAACTTTGACTTCTTGTAGCAGAAAGTTGTTGGGTATTTTGTACAAAGTATTGCAGGTAAATAAACACAAAATGCAAAGATGTCAAGTTTATTGCAATCAGCTGAATAATTATGTCTGTAAATTTGAATAGGTATTTCTTTATCTAATGGCAGAACATTGTGGTATCACTTATGCTAGATTCTCTCATATGAAAAGAGCATCTGACTGCTCTGTTTTCAGAAAGCAGGTCAATGGAAATATTTTTGAAATGCATTTAAAGTGACCAAAGCCTCTGTCCCAAAACCTGGTGTATTTAAAAAAAAAAAAAAAGGCAAAAAAATAATGTAAACTGCTTTAGACAATTCTTAAAAGCTGCCTGTTTATTTTGCAGTTCAAAATTTCCAGATTAATTCATCCACAATGATTGATTTTAATTTTTTTCTGTCTAGCTAAAGTCTCTTTTTAAATACATGCCACCTCTCTTATCTCAGATTTCCTACAACACACCCTATAGTTATTGTAAGTCACCAAACTAACACAGTATACTTCAGCCAAAGACAGGATGGAGTAGGCAGATACCGATAACAGACCTAGGAAGAGGTTTTCTATTTCCTCAGTTTGGGAGACAGGAAAATTATTAAATGCGTTTTGTAATTAAAGCCTATGTGTGAAGCTGGGAAACATTCCAGCCTTCTGGCTATATTATTTGTAAAAGATTCTCTTTGGAAAAGGCACTGTAGTGCATTTGTGTAGTCTTACCCTTTCTATAACAGCTTGATGATCTGATACAATCACAGTCTATTTGTACCCTATGACACATTCATGAAACTAGTTTTGTTTCTTTCTTTCATCCCTGCAGAATTGTTGTTTCATTCACCTTTTCAGGCTTTCATTTATCTTTCGTTTTCTTAATTCTCATCTCTTTTCCTTTTGTATCTATGGAACTTACAGGTTCTGTGCCCTGGATTTTGGCAATGGGTTAACTTGTGACTTGGTGAGAAGTATATGTACTGAGGAGCATTCTCCTATTTTTTAGGAAATATGTATTGAAGGCAGCTTACTCTAGGTGAAAAAAAAAATCTTTTTTTTTTTTTTTAATTCTGGTCATATTCAGATTTACTGAATACTTTCTGGGAAAATGAATTAGGTAGCACTTACTAGAACAAATTGTGGTGTTTTTGTAGGTTCTACTTCATTCTTAGCAAATCTATTTACTCTTATGCAAGTAGTCCTCCTTCTTTCTGGAAGTGAAGGACAGTGAAACATGCAGGCACAGAAACAGAAAAGTGCAAGACAGCTTGCTGCACATCATGTTGCTGTAAACTCTGCTCTGTTTACCACAGAATGATGGGATGTGCAATTGGGCAGAGCTAGTCTGAAAAATATCTTGGTGCTGCTTCAAACTTTTGTGGTTCAGTGATCTTCAAAATGCCAAGTTAATGTTGATAACAGTCTGAATTAATGCCCTATCTTTGCTATATTGCTGTTTTCCTGAAGATTGAGTAATTCCCTGATGAATATCTCAGGATCATTTTTACTCTTATGTATTCGTTGCTCCTGAAGAAGCTTGAAGTTTTATGTCTGTACAGTGAATGGTGCAAGTCCTCACGGAGCTCTGCCCTTGCTTTCTTGGGACAAATATGTTTTCTCCAGTACAAAACAAAGCATATATCTACCTATTTATTTATTTATTTGGCTAGGCAAGGGCATGAGGATCCTTTGTTAAGAATAACATTGGGATAGTTGCCACTACTCTTTTATATTCCTGAAACACATTCTTTTCTCTGTGTCATTCCTTCTCAATGATCTGATTGTAAGTCTACAGTACTTTTGAAAAGAAAAAAAAATGCAAATAATTGATATTAGAATAGGATGTCATTACTATATTAATAGGATGTGGGAGAATGAAAAGTGGGAAAGTTGCTCTGAGATGCAAGCAATATTCCTTGGGTAAATCTCTGTAAAAAATAATGACACTGTCACAAAAGAGGCATGAGTGAGGATCTTATAAAACAAAGAAGTAAACTATTTATGCAAACCTAACAGCTGCAGTGTGTATTTTAATACTTCTTTCTAGCTTCATAATATATTATTTTGAACACAAGGATGGATTCTTTTGTGTAATTGCAGCAGTAGTAAATGTGGGAATGGGAATGAACTAGGAAGAGTAGTAACTTTGTGTTGTCCCACTGACCCTTCATAGGATTATGGGCTAAATTGGCCTCACTGAACTTAAAATGTTTAGGCAGGGATTTTAAAGGTTCCATATTAATCTTCTCAAACTATTTGCTACTGTTTGCTCCTGAAACTGCTCTACCTACATTCCCTCACATCTTGCTGTATCCCTCAAGGACACTGTGTCACAACATCTGGAAAGAGTAGCCCCCAGGCACATGGTACAGCAGGCAGTGTTTCAGTGGAGCCAAAGTTAAGTCTCCAATGCTCTCATATCTCATAAGCTACTCTTTGTCCATTTATAAAACATAATTGGTGCATCAGAAATCCACCACTGGGTTGATTTCTATACACCTTCTGTAAACTGCAATGCTTTTCTGCTTCTCAAATCCACGTGTCTCAGAACCATACGTTTCCAAATGATGTCTTTGGTAATAGGACAAAGTCTTGATGTTTACTTATTAATGAGAACTTTAAAAACTTTTCTCATTTTTATGCGTGAGCTGGGAGCTAAATTCTGTTTGAGCACTTTGTATACATCAGATTAACCTTACAGTGCTCAGTGAAGCTGCATTAGATTTATGGTATCATTACTAAAAGTTAATTTAGTCTCTGGCCACCAAGAATGCAATGTATCATGAAACAAGGCCAGCAAGAGATTCTTTAGAATCCATCTCTGCTTGAAGCAGAACTTCATGCAGACAAATGCTAAGTGAAATTTAGGGTCTTTCTAAAATATTTTCACTCAGGGTCATATTTATATTCTTAATTTCCAAGTAGTACATTTATCGAGAAAATAATATCCACAGATATTGGCAAATAATTTGTTCTGTCCTTCGTATATGCTTAATACTTTAAAGATGACCACTATGTAAAATATCCTGGCCTTCTAGTGATGTTAACCACAAGAAAAATACAACACTCTTTTCTCTGTTCCCAGGTAGAACCCATTCTACCAATATGGAAATACTTGTATATATATACACTGAATATCTACAAGATGTACTAGTGCACAAAATAACTGGTAACATCACCTTCTTTTTCAATAAAATTATGCCTAATTTTGGGCTTTTTTTCTTATTGGTAGAAAAGCTCAATTAGAACCCTAAATAAAATAATTGCTTGCATCCTGGTTTAACTTCCAAATGTAGATGAAGCCTTGAAAGTTTAGGAGGCTTGTTTGCTGTAGTTTCTATGCCATCGTAAACAAATATGTAAGACAAAGCCAAGTATTTGCCTTTTTATGCTTTATTGCAGGAGCTAAAGGAGGGAACCTACAAGTTTGTAGAGTGAACATTTCTCAGTTTGAGCAACTTTTTATACCATACTCTGGTTACTAGTTAATGAAGGGAAAATAGTAAATCAGCAGATTTTTTCTTATTCCGTGCCTTTGAAGTACATGAATATTCAGCAGGTTTCTAGAACCAAATTTTCCAGTATATTCCATTTAAAAAAATGCATGTTGAAATATTTTAGTCAATATCCAAAATTTTTCCCCTGCCTTTTTTTTGTTAAATGTTCTGAACCAACAAAGTAAATGACATTCTGACTTCATAGTCTCAAAGTTTGGTTTTCTTTTTCCTGCATATTTGAGAGAAAATCTTATAAAATCACCCGTTTCTACAAGGTAGCATTGTACTGTTTATTGAAGACTCAGTGCCCTGCAGCAAAGCTCTAAGACTGCTATGGAACCTGAGCTATTGCACCCTGTGGAATTGCAATTCTGTTCTTAAGAAAAGGGATTGCTTGTTAAGCGGGTGAGAAGTATACCCTTTGTATCCATTTTCTGGAGAGTGAACACCTGTTTTAGAAGAGAGCTGGAAGATATCTCCAAGCAGGTTGTTGAACTGGAAAAAGATAGCTAAGGTGTCAGGTGAGGATAGAGCTATCTTCTTTTGTCAGGTTTATAGTGACAACTTTGAAAGCTGTTTAGAATATCTCCTACTTTACTTTTTGTAATAGAAATAAAACACTACAGGTAGGATCTGTGGCTGATTTTCCTGTAATTTAGCCTGCCTCGTGAGTTTTGTCACTGAATCTGCAAACTGCTTCCCTTGTCTTTATAAATCTTGAGGCTAGGAGGAAAGCATGTCACTGCCCTGAGTCCTGTCAAAGGTTTATTCAAAGCTTCCATAAACTTCTTTCTGAAGCAGTGTTAATCAATGTAAGCATGCATTCACTAAATAATAATAATGAAAATGTCCATACATACAGTCTCGACTTCTCTAAGTGATGCTTCTTTTATGACAATTTTTTCATAGAAACACAGAATGGTAGGGGTTGGGAAGGACCTTTAGAGATCATCTAGTCCAACCCCTCTGCTAAAGCAGGTCCACCTAGATCAGGTCACACAGGGACCCACACAGGTGAGTCTTCAAGACCTCCATGGAAGGAGATGCCACAACCACTCTGGGCAGCCTGTGCCAGGGCTCCCTCACCCTCACAGTGAAATAGTTTATTCTTATGTTTAAATGGAACTTTTTGTGTTCCAGCTTCATCTCATTACCCCTTGTCCTGTTGCTAGATACAACAGAAGAAAGGGAGGCCCCAATTTCCTCTTCTCCAGACTAAACAACCCCAGTTCCCCCAGCCTTTCCTCGTAAGGAAGTTGCTCTAGTCTCTTGATCATCTTGGTGGCCCTGCGCTGGACTCTCTCCAGAAGTTCTCTGTCCCTCTTGAGCTGAGGAGCCCAGAACTGGACACAGGACTCCAGATGAGGCCTCACCAGGGCAGAAGAGAGGGGGAGCAGAACCTCCCTTGACCTGCTGCCCACACTCTTCTTGATGCATCCCAAGATGCCGTTGGCCTTCTTGTCCACGAGGGCACATTGCTGCCTTATGGTTAGTTTATTATCAACCAGGACTCCCAGGTCTCTCTCTGCAGAGCTGCTCTCCAGCAGGTCAGTCTCCAGCCTGTACTGGTGCATGGGGCTGTTCCTCCCCAGGTGCACGACTCTGCACTTGTCCTTGTTGAACCTCATGACGTTCCTCTCTGC
This sequence comes from Colius striatus, assembly GCF_028858725.1. Classification (NCBI taxonomy): domain Eukaryota; kingdom Metazoa; phylum Chordata; class Aves; order Coliiformes; family Coliidae; genus Colius; species Colius striatus. The sequence goes on along the minus strand of NC_084790.1, from coordinate 18,089,712 downwards.
CCAGCTCTGAAGCCAGTCGAGATCCCTCTTCCTTCTGGTTTGCACATGCTCAGAAGAACTTCCCTACATTCTTTGGTTGGATGATTGGTTTTTTGTTTGTGTATGTGTTGCTGGGCACACTCTTCAGCAACAATAAGGTTTTGTAGTCCTATTTTTTAATGACTTCATAATTTTCACTTGAACACTTCATGCCTGTCTGAAACCCTGTGTAGATGATCGTAAGTTCATATATCTGTAATAAATTAATGTGTGTCATGCATGTATGGATGCCATTGAAAGATTGTCTGTAAAATTTGTTTCTATGAGATTGCAGGACAGACTAATAAAGAAAGAAATTACAGTGTTTTGTATGAGTGCAGAGCATCACTGTAAGGACAAACAAATAGGCTTTCTTCTAAATGAGGCAATCCCTGCCTCAGTGTAAGTTCTAGCCATTTTGTGATTGTCAAAATATGCTACATGACATTTTTTAAAAGATATTCTTCCATCATTGCTTTTCTATTTTTACATGTCTGAGAAGACCATCTGCCTGAATCCATTAGCACAGTTAAAAGTGAAAATTTCAACTCACAGTTGAGTCTTCTAAGTTTTATCAGAAATTGAATAAATGCTTTAAATGAGTGTCACCTAGTGTGGCAAGAAGTTCTGATGAAATCGTAAAGGATCTCCATAACCAGCTTAGCAATTTTGTCATGTCAAGACTTTTAACCTCCAGATGATACCATAGTACAGGCCACTGCTTCCAGATCTTCTGTTGCATAGCCAAATGCGCCTTTTAATGCAGTTCACATTTAGCTGCTTTATTGCTGTGCTGGATGCTCATCGATGGTAAGGCTGTGCATTGATTTTTTGTCTCCCCACAGTAACTTTATGGAAGTTTGCTTTCCATTTTCTGATCATAGTGTCAAATTTTTCATTCCTTGCATTGCTGAGTTACTGAAACAGCTTCCTATCCTACTCCTGTACTCCCACTACCTCTGATACCCCTTTGGACCAAAATATCTGCAATCATCTTTACCCATTGCCCTCCTTGTATTGACCTCACCTATGTAAGATTCATTATTCCTTTTCTCTCATAGTGCCATGTTCAGGTACTTGCTCCTAGCTCTTGCTCTTGTGATGTCTTTGTCTCCTCTTTCTTTGTCTTATCATGTTTCTCCTCATCTGACAAATCTGGTGCTGTAGGATGACCCTTGCCTTATTGGCCTGCAATTCATTTTCTTGCTCAGGTACCTCTGCTGAGCACATCTTACAAAGACTTCTGCAATGGCTAAAAAGTCCTCTTCTACAGAATGACCAGGCATTCCAGATATTTTGGAGTGAAGGGAAAATGATATGGTCACACATGCTCCAAGAGCAACTGGCCTGACTGTTGCAGCAGTAGAGTGATTTTGAAGACTTCTGTCAGAGATAGGCCATTTATTACTTAGTGCCAGCCTTGTCACAAGTGCTAGAAAACAAAAGAAAATAGTGGCAGACACTGTACATGGCTCAGTTTTTGCAGCTGCTGCTTTAGATAGTACAAGCAGGTGCTGAAGCGTTTTCATATGAGAATGATGGAGGACTGAGTAAGTCTAGCCTTTGCCCAGGCCATCAAGTTCATATATTTGCCATTTGGTCTGTGAAGAAATCTATGCAATGATTTTTTTTTTTTTTTCTAGAATGGTAGGGGTTGGAAGGGACCTTTAGAGATCATCTAGTCCAACCCCTCTACAGAAGCAGGTTCACCTAGATCAGATCACACAGGAACATGTCCAGGCAGGTCTTGAAGACTTCCAATGAAGGAGACTCCACATCCTCCCTGGGCAGCCTGTGCCAGGGCTCCGTCATCTAAATAGTGAAATAGTTTTTTCTTATATTTAAGTGGAACTTTTCATGTTCCAGTTTCATCCTGTTACCACTTGCCCTGTTGCTGGCTACTATAGAAAAAAGGGATGTCCCAACCTCCTGACGCCCACCATTTAGATATTTATAAATGTTAATAAGATCTCACCTAAGTCTCCTCTTTTCCAGACTAAACAGCCCAGTTCCCACAGCCTTTCCTCACAAGGAAGATGTTCCAGTCCCCTGATCATCTTGGTGGCCCTGTGCTGGACTCTCTCCAGAAGTTCCCTGTCCCTCTGGAGCTGAGGAGCCCAGAACTGGACACAGGACTCCAGGTGAGGCCTCACCAAGGCAGAGGAGAGGGGGAGCAGAACCTCCCTTGACCTGCTGGCCACACTCTTCTTGATGCATCCCAAGATGCCATTGGCCTTCTTGGCCATGAGGGCACATTGCTGGCTCATGGTTAGTTTATTATCAATCAGGACTCCCAGGCCTCTCTGTAGAGCTGCTCTCCAGCAGGTCAACCCCCAATCTGTACTGGTGCATGGGATTGTTCCTTCCCAGATGCAGGACTCTGCAGTTGTCCTTGTTGAAGGTGTAACTACTTTTTTCCTGCAATAAATTCATTCGATGTGCTGTTCTTCTACTGATGAAAAAAGAGATCCGTTTTGTAGTTGGTCTAGAGAGTGCTGATTCTTTATTGTAAAAGAGGAAGATCAAGAACACAATCATTTATTTCCCCGTTTCTTCTTCTTTGTTTACATGTCACATTGCTTTTTGAGCTGCATATTATTGACAAAGCAAGGAGAAAGGAAGAATGTCAATTCTAGCAGTCTTGGATATCTCTTGATGAAGCTGGACCTAGTTTCTCACTAGAGACTCTTAATTCTGTGGGCTTTAGCTCCATCAGCTTTGACTTTTCCCAGCTGCCCTTGTTTTCTTTCCATGACTAAACCACTGCACAAATGTTAGTATATCCTCCTATTTTTTAAAAAATAACATATAAAATATTTTGTTAGAAGTTAGATTCAGATGTTTTCCCTCAGATGTTATGTTTTATTACTGGAGTTTCGATCCATCTGTTTAGTTGTTTAGGGATTATTTGTTATATATGTTTGCTTGCATCTCAAGAAAAATCCCATGTATCTAAGTCTTGTGCAGAAAACTAAGCCTTTACCACTTTAATGTTGAAGAAAATAGTGATTCTTCAGAGCAGTTGAGAACAAGATGAAAATGATATCTTCCTACTTTTGTAGCAAAATCCTGAAAATATACATGCAAAATGATGGTTTCAGTCATCTTTATATACCACCTTTGGCAGCCTAATAGAAAGAAAAGAGTCTCTTTCTCACTTAAAGCTAAGGAGGAAGGAAGCTTGAAAATAATAAGGGGACACTTCTCCTTTTAAAGTCCTTGCTACCTGAAAGATAATGCCCAGACACCCCTTTTATGTTTTTTTCCCATTAAAGTTCTACATTGTTTTTGTCCTTTCTGCTAATTAAAGTCTGACTACCAGTCTAGACCAGGAAATAATGAGGAAAGGAAGTAATTTCCTATAAACCCATGATGGAAGCGTTCTTTGTCTCCAGTGTGTATCCATCTGTATCGGTCATGCAGAGCACTAATGATATTTACAAATATCTAAATGGTGGATGTCAGGAGGTTGAGATATCCTTTTTTCCTATGGTATCCAGTGACAGGAAAAGGCGTATTGGCTGCAGCTGGAACATGAAAAGTTCCACTTCAATGTAAGGAAAAACTATTTCACTGTGAGGATGAGGGACCCCTGGCACAGACTGCCCAGGGAGGGTTGTGGAGTCACCTTCCTTGGAGGTCTTCAAGACCTTCCTGGACACATTTCTATGTGATCTGATCTAGGTGAACCTGCTTCCGGAGGGAAGTTGGACTAAATTATCTCTCAAGGTCCCTTCCAACCTCTACCGTTTTATGATCCTATGAAAATGGTGGGTTGAAAGCAAAGGTCCTGGCAAGGGAATATCTGAAGGATTTTATGAGTGGCCTATTCCACCAAACGCTTTATATTTAGCTGTAATGACATGAATATTGATAGCTCTTTGCCAGAAACCCACAAGCCCCTTTCATTTTACATTCATTAATGGCACTGAATGCTTCCAAGACTGGTAGAGACCCTTCTGGGCTATGTCACCAATTTTCTACATAGATAACAGTCTGAATCAGTAGCAACTCCCTACAGATAGAAGTCTGATTCTTTCTATCTGATTTTCTCCTCATCTGTCTGAAAGATGAATTTCCTAGGAACTTCCTAAAACTATAGGAATGTCTTTCCTTAGCTCTCCAAGATGCACTCCACGTTTGGCATTGAGCTGATATTTTACTACCCGTAGATAAGAAAAATTGATGTGGAGAGACTGGTTCCCTGTACTGCTCCTAGAGCTTGCAGTTAATGGGATGAATGTAAACTTAACTTCATACTTTCAGTCTTATTTTGTTTTTGCAAAACAATGCAACCTAGATTATAGCAATGTCAAAGCAAATTAATTCCCCAGATGTTTTCTAATTCTGAACTTGCACACAGTGTATTTGGTGAGAGAACGTAAGTAGGGAGCATACCAAGGACTAATACTTGTATCTGTATAGCACCGTGTGCAGTTGTCATAGCAGCAATCAGTCCGCTAAATAGGTTGTAACATAAACTGATTCAAAGTCAAAGACTGATTTAGGTCAGGCACTAACACTTCATAAAAAGACAGACATCCCTTTGATTTGTAGTGGCTGTTTTGCTTTCAAGAATGCACTTGCAATGCATATTGAGAAAATGACTGACTGCCACAACCAGGTGTGTTAGGACTCGAGAGACAGTGAATAACCTTACACTTACAGCACTTCTGGAAGCTCCAGTGTCAGCTGCAAAAAAGTGTAGATAAGATGAAGAGATTTTGCTTGATTTATGTTATTTGTGGGTTCCTTTCTCTCTAACTGATGAAAGAAACATTCCCAAGATGTTCTGTGAGTGGTACCTTCTGTTAGAAGTTGGATGAGCTCATGCTAAAACATTTGTCTGCCCTGAACTGTGGGAGTGCTTGCTTGCGTCTCAGAAGTGTCGGTGGCATTTTTGGTAGACAAAATGTGTGTGTGTGTGTACATCTGTACACACATTTTTAAGAAAATAATTTACTTCCAGAGAATCTGAGTCAAAGGGAAATCAAAATAGCACGGATCAAATACAATGACCACACCTCTTTATGTAAGTCTAGGGATGTGAGTACTGAGTTGTTGTTGATTGTCTTCAACAGTGGAGTTCAACGGTGTCCAAACTGTGGTTTGAAGTACTGAGGTTAGCTCTGGCCTTGTGCTACTTATAGCTTGTGAATGAGCCGGAGGATGTTCAGTATAAAAGAACAGAGAATTTTCTGAGTATTTGGCTGTGATGTGACAGCCATCACATCATGACACGAAGTTCTGGTATGCAGAGGTCAATAAATGGGACTGCTGAAGCCTCAGCAGTGACGTGACTGATTAAGGAGTTAGACAACCTCCTTTATAGTGAAACACATTAATCTATTTAGATTATGAAAGAGGAGATTAATGAGTGCTTTGGTGATTCTTTTAATTTAGTATTTGCATGAGGAACAGCAACTTAATAAGAAGGGCTCTTCACTGTAGCCAAAACTATAGCAGTAATTGATGGAAGATGGAGCTAGGCAAATTCTGATTCAATCAGGACACACAGTTTGGGCAATTACAATGATTAATTACAGGATTAATTTGTAAATTCCTCCAGGAGATGCTCCATCATTGGAAAGTTTTACATAGAGACTGTAGGCTCCTGTAGAACACATACTTCAGATTAAGCCCTTGTTGCAGAAGTGAAGGTACTAGAACTCAAAGTTGTGGCATGCTGTCTGCAGAGGTAAGGTTAGACCCTTCTCAGGCCATGTGCCAGGATCTGCCTATTGAAACTGCTCTGCAGAATCAAAGGCAGTTAGCACTGCAAAACTGGACACATCCAACGGATTGCCTGGAAACTCCTACTCTGGAGATGTTTCGGGGATCCAGTTCAGCTTCCTTGTCAACTTAACCTCTGGCCAAGACTAGAGGGAGGGCAACCATTATGATGTTCTTCATTTTTTATTTAAGCTAAGAACATCTACCAACTAGAGTTAAGGCTGCAGCTACGAATTTGGGTCACAATGACTCAATACCAGCTGACCTTAGGTCTAGTTGACTTGGATTTGTACCAAACCACTGACCTAGTACGCAAGCTTGTTGTCTGTTTCTTCTTCACTGCTCTCACAACTGTCAGTGTCATGTTTTCTTTCACGTCCTTCATTTCATTTTCATATCATGACATGACTGTGCTGCACCTTTCCATGTACACACATTAACAGCAATAAATTAAATTGAAGATTTATCTCTTAGGTAATATATTTTAATAAGATCAGTATCATTTAGTACTATTTTTGGTAGCTTGATCACAGATTTGGCTCAGAAATTCAACAGAAAGTAGAGTATGCTATTTGAGAGAGCCTCTTATTCAATTCATAGAGTCATAGAATCATAGAAGCATAGAATGGTAGAACTTGGAAGGGACCTTTAGAGATCATCTAGGTTCATCTAGATCAGGTCACATGGGAACATGTCCAGGCGGGTCTTGAAGACTTCCAGGGAAGGAGACTCCACAACCCCTCTGGGCAGCCTGTGCCAGGGCTCCCTCACCCTCACAGTGAAATAGTTTTTCCTTATGTTGAAGTGGAACTTTTTGTATTCCAGCTTCATCCCATTACCCCTTGTCCTGTTGCTAGTTACTGTAGAAAAGAGGGATGTCCCAACCTCCTGACACCCACCCTTTAGATATTTGTAAACATTAACAAGATCTCCCCTCAGTCTCCTCTTCTCCAGACTAAACAGCCCCATTTTCCACAGCCTTTCCTCATATAAAATATATTCCTGTCCCCTGATCACCTTGGTGGCCCTGTGCTGGACTGTACTTTTCACCCAGTGATCAGTTCTGTTGCTGAGGCTGTTTTTTTTTTTTTACTCTCTCATGTTTACAACTCCTGCTAGGATTATTAATTTTTCATTTGTCAAACAAAAAAGAGATGTCTGAAGATCATCCACTCCAACCTCCCCTCTAAACCAGGTTGACCTAGATCAGGTCACAGAGAAACTTGTCCAGGTAGATTTTGAAAACCTGCAGAAAAGGAGATTCCACAGCCTACCTGGGCAGCCTGGGCCAGGTCTCCCTCACACTCCAGTGAGATAGATTTTCCTTAAGTTTTAGTGGAACTTTTTGTGTTCCTGCTTCTGTCCATTACTCATAGTCCTATTACTGGACACTACAGAAAAAAGTGTTGTCCCATCCTCTTGACATATACCTTTTAAATACAATCATAGAATGGTATGGTTTGGAAGGGACCTTTAGAGATCATCTACTCCAGCCTCCCTGTAGAAGCAGGTCTGCCTAGATCAGGTCACACAGGAGCACGTCCAGGCATGTCTTTAAGACCTCCAAGGAAGGAGACTCCATGCTCTTCCTGGGCAGCCTGTGCCAGGGATCCCTCACCCTCACAGTAAAAGAGTTTTTCTTTATGTTTAAATGGAACCTTTTTTTGTTCCAGCTTCATCCCATTACCCTTTGTCCTATCACCAGATACAACAGAAAAAAGGTGATGCTCAAAGCTCCTGACATAAAAATAAAATACTTGTATTAATGAGGTTCCTCTACAGTCTTCTCCAGACTAAACAGCCCCAGTTCCCACAGCCTTTCCTCATAAGGAAGATGTTCTAGTCCCCTGATCATCTTGATAGCCCTGAACTGGACTCTCTCCAGAAGTTCCCTCTCTGTCTTGGGCTGTGGAGCCCAGAACTGGACACAGGACTCCAGATGAGGCCTCACCAGGGCAGAGGAGAAGAGGAGCAGAACCTCCCTTGACCTGCTGCCCACACTCTTCTTGATGCATCCCAGGATGCCATTGGCCTTCTTGGCCACGAGGGCACATTGCTGGCTCATGTTCAGTTTATTATCAACCAAGACTCCCAGGTCTCTCTCTGCAGAGCTGCTCTTCAGCAGTTCGACCCCCAGACTATATTTGTTCCTTCCCAGATAGAGGACTCTGCACTTGTCCTTGTTGAACCTCAGGAGGTTCCTCTCTGCCCAACTCTCAAGTCAGTCAACATTTCACTGAATGGCAGCACAGCCTTCTGGGGAATCAATCAGTCCTCCCTCCCAGTTTGATGTCACCAGTGAACTTGCTGAGGGTACACTCTGTCCCCTCAACCAGGTCGTTGATGAAGATGTTGAACAAGACTGGCCCCAGAACCCATCCCTGTGGAACTCCACTGGCCACAGGCCTCCAACTCGATTCTGTGCCATTGATCACCACCCTCTGGGCTCTGTCATTCAGCCAGCTCTCGATCCACCTCACTGTCCCCTCATCCAATCCACACTGCCTGAGCTTTCTGATGAGGATGGTATGGGAGACAGTGTCAAAAGCCTTGCTGAAGTCCAGGTAAATTACGTCTGTTGCTCTCCCCTCATCTAGCCAGCTATTTATACTGTCATAGAAGGCTATCAGGTTGGTCAAACAGGATGGCCCCTTGGTGAATCCATGTTGACTCTCCCAATAACCATCTTTTCCTTTATATATTTAGTGACAACATCCAGGATGAGTTGTTCCATCACCTTTCCAGGGACGGAGGTGAAGCTGACTGACCTTCCACTTCCCAGGTCGTCCGTTTCAGTCAACTCATCATTTCTTCTCTATCCCCCTTTTAAAAAGTGGATTTTTTGCAACACTTTAGTGTAAAAGGGTCTAGGATTAATATCCTCTGCCTGTTGTAGGGATACTGGTTTGGTGAAAGCTCTCACTGTTCTTCTGTGTGCCATAGTTTTTGTGTCAAACATTTTTATTTTGTCCTTGCCATCTTAAATCACTCTCTCAAAGCTGTTTTTTAGAGCAGTTAATGAATGAGGTGGCATTGAAGTGCTGGCTTAGTAAACAAGAGAGATACTGTTTTTGTGGATGATTTTACTCACGTTGCATTGCCGACAGGGATTAAATCTTAGTTGGTCTTGAAATTTACAGGCCATCTCCCTGTCATTGCTGTGTCTACTCTATCAAAAATACTTTTTTCTTTATCTGGACCTGGTCCTTGTCTCCTTACTCTGTCATTTTGCTGATTGCCCTTTCATTTGTTATGATAGGTAACTGAAACAACACAGCAAAAATTTGTTTCAGCTTTGTGGTCAGAATTCCTGGAAGGCATCAGATGTTTACGAGTTAAATACAGTCATCATTCTGGTATTTGAAGAGACACTAACATGCTATTATTGTACCTCTGTCCCACTCCCTTCCCTTGGGAAAAAATAAGATGCTTGACTAACTGCCTATAGAAAAAAGAATTGACAGCAGTTTCCCAAAACCCTTGAAGGACTTGTAAGCAGACCTCCTCTTAATGGCAAGTTTTCAGCCATGACCATTATTGAGGGTTGAAGAATGGGTTGCAAAGCTTCCACAAAGCTGTTGCAAACTGGGGAGACAAACCCCAACATTTCTTTTAATATATAGGTAGATCATCCAAGCATGGGATTTTCTCACTCTGAAGAAAATTACCTGTCCACAAAAGCAGTACTGTGATATTTGAAATTGAAGAATGGTTAGGGCTTTAAACCTTTATCACTGGGGTCATTTGCTCTATGCTGTTCAGCTTGAAAATCTCTTAACATAACTCAAGTTTACATAGTACTTGAGCTGGTGATGTTTTAGGCAATTCCATCATTTGAATTCAGGTGCTGATTGAACATTATGTTACACAATTTGCAAGTTCGATATGCTGATTGTTGATGCCCCATCCCATGTCCCATGTAGCTGCATTGATGGTGTAAAACAGCCACCCTCAACTGAGAAATCCATAAAAAGCAATTGCGGGAACAATCTGTCCTGCAGTATCGAGGCCTTCCTAAATTTGTGTAAAAGTGAAACAATGCCAAAACTATGACTTAATATCTTCCTTGCTTTGATGTGTTAATGATCCGTTTTCCGTATGATGACACTTGCAAATTTAAGAAGACGTAATATAGTTTCCCCATAGTAAGTGGATGTGCAGTTGAGTATAGGCAAAATGTTCTACTAATATCATTATACTTACATATCATTATATCAACATATCATTATACTTATCTCCAGCAGTTTTAGAGTTTATTAAAATTTCTTATTGCATAAATGACATACAGTGGGTTCAGTGCTAACTAAACTCATTGAACTAATTGAGAATTATTCCTGCTGATCTTTGTGCTTTGGAGAAGGTGAGGCTCATTAGTGTTGACTTTTACCAGTAGCGATGTTGGAAATTTAAGAGAAAAAATATCTACATTTGAGGTTGCTGTTTTTGTTCTCTCTACTGCTATGAAAAATTGTTTTGGTCATAACGATATAGTTAAGAATAAACAGAATGAAAAATTGTGTAATACTGGAAATTGTCATCCTTTTTATTAACACAGCTGACATTTCCAATGTCATAGTTGTGGAGCTACTTTTCAGCTGGAAGTGTGACTGGGTTTTGTGGATGGTGTTTTGTGATTTTAGATTTTGACATTTGGGCAATCTGCGCGTATTTACTACATCAAGAGGATGCGGTCTTTTTTCTGTAGTGCTCAGTGACAGGACAAGGGATAATGTGCACAAGCTGGAACACAAGAAGTTCCCTTGGAACGTGAGGAGAAACTTGTTTGCTGAGAGGATGAGGGAGCCCTGGCACAGGCTGCGCCAGGAGTTGTGGAGTCTCCTTCTGTGGAGGTTTCAAAACTCTCCTGGATTTGTTCCTGTGCAACCTGATGAGCTGAACCTGTTTTAGCAGGGGAGTTTGACCTGATGATCTTCGGAGGTTTTTTCCAATCCCTACCATTCTGTGATTCTGTGATCTGACCTTGGAGAAATCCGAACCCATGATAAAGATCTAAGATCCTTAGCGATTTGAGCAGTATTTTGTACTACAATCCAGGTCTTCAATTTTGCATTTTGGATGTTTTTAAAAACTAGATTTCCCATGATACCGAGGAAAGTTACATCTTTATGTATTTCTGTGCCTTTTTAAAAACAAAAAACAAGCTGTTTTTTCCATGATACCAAGGGAAATGATATCTTTCTGTATTTCTGGGTCTCTACCAGGAGAATAGGAAGAACTCTCTGCTTTGTAAAGACATCATAAGGTTTGAGACCATAAGATCTGAGGACAGTTCAGGCCAATGGGATCCTCAGGAGGTCTCCAGTTCAACCCCCTGTTCAGGCTCAGCCATGGCGTCAGACCAGATTTCTCAAGGATATATCCTATTGGGGCTGGAAACCCTCTAAGAAAGGAGATGGGAGCATCTCCCTGATCCTGGCCTCATGGGAGGAAAAGTACTTTCCCTTAAATCCAGACTGAACCGTTCTATTTTCAGCTGATGCAGCTGCCTCTTGTCCTCCTGTCAAGTACCTCTGTGACGGGCCTGTGCCTTAATTCCTTTATCAAGGTATTTGTGTCTAAGCCACTGCAGCAAAGCCATAGTCTTGTGGCTGAATGTCCCTCCAGTCCCTCCTGGCTGTTGTCCTTCTGTGTGTTTCTGTGCATACCCTGAGTTGAGAGACTTCCACTGGTGACACCCTTCCTGCAGTCTCTCACTTCTGCCATGCTGCACCCTATGCCTTACAAACCAATTGCTCTGTGATTTTTCATGTGCTTAATGACCAGACCTTCCCATGTGCCAGCTCTTTTCTCTAACCCTAGAACAGTTTGACAGGGAGATTCCACGTGGTTATCTGTATGTCAGTGCTGTGGTGCTGGCTTGGGTGAAAGAGAAAATATACCCATGACTCAAATATTGGGCCTTTGATTTTCTGCCAGTTGCTCATCTTTCGGGAGCATCTTCTATCAAACACTGGGGAACCTGCAGTTTCTTAACCTTGGTGGTGCTGCCTGGCCATTGATGTTCACTCATGGCCAACCATTACAAAAGTTATGTTAAGTTTTGCAATAGCATCCTTCTGCAGACCAATAAGAGGGATGAAGTTACGTGCATATATTACCTTAGAATAGAGAGTTTATCAGTGACTCTGAGTCTTAAGCCTAAATAAACAGGACTGAGTTGGAAGAGGTAACACTGAAGTGACAGAATAAATCACAAACATAGCTCTCTGTGTAAATGCATGTCTTTGAAAGGAAAGCGATTGTGCCCTTGGGATTACTTCATGCCAGAAATGCAGCTGATAGCCCTCTGTCTGTCAGAAGTTGCTACAGCACCAGGCTCATGTGGCCCCCAGCTCACACTTGCAAGGGCTGCATCCCTTGCACTTGTCAGTCCCTCATATGACACAGCTATGCCTAATTGCTGCTTCTCTTCAGCAAATCCAGATGTGTCCATTTTAGCTTCTTGCAGAACACAGCTAAAAAAAACCCCAAACTCATCACTTGAAGGGACAATATGCTTAGGGGAAAAGAACATTTTCAGGTTGCTTAGAGGGTAACACAAACATTTGGAACTATGGAAATCCACATAAAAATAAACCAATATTACGTCTTTTAGTGGATTGTTTGGTTTTATTGTTGGGTTTTTTAAAATAATAAAGCTATCAAAAAGCAGGGCTAACAAATCTGATTAGCAATACTTATTTTTAACCTAATATATAATTTTCCTACTTCTGGCTTTGTGACTGTCACAAAGCAGAAACACTATCTTTGATTGCTTTTTGTTAGTATGACTAAGTAAAAAATCATAAAAGAAGCTAGTAAGACTATTTGTGAAGAGTGTATGCATATGAGCAAACACCTTTTATCCAGAAGAAAGGCCTTATAGAAAAATGCTGTTGTGAATTATATTTTGATCCTGAAGTTATTTCTGTATTTCAAGTAGGAGGAAAAATATCTGGTGTTTTAATGCCATTGTATCGAAATGTTATTGAGATTTGTTATTTCTGATCAACATTCTCTTTTTTTACTCGATCTTTTTTACTACAAAATTACGTAGTAGGCAACTTTTAAAATTCACTCCAAGCAGTATAACCAAAACAAAAAAGGCCTTAATTTCCCTGACTCATAATTTCATTATTATTGCAATGTTGTGTTTATCCATTCACATGATGGCAATGCACATAGCCCCAGAACAGTTTGGAGTCAAAGCCTGAATGTTATAAAATAAGGACAGAGATAATTCATTCCCTGTAGAGAAAATGAGCATTTTTACTGCTCTTATCCAGTGCTCTTAACAGTGAAGTGACGTTGAGCAGAATTGTTTTTCTAGGTCTGGTTCCAATCTGACCATGGTGGAAGAAACAAAAGGAAACGTGAAATTATACTATTTCCACCCACTACTCTGTACCTGCGATTTGCTCACCAAGGACATTGTAAATCTTTAATTAATTTGTTTGTGTTCCCAGTGATATGAAAAAGGCAATAGAAATCTGTCCTGCTAAAAAGAAATATTGTTGCAGGCAACCATAATGCAGTTATGCTGCAAGAAATACAAAGAGGATTAATTTGGCACGTTTCTAGCAGTGGTAATTTAGTGTGTACCAGTAGTTCTATGAAAATTGCTGTGAATTACACATACGTGTTTTCCTTTTAATATGAATTGGAAAAATAGTGAATTAAATGAAAATCAGAAACAGCATCTCAAAAGATTTCTCTTTAGTTTGCCTATACCTGAAGCAATGCTGCCAATTTGAGATTTTCACTCCTTTTTTTTTCCTTCTTCTTCTACTTTTTTATCATGTTGCATCCTTTTCTGTAAAAGAGCCATATGGCTTGTCGAAAACAGAAATTTTACACATAGTAAATGACCACAGTATACATGGAGGAGTTACTTATACTGGCAATGTCAAGTAAAAGTTAGTGCTCACAGCTTTCAGTAAATAATACAGAGGCAGCAGCTATATCAAGACCTGGGCACTGCTGTTGAAATCCATACCATCTAAATGACCTGCTCCCTATCACTTTAGAATACATAAAAATGAGCTTATAGATCATTTTTCTGGTACTCTCCGATGGCGGAAGCTGTCAGGTCTTGTTTCCAATCACTTAAAAAAGAGGTTTATCACATATTGATTATTGAATCAGACATTGATAATTCCTTTCTAGAAATTAGCATTGTGGTTTGACATCGGGGTGGGAATTTTGTCTTTTAACAACATATTTTAATTTGTCAGGAAAGTGATTATTTTCTTCTTGGTTCCTGCTTGCAGTTTTTAAGATACCTGCTTTGCTTTTTAAGCTTGTTCAGTTATTTTGCATCTCAGCATACCTGTCAAATGGCTCTTCAAACTCTTTTTCTCTTCTCTGAGAAGCATAAATGTGACCTTCAGCTCTGTCAAAAAATGAAGTGTCTGGAGCGCCATTGTACAACTCCTTCTATATTTTTGCTGTAGACCTACATTTTCAATTTTCTCTGATCTGGATTGAGTTTCCACATTTTGCAGCCTGTATATTTGAGATCTGGGAAAGCTATTCGTTAGAATATGTAGTTCATGACAAGGGGACTATAAACCCTGGGAAGTTCCTACTTGTCCTTTCTTTGTCTCATCTGTAATATGATAAATTAGAAGTTTGATTGTTATGGATCATAAAACATCACTAGATGGAAAGAAAGATGTAGAAGGTTGTGCAGTGTTTCTAGTAAAACTAATGAAGTACTATTTACAGAGATGTTTTGATCCCATAGGACTGCGTCTAGCTTCCTCCTCCCTTTATATGGTGGTTGCATTTGATGTCAAAAGTTAAGCATATGTTTCAGAGTAGATTCTGATTTATTATTAATGTGTAGAAAGGTGAAAGCTCGTGATGGCTGAATTATGTTAGCCAGAATAATCACATATGGGAAGTGGCTGAACACCATGGACATGTTTTGGAGACTGAAGTGCCATTTCTGTCCTCATTCTGGATACGTAACTTTTCTTGTTTACAGCCAATGGGAAATATATCTTTGTTTGTAAGATAACCTAAGCTTTTCTTTATCTGCATTTTGTTGTTTAGCTTTCATGATTATTTTGTATCCCTCTCTAGGATAGCCATTATCTACTATCTCTGTTTAAAGTACAATATGCAATCTAATTAGCAAGCAATCATTAATTGCAATTCTTTACTAATCTTACAGTATTTTGCAACCAACTTTCTTTCTATTGGCCAAGGTTTATACCCACCAGCTGACTGGAATTTCTCTGGCCAGTAAACTCTACAATCGTGTTCTGTCTTGCACTTAACGCTATCTCCCTGTAAATACTGTTTCTCCATTTGACTTTGTTCTCTCCATATTTTTTCCTCATTTGTCTTGATATTTTCAAGAAATACTTCTTTAAATTACAATGAATGATTTGGTAGAACACAGAATTACTACCTCTATACATACAACACATTCTACACACGTAAGGCAGAATGTAAGGCATGTTTAAGAGCTGAATATGTAGCACAGAGTCTCAAGATATTGTGCTCATAAAGTTCATTGAAAATAAGTGTGATCTCTGCAAAGACATATACAACTATCTCATTTTCTGTATTAATTGTCCTCTTCTGTCTCGACTCATGAGTTTGTTTTATTTGGCATCAGATAATGATGTTGCCTAGCAGAAATCTCTATACACAACATAAAGCTTCTGGAGAATTTATTGTAAAAATGTTTTGATTTTAATGTTTTGTCTTTCTTTCTTAAAGTTTTCCTCCAGTGAATTTCACTTGAATAGTTTTTGAGTCTTTGATGTGTATCAAATTTGGTAAATTTTCCACTTTTTAACTTATAGTTTTACTTATTTGTTTGGCTATCCTCTGTGGCTGATGATGGTGTTTTCAGACAGGAACATGGATGAAGAGGAATGGGAAGCTAGCTGGACCATTTATTGTCAACTTTTTAGCTGACCAAAAAAAGAAGAAATTGTCATTGTCCTATAAGCATTCTCCCATCTGTGTAAGACTGGTGAAATAATATGAACTGGTAAAAGTATTAGAGGTGTGTTTGCCACTATTAACCAAGAGGCTATTCTAGGATTTAGAAAAAGACTGTCAATGCTGAGCATCTGAGAGAGTCTGGGGGACAATCTTCTGCTTTTGCAAACAAACCATGGAAAGAGCCTGGGATGAGGCACTGGGGTGATAATCTTTGTTTTACTACATATAGAGTTATGTACCTAAAAATAACTGCAACTGCTTTGATGAAAGAGAATGAGAGGTTTCTCTTCTGCTCTTTTATATCAGGGTGGGTGAGGCATAGTTCTGCAATATGAGTAGCTGCCTTTCTCTTATAAAGGATGCATATGTTAATATCTCTATATCCCATATCTGGGCTGAGTACCTAACCATCAAGCAAATGGGCTTAAAGGAATACAGATATCTCAGCATAGGCTTATTTCTCGTCCCTTTTCAATTTAAAAAGCAAATAAACAAACAACTTTACATTCTAAAAGAATATTTGTTCAATATGAAAAAGTTGTTTTCATAACAATGAGAAAAGCAAGCAATCAGCTTGAACTGAATTCAGTGTTTATTTCATCCAAGTGAAAACTCAAGATATGCGTTGTTGTTCAGATAGTCTTTAGGTCCTTCTCAGATGAAATAGTGAGGAAGTGGATTTATTGCATTAAGGATTGATTTCACCTTGCCTGTGTTTCACCCATTAATTAAAAGATTTAATTTTCTGAAAGACTTTGGAACAGCTATTTATCACATTTGCTAGACATTAGCCCTGTACACTCTTTTTGAGTATGTGTTACCTCATATGTTATTCATACTTAATCCTTTCTGAAGTGCCCAATCTTTCATACGTCAGTGTATGGCTCACATCATTGTTTACCTTTTTGACTTACTTAACTGACTTTACTTGAGGACTAGAGTGATGATACTAGCCACTTACTAGTGCATCTGTTGAAAATTTTATCTGTAGTGTCCCCTCTCATTATCATCATCTAATATTTTAGCTTGTACAGTTGTCTCACAATACTATATTAGCAAGTTCATTTTACTATGATTCCAAGGCAAGAAAATTTGAACTAACTTGTATACTTACTAAATTTCACAATCAACAAAGGCAATACACAGTGGTAAGAAAACAGAATTCATGTTAACCAATATAACCGTAGCTGGAATGACTTGCTAAACTTGGTTGATTTTGAATAAGAAACTGTGATTTTATTCCTTGTAGATACACAGAAATGCCTCTCTTATTTGCATGGTGAACATTAAAAAAAAGGAAAAACATATCTGAGGCCTTTTAATCTCAATCAGAAATTCTTGTCTGGGGGGAAAAAAGCCCCACTAAAACTGTCCATGTAAAAATTAGCAAAATAGTTGTGGAGATTTCACAAAGTGGTATAAAGCTTTCACTATCTGTCACATGATCAAAACATCTTGGATGTTCTCTATCCTTTGCAATTCTCTGTGCTCACTTTATTTTATATTTTTGTCTTAGAAAGGTGAGAAACCTTTCTCAGAAAGATGACAACTAGACTAATTGTTTAGCAAAGCTGACAGAACTTATTCCTTTTGACAAAGACTGAATTTTTTCCAACCAAAATGTGTTTTTACATGAATGAATCAAATGGGATGGAATAGAAAGAGTTTGGGTTTTGAAAGATGAATTACTATACCCAACCTTAAGGGGAAAAGCTATAGCTTTTTAAATTTTTATTTTCTTAAGCTTTTCTGAAGGAGGAAGGGGGGGAAGTAAAAAGCAATTAAATTATTATTTAGAAATAAAGAATAAAAATCTCTACTTTTATATTAAATAATACTTTTAATTAGATCTTAATATTTGTAGATACATTTATACATACAATTTTAAATTTTTAATTAAAGAAAGTTTGTGTTTTATCCATAGAAATTTAATGTGGCAGGAAATACGACAGGACGTGTGAAGTTGAGACTCTGGTTGATATTTTCAAAGCTATGCTGAATGTTCAATTCCCATTGGAATTTGATGGGCATTTTGCTTCAGGCAGCTTTTGATACTCTTCTTGCAAAAGCAAGAGTGTATACAAAATAAATATCTCTCTGTAGCCCTAGTTTTTCACCTTGCCTCACTTCTTCAGAAAGTATCATATCTGTAGGCTTCCCAAGAAACCTCATACAGTTTTAAAGTTCTATTTAACTTCTGCTGAGAAGAATCCCTGAAACTATACAAAAACTTTGTGAATATTACTGCAATAGGGTAGACATGTGATTTAATACAGCCCTACCCCATACACAGACATTGATTCATAAGATGCATGTTCCAATTATTTCCTTTAATTTTGTGTGCTTGCTTTTCAAAATGTGCTACTTATCATTTGCAACTTTTATCTCCTGAGTTTTACATATGAGAAAACACCTTATCATTTTCTGTATAGCCTCTTCAGTCAAATAGGCTAGTCCAGACTGTCCCTGTTGAAATATCTCTGCAAGAGCTGACCAAGGACTTTTACTAGGATTTTCATAGTATCATAGAATGGTAGGGTTTGGAAGGGAGCTTTAGAGATCATCTAGTCTAACCAACCCTACAGAAGCAGGTCCATCTAGATCAGGTCACACGGGAACACACAGTAAAATAGCTTTTTCTTATGTTTAAATGGAACTTTTTGTGTTCCAGCTTCATCCCATTACCCCTTCTCCTGACACCAGTTATCATAGAAAAAAGGGATGTCCCAACCTCCTGACACCCACCGTTTAGATATTTGTAAATATTAGTAAGATCCCCTCTCAGTCTTCTCTTTTCTAGACTAAACAGCCCCAGTTTCCGCAGTCTTTCCTCATATGAAAGATGTTCCAGTCCTCTGATCATCTTGATAGATTTTCCTTAACAGCATCACTGATCTTGGCTCCTAATTTACTTAATTAGGAAACTAGCAAATCCGTCTTGTGACCTCTGGTATGCTTTCCTCAGGATAAGATATGTGACTTCTGTACCAGTGCTGTTGTGCATCCAAATTGCCAGCACTGCTGTGGCCCCCTGTTAGATCCCTGTTCCCTGGCAGCACCTTCCCCTTGTAGAACAGCAGCAGCACTCACCCTCCCAGCCTGTTTTCAGAGCTTCAAAGGCAACACCTGAGCTGTGTCCAGTGAGGATGGGTTGTTCCTAAGGCAATGCTTTACTAGAATGATAACCTCCAAAGTTTGTTCCAAATCACCCAGTTTCTCCCTTTTTTATCTCTGCCAGAGGCACTCTCTGCAGGCCTCTGAATATTTTTCTGATTTCATGAACTTGTCAGATCTCATCATGTTTGTATAACCACCACACACACAGTTCAAATATATCTGTGGATGTTTTACTTCTCAGTAAAATGCTGAGTTGCAAAGTTCAGATTCAGATCACAGTCTCCTGAATTTAAGGAGTTTTGAAACTCATTTCTTCATGAAAGTGTTCCTTATTTTGCCTGCAGAAGCATGAAAACTGTGTTTAAACATCTAACTGTTCGAGTTCATGATAGAGATATTGATCACAACTACTGTGTGGAAAGGAAATTAATTGCAGAGACTGTACTGCAAAAGCTTGCCATTATGTTTCCCAGAACTCCTAGAACTGTTGCATCTTGTACACTGCATAGGTCAGTGTCTAATAAACAACATTGTTCATGGTCTTATGTAGACTCTGAATAATAAGTATACAGAGGCTAACTGCGCTTCAGCTTATATTCAACATTTACAATGAATTACACTGGTATGGATTACACTGGCTAGATTCAAAGTCTTGGTATTTAATGCAACCTTGGCCTTTTAAAAGCTATACTACTATGGCTTGTGTGGAATAGTTACAATCAATATTTTAAAACAAATATTCATATAAATATTCATAAACATGCACACACATTTAATACAGCTGTTCTGCAAAGCTCCTATACAACAGCAGCCCCAACCTTTTAACCATAATCTTCTTTTCAGCAATTTGTTTGATTCCATCAGAGGAAAGATATGGACTCTGCCAGGTGCTGGATTTAGTCTTGTACTGTTACTACAGAGAACCCCAAAGAATTATGTGTTGCCCATCGTCCCCACAAATATCTGTTACCAAGCATCTATGTAGAAATTAATGGCATTAATAATTAATAAAAACAAAAAAAAAATAGGAATTACATTTCTAGGACTATGACTCTGTGTAATCTGCAGTCCTCTCACAGAAAAGTCTATAGCAATCTCCACCTGACCTCAATATGAATGTGCTCAGTCCAATATGTGCATATATACTGTACATCACCTCTAAATACAGTTAACATACATTAATAAAATGAGACAAATCTGGAAATGCAAGTTGAGTGAGTTTTCTTTTTGCTCTCAGGACATTTAGCATCACCTATGCAGTGCACATGAAATGTGCTTGATAATACTTTGAAGTTTGATAGGAAATTAATCTATATTAAATAAAACATTAATATATTCAAAACTAGAAGTCTTGAAAAATTAAAAAGACAGTCTATTTACGGCTTATGCTGTAGTAATTGGTATCTGCTGTGTCTTTCCCCCCCCTTTTTAGTCTAATTAATAATATATTAGAAGACTAATGGCATCCTGAAAGTGGTACATTAACGATGTGCTTTAAGAGCCATTTCCTGCTAGACTTGAATCAACTCACATTGATTCCAGCAGGATTTGAATGTACTTGGTCTTTCACAAATTCTGCAGTGACTGCCTTTCTGTTTCCTTTATGATAGGCTAATAATGCCATTCCAGTATTCAAAAGGGCAAGAAGAACAACCTGGGAAGCTACAGACTGATCAGCCTCACCTCCATCGAAACAGCTCATCCTGAATGTAGTCATTAAACACATGAAGGAAAAGATCGTTATCAGGGGAAGTCAGCATGGATTCACAAAGGGGAAATCCTGTTTGACCAACCTAACAGCCTTCTACGAGGGCATAGCCAGCAGGCTAGATGAAGGGAGATGGATGGAGTGGATGTCATCTACCTTGACTTCAGTAAGGCTTTTGACACTGTCTCCCACAAAATACTCATCAGAAAGCTCAAGCACTGTGGCTTGGATGAGTGAACAGTGAGGTGGATCGAGAGCTGGCTGAATGACAGAGCCCAGAGGGTGGTGATCAATGGCACAGAATTGAGTTGGAGGCCTGTGGCCAGTGGAGTTCTATAGGGATGGGTTCTGGGGCCAGTCTTATTCAATATCTTCATCAACGACCTGGATGAGGGGACAGAGTGTACCCTCAGCAAGTTCACTGGTGACACTAAACTGTCACCAGAAGCCTGTGCTACCATTTAGCAGGATTTCAACTGGCTTGAAAGTTGGGCAGAGAAGAATCACATGAGGTTCAACAAGGACAAGTACAGAGTCTTGCATCTGTACAGGCTGGGGATTGACCTGCTGAAGAGCAGCTCTGCAGAGAGAGACCTGGGAGTCCTGATTGATAATAAATTAACCATGAACCATGCACACAGAACTTCAGAGAGTCCAGAGCAGGGCCACCAAGATGATCAGGGGACTGGAACATCTTTCATGTGAGGAAAGGCTGCGGGAACTGGGGCTGTTTAGTCTGGAGAAGATTGAGGGGAGATCTTATTAACATTTATAAATATCTAAAGGGTGGGTGTCAGGAGGTTGGGATAACCCTTTTTTTCTGTTGTATCTAGCAACAGGACAAGGGGTAATGAGATGAAGCTGGAACATAAAAAGTTCCACTTAAACATAAGAAAAAACTGTTTCACTGTGAGGGTGAGGGAGCCCTGGCACAGGCTGCCCAGGGGGGTTGTGGAGCCTCCTTCCTTGGAGGTCTTCAAGACCCACCTGGACACGTTCCTGTGTGACTTGACCTAGGTCAACGTCTTTCTGCAAGGGGGTTGGACTAGATGATCTCTATAGGACCCTTCCAACCCCTTCCATTCTATGATTCTATGAAGTTTACATGGTGGCCATCCCAAGAAATGATTTCCCTGTTTTTGTGTTAGGTTTGAACATGGAACCAATATGGCTCTGGAAGCATGGAGCTGTGTTCACGAGGAAAGTAAAAAGATTAAAGCATTCCTAAATTAGGGAGCTATACTTGTTGCTGGTCATGTCTCTACAGAGCAAGGGGACACTGCTTTTTTTCAAAAAGAATGGCCGTAAAAAGCATATTCTTGCCAAAAAGCTAACTCTCTTACAAAATTGTGTGTTCTTGCTCCAGAACATGAGAGGATAATATTTTCTGATTAAAGATGAGGTGGGTTGGTTTGGTTTATGGTATTCTTTTTTAAGTGTTGAAGCACTTATTTTTTTCCTTTTCCTCTTTCTCAGAAGTGGTTGAAACATTTACACTTTCCAGAATTACTCAGCCTGAGAGAAATCCCATAGAATAGAAGACTTCAGTCCAAGATCTAAGCAGCAGGAAACAATCTTAAACTTAGAATTTCCAGGGTCATCTCTGTATATTTGTGACCAATACACCAATTCATCAAGAGAATGTCACATACTTACATGGTTAAAGGAAGTGTATCTGTACATATACAGGCATACATATTTGTTCAAGATCAGAATTTTTTGTTACAAACAGTAATTTTTAGGTCTATCACATGCAGGTCTTTCAGAAAGTTGTAACCCATGGATTCATACTCTAGTGTGGAAACTTACAGAGATGAAGTGGGAATTTCAGAGTTAAGAAGAATAGACAACTCAAGACAGTTTCTGCAGGTCTAATCACTGTTAATGTGTCAATATAGATGCTCTTAACACATATTCTTATGTACATTACCTATAAAAAGATAATTATATTGACAGAAAATACTATTACAACTCTTTTTAAAAAGAATGACACTGTTGTAAGAACTTCCTTACTGTTAATTGCTCTTACCATTTTTCCCTAGACTATTCTCACTCACAGCCCACGTACAATGTCTGAAGATAATTTCAAATTAAATTATGATAGTTGAAAATTGAAAATACTTGAAAGGAAAAGAAAAATGAAGCATGAGTTACCAGTACTAGAAGTGTTTTTTTTGAAATCTGCCCGAGAGAAACTGAGAAGGGGCAGTAAGAAGCTGCTTTTAGGGCTGTGAAACATGGTAAGGGGTCATTATGGAGGCTTCCTCTGCATGTAGGGATTTTCTTTTCTTAGTTACCCAATAAGGAGTCAACATTAAACAGGAAGCTTAAGTCACATATTTCAAGTTCATTCCCTCCCACAGTCCACTCCTAACCTTTATTAAAGCAATCCCAAAGAGATCCTACCCATTCATATTTTGAAGAGTAGAGCCTGGCTGGTACTTCATACCTAGAATTGAGAGATTCTCCTTTCTCCTTTTCTCTGCTTTGCATTTTTGTAATTCAGCTTTTCCTTTTTACTCTATGTCTGTTCATTTTGCTCACTGTAGAGTTGGCCATGGCTTCTAACAGCCTCAAACAGTTTTACTTAGATCTTTTTTGCATGAGCAAGAGTCTCAGTGTGGAACA
Organism: Colius striatus; assembly: GCF_028858725.1. Lineage (NCBI taxonomy): Eukaryota > Metazoa > Chordata > Aves > Coliiformes > Coliidae > Colius > Colius striatus. Next base: position 18,066,545 of record NC_084790.1, on the reverse strand, counting down.
CAGTAAGAATCAGTGGGCTGGGAGGTGAGCGTATATATTTAGTAGGGTCTGGATAAGGTAAAGAGCAAAAAATGTGACATCAAATTTTTGTGACATGAGAGCTCCAAGAGAGATAGTTCCCTGAAATTATTTTAGTGATAACTTCTTCTCAAAAAGGTTTAATGGAAAAATAATTTTAAAATTAAATGTTAGAAATTTTGTTTTTCTGAAAAAATTGGATTTTTCTCAAATGTGACTTCCAGGATAGATAATTTTTTATCAACTTGTCTCTGTTTTCATTTTGGGATTTTTTTTTAACCCTGACAAACAAAAAGAGGAAATATTTGTTTCAGTCTCAATGGGATACAAAAGGTTTTACCCCATAACAATGAAGGGAAAAAATAAGCTATCAAAGAAGCTATCAAAAATCAAGATGTAGAGCTGATGATTATCAATGAAGATGCCATGCTTTGAGCTCAACATGTACTTAATTTTTTCAGAAACAGGAAGCCTTTGCTGAATTGAAATTTGAAAGACAAAGTCTTTTGCTTTTCAGCTTAGTTATTTCCTAGCAACGCTTGCTAGCTCTGAATGAAGCCTCTAATGATCTGAGCCCTTAAACTCATAGGAGAAGTAAAATCTTGTGTGCTATGGCATTAACAAGGGGGATTTGGGAGGAGTTTTTTCTTAGTGAGGATATATGCCTGTTGTGAGGCTTTGCATAAATGCTGCATAAATACTGGATACCATTTAGCCATCAGAAAGCAAGCCTTTAATTGCAAAAAGAGTATGAAATTATAGAATGGTGCTTCTTCCTAACAAAAGAGAAGAAGAATCATGAGAATTTTGACCCGCTGTGCTCTGCTGCCAACTAGGTGATAAAGTTACTTGAAAGAGAGAAGCACCATCAGTGTAAAAACTTTTTCCAGAACACCATTGCAGATTCCTGGGTCCACGGCTTCCTTTTTTACTTTTTTGTCTGAATAAAGCCACCAGAGGACATTTAGAATTTGTTCCAAATCAAATTTCTAGTGGTCAGACAGAAACCATGATTCTCAGTTCCAATCTATTGTCATCATCATCATCCATTAGTCCATGGATCTAACATTAAGCTAAACCTACTGGTGTCATTGGTATTTCATGGCATTTTGGCTGAACTGCTTGAGATGAACAGTTGTGGGCATTTAGGGCTGAAAAGACCAACCAGGAAGGGCCGAGGTTTACAATACTCCTATTTTTATTGTCAATCCTATCTCACATGTGATGTAAACCCAATGTAGTGTTTTGCTACATCCAGGACTCTACTGTGTGTGTTTGTGTGATCAGAACTAAATGATATTAAATGAAGCTTTCTTGCCCTCCTGAGGACTCTGGATTCAACACTTCCAGACAGCTCAGTGCTGGAGACAGAAGAAAGTGTAACCATAGTGATGGAATGGAAATGATTCCTTTGTTCCTATGCTGCAGTATCCTACAGACACTGTCATTTTCAAGGTCAAAAATATATTAGGAAGAGATAAAAATTAAAGAAAAATGTGCTCGTTTAGCTACAAAAGCTAATTTATTTTATGTATTATAAATTGTGTTAAAAATGACTAAAATGAGATTTCTCAGCAAGAACTAAATGTATGGTTTCAAAAAATTAATTTCCAAAGATGATCACGATTACTGAATTTAGCTTTAAAAGCTTTTCAGGCCGTCAGAGAAAACAGCACAGCTATCAATTACCAGACTTTAGTGGTACTTCTGTCAGAAATATAATGGTAATTTTAGCATTCTCCTCAGCATTTACTAAATTAAGAATGTCTGCAAACAGATCAATTAATTGGAACATTATTTAATTTAATGAAACTTGATCTGTCAAGGAATGTTAATCAGACTTTAAACCAAAATATTTTGGCATCTCTTTCCAGATGGCAGGAATAGTAGGGCCCTGACATGATGATGTGACAGCTGTAGTTTTGAGTGGTGAGGGTAAGACTAAGCATTCCTCTGAACAAGCAGAACCCCTTCTTGTCAAGCTATCACCCAATGTTGAGTTTTGACATGTAGTCTTGCTAAGCTACAAGCTACATCTTGTAGCTGATACCCTTTCCAGCCTTTCAATCAACCTGATTTTTTTCTCTATGACTTTACTTTTCCAAGGATGGATGACTATGCACAAAATGCTGTTCCAATATGATGCTCAAAGTCAATGTGAAAAACTCAGAGGGACAGAAGATTTATGAAACTGCAGATCTCCGCAGCCTTTCCCCTCTATCCCAGTGAAGCGTGCAAAACTCCTCATTTTCCATCGCTTGTGCTCTGTAGTACTGCAATAGGCTTGGCAGCAAGCAAGGCAGCATTTTTTTTGTGGAGGGAACATCATATAAGGTGCCTCCTGTCAAGCTGGCCACGTGGTAATTTTGAGGGAGTGTAGATGTGGCAATTAAAATCAAATTGCTTTTTTGCAACTGAAGACTAAAAGGCTTCTTCTACATGATTCGTAGCTTACCCAAAATGATTCATTGCAAAAAGCCCATCCTCCTCCAGCTCCATAGTACAGACGTGGGCCAAAGCTGCTGTGTCTGCTGTGGTGTGCCAAGAGACACTCAAATGAAGAAGAGGTGGCTTCTGCTGCAGAAGGAGCAAGTTGATCTCAGAACAAGCAATCAACTAAACCAATTTTGCAAGTCTTTTCAGTCAAAAATGCCTTATTTCATTGAACTTTTCCCATTGCTGCCTTTTCAGCCTCAAGATAGAGAGAGTATCTTTGTAAATGCGAGCGTGAAATTACAGGAACAAGTCTAAACAAATAATTCAGCTCCCAAAAGAAAATGATCAACAGTAGGAGGCCATGGTCACAGAGACGTAGAGGCTGTGTTCCCAATTGACAATCATTAATGAAATAGCATTGTAGGCATTGACTTCTGGTCCTAAGCAGATGCTAGAGTCTGATGTGAGTGCAAATAAGAAAGCTGAACTTGTATTTTGGTAACTCAGGGAATATTCAGTCAAACCATTGGGTAGTATATTTTTTCCATTACACTAACACACCTCTAATTTGAAACTTCACGATTCCTGATACACTCATCAGGAGAGCAAAAAGTGCTGTAAGGTCTGTAAGGTTGAGGGTCTGAATTTTTTATGATCCTAACTGAAGCACAGTTTTCATTTTACTGAATTATTTTAGTGGCTTCACTTCTCATCAGAGAAAGAAAGACAATGAAGGTAGCAAGTGGGATGAGGTGAGTGAGGCAGGAAGGAAGAGATAAAATGAGCAAAAGAAGCTGTCAATATTTGTTCTTCCTGCTGTACTTGGGAGTATAGACTCCAGCCATAGGAGCTGCTCCATACTGCCCGTGTGACTTTGAGAATGTGGACAAATTTATCTGTACGGAAAATGTCTGCCTTTCTCTCTGGGGTGATGATGACTTTTAATCTTCTGCAGCTCTGTTTAGGATATTTCAGGATCTTTGGAAACAGCTGTTTTTAAGTGGAAAGCGCTCACCCTGGGTTGGTTAGCTGAGACATCTGCTTTCCGCAGAGTGTGCTAGCCAGTATTGCAACCTGTCTCCATACTGCTGTTTTTTGTGGGGTTTTTTTGTGCTTCAATCTATATCAGATTTGCCTTATCTCATAATTAGATTCTGTAATCAAAGTATTTGTGCCTACTATCTTGGGAGGAGTAAAGTGTACTGAAATCGTTTTAATGGCATTTTTTTATATCTGAAGCAACTCTTCTTATTAAGTTTCAGGTAGTCTGGGGTGCAATCATATGATTTTGTGACCTTTTCACACCCCAGAAGTATCTTTTCTGTCTGCAGTGGATATCATAGAATCATAGAATGGTAGGGTTGAAAGGGATCTTTAGAGATCATCTAGTTCCAACTCCCTTGCCGAAGCAAGTCAAGCTAGATCAGGTCACACTGGAACACTGTGCTGTCAGGAAGACCTGATCAAGTACTTGGAAAAATCTCTGGTGGCTGTTACTTGCACTAGTTGTGGGAATGACACTGGCAGAAATCTGGGTAACATCCAACACCCCAGCTGCTTCTGTGATCCACAAAACCATGTCCTTCTCAGGATCAGTTTTCTCCTTCATGAAGTGCTGTCTGAGAGACACCAGCTGATCTGTGCTTCCAAAAAATAATTCACTGACCACAAAGCACATCTAAACGTTGATCAAATGTAAACGTTTACTGTCTAGAGGTTGCTGAGATGAATCTTTTTCCACTGACTGCCCTGCAGAGACAGTCCAGGCTCAACTCCTCATGACACATTCAGATAATTACAGTTCAGTTCTGGAGAAGGATGTAATTTGATTTTTTAGTACTGAAACTGCTAACCGAGCCTTTGTGGTCTTGATTTCCTAAATCAAAGAGAGCTTTCCCCTTTATCACAGAATCACAGAATCTTAAGGGCTGGAAGGACCTTGAAAGATCATCTAGTCCAACCCCCTTACCAAAGCAGGACCACCTAGAGTATGTCACACAGGAACTGATCCAGGTGGGTTTTCAATGTCTCCAGAGACAGAGACTCCACAACCCATCTGGACAGCCTGTTCCACTGCTCTGTCACCCTCACAGTGAATAAGTTTTCCTTTATGTTTCTTTGGAACTTCTAGTGTTCCATGTTGTACCCATTGCCCCTTGCCCTACCATCAGACATCACTGAGAACAGCCTGGCTCCATCCTCCTGACACTCACCCTTTTTTTAGGTGGAAACATTAATTAAATCACCCCTCAGTCTCTCCAAGCTAAAGAGCCCCAGTTCCCCTAGCCTTTCATCATAAGGGAGGTGCTCCACTCCCTTCATTATCTTGGTAGCCCAGCACTGAACTCTCTCCAGCAGCTCCCTGTCCTTCTTGAACTGAGGGGCCCAGAACTGGACACAATATTCCACATGTGGTCTCATGAGGGCAGAGCAGAGGAGGAGGAGAACCTCTCTCGACCTACTGCCCACAGCCCTTCTAATACACCCCAGGATGCCATTGGCCTTCTTGGCCATGAGGGCATATTGCTGGCTCATGCTCGTCCTGCTGCCCACCAAGATCCTCAGGTCCCTTTTCCCTGCACTGCTCCTTGACTGTTCATTCCCCAACCTGTACTGGTACACAGAGTTATTCTTCCCCAGATGCAAGACTCCATACTTGTCCTTGTTGAATTTCTTTGTATTTCTCCCCGCCCAACCCTCCAACCTGTCCAGGTCTCGTTGAGTGGCAGCACAACCTGGTGTGTCAGCCACTCCCCCTAGTTTAGTGTTGTCATGGTTTTGTCCAGCCGGGGACAAAGAGCCATGAGGGTGCTGGCTCACTCCTCCCCCTCCCGGCTGAGCGGGGAGGGTAACCAGAGAAAAAGGGGAAAAACGCGCGTAGGTTGAATAAGAACTGTTTAATAGAACAACAGTAAGAAGAAACAAGTTCAGGAAAAAACAGTTTTAACAGTAAATGAGGGGATATACAAAAGGAATGGTGCATGCTCACCAGTTACTCACCACCTGGGACCCCACTCGACCGCTCCCGACTGGCAGCCGAGCTTGTGGTTCCGCAGCGCTGCCCCCAACTAGCTCCCTGCCTATTTGTACTGGGCATGATATCAGTATGGTATCCAATACCTGTTGGCCAGCCTGGGTCAGCTGCCCATGCTATGCCCCTTCATCATCAAAGTTAACCCTATTCTAGCCCAAACCAGGACAAGAATCATCAGCAAAGTTGCTGACACTGCCCTCTGTTCCCTCATCAAGGTCATTAATGAATATATTGAATAGTACTGGTCCCAGCACCTATCCTTGAGGGACTTCACTAGATACAGGCCTCCAACTAGATCCTGTCCCATTAATCACAATTCTCTGCCTTCTTTCCTTCAATCAGTTAACAATCCACCTCACTACCTGATCATCCAGTACACACTTTCTCAGTGTTACTGTGAAGATGGTGTGGGAGATGGTGTCAAATGATTTCCTGAGATCAAGATAAGATTTCTGAATACTTCATTAAAATTCAGCATATTTTCTTTAAATAGTATTTTAGCAGCACAAGAAACAGATGTTTTAAGTCATACATATTTTCAGAAATTGTAGCAAATGGATTTTGAAGTAGATATGACTAGTTTTGCACTCTAACCAGCTTTTGCATTGGACAGATTGGTTACACCATGGATGCACATTTGCTTGTGAGACAGTCTGGATGTGGAGGCTGGTGCTGGGCTGTATAAGGACAGCACAGGACCAGACCAGCTGAGCATCACCACAATCTGGCATTGATCAAATGTCAAACACTGAAACAGCGTTTCTCTCACTAGCCAACCTGGCATTTCCAAAGCAACTAATGGCCACCAGTGCCTCACATTTGAGCTAGCTGATCTCCGATATCAAAATAGACCCCGAGTGGTTTGAGGACTGGAGCACAGGAGGTATGAGGGTAGGCTGAGAAACCTAGATGAACTCAGTTGTGCAGAAGCAAGTTGCAAAGAAGATTCTCGCCATATTCCTGTGTAAAAAGTTGATGATAACCACTATTTGTAGCAAAGCTTCACTGAACACAAAACAAGCTGCACTTATTTTAACAGACTGTGTGAGCTCCAAAGGTATCTGTGTGTGCAACTCGTCAGGATGATGCAGTCACTACCTGGCTTTGTTTCTGCTTTGTCCCTGAAATTCATATACCTGTGTTTATTTGAAGGTGCTGGACAGGAGTTGCCTGCATGCCTCTGTGGGTCTTAGCAGAGTTATTTTGCCAGATAAGATGATATCATGGGGTTTACTATGCTTTAAATAAAACTATTTTTTGGTTAAAAACTTGGTTCTTATTCTCCCTGGAGACTGAAAGCATAAGTATATAATCATTTCACAATTTAATTAGACTAACTCCTTTGTTCAAATAATTTACCGCCATTACAGTCAATCCTAGGATGAATACAGAAAGAGAGAGAAATCAGAGAAGTGAGGGAACAATACAATGCACTCACTCTCTGGCTGAGTTCCCCTTTCAACATGCCTTCTATGCTGTCACTCCTGGGGGTCCTCTTATGGTCCATCATTGTGTGAGAACCTGCTTGGTGGCACAAACAAACAGCCTTGCTCTGCCTCAAGGAGATCGCCATCTACCCATGAGATGGGGAGGAATACTCTGACATGAAGGGCTGGAATGAGACAGCATACGGTAAGATTTATTCTGAAATACCATAGTGAAGGAGACTTTTAGGGAGAGATTCGGAGGCAACATAATGTATTTCTTCTCTTCATCGGCCACTAGACAGTACTCAACAGTGCTGTGAATTTCCTAGGCAAGTTGGTTTGTCTATTTACCATTCCACAATGACAATTCACCTTCTAAATGTGCTATAAAGACCCTTACACTGTCCTCAAAGAATAATTAGACTATGTTCAGAGAAATTGCTACTGGTACTTCCACCTCAATGTAGTGTCAGTAGATAGAGCACTATGTTATTGGTTTTGTTTACATAACCTGTGGATTGCTGTGCTGCAAAACCACCTCCTCTGTGATATAAACTTCAGTAGCAAAGAGGAACATGCCAAGACCAACAGCAATTGAGTGGAAAAAGATTTAGAGAGTCCAGTTCAGTTGTGTGAAGTTTAAGCTGATAGTGGGATATTAAGAACTGTTTGTCATGAATAGATGATAGAGTAAGAATGTCTAGAGCTAAGGAAGGATGATACGTGTCCTATGGCTTCTGGGGTTTTGTGCAGGCATTGTGAAAAGTAGGTGTAAATGTCTTCAATGTGTTCTCAGTCCATCGTAAAGTTCTAGAAGAGTTAGATTAAATTCATTAAAGACATCCAGAAGAGTGCCTGAAGTCTATGTCTCCAAAAGAAATCTGCTGAGATTTCAAATCTCCAAGGCCAACTTCTTTCTCTAGAATGAAAAGAAAAGCAAACAAACAAATAAACAAAAACAAAGTTAAAAAAAAAAAAAATAGAAAGTCTGGGAATCAAAGCATGGTCCTGGTCTGGCTACAAGTTGTGAGTCTGTGAGCAGTAATACCACAATCTTCATGTCCAATGGGAACTTTGGTGGTCCCAGCAGCGTGGCTGTAAAACAACAAGATGGCAACAAGACTTGAGCATAGCTCAGGAAAAACAGAAAAGAAAAAAACACCCAAAAACTAATTCATCCTGCTAATGAATACAGTCATCCTTAAACATTTATTCCCTTTCTTATCATTGATTTAACAAGATTGGCTGGTAAACTCCATTGCAAGTTACTATTAATGAAATGCAGGTCAGTTGAACATGCCTTATCAGGATTATAGTTGGTGAAATTCATTCAAAATCAGATCCTGTTCTAGTAAAATAGAAGTGAATGGTCAATTACCCATTTATATGAAGCATAAAATCACTGTTGAATGTGCCACACGCTTCCCTGCTTCCCCTACCCTCTCATATATACATGTCTTCTCACGTTATGGTCCATTCATAGCTAAAATAAAATGAGTTTATTTTGACATCATTCTAAATATAATTTGACTATAAAAAGATTTTATTTTCCAGAGAACAGGCTGGTCATGAAGACTCAGACCTGTTTGACTGGCCTTGACTATTGATGTAGGTCTGGTTTTAAATCTGACTCAGGCTGATAGAGTATAAGACTGTCTCTCCTTTTCTCCTATTTTTCCAATTCTTCCAGATGAAACACTGAGAAATCCCATGCCATGGCAGTATTACTGATGGACGTATAGACTGGCACACAGAGGACCTAATTCTAAGTAAGACTAAGAAAGGATGAATTTATGAAGGATGTTTATGTTCCAGTGAGAGCTCACAGATGCTGTATGGGCACATCTCGAATTTCTATAAAGGGAGGATGATGACAGCATCCTGCCTTGTTTCAGTGTGTCCAGTGGGACCAGGGCAGTGATTGTGCTCCTGTACTCAGCACTGGTGAGGCTGCACCTCAAATACTGTGTTCAGTTTTGAGTCCCTCGCTACAAGAAAGACATTGAGGTGCTGGATCATATCCAGAGACTGGCAATGAAGGTGGTGAAGGATCTGGAGTACAAGTCTGATGAGCTGCTGAGGGAACTGGGGATGTTTAGCCTAGAGAAAAGAAGGCTCAGGGGAGACATAGTAACTCTGTAACTACCTGAAAGGGGGTTGTAGTGAGGTGGAGGTTGGTCTCTCCAGTAATGAGTGACAGGACAGGAGGAAATGGGTTCTGGTTGCATGAGGGAAAATTTAGACTGGAGACTAGGAAGAACTTTTTCACTGAGAGGGTTTCTAGCTGCTGGAACAGGCTGCCCAGGGTCATAGTAGAGTCACCATCCCTGGAGATATTTAAAAGACACATAAGTGAAGTGCTGAGGGCAGTGGTTTAGTCATGGGCTTGTCAGTGTTAGGTTAGCGGTTGCACTTGATCATCATAAGGTGTTTTCCAACCAAATAATTCTATGATGGGGAAAAATAGTTCTTATATTACTGCAGAGATTGAACCTACATTTCTGCATGCTTTCATTGAAGAAAGATGATTCAGTTAGTTTTGAAAAGAAGAGGAAAAAAAAAATGAAATGAGGAATAACTGTTTCATAACTTCACATGAAAAAAATCAAATATTTTCTTTTTAATAGTGATTATATTGCCCAGCTGTCTGAATGCTATCTCTGTGAGACTAACAGAGAGAGAAACATTTTGGCACTGATACAGGGGCAAGCAAGTCAGCCAACTCCCAGTGCTGCATTTTCTTCAGGGTTTTCTATCTATTCCCACAGTCTTTGTTAGGTTTAAAGAATGAACTTCAGGACTGAAATTGGATTTCTCTGAGCCAATGATGCAGCTCATGAACACAAGCACATTTCTAACTAGTTTTCAAAATGGAAGCACAAGTCATTTGGGCTACACAAAACAGCACTCTGTTATTTTAAAGAACTATGTAGCAATGTAAAGAACTTAAAGAGGTTGGTGGGGATTAAAATTACAGATTTGATGATGTCATGTATTGACTTTTTCATTTCTCATCTGATTGTAGCCAGTGTTTTATTGGTGAATTGATCAATATTCTCAGCCTTTCAGACATGCATCTGTGGTATTTGATCGTGTCTTCAAGTAGAACATCTGCCTTGAACAAATCACTTGGCTATCAGGGTAGATGTGCTTTGTTTTTATTCTTGCTAGGCCTGATCATCAGACCAGAGCTAAGCAAGACAGCAGAAAAATGCTATGAGGACTGAGGGTGCAGAATTGTACAAGATTCTCTGTATTGTCTGCTTAGGTTCTACCACACCACACCAAATGGGACGTTTTAATGTTAATTTCCATTCAGGGCTTCGTTCAAAGGCTCAGCCATGTGCAGCAATGTGGCAGATTCCTTCATGCCACAGATACCCAGGACAAGGCTGACTTTTCACTTCTTCACCTACTTGCACTGTCTTCATGCCTACTTGAATGTAAATATTGGCAGTGAAGTTTTGCCATCATCAGTTTATACCACAACATAATAGCATGTGTTCTCATGTAGTTGTACCGGTTGGACTCAAAAGAGGCTGGTGTTAAAGGGAAGCATCTATTGAAATATTTTAGTTTGGTTTAGTTATTTTTGAATGAAGTGACTCTGTTATCCTTACTTACATATTAATCCAACAAAACGTAGTCCTTTTTTTCTGAAATACTTTATCAGGAAAAAAACCCCTCAACGTTGTGAACCTAAAAAGAAAATAGCACCTGGTGATGGAGGGAAGTAAAATTCCTTTTGACTGTCCAATTAGATCAAAAAACCACAAAGAAGTAGTGTATAACCTTCACTGAAACTGCTAACAGAGTGTAGTACATTGTTTTCATTTTCATTATGACTTCTTTTTCTAAATTTATGCCTTTCCACAGCATGCTATTTCATAGACCAATAGATGTTACTATAATTTTGATAATCAACTTCCTTTCCTGAAACATATTCTAGTTATAATTTCTTGTACATATTAAATAGTTCCTTCCTCTCAATGGAATTAAATATTCAGATACTTGTAGAGTATTAGTTAAGTGGACAAGAAAGGAAAAAAACTCCCACAAAATAGACTCCTTTATAGTTGTATGTATCTTTAATAACTTAAGTCCTGGCAATTGGGCTTATGTCTACAAATTCTCATGCCTGATCTGTTTTCTATCTCCTTTCTCTCTGTCTTTCTCTTTCTAGCTTGAGGCCCCCTTAGCTTGCAGGTTAGGATGACAAAGGAATTTGCAACAAACATACCAGCATCCCTTTGGTGGTGGTGATAGATTTTGGGACTTTTTAAGAAAGATCCCAACCACTGGGTGGTATTAAGACTGAATAGTTCATTCATTCTCATTCTCTTCTTCTAGGGAGTATAAACAGAAACTAGTGTAAGAAAGATCAAAAGATCCTCAACAGGTGGAAGCTTTGAAAGCTCTTCTTCCAAGACTTTTTTCCTTAGGAATCTGTATTCTTAACACCTTATCTTGTCTTCAAGTGTTTTTCCTAGTGGGAATGTGCTGTAAATAAAAGTGGCATTTTGTTTCCAGAAACTTTACTGTGTGGAGTCTTCCCTGCTGCTAAGAAATAGCTGAAGCCAAGAAGCAAAGAAACAGCATGAAAATCTGTGAGGATCTGGGATAACTCTACCTTCATAACTACCACTGAAGGAGAACAGTGCTATTTTTAAAATTAAACGCAGTTGCAGACAGTAAATGTGTTACACACAGATGCTGCACTGTGGTCTGCCAGTGAAGGCAGCAGTGTTCTGTGCAGAGTTGATGACCATTCCCATGAGTGTTGAGAGTCAACGCTAGCAGACTAAATGACAGGACTGAGTTTCAGCTTTTAGCCTAAGGCCCTGTAGTTTTGTTATCAAAATTTTCCAGAATCTGTTGTTACCTGATTTGTATCTGTTGTCATAAACAAAGGCACCAAGATAGGCCTTAAGGAAGCTCAATAAAGGGCTTTTTTCTTGTCCCAGTACTAAATACCAGAAATAGGTGGCCATGCAGCCTTCAAAAGCTTTGACATCATGGTCCTGATTCCTCTACAAGACACTTGTTTCCTTACAGACTCTCAAGTCTGTCATAACTGAGAAGGTTAGGAGGGTTTTTTTAATCTTTATAAAACTAACCCTAAAAATGCCACTCTAAAATGAAACAAAACTTTCCCTTCAAAACTTCTTGTATAAATGCAAAACTTCCCATACATCATTCTTATCTATTTTTTCCACCATGTCACAGACTCTGAGCACTAAAATTATTCCCTGGAGGCAGAACTGGCTGGGCACTTCCCTTAAAAATGGACCCCAAGGACTAGCTGCCTAACTCTTCAGCAAAGACTGAATCTCTAACTGAGTGGTATACACTAACCCAGCTGTAGATATTCATCTCTCTCAAAACAAGCTATCTGTGAGTTCTCTTTCCTTCAGACCAGATGGATGCTTTCTTACATCATATAATGCTGCAGAGAGGATGTTGTAGCACAACAGTATAGCCATAAGAAAGGGAGATGCAAAATGTGCTGTCTGAAGAAACAAAACTGTTATTTTAGTCTCCAGATTTAAAATCTCTCATGCTCTAGGTCTGCAATAAGATAGATCTATTATAAGCAATCTTTTAAAGATAAGTGAGCTCAGTTTTGCTGTATCAGGCAAAACTGAGGATTATCTGTAAGGAAAACCTACATATTTACTCAGACATCAAGTTTTGCCTCTCAGTTTCTGAAAAACAAAGCTGACAATGAATTAGATTGGCTTGAATCTTTTGGCTAAACAAGAAGAGTAAGTCATCAGCATTTGTGGAAAACAGAAGGTATATCTGTACTCCTTACTAGTGCTCTTCATTTCATCTTTGAAACCAAAACAGAAAAAATTATTTTGTTCCTGTTTATATGAGGTTGAATATTTATATTGCATGTTAAGTAAATCTCTGTTTATTGTCTCCTCCTCCTGAATAAGAAACCAAGCAGAATTACCAAAAGATGTCTGTGGATATCTTCAGGTATTTGCTTTGTCTCTGAAAAAGCAAGTTAGTTTGCTTGTATTGTAAGATATTTACTCTACATTTTGTAAACTCCAGTTTCAAGGGAGAAGCTTCTGCTTTGTTGCACACTATTAAATTACTCTATGTTTTTATCTTATCAAGCTAATCTGTTAAGATAAAATCTGTCATTTTCTGCATTTATAATGCATTTGTCACCATGGTAGCTGGGAAACTACCGTCGACCCTGAAGCAGCCACGCTTCTTGGTCTTCATTGTGTTTTGATTATTTAGCTTTTTAAGATTCTTTCAGTTTTTCCTGGAGAATTTATGTGATTTCTGTGGTTGCTTGTGGGCAGTCTGACAGAGGCAAAGCCTGAACAGATCATTATTATCTCTAGTAGTATGAAAAGTATCTGTATTTCACCACAAGCTCTGCCACACCTAGTGTTTCACTAGTGTTTGCTGTGAAGGAAAGAAACCTTTATGATTGACCTAAATTGCAAACCACAATCTTGAAATGATGTCTACTCTGGGTTATGAGTGGCTGGAAAGCTTTGTACCAGGTGTGTACTCAGTATCAAGTGTTCATGTTTTAATTCAGAGATGATAGAGGTAAGGACAATGGTCATAACTAGACTAAACGGGATTCTGCCATACCTTGGTTGTCAGCAGTGAATTGTGAAGAGAATCAAGATGTTAGCAACTGCTGGGCAAACAACAGCAGTGGAAATGACAGCTAGAGTTGCCTCCACCTTTCAAGTACTTTACACCTTCTTTTGGCATCCTTTTTTTTTAATATAAGCTACAGCTGGAACTGTTTCAAGTGTCTTTACTCAAAGCTGATGTAGCAGCTGCATTTAAGATCTGTTTTTCAAGAGCTTTTCAATTTCTTGATTCTTTTCAACTAACATGAATTCAGGAATAGTTTCTTTCTCCATGTCTTCAATAAGTATGTTTGTGAGAGTATGTTACATTCATAAAGCTGGAACAGCCCTTATGGTTTAAAAGAAGCCAGCTTTTGTCAGCTCTTTTGTCCCAATAAGCTTGTATTTGATAATGCATTTTCAATTGCAGTATTTAAAACCCTTTCCACTTTGATGAAATAAAAGCACACGTCACATATTCATGACAAATATGTTTGAAGTAGCAGTAACAGTTTCAAGCCTGATCATTTGTGTGTGATGAGTAAGTACCAATGTAAGGTTTTGGTTTGTACCAACGTGTCAATCTTTTCTCATTGGTCATTATCACTCAGTGCTTGTCTTCACAAATCTCTGAGAAACTAAAGATCAAGGAGTGAGAAGTATGGCTTATGTTTACTAAGACAGTTAGAGTCCATTTTTTTTTTTCATTTTTACATATTGAGAAAGTGATTTTGTTTTCTTTTGGAGGATGTGATAATGTGTTTGGAAATTACAAATTTCTATTTTACTCACTGCAGTCTGAATATTGATTTCTTGCCTTTTTGAGTACTGATTGTGAAATGCCTGTCCCGTCACAAAAACAGATGCAGAATTTAATCAAAATTTGTCAACTTTTTTTTTTTAATGAATACAGTTTTGGACTATGAAATCTGATTTGTCTAGCAGCTATGCATGTAAAGTGAGTCTTCAATGATGAAGGCAATATATTCCATTCAAACAATGTGATTGGTTGTAAATATTAAAGCCTCTTCATTCTCACCACTCAGCTGCCAGATTTCTTTTGCTTGGATTTTTAAATTCTTCATTAAACAATGTTTCAATTTGTTCCACTGGAATATTGGAACATGCCAGGTGGACTTGGCAGTGCAGGAGATGTGTAGCTTCCTGAAGTGCCTTGTGCATTTACAAGAACTGAAATGATTAATTAACTCTGTATTTATGTTTCTATTTGATGCACAAGCTTGATTGTTCACTCTAGTGACTGATTTACATGAATGTTCCAGGGACTAAGTTACTTTATAGCCAAGTCGCCTTATTTCCTCATGAGGATATATACAATAAGTGGAAAAGTTGAAAGGTGGTGTTTAACCTCTGCTCTGAACAAGACCAGATCTGAGGTTAGTTTTAATCTGGAAATGGAGAAGATGATCCAAAGTCACAGTATAGATATACAACTTTCTCATGTGGAGGATATAATTCTGTTTAGTTAGAAGAGATAAGGTCAGAAATTTATTTAGCTCACAAGTTTGAGCTACTTTCTCTTGAAAAAAACTCATCTAAACTACAGTTGTCATAGCTCCAGAAAAAAAAAAAAAGTTGTTTCTTAATCTCTTTCCTTTGTTTACTATGCATTTACACCAACCTCTTGCAAAACTTCTGTTACAGAAAATAATTAAGCTAAATCCATCTTCCTTTAAGGAAGGTCAGTTTTCACTTGTTCCTGAACTTTGTCTGTAGATCGGTCTCTAACAGTTCTCATCTAAGAGAACCTTTGAAAATTTACATTTCATATTCCAGGATCTACTAAAAAAGTGGCTAGAACAAACATTTGCCATATATACCTTGTGAAGCATGGGGAATGTCTTCTTTTTGCAGTTTTTGTTTGTTTCAAAACTGTCCGTATTTGACTCTTTCTCCTTTTGGATAAAGAATCAATCTTTTGGATAAAGAATCTGACTTGGAATCAGACCCTTAAATTATGAAAATCAGGTTTAGTTTTCTGCTTTGAAGTCTTTCATCAGACTCCTACCTGACTTGGGTTATATCAATTTGCAAATATATCTACTTTTTCCAATCCGCTTCACTAAACTATCAAGACCATATTTAAGAATTTCTACAAACTAAACATGGCAGTACTGAAAAGTGGTAATCAGAAGAGGAGACCAGTTTGTCTAAATGAAATCAAAGTCTTTTAAAGTCTCAGCTTGCTGTGGAATCTATTTGCACAGAAGACTGTCACACCAGATGTGAAGAACTGGAGGGGGTAGAGTCTCTTACTGGGTGGTTCTTCAGCAGATCTCTGAGCTGTCTCTGCCTTTCACATCAACATGACCTAGAAAGGAAAGAAGGCCAAGTCAGCTCAGGTCATCGTCAGAGCTGTAGTCTTCATAAATCCCCTGTTTCCCCAAGGTTATCCTAAATATAAATTCCACTTTCTTGAGCAAAGTGCATCAGTCTTTTTCTTCATGTTTTGTCAAAACACATTATTGAAAACTTTGTCTACACCAGTGTCATGAAGTTCATAATGATGGATCGATGAGAAACACAGCCTGAGATCATGTGGAAAGACAGTCTTTGTAAGTGCAAGAATGCTGAGTCATTTTGTTTGGTGGTTGCTTCAGAAGAGAATGAATATTTAAATCTTTTCATAGAGGACAACAATTGTCAGTTAGTATTCTTTTCTGAAGACCATGCTATTTGCTAAATGTTTCTACTTAGCTCTTGCTGGATAGGGGACAATCTCACTGTTGTGAAGACCTGGAGAGACAACACAAAGCTCTGTAGAGGGATCTTCCATATAGATTTCTGTAACAGCTATTTTTAGCATCTGATTTTAGAAAAGTATTGCTTCCTCTGTCATATTAGGCTAACATAGTTGTAGAAGAAATTATGTAATTATATAAAAACAAGCTAAGTATTTACACTTGTGACCATGATAATTAGATTTCAGCAACTTTTTTTTTTTTCGTTTTGCACCATATAGCCATGGAAATATCTTTGGTATTAGCCTTATATCCCCTCCCTGAAGAAATTTGACTGGAGTCTGCCATGGCTTACCATCTCCATGTCTCTTGCAAAATAACAAACGTTTATTACAGTATACCTTTCCTCTTCCTCAAAGACTAATTGTGGTAGTTTGAGCCTGGCTGGATGCCAGGTGCCCACCACACCGCTTTACCCCCCACCTCCCGAGAAGCAAGCCAGGGAAGGGGAGAAAATAAGATGGGAATCTCGTGGGTTGAGATAAAAGCAGTTTAATAAATAAGTAGCAAAGCCGCGCGCGCGGGAAGCAAAGCAGAAGCAGATAAGCTGTTACTCTCTACTTCCCATCAGCAGCGATGTCCGGCCACCTCCCGAGAAGCAGGGCTTCAGTACGCGTAGCGGTTGCTTTGGGAAGGCCAGAAATGAATCTCGCCTCACCTTCCTGCTCCTTTCCCCCAGTTTATATTACTGAGCTGACGTCATATGGTATGGAATATCTCCTTGGTCAGCCTGGGTCAGCTGTCCTGGCCATAGTCCCTCCCAAGATCATGCCCACTCACAGCTATTGGTGAAGGTCGGGGAAGGAATGCTGGAGGGACAGCCCCGATGTTGTGCAAGCGGTAGTCATAATATTGATATCAACAGTAAGCACAGCACTGCAGGAGCTGCTGTGGAAAATCACTACCGTCCCAGACCCACTACACTAATGTATGCATTTCCAAGCTTTCCTAGCTCTTCCATAGCATCCACTGTAGCTTGAGCCACTTTATTCTTACTGTCACAGTTGATGTGACTGTAATAATTGCGTATGTCTGACAGCAAAGTAAAGAGAGCTGATGAGCTCCTAGCATTCGCGTTGCCAGTGGTATGGGAAGTGAATAAAGAGGGAATGATCTTTCTTTGTGCTTAATTTTATGGCTGATGTTTTTCTGAGGTCTTTCAAAATTTTGCATAAACAACTTGAGTCATCTTGAGAGCTTACCTTCAGATTTGCTGAAAGTGCCATTTGAAAAAAGCCTTTTTACAATGTAAAATTGTTGCCTGCTCAGAAGTGACTCTTGAAAGTCTCCCATCCAGAGATTTTTGGGAATCACCAGTTAAAGTACATTACAGATGTGTGTACAAAGTACTTACTTGTTCAGCATTTAGAGTCATTCATTGTCCAAGAGCATGAGCTATAAGCAATGCTGAGTTCTCAAATGGTTTGCTGGTAGAAAACACCTGCTCAATTTCTTTTATAGGTCACCTACCCGTGAGCTACACTTGAAAGCTCATTACACAGTTTAAATCTGGATTTACTGATATAGTATTGTATATGCCAAAGTACTGAATCAAAGATGCAGTGCAGACTTCATGTCCAGGAACATCTGGTAAATAACAATCGTCTCTATCACTGCTTCTGGAGCGGGAGACAAGCAACCTAAGAATTCAAAAACCATTGTGAGACAGAAGCAAGATTCTTGTGTGATGAGAATGCTTTTATATAATTTTAACAGTATATAAAGGAATCTAATTTGAATCTAACATCAAACATGCAGGAAATCAGTTTTGGGTACAGTCCAGGCAGCAGTAAAAGAGTATGAAAATTTGGTTTTGTGCATTATATGTTAATTGCAAAGAGAGGAAATTTCTGTCTTTGTTATGGCCAAAAACAGAAGCAGAAAGAGGCTGCCGACTTTACTTCTTTGCTTATTTCAACTCTAAAATTACTCAGACGAGGCTGAAAATATGTTATTTAATTGTTAGAACGGTTCCGTTAAATAAAACAAGTTTCTAGATTAATTTGTTTTTATCTGGATGCATTTATGTGTATTTTTTTTCAGCCAGAGGAAATCTAATCAGAGGAGAAGTTGGAAGATGGGATATTCTGTAATGTCTGTAATATTTTAGGACGGTATTTTGGTATGACTGGATTAACTGAAGTGAACATGAGGCAAGGAATTGATTGCAGAGAAATGAATTGGTAAAAATATGACACAAATAGTAAAAGGAGACAAAAGAAAAGAATAGGTTGACAAAAGAAGGACATGCAGATTTAGGATAATCTTTAAAAGAGGATAGGAGCAAGGCACCAGCAGTATTGTTAGAAAATAGTTTAATGATGTAATTCCTAGCAGAAGATCCTGATTTCAACAATCTGCCTGCTCCTGCTGACTCGAGTCTCTCTCCTCTACCTTCCATCTAAAGTCTCAAAGCACCTACACTGTGAAACTGGCAAGAAAATTGTGGCTAGTTATTTTAATAACTGTAGCTTTAGTATAATATATGCAGCCAGAAAGATCCTCCTGTACTGCTAATTTTCCTTTCTTTCTAAGTGCATAATAATTAAAGAGATCTTTTTAGGTCTTTCTATTGTTTTATTTGTAACCACATTTCAATATTTCTCCATACACATTCCCAGGAGCTTCACCCTCTGAAATCCATTTACCATTTTGAGAAGAGGGAAGGAGTGGAAAAATTTGAAGTGAAGTTGTTCTGTTGATCACCTTGAGGCAATTTTAATAATAAATGGCTTAGATTGTTATGGTTCAGATAGTAATTAGAATAAACAAACTAAGTTAATGAAAAGAATTTAGTTATATAAACTCTCTAAAGTACTTAAGGTAATAGTAAACTGTGATTAAACTTAAAAAGCACTTTCTTGTGTACAGTACTAAATAAAGATAAGATATATTTAAATGAATGAGCTCTTTCAATGTTAGTCAAGGTAGAGAAATCCAGATTTACAGTGGCAGATGTTTGGCAGTCACAATGTCTGAGTAGCATCCTGAGGACTGGAAAGAAAACCCGGGAGAAGGACAATTATCTTTGCTGCTCTGAAGACCAGATGCTCTTTGTAAGATCAGTCAAGATAAAGGCTTCTATGTAAAACGTATTTGAGTCTCCAGCCTTATGTCTTACGTGCATAGCCACTCTGTTAAAGATATTCTTGTTCTGATAATTTGCACAGATGACAAATAAGCCAGATGCAGGCCAGATAGTGAACATTACCGAGTATTACATTTAGCTTTTAGCACTATGATGACAGTACAGTAGCTGTTACTTTTCTAGCTATTATCTTCTTAGTCTTCCTGTCAATCACAAGCTGCACCTCACATATTGATTTGTACTGCTGGCTGCCTACCCTTTAGTTCCCTGACTTAGTCCAGCAAACTTTGGATATAAAGGGAGATGATTCTGGACCAAGAATGAAGGATGAGCAGGTTTCAACAATGCGAGTGACTCTGCCTAAGATTTATATATGTATTTTGTACCATCTACCTCCTTCTGTAGAACAATAAACTGCTGTTAGCAAAGGAAAAAGCATTTTTATAAATCAGTACACAAGTAGACAGTATTATAAAATACATATTAGTGACTCAAGTAAATTTGCAATAAGACATTATTTAAAACATGGCATCTATCATCCAGATCAAATATTCCTTTGGTGTCTTTTTGGTAAGCCTGTAAGGGAAGCAATACTATTTCTAACTATTTTTCTGCAAAGGCTATACTGCTTGAATTAGACAAATATTGATTGCCATAAGTTGTAGACATTTTTAATTTTTTTTTTTGTTGTATAATTCCCTTGAGTGATTATAAACTCATGTTCTCATCAATCATTATTCACTCATCACTCTCTTCTAGCTTCATTGTACTTGTCTTAGCTGTACTTTTTAATACTGAGGCTTTCAGGTTTTAGATTGCCATCTCTTTATCAGAGAATTTGGTTTAGTGAAAATGAAAAAAAATAAAGTAGGTTTTTGAAATCCATGCAAAATTTATAAACAGAATCCATTTATTGATTTTAAAAATCATATATTTTGATAAATATTTATTCATCCAACTGTTACTGAACTTTCTGATTTCTTCTGACATTGAAAGCAAAAAGGCTGAGTAGCGTTAGGAGAAAATTCAGGTTTGATTCTGATTTAACTGAGTGCAGATGAAACTGAGAAAAACTTTATTCTGTCAACAATAATCTTGGTTTCTAGCTTAATAATTCTCTGACATTGCCTCATACAAATTTGTGAGGTATTCTGTTAATTCATGGGCATATCTTTAAATAATAAACCAAATCCATTTGTTCTACTTAGCATAGTCCAAGTGGACATGCTTGTGTTCTCCCCCTGCATATGATCTCCTGTTGTCACTGTTGATATCAGAATACAGGGCTAGATGGACTCACAAGTGTGACTCAGCAGGGCAGCATTTTTTGTGGCATTGGTGTTTAAGAAATAATGGAGAGAAGAGAGTGGTAGGAATGATCACAGGTCTACAAAACATGACCCGAAAAACCAGAGAATTAACTGGTGTTGCACCACCCATAGAAATCAAAACTACGCAGAGAATAAGAAAACATGATAATAGTCTTTAAATATCTTCCTGGTTACAGCCAAGAAAGGGGATAATTGCTTTGTGGTGACTATGTTAGCTAGGAGAAAAATAATATGCTTAGATTTTTGGAAAAGCATTGAGGACTTGATATCAGATAAACCATTCTACTAGTATAGGGCTACTGGGAGTAGCTGGATAATAACAGTTATTTCAGACTAGTTTAGAACAAAGAATGTGAAAATCAGCAAAACAAACATGGGCGAAACTTTAGGGGATTAGAAATGTGGAGAGGTTGGTTGCCCTTAGCTCAGATGTTCCTTTGCAATTTTGTGAATTTGGAGATGTCTAATTTTCCTTCTCCTTTCTAAAGCAATGCAAATTTGCATTGAAATTATTAAGAGAACGTAGACATTTGGAATGTTTTCAAAATCTTACTCCATGTCAAGATAACAAATATCAAGGAATCACATGCTGAAAGACAAAAGACTGACTACTCAGTTAAATAAGTAAGAAGCTAGCTAATATTTGACACTCGAAACAGCATTATTTGCCATGAAATTGTGGCTTTGTTGCTAGAGAGTAACAGGTGCTTGATCTACCACTTTTCTTCAGTTTTATGGCATTTGTGCACTACAGCTGCACCTCAGTAAGACTATGTAACCTATCTGAGAAGGAGAATTATCTGCTTTAGCTGCCTGGATTTGCTCAGTGGGTCAAATATCTATCTCGATGCAAGTAGTTTATCACTGAGGTGGAGAGGATGTAATGGATCCAGGTAGGGTGGAGTTAATTTTCTTCATAGGTTCTTATATAGTGCTGTGGTTTGGATTTATGACTAAAACATAGCTGATAACACACCAATACTTTGGCTGTTGCTGAACTGTACTCACATAGTGTCACAGCTTCATCTGTTTCTTACTCTGATCTTTCAAGCCAATAGCCCACAGGTGGGCAAGAAGCTGGGAGCGGACACAGTCTGACAGCTGACTCAAATTGACCATAGCTGTGTTCTATGACATATAACATCATTATCAAAAGTAAAAACTTGAGAGTGACAGTGATGGTGGAGCTTTCTGAGGCAGCATTTTCTTAGGCACTAGATAGGCATTGGTCTGCTTGTGGGAGGAGGTGAGTGATTACCTTTGCATCACTTGTTTGTTTATGATTTTTCTCTTCCTTCACTTATTAAACTGTCTTGATCTCAGCCCACATGTTTTTGTTATTTTTGTTGTTCTGATGATTCACTCTCCCTGTTAAGGGAGAATGAATGAATGACTGGATGGGTGGTCAGCTGCTGGACAGGAAAAAGCCACCAAAGCACATGTGAGCAGAATCTGGCTCAGGGATGATGTAGACCTTGAGCTGGGTTGATACTGTCTTTGAGGAATGTGTGGCAGCACAAAACATGGGTCATCTTTTCAGATGGAGCATGGGTGGAAAATAGTTTGTCTGCCAATGCTCTGAACCGCATATACCTACTTTACTGTGGTAAAAGGAGCAAGCAAACAGACAAACCATATGACCCTCCTCACAAAATGCAAACTATTTGGAATATATAGGTTGTTTGACAAGCCTGTCCAAGCTAGAATTTATGTAAGACCTTCTGAGACAGCTAAGATATAGATAGAACTGTTGCATTTAGGTGAAAAGACAATTTGTTTTCCTGTCTGAGAAGGGCCGTGAACATCTGAGGGCTGAAAATATATTCCCAGATTTTATGAAACATTAATTGCTTCTCTAAGAAGACTTGTTTTATTTCTCTGCCAGCTCTGCACAGCAGAATGTTAAGAGTGAATTGTGGAACCATTCCCACTAGGAAATGTTGATTTGGTTTCTTTTTCTATTTGAGAGTTCATACAATGTCAGAGTGACCCTGAACAGCATGTACTAGCAGGTGTTTGTGTAAGATTGCATGAAATGAACATAAATGCTGTGAAATTTCTGAATAATTACTGCCTAAATGAGTAAAACTGCCTGCCTGAATTGCTTCTCACAGTTAGGGTGGAAAGAAAACTTCAGGGAGCATCAGGAAAAAGAATGAAATAAACCCTTAACATCTCAAAATGCACACATAAATTGTACTTGGATTTTCCAAATATGCAGATGAGTCTTTGAAAATATTTCTGCCTCCCAATTTCACACAGTTTCCTGGACATGAAGGATCCTACCCTCAACTTCTTCAAAGGAGGAGTCGGGCAGCCCATCAATGCATGGTCAGTAATTCAGATGTGTGAGACCCTACCTGCTGCATGGACTTCCTCCAAAGAGAGGGGGAAAAAAAAAAAGCTCATAATCTCATTTTAAAAGAGAGTGATCCTTTCCTCCTTAACAGAAAGAACAGAATTGCATACCAGATTGAAAGGTTAGGAGACGAAATAACACTGTGCTATAATATCTGTGTTACACCTACACATCTACGTAAGAACACCAATGTTCTCAGTTGGTTTTATTCATTGTTTAAAAATTAGAGTGTTCACAATTCCACAGAGATAAGAGGCTTTTGTCATGTATGCCTGTTTATGTTAAAATATAAAATCCCTCATAAGTTGAGGGTCTGTCTTTGAAATACCAGAAGAACTCAGGGATTTCCAGCAGTGAAATAAAAGGCAGCTGTCAGAATTTACTCATAATGTGTGGAGGATGTGGAGAAATGACAGGTGAGGAACTGAAAATATCTTTGGCTTCCATACAGATGGGGATAAAAATGTGTTTCCTCCAGTATCTTCACACTTGTTTCCCTAAACTCACCATGACCATATGCAGAAAATATTATGAAGTTATTTATAAACAACGATGATACTTGTTTCATTTGTTCAGCCTTTATTTCAGATTATGGTGCCACTATAGAGTGGTCAGGATCCTGTAGCCAGGATTCTACCTACCACTCTCAGCCAGGGAGCAGGGCAGGCTGGAGGCAGAATTTCTTTGGGGATGTTTTTGTGAAAACAGGAAAGAAAAAAAGGTTAATGTTGTGCAGAAGGAAGGGAGTGAAGTCATCAGATGGAGGACTTGAGGATGACTTACATTCCTTGTATTGTAAATTCATTTACAAGTACAAGAAGGACAGGAACCTGTGGAGTTTTGCATCTGGTAAGTTGGGCAAAGACTGCTTCATGTAAATTAGACTTCTCAATCTAGAAAACTGAGGAATGTGTCTATCTATACCATTGTGCATATTGAAACGCTTCTTCCTCTTCCTCCTCCCATCGTATCTGGAAGTGTCACCCATTTGTGAAATTCCTTCCGGCAGCAGAAATTTTCTGAAGGATATGTGTTTTATCTAACCAGCTTCTCATCTGCTGCCACACAGCCTACACTTTGGTAAAAAAAATGTGCCTTTCTTCTGCAGAGAGCACTGCAGGCATCTGTGATTTGGTACTTGCCTTAGTCAGTTTAAATGTCAACAGAGAATGCAGGCTGCAAGATACATGGTTCATGCTGCACTTTATTCTTTTCAATGTGGATTAATACTGCTTGCTTTGTATCCAACATTAATACGACTTTTTGTCATGTTGTGTCAGAAAGTCTTCCACTTTCTACTTCTGTAAATGCTGTTTTCTGGATAGCTGTGCCAATTAATGCTTTCTTTGTTGAACTCTTTCTCTTTCTTCAAGTGCTGCTTGAAACGGTGACACTTGCTTGTAACAGGTGTATGTTTCTTACTTCTGGGAAATGCAAAAGAGGCACCTTGTCCCTGTCCAGCAACTGGACTTTGTCTTGTGATATGCCAAGGCCTGGGAAACAGGCCTCAAGTAATAATTGACCTCCAGAGGGACCCTACATAGTTGTACTTACTACACCTTTACAGACAGTAGTTTCTTTACTGATGATAGTTAAAGAAATATGCATATTAGCAAAACAGGTAGTGTAGAGAAAATAAAATTGTTGATGAGAATAAAGTCCCTAAGTATTAATGAAGGATGTAGCTAAAATGTCTTGTGAGAATGTATTTATGCTTTTAATGTATCTATTCCTGTGTGTGCAGAGGCTGATGTTCAAAGCTGGGAAACCAGACGGTCAGCCTCATTTGAAACTTACATGGAGGGAAAAACCCTGAAGAAAAAGAAACTCCCTTAGTTCCTCCTGAATCCTTGACCAAGTTTAAGGTGCTATCTCAATCGAAAATGATGCCAGATATTCTGCCAGTGAAGTTATGTATTGTTTATTCAAAAATTGAAAAAGCTGGACCCTCTTGCAGTGACTTTGGAGACTTCACCTATGAGTGGATGCACTGCATAGGAGCTTCCGATTGTCGGGTCAGGCTCTCCAAATCCTCACTGCACCTGAGGCTCCCCAGTGACTGGATCTGGATGATGGGAGCGTATCAATAGGGCAATTGGTGATTTATCTTTCTTAACCACTATCGCTATTCTCCTATAGTCATGATTAGGTGGATTCATTACCTTGCTTATGCTTTTTGCTGCATAAGAATAAGAGTGTCGTAAGTTTATTGTTGTAATTGAATGGTTTGTCCTGTTTTTGTTTATCCTATTTTTCCCTATACCATTTAGAAGTACACAGTAACGTAAAATGAATCTTTTCGTTTGTGTCTGTGTCCTTTGGCAAAACATTGGGCAACACAACTCGCAGATCAAAAATACTTGTAGTGGGTACATGTATACTCTACTGATGGTAGAAAAAGAAGTTTCATGCCACTTCCACTCACCTAACCAGGATGCAGTTCACTTCAACTGAACCTTGCACACAGCAATATGAATGATACAAGGATACACGTTTTTACCTCTTCCTTCTTTTCAGCTTTCTGTGGCTATTCCTTCCTTTTACTTTCTTTTCTTCCTCCCTGACTTAATAGTTAGAACTTACTCTTCACACGTATAGTTATCCAAACTTATGCTGCAAAATATAACATCTACTCACCTTCCTACTGTGCAGAACCAGTGTTTTTAGGAACACTTATAGAAAATCTAATGCATTTTTATTTCAAAATATGCTAAGTGTCCATTAGACAGTCCATTAGTTCAAAAAGCCTGCAATATATTTGTGTTTTGAATGCTAGGTAAGACCTTTGAAATGAAACATGATCACTTAATCTTTTTATGGAAGGACTTGCTTAAAGTCTGTCCTGAAGTTAACTTGCATGTGATAGCTGAATATGGACTTCTTATGATTTATAATTAAGCTCCAATTTGTAAAATACTATGTGATTATTCTATTGCCTGTGTGAAATATTCAGTTTTCTGATTTTTAGCTAAGAGACGATACTGAACATAGAAGGTAAGTGGGTAGATGAGGAGTTGCAGAAATGACATCTCAAAGGGATACGTATTTGGAAAAGTGTGATGCCTTGTTTTCCCCATATACTTCACTATAGAAAAACAAAGTAAAATATCATTTATGACTTATCTGTGTCAGTATGTGGTATATTTTAAAAATGGAGCCATCTCATTATGTGGAATCCAGAGGAGAATGTGTGTTCGTGGAGAAAATCCTCTGTGAATGGGTATCTGAAACAGGGGATTACTGATGCCTCAACATATCACCAGTGTTTGCACAAGAAGGGAACTCAGAGTACAGTTGTGCTGACAGCACCTTTATGCAGCTGAAATCTTGTCTCTCTCAGTGGTATAGGATGAAAGCATTTGCACCTACAAATTAATCTGAAACTTCAGAGACCCAAGCAGATGCTCTGAAATAATTATTTTGTTTAGAAAACTCCAAAGAAGAGATAAAGCTTTAGGAAACCCCAAATATAGGCCCTAAACAGCTTGATTGATAGTCTCTCTCTGATTTACTGAACTTTCATTGCTGGTTCTTGTGTGAAACTTTTGTAACTCCAGAGGAATGAGTATCATTTTTGCAAGTTCTTGCTATGTAAAAGACAATTTGGTTTGACTTTACACACTTCATATAACTTGATTTATGACAAATGCCATCTCAGGGATTATTTTTTCTGCAAGGATGTACATGTATGTCATAAATGGCTAATTTTTTTTCTCAAAAGAAGAGACTATTCTGCAGTTTACAGATCTCCTTCCTCTCAGTTCTCTAAATATAGGCAAAATAAATACAAGCAAAACTTGGGAAGTTTTTTCTTACGTTTGATGGGAGAGGAAGATTTCTCAAGTGCAGCTGTCTGAATTAGTAAAATCTTTTTGCTGTGCTAACAGACACCTTAAAATTTAAACACACCAGCCAATGTGCAGATTTTTAATGCTCTGGGAATTGTACTTTTTCTCTTCTCCCTGGGTGTCTTTAGTTTCTGGTTTCATTTTAATAAATTGTATTAAGTACCTTAAGGTCCTGAAAGCATTTACGTTATTGACTTTTGGCATTGCCACTGTTTGATACTGGTTGATTTGTAAAACATTTCTTAAACTTTAAGCTGATTTAGTTTTTCTTAAAAAGAAATAGAATAGAAATATTTTGTCAGGAGAGTTTCATCAATGTATATGCATGGAAAGGATTCATACTATTAACAAGTAGCTTAAAATAATAATAATAAATGTGACAGAAACATAGTACTGTTCACAAGGGCTTATTTATAATGGGGTAGTGATAATTCTATGGCTTAGATAAGGATGAGCCTTTGACTGATGTGAGTGTGGAGGTTTGAATGTCTAAGGTTTTTTTGCATCGAAAATTACCATTTGTGTATTAGAAAAATGAGCAGAGAGCTGTGGTGCATTATAGGCCATATATATAGGCCTATAATCTGCCATCAGGGTAAGCCCATTGCAGCAGAGGATGGGAAAAAGAGGCAGATGCGACAGCTGGGCACTGCACCTGTTCCCAGGGTGAACTACTTGCCACTTTGCCCAAAAAAATGTGTCCAGAAACTCTCTTGCCTCAGATGGTTAATCAGGACCACAACTCTAACCAAAGTAGTGAAAAACAAGAGTTAGCCAGGACTGAGGGTGTACTGGGAGCAAGAAGAGCCGAATTGTGATTATTTGCCTCCCCTTTCCTCCAAGGTGTGATTGTTTAATTAGCAATCTCTTCAGCGCACACTCCTCACAGCTACCTAGCACTGATGGTTAGAGGAATCCAAGACTACTGTCTTTCCTGAAATGTGAGAACAAACACCACGACTCAGGGACCTCTTTCTAATATAACATGGGAACATTTCCAATGAAACAGCTTCATTTTCTTTTCCAACCGACACCATTACTTTTTGTCATGAAGGGCTAAGCGCTTTTTGTTTTTATCTCAGCCCTCAGAACTTTTTGTTTTGTTGAAGGATTACTTGTACTTTGGCCTATGACAACATCACAAAATGTCAATTTGCAGACCACCTAGCCAGAGGGAGGTGAAGTATTGCTAATGAGCCTCCAGCACTTTCCATTGTGAGTGCACTTTTCTCTTGACAATTCATAAAAGCAGCAGAACATAGTTTTCTCTGTGTCATCCTTTATTTTATATCTTTGTTCTGGTTTAGCAAGGAGCAGCTTTTGGCTTAGTAACAGGGGGAGCGGGTTGCAGTGAAGACCCGGTAAAGAGTTTGCGGATTCTCCCCCAGCTCCTGGGTTCACACCCACCTCCGGCCCGGCTGGGCCAATCTGGCGCCTCTGCCATCACTATTTAGGGGACGGGAATTTGAAATGCGAGGCAGGAGGTGTATGGGTGATACAAGATGGAGGCGACCACGCGGACCCTTCAGCCAGAGAAGGAGGAAGGAAGGAGGAGCAGTAGACCGGAGACCCTTCTGCAAGCCGTGGCGAGAATGCAAGCTGTGCCCCTGAAACTTATGGAGATCCGTGGCAGGACTGAGAGCCACCAGCAGCTCCATGTGAGTGAGCCCGGACGGGCGAGGGACTGTGTGGGGAGACGGCCATGGCGCAGGCCGTGCTGGAGAGCCTGCGCGCCGCAGAGCAGCCCCACACGAGAGGCAGAGAGGAGCTGCAGCCTTTGGACTGGGTGCACGTCGGAGCAGCCCGTGCAGGGCTGCCATGTGTGTGAGCTACCCCACGGACTTGCAGGGAGGACTGGTGTGGAGTTGGCACGTCCTGAGGAGGGACGAACGGCAGAAGCTATTGGGAGCAGACTGACTGAGACCCCCACTGCCTGCCCCTCCGAACCGTTCAGGGGGGGGCAAGGTAAAAACCCCGGGATCAGGGCTCTGAGCCCGGGAAGAGGGGAGGTGTGGCGGGAAGGTGTTCTTAAAAAGGCTGGTTGGACTCTTCATTGACGTATTCCTCTGTGTTGTTTCGTTTTGGTTATGTTTTGGGTTTTTGTGGGTATGTTTTAGTTGATGTTGCATTAAATTATTTTCTGGTTTTTTTTTCTTCCCCAAACCGAGTAGCCTGGTCCGTCTTGTCCTGAACCTTAAGCGGCAATTAAGCCCTCCCTGCCCTTGAGCAATTCTCAGCCTCCTCGGTACTCGAGGCTAATCGTGGTCTTTGTTCCCTGATGGGCCTAAACCACGACAATCTTGATCACATCTCTGTTAATCAACTTCCCCCAATACAAGCAACTTCTTATCTCTAACATCCCCTCAAGGTATTGCATCAAGGTTATTCTTGCATGAATATCCGTGGGGAATTTTTTTTCCTTCTTTTTTGTTAAAAATGAGAAAGATGTAGCAGACCAAGGTGGAATAGAGTATGTTAGGAAAACTGTTGAATATAACAGTGATCTCTTGTGGGGTTTAAAAAATATATTTAACTACCTGTGATGAATTTGACTGCATTTAACATGACATCCTTCAGATCACAGTATATCAAATGAGTAGAGCCAAAAGCTTCAGGTGCACATGTTTAAAAATGATAACACTTAAATCCATGTTTGGGTGTGGAACTTTGTAACTCCAGCTTCCACCAAAGTCAGACGATAAAATCAGGTTAGCCATTTGTACTTATACACAGTGTCACTGGAGACAGGAAAGTTGTTATTCTTTACACTTAATAAGATATAAAGCTGTTGTGTAACTGTGTCACTTTGAAAATACAGTAATAGGTGACATTAATGACAATAAAGAAATCTCCTCAGAAAATAAGGTCCCCTGTGTTTACTTGCCTAAATTTGAACACTCCAGGAGACTAATTCAGCTTTCTCACCATATTTATTGCATGTTGTTCAGCAAGTTGAAAGGAGAAAATAACCTTGAACAAATTGTATTTTCCCAAGGCAAAGCCATATCCTTACAGTTTACTTGTACAGCCTGGCACACTTTGTCTTGGTCAAGAAGCCTAGCCATCTTCCTATCTTCCCCCCTTACAGATAGGAGTAACAATGACAATGAAGCAGCCTGGGAGGGTTGCCAGCAGATCTCAGTGCCCCAGCAAGTATTATAGGAGATGAGGTTTGCTCTGTGGCAAGGGATGAAGCTTGCTTGGGCAGCAGTATGCAACAACAGAAGAGGTACTGCAAAGAAACTATTTTCTCAGAAGGACCACCACCAACAGAAAAGATATCTTGACCTTCTGCTTCCCTTAATACCAGAGCAGTGTCTCACTGAAGAGAGAGATGTCTTTCTCCAGTGGGTTAATACTTGAAGCATGGACAGCTCAAAGAGCACAGTCTATTTTACTGGTAAAAGCCATTTATTATGGGCTGGCCAGTGGGTACAGATAAATCATTGAATCGGAAGCAGAAAGTCCTCTCCAATCCACATCAGGCATCTACAGATGAAATAAATTCATACCAATTGTGCCCCAACAGGAGGTTTTAGAGTGAAAGATTAATGTGATTAATGGTCTCTGGTATATAAAAAAGGGAGCAGATGAAGGAGTGAAATACAGTTGATTACTAAACAGTTCAGAAATAAGGAAGTTCAGTCCAAGGTCAAACCTGAGACAAACAGAGAAAGAATTAAACACCATTTGATACACCATAACAAAAGCTGTTCTGACTTCTTGAAAGCCAATTCTGTCAATTAGCAGGTAGTATGTGTTCATCTCTTCAAAAATATGATGGGAGATTACAATAATAACCTTGAGTGACTTCAGAAAAGTGTATCCTATGGAGCAGCTGGATGAGTTCAAAGGGTAAATAACATTTCTCATGAGGACAAAAGTCCAGGTCCTGATTATATAAATTGTCCTAATTGATGAGAAAAAAAAAAAAAGAGAAGGAAATCAAAGCTGTAAAGCAAGCTAATCGATTTTATTATTTGTCTAGTGGCTGAAACGATTTGAGTAAGATAACATGTAGTCCTTGACTGGAGTGTTATGGTGTGTATATGCTCTTCCACTGAGGCTGAAATGCATTTTAGTAGTCTAGAAAAAGCATACTGGCAAAACTTCCACCAGAAAGATATTTTGGTTATCTAAACAATGGAAGTGACAGAAACTTTTGTTCAATTGACATAGATTCAATCTAATTTATTTGACTAAGTAAAGATATGAAGAACTCAGAACCAGTCAAGGACACTAATCCCATGCACACTCTAGGCTTTCTTGCTAGAGAGACATGACAGGTTTGTACTTTGTGACAAAATGTTCAAAACTTTTTTTCATTCCTATATTAAATAAAGTACAAACTTATTTTCAGATTTTAAAAGCTAGCCTCCATGCACATCCTTCCTCCTTCATCTTCAGTAGATAAAATATATTCAGTAGATAATCATTGTGGCATTAAATGTCAGGCTAATAAGTAGTTTGTGTTTGTCCATGCCGTTCTACTGCAATGCAAGAGCACTTTTTTGATGTTAGAATTTTAATCTTTATGACATTGATTCACTTAATGACAAAAGGTTCCAATAAATGTAATGAATTAAAACCTTTATTATGGGATTGAACCAAGACAAATTTCAGAATTTGTTGAAGCAACAATGAAAGTTAAGTTTAAATCTGTAAAATGAACTTCCTCTATTTGTAAAATATTTCAGGGGCAAAGCAGCCACAGGTGTTATCTGGTCACAATTAACAGTTTCATTTTCTGCAGAAAACATGCATTTTTTTTCAGAATTGTTTGATGTGCAAGGTTTTGGTAGTATATTAGGAAACACAAGAGTCTTAATAGGCTTGTCTTTGTTGTTTGTCAATGAAAGCATGTTTTCCATTCACTTCTGCTTAGGTGACACACTTGTCAGTGTGTCACAGCAGAGGCAAATGCAAACAGCGGCAGAATTTGTATGGAAGAGTAAAGCACTTCCTCTGCCCAGACTTGGTGTTTGCAAATAGAGGAATAAGGTGCAAGTTAATGCTCAGAGAGGGGAAAGTAAACTAACTTGTGGTTAGGATTTCCAACTATTCCATGGACATGAGGAGCAAAACAGACTGTTACATATAATTGTTTCAAGTAATCCAACATACCTGAGAAATTTTGGAGAGGAAAGGTTCTGAAATAATGTGCCAATTCAAGAACTTGTACTTTTTGGAAAAACTGCACTTCACAGAGCAGTGAGGCATTTCTATCCCTTTCTGGCTGTAGCATGGCTGTTATCCTTTACTAGAAACTACACTCTGTCTCACTTAGAAAAGGAATGCTGAGCTAGGAAAAGCACTGAGAAGATCAATGAAAGTAGGAAAGTCTAGGGAATATTGACCTCTAGGGAAACATTAAAGACAAAATATTCAAAAAGTATGTGTGCATTTTGGGTTTACACCCAACAGAGGTGAGCAGAGATGAGCAGATGCCCTCAACAATTGTCTGCCACACCATGATGACATATTTCTATTTGTCTCTGCGTCATGGATTGCAACCACATACTCAAAAAGTCATGCAGCTAGATCAGATGTGGACTTGACAAAACATGTATTTCCTTCATGAAAGAAAAAGTTACCTCTATACAGATAAAAAAATAAGCAGCCATAGTGAAGAGCTGTTATTTAGAACATTAAAAGAAAAAAAAAGTTACGACAGCGTGAACAGAAGGCCAGATAGGTTAGTTTAGCACATCGGTTGAGTGATCAGTATTTCCCAAAAAAACCTCGTGAACTCTCTATTGCTTGAAACATTGAAACTTTCTCCAGATAAATTATCTGATAGCAGTACTATAAAAAATAATCCCTGGTGTGAAAGGAGATGGAACAAATGCCCCCTTCTTTCTATTTCTTACTTACATAAAGTGTACACTGTGCTTCTTACTGTGTAATTCATGTAAGCTCAGTACTGAAACTTCCCTGCACAAGAGTTAGATTGTGTAACTTATCAGAATGAAATTGCTTTTATGTGGAATTGGTAAATTGTAGTGTGGAAAATCAGGAGGAGATGGAAAATGAAATGTTAAAACTAAAATATTCTTAAATAGAAAATTAGAACTACTTCAAAAGAGAAGCAACAGGCAAGACTATGAAGGACAGGATTAGAGCCCTGCATCTCTGGGTTTTGTTTGTTTGTTTTTCTCCAGAATGAACACAGTACTCTTTCTAATCTTGTTGTGGAGGGATGATTAAAAAATGTCAGGAAAACTGAAAGCCCACATTTATCAATTATAAGCATGAGCATCAGACTTACCTAATTTTCTTCTCTGTTTTTTAATTCAAACCACGTCCACTATTTCTAAAGTAAAACAAGCTTGTGATTTTGCTTGGAGTTATTTTCACATATCCTGTTATACAGCGGGCAGTTGATCAGGTGATAATCTTGTTTCAAATTTACTCCAAATTAAGAGGTGAATGTAGAAAAGTTCTTCTCATTGGATTATTTATTACAGTATGTTATTTCTTAGAATGGTAGAATTGGTTTGGTTGGAAAAAATCTTTAAGAACATGAAGTCCATTCACTAACCTAACACTACCAACCTCATCACTAAACCATGTCACTCAGCACTTCATTTACATGGTTTTTACATATCTCTAGGAATTATGATTTCATCCCCTCTCTGGGTAGCTTGTTCCAATGGCTAACAACACTCAGTGAAAAAAATTCTTTGTAATGTCCAATCCAAACCTTCCCTAGTGCAACTTAGGCCATTTCCTCATGTCCTATCCTTCATTACCTGGAAGAAGAGACCAACTCCCACCTCATGTCAACCTTTCAGATAGTTATAGGGAGTGAACATTTCCTACCTCAGCCTTCTTTTCTCCAGACTAAACACCCCCACTTCCCTCAGCCTCTCCTCAACAGATTTGTTCTCTAGACCCTCCACCAGCTTCGTTGCCCATCTCTGGACACATTCCGACACCTCAGTGTCCTTCTTGTAGTGAGTGGTCCAGAACCGAACACAGTATTCGAGGTACAGCCTCACCAGTCCTGAGTACAGGTAAACAATCACTTCCGTGGCCCTGCTTGCCACACTATTTCTGATACGAGCCAGGATGCCACCTGCAGTAATTGTTGTGACTGTGTAGTGAAAGGCATTGCTTTCTTATATTGTTTTTGATCTGCATTGTATTTAGATTGTATTTAGATTTTAGAAGAAAGAAAGAAAGAAAGTGAGAAAGAAAGAAAGAAAGAAAAACAAAAAAGAGGGTTTTCTGCTTTCTCTGGTTTGAATTTCTTGGTAGCTCCAGAGCGAAATGTAGCTCTTTAGCCTCAATATATGATTGCTCAGAGACTGTTTTGTTAGTTTTGCATAGGTCTTTTGCTAAGCTCCCTGCAACTAGAATTTAAAACTATGCTGAGAAACACCACTGGCAAAAGCAAACAGCTATTTCTCTAGGTTATGGTAGATAATGAGGAAATATTTTGACAATACCTGTAGATAGATGTAAGAGTTGAGTACTTTTACTCCAATATTCTAGATTTTAGAGGGAATGTTTAATTTATTTCACCATAACACTTAAACACATGCTCTTTTTAACAAAGCAAATAAAACAAGAATATAAATTAGTGTGATAAAACAAAATTACTCTTGGTGATGATGAAGAAAAGTATTATGTCAAACACAAAACATTAGAGAATTTGCAACCTCTGTAAAAGACAAACAGATTTTTTTCTCCTAATGATATCATTTAAAGTGTCCAGAGAATTGACATGCTCAGAGTACTCAGCGAAGAAAGACTATGAGGTTTTATTCTAACTTAAAAAATTAAAAAAAAAAATGAGAACAGAGTAGAAAAATTACAGTGAGTCATGAAATTCGGCAGGAAAAAAAAAATCTATCATCTGTGAATAGATATTGAGAAGCATTAACATTTGCATTGCACTGTTTCTTTAAAAAAGACATGACTAAGCTATGTAATTTAATTAATGTTTAGACCTAATCTGTATAAAGAATAATTGGTTTATTTAAAAGCAGATTAGAATAATGTTATTATGGTGACAATAGAAGAGCTTTAAGCACATCTGAATTTTAAAATGAAGTGTTAGAATCCATGGGGTTTCTGGCATAAGAGGAAGTGGATGGAGTTTTAAGATGTTGTGAACAGAAGGATATTTGGATCTCATTCTATGATATGGTACTCTACCAAAATTGTGGATAAAGGGTGCCTTTGTAGGTACTCTGATGCTGATCTGGGAGATGCACATCTCAATACCTTTGTAATAAGAGAGAGATTTCAAAATTTCTCTTGCATGACAGCTGAAGGAGTGGACAGTTTGGGAGTACTCTCTCTGAGTTTAGTTTCAGCATAAAAGCACTGTAGAATGAAAGGTTAGAAGCATAGAGATTTGTGAGACCTGGAAAGCAGTAAAGAGCAGGTAGACTGTACTAATCCAGGAGCTGTTACTCAAAACTCCATACTGATTTTCTCTAAACTAAGAATTTAATTGTATTATGCAGTACTTGTGCATGGAAAAGTCACAAAAGCAAGTCACCACTACTTCTTCTCAACCTAAATGAAAATAACCAAAAACTGGTATGTTAAGAATAATATCTGGTCTTTCTTAGTGTTTATTTTTTTTTTTTTTTAAAGTTTAGCTCAAGTCATATTTCAAACCCCTTCTTAAAATCATAGTGGCAAAAACCTGCATTCTCTCAGTAGATACTAGGGAACAACCAACCAATTTGTCTTTTTCAAGTGTTAAGAAAAACACCTAGTATTTCAAGAGCTGTGATAAAACTGTATTAGTGTTGCTGCAGTTATAGGGTCATCTCCTCCTGTGAGGAGGGAGACAACATCCTCTGTGAAGCAGCTCTCTGTATGCCAGAAGTATTTTTATGGTTTTGATTCTGTGTGTTGCGGTCAGAAGACTTTAGTGTCTGGAAATATATTATTTCTCTCTGTGTGAACACACTAGTCCATGCTCCAGCCTTTCCTCTCAATAGGAGGAACTCATAACTTCTTAGTTCTCAATGTGACAGCTATTTTTGCAAAACCTGTAGGGGTTTAATGACCTTCATCTGTGTTAAAAATAATTGAAACTGGTGACTAAGATAAAGAAGTCAATGAGGACATTCACGTGAAAACAAACCAAAATCACAGAGAAGCTGAGTGACTTATGAAAAAAATGAGATATTTCATTAGACTACTAGGTCTTTTGTGGGAACTGGAAACCCAAATTTTTTTTTAAGACTAATCCCAGAGATCTAGGGATCTGGGTATCGTTTATGTTGTATGTTTTTGAAGCACGCTCGTACCATTTTCCCTGGAAAAACTCAGTGCAATCAGTCCTTAAACAAAGTGAAATTCACTACTAATGTAAGTCCATTTAAGGCTACAGGGAAGAAACGCACAGCCTTTTTAGGCAAGGTGAACCAGCTTCTGCTATGTCTTTGCTCACTGAAAATAGCAGAAATGAATCCAATCCCTTTTGCCTTAGCTAATGCCTCTCTGGAAGCAGCAGTCATGCTCAAATGTCACAGCAGCACCAGTGGGCATGGGAAAGTGTATCTCCAAACAATTTGTCATCAGCCACTGCTGATGCTGATTCCTGCCCTCCTGCTGCTCCTGCTGTTTCTGAGTGAGTCTGACTTTTGAAGGGGATGTGTAGAGTGGCATAGAGCTGCTTTGCAGCTCCTTGAGATACAGCCTGTCCCCAGCCACCTCATGATCACTCCAGGGCTCCCCTCTGTCCTGGCCGTGGCTGAGAGGACTGGCAGGTGAGACACTTGGTAATGGTCTTGTCACTCTGCTCCATGAGACTTGCAGATGGGATGGCTGTATTTTTTTGTGGATCCCCCTGTCTTATTAATAGCAGATGCCGGGCCCTAGTTTTAGATGTTAGTTATGTGTATGTCAGTCAGGAGACTGCAATCCCACAGGGAGAAGAGGTGTTTATATTCTAGTTATCAGCTATGTCTATTATGACAAGCTACTTATTTCAGATACTTCATTTGATGCGTGTAACAGAATAGATGTTTGCCACCAGTTTAATGTGAGGAATTGCATTGATTTTGTCTCTACCTTGATCTCAGAGTACTGTACATTTTTCAACTGTTTTTCTCACTGGGCAAAGTCAGCTCCTTTAAGCTGAGCAGACATCTTGTAACTCAAACTGCATAAAATCAGCTTTTCTTTGTCTCCGAGTGTGCTGCTCACCAGAATTTACCCTGGCTCACACAATTGCCTTGTGTTCACATTTTCAGTTGTTCAGAAAAATACCGTGTCTGGCTACTTTTTGAATGGTTGGTGTACTGTGTGGCTCTGTCTAGTGAGGTCACTTTGTGAAAATAACTAACAACCACAGAAGAAATTAAAAAATGAAGGTGAAGAAAAAGTAAATAAAAATCTGCCTACTCCAGGACATGCTTCAGGGCTGACTGAGTTATATCTTTCTAGTTACCAAGCACAAAAGTCTGTGCAACAGGCAGGTGAAGGGTGATGAAATTAATCTTTTGTTGTCTAGAAGTAGAGAGGAACCCTTCACATGCTGTGAGCTACCAGTATCAGCGGTAAATTGCAATTAAAATCTTCCTCTCTGTGTGACATTTTACACATTTGTGAATTTTACATGCAACCATATGGGTACAGTTACATAGTCAAATACACTCATGTACACTCACACAAAATCTACCAACAGGTCACAGGTTTGTTGGTAAAAGTTATTTCCCATTCATAGCCCATATAGTATAGTGTGAAGTAGCTAAATA
This sequence comes from Colius striatus, assembly GCF_028858725.1. Classification (NCBI taxonomy): domain Eukaryota; kingdom Metazoa; phylum Chordata; class Aves; order Coliiformes; family Coliidae; genus Colius; species Colius striatus. The sequence goes on along the minus strand of NC_084790.1, from coordinate 18,028,904 downwards.
CACTCTGTGTGGGAGGGGGTTACAGAGGTTTTTTTCTGATAGACAAAATTTTACTTGAACTTCACAATGTATCACTGCAGGACATCACCTCTAAAACTAATAGTGGAAGCAACATTCTAAGTATTTCTTTAAAGGTAAAGATTGTATCCTATCCATAGAATTTTTTTTGCCCTCTTTTAAGAAAACGCTTCATAGAAGGAAGAAATAAACCCTTAGGAGAGTCTGAGTGCATACTATGATTTGGTTTACCATTTTTTGATTCAAAAAGCAGTTGCTGGCTCTGTAGAAAGACAGAATTAGATATTAAAGTGTAGCAGTGAGATCTTGGTTTTAGCTTCCTTATCATCATACCTTACTTAGTATTGGATCTCTCTGTCTTCATATTTCAGGAAGCACCATTTGTAGCAAATTAGATACCATCACAAAATGTTCTGTGTACTACCAATGCAAATGGTCACTGCATCAAAGGAATTGTGAGTAATTACCTGTCTGAGATTCTGGATAACTGAGTGAAAAAATGGCACCAAAAGTATAGGTATCATGCACTTCTTATATATTTCTGAGGAAAGTATATAATCCGTTTTCAGAGTTTAAATACTACATAATCACATTCTATTGTGAAGATCATTCCACTAACCCAAGCAGAGATATCCCAAATTTACATTGGTATAATTAACCAATGAAGCTGCTTACCTGTCACATGCCTTCTTGTATTGATAATTACTTCCCCATTGTAATGGTGGTAGGGAGGCAGTTTGTAGGCAGTTTGGAGGGAGAGTCAGCTTTTTATCTTATCAGATAGATTCACAGTTCGGTGATAATTATAATTTTATTCAGCACAGGATTGCTGTGTAGTAATGCAGATGCTAAAATATGTTTTATATCTGGTCATTAGCCAAGATAAAATTGCAAACGGAAAAAAAATTTGTTTTTATATCTAATTAGACAGTAAGATTACAGTAGCATTTTTTATGAAAGGATGCATTTAAGATGCATTTTTGGAATTGCAGTAGTAACAACATTTATTCTGTGTAGTAAACAGAAGCCTTTTGGCAGTGGGATGCTTTAGTTTTGAAAACTGCCAAAAATTATTTGCTTATGTACAGAACTGCAGCTACTTGCTGTGCCTGTGAGTCATACAGAAGTAGACCAGTGTAAACATGGTGCTGTAGTAAAAAAATGTAGGTGTGCACAAAACGTGCTAAAGTACAGTTTCTTTTCTGTCATTAAGAGAGAAGAAAGGGGAGGTGAGGGGAGAGAGTTGAAGTCAAGCCTGGCTATTCTAATATAATTTGGAAGGACTGCGGAGTAGTCTAAATGATAATGTTTTTTGACAGTTTGATATGTATTTATAGCTGTTGCCAGCCCTGCCTGAATATTATATAGGATTATCTGGGATTTTCTGGGTTTATCACCACAGGCATGCAGGATTAACAGCCTGATGAAGTCAAAAAGAATTACTCAGCCAATCCAATCCCTATACTTATATAGCGCCCTTCACACAAGGTCCCAGAACGCAGCATGAGAAATACAGTAACTACTAGAAAGGACAGTGAAAGAAGAATCTGCCATCTAGGCTTGAAAATCACCACAGAACTGGGCTACAGGGTTTCTCTTAATGATAGTATCCAAAGGATCAGTGCCTAGCAAAGCAGAGAGGGAGGAATCACATATTGGGGTCCTCACTGAAAGTGTTAAATGCATTTAGGACTTCTTTATTGCTCAGTGCTTTCACAGTAGGATTATACAGAACCACAAAAATTCCCAGGGTCAACTAAAGGCTAGGTGAAGGAGGCTTTAAGTAGAAATGGATACCAGACACACAGAATTTTCCTATGACACAAAACCACTGGTCTGTCTTACTCGCAGCTTTTATCTAGTGTTGTTCAATTCATGCTATTTTTTCATGTGACATGTTGCTCAAATTTTTTTCTTCAAACTATATGGTAGCATTTGTTATTCAGACACAGGAAGTTCTCTTGATTTTATGTGTGTCACAGTAAGCACAGCTTAGCTCTGTTAAAAGATTTGTTAATACTAGAAATGCACCTATTTTTTTCAAACAGAAAAAAGCATTCAAATAACAATGAGGCAAATAAATTTGAGCCAAAGCACAGATTCGAGGTTTATCACTCATGGTAGTGGTGTAGATGCTGCCCACTTTCCCCATCATAGGCCTGGTAGAAGTGTTTTGTATCCCACACTAACCAGCCATAACAGTTTCTCTCGTCTAAGATGTTGCTTCTGAAGTGCTTGGAGGCAGGATAAAAGGTTATTTATGTTGAAGCTGTAGGTGAAGGCTAACTGAAAACCAGCAGCTTCTTTCTGCTGTTATCAGTACCTTAGCTCTTTGACTTGAAATTGATTGACGTTCACCTGCACAGACTTCACATATACAAAGAACTGAAGCAGATAAAGCTCCTGGCTACCTGAGGTGAAGAGGAACAGACTTCAAGAAATATTGTTAAACAGGGCATAATTTGGTGCAGGATGTCTTGGAGTAGTATAAAGGGGTAAGTGTACCCCTAAAACTTAGTTAAAGCATATCCTTGGCTTAATATCTGAAGCTTTTCCAATCACATTGAGCAGATGATGTTGGTTGATATGCAAAGTCTGAGGTGTTTGCCCAGGGGTTTGCAGGTGGACGACAGGTGTATTAACAAGGTGATTTCAGCTCTATAATCAGATTGTATATTTTACAAGAGATCTGTATGGACTACAGCCTCTTTACTGAAAAATCATGCTAGGGTACTTAATGTTCGTATGTCCATCAGTGTCACTCCTGCCACAGTAGTCTCTTTTCAGCTTTTGAACATTTTACTTAGAGTTAGGTATGTCTTTAAAAGCAATAGTATAAAATACAGCAAAATGAGATGATTCTTGCATATGAAGTATGTGTTCATGGGATGAAATACACGTGTCATAGTAGACACAGGGGCATTATTGCTGATGCAGGAAAGAAATTTCTTTACTGCTCTGTAATTATTGTGATTGCTCTGTTTGAGAGTGAAGACTGGCTGGACAATTATTCCTGTAAAATAAATCTGGGGACTTTTTTAACATGCAGGTTTTGCTATATACTTTAAAAAATAATGAATTGTTTTCCTTAAGGGTTATTTTTTACTGCTTTCAATAAATATTTATTTTAGTTACGTTTAAGTGATTGTAATAATGAAACGAGAATATAAACACCTTCACTTACAAGCAGGTTTTTCCCAAATTTCCAGGTAATGATATTCTGGGAGTGCAGCATGGTTATGCTGACTCCCAGAGGTGTAAAAAAGTCATCTTCTTCAAGCACACCTGGATAACTAGTTTGTGTCATTCTTACTCTGCTTGCCCTGCCCACTAAGATGAAGTGAGTTTATAACTCCTTATGTTGGTCAATAGAGGGACATTATCTCAGGATACGTGTCTGATTGCCTCTATGTAGATGCTAGGGCAAATCACACCAGAAATTTTAGCTCTAGATATACATCTATGGGGTAAAATGCAGGCTTATTCATGGCATGGGTTCAATACTTGCCAAGTGAAACAATAGCTACCAAGCTGAAGGGCTAAGAAACGTAAAATTAAATAGTAAAAAAAACCCCTCACTTCAGTTTAATCAAAATGTTTAATTTAAGCAATATTGAACCACTGGCTTCTGATTCTTTCCAACTTTATAAAATTATGTGAAAAAAAAAAATTAAAATGTCATTCAACCAAATACAACTTTTTCCATTTTTCTTGCAAAACGGAAGGTTGTTACAATTTAATGATTTCAGTAAGAGGCTTTGCTTTTGACAGATTGCTATTTTTCATACAAAGTATTAGTTGGATACTAACCAGGTTGTCCACTGTATCTGTTGGATGAGACTGGCTCATATTTCAGCCTAGGACTATTTTTGTAAAGTTTTCAGTACGTAAAGGACTTTAGGAAGATTTTCTCCAGTAATAATTCTTTTGCCTCATTGTCACAATTTTAGTGCTCACATCCCAGGGAAAGACTAAGCAATATCCATCTTCCATCTCTCTTTCTCCCACTGTCTTTCAGGAAGACATTTGTTAGATTTGTTCCTGAACGTACGCTAGAGTGAACAAGGATAAGTAAGTGGCTTTTGTGCTTTGAGCAGTATGGTCTGGAGCTGAGCTGCTAGTGCCTGTGTGAAAATGTCAGCCCCTAAGAAAACTTGTACCATACTGATGAGGTTTAGTGTTCTGGTCCTCATGCTGTTGTATGTGTGAACTCTTCTATCCACAATGTAGTTTTGTGTATATACTGTACCGTAAAAATGATTGGATAGTCTTCATTTTTAATCTGAGTATGCACACACAAATATATACTGACACATGCATACAAAAATCCATGTGTGCACATGCATACACATACACGCAGTTCTGCAGTGCCTTGTGAAAAAGAAAAAAAGTATTATATTCACTTTTATAAGGCCAGCAATAGGGTTACCAGACTAATAAATGAAGCATGAATTATTCATTAGTCTGCACGCCTTATGGATCTTTTAAATTACAGCCAAAAAGTGGCAAAAATGTAAGCTTCTGCCATTCTTACAGAACTGATTTAATTGCGAAGTCACAATAAAGTTTCTCCCTCTCTTTTACCTTTACCTAGAGCTACCTTCTCTAGCTTTTTAAATGAAACTAGAGGTAGCAGCTTAGGTAAATTTCCATAATATACACCTAATGAGATACAAGGTACATTAATAATTTACAGACTTGGAGTGTGCTGGACCCTTGTGAAAGGACCTTTTGCAAAGAATATAATAATGCAAAGGTGTTGCCATGTTTCCTGCACACTTTATTTAACAGAGGCATTGCATGTGTTTATGAATTTTGTATATTACCAGATAATATTTTGAATATTCTGGACCACACTGAGCCAAGGATATATTTTTTTAACAAATACTTTTAGGAAATGAATTCTATTCAAGACAAACAAAGGAAGACAGAAGAATCATATTTAAAGGAATAAGAGTGTTTTAGAAAGAAAGCATCCTGAACTGTCTGGTTCACATGTTTCAGGATATGTATTTTCCTTATTTTATTGAAAGTGTTTATAGAATCACATGAAAGACTGTATAAACAGTTCTTATACAGCTGTTTATAGAGTTGTTTTTCCGATGTACTGAATAAATTTTTAATGATTTTTGTACCCTTTTTGACACCCAGCAACAAGATACTAGGTCCAAGGCTAAATTTAGAAAGAAAATTAATGAGACATATCTCAAATGAGGTAACAAAGACTTTCACAGCAGTGTAAAAGAAATACATTTGTTTACACCAGCAGAGTCTAAGAAATTGTAATGGGGGAAAAACATAATTAGGACAAAATGATGGTAGAAATAAATGCTCCAGTCTGCCCTCTTTCCTCCCTCTACAAGCTCACATTAAGGTTTGTATTTATCCTATCACCTTTTCTGCTTTATCAGAGACGTGAAAACAATCTTCACAACTAGATGTACCAAAGGGAACTATATAAAAAAATACAGAGCACAAATTTCTTCCTTCCTTCTGTGAGTTACTCGTCAGTAGTTAAGTTCCGTATTTGGGCAGAAAATATGATACATTTTCAAATACATGCCTAAACCCACCTTCTGTGCACACTTCAGAGTTACTGCCAGTGTCCAGGCTCTTCCAAGCATAAATTCTTGGTCAGTCCTTGATGTACCAGTCAAATACAGTTATTCTGGGAACCTTGGATCAGCGGCAAAAGTATACTCTTTCAGAAGACACAGTTTGTTTTCTGCGTTTCCTGCTGTCTCTTAGGTTTCCTTTCTTGCACTTTTAAGCTTTTGAAACATGGGATAGCCTCTTCATAAGGAAGGACCAACCTGCATGTTCTCACTGAATTAGTCTGCTTTACACCTGGCACACCATACATTATTCTCCAGAACTGGTGATATAACTTATGAGACATACACATTTTGCTTATTCTACCATTTAAAGATATTTCTCAAGCTTCTAACCATGAAAAAAAAATAATAGTCATATCTGAAATGGCCAAAAAAAAAAAGTCATACATACAGCTTGACGTGGCAGAAAAATAATGTGCCAAATGGCCCCATCAATCCAAAATTATGGAAATTGCATCTCCTTTTACATTGGTTACAAGGTTACAGTCTCCATTTACATTGGTTACCATTTGGTCCCAGTGCCCATGCTATGCACCTTCAGAAAGAGCTGAAGCATTCAGCATGCAGGGTGAAACAACAGAAATGAAGGCTATGAATGAATGGAAGCTCTGTGAATTCAAAAAGCCAACGAACCACTGCAAACACAACTGATACCATCAGTATTTTCATGCAATATGAGTTTCTGCAGTAGTTTTTTATCTCTAAACACTGAAACTGAAAAAGATATTCTTCAGTCAGCATAAACGCATTACCAAGAAGCATACGAGAAACTGTCATTTGAAGCCACTGGTTTAAGATAAACAGATGAAAAAATGCATTTTCATAGCTGCCAATCTCTTAAATTTGCTAGTGCAAAAATTTCACCAGAGGAACAGACTAATGAGCTGGGTGTCACCCTGTCTTACACATCATCAGCTGAACTGTCAGTCACATTCAAGCTGCCAAATGTTTGTATCATCAGACAACTGAAGAGGCAAAAAGATCTCAGCTTGATTTTTCAGGTCTCTGGCTGAGCTTGCTGTCTGGAAGGAGGAAAATGCATCTTCTAGTTTTTAAATTTAACAAATTAGATATGAAAGAACACTGAGGTAGAACAAATATGGAAGCTGTCACACACAGTCATTTTTAGGAAGTTATTTTTGTGACAGTTGCTGAACTGAATTGAGGCCAAAACTACCATAAAACCATCACTCTCTCATTTTATGATTTTTTGAAGTTGCTTGTCTCTGGAAAAGATAAGGAAGTAATTCTAAGGCCTGCAGAAATCTGTGGGAATGTGTTAAAAGGCAGCACAACACTGCAGCGAAAGCAGCTGATGCTGAAATGGATCATACTAGAGGTTTGTTGGCTAAATTGTTGTTTTGTGGAACTGAGAATTAATAGTGGCATCATCAGTGGTATTCACTTTTTTTTTTTTTAATAGGAATAGGTCTTTAGCAGAGGGGAGAAATCAAGAGGAATCCTTGCCCTCTCCTCTTTGCATTCCTTCATTGCAAGACTGGAAACAATTATAGTCCATGTGTTGCTTCAGCAGCATACTGTGCTTTTGTAATATTATGTACTCAGGGTGATGTGGTAAAATGTTGTTCTCAGAGGAGAATTTGTTTTGGGGTGTTAAGCTAATCCTGGACCTACCAGATCTGTATTCACATTATATATATATATATATATATATATATATATATATATATATGTATATATATATACATACTTGTCTGTAAGTGTATCTGCACAAACTTTAGTCTACATATGGTAACAACAATACATGCAGAACAGCAAGGACTTTAACAGAACCCAGAAACCACGTTATTTTTGTATATTTAGAGTCCTCGGGGATTTTGTAGGCTGATAATTGGTACAATTGTTGGTGTTTTCTTGGTGTTTTCATTACTTCTGATATCTTGCTCTCTACATTAAGGAAAAAGTTGCTAGGCTTGTGTTTGTTGCAGTCTTACCTGTTTTACATGATTCATTCATCTCTCAACTGGTAGTATGTCTGGAGCGCCAAAGCAAAGCTGGTGCACCAGTGCTCAAATTGAAAAGGGACATTTGCTGCATTTTTTTTGGTGGGCACCCTCTAATTCTTGAGCTTTGCTCATTGAATACCTTTCAAAAGCCATCATACTACTCTGAAAATGTAACTAATCTCTCTTTTAACCAAGATAAGCAATTCTGCTTGGTGGCAGGTGGAGCACAGGCAACCCTTTTTCTAACATGTAGTATTTGAATTCATCATTTGAAACAGCACAAACTAGAAATCTCTGTAGAGCTGTTTACACCAGTTTTGGTAAAGAAATATTTGTCTTTTGAGAGAAAAATCCTGCAGAAAATTGCAATGGAAATGAAAAAAAGAATTACTGAAAACTTACTTTGAGAACACATAATCTTTTCAATAAAAGTATGAGGTAAAATAACAATTCTTTTTCCAATAAAATAAAAATCCTTTTTCCATTAAGCAATTAAAAGAATTTTTGGCAACTATTAAATAAGTCACAATATTTGCCTTGTCCTCTTCTGCTTCAGTATTATTCCTTTTCTTTCCCCAAATATGTTTTTCTAGAATATTCATACTCATCTAAACTTAAAAAGCTTATCAAATGAGCTTACCTTAAAAATCTTCTTCAGGCAAACGATTAAGTAAATCATATCTTACTGCAACTATCTGGGCAAAGAAAACTTTGGTTACTCAAAATGTCTTGACATATATGCATCAAAGCTTGTAAAAAATCACAGATTTTTCCCTTAAGGTGTATCCCATCTGCTTCCGGGCTTATTTGCTCTATTAACACAAAATCACATAAAGTTAAGTGAAAGAAACCACCTTCTCTAGAGAGGTTGTTGTTTCAACACACGCAGCTCTATTTGTGCCAGTGTGGCTCTCCAGCAGGTCAATCCCCAGCCTGTATTGGTGCATGGGGTTATTCCTTCCCAGGTGCAGGACTCTGCACTTGTCCTTGTTGAACCTCATGAGGTTCCTCTCTGCCCAACTCTCAAGCCAGTCCAGATCCCGCTGAATGGCAGCACAGCCTTCTGGGGAATCAGCCAGTCCTCCCAGTTTGGTGTCATCAGTGAACTTGCTGAGGGTACACTCTGTCCTCTTATCCAGGTTGTTGATGAAGATGTTGAACAAGACTGGCCCCAGAGCAGAGCCCTGTGGAACTTCACAGGCCCCCAACTCGACTCTGTGCATTGATCACCACCCTCTGGGCTCTGTCATTCAGCCAGCTCTCAATCCACCTCACTGTCCACTCATCCAATCCACACTGCCTGAGCTTTCTGATGAGGATGTTATGGGAAACGGTGTCAAAAGCCTTGCTGAAGTCAATGTAGACGACAGAGATTTGCTTGCACTTCATTAAAGACTCTGCACCGGGGCGGTGACTATACTGAGGAAATTGTGTCCCATGTGAGGGACTCCGTATTTGCAGAAGCTGTAACAATTCAGAAGAACCCCCACCAGAGAAGTTCATTAGGGACTGTGTCATGTGGGAAGGACCCTGTATTGCAGCAGGGGAAGAATGCAAGGAGTCATCCTCCTCTGAGAAAAATGACAGAGACCATCTGTGAGACTGACCACATTCCCCATTCCCTACCTCCCCAAGCCATTGATAGGGGAGAAAGTGGGAAGAAAGGAGGGATGGGGAAGGAAGTGCTGGTTGTATTTATCTCACCATCCTACTCTCTTTTTACTTTTTGTTCAGTTCTGCATCTTGTAGGTGTAATGGAAGAGGTCATGTTCTTTAATCAAATCATGAAAGGATAGTTGTACAAGGAACCGTTTAAAGTCTTGTAAAACTTTAACCGTAAAGTTTCTACAATGTGCACAGGTGCAGTTGGCTGAGATGCTTATAGCAGGTACAATAGGTTGCGCATGAGCTGATCAGAGCCAAGAGAAGAGTTCATGAGCGGGCCACTAGAGGAAGACTACTGACTTCATCCCAGCGACCACCCTACGACCACCAGGAGGCAGAAGAAGACCCCCTAGTAACAAGACGGGCACATGCGCAGAGTGCACCAGGGAGCGATGCACCTGACCGATGAGGACTGTATAGAAGGACTCTGATACGGGAGGGGGGCGGGGGTGTTGCGCGCCGTTGGTGGAGCAGAGTCTCCCGGCCTCCCAGCGCTGTTTTGCTTATTTGCCGCTTGCTTAATAAATTTGATCCATGAGTCACTTAAATTGGCCTGTGAACTTTTTCACAGCAACTTATAACAGTAGGTAGTAGAAATAAACTCTCCTTACTTTCCTTTCTAAGTCAAGTAGCAGAATCTGTTTTGCCTGGAACTGTAATTGGCAGCGAGCCCTGTCTGCCCTTGTCTCAATCCACAACACCCTTGGTTACTTTTTTTTTTTCCTCCCATTTCGCTGAGACCTCTGCCATCCTAATGAGGGTAGAGGTGAATGGGGGGCAGTGAGTAAGAGACTGCTGTGGTGCTTCTTTACTGGCTGGGTAAAACCACAACAGAAGGGAATGTGAAAGTAAGCATAGGGAAGACATAACCATGAGGAAGAAAAATGATTATGTGAAAAAATGTTACATTTATTGTACTTTTGCAGGTCAATAGGAATGAACAATTAAATATCTTCAAAAGAGCCAAGTCCATAGTTTTGATAAAGCGGTTTGTACTGGATGAAAACTGGATGACTATATAAATTTAAAATTATTCAGCGTTGTCAAGAAACTTGCGATCACTTTCAAACTTACTTTTCTTACACAGACCACCAGCGTTACTTTGTCTTTCAATGTCACACCATCTTAGCTTACACACAAGAACAACAAATCTGTGTATGTTGTGAACTTGCCTGTTACAAAATACATGAGTAGTATTTTAAGAAAAACTAAATAGATCAACTATGAATGAAAATTCAGCCCTGGATAGCTTTTGGGGCATTTTTGTTTCTGTTAGACCTAAAATATCTTCACATATCTGAAGGTCAGAGTAGGCAGTTACTTACCAAAAAATTGTTATCACATATTTGTGGCATCTCATTCAATTCTTTCTTGAATTTCTTGAATTCAATACTTTCTAATTTAAATTTTGAAAGGTTTCAAAACATTAAGGGCTGAAAAGAGAGTCTGTAGGAATGTATTGCTCATTCTGCAGACAAATTGCTTTTAATATATGATGCCAGACCGTAAATTTGCGCATTTTTCTCACTCCAAGATTTTGATTAAATTCATAAGAAAAAAGATGCAGAAATCTATGAAGAAGTCTAGCAGAGGCACATAATATAATATTTATGAAAATACTTTCATAACACTGCTAATTTTGTACACTGATAATTGTCTTTTCTTAAACCTTTCTCCTGGACAGCCAGCCTCACAGATTTTAAAAGAACATTAAATAGGCATTCAGTTTACTTGTGTGCCACTGGCAGAGCTTTTATGCAGCAAGCTGAAGAATTCATTAATACTTCAGCAAAAGCTTAAGAATATATTTCCAAGACCCTTTTTTTTTTTTGGTACCATAGAAAAAAAAATGAAAGAAAGAAAGGTTATAAGGCCTGTCTATAGCATAAATTTTAATGATTTGAGCTGTTTGTGGACTCCATAAAGAAATGAACCATGAATCCAGACAGCTCCCTCTGATAACAAAATTTCCTTTGCCTTAATGAGGAAAGCTGCTGCTAAAGCCAAAAGTCATGTGAAACTACTCATTATAAAGTAATTTGCTAGGAAATTATTGGGATTTAAATATCTTGCAGTTCTTTCCTGTGGTTAAAATGATCCATTAAATGGTTGCTGAATCTCTACTGTGCCTTGGGAAAGAGCACAGTAGGATAACAAACAATGAGGAAATCATACAGAGATTGTTAAATTTTCCAGACTTCCTAGTAAGATTGTCAGCCCTTTGTGACTGAAGAACATTAACTACCCGACAGAATAGGTAGAGAGCATCCCTTCTGTACATGCAAATAAAAAGTGGAGAGAAATCTCTCACAGAATATTAGTTCCTACTATTCCATGACAGCAGGTTTTGTGCTTGTTTCTGCAGCCTTCAAATATATTATGATGACAGTGTTATTTTAACCCTGACAGTGATTAACATAATATTACTGTTACTTTAGTTACACTTACAAAATAAATGTTAATCTCTCTCTAGATTTGTCTGGAGGGTTGTAACACAAGTCTTCTTCCTCCCTTTTTCCTTTTGCTCTGTATCAGCTTTTCTTCATAATCAACATATTTCTGCTAGCTCAAGGAGTCTTAATCTCTGGAGAGATTGCTAAGAACGTGTCCTACTGCAGCCTTATAGAGAGGCGTGCTAGAAAATCACTTTGTTTTCAGAGATGTTAAAAATATGCAGTTTGTCTAACTCTGTGAAGTCACAGAAACTCTAAGGCTGAAGTATTGATGATATTTTATGATGCTTCTTTCCACATAACTGGCCTTGTCTCCAGGAAGCAGCCAGGCTCTTGCTCATGTCGCTGTCAGCAGCTGCTCTATTTAATACTTCAAAGAAGGTAGAACTAGTCTATGGATCACCATTAAGTAGGGTCACTCAAGTTTAAGGCATTCAGAAGATTTCTTTATTTCCTTTTCTGTTTAAATCTGGAAGTTTGTATTGACAGATATGCCGCTTCTCTGTTTAACCCCTTGGAAAAGCAGATGAGACTGTGTTATGTGGATCAGCAGTTTCCTGCCTTAAACTGAAATATGCAATAAATGAGGGGACAATGAAAGCTGCCAAGAAACCTACAGTTCACCTGGAAGCTGCTCATCTTAAAACATGAGAAGGAATCCAACTTTCTGTCTCACTCATGTTACACTATGAAATTTGAAAACGAAACCTCAAGAAGTAGAAAAGCTCAAGACATCAACTGCTCAGTACTAATGAAGCAGTACTTTGAAAAAGCATGAATGAAGTGGCAAAATAAACTATCTACGTCATTTTCTTGTGAGTGGTTTGTGAGAGATGGATACCTACAGTAGTCTGACAGTAAATTGCACATAAAATTTGCGGTGTTCAAAAACCTAGGCTTCAGGTTAGTTCAGTTCTTACTTGTTTTTCCAAGAGTTTTGTCTTATTCATATTGTTGACCACCTATAGTCATCACAGCTGGACTTGAAAAGTTAAACAAAAATGCTTGTTGCAGACAAATACATGTATTTTTTAATGCTCAGTGAATTCAAATGTGATGGTTTTTTCCATTATCATGTGTTTTGTAGCATTTTTTAATTTCTGATTCAGAAAACACTTTACCGAATATCTGCTTTTGTTATTGGAAAGGTCAAAGAAATGAGAAATATTTATTGTACTGACAATCAAAGTGCCTATAACAATTCCAGGCAGAAGATTTCAATGACAGAAATTTTAATACATGGTGTTCCTCACAAATTTCTTTATGCCTTGTTATAATTTTCTGCTTGGGTTAAGCAGGTTGAGGTTGCATTCTTTGTATTCATTCCTCAGTCTATCCTTTGATTTCATATTACCTGCTGAAATTGTCACTTTTTCACATGTGGGAAAATAACCCAATCACAGATAAGACGTGTTCTCCTCCATCCATGGTAGGGAGGAATACTGAATGAATAAGGAAAGCACAGCTGATTAACAGGTGGCTCAGACTGGTGTCATCAAAACAACTTTGGGGTTTTGACCATGGTGAAATTTTCATGATGTCAGGTCTGGTGACAGATGGAGTTAATCTGACTCCAAAGAGGAGAAAGATCCTTGCAAATGAGTTAGTAGGGCTCATAGAAAGGTCTTTAAACTACTTTTTAAGAGGGAAAGGGATAAAAGAAAGCACACTGGAGTTTAGCCTGAAGGTGGCAAGCCAGTGTCTGGGGTGAATCACACCTGATCAGTTTCCTTCTTGAAATGCCCCTATACCAATGCATGCAACACAGGGAGTAAACAGGAGGAGCTGGAAGTCTGTGTAAGGGCAAGGGGTTGTGATCTGGTGGCAATTACAGAGACATAGTGAGACAGTTCACATGACTGGAATGTGGTCTTGGATGGCTGTGTCCTTTTTAGGAAAGACAGGCCAGCCAGATAAGCTGGTAGTGGAAGGTACTGAATTCTGTCCAGGTGAGGATGAGGGGCAAGTTGAGAGTGTGTGGGTGAGAATTAAGGGGCAGGCTAGCATGTGTGACAATGTTGTGGATGTCTATTACAGGCCACCTGATCATGATGGGGAAGTTGATGAGGCCTTCTACAGGCAGATGAGAACAGCCTCAAGCTCACAGTCCCTGGTTCTCATGGGGGATTTCAACTACCCAGACATCTTCTGGAAGACCCACACAGCTAGCTACTTATAATCCAGGAGGTTCCTTCAGTACATTAATGATAACTTCTTGATGCAAATGGTGAATGTGCCAACTAGGAGAGGGGCACTACTCGATCTTGTACTCACAAACAAGCAGGGTATGGTTGAAGGGGTGAAGGTTGAGGCCAGCCTTGGCTGCAGTGACCACGAGATGGTAGAGTTCAGGATCTTGTGTGGCAGGAACAGTATACCAAGCAGGATCACAACACTGGACTTTAGCAGGGCCAACTTTGGCCTTTTCAAGCAAGTGCTAGTGAAGCATCTCCCTTATGATGAAAGGCTGAGGGAGCTGGGGCTCTTTAGTGTGGAGGAGACTGAGGGGTGATTTCATTAATGTTTACCAATATGTAGAGAGTGGGTGACAGTAGGATGGAGCCAGGCTCTTCTCAATGATGTCCAATGACAAGTCAAGGGGCAATGTATATCAACTGGAATAAAGAAGTTCCAGGGAAGAATTTCATCACTGTGAAGGTGATGGAGCACTGGAATGGGCTGTCCAGATGGCTTCTGGAGTCTCCTTCTCTGGACACATACAAACCTAATGTGAATGAGTTCCTGTGTGACCTCCTCTAGGTGATCCTGCTCTGGTAGGGGGGTTGGACTAGAAGATTTTTTGAGATGACTTTCAGCCCTTGAGATTGTGTGATTCTGTGATTCTACGTGTGCATATGCAAGCATACATATGTGTGTGTCTATGTACATCTCCACTAAGAATGATTTCTACAAATGTAAAAACCATTTAAAAATGTAGTCTGATTGATTTTCATACAATCTGCACCTTGTTAAAGGAGCCATGGCCGTTAATTAATTTATATTTCAACACTCTGTTCTTCCAAACTCCTGTTGGAACCTATAGATCTTGAACACATGCTAAAAATCACACCTAGGGTTAAATGTTTTTCTGAATGGAGAGGAACTTCATCTAAAAAAAATGTTATATTACTATAATGTAATATTACATTACAAAATTAATGTAATGAAAAAGCAGAACAAAATAAACTGCTTTTAAAAACAAACAGAGATTAAACCTATTTACTCTGTGGAATTTACTGTTACAGAACACGTGAAAAAAAGAAGAAAAGTCCACAGGCTGTTTTTTCCAGTTATAATTGGATACTTTGCAAGTAGCTTAACAATATCAAAGGGATCGTTCAGCAATTAAATGCCATACCCAGATGGGTACTGAAGTGCCACAAAAACTACTACAGTAATCAGCAAGTTAGATTTATTACATTATAACACTTTGGCTATGCGTTTAAACCTGGAAGAGTGAAGGATGAACATGTGTGGTTATTTTTGCAAAACTACTGATAGCAATAAGTTTCTTGGACAGCAGTCCATTCCTAAAAGTGGCTGCTTGAACATTTTATGACAGTACACACATTGCTCATCTGATAAGGCCCTTACTGTGTTTCATAACATCATAGGTGTGAGATAGCTGCCAGAGCTAAAAGCCTGTGAGAGCCAGAGCAAAACTTGGCTTGCTTTGCTCAAACTCCGCATGTCAACATATGAATATTTATTTTAGAAAAAAGTCTGAAGACACTGGTTATTGTGAGTGCAGTGGTGTGCAAACACAACAAGTAAAAAGATCAGGAAAAGACCTTAAACAGCAGTTCATGACCAGTTGCCTATGTGGCTTTTCCACACAACAGACCCTGGAAACAGCTGACTCTACCTCCATCCTTCACTACATATTGACTGTCAGGATTTTTTCAGTCGTTTCATCAGTTAATGTACAATATTATGCAGACTGCCAGCTTGTGTTGTGCCCTGTGGGACAGATAAGCTCAAAAGACACCGTATTTTTTCTTTGCCTATTTTTTTATTTGCTTTGTTACATCACTTTTGATTTATTTTACTCTTTTGACACTGAGAGAGCTCAGAAAAGTGATTGTGTCCCAGGAACTTTAAATTAAGGAACCAGTTGCTTCTCACTGAGAAACCACAACTATCTTTGTTCTGAGTAGTCTAGAAGAAAACTGAAAAGGAATGAGCCTAAGGAACCTGCAACATGTACTGATTAAAAATGTCATTTCAGGTGCTGAGGAAGAACACATTTGCTTCTGCTTAGTTAAGTTTTAGAAGTACTGAAGAAGACATTTTTTAAAATTTTCAGAATTAAAGAATGAGTTAGGTCTCCTTCTTGCAGATACACAATTATGTTAGTTAAAAACTTATCATCACCATAAGTAGTCAAGCACTTGCTGAGCACTGGTTAATCACCTAGTAATAGTTCAATCAATTAGCTAAGCACTTGCAAATAACTTGATTAAGTATTCATTTGAACCACATAAGGATCAAACTGCAGGAGTTACATACCACACCTGATGGGGACCTCTTACCTTAGCCAGGAGACCCTGGTAAATGTATTTGTTAGGTTACCTTAGCTGTTACCTTAACCACAAGATGCTGGTATATGTATTCCTTAGGTTACCTTAGCTGTTAACTTAGTTGTTACTAAAGCAAAGGGACTGATATCTTTTTTTTGACCCATCACTGTGAGTTTGGAAATTTTGTGATAGTTGGAAATAAATCAAGGTGAAAGGCAAAATTAATAGATGGACATTTTATGCATGCTTTTGTTGACAAATGTGATTCTTTTGTTTGAGGTGTATAAAAACCCTGAAAATGATAACTAACAACGAAGCAGTATGGAGGAGCTATCCCAGTGCTGCATAATAAAGAAATGCCTGCTTATCTGCATTCCTATGTAGGTAAGTTTTTCTGCGATTAGGGATCTGTCAACATCCTGACTCAAAATAAAATGACAATATTCCTGTATAAAAAATGCCAATCCTCAACATTTTAACAGATGTATATTGATTCTGGAAAGATGTGATTGAATCACCACAATGATTTTCATTCAAAAAAACCTCCAGTTATAACTTTTAAGTCTTATGGGACATGAGCCTTTCCATTTAGTCATTCCAGTAATTTCTAAAGGAAATGTTTCATAAAGCCTTTCACAGAAAAGTCATTATTTTACCTGTATAAGCTTATTTGGAGGAAAGAAAAATGTTAAATGTCAGAATTGTAGCATGAGGGAAATATGATATTTTGAGCATCCTTACAGTTTACTCTCCATATTGACATGCCTGAAAGAGACCTGGTTACACACACTGAACACTCAAAGTCTGACCTCTTAATTACAAAATTTGAAGATTCTGGTATTCCTCTGGAATGCTGTGATCTCCATGAGAAATTGTACCAGTGAGGGAAGCCAGCATAAACAGCTTGATCCTGCTGTACCTTGTTCTTCACAGAGGTGTCTGCACTCACACATAAAATCATACAATCAGGGTTGGAAGGGATCTTCAAGATCCTCCAGTTTCAACTCCTTTGCCATGGGAAGGGCCATCTTCCACTAGATCAGATTTTTCCAAGTCTCACTTAACATGCTCTTGAACGCTTCCAGCGATGGGACAACAACAGCCTCTGTGGGCAACCTGTTCCAGGGTGTCACCACCCTCACAGGTAAGAATGTGCTCCTAATATCTACACTAAATCTACTTTCTTTCAGTTTATATTCATCACTCCTTGTCCTATCACTACATGTCTTTGTAAAAAGTTTGTCTCCAGCTTCTTTTTCTCCCTTTACATACTGCAAGGCTGTTATAAGGTCTCCCCAGAGCCTATTGTTCACAAAATAAACTGATCAATTGAACAGAGAAATTAAGTTACTAAGCTGCCAGTCTTCACCCTGCTCAGTTTCCTCCAAGTAACACAATAAAACAGGAAAGTAAATATGAAGGCAGAACAACAGAAGTGCTGGACTTGTCTTCTGTGCAATGTAGGAGCTCAGATTTTCCTCAAATGCTGAGCAGAAAGTTCTTCTCTTCCTGGGGAGCTGCAGCAACCTGACAGAAGGGTATGTCCTCACAGCGTACAGCACTGGTGCCATCCCTAGCCAGAGAGAAACCTGGTCAGCATGTCACACCATGGCTCCAGACTGCCCAGAAGATTAATTAGAAGGAAAAAGTAGATTTCAACAACAGCTTAGGCTCAGGATGGAAACACTATCTATTTGATATCAAGAATGGACACGTTTGCATCAAACAAGTTAGTATACTCTGAGATGTTTCACATGGTATTTCTTGATAACTATCCTGTCACTTGGGCCTTTTTAAGCACTTCATTCTATTTCATCAAATATTCCCCTTCTTAAGGACCACAGCATACAGCAATTATTATTCTTACTGTGTAGAGCTCTCTAGATCAGGAATAAATTAATGTTTCAGGAACAAATTGAGATTGAGTCTTACTGTCTAAAAGACAAGTGTATTGGTTTTTTGTTATTAGTTTTAATGAAACTGAACTGTAATTGTCTTAGTTTCAAGGGTATCATTGTTTTTTCTTTCATCAAAGTTTTCATGTTGAATGCAAGCAGTTAACATACTTTATTAAGCTTCAGCTTGCTCAGAAGTCTTGAAGCTTCCAGCAACAGTTGATGTGTACTCATGTGTCAATGCCTCAGCTTTTTTATCAGCTCTTTTGACAGAAATGCTGTCACACCATATCTGTTCTTTTCTGAGTCCTGTGAACTTCAAGAGACTGTGAGTTATACCTCACATCCATGAGGTATGATATGGCATATCAGCCTAAAGGCACCACATTTTATCTGTCTTCTTTCTTCTACACAGTGTGGTAGATATGTATCAGTCACCAGATTGAGTTACTTACACAAAGCAGGAGGATTAGAACACGGGAAACAACTTGTAAACAGGAGTTATCTGGAATAACATCAAGTGCTGTGGCACTTCTTGGGCTTTTAGTACAGGAACCAAGAAGCATCTATTGTCCAAGGCTCTTCTTGGCTTATCAGCAGGGCTCTGTCACAGAAGTTTCAACACATTGGTCAGTTCTTACAAGACAGCAGCAATTTTTGAAAGATGTAGATGGCTTGAGTGATATTAAAACTTGAGAAACATTCAAGGATGAGAGTGTTGGGGGTTTTTCCATCAAGAGAGAAACTGTGGTAAGAGCATGTAATTCCTCTCTAGTTATTTAAAACTCTTATATTAATCAATGCAGATGATGGCTGAAACAGAAACACAAAATGCCACTATGAAAAACCAGATAAAAAATGTGGGATTTTTCCTTAAAAACTGTGGGATTTTTCATTAAGAAATCTTCCATCTACCATCATAACTGTGAAAAAAAAAATGTATTTAGCAACAAAAATAACAGAACTATGTGTTACTATATAACAGTGCATTTTGACCCCTGGCTGAATTCATAGCTAGCTTGACATATCTACTTGATTTGGCTTGTTTCTTTCTTTATTATTTTTCTTTTAGCTGTTTGGAAGTATTGCTACAGCATTTAGAATCTTGTCTCTAGAAGTTTCTTTGTTGTATCTCAGAGTAGATGGTGGAAATTTGCTTGTTGTTTGTGTCAATCTCATGCTAATAATCTAAAATGGAGAAGTTTTGACTGAAAGGGGCTGAAATTTTCTGCACAGAAGAAGCTTATTTATACAGCAACTTCCTTAATTTTTGAGTAGGATCTCTTTCCTGATGGAAAAACATTAATTCCCGTGTTTTCAGTGTTACATTGCTTTTGTTATTTCATCTTTCTCACCGTTACATTGGTTTCGGTGTTACATTACAAAACACTTTTAAACATACATAAGTTATGCAATTCTATCTTTCTCACTGCTTCTGTGACAGGTTTTATTCACATTTGCATGCAATATCCAATTTCATTTATGAATTAGAAAGAAATACTACATTTGTATCCATTTCTGTTGTTCCCTTTTCTTTGGGAAAGTAGCAAGGGTAAATTCTGGGATTCAATGAATTCAAATAAAGCCTAATAACCAGCTTCTGATTTTTGATGAACCTAACATAATGTACTGCTGCTGAAGCAAAGTGAGTAAACTATTTTCTGCACACAAATGTACATTTGTTTCATGAAGACATAGTTTCTTCTCCCTTTCTTTCTTACATCTCTTAAAAAATGTATAAGATACTTAGCACTTTTTACACTTTGATTCCTACCTACAACCTTAAAAACATCACCACATATACTAGGCAGTCTTTGTTTATGTCTAATGTAGTAACTCAACTTTGAGAAGTGTGATCACAAGGCCAGTTCTGTATTCATCTACCAGCTGGTGAAAAACAGGATCTGTTTTCTTGACTGTTTCCAGCTTCTGCTTTTTTGCAAGAATAGTTCTTCCATTAAGGCTTCTCACAGGAGAGAAATTGGAGGAGAGAAGACAAAGGTGTCACGATCTCTAATTGATAGAGAAGACAAGAGATGGCTGCAGAGGTTCAAAGCACAGCTGCCTGTATCTGAGAGATAATGGAAGGAGTTTCTGAGCTGTGCAATGTCTGCACCATGAAATCCTGTAGCTAGGTGGAAATGAGTCTGGTAATAAGGACTTGATTTGCAAAGGCCCGATGAGAAGGATAAGAGGGTTTCTTACAGTTTTACTCTTGAGAAAGGAAGGCTAAAGGTTAGACTACTGCATGTTTCTATTACAATTTTTTTCTTAACATGCTACAAGTGCTTCCATCTTCCAGTACTTTAGTTGACGGTAGGCTAATATGCCATAATTTTAGGTAATTACTATACACTTCACTATGCTTTTCTCACTGTGGCTATCTAGCTGTCTTTCTCTTGTATGATAAACTTTCGATTTATTGAAAGGTCATGTACAATTTTTAAACTGGACAGTCTGTGTACAGTTTTTGCAGAGATCTTAATACACACGCATTACATTTTCTTTATCATAACATTTTTATCAATTTTTTTTGCTTCCTTTAGTGTGTGCAAACCTAGATACTGTAGTCATGTATATTGACACAACATCCTCCTTCTAATTATTAAGCAAAAATATAAAATTGCTGGAGTTTGTGTGTTAGGATGGTTCAGTAGTACAGACCAGTTAACAGATATGTATCTTAGATATATAGTTCCTCATCATTATTGTATCTTTATCACCTAATGATCTCCTGTACAAGGACTTTTATTACACTATCTTTGGCACTGAAGTATTACATTTTTACTAATAGAAGAATAAGAAAGCATGTATCAAATGGAAAGTGTTTTGTTGGAAACTAGCAAATGTGAGTATCCTGACTAATAATTTAATTCTGGGTTTTGTATTCTTTGTTTGGCTATAGGTCTGCAGACTTATAATTTAAAAAGGTTGTTTCTGCTATTAAGTATTACAGACACTTTTTCATGGGTTTTGTTTGTAAGGTTTTTTATTCTAAAAGATGGCATTTCTAGGAAGAGTAAAGTCTGTGTTCCAAAAATTATTTGAAGTGCCAAGTAAAAGTTTCAACTACTGTGGTTAAGGAAGTGGATGCAACTTCTGACTGCTCAGCAGGCTTTTTATATCATTTGAAAATAGGCATCTTCACCCTCCATGAGTAAAAAACCAAGTTACTTCTTTCCAGAGGTGACTTTGTCAACAATTCATTGGGCAATTTATAAGTGTATGCCTGTTCATACTCAATACCTCTTGACTGTGCCTTATGTTGTTTAGGCATCAATTATTGTACTGTCTATGGTCTGGTGACACATGAGGTTGTAGGCTAACCTGAATGCTGGCATAGTGGGGTTTTTTTCCTACAAAGCTTTTGTTGGTAGTGAGTTTTCTTCATTCAGCTCTGTTACTCTGCAAATTCAAATATTTTCTGCTCTGTTACCACAGAAATCTGATTTGACCTTGAAAAGAGTGCTGAAATCTCAACTCTTGTGAACCATGAGAAATAGGATTATCTAATCAAGAGAAGAGAGGAAGCAAATATTTCAAAAGTGAGCTCTGTAAAAACAGAGCTGTTCATTAAGGAGCTAGCGACTTTTCAGTGGTGTAACCTGTCTAACTCCAAGCAGTTTTACTTCAAGTTGTAAACATGCAGCTAAGGGAAGGGTAGGCAATCTAAGCAAGGATGCTGCCCTTAATGTCATTTTGCTGTTACAGTGTAAATATTTAGGCTGTGCAGCCTGGTGAATAAGTTTTCTTGAGATCTTCATCTTGACTTTACCAACCACATGTCCAGAGGTGTAACAGGTAGAAATGTTACGTTTCTCCCATCAAGCAAACAACTCTACAAAAGGATTTGATAATTTACCGTATGCAAAGGGGACGCTTAATATTTTCTGTACTAAGATAATACTTATTTTTATAAAGGAAGACTAACTTTGCTAGCATTGCCATATTTATTACGCTTCGACAAGCTTAGGCATGTTGTATTTAAACATGGATTAATAACTTTCCCAGTCATATGCATAGACATACAAATAAAACCATAAAAATGTCATTCTTTAATTCACAACTAAGAGAAAGATCATTAACAAAAAAAGTAAAAGCTGTAGTGTTAACACAATTTTTATTAACTCTGAGCAGATTTGATTCCCAAAGCTGTGAATGTTGGTGTATGAAAGCAACATATGACATAATTAGTCTAAAATATACTGATTCAAAACCAGACAGTTTCATTTGCTAGTGAGCAACAAGATATTTGTGGTATACAAGCAGTAGGAGGCAAACATAGAAAAATCAGAGATTTAGCTTTGGAAGAGAAATCAGTGGCATACTGCAAGGATGAGTTTGGGAGCATTCCTATAATTTAGTTTCGCTTTACTCTTGAGGAAGTTTTTAACATTGGTCCTGTTTCCAGTGGCTGCAGATGACACTGGCTACACTGCTGGTGATGACTAGGGGAGTGATAGACATGGAGCTTCACATGGGGCAAACTTCTTGGAGAATTAACCCAATCATTTCTCATCTGTGCTGTGTCAACTCCAACCAAGCACTAGAAGATGAAGCTATAAGAGAAGACAGGAAGAATAAGTGCTTACTAAACTTGGATTTGAGCTTGACTTCTTCAGGGGGAAAAGAATGCAGAAAGGTTCACCAGACCTTAATGCTTATATTTAACCTCATTTTTTCTTTTTTCTTTTCCCCAATCCAGACTTGTCCAAGTACTCAAATATCTGGGAAAGTGCTAATATTGAATATATCACAGTATATTATCTTGTTCAGCTCTTGCAACCTTGATACATTTTGCATCTTTCTTTCAGCTATCAATCAGAAACATCAGATGGGACAATGAAGCTAGCTTATTTGAAAATGTACTACTATTGTGCATGTTGCCCTGCATTATCTATCATGTATTTCCATTTGCAAATAAACATAGAACTAATAAACTACAAAGTCCTAACAGATCTGTGTTATTTACCTTTCCCTCTGTAGGTCTGTGTCAATGCCAACAAGAAGAAGGATTCTTGATACTCATTCACAGATGTGAATTCTCAAGTAAAATAAAGAGGCAACAACCACCAAAAAAATCACAAAAAAACAACCATGATTTTGAATTAATAAGAGCATTTGAAAAATGTTTTCCCATAAAATCTTGCCTATTGCATGAAAAGCAGTTTTGACAGAGGAGAGAAAAAGCAATTACATTTGGCAATAAAAATCATCCATAAGGTAGACTTCTAAAGCCAGCACTATAAAGAAAAACATTTATACAACAATAAGAAACTGTGACTTAAAAACTTCTTTGATTAAACTCAGATATTTTGTAAGGTAAAAGGTAATTTGTTTGTTTATTTGCTTGTTTAGGGTATTTTCCCCATATCTCCTCCTTTTAGCTAAGAGCAAAATGTGTCTCTATTGTTAGGAGAGCTTAAAACAATGAAGCCAAGGATCTGTCTTAACAGACTTAAGCCTTCTAAAGCAGTAATCGTTTTCTTAGCCTTCTACCTACTATCCATTACTGTGAAAAAGAAAGAATATAATACACTTTCATCATCTACAGAGCCTCAGATTTTAGGATGTTTATGACTAGTGGCAGTGAAACGATTGCAAGATTTGCAAGGAGAAAGGTGAAGGCTTTATATTAACAGAACTTAATGTCTTATGTTTCTGTACTTCCCTGTGACTCCAGAAGTACCTACCCCAAAACCTGCTCAAAGTCACCTAGACCAGATTGACTAGAACCATGTCCAACTAGGTTTTGAATACCTTTAGAGATGAAGACTCCACAACCTCTCTGTTTAAGTGGAATATGCTGTATTTCAGTTTGTCCCCATTATCTCTTATTCTGTCAATGAATGCCACTGAAAAAGTTTTGTCTCTGTTGTATTTTCTCCTGGAAAAGATTCTTCTATGGCTAGAGGAATCTGTTCTAGATACTAAACCATGATGACCACTCATGGTAAACCATGTCTGACTTCCAGATGATGCTTTTTGGCACAACCTTTTGAGCCCAGTAGTTCAGCAGTTCACATTATTGCCCACATATTCAGCCAGTCTTTCCTATCTCTATCATCAGTTTGTCTGTGAGAATGTAACAAGAGACAGTATCAAAAACCTTACTGAAGACAAGCAACACTTGAATGTTGAACATTCTTCAAACACCAGGCCACATACCTTATAACAGAAGTTGGTTAAGTACTATTTTATCTTCATAAATCCATGCTGACTATTCAAATTACCTACTTATCTTTCCTATGTCTGGAAAAAGTTTTAGTGACTATCTGTTCCATCACTTGCCTGGGAAGATGAGTCTGACTGGCCTGTGTATCCCCACATCTTTACTTTTTACTCTTCCTGAAGACAGAAGTGACACTTGCTTTTTCTCAGTCTTCAATAACCATTCCCTGCCACCATGACCTTTCAAAGATAATTGTGATTTTGCCTGGGCCATGTTTTTTGGTAGTAGGGGGCTACAGGGGTGGCTTCTTTAAACAAAGATCTGCTAGAAGCTTCCCCTGTAGCTGATAGGGCTAGGGTCATCCAATATTAAGATGGGCCCCACACCTGACCCAGGCCTGGCCAACTAGTGATGGAAGTAACACCCATGGAGGACCTCGCACCTGAAGGAAGCTGTAACTCTGTGGGGAGCTCACTCTAGAGCAAGTTCCTGGAAAGACCTGGGAGTCCATGGGGGAGATGCCCATGCCAGAGTAGGTTTGCTGTCAGGACTTGTGATCCTGTGAGGGACTCAGACTGGAGCAGTTAGTACCCGAAGGACTGTTCTCCTGGTGAATGACCCACATTGGGGCAGGGTGTGAGGAGCTGCCCCCATGGGATGCCCCATGCTGGAGCAGTTTGTGAGGAACTGTAGCCCATGAGAATGTCTCCTGTGGGGAGGGACCCCACAGTGTAGCAGTGGGCAGTGTCACGAGGCCTCCACATGAGAAGCAGCAGTGGCAAAGTCATCTGTAATGAACTGACTGCAACTCCCATTCCCCATCCCCTGTGCTGCTAGGGGGGAAGGAAGGAGACTCCTGGGAAGAGGTAGGGGTGAGGTATTTTTAACATTCAGTTTTATTTCTCACCTGCCTGCTCTTACTGGTCTTTTAATAAATAAAACCATTCCTCCTTGAGTCTATTTTGCCCCTGATACTAATTGCTGAATGATCTCTCTGTCCTTATCTTGACTCAAAAACTGTTATATTTCTCTTTCTCTCCTGTCCAATTTAGGAGAGGGAGTGATATTATGATGTGGTGGATACCTGGCTAAACCACCACAATAATAATGAGCAGTCTTGCAATACCATGAGCCAGTTCCCTTAGACATTGTGGGATGCAGTTCATCAGTCTTCCCGGACTTATGTGTTGCTTGTTTAAATGTTCCTTAATATGGTGCTCCACTACCAAAGGCATGTCTTTCTTGCTTCAGGCTTTCTCATGTGTCAGGTTTGTGAATACTGGAGGCAACCTCGGCTGCAGCAACCACGAGATGGTAGAGTTCAAGATCTTGTGTGGAAGAGGTAATACACAAAGCAGAACCGTGACCCTGGATTTCAGGCTAGCTGACTTGGCCTCTTCAAAGATCTACTTGGATGAATCTCATGGGATATGATTCTAGAAGGTAGAAGTGCCCAAGAAAGCTGGTCAATCTTCAGGCATTATTTCCTCCAAGCCCAGGATCAGTGTGTCCCAATGTGCAAGAAAGGAGGAAAAGGAGGTAGGAGGCTTCCATGGATGAGCAAGGATCTGCTGGGACAACTCAGGCAGAAAGCAGCCATCTATGAGAGGTGGAAACAGGGGCTGGCTTATTGGGAAGAGTATAGCAACATTGCCAGGGCATGCAGGGGCACAAGAGGAAGGCTACAGCCCTTCTAGAATTAAATTTAGTCAGGGAAGTTAAGGACAGTAATAAGGCATTTTTCAGCTACATCAGCAGCATAAGGAAGATGAAAGGGAATGTGAGCACGCTGTTAACAAGGATGACCGAGGATGCAGAGAAGGCCAAACTGCTGAATGCCACCTTTGCTTCAGTCTTTATAGCCAAGGCAGGTCCTCGGGAAGCCCAGTCCAGCAAGGATAATAGAATGGCCTGGACAGCAGAGGACTTGCCCTGGGTGGAAGAGGAAGAGGTTAAAGACTTGTAGGCTAAGCTTAAGGCTCATAAGTCAGGGAGTCCTGATAGGATGCATCCTAGAGTGCTGAGAGAGCTGGCTGATGTGATTGCTAAGCCTCTCTCCATCATTTTTGAACAATCATGGATGACAGGCAGTGTACCTGAGGACTGGAGAAAGGCCAATGTCACTCCAGGCTTTCAAAATGGCAGGAAGGACAACCCAGGAAACTACAGGCTAGTCAGCCTCACCTCCATTCCTGGAAAGGTGATGGAATGACTCATCCTGGATGTAGTCATTAAACATATGAAGGAAAAGGTTCTTATCAGAAGGAGTCAGCATGGACTCACCAAGGGGGAATCCTGTTTGACCAACCTGATAGCCTTCTATGAGTGCATAACTGGCTAGCCTGATGAGGAGAGAGCAGCGAATGCCATCTACGTTGATTTTAGCAAGGCTTTTGACACTGTCACCCATAACATCCTCATCAGAAAGCTCAAGCAGTGTGGCTTGGATGAGTGGACAGTGAGGCGGATCGAGAGCTGGCTGAATGACAGAGCCCTGAGTGGTGATCAATGGCACAGAATCGAGTTGGAGGCCTGTGGCCAGTGGAGTTCCACAGGGATGGGTTCAGGGATGGGCCAGTCTTGTTCAACATCTGCATCAGCCACCTGGATGAGGGGACAGAGTGTACCCTCAGCAAGTTCACTGATGACACCAAACTGGGAGGACTGGTTGATTCAGCAGAAGGCTGTGCTGCCATTCAATGGGATCTTGACTGGCTTGAGAGTTGGGCAGAGAGGAACCTCATGAGGTTCAACAAGGACAAGTGCAGAGTCCTGCATCTGGGGAGGAACAACCCCATGCACCAGAGTACAGGCTGGGGATAGACCTACTGCAGAGCAGCTTGGCAGAGAGAGATCTGGGAGTCCTAATTGGTAATAATAAACTGAACATGAGCCAGCAATATACCCTCATGGCCAAGAAGGCCAATGGCATCCTGGGATGCATCAAGAACAGTTTAGTCGGCAGGTCAAGGGAGGTTCTTCTCCCCCTCTCCTCTGCCTTGGTGAGGCCTCATCTGGAGTCCTGTGTCCAGTTCTGGGCTCCCCTGCCCAAGAGAGACAGAGAACTTCTGGAGAGAGTCCAGCACAGGGCCACCAAGATGATCAGGAGACTGAAGCATTTTCCTTATGAGGAAAGGCTGTGGGAGCTGGGGCTGTTTAGTCTAGAAAAGAGAAGACTAAGGAGGGATCTTATTAATATTTACAAATATCTAAATGGTCAGTGTCAGGAGGTTGGGACATCCCTTTTTTTATGGTTTCTACCAACAGGAGAAGGCATAATGGGATGAAGCTGGAACACAAAAATTCCTTTTAAACATAAGAAAAAACTATTTTACTGTGAGACTGAGGGAGCCCTGGCACAGGCTGCCCAGAGGGGTTGTGGAGTCTCCTTCTTTGGAGATCTTCAAGATCTGCCTGGATATGTTTCTATGTGACCTGATCTAGGCTGACCTGCTGCAGGAGGGTTGGACTAGATGATCTCTCAAGCTCCCTTCCAACCCTACCATTCTATGATTCTATGTTTCTATGATCTGGGGTTGCTGAAGGGTGGTATTAACAGTAAAGACTGAAATGAAGAAGACAATGAGCACCTTTTCTATGTCCTTTCTCACCGGTATTCCTGCCCCATTCAGCAATGGGGCTACATTTTCCTTATTCATTCTTCTACTGCTTATGTATTCATAGAAACAATTCTTGTTGCCTATGACATCCCCAGAGAGATACAACTTCCAATGTGCCTTGGCTTTCCTAGCGTCATTTGTGCACAATCAATGTCTCCATACTCCTCTGGATCACCTGCTGTATTGCCACCTTGTGTACATTTTCTTTCTATTTCTGAGTTATTCAGGAGCTATTCAGGCTTCCTGAAATATTTACTTCATTTTCAGCCTGCTGAGACTGATCACTCTTGAGCTTGGAGCAGGTGTTTCTCAATCATCAGACAGCTTGCCTGTATCCCTCTTCTTTTTAAGGCTGTGTCTCCTTAGGGGTAGTAAGGGGCCATCAGACCAAAATGTAAGGCATACTAAAGTAATCATCAATTCTTTCATTACCAGGAATGCCATTCTGATTAGGTATTTTCATTAGTGATAGAATTTCAAGGCACACATTCTCTTGAACTTGATGCTGGAGTGGGAAAAATCAAGGGTTTTCATTGATTTCAGGCATTAATTTACATTCTCAGCATTGTAAATCTCTTCAAAGATAACCAATACTGAGGTGGAAATGTTATAAAAAATTCCTTTTCTCCAACTCATTTCTCACTATTGTCCTCCAAATGCAACACATGTAAAAAGATCAAAATTAGGAGACTGGTTAACTGTTAAATAGATTAAATTTGTTGAAGCTGGAATTATACTCCATAATTGCACAACCCTGATACATACTCATATGGGCTGCCTTGCAATTTAATTTTCCAAATTCAATATTCAAACTGTAGTTTTACTAAAATATATTGCTTGTTTTTGGACTTATATCTCTTATCTCATATCCTTATCCATCAGGAAAACTTTCAGTTAATAAACAGACTGTGCAGCCTACAATAACATATCTTCTGTGCTGTAGAACATTAAAGTGAAAAGTATAATATTTCCAGTCTTGATAAGGTCAGATCTGTCAGGATAAATTTTTACTTTGAGCCAGTCTCCAAAGCTTTCAATATACTTTCAGGTATAATTCAAGAATAGCCCTACATGAACATGTCATAAATAAAACTCAAATCTAATAAATGTAAATTGTCCTTTTACTATAAAGGATGACACTTAGTTTGAAGAAGAATTAATAAAAGAGGAAATAAAAATCAATTATTTTTTCATTTTAATTTTATCTGATGTGTAACATTTGCTAGACTTGAGAAGATTTTTTTTTCAGTGATGGTCCTTCAGAAGTGATTTTTAGAATAGACAATTTACTGAGACGAACTTGCAGAGAAATCTTTTTTTTAGTCAGTCTCAAGGCATCATGTCATTAATGGCAATGGTACATACAACAAAATTTGGATTTTTGTGCATACCAGTAACCACAAAATATAACAACTAAAATCTCCTTCTGAACTACAAACACAATTTTTGAAGAAATACTTAAATTTTCTTTTTGAATACTTTTCTCTAATAAACATTACCTGAAAGGAGGATCTATTGAGCAACGGTGAGAGGTTTAGATGTTCCCTTTTCAGTGACATTAATAAAAATGAGATATGCAAATCCCTTCCCTGTCGATTGCAGTTTTCCAACTCAGGCTCTAACACAGTGCTGTTAGTTCTGGCAATGCGGTAAGAGAAACAGACAAAAGTAAAATTTCTGGACTTGAAGAAATTGCACAGATCAGTATGTAAACTGACTGCTACTGGGCTTAATTTACCTCCTAACCTAACAAGAACTGAATATATCAATAATATTGTATTTTTTGCTTCATTCAACCAGCAGGATAGCTCTTTCTGAGATTATATAAACTTAAGATAGAAAAAACTTGTTAAAAAAGGTGGATAATAGTGCCATATTAAAGACAGGCCAATAAGTCATTGCTATCTGTGTCATATCTTGAACGGATCTAATGAAATGAGTGTCCTACTGCTAGTTTTCTGGGACAAACTGAAAATTCAGTTGCTGTTTTACGATTTATGAATCATATACATTGCTGCAAACTGCTTTGGTAAAATAATTAACCTCTCTACACTGGGCTCTGGAAGATGTTATTATTTTGCCTCTGTGATGTTGTAGCAATGAGCCTGTCATCATCAGTGGACACGTTACTGCAAAAAGTGAAAACATGTGACATTACCATGGTTTCCATTGCTTTTTCTGAGACTTTAAATAAGCATGCTACTGCAAGTAGCTGGTAGAAAATCCAGCGGAAATTCAAACTGAATTTTGTGCTTTTTCAGTTAGGACATGTTTCCTACAGCCATACTCCACCTCCACAGCTCATGGGCAATGTGAGTTTCAGTCCTGAAAAGGCACAAGTTAAGGGAAGTTTTTTCAGCATAGACAATCGTCTTCCAGATGTATCTTTAACCATAAGTCTTCTGTTATTTGAATTCTTTCTCAAAATTGCCTCCCTATGTGTATCTGTGTGAGAACAATACATTAAAAGAAACACAGTTTATACAGATGTATGTTCTATAGATTTTACTTTAGAAAACTGATGAATTTGTGCATAGTCTCACTGGATCTCTGTTTGCTTCACTTACCTGCTAGCTTCTGAAGGGGGAAACCCATGTGTTCTTGTTGCCAGGTCTGCTCTGCCCCTCATTTTCCCTGGCATTTCCAATATTCCTCTTTCATGTTGTTCCTTCTGACTCCACAGCCTTTTTTTTTCCCTCAGATGTAGAAAAGACATTTCTTTAGCATAGGATGATTTTTCCCTAGCTTGCACACTGTTTCTGGGTTTGCATTGCATGCACATGTAGCAATATTTGTGTTTGCAAACCCAGAATGTTAAAGAACTATGTTTCTGGCATCTTCAGATCAGCTTAGTATCTTTTGGTACCCTGTAGAGGGTTTCCATCCAGTATGTTAGCCAAAAAATGACTCTTCTGACACGGAAAGTGCATCTCTGAGACAGTGAATAACACCTCTTTCTTTTGCTTAGAAATTCCCAGTGGGGTAATTCATTGTTCATGCTTGAGGTTGCAACACCATGTGAGCTTTTTTGTCTTTGCTCTTTTTATTCCCACTGCAGTTCTCCTTGGGACTAGTGGCGAGATTACTCCAGTGCAGACTAAATTAAGTCCTTAAAGTGATCTCTGTGGCACAACAACAGTGAGTAAAACACTGAAAGGGAAGATCAGCTTGAGCTGAAATTGTAAACTTCCTTCACTGTTCCAGGACTAAAAGGAGAAGAAAAAAGGGCTTCATTCTCAGAGATGGAGTCAGATATTGAGCTCGGGAGTTGGCACATCCACAGCTTCTGGGAAGAGTCTTAAGCACTGGAAGAACAGGGTCTTCCTGTCCACAGACAGACATAATTTACAAGCCGACTTCCCAAAGTGATTTTGAGGTCTTTTAATTCCTGCCACTTGCAGTTGTGAGCCTTCATGGAAAAAGGTACAGTCAAAACCAATTCTTCTTCTGACATTCCCATGGCTTTTCTGGTTTTCTTTATATTTTCCTGATTCTGATCATTGGGCCTGACCAAAGTAGCAGCATCTGCAGTTGCCAATGTAGTTTACTGGTCTCCTGGGTTTCCTCCTTCATTGTCTTGGCTTCTCCATGACTAAAAAAGACAACACTGCCTCCCTCCTTATATTTGATTGCTTTTATGTCCATCAAGAAAACTACTTGCAACCCCTCTCACAGTCCTGGTGGACCTTGGAATTTTGATTGTAGATTTCCAGGGTCTGGTTAGCAGCTCAGGGTTCTGAGTCCCTCCCTTGAGGACATTGTGAAGTCCACAAAGGATGGAAGATATTTGGAGAGCAGTTCAGCACTCAAGAGACAAGCCACCATGGTGCCACCATCACCTTGCCATGACCCCAAATGATCAAGTGTTCACCACAGCAATGGATTTATGGTGTGGCACTTCTGTGATCCCTGGCTGAAACTGGCCATTTCTCTGTGTTTCCCTTCCTATGTGGCCACCTGTCTCACTCTAATTTATTTTTACTGTGAGAGCTTATAACCATGGTTGTGTTATTAAAGCTATCCACTCTACAAGAGGACCCCAATGCTGATCTTGAGCTGTATGTACCGCAGAAAGTAAGCAACAGGAATCAAAACATAAGTACATTTTATTAATATACAAATA
This sequence comes from Colius striatus, assembly GCF_028858725.1. Lineage (NCBI taxonomy): Eukaryota > Metazoa > Chordata > Aves > Coliiformes > Coliidae > Colius > Colius striatus. The sequence continues at coordinate 17,996,856 of NC_084790.1, read as the reverse complement.
TTAAAACCCAAACACTGCTACGGTAGCTACTGAATTTCTACCCATTGGAAGTAGGAGTGTCTTTGACCCTGATATGCTGGATCTTGTTTTCCCACACCTGTGAGCTGTGGTCACAGTTCTGTGCAATACCATTACAGCCATCCTACATTCATCTAACCTGTTCAAAAGCCAGGCTTGACTGGTGAGAAGACAGATCCAGCATTTCTGTTTCTGAGATATTTCTGTTCTTTTCTGAGACAGCATCTTCCCAAGAAAGGACAGTAATGTTCAAAGAGCAGAACAAAAACAAGTCTGAAGATGCAGGCAACCCCTTATGCATCTGCCTGGTATCTTATTAGTAAAGACTCGATACCTTATTAACAAAGACTCTTCAATCACAAGTCAAAATGACTGTCTGAACTAGTAGAGTGTTAACAGCTGTGTCTATGCTGCATTGCCTGTTGAAAGAGATTGACAGTGTTCCTGGGGTGATGAGGATCTTTAGCAGTGTAAATTCACTCTTTGAAGTAGCTACAAGACAAAGAGTTGACGTGAAAAGAAGCAGGGACAGCAACAAGGCTTGGACAGAAGCGGTGTTTATGGACTACAGAAGGTACTAAGGTGCCTTGAGAGAAACACATGTACAAAAAGTAGGTGAGATTTTGTTGGCATATAAAATGAGAGTGGTAAAAGCATCTTCAAGGTAATAAATATATTATTCAAATACATCTGTGTGGTATGTGTAATAGACAGAATGAGTTCTGCAATACTTGTGTCTATTAGAAGCATTTTAGCCGGGTGTACAGACTACAGAAACTACAGGCAGGCTGGGACTAAGAGGTTTTCTAAAACCGTCAGAAGTAGTTAGAGAAGGATGATACTCATTCCTTTGCTCCTAATAACAATAAAAGTTCTCCATTAGAGAATATTTTACCAATATTTTACCAAGAGATCTTGTGTACTTTAAAAATCTCCACTTCTCTGATTGTTTATAATCAGAGATTTGGAGGTGTTTTACAGTACACATCATCTCTTGGTGTGCATTACTGGAGTTCATAAAAAGCAATAAGCATAGTTTCCTTTGAACTGTCAGTGGTAGATCTACTGATGTTAATTGCCTTCATGCTGTGAGGTGACAGAAAAATGGATATGATGATTGGCTTAAAAGTAAAAAAAAACTAGGTCTCATCTGTGAAAGTGAGAACACATCTTCATATCTAAAAGAGATATCTGATGAAGCCAGGAGCAGACTTTCATAGCAAAGTTTTCACAGCTGATGAAACTGCAGAATGCATTAGATGCTTGTAAATGACTTAAAAGTCTATAGTCTTTTTTATTTGGTGTTGTGATCATAGTGGAAGATAACCAAGAGAAAGAAGAGAGAGAGGGAGGGATAGAGGAGAGTCTCTGGGTCTCTTTTCTGAAAAAAATCCTGACATGTTTGGGGCGGGGATAGCTGCAGAAGGTTGGAGCAAACTGATGAAAGGCAGCTATTTAAAGCTGGGACAAGGAGGGGACAGTGTATCATTAAGGGTAAGAAGAGAGACAAGAACAATTTCAATTAAGCCAAAACCAAGATAAAAAGTCCCCAGCCCATGCAGAAATGGTAAGCCAGAGCAGAAAGTTAAATTCCCAGTAATATATATACAAGGTGACCTTGAGGAGAAACCTAAAGAAAACGTCCAAAATGGAAAATGACCAGCAGAATAAATTAAATTTGGTCAGGCAAATAAGCAATAGATGAAACACAAAGCAATGTTGATTTGTTAGACCATATTTACAGTGGAAGTGACAAGACAGTGTCTTTGGGACGCAGCCTCATTGCATATTCTCGGTGACCACAGATACCGCAAAAATAGCACAGGCATAGATTCTCAGTGCCTAAAGATAATTTTTATCCAATACAGAGCAGATAATTTTTATCCAATGGCAGCCAGGATGGAGTTCATAAAAGCAGTGACTGAATTGGTAAGTTTTGAGTTGGTTCAGTTCTTGAGTTGCAAGTTTGTGCAGATAGAATGTGTGAGCGTTTAAGATGCCCTAAGTGCATTGTAGGCCTAAGAAACATTTAGACAATTAAATAATAAGACTCTACTCTTAAAAAGTAAATGGATTGTCAGCTTGTAATTTTGTGGAATATGTGGAAAAGCTTCTCAAATATAAAGGCTGAATTAAAGAAGTGACACAAAACAGGGAAAGGCTATATTTTTATAATAGAGTATGTGTACAGGAAACTGGGACACATCTCATATCAGCAGTTAGCACCAGGAGTTAGTTGAGAGGGTAGAAAGCAAAGCCAAAGAAGACAGAATTTAGCAGAGACTATTATCTCATGGATGGCATTTGGTTTATTATGGACACTTTCTGACCTATTTACAAACCACAATGGGAGATACTGTGAGGGCTACTGTTTTGTCAGCTTCTGAAAGAAAAAATGAACATGCCACTCAAAGTGGCAGAGTCATGTGCATAGAAGTCCTCAGCCTGAGTATACATTTCATAGACTCTGACTTTTTTTACCTATGAGACTAAGCAGCCTTCTCTAAGCATAAGGATCGGTGACTTGCAAAGATAATTTTCCCTATTTTCTTTACACTACTGAAAATCAAGAATCTGTAGGACATCTTTCTATTATGAGATGGACAACATGCTGCTAGAAGAGAAAAGATAAGTGTACTGGGACCAGGGACTAGTGAGTGTTGGTCCTCAAGTGGCTTAGATCTGAGAGGTTGATGACAGTCCTGCTGTCCCTGCCCTCCTCCCAGGCAAGAGCAGAAATGAAAAGGGAGAGACATGCCACGGAGAGACAGACCTGTTGCCACACTGTTTTTTCTGGGCTCCTTCTGTGGTTTGGCTGAAGTTTCTGTTACTGTCTCTCCCTGTCTCTGTGCTCTGAGCTGTGGAGTCCACAATAGCCCTCACTGACACGGCCATGGGTGAAAGGCTAGAGTTGAGTGGTTTCTGTACAACGTATTTATATAGTAATAGAAATTAAAAGAGAAGGAACCCAGTAGAATAGGGCAGAGTGGCTTGTGAACTGACAATGTTTGTGATCATTGTGTGTATTGAACAAGCAAGGTCTAGAATCAACTCTTCTTTAAAGGGAAGCAATGACATAAACTCAGTTGTGGGGCATGGAGCTTTTTTATCTTATTAAAGAAATAGTTTGTGTTTGGAAGGGGTCCTTTAATTCATCACTGCTGATTGAATTTTTTGTTCCTTATATGTCAAGCATTTTATCTGCCATGTGGTGGCAAATCATGCTTTTCACATTACAACTGTCTTCCTGTAAACTGGTTAGCACTAGTGAAGACTCTTAATTCTCCACTTCCAGATATCTGCTTTTTCATTTATTCATTTTCTGAGACTTTTTCATATCTTCCTTTTATTATCCTTTATTATTTTCACAGCTTTTCTGTACTTTATTGTTGGCCATAAGCTCAAAAAATTATTTCCATAATAATTAACACAAGAAAAAAATATATTTTACTGTCTGTTAAGAGATAGTACTGCCTCCTTCATGAATCTGGGACATCAGTTGAGGTCAAGGCTCAATGCACGAGTTGCATAAGTTAAAGGCTTTTCCCTTTGGATACATAGGACACATACCTTATGTTTTTAAACACTACTATGGCAAGACATCAAGCTTCAGTAACATTTTTTCATACAAGAAAACAGCTTTACGTTTTGTATCTTATGTAAAAGAAGTGCTATATCTCTACAGATTCTGAATCAATGCATGGAAGAAGGTTCAGAGGAGAAAACTAGGGCAAGGTGCCCATGAAGCTCAGGGAAGGGGAATGACTGATAATGGAAGATAGAAGAGAAGCTGAACTTACAAAGGGAACTCTTTATAGATGGATGAAGAGAACCTTTTTTAGGTAAACAGCTTCAAACAATGAGTGGATCTACTGGCTTTGCCAGTTCAGTCAATCAACCAGTTATATCACTGAAGTGACTCAACTGATTGTGACATCAATGGCATTCTAGAAATGTGTAATAAGAATCACATTTGTACCGTTATTCAGCTGCATATTGTAATTGTTATACTCTGCTGAGATTAAAACTAAAACCGTAGAAGAAACAGTTATAAATGATAATAGATTGTATAAAATGTGACACACACAGCTAGAAAATCAAAACAGGTTGTTAGAATGAAAACTGCAGCACTAGATCACTGCTGATGCCCACATACACACGAATCACCTGTGATGGTCTACTCTAATTGAGTCTATTAAAGACAGCTGCTACATGTAATGAGAATGATGAGGAGGCATCTGGTTTGATCTTGGTTCTCCCAATCATCCTCACAGTAATGATTCAAATGACCCATGAGAAGAATATAAGGTGAAATTGCTTGCTTCCACGATAAAAATCAAGTACCCAGACAACTCCAAAAGGTTTTATTTCCTTGGAGATGACTGATTTCCAAAGAAAGTTCTCAACTACGTTCAGTGAATACATGCCTAAAATAGGTGGCCGGTTTATGGGGAAAAGGAGCAAATCAGATACTTTCACTGTGGATGAGGCTCAAAATTTAGTGTTAGGATCACTGACACTCCTACAGACTTCTGCTTACAGCAGGCTGCTTCAAGGTGGGAGTCTACTCTCCACTTGGCCAGGCAGCTGCCCCCAGCAAGGTGATGGAGGGAGAACTGTTACTTTCAAAATCTTGCTATTGAAAAAAATAAACATCTATATCATATTACTTTCTTATTTTTTCATTGATTTCTTAGCAAACTGTTGCTCATGCATGTAGGATGAATATATTTTTATATTCTTCACTTTATCTTACAGTCCTAGGTAGCTGTGATTTTTTTTAAATTTGTAGAAAGAGTTGGTTAGACCTTCTTTTGTGTCTATGGTGACCTGAGGCCAACGTGATCATGCTGTCTGTGTGTGTGTGTGTGTGTATGCCTGTTTGTTTAACAGAGAGGTTATCAAAGAAATCAGGTACAGGCTTACTTCTTGGAGACAGATGAGTAGTAGAGAAAGAGTGCTCCCTTGGTATGAAAGGTTATGAAATTGCTCTTTATTACATTTAAATTAGATTTTTTTTTTATGAAGGAAAGGCTGTGGGTGTTGTCTACCTTGACTTTAGTAAGGCATTTGACACTGTATCCCACAGTGTTCTCTTAGAGAAACTGACTGTTCTTGGCTTGGATGGGCATACACTTCCCTGGGTGAAAAATTGGTTAGATAGTCAAGTCCAAAGAGTTGTGGTAAATGGAGTTAGATGCAGTTGGTGGTTGGTTATGAGTGGTGTCCCCCAGAGCTCAGTACTGGAGCCAGTCCTGTTTAATATCTTTATTAATGATCTGGATGAGGAGCTAGAGTGCACCCTTAGTAAACCTGCAGATGACACCAAGCTGGGTGGAAGTGTTGATCTGCTTGAGGGTGGGGTGTCATGGTTTAGCAAGGAGTCTCTTTTGCTTGGTAACAAGTGGAGGGGCTATAGTGCAGACCCCGGAAAGAGTTCTTGGACCTTCCCTCTGCTCTTGAGTTCAGACTCACCTCCAGCCCTGCTAGGCCAGTCTGGCACCTCTGCAATCACTATTTAAGGATGGGAATTTGAAGTGCTTGAGAGGAGGTGGAGCAGTGGTACAAGATGGAGATGACCATGGGGACTCCACAGTCAGAGAAAGAAGAAGGAAGGAGGAGCATCAGACCAGAGACACGTCTGCAACCCATGGTGAGAATGCAGGCTGTACCCCTGCAACCCATGGAGGGCAATGGCAGGACTGAGAACCACCAGAAGTTCTATGTGAATGCACCTGGAGAGGCGAGAGACTGTGTGAGGAGGCTGCCATGGCACAGGCTGTGCTGGAGAGCCTGTGGGCCGCAGAGCAGCCCCACACGAGAGGCAGAGAGGAGCTGCAGCCTTTGAGATGAATGCACATCGGAGCAGCCCGTGCAAGGCTGCTGGGTGTGTGATTTACCCTGCAGAGGTGTAGGGAGGACTGGTGTCGAGCCCACTTACCCTGAGGAGAGACAAAATAGACTGATTGAAACCCCCATTCCCTGCCCCTCTGAGCCATTCGGTGGAGGAGGAGAAAAAGACACTGGGATCAGGGCTCTGAGCCCAGGAAGAGGGGAGGAGTGGGGAGAAGGTGGTCTTAAAGGGCTGGTTGTACTCTTCGTCATTGCACCATTCTGTGTTGTTTTGTGTTGTTTTGTGTTTTGGGGTTTTATGGTTATGTTTTGGTTGGTGGTGGATTAAATTGTTTTCTGTTTTCTTCCCCAAGCTGAGTAGCCTGGTCTGTTTTGTCCAGGATTGTAAGTGGCAATTCAGCCCTCCCTGCTCTTTGGCAATTCTCAGGTCTGTGGTACTTGAGTCTAATCGTGCTCTTTTTCCCTGGATGGGCCTAAACCAAGACACAGGGAAGCTCTACAGACTGATCCAGAAAGGCTGGATGGCTAGTCCAAGGCAAACGCCATGTGTTTCCATAAGGCCAAGTGCTGAGTCCTGCACTTGGGTCACAACAACTTCCACCTTCCACCAACTTCAGCTACAGGCTTGGAGAGGAGTGGCTGGAAAGCTGTCAGGCAGAGAGGGGCCTGGGACTGTTGGCTGACAGCAGCTGAACGTGAGCCAGCAGCGTGCCCAGATGGCCAAGAAGGCCAAGAGCCTCCTGGCCTGTATAAGGAACAGTGTTATCAGCAGGAGCAGGGAGGTGATCATTCCCCTGTACTCAGCTTTGGTGAGGCTGTACTTCAAATACTGTGTCCAGTTTTAGACCCCTCTCTACAAGGACATTGAGGTGCTGGAGAGAATACAGAAGCAGACTACACAGGTAGTAAACAATTTGGAGCACATCTCATATGACAAACATTTGAAGGATCTGAGGCTGTTTAGCCTGAAGAAAAGAAGGCTCAGGGGAGACCTTATCGCTCTCTACAACTACGTAAATGGAAGTTGAGGCAAGAAAGGAGTCAGTCTGTTCTCCCTAGTAACAAGCAATAGAACAAGAGGAAATGGCCTCAAGTTGCATCAGAGGAGGTTCAGGCTGGATATGAGGAGGAATTTCTTTATTGAAAAGGTTGTCAGCCATTGGAACAGGTTACCCAGGGCGGTGATGAAGTCACTATCCCTGGAGGTGTTTAAGAGACTGTTGGATGGTTGCACTTAGGGAAATGGTCTAGTGGTTGATAGGCTGGGACAAAGGCTGGACTTGATCTTAAGGGTCTCTTCTACCTGAAACAATTCTATGATTCTATGATATCAGAGAGTCCACATAGGCAATTGTCCTCAGAAAGCAAGTTTCTAGAAAACTACTTTTTAAAGAACTCCATTCTAATTATTTTTTCCTTTTTTTTTTTTTTGCTTTTCACATAAAATTTATCAGTTTTTAAATTTTCCTTGTTATTTTCCTCTAGTCAGTGTAAGCCTACTTATGCAGAACCATTAATGTTTTCCTATTTTACTCCTCTGTTCTTTAATATTTGTTACAAGGTTACCAAGTAATCACAGGCACAGATCATAGAATCATAGAATGGTAGAGGCTGGAAGAGACCTTTAGAGATCACCTAGTCCAACTCCCCTGCAGAAGCAGGTTCACCTAGATCAGGTCGCATAGGAACATGTCCAGGTGGGTCTTGAAGACCTCCAAGGAAGGAGACTCCACAACTTCTCTGGGCAGCCTGTGCCACTGCTCTGTCACCCTCACAGTAAAATAGTTTGATATTTAAGTTTGTTTTCTCAGGGACAAAGACTAGATGTTTTTGCTTTACCAGTCCCTTATGCTCCCATTTTTACAGAAATTCAGCCAAATGCATGAGGGTGCTGTGCTGGGCGAGCCTTCCTTCCTCTTCATGACTCCAGGTATTAACTGTTTCTGAAGGCAGTAAAAGGCTTAGCAAGTCTTGCTGAGCATTTGTTCCCCACAGCCCTAGTAAATGAATATGTTCAGAAATATTTCCTAGGTTCCTCTGTTTCATTTCCAGGGTAAATTTCTGGGCCAGCACTCTTCATTCTCAGCACACTCATATTGGCCTCCAGCCAGGGAAAATAGGAGCAAATCAACCACCATCTATGCAATTCTGTCTTTCCACTTTCTCAGTGACTGCTTTTCTCTTCACCTGTGATGTACTTTCTGGAAATCTAATTTGTTTTAAAATGTTCTTAAGCCCACAGAGTTTACCTTCAAATTCCCTAGCTCTCTGTTTTATTTCATTTACCAGTTCTCAATTTCACTTGAGTCAGTTTAAGAACTAAACTTTCAACCTATTACCTAGTGAAGAAGCTCTATGTACTTAATTTATTACCTTATTCATCTCAGTACATTCTACCATTAAACCTTTTGAAGAAAACATTATGACTATTTTGGAATCTGTTTGTTTATTTGGGGATAATAGAGATTTTTATAGCCTTTTTTTTTTGACTAGTTTAAGTTTAAAGTGATTACTTGTAAATGAATCTCATTTCTCTCAGTAAGTTTTGGATTTTATGACAACAGGACCTTCTTCAATGAATGTAATTTGATAGGGCAGGGTGGACTACATCTGTCTCACTATGGCACTGGAATCTTTGGGAATAGACTGGCCGACTTGGTTAAGAGGGCTTTAAACTGAAGGGCTTGGGGACTGGGGTGCAAAATGGCAAAGAACTTTCCATCCCATCTAACAGGAAAACAGTCCAGAGCAGGAAATGTAATGATGAGTGCTCCTCAGCCCCACACCAAGGTGAGAAGCAGAAGGCTGACCACCCTGAGGGAATGTAAAATGAGAGAGGATCCTCTTACACCCATCCAGGGAAACCTGTGTGTTTGAGTAAGCCCCTGCATTGCCTCTACACCAATGCACGCAGCCTGGGGAATAAGCAGGAGGAACTGGAGATGTGGGTGTGGATGTGGGGCTACGACCTCATTGCAGTCACAGAGACGTGGTGGGACAGCTGCCACGACTGGAGCACAGCCATGGAGGGTTATGTGTTGTTCAGGAAAGACAGGCCAAGGAAGTGAGGAGGTAGAGTTGCTTTCTATATGAGAGAGCAAAAAAACCCACAACCAACCCTGAATGGTACTTATTTTTGCAGGGGCTGAATTAGTTTTAGTGGGAAAACTATATACAGAAGTTAATGGCACCACATGGCACCACATAATGGCTAAATCTAGCTTTAGGCATCCCCCGAAATGCAAAAAGGGAAAAAAGAAAACATTTTTCTAGATCTACTGACTGTTTCTGTCATTCAAACACATCAGCCCAGAATTGGAGTCAGCAATAATTGGTTTGGATGAACACTGGTGTCATGGATGCTGCAAATTTAGAGCTATCACTTTACAAAGTAACCTGTTCACGTTATTTTTGAAGCTATGCAGTGTATTACAAGAATCAGAAACAACAGTAACAGAAAACTTGGGCAAATAATTGATGACTCCTTCAAAATATCTTCCAGTTACTTGGGAAACTGCACCTGACGATGTGCAGCAAGTTCCATGTATTACCCTTTTAGTGTTGACTTCAAAAATATATCAGACAGAAGGTCTGACACTAGATGAGTAAGAAAATAAACTGATCACGTAACATTCCTCTGGTAGCTACTGTGTCAAAGTTATTTCCCTTTTGTCTTTGCATTATTTTGAACCTGTGAGGCTGAGTACCACACTTTAAACCCAGCCAGCAGAAACCAGCTGGAAGACTGCCATCATTATCAGTGGAATTGGATTTTTACCCTTGCTGTTTTATTTTAAAAGCCAACATATTGATAAAAAAAGATCTTGCTAGTCTTTTGGCCCCTTGGGGGCAAGTGTAATAATAAAATCTGAGACAAGTCAAGATAAGCATCACTGAAGCAGCCAAGTGCAAAACACAGCTTAACACTAGTCAAGGAAGTCTTTTTAGGCCTATCTGCTTATCTGAAAGGAAAAGAGTTCAGCTGCACTCATTTCTTTGAACTATGCATCTGGCATTATGCCTAGGCTTGCCCACTGGCAGCAGATACAGCCTCTGGAGTCTCTGAGATTTGCTTTAGGCTCCTTTTAAATGGGAGAAAGGTAAAAACTCTATGTTGTGGTATTATGAACTTGAGCACATCACACTGTAACATGGGTGGTCCTGGCCCAGGCATGGTAACACTGCAGCATTTCACTGCTGGTTGCATCCATCTGAAGCTCTAAACTGTCATTGGACGGACACTGCTGTTTTTTATCCATCCTGTTGTGGCAAGGGTGAATAAAATGGCATAGTCTTCTAAGTCATGTGCGTATAGCAGAGATTGTAAAAAAAAAAAGAAAAGAAACAGGCAATCAGATGAAACTCAGATCAAATAGATATTAAATAGATAATACATAGGACAAGAGTTCTGTTGAAGGGACAGCTGTCTTATTCAAAAAAAAAAAAACCACATTAGAATTTTGCATCTAATCTCAAATCTTGTTGGAGGTGAAGTAAAGTTCTTACTTGAAGTCCAGTAATTGCCTTGATCATCTTTGTGTATACTTTTTCAGTGGTTGTGTGAAGTGATTAATTTTCAAGTCTGCTTCTGTTTTTATTTTCTAGAAACTCCCACCCATCCCTCAGATTGTCCATTTGCCCTTACCCTCCAAAAAAAAGGATGAGTTAATTACAAGAATGTTCAACAAAGCCAAACAGGATTGACAAATGCATGGCCTTGTTAGAAGTGGCAATAATCCTATGATAAAGATGTGACTGATAAACTATGTGATAAACTTTGAGAAGAGAGGGGCTCTCCCTAGAAAACATTCTGATATGCTGCATGTGATATCCTGTGATATTTTCAAGAAAACAAGTATCTGTTTAACACACATAAGTATAAAGATATAAAGTGAGTCTACTTTTTAGTACATACTAACTGAAGAGAGACAGTACTCTTGGCAATAACAATTAAATAAAGTCAGGAACAGTCATATTCCTGCATATGATGTCTGACTGTATCTGTCTGTCTGAAAGATCAGATGCAGAATTAGTATGCATAAATTTCCCTCATTTTTGTCAAGTAAAGACAGGATTATTCCAAAAGATATTATCACCCAAAAAAGTTAAAGAAGCATCTCAGATCATTGCAGGCTTTGCAGTAATGAAATTGTTAAACTGTGGACCATTGGGCAAAATTATAGTCCAAATGGTGTTACTCTGGAAGGGATCTGCCTTTATTTACTATTAGATCCAGTGGCAACCTCACAAAGATAGGTAATACTCTTGCCACATGTTTCTAGAGAGCTTTGTTCAGTTTCACTTCTATCTGCAGTAAAAAAAGTTCTTCTGGATCACTGATATTGCTGATTTTTAATTAAGGAACTTAGTGTACTTTGAAATTGTTTAACAAAGATCTAAAAAATTCCTTGTATGACATGGATATGTAGATGAGACATCTATGCTTTATAAAGCAGAAAACTTTAGTGGTTTGGGTCAATGACTCTGTATGAATATAACTCTGAGGCCTGAGCATGCTCTTCTGTGTCTTTTGAAATACAAATCACCAAATCTCTTCATCACAAGGATGTGGCAGTCCCTCTGCTCAGGAGGAAGCAATGTCTTTTTCCAGAACACAAAACTATGAAAGAGGAGAATCAGAAAATGTCAATGCTGGGGCATTGCAGGAGTCAGGGACTGATGAGTGTCAAGAGTGTTGGAGTCTGGCAGGCAGAACCATCCCACTGTCTCATCCAGTATTGTGTGTGCACCACTGACAGCACCAGGCATCTCCATACCTGTGGTCTGAAAGCAGTTTAGGGGGAGGATGGCAGTTTAGGAGGATGAAGGCTCATCACATAGTTATCCTGGCATGTTAACATTTCCTTAGAGAAAATTTTTTTAATGAAAATCCAAAATATCCCTTTTTGACTTTTGTTTTGAAATTATGTGGGCCTTAGGAGATGTGATCTAGTAGAGTAGTCTGAAAAGGAAAAATGGTGTTTTCTGTCTGGTCAAATGAAGTATTTCATTTCCTCTAAAATGCAACAAAACATTTTGTCTTGATTCAACAAAATATTTTCTGTTGGTACAAATACATTTTTTGTCTCAATTTTTTGTTTCAACTAAAACAACCCAAAAATCCACTATTCATATGTCTCTAATATTTATCCTCTGCCTGCTAAGCTACAGAGCTGATGACATTTGTAATAATTTAAATTAAATTATATAACACAGTCTAGTATACAAGAGCTCTACTATTCATTTAAGGCTTTCACTCACTACTGACCTTGGCCAGACTGGAATTACTAACTGCAAGCATGGTGTTCACTATCTCAGGCTTCAAATCAAAAATTTTATTCTGAGCTGTTGAATTATCTGAAGAAACTAACAAAACTCAAAACCAAATTAACTGAATTTTGGATATTTTTTAAGTGCTTTTATTTGTATTATGATGTGATGGTTTAGCCCGATGTCCACCCAGTCAAAAAATCACTCCCCCTTCTAAACTGGATAGGAGAGAGAGAAGTGTAATAAACAGCTTGTGAGTTGACATAAGGACAGAGAGATCACTTGGCAATTAGCATCATGGGCAAAACAGACTCAGGGAGAAAAAAAAAATGATTTATTAAAGAAACAATAAGATCAGGGAGATGAGAAATAAAACCATCTTAAAAACATCTCCCCCCACCCTTCCTCTTCCCGGGACTCCCTTTGCTTTCCCCTTAGCGGCACAGGGGATGAGGGATGGGGATTGTAGTCATTTCATTACAGATGGACTTTGCTGCTGCTTCTTCTCAGGAGGAAGCTTCCTCACACTGCCCACTGCTACACTATAGGGTCCCTCCCCACAGGAGACAGTCCTTCACAAACTTCTCCAGCATAGGTCCTTCCCATGGGCTACAGTTACTCACAAACTGCTCCCATAGGGGCAGCTCCTCACACGCTGCCCCAACATGGATCATTCACAGGGAGAACAGTCCTTCAGGTACTGACTGATGAAGCCTTAGTCCCTCACAGGATCACAAGTCCTGACATCAAACCCGCTCTTACATGGGCACCTCCCCCATGAACTCCCAGGTCTTGCCAGGAACTTAGTCCAGGGTGAGCTTCCCACAGAGTTACAGCTTCCTTCCAGCATCTACTTGCTCCAGCATGGGCTCCTCCACAGGCTGCGAATGGGTCTCTTCTTCCTGGTGGCCTCCATGGACTGCAGGGGGACAACCCACTTCATCACGGTCCTCACCACATATCACAGGGGAGCCTTTTCAGTGCCTAAGCATCCTTCTCCCCCTCCTTCTCCACTGACCTTGTTGTCTGTGGAGATGTTTTCACATTCTCCCTCTCTGTTGCTGTTGCAGTTTTGCAACTGCACAACTTCTTCTCAAATATGGGATTCACAGAGGTGTTACCTCCATCACTAATTGTCCAAGCCTGGGTCAGGTCCACGGTCCAGCTTAGAACTGACTGGCCCTAACTCTGTGAGCTACATGAGAAGCTTCTGGCAACTCTTTGTTTTAAAAAGCCATGGCTTTAAGCCCCCCTGCTACCAAAGAACTTGGCCCAGGCAAAACTACTACATATGAAAATGTTTAGGAGTCTGAAAAAGTAACAAGTATCCTTAATACCTGCCTCTAACAGCATAGTTTCTAAGGACAGTGCTTTGCACTCAAATACTGCAGAACTTCTCTGGTAATTAATAAAAGAAAAGGAGAAAATTATACTCTTATTCACATGATTCCCAATATTGCTGCAGAGGTTGTATTGAATGTTTTCTAAATTTGCTATCTGGATTATTGGACTGAAGAATACTTATCCTCAAAGTCATGCATTTTTTTATTAGGATTATATTACATTTAAATAAAAATATGTACATATGGATGCCAACCTGTTTCAAAGTTTTCTGAGTTAACAAATCCTAGACTTTAAATATGATTTCATGGTACTACGGCTCCAGTATGTGAAAAATATTCACAAGCATCTTTTCTGCTAGCATCAGGCTGGCTAACCTGGAATCTACTGCATTGTCATTTTAAATCAATTTAACTAATTTTACTGGGATGAACCAAAGCTTTCCAGAAGCCTTGTCTTGAATTAAGATTCAGTTTCTGTGGGATTTGCATATGACATTAAATCAAGGCCTTTTTTTTTTTCCATCTGAGTAGAAGTCTTGAGACTTTGACCTGAACTTGTAAGCATAAGAAAAGAAGAGTGGAAAGATTGTTACCATGTTGAAAAAAGCACACACACTGACATCGCTTCTTGTTGGGTACAAATGCATAAAAAGAAATAGGGAGTTCAAGGAAATTTTGAAGATTGCTCTTTAGCAATCTTTGTTTTGATTTGAAGTTCCAAATTAAACATTCCTTCTGCAATGCGAAAGGGTTAAGAAACAAAATTTTGTCTTTAACCCATATTTAAATATTTATGGATGTTTTTAAAAGAAGATGAGGAAGTTGTCTCAGTGGGTATTCTCACAGTCTGCACAAAAAATTTAATAAAACACTCATATTCATATTCTAAAACTTCACAATCTCATTTCTGTAAGATAATGAGATTGTGAAGTCACCAGGTGACTGATTATGATTAGAAATATGTATATAGTGCTGGCGGTTTTGGGGGAAAAAAAAAGAAACAAAACAATCCAGAGCTTCTGAAAGTGTTAATGCAGAACTGTAGAATCTTTTTTCATACCATAGTGTGGTATACTCTAGCAATAAAGAATGTTCTCACATGAAATTGATAACATAATTAGCTTGCTGCTGAAGGGAAAGTGGTATGATTTCTAATATCAGTTTTAGAGGAGCTCGGTGTCAGATATTTGTAAACCACTTTAATTCTGCTTTTGAATTGGTTTAACAGTCAAGAGAAAACCAGTTATATTTAATATTCAAACAAAAAGTTTAATGTTTGAACAGTAAAATTCTTTTTTTCTGCATGGTAAAATAGGTGGAAGAATTGTTTAGATCAGATTAGAAAGAAATAATCAGAAGTAATGGGATAAAATTCAGTGACAGAAAAACAAAGAATGAAACTGTACTGGTTATGTCTAGGCCAGGTTTTGGTAGGGGTGAGGCTACTGGGGTAGCTTCTTTAAATAAAGAGCTGCCAGAAGCTTCCCCTGTAGCTAATAGGGCCAGCACCATTTGGCTCTGAGATGGACCCATTGCTGACCCAGGCCTTGCCAATTAGTGATTGAGGTAATACCTCTGTGAATAATGTAGTTGAGAAGGGGAAGAAGTTGCTGCACAGATGCAAAACTACAGTAGCAGCGGAAGTAAATAAGAATGTGAAAACATCTCCACAGACAACAAAAGTCAGTGGAAGAGGGGGAGGATGTGCTTAGGCACTGGAAGAAAGACTCCCCTGTGGTGCAGACCATGGTGAGGCTGCTGTGCCCCTGCAGTCCTTGAAGGCTATGGGGGAGTAGAAATCTGCCTGCAGCCTGTGAAGGAGCCCATGCCAGAGCGGGTGGATGCCTGAAGGTCCAAGGGAAGACCACACTGGAGCAAATTCCTGGCAAGACCCGGGAGCCCATAGGGAGAGAGGAGACCATGCCAGAGCAGGTTTGCTGTCAGGACTTGTGGTCCTGTGATGGACTCAGGCTGGAGCAGTTGGTACCTGAAGGACTCTTCTCCTGGTGGTTGACCCATGTTGGGGCAGGGTGTGAGGAGCTGGCTCCCTGGGAGGCCCCATGCTGTAGCAGTTTGTAGTGAACTGTATCCCATGGGAAGGATCTGCACTGGAGAAGTTTGTGAGGGACACTGTAGCAGTGGCAAGTTTGAGAAGAAATAATGGCAAAGTCCATCTGTAATGAACTGACTGTAACCCCCATCCCCCTGTGCCACTGGAGAGTCCTGGGAAGAGGGGGAGGTGGGGAGAGGTGTTTTAAAATTCGGTTTTAGTTCTCTGCTCTGTTCTGATTGTTCATTAATAAATTAAACCATTTCTCCCCAAGTTGAGTCTGTTTTGCCCGTGACACTAATTGCTGAGTGATCTCTCCATCCTTATCTCAACTCACAAACCTCTCGTTATATTTCTCCTTTGTCCAGTTTAGGAAGGAGAGTGATAGAACTTCTTGATGGGCATCTGGCATTCAGCCAGGGCTAAATCACTACAGCAACCCAGAAAGAAATTATAACCATGGTCAATTAGAACATGAAGTAGTTTCTGCAGAGCAGAAAAGAAAACTGGAGCATTGGGGTTTCATCAATTTTAAGCTTGTTATAGGAGATGGAGATGATCTGTATGGTATAATTGTCTGAATTGTAAAAAGAATTGACACACTATTTTGCAAGTTTGTGTCATTTCATGGGGTTTTTTTTTAATTTCAGTTCTAATATGAACACATTTCAGCAACACTTGCTGTTCTCTAAACTGAGATTTTTCTCTTCTAAATGCTTCATGTTTGTGTTTATTGTGTCAACATTACAGAGAAATTCTTAGTATTGCCCAAGCCTTAGATCAGAGTGTGTTTAATGCTCATTGCTAATTAATATTTTGGAATGAGAATGTTAAAATTATGTAGCCCCAGAATTTCAAATGAAGTTTAGTGTTTGAATTCCCAGGACTGTGTTGAAAATTTCTTTTGAAACAAAAAAGTGACAGTGACAAGTGGCCGTGGTAATCTGCAAAGCTTTGGCTCATTTCTGTCCTCTGATATACTTGCAGATATCCAAAGCCTACCCTTGTCTATTAAAGCTCTTGCTTCTTGTGAGGCAAGGACAGTCTCTTCATTGTTCTTGGAATACTTGCTCAGGATAGTATCTTGCTATGAAAATGAAGATAGCCTCACAGTAGTGATTAGTAGCTTTTCTTGTCACTGTGAATTGTCTCAGATTTCTCTTCAGTGTGTTGCATTGTGAGGACAATTATAGTCCACTGGAAGATAAAATAAGGATGTTTTGTCATGAATAGAACTCTGAAAGAAGGTTTTTTTTGTGCTTTCACTGGACAATAAGCCTGGAGAAAGTGTCCAGATGCTTTCACTGAACAAGATGGCTCCAGCCTTGTGAAATATTTTCTTGATGGTTGTTAATTTGTGTCCTTTCAGTTCCAAACAGAAAAAAAACCCAGTTACTGTGAAAAAAATGATGAGTACATTATTTAGGAATTGAGATAGAGTGATTTTCTGAATCTTAATATTGAATTTGCTTGATTCTTGGATGAAGAGCTGTGAGTAGAGGAGAACTTCTTTGTCTAGTCAAAGTTTGATCATCTCCTCCCCCTGTTACACAGCTCTCTAATTCTCTGACTTCTGTTTGGATTTGGCATGTGAATATTTGCTACTTTCTCCATGTATGAAATTAGTCTCACTATTACATTATTCTCCATGGTAATGAGATAATACTTAATGAAAGGCAGAACCCTTTTTGACAGATCCCTGGACACAGAACTACATACTGACTCATGCATGAGTCAGAGATATATTCAGTTTTAGTTTTTCAGAGGTGCAAATGGATGTTTTGGATTCAAAATCATGTACAGCAGAGAGCTGCATTTGAATGTTTTAGCTTCCCATAGGTAAAGAACATACTCAAATAAGGTTTATGGAGACTACTTCTCTTTCTGGCAGCAAAATTTGTCATCACAGAGATTGTAACAAGACACTGAAAGAGATAAAGACATATTGGTGAAGGATTTTTTTTTGTTGTTGTTGATCCATTTTGGATCCTGTATGATAACTTTTCTTCATTTCTGTTAGTACAGCCATTGCCATGGTGATGCAGATATAGTGAGCCTGATTCCCCTTTGTTATTCTGTTGTGAATTATTTGCACTATAATGGTCTGGGCAGAGTAAATGAGGGAACAGTGGTGCCTCTGGAAGTCTTCTGCAATAATCTGCATAATGTATTATCCCACATAATGTTAGCTTCCCCAGAAGTATCAAGGTTACACAGCTGACCTCTCCTTTTCCCCTCCTGTAGTGTTACCCCAATGTAGGGAACAGCCTTCTGAAAGGTAAAGGAAGAGGGAGGAAGCAAACATTTCTCTCACCAGGCTGGATATCTGTCAAATCTGGGCTTCTGTATATGACAATGCAGGTACCCATTTGAAACTAAGTAGCTGACAGGAGCAAAGTGCCAACTTTCCACATCTGCTGCCCAATTCTAATAGGTATTTCCCCCTTTCAAAGCAAACCTTCCTCTGAGGAGAGGCAACAGCAGTCCTGAGAACAGGTGCAATGACAATGACCCATTCAGTAAAGGAGGAACCTGCCCACCATGTCAGCATCTTACATAAAAAAAGAGCACTGATTCTCTGTGTCACAACAGCAAAGAAAGAGTGGGAAGGAAAATGGAAAAAAACTCCCTCCTAAGGTTTTATGCACAAAGTAACCCTTTTCTCTTGTGCCTGGACAGACAAAAATGTCATTTAAATGCATCTCTCTGCCAACAATCTATTCACAGTGAGGAGCAATGTATATGATTCATTGTCACTTAAGAGTATGCAGCACAGCAAACCAAAATAACATAGAGTTCTTTAGAAAAGCTGATTTTCCTGCCACTTCCTCAAAGCCATCAAGTAAGACCTTTTTCCACCAGAAAGATTATAGAAAGTCCTTATTTATGGGCCTGATAACCATAGACACACTGAAGAGGAAAACTTATTTACTTTAAACCTGGTATTCTTCACATTCTCTATTTCCTGTTTTTCAGCTTTCTAAGCAATTATTTTAAGCAAGGCTTAAAATATTTTTTCTAAATATATCTACCTATATATATATATAGGTAGATAGATATCTACTGCTGTTTGTCTGAATAACATCTCATACGTGGTAGGATGTCTTGTTACCACACAGATGCAATGAGTAAAAGACTGGGGAACAGCAGAGAGTGGTAAATCCTTAGGTAAGCAGGGAATGGAAAAGGAAAAGCTATGCAGGTGTTGAGAACTAATCCAAAAAGGTGCTGCATCAAACTACTTTTCCATTACTTCTAATCTCTGAAAGCAGCTATGTCTTGTTTAAATATTTTAAGTAGCTATAGCAGCATCACACAAAGCAATGCACACACAGAGTGTTTGGCATGTCTTGGACCAACGTGACCATGACTGGCTAAGCCAAG
The DNA here is from genome assembly GCF_028858725.1 of Colius striatus. NCBI lineage: Eukaryota > Metazoa > Chordata > Aves > Coliiformes > Coliidae > Colius > Colius striatus. The sequence goes on along the minus strand of NC_084790.1, from coordinate 17,977,938 downwards.
GCATAACTGTCCAGTTTCAAGGCAAGCATGGGGGCAAGATACAGTGTACCTTTAGTAAGTTTGCTGATGATACCAAACTGGGAGGACTGGCTGATTCCCCAGAAGACTGTGCTGCCATTCAGCAGGATCTTGACCAGCTTGAGAACTGTGCAGAGAGGAACCTCCTGAGGTTCAACAAGGGCAAGTGCAGAATCCTGCATTTGGGAAGGAACAACCCCATGCACCAGTACAATTGGGTTTTGACCTGCTGCAGAGCAGCTCTGCAGAGAGAGACCTGGGAGTCCTGGTTGACAATAAACTAACCATGAGGCAGCAATGTGCCCTTGTGGCCAAGAAGGCCAATGGCATCCTGGGATTCATCAAGAACAGTGTAGCCAGCAGGTTAAGGGAGGTTCTTCGTCCCTCTCCTCTGCTCTGGTGAGGCCACACCTGGAGTCCTGTGTCCAGTTCTGGGCTCCTCAGCTCAAGAGGGACAGGGAACTTCTGGAGAGAGTCCAGCGCAGGGCTACCAAGATGAGCAGGAGACTGAAGCATCTTCCTTATGAGGAGATGCTGCTGAACCTGGGATTGTTCAGCCTGCAGGAGGTTTGGTGGGGGACCTTATTAACATTTACAAGTATTTAAAAGGTGTATGTCAGGACGATGGGGTGACACTTTTTTTCAGTAATGTCCAGTAACAGATCTAGGAGTAATGGACAAAAGCTGGAACAAAAAAAGTTCCACTTAAACACAAGGAAAAACTTTTTTACTGTAAGAGTGAGGGAGCCCTGGCACAGGCTGCCCAGGCAGGATGTGGAGTCTCCTTCACTGGAGGTTTTCAAAACCTGCCTGGACGTGGTCAGGAGTGACTTGATCTTGTTTAACAGGGGAGTTGGACTGGATGATTTCTAGAGGTCTCTTCCAAGTCCTACCATTCTGTGATTCTGTGAAGTATGCAATGAAAAGCTCTTTGCCTTCCTTGTTTTGTAAACCAAGCTGGTGGTTGTCCCTGGGTAAATGAAAACTTGCATTTGTCTTAATCCAGATACCCTGAGAACTCCAGTAAAGAAGAAACAGTGTGATGCTTCCGGCCATTTCAAGCTCTTATCTGGTTCTGCTAGATCTCTTTCCGGCAGCGGAAACAAGGAGGTGAATGCACAGCATAAACATGCCACAATAATGAACATCAGAGCAGGGAGGGAATGAGAGAGCGACAGCAATTACAATAGCAACAAAATGTCAAAGGGAACAAGTTTTGAAGCAAAGGAAAAATAGGTCAGGCTTTATCTTTATGAGAGTCTGCAACAATGTAAGTGACATCTGAAAGAGGTTTTATTTGAATTGCTCCAGGCACTGTGTTATTTGGCAGTGGATTGTTTCTCCAGTCAGATTTTAATTCTGTTCTATTTTCCAAAAATTCAAAAGATATCCCTCTAGGAGTGTTTTCAGAAATAGCAGCTGGGGGTTGAAGTCACAAACAGCCACAGTGTGTCTTGCCTCCAAATGGATGGGGCTGCATATAGGTCGATCCCTGCAATGTGTGATGCTGCTACAAGTGCACTGCTGTTTCACAGTGCCAGGCTCCTCAATCCATGAAACGAAATCTCTGCAAAATCAAGTTTTCATTGTGTATTTTCAAGCACCATTGTTGCCTCCAGTGCTGCTCTTGTAGCCAGTGGATTATAGACTATTTTGCAGTGACTATCCTTTGAAAATTTGCAGATATCCCTGCAAATTCAATGTCTTTAAAACAATAATTAGAGTTCCAAGAGTGTTTCCTTAATATGGCAAGCCATCATTTTTACCTGCAGGGAAAAAGGGGACTATGTCTCGGATTATAGTTTTTCACTAAGAAATGTATTACTTTAATTTCTTGTTCAGTTGTCATTAATACACCAGACAAAGTCCTGGAACCATTGAAAATCAAAGTAAGCCTCCATAGCTTACACAGTGACAGAATTTCCCTCTGTTTTTAATCTAATATGCCCATTGTCTCCAGATTAATAAAAATTGCTGCTTGCCCTGCCCACCTTCCCCACCTTCCTCACCCTGCCCCGCCCAAGGATTTCTGTCTCCTTTGACATATGTAACATTCTTTTGCGCCAGAACAGCCGATAAAAGCAAATATAATGTCTTCCTTTATAACCTCCAACATGGTATCTTTGCTACTTAATTAAAAAACTCTGCTAGTCTGCTAGTAAGTGTCTTTTCCTGAATGTGTTTTCTTTGGGAAAAGCTGAGTGGAGAAGAATGCTACAATTTTATGTCTGCCTTTAGTTTAAAGAAATGTTTTATCCTTTTGTTCCTGCAACTAGTATTCCATAAACAATTTTTCAAATTACAATAAAAGGCTATTTAATACTTTTTCACTTCAGTACTGCAATTGAAATCTTACCTTCACTAAGACAGACAAAATAAGACCATGAAGGTGTAACATTAACCTAGGACAAAAATATGAGTGTATCACCTGCTATTTGTGTGTATTGGTGACTGCAATGCCTTTCTTGCTTTTCACTCACTTCACATCTTTCTCCTCTATATATAATTTCTAGTACCTGATGGCAATCACTGGTATTTCAGATTTTACAGACACCTTTTCAGGAGATAAAGCTATCCAGAAGAACAGCCAAATAATCTTGGCAGTGAAAATACTCCTTATTCTTCACATAGACAAAGCAAATTTCAGCAACACAAAAGGCTTCATTTGAGTAAATAAGTCCAATGTGACCCTATCTGGACTAGTGCTACAGCATTCTAATCCATTAAAAGAGATAAATTCTATTTTCTGAGAAGAAATAAAAATTGCCTTTACATTCATTCCATGAAGTATATGTAAGAAATGATTAAAAAACTATCTCCACTTAACGTTCAAAAATTCAGCCATTGTACCTCTACAAACTTTGTTATGGTCTGCAAAGTAAGTTATCAGCTTTTTAGAAGGTCTTTATAATACCTTTAAAAAAAAAAAGTTCATAGTGACATGAAACATTTAGACAACTTAGAAATACATATTGTGAGGAGTATTTTCTGTGCTGCTACAACTACTACATAACATATGTATATATATAAATATACATATGTATTTACAGAACCTCTCTTCCTCTTTGTCACACATATACAGTTGACATTCTCCCACAAAAAAAAAAAAAAAAACCAAACCAAAAAGACCTTATATTATTTAAAAACCCATACGCTTAAGAAATCAATCACACAATCACAGCTCATGATCATAATCCTCAAAAAATGAGGTTAATTAGTCTTCGAGACAGAAGACTTTTGCATAGTATGATATTCCTTCTGCTGCTCAGAATCTTGCCAGGCTCCTCTTCTTAACAATTTCTTTGAATTTGTGTAGAAAAAAATAAGGATTGGATACAACCTAATTTAATATCTTGTCTTCCAGAAATATTAATTTTCTCTCTCTCTCTCTTTCTTTGCTGTGTTTTTGGGTTTTTTTCCAATTCATCTTGATTAAAAATATCACTCAGCACTGGTACACTCCTAGTTGCAAGAACATGCCTGTGTCTAGTAAAATGCAATCACGTCAGCCAGCTTCCTCAGCACTCTAGATGCATCCCATCAGGATCCATTGACTTGTGAGCCTTAAGCTTGCCCAACAAGTCTTTAAACTCTTCCTCCTCCACTCAGGGCAAGTCCTCTGCTGTCCAGTCCATTCTCCTGTGCTTGCCGGACTGGGCTTCCCGAGGATTGGCCTTGGCTGTAAAGACTGAAGCAAAGAAGGCATTCAGTACTTCGGCCTTCTCTGCATCCTTGGTCACCAGGGCACCCTCTGTGTTTAATAGGGGGCCCACATTCCCCCTCATCTTCCTTCTGCTGCTGATATACTTGAAAAATGCCCTATTAATGTCCTTAACTTCCCTGGCTAAATTTAATTCTAAAAGAGCTCTACCCTTCCTAGTTGCACCCCTGCATGCCCTGGCAATGTTACTATGCTCTTCCCAAGAGGCCAGCCCATTTCCACCTCTCATAGATGGCTACTTTCTGCCTGAGTTGTCCCAGCAGATCCTTGCTCATCCATGGAGGCCTCCTACCTCCTTTTCCTCCTTTCTTGCGCATTGGGACACACTGATTCTGGGCTTGGAGAAAGTGGTGCTTGAAGACTGACCAGCTCTCTTGGGTACTTCTACCTTTTAGGATCTTATCCCATGAGATCTGTCCAAGCAAGCCTTTGAAAAGGCCAAAGTCAGCTAGCCTGAAATCCGGGGTCACGGTCCTGCTTTGTGTCTTACCTCTTCCACACAAGATCTTGAACTCTACCATCTCGTGGCCGCTGCAGCTGAGGTTGTCTCCAACCTTCACATTCCCAACCAGACTCTCCTTATTTGTCAGCACCAGTTCCAGCAGCACACCCCTCCTTGGTGATTCCTCAATCATCTGTGACAGGACATTGTCATCAATAATCTGTAGGAAACTCCTGGACTGTGTGTGCTTGGCTGTGTGGCTATCCCAGCAGATATCAGGGAGCTTGAAGTCCCCATGAGGACCAGGGATTGTGCTCATGAGGCAGCTCTCAGCTCTTCATAGAAGATCTCTTCCACTTCCTCCTCCTGACCAGGTGGCCTGTAAAATTCCAGACTTTTAGGGTTTTTTTTCTTCCACTCTTTCCTCTTCCCAAAACAATCTTGAAGAAAGACAGTGCTGCAATGAAAGGAGAGCTGGTATGAAATGTTACAGCTTGTTGCTGTGGTAAGTTTATGTGTGTGCCTGACACATGTTTTTCTCTGACAGCTGCCATCATATCTGCTCAGTTTGATAGTCAAAATAATGCTTTTATTACTTTGTGCTTTGCAGATTAATCTGAATTTTGGAGAATCAAATTTACTTTATTTGCTTTGTATAACACCAGCACTAACAAGATACTACAAAACATGTTCAATTTCAGGAATTATTACAGTTGTTGGAGATGTGAGACACTGATAGAAAGTGGCTTGACTTTGACAGAGCTAAATTGCCACTGTAGAGCTTGTATTAGCTGAAAAAAAATCCTGTCACTGAATTCAGCACTGAATTGTGCACAGTACATATACAATGTACCATTTCACTACCTTTTCTTCTCAAGAGTGTAAAGCAAAATATAAAATATTTGCTTCAAAATATTTTGAGTATTCTGATTTTTCATATACTATTCAAAATTCAGTATTAAGTCACTTATTTAGCAAATACCACTCAGGTGTATGTGAACCTCCTTTGAAAAAGAATTTGATTGGGGGAAAGCTAGCTCTTTTTCAAAGAATTTCCTACTGTTAAGGTACTCAAGCAGAATGGACACTTTAGAGTACTTTTGCTTCAGATTCATCAAGAGGAGATGGTAGGAATCCATCTAGGAGGGAAAATGAAATAGTGAAGTGTGCTTATCCAGATGTTCCTGTGTGGAAACAAGAATATCTTTACTTCTCACACAATCTCAATTCCAATTGTTTCTTTATGTAAACTGATAACTTCCTGTGATAAATTATGGTTTGGAATATCATATCACTCTGAGTTAACTAGTACAAACATTGATCTAAATGCAATGCTTCAGTGTTATTGAACTACTTGAAACAAGACAGTGAATCATGTGGAGGGTAGAAGGAGTTTTGGGGGGTTGAATATGTCTCTTTCATCTTGTTTCAGTAAGACTACACACAAGTACCTACCTTTCTACCTCTAAACCCCATTAACAAATTCATCCCACTAACAGAAGGCTTCTTTTCAATGTCATTTTTGTAAATGATATTAAAAACCTGTGATAGTAAATGAAGGGGGTACCAACCATCAGTGTCTTGAGACTGTTTTTATAAAGAATAAAAAAAAAGCATCTGTGAGTGATCCTATGTGATATATCAAAGGGAACTGTTCCCAACTGGTAGAGGATCATAGGAAAAAGATGAAATAGGGAAATGGCAGCTTCTCTTTCCTCAACGACCACAGAGAGCTACTTTCAAATGACACCTAGGACTGCTTAATACGTCCCAGTCTTTCACTGAAATATGTCAGATTGCAATGTGCCATATTATGCATGAAGACTCATTGTTTGTTTCTTTACCTTCAAACTGTATTCATTTTACTTTGAGAAATCAAGACCTGGAATCTGGAAAAGCAGGTACCTTGAAATACAATTAAATCAGTAGCTTCCTGAGAATGAACTCAGTACCTTAGCTTACTGCTGCTTAGCAATTAAGAAAAATGTGGCCATGGGATTGTTTTTAAAAACTCTGTCATTATCAATTACTTTTTTCTTTGCCCTCAGAATAGAGAAATGTATGCATTTGTTTCTTTTCTGTACTATTTTCCATCTGAAAAACTCTCTCTCCCTGACTGTCAACAGTGTCACTTCCCTTTTTCCCCGTGATGGGTTTCTACTTCTTCTTATTTTGAAACAGAGGTGCTAATTAATCTTCCCACATTCAAGCACTGCAAACATATTTCAATTTCAAATGAGATAAGACCCACGCTTAAAACGCCCACACTTACAATTTTAGATAGCTTTGTACCACACATTGTAACTGGCCTGAATTTTCTTCATGACATTGACATTATCAACAATGAGCTTGTAAAGCTTTATGTCTAATAGGCAGGCTCTACATAATAGCTCACCAACTTGTAGAGGAGTTAAGAGAGTTGGAAATGTACAGGAAAGAGAAAATTAAGAAAACCAATTACTATTTGCCTGAATACTCGGCTCCTGCTTTTCAATATCCACATACATTAGGCTATTCAAATGCATGCCACTCATTTCATTTACCAAAATCTGCAGGACTGTCATGCCTCATTAAATTATTTACTTGGTTATTTGTTTAACTCATATTTAAGGCAAAGAGGCACAAAATAAAGTGCAGGAAATTCCATTTAAATAGAACACTTTTTTTCTGTGAACTTGAATGAGCACTGAACTATGTTGCCCAGAAAGGCTGTATATTCTTCATCCTGGGAGAAATTCAAAACTCAACAAGACATCTCTTTGGGCAATGTTGAGCAGAAGGTGAGACAAGATGATCTATAGAAGTGTCTGTGACTTGTAAATTGTAGTATTTGCTAAGTGTGTTGTGGATTGACTTCAGGGTCTTGCTGGCATCTTTTTAAGTTCTGGAAGACTATAACTGTCTTCTCTTCATAGGAGAATTAAATGTATTCCTTCGCATTCCTTGCATCAGCTTACATCATCACTTAGTTGGCATGAATATTCATAGGTAACAGATCAATGAAGGGTCTGAACCTGAGCAGCTGAAGATTCCAGTTCTGCCGTACTCACATTTCAATATCTGATTTTTACCTCTGCTCAGAATCCCTTTTTTTGTCTCCTCCACTAACCTTCTCCTCTGACAACTTATTATTTGCCTTCATGTGGCACTTGTGTCTCCAGTGAGTTCGAGTCTCTGTTGTGTTGGATAATGTCACAACCCCTGGATTTTCCATCCAGCAAACTAATAACGCCCCTTCTCTCATTAGGCTATACTGCAACACCACAGGAGTTAGATAACATTGTATGCCTGTATGCCTGTATGCACTATTGATCAACACTGGACCTCAAAACCTAACCCCAGCTATAAACAAAATAAAAGGGACTGTTAGCTTTGCAACACATACAGAGAAGTGAAGTAGGGATAGAGAATATATTTCTGAAGAAAACATGAAACTCATTTCCAAAATCCCACTCCAGGACTATCACTGCCTGACAGGTTTTCTTCTTGCATATTTTCTTCACCAAAACTCAGATCACTGTGTCATTTCCAGAGTTTGTTGTTATCAATACTAAAGCTTTGGATCCAAATAAGTTAGGATATACTTTTAAATAATCCATTTTAAAGTCATGTAAACCAAGATGTGAGACAATGATAACTTAGAAGGCCATAAAAATCCATGAATAAACCACAGACAAAAAAGGCAACAGGAGCACTACTATCCTCATCTGCCCTTGTCTCTATAAGTTACAAGGACAGGTTTGCTGCCTCTGTTAATTGTCATGACTGATTTTTTGCTTAAACATCTTCCCAAGTAATAATCCACCAGAGCACCTGTCCCTAGAGCTCACCCCTCAAATCAGTAGAAATCCCAGAAAGATGAATTTAGAAATGGAAAAGGCTGAAGGAAAACATTGAGGTTCTAAAGATATTCTGGATTTTGAGGGTGTTTTATTTCCAATGTATAATTTGGGATGAGATTTCTCAAAAGATTTGTTGTGATTCTTAAAATATTGTTTCTCACTATAAAAAAAAAAAAAAAAAAAAAAAAAAAAAGAGTGCACAGGTCATTTGTTTACATTTTCCCCAAAGGGCTTTGAATATTTTCAGGAAGAAATTGCTCTAAATACCATGCAGTTTTCTCTAAAATGTTCCATAACTTCAGTGTCCCTGTTAAGGAAGGATGGTATGTACACATATAATGTGTCAAAATTATTCTAAATTGCTGAAAGAATCCTACAATTTTGTGAAAACATAGTAAAAGCTTCTGAGAAGGAAATGTCTTTTCTGTCTTTGGTCAAGAGGCCCAAAGTCTGCAAGAATCTTTCTTTCTGTACTGTTACAGAAAGTAAGACATAGGGAAGTCACGTGGGTAAAATGGTCCAGAATCTACTCTCTCCGGTGGAGAGGAAGTGATTTTCTGATACTTCAGTTTTAACCGCCTACAGTGTCAACTAATTGTCTGTTTCTGAATGTCTTCTAGCAGTCTTTAGGAAGTTCCTTCTTTAGGTTCATACCTAAACACTACTGTTTGCCATGAAGCCTTTTTATACTGGTTTTAAACACCTCCTCTTCACCACTACGTGCCCAAATCCCTCCTGATGTTAATACAGCTCTCCACACAAAATATGACTACTCATCTCAAGACCCAGTGAAAAAGGCCACATGGGTGACTAACAAAGAGAGAGCAGTGCTAGATATGTTACAGTTGGATGAACCAATAGAAGAGAGCTCATGATTCAGCCTGTAAGATCCAACTGTAGTTAACCTTGGGATGTTTCAGAGGTAACAACTGTAGCTGCAATAGGGAATTGGTTAAAAATATCATAGGTTAATTACTGCATTAGCCCTCTACAGCATGGTCTGAAATCATATATGGTAGAGAAAGTCCATTATTGCTGCTGTCCTCTGACAACAATGTCAGCAATGAGGCTTGAGCTGCCCTTCATAATGCACATTTCTACAGCTGTCATTCTGCAAAGGAAGTGTAAGAAGAAAAAGAAGGAAAGTGGCTGAAAATTTTGATTAAATTTTGATAAAATTTTGAAAATTTTAAGTTTTTCTAATCACAGTGAAGTGAAATTTGTTTAAGAGCTCTGTAATGCCTATGTGCTCCACGTAGTACACCTTCCATCAAGGTGCTAATTTCCTTGCCTCTGGTGGCAAAAAGTAAAAGTAACACTTTCTTAAACCCAGATGTTAGGGTATCAAAGAAAATAAAACAAAAGGAAGAAATTAAGTGAATGTAGTGTGTAAAGGGAAAACACATAAAATGATAATGATAGGAAAAATTACACCAGAAAATGGAAATTAGTACATGAATGGAAATAGTGAAATGACAATTTTAAGTCACTATCTGAAATTCCTGTAAAAATATGACTTATGTGCATGTCAATCAATGTCAAGACCTGGCTTCTACTCTAACAGAAACAGAATAATAATATATAGCTATATTACTTTCACACAGTTACAATATTTGCAGCCTGGTTTTGAAGAATTTATTTCTCAGTAAGATTCTCTTTAAATGATTGTTAGTGAGGAGCAAATGTGTTTCCATCTAGCCTTATCCAGCATGTACTCTATTGTTAGCATCCATTTCACTCCCACCAAAGCCTCTATAAAAATCAAGGTTTGTTTATACAGTATGTGTGGGGGACCATCTCTGGTTTTGAAATTTTGATTGTATTTGAAATCTAAAGAAGGCAGAAAAACTGACATGTTGCTTTCCAAAGAGCATTTCCATTAATCAAGATAAATATAGCCCTATTCCTTCTCCAGAACTATTGAGAAAAGTCTTACCCCACTTGGGGATTGCCTGTGTTTCAGCAAGCTGCTTTCTATTCTTCTGCAGAAGGGGAAGGTTCCAAATATTATGAGGATTTAGTGGGAAGGATTGTGTGTGTTTAAAGTGCTCTAGGAGAACTAAGGTTCCCGTACCGGCAGAGGAAGGACATACCTGCTGTGCCTTCTCTGAACAGGGAAACAAGAAAAGTAAAACACTTTACACCTCTCACCAGCTGTGGGTTGTGAGTCTCTCTCCAGTAGCAATGAAAAGGGCTTAAAAACATTATGTGAGCTTTTCAGTTTCACCTTTACTGGATGGTAGATTCCAGAGGAACATGTTTTTCTACTGACCCTCTAGCTCTCAGATGGTGAAAAATGTAGATTTTTCTGACTCCCTAAGGGAAATGCTAGACCTCTGTGATACAGTGTCTCAAAATCACTTCCTCCACTATTTTCACCAAGGTTTGGCAGAAAGATCCTGTTTTGGACTTCTTGGAAGAAGACACTGAAACTAGCAGCTGGTCTATAGCAAGATTTGTCCTCAAGAAAGGCAGACAGATCTCCCTTCTTACTCAAAGACAGAATTCCTGTGTGGCTGGGAACTGGGACTTGTGTTTCATGACAGAGGGAAATCAAAACATCTTTTAATTTGTTTATAATTGTCACAGACTTTCTTCTCATTTATCTTTGTGTTGACAGCCTGAAGACCTTTTCAAAGTCTTGGTCCAGGCCACCAACTACCACTGTAATGTTGAGTAAAAACAGTGAATATCTTGAACAGCCTACATTATGATTTGGAACTAAATAAATTACCTTTTTCTCACACACACATTCCACTTATCTCATCTACATTGGGGAAGAAAACTAGGTATTTAAAATACTTTCAAGGAAGGTAACCATGCCTTTTTCTGACTGTAACAGTCTTTTTTACTCTAAAGGGAGAAAAGCAGATAGTATCTCGTTGGACCTTGGAATGCTCCCTCTTGAAAATGTGACCAGAATTGATACAAATCTAGAAAAAAACTTACTTGAAACATTTAACTTAGTACTGGATGTGATAACTAAAAGAAGTGAGAAAGTTGTGAACAAATCTTGGCAGGGGAGTCTATACCCAGAACTGAATATCATACAGATGATATTTCTTCTCAGCTTTCACCCTTCCCAACATTATCTTTTTGAAAAAGGAAGTGTAAAAATTTGGACCACATGCAGCAAATGCTAATAAAAGATCAAGGAAATTTAGAATTTGAATTCCCACAACAAGCTAAAGGTTTTAAAACACAATTTACACAGAAGTGTTGTAGACTAGACACTTTCCTGCTTATCAAAGATTGCTTCTTAATTAAAATCAGAGTTCTCATTTTTATACTGTGATGACTTTAGCTCCCATTTCCCAAGCAGTATTATTTGATCCACTCAACAGAATTAGAATTTCTCTGTAATATGACATGGAATATTAGTCTCTTGAAATATCGAATAGATAGGCACATGAATAATCTGATCACTGTCAGGGAGACTGAATGTACTGGAGTTAGACAAAAGTAAGATTATTTATCTCTCTCTAATATTTTTCATTGGTATTGTTATTGAGGCCAAATCTTACAGTGCTTATTCTAAAATACCACTGAAAAACATAGCATTGTATTTGTTATGATCAAAGCCTAAGAAGCCTCCACAATTTGGTCCATTATAATTTTATATTCATTTGAATAGTTACTCAGAGCTCCCTGCTGCCCTTCTCTAAAACTCATTCTTCCACTAAACAAAAATACACAGTGCTGGCTTCAAAAGTCCAACAATGTATAAGACCTGCTAACACTCACTGAATGCTTAACTTATAGCACATCAGCAATCCCACAGCACTTCAATGGACTGCTTTCTGTACTTTGGCAAATCTTGCCGTTTATGTGAGAAGGCGAGAAAAATATTGTGCAGCAACTTCACTGTGAGGATCAGGTCTGAGCAGAAAGATTTGTGTGATTTTCATAGGTTTTGCTGCTGCTCATAGTTATCTTTCATTTATTACTGTACCAAGAAACACACAGAAAAAAAAGCCATCAAAATCAACATTGAAGAAAAGACTCATCTCTTTCCTAAGATCATAGAATCATAGAATGGTAAGGTTGGAAGGGACTTTAGAAATCGTCTAGTCCAACACCCCTGCAGAAGCAGGTCAACCTAGGTCAGCTTCTTATTTCACTTAAGTTGGAAAAAGCACAAGAAGCATTAGAAATGTTTAAGTTTTAGGTTGCAACATGTGAGAAAGATGCTTAAGCCCAGCAAAGAAAAGAATGGAAGTTGACAAAGAAGTGATAGTTCAGGAAGAAAAGGTGTGATATTGTAACCGAGAGCACTCCCAGAAGATTGTAAGAGAGATAATGTAATCATTATCAGTTTTGATTTTTTTTTAATTAATATTTGTTACCTTTATGAATAATTTGTTGGTATGGACTTTTGTGAATGCACATAAAGAGACGAATTCTGAATTGTCCTTGCATGAATCCTGAAGTGAGAGTAAGAGCTCAAGAAAAGTTTCCAACTTACTCCATTGATTAAAGACCACAGTTGTGGAAGGAGGGAAGTATAAATACTCACAGGCTGTATCTGTGCTGTCTTATAAAAGCACCCCTGCCTACGCATACTCAAGGTAAGATTCCTTGACCACAATGCCTTTATAGCGGATAACCTGCTGAAGTAGCTCAGACTAGGAGGTTGCCTGGCCTTGGCATGATCCCTTCACCTCTCTCCAGGCAGCGTGGATGTCCCAGAAGAAAAGCAATCTGCCCTGCCAATGTTGGCATCTGTCAACACACATTGCACAGCAACAACATGCCCATGGGCACAGCAATGCTGTGCTGGATGTGCCCCTATTTCAGACTCCCCCTGGGATGTGGAGAGATGTGCTCACCAGGAGCACTGCATCACGTGGAAGGGATGAATCCTCTTGGGTGGTGTTTGCCTTTCTCAGTCCAGGATACCTGTCCCACTCCCTGGCTGTAAGCTGTGTTTGCCCCAACAAATTGTATTGGCACTGATGTACCCCAGAACCGATCCTGCTGGCCCATGCCCCTACTCTGAGGAAGCTGGAGAAATTGTGGACTAAGAGTTGCCAGGCAACACACATTTACTTAGCAACTACTTGCTTGCAATGCAAGTAAGCAGCATAGCATGCTTTGCTGCCAGGGTTACATAGATATGGACATCTACTGCTGCTTCACACCTTTGTAAGTCTTGCACACCTACCCTGCTCCCTTTACCTCCCAGTCAGCTCAGTCTGGGATGCTGTTTCATTTCTGAGTGACTATTTTCTCTGTCCTACAGCCTTTCCCACAGACACAGATAAACGTCAAGAGTGTTATTTGTTTTCAGGACACATACAAGGCTGTACATATCCCTCCATTTCTGGCCTACATGTCTCTTAACCTTCTCTCACTTTCTCTCTGCACTGTAGCCCCATGTGCTACTGAAAAAATAGCACATACAGCTCCATAATAGTGGCACAGATCTTCTTCCTTGGGGACAACACTGGCCAGATCAGATATCTCAGAAGATGTCAAAAACAGCGTTCAGAGAAGCCTAGAATGCTGTCCAAAGTACACAAGAAGTCATATCCCTAAGTCTTTGTGCTTTCATTTGTCCCTCAGATGGTTTCAACTCTCATAGGCAGTGCCAATCATCCCTTTCACGTGGATATGTCTTCAGATAATCTGGCTTTGCTGGGAGAACTGTACAATAAGTCTAGTGATTCTATCATGATGGACCTGCTGGGCAGGAATGCTGAAAACAGCAGATGGGGACACTCTGTGCTTTTGATAGAAGGGAATATTTCTGTATGAGGAGCTAGTGTATTTACACAAAGCTATTCTGGTCTCTTCCACATTCTTCTTGCTCCTGAATAGTGCAAATGGGATATACCTACAAGATGCAAAACTGATCAGGCAAAACTGATCTCTGCAGCCAAGAACTCAAGACTCCTTGTTCATAGGGTTGCTGCAATGGAAAGAGGAAATGAGCACTAGTGTAGACTTCTCTGGGCCTCGTTGCCAGGTTGGACCCAGTCAATATCATGTTCCTGCCTGGAACATGATATTTTACTTTACTACCCGTGTCGTAAACTTAGAAAACCTATCACTCTTTCATCTCAGCTACAGATGCAGTGCATAGACTATCTGTTGTCCTAGTTGCAAATATGGTGAGTTAGAATGATTAAATGCTCCCTAACTGTATCACAGATCACAGAATCACAGAACTATAGAATCTGAAGGGTTGGAAAGGACCTCAAAAGTTCATCTAGTTCAACCCCCTACCAGAACAGGACCACCTACAGGAACTCGTCCAGGTGGGTTTGGAATGTTCCCAGAGAAGGAGACTCCACAACCCATCTGGGCAGCCTGTTCCAGTGCCCCGACACACAGTGAAGAAATTCTTCCTTGCATTTCTTTGGAACCTCTTATGTTCCAGCTTACACCCATTGCCCCTTGTCCTATCATTGGACATCACTGAGAAGAGCCTGGCTCCATCCTCCTGACACCCGCCCTTTATTTATTTGTAAACATTAATGAAGTCATTGCTCAGTCTCCTCCAAGCTCAAGAGTCCCAGCTCCCTCAGCCCTTCATCATATGGGAGATGTTCCATTCCATCATCTTTGTGGCCTTGCATTGAACTCTCTCCAGCAGCAACCTGTCCTCCTTGAACTGAGGGGCCCAGAGCTGGACACAATATTCCAGATGCGATCTCACAAGGGCAGAGTAGAGGAGGAGAACATCTCTTGCCCAGCCCTTCTGATACACCCCAGGATGCCATTGGTCTTCTTGGCCATGTGGGCACACTACTGGCTCATACTCATCCTGCTGTCCAGCAGGACCCCCAGCTCCTTTTTCCCTACTTTACTCTCTAACAGTTCACTCCCCAACCTGTACCAGTACTTGGGGTTATTCTTTCCCAGATGCAAAATGCCACACTTGCCCTTGTTGAATTTCACTGGATTTCTCTCTGCCCAACTCTCCAGCCTGTCCAGGTCTCATTGAATGGCAGCACAGCCTTCTGGTGTGTCAGCCACTCCCCTCAGTTTAGTATCATCAGCAAACTTGCTGACAGTGCCCTCTGTTCCCTCAGCAAGGTCATTAATGAATGGATTTAACAGTACTGGTCCCAGCACCAACTCCTGAGAGACTCGACTAGATACAGGCCTCTAACTAGACCCTGTCCCATTAATGACAACTCTCTGCCTTCTTCCCTTCAACCAGTTAACAACTCACATCACTCCCTGACAATCCAGCCCACAGTTTCTCAGTTTTGCAGCGAGGATGCTGTAGCAGAGGGTATCAAATGTTTCACTAAAATCCAGATAAACCACATCCACTGCACTACCACCACCTACCCACCTTGTTATGTCTTCATAAAATGCTGTCAGGTTGGTCAAACATGACTTGTCCTTGGAAAAGCCATATTGGCTTCTCCTAATGACCCTCTTGTCCTTTCTATGCCTGGAGACAGCACCCAGGATAAATTGTTCCATCACCTTTCCAGGGATGGAGGTGAGGCTGACCAGTTTGTAGTTACCTGGCTACTCCTTCTTGCCCTTTTTGAAGCCTAGAGTGACATTTCCTTCCTCCAGTCCTCAGGCACCTCTCCTGTTTTCCACAACTTACTGAAGATGGAGAGTGGTTTAGCAATGACTTCTGCCAGTTCCCTCAGCACCCACAGGTGCATCCCATCAGGGCCCATGGATTTATGTACATCCAGACTGCTCAACTGATCCTTAACCCAGTCCTTATCAACTAAACAAGAATCCTTTAACCTGACTTCCTCTGGAGTCTGCGCCTCCTGAGGACAGTCTCCAGCAGTACAGACAGAGGCAAAGAAAGTGTCCTCTGTCACCCTGGCACCCATCTCATTCAACAGTGGGCCTACATTGCCTCTAGAGTTAGTTTTATCTGCAATGTATTTGAAGAAGCTCTTTTTGTTGTCCTTGATCTCCGTTGCAAGATATAACTTATTAGGCTTTAGCTTCCCTAGTTGCCTCCCTATATCCTCTGACAACAGCCTTATATTCATCCCAAGTGGCCATCCCTTCCTTCCATGATCTACAGACTCTCTTCTTCCACTTGAGTTTGCCCAATAGTTTCCTGCTTAACCATGGGGGTCTTCTGGCTCCCTTTCTTGATTTTCTGCCTGCTGGGATGCTCTGATCCTGAGCCTGGAAAAACTGATCTTTGAATATATACCATCTATTTTGGGCCCCTTTATCCTCTAATACCCTGTACTATGAGATATCCCCCAGTAATTGCTTGGAAAGGGCAAAATTGGCCCGCCTTATGTCCAGGATTGTGATCCTGAAAGCTACCATTTCATACTCGCTGCACACAAGGCTGCCCTCAGCCTTCACTGTTTCAACCAGACTCTGCTTGTTTGTGAGTACAAGATCGAGTAGTGCCCCTCTCCTAGTTGGCACATCCACCATTTGCGCCAAGAAGTTATCATTAATGTACTGAAGGAACCTCCTGGATTATAAGTAGCTAGCTGTGTGGGTCTTCCAGCAGATGTCTGGGTAGTTGAAATCCCCCATGAGAACCAAGGCTGCTGAGTTTGAGGCTTCTCCCCGCTGCCTGTAGAAGGCCTCATTAACTTCCCCATCCTGATCAGGTGGCCTATAATAGACACCCACTATAGTGTCATACATGCTAGCCTGCCCCTTAATTCTCACCCACACACTCTCAACTTTCCCCTCATCCTCACCTGGACAGAATTCAGTACCTTCCAATTGCACTTTCACATAAAAAGCAACTCCACCACCTCACTTGGCTGGTCTATCTTTCCCAAAAAAGACACAGCCATACAAGACCACATTCCAGTCACATGAGCTATCCTAACATGTCTCTGCAATTTCCACCAGATCACAGCCCCTTGCTCCTACTGACTTCCAGCTCCTCCTTTTTATTCTCCATGCTGCGTGCATTGGTATAGAGACATTTCAAGAAGGAAACTGATCAGGTAGGATTTACCTCTGACATTGGCTTGCCACCCTGAACTCCCACTGCCTTGGAAACATTCCACTGACTCCAGCTGCCTGGCTCATAGCTCATTCCAGGACATGTAAGAGTTACTTGACAAGTAATGTGGCCAAAATGAAAAATTTCTGAATGAAGTCATACATCCTGTGATCCTATTAATAGTAGTCCTAAGTGAGACTGGTTTTTTCTCTCTGGGATTGCAGCAAGCTGTGTCCCTGATTTTCTCCCCAAACTGGGACAGTTCTCAGGGCAAGAGTTCACTACTTCCAAGACCATTAATGCTGTTGAAGGGCATTATCTGATGATGAATGCTGGTAATGGAGGACAGTTCAATTCACTGCAATCATGTTTTGTGCAGAATTCAGATTAAGGATCCAGGATTCAGAATTTAAAGATCATTTGGTACCAACAATTTATTGCAATTGGTAAATGAAAAAAAATTAGGTTAGCATATGTGCATCTGTGGGTGTGATTTGATTTAGAAGCTTTGTTATGTATGAAATTTATTATCTTTAAATCATTAACTAAATAATTTTATTGATTATAGAAAAGACTATTCAATCACTTTTATAATTGACCAATGATTAAGTATTGTTAAGGAGGTTTTCCTTACTCTTTGGGTTAACATATTTGACATAAACCATTCACCGAGCTTGAGACTACATCTGTATCCAGCCATATTCCAAACTTCTCTCTGAGAAGGAGTGCAGACAGCAGGGAGGTCCATTCTGAACCTTGTAATGGAATGGTCTTCCTTATCCTTTCTGTCTTCCATTGCTATACTCATTCTAAATGTGGGAATAAAGAACTGATAATTGGCAAAAAAATGTAAATCTACCTTCAGAGTATGAGACTGATTGCTGGTGAATGAAGTAATGTTATAGAATGCCTGGTTGTGAGTGTGAGAAGAAGCAGTGTGAGAGTGGAAAACAGATAAAGCCTGAAGGTCAGCAAGATGTAAAAGTAAAAATAGATATTATGTGACTTTAACAATAAATTGGGGGCTTGCATACAGCAGAGCAGCACTTGTTCATGGTAATGCTCCCCCTTCAGCAAACCTGAGTGGGTTTAGTGTGTTCCAACGTGTTGCCTCAATCCTGACTGGCCCGAGACCAGCACTAAACAAACCCTAAATCTATCTCTCTTTGTATGTTTCTTCCCTGTAGTAAGTATGGAAATGAACTTTGCCACTGAACTCTGTTGAAGTCACACATTTACAAATTCATATTAAAGTCACTTTTGCTAATACCTTTCAAGGTGTTTCTTTAAGTGATCTAAGCTCTAAATCACTCCCCCACAACAATAAGCTACAGTATGAATCAGAGAAATTATTGTTATTTTAGTGGTATTGCCAACATTTACTGCCGAAAGTGTGGTGCTTTCTTTCAGAATTTGTCTTGTAGCTATGCTTTTTCTTTGGGATGTCACAGTAGTAGTTGTTTGTGAAGGGTTGCAGCCTGATCAAAAAAAGCATACAAATGTAGCAACAATTTTGGACTATAATTTTTTTTTTTTCAAGTGCTACTCTTCAAGGACCACAAAACCATTCAGTTTGTTCATGATCTCTGTGGTGGGAAGATCTTTTGTGCTGGAATCTTGTAGAAAGTAAGATGGAGCACTTTGACAGTCTTTTGTCTTCTGACTTGATAAGAGGAATCCTAGCTCCCCAATTTATCCCACCTGATAGATTTTGCCTGTTACACCACTGCTGATAGGTGCTTGTGGTTCTGCAACAGACCTTTACAATTTCTCCACAGAGAAATATATCAGGTTACGTATCAGCATCTGGGCCCAACATCATGTACCAGTGAGAGGGTGATTACCAGAGCAATGTCCTGAACGTGGAGACCTGGGGATAGATCCAGGTGTAGTCTCTTGTTCCACAATGACTTTTAGGTAGTATGATGTCAACACGCATTCACTGTGTGTGCTAGTAGACAGGCTGCTCTTTCAGGGGTACTAGAAAGAGCAAAAAGTCTCAGGATGCAAGTGTGTCTCATCCCATTGTGGTTCTTTTTGGCTCTGTCTGCTGCTCTCTGTGCTGAGCCACTGTGGTGTCTCTTCATCAGGATGGTGTGGTCAGTACATTGTATTGCATCTCAGGAGAAAGGCACATGGCATCTCAGGAGAAAGGCACATGGCAGTAGCTGCTGCCATGGTCTGTGGAAATGGGAGTGCTCCCAGGAGTGCCACAATCAACACGAAGTCGATGTGTCCATGATTAGTGGGGGAACTTGGAAGACAGTCACATGCAGTCACCTTCCAGCTGTGGTCCTGAAGGCCAGTTAATAGGAGATGTGGTCACTGAGTAGCACTGTGTTATTCTGGGTTATTTTACTTGTTGCACAGGGAAACACAAGTCTCCTCATGTAACTGGTAAAACAGGCCAAAGTGAAATTGATATCTAAGCAAAATATCCAAATATAACTCTAACACAGCTTAATCCATTCAGCAGAGGCACTGTACAACAGAAGAAAAATGGTGATGAACCTGGATGAGTAAGTACAAGTCATGTGCCACTTATTTGAAATCAGAGAAGCTTATTGTAATCCCATACACAGAATTCCAGTTTGGTTCAGAGCAACAGCCAATTTAAGCTCATTTGTCATTTGTGACAACTGATTTGTAAGAAATAGCAATTGTGCTCAGAAGAAGAATCAATGTCACTCTGTATGTCCTTGAAGAAATTAGCTTCTTCTAATGGACAGAAAATAGTGACTCTGTTCACATGCAAGAAAAAAGAAAGTTGAAGGCCTTTAGTTGATGCTCAAGTAGGTGGGAATTTATACTAGGTGAATTCTCCTGCTTCAATGACTTGACTTGTATGTTTTTCATCCAACCATGAAAGTATGGAGCTGAAAAGAGAAGAGTTCATGTAACCTACATACTGTGTTAGGAAACAATTACATGTAACTAGATTGTCAAAGACAGATATTCATCCAACTTCTACATTAAAAAAAAAGTCTTTGTGACACTTTTCAATATGAAGTCTTTTTTATTTTTTCAACTGAATATTTCTATGATGATTTAACATCGTAACCATTCCTCTATGAACATTGAGAGGAACTCAGAAACTTTTGCAATGTTTGGCAATTTTTATATCCTTTTCAATTCTTTTCTCCTGTATAGATAAATATTTTCACTACTTACTTGTAGATCTCATTTTCTTACCCTCGAAGAAGATCACAGTCAGTCAATGTGCTCTTCTTAACTTTCTCTAGTTTGTCTAGAAATGCTTTCAAGCTCAGTGCCAAAAGTGGAGTACATAAACCAGTTGATGCATTGCCAGAGCTGAGCAAATTAGAAAAATCAGTCCTCATGTTACCTATGATACTTTAGCTAAAGTGCTAGATAATGGCTTCTTTATTTTTGTTCATAATTGCCCTAGTACTCCTTGAAGAGGTTTCAGTCAGGTGGGGACTCTTGAAAAGAGAGGGAGAGCAGCTCTCCCTTGGAGAGCAGCTGAATCTGGAAAGACTTTCCTGAGATTGCAGAGTGAAATGAGCATGGATGGCACCTCCTGAGGCATGACAGGAATACTAAGAAGAGGAAAGAGGACCACTAGACCTCAGAGGTTATATAAAGAGAGAATTCCTGTGGATTGAGGGATGGAACAGACCTGTTGCCTCTCAGAATGTTCCTGATTTAGCTGGAGCCAACACATCTAGAATATCATTCATGGTGAGAGTGTTGGAAGTTTGGTTTAAACTATTGTTTTTTCTGAGCCATCTAATCTCATCTAAAAAAAGTATGCAAATTCAAGAGTTAAGGCACTATTCAAACCTTGTGACATATCCCACTGAGTTTCTGCAGTGCTGATCATGCTAGAGTTTTGACTGTATGAGACTTGTAGCTCTTTTGTTTTCTTCCTAGCTCTAGAGAGGTTTCAAACAGAGGTTTCAAAAACTTATTGATTGCTTCTCTATGACCCCATTGTCACTTTCCATTGAGATCCTAATAGTATGAATTGTTTTGCCTGTCTGCATCCCTCCCTTGTAGACAGACATACACACAGTTTTGATCTGTGAACCTTGTATTATTTAATGCTGGTAGTTGTGCATCTGCAGGATCTAGCAGCCCAACTACTTCCCTTTCCAGATAACCTGCTTAACTGAAATACAAGCCAGCAGGACCTGAGGAAGCTCAGATTTGGCATTATGAGCCTTCAAAAAAGAACATGTGTTATTTCTGCTTTACTGCTAGGTTGGATGGCAGTAGTTTGATAACTCAAAACATATGAGGAAGAGAAGCTTTTTGACTTCAGAGAACTCTAGCCTTAAAGCTCCATTACACACATTTAACATAAATTATGCATTTCCACTTGGCATCTGTATATTAAATAATTCAGTTAGTTTAAAATATGTCTAAATATCCTTTTTTCCCCCTTTTCATTTATGAAATCTCCTGATAGGCAATAAAATAGAATAAGTTAAATGTTTGGGCAGGGAACCTGGGAAGTTGTCTTTTGAGAGGATATGGTAGAGACATCATGAGGAGGCTTAGAAATGCCAATTTATTTAGTGTCACAGAAGAGTGTCAGTATATTCTGAAAAATCATAGATGAATGAGGTACATTAAGATCTGTTTACAAAGCTCTAGACTGAAATATGGAATGATTTTACTTTTTTGCCCCCTCCCTGACTTTACTGACAGAGCAGACAGAACTAAAGTAGCTTTTATTCTGGGCAAATAGGCACTTCAGACTTTCCTTTATCTTTGCATATCTTTAACAAACTATAGACAAACTTGCAAGACTCAATGGAATATCCTACCTTCCCATTGATTAATTTTCTGTAGAAAAAAAAAATAGGGCAATGTTCAGTCAATCTTTTATATGAGGTAAAATCTCAACAGCATAAGGTTCAAGGTGTAAATATTTTGTCAGAGAAAATTCATCTTCTTTTGCTCTTTCCCCAGATTCATGAACTGACTTATTCAGAGACTTAGTGCGATCCTCTTCTTTTGAGCACAATACTCTTCAGCAAAGAATATAGTGAGCATCTTGGATATGAATTTTGTCTTACAGTCTCAGACCATGCAGGACAGTATGCTTCCCAAAATCATATACTTAAGTTCCCTCCAGCAGATTAAGTCTTATTCCACTCATTGAATGCTGTTTTGAAGTACTCATGAGGAACAGTGAAGTCTGAAACAGAAGCTGTTAAATGGGCAGTATTAGAGAAAAACTCCCAGAAGAAAGTCTGTGTGCAGGTAGCATTCAATACCTGTGTTTAGTTTATCTATAAATCTAGTTTAGCTGTTATCTAGTGCTAGTTATCCATCTAGATATCTGTTATCTAGAGTCTGTCTGTAAGTTCAGTCCAATGCCCTATGAGGATTTTACAGGGAAGTAAAAAAAGATTCATGATAACTTCTAACAAAATCTGCACACTTCACTGAAAAAGACAGTTTTGTTCCTGTAAACATTTGAAAAGAAGT
Source organism: Colius striatus (assembly GCF_028858725.1). Classification (NCBI taxonomy): domain Eukaryota; kingdom Metazoa; phylum Chordata; class Aves; order Coliiformes; family Coliidae; genus Colius; species Colius striatus. Next base: position 17,955,541 of record NC_084790.1, on the reverse strand, counting down.
CCTGTTAAGTTTCTAGGCCAATTGTTTCTTTTTCTTAAATGTTTCTTTTCATTCTTGCAGTATCAAATCTCTGTTAGTCTGAAATGTAAGTTATCATTGGTAATTCAAGTGAATTTTTCAAAACAAAATTATTTACAATTTACAAGGAGTTTACAATTATGTGTAGCTTTCTGTGAGAGATATTTGTATATTTCTTTCACTAATTGGCTCTTACTAAGAACACTTTTTTTCTTTTTTTCTTGTTTGTTCTTGAGAGGGTAATATGAAACAGCTGGGTAAAACTGGAAATGATTTATTAAGAAACAATCCATGTCCTACCAGCCTCTCTGACTGGAATCTTTGTTTTCTCCATACGTGACTGAATAGGGATCCTTAGGTTTCAAAATGCATAATATCGTATCCATAGAACTCAAAGATGATGCAGAGAGAAACCTGTAAACCTTCAAAAACTTGTGCATGTAGCAGGTATACCAACAAGGATATTCCTATATGAGCTTAGTCAACACAAGGTGCAAAAAGGACCTGTCAGGACTGTCTACTGAGAAAAAGGCTATTACTTCTTAGGCATGGGCAACAAAGTGTATAGGCTCTACCTGACCACACATCTGAAAGTTAAGCTATCAGTGTTGTCAAGGACCGTATCAGTTAGAAAAGGGTCAGTGCTCCAAAAACTCTGCTCACTACTTGCGCACTGCAGGGGGAGGTCACCCTGGCTGCAGAAAGGGTCTTGGACACTACTCAGAAAGTGTAACATATGGGCCTGTCAGTCTCAAGTCATCTAGAAAGCTAGGCAAGAGGATAGGGTTTTGAGATTAGTCTTACTTAAAAAACAGTACAGTCTGAAAAACAGAGTGCTGAGAAGTCAATGCAGATGCTTTGTATTATTTATATTTAGTATTCTACCACTTTGATTTAGAAAAACAATCTGTTAAATGTAACATTTATGATCATTGACTGATAATGATCAAAATTTTCACAGGGTTCAGAAGCCTGGTAAGTACTCTGCTTTCAAATGCCTTATCCAGAGTTTTTGCTGTGTAACTGTGGGACGATTTTTTAATGGGAATTGCACTTTAAAGATGCACAAGCAATTCTCCTCCTAAAACATCAAACTATCTTTTTTTTATACGAGCAAAAAGCACTGATAACAAGAATGACCCACTGTAGAATTTTCTTGTGCTTTCATTACTATTATTAATTAATTTATGCTATTGTGAGTGCCTGATTTAGGAGGAGGGATTGCCAATTAAGAATAATTAGTAACCATGGTGCTACATGTGATTTTGTAAATATACATTAAGAGTGATAAGGAGAGTAACTGCACAGAGCAACACATTTCTGTTCATGCCTCTCCCTCTGTCTATTACATTTGAGCATGAAAATGAGTTTGAAATAGATTACTCGTAACTGATATTTATTCCAGACCATGTAACAGTAAAGAAATTAAGTTCAAAGAGATTCTAATTAATTCAAAAGTGCATGGACTACCTGGAGTGACATGAGTTCAAAGTCACTTATATCAGGTTCTTTTCCATGGTCAGAGCCATAATCAGATGATTTTAGCAGAGATTTATATCCAAAACAGTGAATACTTTGATCCCACAATATTTGAAAGATCAAAGATTCATATGCATCACTCTACTTATGTACTCTACTTATGTAGGATCTAGCACAATGCATATATTGCGGTTTCTTCTATAGCGTCAAAGCCACTTCAGCTGCCACATTCAAATAATGGGGAAATGCCCTTTGACTGGGAACTTTTCTTAAAAAGTATTAAAAAGACACTTGTCAAACAATATGTCTTTCCAGTAGTTTTACAACTTTGTCAGGGAGTTTCTGATGAAGATTCATTTCCTTGTCTTGTATTTCTTTAACTTCAAAGATATATATGGAAAATGTCAGCCAATTCTCATTATTTCTCTAACTCTATTTCAAACCTTGGCTGTTACATTGTGCAGAGTGTATATTGATTTTATCTTAATTTTAATATAAGCTTGATTCATGCATAGGCTAGGACCAAAGACATCCTACCATTATTTCCAGACTTCCAGCAAGGTTTTAATCAGAACTCAGTTCACAGTCATGAGGAGTGAAAGAAATCCTACAGATTTTTTTTTAACCCTCTCTTTCCATTTTTGAAATATTTCTGCAAATCTTACCTTAAAATTATAAAATTAAAATGTAAAGCATTTTTATACTGACTGGCTGGTTTGCAGAGTCTATTTTTTGTGACATCTGCTTCCTCAAATGAGTAAGGCTTAAGCTGGGAGTGTAGATCTGAATAGCACAATTGGATACTGCAAAGAAATTTTGTTAATCTACCTGAACCAGGTAACATTTGCGGGAATGAATATGAACTTCAAAGCTGGGCCATAACAGCCTGGGGCATATGGAAACATACTCTGATTGTCAACCTGCACTAAAGTTAGTCCTGCTCTCTTTTTGCTGCTATTCTTAGTTAAGCTAAACCACTGAATATTTCCCCTGCAATTTGCTTCTATATAACTCAGAGCCATTTGAAAAGAATTATTTTCTAGGTTCACAATACGCCTTTAACCAAACAACTAGATCTCCATTGATATCCAGTTTAACTTTGGCCAACAAGTCACATGAAACATATTTAGAGGATAAGTGAATTCTGTAGTCCAACACTTGATCCTATTCCTAATGCTGCTAGTATGGTCAGATGAAATCTATGCATTTATCCATAAGGCTTTTTCTACACCTAGAAATCCAACTTTTTTTTAATCTACATTACACATACCACTTACATTTTCAGTGAACTGAAGTTAATAATAGTATGTATTCAGTAGATATGTTGAAAATTATGAGAATGAGGAAATAGAGCATATCTACAGTCAAAGCACTGAGTCTGTAAAACATTTATCACAGAAAGGGGAAATAATCTCATACTACTTTTCAGAGAGTTTAAATTCAATTTCTTCATAATCAGGATGCAGAAGAGAAAGGACTGGGTGCAGGTTCAGCAATCTCTCAGGTTCAAAGACCACAAAGGTCAACGGTCACCTTCTGGTTGCTAGAGAAAGCCTTTTGGTAAAAATGTTAGCACATGACAAAAGGCATTCATTATCATCAGATTGGAAATCTCCCTCCCAGTCTTGAAACAGATTTTATGAGATTTAAAGTTTGATGTTTATGTTGAAGCTTTACATTGTCCTCTGCAAGAAGTAGTATCAGTTGGATTAACACTTATCATTAAAAACAGGAACAGAGATGATTGTAAGAATTATGACCACAGACTACTGGAAGAGGATCAGGGCACAGTCATCAGACTTGGGTGGTGTTTTCCTTTGGAAGCATGGCTGGAGTAGAGAATAAGAAGGCACACAGCAGTCCAGCTCCTTTATCCCTTGACAGCTTGATGTATCACACTACTGGGCCCAGAAGGAGAAGAATTAAAGAGACCTTTAGAGGAAAGATTTTGTTATAATCATCTACTTCTCCTGTATTAATGAGGTCCCCCCCCAAGTCTCTACTTCTCCAGGTTGAACAGTCCCAGATCCTACAGCTTTTCCTAATAAGAAAGATGATCCAATCCACAAATGATCTTAGGGGCCCTGCACTGGTTCTTTGATGCCTTTCTTAACAGTAATCTTACCATGAACATTATACACATTAGTAGTGTCATGGTTTGACATGACAGCCTTTTCTGGTAAGGGGGAAGGGGCTGTAAAGATGGCTCCTGTAAGAAATTGCCCAAAACCAGATCTGAGTCAGCCCCACTTCTGGGGCTGAGCCAGTTAGACTCCTCCACTATCACTTTTTAAGAGGAAGCCAGAAGAGGAGGTTTCTTCCTCCATCTTTTTCCTTCTTCTGCCCCTTTTTCTTCTGCCTGGTGCTGGTACAAGGAGTAGGAACAGTGAGAGAAACAACCATGTGGACTCCAAGGTCAGTGATGAAAGAGAGGAAGAGGTGTGCTGGAGCAGAGACTCCCCTGCATTCTATGGAGAGAACTGGTGAAGCTGAGATTTATTTTCGTTTATTTAAAGACCCTGCATCAGCAGTAGAGACTCATTTTGATAATGAGCCCATATCAGGGGCAGAGACTCATTTTGCTAAAGCTAGTCCCAGACCAGGGGCAGCGATTCACTTCATTAAAGGCCCCGAGCCAGAGACAGTGACTATGGCCGGAGGAGGCCTTGTCCCATGGGAGGGACCCAATCACTTCACTGCAGACCCTGAGCTAGGGGCAGTGATTTTCTTTTTTAAAACTATGACCGGAGCAGGCAATGTCCTGAAGGAGGGACCCTTTATCACTATGGCTGGAGCAGGCCATGTCCCGAAGGAGAGACCCAATATCCACAGCCGTAACTGTGGGAAGGAACTCATGACAAAGCAGCTGATTAAACTTATGCCCAGAAGAGGCCTTGTCCCTAGAGAGGGACACTCTATCTGCAGAAACTGCAATTGTGGCAAAGAATCCACGCCAGAGATATTCACTAAAGACTGTCCCGTGTGAGGGACCCTGTATCAGCAGAAGCTGCAGCTGTTGGGAACAACCCACACCAGAGATGTTCATTAAGGACTGTGTCCCTTGGGAGGAACTCTGTGTCAGAGCAGGGGAAGAATGCCAGCAGTCACCCTCATCTGAGAAGAGAGAAGCGGCAGAGCCCATCTGTGAGAGAGTGACCACATCCCCCCATTCCCTGAGCCATTGAGGGGGGAAGAGATGGAGATATCGGGAGTCGTGAGCTGGGCCCAGGAAGAAAGGAGGGATGGGGGAAGGAGATCTTAAAGTGCTGGTTGTAATTTTCTCATCATCCTACTCCCTTTTTGCTTTTATTCTGTTCTGTTTCTTGTAGAATAAACTTCCCTACTTTCCTCTCTAAGTCGAGTACTGAAGTCTGCTTTGCCCAGTACCATAATTGGCAGTGAGCCCTCGCTGCCCTTGTCTTAATCCACAACAACCTTCCTTATCTTTTTACTCCCATTTTACTGGGGTCTCTGCCATCCAAAACCACGAATGTCTCTGAAATGCAAACAAATATGATATATTTTTAAAACTCAAGTTTCAGCTGGAAAAAATAAATGGAACAAAAGTAAGACAGTGTTTCTTTTCTCAGCATGATTTCTACCTTACTCAGCTCAGAAGACTGAGGGCTCCAGTCAGACCAACACAAAGGTGGACTAGATAGGAACTAGCAGTTTATTACTGTCCTATGAAGCCTGTGGAAAACTTAACACCCTGTAAAGTGTACATCCCACTCTGTTGCCACAGACAGGGCTGCCAGATTACTCTGTGACACATCAGATTCCTTAAACTGAAATTCTCCGCTTCTCCTGCCTGTTAGTGTTGGAAAAGCAGGTTTCTTTGATGCTCCTACATCTTGATATAAAAAAAAAATCTCCCTACACGCTTGCATGTAAGGCTCTCTGTCTGCAGGATACAGAGAAAAGTTTGAAGGAGAGATCTGCCTGCAAGATCCTGCATGCAGTTATTTGCTACTCAGCATTCAAAACAAATCCTGACTGTGTCACACCACAGAAAGCCTCAGCAGATGACAGAGATGTTTTATCCTCACTCCTTGCTATGTCACAAGACTTCTGCAAAGCCTACAGAGAGCCTGGAGTGCAAACTTCAGCAGGCATAAGCAGACTGCGTCCATCACAGCCCAGCACACCAAGCCTAGCTGCCTGTGTACCAAAGAGACAAGGGTTCCCCACCTGCCCAGGCGGGAAAGGGTTGGAATTGCTCCTTTCTCAAAGCTACTATGTGTAGATTGTCAATCAAAGTGATAGCAAGGCTGTCTGTAGCTGCATTAATATTAAAATAAGTGTTAAACTTTAAAAAGCAATAAAATCTGGCTTGAGAGGTGCTAACAACTCCACTTATTTGATCTGAATCGGTTTAAGTGTTAATTTCCATAAGTCATGAAAAGGCCCTTTTTTTGAGACTTCTTTAATTTCCAGAGCAAGCCACAGAGGGAGGAAACAAGAGGACAGCAGGAACTCTGCTTCTGAAGCTACTTCATTGGTGGCATTTGGCAAATCAAGAAATGTTTATTGTTTGAGTCCTTCTGTGTTTGTTTATTATTTATCAAATGTCTTCTATTCCCATAATAATTTTGACAGAAAGCCTTCAATGAAGCCTTCTATGAGAAGGTGGAGGAGTATGTAATTTCCACTTTTTGCCTGATATATCTATCAAATTATTAATTTCCCAGACTGCTAAAGGTTATTTAAATTCATAGCTTTTCTAACCACAGATAGGATTCACACACTGAAGAAAATTAATACTTTCAAGGGTTAAATGGACCATTCTGCACTTTAAATGAACTAAAAGTTCACTCAGGGCAGTCTTCTACTGATTTTTGCCTTTATTACTTTACTTTATAACCAGAAATTCTTTATAACTGTGGATCATAGTAATAATCTACATGACAAGAGGAGAATTCAAGCAGAAATGACCCATGTAGATAACAACAATAAAGCTGATGATGAGAAAAGAGCAATACTAACAATGAAATATTTTCAATAGGAAAAAAAAAAAACCTCACAGGTTGAATTACATGGTTATTTATACCTGGATTCTGTGTTTAAATGCAAGTGCAATTTGGGCGTATGATTTGTCCAAGTTTTGAAAAGAAAAAATCATAAATGTGTCTATGCATTTAAATATATGTGCATATGTTTATGCATGGTTATGTATATTAGAGATTTAGTGCCCTGTGAAACATTCATTATTCATGTCCCTCCAAATGTATCACCTGTACCCTGCCCACCGATCTGCCTCTACAAAGGCTGTCTCTAATAGCCAGATCTCTAAGTGGTTCCTATTAGATGCCAAGTTTTAAAAAGCAGACATTGGTCTTTCAGCACAACACATCATCTTTTTGACTAATTTGAGACTCATCTTCTGAGCTTCTGTTTAGCTTCACTCTTATTTTCTTTCCTGCCCTCCTGTTGTTCCTTCCTTCCTTCATGGGGGAGGAGGCAATGAACAATCCTCACTCTTGGACAGCTAACAAGTAAGGTCCAATTCACTGGCAGTATTCCAGATAGTGAGAAACAGGAGGTTTATGTTACATATGCAAGCTTCATACTTACATTACACTGACATGTATTACATATATAAAAGCTACTTAAAGGTGCTTGGAAAACTTTGAAATCTCTGATTTTTCATGACTTCTTTCCTCTGAGCTGAGGGTAATGAAGTGCAATCCCTTAAAAGTACAGGTGAAAAATATCCACATAAAGTAACATTTTTACAAGTCTACCTCTAAGTGCCCAAATGATAGACATGGTAAAAAAACCCAAAACAAAACAATATAAAGTGGTTATACATTGGTCCTATTTTCAAAACACTTTCTTAACTACTTTCTGCTCAGTGTAGCTCTAAAGCACATCCATATCTCTGTAGTCTGATGTTCAAAGACTCTGAAATCTTTCTGTAGCACAGGAAGTATAAAATAGAAATGCTACTATATCTCTATTAGGGGTGGGAAACTTAGACAAAGAGAGTGACCTTGACTGCCTGAAGTCACACAGAAAAACTGGAATAAAGCAGTCTCGAATCCAGGGCTCCCAGTTCAAGTTGCTATCTTGCGGCATTTTCATCACCAGCCTTTGATATGACTTACATCCAGCTGCTCATACATAAGGAAGTCGTTGCACTTCAGGAGTCTTTCAGTCAGAAAATTCCAGCTGTGGTATTTTTTTAATGAATTTTTTCATATTCGTGGGTCAAAATACAATTCTGTTTCATTTGTCACAGAATTTGAATACAAATAATTTTCATTGCAAATCTGAATGAAACTAAGTGTGAAAATATCACAGTTCTTTCTGAGCAGAATGACTGTGTTCTTTCAGTGCTGGATGCAACAGCAGCTCACTGTGCTCCCCCATCCAATCCTGGCTGCATGTTAGCTTTGTCGAGCTACAGAAACAGATGTAAAGTGCAGTTTTCAAAAGCATTGTAATACCTAAATCCTTGAAAGCTTTCAGGAACTTGATGTTCATTTAGAAAGTCAGGAAACCTAAACACCTACAGTCTCAGCTAGGAAGGAAACTAAATACCAAGAGTTTAGGATCTGCCAGTATCTGCACTTAGCTTTTACTTTTGAAAACAGATGTAAACCCTTCAGCCACCGACATGCACCAACATGCAAGTCAGAATGGTTGATAGTCCTTCATGTGGCTTTTATTATATGCTTCACTGGTGCCCAAAGATCACATATGTTTGTTTGTTAATTTTCCTGTCTAAAAATAGGGGTCAACTAAAATAGGGATACCCACATAATATCAGGTTTTGCAAACATTAGAATGGTGTTGAATGAGAGAAAGTCTGCAGGTTAAATACTTTTAGTTTTAGAAAGGTTTTCAATTCTTAAATTTTATATTTCTATCACTGTCCACTAGCATCTATGACTATTTTACAACCTTTCTTTTTGGCAAAGATTCTGTCCATTTTCTCCGGTACACGTGAAACTTCCAAAATTGAGGATAAATGATGGTATGTCATAAATAACAGTTCAAAGGGTTGATAAAGGCATTCCTGATGATTACGGGAGAAGGCAAGGGCAACTTATTTTCTTTGCTTTCCTTTCTGACCCAAAAAAAAAAACCCAAAAAACAGATGTCCTTCTTCTCTCCTAACTTTTTTTAGAAGTATGGGATATTGAGTAGTTCTTTAAATGTTTCCATGAAATGCACAACTTGAGAATACAGTAAACTATTGAGAACAATCAATGAAAATGTGAATTTCAAAGTATGTAACTGTGTGTGGAAAAACCTCCACTTCATTCCACCCAGTGTAATCTTGACAAAGGACTCCTAGGGTAGATTTATATAAATTCCAGTTCTTCTATGTGTGTCATGAAAAGAAATTTGAAGATTTTTATGCATTTTTTATGAGTGAAGACACATGGGAAACAAGAAGAACAAGTTAGGTCTCAATAATATAACATAGAAAAATGCAATGGAGGGCTGGAAAAAGAATGGCTTTGTCTGGAAGATGTTTGTACCTCTTCATAAAGGAAACATGGCAATAGATGACCTTATTATGCAAAAAGCATAGGATAGTAAGGAAAAAAAGTGTGTGTCAGAAGAAAAAAGGAAAGAAAATATATAGCCTCTTCTTACGTTTGAAACAAAATACTCTCAATTAGCACTGAAGGCAATGTAGAAATTGTGTACATTCATGGTAGCTTGGTTACTTCTACTGCTCCAACTGTTAAGCCACGTAGCAAGCACAGACATTCATTCTTTGGAACAGCAAGTGAGGAAGATGTGACTGTGCTGAAGGTCAGGAAAAAAACATCCCCAGATAGATTGTGATTCAAAAACAAATGTAACACAAGATGAAAATTACTGCTTTGCTTTGCTTTGTTTATTGCATCTCAGAATTATGCCTGAGACATATGAAAAAAAAAAAGATGAATTAAAAAAACAGTGAAATGAATAATCCTACCATGAGCTCACTTCTGTAGACATAAAGCAAATGTATTCTTTTATCCTGAAACCAGAGGCAACCCACATGAAAATACTTTGAGACTAGATCCAGGGCTTCGATGTCACCCTGATTATCAGCAAGCCCTTTCCATTTCGACCTGACTTGTGAGTATATCACTCTTTCTGCCTTTCTTTGTTCCCTAAAATTAGATTGTTATCTCCCTGAAGTGATCTCACACATATTTGTTGAATAAAGATTACAGAACAAGACTAGAGGGAGAAGAGAGAAAATGTGTTACAGAGCAGCATTGGTAAGATAAGAAACCACTAAAAAAATGGTAAAACGAGTCAAGAGAATGTAATTTTACCAACATTAGCTGCAGTAACAGGGCCACCAAGGAGAGGTCAAGACATCAACTACAGCTCAGTAGAGGCTAAATCTGACAGTCCTCTGTGCTGTGAGCTCTCATGCTGGAATATTAGTTAGGTTCTCCTTCTGTCTGAAGCTGTGCTTAAATATGAGTGACTGTCCCCAGTCTTTTGTAGAGGGACCAAGGGACTGCTTTGATGGCACTTTCATTTCAGGCATCTTTGAATTGCTTGTATTTACTGCTACACTATGAAAGGATAATTTGTCAACTGCTTAGAATCTCAGTCTATTTATAAAAAATTGCATCTACATCTTTATTTTTACTCATGTAGTAATCAGTTATGTAGGCAAAGCTCATGCTTACATGTCTCAGTAACCATATGTTTGTTTAGACTTCTGGTACATGCATGCAGTTTTTAATGACAGTATTTCCTTCCTGCTTTTCCAAACAAACCTCAGGCTTTGGCTTTTGAGTGTGTGCCCTGAACTGGCAATATTTGAAAATCTAACTTTAAAAATATAAACATTTTCACTCTCCTTAAAAGACCAAACTAACATAGACAGATACTTCTTTGCTTCTCAGCAATAGCTCACTGAAAGCTTGTAGCTGTGCTCTCAGTGTTGTTCTAGTCACATAAATCACACATTTGATTGGTGAATGTGATGTGAAAATCACTAAGAAGAAAGTGCACATATCTCCTGCACAAATCTCCAGAATTTCATACTGACCTCTACAGTGCCTTGATATGCTGCAGAAAGCCTTTAGCCTTGCAGTCACAGTTTACCCATCTGGAGTTCTGTGTCCAGTTCTGGGCTCCTCAGCTCAAGAGAACTTCTGGAGAGAGTTTAGCACAGGCCCATCAAGATGATCAAGGGACTGGGACATCTTTCATATGAGGAAAGACTGTGGGAACTGGTACTGTTTAGTCTAGAAAAGAGGAGACTGAGGGGAAATATTATTAACATTTACAAATATCTAAATGGTGGGTGTCAGGAAGTTGGGGCATCCCTTTTTTCTGTTGTATCTAGTAAGAGGACAAGAGGTAATGGGATGAAGCTGGAACACAAAAAGTTCCACTTAAATATAAGAAAAACTATTTCACTGTGAGGGTAATGGAGCCCTGGCATAGGCTGCCCAGAGGGGTTGTGGAGTCTCCTTCCTTGGAGGTCTTCAAGACCCACCCAGACATGTTCCTATGCGACCTGATCTAAGTGAACCTGCTTCTGCAGGGGAGTTGGACTAGATGATCTCTAAAGATCCCTTCCAACTCCTATTATTCTATGATTCTGTGAATTAAAAGCTAGGAAAATATGTAAGATATGTTTTAGTTAATATTTATTGTCCATGTGGCCTCTCCTGTGACTTTGTTGACCTTGTTCACCTATTGCTGGGAAGATAGTCTGCAAGATCATAAATGGAAATAAAGATGGAATATAATCACACAAAAATTTGATCTGTGATAGAAATAATAATTCTGGGTCATTTTACTCTTTATACTGAATTCTAAATGACCATACATTGTATCAATTATGTTTTGAATTTTAGCCTACAAATACAGTCATTTCTGTATTGCTTGCCTTTTCTTTTGGCTGGAGTCAGTATCCCATTTCTGTGAGAACTGACTGACCCTTGAGTCCAGGTGTGTACTTTGCTTTCAATTTTTGACACCACGATCTGCTACTCAGAGCTGCCTTTGATGTGAAGTGCCATACAGCAAGGAGAATCTGTAAACCTGGGTATGAGATGTTGCAATCTGGTCATGTTTGTCATGGTTTTGCAAGGAGCCACTTTCACTTGGTAATAGGGGTAGGGGGCTGCAGTACAGACCCTCTGAAGAATTCTCACACCTTCCCTGTGTTCTTGGGCTCAGACCCACCTCTGGCCCTGCTGGGTCAATCTAGCACCTCTGCCATCACTATTTAAGGATGTGAATTTTAAGTGTTTGGGAGGAGGTGAAGCAGCGGTACAAGATGGAGGCAACCTTGTGGACTCCACAGTCAGAGAAGGAGGAAGGAAGGAGGAGCACTGGACCAGAGATCCCTCTGCAAACTGTGGTGAGAACACAGGCTGTATCCCTGCAACCCATGGAGGGCAATGGCAGGACTGAGAGCCATCAGCAGCTCTGTGTGAGTGAGCCCAGACGGGCAAGGGACTGTGTGAGGAGATGGCCATGGCCCAGGCCGTGCTGGAGAGCCTGCAGGCCGCAGAGCAGCCCCACACGAGAGGCAGAGAGGAGCTGCAGCCTTTGGGATGAATGCACGCCGGAGCGGCCCATGCAAAGCTACCGTGTGTGAGGTGCCCTGAGGAGGTGCAGGGAGGACTGGTGTCAAGCCCACCTGCCTTGAGGAAAGGCAAACAACAAGAAACCATTGGGAATTGACTGAAACCGCCATTCCCTGCCCTCCTGAGCCATTCGGTGGGAGGGGAAAGATAAAGACATTGAGATCAGGGCTCTGAGCCCAGGAAGAGGAGGAGGGGTGGGAAGAAGGTGGTCTTAAAGGACTGATTGTGCTCTTCATCATTGTACCACTCTGTGTTGTTTTGTGTTGGTTATGTTTTGGAGTTTTATGGTTGTGTTTTGGCTGGTGGTGGATTAAATTATTTTCTGTTTTCTTCCCCAAGCTGAGTAGCCTGGTCTGTTTTGTCCTGGACCATAAGTGGCAATTAAGCCCTCCCTGCCCTTTGGCAATTCTCAGGTCGGGCAGGGGGCGGATGGGGGGGGGGGGGGGATGGGGCGGGAGGGTCTTTTGTCCCTTGATGGGCCTAAACAATGACAACATCATACTACCATTATAGGAAAAACATTTTGGCTTGATAGGTGTGGTGGTTTAGCCCTGGCTGTGTGGCAAGTGTCCACCAAGTTTTCTGTCACTTCTACTCCTACACTGGATAGGAGAGAAAGAAATATAAAAAAGGACTAACAAGTCAAGAGAAAGACAGGGACATCACTCAGGAAGTACTGTCATGAGCAAAACAGACTGAACTTGGGGGAGAAATGGTTTAATTTATTAATGAACAATCAAAGTAGGGAAATAAGAAATAAACCCCTAAATTTTTAAACACCTCCTTTTAAACACCTCCACCATCCTTTCTTATTCCTGAGTTTCTACCTCTTCCTCGCAGTGCAGGGGGATGGGGAATGGGGGTTACGGTCAATTCATTACAGAGGGACTTTGCCCCTGCTTCTTCTCAGGGGGAGGCCTCCTCACGCTTCCCACTGCTACAATGTGGGGTCCCCCCACACGAGGGACAGTCCCTCACAAACTTCTCCAACGTGAGTCCTTCCCACAGGATGCAGCTTTTCATACACTGCCCCAACATGGGTCATCCACAGGTGAAACAGTCCTTCAGGAACAGACTGCTTCAGTTTAGGTCCCCCATGGAGTCACAAGTCCTTACAACAAACCTGGTCTGGCTTGTCCCCCTGTCTTCACAGGTTCCCAGGTCCTGCCAGGAACTCCAACACAGGCTTCCCACTGAGTCACAGCCTCCTTCAGGCATCCCCCTCTCCAGTATGGGCTCCTTCACAGGCTGCAAGTGGATCTCTGCTCAACGGTGGCCTCCATGGATTGCAGGGAGATAGTCTGCCTCACCATGGTCCTCACAGGTCACTGCTCCAGTGTCTAAGCATCTTCTTCCCCTCCTTCTCTACTGAATTTGGTGTCTGTGGAGATGTTTTTCTCACATTCTGACTCCCTTCTGCTGCTTTTGCAGTTTAGCAATGGTGTAGCAACTTCTTACCATTCTCAAATACATTACTCACAGAGGTGTTACCCTTTCAGATACAAGGGAAGCTTCTAGCAGCATTTTATTTAAAAAAGCCATCCTTGTACCCCCCCCAAGACCAAAACATGGCCACACAAAACCATTACAACAGGGATCTCAGTTAGCAAATTCAGTATGGCAATGTCCTGGGTACAAACATAGCTCCTGTAGAGAGTTAAGATGGGAAGGCACAGTAGAGAAAACAATCTAGGCTTTATCCAGAGTAGAGGCATTCATGGTTTTATTCTGTTGTTTCTGGAAGTAGATTGCCTTTTGCATTGCTGTCTAACAGGGCTTGTTTTTTGGAAATAGCTCCTATTGTTTGCTTCAGTTTTCATATTTTAAGTAGGACAGCTACTTGGCTGCCAAAGGTGTGGGGCATATTTTCTACCTTTTATCACAGCAGATGAGCAATTATCTGCTGGGTTTAAATGTGGGGCAAAGCTGACCTAGGCAAGAGTCTTAAAATGTCATGCAGTCAGCAATCAGGGAAGCTGGTGACCAGTAGAGCAGAGAATAAAAAAAATAAATAGAGCAATTTGCCAAGTACTCTCCTGCTCTTTTCTTTTTAAGAAAGAAACACTCAGACTTGAAGCAGAAACAGGTTTCACGGGGATGCTGGGCACAGAAAACCCATTCTGTGAGAACATATGTTTAGCCTAGCTAAACAAAGCCTGAGACACAATATGATTGTTTCTAACAGGTCAGGAGACTGGGACACCCCTTTTTTCAATGGTATCTAGCAACAGGACAAAACAAGGTAGCAGGATGAAGCTGGAACACAAAAAACTCAATTTAAACATAAGAAAAAAATATTTTACTGTGAGGGTGATGGAGCAGTGGAACAGGCTGCCCAGAGGGGTGTTCTGGTTTAGCAAGGAGCAGCTTTTGGCTTAGTAACAGGGGGAGCAGGTTGCAGTGAAGACCCTGTAAAGAGTTTGCGGACTCTTCCCCGGCTCCTGGGTTCACACCCACCTCCGGCCCGGCTGGGCCAATCTGGCGCCTCTGCCATCACTATTTAGGGGATGGGAATTTGAAATGCGAGGCAGGAGGTGAAAGAGTGATACAAGATGGAGGCGACCACGTGGACCCTTCAGCCAGAGAAGGAGGAAGGAAGGAGAAGCAGTAGACCGGAGACCCTTCTGCAAGCCGTGGAGAGAATACAAGCTGTGCCCCTGCAACCTATGGAGATCCGTGGCAGGACTGAGAGCCACCAGCAGCTCCATGTGAGTGAGCCCGGACGGGCGAGGGACTGTGTGGGGAGACGGCCATGGCCCAGGCCGTGTTGGAGAGCCTGCGCGCCGCAGAGCAGCCCCACACGAGAGGCAGAGAGGAGCTGCAGCCTTTGGAATGGGTGCACGTCGGAGCAGCCCGTGCAGGGCTGCCATGCGTGTGAGTTACCCCACAGACTTGCAGGGAGGACTGGTGTGGAGTTCACCCGTCCTGAGGAAGGACAAAAGGCAGAAGCTATCGGGAACAGACTAACTGAAACCCCCACTGCCTGCCCCCCCGAACCGTTCAGGAGGGGACAGTGTAAAAACACCGGGATCAGGGCTCTGAGCCCGGGAAGAGGGGAGGTGTGGCAAGAAGGTGTTCTTAAAAAGGCTGGTTGGACTCTTCATTGATGTATTACTCTGGGTTGTTTCATTTTGGTTATGTTTTGGGTTTTTGGGGTTATGTTTTAGTTGATGTTGCATTAAATTATTTTCTGTTTTCTTCCCCAAACCGAGTGGCCTGGTCTGTTTGGTCCTGAACCTTAAGCGGCAGTTAAGCCCTCCCTGCCCTTGAGCAATCCTCAGCCTCTTCGGTACTCGAGGCTAATCGTGGTCTTTGTTCCCTGATGGGCGTAAACCAGGACAAGGGTTTGTGGAATCTCCTTCCTTGGAGGTCTTCAAGACCTACGTGGACATGTTCCTATGCGACCTCCTCTAGGTTGACCTGCTTCTGCAAGGGAGTTGGACTAGATGATCTTTAAAAGTCCCTTCCAACCCCTACCATTCTATGATTCTATGATAAAGTAAATCCAAACACAGCCCAGGGAAGGAAACAGCTTTTTGAGATGAAAGACATTGCTGGACACACAAATGCCATGACACTACATGCTATCATTAACAAATTTACACTTGAAACAAGTTGATTTTTAGCACGTCAAAAAGTCCAGGGTTGCATTTTCAGAGGTATTGGAAGGAGAGGGCAGAAGGGAACTATTTCTAAGACAACTGATCACTTTATTTAAAGACTAAAATGCAGTTGCCCCCAACAGCTTGGGAAGGGACTTACTGTCTCTGGCCAGCTCTGCCATTTCAGCATTTTTAACACTTCCTAGATTATTTATGAATATGCTGCTTTACTGTAGCAAATATATGCGTTTTGTAAAACACAAAAGGGCAGAGTGAGAAAAGCACCGACTTTACTACCACACATGATCTTCAGATCCTGCTAATATGTCTGTTTTCCTCAATAAAACCAGCTCCTCAAAATCTGACCAACTTTCCCATGAACTTCTGAAGATGACATACTTTCACACTGCATAAAAGCCTCTGACCCTACAGTAACTCTCAAATTTAGAATTTTAAATTAATTGTTCTTTTCATTTTCTGGCCAGACATAAAGATAAGAGCTTCTTCACACACTTTTAAAAAAATCATCAACGATTAACACCTGCCCCAAGTATATATAAATTTTATGACCTTTCTTTCCTCCTCTAGTTTTGCATTCAGCAACAGTTGGACAAATAAGGGATGAGGCAAAAATCCTGAGTCAAAACAACATGTAAATAATGCATAAATTATGCTTCTATACCATGGTAGAGCCTGTGCCAACTGCAGCTTGTGTATGGATCTTCTGTGTTGAGTCTTAAAACATGTTTTCCTATAATATTTTTGTCTGTCTTCAGCAGTGTGAAGAAATTAAGTCTTAACATTGTTCCCCTGTGAAAGAAAGGAAAATTCTTACCTTCCTGCTTGGGACTTTTGTTCACAATGTTTCTTCAGTGGTACCTCTGGTATTGGACAGCTCAGTGTGGATCATGTGATCCGTGCCCCACAATCTCAGCTTTTATCCGTGTTCAGTTTGCATGCTTGCAAGAAACAATCACAATATATTGAATAATGGCACACACGTGATGCATGCTGATGTGTTTGCACCGCACCCTTGCAGGTGTGATAATCCCAACCACTGCTGCACTCTTACACAAAGCCAAGGGCCAAGCCTGGGTCTGTACATCCTCTTAAATGGACTCCAGCAGTTGCCTTCAAAATTTACCTTATACACAGTGCTCATACTCATGGGTTGCCACCTCCATTCTCACAGAAAGTTGTTTCTCAAAATAATTTAGAGAACAATTGTTGTGTCTCACTGAGGGGAGTGTGCCTAAAATTAAGAAACTTTGCCACAACAGCCTATAAGTTAAGAGTCTCGCTCATATTCCTCAGTTTATGTCAAAAGGAAAAAAAATACTTTCAGAGGATTGCACACTTGCTCAGTTTTCAGAATATATACAAAAATGAAATAAAATAAAGGAATAAAGATTAAAGGACAGGCTTATTTTACTGTGTTGTAGAGTGACTATAAATCAGAAAATGGAGGCTTGCATTTATCTGATTTACTAGAGAATTCTTCCATCTCTGTTAGACTTTAAATGAACTATCTAGCAATTGCAAATGTCAAAAGGCTCATAACGATAGAAAGAGACTGAGAAACAGAGAAAGAATGTGCTTTTTAAACTTATCAAAATCATAATGCTGGTGATGAATAACCACTGCAATAATAGTAATGAAATAAGGGTTGATGTTAGCAGCACAACAATAATAATCCCTCCTCTATTTTACATAGGCTCACTCATAAAGAAATAATGGGGAATTGAACAAACGTCAAAAATATGACATACACCATCTACATTTCTTATTAGAGGCTGAGTTGGTTACACAATTTTTTAATATTTCCTTATGTGAGTCTGTTTTCAAGTGACAGACTCACATAAAATGGTTTTTAGCTGGTGGTTCTCCCATTAAGCAAGCTCAGATTTGGTGGATGAAAAATTATTTAAGCATTTTTGAAAACTAGAATAAAGACAAAATTCTTGTTGAATCCTCACTAAAAATGAATAAAGAAAAAAATTATTAGTCAGAAAACATTATTTTAATAGATTATGTTAAAATATGAACATCTGACTCACTCTGGGCACATGATAAGCCTGAAAAGCACCCTCCAGTCCTAGAAGTTCAATAGGTTCATACAATGTGGTGAAGATAAGCAGCAAAGTTGACTATTGCTTTGTGAAAGACCTGAGTGGGCAGCATCAACAAAAAAGAGCATAAAGGCAGGACAGTGAACCTGGTAAAACTGAGCTGCCTCTGGTGAGAGGTGAAACTGCCTCAGAAAAGAGGAGAGCTGACTTTTTTGAGTCACGGAGACTGCTTATATAGAGGCAAGTGTGGTAGAAATTGGAACTCAAATTGCCAAAAAGGGAACCTAACTGGCCTTGTGAGAAGCAGGAGACTAAGAGAACAGTGCCCAGATATTCACATGCTCACTAAAAAGGTGTCTCTTCTCAAATCTGGAAGAGAATATGAGATGCACTGAATCAAAATGAAATGTCATGAAGTAATAAAATAATTGATCTCTGCGTCTGGTTATTTTATTCAGCTCATTAGGGAACTTTGGATTTTATGGTTTACTTTTAACTGTGTGTATCTATAAAGCAACAAAATAAAGTCTACAGAAGGGTGATATGTTCAAACTTATAATTTTTCAAGGGAGAGGTGTTTACATTTTGGCAGTTTGCTGATGGACTATTGTTTCTCCATATAATCTTACCTCTTCTATTGCATTCCGTTAAGGAGAATAAAATTTATGTAAGTATCAATTTATTTTGCATTAGAGTATGCACAATCTGTCACACATTTATTTGGTAACATCCATTTACTACGTTGCTTCATCAATTATGTAGCCAGGCACATCTATGCCAACATCAAAAGAAAAGAGAAAAAAGAACAAAAAACAATAGAGAGAGCAAAAAACTCTCCGAAAATAATCCCAAAAATTAAGTAAAGGTTTGAGACATGTATTTAAATTCAAATCCCTGAAAACTAATGAGTGTGTTTTGTTTGGAGGGTAGATCAGAAAAGAAAAAGATGAGGGGAAGAGGAGAAGTCTGGGTTCCAGAGCATCTATACACCAGGCTCAGATCTTCAGGTTTTGGAAGTTTTTTTAAGTTCCTGACATAAGAAAGAATTAATAATTCCTAGACTATATTAATAGCTGAGTTAAAACTCCAACAAGTTGGTGTTAGAAAATTGAAAAAAAAAAAGTAACAGCGCGTGCTTTCCTTAATTTCAGCTGCTCCTGATGAAGTGTAGGGAAATGCCTTACTGGTGTGCAGTGCTACCAATTATCTGACAGAACCAGAGTGTATTTCCAGCTAATCAGAAATAAGAGCACAGAATTAAATCTCCCATGTGAAACTCATCATTTACATATTTATGATTCAGAAATCATAATAAGGCTAATGAGAAACTCACATGGTGCCTTTAAAAGTCAAGCTAATCTGACTGTTAATTTTCAACAGATAAAGCTTCCTTGGTACATAGTAGTCAAAAGATGAAGTCTGTTGATTACAGTTTAGTTTAATTAAACATTACAAGTTATTTGTGTGGATCCGTACACGCCTTGCATCAAGGAGTTATTTACATAAGCTGGAGCTCTCAAGAGAATAAGTGAATGGACAAGGGCAGGCTACTGAAAAAAAATATACAAGAAAGGTTATTTCTAGATCCATGTGGGTATAAGCATGATAAGACACAAAAGAAAAAAGATCTTGTAAACTTCTTTCAGAGGAGTAAAAGCTCCTTTAAAACCCCAGTGTATCAGCAGCTGTGTGCTGCATATGCAGTCTGCAGAGCAAAGGACATATCACGAGCTCATGGTTCTGGTCTTTAGACAGATCCTTACCTCCGGTCTTGAACATTGTCATTGATTCACCTGCTTACCCATGCTCATTGTACAGAAAAAATAACTGCCCAGAGGACACTGCTGGCAGCTGATACTTTCCACACAAATAGCACAAATTGCAGCTCATTGTGAGCTCATCCTGACCTACACAACAGAGGGTACAATTTTCATATGCTATAATCTGGTATCATTGGCCATGTGTTCCAGGCATGCCTCAGTCATCATACATGTCCTCAACCACAAATACAAAGAGAAAACTCTGTCCCTTGTCCCAGAAGAGGCATTCACAGTCACACGTGTGAGGCTGTAAGAGCACAAACAGCATTGTGCTTCCTCAAACTGCTCTGAAATGCTATCTCTTGACTTTGGAAAAAGCATTTGAAAAAATGTGGTTAATACAACTATAGGAAAAATAAAAAACTCCTGAAACAGACTGTCTGGCAGTCACAAAGCTACTTGGCATGGCTTACACACTGTTACAGTAAATGGTTTCCGCTGCCTATGTTCTGCTCACAGACAGCACTTTATGTGCACATCTGTGTATGTGATGACAATGCCTGCCATCCACATGACAAGGAGAAAGATCATTCGAGTGCCAATAGACTACAGGAAAGGGGTAAAGATACTGTTAGCTATGACCTTTAAGTACATTTTCTTTCAAATATTCTCTGTCCCTGATGTCATCTACAGTAGATAAGGAAGTAAAATAAATCCTGTTCAGCCAGAAAATGAAATCACTTTCAAAATATATTCTCATTTAATTTTTCTCTTGGGCAACTGACTAGTAGTAATTTTGTTAAAAGCTATTCATTAGCTTAAAAACTGGACAGAATTTATCAAAAGTAATAACTCAATAAGGTCAAAGAAAACAAACATTCTCATCTGTTCCCCTCCTACCACTGATTCAGCTACCTAGCTGAAGATCTGCAGTAGCTTACACTAATCTATCTCAAAGCTTTCCATTTCCACTTGTAATGATAAAGCACTCTGTACTGAATGAAGAAAAGCTTGGGTTTTGTAGTGACCCACTGCACAAAGGAGCAGTCGATGTGTTCCTTGAGCAGGCTTGCACATTGCCAGCAGGAAGGGAGCTCTCCTCTCTGGCCCTGAAGGGAGAAGCAGCTCAGGCATGTCAACAAGAGAGAGGGACTTGCCTTCTGATGCAGATGATGAAATGCATCACTAGCCCTTTTCACCACCCCAGGCATTGCAGCCCACAGTGGGATCCCCAGAAGCACCCTACAGATGGGGTCCAGTCAGGCAAGTGCAGCCCTCAGATCACCAGCCAGGCTTCAGATACCATATTGCTGTGCTATGCTTTTGGTGTGGTTAAGTGCTGTCTTCACAAAGAATTCCACATCCTGGCCAGAGACTCCTCCAACATCAACCCTACCAAAGTCAGTGAAATGACAACCTTAGCTGTAATGGGTTGGTTTTATTATTTCATTTTTCATTACTTTATTTCATTTTTCATAGCCCCTCAAAACTGTTGTACTTGTTGCAAATCACACCCATGATTTTCAGAAGTATCTACATTTAATTAACCTAAGACTAGAAACCTGAAGCACCACTGTAAATACTTAGACAGAAGTGAAGGAATAGAATAAAAGAGGATTTTTTTTTTTCCCCTGAAGAGCATCATTCACAGCTGCAGTAACATAGAGAGACACTTTAAAGGGATTCTACTGTAGAAAGTAAAGATCTTTATTAGCACTGTCTGGAAAGGTTGCCACACTCCAATACCAAAAATACCCCTCAAAACTACACAGCCATGGAACCTCTCTTACTTTTCATATGTAAAACAAAAATATTAGCCACATAAAAACAATACGAGGAACAGGTTGACTGGTAAATGTGTCTTCTGTGCTCAACAGAACATGAATTACAAGAAGATTATTTTGATTTTGAAAAAATATTGAATGTGTATCTTTTAGGTTTTGGGAAATTACTTCAGCTTTCAGCAAAAATTAATAGTTGTGTAAGAATATATCTATGCTATGAAAAAAATTTTCACTGGAGTTGTCAACGTTATCCAAATTCTATATTTAAGTGCAAAAAGGGATATATTCACAGTTGAGGATAAAACTACACACCTAACTGGTGCTAGAAAATCCCTTGTGTTCTTGAAGCACAACATAGAATTACTGGAGCATCTTCACAAAAAATAGCTAAGAAAACATTTGTGTGGCTAGGAGGAGAACCAGGCTGGGGATGTGATCTCACTGAGTGATGCCCCCATGGCAATAACAAGGAAAAGATTGGTTCTCAATCTGGCCACGCCCTTGGTGGAGATCCTCATGCACTATCTTGCAGAGATTTTCTCTGTGGAGAAGCAGCTTCAGTAGCCCCTGCCCCTCTGTGTCCATCTACTCCTAAAATGTGTCAGTGCCTGCTTTTGTGAGCTTGCATGGTAAAATGGATGGAGGATTGATCTGCAAAATAGGAGGGTTTATTTTCAGCCATGTTGTTTCCTTGATGGAGCACAACCACAGCAAGGGCTGCACCGGAAGAGCTCAAGAGACTACTTGGTCAAGAAAGACTGATGAAAGGAAGAGACCGGTGGAGACAGCAAGAGCCAGATCGTGTGATTTCTGGGTATAAGCAGACAAAAAAGATGTTAGTGTGAAAACATAATTTTCTAAGCCTCGGTACACTGCTGGCAACTAAAATGAAAAGGAAACAAAAAAAATCAACCAAAAAGGAGGCAGTGAATCTGCAAGTCAACTTGCAACACCTCCCATGAGTGAAAAACACTGGTAACTGCAATAAGTGTAAGGCAGCAGACAAGGGTTTTGAAATGCAACAGGAGAGAGAAATCATTGTATTCAGAAACAGAAGTGGATCACCTGAGGGCAAGGTCAGACAGATGGATACTGATGTGAAGGACTAGCTTGTTAAGTAGGTGTTTTGATGAAAGAGGATTGCATTAACAATTTCATATGGCAAGCGGTAGAAGGGGAAGCAGTACTCACTGTTCAGCACTTTTCCTAAGTTTTTAGGGTATGGAATAGCCATGGGCGAGCAAGACTGTATTTCAAAGAGTGTCTCAAGCTTTGGCTCCACAGGCATTTTTCCAGCAGAGAGTTGACCCCACACGCATCCTTCATCAGTGTTTCAGCTTCCTGTCATCCAGATTGTTGATCAAATGTTGAGAATCAGAGTGGAGGAACTGACCCAGGTGCTAAAAAACTTTACTGCAAACAAGAGTTGAGGTTTTATTACCAGATTAACTTCTTGGCACAGATCATGCAATAACTGCTAGACAACTGTGCTGTCACAAATCACAGAAGATGCAGAAGTAGGTGGGAGACTGCTTATTAATGTTTTAAACACTGAAACATGTTTAAATCTGTTTGCTCATGTTAATATGTTTAAAACATTAGAACTGTGTTAGTTTAGTACTGTGTTGGAGTAGGAAACCTCAACACCTGAAGCACATCCTTTCTTAACCAAAACACTATTCCCCCAGTAACTTGTTTGTGACTACAGTTGCATAAGCAAATGGTAGAAATTGCAGCATAAATTAGGATTATTCCACTCAAAACAATGAGATTCATCTGATTCAGCTGAGGGTCTTGTTCAGCAGCACCACTTTAAGTAGATGAAACAGCAGGGTTTATCAGTCAGTAGCCTTCATTCTTCTCTGCAGAAAGCTGATTCTTACAGCAACCTTCTCCTGCCCTTCTTTTCCTTCCTATTGCCTTCAGCCTCTACTACTGGACAGAGGAATGAGTGATTAATTTACTGATATGTTTTCTCTTTGTCAAGATCAGACATAATGCAGCTCTACAGCAATACTCTTTGATTGTCCCTCCATCTCATCATCTTTCTCAGACAAGCTGAATATGGCACAAGAGAGATGTGATAGCTTTAGACATTTTGTTTGTTTCTTTCTTTTTCATTGTTTCATTTTATTCACTTCAGGTAATAGCTTCCTTCCTTTGAGCCAGTTCTCTTCATTTGTTTTGCTGATCCGTATCACACATCACAGATTTTTTTTCATTGTATTCTATATTGTATATGAGACAAAATATAGAGATGGTTACCTCTTCTACTTCTGTGGCCTTCAAATCTATATAAATGGCACAGAAAATGTCATTTTTTCATTCTCTGCCTCTTTCTTCTTCTCTGGCTGATTTAGAAATTACCAAAAATAGTCAGATGCAGAAGTTTTAAATCACACCTAATTAAAAGTATTTTTTTAACATGGAAATTAACAAGTTTAGGTTTTCATTCCTGTGACTCACCCATTCATCTTAACAAGACTTGTCTGTTGAAATAGCAAATGCTAATTTTAGCAATTTCAACTTATTTTGGCAAGAAATGAGCAAAGTTCTTGGATATTTTACTGTTCATCAGTCTTTTTCCCTCATTCATTTCAGAGGGTTTCTTTGCTGCTTGAATGTCTTCCCCATAGCACATGTGTTTTCACAGGAAATCAGTCAATTTCCATTTCTGATTCCCAGCCTTAGGCCTTTCTCTCCCATTACCACCTCTGAATGCATGGTCCTACCAGAGATTCAGAATGACACTTTTGTGCTTCTTATTCATGGATAACAGAAGTTTTGCTTTGTCTCCAGTTGCAATTTTTTTTCCCACGGTCTCTTTTGATCAGTTTTGTTGGCAAGAGATTCTCACTACTCACCTGTGAAAATGCTTCACCTTAGCATAAGCAATTTTGATGATGAGGGTTTTGCGAATAAATTTGTGACTCCCAAGAAGTACATAAAGGGATAATTCAGGAACTTGTTTTCAATTGTGGCTCAGAGTGACCTGGAGAGCAGATGACATCTGAGTAGTCAACATTGACTCAGCATAGTAGTGTCTTATACTCAGTTGCAACTAAACCAACGTTAATGGTCCCAGAACATTGTATCTTTGAACTAAATGCAAGATCAAATTCCTTGGAAAAGTCAAAAATTAATTAAAAACAGTTTGTCCTTAAACTCCTGGATCTGGAACTACTTGAAAGACTAAAGGTAATTTAAATACTTAAAGAAAGTAACTCAAATATGAGAGAATTCCCCAGACAACTTTTTGACAGAAAGAAGATCTTACCACTGGGCCCCAGATGACTACATCCATGTCATTCAGGCATGATGGTCCATTGGTACCAAAGTAATAGCTATTGAATATAACATTACTTTCACCTTCACTTCCTTTTCAGTGGAGATCTGTAAATATATTTGCTGTTGTAATTCTATGGCATTCTTTAAGTACTTTAATGAAAAATGTTAATTTTTTGGGGGGATTGTATTGCTCTGGGAAAATACTACAGAATTTTAGTTCAAGAGTAGTTTCTTACCAAAGCTCCAAATTTCAGCAAAGCACTAATATATGCTTTCAATATGTACAGACTGAAGGATACAACATAAGATGTGAAAAGTATTAAGAAAAAGGAGTTATTGCTAGTTGGAGCTAAACATCGTATATCCCTTATGTATGACTCAATAGTCTGGCCTTGACAAGAGGCATAAGATTATATCCACCCATATGAGAGAGCCTTTAGGCTGTAGGATATACAATTGTTTTTTCTTTGGATTTCTTTTACATATTTCTTCACTGAAAATGTTTTTGAAAGATACTAGAAAGGTAGAAGATGGGAAAAGGTCTATAAATCTCTAAAAAACATGGAGAAATAATAACAAATTTTCATAAACAGCATAGAATTGGGCTGTTTTCTTCAATTACTTTCTTCCTCTTCCCAGTTGAATGTTTCTTCTATTGTTAGTAATGGATTGATGTGGCCTTCCACTTCAGAATGATTTTGTCTTGGTTTAACATTCAAATTACTGTACTTTATAAAGCCACCTTTTCTGTCCATAGAGGAGCACTAGCTAAAAGGTTGTCTGCTTGAGGAAAGCAGCATGCACTTTCGTAACACTAATTACTTCCTGCAGCATCACTGAGACTGAGCACTTACTAAGAAGGGTCAGGCAAGGAATTCACATAAAATAGCTTTTGCGTTATGACATTCACGCCCAAGATGAAGCTTAGTCTCCTTAGCTCTAATACAGTGCTTGATTCCATTACTGCACATTTTGTACAAATCAGAAGATTTGTTCTCCACAGAATAAAAGACTCTAACTCATGACAAATAGGGCATTAATCTACATTCTGGGTTTTTAGGCTACATCTGTACTAGTAAGATCATTGCAATTAGTCTGGAAAAAGCCCACGTCTATGATGATAAATGAAATAAGTTTCCAGGACAAAGTTGTTGCATGGAAACTGTGTACTGAGAATGAACTCTGGACTGTTCTTAGTACTGAACTAAGCCCCGTAGCTGTTTGAACAAAGTGCTGGTTGTAACAGGCCAAATTTGTGCCGGAGAGAACAGGAACAATTTGCTAGCAACATGCAATCACAGCCTGGGGCCCAGGAACTCTGTTTATATTAGCCAATCACATTTATTAAAGTTTTGATTATAATAAAGCCAGATGACATGGTTCATTTTGGCTACTGTCTCTGAAGTGGTCTTTTAAAGACGAACTCTCTAAAGCTTAAGTTTACACACAATTGTACTCTGCTCACCTGTTTTTTTGGATACTTTTTCTTTCTGCAGCTAGGTATGTCATGAAAAAGGCAAGAAAAATATTTCTATTTTCACACTGTTCTTCCTGAGGTACAACCCAGTAACTCAGTTCAGAAATAGATGTCCAACAGATTTGTTATTCAAAGCAAAATGATGACTAGCTTTGCAAAAATTGGAACTGATTTTAAATAATGGTTTCTTACACACATACTCACACTCTGATTACTTAAATAGGGAACTCTACAGAAATTTTCATTATTTTTAAAACCATTTTTTCCATCTTGACAAATCTCAGCTGATGGTAAATTAGGAAGAGTAGTGGTTAGCGAAACTTCATTCTATGAATTGCTCTTGAATGACTCACTGTATTAATACTGAAACTGTCATCACTTTGTTACTCACTATTTGCACCCTGTTTATAATTTCCAAATCTCATGCTATTTTTTGAACGTCTCCCAAACCCACAGAGCTGTCCAGATGGCCATGTGAATGCTTCCAGTGTCAATATTCATGCAAACATGCATTCACATTCTTATTTCTGATATTTTACTTTTGCATTGAACTTTATTCTGAACAAAAATTTGCTTTCACAAACATTTGAAGAATGCAAATGAAATGAGCTCTGAACACTATAGAAGCTGATTCATGGTTTCTATTCAAATAAATGCCAGTGAAGCCTTCTGAAACAGCTATAATCATGAGCGTATTCTTCCCCTCCCTATGACCCAGATTCGAAGAGGAAGGAAGTACATGGGTGACTTTAAACATGCAAATAGCGTCAGTTGTGCACAGATTTACATATGCAATTACACTTCTTGCTGACCCAGAAGCTGTATGATTCTTATTCATGTTCACCTTTTCCTGCATTCTTATATGAAATCTTAAGGAATAATGTACAAGCAATAATTTGGCCAATGTTAATCACCAAGTTTAATGTCAGGGGAGAAAGAACGATATCAAAACAAGACAAACAGAAGAACAAGAAGGTGGATACAGTAGCCATGAAAAAAAGGGCAAAAAGCCAGCATGGCTGCCACTGGAAGAATATAAATTCAAAGTCAATGGTTACAAGATTTAAAAGGCCAATCAATAAAGAAGTTGCTTGAAGTAATTCTAGAGGTAGAATTGGTCAATGATAATAAACAAGATGAGGATCCTTCAAAAGGCTGGAGTGTTGCTGGGAAAATAACGTCTGTATGTGAGTTGAGGAAAATTAAAATATAAAAATTCTCTAAGAAGGACTCACTGTAATATCATTCAACAAGTGAACATCAGAATTAATTATTTCATTACTTCTCCAATAATCACATTACATTCATCTAATATACCTCCTTTAATTTCTTTATTATGCATCCATTTATATCTTCTTCCTTTTAGAGAAGATAAAGATTGAGTTCTAATATGAGCCAGGAAGAAGCTAAATACTAAACAGTTTTGGTATGTACATTTTTTAGCTGTTGAATACTCACAAATACAGTGAATAAATCTTTGAAATGGATCTTTATATTTGCCTCTGAAGGAGTTTACAATAATATTGGATTTCACATAATTTTGAGTACAGTCAGTCAGCACAAATAGTTCAAGCACTTATTTACAATGCTAATCTTCTCCAAGTCCTACAGATACAACCCACTAAACCTCCAGCTCCTCGAATATTATTGGCAGCTGGCACAGAAGTAGTAGGTAGATTACTCAGAAAGCGGCTCTGGTTTGTTTTGTTGTCTGTGCAAAAGTGCTCTAGCAAATTTTGGAGTCTGTTAATTAAGGAATCAGAAAACTAACAGATAATATCTTATTCCTCTTATCTGAGGAAGTCAAAGAAACAGGCAAAATGCATGGAGAAGTACAAGAAGTACAGTTTAAGTGAAGACAACTTGGTAGTAGAGGATAAGAGAAAAATAAAGGAACTGTAACTGAATTAAGTCCTTTAGAATTAAAAGCAAGGAAAACTACAGTTTTAAAGAATAAGTGTGATGCCCATATCTCAGTCTTTCTTGACTCTCCTTTTAAACCAGCATTAAAGAGGTGGACATCATTGATAGTGAGTGGTTACAAAAAGGTAAGAGTTAAAAATACCTTTCCTTCTTTTGTATCAGAAACTTCCATACTTATGCTCCCAGTGTAAGTACCATGGGCATAGTAACACTCCTACCCTTTCTTTCTTCCTCCATAAATCCATTGAGCAGGCTTCATGATCTGGTGTGAAGATGCTAGCAGCAACATTGAGTGATGACTAGACAGTTTAGGTTCCCCTTCCTGTTTTTCCATGGGACTTTACAGATGGCCTGTAATAAGGTTATACAGATGTCTCCTGTGATACTATGAGCACCATCTTGCGTAAGGCAATGTTTTAATGGTGTTAACTGCATCCTCTTTCCCAGTAAAGCATAGTAATGAAGCTTGTGCTGAAGGCATGAAGATTAAGTCTATTCACTCATGCATTTTCATCTTCCTCCAATAATAATCATCAGCAAAGGGAAAAGAAGATGGAACCTGAATACATACAAGACAATGCATAACAGTAGCAATAATAACAGCAGTAATAATAACAATGGAATTAGAATTCAGTTGATGTCTGTTTATGACCCAGAAGGAGAACTTAAGTGAAGCGGCTAAGTGGATGTGTTTTGCTTTGTTGGAATGTTATTTTCAGTGGACTTAAAATAAAGTAAAAAAAGAGACAGTCATATTTCCTTCAAGCAAAATTTAAGAGACTGAAAAGTCACTGAAATAAATAGAATGCTCTGTACTCACTTCAATCCAGTCTAGCCATTGGGCAGTTACTGTTGTTTGCATAGCCACATGCTTCATATTCAAAAAATATTTACATTAAAATGTTTATGAGAAAGACCTTAATAGCCTGTTCTTCCTTTATAATCACTATTTCTTGATTATGACAACAGAATATGTATATGTAGTGGTTTTGTCTGGGCCGGGTTTTGTTAGCCGAGGGGGCTATGGGGTAGTTTCTTTAAACAAAGATCTGCCAGAAGCCTCCCCTGTAGCTGATAGGGCTAATTCCAGTCAATTCCAAGCTGGATCCCACACCTGACCCAGGCATGGTCAATTAGTGATGGAGGTAACCCCTCTGTGAACAATGTATTTGAGAAGGGGAAGAAGTTGTTGTGTAGTTGCTTAACTGCAGCAGCAACACAGAGGGAGAATGTGAAAACACCTCTGCAGACACCAATATCAGTGTAGAAGGAGAGGGAGGAGGGTGCTTAGGCCCTGACAAAAATAGAATCCCTGTGACCTGTGGTTCAGCCCATGGTGAGGCAGCTGTGCCCTTGTTGCCTATGGAAGCCACTGGGAAGTAGAGACCCACCTGCAGCTCGTGGAGGACCCCATGCCAGAGCAGGTGGATGCCTGAAGGAGGTTGGGAAGATCACCCTGGAGCAAGTTCCTGGCAGGACCTGGGAGTCTATGGGGATAAAGGAGGGCACACCAGAGCAGATTTGATGTCAGGACATGTGATCCTTCAAGGGACTCAGGAGTCTATTGTGCTGCTGTCCTGGTTTAGGCCCATCAGGGAACAAAGGGCAGGGAGAGCTTAATTGCCGCTTAAGGTTCAGGACCAAACAGACCAGGCCACTCGGTTTGGGGAAGAAAACAGAAAATAATTTAATGCAACACCAACTAAAACATACCCCCAAAACCCAAAACGTAACCAAGATAAAACAACCCAGAGTAATACATCAATGAAGAGTCCAACCAGCCTTTTTAAGAACACCTTCTTGCCACACCTCACCTCTTCCCGGGCTCAGAGCCCTGATCCCAGTGTTTTTAACCTGTTCCCCCATAAACGGTTCGGGGGGGCAGGCAGTGGGGGTTTCAGTTAGTCTGTTCCCCATAGCTTCTGCTGTTTGTCCCTCCTCAGGACGGGTGAACTCCACACCAGTCCTCCCTGCAAGTCCATGGGGTACCTCACACGCATGGCAGCCCTGCACGGGCTACTCCAACGCGCACTTATTCCAAAGGCAGCAGCTACTCTCTGCCTCTCGTGTGGGGCTGCTCTGTGATGTGCAGGCTCTCCAACACGGCCTGGGCCATGGCCGTCTCCCCACACAGTCCCTCGCCCGTCCGGGCTCACTCACATGGAGCTGCTGGTAACTCTCAGTCCTGCCACGGATCTCCATAGGTTGCAGGGGCACAGCTTGCATTCTCGCCAAGGCTTGCAGAGGAGTCTCTGGTCTATTGCTTCTCCTTCCTTCCTCCTTCTCTGGCTGAAGGGACCGCGTGGTCGCCTCCATCTTGTATCACTCTTACACCTCCTCCCTCGCATTTCAAATTCCCGTCCCCTAAATAGTGATGGCAGAGGCGCCAGATTGGCCCAGCCGGGCCGGAGGTGGGTGTGAACCCAGGAGCCGGGGGACAGTCCGCAAACTCTTTACCGGGTCTTCACTGCAACCCTCTCCCCCTGTTACTAAGCCAAAAGCTGCTCCTTGCTAAGCCAGAACAGCCGCTGATGCTAATTGCTGAGTGATCTCCCTGTCTTTATGTCGACTTTCAAACCTCTTGTTTTATTTTTCTCTCCCCTGTCCAGTTTAGAAGGAGCAGAAAGAAGAAAGACTTGGTGGTCATCTGGCACCCAGCAGTTAAACCACCACAACATTTGTGGAAATGTATTCTAACCTACCTTAACATGTGAAGTTACTATGCATTGACTATCCCATGACTGTTTATTACCTTGAGTCAAGGACTGGACTCAATTGTCCTCATTTCATAGAATCATAGAATCATAGAATGGTAAGGTTGGAAAGGATCATCTAGTCCAACTCCCTTGCAGAAGCAGGGTCACCAAGATCAGATCACACAGGAACATGTCCAGATGGGTCTTGAAGACCCCCAAGGAAGAAGACTCCACACCCTCCCTGGGCAGCCTGTGCCAGGGCTCCCTCACTATCACAGTGAAATAGCTTTTTCTTTTGTTTAAATGGAACTTTTTGTGTTCCAGCTTTATCCCATTACCCCTTGTCCTGTTGCTAGCTACAGTAGAAAAAAGGGATGTCCCAACCTCCTGACACTCACCCTTTAGATATTTGTAAATGTTAATAAGCTCTCCCCTCGATCTCCTCCAGACTAAACAGCCCCGGTTCCTGCAACCTTTCCTCATATGAAAGATATTCGTCCCCTGATTTTCTTGGTAGCCCTGTGCTAGACTCTCTCCAGAAGTTCCCTGCCCCTCTTGAGCTGAGGAGCCCAGAACTGGACACAGGACTCCAGATGAGGCCTCATCAGGGCAGAGGAGAGGGAGGAGAACCTCCCTTGACCAGCTGGCCACAGTTTTCTTGATGCATCCCAGGATGCCATTGGCTTTTTTGACCATGAAGGCACATTGCTGGCTCAGCTTCTCTTTATTATCTGCCGGCACTCCCAGATTTCTCTCTGCAGAGCTGCTCTCCAGCAGGTCAACCCCCAGTCTGTACTGGTTCATGGGGTTGTTCCTTCCCAGGTGCAGGACTCTGCACTGGTCCTTGTTGAACCTCAGGAGAATTCTCTCTGCCCAACTCTCAAGCTGGTCGAGATGCCACTGAATGGCAGCACAGCCTTCTGGGGAATCAACCAGTCCTCTCACTTTGGGTGTATCAGAGAACTTGCTGAGGATACACTCTGTCTCCTCATTCAGATCGTTGATGAAGATGTTGAACAAGACTGGCCCTAGAACTGATCCCTGTGGTACTCCACTGGCCACAGGCTTCCAACTCAATTCTGTGCCATTGATCACCACCCTCTGGGCTCTGTCATTCAGCCAGCTCTCGATCCACCTCACTGTCCACTCATCCAAGACACACTGCTTGAGCTTTCTTGTTGAGGATGTTGTGGGAGACTGTCGTGGTTTGGCCCAGCTAGCACAACAGCACCACGACAGTTTCTCGCTCGATGCCCCCATTCACCCCTACCCTCGTTAAGATGGCGGAGGACCCAGCGAAATGGGAGTAAAAAGATAAGCAAGATTGTTGTGGATTGAGACAAGGGCAGGGAGGGCTCACTGCCAATTATGGTTCTGGGCAAAACAGACTCCAGTACTTGACTTAGAGAGGAAAGTAGGAAAGTTTATTCTACAAGAAACAGAACAGAATAAAAGCAAAAAGGGAGTAGGATGATGAGAAAATTACAACCAGCACTTTAAGATCTCCCTCCCCTATCCCTCCTTTCTTCCCGGGCCCAGCTCACTGCTCCCGATATCTCTACCTACTCCCCCCCACAACGGCTCAGGGGGGCAGGGAGTGGGGGATGTGGTCAGTCTCTCACAGATGGGCTCTGCCGCTTCTGTCTTCTCAGATGAGGATGACTCCTGGCATTCTTCCCCTGCTCCAACACGGGGTTCCTCCCCCGGGACACAGTCCTTAACGAACTTCTCTGGTGTGGGTTGTTCCCAGCAGCTGCGGCTTCTGCCGATACAGGTTCCCTCACACGGGACACAGTCCTTGGTGAATATCTCTGACGTGGATTCTTCACCACGGTTGCAGTTTCTGCACTTGCAAGGTCCCTTCCTCGGGACAGGGCCTGCTCCGGCCATAGTGATAAAGGGCCCCTCCTTCGGGACAAGGCCTCCTCCGGCCAAAATCACTGTCCCTGGCTCGGGGTCTTTAAAGAAATGAAAATAAATCTCAGCTTCACCAGTTCTCTCCATAGAATGCAGGGGAGTCTCTGCTACAGTACACCTCCTCCCTTTCATCACTGACCTTGGAGTCCGCATGGTTGTTTCTCTCACCGTTCCTACTCCTTGCACCACCACCAGCCAGAAGAAGAGAAGAAGGGGCAGAAGCAAGAAAGAAGATGGAGGAAGACACCTCCCCTTCCGGCTTCTTCTTAAAAAGTGATCGTGGAGGCGTCTAATTGGCTCAGCCCCAGAAGCGAGCCTTTTCTGAGCTGGGGAGAGTTGTGAGCAACTTCTTGCAGGAGCCATCTTTGCAGCCCCTTCCCCCTTACCAGAAAAGGCTGTCATGTCAAACCATGACAGAGACAGTGTCAAAAGCCTTGCTGAAGTCAAGGTAGATAACATCCACTGCTCTCTCGTGTCGTGGTTTAGGCCCATCAGGGAACAAAGACCACGATTAGCCTCGAGTACCAAAGAGGCTGAGAATTGCTCAAGGGCAGGGAGAGCTTAATTGCCGCTTAAGGTTCAGGACAAAACAGACCAGGCCACTCGGTTTTGGGGAAGAAAACAGAAAATAATTTAATGCAAAATCAACCAAAACGTAACCAAAATGAAACAACCCAGAGTAATACATCAATGGAGAGTCCAACCAGCCTTTTTAAGAACACCTTCTTGCCACCCCTCCCCTCTTCCCGGGTTCAGAGCCCTGATCCCGGTGTTTTTACCTTGCCCCCCCCTGAACGGTTCGGGGGGGGCAGGCAGTGGGGGGTTCAGTCAGTCGGTTTCCGAGAGCTTCTGCCGTTTGTCCCTCCTCAGGATGGGTGAACTCCACACCAGTCCTCCCTGCAAGTCCGTGGGGTAACTCACAAGCATGGCAGACTTGCACGGGCTGCTCCGATGCCCACTTATTCCAAAGGCTGCAGCTCCTCTCTGCCTCTCGTGTGGGGCTGCTCTGCGGCGCGCAGGCTCTCCAACACGGCCTGGGCCATGGCCATCTCCCCACACAGTCCCCCGCCTGTCCGGGCTCACCCACACGGAGCTGTTGGTGGCTCTCAGTCTTGCCACGAATCTCCATAGGTTTCAGGGGCACAGCTTGTATTCTCGCCACGGCTTGCAGAGGGGTCTCCGGTCTACTGCTTCTCGTTCCTTCCTCCCTCTCTGGCTGAAGGGTCCGCGTGGTGGCCTCCATCTTGTATCACTCTCCACCTCCCCACTCGCATTTCAAATTCCCGTCCCCTAAATAGTGATCGCAGAGGCGCCAGATTGGCCCAGCCGGGCCGGAGGTGGGTCTGAACCTAGGAGCCGGAGGAGGGTCTTCACCGCAACCCGCTCCCCCTGTTACCAAGCCAAAAGCTGCTCCTTGCTAAACCAGGACACTCGTCATCTAGCCAGATGGTTATGCACTCATAGAAGGCTATAAGGTTGGTCAAATAGGATTTCCCCTTGGTGAAGCCATGTTGATTCCCCTGATAAGAACCTTTTCCTTCATATGTTTAGTGAGAACATTCAGAATGAGTTGTTCTATCACCTTTCCAGGGATGGAGGTGAGGCTGACTGGCCTGTAGTTTCCTGGGTCATCCTTCCTGCTCTTTTTGCAGACTGGTGTGACACTGGCCTTTCTCCAGTCCTCAGGCACCTCACCTGTCCTCCATGATTGTTCAAAAAGGATGGAGAGAGGCTTAACAACCACATCAGCCAGCTCCCTCAGCACTGTAGGATGCATCCCATCAGAACCCATTAACTTATGAGTGTTAAACTTGGCCAACAAGTCTGTAACCTCTTCCTCTTCCACCCAGTATAAGTCTTTTGCTGTCCTGTCCATCATGTTATCCTTGCTGGACTGGACTTCCCAAGGGCCAAACTTGGCTGTAAAGACTGAAGCAAAGAAGACATTCAGGACTTTGGCCTTCTGTGCATCCTCAGACACCAGGGCACCCTCAGTGTTTAGCAGCGGGCCCACATTC
The DNA here is from genome assembly GCF_028858725.1 of Colius striatus. Lineage (NCBI taxonomy): Eukaryota > Metazoa > Chordata > Aves > Coliiformes > Coliidae > Colius > Colius striatus. The sequence continues at coordinate 17,920,939 of NC_084790.1, read as the reverse complement.
CCCCTAATCTTCCTTTGCTGATGATATGCCTGAAAAGGCCTTCTTATTTGTATTTGTTTACCTAGTTAGTTTTAATTCTAGAAGGGCTTTTGCCTTCCCAGTTGCACCACTGGATGCTCTGTCAATGTTTCTATTCACTTCCCAAGAAGTCAGCCCCTGTTTCCACCTCTCACAGATGGCTACTTCTACCTGAGTTGTCCCAGCAGATACTTGCTCCTCCATGGAGGCCTCTTGCCTCCTTTTCCTGCTTTCCTACATGTGGGGACACATTTGGGCACTTCTACCTTCTAGGATGTTATCCCATGAGATCTGTCCAAGCAGGTCTTTGAAGAGGCCAAAGTCAGCTTACCTGAAATCCAGGGTCACAGTCCTGCTTTGTATCCTTCCTCTTCCATACAGGATCTTGAACTGTATCGTTTCACGGTTGCTGCAGCCAAGGTTGCCTCCAACCTTCACATCACCAACCAGACCCTCTCTATTCATCAGTACCAGGTCCAGCAGCAATCCCCTCCTTGTTGGTTCCTCGATCACCTGCGACAGGAAGTTGTCATCAACAATCTGCAGGAACCTTCTGGACTGTGTGTGCTTGGCTGTGTGGCTATCCCTGCAAATATCAGGGTGGTTGAAGTCCCCCATGAGGACCAGGGATTGTGATCATGAGGCAGCACTCAGCTGTTTGTAGAAGGCCTTATCCACTTCCTTTTCCTCATCAGGTGGCCTATAGCAACAGCATCACCTACCTTGCCCTGTCCATTAATTTTCAGCCATAAGCACTCTACTCCCTTCTCATCCCCACCCAGGCAGAGCTCAATGCACATTAATTGCTCCCTCACACAGAGAGCAACTCCACTTCTTCACCTTGTCAGTCTGTCCTTCCTAAACAATTTATAACCCTCCATGGCTGTGCTCCAGTCATGGCAGCTGTCCCACCACGTCTCTGTGACCACAATGAGGTCGTAGCCCCGCATCTGCACCCACATCTCCAGTTCCTCCTGCTTATTCCCCAGGCTGTGTGCATTGGTGTAGAGGCAGCGCAGGGCCTTACTCAAACACACAGGTTTCCCTGGATGGGTGCAGGAGGTTCCTCCCCAATTTGGCTCTTCCTCAGAGTGGTCAGCCTTCTGCATCTCAGCCCAGTGTGCAGATGAAGGGCACTTATCGTTGTGTTCCCTGTCCTGCCCTGTTTACCAGCTAGAGAGGACAGCTCGATCTACATTACTTCTCCCCCTACACCCCAATTCCTTCACTTTAAAGCCCTCTTGATCAAATTGGCTAGCCTATTCCTAAACATGCCAATGCCCTTATGGGAGAGATGCCCATAATGGCATCTCCATCCTGCCCCATCAAATTACAGTCCCCAAACAAAGATCTATTGTCATAAAAAAAAGCCACCTTTCCACAGCACCAGCCTCTCAGACAGGAGTTAACTTGCCTGATTTTTGCTTTGGTGACTTCTCCTTTAACTCTGATGGACAGGATGGAAGAGAAAATAACCTGTGACTCCTTTCCCTTCACTTGCTCCCCAAAGGTTTAAAAATCCATTTTCATTCTGGAGATATTGTGCTTTATGATATCATTCATACCTACACGGAACAGGAGTAGTGTGTAGTAGCCCATGTCCCTGAAGGGCTGTGGCACTCGCTCAGCCACATTACTGACCTTGGCTCCCAGAAGGTAGCACACCTCTCAAGTCTCCTTATTAGATCCACAGATGAGTCTCTCAGTTCCTCTTAGCAATGAGTCATCCACAATGAGCACTCATCACTTCTTTTTACAGTGCCCATTACCTGTTGCAGGTGGAGCAGCTGATGGAAAATTGTTTGCTGGGATTTCCCCTTCTGGAGTTTGCTAATTGAAGTCCCTCATTGCCAATGACTCCTACTTATTTGTAACTGGCACTCTGGAAGAGGGGTTATGAAGATGAGCCCTAGTTTTTATTTTCATTCACTAATATTTCTAGGATCTTTTTTCTGGGCTTCTCCATTACATCATGCAAAAAATCTGTTTGCCTTCCTTTGTCTGCCCATTGCAGTGATCCCAATGAGTCTCTTTAGTGCAGAGAACTCATTGAAACTTCATAGACTTCTGAATAGACAGCAGATTTGGTCCCTTTCTTCAGTATTTGTCTCCCACAGCATTCATTTTCAGGAACAAATTTCTACAATAAAACATGTCCTTTTGTATAGACCAATCCAGCCAGGCATTTAAAGTTAAAATGAAAAATGTACAAAAGGTAAGTATGTGATGACTCTCGTATCTTTTGCCCTTATGTGGGTGATAGAAATAATTATCTCTAAACATATCATTGCACTGTGCAGTTGGCACACAGGAGATTGCCAGGTGTTGGATGTGATAGGAAATGTGCAGTCTGATTATATATGCTAGAAAACAAGTACTGAAAAATATCTCTTTTAAATGAGATGAGGAGCAAGAATTCAAAGATACCACTTAATTTTTCAACTGCAGTCAAGCAATACCAGTGTTTCAAGACGAATTTGTTAATCACTTGGGACTACAGATTGTATGTGGTAATAAAAGACCAGAAAAACATTTCCTAGTAGGCAGCAATAACTGTTCCAGTCTGTTTAAGTAATTTTTTTTCCTTAGCTAGTTTAATTTCCCCTGCCCTGCTGCCTACTCCAATTTATTTAAGTTGAAAGTGAATACAGAGCTGGTGAAAGGCATCAAATTTGTGACTGTGGAAATTAAATCCACTCAGTTGCAAAGGCTGTGTGAAATTTACCCTTAACACCGTGAGGCAACTGAATATGTCAGCACCTCTGAAGATCTCTACATTGCTGCTTTCGAAGAGGTCCAAGAGGTGGACAAGGCTCTCCCAGCCTAGTTCCATGGCCATGTCTGAGGCAGTGGTAGCAGGACAAACCCTGCATGTTGTGCCATCAATGCCTCCTGACGCTTTCTTTGGGAGACAGAAACTCAGTGTTACAACTGAATTGGTTTCACCTTCTCATGTGGACCTCTGGCAGGGATGTTGAGCATCACCAGTTGGAAAGGCAGCTATCAAGGTGGGGAGTACCTTATTTTCTGAGCCTGCCAGCTGCTAGATAGAAGCCTTAAAGCTCTCAGGTAATTATTCAGATACATCTTCCACTTGAGCAATGTGATTCCTCCTGTAGCTCTACATGGTACTTGATGTGTTAGAGAGTGACCGACTATGCATACTAGTCAACAGCACACTGCTCAAAGAAAACATTTTGGTGCAGACCATTTCAGAAAGCCTACGTCAAACTATGTAAATTTCCTCCAACTCATTTATCTCAATGCAGAGACAAGCTAGGCATAATCACACTCAATGATGCCTTGATTATTTAGAAAAACAAAGACTAAAAACTAGTACATACTGCTCAGGCATGGAAGAACACATTTCTTCAAATTCTCCATAGCTATTTAGTTAGATTCATATTTATGTCCTTTTTTCTTTTTTTTTGCATTCATTCCCAGTATGTATAAAAACAGATGCTGAGGTTGTCTTCCTTGATGCAAGTGTTTGAGAACAAGACAAGTTTCTCAAAACAGTGGTTTTGTGCATTTACAAACAGAACAAACAGATTGCATCCTTTGTTACAATCTCTTGGGAAAAAAATAAAAGCTAGACATAACCAGAAAGTGGCACAGAAGCCACATAAAGATGCAGCTTTCCACAGTGTATGTTTTTTATTTCTCAGATAATCAGTCATTATTGAAAGGCTTTTCAGAGTTGCTCACTATCTAATTTATCTTTTCTATTCATTTAAAATTGGCGCTGGTGCTGCTGTGCAATAGCAACATTAAATTTCCTTCTGCTCCTCTGAGGCCAATAATTCTTGTAGCACTAAATTCTCTAATGGATTTCTGTTCACCTTAATGTTGTATACTTGTCACTCCTTTCCCTTCACCTGCATTTGTTTTTCCTTCCATACTTCACAAGATAAGAGCCCTTTCATTCTTCATTCAAAATATGTTATAGTTTCTGGTTTTGTTTTAAAAATGATGTTATGAAAAGCAAGGCATAATCTAGCCAAGATACTGAGAAAACGGCAAATGCAGGCTTTTCTTTTCATTTTTTTTAATTTTCAAATAGGCTTCTGATGGTTTCTGGGCATCACCAAGTACAGAACTTTTTCAAGTTTATTATTACAGCAGTCTAAAGAAATGCATGCTTATATACATACATACATAAAATCATTTGGCTTTGGAGAAATCAGACTGTAAGCAGGCCATCTTTCTCTTTTCCTAAGTCATGGCTTGTTCCATGAAGCCTTGAGATGACAAGATTCATCAAAAAAAAAATCCCAAATACATTTTCTGAACTGAGATCTATTATTCATTCAAGAAGGAAACGAATCTTTGAAGTATGAGATGTAGGAATGTCCCATCCAGCTCTCCCTGTATTTTTGGAGACAGAGATCCTGTTTTCTCCTCTCTTGTCAGTGGTCAGTGCTGTGGGAATTACAATATCTGAAGTCATTAGATCATGATTGTTGATTAGCACAACAGCAGCTGAAGAAGGAAGTTCAATCAAAGTGTTTGGATCCTCAGAGGCTGATGTAAAGGGCACAGTGAAATAACAGCAGTTATGCTGAAGCTGGGACTGGATTCTTTCTTATTCATTCACTGAGATTGTTCCCATTGCTTAGGTAGTCCTGCTTATTTGCTTTTCATCAGCTGCCAGTCTCATCTGAGAAGAGAGGAAGTAATTCCCTGATGCTGTGACTGTACACCCCAGTTTACAGAGATAATAGAATAGTCTCCTAATTACCTTGCAACCTTATTATAGAATTAAAAAAGTTTTAGAATTTGGAGGTTGGTTTTGTTCAGTTCAGTGAACCTCTTGCTGAAAGTATGTAATTTTTTTTTCTCTGAAGCCTGTAGCACCTGATAAGCATTGACCCAAATGTTCAAGTATGCTACACAGACTGATACAGATTCTAAGGATTGTACATTTTTAGACAAAGTGCAAAATCGATGCAAACAACAAAATCTACTAAGTATGTCTCCCATTCCAGTGGAGGGCTGCTTGAAATTGAATTATGGGCCATAAGTTACATGATATATGACCTGAATCTCTTTGAACAACTGACAAGAATGAGATATAAAAGAAAAATAAATAAATCAAGAATTGCCACATATTTTAAAACAGAGACAATTGTGCCTAAAGTTTCACCTCGTATTCAGAATATATAATATAAAATAGAGAACCCAGTCTCGGAAAGCAGATCCTTCAATTAACTCCAACGTGACGTTGACCCTCTGCCTGTGAAATGCAGATAATTGCATTTATTTACCTCAAGGATTTGAAAATATTTGCAGTCAAGATAATCGTCCTTCAGAACCCATGGTCATGAAAGTTGACCAGGTATTAGAGAGCACTAAGTTATCACGAAAAAGGTTTCTTTCAAAATATTGTAGTTTTGTTTTTTGGGTTTTTTTTAAATATCAGGTAATTTTTAAAAAAGGCATAATCAAATCTTATAAGAATTCGGATTAGAACACTTTGTGTATCAGAAAGCAGAGCAGTACAAGAGTAGTTTCACTGAAGTCAAGTAGGACACAGGCTGATCTGTCAGATGTTAGGTTTTAACTCAGTGGCCCAGGAGGTCATTTCATCCTATTCTTTCCACAAGGCATGAGTGCAATTCAGAGGGAAGCAATACCAGAATTACCAGCATAACTTGTGTGTTGTAGTTTCAAAGGATTTCCTAGCGAAGTGTACTGCAGCTGCAAAAACAGCAAAATTGAAGGAGTAATGATTTTCTGTGGGTTTTATTGCATCAACTGTGCATCTTGTTAGGGAAGGTGAACTTGAACCTCTCTTCTGTTTCTTCTCTGCTACTCTTTTTACTTTTTCTACAACCAATAAAATGTAATTATCTGCTAAAACTTAGGTGGGGTTGTGAGCAAAGCTTAAATCTGTGGAGAATCTCAGTACCATTTTATTTAAGCAAAATTTTTCATAGGGTCATTTCCTAGCTGTCACTGATTTGTAGAGCAGTGAGTTTTCCTTGCATCACCACCTGATTAAAAGCAATTCTGGTTGTTAAAATACTATTTTGGAGATTCCCAGAAATTATTTCGTCACATGGTCTCTCTACCCATGCCACTTTAGAAGTAGTCTATCAGAGCAAATGAAACATGTTATCCTGTGTGTCACTCATTTACCTTTCTGAAGTCAACCTGCACAGCCTAGATACCTGAATGACAACTGGGCTTTGCATAGACAAAGTAGAGTAGGAAAGCATTTCATATTGCTACCTTTTATGGTTTGAAGTGGAAATCTCTTTCTCACAGTTTAAATGAAGAATGAGCCATTCCAGAAGATTTTTAAAAATTGATGAAATATATGGTGTCTAATATTCCTTTCATCTGTAGCTTACGTTCCTGCACAATCTCTTCCATGTGTTAACTAACAGCTCTTGTATCATCACCGTAAGTAGCTTACACATTTGAGTCACTATATGTTCTGTTGCCATTTTCTGTGCTTCATTACTCCTACTGAAATTAGGACGTACCTTTCTCTTCTTGTTCAGTGTTAAATTTTTCATGCAGTATTAACATAATGCTGTTGTGTTTGGATTTCAGTTTCCAACAGTGTGGGTGGAGAGGACTGTTTAAATGTCATCTTGAATTAAATCATTTCCATTGGAATATGAGCAATTACTTTAAAACTTTTCTACTGCCACTTGGTTTTGGTTGTTTGCTTTTGGTCTTTCTTCTACCTTTCAATAAAATTCACTCACAGATTTAAAGCTAAAAAAATTTAGACTACATGTAATTTCTCTTCCAAAATACATCCTATTTTCTCTCCCTTTCTCTTTTTAAGGTTTTTTTTTTTTTTTCTTCCCTAATCTTATCCACAGCTATTCATTTTTAAGTCAAATACTGGAAACTACAGAGGCAGATTTCTTTGCCTACTAATAAGTTTATCTATCTGTTTTGGTACATAAGATGAGTTTTGTAAATATTCTGCACACACAATCCACTCAGGTACAACGAAGCATTGAAAGGAATCTGGTATCATATAATTACATTTCCTCATCCCTTCAAAAGAAATATTATTGAGAATATGTGCTTAGGATTTTGATGGGTCGATTGATTTAAATTAAGGATCTTAATTAGCTTTTATTGTTTGAACAAGAAATGATCAAGGCACAGAAGTTAACAAATTTATCTTAGCTGCTTTGCTGAGTGGATGGAAATCATGGTGGAGAGGGGACTGATATTAGGGAGAGAATACAAACATGAGAGTTTGTTCTCACTACCAAAGGTTTTCTATCTAGTCAGTCTTTGGTATGCATCACACATTTTCACTACTGGAAGCAAGATTTTTCAGTAATCTACCAAGGAAATCATGTGTGTAGCATCTATGATCAGTCCCTTACTCATCTCTCACTGGCTGCATTGAATTAATAGACTGTAAGCATTTCACAACCCACCTCATGACTTAGGCTTTCTTATGCTGAGACCAGAAAACCTCAATGGACCTCACTGCATTGAAGCCAGGCTAGTGAATTTAAAGGACTTGGGACCCTAGTCATTCAGGATCCCACAAGAGAAACTGAGGTCATCTTCATCCTGGAATAATGGTGCAAATCATGTCCTAGTGCATAATACCCATCAGTAATCCTATTTGGTTGGAGATTTGCTCACTGTTTCTGGAAAACGCTTGCTTTAGTTCCCAGAGGAGACCTTTAAAAAAATGATCTGACCTTCTCTAAAGTCTTCCCCACTTGCCTGCTCCATAACAACTGCAAGCAATGCCGAGTGCAGAGAGACAAAGACTCTATGTGAAGGGGAAGGGAATTCACCTATTGCAAGGTAAGACTGAAATATTAACCATAGATTGTCAAACTGTATGATATCACTCATGGAGTATGTTGAGAAACATTCCTACTATTGAACCAGCAAACTGTGTTGTCCATAGAGCATACTAAAGCCCCAGAAAAATTAAAGACAAACCCATCTTGCAATAACATTTCCTCATATAAAAGGAAGATTAATCCTATGTGAGGCAAGGCATCAAAACTCTCTTTTGTGCACAAAATTGTAGCATTGAGAGGAAAGAAGTCCAAATCTTAATTAGTCTGTGAAAAGTAACATACATCACTCCTGAGGTGAATGCATAAAGAAAACGAAGTGATACAGAGTTGCTTAATGGAATGATGAATAGAAACAGAAGAGTTAAGTATTTGAAGGATGGAAGTCAAAGGTGTGGGAGAGGTGGTAGTTTATGCATGCTGTTCTGCTATTTTACTCTGCCTCACCTGTGACAAGCCTAAGAAAAGAAAAATCAGCAAGTCTCTCTTCATGAGGTAGCAAAAGACCATGAAAGATTTCAAAGCTCAAGGAAATCTAAATGGCAGTCCCATTTCATAAGAGTATCAGGAAATGGACTGGCTTGCAGATGCCCCATGGGACAAGACCAGTCTCATCCAGGACTAAAGAGAAATATACAGCAGCTCACAACAACTCAGATAGGAAGAAGTTTCAAAAGGGAAATACCACTGTCTGGTTTTAGGTATATAGAATCATAAAATCATATAATGGTAGGGTTGGGAGGGACCTTTAGAGATAATCTAGTCCAAGCCCCGTGCAGAAGCAAGTTCACCTAGATCAGGTCACATGTCCAGGCGGGTCTTGAAGACCTCCAAAGAAGGAGACTCCACAACCTCAATGGGAAGCCTATTCGACTGCTCTGTCATCCTCATGGTGAAATAGTTTTTTCTTATGTTTAAGTGGAACTTTTTGTGTTCCAGCTTCATCCCATTACTCCTTGTCCTGTTGCTAGCTACTATGGAAAAAAAGGATGTCCCAAGCTCCTGACACCCACTCTTTAGGTATTTGTAAATGTTAGTAAGATCTCCCCTCAGTCTCCTCTTCATAGATGAAAATCTATGCTTCAGATACTGCAGCCATGGGTGCAAAAGTCTAGGAAAGATACGGCTGTTCTGGCTGCCTGCAGATCAGCTCTAGTGTGGTTGTGGGATCATTGGGTTCACATCACAACGTTCAACATGCATGTTGGTGTGCCGTGCAAGATTGCTAAACCGGAGTAGAGCAGTCTCCACACAGATGTGCCACCAGCATTGCTCTGATAGTGAATAATTCATGTCAATTGACCTGTTAAAACAAATTACATCATTTTCTGAATCTGCAAAGGGAGTGTAATCATCTCAAATGTTCCTATTATTCTAAAGTGTTCAATCGCTCTTTCTCCTCATGAGAGATACTTTTCCTTACCATTTATAAATCTGTGTTACGATTGTGATGCATGCAGATGAGCAGCAGGTGAGATTGCATGCAGTCCAGTCCTTAATATTTTCTGGAGCGAAAGAAACTCTAGGTACACTCAAACAGCCAATATCAAGTTACCTAATATTTGTAACTCTGTTTTTTTCAACCAGGGATATTTTTTTTTCCCCTACACAGGCTAATGCACTGAAAACTTTCCCCTGCCTTTACACAATGTATTAATTATTCATTTTTTCTTAGGTCTCATTTTAACTTCTTTCTACTCTTGTAACCGCAGATATCTGCTGTGATGATTCTTGAGTTCTTGGGTAGAGTATAGGAACATTGCCAGGGCACGCAGGGGTGCAACTAGGAAGGCTACAGCCCTTCTAGAATTAAATTTAGCCAGGACTGTTAAGGTCAGTAATAAGGAATTTTTCAAGTACATCAGCAGCAGAAGGAAGATGAGAGGGAATGTGGAACCACTGTTGAACACTGAGGGGGCCCTCATGACCAAGGATGCAAAGAAGGATGAAGTCCTGAATGTCTTTTTTGCTTCAGTCTTTATGGCCAAGGCCAATGCTCAGGAAGCCCAGTCCAGTAATGATAACGAGATGGCCAGGACAGCAGAGGACTTGCCCTGAGTGGAAGAGGAAGAGGTCAAAGACTTGTTGGCTAAGCTTAACACTCATAAGTCAGTGGATCCTGATGGCATGCATCCGAGAGTGCCGAGGGAGCTGGCTGATGTGGTTGTTAAGCCTCTCTCCATCCTTTTTGAACAATCACAGAGGACAGGTGAGGTGCCTGAGGACTGGAGAAAGGCCAGTGTCACTCCAGTCTGCAAAAAGGGCAGGAAGGATGATCCAGGAAACTACAGGCCAGTCAGCCTCACCTCCATCCCTGGAAAGGTGATGGAACAACTCATTCTGAATGTTGTCATTAAACATATGAAGGAAAAGGTTCTTATCAGGGGAATCAACATGGCTTCACCAAGGGGAAATACTATTTGACCAACCTGATAGCCTTCTATGAGTGCATAACCAGCTGGCTAGATGAGGGGAGAGCAGCCGATGTTATCTACCTTGACTTCAGCAAGGCTTTTGACACTGTCTCCCACAACATCCTCATCAGAAAGATCAAGAAGTGTGTCTTGGATGAGTGGACAGTGAGGTGGATCGAGAGTTGGCTGAATGACAGAGCCTAGAGGGCAGTGATAAACTGCACAGAATTGAATTGGAAGCCTGTGGCCAGTGGAGTTCCACAGGGATGGGTTCTAGGGCCAGTCTTGTTCAATATCTTCAATAAACGACCTGGATGAGGGGACAGAGTGCACCCTCAGCAAGTTCACTGATGACACCAAAGTGGGAGGACTGGCTGATTCCCCATTCAGCAGGATCTTGACCAGTTTCAGAATTGGGTAGAGAGGAACATCTGAGGTTCAAGAAGGGCAAGTGCAGATTTCTGCATCTGGGAGGGAACAGCCAGTACAAGCTGGGGATTGACCTGCTGGAGAAAAGCTCTGCAGAGAGAGACCTGGGAGTCCTGATTGATAATAAACTGAACATGAACCAGCAATGTGCCCTCATGGCCAAGAAAGCCAATGGCATCCTGTGCCTGTGGGCAGTAGGTCAAGGGAGGTTCTGCTCCTCCTCTACTCTGCCCTGGTGACGCCTCATCTGGAGTTCCGTATCCAGTTCTGGGCTCCTCAGCTCCAGAGGGACAGGGAACTGCTGGAGAGAGTCCAGCGCAGGGTCACCAAGATGATCAGGGGACTGGATCATCTTTCATATGAGGAAAGGCTGTGGGAATTGGGGCTGTTTAGTCTGGAGAAGAGGAGATTAAGGGGAGATCTTATTAACATTTACCAATATCTAAATGGTGGTTGTCAGGAGGTTGGGACATCCCTTTTTTCTTTTGTAGCTAGCAACAGGACAAGGGGTAATGGTATGAAGCTGGAACACAAAAAGTTTCATATAAATATAGGAAAAAACTATTTCACTGTGTATGTGAGGGAGCCCTGGCAGCATCTGCCCAGGGAGAGTGTGGAGTCTCCTTCCTTGGAGGTCTTCAAGACCCACCTGGACACATTCCTATGCGATCTGATCTAGGTGAACCTGCTTCTGCAGGAGAGTTGGACTAGATGATCTCTAAAGGTCCCTTCCAATCCCTACCATTCTATTATCACTAATGAATATATACTTCTATGATAAAATGTTGGAGACTTAGGTAAATTTTTTATCTTTTGGGCTCTTAAAACTCCTTCTCAGGCCTTAATTTAACCTTATTCTATAATAACAGCATATTTAAGGAGTAGGAAGGTGGATATTTTGCTTAGCATAACAAGCTTACTTCCAAAATATTCCCTCATCATGAGGATCTAATTTATTTTAGCAATTATAGGGCAGCATACAAAGAGAAAAGAGAGATCCACTTTATTAAATTAGCTTATATTGTGAAAATATATTGAACAGATAATCAAACACCTTCAACTCCTATTTTTAAACTATTATTTTGGGCAAATTTTTCCATATTGTGCAATGGCTCCATCACTCTGGAAGCAAATCACTTTGTTTTAGCAAATCCATGTCAGTCAGGTATCTTGCATGAGTATCATTTAAGGTAAGGATTTATTGACACTGCCCACTTATTTATTCATATTGATTTGCACCAACTCATTACATAGATCATAAAAAGTACACAGCTTCTTTGGTCCCACAGCAAAACTCAAGAGGCGTAGTAATTTTTCATTCTGTGAGTACAGAACATTCTTTTGTCCTCTGGCTTGCTGCCAAAATTGGTGATTGTGGCTGTGTTTTGCTGTCCAGGCATGCTCTGAAAATTCACACTGAATATTTTTGTGCAGACTTTCAGGATCTCTGCTATTTGATCTGCTATTGTGTTTTGGGTTTTTTTTTTTTTTTCAAGAGGCTCATCTGTTGTTGGAATGCTTTCTTTCACAGCTGTTATCCAAAAACTCCACAAGAAGACTCCAAGATTCACTTGAGAGATCTTCCTGGATCCTGAAAACTTGTTCTCCGCTTGCCTCACAGCAGCAGTCTGGCCAGAGCAGCAGCCTCTGAACACCATCCTAGTGGGTTTCTTTCTTCCTTCTCCTGTCTTGACCTTCAGCAGGTCACCCCTTTTCAGAATGGTATTTGTACGGCATAGTACTGAACAGTGGCAGTTCAGTTCTCTCCTTTGGGATATAATATAAACCTGTCCAGCAATGGTACTCTGCAAGACTTATTCTGGACACTTGTTAACATTTTGTTAGATTCCTCATAAACAAAAGCAGCCCAAAGTGAGATTTAAGGACTGTCAAGCCCCTAAATACAAAACTGTGAACATGATGATCAATATGCTGTTTCTCACATTCAAGGTACTTAAATTCAGACAGATGAAGATACTCATCTTGTTTCACTTATGTATGATGTCTAGCCATGACTCCGTTTCTGAAAAATAAATTCCTGTATTGTTGTTCATCTCTGTCTCAAGATGCCCTTCCCAGACTCCTGGCTCCTTAGGTCCTCACTGCTCCTCCTGGGTTGTCCAAGGAGCAGTTTAACTGGAACCCACAAATCAAGAGTTTATGTGCCAAGTCTCTATTTAGAAGTAGCAGGAAAAAATTACTGAGGCAGATGACAGACCTTGAGCATTATGGAAAATGGTATCACTTTAAGTAAGTAGAATGCCCTAAATGTCTGCTTGTCACCGTCTTTCAAATTACAATAGTAATCCATTCCTCCTTTAGAGAAATCTTGAGAAGCCTTTAAAGTCTACACCAGTGCTCTATTATTGCACCAATAAACACAGAAAAAACTTTCTGAAATTGGAAATGTAATTGCTCTTCTGATATTAACCCTAACAAATCCAAGAGTGTCTGAAATAGAATAAATAACTGTGATTTACCCAGCAGGTGATTGTTATCGTGAACATGTGCCCACAGAGCTGGCTCACTTTTTCTGAACATACTGGCTTTTTTGTTATTATTTTTTTTTTTTTGCTAAATGCACCAATATTATGGCTAGCAAAATTTTAGTGAAAGAAGCTGCCTGGACATCTTGTCTGATCTTCTCATAATAACAGGAAAGCATTTTCAAGTTTTTTTCTTATTCTGTGCTTGAAAGGAACTGAAAAATAATACTAGGAAGCAAATTCTGTGGGCTTTTAAGAATCTCATTATTCCTAATAAGAGTTTCTTACATACTTAGAATTTAAAAGACCTTAAAAAAAAGCTCCAAATTTGTTTCACTTGGCAGTGCACTGTGAAACATGCTAATTGTTTATCCATAAATTGCGTGTACTGTTAGCACTGTCACTGTAATTGCTAGAGCTGTTTTTGGATGGTGAAGTTAGTCTTCCAGTAATTAAAGACCAAGTGATTCAGTCTTGCAGACATACAAAGTGTTAAGGTCTGTCTAATTGTGAAAAGAGGTCTTTTAACAACATACCACAGTGGCAACAAGTCAACGCTGCAGTAATAAGTTTTGATTTTGACAAAGCAAATTGACTGTCAAAACAATTTTTTGGCTGTTATCAAATTGATGAAGCTGGGCAGCTAGGATAAAGCTGTTAAGTAAGTATGGGTGATCTCAGGTGGAGATAAAGCAGCAGAATACAGTTACAAAGGGCTTGCTCAGAAACCATTGAAAGTGCTGCAGAAAACCTTTTTATTATTTTCTTTGGTCTTATCTCTGAAACATGATTTATTTCAACTCTGCTAAGTAGACTGTGCAGAAATTCTCAAAGGGAACAATTTTTCCATCAGAGAATGAAGTTTTGTCAAATTTCAAATGTTTGCAGAGACATTTTGGTTTCCACGAGTGTGTGATAAGATAGGCAAGGTTTTGAAATGTGCCAACAACTCTTTCTAACATCTCTGTAAACTACTTGATGGCTGGGATTAAATAATTCCCAGACATTTCAGTTCCTGGCTCAGGTGGGAATTGTAGATTTTCTGGGATTTTGAGGTTTCAGTTATGACTCTAGCTGCTAGTCATATGAAACAGCTGGGAGACAAGACCTGTAATCTGCAGGGTCAGAGCATGGAAACCATCACTTCTAGGCTTTCCAGAATCCAGCTGTTAATAAAGACTGCTGAACTGCCTGTTTTTCTTCACACTATTCACACCTACTTGAGTTTTGTTTTCAGGATGACAGCGTTTGTAGAAGATGATGCTGTTGGTTGACTGTATCCTAAATACTCTGGTATGACATAGTGCCCTTGGCTTCAAGATAAGTTTCCTGGATTATAACATACTATAGGAAGCAATGCATATCTGTTAGCAACCCTACTTTGATTGTGTCCACCAGTGAAAAAGCAGAGAATGGTCTTTTTTTGCTGTGGTATGAATTACAAAACTAAGTTCATCAAATCTTCAGGATTCAGGAGGATTTTAAATCCTTGGGGGAGCAGGTAAAAGGCAGAGTAGCCCAGGTTATTTTCTCCTCTATCCTGTTCACTAGAGATAAAGGGGGAATCTGCAATGGAAAAATCAGACAAGTGAACTCCTGTCTGAGAGGCTGGTGCCAGCAGGAAGGCTTTGGGTTCTTTGACCCTTCCTTGGGGTCTACAGCGTGATAGGATGGGATGGGATTCATCTCTCCAGTAAGGGCCCTGGAATATTTGAGGGTAGGCTAACAAACTTAATAAAGAGGTCTTTAAAGTAAAGGAATTGGGGGGTGAGGGAGAAGCAAAACAGAACAAGCTGTCCCCTCTAGCTGGTAAACAGGGCAGGACAGGGAACACAATGATAAGTGCCCTTCATCTGCACACTGGGCTGAGATGCAGAAGGCTGACCACCCTGAGGAAGAGCCAAATTGGGGAGGATCCTCCTGCATCTGTCCAGGGAAACTTGTGTGTTTGAGTAAGCCCCTGCGCTGCCTCTAAACCCATGCACGCAGCCTGGGGAATAAGCAGGAGGAACTGGAGATGTGGGTGCAGATGCGGGGCTACGACCTCATTGCGGTCACAGAGACGTGGTGGGACAGCTGCCATGACTGGAGCACAGCCATGGAGGGTTATGGATTGTTCAGGAAAGACAGACTGACAAGGCATGGAAGTGGAGTTGCTCTCTATGTGACGGAGCAATTAATGTGCAGTGAGCTCTGCCTGGGTGGGGATGAGGAGCAGGTAGAGTGCTTATGGCTGAAAATTAATGGACAGGGCAAGGTAGGTGATGCTGTTGTAAGAGTTTACTATAGGCCACCTGATGAGGAAAAGGAAGTGGATGAGACCTTCTACAGACAGCAGAGAGCTGCCTTATGATCACAGTCCCTGGTCCTCATGGGGGACTTCAACTGCCCTGATATTTGCAGGGACAGCCACACAGCCAAGCACACACAGTCCAGGAGGTTCCTACAGATTGTTGATGACAACTTCCTGTCGCAGGTGATCGAGGAACCAACAAGGAGGAGTGTGCTGCTGGACCTGGTACTGATGAATAGAGAGGGCCTGGTTGGTGATGTGAAGGTTGGAGGCAACCTCGACTGCAGTGACCATGAGATGGTAGAGTTCAAGATCCTGTGTGGAAGAGGCAGGCCACAAAGCAGGACGTGACCCTGGATTTCAGGCAAGCCGACTTTGGCCTCTTCAAAGATCTACTTGGACAGATCTCATGGGATATGATTCTAGAAGATAGAAGTGCCCATATGAGCTGGTCAATCTTCAAGCACCACTTCCTCCAAGCTTAGGATCAGTTTGACCCAGCAGGCAAGAAAGGAGGAAAAGGAGGTAGGAGGCCTCCATGGATGAGCAAGGATCTGCTGGGACAACTCAGGCAGAAAGCAGCCACCCATGAGAGGTGGAAACAGGGATGGAAACCCTACCATTTTATGATTCTTGAAAATTCAAAGCCAAATCCTTGCCAACTTCTGCAGCTTCACAAGAGTTAAAAATGCCACCTTTGACTGTCTTAGGAGTCCCATAGGCCAGGTCCTGCAATGGGAGCCATCACAGAGCCTTTCAACAGCTCCTGGTATAAGATACCCCTGGCAATGGTCATTCCACATAGTAATTCCTCCATCCCATGGATGTGATGCAGAAGATGCTACGGGACTTACAATGCCTGCAGAGAAATGGATGCTGTGAAGCTGCTACTGTCACTGTGAGTGTGCAAGAAGCCATGACAAGGGGGAAAGAACCATCTGCTTGGTAGTGGGCAGAAGTACAGTAAGCAGGATGGAGACTTTATCTTATGAGGACCAGCATGTTGGTGGCTGAGTTAGCAAATGACACTGATAGATCTCATTGCTGAAGGGCTAGTAGAACACTTTATTGAAAACTGTGTCAAAATGAACAAAATCCAGTTAGTCTTGCCTTAGTATGCAGAGGAACCACCACTAGAGGTACTTGATGATTCTTTGTTTTGCCCCACAAATTCTACAGACTCATTTCTTTCCGTTCTGACACTTCACCTAGATGATATTTTTTCTTAAAGCTGTGGGAAAGCCATCAATACCTTTTATTCCATTTCAGAAATGTAAAATTACTCTAATATTGCTATGATCTCTTACCAGACTGTATAAATGCCCAAAGAGATGAGTTGAGAAACAATTGGGAACAAGGGAGGATGGTACCAAGGAAGACCTCACTGGCATTCTGAAGACAGGAAACTACTGGCTAGGACTTTCTGTTGTCCTTACTGCTAGACTGAGGCCTCTCAAATGGGCACATGATGCTCCATTTGTAGCTGTGTTCTGTGTTCTCAAAAAACTGGGGCTTGTTTGCCTCAGGTGACTTCCATCCATCCCTGAAAATGTCACCACCACTGGATGTGATCAAAAGTCCATAACAAACAGGACAAGTAGCAGGGCTGATGAAGCTGTATTTCTGCCAAGATGATCTGGCAGGCTCTAGTAGGAGAAAATTATACCAAACATACAATTTATTGTGCTTTGAAAGTGAGTCAAAAGCTATAATGTCACAGCTTGAAGCAAAATCATGTTCTACCCCTTGTCAGAAGTGGAGAACACTGGACCACATGGCAGATGAGGTTCTTCGAGGCAGGACCTGTAATTAGGTTTTAGTCACTGATTTTCTCTTCTCAGTCCCTTTCAGATCATACTCCTTTTCAGCTCTGTATTATGTATGATCACTAACTGTTCTGCAGCAGAGACAGAAATATAAAACCAACATGAAGCAAACACATTTGTTTCAAACCATATTTCAAGTGTGCCTCTGACTGTCCCCTTGTATTAACTACAAAATTCTGCAGCTTGAGCGTTAGATTTTGCATTAATATTTCAGACATAAACCATCAAAAACTAACCTCTGGAAAAAACTCACTTGCTTTCAATATTCAATAATTTTCCACACCATGGAATAAGGTGATATCAGCAGTTCCACTTCAGTAGCAATATCTTTCCTGCTATTACTTAACAATAATGGATAGGCAACCTACATTCAGACCACTCTTACAGATACACAAAACAATACTAAAAGATGTACTGTAAACAATCCTTCATCAGAATAATAAATAAGAGTTTGTTCAAAACCCAAAAATATAGTAGCATTTGGATTCTATCTGTGTGAAAGACTAAAAACACTGTTTACAGACATGGCAGGATGCTGCTAGGACAGGATGATTTATATAAAACAGGCCTAAATAGAGCACTATGGTGTCTCTACTGGCTTAAATTAAATGGGTTGAGTTGTCTCAGCTGTGTTCAGAGTAGGCAGTTATCCATATTTGAAAACAAAATTAAAAACACTAGTTGTATTCACAGCCATGAGCATCACCAAGGACTGGTTAAGAATAAATGCTAGATACCATTTCCAGTGGTTCTTCTAGAGTACATCTGCAGCAAGGAGGTAAGTTTGTTGATGTGTTGTCCTTACAGGCTACTCTGCGGGCAGAGGACACATATCTTTGATTAGCATCTTTTCTTGGTCATCGTATTCAGCTAACTGTAAAGGATTCAAGTCAGCAGGACTGCTTGGCTGGGAAAGGAATGCGAAGGATTCTGGCTACACACAAGAAAACCAAGTCTCCACTCTCTACATGATTTTATATTCACTCCAGTATCTTGCTTTAAAATGTTGAGCTTTGTTGCAGTTATTTTAAATGTCTATTTTACAATCTGAACTATATTTCTTCTAATATATTTATTATTTTAAAATCATCAACATTTTTCAGCAAATATTTTGAATAGTTATTTCCCAAGATTCTTTTCTTCAGCTATATTGTTTTGCTTGACCTGTTACATGCTGCTGTGACAGGTTAACTTTATCATTCTCAGTTAGTTCTGTTTCTGAAGGAAACAGCCACAGAATGAAACATTCAAATCTGGGGCTGATTTAACATCAGCTTTAACTATTACAATAGTAGTACCTGGAGTGCCTCTGATACTGACTCAAGAGAGAGGCAAGCAGCATTAAATGAGTTAAATGGATGGAAAAATACATCCGTCACTGAAACCACACATAAAGATCCTAGTTTCCAATTTTAAAACTTAATTTTCCACCTAAAACCAGACAGTATATTGTTAAACCTCTGAAACCTTACTCAAAATTATTTTCTAATTTCCATTGCTGTGCAGCATCTGAAGTTGCACAAAAAGGTAGTCCTATTTGCAGGTGAAAACCTGCATTACCTGTAAAAGTATTACAGAGAAGAAAAAATCATTGACCACATTTAATATAGGAAAATTCCAAGATATTTTAGAGCTCATGGTGCTGAAATCACAAGCATGGGCATGCTGCAAAAAGTATTTGAGAAGGGGATAAGAATCTACTCTTACACTTCAGTAGTTGAATCAAATTGTAAATTTGCCACTGTAACACTGAATTTTGAGTATTTATTTAAGAGAATATTCATTCTCTAAAGAGAAATCTTTTAAAAGTTTCTTCTTAGTGCCTTTCAGCCTCCATCTGTAGATTTAAAGCATGTATAATCTACTACTTTGGAGGTAACTGGTCATCATTTAGTGAGAAATGTAGGATTCATTAAGCTAGTCATCTCACTTAAGCTGTTGTCATTTTAGACTTTATTTTATAGCTGCTTGAATTTTTGGATAATAAAGTTCCAAAACATTTTCCTTAACAACTTGTGAGATGTGGAAAGAGGAGTCCAGGCAGATATAATTCGTAGAGTGGTAGGGGCTGGACTTTTAGAGATCAGGTAGTCCAATGCCCCTGTCGAAGCAGGTTCACCTAGATCAGGTTGCATAGGAACCTGGCAGGTTCCAGGTGGGTCCAGGGAAGGAGACTCCACAACCCCTCTGGGCAGCCTGTGTCAGGGCTCCCTCACCCTCAAAGTGAAATAGTTTTTTCTTGTATTTAAGTGGAACTTTTTGTGTTCTGGCTTCATCCCATTACCCCTTGTCCTGTTACTAGCTACTATAGAAAAAAGGGATGTCCCAGCCTCATGATTCCCACTATTTAGATATTTATAAATGTTAATAAGTTCTCCCCTCAGTCTCCTTTTCTCCAGACTAAACAGCCCCAGTTCCCGCAGCCTTTCCTCATGTGAAAGATGCTCCAGTCCCCTGATCATCTTGGTGGCCCTGCACTGGACTCTCTCCAGCATTTCCCTGTCCCTCTTGAGCTGAGGAGCCCAGAACTGGACACAGGACTCCAGATGAGGCCTCACCAGGGCAGAGGAGAGAGGGAGAAGAACCTCCCTTGACTTGCTGGACACACTCTTCTTGATGCATCTCAGGGTGCCATTGGCCTTCTTGGCCACGAGGGCACATTGCTGGCTCATATTTAGCTTATTATCAATTAGGACTCCCAGGTCTCCCTCTGCAGAGCTGCTCTGTAGCAGTTCAACCCCCAGCCTGTACTGGTGTATGAGGTTGTTCCTTCCCAGATGCAGGACTCTGTACTTGTCCTTGTTGAACCTCAGGACGTTCCTCTCTGCCCAATTCTCAAGTCAGTCGAGATCCCACTGAATGGCAGCACAGCCTTCTGGGGAATCAGCCAGTCCTCCCAGTTTGGTGGCATCAGTGAACTTGGTGAGGGTACACTCTGTCCTCTCATCCAGGTCGTTGATGAAGATGTTGAACAAGACTGGCCCCAGAACCCATCCCTGTGGAATTCCACTGGCCACAGGCTTCCAATTCAATTCTGTGCAGTTGATCACCATCCTCTGGGCTCTGTCATTCAGCCAGCTCTCGATCCAACTCACTGTCCACTCATCCAAGATAAACTGCTTGAGCTTTCTGATGAGGATGTTGTGGGAGACAGTGTTAAAAGCCTTGTTGAAGTCAAGGTAGACAACATCTGCTGATCTAGCCATAGAAGGCTATCAAGTTAGTCAAACAGGATTTCCCCTTGGTGAAGCCATGTTGACTCCCCCTGATAACCATCTTATCCTTCATATGCTCAGTGATAACATTCAGGATGAGTTGTTCCATCACTTTTCCAGGGATGGAGGTGAAGCTGACTGTCCTGTAGTTTCCTGGGTCATCCTTCCTGCCCTTTTTGCAGACTGGGGTGACATTGGCCTTTCTCCAGTCCTCAGGCATCTCACCTGTTCTCCATGATTGTTCAAAAAGGATGGAGAGAGGCTTAGCAACCACATCAGCCAGCTCCCTCAGCACTCTAGGATGCATCCCATCAGGATCCACTGACTTATGAGTGTTAAGCTTAGCCAACAAGTCTTTAACCTCTTCCTCTTCCACCCAGAGCAAGTCCTCTGTTGTCCAGGCTATACTGTTATCCTTGCTTGACTGGGCTTCCTGACCATTGGCCTTGGCCATAAAGACTGGAACGAAGAAGGCATTCAGTACTTCAGCCTTCTGTGCATCCTCTAACACTAAGGCACCCTCTGTGTTTAGCAGCGGGCCCACATTGCCCCTCACCATCCTTCTGCTGTTGATGTAATTGGGTTGTTTTAATGTACAAAGAGTGTTGTTTTTATTAATCTGAGAAAAACAGTAGCCTCTCTCTGAAGAAATGCAAGTGACAGAAATCTCTTGAAGACTGATTCCCTCCCAGGAGACAATCGGCCCTGAAGGAAGATTGTTCTCTATCAGGTAAAATACATCAAAAGGCAAGGTGATCAAATGGCTCCTGGGCTTACCCTAAGGGGGAAGGCAGAGCTTCAAGCTTCGCATGAAGGTGCCTGCAGATTTTTTATCATTACTTGCTTTGTCTTTTTTTCTGGATTTTGTTTATTTATATGGTTGTTATTGTTTAAGGTGGATTTCTCTGGATGTACAATAACATGAATTGAGCTGTTTTGAATGAAAGTGGTTGTGGCATTTACTATTGTAGCTTACACAAGGTACAAACAATTTTCTGTCCCATACTTGTACAGTTTCTGTGGAAGGACATGTAATAGCTCCAGAGCTATTGGTGGCAGTGATTTACTTGTCAAAAGGAAATGGAAGAGGCAGGTATGTACAACCCATAACTTACACACTTACACACTTAACCCCCCAACTTACAATCTAAGTTTTTATCCTGAGCCTGATCCACATTTTGTGGACTTGGTGTTGTGGTACAGCAGCTCCACGACAGTCTCTCTCTCACTGCCCCCATTCACCCCCATCCTCGTTAGGATGGTGGAGTAATATGGGAGTAAAAAGATAAGCAAGGTTGTTGTGGATTAAGACAAGGGCAGGGAGGGCTCACTGCCAATTACAGTTCTGGGCAAAACAGACTCCAGTACTTGACTTAGAGAGGAAAGTACAAAAGTTTATTCTACAAGAAACAGAACAGAATAAAAGCAAAAAGGGAGTGGGATGATAAGAAAATTACAACCAGCACTTTAAAATCCCCCTCCTTTCTTCCTGGGACCAGCTCACGGTTCCTGATATCTCTATCTCCTACCCCCTCAATGGCTCAGGGAATGGGGGGATGTGGTCACTCTCTCACAGATGGGCTCTGCCGCCTCTCTCTTCTCAGATGAGGGTGACTGCTGGCATTCTTCCCCTGCTCTGACACAGAGTTCCTCCCAAGGGACACAGTCCTTAATGAACATCTCTGGTGTGGGTTGTTCCCAACAGCTGCGGCTTCTGCCGATACAGGGTCCCTCACACGGGACAGTCTTTAGCGAATATCTCTGGCATGGATTCTTTGCCACAATTGCAGTTTCTGCAGATAGAGGGTCCCTCTCTAGGGACAAGGCCTTTCTGGGCATAAATTTAATCAGCTGCTTTGTCATGGGTTCCTTCCCACAGTTACGGCTGTGGATATTGGGTCTCTCCTTCGGGACATGGCCTGCTCCAGCCGTAGTGATAAAGGGTCCCTCCTTCGGGACAAGGCCTCTTCTGGCCATAGTTTTAAAAAAGAAAATCACTACACCTGGCTTGGGGTCTGCAGTGAAGTGATTGGGTCCCCCCACGGGACACGGCCTCCTCCGGCCATAGTCACTGACCCTGGCTCGGGGCCTTTAATGAAGTGAATCGCTGCCCCTGGTCTCAGGCCAGCTTTAGCAAAACGAGTCTCTGCCCCTGATATGGGCTCGTTATCAAAATGAGTCTCTACTGCTGATGCAGGGTCTTTAAAGAAATGAAAATAAATCTCAGCTTCACCAGCTCTCTCCATAGAATGCAGGGGAGTCTCTGTGCCAGCACACCTCCTCCTCTCATTCCTCATTGACCTTGGAGTCCACATGGTTGTTTCTCTCACTGTTCCTACTCCTTGCACCACCAGCAGCCAGAAGAGAAAGAAGGGGCAGAAGAAGAAGGAAAAAGATGGAGGAAGATGGAGGAAGAAACCTCTTCTGGCTTGCTCTTAAAAAGTGATCGTGGAGGCATCTAATTGACTCAGCCCCAGAAGTGAGTCTGGCTCAGAGCTGAGGAGAGTTGTGAGCAACTTCTTACAGGAGCCATCTTTACAGCCCCTTCCCCCTTACCAGAAAAGGTTGTCATGTCAAACCATAACACTTGGGTTGTACTATAGAGTTATTCCTCAGGTTCAGATACAGCTGTACATAAAAAGAGTTATCTGTGAAATCTGTAAGTACTGGGGATTGAAGAAGGGCAAATATTCTGTACCTCTGTGGATAGCAGCGCTGACATTGAACCAAGGCTCTGTCTTCTCAAAAAGCCAGAATAAAGGCAGGATGGAGGTCTTGGGGCTGCTGCATCATGTACATTTTCTCAGGCAATTTGGCAGGATTCAGTTCTTGAAAACTTCAGGGAGATTTCATTCAGATAGACCCACCATGTTTTCATCTCAGTTGTCTCCATTTCTGTTGCTCAGGTTTTTTGGCTGCTGCTCCATCAGAGTCAATCCTCTGTACTACAATCATTCATCTCTGTTTTCTGACACTGTGATTTCTGATCTCTCAGACCAGAGCTGGATTTGTTCATATGGGAGGATTTTATTATGGAAGCATGACAAAACACAGCATTCCTGTGGCATTGCTACCATCTGTATATCATTGTTTGCTATACAGTCAGTTGTCTTCTGTTGAAAGAGGAAAAAGCCTTTTAAAAAAATTATCTGTGTGACTACTATCAATGGGCTTTTGGATAAAATCTTATAATTTATACAATGCTTCCAAATTTTATACTACAGAAATAGATTACAAAGTGAAATGCAAACAGGCACAAGACCATTAGGTACCGCAAGCCGTCATTATTTGTGTTATTTCGTCACGTTATACAGAAGAAATGGTGATATATAAAGAAAACATCCTGACAGATCAGTCACCTTTAGTCCTTTGCTTTGTCTTTTTCTCCTTTGCCTTTACATCTAGTGATCCTCCAAAGAACCTGGCTTCACTTTTAGCCCTCCAAAAATCCCTGAGCTTCTCTTTTCATCTGGAATCTCCTTGCATACTAGAGATCTGTCATCTTGTCTAATCTGTAAAGACTTCACAAATTTCCAAGAAACTGTTATAGAACCTGATGAATGCTCTATGAAATAAAAATTATGAGAACACAAGGATTACTTTGCTCTCAGGAGATGCTAGTGAACTAAAATCAATCATATGAATTAAAGGCTTTTCACAAATAAATAATTCATACATACTAAATTAATTAATGAATTTCCAGGACATGCACAGCACATGTTCCCGGGTTAGCCAGCAACACATCAGCAGAACTGTAACAGCTCTGCCATCTTTACTCCCTATAGTCATGATTCAGATTTGGAAACAGGATACGATTTGCATAACACTTGAGCATCAGTGAAAGGATAATTTTTTAAATTTTATTTTTAGTAGCCAAAATATTCTCCCTCCCCCTGCCCCATTGAAACTGGGAGTAAAACAACTGTTTCTTCATAAACACTCCAACTACTGTGTTGAATAGAGTTGACATTTACATAAACGGATTGCAGTGAGGTTGTTGAACATATACAGAGATGATTCTCTAATCCCATTTTAATTAGATGGATGTTGCAAGCATACAAAAATCACAAGCCTCACTCCCTGTGGTGATGCCACACTGGCAAGGAATCAATCACCATGGCCCTGGTTGCCATGGAAACTGATAGCTCCTGCACCACCATCTAAGCAGTAAATGATTGGTGGTGTACTCCTAACACTGGGAGAGGAATGAGTTTTTATATCCTGTCCAGCAGCTGTGCCAGAGAGTTAATTAAAAGCAGAGAACATGAAATAAATCTAAATCTGTGAAGAAATGAAATGTACAGTACAAATTGAATTCCCACGTTGGACAGAAATTAATATGCACCACAAACTACAGAGCTGCCTGAATAAGCAGTAGCTATGAATCCTGGGAGCTAGTACCTCCATGGTGGCTAAAACCCAGAAGTGGAGAGAGCACCAGCTTATTACCTAAACAAGCATTTCCTTCAGTGCTTGTGTTGCCTGATGCATGTAAATTGCATCCTCAAATGTTAAAGGTTTGCACAAAAGCAGGAAGGACAAAGCTTAACTAAGATCTAATTAACAAACTTAAGAACTGCAGTTTATCAGCTGTGAAAGTGATGTAAGTGTTTGTACTGTTGTACTCGAATTCGTCAGACAACCTCTGTGAAAGTCAATGTGGTTTTATTGATAAGCTGTGAATTCTGGATTCATATTTCAAATATCACAGGTAAGGTAGCAGCTGCTGAAACACTTTTATCACAATAAAATTAGTGCTGCATAAAATATTTTTTGGTAGAGAGGATCGTAGCTGACACTGAGCTTGAAGACTCAAGGGTCCTGCCTTCTCACTCCCCAGCACTGCCATTTAGGTGGCAGATTTCTGTGAGCAGGACTGCATAGCTCTGTTCTAGCAAGAGGTTTAACTGCTTGTGTGTGAGTGGGCAAACACATTGCAGCTGAACCCATTCTGCTCTGCACAAGTGAAATCAAGGAGGGAAATGCTAACAATGAGGAAGGTTCGTTTCAGCCTCTGATGCAAATGTGTCTTGGCAAACCATCTTTTAAGTCAAAATTACTTTAGAGTTATCCATATCTGAGGGTTTTTAGGTGCTTTGTGTCTTTTACAAAACATTTATGTTCAGTGTTTTTGTGCAAACCTGTTTGCTCAGCCTAGTTGAGGCTTTTCCAACCTCTCTTCCTTCAGCTTGCCTATGAAGATTCTTCCAGCTGATGTCAGCTAGATCAAAGCCTGAGGATTTTCTCAGACCTCTGAAACTTCATGAGAAAAGACAAATCTGTTGGACTCATTTCTCAATATCAGGCTTTGTATGGCATCCTACCTCTGTACTTTTCACATTCCTGAGCATTTCTCTGAAACAAGTAGAATATTAATTGTCTCTAAAATCACCTTCATTTTGGTTTAAGTTCTGAAGATGAAAATTTTAGTCCACTGCAATTTTAGTATGCATTTTACAGCTGTCCATAGAGGGTAGATACAGGTAACAAACTTATTTCAGTTGGCAGTTATGGCAATTTCCTAGCAACCTTTCACTGTGAAGATAGATATCAAACTCTTGTCTTTACCTTTCCAACAGTACACATTCTACTGCCTCTTTCTCCAGTAAAAGAAGCAAAATGAATCTTCCAGAAGACCATAAGTATAGAAAATCATAGAGTATTGCAGATTTTATGTGTTTTAAGTAACATTGCACAAATTATATTATAAAAAGATTACTTATGGTTTCTCTGAAACCTTCTTGACACTGTGTGTTCATAAGTCCTAGATATAAAAGGAATTAAAAGAAAACAATGTCACCTTAGTAAGAAATTAATAAAACCTCTCAAACACATCTACAGTGATTTTTGGTCACTTTATGTAAGTTGTGAAAGAATAAAAATACCTGCTTTGAGAAAAGACACCTTTCACTAAAGCTTTTTTTTTTCAAATTAAAATTAAAGCTACAGGAGAGGAAAATTAATTTTAAGAGTAAATTTCTAGGCCTCTTAGACAACACATGCATAAAAAATGTCTTTTATACCAACTTATGATGGCACTTGGAATATTAATTTAAGCATGATTATGGCAGAGGACACCCATAGTTGTCCTCTGGAGTTTAATCTTATTGTCTTAATGCATGAGTGGTTGATATACATGTCAGCGATATTGGGCAGCAATTGCCAGATGCTTTATTCGACAAAATTACTGACATCCGTAGTCATTGATGTCACACATTTGAGAACTGACAGAGTCATAGATACTGCTGAATGCTTGAAAAAATTGTTCATGCCATGAAAAATCCCATTGACTTTTAGCCTGGGAAGAATCCCCATTCTACGTAAAAATAACATGTAAATAGAGGTTTAACTAGACCTAATTAGATATTCATTCCCATACAATAATGAGGAACAACATGGCACTCGTTAAGACACTAAAGTTCCAGATAAGTTAACTTCACGTATACCAAGAAGAGTATAGAGCTGTCACCCAGTTGTGTAGGGATGGGGTTAGAGAAGCCATGTTCTGTCTGGAGTTGAACTTGGAAAGGGTTATAATGAATTATAAGAAAGGCTTCTACGGTTGTGGTAGTCAAAAAAGGAACGTCAAAGAAAGTGTACCCTCTGTGATGAATACAACTGACAAACTGGTAGCAAGGAGAAGGCTGAGGTACTCAACAAATTTTTTGCCTCAACCTTCACTGCCAAACTCTCTCACCACACCTCTCCAGTGAATGGACCTCAAGCCAGGAACAGGAGCGTAAGGTCCCTCCTATTGTAAGAGAAGACCAGATTACTGACCATCTCAAGACCTGAACATATACAAGTCTACAGGACCTGACAAAAGGCATTCTAGTGTCCTGAGGGCATTTGTGGACATAGTTGCCAAGCCACTCTCCATGATATTTCAAAAGCCATGGCAGTGAAGTCACTGATAACTGGAAAAAAGGAAACATTGCACTGATTTTAAAAAAAGGTTAAGAGTGAAAACCCTGGAAACTACTGACATGTCCCCATCACCTCCATGCCTGGGAAGCTCATGGAAGACATCTTCCTAGAAGCTGTGCTAAGACATGTGGAGAACAGGAGAGTGATTTGAGGCAGCAAGTGTGACTTCACCAAGGGCAAGTCTTGCCTGACCAACTCAGTGGCCTTCTGTGACCGCAGCAGTAGACAAGGGAAGAGATATAGATGTCATCTATCTGGACTGCTGTAAGGCCTTTGACACAGTCACTCACAATATCCTTTTCTCTGGAAAGACATGTATTTGATTGGTGGGCTGTTTGGTGGATGACCACATCCAGAGAGTAGTGATTAACAACTCTGTGTTGTTGAGACATAAGACCCTCCTGGACATGTAACTATGAGACCTGATCTAAGTGAACCTGCTTCTGCAGGGGGATTGGACTAGATGATCTCTAAAGGTCCCTTCCAACCGCTACCATTCTATTATTCTATGATTCTAGGTGAACAATAGTGCCCCTCAGGCATTTATATTTGGACCAGTATAGTTTAATATCTTAATCAGTGACCTAAACAGTGGAATCGAGTGCACCCTCTGCACATTTGCAGATGGCACCAAACTGAGTTGTGTGGTTGACATGCCCAAGGGATCAAATGCCGTTCTGAGGGACCTGGACAAACTCAGGAATTTACAAAACATTTGGCTGATATGAACCTCATAAAGTTCAACAAGGCCCAGTGCAAGATCCTGCACCTGAGTTAAGTCAACTCCAGGTATCAATACAGGCTGAGGGATGAAGGAATTGACAGCAACTCTGTGGAGGACTTGGGGGCACTGATAGATGGAAAACCGTATATGGAGAAACAATGTGCACTTGGCCCATAAAGCCAAGTGTGTCCTGGACTGCATCAAAAGTAGCATAGTCAGCAGGTAGAGGAAGGTGATTTGTCCCCTCTGCTCTGCTCTAGTGAGACCTCACCTGAAGTGCCGTCTGAGGCCCTCAGTACAGGAACCATATGGACTTGTTGGAGTGAGTCCAGAGGAGGCCATAAAAAAGATCAGAAGACTGAAGCATCTCTCCTATGAGGAAAGGCTGAGAGTTGGTGTTGTTCAGCCTGGAAAAGACAAGGCTATGGGGAGACCTTATTGTGGCCTTTCTGTACTTCAAGGGACCTAAACTTTCTAGTTGAGCCTGTAGTGACAGTCAAAGAGGTACTGGTTTTAAATTAAAAGAAGGCAGATTTAGACTAGATAAAAGGAAGATTTCTTTTCCAATGAGGGTGGTGAAACACTGAGCAGGTTGCCAAGAGAGGTAGTAGATGCCCTATGCCTGGAAACATTCAAGGGCAGATTGGACAGGACTCTACAAAACCTGATTTAGTTGAAGATGTCACTGCTCATTTCAGAAGGTGATTGAACTAATTGGCTTTTAAAGGTCCTTTCCAACCCAAACTATTCTATGAGTCTGTGATTCTATAATTAAGGAGCTGCTGACATTATTGCTTTAGTTGCAAGTGTTTTTTCTGTGTAGAGTTGTGATACACTCCATGTAAATTTTTGTTAATATGTGCAGAAGACTGTGAAGGAATATTGGCCCATTGAGTCAACTATTTGACAGGTAACACCAGGAATTTCAGTGCTAGTACTGTGAAGATATCTTTTCTGAACCACTGAAAATTGTTATTCACTGTCATGTCATGTCATGTCATGTCATGTATGTTATGTTACGTTACGTTACGTTACGTTACGTTACGTTACGTTATGTTATGTTATGTTATGTTATCATAGGATCATAGAACGGTAGGGGTTGGAAGGGACCTTTAGAGATCATCTAGTCCAACCCCCTTGCTCAAGCAGGTCAACCTAGATCAGGTCGCATAGTTACATGTCTAGACGGGTCTTGAAGACTTCCAAGGAAGGAGACTCCACAACCCCTCTGGGCAGCCTGTGCCAGGGCTCCCTCACCTGAACAGTGAAATAGTTGTTTCTTATATTTAAATGGAATTTTTTGTGTTGCAGCCTCATCCCATTACCCCTTGTCCTGTTGCTAGCTAAAACAGAAAAAAGGGATGTCCCAACCTCCTGACACCCACCTTTTATATATTTGTAAATGTTAATAAGTTCTCCCCTCAGTCTCCTTTTCTCCAGACTAAACAGCCCCAGTTCCCGCAGCTTTTCCTCGTATGAAAGATGCTCCAGTCCCCTGACCATCTTGGTGGCCTTGTGCTGGACTCTCTCCAGAAGTTCTCTGTCTCTCTCGAGCTGGGGAGCCCAGAACTGGACAGAGGGCTCCAGATGAGGCCTCATGTATATGTTGGAGAAGCAAACATAACTTCACTGAGTATGCACACATCTGGAACAGAAAAAAAAAAACCAGAAGAGGGTCTCAGTATGAAAATTAGAGCTAAATCATAGAATCACAGAATATTAAGGGCTGGAAGGGACCTTAAAAGATCATCTAGTCCAACTCCCCTGCAGCAGCAGGACCATCTACAGTAGGTCACACAGGAATTCATCCAGGTGGGTTTGGAATGTTCCCAGAGAAGAAGACTCCAGAACCCATCTGGGCAGCCTGTTCCAGTGCCCCGACACACTCACAGTGAAGAAATTCTTCCTTGCATTTCTTTGGAACCTCTTATGTTCCAGCTGATACCCATTGCCCTTTGTCCTATCATTGGACATCACTGAGAAGAGCCTGGCTCCATCCTCCTGACATCTGCCCTTTATTTATTTGTGAACATTAATGAGGTCACTGTTCAGTCTCCTTCATCCCAAAAAGCCCCAGCTCCCTCAGCCTTTCATCATAAGGAAGATGCTCCACTCCGTCATCTTTGTGGCCCTGCACTGAACTCTCTCCAACAGCAACCTGTCCTTCTTGAACTGAGGGGCCCAGAACTGGACATAATATTCCAGATTCTCATGAGGGCAGAGTAGAGGAGGAGGAGAACCTCTCTTGACCCACAGCCCTTCTAATACACCCCAGGATGCCATTGGCTTTCTTGGCCATGAGGGTGCATTGCTCACTCATGCTCCAGCAGGACCCCCAGGTCCCTTTTCCCCACTACTCTCTAACAGTTCATTCCCCAACCTGTACTGGTACATGGGGTTATTCTTTCCCAGATGCAAAACTCTACACTCGCCCTTGTTGGATTTTGTTAGGTTTCTCCCTGCCCAACTTTCCAGTCTGTTAAGGAAGAAAGGCATCTAGCATTTCCATGAGCTTTAACAAAAGCTTTGAATGGAAAACATTATTATTGATCATTGTTATTGATTGGCAGGGCAATGTTTGTTCTGTTGCAATTCATGGGTTCTGGAGTCACCAAGGGTAGTCAGAAACCAACTAGCTCAGCACTGCTCTTGTTCCTGCTCAAGAACGGGTACATTGTTGAGCTATTGCTGGGGAGAGGAGATGGGCAGGAGGTTGAAAGATGAATATGTGGTCCTTTTGCATGTATCTTTCCTCTTCCCTAAAGTGAGCTATCTCTGCAGAGGAAGCTTTTTTCCTGCATGAAAACTACCTCAAATGTCAAAATCTACACATCAGTTAATTGAAATAGCTAACTATTGAAGAAATATCACCAAAGCTTCTTGTCTTCTTCTGACATTACACTACCTATATGTCATTATCTTGGATGTGGGGTGTGCATCATAGTCTTGGACTGAGCTCAAAGCCTAGATCTGACTGGTTTGGGGGGTTGTTTTATTGATGTCTTCTCAGCACTGCTCCACTGCTGAGGGTGAAATTTTCAAAAAACTTTGAAGTAATGTAGTCTCCATGTTCCCTGTCAGTGGGAAGCTGGCAACTAATTCACTTAAAGGCCTTTAAAATAACATTTTCTTCTCAAAAGCATGATCAGTGGTGAATGGAAGAAAAAGTTTTAGTTTTCCAATGTTAATGATGAAATTACCTTTGCTTATTATTTTAGGCGGGATCACTATTTTGCCCTTTGTGTTCCTCAAGGAAAGGAATCTGCAGGAAAATTCATGACTCACAAAGGAGTATGTTTCCAATTTATATCCTCTTCTTACTTAACATTGACAAAATATGAAGTTACTGTCCAGATTCATTGCAATACCAATTACATAATGGGTAAAATTAGGTTTATTTGTCTTAAATTGTTTTGGCTATCTATTGTGATTCTGCTAATTTAATGCTCCTAGTTCAGAGCTGCTGATTTGCATCAATTCCATTGCAACTGAGTGCTCCAAGCCTGTTTCAAGTAGTTAAGACTGTGGGTTGTTCCATGGCATAGGTGAAGAAGAAAAGTTCATGCTTCCTATTTTCTTGTGTGGTAATGTTTTATCAATACTGACCTCTGCTGTGAAGGTAAACATGAGTTTTCCATGCAGATTCCATGTCAACACACTGGGCCATATATAAAACTTTCAGAATCAGATTAAAGTTATCAAAATACAGAATTCTGAATTTAAAATGTAAATTTTTAACACCAGAAATAAAAGAGTAAGACAACTATTTCACCAGTCTAATACTAGTATGTCACAATTATAACAGTTTCATCACTTAAGCTGTATGCCGCTATTGTCATCAACACATTTCAACATAATGAGGGAAGATGGTGGGTTTAAAATCATAAACTCATATAACATTTTGAATTGGAAGAGACTTTCAAATGACATCTAGCTCAACACAACCAGCACTCTCCTCTCCTGCAACAAGCAGAGACATCTTCAAGTAGATCAGGTTGCTTACAGCCCCATTCAATCCTAAGCTTGAATGTTTCTATGAAAGAGGAATCTACCACCTCTCTTGGCAGCCTGTGTCAGGACTTCATCATCTTCACCATAAAAAGATTCTTCCTTGCATCTAGTCTAAATTAACCTTCTTTTACTCTAAAACCATTGATCCTGTCATATCTTAACAGACCCCTTGTCCTATCACAACCTACTAATCTGTTTTTCCCCATCTCTCTTACAGACTCATTTGAAGTACTGAAATGATGCAGTAAGGTCTTCCTGTAGCCTTCTCTTCTCCAGGCTAAGCAACCCAACTGTCTCAGACTTTCCTCATAGGGGACATGTTCCATCTCTCTGATGATTTTTGTGGTCGTCCTCTGGACTCTGCAATGTCTTTCCTGTGCAAGGAGAAGAAATGTTTTGTCAAACAAAGTTTACGAAAGCTGTGAAAGTCTTTGCTCTGCTGTGGATGCTAACAGTTTATTTGTATTTAAAACCAATTGTACCAGTTTGTTGCAAAAAAAAAGGTTAGATGGGTGTTGTTCTGGTTTAGCAAGGAGCAGCTTTTGGCTTAGTAACAGGGGGAGAGGGTTGCAGTGAAGACCCGGTAAAGAGTTTGCGGACCCTCCCCCGGCTCCTGGGTTCACACCCACCTCCGGCCCGGCTGGGCCAATCTGGCGCCTCTGCCATCACTATTTAGGGGACGGGAATTTGAAATGTGAGGCAGGAGGTGTAAGAGTGATACAAGATGGAGGCGACCATGCGGACCCTTCAGCCAGAGAAGGAGAAAGGAAGGAGAAGCAGTAGACCAGAGATCCTTCTGCAAGCTGTGGAGAGAATACAAGCTGTGCCCCTGCAACCTATGGAGATCCGTGGCAGGACTGAGAGCCACCAGCAGCTCCATGTGAGTGAGCCCGGACAGGCGAGGGACTGTGTGGGGAGACGGCCATGGCCCAGGCCGTGCTGGAGAGCCTGCGCGCCGCAGAGCAGCCCCACACGAGAGCCAGAGAGGAGCTGCAGCCTTTGGAATGGGTGCACGTCGGAGCAGCCCGTGCAGGGCTGCCATGCGTGTGAGTTACCCCATGGACTTGCAGGGAGGACTGGTGTAGAGTTCACCCATCCTGAGGAGGGACAAACGGCAGAAGCTATTGGGAACAGACTAACTGAAACCCCCACTGCCTGCCCCCCCGAACCATTCAGGGGGGGACAGGGTAAAAACCCTGGGATCAGGGCTCAGAGCCCTGGAAGAGGGGAGGTGTGGCAAGAAGGTGTTCTTAAAAAGGCTGGTTGGACTCTTCATTGATGTATTACTCTGTGTTGTTTCGTTTTGGTTATGTTTTGGGTTTTTGGAGGTATGTTTTAGTTGATGTTGCATTAAATTGGGGTTTTTTTTCCTTCTGTTTTCTTCCCCAAACCGAGTAGCCTGATCTGTTTTGTCCTGAACCTTAAGTGGCAATTAAGCCCTC
Source organism: Colius striatus (assembly GCF_028858725.1). Classification (NCBI taxonomy): domain Eukaryota; kingdom Metazoa; phylum Chordata; class Aves; order Coliiformes; family Coliidae; genus Colius; species Colius striatus. Next base: position 17,887,358 of record NC_084790.1, on the reverse strand, counting down.
CCTGCCCTTGAGCAACCTTCAGCCTCTTCGGTACTCGAGGCTAATCATGGCCTTTGTTCCCTAATGGGCCTAAACCAGGACAGGTGTGAACCATCTCAATATAAAGAAATTATTGAGACTCAGATCAGAGGAGGTAGGGACCCAGCAACAGGAGCACATCCTGCCTACCCTCCTCTTCCTTAGACATGCACTGCTGGCTCCTGAAAGAGAAAGGGTCTTGGCCTTGGCAGAGCATTGGTTTCACATAGGACAGATGTTCTTAAAATCTTGCTTAAAGATAAGCAAGCTGCTTGTGGGGTTTTTTTTTCCATCTTCATGTATTCTTGAGCCCACAGAGGAAAAATTGTATTTTTTAAAGGTTTGAGAGATTTTCTAACAGGAAAATACATTAAATATTGCAGATTTTCTTAACATAGAACTATTCTTTCTGTAATCTCCAGTTCCTCCTTCCTCCCTCCCAGCTCCAACGCACAGCTGCCATACTTGTAGCATTTCAAAGGATGTTTTCAGGTCCTTTCAGGTTTTATTTCCTGCTACAAGTGAAATTTAAAAAAAAAAAAAGAAAAAAAAGAAAGAAAACCTAAATCAGAAGCAGTTTAACACCCTCAGTAGGAACTAAAACCTGAAAAAAGCTTCAGCCACCTGTGCAATGCCTGTGAATGCAGCAGCTGTGTGCTCAGAGGATGAGATAGTATTCACACTGCCTTCCTTATGTCATGAGTGCTCATATGGATGATGCACCTTATGGGTGTGTAGATCATTTCCGTATTTCCTTTCCATCTGATCAGTCAGGTACATGAAAAGTCCTGCCATTTTTGTTTCCTGAAATGGTAATCACTGAAGTGGCTTTCACAGAACTCAGTGAGCTAGCAATTGAAAAAGCATGGTCAGATGTTTTCACTGGTAAAAATGGCGACTCTTTGCTGCTGAAGAGAAGTGGCAAGCACTCCTGTAGATACAACAGTATACTTGTATGATAGGTAGATTATGAAAAAGGGAAAATAAAAAGGATGAAATAACAATATAGCAAACATATAATGAGGGCAATGAGAGCAGCAGCAACACAAACAATAGAATCTTTTTTCACCACATTTTTACTACAATGTTAGAGTATGGGTACAATTGTAGGGATTTGAATTACCCTCTTGTCATGACGGAAACTTTCATCTTGAAACTATTCACAGTAAAGTTCACAGCTAAATTCACATTCAGTTTTGTGAAGTAAGGATGCCTCATAGCACTGGCCAAGTTGAAGATAACAGCTATGCCTGCCAGACAGGTTGCAAACCCACAGTTCAAAAGAAACACTAAGATTGAGCCAAGCTATGTATGTCTTTCATAATTCATTAGAAATTCCAAGCAGCTGAAAATTCCCAGTATCCTCATTATATTGATAGGTTATTCTCACTAACCCATTCTATACACTCAGTCTCTTGAATACACAGTACAGCACCAGCACAGCTGCTCTTAAACAGCTGCCCCACAGCTGCCCAGAACATTATCCCTTACAAGTTCTACCAAATGTTTTTCTCCAGAGTACTTTGACAGGTCTGTCAAAAGGAGGGCTTTGAACTTTTCATGAAGAAAGCTGATCAAATGGGAAAGGTAAATAGTGAACAGAACTAACAAAAATTAATTTCTAGGCTTTTGAATGGACATGTTCACTGTGCTTCCTAAATGTAACTCCTAGAAAAGTTAACAGAAAGACAATGTAATAGATCTTCCGTATTTTTAGACAACTAACATACACGAAAAAGATGAGGATTGCTGTGCTAACAATAGAATGTATTAAAAAACATGTGGAAGAGATAGTGAGTTAAAAAAAAAGTAATTTCTGCTTAACTATTCTGTTGCCATCCCCACTGAATTACATAGAACTTTCCATAAGTGCCTCTAAAATTCTTTTAAAAGCACACTTTTCAAGATAGTCATTTTTCTTAATCAGTTTTCAGACAGTTGTATGTCAGTCTGACTTATGTAAAAAAAAGTCTCAACCTAGAAAGATGGCATTTTCTCTCACTTCTCTTCACAAGAAGTTCAATTCCACTGAGTTCAGAAGATGTGTTTAGTTTTAAAGTAGTAATAATGAGATCAATAACAGAATCGCTGTGTTTTCTGATCTACTTAACTATTTAAATTGAGGAAAAGACTCATCATTTCCATATCTTCAATGTGGAAGAGAAACATTTTTTTGAAGAAGGAAAGGAAGGGAATGGGAATTTGTTTTCTCATCTGTTTAAAAATGGTTAAGATGTGCACAGATGCCCATCTCCCTTAATAAACAGTGAAAAATTTTAAAGACAAGCAGTCAAAGAATGCCTAACAAGGCATTCTCATGGGATGTATACATACCAAAAATAAAAGTGAGCAGATCTTGAATATGAGCGTCAGCAGTACTGTTTTCAGGCATTCAAAGTCAAACAACAGTTCTCAAGGGAGAAAGAGAGGCCATCATTTAAAATCACTTTTAATCCATTTCCTGCTGTTCCATTGCTGAGAAAAGTCCAGAGCCTTTAGCCTGACAGGATAAGCTGCAAAGTTAAATTATTAAACTTGTTCTAACAGCCCAGAGTGGTGAGATGGTGCCAAAATCTGCTTGTACTTATGGAGCCAAAACGGAATTACAGAAAAATCATAACTCATATAAACTACTGTCGACATTAGTTCACAGTTGATAGCTAATAGCTTGTAGTTATAAAGGTCAAGCAAGAACAGGGTTTGACCTTTGGAAATTAGGTAGGTTTTTTTTGTAGACTTCCTGCCACATGGCATGAGATGTGGTCTGATTCATGATTGTTCAGTTGATTAAATATGGACTTCAAAGATTTCTTACTTGCAATAGTGAGGGTCTAGATGAGGAATAATTCCTTCCATTTCAACTGTGGAAAAGAACTATGGAGAAAGAGAAGAAAGTTAAATGGTAATTATTTTCTTGAAAGTGGCAGAGACAAGTCAACCTCTCTGTCATGTTACCTTACTTTTGTACTTTTCATAGACAATCTTTGCTACCTATAGTTTGCAAGACTTCTACCACAAAAAAAGGCAACATTTTAAGAGCAAATGGCACAATTTCCTTGAAAACAATAACAAAAAAATAGTATCTTTCTTTTCTATAAACAATGTAAACCACAAAATGAAAAAGATCAGGATCACATTGGTTTTCTGAGCAGCAAAATTTTCCCCAGACTTGCCCTTTGATTACTAAAAGTACCACTCAACATATTTCTGCTTCATATAATTAGTGACAGACTGTGGGATAGGCAGTGTACAGTAGGAAAGTATATGATACCAAATTTGGGGGGGTTTAACCTTTTATTAATTATTTCCATTACATTCTATTACATTTTTAATACTTATAGTGGGAGTAACTAACAAACGTAGAAAGTGCTTCATGCCTATTACCTGATAGAGATGAAACAGAACTATATTGGTTGCAGATAAAGTTTTTCAGTCTGGTGTGAAATAGAATCTGTTTAGTAGCTTTTGTGTGCCTGCCAGTGATGTAACCAACACACTTTGTTGTTGCTATTGAAACTGATGCCAGCTGGCAATGCATCCAACAATGAGGTTCAGAAGTGTCCACCGGTATCCAATAGCCACAGAGAAACTGAAGCATTTGAGATACATTGCCAAGGTATCATATTTTAACAAATAACCATGCATCAGCCAGCGTGGAGTACCTGAGCCTATGATCTCAGAAGTAGTGGCAAATGACAAGTGAAGCACTTAGGCTTTAATTTCTTTTGCGGATGTTTTGCCATTCATTCCCATGTTTTTCTTCATAAGAACACTTCTGCACTTTAAAATTTCCACTTGCAAGGATACATCAGTTTCTTTTGGCTGAATTTTGTGGCAGTGGTTCAGCAACATTTTAGAATCCTCAGCTCTATCAATCAGAGGCAAGTTCAGAAAATCTATCCCACATTTCAGTTGCTTTGCAAGGAATTGCAAGCTACTAAACTCTTCCATAAATCCAATCCTTTATATTTTACTTAAAGAAGACAGAAAGAGATGATGGACTAGTTCTAATGGAGCCCATACTGTGAAGCCATAGTTTAAAATAACCCCATGGAAGCCTATGATATTGTCATAGAAAGATTTCTAGTTACTTCCTTTCACAGGTACGTCTCAGAACATACATAGAACGAAATTTTCAGGATATTGTACCTGCAGTGTTGGTATGAGGTGATAATCGACTGCAATTCAAGCTCTTCAAGATTAAATAAAAGTTTAGCTAGAAATTTACATCAGATGGAAAACTCTGTTTCTTAGTAGTACGGTCTTTTAACACCTTTTCTAACTTTTGTCAGTGATATACTGTATGCTACAGGCTCACTATGTCTCCACAGCAGGTCATATATTTCCCTTTATGCTCTGTTAAGTGGAGCTAAGATCAATTTTTAAATCACGTTGCTATATTATCCATCTTTATTGTTACAAAAAAGGTGGATAATTGTTCGCTATTTTAGAGGTCCTTGAATTACAAAACTGAACCTTTTCCAAAAATTCTATTGTAAATCCCAAAATGACCACTGTTTGGTGTTTACAAATCATTTCTAAAAAGAGGCATATGCACAACCACCAACGTACATACATACTCCAAACCAAATAAAAAATTATTTCTTTTATGAGTGGTTGCCTTCAAAAGCACAGGAGAATTTGGTCACTCCTACAAAAAACTATCAAAGGAATATAACCATGAACGGAAGATTTCTGTTTCTATTAACTAAAGGAAACATATTATAATACAATGAAGCTCCTTCCCATGAATATAAAATACATCAATAATTCAGCTAAAATAATGAGGTTCCTATGCTCTATTACATAAAAAAGGTAAACTACAAAGGTGATCTGATTCTTAAGGAGACAACTTCTGCAAGCATATGCTTTGTGTGTACCAAACTAAATGGATTCTTGTGTTTTATTTTCTATTAAATGACTGTTTTTTTTTATAAAGGCATTGTTTGGCCAGCAGACAAAACTCTGTCTGTGTATGAACATAGGACAATGCATGGTCTCACATACCAACCTTTCTACAGTGAAATTTTTGCTTTTTCTGCATAGAATTATATTGTCTATTTCCAGAGAGCTTTCCACCTTGGAGATAACTCTGTGGTACAGTGGTCCCTAGAAGGAATCATGGCCATTTACTGCTGGCCAGCAGCAGGAAATACAACCTCTAGATGCTGTCTCAGATCTACTGTCAAGTATTTATGGCAGAGAGACAGGATCCTAGCCAGTCCCTGCTCTCCCTATATATGTCCTGGAAACAATCATTCAAAATCAGTTCCATTTTACTCTTTAGCCTATCTTCATAGTCCAAAGAGACAGTTTAGTCCTTCAGATTGCTTAAGATGGCCCACCAAAGCATTCAGCACAAACTTCAAACCCATCTCTCTGGTAATGTCACTAGATATTCAATATGATTTATCTCACCGATTTTGTTTGTGTTTTACAATTTGTTCAGTAAATTATTTTTACTGATTCTTAACCAACTGTGAGGTAGTTACAGAAATTGCTTAATGGCTTTGGACACTTTCCATCTAACCAGCCAATCAGTTGTTCTGTATTTGATTGACTCTGTAAGCGTCCTGGTTAAATATGCTTCAGTGCAATACCTAGTGAGAATTTATACACACTGACTGGAAATTGCTTGATTAAATAATCTCAGATCATACACAAAACCAATGTAATATTGGTTCAGAGGCATCAGGCACTATGGACCCAGTAGACAACATATAAAGAAATAGAAAATAACAAGTAATGCTGGAATGAAAAGAAATCCACCTAAATGCATAAAGGCTTAGCAGAGCTCTCTGTCTTGCAGCCTGCTAAAATAGATCCATGTACTGGAGCAATATGACTAGTACTGCTGATATAATAAATTCCAAAATTTTTGGAAAAAACCCAGAAAAACAGCAAAACAAGAGACATAGTTACAATGTGCTTCTCAAATTAGAGACATATAGATATATATTAGAATCACTATCAAAATCTGACTTTCCTGTAACAGGAGGGACATACTCTGAACTTCTCAGATCATGCGGAGAAGATGACTGATTTAACCTGAGTTGGAGAAGGATTTCTTTTTGACTTAAAAAAAGGGTTTTTTTTTCCCTAAACGTGAGCTTCCAAATAGGCCAGATAGATCTGAGATTTTTAATGTCACTTAGATCATGACCCATTCCCTTCATGGGATGTGGTAGGAAAAAGAGGCAAAATGTGCCTGCAGTTTTCTCCCATCAAGTAGCTTCTCCTGATATTACAATGGAAAAATATTCTGTACAAACCTTCCAGGAGCCCAAGGAAAGCACTATATCAGTACCTATATATGAGTAAATATGGGTGAGGTAAATAGTGATTCAGTATCCTTTGCATCTTCTCTGCAGATACTGCCGCAATGCAAAGTTAAAGACAATTATGAGTGACATAATTATCCACTATGGGAACTTCCTTGTCAATAGAGAAAGTTATCAATGATATCTTTTGCATAATGCACGGAAAAGTAGTGGAACAGTGCCAAATCTTTTTGAAGTTTGTAGTGATGGCAGCAAAGGAACACTGAGTAGAAAAACTGTTGTCATGTTGCTTCATGGAAAACTCAAGTCTGCACCAAAGTGTAATTTCACTATGCAAGGATCAAAATTGTAATATTCTTTAACATTTTTTTAACAGAAACTAACGTTGTGCAAATCATAATTTTGCCCTAAATTCTCTTCTCCAGGTTTAACACATGCAATTCGCATTCTTTTTTCCTGTAGTTGTAATGGGTGTTGCGCATCTTATGCTCCTACCTCTGATTCAGGATACTGAGTTTTGGTTGTGTATGAAGGTGTAAGAGGAATCTGAGTAAGGCTCACCATGTATTAGGACATAATTCAGACTGTGGCAAGTTTATTTTAATTCCTCACTAAAGATTGCCAATAAATCTGACCACTACTCAAGTTTAAGTACCAAGTAGAGCAGCCAAGGATGATGAAAATAAAGAGACCTAGAACAGCTATAGTAACTCATTGATGTTATGCCAAATATTCTGAGCCAAATTCATCCCTTGTGTAAGTACTTTGACTACAGTGGAGTTACAGAGAAGAATTTGTTCAGCATCTTCTGATTACAGGCAATTTCAGTTCTAAAACGGGATAAAATCGCTGACCCGAGTATAATGAAGAGACATGGAATGGCAGGGATCAAATAAATGAAGATGAAAATTCATTGACTTGTATCATCCTGAAAGTCAATCTGCCCTTGTAAAACTTTATTCAAACATTGCAGCAGATGAAAATACATATTTGGAGTGCTCAAAATCATCTGTACAAGAAGAAGATAAATTGTACATTCACTGAAGCTGCAAACAATATTATTGAGATTAAATTGCATAAGAGGAAGAAAATGTATTTTTCAGGCACAGAGCTGCAGAATCTACAAAAGAGCTATTACAGACTTCAGAGGAAGAAGCAAATACAATGGCACAAAGAAGACCACTGGACCAGCTTCCTCCATGGAGCAATGTACTGAGATGTGAGGACATAGACAGTTTGATCAGAATTTTTCCCCAGAACTTGTATTTAGGGATGGTATCATACAGAAAATTCTCTTCAATTTACTTGTTCCTTGTTGGTTCCTTTCTTTCTTCCTTTCTTTCTTTCTTTCTTTCTTTCTTTCTTACTTTCTTACTTTCTTACTTTCTTTCTTTCTTTCTCTTTCTTTCTCTCTTTCTTTCTCTTTCTTTCTCTTTCTTTCTTTCTTTCTTTCTTTCTTTCTTTCTTTCTTTCTTTCTTTCTTTCTTTCTTTCTTTCTTTCTTTCTTTCTCTTCCTTTTCTTCCGTCTTTTCCTCCCTTTCTCTCTTTCTTTCCTTTGTTTCCTCTCCCTTCCTTCTTTCCTTTTTGAACTTGCAGTGTATTGCAATACCACTGAAAACCATTAAAGCAGAAGATTCAACATTCTTGTTTTTATGGATGGAATCATTCTTACTATGTAAAATACATCAAGAAACAATAAAATTTAAAAAGCAGCATGAAGCACTTGATTAAAAAAAAAAAAAAAAAAAGAGAGATCTAACGGTTCCTACTAAGAATAATTGATGGGAATAGATTTTCCTCCCATGTCCTGACATATTACATTTCTAAATCTAAAACTGTTTTTAGCTAACCACACTTCAACAATCTCTATGACCACCAACACCTTCTTTTCTTCACTATCCCATAGATATGCCAATAGTTAGATTGTTGTGGATGACTCAGTCTGTAGTCTTATGGCTCAAGGGAAAAAACATGTCTTTTTATTTGATTGACTTCCTCCAATTCCATAAATTGTGTTGCTTTGTACATGTAATAATAGACTAGCTTTCTTTTTTTACTGTTAAATATATTACCAGATTTATTTGTGCCTTTTCTTCTCAAGACTTATTTGAAAGCATACTATGTGTACTTGCATGGCATAGTAAATTTTCATTTTCAACATTATATGTATATATCCACAGCCACATCTGTCCTCAGTGGTGTATCAGCATGCCTTACTGTTGGATAAATACTTTTTTTTTAATGTTCCTTTGGATAGAAGAAGAAATAAAACTGCAAGGAAATATAGCAATTTTAGGATTAAAATATTACAGACAAAACAAAAACTTTTGCATAGTACTATAACTTGAAATCCTTTGTTATTCAACGTTAAACATTTTAAAAAGGGAGATCAAGCTATAGGTATCAAAGCAATCCATGGATTTGGGAAACATTTTGCATTAAAATAAATACTGTCCTTGAACAATCTTGGTATAATTTTTTTAGTTAAGTAGATTTAATTTACTTTTAATATAACTTGTCCTACATTCTACCCGTTTTTTATATAAACAGTTCATCTGGTTTTCTTTCATATTCAATGATGTTGTGGTTTGGCCCAGCTAGCACAGCAGCACCATGACAGTCTGTTGCTCGGTGCCCCCATTCACCCCCACCCTCGTTAGGATGGCGGAGGCCCCAGCGAAATGGGAGGGAAAAGATAAGCAAGATTGTTGTGGATTGAGACAAGGACAGGGAGGGCTCACTGCCAATTACAATTCCGGGCAAAACAAACTCCAGTACTCAACTTAGAGGAGAAAGTAGGAAAGTTTATTCTACAAGAAACAGAACGAAATAAAAGCAAAGAGGGAGCAGGATGATGAGAAAATTACAACCAGCACTTTAAGATCTCCCTCCCCCATCCCTCCTTTCTTCCTGGGCCCAGCTCACTGCTCCCGATATCTCTACCTCCTCCTCCCCTCAATGGCTCAGAGGGGCAGAGAATGGGGAACATGATCACTCTCTCACAGATGGGCTCTGCCGCTTCCCTCTTCTCAGATGAGGACGACTGCTGGCATTCTTCCCCTGCTCTGATACAGAGTTCCTCTGAAGGGACACAGTCCTTAATGAACGTCTCTGGTGTGGGTTGTTCCCAACAGCTGCGGCTTCTGCCAATACAATGTCCCTAATATGAGACAGTCTTTAGTGAATATCTCTGGCATGGGTTCTTCCCCACAGTTGCATTTTTTGCAGATATAGGGTCCCTCCTTCGGGACAAGGCCTCTTCTGGGCATAAGTTTAATGAGCTGCTTTGTCGTGGGTTCCTCCCCACAGTTATAGTTCCTGTGAATATTGGGTCCCTCCCATGGGACACGGCCTCCTCCATCCATAGTCACTGTCCCTGGCACGGGACCTTTAATGAAGTGAATCGCTGCCCCTGGCTCAGGGTCTGTAGGTCACGTAGGAACATGTCCAGGCGGGTCTTGAAGACCTCCAAGGAAGATGACTCAATAACCCTCTGTGGGCAGCCTGTTCCACCGCTCTGTCACTCTCACAGTGAAATATTTTTTCTTATATTTAAGTGGAACTTTTTGTGTTCGAGCTTCATCGCATTACCACTTGTTCTGTTGCTAGATACAATAGAAAAAAGGGATGTCTCAACCTCCTGACATTCACCACTTAGATATTTGTGAATATTAATGAGATCCCCCCTCAGTCTCCTCCAGACTAAACAGCCCCATTTCTCGCAGCCTTTTCTCGTAAGGAAAGAGATAAAGTCTCTCCTCAATTTCCACTCTAAACTACCCATGTTCTCTCATTGTCTCCTCTTAAAGCTTGTGCTCTAATCTCCTCACAGGAGTACAGAATCCTCACAGGATTTGTACAAAACACTCTTCAACCAGAGATTATCAAGACCTCTTCCTATCCATATTATTTCTGTGAAGTAGAGTGAGGAAATCTAACATAATGACCAGGTAAATCTGAAGTAATTTTGTTGTCATGTAGGAGAATATTTTTTGGACACAAGTATTCAAGATTAAAATGAGGATTTAGAATAGTATGCTGTTTCATACTAATTTTTAACCTGTTTAGGTTTCCATTTAAAACTGGGGTAACTGAAAGACATACAATAAAATACCTTTTTTTTCATACTGGTAACTTTATGCTTTTTATACAAAACAGATTTATACAACTGTTTTCAATGTTCCTCCTGTCTAGTGAACTCTCAGGTGTTCTTAATCTCAAATGTCTTTAGTAGATCCATAAACAAGAAAAAAAACCCCAAACAACAACAATACAGGACTATGGAAAAGGATTATATGATCTTGAAATAAGAAAACTCATATGGAACTTTGGAAAGTCAAAAGCATTCTAAAAAATAAGCTAAAAAGAATTACTTTCAATATTTGTTCATTCTTAAAAATTTACTCGTAACTGGAACATACAGAGAATCTTGATTCGTACCCCAAAGATGCAGAAATACATTAAACAGTCCTCAGTGGGAACCTAAAACAAGAATTTCTTTCTCATTTCAGTGCTTCTCATGTAAATTTTTTGAATGAATGCTTTCAGAGTCTGTTTTACGACTGCTATCCCACAAGAAACATTTTTCTTTTTTCTCTATCTATGTAGGGAGTAAAGCGAGTAATAAGAACCATTTGCCTGTAAAGTAGAAGAAAAATCCATAGGCATTTTTTGTTATACCCCAGAATCATATAACTACCTGAAAAATGAATAAGCCTGCTCAGAGGTGACTTTCTACATAGCAAAGATTGTTACAGCAAATGCAATTGAGTCAAATTTCAGCTGATCACAAAAAAAGATGTTGAAACTGAATTAAGTGTTCAGTTAAGCTCTCTCTACCAGGACTTGCACTTTAAAGTTTGAATGGAATTAAAGACAAGGCCATCCAAACAGATCATGCCAGTAACTTCATGAAACATTACACAGACAAACAAATAAACATAGAAGCAGGCACAAATAGAATAATTTAAAACTTTTGTTGAGGATGGGCTATAACATAACCCAAGAGAATGACATGGAGTTGGTTACACCTTACCCTTCATAGAGATTTTTACCAAATAAAGAATTCATTGGTATTTCTGGAAGACTCCATGAGACTCCTCCCATGAAAACTGCTGGAGTGAAGTGGTGGATCATCCTTGCCCTGAGCCATGAGAACTCCATTTCAGCTCAGCCTTTGTTTCAAAAAAATGCTTTGTGTGGACATCCAAGAAGGACAAAGTGCTGAGGACACACTTTGCCACTCAAGTTATCTCACTGTCAAATTTCAAGGTGTGACTACAGCATAGTCTTCACTCTTTATACAGTTAATTTACTCTTCTAAAATTAACTAGATACCAGAAAGTCACAAAAAACAGAAAGATGCCAGAAGCAATAGAAAATCTCCAAATTTTGCTATTATTAAAGAATGACAGAAGATGTTATACGTCACAAAGAGATTCAGGTTCGACTGCTAAGACCCATTGAACTGTTCTCATTCTGTATCATTCTGATACATTGCAGCAATAAATGATTTTCTGGCAGACATATTTGTCTGGCTGGGAAAAATTTCATACTGCACAAAACAGACTGGTCACTGTAGCAAAGCAGCCAGCATAGGCACTGACTTCTTAGACTGGGTCATTAGCTATGAGCAGCTATTCTAAATAAAGACTGCTAATATGTAACTCTTAGTGGAGCAAGACCATTCTGACAGCAAGCTTTAACAGAGACATTTGAAGATCCCACACATCATTTACTCAGAAGAGAGGCAATTTAATTAGTAATTTAAAAGGCACTTGAGAAAGAATTTTTATGAACCAAACTCTGTATGCTGGACATCTTTACAAGAAGTGATATTTGATTTCTGCCTTCCTTGGAGAAAAGCATTTTGAGTTCAACGATGATCTAGCTGTAGCAAATTGGTGCAATATTAACAATTAGTTTGCTGGGGTGTAGAGGTGACTTTTCAGTATTCTGAAGTATAAAGCAAGTATAAAGCAGATGCAAACTGTTCCACGTTAATTAGTATTTAATAGCAACCAAGAAGTGGTTGAATTATATTTGGTGTGAATTATATGGTGTAAACCATTTCAAGGTGCATTAGGACAAAAGTGATTCATTTCAACAAGCAGGTAAAGCCTATAGGGTAAAAAAAAAAAAAAAGTGTTTTTTTCTTTTTAAATATTTTGAAATATCTTTAAAACTCCTTATTAAAAGTCATAGATCTAGGCAAAGTTGGGGAGGGGAATGTCCTTCACTTAAGGGAGACCACTTCATTCATCCTTCATCACCTAGGACAACTTTTTTACCAATTCCCTTCTGGTTTCAGCTGAACTGTAGGTCTGCAGATAAATCCTAGACTTCTAAAGGAAATTATCTGTAGAACACATGAACATGAGAAACTTCTTAAATATAGTCTAGTGCTATGACTCTTTTTTCCTAAAAGTTTATTTGATGGAGGAGAAGGTCTGGATATCAATACTCATCAGAGAAAAGTGACAGAATCTGTTTTAAAGAGTAATTGGTGACACTGATGATATGTATATATATCAACGATATAATGATAATAAACATACAATTTGCTAAAGAGGTCACAATATAGACTGGAAAATCTGACCCATATTCTACTTAGGCTTAGGCCAAAGATCAGTCAGTCAGTACTGACTTTCAGAGTCCAAGAGATAGGAAAGGAAATGGAAATGGAAATGCAAACAAAATGGGGAATGAAACAGAAGTGACCTTGATGCCACTTTACAGATACATGATATTTCTGAATCTTGAACAGTAGATAAGAAAGATTGAAAGAGTATAGAAAAAAAGCTACCATGAAGGGTTATAAAGATGGTAAAAGACATAAAATGGTTTCTTACAGGATATAGACAACTAGAAAAACACAATAAAAAAGCTAATTATCAACTGGAAGATGTAACAAAGCTCAGAATATCTCTTGAGAACCCTTGTTGCTCTCAGATCTCTTATTTCATTTTCCAATCAAGGTATTACATTTCCTTTGGATTACTTTAGAAACACAAGCATGCAAGACAGGTATTTTTATTCCCCACAGTGACACCTCAATCAACCAATAAAAATATTTTTTATCTCCACTATTGATTTGAGAACTTTGTCAAGGCATTAAGGTTAGGACTCATTACCTCATTGTCTGAATGCTTTTAATCTAAAATCTGTAACTGAAAAAATAGTTTAAAATGAGTCATTTATTTTAGATGTTGTTTTCACTCTACTCACAGAAGACTGTCAGGCTATGATTTTTTTGTAGGTTTGTTATCCAAAATTGTCAACTTATCTTTCAGTAATTACTTAAGGAGAGAAAAAATGCATTCAAAATCTCTGCTACATTGGATAGTGGGCTGAAGTTATGTCTTTTCTCTCAATGAGCATTAACTCTTAAAGCTCATAAGCTTTCCAAAATGAGCTTCCTTAGATAGCTTCCAAAACTATTGTAAAGACAGTTGGATTCACATGAGCACACGAAAGTGCTTACATTAATGTCTGTAGAAACCATACCCAACCAAAATGGCAAATAAAGTGAAAGTAATGTATGATGTGGAAAGAGAAGAGTACAGGGTGGGATTTTTTGCAGTTTCATTTAGCTACATGTCTGAGATGTTTCTCAAAGTCTGTGCAAAATGGGAGCTCCTGTCAGGTTGCATAAATCAGCTCCAGAAAACCCCAAAGAGTGTGAAAATCTTTAGGTTCAAAATACTGAGTGGATGGTGTCAGCTTTGTTCTAACACTTGTAATAACTATAAAGAGAATTTTGGCTTTCTTTTCTTTCAAGAACACTCCTTCTCTTTCCCTACGCCACAACCTTTTTTTATCACCTTTAGCATTTTGTATGACAAATAACTCACTCTATCATCCACCTCCTTAAAAATCTACAGAGTGAAAAATTCCTCTCTTAAGGAATCTTGGAAAGGTTTAATTACAACTAGCATCTTTTCTCCAAAACACAGCCACATCAAATGGTGGAAAGTCTCTGAGGTTGGCCATAAAGGAATCTGTTTTTCTACAACAGGTGACAAGCAGCAGCTAACTTTCAATAAATAATTTCAGGATGTCTTCACCAGTTCATATTTCTGAATTGGAAGATGGTAAGCATTATTACCAAAGTGGGAAAAAAAAAATCACAGGTTCAAAAATCTTACGTTCTTGATGTTTAAGTCTTTTAATCCATTAAAAAATGGTAGGACTGATGAGTGAGAAGTAGAGAGGATGAAACAGTTAAATAGCAAATGAACATAAGAACAGTTATTTCGTGACACTGGTTCCATGCCATGGGATAAGGCTGAAGTACCTGGGTGAAGACATGATAAGATACATCATACATTGATGATATCGATCACTAAAAGCCCAGAAATAAAACATGGTAACAAGCACAGTCTTACCAGTTGGGAACAAACGTCATTGGCTCCTGAAATTTTTCTGGCTGGTGTGAGAGACACTTTTCTCCAGGTAATTTCTTCACTACCAGTTTGATCTTGTGCTATGCCGTGCTGCCTGCAGCCTGTATTTGCTTAGGCACTTCAGCATTTGTGACTCAATGGACACAAGTAATGATGGTCAGCACAGACTCAATGATATTTATGAGCTGAAGAAACAGAATAAATTCTCTGTTTTCCTCTCTAAGGTTTAGATTATTTTTTCCAACTGCTCCCTGGTGAAGCTGTGCTATTGTAGCTTTAGGACGGATGACATAGATGTTATCCGAAAGTACAAGGTTACTGAACTGGAGTAGTCAGAAGCTGAATATTTGTGTGTGGTCAATATTCTAACTGTTTAGACTACTGACCGAACTCAATTTTTCTTCTCTATATTACTTTTTTTTTACTATATTGCCAATAGCTGGCCAATAGGATAACAGATTCACAACTGAAACTTTCTGTTAATCAGCATAGGACCATTTTAAAAGTGCATCCATTGCCACGCAGTAGAAATCACAACTGAAGTTTTCCAATTTTCAGCACAGGAATAAATTCATTAACAACAGTCCAAGGTTTGAAGGTTGTATGCACAGACTTATTCCTCTCTATGTATTTTCTAGGTCTACTAACATTTTTTCCCCTGCTTTTAATTTGATTCTGTTCCCGTTTAAGAGTTTAGAGAGTATACTACATTCATTGAACCTGCAACCTGAAATACTTTTCTTATACATTCATGTATGTTGATAGCCTCTCGAATAAATGATGCTATTACAGCCAGGTATATTTTCTAGCATATCATTTCTATTTCAAATAAATGAGTTTTGAGGCTGCTGAAATGTATTCTTGAAAACACAGCAAATAATTGTAGGAAAGAGAAAAAGAGAGGAATGGGAGAGAAAGAATGAGAATGAAAAAGAATGAAAGAAGAAAGAATAAAATAAAACAATTTAAAAAGGAAAGGAAGAGGGAGAATGAGGGCAAAATAGAGCTTTTTTTAAAAAAATATATCTAAACTGAACATGTTCTAAAAGGTTTTTTTTGTTTTCGAACATTCTAAAATACAATTTCTAGGCTGTAGCAAGTAAAGTATCTCTCAACTAAAAATATTTTACTTTTTATTGATCAATAAGAAAAGAAGTTATTTAATTTCATTTAGCTAAAGAAAATACAACTTGAGGAAAACAATTATTCAGGCAAGGCAGAGAAAACTTATTTTCACTTGTTTGGCTGCAAGTCTTTTAGGGATATTTTTCTGAACTCATTCTTACCTATCTATGCTGTGGGCAGCATGTTTACAAAACAGCTTGAATTTTTTTGCTTCCTTCCAATTAAATCCCATGCCATACAAGTTTCCAGTAATGCTTTTTTCACGTTCACATTTAATCTTCAGCTCACTCCCTGTTGCCGCTACCGGCAACATCACCAGGCCGCCCGCACCGATCACTCATTCCACCCCCACTGAGGGGACAAGATCACTACATACACAGTATGGATGATGCTTTATTCCAACTAATTGTTTACGCCATGCACTTGTATCTGCTAATACAAGCACCTCCTTTCACTCCACCCCATGCCTGCCTCCTCTGTACCCTCCACCTCTCACTTTACAACCTGAGATCTTCCAGGCACCTACAACACTCCCCACTGATTTTCTCTTTTGCCTTTGTCATTACAGTGCCTTCTGCAGTATATTGCCTTATGGTGGGCATGGATCTGCAAAAGCAATTTCCCTCACTTCTGTGGGCAGTGTGTTGCAGCAGCTTCTCTGCCTTCTCTTTCATCTCCTGGGGTAAGGGATGTCTCCTTCCCAAAGTCTAGGGGTCTCAGATGGCATGGCAGCTTTTCTCCAGCAACATGGATCTTTTCTGTAACCCTGATGCTCTCTTTCTCTGGAGGTACCTGCTAGTTTGACCTGTCACTGGATGGGTGTCTTCCTCCTGCATCTGAACAGTGTACAGGGGAGGTCTGCTCTTACCATAGGGAGAGCCTTTAATATGTGGGGCAGCAGTGTGAAGTGAGGTTTCACAGGAAACTTATTGTAGATATACAAAGTTGTGCTTTGTACTTTCTAAGGATAGTAAAAGAAATACGGGCAATGAAATGATGGCCCTTTCCACCAAGGAGACAGAAAGTGCTGAGGACATGAGCCAGCATGTCAGAGCAAGAACATTAGGTTTTTATTAATTAAGTTTTATAGAAATACAGTGTTGTGAGTTCCAACAACTAATCTGAATATACACAATATTGTGTGAAATGTACCCTACAAAGATTTCTCCAGTGATCTGCTGTTATTGCTTTTTCCAAGTGTAATAGCATCAAGCGCTCAAGTCTCAAGTTCTCCAGATTATAACATGTACTAAATTACAGGCAAAATCAAAGAAGTTTAACCAATGTAATAATCCTTTTGTTATTAACAAGGCTCTGGTACAGCATATCTGGAAAAACACATTAAGAAGGAATGATGCAAGGAGGTCTGGGCAGTGCCACATATCCATCAGAGCTGTCAGGATGAAGCTACATGGGGGCAGGCATTACACAAACATAAAGCAACACAGGATAGTGCAAAAATATTCCATTTACAAGAGCAGAAAAGAGAGTCACTTTATGGAAAAAAAAAACCAAACCATCGTCTTGTAAACAGAATGAATAACACCAGGAAGAATGCTGAAGTGGTTAATAACTGCTACAGTTTTTACAGAGGATAGTACTACCAATCTCAGTTACTAATTTTAAAAATATCATAGAAAGTATTTTTTCTGATCAAAAGTCTGGGGAATTTTATCTGAAAATACTGGCTGTTTCACTTCTATTTTTATTCTTAATAAAATAAGAATAAAACTGTTCTTTCAGTTATGCAATGAGCAACATTGGTACTCCCCACTCACAGAATATCAGACCTTTAAAAGTGCACCCCATGCACTCTTTTAGTTTCTGATACTGAATTTAGCATTGCAGTTGTGCTTTACAGAAGCTGAAAAGTTCAATGGTGGTAAAGAAACATGTTATATAGTGAAAGCTGTCAATGGTCTTATTAACAAACCCTAGCAGGATCCTTTGCTTCCTATTTATTTTTCTTTGAGAATGTGTAGTTTAATAAGAAGCATTTCTTTTTTACCAATTCCAGTATCTCATCTCACTGTGTGCGTTTGTATCACCAGTAAGATGAAATCAGGAAGGATGAAAGAAGGGAAAGGAGTGGAGGAGATGGGAGTAGGAAAATCAAGGCTTAAATCCAGACTGAGCTATTTCTGAACTACTTTCTACATTAAACTCTTATTGAAAGAACAAATATCAACATTTTTTTAGCTGGTGCAGTACTATAATTTTATATCTCTTCACTATTTCACAGCACTATGATATGTATGTGTGTAATAAAAGTAAAATCTTTAATATCTGTGTACAAGAACAATATAATTTCCCAGTGCCTTCACAGTGCTCAAAATGAAATAGTATCTTTTTCCTGCTCGTTAAAGTGACGCTAACAAAGAATGGGTACTGTTTAGCAATGTCTCCTGCTGGTTACCAAGCACAAATTATATTATTTCTCTGCAAGATGTCTGCCATGCTCACAAGAACGTTACTTATGTGTAAAATGGCTGACAAAGGCTATAGGCTCAGAAGTGGCATTTGCTGCCTTGGAGCACATTCTACAGAATATACATGCTGAGAAATGCTTCCTACATTTCCAACTTCCATAATTCCGGGCTGAGCAGGAGGTTTATCTCTCCTTTAAACCAGAAATGTGTCATTAACTGAGACATTTGCCTTTGTTCCTTTAAACACTGAATTAAGGTCATGATCTTAAAAAAGGTATTAATAAAGTAATTACATAATAGAGATGAGAGCTTAAATAATTCAGTGACTTTATAGCTGGAAATCAGGTTTGCACTCAGCACTAGCAGTCACAGATTCAATGGGAAAAAAAAAAAGGTATGAAAGTTAAAGGAAATCTTCAGAGCGTGTAACTTCAATTGTAATATTAAAGGGAGACAGAGCAGGCAACACTACAGAGAGTGAGAGCTCAGCTCTTCCTCCTTTGTCTTTATTCTCTCCTTACTTCTGGTGTTAAATAATCCTCAGTCAGACGGATGTAACACATTGGAGTAAAAAAGGTCAGTTTAGCTTTAAACCCTTCAGCAGATATCATATGAAATGATCTGGTGGGAGTGTGCCACTGTGCACACAGATGTGAAAAGGAATCCAGACCATTATTTAGCTCGTGGTAAAAAGTGTAGCTACTTACATAAGAAGAAACTCTTTAGAACCAGAGAAAAAAAAAAAAATTCCTGAAATAAGTGCACTGAGGTTCAGACATCTGAGGGAATGGCATACAAAACGAAACATGAACAAGAATTTTAAAAGAACAGTATTAATTAATTGGGTAAGAGACATTTTCTAGTCTCAGACCATCAAACAGACTTCATTGTGTGCCTCTGCTTCAAATTACCTGAGAGACTTATCTCCTGAAGACAGACCTAATCAGAACAAATGGCAAAAGCTCTTGGGTTTTCAAAAGCCAATATGCAAAGATAGCTGTTATTCAAATGTTAGCCACTACTGAGTGTACTGTGTAAGGCTTTCGAAATACAAATTAACCCACTTACTGCATTTTAGATAATCAAAGAACCATGTTCTGCCTTTTATTAAATTTTCCGTTCCTACTTAAGCCCTGTCTTAAAAACTATCAACAGATTAAAAATTAGTCAGTCAGGGTGCCACTAAAATTTCTGACAAGTGTACTTTTAGCCTTTTCTCCCTATTGCCACATGTAACTCAGTTATTACTTTTAAAATATTCTCCAAGTTGGATAAAACTCTGAAATAATATACAGCTCCCATAAACAGGATTAGATATGCAGGAGTATCTGCTCTGGATAGATTTTTAAAATGACATATGCCCAGTCTGTTGCGTTCTGAAGTTTGCTCTTCTACTTTTCAAGGAGAAGTAGACTCAAAATAGGAGTAAATGTAAACTTTTCATAAGGAATAAAAAAGAGTGCTTCTAATTTATTAGCTAACACTGAAAACTTGTTTTCCATGTAGTGCTATTTGCCAGGCTTGGACCATAAAAGTAAGGAGACACGCTTGTTAAATGTACTCATATCATTAAAAAACTTTATGAAAGAAAATAAACAAATGGAAAAGCCAGTGCTCAGCAACCAAAAGTTATACACAGGCTAACTTTGGCATTGCATTGGACTACTTAGTGCCATTCTTTTTGCAGAGCCAGAAGTTGTAGATTCAAACTCCAAACTCTGATGAGTGGCTTCTGTCCAAAACAGATGATGTAGCAGTGCATCCGAACTGAGTGAGAGAGCAGTGAGTTTGCATGAAGCTCCACCTAGACAGGTACCATAAGCCACTGAGATGTAATGTGTTGGGATTAGAGAGAAGACCAGCATGGGCAACCTTGCAGCTAGACCACGTTACCCACATTACTACTACAAACCAACTGATCAGGAAGAAGTAGAAAATGCCTTCTTCATACATCTGGAAGAAGCTTCATTTTGGAAGAACTTCATCTTCCTGTGTCACCTGAAAAGGGAAACAGAGCATGGAACAGGCAGTCCAGGAAGCAGTGAAGGTCAAGAACCTGAGAGGAAGAAAGAGGGTGAAAATTAGGATTACTCCCATTGTAGGAAGATCAGGTAAGGGAATATGTAAACTAACTAGACAGACGCATATTCATTAGATATGACAAGACATACCCATAAATGCATTTTGAGGCAACTCTTGATCATTTTTCAAAGCTCATGGTGATCTGGGAGGTCCCTAAGGACCAGAAAGAAGCAGGTATCTCTCCTCTCTCTAGGAGGAAAAGCAGGAAGCAAAGAAGGAAATTGAACATCTCAGCTCAGAACATTGTGACCAATGGCATCAATTGTGTATCCCAGTGGTCAGTATTAGGATGCTGTTTGTTAATGACCCAAATGTCAGGACAAACTTCATCTTCAACAAGTTTTCAGACAGCATAAAACAGGGAGGATTTGCTGATAGGCTGGATGGTTGTGCTACCTTCCAGAGGGACCTGGATGTTTGAGAAATGTGGGACTGGATGATCCCCAGAGGTGCCTGACAGCCTCAGATGTTTTGAAACAATATTGCTCAGAATTTTAAAAATGTGTAAATGATCTCTTTGTTCTTGTAGATGTTCTCCTTCTTAGTTGAAGAGTGACTCAGCACTTATTTACACCAAAGAGAGCATTTATTTTGAAGGCAGTGGAACCAAACTCTTCATGGATTTAAAATTAAAAAAAAAAAAAATCTAAGTTTTTTAAAAGTTAATTTAATTTCTTTAAAATTGTCCAAATTATCAATTACTTATTATTTGCAATAACTTCAAGACTTTGAAATACAATCATAGAATCATAGAATGGTAGGGGTTATGCACTCACAGAAGGCTATCAGGTTGGTCGAACAGGATTTCCCCTTGGTGAAGCCATGTTGATTCCCCCTGATAACCACTTTTCCCTACACATTCAGGATGAGTTGTTCGATCACCTTTCCAGGGGTGGAGGTGAGGTTGACCAGCCTGTAGTTTCCTGGGCCATCCTTCCTGCCCTTTTTGCAGACTGGAGTGACATTGGCCTTTCTCCAGTCCTCAGGCACCTCACCTGTCCTCCATGATTGTTCAAAAATGATAGAGAGAGGCTTAACAATCACATCATCCAGCTCTCTCAGCACTGTAGGATGCATCTCATCAGGATCTATTGACTTATGAGTGTTAAGCTTGCCCAACAAGTCTTTAACCTCTTCCTCTTCCACCCAGGGTAAGTCCTCTGCTATCTTGGCCATCCTCCTGTCCTTGCCGGACTGGGCTTCCCGAGGGCTGGCATTAGCCATTAAGACTGAAGCAAAGAAGGCATTCAGCACTTTGGCCTTCTGTGCATCCTCAGACACCAGGGCACCCTCAGTGTTTAGCAGCAGGCCCACATCCCCCCTTGCCATCCCTTTGCTGCTGATGTACTTGAAAAATGCCTTATTGCTGTCCTTAACTTCCCCGGCTAAATTCAATTCTGGAAGGGCTCTAGCCTTCCTAGTTGCACCCCTGCATGCCCTGGCAATGTTGCTATACTCTTCCCAAGAGGCCAGCCCCTGTTTCCACCTCTCATAGATGGCTGCTTTCTGCCTGAGTCGTCCCAGCAGATCCTTGCTCATCCATAGAGGCCTCCTACCTCCTTTTTCTCCTTTCTTTTGTGTTGCAACACACTGATCCTGGGCTTGGAGGAAGTGGTGCTTGAAGATTGACCAGCTCACATGGGCACTTCTGTCTTCTAGAATCATATCCCACGAGATTCGTCCAAGTAGATCTTTGAAGAGGCCAAAGTCAGCTTGTCTGAAATCCAGGGTCACGGTCCTGCTTTGTGGCCTGCCTCTTCTGCCCAGAATCTTGAACTCTGCCAACTTGTAGTTGCTGCAGCCAAGATTGCTTCCAACCTTCATATCCCCCAACCAGGTCCTCCTTATTTGTCAGTACCAGGTCCAGCAGCACACTCCTCCTTGTTGGTTCCTCGATCATCTGCGAAAGGAAGTTGTCGTCAACAATCTGCAGGAACCTCCTGGCCTGCACATGCTTGGCTGTGTGGCTATCCCTGCAAATATCAGGGTGGTTGAAGTCCCCCATGAGGACCAGGGACTGTGATCGTGGGGCATCTCTCAGCTGTTTGTGGAAGGCCTCATCCACATCCTCCTCCTGATCAGGTGGCCTGTAGCAAACTCCTACAACAATATCACCTGCCTTGCCCTGCCCATTAATTTTTACCCATAAGCACTCTACTCTCTCCTCATCCCCACCCAGGCACAGTTCAGTACACATTAATTACACCCTCACATAGAGAGCAACTCCACCTCCACGCCTTGTCAGTCTGTCTTTCCTGAACAACACGTAACCCTCCATGGCTGTGCTCCAGTCATGGCAGCTGTCCCACCACGTCTCTGTGACTGCAATGAGGTCGTAGCCCCACATCCACACCCACATCTCCAGTTCCTCCTGCTTATTCCCCAGGCTGTGTGCATTGGTGTAGAGGCAGTACAGGGGCTTACTCAAACACACAGGTTTCCCTGGACAGATGCAGGAGGTTCCTCCCCAATTTGGCTCTTCCTCAGAGTGGTCAGCCTTCTGCATCTCAGCCCAGTGTGCAGATGAAGGGCACTTATCATGGCATTCCCTGTCCTGCCCTGTTTCCCAGCTAGAAACAGTTTGTTCTATTTTGCTTCTCCCTCTACCACCCAAGTCCCTTAGTTTAACGACCTCTTTATTGCTAGCCTACTCTCAAATGTTCCAGTGCCCTTATGGGAGAGATGAATCCCATCCCGTCCCATCAAGCTGTAGTCCTCAAGGAAGAACCCATTGTCAAAAACCCAAAGCCTTCCTGCTGCCACCAGCCTCTCAGCCAGGAGTTCACTTGGCTGATTTTTTCCATTGCAGTCTCCCACTTTAGTGAACAAGATAGAGGAGAAAATAACCTGAGCCCCTCTACCTTTTACCTGCTCCAGTTGCAATTTCTCTGTAACAACTATTTTCTAACCAAAATCTCTGCAGAGCAGAAGTACAAATGTGAATTTCTGGATAAGCCAATGAGCTACTCCAAATTCCAGACACAAACCCTGGCAAGCCATCCTCCTCTGACCTTGCATGACACACAGACAGATCAGCTCTCCAGGCATCACCACTCATTCATATACCTTCCAGACTGGCATGGCACTGTAGACCCGGGTGCACTATTCAGAAACACAACATTCAAGCTTCTAGCCTCAAATAACTTGTACAACAACCATGCTGTAGGTAGAAGGGCTGACATGGAAATTTGGAGACTACTAAGGTCTAAAACCGTTTGTTTTAATTGCTTTTATTCTTTTTCACACCAGGATTACAACAAGATACAAGCTGATAAAACAGTCTCTTTCGAATGCATCGTGCAAACATAGCTGGTGAGGGTGACGATAAAACAAAAAAAGAATGAAACCATATATGAGAAATTTAAGGTTAAAATGGCTGCAACCTCAGCAGACGTCTACAATGTGTTCTGGGAGAATCTAAAAGTAATCTTTAAGCAGATTTTTCTTCTGTATCTTACAAAAAATGCTAATCTACTAGCTTTTACTAATGAACTTTCTTGAAACTGGACTACTATATTGAGGTATACTGTATATTTCCTTACCACACATGTGTAGTCTTCACCTTATTGTTGGCTTTCCCAGACAGTATGTTCATATCTTAAATTGATCTCTCTTTAGGTTCTTCTGCTGAATTCAAGGACCTGATGGATGCACATGCCATAGAGTCTGCAAGCCTTTGATTTTGGGAGAAGATCATCAGCTAGAGCCACCACTGAACCTGTTTTACAAATTATGTCATCTTCCTGCAAGATCTTTTCTATTCTACCTGAGCCCCTTTGTATTCCTAGCTTCTTCTCTGTCTCCTCAGCTAGACTCAATCAATGACGGTGAATATCGCACAAAGACAAGGCAAATATAAGATGAAGACTTGATGTCTGCCAGACTGTTCCACAGGAGAGTGAATCCTTCTCAGCTGAAACAAGGGAGGAATGCATGCCCTAGGTAACTCTGTCCCAGAGATGATCACCTCTCAGTGAGGTGATTGGTACTGCATCCAGATTGCTGCAGTACCTAATGACAAAGCTAATTCTGAAAATTTCAAAGAGGCTCCTGTCAGCTCAGACAGCTATCTAAACACATTTCTAAAAAATCACGGTCTCTGAGAGTATTAAGTAATCACTATAGAAATATTAGTGAGGGAATTATTAACTTTGAATTCACTGAAGGCTTTCAGTTATATACGTTAAGTGAGGCTTGAGGCCTTTCCAGTGAGGATAAAAGGGAATACTGAATGATTACCCTTCCTTGTCTGAGTCAGGGATCCTGTGGAAAATCTTGTATGCTATTATGTAAGAAAGGATTGCAAGGTAATGCATATGCATAAGGATGGTGAACGCAAACTTTGGGGGCAATCTTCATTGTGATGGTTCCTCATTTTCTGAATAGTAGACTTCAATAACTGTGGTGTGCTGGTCTTGGTTGGATGCCAGGTGTCCACCAGGCCTCTCTATCAACAACTCTTCCCAGCAGGATGAGGGAGGTGAGCAGAAAATAAAATGGAAGAAAATTTGTGAGTGAAGATACGGGTCGCTTAATAAAGCAAAAGCAACGGCTGAGCATGGAAGCAGAGGAAAACAGAAGATTTAACATCTACTTCTCATCAGGCTGCGACGTCCAGGATAGTAGATCTTCAGTATATGTAGCAGTTGCTCCAGAAGACAAATGTTTTAAGAACAAATGCCTCCCCTCCTACTTCTTTCTCTTAGCTTTTATTGCTGAGCAGATAGCATATGGTATGGAATATCCCCTTGGTCAGTTTGGGTCAGCTTTTCTGGCTATGTCCTCTCCCAAGGTCTTGCCCACTCCTAGCCTAGGGGTGAGGACAGAATGCTGAAGAGAGCCTTGATGAACTGCAATCACTGCTCAGCAGTAGCCAAAATACTGGTTCCTTGCCAAAACTTTTCTAGTTACCAATACAAAGCACACCACTATGAGGGTTACTATGGGGAATATTAACTCCATCTCAGCCAGACTCAGTTTAACAACCTTAGTGGTCTTCCAATATCAGTCAGAGATGGTTAGGGACATGGAGGGATTCAAGACTACTGTCTGACTGAACATCACAGAAAGTTAAAAACTGCCAAGAATTTTTTTTCTTTGTAATTAGAGAACTGATTCTGTTAATAGTTGAATGAGTAATATCTCAGTGGAGTTTGCTAATGCAGGTGGGTGTTGTTCTTGCAGTACTGTCTTTGAGATGGGGAAGCTCAAGCTGTGAGAGATTCATACACCTATCTACTTCTCAAATGACAAATACAGTTAGAAATAAATAGATTTGTTTAAAATGCCAGAGGTCTAAAGAATGGGATTCTCAACTGGGGGCAGATTTGCATTCTCTAGACAGAAGATATCTTTCCTCATAGCACTGAACAATTTTTCAGAGAAATTTGAGTTAGCTTAATTAAACTTGAAATTCATTCTAAAATAAGTCCATTTGGAAGTATTGATCATTTTATGGTACTGTTTTGCTTCATATTTTTTCTGAGGTAAAGTGTTTCAACCTGCAGTTGAAACTCAACTAGGATCCCATTTGCAGCACATACCTCTAGACATCGGTTTTGATTTAAATAACTAATTATGACTTCTAATTGTTATTGCAGAATAATGTTCAAGGTCAGGTTTACAGTTCTTGTCAGCTCTGAGTGAGGCTTCTACTGATACCATACTGTAATTAAACAGATAAAATTGAAGGTAGTGCACTCTTTGTGGTCTCCACAATAAATATGTTGATGTTTAAAGAAATAATGCTTTCTTTCACTTTCTTTTTTTTTTCTATTCTTCTCTCATGGTAAGAGGATACATCAGACATGATATCTGAGATGTCTAAATGTGTTTTTAATTTATCTAAGCTTATTTTAAACTTAACTTTAAGTTTTCTTTCAGAATAATTTTAAAAAGTCTTTGCCTGACATTTTCTGAAATGTTGATGAGTGTGAATGGTTGAAATGTTGAGTCTGAAATGTTGATGAGAGGGAAGGGAAGGGAAGGGAAGGGAAGGGAAGGGAAGGGAAGGGAAGGGAAGGGAAGGGAAGGGAAGGGAAGGGAAGGGAAGGGAAGGGAAGGGAAGGGAAGGGAAGGGAAGGGAAGGGAAGGGAAGGGAAGGGAAGGGAAGGGAAGGGAAGGGAAGGGAAGGGAAGGGAAGGGAAGGGAAGGGAAGGGAAGGGAAGGGAAGGGAAGGGAAGGGAAGGGAAGGGAAGGGAAGGGAAGGGAAGGGAAGGGAAGGGAAGGGAAGGGAAGGGAAGGGAAGGGAAGGGAAGGGAAGGGAAGGGAAGGGAAGGGAAGGGAAGGGAAGGGAAGGGAAGGAGGGGGACTGGTAACTAAACAGTAGCCTAGCGCCTACATAAGAAGGGTGCATGGTGTACTACAGTATGTTCAGCTTGCAATGCCTTTCTTTGATTGTTGTATATAAAGGTCGTCAGAAAGCATACAAACTTTTGTATTTTTGAATATGAGTTGATAGCGTGCTCAGGTGGGCACAAAGAACAACAGCATCCTGGCTTGTACCAGAAATAATGTGGCCAGCAGGACCAGGAAAGTGATTATGCCCCTATACCCGGCAGCTACCAGCAGCTGCAACTCTGTAGCTCTGTTTTAGGAACGCTTACAACATATTTATGAATCACTTTATTCCTTAAACTTACTCATATTTACTCTCAACATCACTGCATTCTAACTTGACTTTTTTTCCCAATACTTTTTACTAGAAAGAAATTCTTATGTGTTGGCATTTGTTTTCATGCTGCTTTAGTTTGAAAAGTTGAACTACTGAGTATAAAGACCATGCTGCATGACGGCTGATGGAGTGAGCATAAAAAGGAATATGCATGATATCATTATATGGAGGCTGATGTGAAACTGAGCTGCAGTCTCACCACAAGAAAAAGGACAAAGTTTCAGTTCATACTGAGGCAACATTTCATTTTTATTTGCTTCTTGGAATTTCAAATGAGATCTTTCTTTGCAGGAAACATGTTACAAAATCAGAGAGTGCCCTACTTAATATTTGTACTGCCCTCAAGCCACAAGCCATTTTTTAACACACATAAAACCCAAACGACAAAAATATTGTACTGGTGATGAAATATCCACACTTAGTTAGTATATTGCACCATATCCTTGCACATTTATTCACTGATAGGAGTGCAAAATTCCTCACTTAAAACTTTGGCATTACACTATTTTTCTCTCTTTATCTGTCTGTCTCTTTCTGTAAGATTGTTTCTCCTGCTCCATTTCTCCTCTTCCTTCTCTTCCAGTAGGTCACTTGATACTCTTCCTGTTTGGATTTATGATGGTATCAATATCCAACTCTAAACTAGAGATATGTAGAAAATAATTTGTCTTGGCCCTGTCCCTGGCCTGCAGTGCTTGTATTATTTGCCTGATTTGTTATTATAGTTAATTGTATTACTACTTAGGCTTGCTAATACAGCATAAAACCAAAATGAATTGATAGTAATGAGAAGTTTTTAGAGGCAATATTTAAGCAATAATGACCCCTGAGTCAAACATTTCCTGGCAGCTAATGACCAACTGGAAGAGTAAAAGGTCTAAGATAAACCCAGGGGCTCTTAAGCCAACTCACCATTAGCTGTCCAGAAACACCTGACCCTGAGATCACTAATGCTATTATACATCATAAAAACATAAAGAAAATCTAATTACCTTTCTGCATGTTAGAAATCTAAAAACTGAACATCCAGTTGCCATGGATTTCGTTCCTTGTTTCCAGCACTTTTGTTTTCATAAGTATTAATCACCAATGTAGTAATCATAACAGAAATTGATAATAATTAATTTGGAGTCAGTAATGGTATTTGGTGCTGATTGTTCACTCTTACGTATAAGCCCCTTTTGCACCACAATAAAGGATTATGGATATTTATATCATTATAAACTTAAAGATTAGACATGATTTCAATGTGATCTCAAAATATAGGTTTCACTGTGACTTCAGACTACTGTTCATATCTTTAGACACATTTGTGCTAATACAGGAAGAGCAAAGATTTGGAAAATAATATAAGTAGTGTTTTTAACACTGGCCTTCCAACAGTGCAAGTTGGGATTAAATATTTTTGCATCTTCTGTCCCTGAATAGCTAGGGAAATGACCTGCAAGACAGTCCACTTCCTATTTTAGAATAAAAATAGTAAGCATCTCTCACTTGTATTTCAGATGCCTCTGAACTGCATCCTGTGAGGTTTGTTCCATTTTACATTAACTTTTACATATGACTCTTTTCCCCCTGCTTCTACATCAGCCATTAACTATTACTTTTTTCCTTTGAAAACAAATCTCAGTTTCTTTTGATATCTGTCCTGATACTCTTTGAGACCAAGTTTTAGTTTATTATTTGTGAAATTATACACAACAACAAAGAAGTTCTTAGGGCACTGTGTTTGGACAGGAACCACTGCTAAACAAGCAGAAAGCTCAAGCTATGACCTGCAAAATAGAAGGCAGGTTGAATAAAGAAGTAGTCTGTTTGGAAAATGTTACTTTCCTCCCTGCTGAATGGCTGTGCACGACAGTCTTTCTACCATGTGCTTCCTCTAAAGCACAGACGGCACAGCACTGTTATTGCTATTTTTTTTTTGTTATAAAAACAAACACTTCCACCCGCTCAAGATCAGCTTCAGTGTGACATTTATGTATTATGCTTTTCTGAATATTTTCCAAAGGTTTTCTTTTTCTACATATCTATTTTTTACCCCAGTGAGCTCAAAATTTGTTCTTGAGTAAATGGGTTTTGTTATTTATATATCCCCCTTCTGATTTACAATCCTAGCAAAAATAGCAAGTTAATAAATCAGAGTAAATCCAAGAAGAGTTATAGAACTCAGCTAGCACATACTTACTCAGGTAAATATTCAAGACTAGAATGAAATGAAGAAGCAACATTATAATTTACAGGTTCACAGCTACAAAAGCCAAGGGAAGAGAAGCCTAGTTATAGTCTTTTCCTAGTTGACTCTCTATCCTTACAACTGTATTAAGTAGTAGTGTGTAAATAAAACATCAGAGAAATATCTATTGACTAAAAACTATTCTTTACTACCTGTCACCTTACAAAAACCACCACATTTAAACCCAGTGGCTGATTCTATCCTTGAGCCCTGGAGATGTATAGATTGATTCATTAACAGTTAAAAACAGTGTAGATGCTGCTACTCAGTGATTTTGTAGACCAGAGGTTTAATCTGTAATTAATTTCAAATGTTCCTAATGTCACAGAGAGCTACATGCAATGAATAGTTTTTAATATACTATGTTTGCTCTAAAATGCAGCCAGAATTTTGGTTCTTCAGCACCATAGGGTACAGGGTACACATTTTTATATCACCTCTTTTGCCCCTATATGGATTTATAAATGTGTCATGTAAAGGACCATTAACACGGAAAGAACAAACAATCTTTAAGTGCATCTATCATATCAGCCAAAAGAGTAGCTACCCAAAATGTTTCCAGTTGCAAGAGCTCAAACCCAAGGGCACAACATGGCCCAGAGTCCATAACCCCTCTCCCCTTGCTTCTCTTTGCCACTATAATCTACTAAATCACATGCTCTAAGAGTACTATTAATAGATTCTTAACACGATTCTTTCTTGAGCTGGTAAAACCAGGAGAGAAAAATGTCTAGCGCTATCTTTATTTTATATTCCAGTTTAATTTACTACCTATTCCTCTAATTCTTTTTAGATATGTGGGGAAACCATTGAACTCAGATCAAAAAGAATATTTTTGCACACAGACTTAAAAGTCAAGTCTTATACAAAAATCATTCCTTTGAACATTATGTCCTTTACTTATTTTAGAAATAGTATAAATGCCTGGAACTGATTCCTGTTGATTTCAAATAGCTACTTTTGATCATTGTTGCTTAAATTGCAATGACATTTTCTCTAGTTCCAGCTCCAAGGACACAGATCTACTTCTTGCTTGGAATGACAGGTTCCATGTGAAAAATCATTTAACATAAGGTGTCAAGGCAAGGTCTGCTGAGTGCAGTGGGTTAATGAACTAGCTTTGTGCCTTGGAGGAAGATTAACTTCTAACTAGTTTTGATCACAAATGGAACGAGAACTAGTAAGTCTGAACCATTTCTCTGTGTCCATCTGCGTAGTGCAATACCCACACTGCATTTCAGTAGGGATAGCTTGAAATTAGTATTATTATGATTTATTTTTCAGCCCACACCAAATTTCACTCATCACCTCAGCAGAGCTCTGTGCTATACAAACAAGAGCTATAAAACAAAAGCTTGCAGCCCAAAAGGAAGTGAGATGCTGTCAGCCAGAATGGAAATTGTCCAGGACATTATCCAGCGCAGCAGACTACTTTACAGAGGTGAGATCTGGCTTTAGTCTTTAATGAGTGTCCAGTTAAGTATCCCAACTCTGTTCCATCTCTGGTCAGTGTATGGTCCAGGAGGAGGGGCCGAGTGTCATGGGAACCCTGGCAAACCCAGACCACTTCTCAAGGCAAGCAGGAACTGCAGACATGCCAAGGAAGTCTCCTCTCTGTACATTCAGCTTGGCTGCATCTCTTCTCTCCTCTCTTGTGGCATAAGACTTTCTGCATGGAGTCAGGGCACTGAACCCACCAAGAGTCGGCAGGATGTCTTACGCTGGTGAGATACTAATGGTCTGAGAACAGCAGCAGGTCTATAGCATCTCCCTTTTCATCTTCTGGTGAAGACATGCACTATATCTGGACTTAGCAGAACTGCCCTCTTTGCACCTGCTGAAAATATTTCAGTGCTTAGCTTCACTCCTGACAAAGCTTATCTAAGCTGGACTTGAGTCTGAAATATATCTTTCCATTGAAAAACATGTTAGTTAAGTACTACACAACAATTAAAAGAGAACAGAATGATGATAGAGCCTTAAAATATACAGATATCTCTCTGATACCAATGCAGTAGCACTTACTTGAAATATCATTGATTGGTATTGAAAACAAGTGTCTGAGAGCTACTTTCACAGATCATATCCCTATTTTAATAGGTGTTCTACAAGCACAAAATAAAAGAGAATGTTGATTCATTACTAACTTTATAATATTTGGCAGTGTAAGAGCCAAAATGCTTTCCTTCTGGGTGAACATAGTCTTGTTGCTGAGAGTGGACAGAAGTGAGGCAGGTATAAGAAAGTGTCTGTTTACATAGAGTGATCTCTGTCCTGAAACACATTTACGGATTATAATAACACAGCTTTCTTTTTTGTTCTAGGAGGAGGCTAGCTTTACAGAACATAAAAGGCCCAACAAAGGAAAGCCCATGCCCTACTAGGGCTGATGTGAGACTTCCAGAGATGTTGGGTGTATGTAGAATACATATGCTTCTCATTCTTCTTTTACTGCTTTTGTTTTCACTATCTATAGCTCCTAGATGACAAAAGACAACTCACAACCTTTATTATACTGCAGAAGTCAAGCCTTGCTCCTTGAACTTGTCAAAAAGCATGGTGAGATGTACAGAAGTCTTTCATTTCTAAGAGGTATCACTCTGCACGTGACAAAGAACCCTCTCTGTCTGATAAAAACACAAGTTGTGCCTCAGAAGACACTGCAGCATATGAGGAACGGAAAGGCTCAAAGGCCTTTACAAAAGAGTAATTAATGACTGGGTGTTAAAAGCCAGGCCAAAAACACCTTTAAGAGGACCATAGCATAACTTTTTATTCCTTTGGAGGACAATATACATACCCTTTTTTCATACTACACTGAAGAAAATTTCTTGGTTTCTTTGAAAGAGTGCAGATTGATCCCAACAAAATATTTCGATTTAATGTGTTTTACAAAGTGAAAGCAAATATAACACCTGAGTTTTAGCATCACAACATAAATGCAGGTACATAATATTAGCATATAATAATTAGCATAAATGTAAATACAGATTAGCGCAAATGTTACTTTTTATTAGTTTATGCTATAATGACTTCAGTTAATGTAAAATCTGAAAAATCAAGAAACAAGGCTCCTGTTAGACACTAGATATTTAACAGAAGCTCTCTCCAGGCTCACTGTTGTAAATATGCATGAGGTAGAGAGTTCACACATGTAGTATGTTGGAAAGTGAGACTAATTCAATTAATAAAATGACCCCAATTTCATGGTATTGAAATTGGCATTGGAATAGAACTATCAACAGCCTAATAAAGACTGGCAGTAGGAACCTTAGACTTTCAATAACACAGGCTACTACATGAAAATGAATGCAAACACTGTAGCTTCTAATTCATGACCATAAAGTCATTCTCCTCTTTTTCTCTCTCTGCAGGATTTCCAATGCAAATGAGATTCCCTTTTGTTGTTACTATCCTCACATTTAAACACACACTTATGTCAGTGACAAAAGTATGCTAATGTGTATTTCCTCCTCTCTTTTTTACAGGGGAAATTGTGGAGAGATTTTCCACAGGAAAGGTAACTCTCCATGTCTTATCATTTTCTAACCATGTTTACCTGAGTGAAAGTGCAAGCCAAATTCAAAGTTCCAGTTGGTTTGGATTCTTCACACCTAGCAGTAGAAGATTAATTTCCTGGGACATGGTTGGAGATCTGCTGAAGAACTGCTTCACTTACTGGAGTTGCAAGTATGAAACATTTTGTAAGGTAAGAACTTTAACGGATAAGGCATCTGTGGTTAATATGTTGTTAGTATGCAGGTAACACTTTCAATATCATTTAAAGATGTCCTTGACAGATTTTGTACAAGCATGGTAACACAATGTCTTTTTTTTTTTTTTTTTTTTTGCCTGCTTATCAATGTAACAGGATGGACTTTGATACTGATGCCTCTTAAAATTGCTGTTTCCTTCTTCTGGTCAAGAGTAATCTGTCGGAGGATGACTGTGCCCATGAAGGATAAACTAGTTTAACCTTAACAGTGTTGGAGCTTTGTATCCAGCTAGTGCTCCTGGTAAAGACCCAGGTGTGTCTCTGAAATATTTTGTGGACAGTGAAGTTTGAGTCAGTTTTCAAGTGATTTTGTCTTTTAGCTTTTTCTTTCAGAAACCCTATGGCAACTCTGAAACAAGATTCACTCACTAGAGTGTTTTTGAAGTCACTACAGTACTGCAAATAGTGCTGGATGCCAATGGCGTAGGCTGCAGGCTAAGTACAAGTGGAAGATTCATGTTTTATTTTAGTAGTGTGCTTAGAGAATTCATTATATTTAATTATTATTTTGGGCTCAGAGACAGTTTTGTACTTCATATCACCTACAAGTGCTGCAGGACATTGAATGTGATCAATTGACTTTTGAAACCATATATAAATAGTAAATTACGAGGAAATTGAGGCAAGGGACTAAACATGAATAGTAGGACAGATTTGAAACAAAATTTAGGAAGTCCAGATGACTATACTGAAAATCAACTTCACAGCACAGAGACAATGGGTAATCCCCTTTTCAAATTTGTCAGTAAGCTGGCTGAGAACCTGTTCATGGTTATTGGTCACAGGATATCAAACATACTTCTTTAGGGACAATAAAATATCAATATCTGAGTACTATGTACTGTAAACTAAAGTATGAATAAAATAATAAAATTATTAACAGAGAGCAGAAAAGAGTCTCACCAATAAAATCAAGTACATTGTCTCCCTTGCTGCTTGACTGCCTTCTGGCAGTAACCACCCACTTGGGGAGGTTTCCATTTGTTATCAACATGCCCGTCTTGAACTCCTTCAAGATTCTTGCAAGGATCTGCAAAACATGAAGTCTCTAAGCCTCCCCTGAGATCTCTTTTAGGTGTGTAAGGCTTTCAGGAGTCAGGAATTGATCTTCAGAGAGAATTGGTTGAGTGTTGTGGTATCCTGGAGGAGGATGTCCCTTTGTTTGCTCCCAGAGCCATGGCAGTCCTAGGCATTGTGGCCAGACAGCAACAATGCCCTAGAAGTGGAGCCCTGCAGGGTACTCATGTTCACCAAGGAGGACAGGAGGGAAGTGCAGTCAACAAGCACTGTTTTGATTTGGGTATAGCAAGTCCAAGGTAAAGGACTACGGAAAACAGGAGTAATATGCCACTGAAACATACACATTTCCATACGTCTTTCAGTTCCGATATGATGTTATCATGCACCCCAGTGAATTATCTGCAGATTATTTCTTTAGGGTGCAGAATAACCATTCTACGCTCACTTTGAACACTGAATGACTTGAGTCCACCAATTACTCAGGATATTTTGGTGGTAACCACAGCTCCCTGACAAGTTTTGTGTTTCAGTACCCACACCTCTATGTGCTTTTATCTTAAAGAAACGCAAGGTCATTTTATAGTGCAAGTGGAATTCACTAAATTCAATATTGATATCAGAAAGACTCTCAAAACAAAGAGCTCCCCTTCCGTATCCACCCAATTATCCTGCCAGCTCCAGAGAATGCAACAGCTCCTGTTAAATAGAATGGAGTATTTGAACATAAAAGAAGAAACATAGTAAAATAAAACCAAAAACCAAACAGCTTATCACACTGATAAATTCAGCATCCAAACCAGAAAACAAAGCCACTGATTAAAAAACTCAAGCGCCTTCTTCTGCAGATCAGAGTCCTCGCAGGGATCTCTCAACACTTCGTGAAAGCAATCCTCTGCTCACAAATCAGCAGAATTTCAAAGACTGAGGAGAAAAAGTGAATTTTAAAGCAGTCAGTAGGAAACAGACTTTGGTTCACAGTAAGAGCTCCACCAGGAATGTTGTGAGGAACTCCTAGCAGTCAGAAAGAGAGAAATCCAGGTTAAGTATTTTGGCTGGTCTACTATATGCTACCAAATCTAATGCAAAATAGGGAGTTGGTAGACTTTCTGTGCAGAGGACAGTGTCTGACACACTATGGTCAACAGCATATGAACATGCTGTTATAACCCAGAGATATGAGTTATACTCTTAAAGCATAGGAAACACTGAAAAGTATTTCAAACTACACAATTTCTTTCTGTTCTTTAGAGGATGGTACGAAGCATCTGTCACTGAATCTGTGCACTGAAAGAAATACAGTATAATTTAGGGCTGTGTGTTTCCACCCCAGTAAGAGGAAAGTAGATGCTTTAGAGTGTGTTTGTTTGTTTGTTTGTTTGCATGTCAAATATTTTCTTTCCTAATGTTTTCCCTTCAGTTGTAAGATTTGTACAGAAATTGTGTGGAGACTGTCAGTTACTGTCAACATATGCCTAGGCTTTAGTCTCCAGATGGCATGTATATTATCAGGGCAAATCTGTACATATTGAATTGAAGTACTTCTCTTGAGATGCATATGTCATTACTAGTTCGAGGTTTGGTAGTTACCCTGGGGACAGCATTTGGTCTTTTAGGTCTAGCGGGATTGTACTGCCAGTGTGAAAACAATTGTTTGTCAAACACTATTAGGTCAACGTAGTTTCTTCTGCAATCACAGTGAGTCTCATATTGAGGGTATTTATTTTACCTTGAGAAGCACTTCTGCATGTAAAGTTTTGGCACTGCTAATAAATGCTAGAGTCAATTAGCTCTGTAAGACAGTGATTTGTCCAGAAACTCTTGAGCATATTGATAAGTGCGAATTTCCTTATCATATAGTTAGAGAAACTGAGGCACAGGTGAAGTGAGTAATTTGTCTTGGAATAAGGAGATTAAGTAAGGAAAAGATCTGCAATAAAAATGCTCTTGACTATATGACTCTCAGATTTATATGTCAGTCGTTCTGTCCTCTGAACCCATGTATCTATCTCTCTAGTTAGGATATTTTATTTCAAGTCTCATATATTATGTGTAGTACAAGAGATTTAACACAGCTTATAAAATTTCCCTGAAAATTTATCATATATTCTAGTCACTGCTACATATACCACAAAATCATGATAGATCACATGGTCCATTGCAACTAAATCCTTTGAGCACAATACATTGTAATAGTTTCCTTTTGTCTTTTACTGTGTAACCCAGAGAAATCCAAAGACTCTGAGGAAGCCACCACTCTCTGAAGGCAGAAGAAGGATGAATCCCATCTCATTTAAGGAGGAGCAGTACTTCCATGTGAGTGCTGCAGCACTGTCTGTGTCTGTTTTGCAAAAAGAAACTCATGAGTAGGGATGTCCGTGCCACAGTCAGGGCAGTCAGTTCATTTAATGGCCAGGACACTGTGAGAGCATTCCCCTGGCCCTTGCGCACCAGGAAGGAAGACAGTGGGATCGAGACCAGGTTTCTGATATCGCTTTATTTTATGCAGAGTCTTGTGACAGGCATTTAGGGGCTCAAGTCAGTGTGAAATTACCAGCTATGTAAACATGTCTGGAAACAGCAAAAGCTGATGTAGGCAACCACAAGCAGAATCAGGCCTAAAGTTTCTCTTTTCCTTTACCTACTCCTACAGAGATATCACTGTTTCTCTGCCTACCCTTGTCAGTGTTTTAACATTCAACAAACACCACTTAATGCTTTCAGATCACTTTGAAGATTCTAAGTGCTTTCTAAAGTGCTTAAGTGTCATGATCAGTAGGGAAAGTACTGAATTGCTCTGACAAATAGGCAAAGAAAGGACAGTTTGCAAGAAATTAATTGTATATTAATAATACCATGGTAAAGTTCCTTCTAAAAGGAAAGAGAACCCATGCTACTGCACTAGTACTGTGTTTAAAGCTCAGGAGGATTTCACGGCTAGGTGCTCAATTCAGGATTTCAGGCATTTGAGTAAAAGGCATTATTCTGTAGAAGTCTAAAGAGATGAAAAAGAAACCTGGAAAACCTGGTAAAACAAAACTTTAAAGAGAGAATCTTGATATAGAATATATACATTCAGGCTTCAACTCCTCTTTTCTAAAATATTCCTGTGAGAGACTGTTTCTGAGGAGTGGTACAGTAAGAAATTCATAGTTTCACAACATTTTGATGTGCAACCAGGAAAAACTTGGTAGATATAAAAGCATCAGCTTATAGCATTTATGTACAAGAATTTGGGGGGTTTTTTTTGGCTTTTGAAGAGTGGCCTAGTTTGATAGTAAAATTGTTTGCAAAATGAAAATACTTCTCATAAAATAACCAAGAGAAAAGGTAAAATTGTCTGTGAATTGTAGCTATACTTTATATTTAATTTTTTGAAAGAGATAATTTACTCGTTCCAACATTCCTCAGGGAGTACAACAATCTCATTTTGGGAAGCAGTGTCTTTTTGGTCAATGTTTCTACAGAACCTTGTCAATTTTTTACATATCCTGGTGAATTTCTTCAGCTTGTAAGAAATAATTAAAAATGTGTACTTCCTCAATCAGAGGAAGGTAGAGCTTCGAAAAATCTCAAATCAATGCAAATGAAGGCTGAAATTTTGTAAATATCAGAGAGAGAAACTAGTTTACTTCAGTTGTAGGCTGAAATTCAAACAGGACTGTTGAATCCACCAAGTTATATCCATTTTATTATTTTCTCTCCTTTAATTTGTTGCTACTTACAAGACTTCCAAGTTAGAAAGTGATGATAAAAGTACTGATAGCTCCACTCCTCAGTTGTATTCAGAGAGTCACTGGTAGAGCTTTGTGAACAAATTTTTACTCTTCTCCCTCAGTGTATGAACAGAGCTGGGAGAATTGGTTAGATTTTCTTCTGACTTACTATCAGTAGAATAGTTGGAAAACCACTGATTCCAGAATCCTCACTTCTAGTGAAGCATAAAAGTAAAATTTAACTTTCAACTTTTCAGAGCCAGCTATCATAAAATGTTTTAATATAACTTCCAAGTGACTCAAATTAAGAGATGATGAAGAGATAAATAAAATGCCCACGAGACCATACATTAAATTTCTTTTTTCAAAGTGGAATGGTGATTTAAATTAACTTTGTTTGTAAGACTGACTTACATCCTAGACTTAGCTTTCTCCTTCCTAAACCAAATGATATGTGAGCATTAAATATTGAAACTTTTGTATATTGCGGGGGGTTTGGGTGTCTACAGTGTAACACACACAAGACAACGTTTTCTTGGAGGTGGAAAGTTGAGCAATTTCTTCATTTATGCATGTGCAAATACAAAAAGAAACAATTGTAACATCCATTTAATCATCATTCCCTTTATTTTGTAATTCAGCTTCCTCATTAGTAATTTGGAAGAACACATCAATTCTATTTTTTCTGTCTTGCTTAACTACAAGCCATCACATGCTTGTGAAATGGTTCAACAACATCTGAAATATCACGTTGGAGATACATTTTGTTTTGACAATTAGAAGAATCAAAAGCACCTATTACTATATCCTTTGATTGCACTTTGCAACAATTTTTATGATACCAAGATTGTCAGGAAGACAGATTTTAAAAAAATGTGTTTCCAAACAAAGCTTTATGGAGACTTTTTTATGAGTATGTTTTCCTTCTGTAACAATGAAGTTCTGAGACCTGAGCAACAGCCCTCTAACCAAAGCTGACCTCCAGATGAAACTTCCAACCAAATATTATATAAAAGCAGCAGGTGATCATTAGTGAAATATGCATGATTATTAGCCAAAGCTGTAACTTAGACAAAATATAAGTGTTAACAAGGATAAAGTTTGTGATCATTATTGAAGGATATAGTTAAAAATGTCTATGAGAATGTATTTATTGCTTTGATTTATCTGTTTCTATGTATACAGGAGCTGGTGTTCAAGGCTGAGAAACCAGATGTTTGGACTTGGTTGAAAGCATATGAAGAGGAACCAAGTAGATAAGGAAACCCCCTTCATTCCTACTGGAGCTTTGGCCAAGTTTCAGGTGGTATCTCAAGGGAGAGTGAAACCAGATGTTCTGCCAATGAATTGATGAAACTTGTTTATTCAATTATATAAAAAGCTGGACCCTCTTATAGTGACTTTTGAGACCTCACCTACTAGTGGATGCACTGCATAGGAGCTCCCAGTTGCTGGGCCTGGCTCTCCAAGTCCTCACTACAACAGAGGCTCCCTAGAATCTGTGGATCTGGATGACCATAAAGTATTAGGGCAATTGGTGATGTATCTTTCTTAATCTTAGTTCTCATGTAGTAACTATCAGGTGCATTACTTTCCTTATTCTGTTTAGAAATGAAAGTGCCACAAGTTCATTGTTGTAACTGAACGCATTATCTTATTTTCTGTAACATTTTAAAGCACACAGTAAGGTAAAATTAATCCTTTCATTGGTGTCTGTGTCCTTTCTGCTGCCCCGTCATTTGGCAAAACAAACAGTCAAAATAAGTCAACTCATGATGGAGGTAAAACTTTCAAACTCTTCAGGAGTTTGTAAAGTAGACATGAAAAACGCAAGAAGATTACTTGTGTAGTACAGCACTAGTCATTTCCATTTGGATGTCTGTATTAGGATGAGATAAATCCTGCATCAAAAGAGATGATGCCATGGCAGAAGAAAAATGAAAATATGTTTTAGGCAAGTTCTTTTTAACTTCTGAGTCTGTGTATTTTCTTTCAGGCACTTCATTTCAGAAGCCAAGCTGAATTTTTCTTCTGATAAACTGATATGTACAAACTATCATTTGCTTGATTTGCTTTTAACACTACTGCACAGCAAAACTGTATTATAATTTCTCACTTTGCCATTCTTTAGCAACATCTGAAGGCCCAAAGTCAGTCTAAAAAGGTCAGAAAATGAGAGAATGCATACACATACTCATGATTGATGTTGATATACTTTAAAGAAACATCTAACTTTCAAGAAAAAAAAATCAGAATAGCTTATTCTAATATAATAAAACAGAATATTTATGTAAATTAGACTATTTCCATTATTTTTTCAGTCATTAAAACACTAGCGTGAACTTGACACTGTAATGAGTCAAAGAGCACATTTACAGTCTTTCACTTCAGCAAAGCTCTCATTCTTTCTGTGTAGCAACAAAGTGGTTTTGAAAACATAGAGGTATCTGACAGTTCTTTTTTGTTTGGTAGGATGGAAAAACTAAAACATACCAAGAAAAGGCCAGGATACAGCTGTACCTTATTTGTATTTGCCAGTGTAGTAATTAAATAATGCATCAATTAAATTTGTCAGAAAGACAATTCAAATCAAAGTCAGAACTTTCATTGGTGTCAATAGTACAACTCTTGATGCTTTCAACCAGATGAGATCTAAGTCTTCGTGAATGGAGAAAACAAAAATGTACATAGAGCAGGAAAGCCATAAGACATAATGAGAAAAAATGAAGTTACAGGTAACAGAAATCATCCTTGAAAGCGTTTGATGGATGTGGCAGTTTCACAGCAAATTAAAATTTTCTCATTAGCCAATAGTGAAAAAAAAAACCCAAAAAAACTAAAAAAGGAGAAATGAAATGATAGTAAATGTCATTTTGCAAAAACAATGCTGGGAACTGCTTCACGAGTGAAGTCATGGGCCCTGATTCCTGGAGTACTGCACCTGGTTGCAGCATTCGTATTTGAAAAAATATATATGATAAAGAAGGAAAGAGTTTCAAAAAGGGTTAAAAAAAGAAAAGACAATGAAGAGTTGAAAGAACACTAGATTTCACCTAATAAGAAATATATAAGGAATAAATAAATAAGAAAAAAAAAAAGACACATAGACTAGAAGCATAAGGCAATTTCCCTCAATTAAGTGCCTCTGTTTTTATAAAGGGGATCATGAATAATTAATTCTTCCTGCATGTCATTGTCAGCACAACAGATTTCGAATACAAACGATACATTATAAGGAAAATTATGCTAAAGATTACTAAAAGCTCTCAACCTCTCAAGGCAGGAGCATTTTGAATGAACATACTCCCTGCTGGAATTTCTTTCCCAACAGCTTAGGAAAGCAATTTTGCTTTCATCAGTTTTTTTCAACAATGGAAAGATGACTGTCAGAGTCCTTTTGACCAATAAATATGCAATCTTTTAACTGTACGAAAAATGCATTTCTGTCAAAGCCTGGACAGAGTAACACTAAAAGAGCGACAGTCAAGGCAACTTAGGGTTATAAAAAGGCTCAGCTAAAGATTTTCCTGTCCTCTATCCTGTACCATATCTCTCATATCTCTACAGCAGCTAAGAAAGACAGTCATTCCCTTCTAAATTTGCATTGCTGGCTTTGAACTTGTT
This sequence comes from Colius striatus, assembly GCF_028858725.1. Lineage (NCBI taxonomy): Eukaryota > Metazoa > Chordata > Aves > Coliiformes > Coliidae > Colius > Colius striatus. The sequence continues at coordinate 17,845,977 of NC_084790.1, read as the reverse complement.
TGACAACTTCCCTTGCTTCTGAAGAGAAAGCTGATGCTTGACTTGACATTGTAATAACGTTACCTCATTTGAAACCCATCTTGAAGCTGCAAAGCAGAGACTTGACTTTGCAGTGTGAGAAGAAAGTAGCAAGAGTCTGTTTGCTGTCTCAGCTTTAATTCCCTTCTATGCTGGAAAGCAGACATCCTCAGCCAGTCCAGTTGTGTTTTGGAAAGACACAGGTATCCAAATGTGACCCTTATCATCAAGAGACCAAGCCATGATTTCTAAATGGCCAATCTTAACTTTAGTTGGGATCTATTTGGGTGAGCCACTTCCTCATAAAAATCGCACAGGAACATTTTGTTTTACTTCTAGTAAATCTGTCATCCTTCATCAACAGCTGTGATTTAGGTTGGAGTCTAAATCAGGTAGACAGCACCTGAGCACTCATAAGCTGACTTTGTTCTTTATATCTGTAGCCTGCTGTTTTTCACCTGATGGAGACCTACTCTCTACTGACATCTTCAGAAAATGTTTATTATTTACATCGTCATAGTAACTTAGTATTCACACCAAAGAATATAAGCATAAGCATACTTTTTGCTGGGAAACAGGGTTGGGAAAGACTCAGAATGTGTGTGTGTGTGTGTGTGTGTGTGTGTGGGAAAGACTCAGAATATGTGTCTGTGTGTGTGTTTGTGTGTGTGTGTTTGTGTGTGTGTGTGTGTGAATGAAAAAATAAACTTTTTTGAAGGATTGGTATTTGGTATTTCAGCTTCCCTGCTAGCACTTGCTGTCTCGCCAAATTCATATTAAATTGGAAATTAAACCAATTGCAAGATTTTTACAAAGTTGGCGGGAAAATAAGTTTGCATTTCTGAGTTAGGAATAGGGAAGATTGTTAAGATTGTTGTGTTCATTCTGATGATGGTTCCCATCATGACCGAACAAGCTCTTCATTGCACATTTGTGGAAATTCACTGTTATGCAGCATTTTATAACTTATGAATTTTTAAATGTTGATTCAGCTAATTCAGAATAAGATTTAGCATAATAAAACATTGATTTATATTATTAATAATATGCCACTTTCCTGATATGTATTTGTCGCTATATTTGTAGTTACTTTCTGGTTTTTGTAGTTTGAGATATCTCTTCTGATTTTTTTTCCGAGGCAAAATCATATAAGAGTTCTTACCATTTGGATAACAGCAGACTTCATATAAGACTAAAAATGTGTAATAATTAATATTATTAATAATATGCCACTTTCCTGATGTGTATTTGCCAGAAACACACACACACTTCAGTTAAAAAAATTAAAATCTCGTATGATTCTAATCAGATCTTGCATCCAGTTTTGGCTACACCGTGGTATATGATCGTCAGTACAAGAAATACGTGTTGTTCTATCTGGCTGCAGAAGAGTAGATCAAAGCTGGAGCATGCTTGTGAGTCTATCTTCCTTCTCGTTGCTCATCAAATCTGTACCTTCACAGTGCTGTTTAGGTGTTTCTTGTCACTTTCACGACTCGTTGCTGCCATCTTGTGGATGGAACAGTGCATCATTAGATCTTCGCAACAAAGTGACGCAAACTCATTTCATAGCATTTGCATTCTAAGACATTGGTAGCGGTTAGCTGAAAAATGTTATTTCATGTAGAACTGAAAAGTAATAAGATCCATATATTTACCATGAAATTAAAAATTTACCATGAAATAAAAAAAAAATGCCAAAATACTAATTTCATAAACTTCTAAACATTTGCCAACTTCGTGAAAACATTTTTTTCTCCAAGAGAACATTGTATTATAATAATTTAAAGGCATATTACTAGGCATATACTAATATGACATAATATAGACACATACAATATATTAATATAATCTATAGAATCATAGGATCATAGAATGGTAGGAGTTGGAAGGGACCTATAGAGATCATTTAGTCCTACTCCCCCCTCCAGAAGCAGGGTCACCTAGATCAGTTCACACAGGAACATGTCCAAGCGGGTCTTGAAGACCTCCAAGGAAGGAGACTCTACAACCCCTCTGGGCAGCCTGTGTCACTGCTCTGTCACCCCCACAGTAAAATAGATTTTTATTATATTTAAGTGGAACTTTTTGTGTTCCAGCTTTATCCCATTACCCCTTGTCCTGTTGCTAGCTACAACAGAAAAAAGGGATGCCCCAACCACCTGACACCCACCCTTTAGATATTTATAAATATCTAAAGATCTCTCAGTCTCCTCCAGACTATACAGCCCCAGTTCCCGCAGTCTTTCCTCATATGAAAGATGTTCCAGTCCCCTGATCATCTTGGTGGCCCTGCACTGGACTCTCTCCAGCACTTCCCTGTCCCTCTTGACCTGAGGAGCCCAGAACTGGGCACAGGACTCCAGATGAGGCCTCACCAGGGCAGAGTAGAAGGGGAGCAGAACCTCTCTTGACCTGCTGGCCACACTCTTCTTGATACATCCCAATAAATAATTAAAAAAATATGCTTTCATAGTTAGGAAATTGTTAAAAGGCTTTAATTTTTTGTCTCTTTTTTTTTCTCAAAATGAAGAGAATTTCTACAAAATATTCTAATTTTTCAAAAACTAAATTTTAACATAGATTGTTTTTACCAAAGAAAGTTCTAGCATCTGTGAAAACCTGATAAGGCTATTAAGACTAACAGAATAAATTTTATCAGCCATAATTTCAAAGCATACAATGTTTTGCACCAATGTGTGACATCTTTTAAAAGTGGTAGAATTGCAAAAATGAATCATAATCTAATAAAAATTATATAAAGGGCTATCTGCCCCCTCACATGTTGCAAGAACTGTACTCAAACTATGATGTAATATCATTCTGGTTGTTTTATATAGCATATAGTATATACCATACACTATATAATATATACGACATACTATATACTATATATACTGCTGTGCTTCTTGAGTACTCTAGATGTACTAATACATACCACAACCTTAGAGAGTCTCTGTTACAATGTTGTTTATAGTGATTTTCCTTCAGGATGAAAACTTGATACTTTTTGACAATGACCTACAACCCACTTAGGCTGTGTCTCAATGACCAATATTAAGGAGTAGACTTCTGTAAGGAATTTGCTGAATTATACTCTTTAGATACATCAGCCTTTTTATATGTTACACTTTCCCTCTTTTATACTACTATTTTTCCTGTCTTGTCAGGGTGTCTATGAATGTAGACACATTATTCCTTCTGGAGCCTGAAAGAGGATGCTCAAGTCCTTGAAGAGAACTTTATTGGTAAGGTAGTAGCCAAGCTTTGCCCTGAAAGGGATGCCTAAGTCTTTCTAGTACACTGTCCTTAAGCCAGTAGAACAAAGCAGAACTAGATTTAACATAAATTCAGAGCCTGAAAAAGTTGCTCAAGTCCTTGTATAGGGGCTGCCCTACTGAGAGAACTGCAAGAATTGCTAGCAGAACTGACAGCACATGAAATCCTTGGACACACACTCTCAGGCACTGCAGTACCTACAGTACTCACAGAAGAGAAGGAAATAAGGCAATTTTCCTTTCCAAATGCTGGAGTCGGTTCTTCAGCTGAAGCAACTACAAGGATTGTTCTGCCTGGGAGAAGAATCTAGGTGGAAGATGCTAACACCTACAAACCAGAAGGGTACACAGATTCCCCATGGGGAAAGTTCTGCGGTCTTCTGGCTTTATCTCTTCAAAATGGGTTCAGTGATGCAAACAGTCTAGCTTCTGTAGTATTAACTACAGATGATGACACATAGATGCATGGCTGAAAAGACAACTTAGTCCGTAGTCTGAGAAGGAGATTCACTACTATATTATCTATTCCCCACCTCCCTCAGCTGAGAAAAACAGATTGAATCAGAGCAAAAACATTATAATCATGAAAGTTAAAGAACTGAGAAATAATTTAGCTTACGAAGTCCAGAAACAGAAACACGTATGGAGATTCAGGCAATGTTTGATGCACCTTGTCTCTCCTGATCCCCAAGATACATAAGAGCACATGCCATCGTGTGGATTTCTAGATAAGAAACACACACTCCAGACTAATGTTTATGCAACGAATGTGACCATATTGACCAGAGAAGAAAACACTGAAGTAGTACCATTTTAGACTTCCCAGGAGAATCCAACAACACATAAATTATTTATTGTTATTTATGGAATTATGGGACCTGACTTCATCAAGATCTTTGGAACCCATGTTCCTGCCACCATTCACAACACCTTTCACTAAAACTAGTGAAATAAGATGTTTAGATGGAATATTGGAATGATTACAGTTGTGATGGACAATCGTAGCTAATGGGTGTAAGCACATTCTGGTTTGAGGGAGGATAGCCTCAGTGCTGACCAGAAATTGTCACTTCTTTTACTATTCTTTAATAGTTATATATGTATTTCTATAAAAAAAAAAATAAAAGTAAAAAGAAAAAAGAAGTATAACATGCAAACTTAAAATACAACTAAACATTTTAGCTAGAACAAGGTGAGTTTTTACAATTTTTTAAGCTTCATCACCCAAATAGAAATCTATTGTTTTGCCTGGTTATGAAAAAGTAACCCATTTTAGTACAAAACAGAATCTCCAGTGGCTGCACACCTCTGTTTGGTCATTTCAGAGGTAAGAATAACAGTCCCATAAAAGCCACAATATAACTTAAAATTGTTTTGGGAATCATTAATTCCTAGAGAGTGTACCTCTCAAACATAACCATTTCCACTTAAATATAAAAAAAAACCTATTTCACTATGAGGAAAAACTATTTCACTATTTCACTGAGGGTGATTGAGCCCTGGCACAGGCTGCCCAGAGGGGTTGTGGAGTCTCCTTCCCTGGAGGTCTTCAAGACCCACCTGGACATGTTCCTATGCGACCTTATCTAGGTGAACCTGCTTCTGCAGGGAGGTTGGACTAGATGATCTCTAAAGGTCCCTTCCAACCCCTACCATTCTATGATCCTATGACACCTCAATCTGGACTGCATCAACTTTAACTGATAACCTACTATATTCCACATACCTGTACTTCTGTCTCAGAGAAGCCACCCAAGAAGCCCAGAGTGGCTTTGCTCCCAAGGAAGAGGCCATGGCCACACAAAAAATCTGGAGGGAGAAAGCAAAGAGTTATGTATCTTTAGTTAAAAGCTGCTGCCTCATCTATTGAGACTGTTTCCAGGGAAATACAGGCTCTGAGCTTAATATTTCCTGGTTCCTATCCTTCAAAGTGAATGCAGCCGGGTAACAGACTTCCTGCCTTGCTGAATGCTGGTGTCCATTCCACATTGGAGACTGTAGGACTGCTGGGCTTTGGGAAAAGCCCTTCTTGAGTCAGGAGCAATGAAGAGCATTTCTGGTTATTGTTACGTGATTAGTAGACAGAGTAGAACATAAGGAGAGCAGTGTCTAAGTAGCTTGTTACAGACACTGTCCTACTGAGAAAATGAAAGTCACTCTGAGGGCACTGAAGGACACAAAAGCTCGGGAGTAGATGTCACTGATATACAATGAACTTACTGATGGCTCTCACAGCAGGTGCAAAAAAGGGGCTAAGTCTCTACATCAGAGGATAGGTAGATGGAAAAGGCTTTTGGACTTTCTTTCTTAACAATAAGGTTTGATCAGTTCAGACGTCTGACGTGATTTCACTCTATCCAGCTAGCAGTTCGTCTGGAGTTTTAGAGAAGAAGGAGACATTTGAAAGGTTGTATGCTGTTTTCTGTAAAGGGGAGATTTTTTGGACTTCCATTCATCTTCTTAAATGCATTCTCACATTTAGGCTTCCATAAAAAAATGAACTTGACGAGCAAAGCTTTCTGACCATCTGAATACTTTTGCTGCTGCTGCTGCTGCTGCAAACTGAACTGGAATTGCAGAAATGCTGCAAGCAGTCTATGGTGCAGCCATACGAATTTTTCCCCATTATAGGAGCAGACTCAATAGTGTCACCTTGCTGGCTGTTTCACTATCTTCTACTTATGCACAAGACAGATGTACAAATTTACTTCTGCAAACCTCCATGTCTTTACCAGTAATTGTGGTTATGGCCTAGGATGTTGGAAACAGCTAATAAAAGAGTCAGCTTACAAATAACTATCCAAGACCAGGGTGCAACTCAGACAAATGATCTATTCACGCACACGTATTAAAGCGTGTTTCTCTGCTACTGTTCAATTAGCTTTCACTTAGTACTCACAGCTACTGGTGAGGTGGGCTGTATGCTGGCAGACACTGTCATCACCAGTGTGGCAACGTGGATGTAACAGTTACTGTATTCCTGCATGCATGTTTTCTTTGACGTGTCCCACAACTAAGTCCACATTTGGAAAAAATGGTGGAGGTAACAGTGTTAAGGATTAGACTTGCAAATATTAAGGTACAAGGTGTCAGTCTAGTTATGCTAAAACATCCACTTAGAATAACTCACACAGTAACTGAAGCATATTATAGAGAGGAACCATGAATATGCAATCAGAAAACAGTTTCAGAGTCTGATCACCGTCTCTGTCAATTACATCAGTCACTTTCTGTGATGTTGCCTTGTCATTTTGACAGTGATTATACCTTTATATGATGTATTGCAGATATTACGCTTCAGTTGTTTACAAATAGAACAGTATCTTACACTTTCACTGTAAGAGTAGGACATTTGAAGTAAGAAAAACGTTCCTCATAATAATTCTTCCACCTAAGTTAGTCACGCATGACTGCAAGCATTGCAGCTGAGAAAATCATCCCCTGGCACAACTGCATGACATAATCAATGCTAACAAAATCGAGTAATTCTGAAGGTTTGAAGTCAGCATTCAAAATTGTTTTGTCAGTTTTTTCAATTGCTAATTCTCATAATGGAATACTTTTTCTCCAAGTAAGCAAGTTTTAAAAAAAAATCATTAACATTCTATGCTTGTAAAAGCAATGATTTTTAAATATAGCAAGCTATAAACATCAGTTGTTTGGCTGAACATTTTACAGAGGTCATTTGTGTAACATTTTTATTTATAAATAGATTTGTTCATGATGCTACAGATTTACTGTTCGGTAAAACTGTGGAATCGTCATAATCATAGAATCATAGAATGGTAGGGGTTGGAAGGGACCTTTAGAGATCATCTACTCCAATCCTCTTTGTTCAATAACTATTTACAGGACTATTATATATTTTAACAGTAAATATACCCATATAACCTCATCATTCAGTTGTTTAGGACGGAGATTAGAGAATGTAAAGGATACATATCTCAGTTGTCAATAATTATTGCAGTGTTAATATCCTCCCAAATTCTAGGATCCTCCCAAATTCTCTGGGCTTTCACAGGTCAGCTTCTAACTCATAGTAGTTAAAATAAATGCAATAAAAGATTGAGATTATTTTCCATACATTTTTTAGAAACTCCTTTATTATTTTTACTACATTTGCCATCTCTCTCATATCAGATCAGGACTGATTTCATGATGTATTGGAGCAACTATATGACAAACTCTGAACAGTTACCTTTTTCTGGTGTCAAATTTAACATCAAAACTGCTCAACAAGGAATTAAAGATTATATACAAAAGATCTGAATGAAATATTTATTAACTAGCTGGTAGAAGACATTTCAGAGTATTTTGCCTTAGAATTTTTACACATTTTTCATTGTTTTCCATCAGCACAGATGAATAGCAGCAATGAAACTGACTGGGGAGGGAAATAAATTCTGAGTGAAATATGCATTTATTAAACCTACTAGGAATCTACATGGCCAGTGAAAATAAATTATCCATACAGACCCAATAGTGAATAAATCAAATCAATATTTATCTTCTCTACTGGTTTCTCCCATGTGATGCTATTTGCATGATACTGTTTGATTGGAAGTAGTGAGAATGAAGCACAAAACACTACTTATTTCTGGACTTCAGAACATTAACAATTCATTCAATTCCTCTACATTTATTAGAAGTGAAATATTTGCACCTAAAGGAAGCTTCTGATTCACCAGAAATTTTAATGCTCATGGTCTAGTCAATATTCAATTTTTTTTTTCTTGCTGTTTTTTCGTACATGGTAAAGACAAAGACTGCAAAAACTGGCATCCACGTTGGTACTACTGCTAGCCAAAGTACTCCCAAATGGCTTTGACAAATAGATGGGCTGAAAGGGCTTAATAACATACTACCACTCTTCTTCTGAGTCAATTTAATCACTCAGAGATACACTGCAAGCAGAACATACCCAACTTCAAAGCGCAAATGATTATTTAGTGGCTATAGTACACAAAAGACACACAGAAGGAAACACGCTGTTTCTTCTAACCCCTCTAATCCTCAAAAACATGAACTGTAGAAATACAAAATCACATTTGGTGTAAGTATAGCAACAGTAGCATGGTTCTCAGGAATGGCAGAGATTTGCTAGGAAATGTCAAGAGGAACTTGTTTGCCATGGCACTGCGTGCGCTTGAATATTGTTTACACAATGAGTATTGCATGTTCTTTCCATAGAAAGGACCTCTTAAGATTACTTAAGACTTTTAAGCATTTGTTTACGAAATGTCATTCTGGATAGCTTTGCATTTTGTTTCAATAAATACAGCAGGAACAAATTGTTCCAGAGAAGTATTTTTCCAGCCTTTGTTTTCCTGTCATTTGAGGGCTTATTACCACATTCTCTTGGGTCACTTTGTACAGCTGCTTTCAGCCTTCACACAGAAACTGTGCATGTAATAACTTCAAGTATAAAGCAATTACATAATGACTCAGAATGCATGAAAGACAGCTAGGATTTAACAGGCTAATAGTGCCCATTTCCTCACCAGTTTCTTAAGACCCCTAAAGGGTCCTCGTGGGCTGGGTAGGCATCAGCTGGTGAAAAGAGCTTGAACTACCACCATCTCCACGAGCAGGAGCCAAAAAGAAAAGGAAAGGAAATAGCCTATGTAATTGACATTTCTGATTAATGGAAATAAGTGCATTTTGTTAGTGCATAATTAACTTGTGAAACCCATTGCCAAGAAACATTACAGGGATCAGAAGCTTTGTAGCACTCAAAGGCATTCATCTTTTTGGGCTGTAAGAACACCCTTAGTTAATCTGAACATGACAAAGGGAGCAAGCTGTCATCTTTTTGTGTATAATCAAATCAGATTTGATGAAATAGAAGGTGTTTTATGCAGTATTTCACTTGTCCAGTAAGATGGGTTTTAACACTCTTTTAATGCAGCTGATAGTGCCCAGGTCTGAAAACATTACTGAGCTGGATGGATCACTGCCATTACTTTCTCTGCTTCCAGGTTCTGTAGCAGATAAAATGTTCGGCTCAGAAAATCTTAATCTATTTTAAGAAAACAGAATGTACTCTAGAGAAAAATTGAACTGATACCCAATGTGTATTCAAGCACTTTTTCTTCTTCATTTTTAAATTTCTCATTTTGAAAGAGATTAGCCTGTTAGATATTACAAGCAGGTAAACTAAAGATTCTAGTGATAATGACTAGAAACTTGTTTGCAAATGTTTTTCTAATGGACAATATGCATTAGGATTACAATAAAATATAGCAATTTCATTACGAATTTTTAAATATTGAGCATGTGACACCAATTACAGCATGAAAAATTAAAAGATTGTTACTACTGTCACTTTGAAGAATCTGTCCCACAGACTCACTTTTTTTGACTGGATAATTTACTTCAAAGTTGTCTCCAGGACGTTCATTTATCAAGAAGATGCTGTACTGTGTTGCTAAATGGCATAAAATACTTGCTGAAACATGCATGTGTCTAAGAGTGCTGTATTCTCACTTCACAAACTGAAACATCTAGGACCCACTCTGAGCTTGGGTAAATTGTTTAGATACAGAAAACCTATTGGAGTAGCACCAGCTAATGTACAGCATTGTGTTTCTGAATGCTTTTGTTTCCTCTTCGCTTCTTTCACACATATTCAGGCAACAAGGGATCATTATTTCACCTAGTTTAACCTCCACTGTAAAACAAAGTTCATTATTTCACCTAGTTTAATCTCTACTGTAAAACAAAGAGTACACTTGTGGCATCCATAACACACACACTTCCATGAATGCTACACTTTTGCAGGCTAAAGTAGCAAAAAAAAAATCCAACTGAAAAAAAAGAAATGGGGAAAGCTGTAGATGGTGGGAGGTGGAATAGATGTGCATTACTTGAAAGAAAAGGGAAGTTGCTAGAAAGGGAATATAAAGGGAACAGGAACAGGGGAAAGTGAGAACAGTGGGAAGAGGAGAAAGTTTAAAGCAAAATAAAGAAAAAAATTAAGAAAAATATAGAAGATCAACTGGCAGTAGAGAAGGGGTTTCACCTTACAAAGCAAGATTAATAAAATGTGTTAAAGTGCCAGACGACTCAAACCAAAACATTCATCTATGCAGTCAAAACAAAACAGTTCAAGATGACCCTCAACAAATATGAAGTACAAACAAATATACTAAACAAGATTTTCAAAGGGTTGAAATAGATGATAGATCAACAGGTGCTGAGGCTTACATAACCAAATAAAGAAGTCAACTTTTTAAAATGATTCTCAAGACCACTGTTTGAACCTGCAGTCATCAATGCTCAGTCCTTGTGTGAGGACTTGCGTGGAGTCACGTGGTACTCAGGTCACAAGCTCTTCAGTCCACCTGGGGAAATGGCACAAAGGTAGTTCATGGCCACCGAGTGATAAATAGTAATAGAAAATGCTTCTCAGTTCAGCATGGTTTGAAAAGCTGTCATGGTTTGACATGGAGCTGATTCTGGTAATGGGGAAGGAGCTGTAAAAATGGCTTCTGTAAGTAGTTGCTCAACATTCTCCCCAGCTGTAAGCCAGACCCACTCTGGGGCTGAGCCAATTAGATATCTCCACGATCACTTTTTAAGAAGAAGAAGCTAGAAGAGGAGGTTTCTTCCTCTTCCTTTTTTCTACTGCCCTTCTTTTCTGGCTGGTGGTGGTGCAAGGAGTGGGAAGAGAGAGAAGCAACTATGTGAGTGAAGAAAGAGAGGAGGAGGTGTGCTGGAGCAGAGACTCCCCTCCATTCTACAGAGAAGACTGGTGAAGCTGAGGTTTGTTTGCATTTTGTTAAAGACCTCCCATTAGGGGCAGTGACTCACTTCATAAAAGACCCTGTGCCAGGGGCAGTGGTTATGCCTAGAGGAGACCATGTCCCATGGGAGGGACCCCGTATTCACAGATGCTGTAACTGTTGGGAAGAACCCATGTCAAAGAAGTTAATTAAAATTGTGGCCATCAGAGGCCGTGTCCCATGGAAGGGACCCTGTATCTGCAGAAACTGTAGCTGCTGGGAAGAACTCATATCAGAGAAGTTTGTTTTCTCCCATGAGAGAGACTCCATATTGGATCAGGGGAAGAATGCCAGGAGTCATCCTCATCTGAGAAGAGAGAAGTGGTGGAGCCTATCTGTGAGAGACTGACCACATCTCCCATTCCCTATCCCCCCAAGCCATTGGATATCAGGATGGATGAGGGAGATCTTAAAGTGATGGTTGTAATTTTCTCCCTGCCCTTGTCTTGATCCACAACATTCTTGGTTATCTTTTTTTATTCTTCCATTTTGCTAGGGCTTCTGCCATCCTAACAAGGGTGGGGGTGGATGGGGTCACCAAGCAAGAGGCTGTCATGGTGCTTCATTGCTGGCTGGGGAAAGCCACAACACTAGTTTATTTAGTATTAGAAGCTTTTTTGACTCCTCTTACTTTTCTTTCCTTGCTAAATGTGGGAGCAAACTACTGTGACACAAACACTAAGAATCAAAAGCAGATCTGAGATGTAAATCTTCATCATTTTCTATTCCTTTCCAACAAAAAAGCAAAAAAAGTGCCTTCAATTTTTGAAAGTTTAAACAGTTGACAGAAGGCAGTCTAGTGAGAAGAGGTTTCAGTGGAAGAACCTTACATCACTCTTTTGCAAAACAAGTGCAGTTTTTATTTTCCTGAATGCATTACTATTATAAAGAAAGTAAATTGTAATTCTCAGGTGTCACCCCTGGGATTATTTGGTATTTTATCTGCTGCATATAATGCTGTTCTGGTGCACTAATTCCTGTGTCTTTGTGCATCTGTGTGTGTGATAGGTGTGGAGGAAGACTTTGGTGTGCCTCTCACAGTGAAAGAAAAGAAGGCAGGCTGTCACCAGCAAAACATTAACCTTTCAATTAATGTTAAATTCACAGATCTCCATGGATTTAAGCTGAGAATCTGGCCCAGTGTGTTTGCTATCTCTGAATAAATCTGCCTGGTATGAGCCTGCTCTGTACAAATGGGAGTGAAACTAAGTGGTCCCCAAAAGCAAAATGTTTCTGATGAGCTTGCAATAGCTGAAGTCTGTGAGTAGATGGCCATAAACTTTGGCCTGGTATATTATGATTTGATATGTGATGTGTGCAGCATCATCCCTAACATATGCAGCATCATGCCTGTAACAGTTGCTAAGAGAAGGGAAAAAACATATTTACTGTTTCATTGGCTGGAAAAACATTTTTGCATTTATTATCAAGCAGCAATTATTTTGTTGGTGGGTAAACAGTCCATGAATTTACTACAATATCATCTCTTATTTCACTGTGGGAGATGTACAGCAGGGCCTAATATGCATCTACTACTTGCTTTTAAAGCAGTTCTAGTGAAAGTTGAACCAGAAGAGACTCGTCTTCATTTACTTATGTCTCTGTAGAGCTCAGGCCTTTGTGCCCTGACTGAAGCTTCCCATCTGTTTTCCAGCTTGTCTCTACCTCTCTCACACCTCAGGGTCAAAATAGTCCCTCTAATGACTCCAGATATTTCTGTTTCTACTTTTTTTTGAGAAGAATTCAGTTTGACCTTTTGTCATGGTTGTTCCCAGACAGCAATGAAGCACCACAACAGTCTCTTGCTTGGTGCCCCCCATCCACCCCCAACCTCGTTAAGATGGCAGAGGCCCCAGCAAAATGGGAGGGAAAAAAAAAAGATGGGTCAATGTCATGATTTGACATAAAAGCCATTTCTGGTAATGGGGAAGGGGCAGTAAAGATGATTCCTGTAAGAAGTTGCTCAAAACTCTCCCTAGCTCTAAGCCAGACCCACTTCTGGGGCAGAGCCTATTTGGCATCTCCAGGATCACTTTTTAAGAAGCTGGAAGAGGAGAGTTCTTCCTATTTCATCTTCCTGCTCTTTCTTTGCTGAGAGACTGACCACATCCCCCACTCCCTACCCTCCCAAGCCTTTGAGGGGGGAGGAGGTAGAGATATGGGGAGCAGTGAGCTGAGTCTGGGAAGAAAAGAAGGGATGGAGGAGGGAGGTCTTAAAGTGCTGGCTGTAATTTTGTCATCATTCTACTCTCCTTTTCCTTTTGTTCTGTTCTGTTTCTTGTAGGCAGTAGAATAAACTTTCCTACTTCCCTCTCTAAGTCGAGTTCTGTTTTGCCTGGAGCCATAACTGGCAGTGAGTCCACCCTGAACTTGTCTCAATCCACAAAATCCTTGGTTATCTTTTTTTTTTTCATCCCATTTCGCTGGGGCTTCCAGCATCCTAACGAGGGTGGGGGTGGATGGGGGGCATCGAGCAAGAAACTGCCATGATGCTTCATTACTGGCTGGGAAAAACCATGACAATGAAGATAAAGGTAATTTAATACAGTAGCAGCAAAGATCTTGTACATGAAAGCGAAAGGAAACAAAGATGTTACTCTCTACTTCCTGTCAGCAGGTGATATCCAGCTACTTCCCAAGAAGCAGGGTTGTGGTAAGCAGAGTAGTTGCTTTGGAAGACAAACATAGGTTGCAAATGCTCCCCTTTCCTCCTCTTCTCCTTGAGTTTATATTGCTGAGCTGATATCATACAGTATGGAATATTCCTTTGGTCAGTTTGGGTTAGTTGTCCTGGCTATATCTCCTCCCAGAATCTTGCCCATTCCCAGCCTACTGGTGAAGGTGAGAGGAGAAATGTTTGAGAGACAGCTTTGATATTGTGTGAACAGTAGCCAAAACACTGGTGTGTTATCCATACATTTCTAGCTACCAATAGAAAGCACAGCACTATGAGGGCTGCCATGGAAAATTACCACTGTCTCAGTCAGAACCAGTACATGCTGGGCATGCCTCTGCTATGCAAGAGAGCAAGTCAAAGGAGAGAGGATGGGAGAGAGGAAAAACTTTCTGTCTGGGACTGTGGCATATGTTTGTTGTGGGTGAGTCCATGTGTAGTGGTTTAGCCCAGTGTCCACCAAGTCATAAAATTACACCCTCTCCCAAACTAGACAGGAGAGAGAGAAATATAACAAATGGCTTGTGAGTTGAGATAAGGACACAGACATCACTTGGCAATTACTGTCACGGGCAAAATAGACTCAACTTAGGGAGAAAAAAGTTTTATTTATTAAAGAAACAATAAGAGCAGGGAGATGAGAAATAAAACTGTCTAAAAAACACCTCCCCCCACCCCTCCTCTTCCCAGCACTCCCTTTCCTTCCCCCTCAGTGGTGCAGGGGATGGGGGATGGGGGTTACAGTCAGTTCATTACAGATGGACTTTGCTGCTGTTTCTTCTCGGGGGAGGCTTCCTCACATTTCCCATTGCTACACTGTGGGGTCAGTCTCTCACACACTTCTCCAGTGTGGGTCCTTCCCATGGGCTACAGTTCCTGACAAACTGCTTCAGCATGGGGCCTCCCATGGGGACAGTTCCTCACACCTTACCCCAATGTGAGAGAACAGTCCACTGGGAGAACAGTCCTTCAACTGCTCTAGCCTGAGTCCCTCACAGGATCATCTGACAGCAAACCTGCTCTGGCGTGGGTTCCTCCTCCGTGGACTCCCAGGTCCTGCCAGGAACTTGCTTCAGGATGAAATTCTTATGGAGTCACAGCCTCCTTTAGGCATCAACCCACTCCGATGTGGGTTCCTCCATGGGCTGCAAGTGGGTCTCTGCTTCCTGGTGGCTCCATGGACTGCAATCCACCATTGTCCTCACCACATGTCACAGGGGAGCCTTTTCACTGCCTTAGCACCCTCCTTCCATTCCTTCTCCATTGAACTTGGTATCTGCAGAGATGTTTTCACATTCTCACTCCCTGTTGCTGCTGCTGTTCAGCAACTGCAAAGCAACTTCTTGCCCTTCTCAAATACATTATTCACAGAGGTGTTACCTCCATCACTAATTGGCCAGGGCTGGGTCAGCTGCAGGGTCCAGCTTAGAATTGACTGGTCCTAACCCTGTGAGCTACATGGGAAGCTTCCTGCAGATCTTTGTTTAAAGAAGCCAACCCTGTAGCCCCCTTGCTACCAAAAAGCCTGGCCCAGGTAAAACCAGTATACCATGGTACTACCCAACTAGAAACGGACAGAGAACTATTTCCTCCCCCAGTGCTCTTCTTGGAGAGACACATCTCTATGTGGTCTGGTATGTATGTTTTTATAAGCCTCTTAGTTTATATGCTGCTACATTATAGATACAGTCAAAGTTTGGATTCTCTAATCACTCATTTCCCTTCAGCACATTTCAGGAAGCCTTAATTGGTTGGCAGGCAAAGGCAACAGTTTTCACCAGAAGAAAGATGCAAATGAGATCTTAGGGATATAAGCCTTGCCTGACTTATCCAAAGCACCATCTGAGTAGATGAGTTAAGGTAGATGAGACACTAGTTGAGTCACTTAAAAAAGGCTTGTACCAGAATATAACAGTAGTAACAGTACGGTGGGAAGACGGCATCTTCCACTTTGTTAATTAATTTCAACTCCAAAAATGGTGATTTTTTAAAAGTCTCCATGTGGACATTTAGAGCAGATTTGGGGGTGGGAGGGAAGGAGATGTTACCAGTTATACAATATTTCATTAATTTTCCTTTGGACAAGTGGCAGAAAACTTTTGTCTCATCCCAGCGGATCACATAAATGATCACATTTATATTGTTTGTCAGGTAAAGAAATGTAAAGACTCATAAAGCTATTGCTAGCAATAGACCTTTGCAAAAGCTTACGAGGGTTCCATGTGCAAAATAATAGTGTAGGAAAAAAAAGTATCTTTAAGAAAAACAATCAAAATACTATCACTAACGTAGAGATATTACTACTAGCTTTAGAAAGCTTAAAAGTGTTAGCACCTTACTAGTCCTCATTCTATTGGGAAGTTTGTCTAAGTTCTTTGTATTTTGCAAACACAATTGAGTGGCTTTTCCAAGCTGATACATGACTTTCATGGGCAATTTAATGATGACATCAATATTGTCAAGAGATAGTCAGTCAGAGTTATTAGGAAGTGATTACGACCTTAGTTTTCTCCCATCTCCCACAGCAGATGGACTTTGGACTGTGCCATCCATTATAGTTTTAGTTAGCCACTGATAACTATGATTAAGGAATTCTACTTGTCAACTCTAAACAAAGGCCAGATTTCACAAAAAGAAAAAGAAGTTTTCTAAATTTTTGTTAAAAACTCTAACAAATATTTCAATTTATCAACATGCAGTCTGTCTCAATTCAAAAATGTCTGGTTTTCCAAAAATGTGATAAGAATTTTCGTAGAAGAAAGAAGTTTACCAATTGACAGGAAAGGACATGTGGCACATGACTTCTCCCTTCCACACACACAGGTCCTCTGTCTTACAATGTGTGAAATAATTTAGAGCACCAGGCAAAAGTAAAAAAAAAAAAAAAAAACAAACCAAAAGTAAAAGGTTTCTCCAGCAATTAAGCTCCTTCTTAGGGTCATTAGACACGGTGCAAAATTTCAAGAGCAAGTACCATTGCTGTGACACTTCTTTCTCTCTTTTCCCTGGCTAGTTGATGCCATAAATAGTCCTTTGAAATTATTCTCTTGAAACTCTGAGAGATTAGTGCTACTATGTGCCAGATTCCACAACTGCTTCCAACTCCCTACAAACCAGCCATTAAGAAGAGTAATGCACCTGCTCCTACTGGCTTTCTGAATGCACAAATTGAAAATGCACTGGTAATGGATGTGCTGTCACCAGAACTACCAAGCAGGAGCTCCTGATGCAGTCTGTTATGAAGCAACATAAATAATGTTTTCTGCTGAGGCATATTTCTCTCTAATAGAAACCAATCTTTGGTAGCTTTTCCTTGCTCCCTGCCTTCTGCAGCCAAGAAGTAATTAGTCTGATGTCAAGGACCTATTACTAGTCTTTCTTCAGTTTTGCAGGTAGTTACTGCTCTGTAACCCCATTCAGCTACCCTATCTTAAAGCCAATAACTGGCCTGGTGGCTGCATTTATTTTGCACCAGTCTTAGGTTTGTGAGGTTGCAAATATCTGCCTAAAAGTAACATCAAAGCCTCAAGAAACACTGTCAACATGCCATGAGTTTTTCCCTATTTTGTACCTAAGTCTGGTAAGCAAAGTAGATTCTTTTTGAGAAAACAATATTCTCCCTTGCTGAAAGGCAGGACTGAAGACTTTGCTGCTTAAGGAGCTTTTCACTCAATTCATAAAATTCCACTGCACTGAAGAGCAAATGACCAACCTGCCCAGTCAGAAAACACTATGACACCCTGCCCAGTACAGGGAAGATTAAGGAGAAGTTTTTCTCGAGATTAGCTCTCCCTTGTTCTTACAAACAGAATGGATAGTATTTAGAAGTAAAAGTGCTGGATCTTTAGACATTTAATCTACATTTGCATAAGAATTATTAGAGATACAAGCATTTAGCTGTAGAGAGACAATCTTAATGTAATGTGGATTGCTTATATCTTAATAGTCAAAAAAGCTTTAAAATAACCAAAAGAAATAAAAAGTCAAATTTGGTCAGCAGTTTCAGACTCAAGTGTATGTACCTGACTTTGTTTTCACAACAGAGCCTAGAAAAAAGAGAAAGATGGTTGACTTTTAACTTCTTAAATAGCTGGCTAGTAATCTTCACCTTTGTAAACTAAAAGAAGTGTGAATCTTAATGACAGTGTTTTCAGTTATCAGAGCTATGCAAGGAGCATGTGACAAACAAAGAAAAGAAACCCACCATCTCTAAGTCCCTGATAGAGTCATACTGGAGGCATGATGAAAGGAATAAGCTCATTAAAAAGTCAAATACTGGGCTATAGTAGACAAAAAGAGACGAGAGAAAAAAAAAATACAGGAAATAATTTTCCATGGAAATGGAGGCCAATTTGGTCTTCAGAAACAGTACCAATTTAAACCTGAGAGTCTTAATCCAAATGTAACCTGAATTATCCCAATAGGTTATCTCATCACTCTTCAGCATCACTGTGGCTTATTCTGGTATTTCTTTACAGCATCTATATGTCATGCTTTAGGCCCATGAGGGAACAAAAGACCATGATTAGCCTCAAGTACCAAAGACCTGAGGATTGCTAAAGGTCAGGGAGAGCTTAATTGCCACTTAAGGTCCAGGCCAAAACAGACCAGGCTACTCAGCTTGGGGAAGAAAATAGAAAATAATTTAATGCAATACCAACTAAAGCATGACCATAAAACCCAAAGCATAACAAACATAAAACAACACAGAGTGGTACAATAATAAAGAGTCTGACCAGCCCCTTAAGACTACCTTCTCCCTTCCCTTCTTCCCAGGCTCAGAGTCCTGATCCTGGTGTTTTTACCTCCTCTCCCCTTGAACAGCCCAGGGGGGCAGGGATTGGGGGTTTCAGTCCATCTATTCCTGATAACTTCTGCCATTTCTCTCTAGTCAGGACAGGTGGGCTCCGCACCTGTCCACCCTGCAAGTCCATGGAGTACCTCACACACACGGCAGCCCTGCACGGGCTGCTCCGACGCGCATTCATCCCAAAGGCTGCAGCTCCTCTCTGCCTCTCGTGTGGGCTCTGCGGCCCACAGGCTCTCCAGCACAGCCTGCGCCATGGCTGCCACCTCACACAGTCCCTCGCCCGTCTGGGCTCACTCACATGGAGCTGCTGGTGGCTCTCAGTCCTGCCATGGCCCTCCATGGGTAGCAGGGGCACAGCTTGCATTCCGTCACGGCTTGCAGATGGGTCTCTGATCTGGTTCTTCTCCTTCCTTCCTCCTTCTCTGGCTGAAGGGCCTGCGTGGTCGCCTCCATCTTGTATCACTCTTACACCTCCTGCCAGCACTTCAAATTCCCATCCCCTAAATAGTGATGGCAGAGGAGCCAGATTGGCCCAGACAGGCTGGAGGTGGGTGTGAACCCAGGAGCTGGAGAAGAGTCCAAAAACTCTTCACAGGGTCTTCACTGCAACCAGCTCCCCCTGTTACCGAGCAAAAGCTGCTTTTTGCTAAACCATGACACTATAACATGCAAAAATTAAACTCATATGTGCAGATGCAGGGCCATGATCTCATTGCAGTTACAGAGACATGGTGGGACAGCTCTGGAGCACAGCCATGAATAGCTATGTGCTATTTAGGAAAGGTGGGCCAACAAAGTGAGGAGGTGGGGTTGCTCTCTATGTGAGAGAGCAATTAGACCATATTAAGGTCTACCTGACCAGGGATAAGAGGTGGGTTGAGCGTCTGTGAGTGCGAATTAAGTGGCACGGTAGTGTAGGTGATACTACTGTGGGAGTTTACTACAGGCCACCTGATCAGAAGGAGGAAGTGAATTAGGCCTTCTACAAACAGCTGGGAGCTGCCTCACGATCACAATCCTTGGTCCTCATGGGGGCTTCAACCACCCTGATATTTGCTGGCAAAGCCACACACACAAGTGCACACAGTCCAGGAGATTCCTACAGATTGTTGATGACAACTTCCTGTCACAGTAAATGAGGAATCAATGAGGAGGAGTGTGCTGCTGGACCTGGTACTGACAAATCAGGAGGGCCTGGTTGGGAATGTGAAGATTGGAGGCAACCTTGGTTGGAGTGACCATGAGATGGTGGTGGAGTTCAGGATTCTGTGTGGAAGAAGGAGGACACCAAGGATTGTGACCCTGGATTTCAAGTGTGCTGACTTTGGCCTTTTCAAAGACCTGCTTGGAGAAATCTCACGGAATAAGATTCTAGATGGTAGGATCTTCAAGCACCACTTCATCCAAGCCCAGGATTGGTGAGTCCTTACAAGTAGAAAACAAACAAAAAAAAAGAGGTAAGAGGGCTGTGCAGAAGAACAACAAGCTACTGGAGCAACTCAAGGAGAAGAAGGAAGACTATGGAAGATTGAAAAGGGTCCTGATTCCTTGAGAAGAGTATAGGAATCTTACCAGAGTATGTAGGAATGAAACTAAGAAGGCTAAATCCTTTTTGGAATTAAGCCTAGCAAGGGATGTAAAGGGAAGCAACACAGACTTCTTCAAGTACATCGGTAGCAAAAGAAAGATTAGGGAGAATGTAAACCCACTACTGAAGGAGGAGATTCTCTTGGTGGAGGAGGACTGGGTTAGAGACCTGTTAGGTAAGCTGGACACCCACAAATCCATGGGTCCTGATGGGATGTATCCACAGTGCTGAGGGAGTTGGCTGATGTTGTTGCTAAGGCACTCTCCATCATCTTTGAATGATCAAGGAGATCAGGTGAGGTGCCTGAGGACTGGGGGAAGGCCAGTGTCACTTCAGCTTTCAAAAAGAGCATGGAGGAGGACAAAACTACAGGCTGGGTCAGCCTCACCTGCATCGCTGGAAAGGTGATGGAACAACTCATCCTTGATGTCATTTGTAAACACACAAAGGAAAAAATAGTTTTCAGGGAGAGTCAACATGGATTCCCCAAAGAGAAATTATGCTTGACTAACTTGATAACCCTCTGTGATGGTACAACTGGCTGGCTAGATGAGAGGACAGCAGTGGATGTCATCTACCTTGACCTCAGCAAGGCTTTTGACACCATCTCCCATACTATCCTCATCAGAAAGCTCAAGCAGTGTGGCTTGGATGAGTAGACGATGAGGTGGATTGAAAACCAGCTGAATGACAGAGACCAGAGGGTGGTGATCAGTGAACCCAAGTCAAGTTGGAGACTTGTGGCCAGTGGGGTTCCATAGGAGTCTGTTCTGGGGCTACTCTTACTCAACATCTTCATCAAATACCTGGATGAGTGGTTAGATTTACCTAATGGTCAGCTTCTGCAAGTCTTGTTCACAGCCTCAACGTCTCTGGTGTGAATGGGCTCATTAAGAGTGTTATATGTATATAGGTTGCCTGATCCTACCTTTTTGTTCTTTGCTACAAGACAAAGTGTCCAAGGGATCTGTAAATCTTTATTTGTCCTGCAATCATGTGGCTAGAAAATGAATCTCTGTATATGTATACATAAACAATGATCCTATTGGTTCACTTAAAATAATTTCAAACTAAATTACATTGATGTTTGAAGTTAACTAAATTATATGGTATACTCACTATTTCCTGTTCCTTTCTCACACAAAACTAATTAATAATATTTCTTCTTTGATTTTTAAAAATACCATAATTTTTGCTAGCTTCTGCAATATTCTGCAATAAATGAACATTCTGCAAGCATATATGAAAACTTAGTATAAATGATAATATTTTCCATATGAAATACTGTTATTTAATCACTTCTAGTAACTTCTTCTATAAGTCAGGTCCTAAAAGACTAAAGCTTTCCACTCTCAAATTGTGTGTGGTCTGGCTGGCATTTCAGGAAAGGCATCAAGATGACCTTGCACTCCAAAAACACTTCTCCAGTTGCAAACTGTTAGCAGCTCTTTTCTCTGTCTGGCCTGCACACTTGACATTGGTCACAGTGGTATGGATATCCTGGCTCTTCTCAGCAACTTCTCAGAAGTTGACATTTAGGGAAGGAGTTAAAGACTAGAGTGGGCATTCAGTCTCAATAACAGCACTTCCTCTCTTGCTTTCTGTCATGGTTTGGCCCAGCTAGCACAGCAGCATCACGACTGTCTCTTGCTCAGTGACCCCATTCACCCCTACCCTTGTTAGCATGGGAGAGGCCTCAGCGAAATGGGAGTAAAAAGATAAGCAAGGTTGTTGTGGATTGAGACAACGACAGGGAGGGCTCACTGCCAATTATGGTTCTGGGCAAAACAGACTCCAGTACTCGACTTAGAGAGGAAAGTAGGAAAGTTTATTCTACAAGAAACAGAACGGAGTAAAAGCAAAAAGGGAGTAGGATGATGAGAAAATTACAACCAGCACTTTAAGATCTCCTTCCCCCATCCCTCCTTTCTTCCCAGGCCCAGCTCACTGCTCCCCATATCTCTACCTCCTCCCCCCTCAACAGCTCAGAGGGGCCGGGAGTGGGGGATGTGGTCAGTCTCTCACAGATGGGCTCTGCTGCTTCTCTCTTCTCAGAGGAGGATGACTCCTGGCATTCTTCCCCTGCTCCAGTATGAGGTTCCTCACACAAGACACAGTCCTTAATGAACGTCTCTGGTGTGGGTTGTTCCCAACAGCTGCGGCTTCTGCTGATACAGGGCCCCTCACATGGGACAGTCTTTAGTGAATATCTCTGTCATGGTTTCTTTGCCACAGTTGCAGTCTCTGCAAATAGAGGGTCCCTCTCTCGGGACAAGGCCTCTTCTGGGCATAAGTTTAATGAGCTGCTTTGTCGTGGGTTCCTTCCCACAGTTAGAGCTGTGGATATTGGGTCCCTTCCACAGGTCATGGCCTGCTCCGGCCATAGTGATACAGGGTCCCTCCCGAGGGATACAGCCTCTTCTGGCCATAGTTTTAATGAAGAAAATCACTGCCCCTGGCTTGAGGCCTTTAATAAAGTGAATCTCTGCCCCTGGCTTGGGATTCTTAGCAAAATGAGTCTCTGCCCCTAGTGCAGGGTTTGTATCAAAATGAGTCTCTACTGCTGATGCAGGGTCTTTAAAGAAATGAAAATAAATCTCAGCTTCACCAGCTCTCTCCATAGAATGCAGGGGAGTCTCTGCTCCAGCACACCTCCTCCTCTCTTTCCTCACTGATTTTGGAGTCCTCATGGTTGCTTCTCTCACCGTTCCTACTCCTTGCACCACCACCAGCCAGAAAAGAAGAAGGGCAGAGGAAAAAAGGAACAGGAAGAAGCCTCCTCTTCGGCTTCTTTTTAAAAAGTGATCGTGGAGGTGTCTAATTGGCTCAGCCCCAGAGTGGGTCTGGCTCAGAGCTGGGGAGAGTTGTGAGCAACTACTTACAGAAGCCATTTTTACAGCCCATTCCCCCTTACCAGAAATGGCTGTCATGTCAAACCACGACACTCACCTTCACTTTCTTTGTTAATTTCAGCTCAAGGAGAGTTTTGGATTGATAGACTCTTTCACTCCTTGTGCTCCAAAGGAGCTTACAGCTCTCAGGATTTTAAATGGTAAAATCTGATGAGCATTGCAGCCAAGGGTTCCCTTGACCTTCTCGCCTGCAGTCCTTTTATTTTGGTTCATGAGTAGCAGGTCAACAGAGAATCTCCCCAATTTGGTTTGTTGATCCTCTGCATCAAGAAATTATCTTCATTGGGTTCCAGATTACTCCTGGATTTCCTATATTCATCTGTATTACCTTTCCATCATGTACTTGGGTGATTCAAGTTGCCTACAAATGTCAAGGTTTCTGATAGTGATGAAGAAGATATCTTCTTCTATCTCCTGTTGGTTTCATTGGGAGATCTGAGAAGATGCATCACTGGTGCTGTTCTGCCCTCCTTGCCCTTATCCACAGGCTCTCTACTTGTTCAACACCTACCACATAGTGAAGCCCCACACGTTCAACCTAAACCTTTGCAAAGAGGATGCATCCTCCTCTATGGCTACCCACCTTGCCTTTCCTGAAGTGCCTGTATCCCAGCACTCTGTCTGCAAGGGTGACAGTCATCCTGTCATGTCACTGCCATTCCACTGTCTCAGCTCTGATTCTGTGTGCCCACTGATAATACTCCCCCTTGTCCCAAGGGCTATCTGAACTCATACGCAGCTGTTTGAGCTGGTACATAAGTTCTTCTGCTTTTGTAGGTCATGCTGTTATGTGGACATTTCTGCTGTGCCCTGGTGCTCTAATTCCTCACTAGTTTGGCAAGCCTGTTTGCAAAGCAGGTCTAGTCCTGCTTTGCAAGGCTTCTTCTCTACTTAGTAACTCTTGATCCTCAAAGAAGGTCCTGTAATAAACAGATGCCAAAGTCCTGGTGGCAAATAAAGCCAGTAGGGAACAGCTGAACCACCTGATGAGCCCATTTCTAGTCAAGTGCTTCTGCTTTGCTGGCAGTATCAAAGAAATGCCACAGGAGTCCTTCACATTTGCCCTCAGAATTTTCTAATCACTCTAGGTACTCTCAAGGATTTCCTTGGCAGCATCAATCATGCCCATATGGAAGAGTATCAAGATAATCATCTGAAAGCCAGGCAAGCCTTGGTAAGCCTCTCACCATTTCCCCTTTTTGCAGACACAAGGTGCAGTCTCGGTTGGCTCTGATGCATCCCCTCTAAAGTGTTTGTCCTCTCCAGTGACAAGGCACTGTGTCCATTTTGCAGTTGCAGGTCTACGGGCGGACCAGAAGTCTTCCCACTGTTGCCAAAAGCCAGGCATGCTGTCTGCTGTCTTCACGGGGTCTTCACTGCAACCCACTCCCCCTGTTACCAAGCAAACCTGCTCTTTGCTAAACCATGACACATAGCAAAAAGTTTCATACAAGACTTTGGAGATAACCTGTGAAACATCATGTAATTGCCAGATGTAGTATATGTTTGTCAATTCTTCTGACTGATAATTTAAATACTGCCCTTTCCTAGCTGGAAAGATCTCATCCTATCACAATAGTCCAATTATCTGGCTTGCAGAAATCCCAAGCATTTTCCTCTTGTGACAAGTTACCATCTTCTTAGGATGAGAACTTAAAAAACATTACACTATGCCCACCACATCCCATTGCATGATGCTGGTAAATACATTGTGCTTCTACCTTTTCTGAGAAAGTGATTGCTAACCTTTCAGAATATTTGTGCAATTCATACTCTGGATGACTCTGGTCAACACAGATGACAATGTTCATATTCTGAATTATCATCCCAAATGTGCAGAATTCTTCTTAACCACAGAGGCTGATGGTTCTCAATCCATAATTTGCAGCCTGAAGAAATAAGACAACAGATATCATAGGACAGCAGAATACTCAGAATATGGAGGAAGCTTTTGGAGGAAAGGTATGCTAGTTCTAAATTCTTGGGCTTTGCTCAATATTAAACCCACAAATTTAATCCTCATAGTACTAATGGTTAAATCCTCTGAACTTGTACCACTATCTCATCCAGCATCTCTAAATCTTCACAATTAGATGAGATTTTCAGTCCTCAGATGAGATGTAATAACACCTGGTGAAGGAGGTTGGCTTTATGATACATTCTCTTTTGTCTCCTGCAAATATGGTCTGCTCAAAGCCATAAGCAATGGCTGATCTGGACAAAAAAAAAAAAAAGTGTTTACAGATATCACTTTCAATTCTATTACAACACAGAAAATATAACCAGTTAGAGTATTGTTACTCTGCTTATTCTCAACTTCACTCTGCATCTTCAGTTTTACTGCTATAAAATACATAGAAAGGGGAAGAGAATTTAACAGTATTAGAGCAATAAAGCTGTATATCCGAAACACTTCTACATTTTGATACAGAGAAAAAGGAAAATAAACTGCCACAAACCCTTTTTTGTGACGATATTACAACTTCTCATTAGATCACTGCTAATCAATACTGACAATACAGTATTTCAGGACATGGAACTGCAGCAGCACTCAGCCAAGCTCTGTTTAGCTGCACAAAGCTCAAGTAGTTGGAAGCTGAATCAGTTTTCACGCCTGTCAAGTACAATCATGGATTGCTCAGCAGGGGAGCTAGGAGCTAGGGAGCACAAGGAAGAACCATAGGGGCTGAGCTGAGCTGATGCATGGTTCCCAGGCAATGGGGAGATCCTCAGCAAAGCTCCTGCCAGCTTTGCTTACAGCAGCCTAACCCCAGACTATGCGGGCTGCACTTGGCCAGAGCCAGCTATCAGCCAAGCCCTGAGGTTGGGGTTGAAGAGTGGGGCACTCAAGGCTTCAACAGGAACTTTCTGTGATCCATGTTCTGCCTGTATCACCCCATTTGGTAAGATATCAGAGTTGTTAAAAGCACATGCGAAAAAAAAATGAAAGATGCTAAAAGGAGAAAAAGAAGAAGAAAGAAGTTGTAAGGAGTTAGAAATATGCCTCAATATTGATGGCAGCATGACTGACCACTGGAGCCATGTGACTCTCGCAGCTGGAGAGATTCTACCTGTTAGAGGTACTGTTGCCTCAGAATGCACATCCCGCTGTCCCAGACCATATTGTCTCTGCACAAGCGCCCGGGGGTGGCAGAAGAGTCAAGAGTCAACAAGAGATATGGAACACGGGGCTCTGACCCTCTAGAACTTTCCAGGACCCTTTGGAGATGGTACTGGGCATGTGCCAGAGAGGCGTGGATATAAGCGGGACCAGCAATGAAGGGGAATTCTTCCCCCACCAGACTGGGAAGAATCTCAGAACTCTTAAACAAGCAGGCTAACGGGACTCTGTGGACTAGTGGTGGTGATTATTGGAACTCCCCCACCCCTGGACTGGAGAGAACATCATAACTCTTAAACTAGCAGACTGTGGGGACTGTGGAGTCGCAGTGGTGACTATTATAATTTTCTCTTGCTCTCATTCTTTTCTTTCTTTTGTTGTCCTCCTCCTTACATTGTGGACTTTTGTGGGCAAAATAGTTTAGCACTTTACTCCATTTTGAGTCTTAATTCTGTACCCGAGAATACACAAAACCTGATCACAATCACCTGTTGGATCAGACATCATTCAGGAGATAAGCCCAGCCGCCCCCAGCCACCCAGAGTTGTCTGAGGTCAGTTGGAAAGCAAGGGAGTTTAACTTCTGCCAAATTAATTGTAACAGGGAATCATGACAGAAGTGAAGAAAGAGTGAAGGAGAAATATCCGCTCCAGACCCATTAAACATTTTGTAGAGGTATTGTTATTCGCTGATGAAATGCATGAGCTTCTTTATGGTGTTTTAACAGAGAGGATGATACTCCATGCCGGACCTCTGTTGTTCCTTCAGGAACACCTTGGCTAAGTGTAAACAAGTACATTTAAGTAACTGCATGCAGGTTTTGTGAAGTATTCTTTTAATATATCAGATAGAATGGCCTCCTTGCTCACATTTATTTGGATAGGAAAATATAGACATTCCTCTTTCTCTAAGGCTCCACTCACTGAGGTCAAGAAAACCTGACCTGGATCTGTGCAAAGATGTTTTGTGTCTCGCTGGTTATGGGTGACATTGGGTATTTCCAGTGTTGTTGCTGCTGTGGAAACTGCTGCCCAATTCAAGAGAGCATTGCCTGTCAGGAAGTATGAGTAGTTGAGATTGGTTGCAACATCAGCCCTGGTAGGGTCATCACAGCATCTTAAATACAGAAGAGAGCTGATTTTTCCTGGTCCTAGTCACAGACACCCTTACAGTCTGAGACATTGACTGTCTGGATGTGTCACACTGCCTGAGTCATGAATTTCATAGAAAATAAATCTGTCAAATGCTATTAAAAACGAAGAGCCCAGGGTGGGCGATGTACATATGAGTTATTCAACTATTTGTATTTCATAGCTCTTGTGCTGAAGCTGCCCAGGATACCATACATTTTTCTCATTCTTGCATTACTCTCAGCTAACAAATTCCAGTTTGGTGTTCGTGAACACTAGGTAACCACTTAGGAACTCACAGATCTTAGAACTGTAGAATCATAGAATGGTACGGGTTGGAAGGGACCTTTAGAGATCATCTAGTCCAACCCCCCTGCAGAAGCAGGGCCACCTAGATAAGGTCACATAGGAACATGTCCAGGCGGGTCTTGAAGGAACATGTCCAAGGAAGGAGACTTCACACCCTCCCTGGGCAGCCTGTGCCAGGGCTCCCTCACCCTCACAGTGAAATAGTTTTTTCTTATGTTTAAGTGGAACTTTTTGTGTTCCAGCTTCATCCCATTACCCCTTGTCCTGTTGCTATCTACTATAGAAAAAAGAGATGCCCCAACCTCCTGACACACACCCTTTAGATATTTGTAAATGTTAATAAGATCTCCCCTCAATCTCCTCTTCTCCAGACTAAACAGCCCCAGTTCCTGCAGCCTTTCCCCATATGAAAGATGTTCCATACCCCTGATCATCTTGGTGGCATCTTAGATCATGAACTGTCATTTTATGATTTTAAGATCCCTATTAAACATTCCAAGTACATGGACCTTGCAGAAGAGCCTATGAGCTCCTGGAAAGGAGTAGAGCTTTGCTGTTGGTCTCCACTCTTTGTCTCAAACTCTGAGATGCAGAAAGATGGCTTTGTACCTCCAAACTGTAACAAATCACTTCTTGTAAGAAAGCAGCCCAGATCTTCCAAGATACATATGTAACTTCCACTCAACTGAAAGCCTAGATACCTCTATCCATCTGGAATGATACTAAATATTCACGTGATGAGCTCTCAAGCAGGGTAATTAGGCCAAGGGGAGGGGAGGGGAGGGGAGGGGAGGGGAGGGGAGGGGAGGGGAGGGGAGGGGAGGGGAGGGGAGGGGAGGGGGAGGGGAGGGAAGGGAAGGGAAGGGAAGGGAAGGGAAGGGAAGGGAAGGGAAGGGAAGGGAAGGGAAGGGAAGGGAAGGGAAGGGAAGGGAAGGGAAGGGAAGGGAAGAGAAGAGAAGAGAAGAGAAGAGAAGAGAAGAGAAGAGAAGAGAAGAGAAGAGAAGAGAAGAGAAGAGAAGAGAAGAGAAGAGAAGAGAAGAGAAGAGAAGAGAAGAGAAGAGAAGAGAAGAGGACTGAGAAGGGACCTCAGTTAATACTTAGAAGTATTTGAAAGGTGCATGACTATGGGATAGGGCAGCCCCTTTTTCTGTAGAGTCCAGTGATAGGACTAGGTGTAATGGACAAAAGCTGGAATACAAAAAGTTCCACTTAAACACAAGGAAAAACTTCTCTACTGTGAAGGTGATGGAGTACTGGCACAAGCTGCCCAGGGAGGTTGTAGAGTCCCGCCTGGACAGGTTCCTGAGTGACCTGATCTAGGTGGACCTGCTTTAGCAGAGATGTTGGACTAGATGATCTTTAGAGGCCCCTTCCAGCTCTTACCAGTCTGTGATTCTGTGATTCTGCAAAGCAGCAGAGGTCATCCATATATTACCAGAACATGGCCTATATTATCTGTGTGATTCCTGCAGTTTTCACCCTATGCCAACTCAAGTAGGAGTACTCAAAAGTCACTAACAAACACCACCTGAGAAAATTAAGGAGCAAAAAATGACAAACAGTTCAATACAACCTTCATAATAATCACATATTTTGAGATCATGCAGGAAAATGATGAATGAATGCTTTTTAAAATTTTGCTTGAGCAGTTTTTCCTTTCAGAAAACTATTTGCAACACAATAATGACAAAAGTAGAGGAGTAAACAGAAATATTTTATAAGGCTGATTACTTTTACAGGGCATATAATTTCATACTCACTTTATTTATCCAGAGTGAATTCAGTGTTTAAAAAGACTATTTGAGCCTATTTTTTGTTACTTGTATATGTTTTTGCAGAGGAGGTGACTTGTGCTTTGTCTTACTGACTCAAGAACAAGATCCTGCAATGCAACAGAAAAACGGCTTTTCTAATTTTGGCAGTTCATGAATCTTACAGGACACCAGCCCATACAGCAGTTTGGTTCTCTTTCTTTCTTTCCGGTGCTTTTTACACTTTCACTTTTTCACATCTTCTTTCAGGTCTTTTAAATACGCATGCAGGTGATGCAATGTCTGCTTTTGCTTTTCTGCTCTGTTTTTCCAGGATAATATAGGCATCTGACAGCTCATTCATGCTCTGTCTCTCTCTTCCCATAAACACAAAACATGCATAGAAGAGTAAGCATATACATACATATGTATAACGTACGGACATTTTTTTTCTCCTTCAAAATACAGGGAATCTCAAATGGCCTCAGACAATGCTATGTGGGCTGCTAAAGCCAGAACTGTTGCTGACAGAACACCTTTTGTCTAAGCCTACAAAATTATACCAGATGAACTCTGGGAAAAGTGTAATTGGTCTCATTCCCACCCAGAGAAGATTAATGCAGCTCAGTTCCTTTCAGCAAAAATAAGCTGCTTAACAGCAACTGATGCAGTGAATCAGCTTGCTTATTCACACTTTGTAGGTATGCACAGTAGCAGTGATGAGCTGGTTTGCCCAAAGAACCACTGGAAAGCCATGGCTGCCTGTGTCAGAATTCTAATTTCCTAAGCCAGCCTACTCCCTTAGACACCAGAAACAAACCTGTGCATTTTGTCATGGTTTCTTGCTGGTCCAGGTGCTGGTGGACCTCTCAGCTGTACAGGTGCATGAGCTGGTGGATGAATGTCCTTATGCAATTTCACATCTAGTTCTGCAGCTGCCACACCAACACCTCCTTGTCCACTCCATAAAGGTAAAGGAAGGCCACAACAGAGCCCTCCATCATAGCCACCTCCCCTCACTTGTCCTTGGCAAGCATCCTGAAATCGTGTTACAGCCACGGCAGCAGGAGCCTGATGTTTGGGTGGCTCTTGAAAGAGTCTGCCCAGATCCCAGGAGGGAAGCTGTCTATGTGAGCCCTGGGCATCAGCCCAGCTAGATGGTCTTCAGCAGATAACTCTGCAGGGATTGGGATGTCAAATATCAAATAATCATCCTCTGACCACATCAAGAGTGAGATGTCCATCATCACTGACCCACAGACAGGGCAACGTGCCTTCTGCCATGTGCAGCACAGTGTCCAGCCTAAGCAAAACTTGTGTCAGCAGGGTGACATATAGGCAGTTCTCTTCATTGGTACAGCAAATGGGGCAGCTCCACTCTCATCGGCCATGCTCTCTGTGTGCTATGGTCAGCTGGGGAGCACTGAGGGCAAGCAGCAGCTTCCTCAGAAGCAGCAGCAGCAGCAAGTCTCATATGCTGCAAAACAGACGGGCTCCTGTCCCTCACTGTCCTGCAGAGAGGAGGAAGAAGTGCCCAGGCTCCTGGAGAAGGACAGGCTCACAGCTCTCTGAGCCCTGCCACCTGCCCCACGGCCACCCCGGGGGACATTTCCCCGCTGCCTGGCTGCCTGAACCAGGCAGGGCCAGGAAAACACAGGCGATGGCTCTGGGACAAGCACTGAGAGCTGCCAATGGCAGCCCCCAAAGCACCACCCGGCACTGGCAGAAGCTTCACTCGACTCTCCAAGTCTCACAGGAGGACAAGCATGAGCCAGACTGGGCCAGAGCTCCTGTTTTCTTATGTCAAGACAAATCACCTCCCACTGGAGAAAACAGTTAATGGCCGCTGATGGAGGCTGAGGAGCAGCATGGGCAGAGCACAGGGGAAACCAGAGGAAACACCTGCACTCGCACACCCCTGGGTGCTAATCCACTCAGACATGTCATGGTGTAGAGATCCCCAGCTGGCAGGACAGACGCCCTGGAGGGATGAGGTTCTTAAAGCAGGAGCAGTCAGCCAAGGAGATATTCTTTGCCCTTGGACATCCTGTGGTTCATCACCTGCCTTCCTGATAGAAGCTGCTAGGCCACCAGGCCAGTTGTCCTCTCTATCCAAACAGTGGAGCCAAAAATAAAGTGTGTAGGGGTAAAAAGGTGTGGAACAGTGAAAGAACTTTTAAGATCATTCACTTGGCAAGATGAGTTACAAGAAATAATAGTTTCATCAGTGGCCACTTAACGTGAACTTGCTGTGCATCATCCCTAGGATGTGCAAATCCCTTTTCCAGGGCTGGTGGAGGCTGAGTGGTGGCCACTTCCTGCCCCAGGCTAGGTCTTGCTCCCTTCCCTTCTATCATCCTGGGGAGCTATATAGCTCACCTCAGTCCATCCAGCAGCAGAGATAGCAGCTGTCTAGGAGGACAGCACCTCCTCCTCCTCCATAACACAGGCAAGGTCCCCAGTGGTGGAAGCTTGAGCCTAAATATTAGGAAGTTTCCTCTCCTGGTGTGGTGCCTCCAGTTCTGTTATTGCTCATTGGTAACACCTCTAAGAGCAGACCTTGGCAAAACAGAGCTTTGTACACACCCGTCATGTTCTCCTCTACTAGTACCAAAAACTGATCTTCAATATCAGCCCGACCTTCTGAGAGAACACTCATCCTCATGCAAATCTTTCCACCTCCCTGCCACTGCAGCAAGTGACTCCACAACCCCTCCAAAAATCCCCCAGGCTCCAGACAGAATAGCACCCTTGGAAGTGATGAAAATCTTGAAGGGGGTTTTATCACCCTTGTTAACCTCAAATAGATTTGAAATCGCTGTCCCTTGCAGGTAAAGACTTAAACACATGTTCAGTAGCTTGATGAAATCATTCACTTTGTGATTTAGATACCGAGTCTTCAGTGCTGTCAGATTTGCTCATCACTATCTTTGCACACTCAATCAACCAACAGCTGACGTGTTGGATCCACATCTGTCAAACCGGGGAACAATGAGTTTATCTGTAAAATTTTTGGTAGCTGCCAGGAGGCCTCTGTGAGAAGAGATCATGGCCTGCCCTGTGCCAGACACAGATGGTTCCCAGTTGGCTCCAAAACAGTCACTGCAGGACACAGCAAAGCCCACCAGCCATGCTGATGGTGCCTCCAATATAGAGGGTAAAAAATGTCACAGGGTAGCTGTGGGAGAAGAAAGTAATACACGAAACAGCTGTGAGTCAGAGAAGGAGGCAGGGGGAAGTCCTCCAGAATCCAGCAGAGATATTCCCTGGCAGTGTGTGGTGCAGCCCACGAGGAGGCAGGTCCTGTCCCTGCAGCCCACAGAAGTCCATGGTGAAGCAGATATTGGCACTGCAGTCATGCCAGAGCAGGTAGAGATGCCCCGAGGAAAGCTACGGCCCACAGAGACCCCATGCAGAGCAGGTTTCTGGTAGGAACTACAGCATTGTTTAGGAGCAGGTTTTCTGTCAGGATTTGCGACCCTGTGGGAACACCTGCTGGAGCAGTCCATTCCTGAATGAGTGCACTCAGTAGAAAGTAGCTATGCTAAAGCAGAACAACAAGTGTAAGCAGGAAGGATGAAGGAGCAGCAGAGACAGGGAAGTCATTACGGACTGACCACAGCCCCGATTCCCTCCCCCTGTGCACAACTGGAGAGAAGGTAGTAGAAGGGTCAGGAAGAAGGAGTGAAATTGAGCCTGAGGTGAAGGAAGGGGAAAGTGGTTTTAATTTTGTCTTTGTTTCTCACCATCTTACTCCATCTTTCATTAGCAATAAATGAAATTAATTGTTCATCAGTCTATTGGGCCTGTGACAGTACTTGTTAAGCGATCTTCCTGTCTTTCTGTCAACCCATGAGCTTTCTCATCTGATTTTCTTGCCCACCATATGGAGGACGGGAAGCAAGTGGGTATCTGGCAGGCAGAGGTCAAACCCATCACTCATGGAGGTAGTAATGCAAGAGACAGAAGGCCACTTCCTGGTTCAGCCCTGGGGCCTACTGCTGTGAACACAATGCCCAAATCTGGAGCACAAGACCCTACCTGAGCCCTGTGCCTTGCACATTCATGCAGCAGAACATCTAGGGTGACTTGAGATGGGTGAACATTGCCTAAAGCAATGAGGTCAGGAGGAGCTGCTCCATTGTCAATACTATAGAAAAGACAGGCGTCTTCCAAGTATGTAGTGGTAGAGCATATAGAAGAGGAAAATACACTCCTTGAGAGCTGCACAGCAACAAGACAGAAGGCAGGAGGTGTAGACAGCAACACTGAAAACACAACAAAGGAAATTTGGAAAAAAACCCACGTGTTTCCTATGGAAATACTCAAACATAGAAGAGGTAGCACAGACAGGCCTCCAGCTTTGTGAATATTACAAACTGAACAAATCCTAACCAATCTGAGTGAGGCTGTCCCTGCTTTCAGTGAAGGCTGAAATCTGATGAGCTCCAGAGGTCCCTTCCAACTTAAGTAGTCCTGACAGCACAAATATCCAATAGTCTCTACTGGTAAGACACCTAAAACTGCAAGACCAATGTTCTGTTTGAAAGGTACACAGTTCACACGTTAAAACTGATTTTTAAAAAAGTCTTATTGCTTTATTTGCAATTTCATGTAGTTCACTTCTATAATACCGGAAGTCCTAAGGACAAGTCTATATAGAAATTGCTGACTACTTTTCAGCACACTATCATCTTAAATCAAATAGAATAAAATTAATGTAGAATTCAGCCTAAAAGCAATTTTTCCTCTGTCTAGGAAAAACAATCCCCATAAAATGCAATTTCTGGCTTTTGGTTTGGACTCCTTTTTTGTTCTAGACAAAACTTTGAAATACTCTATGGATATATTTTACATACTACAAGAATACACAATGGCTTTACGAAATTAGAACTTCCAAAGAGTCTTCTGAGAAACTTTACAAGTTATGTACTAGGAGTATTCTTTGACTTAAAAGTGCATACACATTCAAAGGTTTTAATACATTTCCCAGACATCTTTTTACACACACAAATCACACCAGGTGTTTTTCTTATTTCTAAAGGGAAAAAAAAAAAAGCAGTTAGAACATCACAATTTTAAGAAGTGTTCGGTGGAAAGTGTGCTACATTTTTTCTTCTGGGAAATCAAACCAAGAGGACGTGTTGACAAGACTCTTTGGCAGTCTTAGTATCAACGGTTGTCTCTCTGGACATTCTAGGAAGGAAATCCTGGGCGAAGGCAGTTGACTGGAAGGCGCTGCTGGTGCTTCTTGAACATAGCTGGTTACAGTTTCTGAATGAGGGCTGTTGCTGCTGGTATCCCCTACAATACTCCGATCTGCTGCTGTTTCTCGAAGCTCAAGATCAGCGTTTCTAATGTCATCATTTAAGTCCCCTTTTCTGGAAGGAATACCATGCTTTTTTGCTGCTCCTCCAGCTTCACCATCAACTCTGTAAACATCTCCACATCCTGTCCTTCCCAGAAAAGAAGATGGAGACTCATTTCCCCTCTCATTTATCCGAGTTGTGCCTGTCCAGGTAATATTCCTGTCACATTCGGTACTTTCTGCCTCCTTGCTACTATCGCTATCAATCGTAATCACCATTGGAGAAGAATGTGCAGAATTATTCACATGATGTCTCCGGTGTTTCTTCTTATGCTTTTTCTTTTTCTTTTTAAGATGTTTTGTTGTGTCTGTTGCCTTACCTTCATAGACTATTTCCACACTTGGACTTCTCACGTATTTTTTCTTTTTCTTACGCTTCGTCTCGCCGCTTGCCCGATTGTCTGAAAAGCTGTCTTCATTTTTGTAGCAGTCATTGAATTTTGAGCAAGTTTTCTTGGAGTCATTTTCTCTTTCTAGACTTGTGCTCTCCATTAATGTATTCTCCAAGTGGCGAGTTTTGTACTTCCTTTTTCCACCAGGTTTTTCACTTTTCATTCTGTCAGTCCCTCCAGAAGGGGTCCTTGACCGGTTGCTTGACCGGCTCCTTGACCTGCATCTTTCATAACAGTAATAATGTCTCTCATGAAGTCCTCTCTGGCCATGTGGATCTGTCCTTTCAATAAATGATCGTATCCTGTACTCTGGACTAGCAGTGTGCCTTGAATAGAGGGCATTGGACTGAGTTCTCCTCCTGGAAGACTCATAGCCATCTCCGAATGGCTTTCGACTGCAGAAAGCATAACCCCACTGGTATCTGTTTTGATAACTGTCTCTTACATAATAACGGTCACTGTCTCGGCTTCTCGATCTTCTGCCATGACCTTTGCTACGTGATCGTGATCTACTTACTTCTCTGGACAGTGTGCTCTCACGACTTAGAGAGACTTTACTGTCATGAACCCTTGACCTCCTGCTTCTTCTTTTGCTCCTGTGTTTGCTGCTGTCTCTGCTTCTTGATCGTCTTTTTTTAGGCTGGCTCTTGCTCCGATGCTTCCTCCTAGACCGATGGCCATGACTACCTCGACTGTTCCGTGAACAAGACCGTGGGCTCCTGGACTTCCTCTTTCTTGACAACCTGTGACTCCAAGGGAAGCATACTGTGTCACTCCCTGGAGAGACACTCCAGCTCAAGTCCCGTGGAGACAGACTTTTGATCTTACATTTGCTCTTCGTATCATCTTTTGACTCTGTCTTCTCAACTGCAGGAGATAAGCAGCTTCTGCAACTACCTACATCCTCCTTATATGTGGGGGAATGTGGTGATAAACTCCTGCTTGGTTCACTGTCACTCCAGTTGCGACACTGGATTGGTTGCTGTTTCTTTGTATCTTCCTTTTTCTCTTCCCTGATGGACTCCTCAGAGTCCGAGGACAGCTCAACCACTTCTGGTGTCCTCTCAGCTAATGGCTTAACATACCCAACAATAACACAATTGTCTGAGGAAGAGTCACTGCTGTTTGAGTCGGTGTTAGCCTGGGGCTGAGTCTGCAGTTTGGTCCTTTGATTCTTTGTAGCTGAGCCCTCATCTGAACTTCCTGATGTCTCCAGAGGAGAAGCTATGGTTGCATGAACCTCTTCTGAAATGGAATAGGAAGGCCCTGGAGTTTCATCGTCCCAGGGGGCCTGACCAAGACCAGTCACAGATAAACTGTTATCTGTCCCTGGAGGATATGCCATATCCGGAGATATTGTAATAACTGACGAGTCTGAGCGGCTTGCTTCATCATATGATGGAGCAGGACAGTCATAATTGGCATGTTGATCATATGCTTCTAAGTTAAAAGGACAACGGGCAAAACTGATGAATTCATGTAAAAAGTGTTCTGTCCGATTCAGCAAAAACGGCTTTAAATCATCAGCAAAGGCCTGACTTTCTAGATCATACCTAGTCACGGTGCTCATGATCATGTGCTGCACAATATTAACCAAAGATCCACGAGCACCAAACAGGACTGTAAGCTCTCGCTTCAACCAAGGAACCAATCTGTGAAGGCAAGCAGGGTTGCGGCGGAAAAACTCTGCTGAAATGTCTCGATAGCGGCCGCCATCCTGAATACTGCGAATACGCACCCCAGTCCGGTACAGAGCCCTGCGGAAGTTGATCATGTCCTCCTCTTGAATCTGTCGCAGAGACCTGCCCTCAGCACTCGCTTGTCTCCTTGAGGCCAGCCTCCTCATCATCTGCTGAATCTCTCCATGCCTCTGCTGTACTGGCTCACTTGACAGCCCTTCAAACAATATCCCATTATCCAGAGGGTACAGCGTCCTTCGAGAAGGGGAATTGCCAGTCCGTCGTTCCCCTGTTAAGGTGGTGCGGTAACGAAACCTCCGGCCATCAGGGCTCGCGAAAGAGCTGGTTTCTGAAGGGCTGAGTACGTACTCCTTAAAGTCATCTTCAGCACGAATTGTATGGAAGATGGAAAAAAAGGGTTGCTTGCAGAGAGGACATTCTGCTTTGTTCTTTGACCACTCTTGGACACAGCTGAAACAGAATCTATGCAAGCAGCGGTCTAGATATGCAACGTTGTCAAATCTATCAAGGCAGATAGGGCATTTGGAGTCAGGAGACGCATCTGTTGGCAGCTTGCTGGTGCCAGCTTTTGGTGAAAAGTGGCCATCTCCTGAAAACTCATTATCTCCTGAAGTCATGCCCTACAAAAGAAAGAAACAAAAGATCACTGCTATCTCAGAGGGACAAAAACATTGAAAGTCTAGATACAGAAAACTGGATCAGCTTTGTTTACAGTTAGAAGGCCCAGCAGTTGCACTAAGGGAATACCAAAGAGATAGCACAACCTGGCTCTTCAGTGTTGTAAGTTTTACACAGAGTTTGAATCATGCTGGCATACATGAAGGTGTAGTGTTTTTTTGCCTGGGTCAGGTTTTGGTGAGGGTGGGGGGCTACAGGGGTGGATTCTTTAGACAAAGAAGCTTACCTTGTACCTGTTAGGGCTAGTGCCAGTCAATTCTAAGATGGACCCACCGCTGACCAAAGCCTGGCCAATTAGTGATTGAGATAACACCCCTGTGATTAATGTTTTTGAGAAGGGGAAGATGTTGCTGGCCAGATGATAAACAGCAGCAGCAGTTACAGGGAGTGAGAATGTGAAAACATCTAAACAGACACCAAAGTCTGTGTAGAAGGAGAGGGAGGAGGGTGCTTAGGCCCTGGAAGAAAGACTCCCCTATGATATGCCGTGAGGACCACGGTGAGGCAGCTGTGCCCCTGCAGCCCATGGAGGCCACTGGGAAGCAGAGATTCACTCACTGGGGCCCATGCTGGAGCAGGTGGATGTCTGAAGGAGGTTGTGACTCCGTGGGAAGCTCACCCTGGAGCAAGTTCCTAGCAGGACCTGGGAGTCTGTGGGGAGAGAGGTGCCCACACCAGAGTAGGTTTGCTGTCAGGACTTGTGATCCTGTGAGGGACTCAGGCTGGAGCAGTTGGTACCTGAAGGACTGTTCTCCCGGTGGATGACCCACGTTGGGACAGGGTGTGAGAAGCTGCCCCCGTGGGAGGCCCCATGCTGGAGCAGTTTGTGAGAAGCTGCAGTCCATGGGAAGGACCCACGCTGGAGAAGTTCATGAGGGACTGTCTCCTGTGGGAGGGACCCCACAGTGTAGCAGTGTGAAGTGTAAGGAAGCCTCCCCCT
The DNA here is from genome assembly GCF_028858725.1 of Colius striatus. Lineage (NCBI taxonomy): Eukaryota > Metazoa > Chordata > Aves > Coliiformes > Coliidae > Colius > Colius striatus. The sequence goes on along the minus strand of NC_084790.1, from coordinate 17,807,524 downwards.
GAGAAGAAGCAGCAGCAAAGTCCATCTGTAATGAACTGACTGTAACCCCCCATGTCCCATCTCCCGCACCATTTGGGGGAAAGGAAGGAGAGTCCTGAGAAGAAGGATAGGGGAAGGGAGGTGTTTTAAGTTTTATTTCTCATCATCCTGCTCTGTTCTGATTGTTCATTAATAAATCAAACCTTTTTCTCCCCAAGCTAAGTCTATTTTGCCCATGATGCTAATTGCTGAGCGACTTCTCCATTCTTACCTCAACTCACAAACCTCTCGTTATATTTCTCTCTCTCCTGTCCAGTTTAGGTGGGGTAGTGATAGAACAACATGGTGGACACCTGGCACCTGGCCAGGGCTAAACTACCACAGCTATGAGTGGATCTCTGCTCCCTGCTGGCCTCCATGGACTGCAGGGGCACAGCTGCCTCACCATGGTCCTCACCACAGGTCACAGGGGAGTCTTTTAGGGCCTAAGCACCCTCTTTCTCCACTGACTTTGGTGTCTATGGAGATGCTTTCACATTCTCACTCCCTGTTGCTGCTGCAGTTTAGCAACTGCACAACAACTACTTCTCTTTTTCAAATTCATTAGTCACAGCAAACATCACCTCCATCACTAATTGGCCAGGCCTGGGTCAGCAGTGGGTCCATCTTAGAACAGACTGGCCCTAACCCTCTCAGTTACAGGGGAAGCTTCTGGTAGATATTTGTTTAAAAAAGCCATCCCTGTGGCTCCCACCACTACCAAAAACCTGGCCTGGGTAAAACCACTACAGAAGGTAACAGGCAGGATTCTGTGTTCTTTCCCACTAAAAAATAACCACTTTGACATGGTCAGTAAGTTTGTGATTAACATGGTAACCCCTGAAATCACAGAATGGTAGGGGTTGGAAGAGACATCTATAGATCATCTAGTCGAAATCCTCCACTAAAGCCGGTCCACTTCAACCAGGTCACACAGGAATGTGTCCAGGTGGGTTTGAAAACCTCCAGAGAAGAAGACTCCACACCCTCCCTGGGCAGCCTGTGCCAGGGCTCCCTCACCCTTTCCCGTTAAGTGGAAATTTTGTGTTCCACCTTATGTCCATTCCAAAAGAGACTAGTGTTTACACATGAAAAAATGAGCACTGATAGCTCTGTTCCTTAAGAGTTAAACCAAGTAATTGCACTTGGTGCAATTATGAAACTATGAGTTTCTAAGCTTTGACCGACTTGTCCTGCTCCTGTACCCTCCTCCCATACTTTGCTGGGCCCCTGCGCTGGGCCACACATGGCTTGTTGGACTAGACAGTCTCTAGAGAATTATTCCAGCCTGGATTAGCTTTTGTTTCCATGACTGACACAGAAGCAGCCAGGTGTCACTCCTACCCCCACCGTCGGGTACGGGCTGCCTTTGTGTCCAGTTGGGCTGCCAAGCTCGGTCATCGAGAAGTCGATCAGACACTTTGGGTATCGACATTTTCCTAAGCATAGTGATTCGGTGAAAATATGTCGCCATGCTACAGCTCACCGGCCCACCGTTCGCAGCACGGGATCACGGAGGGCGTGGCGTGCCGACAGCCCGAACACATGCACAGGGACACACGTCGAGACGTCACGAGCCCCCGCAGGCCCGGGGTAGGGGGATCGCGCCGCCCGGTGCCGCGCCGCCCGGTGCCACGCTGCCCGCCCTTCCGCTCGCCTTCCCCCGGGAAGAGTCCGCTGCGACACCGCCCGCCCACGCCCGCCGCTCGCACTCACGGCTGCCGGGCCCTCGCTCCTCGCGCGGGCCGGGGCTGCGGCCGCCTTCAGCCGGTCGTGGCGCGTCCGGCAGCGCCCGCCGCCAGAGGCCTCCCGCCGCTCCTCGCCTGGTGTGCGGCGGCGGCGCCGAGCCGCGTCCGCCGGGCGCCGCAGCGGCTCCGCCATGGCAGCGAGCGCGGCGTTGCCACGGGAACGGCCGCCCCCCCCCCCCCCCCCCCGCCGGCCAGTGCCGCGCTGCCTGCCGGGGCCGCGATCGGGATCGGGACCGGAACGCAGCCGCTGCTCCCTGTTGTCACTTCCGCTCGCGGCGGAGGCGGTGTGACGCGTGAGCTGGAGGAGGGGCTACCGCCGCCATCGCCGACGCTGCCATGGCTCCGCCGGTGCCCGCCACCCGCGACCCGCGCCCACTCTGCCGCCTGGTGCGTGCCGCGGCCGGCGGGGGTGGGCAGCCTCGGGTGTGCCGCTCGGGGAAGCGGGGTAGGCCGCCCGTCCCGCGGGCAGCAGGGCTGGGTGTGCCTCTCGCTGCTCGTGAGACACCGGGACCTGGTGGAAAACAGCGGGGTGGGGGAGGCTGGAAGGAGTCCGCCGATGCGGCTGTCGCCAATGTGCTTTGTCCCGCAGGCGCTGGCAGCCGTCGTGCTGCTTTCCTGGGGCTTCGTTCTGTACGGGGCACGGGTCGTTGCCCAGCGGCAATTGGAAAGCGAGCTCCTGGCCCAGGGCTTGCCCTAGGCAGTGGCAGAGCCCGTGGGACACCGAGGGGAGCTTGGTGTTACCGAAGGCACAGAGGAACGCGGTGGAAGGCTTGAGGGGTCTCCTAGTCAGTAGAGCAAATAAAACATTGATAGCTTTTAGGGAAAAGAAGGAAAATAAAGCATAAACAGTTATTAGGAGAAGAAAAATGATCTTTCCTTAGTGATTTGTACTATATGTGTCTGAGATGCACACACACCCATATATGCAAAAACCACACTGATTGGCAAGCCCCACAGCCAGTCTCAGCATGTACATTTAGTGCTGCTAGGCAGGACTTGCATAAAACACTAGCAGAGACAGCCGTGTCCCTTTTCTTCATTACAGCAGGAAGAATTGAAGTTCACTGGTGAAAGCACATACGGGTTCATGAATACCCTGTGTACCAGCACAGCCCTTCTATCCGTCTGATAACCCAGCTTCATATCTTGGACCCTCTTACTCCTATGCACCAGCTAGTCAAGCTGCCTGCTCACGGGCATACATGGGAGCATGCGCTGATACACTTACCCACCAGGTGCCACATTGGCAAATCTCCCTAGACACCAGCATGGACCCATGCCTCACCCTGCCAGGACCCAGGGCTTCCTGCTAACTTGATAGTCCACCTTCAAGTTTGTTAAAGAGTTCTATCCCCACACCCAGCGCTTTTCCCTGGTGTTTTGGGCAGATGCAGCCACTTTGGCTCCCCAGCAGGCAGCACCAGGCGTGTGGGCTGTGAGCTCCAGCTCTGCTTCATGTGCTGGTGCCCAGACTTTCTCACTCACAGTAGCTGCATCTGGGGCACTCTGTCACTTTCACCCTTCGCTGCACCAAGACCCTTACCCACTCCCATCGCTAGCACAGCAGTAGGCATCTGTATCCAAAATAGACCTACTTGGTCGACTTCTTAAGTGTTGTATGCATGTATTTACTCTTAAGCAAGGTGGGATCCTCTTGGAGAGTCCATCTCTTAACTTTCAGAGTCACTGAAATGGGAAGGTGGAAGATGCCCCAGGCTCTTCAGAAGGGGATTTTCCTTTATGAGCTGACAAGAGGCAATTCTGGAATTTAAATGGATCTGTTTTGGGGTTCTGATCTTCTATGCAGCTGGGAAGACAAGAAAGTCTTGTGTCTTCCTCTCCCACAGCCCACACAGCCTGGAAGCACCTCATCCTACCCACAGACCTCTCGAGGCTGGGAAAAAGTCTTCCCCTGGGGAAGGCCATCCCTGCTTCCTGGTCTCTGGGGTCCTCTAGGGTCCCTTGGTCAGGGGCAAGGGTTTTCCTCACTGGCAGCTTGGGAGTGAGAGTGTGGAGGAGCCTTGGTTTCATGTCCTGAGCAGCAGCCATGCGACTGGCAGTGCTCAAGCTGCTCACAGACACACAGTCCCTGGGTGGGGGGATAACCTCCACTCACCTCTGACTCTCCCTGGCACCAGGGACTGCCTCCTGGGCATGGCAGCAACAGCTGCTCCAGGGAAGGAGGGAAGCGTGAGCCTCAGGCTCTCTGATTCCTGGCTTATTTTAGTGTCTTCACGTTAGTTGCATCACCCTGCAAACACGTGACAATTGCCGCAGACCCCAGCAGCACCCCTGCAAGGTTTCTGTGCTGACAAAGAGACTCTCCACATCTCCACTGACTTTCTCTGAGCCAAACCACGTATTAGAAACAGCCTCTGACCGTAAGCTTCCCCGCCTTCCCTGTGGGTGCCACTGCTGGCACACACCTGCAGGCAGGCAGGTATCAGTCACTGCAGGGTTTCTGGCAGCTCCAAGTAACATTTGGCAGCCGCTTCAAAGGAGATCATCCATTCTGACTCCTGTTTTTCTGGGTAAGCATGTGTTTGTAATCACCTATTCTGCTGGTTTACCTGCGAGCTGCCACGAGATGGCAAAATACTCCCAGCATCACTCTCCAGTCTGCTTGCCAGCAGCAACGCAGCAGCACTGGCCGAGTTCTCCCTTCTGGATAGCTGCTCCTCGGCCTGCCTTTTCAACAGCCTCCGGAGGACCAAGAGCAGCCAGTTCTCTCTGGTCTCCCGAAGTCCAAGGCAGAGCCCGCGACAGCTTACAACTGAGGTCAAACGTCCAAAAATGTCCCTGCTGCTGACAAGGACCTCACACAGTGAAGCAAGGAGGCAGAAAGAGAACTTGTGGGTTTTTTTCTTTTGTGGGTTTTTTTTTTTGATGGCATTGTCCTTAGCTGAGACAACCATGTGATGTTTCTGCAGCTATTAAGAGAACTGAGAGTCCAAAGAGCCTTTTTTTTTTCCCCCTCTGCCCTGCCCTGACTATTCTCCTTCCTCACTCTCAGAATTACAGAATGGGAGGGGTTTGGAAGAGACCTAAAGATCATCTAATCCAACCTCCCTACTCAAGCAGGACCACCTAGATCAGGTCACACAGGAACATATCCAGGCAGGTTTTGAAAAGCTCCAGAGAAGGAGACTCCACAACCTCCCTGGGCAGCCTGTGCCAGGGCTCCTTCACCCCTTCAGTAAAGAAGCTTTTCTGTGTGTTTAAGTGGAACTTTTTTGAGTTCCAGCTTTTCTCTGTTATCCCTTTTCTTGTCATTTGAGACAACAGAAAAAAGTGCTGCCCCATCTTCTTGACATACATCTTTTAGGTATTTATTTGTGTTAACAAGATCCCCCCTCAGTCTCCTCTTTTCCAGACTAAACAGCCCCGGTTTCCGCAGCCTTTCCTCATAAGGAAGATGTTCCATACCCCTGATCATCTTGGTGGCCCTGCACTGGACTTTCTCCAGAAGTTCCCTGTCCCTCTTGAGCTGAGGAGCCCAGAACTGGACACAGGACTCCAGATGAGGCCTCACCAGGGCAGAGGAGAGAGGGAGCAGAACCTCCCTCAACTTGCTGCTCACACTCTTCTCGATGCATCCCAGGATGCCATTGGCCTTCTTTGGCCATGAGGGCACATTGCTGGCTCATGTTCAGTTTATTATCAACCAGCACTCCCAGGTCTCTTTTTGCAGAGCTGCTCTCCAGCAGTTTGACCCCCAGCCTGTACTGGTGCATGGGGTTGTTCCTTCCCAGCTGCAGGACTCTGCACTTGTCCTTGTTGAACCTCATCAGGTTCCTCTCTGCCCAACTCTCAAGCCAGTTGAGATCCCACTGAATGGCAGCACAGCCTTCTGGGGAATCAGCCAGTCCTCCCAGTTTGGTGTCATCAGCCGACTTTCTGAGGATACACTCTATCCTCTCATCCAGGTCATTGAGGATGTTGAACAAGACTGGCCCCAGAACTGATCCCTGTGGAACTCCACTGGCCACAGGCCTCCAACTCAACTCAGTACCAGTGATCACCACCCTCGGGGTTCTATCATACAGCCAGTTCTCAATCCAAATCACCATCCACTCATCCAACCCACACTGCCTATGGTTTGCTATGAGTATGTTATGGGAGATGGTGTCAAAAGCCATGCAGAAGGTAAGATGACATCCACTATCATCTACCCTCATCTATCCTTTTTTCCCCTTCATTTTTAAGTCTGTTTAAAATAAAGCATAGCTCTGATGAGCAAGGCTGGCTTATGAGTCTCGAAGTGGTTTGTTTGTTTGTTTAGGTTCCAGGGGGGTGTTTGGAAAAATTATTACTAGCATGCTTTTCATTAGCATAGCTAAGAGGACTTTTGTTTAATGAAATGATTAATTGATTCAGCCAGGTATGCAACCACATTAACAGCTGCTTCAACAGATACAAAAGATTTGCCTAGAAATAGGACCTTGCCTCACTAACATGAGACAGTACCCATGGATACACGTTAATTATTAGGTTGATAAGCATAAATAAAGAAAGCTTATGTTGTAGCTGAATTATTTAATGAAGGCTTTTGAAAACAGTCAAAAACAGAAACAAAATAATTAGCCAGGCAACTGTGGGCTACATTCAGCTTTAAATTGCTTTAACATGATGACGATAATAAATTTCTCCCAAATTATACCACCAGGGAAGTTGGAACACAATCACTTTATTCCTGCATTACACACTGTTTGAAAATGAACTCTGTACATTCAAACTAGAGTTTGACAGAGATCTATGCCTTCTTAACAATAATTATATGCTTTCATTATCCTCTCTATTATTTATGCAATACCACCTGTAACCTAAAAGATGTACAAATCTGTATAAATACAGATTTTGGTACACACAAGTTCATGGTAAATGGGAGCCTAATAATATTTTAAAATCTCAATGGTGACCAGATGTAAAATGCTCGTAAACCTGAAGACAGTACTTCAGGCTACAAGTGGCACCCAGATCAGCACACCAGAAAGAAAAAAACTAGAAATGCTGTGGTGAAAGAGGAACAAAGATGTATACATGGCATGAGACACAGAAGGAAAAGGGTAGGACAGAAATACAGAAAAGCAGAAGGCAACACTGAGCCCAAAGGAGGCTGACATGTAAGACCCAAAGGACATTACCAGTACCTTGTGATTAGGAACACTGAACAGACCTAGGACCCATTTGCCTGAGATAAGGCTCTGCCAAAAATCCCAGAAGAGTTTGGACAGATAGGCTTCAGTTCCCTATCTGCAAATATAGGCTATGAGTTTTCTTGCTACGTTGTCACTTCAGCTCTCCTCTGCTGTTTGCTGCAGGCATCTGCTATCACTCACCCCACACTTTGAGCTCCTGAAATGTTTCTGTGGAAAGGAACACCTGTATCTGAATAGAATTCAATGCTAGGGGATCTTGTCTTGCTGTCCGAGGCTCGACAAGGCTGTGTAACACACAAATGCGAGCAACTAGGTGAAACAAAAGTGTACAAAACCTTTGCAGAAGCCAGACGGCAGTGTCGGCACATGCTTTAAGGCACAGGCAAAGCTACTGCCTCTGTTTTTCACCATGGGCTCTAATTCTGGATCCTCTGTTTACAGGAAACAGTTTTGGACCTTTTTTTTTTGTCACCTGAGTAAAAAAAATGGCTTAGCATCTCTGAAACTTTAGCCTTAAGACCAACAACTATAAAAGCAGTACTCAATTCAGAGGGGAAAGCAACAGCTAAAAAGAGTTAAGCAGAGTTCTCAAAGCAGAAATAACATTTCTTTTTTTTTATTAGTAGCTCCTATGTAACCTGATCTAGGTAGACCTGCTTCTGCAGGGGGTGTTGGACTAGATAATCTCTAAACATCCCTTTCAACCACTATCATTCTATGATTCTATGATTTTTCCCTCATAATTTACATTCCTGCATGTCCATCGGTCATCGGTGGCACAGCACCAAATGACCTTGTCACTAAAAGGAAGCTGCAGTTTTTGAAATGGCTCTTTACATTGAAATGAGATAAAAAGAGAGGTGGAGGGCTCTGTCACAGATACTAGAAGAGACAAATGGTTAAAAAGATAAAAAACTTCAAAGACCGTATGTTGCCCCAAGCAGCCTTTAATGAATTTTACTGTGGTTCAGGGAGTCTGGTTTGCTTTTAATGGTTCATTTGGCAAGTTGTTGCTGCAGCAATTTCTAATAATAAGGTTACAATAATCTTTTTAATGGGGTACAGTGTTGTGACTATACAGTATTGCCCTAAAACTGATTCCTGGACTTGGTAAGATGGAAAAAACATGTTCCTTTAGTTCTTCCTCTGTGGCACACATCAAACGGAAGCACAAGAGGATAACAGTCACTCCAAGGAAAAGCAGAAAGAATTCTCTCCCAGTCAGATAAAGATTACTTTGAAACAATAATAGCAGCTGAGAGCACAACAGTGCCAGTAGTTAGGGAGAGCTTTTACTTCCTTCGCACTTTGAGTATTACTGATAACAGTCAGTAAGACAACATATTTTTACCCAATATGCTAGTTTCCTGTTAGAGTTATTTTCCTAGTCCTCTATTCAAAATGATATTTTTACTCTACCCTAGTGCTGATTCAAGTAGCAAAGTAGTAAGAATTACTAAAATAAGAAAATTAGGAACTTTAACCGAGACTAAATAAATATTAGTTTTCATCATGAACAAAAAGCTCCATGCCAGCAATAGAGTCCAGGAGGAAAAAAGGTTTAAACCCAAACCCTTGAAATAATTTTCTAGCTACGCAGCTTAATCACTAGACTCATAGAATGGTACGGGGTTGGAAGAGACTTTTAGAGATCATCTAGTCCAATCCCTCTGCAGAAGCAGGTTCACCTAGATCAGGTCGCATAGGAACATGTCCAGGCAGGTTTTGAAGACCTCCAAGGAAGGAGACTCCACAACCCCTCTGGGCAGCCTATGCCAGGGCTCCCTCACCTGAACAGTGAAATAGTTTTTTCTTATATTTAAGTGGAACTTTTTGTGTTTCAGCTTCATCCCATTACCCCTTGTCCTGTTGTTAGATACAACAGAAAAAAGGGATGCCCCAACCTCCTGACACCCACCATTTAGATATTTGTAAATGTTAATAAGATCTCCCCTCAACTTCCTCTTCTCCAGACTAAACAGCCCCGGTTTCCGCAGCCTTTCCTTGTAAGGAAGATGTTCCAGTCCCCTGATCATCTTGGTGGCCCTGCGCTGGACTTTCTCCAGAAGTTCCCTGTCCCTCTTGAGCTGGGGAGCCCAGAACTGGACACAGGACTCCAGATGAGGCCTCACCAGGGCAGAGGAGAGAGGGAGCAGAACCTTCCTCAACCTGCTGGCCACACTCTTCTTGATGCATCCCAGGATGCCATTGGCCTTCTTTGGCCACGAGGGCACATTGCTGGCTCATGCTCAGTCTATTATCAACCAGGACTCCCAGGTCTCTTTTTGCAGAGCAGCTCTCCAGCAGGTCAATCCCCAGCCTGTACTGGTGCATGGGGTTGTTCCTTCCCAGCTGCAGGACTCTGCACTTGTCCTTGTTGAACCTCATCAGGTTCCTCTCTGCCCAACTCTCAAGCTGGTCGAGATCCCGCTGAATGGCAGCACAGCCTCTGGGGAATCAGCCAGTCCTCCCAGTTTGGTGTCATCAGCCGACTTGCTGAGGGTACACTCTGTCTCCTCATCCAGGTCGTTGATGAAGATGTTGAACAAGACTGGCCCCAGAACTGATCCCTGTGGAACTCCACTGGCCACAGGCCTCCAACTCGATTCCATGCCACTGATCACCACCCTTGGGGTTCTGTCATACAGCCAGCTCTCAATGCACCTCACCATTCACTCATCCAACCCACAGTGCCTGAGCTTTCTGATGAGGATGTTATGGGAGACAGTGTCAAAAGCTTTGCTGAAGTCAAGGGTCAAGGTAGATGACATCCGCTTCTCTCCCCTCATCTGGCCAGCCAGTTATGCACTCATAGAAGGATATCAGGTTGGTCAAACAGGATTTCCCCTTGGTGAATCCATCTTTTCCTTCATATGTTCAGTGATAACATTCAGGATGAGTTGTTCCATCCCCTTTCCAGGGATGGAGGTGAGGCTGACTGTCCTGTAGTTTCCTGGGTCATCCTTCCTGCCCTTTTTGCAGACTGGGGTGACATTGGCCTTTCTCCAGTCCTCAGACACCTTGCCTGTCCTTCATGATTGTTCAAAAATGATGGAGTGGCTTAGCAATCACATCATCCAGCTCCCTCAGCACTCTAGGATGCATCCCATTAAGACCCATAGACTCATGAGCCTTAGGCTTGGCCAAGAAGCCTTTAACCTCTTCCTCTTCCACCCAGGGCAAGTCCTCTGCTGTCCTTGCCATCTTATTATCCTTACTGGACTGGGCCTCCCGAGGGCCGGCCTTGGCTGTAATGACTGAAGCAAAGAAGGCATTCAGTACTTTGGCCTTCTCTGTATCCTCGGTCACCAGGGCACCCTCAGCATTTAGCAGCGGGCCCACATTCCCCCGTATCATCTTTCTGCTGCTGATATACTTGAAAAATGCCTTATTACTAACCATACTTTATCTCTTTTCATCAGCCACTGTCATCCTGCTGTCACTCCACATTTCTACAGAGGCTCTCAAGTACAGGATAACACATTCAGTCTTCTATAGTGTTATTTTTCAGATATAACAGTGGGTGAACAATACAATTCACAGTAAGTATAAATGCCTAATGCAAGAAAGATATATTTGTAGCACAGGAAAAGGAATTGAAAGGAGACTTCCTCATGGAGATTAAATCCCACATCCATACAAAAATCTCATCATGACTTGGGGCAAATAATCCTATCAAAGTCACTGGAAGTATGCAATTTTAAAAATCGTGCTCTGTGTAAATATCTGCAGTAGGCTTCAGGTAAGCAGCAGACATGAAGCTTTCTATGACCTTTATAGTTGTCCTCAGTGATTTCTAGAGGGCTATTCACATACAAAAGAATGTGCTGCATTTCCTGAATTAGGACATAAAGCCAATTAATTCAGTCTTAACTGCAAACAAACTGCAGACTAAAATCCTCACAAGGCTACTAGTTATTAATCTGTATTTATGTATCACTTTGTTATATGTTCTAATTGAGTATCTTAAATTCATATACCATACCCTCAGACGAAAGGGGTGAGATTTACCCACATACTATATTTCTTCAAGAAGGGCTAGCACCCTAACGCATAGAATAGCATGTAGCAGTGGGCACTGAGGTCCTGGCAGCATGCAGAATTCAGCTGGTCTCTGCCTGCAGCAAACCTGCTTCAAAGTAAATTTTTGGGGTACTTGTATTCCAAAAGTTTGTAGACCACAAATTTGCATATGAATGTATTTTGCCATTATCATCTCATCACCGATTAAAACAAGAAACTCTATCATTTAAATCCCCATCACTGATTAAAAGAAGAAAGTCTGTGACTTAAATAAATAACCTTTGGTATTATCAATCTCTCTTTTCCAGAGAAGAAAAGAAGCTGTTTGGATATTTCACCTCCACAGAACTAAACTAAGCAATTACGACAATGATGACAATCTTCATGATGGTGCTTTGCTTCAGACATGCAGCATCCAGCCACAGGCTACAGATTTTACTGGCTGCAACCAGGAAGATTTTGTCCAAATATAGAACTGAGAGATTTGACCTAGTGATAAGTGTCAGCTTAATAATAAACCACTCCTCAAATAATTTCAGTTCATTAGGCCTTGATCCAAAGTCCAGTGCAGGTAACGACTTCAAGGAGGTCTGTCAGCACTGTTGTGCAAGGGCACATGTAATTCCAGCACTGAGATAGCAGAAGGTAGCATACACCCATGGTGTTTACAGTCTATGTAGAACTGCTGCAAAAAGAAGTGAAGGGAAATACAGTCACGCCTGTTTCCCTGCCTATGAGCTGAAGACAGAAGAGCAGGTAAGAAAGTTGTGTGTGCTCACAGGCAAGCTGAGAGCTAGCAACCAATCAATGTCCTCTAGAGGGCTCCATGCCAGAGCATCTTTTCAGGCCCAGATCTGGTTATAAGAAGCTTTAAAAATACAGATAACATTTTGTAGTATGCAGCCTTTAAAAAAAACAGCTAACATTTCTACAGTGTCCATCAAGGGGTGAAGAACAAGCTGGAACACATTAAATTCCACTTAAACACAAGGAAAACCTTCTTTACCGAAAGGGTGAGGGAGCCCTGGCGCAGGCTGCCCACAGCGAGAGTGTGGAGTCTCCTTCTCTGGAGCTTTTCAAAACCTGCCTGGACACATTCCTGTGTGACCTGATCTACATGGGCCTACTTTAGCAGGAGGGTTGGACTACATGATGTATAGATGTCCCTTCCAACTCATACCATTCCATGATTCTATATATGCTTTTTAACAAAGCCTTGTGAAACTCTGCTGAAACAGTCACAGCTGTGATGGGAACAGTGGGCTACAAATGGATAACAGTGGAGGAATGCAGAGATTAATGGAAAAAAAACCTCTGCAGTGTCACAGTGGACTGCCCCAGATTGAAAGGCACTGAGTCTGATGTTTAAATACCTGAGGCAAGAGTTATTTGATGGAAACCACTGGAAGAATGACTAAGCAGGGACATCAGCCACTCACAGATGATTGATTTGCATCTTTCCTCACAGAGATTGTTTCTTTCTGAATGGTCTATTAATTCTTCCTTCCAGCAAAGGGAAAAAAAAAAAAACACAAGAAATAATAATGCACAGTTGATTTTGTTTCTGGAGAAAAAGAAAGGCTTTACAATAAATATTAGCACAGAGTTCATAATTCAGAAACAGCTATTTTATTACTTTTCCAGATACAACAGAGTATATGAATACATATTTGCACAAAGTTTATGTACAAGTAGGTCATTTAATATGCTTTAAAAAGTGATTATATCTTAGATCTCCATTCATTTGACTGGATAATAAATACAACTTTAAATTTTCTCAAAATAGTACAAGCTCAGAAAAACACAATTTCCTAACACAGATCTCTTTTCATTCTTCAGTATAAACTCTTGACTCTATTTTCTGTGCAAGATTCACACACAGTCTGTGGTATATTGATTGCTCTGAAAATTTTTGTTTAGTTAAATTCAGATTAGGAAGTCTTTATCCAACAGGAAGAAGGATATATAACTAGATCTCAAAACAGCTTCATAATGCAACCTGTCATTGGCCAACATATCTCTCACAGCCACATTAATGCTGATAAGTACTAATTGACTCCTTCTGGGAAAGAGTGCCAAATACTCACTTGAAGAATGCATACTCCTAGTTTGCGAAACAATTTTAGAAATAGCTGAGTAAGACTCCTCTATTATTGCTTGATAAGCATATGCTCTTCTGTCACTTCTTTTGAGTCAAGTATACCTCACCTGTGTTGTTTTTTGCTGTTGAAGTAAGATAATAAAACTGTAGGTGACACTTTAGAAGGCTACAAAACTTCAGTGCTGAATTAAACGGACAATGTCAAGTGCTAACTAAAAATGAGTTACAATTAGTTTTCCAAGACAGCAAGCTATGCCTGCAGCCTGCTGATAATTTACATTTTCACTATCACATTTTTCACTGAAAGAAATGCTCCTTTCCCAGTTAGTGTTGTGTGAAAGGCCCAAATGAAGAAAGAGTAAGACTGATGATATGCATATGAATGTAGAGAAGTGTCAGCATTAAATGAGGAACCTCTCCTCATCCCTGCAAGGGACAAAGTGAGCCAGTGGAGACTTCTGAAACCACTTGCCCCTGACAAAATGAGGCCACTTCCATCAGCTAAAGTTTGTCTCTCTTTCCTGACATGATCAGCTCATCACAAAGTCGTGCCTTTGGAGAGAACTAGAAAAAAACCCTGCTCATTACTTTGCACTGTTCATAATTAAAGCACAGCTTACCATAAATTTAAACTTAAAACTCAAATTAAAGCCAGGTTTTCACTAAGTTCACACAGTGTTCCCCTGAAATAGTAAATATTTTGAAGTGCAAGTAAAAGGGATAGAGGCTTTAAACTCTCAGTGTATCAGCCATCACTCTTAACAGAAGTGATTTAAGTGCCTTTAATGAGGCATTCAAGAGGCTCACAGAACTAACATCACAATTAAAGTCACTAGATAACACATTTTTCAAACTCCATGTTTACAACTCTTTAGCTATTTATAAATTTATTCTCCTGTCATACCTGTATGGATAAGTTGAATATTCTGCTAAGAAATTGATTAGGCCAACATATTGTCACCAAAATAAGGAAATACAGTGCATAACACCGCTGTAGCATTAAGAAGCAGGCATCCCTGGTCCACCTAACATGTACACCATGAAATTAAATAATGCTCCTCATATACATTACAGAGAAGCAATTATGTTCTTTTTTAACATAGTGGCCTTGCTGAAACTGTTTTGAAGTTGTTTTTCTGCTCCGCCCCACAACTTGTAGCTAAAACACAGTTAACTGCTACCATCAGTCTCTCTCATTTGGCCTCTTCTTAAGCTGGTAAGTTCACCCCCTCAAACTCTTCTCAGGCTACTTCCTAAGGCATCTGTCTCCAGGTGTCTGCACAACAGATAAATGAATACTAGCACTTTTAAGAATTTTTAACTTTTTGCTTGCAATTTCAGTTCAAATCACATTTATATATAAAATAGCAAGTAAGGATGGGGACTTAGGGTTAGAAAGAATGAGAAATCTCTGAGTTCTGGTATTAATATGAGAACCAAGACAGGCATTGTGTCTCATAACACAAGCCACCCAAGAGTGAGGTATCTGGCTTGAATTAGCTAGCTAGGTTTGCCACTATATCCTAGGCCATCTAATTTTTACTGGATGATCCAATGCCTCAGTGCATTTATGTCTGCATGAGAGTATGGACATCCAAGGGCAAGAGCTATAAGGGGATCTTGTTATACCAGAGTAACACTAACCACAGAATCTAGCAGCAATTTCAGTTTAAGCAGTGGTGAGAGAACACATGTCAAACACTGAGTATACGACATCATCTGCACTTTTTTTCCCTGAAAATGTGCAGCATTGCATGTACAGAAGATGTAAAGCAAAGAGGTTATATTGTGATAGGCAAAGATCACAGACTTCTCGTTGCGCAGGCTCAGTGCAGAGGTGTTACGCCTTCTGAGACAAAAGATTTACCAAAAAAGTGATCTGAATTAATGAAACACTCAGAAGGAACATAAGGCAGAGAGATGCCACTGGAATGGGCATCGGGGTATAGAAAGTGAGGTTCTCCTGAGCATCTCGTCTGTTTGCTGCTTTTCATCTTGCCATAGTGAAACTAATGTAACTGACCTTAAACATTGGCCTTTACTAAACAGTATATGTGACGAGGAAGAGACCAACTTAAAATTTAACCTGTGCATGGTACAGGCAAAAGTATTGACATTTTTCCTATTCATGTCTAACACCTTTTGGTTTTGAGAAGGAATTTTGACATATGAAGTACAATCAGAAACTTAGCTCTCCAGTTTGCCTTCTGGACTTGCCTCTGGTACCTCACCCCAAGAGTTATGCATCAGTCAATGTGCTTCATATCCTTCCATTGACCTTGAAAAAAGGCAACCAGCAATGAAGCTAAGTGATGCAACATTATCAGGTGAGCTTCATCGTTCAAACACATCGGTTACTCTGTAAAAGGTCACAAGGAATCAAGAAGGTATTTTTTAGCACTAACCAAGCCAAACAAATTCCAACACATTTAAGTAACTACAGACATATTTCATAATATATATTTAGTTTCCTGAACAGTGTCTGAATTGATAATGCAAAAATCAACAGCTTTGCTTTTTTTTTTCACTCTTCATCAGGGTCTTCTGATGCTATAGCAGGACGGTAAGTTGAATGAAAAAGCATGACCTCAGTTTCTTAGTCTTGTGTTCTAGCTCTCCTTCCCAACACTGGCTGTGGATCCCTCTGCTCCCAAGTTCTTTGATACACAGAAGAGGTGACATGCTCGGCTTTTCCTGTGTGAGGACAGAGCTAGCATAAGAAGAAAGTATCAGAAGTGCTTATCTGGGGTGAGTTGCATTTGCCACTAACCATTCGCATGGGACAGCTGGTATGTGAATTGTGTATCTTTAAATAAAACTTGTTAGGACACAGGAGTTAGGAGATGGGCAAATTCCATGTGAGGTGGGTTTTTCTGCTCTGTTTTTTTTCACCCAGAGGAGACCAACACTTTCACTGACTTTGTCTCTAAAGACTGGCTAGCATTCCTTAACACCCTCATGAATTAGAGAATGATTTGTATTTAAACGGCAGGTAAAACTACATCTCTGACTAAGAAAAGATGCTTTCTAATGGCTTAGCTGTGCTTCCCAAGCTGATCTTCCAGACTGATTTCTAACAATGACATTCAGTCATACAGTAAAGAGATTAATTGACATCAGTTATTGAAGCAACTCATCAAATTAGCCAGGTTGTACCATCCAGCACACTTGATTGATTTAACCTAATGTCTCATCCTGGCCTTCGGGTTATCAGTGGGCAGCTCTAACTGTAAGTGTTTGAAAAGACATTTTCCCAGGGGAGTTTCTGCTTCCTGGAACTCAGGCATTGCTGATTATTTCTCCTGTTTTGCCCACTCTAATCTTTCCAGTCCTCTTATCTCCTAGAGGGCCTATGACACTTTTTAGTAACTTGAAATCAAGGTTCAGAATCTACAAGATTCTGATTACAGGAAAGCTCTGAAGGCAACACATATGGGCTTATAATGGCACCATGTCAGCACTGTATCCATTTACAAACCCCGTAGTGCCTCTGCAAACATGGGAGCTGATTCTTCTAACAGGTTAAACTCTGTTTCCTTATTCCTGCAAAGCTTGGCCTGTGTTACACGTGGAAGACATAAGGACTTTCAGGAATGACAAAGCACTTGCATGCATTTTTGTAGAAATTACAGAATTCTTTAAACATGAGTCTTTTCAAAGAAAATTGAGCTACCAGGTACACATCTATCAGCTATCAGAAAGGACCCAGTGCCCACCACATTTTAAGATTTCCATTTGGCTAACTGGGTCATCACTGCTGAGGAGCAATTCAGAGCATGCGTCACATTCTGACCTGAGAAGGAGAGAGTGAGTTTACTCACTGAGATAAGGAGTCTTTCCAGGAAGACAGCGACACATTTTCATCTCCCATCTCTGTTCCTAGCACTCAGCCAAGGGTGCCCACAGGGTCCCAGCCTGCAGGAGAAATTAGGGGGGTTTTGGTGGGCTTTTTTTTGGTGTGCTTTCCTTCAGTCTCCCTTTAGCCTTGAGGACTGGACTTGAACCATCATCTAATTTTGATGTGAGCTGCAGGCAGCTGTCAGATGGCAACATTGCTCACTAATAATGTGAATGGGAACTGAGTCAGCAATTTGGAAAATAAAGGTTTAGCTTCCAAAACTCCACCTTTAGGCTGCCCAATCCCTAGAATCTAATGAGCTATTTTACCTTCTAAAAAATAACCATATTCTGGTGGGGGGCAAGATAAAATTAAATGGTTTTTAAAATAGGATTATTCTTTTAAAAGTATCATTCTCTGAGTAAAACCACACCTATTTAGTCTCCTGGACTTGAAAGGACACATACAATCTAAACCATCATCGTAATCAAAAAGACAAGATGTGTACAGCAAGCAGTTACTCACAGAATGGACTGAATGTTTGCAAAATTACATGCTGGCCTTGAGGAGTTCTTTGGGTAACAACTGGAAGGAAGATAAAGACAAATACCTTTCAGCATGATAGTATCTGTAGAGTTTTATTTCTGGACATGGAGTAATACTTAATATTCCCTGGCACAAGCTCTCCTATGTAAATCCTTCAGGCTCTCTGGGATCAGCCGCCTTCTACCAGAAAGCTGTATATCCTCCCATCATTCTTCAGGCAGCTGCAGGGATGCATAGACACTGTCTGAACAGTGCCCACATTAGCAACCTGCTGCCTTAAATGTATTCAACACCTGCCCTTTGGTTGGCTGATTGTAGAGAAGCCAGAGAAGCTGGAAAGGTCAAGCGGAAATCACTGTACAGAGAGCGCCATACAGCAGACATCAAGTAAAGCAAAGCAGGCAATGAGTTCTCAAGCCTGGGAAAAACTAGGTCAAAAAGGTCTGAAACAGAAGTTGTTAAGCAAAGTGAGAAATCAAGGTTGTTATTTCAAAGCTGCAACGTGAGGCAATATTGCTCTGTGGCTGTGATGTGCTTTGGTTTTGGTCATGCTCTGCTCAAGACTGAAGGCAGTTTTGTATTGCAAGACAGCGAGAATTGTAAAAAGCACACGCAAGCTTCATCAGGAGGAGCAGACATGCATAAAAGCAGGAAGGGGAGGAGGAAAAAGCAAGAGCAACTATCCTAATACGGGGGAAATATTAAATTATATACTTTCAAAGGCAAGGGCAGCAGTGGAAACCTTCCATGCTCACTAACAGGTAAAACCACACATATAGACTTTCCACCTTCCAAGAATTTCACACAGATTTTTCTTTTAGATCATAACATCTCATCTTCCAGCCTACTCTCACAAAGACTGTGACTAATGCCTCAAAAGGAAAGGAATAAAATGAGCCATTACTCTATTCTCAGAGAGGGAAGCTAGCAGGACAGTACTTGTGGGGCTCCTTGTGGTACCCTTTGGGTGGGCATTTCAAAACTTACAAGGCATCACTTTGTGTCATCCTGGCCAGTGTCAGGTGCTTGAAAGCAGTGTGTTCTGAGTGCAGAGCCGTAAGTGCAGAAACACAGAGCTTTGGAATAGGAGCTGCATGGCAGGCGTGAACACCACTGTGACACTCATGCTTTCCTTCCCTGATGGGGAAGTCAGAAAAAGCAACCCATACTGGGGACTGCAGGAACTAAAGTAAGATCCTAAGGCAACAGTAGAACTCTGCACTGAAAAATTTACCTGGACATTTTTAAAGAAATGCAAAGGGCACAAAAATTTTACTAGAAGCCTTAGCCAGTCATCCTAAAATTATCTGTCCTTACGTATTAATTATCTAACAGTGAAAAAAACCCAACCAACAACTGTGAAATAACACCTTTGATCAGCCTCTGAAATGACACGCTGCTGTAATAACAGCTCCTTATAACGAGGATGAGCCAAGTTCAGCAGAGACCACAAAAGAGAGAATAACAAAGATGTGTGGTCATTTGCATCCTGTTTCAACTCCAGGACAGCTGAGCCCCATGCACAGCAAGGTTTTTGGTGGTCCCCACCTGCTCCTTGTATACAGGGGAAATGCAGATTTCAGTGTGTCGCTTCATTATGTTGCAGCTGGAGAAAGAAAAAAAATAATCCCTTTTCTTACCTATCTGTGAATGGTTAGGCCATGAAAGAAATAAATCACAACAAACTATGAGGTCCCACTCCAACCAATCTGCTACTGGATTAATTATGTTTGGGCTTTTTGGGTGTGTTTTGTTTTGTTTTAAAGGAGTTATACTTTAAACATCTAAATAGCCTGGTTTTGGGAGCCAGCATCTCTGCAACCATGGTGAATTATTTAAGTCAGGTTGATGATGCAATGCATAAAACTGTGTTGATTCTATATATTTATGTAACCAATATTCACTGGATAATATATTCAATATCCAAACCTGGTTGTATGCCTTATCTTCCTCTACTTCAGAATTTGAACACCCAACTGAAAAGCTGCACCAAAAAATGAGCTCTTCAGTCATGCCAGTACAATCCACATGCTTGAAGTTTTAGATATTTGAGAGGCCTTTAAAAGTTAAACTTGTAGACTTAGGAAGGTTCCTAAGTTTGATTTTTATCTCCTTTAAAATTTAATTTTTTTAATTCCTGTAGGTTGTGTCCGTCTGGATCCCACAGTGTTAGACTTTAATTCCCAGGCATTGACATTCACAACAATGCACTTTACAAATAGAATCAAAGCCTCACTGGCTTCCCATTGGAAGTCCTGGACCTTCAGTGCCTACAATTGACATGTGATTAAACTGGTTACCAGCACAATGCTGAGAAAGTTTGCAATCAGCCTGCAAGTTAAAACAAACTACTTGCCCTCCGTTAAATTTATATGTCAACATACCACAAAAAAGGATCTCACTATCATATTTGGAGTGATGGTGTTTGTCTTCCCAAGTAACTAGTATGTGTACTGGAGCCCTGCTTACCTGGAGGTGTCTGAATACCTGCTTGTCCATGGGAAGTAGGGAGTGATTTCCTTGTTTCGTTTTGCTTGTTTGCACGGTTTTTGCTTTACCTATAAAATTGTTTTTGTCTCAGCCCCTGAGTTTTCTTACTTTTTCCCTTCTGATTCCTTAATCTCACTGGGGAGGAGTGACTGAGTAGTTGCATGGGGCTTAGTTGCTGGCTGATGTTAAACCTCAATAGAGTGTCATAGAGTGTCACAGAATGGTAGGGGTTTGAAGGGGCCTTTAGAGATCATCTAGTCCAACCCCCCTGCAGAAGCAGATCAATCTAGATTAGGTCGCATAGGAACATGTCCAGGTGGGTCTCCTCCAAGGAAGGAGACTCCACACCCTCCCTGGGCAGCCTGTGCCAGGGCTCCCTCACCCTCACAGTGAAATAGTTGTTTCTTATATTTAAATGGAACTTTTTGTTGTTCCAGCTTCATCCCATTACCCCTTGTCCTGTTGCTAGACACAACTGAAAGAAAAGGATGTCCAAGCTTCCTGACACCCACCATTTAGATATTTGTAAATATTAATGAGGTCTCCCCTCAGTCTTTTCTTTTCTAGACTAAACAGCCCCAGTTCCTGCAGCCTTTTCTCATAAGAAAGAGGCTCCAGTCCCCTGATCATCTTGGTGGCCCTGCGCTGGACTCTCTCCACAAGTTCTCTGTCCCTCTTGAGCTGAGGAGCCCAGAACTGGACACAGGACTCCAGATGAGGCCTCACCAAGGCAGAGGAGAAGAGGAGCAGAACCTCCCTTGACCTGCTGGCCACACTCTTCTTGATGCATCCCAGGATGCCATTGGCCTTCTTGGCCACGAGGGCAAGAAGTGTCATGGAAAGAGACCCTGTAAAAGTCACAGGACACAGAGGGGTCACCAGGTTGCCCCTGTACAAACAGACATTCACAAGACTCTGTGAGTCTCTGTAGATAAAAAATGAAACCTGTGGATGAGGTGGTGAAGAAGGAGTCTTGGAGCAGTGAGGACCAGCCTCCCTGTAAAGGGGGTGAGCAAAACGTGGAGTGCAATAGCAGGGCTGATGTGAGCAGGCACCTCAATATCAGGCACTGGGATGCATGATTGGGGTTGGGGACAGAGGCAGAGGTCAGAGTCAGATTTGGGACTGAGGAGGGACAAGACTGATCAGAGATGTCTCTGTCTGAAACTGAGGGGAGAGCAGCAGAGCTCAACTTCAAAGCATCTCCCCATGGAAATAAGGGGCAGGTCTTGTTTCCAGTTTACTTCACAAACACTGCTACCAGCAAAAGACCTGCTCAGGACTCATGGGTGCAGCCAGGCAAATTTCAGCCTGGTCAATTTTCCTCCTTGCAAGGAAATATGCTCCTGGCCCTGAGAAGTGGTGGTCTCACAAGAGCAAACAGACCAGATCCCTAGCACCAAGAAATCAGAAAAAAATTAACTTTGCAACATCATGGTATGCCATGCAGACATGTTTATGAGGACAAGCAGATGAAGAAAAAAAAATGGAATCATACTATTTTTATGTGTGAGAAACTCTGGAGCAAGTCAATTTGCCCAGTTACACAGGTGAAATGAAACTTCATGTTTTCCTGATGGCTTTAACCATCTTTCTACCCTTGGGTCAGCTGCTCTGTGTCACACCTTGGAAATCAACACGCTTAGAGGAAGTAAAGTCTCAGGACTGACAGTCCACCTCCAGCGAGGCTGGATGAAACGTGAGCCAGCTGATGCCGGCAGTGCAGGCAGAGTGGTGAGCTCTCCTCTGCCTGGGCATCTTCCATCTCTGTGGCTGCAGCCTGTGCCCAGTGCTTTGTCCTGTGGCTGGGTAATGTCAGCACCACCGTTGGAAAAGGTGTCTGATAGGATGACAGCTACCCCTGCCAGCCATGCAGGAAGGAAGCTGGAAACTGGCACTGAGGCCATGACAGGCATCAGAAACAGACTGACACAGGACACCCTGCACTGAATCACCTCCCTCCCAGAGCTGCTCCATCTGCCAAAGCCAGACAGACCTAGAAGCTGCCTGCTGAAATACTGGCCTCTGAGCAAGGAGGTGAACTGAGACCTCCATGGGCTGGGAGATAAATGCATCTACTGGCACAGAAAAGATAGAAGCGTGGATTGTCCTGGACTACTGCGAGTACATACAGCAAATTGTCCTCGGTGTATCTTGCAGAGCTGGGTGCAGATGTTGGGGATTGACATATACAACTGGTGGAAATCCCACAGCATGTCCAAAAGGATCCCCAAAGATCAAACAGCAAAATATATGGTAGAGAAATTTCTTTCCTCTGACCCTTCTCATATTCAGCTTTATTTTCTTGAAACCCTTTCTTGTTGCAGCTCTCCTGCCCTAAGCTGCCACCCCAGTGACCTACACAGGTCTCACTGGGCAGCCAGCGCAGCCTGGGGTTACCTCTCAGCAACACATTGCTCTTCAGCTACAAAAAGTAAGAGGCTAGCAAACTACAAAAACTACAAACCAGAGCAACCAAGAAAAAAACCACAATCAAACAAGAAAAAGGTACCAATAAGAGCCTAAAAACTACAAAAGCAACAGGCTATGCCTTTCAACGCTGATGTTGAAACAGCCTGACTACTGCAGTGAGGCTTTTCAAAGCTGGACAAGGCCTCAAAAGCCCTCCATTCCCATGCTCTGAGCCTTTGATGGGACAGCTGGCTCTGGTCTGCTAACAAGGGTTAGGCATGAGCACCGCAGTTGATTTTACAGACCATGGGAGTCGAACCACATCATTACCATGGGGAACTGGTGGGCATCAAAATAGCATGCTCCTGCTCCAAAGATCACACTGAAACCTGTCCAAAAAAGCAGAGGTAAAGATTTCAAAAGAAAAATGCAAAAGAGACTTTGCTACAGCTGTAGACTTATCACCTCCACTAACTCTCTGGGCTTTTAAACCCTCTTTCACTACAGGTGGACAACAGCTAACATCAGTATCATGGGGCTGTTAAGCAACTCAGATGTAACTAATTACTTCAGTAGCAGATGCCATTTCAGATATTCAGAACAACATGTGCCATGAAGCCTCCTAATGTGCCCAGCACCTCTGGCCATGTGCCACCCCTTCCTCTGAGACTTTCCCCACACATGGCAGTTCAAGGTCCAGAAGTTAATTTATCCAGCAGGACTTTATGACACTTCCATTCTTCTCTTCTGAATGAGAAAGCCAGTGAAAAATGAAAAGCAAGACTAGCAGGACTAGAAAAACCATGATAAAAGTATGTGTAGCAATGTACTTTTTCTTAGAGAACTGTGAGTATGGAATTTATGCACACCAAAGCAGAGTGATGTAAAGGAATCAGTTCATGCACCACTGAGATGTGTTCATCGTTGAAGGGAGTACAACAGCTGTTTAGCTATGGACAGTAGCAGCATGTAATAATTTTATGCTAAAAATGCCTGAATTAATTGGACCTTTGGGGAAATTGAGGAAAGCAGAGTGTAATTACTCAAGCTGGAACTGATCCAGCCTGAAAAAACAGCTTACTCCTGGAAAAATGATTATGGGGACTTCCATAACAAAACATACTGTCCAAAAGCAGCCATACTGCTGGGCTGACATTTCCTATTATAAGCCACCCAGTGCTGCAAAGGAATAGGACAAAGAGGTTAATGTCATGCAGGCAGGTCTGATCAGTGGAAGATGTAAATCAATATATAACAATTAACTTTATCAAAGAATCAGAGCTGCTTATACTGATTTACAAATGCATGTCTGGCTCAGGTACATTTATTAGTTTGTTTACAACATGTGATGGTTATGAAAAATAACATAAATAAGATATAATTGTTTAAATCCTTTGGCTACCTTGAAGGCAGCTGTCATGCTGTGGATGCTCAGAAACCTATTGAGAAGTGACCTAAAACTAATGTCAGACCATGAGCAGGCCCATATAAAAATCACCAGTTGAGTTCTTATTTAAATTCAGTCCATTAAAGAAATATTAAGGTAATGGATGAAGTTAAGCTACTATTAGACTGAAAGAAGAGTACCCTACAAAAACGTAACTAGGACAAAGCAGGAAAGTGAAGCAAGCTGAATTGATCATACTTTTGTGTTTAGACAAAGAGAAGTATGCCCAACCTCAGTCCTGAGGCTTTCTTTTCAGCTGCAGGGAGCCTCCATCCAACTCATCTGAAGTGTTTCATTTATATAGCTGTCTATGCAAATCTATGCACATCAGGAGCTGCCTGAGCTCCACGTATAGTTAGTCAGCCTATCAGCTGCCTGGCACACGCAGGCAAGACAGGCTGGTGTGGATCCTCTGCGTGGAAGCCACCTGGGATGTGGTGTAACTTGTGTGGTCCTGACCTACAAGCCCTGGGGTCTTGACGCCTTGTTCAGAAACAAATTCAATTGCAAAGAACAATTTAGGGCATGTTCTCACTGGAGGAGGCTCTGCTGTTAGGTAACAAGAGGCCATCTTCCAGGACACAGTGTTCCACATCTAAGACAAGTGGGACGTTTTTATTATTAGAAAGCTACAACACATCTTTGCAAGCTTCCATCAGGCTGTTCTACACTTGCTCTACCAAACTGAAACACTGGTATTATTCATACTGCTCTTTTTGTGACATAGTTTTCACAAGCACAAACCTGACAATTACAAGTGTTGTTAAAAAACAAAGCAAAACTTTCAAAGGGAATATTAAATCTTTTCTTGCTCATTCACACACATTCATATAGAGAGACCAGTGTGAGCATGGGACAATCTTTCAGAGATCTTGTACCTCTGGATGGCTGGTGTTCATGGAAACTTTGAATTTTGTCTGGATAATGAAAAACGTGTGTCCCGTTCATCACTTCATACCTCAGATGTACATTTAAGAATTTAATCCGGTTAATGTGCACTTAAGCTTTGACCCAGCAAAAATCTCCCTGGGATATATGGATTGACACTGTCCCAAAATTGTCTCTGTAGTGACAGTGGACAGCTGTTACACAAGTCAATGTTGAAAGCTGATCTCGCTTCATCTGCAGGCAGCCAGGGAATTGCCTACACTCCAAACATTTCAGCAGAAAGAAAGAGGGATCCCAGCCAAAGGAAATGAGAAGGTGATAGGCATTAAAAGAGGAATCGGCTCAAATGCCACAGAGGGTGATGAAATGAGTCTAAACACAGGCAAAGCTTTGCCCTTATACGAGGCTTAGAGCTTTCTTCCTAAATCTAACTCTCACACGAGGGACCATCTTGGCGCACTCTAAAGAAGAAATTAAGTGTTCAAAGACATTTCAGGAATACCAGAACAAATTCGGTGCTAACATGAAGGGGAAAAGAGCTACCACCAGCAAAACATTTGTTCTGCTGGTGCAGTCATACTGCTGAACCTCGTTCTTTTTCCCTAAGTACATTTGAGACATATTCCAGAAATATAAATCCTGGAGGAAGATAGAGAAATCATCTCAATACCCCTTCCTCTACCAAGTATGCTAGGAAAGAATAAAAAGAAGTGGAAGTTCAAAGCTGTGTTCTGCAGCAACAGCAGTAGCATGGACTGGAAATGAATGGCTACAATCATGGAGGTAACTTTAGCTCAGCTCTGTCTAGTACGAGCCATCTTCTAGACTCGGCTAAATATATGATGGCAAAAGAAATTGCTACAGCACACTCCCCTGACACAGGCTACACCAGCTACCATCTTGGGTAATTGCCAGCTGTGAGAACAGGCATCATCCAAATAGGAAGCATGATACACTCTTTTCTCATCCAAAGCACAGGGGAAGGGATTTAACTTCCCCTGAGGCTACAATGCTCTTGTCCACAAATCAAGGAGTCAGATCCTGGTCTCCTAAGGCTATTAGCAAAATGTCCATTAAAGTCAATAGGATCAGGACAGAGTTTCTGGTCACAATGGATGGATTTGTCAAATTGCTCAGAATTTTTTTACCCAGTTTTACCAATTTTTTTTCCCACTGCTTAGTTGCATGTGTTGCAGTTGGCACCTGGGCAGGAACTATGGAAAAGGCTCTGTCAGTGACACAGGGTCTGAATGAACACTAAAATATCTTTAGACACTTGCTTTACTGAAGACAAGCCATGGGATAACATAGCAGCTGATGGCTTCCCCTAGGCATACAGGAATTCATATTTACAGTAGAAACCAACATCCTTACTAGAGAAACGGGATCAGACTTTTCAGTTCAAGCCCAAGGACTACATGCTCCATGGCCTGTTTCCAGTGTGTTTAGCAGTAGATTGTGGGAAATTGCCTTGCCCCTGAAGGAAGCCACCAGAGTATGGAACAAACTGAAGGCAACAGTCTGGGACTTGGAGGCAAGATAGTACCTAGCAAACGAAGATGAATATTTGGGGAGAATCTGAAAATGACAATGCTGCAAAATTAGGTACAATGTACTGTTCAGTGTTTCTCCTGGGGCTGAATAAGTGGGTTGTGGCCACTTGGGAGTTTAGACCCACAAGACCTTGCCTAAACCCCTGGTCCCATGATGATTTTCTGCTCTGGAAAATCAGCAGCAGATATCAGATCAGTTTCACAGGCCAGACAGACTCTCAGGCACTGCAACGTCCCAAAAACCCCATCTGTGAACACACTAAAGCTGAAAGGACATGTGCGTTTACCACCTGAGGGGGTCTTATGCACACAGCATGCCTAGAAACCACTTGATATTCCTGGAAACAGCTACTGGAAGTTGAAAGAGAAAAACTAATCATACCACAGTTTTGAAAGAAGTGGCAATCACAGCTCTGGCAGCCACACCCAGCAGCTGACATGAGCCCCTGGTAGACACATTTACTGTTCTGTCAGGCTGGGCTGAGCTGAGGGAGGAGTGTAGCACATCAGTGCCAGTGACCTCAGGAATCCATGGTGAAATGCCCAGAGGATTGGCCAGAATAGCACAATACTGAAAATTGCACCAGTGTGGCACAGGCTGCTTATATAAAGCTATTGCTCAGAAAAAAAGGTCTGGCAGCCCCCCCTTAATAGGGTCCTCAGAAGCCTTCAGCAGAGAGCACAGGGATACCTCTGTGGCATGAGGAAAGCAAAGGTTTCTGGTACTGAGCCAGTTTACACCTGTGAGGAGTCTGGCCTCGTGAGTCAAGAGCACATTTTGTCACGTAGCCGTGGCAGAAGCATCTGCTGGGGAGAAGCACTCAGTGTGCATTTCAGAACCAATTGTGCTCAACGGCTGTCAGCACTCAGCTTCAACAGAGCTGCTGGGTTCTGCAGCTACCCTATGCTCTGTCATGCCTTCAGGCTTGGGAAGTGGGTCACCAGCATCCCAGCATCCAGCCACAGAGGAAATCATCAGCAGCCTTAAGGATTAGGAGGGGGAAGGCAGATAGCTATGGCAAACAACACCATGTTTGATATTCACTGTTGCTGCTTGCATCCAAAAAGGATCAGAGAAGACTGGGAAGAGAAAACTTAACCAGCACCAGCCTGCAATAGAAGAGAAAATCATCATGTTTGTGGAGCTTCCACAGCATAACTCTGCTGCCATGAAACAGGGGAAATGTTCCCATTTCTGCTCACATATGTGCTGAGAAATGCAAACTGACAATCCCACTAATGATTTTGTTTTGACTTCCTAGGAGCAAACCTAGTCAAGAATCTAGGGATTCTTGTTTGGGGCAACATTTAAGGAAGAACAACACAAAAATGCTCTCCCCTTCATCAACAAACAAAACTGATCTGTATGCCTCTGAGCTGGTGGCTCTAACTAGATGACTTGTAGTGGGTGAGGCATCCCTAGCTTTAGCAATTTCTCCAACAAAATTGTTCTTTATGCAGTCCACAGACCAATTTCAATCAAATGTGGAAGAAAAACTAATCTCTGAGGCTTTAACTTAAGTTTCTGCTGGTGTTTGGAAACAGGAAACTGGCTAGTATTCCTTTAGAGGAGAAAGAAAATGTATTAGATGCTCAAACATTCATTTCAAAGAGAACTTTCCAATTAATTCTAGTGTTGATGGAAGTATCTGATCTCATTCTCCTGGAGAACGGCACCCTGGTGAAAACTGCAGAGAGAAATTCATTGCTGCTGCAGTCCTGCCCTCTTTCCCCAGCAAGACCTTTCAGCTTATGTTCTTTGCTTTCCTCTCCGACCAAAGCCTCAACTCCCTTCCCAATCTGCCTAATCCCTTTATACATAACTGGCTTCCTTGCAACCATCCCCTCTTGATTTGGGGTCACACTTCAATATGTCATCCTCACAGCTATCATTTGTAAACAAGAGGCAGTACAGAGGCAGTAAGGGAAGGTAAAGACCCGCACGTATTTTCTTATTAGGACAGATCTCAGAGCAGCAATAACCAGATTGCCTCAGGGTTCACTGTCAAGACATGTCCTTGCTCTGGTCCAGGATACACCTGAGATTCTTGCAGCATCCTAAAGCCAAACAGTGGTTGTGGCATAACATTTGAAAGCTAATGTGGGAAGGAAGGCCAATCCTGCCTGCCATTTGAGGGACACAGGGCCTTTCTTTGATTCTCTTAAGATTAGTGGGGGCTCCTCTGAAACCTCTGGAGTTGCACATGCATTAGTGTTTCCTGTGGTCACAAATGCAGGGATCACAGGGTCAGCAAGAGGCTTGTTTCCTCAGCCTCCACTGAGATGCTGAAATAGATGAGTCTGATAACAGGGTGCACCTGGCATGCACGGTGCTCAGTCTGATAGCAACTCCAAACAGCTCTGCTGGATGACTCACCTAGAAAGGTGTCAAGACACTCATCTGTTCCTAAGAATCAGCACTTACAAGGTCACCTTCAGTCTTCAGAGTCTCTGGCCTTGAGCTAAGGACAAATGGCATGACATAAAAAATCAGGAGAAAGCAAGTGTTCTGCCTTGATAAAATGAGGGCATTCTTCAGTAAAACTGTCTGGGTTTTTAGTGGCTGGAAACTCAACTGTCTATTCAAGTTCCTTCCATTTGCCCTAAGAATTAATCTAATGAGTCTCCTGTGCACTAAACCATTAGAAAACACTTTCTTAATTTGTACCGAAGTAAATGGTTATCTAAAACAGACACCACAAGGAGGTTCTTAATTAGTGTGTTGTCAGCTGGTACTGGACATGCTTGTGGCAACACAAGGCTACTTAATTACTCATCTTGCCACACTGCAGCTTCCTGTCAAAGCACAAGATATTTCTCAGCCTACAACAATGGCTGGTTGCTCCTTGTCAGAGACCATGACTGTGATGAGGGTGCTGGACTGATCTGCACTCACTCGCTGCAAGGTGGTGGGTTGGGGGGGTGTCCATGCCAAGGGTTCATGCCTGGGGTGAGCTGTCTGTCTAGAGAAGGAATCTTTGCTGCCCACATCCTGTGGCCACAACAGAAAGTTGCTTCCTGAATGGAAAATGAAAACAAGTGTTGGGAAGTGGAAATCTGGGATCAGATGTGACAGCCCAAGAGTCTTCACCCCAGTCAGAGTGATGGTGCCCAAGCTGTGCTCATCTGGTATTGATGTGGCAGTAGGGGAAAGCAGGGAGCACACCAGCTACTCCTTGAGCCAGCCTTGAGGCTGGGATTCTGACAGCTGTCCTGCTGTAACAGGCCCTCCAGACAGTGAATGTGAAAGCCAGCCAAAGAGACAATGCCCACATATGTGGTACATGGAGACCCAAAATGCCTCCAGGCCTGTGGAAAGGGCCTGAGGTGCTTTGCAGGAAGGAGGAGAAAGCCTGTTCTGGCTTCTCTTCCACCACACCAATGAGAGATGTACTCTCTGGCAGAAGTGAAATAAAAAATATTGCACACATGCATTGTTCACTATCTGGGAGCAGCCTGCCAAGTGGCCCAAGCACCTTCTTTGTAGGCTGAAGATCCCTTGACAGAGAACATTGATGCTAGATGTAGAGATGGGGCCTCACCAGTGGCTGGCTTGTGATGGGTTGAGAAGGGCCAGCAACACTAAACACACTGGGTAAATATTCACTAGTGCCCACAAAATGCAATGCCAAGGTTAATCCCCTCTGTGGGGAACGGTAAGCTACATTCTTGTCCAAATGGGGCTGCCTAGGGTGGCTGGGGCTGCCTGGGTGTCAGGTAGAGCGCAGGAGGGACAGGGTGGGGGTGAGCGCAGGGGCCAGGTTTGGCTGCTCTGAGCCTCTGCTCCAAGTCTTGATTTGCACCAACTTCTCAGTCCTTGGAGGCCGGCTGGAGACCTTTCTCTGTTCTGCTCCTCCTCCACAACAAATGTAGCTGTTTTTACAGCATCCTTCCCTGTTTCTTCAGAAGCACAGGTCTGTTCTAGAGAAAGGCAGTGAATTAGCAGTGTATTTACACCCACACATGCAATCAGGCGCCATTTGATAACCACTGATATAGGCATCCAAGGTTTTTATGAGCTCTAAGTGTTGCAATCAGTCCAAGTGTACAGCAATAAAAACTTTTTAACACTCTCCTCTGCACCAAATGTCTTTGAAAACTATGAACAGCCTATTATACTGAAAGGTGCATAACACTGGCAAAGTCCTCCCTCATCACCATCCTTCACCCTTTGTGGTTACACACCTCCTCATCCAGTAAACACTATACTTTATGGCTAAAGCATTCACATAGCTGTGCTCCCAGCACAATGAACACGTAACACTGCCTTCAAATGCTGCTCCCTGACAGAGAGCAGTGACTGGCTCACGGCCATCATCCTTTTACCACTTGCAATGCTTTAGTTAGTTAGTGGATATTGTGGGTGCAGCTTCAGGAAAAGGCAGTGAGTCTATAGAAAGGAAGAATTAAAATCTGTGAAGCTGCCCACACAACCGCCACTAGGGCACTAAGGCCAATCAGGTAGGCAATACGGGCTCTTATGAATGGTGCTTGTACAAGTCAGCTCTTGATTTTCAGACAGCTGGTGGCATGCAAGGGCCATGGTGACGCACAGGCATTGTCCTTTGCACAACAGAATATCTCCTGATTTTTCCCATCACAGACTTTATCGTTACTACCCCTTCCCACCCCTTTGTCATGTTACCCACAGAGAAAACAGAAACATCTTCCTAAATGCCATTTCCTCCCCTCCTTCCCTAAAAATTCCTCATGGCTGGTACTAACTCAAACAGCATTTCCTCTACAGGCAGGATCTCCAGCAGCTTACAGTATGCAAGGGAAGCCTGAACAGACTTATGCCACTCTCTGACCTCAGTCTCTGCTGCACCTGAAGGCCAAACAAAAGAAGAGGTTTGATACTCAGCTGCCCTGGCTGCCGGCTCTGGGTATTGGTCACCAGGACAGTGGAGCTCACAGAAACATTTCTTGTAGCACATCACTCTCCCCCAGGACTTTGGAGAAGGCCTGAAAGCTCTTCACAGTGGCCACCATCAGCAGCAAGCTGTGGTGGACTGAGCTGGGATGCATCTTCTGAGGAGCTTCTGTGGCCCCACATCTGCTGGAGGGAATTGCTGGAGGAAATCTTTGTGTGGTGGGGCTGAAGCAGGGGAAGCAGCAGGTATTCCCGAAGGCAGCAGGTCAGGGAGCTGCCAGGGAAGCACCTGAGAGCTGGGCAGCCACTGGAGGACTGCAGCAAGAGTCCTCAGGGCCTCCATCCATATGATGGTGGACGCTCCCAGTGAGGCAGATGCAGGAGGGAAGCTGTCAGTGTTTGACAGAGATCAGGCTGCCTCGTGAAAAAAAACACATTTCATATTACACAGGCACACAACTGCCCTGTGCCTTGTGTCACATCACATTCCTACCACCTGAGCTCCTGGTGCACTGAGCAGGTTTCAGCCTTTCCAAAGAGAACTGCTTGTGTCCCTTTTTCCAGTAAAACATGCCTTGCAATGGAGAACTCCATTCAGTACCCTGGCACAGAGTGATGAAGGGCTGCTCAGCCCATGCTCTCACACACACTTACATGCATCCATCATTTTCTCTGCTATTACAGAATCATACAGTGGTGAATGTTGAAAATGACCTCATCTGGTCATCTGGCCCATCTTCCTGGATCAACCAGGGTCATCCACAGCCAATTTCCCTTGGACTATGTCCAGACAACTTTGGAGTATCTCCAAGGATGGAGACTCCATCACCTCTCTGTGCAACCTGTGCCAGTGCATGGTCACCCTCATAGTAAAAAAGTGTTCCTTAAAGTTCAGAGGGAACATCCTGTATTTTGATGTGTGCCCACTGCCTCTGGTTCTGTGACTTGGCATCACTGGAAAGAGCCTTTTTCTGTCGTCTTTGCACCCTTCCTGAAGGTATTCCTATAGATTGATGTGATCCACCTGAGTCTGCTCTTCTTCAGATTGAACAGTCCCAGCTCTCTCAGCCTTTCCTAATAGAAGAGGAAATCCAGTTCCTGAATCATCTTAACAATCCTTCAATGGACTCTCTTCCCATCGTCCTTGTCTCTCTTGTACTGTGGTCTCACCAGCTCTGAGTAGAGAGGAAGGATTAGCTTCCTCAAATGGCTGGCAGCATTCCTCCAAGTGCAGCCCAGGTGGCCCAAATCTGCCACCTTTGCCACAAAGGAACAATGCTGTCTCATGTTCAAGTCGGTGTTTATCAAGACTGCTGGGTGCTATTCTACCAAGCTACTTTACAGCTGGGCAGCCCTCAGCACACATATTCTTGTCTGGAGTTGTTGCAGGACTTTGCACTTGCCCATCAGGTTCCTGACAGCCCATTTATTCAACTTGTTGAAATGTTTCTGGATGGCAACATAGCCCTCTGTTATCAACCACTCCTCCTAGATTTGTATCATTTGCAAAAATTCCTGAAGGTGTGCTCTGCTTCATCATCCAGATCATTGATAAGGATGTTGAAGCATCCCATATTGACCCCTGGGGTACACCACTAGTCACTGGCATCCAACAAGATGCTGTGTCACTGATCACCACCCTTTGAGTCTGCCCAGTTCTCTCTCAATACACCTCACTGTTTGCTCATCCATCCTATACATCAACAGCTTATCTATGAAGATCTTAAGGGAGACAGAGTTAAAGGCTTTACTGAAGTCCAGGTAGACGATATTCATTCTTACTCTCTCCCCCATATTCTATCAGGGCAATCATTTCATTGTAGGTCATGAGGTTGGTCAAGCATGATTTCCCCTTCATGAATACAGGCTGACTGGCTCCTAATTATTTCCCTGTCATTTGTACACCTGGAAATGGTTTCCAGGATTAGCTGCAACATCTTGACAAAGATGCTGACACAGTACAAAGTAATCACAAGACAGACTACCAGGACTGCTACAACAATATTTCACTCTTTCTTTGACATCCACAGCACAGGATAACTTTTTAATAAGTGCAACTTGCATTGTTTAAAAGACCTTTAGACTAGGAATTTTATGATATCCATCCATGTTTTCTTTTGCTTGAAATTGAGTTGGCTTGGAAAGTTCCTGTCTTCTAGAGCCTGCAATTTAAATGACTTGTAGATACTCTTTTGATTAATTCCTTTAGTTTTTCACTAACTTTTCCTAAAAGGACAAGGAAGGGTGTCAGTAAGCTTCCTGGAGAAAATGAATCATTTCAAGTGACCTAATCCGTGGTCATTTCTACATGGCTGTGCTTAAAACTGTTTTAAAGGTGCTTCAGTTCATCCAACATCATTAGCTTCTTCTGTAGAGTTAGGTCAAGACAACCTGACACGGGTTATTTTCCTTTCTTCTCTCTCCACAGATGAGAAACTCTAATTAGAGACCTCTATTTAGAAGTGTGGGTTTCAATTTGCCATGTTCTTTAGGACAAAGCAAGATACCCATTAGTCACCATAGCCCATAACATACAGTACTTCTGGGTGACTGCCCTGAAATTATTGCATCATTTATCTGGGTACTTTTAGATAGAATAAATAAAGTATATTTAATCAGTGAAAAAGCACACCAGGCAAAACAATGCAGACAGAGCTTCCATTGAATTGTACCAGCAGGGTTTTACTCATACGGTGTAAATTCAAGTGTCTCATGTTGTGACTCATACAACATCCTGTACCTTTTCTACAGCAACCCTCCTGAAGCCCCTGAGGTCACCTTGAGGCTGATGTATGACTCGTTACCAGGGTTTCTGAATCCCATTCCTGGTGCAATGGTTCAGTGCCAAAGCTCAAGTCCTTCAGGTATCTGCTCCTTCCCTTTTGCCACTTGTTTCTTGATGGGAATGTCTCATTGTCAGAGTCCTTCCATATCTGAGCTAGGACCAACTGGCCAGCAAGCAGCAGTTAAGCACAAATGACTGCCTGCAACAATCAAGATCTAAGGGCAGTAGTGAACAGCTAGAGACTAAAAATCTGTCTTCTGTTGAACTTCTTGTGCTTGCGGACATGAAGAAGCAGAGAACTGCCTAGTCCTTTGAGAGCTGTTAGAAGGAATGGAAGAGCCACAGGGTCTGGATCAACAGACTCCCTAGGAAAGATAAATAAGGTAATTTTGGTATGTGGAACTGGCTGAACGTCAAACTTTTTCAAATGGAAAAACAAAAAACTCAGTAAATTGAAGCATATGAGGATCATGGCACATAGTTGCACAGCACATAGAAATTTGCAAGTATTTCCTTTTGTGAATGTGGCCAAGAAAATACAATGTTAAAGAAGGCTTGAAAATGGATGTGGCATTCAGCACCCACTTTCAGCAGGGAGTATCTGCTATAGGAAACAAAGTGGAAGGACTTTGTGAAGCTGCTCTCCAGCAAGTTTGAAGTGTCAGTGACCTCAGCAGAATGATGTGGTCTACTCAAGCTAAGAAGGTGGCTTAAATGTGTGCACCAGAGCATTGCTGTAAAAGCTTGAAACTTGAGCAAGTCAGTCCACAAAGAACTTGTTCCATGTTTCCTATCCAAATTGTAGGTAAGACTTACATGATCCCACTCAGACACAGTACTAAGTTGTGTCAAGTTTTAGAATTGCCATAGAGCTTTAAAGGTGGAAAAGAGAACCAAATTTTGCCTCTGACATTACTAAGGTCTTACAGAATCTTCATATGGTACAGCTGTTACAGACACGCCAGCTATCGGTTGTAATGCATTAACTTGAAACTACACCTCCCAGATCTATCTCCCTTAAGGATGTTAAAAAAAGTATTGTATGCACAGTTTTCCATCAGTTTTACTGTACTGTCTGAACAGAAAAAGGCTGTGCTTTTACACAAAGACACTGACTGAAGCAGACAATCTGTACAATCAAACCTACACAAACCCAGAAATGATGTAGTACGTCTAAAGTTGTTTGTAGCTGTTTTGATTGCTCCATGGTAATTAAGAAAGCTCAAAGAAAGCACACCCTCAGAAAAACATGACTGGCAAACTCATAAACCACTTTTTTTCTGCTGTCTTCACCATCAACCTCTTTTCCCACACCCTGTCACAGAATCATAGAATGGTAGGGGTTGGAAGGGACCTCTAAAGATCACCCAGTCCAACCCCCCTGCAGAAGCAGGTCCACTTAGATCAGATCACACAGGAATGTGTCCAGGTGTGTCTTGAAAACCTCCAGAGAAGGAGACTCCATACCCTCCCTGGACAGCCTGTGCCAGGGCTCCCTCACCTAAACAGAAGTTTTTCCTTAAGTGGAACTTCTTGTGTTCCAGCTTCTGTCCATTGCCCCTAGTCCTATCACTGGACGCTACAGAAAAAAAAAGTGTTGTCCCATTCTCTTGACATACACTTTTCAAATTCTTGTAAGTACTAATGAGGTTCCCCCTCAATCTCCTCCAGGCTGAACAGTCCCAGATCCTGCAGCCTTTCTTCATCTCTAGTGGATGGATCACAACATGGGACTGGGGATCAAAGTTCCTCCTGATATAAGAGAAGATTAAATTTGTGACTACTGTAGAATCTGAACATACATAAATCCATAGGACCTGACAAAAGACATCTGAGTCCTGAGAGTATCAGCGGATGTGCTTGCCAAGCCACAATCCATGATATTTTAAAAGCCATGGCAGACAAGTGAAGTCCCTCGTGGAAAAATATAAATACTGCAACCATTTGTAGAAAGGACACCCTTGGGTACTACCAACATATTAGCTTCACCTCCGTTCCTGGGAAGCTCATGGAACATGTCCTCCTAGAAGTTGTCCTAAGGCATGTGGACAACAAAAACGTGACTCAAGAGAGCAAACATGTCTTGACCAAAGGCAAGTCCTGCCAGAACATCCCAGTGGCCTTCTATCATGGAGTGACTGCATCAGTGGACATGGGAAGAGCTACATATGTCACCTATCTGGACTGTTGTAAGGCCTTTGACACAGTCCACAATATCCTTCTCTCTGAATTCAAGAGATACAGATTTGAGGGGTGGGCTGTTTAGTGGATGAGGACCTGGTTGGATAGCTGCATCCAGAGGGCAGTGGTCAACAGCTCAACACCCAGATGAAGATTGGTAAGGAATAATGTCCCTCAGGAGTCTGTATTAGGACCAGTACTGATTAATATCTTCATCAATGATATAGTGTAATCAAGTGCACCCTCAGCAAGTTTGACAGCCACCAGACTGAGTGGTGCAGTTGACACACCTGAGGGATGGGATGCCATCCAGAGGAACGTGGATGAGCTGGGGAAATGGCCTCACGTGAACCTCAACAGTTTCAACAAGGTTCAGTGCAAGGTTCTGCACTTGGGTCAGGGCAACCTCCACTATGAAGAAAACATGGGTGACAAGCGGATTGAGAGTAGCCCTGTGGAGAAAGACTTGGGAATACTAGGGGATGAAAGCTGGACATGAGCCAGCAATGTATACTCACAGCTCATAAAGTGAACCATGTCCTGGGCTGCACCAAAACAGTGTGGCCAGCAGGTCAAGGGAGGTGGTTCTGCTCTTCTGCTCTGCTCTGGTGAGACCTCCAGCTCTGGAGCTTTCAGCACAGGAAAGACACAGACTTGTTGGAGTGTGTCCAGAGGAAGTCACAAAAGTGATTAGAGGGATGGAGCAACTCTCTTATGTGGAAAGGCTGAGAGAGTTGAGGTTGTTCAGTCTGGAGAAAAGGTGGCTCCAGGAAGAGTTATTTGTGGCCTTACAAAACTTAAAAAGAAGATACTTAAAAGAAAGATGCAGACTTTTTACAAGGGCCTGTAGTGATAGGACAACGCATTAATGGTTTTAAACTAAAAGAGGGTAGATTTAGATCAGATAGAAGATATTTTTCTTTACAACAAGCGTGGTGAAATCCTGGCATAGGTTGCACGGGGAAGTAGTAGATGCCCCATTCTGGAAACATTCAAGGTCAGGTTGGACAGGGCTCTGAGCAGTCTGATCTAGTTGAAAATGTCTCTTCTCATTTGCAAAGTGGTTGTCCTACATGAATTCTAAAGGTGCATTCCAATTCTACCAAATAAATAGTTTTAGTTCAGTGGAAGGTTAAGTTGAAGCAGTAACCACTTGGCTGGTTCTCGTTATTTTAGCATCAGTACAACTGGTGAGCAACTGCAAGCTAGAGGATATTTGGACTGTTGAGGTGACAAGAGAAAAAAGTAATAGAGATAAAATAGAAGATGGGGTAATCCCTGTTAGAAGGATCTGTCTCTTTTGGAAGGATGAGTTATTCCTACATAGATGCACTGGGCTGAGACCACTGCATGAAACCAGGGCTCCTGAAGACTCTCAGATCTTTGACATGTTAAAGTTTGCACCTTCCCAGCTAATGTTCAACAGTCTTTTACTCATCTGGGGCCATTCTAATAGATACATTTTACATTTGATAGATGAAGACGATAAAAGAGGAGATTGGGTGCTTTTGGGCACCCATGATACTTAAAAAAACTAAGACTACTATAGTCACTGTACTTGGAATTAGATCTTTATTTTCACTTTCAATTTGAAGTCAGCTCTAATTTGCAGTTTTCCAGCTTCCATGCCATGGCTATAAGGAGCTGGGGTAAATGACACCTCCAGGTTTCCTACCTGAGTAAAGCTTACCTATTTTACCATCAGTGGCCACTGCTTTCAGTTATGAATTTCAAACGGTAAAAAGATGATATACACTACCTGATTATCAGTTACACTAAACTGTTAAGAAAGACAGGAAAAGTATCTTGAACCTTACTGAGTATCTTGTATCTTACTGAGTATATAGGGGAAATGCACGGTGAAATTAGTGTCCCAGTCCAGAACATATCACTTACCATGTGTCCAGTATCAGCGTTCTGCCTGCCCTGGTAAGTGATGTCTGTTCACAGCCTTCTCTTCATGAATCCTAGATTTTCCCAAAAGCCTCTTCCAGAGACTAATCTAGACACCAGTCCTAAAAGAGCTGACAAAATCACAGTGTAAAGTAAGAATGTTTTTCCTAAATTCAGCTCTAATTTTGCTGCGAACAGTCTTAAGTTATGGGTAATAGCAACAAGAGACCATCAATCAATATCATCATCTGTTCAGTTAGTGTTTGGATTTTCAGTCATTGTGTTAGCTAATCCAAACCTCTGTGCACCACAGTAAAAGCCTGTTTCACCTCAAATGAGCCTTTTTTCCCCTCTAGTTACAAACAGGATCGAAAATTCAACCACTTGCATTGTTGCTCAACTGTGTAAGTGAATACTTGCTAATCTCTTGATTTCCAGCTTGGGAATACAATTGTATCATGCCCTCCTGGAATGGGGATGGTTAGTTTTCTTTTTATTATTACCCCCAGGAAGCATACAGTGTCCATACTGTCAGTCTTGGAAACCACTCAGAAAGGGACAAATCAGAGGCATTTAGTTATACCTTTGTCTTTACATATTCTCTAAGTATTTTCCTGCCCACCAACAGCTTTCTGTTCCAAAGTAGGTGATCTCTCTTCCATCTCTTCTTCCATTTCAGTAAATCTATCACTTAAATTTGAAGGGCCATTTTTATTCCTGTTAGATATTCTGATACACACTACAGTTCTTACAGTACTTTTTCCCCTCCACCGATGCCACTAATGATATGAACATTTCTGTGTCATCTACCGATGTAGTTTTCTTTTCTCTGAAGGACTGTTGAGGAATATTGCTAAAGCTAATTGCTATTCCCAAGCAACATAGTTTGGTTTTGAGCAAAAGATCAATTTCCAACCCAAAAGGAAAGCTTAAAGACTATTCAAATGTGTGAGAAGAGAAGAAAGGTCAGGGAGAAAGAATGATGAGTTTCACAGCATTAGTTAACAGCATAACTCTGCTCTTAACAAAACCTGTACAACATTTTATCTATGTGAGACGTACTGGCTGAAGGGTAACCACTTCCCTTTACCCAGAACTCAGCTGACAGATAAAAAAGGCATCATCCATTCTAAAATGAGGACATAAAAGCTGTATATCTAAATAACAGCAGATGGAAACAAGCAGCCAATTCTCACTCCAGAAAGTACAAGCTGAGAGGCTACAGTCATTTCTCACCCCACTGAAACCTGCACAGTAACAAAAGCAGAAGTTAACTTGTGCTGAAATCTAACTGGAAGGTTTTGATTTTTAGTCTTTTGGTCAAGACAGAGGGTATACCTAACAAAGTCCAAATCATTCCTGTTCCAGTTCACACAGCCACAGGTGGGAGGCTCAACATAGAGTTTACTGTACAGCTTCCTGGAGGATAAGTTCATACGATGACCATGGTCTACTAGAAACTTCTAATCTCCAAACCAGATCACTGCCATCAATTTAAACACCTCTCCCCAGCACAAGTACCTCTGCTCCCACACTTACTCTTCCTTCAAATTAAGAGGGCAAA
Organism: Colius striatus; assembly: GCF_028858725.1. Lineage (NCBI taxonomy): Eukaryota > Metazoa > Chordata > Aves > Coliiformes > Coliidae > Colius > Colius striatus. The sequence continues at coordinate 17,768,005 of NC_084790.1, read as the reverse complement.
GGCTATCACTGGACACTCATTTATGAAGAAAGTGTCTTGAAGGCAGGAGTTATGTGCATTACTGATGGGATATTCTTGGGCTTGCTCTCTGCAAGGCAACTTGGAAACCTACAACACAGAAGTGCTTTGTTCATGTTGTACTGTAGGAAGAATGAACAAAAAAACCCAGGCCTTTTCATGGCTGTTTTCTAAAATGGCTTTTCTGAGTTTTCCCAAGTTTCTAGTATGAGGAAAAGGAATCATGTTAATGGGAAAACTTACAGAAGCCATGGTTTCACAATTTAATTCAGAACGTCCTCTTTTATTTTCTTACCTCCCTTGGACACTTTCTGGTATTAGTCCTTCATATCTCTCAGTATCTCTGCCCCAGGTGAAAGCTTTTACTCCTTTACATCACAGGCAAATTAAATGTTGAAGGAACCAGCTTGAAAACACTGCTGCTCATAAGGCTCCTCCTGCCTTTCCACATTCCCACACATTTCCGATCTTTGCCTATACTTATTCAGATGGTGTGGCTTACTTTAAATTATCATCTCCCACCTGCATGAAAATTAGAGACTGAGCATCACCATCACAGACGACTTACGGAAGGCCTCAGGCACCAAGGGGAAACCCTACGAGGTGTATCCCAACTGTTAAGATTCCCGGGGACTTAAGGAGAGAATAACACTGGGGGAGGCTTTACCTCTAACGGCATTCTCCGGTATTGAATTCAGCGGCACCGCAGCATCTCCTAAAGCCTTCTGCTTCACTTCCACTAACTCGGGAAAGATGAGTTAGGGGTAGTACTGCTCTCTGTCCAGGAGAGGGTTTACTTTTGAGGGAAAAGTTGGGGGGAAAGCGATGGGGGGGGGCGGGGGGGGGGGTGGGGGGGTGCGGGGAGGTCGGAGAGGCGGGGGGGGGGGGGCCCGGGGGAAGAGAAACCGTGCAGGAGTCTCGGCTTTCTAAAAGGTCGGGCTGGAGCACCCTGGCGAAGGATGCTGGATGGGACAGCGCGTCCGGGGTGCCGCAACTGCCACTAAACAGCAGTGTCCGTGGGTAGGGGGCACTCCCTCGCCCGTCCCGCCCCGCACCTGCTCCGCGGCACCCGTGGGCAGTGCACATACTTACGGCTGCAGCGCGGCTCCGGCGGGGCTGGGCGAGAGCGAGGAGGAGGAAGAGCAGACGTCCGCTTGTTCCCCGCCCGCCGGCTGCTAGAAAGCGCCCGGTCTCCTCCCCGCCCCCCACTTTTGCAGGGTTCGAGTTCCCCCACCCCTGTGCCCACGCTAGTCCGCCGTCACGCGTGGGAGGGCCGCTCCCGCCTTAGCGGAGCGGTCGGCAGAGCGCGGCTCAGAGCGGCTCGGGGGAGGGAGGAGGCAGGACGGACACAGACTCGGACCCCGACCCAGTCCAGTTCTCATCTCCAGTCCTGGCCCGGGCCGTGGCCCTGGCCTCGTCCCGCGCAGTGGCTCCGCCGGGAGGAAGCCGAGCGGGGGGCGGCCGTCGGGCACCTCCGCACTTCACCGTCCGGGAAACTTCGGCTACTTGCCGGCGAATAGCCACCCTGTGCCCCATGGGGCTGGCTGCCTGGGCGAGGGGCGGTGGTCCCTGGCACGGCAGCAGGATGGCACGGACAATGAGACCCGATGACATCAACCCCCGGACAGGGCTGGTGGTGGCTCTGGTCAGCGTCTTCTTGGTGTTTGGCTTCATGTTCACAGTGTCTGGCATCAAGGGAGAGACCCTAGGTGACATCCCACTGCTGGCTATCGGGCCAGCCATCTGCCTGCCGGGCATCGCTGCCATTGCCCTCACCAGAAAGACCGACGGCTGCACCAAGTGGCCGAAGAACAAGTGTCCATGCTGCAAGCAAGTGAAAGACCGGGATGTCATGGAGCTGCTGAGGACCCCCTCAGACCTAGAATCTGGCAAGGGGAGTTGTGATGAACTGGCCAAGAAAGCATACCAGAAGGACAAGAAGGTGCTGCGGGGTGAGGACTCTGTGTCCATCTGCACCACCACCACCACCATGGGAGAGTGCAAAAACCTCATCAGAAAGGTGGATCAGGAGGAAATGCTGAGATACTTGGAGACCTGTTACCCAGAGATGCCAGGGAATGTGTTCGTGGCAGACAGTTCTGTGTGCAGTGCCTTGGAGAGGAAGAGCTCTTCTCCCACCAAGGATGATACTGCTTGCCCAGACATCGAAGACAACATTTTTGTTGCTCCTAAAGACAGCATCATTGTCTGCTCTTACAAGGAGAACAGCCCTTATGACAGATACTGTTGTTACATAAACCCCACTGGAGTCAACTCGGACCAGGAGACCATAGTGTGAAAGATGCATACTTTATATATATGTATGTATACAAAAACCACAACTTCTTGATAGGGGATAAATATAGCTGACTGCACTGCATGGGACAATCCTGATACTATTACAATTTAACCTGATATGTGACTGATACTCAAACCTTTTGTGCCTGAAATACTCTTTCTGTAAGTAAACAAGCATGTTTAAAAGTTAAAGAATTTAATTCTTTATTTTGGAAAAAAGAAATTCCATTTTATTTTTATTTTCTTCCTTTCCCTCCCTTTTGTTTCATCCCTGCTGATTGTTCCCAAGCCTGTAGACACACTGGCAGGAAGGCAGCAAGGGCTGTCAGCTGAGATCAAGAGCTGAATCAGAACTCCGGAGCTGTGTGTAGGAAAGAATGTGGTGCCCTGTGGCTGAATGGGTTTTAGCAATAGTGTCACTTCATTTTGGGAGAGATTGAGAGATGTAAGCATGCATTCCCAATAGCAGTCTCACGTTACGGAACATAGAAGTGATTTGCCTCTCTTCCGTCTTCTACCTGGCAGGATTTTATTTTCTTCTGCCTCAAAGAATCAATGTGCTGACCCTGTGCGTTCTTTAGGAAGTCTCCTAGGAGCTAGATAGGCTCAGGGTAGTTCTCAAAGGCTAATTCATCATCAACAGAATGCAAGGTATAGGTTTTAGCTTCACTCCCTACCACTGTTGAGTTCACTATTGAATCCCTTTTGCATTTTATGGGTGTACTTGACAAAGATACTACAACACGGTCTTGACACAGTTCTTGCAGAGACTAGGAGGAGATGTCAGTGGACTCGGGGTCTTAAAAATATATTTCAGTATCTCTAAAGTCACTTAGAGACTAGACTTTACAGACTGTATTCAGAGCTGGTTCTGACTCTTCTGAAAATGTCATTTTCTTGTGCCTTTTCTAAAATTCCAGATGTTTCTCTATGGATGATGAATGATTACAGTCCACTGAGGGTCTCAAAGCCATGCTTTGATAGGGAAGGGACTAGAGCACCCAGCTGACAGATGTTTTTGTTCACAGCTCGTGGCTACATCGCAAGAGAAGTACGAAGTGAGCAATGAGGATTAACCATTCAAAATCTGAGCCTGCAGCTCACGTACAGAAACACAGATCCTGGGTATTCTGTCCAACAGTGAATTGCATATTCCATGCTGTGTGTAAAAATCTTATTTGACCTCTATTATGTAGGTAACAGATGTGGTATAATGTGATGTGCATGCTAAGCAGCTACTCAAAGGGTTAAGCTCTTAGGGAAATGGTTACCAAAGCATAGAGTAATCTACTAGCATCTCAGAAAGTCCCAATTCCTATACTCTCATGACTTCAGAAGGTTCCACTGTGATGGAAGTCTTAAGAACTGTTCTTAGCTGTTTGTTTTTTTGGGGTGTTTTTGTCAACCATAACTTGTATGAGACAAATGTATTGAAGTAACAAAGTAGGAAAAACAGCCTCTGTTTTGTAGCAACCTGAGACTTGTAGAAAGTGGCAAGGAATCCATTCTTTGCTACCTGTGGAAAGTGAGTGGAAACCCTGTGCATCCACCAGTTTGTTTGGAATCTTATATCAAATTGTTACAGGCAAGCAGCCTCTTAAGAGGTTTTCAGAAGGGGGAAATACTATTTTTTACATCGGATATTTTGATTTCTTTCAGACCAAACAAGATGTTAATGCTTTGGTCAGGCTTTCATGGGGCATCAAGTTGCTATTAGGGTAAATTAAAAAAATAATAGAGAGTTTGAGTTAGGTAAAGCCTCTCAAGAGGTGGTTACAGTGAGCTTTGCTGCTCTGGCATGCAGCAGCAGTGCTGTGGGAATAAATAAGCTGTTATAACCTGTACAGCCCAAGTTTTCTCTACTGAGCAAAGGAACTATACAAAAACAGACCCTCTCTCCAACACTGTCAACTCCCACTTCCACATAAAAGCACTCTTTTGTTGTCAGGCAGTCTGCCACAGGCTTAGTCACTGCAGGACCTTATTCTGCATTGTACAAATCAGCTTTTTGATGGCACTGGGAAGCCTTGTTTCTTGACCTCTGAAGACAACAGCTTAAATACTGCTGATGAATGTGATGAGTAATAGGGTGTTTCTTCACTTTCTATTCCCAAGAGAAGCAGATGAGTGTCCCAGCATGTGCCTGTGTGTGCTCAGCATCCCTGAAGTTCAGACCCACCAGAAAAAACACGGTACCAGGTAGCTGCACACTGCCTTTGCTGGGGTTGTGAGCGATCACTTGCCTTGCATAAGAGCAAAGCGTGAGCCCACTGGGAACCTGGGTTTGTACAGTTCTGTAAATATATATAGGAAGAGGTCAAGTTTTTCCATTTTGTCTAGGATTAGATGTTCTTTGTCAAAAGTTATACAGGGTTTTACAAGGCAAGACAGCAAACTCTAGTGTCAAATTGAAAGGCAATCATAAAACTGGAGACACAGCCATGGAGACCTGTGTCCTGTCCTTTATTCCATTCTTAGTGTAATTTTTTTTGTTCAGGTAGTTAAGCATAGAATGGAATGAAAAAAGATCAATTTGGCAATTTTTAAAATTTGAATTCGACATTTTAAAGGTTTTTGTGTTTTGCCTTTTTTCTAAATAAAGTGAGGTTTTTTTCATATACTAGTTTTGCCAGTAAAAATCTATTGCTTGTTTAATAGAAGACAGCATGACAGCAGCTTCAAGCCTTTTATGCAGATACCATGCTCAGGCCAGAGAATTACTGGGACTTTATTTTCATTCAGCTCATGTGGTGTCTTCTGATGGCCACCAGAACTTGCAGGATTGATGGTGATCTTGGAACAAGCAGGAATAATCATGTAGCTTCTCAGAGGCAGCTTTTAGTCTTTGGTCTGAATTTGGCTTCAGGATACTACAGCTTTGGGTGTGATTCCAAGCCATGACCTGGAGACGAGAGCTTCCTTCTGCCCTTGCTGCCTTTAAAGCACCTCTGTGTCAAAATTCCTCTTCACAATGCCATCTTCCAAACAATGCTTGCAGCTGTAGTGGAGCTCTGATTTTGGCTTTAATTCTTGGTCTCGTTGAAGTCGATTGCCACATGTTACTTGCTCCTCTAATATGGGTAGCAAGGCATATATTTGTATTTGAAGAAAACTAGTGATATAGACATTCAGAAAAATGTTTCTAAGATATATACAATTTACTGCTAGAACAGCATTTGTCATAGTACTACAGTGGAGTCAACCTTCTTTTAAGAAACAATGTGATACACAGGTGAACTATACGCAGGGTAATTTTGTGCTGTTTCGTTTAGATTTCTACTGTCATAAATAGCCATACAAGATGATAATTGCAAAGCTTTTAACAGATAATTGGGAGGTTTAGGCATTGTGCATTTTTTCCTCCCAGAGCACTAAAAAATAGCTGATCCATTCTGCCTGGAACTGAAGGAGTGGGAGGTGAGTGTGCTCACAGTGTGTCCCCCTCAGAGCCAGCACCATACTCTTTATCTGTGTGCTGCAGAAATATGGTGTTCCTCTACAGGTGGTTCCTCCTCGATCCAAACTCTCCACAGTCCTGGCTCCAATATCTATTTGTTATGTAGTAATTAGTAGAGTAAAAGCTGCTATGATCCCTGGTATCTACCAGAGTGAGCTTCTGCTAGTAACCAGTATGGAACTGACACTGCATCTTCCATCCCATGTAAGCCCTTTTGTTGAGATAGCCAGCTAAACTGTCAGTTCTTACAGTAAGGGCCTGGAATTTTGCATCTCCATGTAATACCTTTCACACTAAAGATGTTGTAGGGATGGGTTAGAGATGAGTGACTGTCAGGCCTCAAAGGCACTTACAGCTTGATTTTCATGAGCATTTAGGGACTGATCTGTTTATACGTAGAGCCCAGTCTGCACTCAGAAACTTACATCTCAACATTGCCATATTGTTAGAGAATACAGTTCTGACATCAGAGGTTTTCCGAGTATTGAAAGGTTTCTGTAGAAATTTCTAATATCAGTTCTATTAAAACTTGTGGAGGAGTTTCCTAATATGTAGACTAGAGTTTTCTTGACACATTCTGAGCACACAGCTTGGGGCATCAGCTGCAAAGAGCTGCAAAGCCCATTTCTTCTTTGCAGCCAGTATAAAGTTGCCATCCCCACTGAGATGACTGTTGGCAGATTTTTCACCTCTCTGTTACCTTGGACTCTTTTATGTTTGGTCTTTAGAAATAACACAGAAAACATATCTAGAAATTCACATTCAATGTTCTCTGGCAAACTTTCAGCATTACCTTTAATTTATCAGTCCTCTTAGTGGAAGAAATCCAGATCTTGTATTTCTTTACCAGGCAAGGAGATTCAGCTGTCACTGTTTTTTTCAGTCACACTTTATTTTCTTTTCAGAACAGTTGCATGGATTAGCCCTCACTGTCTTATTGTCAGATGCACGTAGAAGTGTTTATGCTTGATTTCTTACTAACTGCACCATGCATAGGTGTATATACATTACACATTTGTTTGCAAGAGCAGGTCACACAATGCACAATATATTCATTCAAGATCAGCTCACAGAACTCTCTGTATTTCTGACACCTCACCCAGATTTTCTGCCTTGAGCTTATTGTTGCAATGCAAAATTTCTTCCATCCTTTAGGAGAAGAGATTTTTTTTTCTAAGAAGAACTCCATTGTGGCTTTTTAAGGACACACAGTTCTTCCAAAGGTTACACTGAGTTTAAATGTCCCAGGACTGTGTTTCATTATAACCTTAATGAAATCCCGACTCCTTTATCGATTGCAAACTGAAATTTTCCAGTGCTTTGCATTCATCATTTCCCCATACTCCTAGTAAAAATCTCGAACCTTTGGTCAATTCTGACAGACTTAGTAGTAGTATTTTTTCAACTTATGATTTCTTTACTTAGGGAGTGGAAAAAGGGTTAAATACTTTGAAAATCTGGCTCTGTATTTTGTTCTAGTGAGACAATAATAGAAAAAGAGATATTATTCATGAAAGCAAAATAGACCAAAAAGGCTTCACAGACAGTATTTTATGACTTTGTTAGATTAACTGTGTTATGTTCTGTTCACATAGGCAGCATGTTTAGTGTGTTCTTCCTTATGTGTATCTTCTCTTTGGTAGCTTACCCTGAATAGGCTCCTCAGGTATAGACAATGATTTTCTGCCTGAAGGCAGGATGCAATTGGTGTGCAGTAGGAATTTGATGCCAGGAACACTGATTCATTTTCAGATCTCATCAAAACAGTTATTTGCACACCATCGTATATTACTGTGAAACACAGTGACAATCTTTGGCAATTATGTGCACTCATGAGCATAAGGGTACTACTACAGGAGCTTTATTTTTGACATTCACTGGCTAGCAGGTACCTATTCTATTGCCATTGTAATCCAAGGCAAAAATCACAAAGGTGTAACAGTAAAAAGTTCATGTGGAGCTTCAAGGTCATACTTAGTGTTGCATGAAATCTGTTAAATCTGGGACTGGAAATTGGTTCCAGAAAGGATGTATATGTGCTTAAAACCTAGTACAGTAGAAGTGAGAGGTACAAAGAGAGAACACAGAGTAGCTTGATTCCTTGTCTGACCATGGTTAGTATGCTATGGGACACCAAATAAAATAATCTAGACTCGTGTATGCTCATTGGAAGGTTTCAGTCATTAGGCTTCCCACACAAATTCTACAAAACCCACTCTCTCACATTTCAGACTGGCTGGTTTATATCTCTACATCAGAAAGTGCATTTTAGCAAATTTTAAATTAAGAGGAGAGGACATTTTCCCCTATTTTCTTTGCAAAGAACATTGGATTGCAAATCATTTTATATTTGAATTCCAATTTAGAATGTAATCATGTACAATTCAATGTTATACACTGATGGGTGTGAAGTGGGGGAAAATTCAGATGGGAATTGTGAGGGTAGAGTAGTCATTAGCTGAAAAGCAGATGGTAACTAGCTGGAGAATAATCAGAATAGTCTTGCATGGCCTTGTCTTTTTACTGGTCTGAGAGCACGAACCCAGAAAGAAACTCTTAAAAACCAAAGACTCTTACTATTGAGGTAAATTCAGATGGAAGGGCTATTAATAACTTTTTGGAGTCTGAATGGAGTTGGAAAGAGAGATGATCTGCAGGGTAGGAGCCTCATACCAATCTCTTCTTCAGTAATTGATCATCAAAACAACTTACCTCCTCTGACTGCAGTCAGGCTCAACACTTATACCATGCCCTCGCACTGTTTGCAAAGAACACCTAAGTTAATTCCGCTTTTCTTTAAAGAAAATATTTTTTCTGACTTGACTAATTAGCAGTAAAAGGAGCAGAATCATGGAACTGGAGATCCTCTGCATGTATCTATTACAAGCTAAATAAAAGATGTTTGCTACCTAATCTAGGGGATAAAGAGTAACTTTTTGGTGGTGAAACACAGTCTTTTTTTCCATTGTCAATTGTTTGAATAAAGTCTAGGAAGTTTTACACTTGGAAATACCTTAATCATTTTTTTTTACTTGTTGGGATTTTTTTTAATATTGTGGTTATTCAATCTGTTCTTCAACATTCAAACTGAAACAATGTAGTGAAGGTTTATTAGTCTAATTAAAGACTTTTGTAAGTCATTTTTTGCATTGTGTGATTTATTTTATATACCTGTCTGCATCCTCACTTGTATAGAAATGGACATGCAATAAACAATAATCAAAATGCGTAATCTTTCCTTAAAATCATCACCTCATGAATAAAATATTAGTATCTTCTGCATAATTTTGCATGATCATAGACAATGAATGGTCACGGAGTGAACTGACCGATAAAGTACATACAACCTTCAGTTATTCAGCTCTATCTACAAATGCTTTCTCATTTTTTTGTTGGGATATTATCTCCTAAGAAAGGGAGAACATCACATATGTATCTGTGTAAAGTGCCAATTTGGAAAAGAATACTTGGTAGATTAGCTGACTAACTCAACATCTGGTATGAGAATCTCTGTGGATTTAAAGGATCTCACAGTTGAGTACTGTGCTGGTTGTCATCCTTCAGCTTTACGTGATGATAAATGCTTTCCTGCATTGCCAAGGTCATCAGGACTTTAGTCAGCAGCTACAGTGTTAGCCACAGCAAGATTCCTTGCTGTTTCCTATGAAGAGAGATGCTAGGAGCTATAACAGGACCCTCTGAATATCTGAATTTGCAGTAACATCAGTCATAAGTGTCACCCCACACATAGATACAGATTTAGAGTAGTGAAATGGGACAGTGTTTTGGTTTACAGACCACATGCCCTTGTATGTGAAGGTCTGTGCAGAGCACCGCTTTGTGTTCCCTTGGTAGCTTAACAAACTGAAATGCCTACAGAGTTCAAATCTGAGGCAACAATTCCATGTCATTTGGTGGATATTGATTTGCAGTAACCACTCCCCGTACAGCTGTATTTACAACCAGACATGTTTTACAGATATAAGAATATATAATTATCTATTGTATATATTCTATAGATATGTTCTTATACATACATTTGCTTGTAGCCACAGCAACACAGGAAAAAAATTATCTCTGCAGCTATGCCATCACCGAGAGGTAAAAGCAAAGCAAGTTGCACAGGCTTTGTGCCGCAACCACCTTTACTGGACTTGCTGTGTCATGCAATCTCTAGGGATTGCTATGTTATATCTAACTTCTAGTAGAAATCTGTGTAACCAAATGGAGTTCATGTTCTTGAAACTTGCTAATTGCTTTGCTAGTTGATCATGAAATATGGCTATAGCCATTGACTACCTCTGTCAAATTGCCTGAGATAACCCTAAAATACTTGCCAGTTGACTGAGGACACTTCTGTTTGCATCTATAACATTCATTACCTTGTACTTCTGGAGGAAGAACAGTTTTATCATACAGTCATTGGGTAAACTGACACTAATAAGGACTACTGTGTGAAGTCTCAGGAGAGGTTCCACAGATTCAGTGGTCCTTAGAAAGTAATCTAGTTCTCAGTCTGGAGATGCTCTGTTTGACAAAAGGATGAAAAGATAGGAAAATACCAGTTAAGTGAAACAGTGCTGGTGTTCTTCAAGCTGTAATTCTTTTGTAGATAACCACCACATTCTAAGCATCTTGAAGTCAGCAGGAGTCTACTATCTTCAGCAAAATTTGAATATAACCCACAGGCATGTCAGTGGTGAGGACTGTAAATTCAACAAGCTTGCTAAGGGTCACTCATCACTTATTTATTTTAGAAGACTTTATACTCAGAAAACAGTAATTTTAAAGCTTTTAATTCTAAAAGCACCAGTAAAGTAAAGCAGAGGAGACAAAGCAGAGGTACTGCTACACATGAACATGTGACAAAGCACAGATTTTCACATTCACATTTGATAAAAGACCCTGTGATATATACTTTTTGAATAAAAATGTAAAAAAAATGCTCACTCATTAAAAAATAATGTAAACTGTATTATATATCATACAGCACTGTAACAGAGCAGAGTTTCACAGTACCTAGATAGCATCTGGATAGAGGAAATGGTGGTAATAAAGGACATCTCAGGGCTCTGGATAACTGAAAAGTTTATTTTGTAAGATTACAAATAAAGTAAGTACCATGTACTAATATGAAATTCAAAAATAGAGAAAATGTTCTTTTAAGTTTAGGAAAAAATATGAAACCAGTTAAAAATTTGAATTTTTGACAATTCAGATAGAATCTGTTTTAAGATCTCATGTGACAAGGTCAGCTATGTGCATGTACATTGCTGAAATTCTGGTCCCATTCAGATGGCAGCATTCCCACAGATTTCTGAGACAGAATTTTACTCACAATGATCTGTATTTTTCTGTGGATTTCCATAATTTGGAAGGATTTATCTTTCTAACTCAACTAAGCATCTCTGAAAAAATCTAACATTATCATCACATTTACCTCTCACAGAGGATGAAGGACTGTAGTGTGCCTCTGATAATTACTGTCACACAGCAGATATTCAGCATTAAAGGTTTGATAGCTACAAGGGAACATGGACAACTGGTCAACTGCTTGTTTAAGATACACAAATTTATAGTAGAAATATTGCATCTACCTTTGTATATTTGTACTTTTATCTAAGATTGAGTATGGACTGGAGGGTGAGGGAGTGGAGTAAGTGGTGCTTGTCACTCATAGTCCTTCTTTTTCATGGCCTCCCAGTTAGCTTTGGCCAATCCAGATCATATTATGGCGTAAGTGGTGTGACTCTTGGTATTCTTTTTCCGTCTGATTCACCTATCCCATTCTGTTAGACTGCTTGTTAATGAATTGAACTTGAACTAGCTAAACTCTTCAAGATATATTAGCTGAAAGGTAATTTCTTGCCATAAATACACCCCTAAAAAGTATAAACAGGGTCCGCTGTACATATGCTTTGTCCTTAAAGAAAGTCAACACCAGCAACACTGGTTCTGTAGAACCATGCTTATGAACAGATTACTCCACTTGCTCATCAAGAGATTACTCCTCTTGTAGTGATGGGTCTCTCTTTACAGGAAACGCTTCCTTAGGAATGACTTTTTCTAAACTATATCCTAAATTACACAGTGACTCAGAGAGCTGCCTGATTTTGCAGTCAGACAGCTAGCAAGCAATAGTAGGTTCACCACCACTTTAGTCAAAGAAATGCCATAATGTAAGCTGATGTTGAGAATAGTTTTTCAGAGAAATCCCAGAGCAAAGAAAGAATAGTTGTTAACGCACTCTTTTCTGTTTAACAACAGCATACGTCTTTCATTTTTTTCTCAAGATTTTCAGATGTCAGTACCAAAACGGCAAGTATAACCAAGTGTTGACTTTATGGAAATACCTTGGATTTTCTTCTTCATTCTTCTTTCCATGCTTAAGGCAATGGAGATGAAATAAAAGCAAGAGCACAAATTCTCATTTTGATTTGTATTCACTATGATTGCACTGCCTCATCCTCCTCTTTCAGTGGCTTTTGCTTTCTAACATAATATGCATCTCATTTTTTTGCTTTCACAACACAAAACCAATCATACCCACAAGGTTTATCATATCACTAAATAGAACACTACACTGTCTCCTCTTTCCCATGGAACCATGGAACTTATAGGCTGGAATGTCCAGACACCTAGTTTGAAGTGATGGAGGCTGCTGGCAGGGGATCACCCCGCAACATCAAATCAACACATAACACTGGGAGCTACTTTCTACCCTACTAGCTGGTGGGCCAATCTTATGTATAATTCCTCAAGATAGGCTTTTGTTTTTTCCTACTTTTCCTGCACCTGGTGGGAGAGAGATATAGCTGTGAATAAAGTCTGAGCTAACATTCACAAGGCCAAAGGGCAGACTATCTCTTTTTTTACTTTTTAGTTCAGCAGGATGAATGTTTGAGTTAGTGAGTGGCTAGTAAACAGGACTCGAAAGAGGGTCACTGGGAAGGACACCTGGTATTAAAGTAAAAAAATCTCTGTTGGGGTCTTGTAGAGTCATAGAAGAGCTTGTGACAGTCTTCTGGGTGGTGGTGGCTTTCTTGCCTTCAAGCCAGTATGTTACCATGTCTCCTTTCCCCTAAGGAAGAAAATGAGTCATGGGTTTTTAAGACTACCTCGTACTTGTGTAATAGTACTTTAATTACAACTTAAAGAAGTCCCAAAAGAAGACTGATGTGCCTGTCAGCCATTTAGCGTATAGGAAAACTGAGGCATAAAACTTTTCCATAGAAGATAGTGCCAGTACTATTGGTTAAAACAATTCTTTGAAATCCCATCCAAAACTGGGTCCAGAAGTATGTTAGTTGTCCTATGGGATTCTTGTAATGATTTATGATGTCTGAATGACCTTTTTTGCTTTCAAGCAGTTATGACAAAGTGTCATGCCATGTAATACTTCTGAATTTGGCTCAGCCATCTCTGAATTATCAGGGTTGTCTCATGAACAAGCCCGTGGAATTGATCCTGGTTTAAAACTTGAGACTGTCTTCAGGGTCAGGAAATAGTCTAACCCAAGGACTCTGAGACAGACAGGACTGCAAGGGTTAAAACTGAAGGACTCCAGAGGACTTTCACAGTCTCCTCTCTGGAAACTGAGTGTACCTGTTGCATACACACCTTGACTTGTAAATTCCCACGGCATACTAACACATACTCTCCAATCTGCTCCAACAGCTGATATGCACTTGAACTGCACTGTATTTTAAGAGCTGGAAAGAGAAGCAATGGTTATATTATTACAACAATTTAGACACTAAGACAGACCTGAGACTCAGACTCTCTTGCTTTGTTTGTATCTTTGCTGTCATTCCTCTGTTATTTGAAATGCTCACACACAAGCTCCAGTTTCCTGGCTTCTTTGTGAGAGCATCTCAGGACAAATATGTATCTGTCAACAAATTACTCTTCACATCCTGAGTCTAATATTATTTATCTACTGTTGAAAGCTGCCTGGCTAGTATTACTGACATACAGTCTTTTCATCTTGCAGAGAAAACCATACATAGTTCTACCTCTTGGTCATCAAAGAGCTAGTGCTTTCTTTGCACAGACAGTTTCCAGCAAAGTCTAAACCTTAAAGAAACTGCCATCCATGATCTGTCTCCAAACCTGTAAATAAAAACAAGGGGAAGACACAATGTTACCATAATTCCACTTTCAATTTTTTTAACAATGTGATTTTTCCTTAGCTGAGAATTTATCTTCATATAAACTTTGACTGTCTTGCTTTTTGCAAATAATAGAGCAAGGACCAAGGAGGAGGACAGATAGAACAAATTCTGAATATTCCTACTTTTGCCAGAAACAAAGTTTTGCCAAAATTCATAAAATTGCCAAAAAAACCTGGCATTGTTTGCCTTTAACATTCTGTGACACAGACTAAATCATTATGCTCCATTGTTTGAAAAAAATCCCAGATGATAGTAGGACTGGCTAAGAGTGTCTTCTTGGTTTTTCTCATATCAGAAAATGATGGTTTCATAATATCCGCTTTTTTGTTGTAATTGTTTTTGGGTTTTTTTATGGAAATTTTCAAAACGCTTCTTGCAGACCAGAAAGTGTAAGTTTCAACATAGCCAGATATGTACCTCTGAAATGTTCTTTCCAGTACATGATATTTTAACTGGGCATTCTGCTTTGGAACAAGACATTAAAACACAGATTCCAGCTGATAGCAATTTTATTTTATATTGCTAGTAATTAACTAATCTATTTTAAAGTGATCATCTTAGGGTTAAAACGTGTTGATGTAATTTGAGATCCTTAGATGTATGTGGCCAGAGAAAGAGAGATAAAAGCAAAACTTAAAAAGGTAAGAATCTCTGTCGTTGTACTTAAGTTTACAGTGTTGATGTGCCATATGAGAAACAAACTGACACACAGAACAAAAGATGGAATGTGAAGAAAGATTGAAGCAGGTTTTGAAGGCATTAGTTTTAAAGCAGTTTAGATGAGATGATAAAAGAGCCTGAAAGGAGAAGGAGGAAAAGGAAAGGAGATATCCATGAAGCTAACAGAAGGAAAATTAAGTGTGTTCCATTCAGGCTTTGGAAAAACATATAAAACGGTGAGAAGGAATGGATCCTGGTTGGCTGTCAAATTCTCAGGCTAAACCTTTAAAACCATCATGCAGGATCTGTCTTTGCCTTGTTTTTAGTGGATCACTATAGGTGTTGAAAGCATTACTTTTTATCATGAAATGAATGTTGAAAACACTTTGGATTTCGCCTAAATCAGGTAATTAAAATCCATTTACAAAACATTTCAATGTGACCTGTAGAACCATTTAGCTTAATTACATGAATGAAAGAAAAAACCTAAGCTATCAAGGTTGTCTGAACTTGAATCACTCATTTTTTTTTGTTGTTGTTCCTGGTTTTTTTTCAAGTCACATAGATATGGCTAAAATATTTCAGAATTTGAGGTTCAGATGCTCATGCTGGCTAAAGATGAAGTTTGCTATATAAACATGGAGGTCTATTATCTCCTGAGAAGGGACAGTGACGATATTATCATTATTTAATCTCTAGAAATTTCTTCCTAATCTTTTTGCTGAAGGACATATATATAATAGAAATAAAATATTTTAACTATAAATTTAGGGTGCCAGGAGCAAATAAAAACAGTGAACACACTCTTTATGTTTCATTTTATCTGATTCTTACCTTTTTTTATTGCTGAGAACTTCAAAGCCATGAAAATTCCTCTCTGAGACTTGAGAAATGTGGGTATTTTTTTCAAAGGCTGTAGAGAATATCACTGGCATAATTTGCCCACAGACAGATTGGACTCAGAAATCAACAACCTCCTTACAGGATTTGCAGTTATTTAAACAGGAGAGGACTCAACACTCAGCATAACATTTTTTTGAGAACTCAAGTGAAGGTCAAAACCACACCTGTAGCTTGCTCCTTCTTACCTTCACCGGTGGACTCCATCCTGGAAGCTGTGTTCACGGTATCTCCAAATAAACAATACCGTGGCATTTTGGTCCCAACAACTCCAGCTACAACTGCCCCTGTTAAAGAAAATGGGATATTTTTTATGTTTTAAATCACATGATCAGTCATACAGCCTCATGGTCACTTCCTGCACTATCTTATTCATTAAGAAGACAAAAGACTGTCAGTATGGTCTTGTATGGGTCATACATCTGACTTACATCTGGCTACCAGGGCCATGGAGGGAGTTACATAAGGTTCTCAAAGGACAATGGAGGGATTAGTGATGATGGGTTGAAGGTAGTATACCTAAATTAAGGCACCTGCAAAATCATTTTTCAACACAGCAACAAAATACGAGGGTCAGTGGGACAGGAATGCCAATAGGAGTTGTGCATACGACGCTCACTAGTCACATAGAAGAGCAGGAGCAGGAAGTAACCTGCTTCTGATGAAGGCAGAAAAACAAGCATTTTGATTCCTTCACGTCAAGCCCAGGGGACTTAAAATATATTTAAAATATATTTAAAATATATTTAAAATATAGAAGATATGATCTCTTGCTCAGAGGATGTAAGCAGATTAATTTGCAGATGCTGGGCTGCACAGAATATGTCCAGCTCTGGCTATCTATCAAGAAGGAGCTGTGATCACACATTAGCTAAGATTAGGAAGGTAAGAGCCTTAGAGTGAGGTTAGACCAAAGTGTCAAGAAGCATCTCACTGTTTAAAGAAAAGAACAGTGGAAAAGGGCAAGTAACAGCCTCAGAATGGCAGCCTTCACTCACATAAGCAAAGATACTGAGGCCATGCGGTGTTCCCAATGTTGTATTCTGCATTGTGTGCCAAATATTCCAAGTATTCAATAGTTTATATTTTTGAGATGGCCTCTATGAGGTGTTCCATCTCATGTCAAGAAATTAACTTCATTTTTAATGGAGAGGAAATGCCATGGTATAAACATTTGTTAAACAAGGGGAAGACTCTTTCAGCTCTTTCAACATACCTGAATGGATTCCTGCTCTAATCTTCAGGAGGGTATTTGGCTTGTGTGGAATCTTAAAAGTCTTGCAGACATCCAGAAGGTCTAAAGCCATGCTTGCAATCTCACCAGCATGAAGAATTCCATTCTCTTTAGGTACACCAGACACCACCATATCTTAACATAACAATGCAACTGTGTTAACCTTTGGCATTAAGCATGGATTTACCAAAGGACATTGTCTAAGTTAGAAAAAAATTAAAGCTCCATTCATATCCTGAGGCACAGTTGTGCCTGCTGAGAAGAAAAAGCCATAAACAAATGAAGGATAGGGCAACAGCTCATTTTATTTTTCTCGTATCCTTTCTTTGTCCCTACCCCATTGAGAATGCTTGAAGTAGAATATAGTTGGAAAGTTGCTGCTCAATACCTTTTGTCTTTTGGCAGATACAAAGAGAGACAACAATTCCAACTAGGCACTGTCCTATGCTTCCTACACAGACTCTTACTGTGTTGAACAAGAGTCAGGTCTCTTCAGGATCCTTCAGCTGCATTTGTTCAAGAATTTTATTTTCCATAATGTGCTCAACTATGTCATAGAACAAAAAAAAAAGGGTTTTTTTCCCCATAGCTCTTATAGGATTTCCCATCTGACTCATCTAAAAATCCTGCTAGATTTCTGCTAGGTTTTTGATGGAATTCAGTTTTAATGGTAGCAAATCTCTAGAAGATTCCCATGGTAGCAAATAGAAAGCAATTTTACTAAAAAATCCCAAAAGAAGAGGCAGCCAAGCCCCTACAGAGTGTTAGAAGAGACAAGGTTGTGTGGCCTTTGCAAGGAAGACAGAGATAATAAAGCTTATGGGATAGCATCTGCATCTCATGTAGAAGGTAAATTTTTCATTTGCGTCCTTGTAAAACAGACATTGCCAAGGTTTAAAGCCAGCCCTTACAGGTCACAGAAACAAAAAAAACCCAGCAGTGTTAATTTACTGAAATCATTTGTCCCATCTGCAGCATTCATCAGTTGTAGAAATGGTGATACGTATGCAGGAAAATGTTCCTAAAGTTTCCTAGTGCTTTACTAGGACATCTCCCCTAATTGTTTTATGGGGTCTTCCCAGTGGTAATAAGCTTTCCAGATCCCCTTTATCTGTTCTTGCTTGTCATCAAATCGGTCTTTATCCTGATGAAATGCCCATGTCTCACTGTTGTACATAGCTCAGGAAACTTACAGGCATCTCCTATTGTCTCCACCTTATAGACATCGTAGTTATCTATTATTTCATCAAAAGTGGTATAAAGCTTGTTCAATAGTTCTACTACTTGGTAAGGTGTGCTGCTGCTGGAGAGCTGAGTGAATCCAACAATGTCACTGTTAAAACACAACAAAAAATCTTATTTATCCACTGCCTTAACCAGTGCAGATTGGTAATCCTAAACACACAGTAATAATTTCTTGGTGGAACTACCTCAACCTTCTCTTTTTAAGTACTCCTTTTGCTCAGATTCTTACAGAATACTTTTGTCTTCATACATTTATTGAGACTAAGAACAAACTCCTTCCATTTAAAAAGACTGACCTAAGTAATTTTGGTTACCAATGCAGTAAATTATGTTATACAAGTAGACTTTTATCTACAGCAGACTAAGTAGTCTTCAATTTTGGATCATGTACAAGTGAATTTGTACATATTGTACATAAATTTGTTTGATTTTGGGTTATGTTACATTTATATCAGATGTTAAGTGAAGATATGCAATTTATATGTTGCTTCATGCACACAAGTCAAAGACTATAAGTAGGTGTGAACTTAAGTAACTATATTGAAAATGGAGAAGTGTAAGAGTTTTGAAAAACACTCATCTGCAGTCAGTATTGCCACCTGGCATGATAAATAGAAGTTTAGATCCACTAGGAACCTAAAAGTTTCTTTGGAGGGAGTCAATTTGAGCCCTATCTGTTTACCTGAAAAAGATGGTGGCACTTAAGTAACATTGAGCTTGTGCATGTTTTCCCTGCCTGAGATCATCTGCTACTTGCTTCGGCAACATACCTGTTGTAGAAAGCAGTGTTGTTACTCTCTTGACATGGATAAAAGCACAGAACATGAATATACAGAACATGTTTGTTCAAAGATATAAAAACAATGTTTGTGAATATTAAATATTTTGAAGGTGAAAGCACTATTTAGCACCAAAATCTATTCTGCTGTAATGTGAGAAGTCACAGCAAATCTCATTGATAAGAGTGCTCAGGTGACCCATAACTTTTAGTTGAAACAAACTTTTATCTGTATGTTCCAAGTCAGAGAAAGGTTAGATTCTAATAGTGTCATTTGGAATATTACTAACTCCTTCTTCATCAGCTCTTTGCTAGTATTTTCCTCCTATGCTAGATTGGTTTAATATCTCTTATCTGATTTTTAAAATTTTTTATCTTTCTCCTATCTTGCACTTCCACAGTATTTTTCTTTTCCTCTCCTATGTGTTATATCTGTTCATTTATCCCTTTTTTCTTGTGACATTCCATAAGATATACTGCCATCAAAAGTAACTTCAGTCCAAAATCAATACCTCAATGTTTATAACTATACAGAAGGACTACTAAACAAGATCAAAGTGAGAGTATTATGGATTCTGGAGTCATAGCTTTTAGATGGGTATACAGATCTTTATAGGGAAAATATAAAAAGTACCTAAATATCATTTCACCTTTGAAAAAAAAAAAAAAAGTATAGTAATTCCTTGCCAACCAAATGTTAGCTATTAATTAATCACCTATTAAAGCATTTGTAATTAGATAGTTAAAATAAAATTGAGAGGAATATCCAGTATTTTAGCCATATAACTTACTATACAACAGACGATCAGTCTTCTGTTTTTCATGCATTAAATCCTGTGTTCTCTCAGAAACCAGTATCTCAAGATGTTTGCTATATTTCTCCATCTAAGTAACAGAGAATTGCATAAAAGAATCATTTTACTTAGATTCATAGTTGGATAGTATTTAAGTATTTGAATGATTCTTCTTTGAAAACATTCAGGTAAGCAAAGGCTCAGGTCTGAGATAGCTAGTTTTCTCTTATAAAATCCAAAGATCAGATTTCTCCTTAGGTAAACTGATGATTTGAGATTTGACATTGTCATTTACACATAAGAGGGCAGAAGGCAATTCCTGACTTTTCAAAGTCCATGTAAACATTTGGAGTCAAATCCAATGCAGAGATCAAGCTGCAGACATGGATTAAAATATGTTACCAAATATGAAGGTATCTAAGTCAGGCAACTGACAGTGGAGGTAGGAGTCTCTTTTCTCTCCTGATGAGATTAACACATTCTGCTCAAAATGCATCTGTAAATGTGGTGTTTAGTATACAGGGATTCTGTATCCCCAGTACTGTAAGACCATCATCATCAAGCCACTGGTATGAGGGAATATAGTTTCCTCTAAATGCATTAAAAACCAAACAACATTTGACTCAAGAAACAAAAGTGTTCAGAAGTTAAGAAAATTAAGAAAATACTGTCAGAAACTGAATGAGAAGGAAAGCTGGGTCTCAAGTAGAACTGCAACTACAGTCAACCCATCAGAGGCAAATGAATGACCGTGGATTTTCTTATTAAACAAGGAGTATGAGATCCAAAACCAAACCTGTATGATAGAGATTATTGAAAAGTTATTGCAAGTTAGCTGATTGACTTGGATTGGATTAAGAAACTAAATTTACCAGAGTCATCATCATGTCAACAGGGCTAACTTTATTAGGATTCATCTTGTACAACATTTTCTTGACTTGTTCAAAAGTAGGCCTTTGGGCTGGATTATTTTTTCTGCATCTTCTGATTAACTGCAGCAGGGAAAGAGAATGAGAAAAACAAACAGCCTTTTGTAATTCCAAGCACAGGCAGTGTTTCTAATTAATTCTGACATTTTCTTGGTGCAAACTCTGCCTTTGACGTCCTATCTGCAACTGGTGAGAAGTGGTAGAGTAATACAGGTATATACTGGATGAAGGATGTTAGTTCATGAAAATGAGGCTCTGGGAAAACATTAATTAGATGCTCATGTTCCTTCTGCCAAGCTCTGCTTAAGCTCTTGTCTTATGCTTTAAGCCAGTGTTATGCTATTGGAGTCACATACTGTTTTCAGGCTTGTCTGTACACAAAATTCACTAAAAGCTGGTGCTGCCTATGAGAGATTTGTTACATTTCTGTTGCTATGAACCACTAGAGGTGAATTGCATGGCTCTTAAGCGGAACCAAGGGTGGTGCAATATTATTCTGATATAATTGAACTGAGAGGGAATATACTTTGTTTTATTAGGCTGTTTGAGGCTACTGAACACGTATTGCATGAGAATCAAACCAAACTCGTATATTCTTGAGACACATCTTCACTATTTGAAAGTCTTTTCCAAGTAAGCTAAAATATGTATGAAACTCAACACAGTATAATAAAATGAAAATGTACAAAAATCAATGATTGAATGTTAAAAACATACTTTATTATACTGATAATTTGAGATGACAACAGAAACTTTCAATTTGTCAATGACAGGTTTTTTATTAAGGATATTAAATAATTTCACTGTGCCTTGTTTGAGATGTTCTTGGCTTCTGGGTTATTTAGATTCATCAAAGGTAATATTGTCGTAAAACTTCTGTGACATGTCTCAAATTCATTTCAATAAAGAATTTTTGTACACTATATTGTGTCTTACTCACCTCTGTGTAATCTGTGGGACATGGGCAAGAATTGTCAGCATTTCCTGAAATTAATTCTGCCAAAGGTGGACACCAAGAACATTCAGCTGAATACACATCATCTTTCTAGGGAAAAATTAATTAAACAATTTCTGAAATTAGTAGTGTGTTTTCCATATCATATTATTATTATCATCATTGCTATTATGATACCTTCTCTATCTCTTCCAGATCAACTATTTTCCATGAGAATGTGTAGTGGTTTTGTCCGGGCAAGGTTTTGGTAGCAGGGGTTAGAGGTAGCTTCTTTAAACAAAGATCTGCCAGAAGCTTCCCCTATAGCTGATAGGGCGTCAGTCCATTCTAAGATGGACCTGCTGCTGACCAAGGCCTGGACAATTACTGATTGAGGTAATGCTTCTGTGAAGAATGTATTTGAGAAGGGAAGATGTTGCTAGGCATATGCTCAACTGCAGCAGCAACAGAAGGGAGTGAGAACATGAGAACATCTTCATAGACACCAAGGTCAGTGGAGAAGGAACAGGAGATGCTTGGGTGCTGGAAGAGAGATTCTCCTGTGACCTGTGGTGCAGCCCATGGTGAGGCAGCTGTGCGGGTGGATGCCTGAAGGAGGTTGTGACTCCGTGGGAAGCTCACACTGAGGCGAGTTCCTGGCAGGACCTGGGAACCTGTGTGGAGAGGGGAGCCCACACCAGAGTAGGCTTGCTGTCAGGACTTGTGATCCTGTGAGGGATTTAGGCTGGAGCAGTCAGCAGCTGAAGGACTGTTCTCCCAGTGGATGATCCACATTGGGGAAGGGTGTGAGGAGCTGCCCCCATGGGAGGTCCCATGCTGGAGCAGTTTTTGAGGAACCGTGGCCCATGGGAAGGACCCACACTGGAGAAGTTCATGAGGGATTGTCTCCTGTGGGAAGGGACCCCACAGTGTAGCAGTGGGAAGTGTGAGGAGGCCTTCCTCTGAGAAGAAGCAGTGACAAGGTCCATCTGTAATGAACTGACTGTAGCCTCCATCTCCTATCCCCTGTGCCTCCGGAGGGAGAGAAGGGAGAGTCCCTGGAAGAAGGAGGGGTGGGAGGAGGTGTTTTAAGTCATTTTTACTTCTCAATTTCTCTACTCTGTTCTGATTTCATTAATAAATCAAACATTTTCTCCTCAAGTTGAGTCTGTTTTGCCTAAGATGTTAATTGCTGAGTGATCTCTCTGTCCTTATCTTGACTCCCAAACCTCTCGTATTTCTCTTTCTCCTGTCCAGTTTAGGAGGGGGAGTGATAGAACATCTTGGTGGGCATCTGGCAGCCATCCAGGGCTAAAACACCACAAAGTTCAAGAAAAAACCAAAAAAATATATAACCCAGTCTAAACTGGGTAGCCTTGCCTAAAACATTTTAATGGCTGAAAGACTTTATTGTCAGTGTTTATACCAGATAAACAACTTTTGAAATAAACGAATATCTTGCAAGATATTGGGAAATTTTTGAGAAACTACAAGGCCTACATTTGGCTATATCGCAAACTATCAGAAATGGAAGAATGGCAGTTTCAGGTCTCTGCTGTTAGAATTCTTGTTAAGGAAGTTATTTCAGACAGAACATGGTTACATATACAGAACATCTGTTTTTCAGTCTCAAGGTGCATTGTTTTGTGTTTGCCATTTAGCACTGATCACAACACATGTGCAAAGAAGTTATTTTCCTTGTGGAGAACAGTTCATTTACTCTTGTAACATATCCTTAACACTGCAAGGCTCCAATGGAAGGGCCTGCACAACGCAATAAAGGGAAAGAGTAACAGGAGAAAAAAGATGTTATGGCATACCTCGCTGCTACTGCTCCCTGCCATTAAGCCTCACAGAGCTAACCAAAAGGTGATTTGGGAACTATGTTATTTTACTCATACACTCTTCTTCAAAGTCCTGAAGAGAAGGCTGGTAAATGCACGAGGAAGCCCTGTTTGCATATTTCATTGGACATACAAAATCAAGACGAAAATGCATGCTCAAAAAACATATCAAAGGTACAATTACTCAGAGTTTGGTTTGTATCTTCAGCATAAACAGAGGCAAAGTTGTCACACAGACTTCAAAATTTGTCTTTACTTACTGGCATAGGGTCACTTCTTGTAGCAATTTCTAGTAAAATGATGGCATAGCTGCAGAATAAAAGCAAACCAAAATCTCAATGAAATAACCATCAAGGAGGTCAATGATGTCATCTTTCTATGATTCTTCTCCATTTTATGACTGAAAGCCCAGTATCCCAAAAGAGAGGGTAGTAACAGTGCTACTATCTGTTACTACTCTGTGTTTCTAGAGATTTGTCATTGATCATTTCACAGCAGTCTCCTTTCACAGTTATCAGTCTCAGAGATGAAGCATTTGAGTTTGATGGATGGCAAAGCAATTTTCTCCGGGACAATTAACAGAATCCAGAGGGGATATGTGCAGGGATTTACATGATACCTACCAATTAAACATACAGGGCAGGTTTGTGCTATAATCAAAGGGCAGAAGTAGGTTCATCAGAATCATCAGCTGGAGAAGTGGCTGATTTTCAGCATAGACGACTGTTCTGGAAAATCTCCATAAAGTCAATGATGAGACAGTGTGTCCCGAGCAGATCTTGTATAGTAAGCATATTGGCTTGTTCTTTGTGAGTTATATTGTCATCATCATCATCCTTAGATTAATCAAAGTCAAATATATTCATGAAGGGTGAAGAACACAAAAAAATGAGGTGACAACTGAGCATTCAGTCTCCTTCTTGAGCTTACTAGAGACCTTTTAGCACAGGGATCTCTAAGAAGCCAACATGTCTTCCAGCCACCAATCCTGATAAAGTTGCTCTTGCCTCTTTATGTATTGACACTGTGTAATAATTAGCTCCCTGCACGTGTCTCTACTAGAGAACGTTTATTTTTATGGGGAATATTGGCTTGCAATCTGCTGTACTAGTAATGGTTGCTCTGTTGTGTAAGGCATTCTAGCTGCATAATGGGGTATGTCTGTCTGTCTTTCACTGCACTTGTGAACCACTACTGGCAAATAAAATAATGCATATAAACCATGCTGAAAAATGTAGAAATTAATCTGGTGACATTTTTATGTTAATTTTAGGGGGATTTCATAGTAGAAAGGATTACCAATCCTGGTCAGAATGCAAAGCTGAAACAGGTTAGCAAGGAAAGCAATTATAGTAAAGGTAACTCTGATGATGGCAACTCCGATAAAGCAGTGTTGATTTCAACAGCATTGCTCAAAAAAGTTCTAATGCAGTGAATATTGAAATTCACACATGATTACAAGTCAAGGGAAGCCAGTCCATGAGAAATTGTGACTGGAAATAGCCTCTTCAGCTCCAATGGGAGCTGCTTTCATGCTCCTGTTCTCACTTCCATTTCAGCTTTCCCATCTGATCAACACATTCCCTGGAGAATTCCCTTTAAAAGCAAGTGATTATTCTGTAAGAGTACAAAAATTAGAAGTCACACTCCTGTAGAGTCTATTCATTTTTTTTAATTATTATTTGGGCCATATCTTCAGGAATATTAATGGAATTTTTGCACAGATAGAAACTGAGGATTTCAAGACTGAGACACTGCTCCCTAGCCGGCTACCACGCATACATGTATCAGGAAGGTTTGGCATCTGCTCCTGTCATCAAACATAAACTGTGTTAAAGTGCAGATTCTGAAGAATATCTCAGTTACAAAGACAATTCTTTTAATGCTACAAAGTACATCTTTATCTTTCTTCTCAGACCGCATGTTGCTCTTCTCCCTTTCCTAATTTCTTGTTTTACTGTTTGGTTTTTTTTATTTTTTACCAAGAATGGATCATCTGCAGTACAACAAAAGAAGATGTGGATTTTGCACACATGAGAGCTGACAGTAAGACAGGTTGATCGAGTAAAGATCATTGTGGTCATCTGTGATATGAGCAAACCAGCTCTTAGCACTATTTTAAGTGGAGTCCTTTGTAAATATATGGCTTCAGGAGACCAGGTTAACAGCAAAGTCTAGTAAGGACATCTAACCTGAACAGGGGCAAAGTGTGAACCAGACAATCACCATGGAAACATTTTCTGGAATATATTTTTGTCTGAGGGGTAATGATAAACTGCAATAAATATGACAGTGCTAACGTTACTACTTAGTTGGAGCACAGTACTTTCCAAGATCCGTCTGAAAAAGTAAAGACTAACACAGGACAAATTGCAATAGCCAAAAATATCAACACAGTGACAAATTGGTTTTATCTGAGCTATTTTGAAGTAAATTCTAAGGATATTTTTAAGCTTGTATATATAAATACTATCACTATCCCAAATTCTTGTTTACATAATCTGATAGAATGGATTACAATTCACAATACTATAGCACATTGCATATGTATACATTTCTTTACAAAGGAATAATGTGCATTAATCCAGTAAATGAAATATATAAAATCATGTCTTCAGTCCATATTAGTGTTCAATGGCTCATAATGGAGAAAAGGGGAAGACTTAAACAACATTCTGTATTTCTGTAACTAATTTTTTAATAAGACCCTCATAACATGCACTGAATTCAGGAAGCATTTATTGTGGTCTGTTGCAGCACAGAGGAAAACTAAGAGCTTTTGAGAAAAGGTAGTAATAGCTAATCTCTGGTAAATATTGTTAATAAACAGTGCTAATAATCATGCCTTCTGCTGCTCAGTCATGTGACACCATCAGCATTTTAATCTCTAATTGAATTTCAGCTTTTTACATTTTGCTAGCTACCAGAGTCTGAGGAAGTGGAAGAGTTCTGCTGGGCTGGGAATGTGGCAAAAAAATCCCCAGACAGACAAAACATCTTGTAGTAATATTTTGTGTTTTCTCTTTTCAAATGCTTTCAGCAAACTACTGGAAATAAGCAGAGAAAGGAGTATCACTGTAATGACATAGAATACACCAAGAAAACAATGGTTTTCAAACTTAATACAGAAAATTCATGTGAGAACCAAGAAATAAAGCTATTAAAAATCAAAACAAAACAAAACAAAACCCAACACCTAGATTACTGTTTTATTCATTGGATTATGATTCTCTCAAAATTCAATTGTAATCTTGCTTATCTAAAAAATGGTTGGATAGAAGCTACTCATGTCTGGCAAAGCAAAACCTGGTAGCCAAATAAGACATTGCAGTGTGATGTTCTTTAAAGGCTTTTGGAAAGAAGGGGATGGAGCTATTCACTAGTGCATCCATTTCCCTTTCCTACCTCTGTTTTTATTCTGCAAAGTAAATGTCACTGTGTGTGTGCACAGTACACAATACTGCAAAAATGTAATAATATATTGACACTAATTATAAAATTATGGGATGTGTATGTGTGTTATGACATCCTGGAAAATTGATCATTATTGAAAGTAATCTACTTTTCCATAAGAAAGAGCAACAAAAGAGGATTACTTGCAAAGAGCAGATCTTTATACCTTTTTTTACCTCCTGGTCCAGAGAAACTCCTTATAAATCAATAGACAAACTCTGCATTTATATAATGTCAGTGAATTCAGTATTTGGTTAGTGACCTTGAAAGAAAAGATCCTATGATATCTGTGCTATTCTGTACTCCGGGATTAATCCTTTTAAAAATACAATTAAACATATACCTAGGGTGACACAGAATTATACTAAGCCTAATTGTGATTAAAGAATACTCGAGATTGTTAAATGCAAGAAAGAGGAAAAGATAACTACCTGTAGACATCTGTCATAGAAGTGGGTTCAAAATCTGAAAGGGAATGGATTTCAGGAGCTGTGTAAATCTGTATCAAATGCTGCTGGTGTGAGCTGAATCCATCAGGAGAATCTTCTTTTCTGTATGACTGCAAACCATAATCTAACGTGGAAGAAAATAAGAAGTGAGTACTTCTCCAAAATGCATGCATTAGTAGACAACGACACAACTAGTTTAAAGCAATTAATTTTCACTGTTTGAAACACACATCTTAGACTAAAAGTAGCATATGTCTGATGGTCTTGTCCCTCTAAACCAATTGCATAAATAAGAACTGAAAACCAAATATGTGGGTTAGACTGCATGGTGACAGGAAAGTTACCTGTCCCTTTCCAGTCAGAATTACTTTATGATTCTGTAAAATTATATTTGGAGTCTAGACTCGCTTCAGTGCAAGAGTTAGCATGCAAATGCAGGTTTCTGTTCTGCTCATTTCCTGATCCTCATCTGTGGTGACGGGTAGCTAGAGTAATTACAAATTGGAGAAAACTACTGAAAATCAGATGGTGGGCTTTACCTGCACACCAGTAGCTTCAGAACAAAGGTAGAATAAATGTGAAGTATTTTGCAGCTGTACCTTTAGCCTAATATAGTAGAGAATCTCATCATGTGACTCTACCAGAAAGCAGAAAGAAGGAACTGACTTCAGTTTTCTGTCTGATATAAAGAACACTCTGCTGAGTGTATGGGAAGGCAGGATGCAAATACTTGTTTTTGTCTGGAGTGACCTCTAGTTAAGAAGTTCCTAGGAGTTCATTCCTTATGTTGGAGGTCATTGGAATTCTTTGAGTAGGCCCCACCTTGGTTATTTGTGAGGTTTGTTTGACATTATCTCATTCAGATAAACGCTGAATATTTAAAGTCTATATAGTGCAACCAGCTAACATCCAAACAATTTCACAGGAATCCCCTTTCATTTTATGGAGTTGTGCTAAAGTTATGCAGTTCATGTAACCTGCCTCTCTTAATGTTTTATGCTTTTCTCCAGAAAAAGCTCCAAGTGAAGGAGGCAATTCTGAAGGCAGAAGGATACTAAATGAGTTAGAGAAACAGGTATGGTCTTGTGTAGGAGCGTTAGTCATAGGATGAATCATTGAAAGACAAATTTGTAGCTGCTTTTTTTAAGATGGCTGTAGGTTATAGAGTGTGATAACTACTTTGGGGAGGAAGTAGAAGAGATGATCATTGCTTTCATTCCCTTTGGCAGCTACAAAGTAAACTAGACTCTCCAGTGGTTTTCCTATCCCCACCGGCTGTCATCTTGTACCATGAGCAGACCAAACCAGAAACTGAGTCTTGTGTGCGGCACTGAAAAGATCTGAGTCTGCTTTTTTTAATGGTACTAACTTGAGTTAACCAATAAGTTATCATCATTCCATGTCTACACACCACTGTCTACAGCTCAGGTTTTCTCTCTGTATCAAAAATGAGAATGAGGCAGTTTTTTGCTTAGACTGCAGCTGAGATATTCCACTATTTGTGGGATCTGATGTGTCCACCAGCAACACACGTTAAATGATGATATGATAAAATTATATGAAACTTCCTTCAGCACAGGGCACTTCTAAGTGAAGGCTGGTATAGTCAATGTCCTTTCACATGAAAGGACATCATGGAGAAATGTTGGGAGGAATGTTGCGTGTGAAATCTATGTTAAACAGTGGGTTAGCAGTTTTGAAATTTTGTTTTTCATCTTCTCTTTACCTGTAATTTTACAAACCCATCGGTCATCTATCACACAGTTACTGGACTTCAGCCGTCCATGGTAGATTTTGTGGTGGTGAAGATAGGCCATTCCTTGTGCAATATCAGTAGCAAAAGAAAACCTGAAAGGCAAAAATCTATGAGCTAGTAATTCCATTAGAGTTTCATTCAGGAGTGATGCCAAAGCTTACTGAAGTTGACAGAAAGCTCCCTATGACTGCAATAGCTTTCAATTTATATCCTCATGCTCATTTTTCCACAACACAGTAAGCTGCAGAGAGCCCTTAACTCCTACTCAGTTGTCTTAATCCACAGACCTTTTGCCTCTTTTGACAGTGAGTTTCTTCTAGAAATTCACAGTACCTTTATATTCTTGAAAGTGTTTTCATATGTTTGAGGAACAAGAGAAACCACTTTTTATTAACTTTCTCAGTTTATCTAGAGGGTTTCCTCCCTTACAATCTTTTTATTTGCTGAATGCAAACATAAGGCCAAGAAGGTTATTCTCAAAAAAAAAACCTATATCATTGCCTTTCTGGATGATTCAGTGGCAATTTGAGCTCATTTTCTGTATTGGTAAATTTAGAATCATAGAATCATAGAATGGTAGGGGTTGGAAGGGACCTTTAGAGATCATCTAGTCCAACCCCCCTGCAGAAGCAGGGTCACCTACATCAGGTCGCATAGGAACATGTCCAGGCGGGTCTTGAAGACCTTCAAGGAAGGAGACTCCACAACTCCTCTGGGCAGCCTGTGCCAGGGCTCCCTCACCCTCACAGTGAAATAGTTTTTTCTTATATTTAAGTGGAACTTTTTGTTGTTCCAGCTTCATCCCATTACCCCTTGTCCTGTTGCTAGATACAGCAGAAAAAAGGGATGTCCCAGCCTCCTGACACCCACCATTTAGATATTTGTAAATATTAATGAGGTCTCCCCTCAGTCTTTTCTTTTCTAGACTAAACAGCCCCAGTTCCCTCAGCCTTTTGTCATACAGAAGACGCTCCAGTCCCCTGATCATCTTGGTGGCCCTGCACTGGACTCTTTCCAGAAGTTCTCTGTCCCTCTTGAGCTGAGGAGCCCAGAACTGGACACAGTACTTCAGATGAGGCCTCACCAGGGCAGAGGAGAGGGGGAAAAGAACCTCCCTTGACCTGCTGGCCACACTCTTCTTGATGCAACCCAGGATGCCATTGGCCTTCTTGGCCACGAGGGCACATTGCTGGCTCATGTTACATAATAAAGCATTTGTAGGTATGCTAATCATTTAACCAATATGTCTTCACCAACAGAGATGCAATGAATTTTAATTAAATGGGGATGTTCAGGATATTTGTAACAAAATTAAGTGATATGGTGGGAAAAAAATTGTCCAAAATTAGTTTTGCAGTATAAGAAAAGTCCTTGACTTAGCATGACCAATGCTAAACATGTGATTTCTCAAAGATTCAAGAGACAATTTGGGCTGGATATTTGAATTCACTTTCATTCTTCTTTATCCTCTCCATATCTCAATGCAGGCATGTCTATCCAAGGATTTTATGTGAAATAAATTTCTTGTCCTAAACAGCACATAGCACAGTTTGTGTCATTTAGCTTTTTAAAAGCCTTTTTCTACCTGAATCCCCAATTCAAAGGAATGTCTTCATTGAGCAGAACATCACTTAGGCTGCCTTTGGGGCAGTACTCTGTCACAATGGCAACATTTGGCACTTCTATACAACCTCCAATGAATTTGCAGAGATTAGGATGGTCAAGTTCCCTGTGGAGATCAACAAAAATCACAGTAAACCAACAATTTTCATGGATGTTGCTCCTGCTTTTTGTAGTATAACTGCAAAACCACACGCCTTGTCTCACAATGCAGAGGAAAAGAGTAAAACAAGCATAAGGAGAATTTGATCTGGTGACAAAGCAAAGTTTGAAAGGAGGAATATTAATTTACAGTCACATTTGGA
The DNA here is from genome assembly GCF_028858725.1 of Colius striatus. NCBI lineage: Eukaryota > Metazoa > Chordata > Aves > Coliiformes > Coliidae > Colius > Colius striatus. Next base: position 17,737,157 of record NC_084790.1, on the reverse strand, counting down.
CAGTTTATAATCCCTAAAGAAAAAAAGTAAAAATGGAACAGCATATACTTCTCAGGTTTCACTACTTACCTCACTTGTTTTACTTCTTTACGTATGGATTTGGACAGCGTGAACACCTTCTTCGTTATTTTCTTTATGGCCACTGTTCTACCATCACTGAAACAGAATGAAATGCTGTTCATGGAGTTCTAGGCTAACTTCATAGGACAGTCTGACTACAAAACTTGACTGGATATTTTTCCTACAGTGGGCAGCTTCCTGTCTCTGGAGATGAGGCACAGAATTGAATCATGTCCATATATGGGTGTAAATCTGAATCTGAGTATGTGACAGGTGACAGGGCTGTTTCTGTGTTAAGGGAAGTTTTAGTGATTATGTTCAAGCACCTTTGATCTGTGGATGACATTTGGAACGGATAGTGTTAGAGTCAGTTGAGACAGTTGGAAGATGGAGTAACAGCAAAGGAAACATATACAGCCAGACTCCTGCTATCCATTGCTCCTATCTGCTTCCAGTACTGAGTTCCACCACTGATACTTAACATCTTTTTGCTCTCATGGGATGATTCATCCTCATCAATGAAGTAGCTCATTTTGATAGACAGCGAAGCAGCTTTCCTTGGAATAAAGGAATAAAGGAACCTAGCAGAGATATATATAGGAATTTAGGTGATACCCACCATAAAAATACAGAGTACGGGGTCTGTGGTGTACAAAATGTAGGTGTTTCACCAATGAAACTGAATGTCCATCTTACATCTTTCACCCTTGATGAATATATTTAACCTTCATTCATCTGAGGAAGATGATTATGATGATGATGAAGATGTCGTCGTTCAGAAAGAAGAAGCAAAAATCTCACTGTAAAAGATGTATGCTAGACATAGTGTCTCATCAATGAAGTGGCTGTGAACTTCCAGACCTATACTGAAAAGGCAGCTGTTTTCCCAGCCAATGATCCAAAGTAACCTTCTCTATCCTGCAAAGCATAGAGTCTGCCCTGTGTATTCAAATGTAACTATTATTTCCATCTTTGCAAACATTCTACCCTTACCCTCTATTCTTCTTATTTTTACCAGAAAAAATACTTTCTGGTTGGCAGAATATCATAGAATCACAGAATATTAGGGATTGGAAGGGACCTTTAGAAATCATCTAGTCCAACTCCCCTGCAGAAGAAGGGTCACCTAGATCAGGTCACATAGGAACATGGCCAGGTGGGTCTTGAAGACCTCCAAAAAGAGAAGTCCACACTCTCCCTGGGCAGCCTTTGCCAGTGCTCCATCACCCTCTTGTCACTAGATAAAACAGAAAAAGTGATGTCCCAACATCCTGATACCCACCATTTATATATTTGTAAATATTAATGAGATCCTCCCTCAATCTCTTCTTCTCCAGACTAAACAGCCCAAGTTCCTGCAACCTTTCCTCATAAGGAAGATGTTCCCCTGATCATCTTGGTGGCCCTGTCCTGGACTCTCTCCAGAAGTTCCCTGTCCCTCTTAAGCTGAGGAGCCCAGAACTGGACACAGGACTCCAGATGACACCTCACCAGGCCAGAGGAGAGGGGAGCAGAATCTCCCTTGGCCTGCTGGCCACACTCTTCTTGATGCATCCCAGGATGCCATTGGCCCTCTTGGCCACGAAGGCACACTGCTGACTCATAGTTTATTGTCAACCAGGTCTCTCTCTGCAGAGTTTTTCAGCAGATCATCCCCACTGGGACTACTCTGTGCCCATGTAGTTATATGATGTGCACCTTTATAACATGATCCAGAGGTGAAAGCTTCTGTATCTCTAGCTGGTTTAAGGACAAAGTTTCTAATGTGCTACTGTATAGGATGTCACCCTTTAGTGCAAAGAACCTAGCCGTGCTCTGCTTGTGTTTAAAAAACTTGGTTACAGATATATTTGAACCTTAAGGGCCATTCATTAACAGCTGCAAGACACATTATGTAGCCACAGTGTTTTAACAAGACCACAAGAGAACAGAAGAAATAACAATCGAAACAAAAGCCTAGCATATAAAATATTCCATAGCTGGTGGTACAGAATATTCTGTGGTACAGAAGTCAGATGATGATATCAACTTACTGGATTTTGCCTAACAAGAGAAATGCAAACTTTTGCACTACTTATCAACAGAAAAGTAGCAAGAAACAGAAAGCAAGATGAAGCTGTGGTAGTTAGTGAGCAATGTATTGACTTACTATCTTCCAGTCTGAGTGAAGTACTGCTTCTCAGACATGTTAGCAGCTGCTGTGCAGGAGCTCAGAGCAGTGATACAGCTGGCATTGGAGTCACTGGGTGCTGGGAGAGCATTCATCACACTTTCTGTCACTCTCCATACTATGCGCTCTAAATGAGATGAGGGATGAGAAAAGTCACCTGAAGATGCATATTATTGCCAAGACTCCAGAGGCAGACAAATATGGAGAATTATCAAAGTCTTTGCATCTTGACTGATCTTGATAACTCTTAAGACAGAAAAGCATTGCTTGGAATGTGAGTGCTGTGTAAGAAGTTTAAAAGTTCCAGAGGTGATTCATTGCCAAATATCTTTCCCACTAATCCTCAGGATTTGATGCAAGTTTCATTTCTCTTCTCTTGGCATGATTAGCCCATGCTACTACTTAGGTGCTGAGGACAGAACCCAGAGAAGCAGAGCAAGTCCTGTGCCATACTTTAACAAGTCTATTTGGAGCTCCTAGAAGACTGTAAAGTACAAGGATGTGGGAAGTGATTCTGACACCAGAGGGAACTCAGAGAAGAGCAACAGTACAGTCAGACAAACAAAAAAATTATCTCAATGTATGATTTTAATCTCTATTGACCATCTCAAGGTAATAAAATGGATTTCAAAACAAATTTAATGAACTATATATGATTTCACCAGCTCCAAATAAAAAACTGTTTTAGCCATTTAGTCTCAGCAGTGATGAAATTTCTTGACTCTCCCTGGTATCTGTTTTGGATAAAGTGTTGATGTGACTTTCAGCATCTCACCTTGCATCAAGACTGCCATGTTCCAACACCATAGTATTATCCATATGCAGTTTAAAATTGCCTTGGTGTTTGGAGTCTTTCTATAGCATGCCACCCAGAAATATATTAGCAAGAGTGTGTATATGTATATATAAATATGCACACACATGTATATAGTGTAATGCAACAAAAAATTAGTTATCTTGAAAAATTAAAACTATTTTTTCACAATACAGGCTACATACCCTGGGTACATCTCTGCTGATGTGCTCCCATTTAGATAACTATACATTTCAGGATATTATGAGTATCTCTGGACAGCTTTGCCCAGAGCAGATGTAGGTCTGTTTCCAAGCCTCATCCCATTATCAGTCCTTATTACTCTTAAACTGTTACTTATTGCTCCTAGGTCTTAAACAATATTCTTGTTTTGCAGACTCCTCTCCAAGAAAACTGTGTCTTTCATCTTGGATTTTTTAATTGATTTTTAATGTGTTATTTTTTGATCATGTCTCTAATTTTTCCTTCGTCTTTTTCTATTGTTTCTCCTGCCATGTCATTTCATGATCTGTTCTAATTCACTATCAGATGAAAAATTGTTGGTATTCTTCATTGTTATATTGAAAGACACCTGAGTGCTCCTTTTCTATTTTCACAAATATGGTTTGAAATTTGTTTTGGCTTATTTACTCAAATTAATTTCAAAGTTAATATCTGTTCTTTATAGTAATGAGGATATAATATTGAAACTACACTGAAATCCTTATCCAAGCCCAACACTGAAAGTATCTTTACAATATATTAACACAAGGATGTCCTGACGCTTCTACTAGCAATACAATGACTTAACAGAGATAAAGGAGACATCTTTCTAGCAATTCCTCACAGAGACAGAAAGGGAGAATGCGTACATCAGCACAGACCTATCAATCAAAGACCTAGCGGATTTCTACAGATTTACCCTTTCTGAGGGTCTAGGTTTTGTTTTCCTTCTGAATGCTGAAACAGTGAACCATGAAGTAAATAATCTATGTCTATTTTAAGTGCAGCATAGTAAAGCACGTAGTAACTTCTGATTCTATTCTTGACATGTCTAATTAGAACTGATTAAACAGTATTTTTTTATCCAGAAGGTAAAATGAAAACACTCTGCCCACAATGAACTACTTTTCGCAGCAAGCCCATCACAGATAGTGTACACTAACAGAAATTAAGATCTCATTATATCCCTCATTATATTTGTGCAAATCCAGGGCAAATTAGTGAGATTAATTGTACACAATGATGCATCCACTGAAGCAACTGCAATTTACTTTGCCTAAGTCCAGAGTTTATCTCTTTATTTTGGGAAAGGTCTGTCTTTTATGGTGACAAATCACCTTAAGAAAGAAGGAAACTCTTTAAAATAACTTGATATTTAAAGTTTCAATAAACAAAAATATCAATGAGCAGTTTGCAGAGGTTACAGGGATGAAACTTTGGATACGTCTTTCACAAATTCATTCACCTTTCGTGAGACACTTAAAACATGAAATTGTATTAATGATTGAGATTATTTCTTGAAATTACTAAGGAAACTGATCATAGTATCAAAATAATAAATTGCTAACCTTGTTTGATGCAAGTGAAGTCAATAATCCAGCTTTCATCCCAAAACATTTTTTTTTTCTGATATTGAAACCACTAGAAAAATAAATAAAATTAATTCCTGGTGTAGCCCTACTGTCTTTAAAGGTACTAAACTAGATTATTTTTTTTCAAATATGAAAGTTTATAAGTATCCAAATGAAATTTTATGTTTCAGTGTCCAATATCTATCTTAGAAGTAACATTAGAATCGAGAGTCTTAGAAAAAAACCCAGCATTTACTAAATATTTTTAAAACCATACACTCTATATTCTAGAATCCAATTACACATTTTGTATTGGCTGCAAACCCTCCACTACTGTCAATACTTCTTATGCACTACATTTACATCTCTGCCTGGACATTGGAAGGGTGGTTTACATGATCTCATGTGGTGGAAATACCCTGTGCTATGTAAATGTATAACCAGAACACACTACATCCCAACACCAAGATAAGCAGCAGTACATCTTATATCCTGTAATAGAATTCATCCTTGATCTGCAAGTGAGGTCATATTGTTTGAAATACTCTGGCATAAAAAGTAGTGTGTTGGGATTCTGTGTCTGCTTTATAAAGAAGGTTGATTTTCTGTAGTTCTGTCACATAAAACACAGAATGTATAAACACATGGTACCTAAAGAGGAGCATCTGATAAATTACACAGCTATTGCAGCTGTGGCCAATGCTAAAATGTCAAACCAAAGCAGCATTGTGCCATTATTATACCATCTTCTATAGTGTGGAATTTAATGCTAGGAACTGTGTATTCATTGTAACAAGTAACAAAAGCCCACATAAGACAAAAGGAGTACTGTGTGAAGATTTTGTTGATATTTTGGTAGAAATTTGTGCCAAATAAAGATCTCATTGAATAAAAATTAACTCATCTTTATTTCAAAAGCTTTCTGAGAAAAAAACATCTACACTTCAGCTTGCAAAAGTATGGCTAAACAAAGACACAATAGCTAGAAATGACCACCAGGCTTGCTACAGACACTGATACCAAAGGAATCCTCTACTCTAGTAGAATGATTAAATAAGGAATTAATTTACCAGATAATTCTTTTTACATGATATTACTTACTGAAATAGATAAAAAGACCTTTCCTGTCTTGTTTACTTATCGTCTAAACAAAATACACACACACAAAAAGAACATGCTACTGCAGAATTTAGCAGGAATAAGTATTCAGAAATTCAAGAACAAAAAAATTAAATTTCAAAGCTTACCAAAAAAACACCACGAATACTAGGCAAATATTGCTACAAGATATTTAGATAAACCTGTGCATGGCCAAGACACTCCATTGCTCTTTTTAAAATGCCAATCATTTAAAAATATCTGAACTTCTAATCTGTCCAGCTACACATTTCTATCAGATTATACAGTTTCACAGGACATTTACTATAAACACATTGCTGAAATTGCACTGTGGATTAGAAATAAATGCTCAAATAGTTTTCAACAGTGTTTCCGTTCTTAACTCACAAAGCCACATAGGAGAGTCATGGAACAGAGGAAAAATCTAATTGAGTGTCAGGCCTCCTGTAAGAATCTTATTCTGTGGGTGATCAGCATTCTGCTAATTCCCTCTCAGTGTACTTGCATACCTCAGATGCTCAATGCAACTGCAGTACAAGACAGAATCCTGAGGAAAGAGGAGCCTATCAATTTACAGGATTTATAGGCGAAACCTCCAACAAATTACATGTTACATACACAGTCAATAAAATGAGTCTATGACTGCTGTATTCACATGAGACATTCTTGTAAGAGAATTCTGAAATGAGGATGCAGACACATAAGGAAAGTAAATCCTCTTCCCCAGAAGCACTGTGAAGTACTAAGTCATAACAGTATGTTGTCATCTTTCTCTACAAACATTTTCATTTAAAAGTATCCAAAACTACTGCTCCTAAATTCATACACTCTTCTCTTCTTACGACTTTTTTGGTTTTCTTTCATGAATCTGTTATAAAATTAATAGCTATTATCAATATCAAAATTAATCACTTTGAACTAAATCAAACTGGTTCAGTTACACTAAGAAAATCAGCCTATTAAACCCCCTGCCATCAACCAAACAACAACAAAAAAAGAAATATCCTCTGCTCAGTATTTTTTGGGAGGGTGGAATATCTCAAGTTTTCCATTGTAAATTGTATTTGGACTTTGAGATATAATGGCCTCTGGTGGAGCTAATCCTTTTATGAATCTACCTAATTTGGGTTTTAATTAATTTATTCTTCTGAGCTCCGTAGGGTTTTGAAACACTTATTTCGTAAGAGTTCTATTCTGTGAAAAATATTCTTACTTTCTAAGAACCTCCTAGTTCCAATGGTGTGAAAAAACTCATCTTCTTTTACCGTTATGTATCCATTCCCTCTGTTATATTCCTCTCCAGTCTTCTCTCTTACAGGATGAAGACTCCTAGCCCATGAGCCTCCCTCATAATGAAGCCAAAAAGGTCCCTTACCCTTCCTTCTGCTTTCTTCCATATCACACAGGTTCTGGGTGCAGAAAATAATCTACCCTTCTAATGTATAATCTCTAATAACAGACAGATGCACTCTAACTAATTAAAACATGGAAGAAACATTAAAAGAAATGGAAGACGAGAGAAAGGATACTCACCGTGACTGCCAAAATGAAGCCAGTGCAGATTAAACATATCGGAAAACCAATTGCTAACCTAGCATTAGCAGACAGTGGGCATTCCCCACAATCTGCTGGACAGATAGAACAGCCTTCTTCTTCCTCACAAAAGCCATCACCACAAACTGATTAGAAAAGGAAACACACATCAGATTAGTTTACATCAGTTTCATCCGGCCATGAAGTTGTATTCAGATTTAAACATGTTTCTTCAGTTGGGAAATCTCAGAGTATCAGAAAGAATATATCTTGAAGAATCCAGAGACAGCACCCCAGCAACTGAAAGAATAATCTGAATTTTTAAAGTGATACAGTATCTCTTTGATCACATTAAACCACCAATGACATCAGGGTCTTTGACATTTTGTGTGTAAATGACTTCATCAATGCTGCTTCTCATTACCATATGCTTTTTTTGGAGACTTATATTTCCTTGAGTTTGGCATTGTAATTTGTAATCTTTGTATTTAATCCAGCCCTTGAGATCCCCAGAAACTGGTGACTCTTCCTACGCAGCAGCAGCAGAAGATACCAGGTATTGCAGAATGAAACCTTGCAACTCATACTTCAAGGATTTATTTTTGATTCAAGGTCTTCTGAAAATTATCAGCAGTATCAGATGTGATTTAAAATAAAAGTCTTGAAGGATAAAACGCCGTCTCCCGTGTCATAAATGGTGTTTCAATTTTACCTCTATGACTAAACCAGTGTCATGAACCAGTGTCATGATATACTTCAGTCCTATGAGATGAGATGAAGGTGTTATTCTGTTACTATGAAATATTTTTTTTTAATCCTGAACAAAACAAAATCCACTGCTCAGTAATAATTCTGCCTCAATCTTTTTTATTTTAGTGCAAAAACAGGATAATCACAGAAATCACTTTCTGCCTCAGGGCTAGAGCTGCATTTTTAAAATTTCTTTTCTGGTAAATTGTAAGTTTCCTGGAAAACCCAGTTGCAGCTGTCTTGAAATGAATAGCAAATTCTGTAGCTAAATGTTTCCATCTGCACTGAAGTTGCTTTGATTCTTTTTGGATTTTTTTCATAACGTTGGGAAATACATTCTCAAACTTTCAGAAGAATAGCTTGCAAGAGTAGTCTCATGACTACTCTTATTTTACCCAATATTTTTCATCAGGTTATGTGTTTCATCTATTTAATAAAGTCCACTTTTTTAATTTTACATTACAAAGAGGATTGTTACAGTTATTTCTTCTTCAGTAGAAAGAAGAAATAGTATCACATACAGCAATACTAAAGTTAGTGAAAGACTGATGTCTTTGGAAGCAAATGAATTTTAATGTGAACAAGGGAACTAAGGTGGGTTTTTACCTTTCCAATAAGCTTAAGGATAGTCTGCTTCCCTATGGATTAATCATATCCAGATCCTCACAACATACTAGCTAGAATAATATTTTCACATTCCCACTAGCTGCAGGCAAGCCTTGTAATACCTGAAACCATTGGTCATGGCATTTTACTTTACCTGTTTGACAAAAATGGCTTTCTACTGGATTCACAACTCGATTCATATTCAAGTTAGAAGCTCAATCACTTTTTCAGCTGTTCAGTGTTAAATGATGAAAAATTTTATGAAAACTTTTGTGGTTTTTCCATATTAACAGTGGGTAAGAGTAATTTTTTATTATAAAGGCATTGAGATTTGCAGTCAAACAATTCACTCAGATATTCATTTTTTATCATACCTACTGCAGGAAGGACTGTGGTTTTTGCTTCCAGAGCAACTTGCATTCTCCCAACTCTGATGTGTGCAATGAGAGAAGTCACACCCACGTGAACTAAAACAACCTGCCAAACAAGTGAAAAAAACAGCACGCATCAAAACTTCACTTGCATACAGTAGGCTAATATTACAGTTGTCTAATTTTGATATCTTGTGAAAGAATGTCTACATTTTTTTCAGAACCAGAAAGGACAGGTGTCCTCAATTGGGAAGACAAATAGAAGCAGGAGACAACTTTTGTATGAAAAGCAGACGTGATTCCTTTCCTAGTGCATATTTTCACCAAGCAGGGCCATCAGCCTATGCATTCTGACATGTTTACTTCCCTATTACTTCTGCTGGGTAGAAGTACCCTAATAACTGTATTAACCTGCAACGCAGTCCAGTCAGTAGTACAATATCTTGTTCGTGTAAGCCTTAAATGGACAGATTATATTATTCTCCCTGCAATCTCCATGACTTCTACTAAATACCTAAGGAGTAGTAATGTGAACAGCTGTAACTTTCAAGTCACATCTATTGGAAATTTATATTACTCATCCATATGCATCACTTACACGCATAACACTGACAAATAAAGTAAATGGGAAACATGTACATAAACTGAACCAAACTACTAACAAGTAAGCTCTGAAAAGACTAAATCAGGTAAAATCCTGTATGCAAGAAGTATATATTACCTTGGCAGTCCAATTTCTTTGGCTCATTTTGCCAGCTGTAGACAAAGTGTGAGTAAATATCTGGCCATCATCTGGGATCCATGGACCGCATATTCCTCCTCTACCCTTTATCAGACATATTGGTTATGTTAGTAAACCATGACGCAATGAAAATCCTAGCTCCTTCACTTTTACTTTCTTAAAAGGATTTGTGTTCTCTAACAGGAAATATAGTGTTATTTTAATACTAAATCTATTAAAAGAACAAGCAACACCATTCTATGATAAAAGATAAAATAAGTAATTGTGTCTAAATCAAGTTAAAATCTCACAAATATTGTTTTTAAAAACATTTTAACTGCAGTAATTCTATAAAGCTAATACACTTTTTAAGGATTGATTGTATTAGAGTAAAAAATAAATTATATCCCCCTTTTTTATTATTTTTCTAAAGATATTTTGTTAAAGTTTCACTTTTGATAATGGCAGCTTTTTATTTTTTTTCTTTAATAAGGAAAGAGGGAATGTCTTCTGTGCTTGTTTGCAGAGCATTTCTCAGTAAAGCTGTTCAAATGTAAACCTCCCAGCAATTGCAACCATAAAGGATTATTTTGACTGTCTGAAGGTCTTGATTTTATTTGTTTGAAAGGGCTAACTCTGTCTCCTAACTCCAGATATTTCTTCAGGCCCTTCTCTCAATGCGCTATAAAACATAGACCAAATAAAATGAAATGGAGCTTATGTTAGCCAAGATAAAATATTTTAAGTCATGACACTGCAAAAAATCCCAAGCACAATAAATCACCTTTGAAATAATGGAAAAGGCTTGCTTTGAAGTGTAAGTTGAGTCGTATGCAATGTTACACGTGGCCTCTAGTTATATGGCAGTCAACTCGCTTAGACTTCTAAACAGAAACTTCACTGTATTACAAAAACATTCAATGATGTGTGTTGGTTGCATGCTTTCAGCTTTTCCGCATCTTAATTCCAAGCAGAACTAATTGTGAAAGTAAGAAATAATGGAAAGGTCACTCTTACTGGAGAGATGGAATATTGAAGTTCTTTACTATGACTCCAGGCAAAAGTTTAGATATGATGGTTTCAGCAGGGATTCCTCTTTTAAAGTCCTAGGATTAGCTAAGGTTTCCAGGGAATCAATTAATAAAACAGGTCCTTAAGAAAGGTCTTCCAAGAAGTAAGCTAGAGCTCTTCTGAAGACATTAACTCTTCTCACAGAAGGGTACACAAAATAGTCACAAGGTGTGTAGACTTAGTTTTCTACTAAGTTTCTTAGTTTTCTACTACATCATCTTTGATCAGAAAGAATGCATCAGATTGCCAAAAGGCTTGCCTCACAGATAAAAACAAGAAAAAAAAAGTATCTCAAACTGCATTATTGGAGTCAGAACTTTAAAAATTAGTTCAAAGAGAGACAAAGAAGTTAAGAATTAATCCTATTTATATTACACAAACAAATTTTGTTATCTTGTATTTGGATTCCTTTTTTTGCCTTGATCTAATACAGAAAAATTCTTCCATCTCAGGACACGTATATGCAGGCTTCAGCTCTACAAATCACAGCCAGTAATACTCCACTGAACTTCAGTAATTCAAGCAAATCACTCAAGGTCTCTCTATAAACTGCAGAGACTGATAATCTGCTTTACTTGCTTTACAATGGAATTACCTCTCTTTACTGACTGTACAGAGATCTAGTTCAAGTCATCTCAAAGAGGTAAACATAATGCAAGATTCTGAATACTGTCTTGTCCAAAAATTCGGCCATTTGTTTTCAGCCATTCACCCACAGCATCCAGTGCAAAAAATTTTAAACTAAACAGATATTCTCACAGTGGTTTCAGTGAAATATAGATTTCATCTAATTGTAATAGCAGAAAGATTTCCTAATCTTGAACCTGGATACTGTGATAATGTCTCATCCAGTAGCAACAACAGAGCATATGATGCTGCACTGTTATACTGACCATGAAGGCTAAAGGACAGGAGTGAATATTGGCATGGTGAACACAGCAGTTCTTGTCGTTTGCATCTTTCCAGCTCGCAGGGCATTCATGTTCCTCACAGAACTCCTTTGCAGCAGCAGCATTGCTAATCAAGCAGCAGAGAGAGAAAAAAACTTTTATGCTCATTCCTCATTCCCCAAAACTGCAACAAGCATATGTGAGCCTGTTCTTTATCCTGCACAGAAAAATTAGCAAAAACATACGCAGAGAAATAAACATCTTTAAACCATTTCTTTGTCTTTTGTGTCACTCTTGATTGTAGCACTTCTAGAGCAATTAAGATTGTTATCAACCACACCACTGTCTACTGCCATGTGGTAGGGACTTCTGGCAAATACTGCCATAAGCAGGTACTGACCTTCACTTCTCTCCCCAGACTGACTTCATGATTAGAAGGAATGACTTGGCAACACTACAACTGGCATAGAAAATACCATTACTGTACTTTCACTAGCAGAAATATATGCCCATGGCCACTTACGTTCTCAGTGTTTTCAATGTTCTACCTTCCCCTATGCATACTATTCATACATATCAAGCAGCTCCAGGCTTTGCTTTACAACTCAAAAAAGCAAAGGAAAATAACTATATTGAATGATAATGTTAGATATAATTCCACAAACAAAAACTTCAGAGTAAATAGTGGTTTTATGACTAGATCATTCTCCAAAGCAAGGTGGGTCCTTTGAAAGTTTATCCCTAAAGATGTGGTTACCTACAAATGTGTGATGCAACACTTCTCACTGTTTCTTCTGTTACACTTTCAGTTGGTTATCACTGTAATAAATTTGGCTTTAAAATAAAATCATTTTCCACAGCTTAATTTACTGATTAGATAAAGCCAGACTTAGTTGTAGGGTTTAGCTTAAATGTTACACACTTGTGATTGGTCTTTGTAAAACAATGCCAGAATACTAAGATTTATTTTTTGGTTCACTTTTAATGAGAGAATTAGCCAGCAATGAGTAGGCCTAAGACTGAAGATTGTATTATAAGAAATAAACACAAACATAGTGGATCCAAACAGAGTCAGATAGATAGTCTTCTATTCAAAATGAGGTATAAATTTGATCCATTTGAAAAACTGCAGCATAAATTTCACTTTTTTTAGATATTCATCATCTATCTACATGTGCAAAAGGGGGCAAAATTTTCCAAATACCTTACTAATTTATGGGAGTCAGTCTCCCTGGAAAGATTTGAAAAAAAAATATTTGTTTCCAAGCTGTGAAAAAAAAAAAAAGGAAGAATGGAAGAATAGTTCTTAGAACTGTTACTAGATATACATGTCCATATTGTGCACTTCAAACACACTTATGGCAAAAATGAGTGTGCAACAGTGATGTTCAGAGTTACACTGAGACAGTGACACAGACACAGGATAACATGTCCTATCCTTAACCATGCAGGCAAACATGACATGACGGCTGTTCTGAGAGCAAAGCAATTGCAGAGGAAAAAACATGAGGGTAAACAGAGCTATGAGACGCAAATGAATCAAGGAATTAGCAAGGAGCCCCAGAGTAAGCATTCCAGTTATACTACTGAAAATGTGCACACAGAATCCCCATATACACATGACCATTTTTATAGGAGGTCATACCTGTGAGAAAGGATTCCATTTTGCACTGCGTATTGATAAAAGCTATCTGAAGCAAAGACTGCATATGTCACATTGAAGAATTCTCCACTCACAGCCTTCTCTGGAGGTCTTTGTACCCATGCCATCTCCAGCCCTAGAAACAACACAGTTGTGGGTCAACATATCTACTATACTTTTCTACTCTACAGATGCATACAAATGTAAAGCTTTCTCTTGAGTGATTTTCATTTATTGTTCCTATTGCTTTTTTACAAGCCCAAAACAGTCATCTATCTTACTGGCTGTGTAGGTAAACGTAAATGCAATTTAATTGAACCATTCTGATGCTCACTTAGAATAGATCAAGCAATTGGAGAAAAGAAACAAAAAACCTGGTCATTTTACCCTAAACTATCTAAAGTAAATTTGCTCCTGGTATAATTAAGTGCTGCATGTCCTGATATATTGGCTTTTCTCTTTGATTGGGCTGTTTTCAGTGAGTCACATCTCATTACAGAAGAACAGTCAACTCTAGCACACATGAAAATCAATCAAAATCCTTAACTTACTGAGAGATAAATTAGATATACTAATAATTATGTATTTAAGGAAGCATTCTCATTGTACAATGAGGACAATGGAAGGAGTGCAACTCAGATATCTGTCATTTTTCATTTCCTCATGGCGCACCTTATTACCTTTGAGCCTGGCAGTGAAGTGATATAAGAGGTAGGAGAAGTTTTTTATCCATATTCCTAAACAACATTGTCAAATCTTCCACTCTATTCACCTACTTCTTTACATATTCTTGGATTCATGTTTTAATTTGCACCACATCAAATAACTTACATCATGCAAGTGTATAGCTCTCAGTTGTCAAGTTTTAATTCCTTTGTGAAGAAGATAGGTAAATCTGCCCATCAAGTGAACCTCACTTTTTTGTTATTATGCAATTATAAACTTTTTTGTTGCTCTAGAGCTCTTTTTACAAATATATTTTTCACTTGCACTGTTGGTGAAGATGTCACTTTTTCTCATAATTGTAATATTCCTTCAGATATAAAGAATTAAAAAACCTCTTGATTTCACATCTTCCTTGAAAAGTAAACATTCATTATAAATGGTAACACTATGAAAGAACACAAAGATTTAAAACAAACCCGTGTTTTATTTGCACTAAAAGGTAAGCGAGAGATGAGCTTCAGAGAATGTGTGAAAATGAAGGTAAAAGGTCAGCACACATTTCAGTTAAATTACTTTCTACTTCCCTCTAAAGGTCTCACAAAGATAAACAAAACTCTTCTTTGAACAATATATACTGTCACATTTAAATGCTTTGAAGATCTTGTGTTAGATCCACAATAATGAGGCTACAGTGTATGATACCTCTTGCTTTGATTTTAGCAATGCCCAGAAGATGACAAAGAACCACCACAAAGGTGTGTCAGACCTTTGAGCTAGTTATAAAACTAGTTCTAAAGGATACAGGTTAATTAAGCAACCTGCTCATATTAGTTTTCCTTGTACTCAGTTCACACTGGTCATTAGCAAGAGTAGCTTTAAACAAGTAATCTGTTCTGATAGTAATTTCAATGTTAAAGTAATAGTACATTCATACAGGGATAAAAGTCTTAGCTGGCAAATATCTAGATAGTCGTTGAATTTCACTGTGCCAATCAGACTCCTTAGAAAAATGTTTATCTATAAGATTGAACTCAGAGTGTAACCCAGCAGTGTATTTCCTGGAGTGCTCTATCAGTATTTGTTTCTCAGATTGTTTTTCCTTGTTTTTTTCTAAAAAACATATTGAAACACATTGTCTCTGGTCTTACCTTTTACAAAATAAACAAAAGTGTTCCTTTACATCAGTTATTTATCTATTAGAGAGTCATAAAATCACAGAACGGTTGAAACTGGAAAGTACCTCTGGAAATCATTTGGTCCAGTCTTGTGTTGCTCAAGGAAGGGTCATCTAAATCAAGTTGCTCTAGATTTTACATTGCTAGGTTTCAGAAATTTACAAAGTGGGAGAAATCATGACTGTTCTAGGCACCCTGTTCCACTGTTCAATCACTTTTACAGCATAAAATAATTTTCTTATATTTAAATTGAATTTTCTGTATTTCAGTTGCTCTTTAAATACATTTCAATCTTAGACAACTTAGTTTTAACATTAAAAAAAACTATTTCTTATTATCTCATCATGTAAATTCATTTTGGAGATTGATTGGAATAAGTAGTTCAAGATCTCTGTATTTTTTTGAGTACTCACGGAACAGATTTGAGTAAGGTGGAAAAGCACTTGTGTAGAATCAGTGTTTTTGTTTACTGGCTTAAGGGTTTAAACACAGTCCACTTTCGAAGTGGCATTACAAAATTTCAGCAATGACTCAATAGAATTTGCTGCAATGCAGAGCTGCCTGCCTGCTTTGTTTGCATTTGATTTTCTAATGAGAAATAAAATGTTTTTAGTTTCTTTATGGAGGAATGGATTCAGCTGTTGCTATTACTTGTTCTTTTAGAACCCATGAATATTGGACGAATAATTTCCCTGAAGTATCTTTTAGTTGTCTTTTTTCACTTCTTTTTCTAGAAAGAGAGGTTGTCACTGATTCAGATCCTTTCCACTATGCATATCATTCATCATGAGTTAGATACTATTCTGAGTACTTTAATTTGGGGTTTTCAAAAGTCCTCCAAGCAAAAGATGATCTTTCTTGAGCAGCTTTAGGATTTACTCACCTCCACAGTCCAGCATGTTATACTCGTCTGGTTTTTCCAGAGGCCAACAGTCATAGTCTTTGTTATCTAAATCATGCCACCCCTCCACTAATATCATCTGCCAGGAAAAAAAGCATATGAATAGACTACAATAAAGAGAGCACAGGAGAAAGATGAGTTCCATCTCTGAAGTTTATATTACTTCTAAAGAAATCAAACCAAATGCAGAAATATTTCTAGCATAATTCACTATCTTCAACTCCCTGGAGCAAAAGATGACAGCTTCCTAGTGGTATACAGACTTGCTCTGTATATTATTTTTATCGATCCAGAATTAGTCATGAAACAATGAGGGAACTTAACTAATTCTCCTCTCACAGAAATTTTTCCCCACAAAGACTGGTGGTTCTAGGGCCATGTACAGAGACATATTTGATTTAAAGAGGTTTTTTTGATTGCTTTTAAAATGACACGGGTCCTGCTCCAGATTGCTCAGTTTCTTTTAGTCTTTGACAACTAAACTCTTTGAATAAGTAATTTTTTGTTACACTGTTAATAACACAATACAAATGTTAATGATATAAACATTAAAATATGTAGTTATAGATAATATTAAGATTACATAGGTCTATTACAGTTAGAATACAGCATTGTAATAGCTTACAGATTGTATTGCAAGAGTAGGAAAATACACTTTACATTTGTACATCTGTTATACATTATAATAGGTATATTAATCATGTATTAAAATATATACTCTAGGGTGTCTGTATGATGAGAACAGAATATACTGTGACAATACACCCTGGACTTATTCCACTTCTAGTAAAAAATATTAATATCTACCCATATAATCTGCAATCAATTTTATATAAATAAGGACAATAATTGCCTACTGGATTATACAATTACTTATCGCAGTATTCACAGGATAAGATATATATAAGATACAATTGATTTTTCCAATACATTCTTCTATTACTCTTGTGTTCTACATTACTAAAATAACATTCAGCAATTGCCTGCTAGAAATAGCTGTCTTACTGCAATAAGCCACAGTTCTTTCTGTATGCACAGAATAAGTTATGTTAACCAGATCTATGTGGTTTACCTACCAATAAACTGAGGAGGCTTCGTAGCCCTAAGGCTGATGTTTTGACAGCTCTCATACTCCCTAATGTGCACCCAGCTCACCAAGTGTCAGGGCTGCTTCTGATATTGCTGTTGAACAGCAATTGTTGCTACTGAATTGGATGACCTTGCCTAAGAAGGCGGGTTGCTAGGCAAGCTGATCATGGCAACTCCAGTTGCTGCAGCTGTTTTGCCTCCTCCTTCCCTCTTCTCCCATACTCCACTTCTTGGTGCAGGATGGTAACAACTGTCTCTGCCTTTTCAGAACTTCTCTGAAAAATCATCACTTCTCTTATGGACAGCCCTGGTCTCCAAATATTAACATTTGTGTCCTTGTCAGCTCTAATCTGGAAAACCAATGGAAGGATTTTATTTCACTGCCTTGTCAAATGTGGGCAGCATCTGATCTTTAGGTTGATGAATTGATACTGTAGAAATAAACACAGAGATGTAGCTGAGCCTGAGTGAGGTGTATAAACTCCAAGGCAAGAAAAGGTCACCTATGTAAAATAAACAAGATTTGCAAATGGACTAGGTGATCTCCGAGGTTCCTTTCAACTTGAATTGTATTAGACCCTATGACTTCAATTTTCAGCCCCTGGAGGTGTAGGACAACTTCTACTTGTGTCTTGCTGCATACACATGTGAAATAAACTGCTGCCTAGCCATGCAGGAACAATAAAGACACAGATGTGTCCATCACTATTTCTGTTTGCTGAAGTCAATGCCAACACAGAATCTCCGTTGTTATTCAGTGCTGCTGAATACTTACCTATGTTTTGCCTGGAATTATGGCTCTCAGCCTAGACTGACATTGGACTTCACTATTTATCACACCAAAATTGCATGAAAAAATGCAATGCATGCCTAGTGCATCTTGAAAGGTGTTGCAGATCAATTTTAAAACCTGTTTTGAATTCAGTCATAGAAGAGATGTTTGTATAAACTAATTTAAACATTTCAAGTTGAACTTTATGTTTGCAGTGAAATCCTACACCTCATTTGTGTTGTCTTTCTCTACTTCACTATAACCAGTTCACCTCAAACACGAGTTGCAATTTATGGAAGCCTTTAGAGTATTGCAGCTTGGCTACATAGCAGAAAGAGCAGAGAAAAGAATGCCTTCTTTTTTGCTAGAATTTTCTGCTTAAAAGAAGTCTACATATATTAACATCTTTGAGAGGTTTTACTGGTGATTTGTTTTATGGTATCTTGCACTCAATGAGGAATTTGCTGGCAGGGAAGCTAAGGATTATAACTCGTTAGGCCCTCCAGCAGTCAAAAGATTACCAGACTGATCCTATTTTCTTTAATAGAACTGTCAAATATTCACACGACACTAATATCATGATTCAAGGACTGTAAATGTCATATATTACCTTTATAGCTACTTGTCTATCACCAAGTTCAGAACTCCTGGAAAGCAGCTATGTACAAGAAGCTGATCTGGGAATCCTGACTTAAAGAAGGATGGACCAGAATGTATGGCTGGTGACTGTCTGATTTAACAATTGATCACAGCTATTTGAGAAGGACAATACCACTCTTCAATTAAGCATGAGAAATTTTTCTTAAAAAAAAAAGAGAACTATTGACTTAGTTTAACTGAATTTTGCCAGCTGACACTTGACTGTGCTATAACACAGTTCTTTGGCTACTTCTTCTCTTACAGGGATCTCTGAAAAAAATAGATGATTTCTACTGATTGAAATTAAGTTTATCAAACAACTCTATCTTAATAGATTTATTTCTGTTATGTTGCGTATATTAAGTTATATTATTTTCATTTAATTTGTTAACTCAATAGTAGTTTCTACTACCAGAGGGAAAATAAAGATATTTCAAAGCTTTATGAGCAACATCACTGTAGGTATCTGTAAAAACATGATTTTTTATTAATGTTTTGATCATAAACTCATAAAGTATAAACATACAATATTTGTAGACAGTAACAATGGTTAAAATATTGCTGAATAAAACTTATTGTGTGCTTTCGAGTATTTTAGGAAAGCAATTTCCAGTAACATACCAAACCAAAAATTACTGTGATGAAAGCTTCAAATATCCTTGAAAATATTTAGTCTAGGATTCAAACTTTCCAGATGGTTTTTGACTTGATAAGAAGCTGAAGTTCAAAAAAAGACATTTAAACTACTTCATTTTAAATTAGAGAAAAATTTCTAGCAAGATACCTATTTTCAACAAAAACAATCTCAAAAAGTCACTGCCAGGGGTCATATGAAATTTTAAAACGATGGAATTTCAAATATACCATTTTTCAGAACTGTGTCGTAAATTGTGAAATCAGCGTGTAAAGACCTAAGTGCTTGAAACATAAAACTCTACAATGCAGAGTATGTTCACCCAACACATGGTCTGGCATCCTGCTCAAATGCTACACTGCTCTGGGCTCCTAGCATCCAAAGCAGATTATCTATCCTAATCTCCTTTCATAGTGTTAGATCTAACAAAACTCACTTTAGACGACACCGAGTCGTTGTTTGCAGAGGTAGTAAGCGAGCGTGGCCAGAGCACTCTGACACTTCCCTCTAGTGGTTACATTGCAGAAAAACGGTAGACAAAATATTCCTTTGCGCTATTTGGTTTAAGGAGAGCCTCTTCTTGGCAGAAGCTGCCACAAATGGAGCACTTGGGAGCAGAGTGTCAGAGAACCTTCCTGGTCTGATTTCAGGTTCTCATCTGGGAGTTTGGTGGCAGAAGCTGGTGACCTTTGTCCCCTCCCCTTCCTGGCAGCAGAGTGATGCATTGGACAGCCTGAAGACATTCCCTGGGTTCTGGTGCACAGTCACACTGCTACAGCACAGAAGGATTCCACCTACACTGGGTCGTTGTAACCATGTGTTGACACATTTTCAGCCTGCAGAAAGTGCTTTGCTTTCCTATGTAATGCAATGTTGATCTTGCCTTGTAACTCTGCGTTGACAAAAACATGTCAGAAGAGATCTTCCAAGGTGGTCTTCTTGTGTGCTCTCCCCGTGGTGCTGTTCTTTCAGGCTTTCTGCTGCTTATGAGGTTAACTGGACAACTTATCTGATTACATCTGTTTTATTAACTATTATTTTTCTGCTGCATAAGCTTTAACTGTGTCAGTGTTTTTTTCCTCCCATCCTTTGTCTTTTCTTATCTCTTCTGGGTTCAAACTCTTATTCAAGTAACATACACATGTTCATCTGGTTCAGTGAGACTCAAATATCAACTGAGCCTGGATTAGCATTAAAAAACGTCATCTGATTGTCTCCAGAATTCTTGGTAATTTAATGAAAAGATAAAACATTGTCATACATTTTGCAGTAGTCTGTAGCTTCAGAAGTACTGAGTGACCTCAGTTTGTTGAGAGTGCTGAACAGGCAACAAGTGTAGGTCTGGTGAAATGCTGGAGGGCAGTTAGCAAAGTTCCTGAGCCTTTTAGATACACTAACCCGTAACTTTGTAGTATCGCTCTATTTCTCTCACATACTCTCCCAATTACTGGAACTATGAGAGAATTCTAAAGAAAGAGGCCTTGGGCTTAAAGAATGGTAATCATAAAAAAGAAGTAATGATATATTTGTTACTAAAGATCTGAAAGGTTAATGTTAGATGATTAATCTTGGATGATAGTTTAACTCAATTGCAGAAGGAGGAACAAATAGTTACATAGTTTACACAAAGGAATGGAGATAAGAGGCAGTATGAACGCATGACAGATCAGAGAAAGAGTTTTGTAAAATGGAAATTAGGGACGTTGAAAACTAGTTAAGAAACTGCTTCTTCTGACTTCTTCATACTACCTAGGATGTTTGTATAATATGTATAAGGTCCACTCTAGTTCATAAGACATCATAGGAAGGCTTGTTTTGTAGCTGCACTTTAAATCTGATCTGCAGCACTAAACATGTTTAAATACTTAATTAATTTCAAAACTGTTAGAAAATACATCAAAACTTGAAACAACAAGCAGCATGTATACTCCCTGTACTTTATATGGAGACTGTCATCTGGGTTTTACCACAGACTTGAAGAATTATTTCTCTTTAATAGTATGCACTGTTCTCTGTTTAGATGATTGATCATGAATTCCATTAGCTACTGTGGAAGGAAAGAAACATTCTAGGATTTTCATCATGTAAGACAGTCTGTAATTATTCTTCTAAAGAGAAGGTGGAAAGAATGGGAATATTGGGACTTTTGCAAGAATACACAAAGCTAGAAAACAACAAGGCAACAGCGATTGTTTCCCTATCTGAAAATATTGTTGGACTCAATAAGTTGATATAACATGACCGGAAACCTCTAAAGAGACTGAGTAAGAAAAACTGAATTCACAGTTCTCAGGGAAGCCAACTGAAACTTCACTTTCAAAGTCATCCAGATTAACCTTTAGAAAATCCTAGCCTAAGTACATAACTTAAAAGACACTTCTGACTCAAGGGATTCACTCGAATAAATAACTCGCAGCACGTTAATGCTGCAGTTGTTCAAAAGGGCATTCAGCAAGTCTGAGACTGTGAGAATGAATTTCAGTTTGATAGGATGGCTGCCTGAAATGCTTAAGAAGAGCTGGTCCCAGTTCAGCACAGAGTAATTTCAGTTTTCTTTTTAGTAAGAAATTGAGCTGAACATCACTGATATTCTCAAATGCTTCCCATCTTTCAGTCCTCCCACATAGGAAGAGATGTTATAAATATCTGCAGAGCTTAAGAATAGAAAACTTGGCTGCTCTTAAGTTCTACTGTGGAGGATCTGAGTGTCAGTGGAATGGCAGCTGAGGGACATTACTGTTCTTACCTGGGTCACGCTCCTAAGATCCACTGGTCATCCCACTGATTGTAGAGTATTCGATTGAAATCTGCCTTCTGCCTTAATGGGGTTTTTCCTCTCCTCTTCTCTTCCCACTGCATGACTCATTCATCTTTTCAGAATACTCGATGGAATTTTTTTCACATATTTTTATGCACATTAACACTGCACAATTATTTACATTGCACACATCCTTTCTCCCAGCTCTCCTCCCTCCCTCCCCAATAAAAAGAGACATCCTCATAAGACACAACTACTTCCACATTTCTAGAGGCTCACATAATTAGAAATTCTTATGACAACAGAAAGATTACTGAGTCAAGGTATCTCTTGGCCTTTTACAACTGCAAGATAATTTAGCCTTTTGTATCATATCTTCAGAGCAGACCCAAAATGAGGGGGCTGGTCCAAACTGTTTCCAAATTGGTCCTGACAGGTTCAAATTATTTGCTCTACTCAAATTATGATGATTTCTGCACATGTCAGGCTAGAGAGATGCTTGCCTATCACGTTTTCACACACTTTCAGTAGTGGAGCCTCTATCCCTTCCTTTGTGGTATAGTCCAATGCTTTTCACTATCCTTCCTTCTTAAAAAGTTTTCTCTATGGTCCCATCTGCTTCTATTTTGCAATATTATTGGCTCAGTACTTGTTCCAGCTATACAGAGAAGAGTTAACAAGTTCTGTGTACTTTTTACATGCTTAAAGTCTTTGCATTCTGGCTTCTGTGGGTTCCTATATATCAAGATGCCTTATACAAATGTATTCTCATATTTCTTCAAAGAGAAAAGGGATTATCCTAGTTTCAACAGCATAATACAGGAATATTAATATTTGCAATGCAAAAATAAGGAGTGATTAAAGAAAGTGTATAAGCCTAAGCAGAACAGAGAGTTCAACAGTGGGAATGGACACTTTCTCCTCAGATCTTTGAATGCAAACAAATGATGTCAAATGCAGCTCAGGACAAATCACAACAGCAAAAAGTCACATTTACACAAAGAAGTAAAAAATCAGTCTTTTAACATCCCAGCCTTTCTGCTGATGGAGACTTTGTATGAGCTTTTAAAATCTTTGCCTCAAGTGGAGTAAACTTGGTAAATGTCCAGCTTGGCATAATGCCATTTTTTAGACAGTTTTGTGACTAACTACTTGTCAGAACCAGTCTAGTGGGAGAAGCTGAGGATTTTCAGATGCTACTGAACCAGAAAAAATTTCTCTGCTATTCAGGATTCTCTGATTCTTTGGGTACATTACTTTCTCTGCTGGTCAGACATGCCTTCCTTATGTTAGAAAACACTGAGCAGCCAACAACTTCTTTTCCTGTCATGTTTAGCGCCCAAATAGAGATTGCCAGCTCAAGAGGGACAGAGAACTTCTGGAGAGAGTCCAGTGCAGGGCCACCAAGATGATCAGAGGATTGGAACATCTTCCTTATGAGGAAAGGCTGTGGGATCTGGGGCTGGTTAGTCTAGAGAAGAGTAGACTGAGGGAGGATCTCATTAATATTTATAAGTATCTAAATAGTAGGTGTCAGGAGGTTGGGACATCCCTTTTTACTATTCTATCTAGCAACTGGACAAGGATTAATGGGATGAAGCTGGAACACAAGTTCCACTTAAACATAAGAAAAAACTATTTCACTGTGAGAGTGAGGAAGCCCTGGCACAGGCTGCCCAGGAGAGTGTGGAGTCTCTCCTTGGAGGTCTTCAAGACCCACCTCGACGGGTTCCTATGTGTGCTGATCTAGGTGGACCTGCTTGAGCAATGGGGTTGGACTAGATGTCTCTAAAGGTCCCTTCCAACCCCTACCATTCTATGAGTCTGTGATTTTCACCTTAGCTTTGACACAGGGAACAGTTGCTCTAATGTCGACAGAGAAGAAAAGACAGAAAACTGTTCTGAATTTGAAACTCAAAGACCTGATGTGTCTTGCCTGCTGGCATTAAATAAGGTATTCTTTTGTAGCAACATGCAACTATCACCTGATTTAAGACTCAGCCTCACTTTAACTGAAATCCTTGGCACATCTTTTTTTCTTTTTCCAGTGACACACTAGTCTCAGAAAAGAGAATTGAGAACACACTGCAAAGAGAAATGTAAGTATAGTCAGTATTTAGAAAAAGGATCTTTTTCTCACTGTTTCACTTTTATATTGCCTACTAGTTAAATAGCTTTTTCTTCTGAGTGCTGTCCTTAATGGTTTCCAATGCATTCTGGTTAACAAGAAGCATGAGATGTCAGTATTATTCTGCCATGAACAATTTCATTGCCCTACTCTCACAAGTATTAGTACATCATCTATATCTTCTCATCTTGCACTTCTCTAAACCCTTCAGTTTAGTTCCTATATTATGATTTATTGGTTTTTCTTCCAAAAGCAAGAGATGCTCAAAGGCATACACAGCATATACAACATCCACTGAAACTCCTCATGGTTTACTGACACATACTTCTTGAAAAAAATTCCACTTCTTTTTGTGCAAGTATGTAAAAACACTCACAGTCCTGACATAGGCTATCACAGCCCTGAGCATATTCCTCTCTCCTGGAAGCTATGCTTGTCTGGTGTCCGGGTCACGACAGATAGTGCAGCTCTCCAGCCTTGAAGCTATGTGAAGGAGAGTTGCCTGAGAAACTCTTGCAGGGGGTATCCACTTTTCTTTAGGAACTGCTTTTATAATTAGTCTTTCAAGACTTATTTTCTGCCAGCACTACATTGCACCTATGTCCATACCTGGTCAGGCACACCGTTCATCTGAATCCTGACCCTGACACATGGATTTATCTCGTTGGTTTGACCTCAGATTTGTCTCGCTCCCATTGACTCATCTGCAAATCTCCACTTTTGCCTGACCCTGTTTACCATCTCCAGAGCTGTTATGCTTGCCCTCTTCAGGCATTGTAGGCCTCGGCTCTGCTTGGACTGACACTATTTTGCCTACCTCGCTGTCACCCTATATGTCCCTCCTTTCTAGAGCACTCTGCCCTTGCTGCTGACAAGGACACCTCAGCTATAATGTTGCAGTAAAAAGAAAAGTTAAAAAGTGTTTAGGAATGAGTATGCAATAAAGCAAAATTTTACCCAAAAAGGAAAGTGTAAATGCTTTGCTCAAAACCTTGTACAGATACGTATCTGCAGTATTTTTTGCTAAGTTGTGTCCAACTGCAAGTATGAATTACTGTAAAGGATCTGCTCTTTACAAACAAACAAGAAATTGTTTTCACAGTAAGTAGGTAATTATCCAGACACAATTCTATTAATAGATAACTTCAAACACAGATATTATCAATATCTTGGGATTTTTCTGGGGTTTCTATAGTTTTTAATGAACAGTATTATCACTAATTCAGTTTGATTTCTAGGCACACTGCTGCTTCAAAATATCTGCTTCAAGCTGACTGTAGTTTTAAAAATCTTTATAAAATGTATGGAGGCACTTTAGTTTCTTAACAATAACAATTTTTTGTTAATGTTTGACCACTACTGAGTGTTGTATTGGTTCATAGTGTCATTCTCTTCCTAGCCATACGACAGACCAAATGTTTTTTCTCCTCCTTCTCTGGGTGTTTATCTCATTAATAGGAGATGATCTCTAACTTGTGTAAGCATTATTCTCCCTGCTTCAGTGAGAAGAAAAAACTCACTTCATTAATGCCTTCTTTATATCACATGAAGGCTGGATAAGCAGCAGCATAGTTCATGGGAAGGTCTTGAGGTACAACTAACTCATCTGGAAGAATTATATACAAAATCCTTAGCCCTCCAAGCACAAAGTAGGACAATCTTCCCTGTCAGACAACAAGGAATTAAAGAGCCAGGCTATCTGCAGAAAGGGTAGGGAAATTAGATATGCTGTACAGGAAAACCAGGAAAGAAATTTCTATCCTCCCAACTTCTGGAAAAAGCACTGCTTCTCAGGGACCATGAAACTTATTCACTTTTCTTTTTGTAAATAAACACCTCGGCTGTGAGAATTAATTTTTACAGACCCTGAAATGAGACCTACGTTAGTACATTCCTCTTTAGGGAGAGAAGGATTGCATGAGAACGTGAATTTTTAAAAAATCTGTTATGCTTCTTTGCTGGTGAGAAAGGAACGCCATTTTAAATGGCGGCCTGCGACAAACTCATTAGTACATTGGAGTGACTCCCAAGGACTATTCTAGAATATCTTAGAGGGTTTTTTTTTCCTTTACATTCGAGCAGAGAGATGCTTTTCATCTCTGGCTCAGCTATTTCTGACACTAGCTAGGGCATGTTTCAAGGCATTCTCTGTGCTTCATGCAGGGCTTATGAAAAGACTATTTTTACCACATGACTATTAGTGTTTCCAGTCCTCCTGCCCCTCTCAGGGTCAAACTCTCCCTTTAAAGTGTGCTATGATTATGTAAGAGATATAAATTGAATTTCCACCGGGGAGCTGTGGCTAGCATAGAGCTAAAGAGAAGATTACTTGTGTGACTTTGGTAAAACACAAGTGGATCATCCTCTTAAAGAAATCAATGGTTATTTTTGTTAGTTATGATATACCAATGGTTCAACAACTACTCAGTGTGCAAGTGTAAATTTGGTTCTTAAATTGAGTTACATCTTGCCCTTCTAAAGAACCCTACAAATCTGAGTTAGTGAGCTTTTATGAAACAGCTACCTCTCTGTGTATTATGACTAGGATATATTTAAAATCAGAACTTTCTGATCCCACAGAGAGGAGTATCTTTTCTCTTAAAAGCAGCCTGAGATCACTTTCACTTCTAATCATAGAATGAACATGATCTATCATTAGCAGCACCATTTCACTTTATTACTCTGTGTTCACAGCAAGTAGTCAATTGGTCAGACTCTTGACCTTCTCAAGAAGCGACTCTTCTCTTTCCATTCTTGTGTGCTCGAGAGGCACACTTGTTTCAAAAAGAATTCATGATATGTAAGATAATCATATAATATACCCACAAAATATATGGAGTATTGAAATGTATATATTATAACTGTGCATGAAAATCTGGATTAATTGGCTTTGGTAAGTCACCTCAACTTAAAGTTTTGAGGTATAAATGTTCAAGTCTGGGAAGAAAAAAGAGAGAAAGTATGTTTACTGCAGAGTTGCATGGCTTTGTATGACCAATAGGACTGTGTGGCTACAACTACAGGTTATAAGCATTCTAAAAGATGTAAATAGACAAAACATTTGTGGTTAAAAGAGCAAGGAGCAGAGCAAGGAGTATCCAGGACAGTAAGCAAAATAAACAGTGGCAGGCAGGATAAAAGAACAGAGCTGTGAACATAAAGGTTTACATGTGCTTGGCATCACACAGAGGGGAAGTGACTGTACCTCTGTGTTGGACAAATGTGTTTTACTGGATTTCTGAGCTGAAAGTTACCATGATAGCATGCAGACATACTCCAACAGTTCTGTTATGCTGATCCCTTTTTTTCCTGATTGGAAATCCTGACTGGCAGATGTAACTAGTTGAGAAGCAACAGACTTGCTGAATGCTGGTAACTGGCACAGCAGAGACCAAAAGATAGCCCTGTGACTTCATAAGTACTGGGAGATGGTAATCAGAATTCATACAAAATGACACCTGACAGGCAAGCAAGGAAGTAGGTAGACATGCAGGTTTTACTGGCCCTCCCTGATAAAAGGTGTAAATAACTAGTTTGGCTTTATTTAGTTGAGATGGACAAAGGATCTTAAAGGAAGGATGAGTCCCAGTTGATAGGGAGGAATAAGGAAGTGCTATTCAGAATTATGAGATTTGTATTTACTCTTCAGTAGATGTATTAAATTAATAATGACAAAGACCAAACATGTCTGGGCTTATCTCATGATGCCATTAAGTGTATCTTCTCTGTGTCTCATGAGAATTATCGCCAGTATTTGTTACTGATGCCTTCTGTAGTGAACAGGGTCTTCATTTTTTTCTTTAGGGTGTGCTGAAAGAATTGACTTGTTTGATATTTACAAGAAATAGTGAAAAACATTTATTGATATAGCAGAAATCTTAGCTGTCAGGGTGAGCTGTCAGAATCCAAGCAAGCAACTTGTATTATTTAAATGTGTCTTAAGCAATGTTATGCAAATTATGTTTTCTTATGGTAAAAAAATTATTGTGACAAAACTAAACATAGATTTTTTGACCTGTGTTTATAGAACCCTGTCTCTGCCTGTGCCTTATATTCTTACTAAGGGATTAGGTTTTAGAATGGAAGAGAAAGATGGAGATTCACACCAGTGACATTTAGACACAACAGCGAAAGAACAATGCCAGTTTTTATCTGATCTGTAAAGAAAAATCAAAATTGTAAATAGAGATGCTAACGATCATTCATGATTAATGATTCATAGTAAGTCTGGTAACTTTACAGATATATCTTCATCAAATTTTCTGTTTTGATAATGCCTTCTATTTTAAATTAGGTGGCTCAGAACATAAGACTCTACAGTTCGCAAGATTGATTTTATGTTTCAAATGGGATACTTTCAACTTTATAAGTCAATATCACTACATTAAGCCATACCCACTAACCACTGCTCAGCCACTGGTATGTATCTAGACAATGTCTGTGTCCATTGTACAACGTTAATTAATGTTCTGCATGTCCTCATGGCCAAGAAGGCCAATGGCATCCTCGGATGCATCAAGAAGAGTGTGGCCAGCAGGTCAAGGGAGGTTCTGCTCCCCCTCTACTCTGCTCTGGTGAGGCCTCATCTGGAGTCCTGTGTCCAGTTCTGGGCTCCTCAGCTCAGGAGGGACAGGGAACCTCTGCAGAGAGTCCAGCACAGGGCCACCAAGATGATCAGAGGACTGGAACATCTTCCTTATGAGGAAAGGCTTTGGGATTTTGGGCTGGTTAGTCTAGAGAAGAGTAGACTGAGGGAGGATCTTATTAATATTTATAAGTATATAAATGGTGGGTGTCAGGAGGTTGGGACATCCCTTTTTTCTATTCTATCTAGCAACTGGACAAGGATTAATGGGATGAAGCTGGAACACAAAAAGTTCCACTTAAATATAAGAAAAAACTATTTCACTGTAAGAGTGAGGGAGCCCTGGCACAGGCTGCCCAGGAGAGTGTGGAGTCTCTCCTTGGAGGTCTTCAAGACCCACCTCGACGGGTTCCTATGTGTGCTGATCTAGGTGGACCTGCTTGAGCAATGGGGTTGGATTAGATGATCTCTGGAGGTCCCTTCACCATTCTATGATTCTATGTCTATAAATGACCTAACATTTTGACAATGTTTCCTTGAAAATTGGCTCTGAGGTATGTCTCAAAATAGTCTAATGTATTAAAGAACAGTGTTCAATAAAATGTATGCATTTGTAGGGTGTGGGCTAAAAGACAGGAAATTAAGGCATGGAAATGTTCAGTGACATGCTAAAGATCACAGTGTAGGCTAAGGATCCCTGCTTAGTGCCATAGTTCTGTCCTTGATGAGCAAGCCACTTGCTTGCTCTGAAGCCCACTGGAATTCTGCATAGTTTGTGCGCTTGAAAAACAGAAGATTTGAAAGTTTAGTCTTTTGGTTTAAACAACAGAAGTCCACTGGCTTTCTGTTCTAATACCTTGATACTTTAATTTCCTCATTGGGAAGAGTGGAAGGACTTAAAATTTATATGTAAGAGCTAGCAAGTGCAACTATCAACTAAGCTACTGCAGACTGTCAGATAAAAACAATTTTATAAAAAAATGAAAATATGGAGTCAATAAGTAAATTTTATGCAGTTCTATTGGACATGTGTAAAAGTGGACACAGGAATGGATGTAAAGGTGTTTTTTTAACACGTAACTACAATACGGCACCAAGAAATAAACATTTTCTGTAGTAACTGAGACACAAAATATTGAAGAAGTGAGAGCAAGCATAAGAAACATATTCCAGTGACACCAAACAGCTCAGTTTCCATATACTCATTAAAACAGGACAAATAACACCATTCTATCACAAACACAAATGTAATTCTTTCCATTAAATGCAGCTTAGTGAACTATCATGAGAAAAATGTAATAAATTACACACATTGTCTTTACAGTGCATCAAAAATTAAATTTGTGTAATCCACTGTTTCTTTAATCAATGTGATGCCTATGAGATTGGCAGTAAAAACATCTTAAAGTACTCATGAAGATAACATTATCTCCTTTAATAGAGCATCCATAGATTCTTAAGAACACTGCTCTTCTTAGAGATATGGTAGCATGTTGAATTAAATGGCTGTGAGGAAAAGGTATTTTAAACAGCCTTTTAGTCTTTCAGTAGTAATGCTGGCTTGAAGGAAATATCACTTGCCAACAAAACTAGGACATATGTCAGCACCAAAAATTAGATATTAAAGAATGAAGAAGGCAAATGATTTGTCTAAAAAACTAAAGCCGAATGATTGATTGATTTCCAAAATGCTGCACAAAGTTCCCGGTAAACTTGTTGCTTTCAAAGTAGTTCAAAACTTCATATTTCCTTACTTCTTAGAGGACAAATAACTGCAAAGAAAAATATTCATACATGCAAGGCATTGAACTAGTTACTTGGCATCGGTAATACGTTTCAGGGAATGGCTAAGGACTGGATATGAAAATCTAGAAACAACTGTGAAGAACTTAACCAGTCATGCAACAATTCATTGGTTTCCAGAACTGTTTCTCAGTTTCCTTGGCAGCGTTTTCCACCTCCTCTCCCCCCCCCCCCCCCGCCTCCCCCAAATAGAATGATAGCTGAAATACTTAAATGTAAACAAGGGAAGCTACGTCTCATATGGGAGCCAGAATTTGGAATTACTCCTCCCTATTACCAGAAGTAAATGGCAGATGTAACAATCTGTAATGGCCACCTGCTGGTTACAAACTAAAATCTACTGTTAGTCATAAAACATTTAAAGTCACCTATAAACATAGATAACATTTTTTTGTTCAGCAATTGGATTTAGTTTGGGACAAATTAATATGCAATTACTTGAAATAACAGTAAGACTGTAGTTATTACTGATGAAATTATTTTTGCTTTTAATGGAGAAATGTCAGCATCATCAACAGCCAGCAAACCTAGAGCTAAAGGTCCATAGAGGGGAGCTCCAGCAAAAAGACTGAGATGTGATCAGTATGATTCCTTTCCTTCCCAGAGCTACAACAATTCTTAAGGAGAAAAATGAGAATGACTTGTGGAAAAGGCTTTCATTAAGCTGAGGAGACAGATTCTCAACTTTGCAATCTCCTGCAAAGAAGAGAGGAACAGTCAGACACAATTTTTCAAACATTTTGTTTTCCTGGACTTGAAAAGTATTTTACATTCAGTTTTAACAATCTGTCCTGTGAACAAGGGACCAGATCTTGTCCAGATTCCCCAGACGTTGGTCTTGGTTTTCATGTGACAGCTCATGGTGACATCACTGCAGCAGCCAGAGAAGGCAATATGTGTGGCTGAAGCCCCACCAATTATAATCATGGAATTGTTTTGGTTGGGAAAGAGTTTTAAGATCATCAAGTCCTATTAATAACCTAACAATGCCAAGCCTACCACTAAGTTCTGTCCCTAAGCACATCATCTACACATCTTTGAAGTACCTCCAGGGATGGTGACTATCACCTCCCTGGGCAGCCTATGCCAGTGTTTAACAATCCTACCAGTGAA
Source organism: Colius striatus (assembly GCF_028858725.1). NCBI lineage: Eukaryota > Metazoa > Chordata > Aves > Coliiformes > Coliidae > Colius > Colius striatus. The sequence continues at coordinate 17,705,594 of NC_084790.1, read as the reverse complement.
AAATTTCTTCCTAATCTCCAATCTAGAGCTCCTCTGGCTCAGTTTGAGGTAATTTCCTCTTGTCCTGTCACTTGTTACTTGGGAGAAGAAATCATCCTCCTCCTTGCTGCAACCTCCTTTCAGGTAATTGTAGAAAGTGGTGGGGTGCTGCTTGGGGATGCAGAGGCCTTCAGGCAGCACTAGGGTCTGCAGTCTGGTGGGGCAGAGATCAAAGTACTGGTGGAGCTTCGTGACACCTGGATCCCTGTGAGGGTCTCAGGGATTTTACATGTCCATGCCCAAGTCCTGGACCCTGGTAATCTGGGGCCTCTGCTGAGCCTGGCCCACACTGCTGCATGGCGCTTACCCAGTTGAGAGACTCTGGCAGAGCTTCTGAGCTTCCTGGCTGAGGCAGTGTCAGGAAACTACAGGATGCAGTGCTGCCAAGGGGAACCTAGAAGCCGGGCCATACTCCTCTTGCAAAAAATGGCAGATCCTGTGAATGTGTAAGAACCATGCCACATGTAGGAGGAATTGTGGTGTGTTAGGAGAAATCATGTTTGTTACAAAAAGAAAGGAAATAAAAGGAAAGGGGGGGTGGGGGGAGGAGAGAAGGAAATTAAAAGGAAAGGGAAAAAAAAGGAAAGAAGAAAAAAGGAAAGAAGAAAAGAGGAAAGAAGAAAAGAGAAAAGAAGAAAAAAAAGAGGAAAGAAGAAAAAAAAGAAAAAATGAAATAAGAAAAAAGGAAATTAAAAAATGAAATAAGAAAAAAAAGAAAAAAGGAAAAATAATGAAAAACGTAAGAAAAAGGGAAAGAAAAAATTAGGGAAAAAAGGAATGAAGAAAAAAGAAATGAGAAAAAAACCACCAAACCCTAAAAAAGCCGGCAATGAGAACACGGAGGAAAAGCGCGCACATGTCGGTAGCTGCGTGGGCCGTGGCGCGGGCCGCGCCGCACGGCTCCGGGCCGCTCTCCTGCAGCCCTGCTCACCAGGAGCCCCGCTCACCAGCAGGCGGCAGGCGTGTACAACGCAGCGGCCGCCCGGCGCGCCCGCGGCAACATGGCGGTGTGCCGTGACTGCGGGAGATGGCGGCGCGGCGCTGAGAAGGCCAGGGTGTCTCCAGCCGGCGCAACGGCTGGTGCTGGAGGGCAGCCTGGGCTGGGGGACCGCTGCCCGCAGCAGTGCCCGGGAGAGAGACGCGTGGGGCCTGAGGCTGGGCAGCAGGCTGCCCCTCGGGGGTTTACTCCTCGGAGGAGTGTGGGGCAGACACGAGGCTGGGCTGCCTATTGCCCACAGTGGCGCTGCCGTGGGCTCGCCACGACAGGCTCTCCCCCTTCAACTTACTGATGGCTTTCTCGCTAAGACGGCACTTGCCTTTTGGGAGAGCTTCAGCTGCCAGGCAGCCTTGCCTGAAGCTGTCCGGTATACACCTTCTCTTGCACCCTCATCAGTGGGGTCCTGCCAGGTGCTCCTGCTTTCTCCTTACCTATCTAGTACGCAGAGAAGTGCTAATTGGCTCAGTTTATAAAGGGCTGGGTAAGCTGCAGCAAAGGGAAAAAAAGAGCAACAAAACAAACCTAGGTATGGTGGATGCTCAGTACTTGCCAGCTTCTGCTTCTGTTGAAGGCTGGTGTTCAATAACATGCCCAAGGTTGCCAGCTCCATGTTGGCCATGAAAGGCACCAGACCATCCCACAGGCTAGAGACATTCAAGGCTCTGAGTAGGAGATGAAGGCTAGCTGCAGAAACCTTACACCTCTGCCTTGATTACTTCAGGGAGTTTTTTGGGCTTTACAATATAATTTACAGCATGAGACATCAGTTTCTGCTCAGATTAGGTAGTTTCTTAGGCTAGTTGGCTATATCTGATAAAAAAGTGAAAAATGCATTTTTGTTTTCTTCATTTGTGCTCTCTGTTGAAAGATAAGCTAATAGAGCTTACATGAGCAAAATGCATACTGGTCATTGTCATGAAGTAAAATTTCCTCATACAAAAAAATGTATATGGTATGGTGTAACTTGCAAGAGCTTTCTCAGAAAAAAAAAAAAAAACCCAAAACCCCAAGGCCATAGGTTCAGAAGTTCTCTCTTTTTTCCTGGAATTTCTGGAGCATTAGCAGCTGCAGCAGATCAAGTAGACTAAACCAAATAGGAAATATACTAAATCAGGGATGTACACTTGACAGAAGATAAATATAGATCCAGTACCAAACATACAGTAACTTATCCCAGATGGCACTGCTGAACTGTGAAATGACAAAAACATCAGTGTTGTCTATTCAGTTCCTTTACAAATACTTTTTTTTTTTTTACTAGCATGCCCATTAGAGAGTCTTTTAGCTCTCAGTTTTCTAGTCTTTTTCTACAGAAAGAAAAGTAATAATTGCTCAGTAAAGCAAGGATCTTAACAGCAGTTCTAGTGCTTTCGGGTCCAGGGCTGTCCTTCGGGTGAGCCAGACTGCACAGCAGACATGGCCCCCTTAAACTAGGGCTGGTGTTTTCCTGTGTTGGTGTTGTGAGGACAAATTGCTAAGCTGCATTTCATGTGTAAGAAACTCTACCAACCTAAACAGGTGTGAGTATATCACTCTGATAAATTCAGGAAAAAGTTAACTAAAATTTAAAGTCTTTAATCAGTAGCAGTGAAATGTCAGACACTGTACTAGTCAGTGATTGCTCAGGATTATTTAAGGCATGTAACTGTATTAGATGCTTCTACATGCTTTAATTTCTCTTCCAGAGTAACTCTGACGTTCTTATGTACAGAGTGAAGATCAGTACATATGGTAAATCAGGGTTTCATGGTTGTCCAGAGCTACTACAAGTCTGTAAATCATGGCTGCATGTTCCCTGATGATACAAGTAAGGCTCACAGGAAACAACTGCATGAATGTCCCGGGTGTCAATATGAAACTTCAGAGGTTTTCTAGCAACTGGAGGATACTTGACCTAAGTTTAACATTCTGTCTCAAATGTCCAATCCTCACAGACACATACTCTGTGTTTTCCATCCTATATAGATAACATACTTCCTAAACTCACAGGAATTTTTATGTTGCTGCTGATAGTATGTGCACTGAAAAGTATCAGTTATTGGTTAGAGAAGTGCTAGGAAGACAGTCTTAATTATTTGCTGATAGTTGGTGTTAAGTCCCTGTACGTCTTTTGGAGAAGCAAAAAAGATACCTAAGCAGCCATGGAAATGCAGCTGCCATATTGACCTTTCTGTGAGCCATCCCCTAACAAATGGTTTCCGCCTTTACAGTCCTTCAGCATTGCTGGAATTTTACCATAACAGAGTCTCAGTTGTTACATAACTTCCAAGATGTGACTGCTATGAGTAATGATAAGTGCAGAAGTGCATAGTGGTCCTTGAATTACACTTTCAAGATTAGCAGCATTAATTCTGTGAGAACAAAGTTAAGACATTTTCTGTACCAGGTTAAAGCAAAGATTTCATCGTCTGTCTTACAACTTGTTTTCTGTTTTGCCAAACTCCAATCACTAGAGATGTAAGAAGAGTGTAAGGTGGAAAGAACTGCATGCTGCATAACATTATGGGTGCATTACTAGGCTCCTCTTTAAAAAATCAGCTAATGTATGCAGGCTGTAGAAAGCCCATTGTCTGCCTGACTAATGGAAAGACAAAGAAACTCTAATAAAAAATGGATCATTTCTGTATCTTAATAGATGCTGTTGGGAAAAAGTGAAACAGTTCTAAATGCAACTAAACTTTGTACCAAATATCTCGTACCATTTGATGGAATGATGTATGTGACAGTAGCTTCCAATGATGTCATTCCTTGATGTCTGAAGTTCAGCTAAATTTAGTTTGTGATTTATCACTTTCAAAAACATGCAATTGGACAAAATATTCCAGAAATCTTTCAGTGAAACATTTTAAAAATGCCTTTTTTAGATAGGTGCAGACCCATGACTGCACTCCAGAACAGAATTACAGCATATGCTGGTCACTTGTCCTTGTGCCCTCTTTAATGGGAAGAGGTATTACAATTTTCTTGACTCTAGGCCTGTGTGGATCAAGTTAGCCATGTCAGTTCATTTCATATGGGCCAGTAAATAGCTGCCAGATAACAGCAGCTTTCAATTGCTGCTGAGCTACGCTGGATGAAACCTGACACCTTAGAAATCACAGGGCAAAAGAAACTCACTTTAAAATGCTGCTCTGAATCTGTTAAAAAAACTTTTCCAGAAAGTCAAGTTTCATGTCCATTTGCCCTATTAAGTATGTATAGAAAATGTTTCCACTCCCTACGTGCATTACACAAGCATATGCCCATGCAGATATATATTTCAACAGTTGTTTGGTTTATACGTCCAACTGTAGTTAAAAAAAAGAACCAACCAACCGACCAAACTCAGTCAATGTAATTAATTTATTTTTCATATGACATATATTGCATATTAGATATAGAACTTTATAGTATGTGTATATACAGTGTATATACATGTATATAGTATATATACATATAGCATATGTATATATATATCAATTAGATATACATATATATAATATTATAGATGTTAATAGATATTGTTGTATTTTATGCCTATTATATACCTCTGTTACAGATATTAGATATTACAGTACTAGAGTATTTATACTTAAACCATGTTCTTCCATCATTGCCTAACTCAACAGAACCATCCAATTTTACACTGTTTTGCAAAGGAGAACAAAGTGATAATTATATCTGTCTCTTCTGGTTTGGTATAAGGCCTGGGTGGTTTAGGATTTGACACCAGTGTAGACAGCAACATCCATGAAGTTTACAGTATTTCCTTTTGTGAGTCGTGTTTACATTGCTGCTTTGGTAAAGATTCAGTTTAAGCAAAGAATGTGTTTACACTGTGAATAAGCCTAAATGCATTAAGGGATCAGAATTTTAAACCAATATGTTGTTGGGAGGTTTACATTGAAACAGACATGTAAGAAAGGCAGTATTTGAGAACAAAATTGGTAAAAGAAAATACATATATAGCAGAAGCCCACTACATTGACAACAGTCTGCAGAAGCTTTTGCAGTCATGTTGATGGGTGGAGCCTGGATTAGGTCTGTCAGTATAAACCAAAAGATGATGCTGTGGTTGGATGGAGAAGTCCCTATCACAAAACCCCAGAAATTTACCACTTCAGTTGTCCCCTGTACTACACAGGGTAAAAGCATAACCTTGAAGATTGACCAGCTCTCATTGGCACTTCTGCCATCTAGAATCAAGCACCACTTCCTCCAAACCCAGAATCAGTGTGTCCCAATGCGCAAGAAAGCAGGAAAAGGAGGTAGGAGGCCTCCATGGATGAGCAAGGATCTGCTAGGACAACTCAAGCATAAAGCAGCCACCCATGAGAGGTGGAAACAGGGGCTGGCTTCTTGGGAAGAGTATAGCAACATTGCCAGGGCATGCTGGAGTGCAACTAGGAAGGCTAGAGCCCTTCTAGAATTAAATTTAGCCAGGGATGTTAAGGACAGCAATAAGGCATTTTTCAAGTACAGCAGCAGCAGAAGGATGGTGAGGGGCAATGTGGGCCTGCTGCTAAACGCTGAGGGTGCCCTGGTGTCCAAGGATGCAGAGAAGGCTGAAGTACTGAATGCCTTCTTTGCTTCAGTCTTTATGGCCAAGGCCGGCCCTTGGGAAGCCCAGTCCAGCAAAGATAACAGGATGGCCAGGACAGCAGAGGACTTGCCCTGGGTGGAAGAGGAAGAGGTTAAAGACTTGTTGGCCAAGCTTAAAGCTCATAAGTCATTGGGTCCTGATAGGATGCATCCTAGAGTGCTGAGGGACCTGGCTGATGTGGTTGCTAAGCCTCTCTCCATCATTTTTGAACAATCATGGAGGACAGGTGAGATGCCTGAGGACTGGAGAATGGCCAATGTCACTCCAGTCTGCAAAAAGGGCAGGAAGGATGACCCAGGAAACTACAGGCCGGTCAGCCTCATCTCCCTCCCTGGAAAGGTGATGGAACAACTCATCCTGAATGTAATCACTGAACATACGAAACATAAGATGGTTATCAGGGGGACTCAACATGGCTTCACCAAGGGGAAATCCTGTTTGACCAACCTGATAGCCTTCTGTGAGTGCATAACCAGCTGGCTAGATGAGGGGAGAGCAGCGGATGTCATCTACCTTGACTTCAGCAAGGCTTTTGACACTGTCTCTCATAACATCCTCATCAGAAAGCTCAGGCACTGTGGCTTGGATGAGTGGACAGTGAGGTGGATCGAGAGCTGGCTGAATGACAGAGCCCAGAGGGTGGTAATCAATGGTATAGAGTCGAGTTGGAGGCCTGTGGCCAGTGGAGTTGCACAGGGATGGGTTCTGGGGCCAGTCTGGTTCAACATCTTCATCAACGACCTGGATGAGGGGACAGAGTGTACCCTCAGCAAGTTCACCCATAGTGGGAGGACTGGCTGATTCCCCAGAAGGCTGTGCTGCCATTCAGCAGGATCTCAACTGTCTTGAGAGCTGGGCAGAGAGGAACCTCATGAGGTTCAACAAGGACAAGTGCAGAGTCCTGCATCTGGGAACGAACTGCCCCATGCACCAGTACAGGCTGGGGGTCAAACTGCTGAAGAGCAGCTCTGCAGAGAGAGATCTGGGAGTCCTGATTGGTAATAAACTAAATATGAGCCGGCAATGTGCCCTCGTGGCCAAGAAGGCCAATGGCATCCTGGCATGCATCAAGAAGAATGTGGCCAGCAGATCGAGGGAGGTTCTGCTCCCCCTCTACTCTATCCTGGTGAGGCCTCATCTGGAGTCCTGTGTCCAGTTCTGGGCTCCTCAGCTCAGGAGGGACAGGGAACTGCTGGAGAGAGTCCAGCACAGGGCCACCAAGATGATTAAGGGTATAGAACATCTTTCATATGAGGAAAGGCTGTGGGAACTGGGGCTCTTTAGTCTGGAGGAGACTGAGGGGAGATCTTATTAACATTTATGAATATCTAAATGGTGGGTGTCAGGAGGCTGGGACATCCCTCTTTTCTGTAGTAGATAGTAACAGGACAAGGGGTAATGGGATGAAGCTGGAATACAAAAAGTTCCACTTAAATATAAGAAAAACTATTTCACCATGAGAGTGACAGAGCAGTGGAACAGGCTGCCAGAGAGTGTGAAGTCTCCTTCCTTGGAAGTCTTCAAGACCTGCCTGGACATGTGGTTATGCGACCTGATCTAGGTGAACTTGCTTCTACAGAGGGGTTGGACTAGATGATCTCTGGAGGTCCCTTCCAATCCCAACCATTCTATGATTCTATGATTCTATGAAATCCCACTAAACAAGCCTTGTCTCTCCCCTGTATTCTTGTTGAACTCTTCACAAAATCTGTTTTCCTTGTCCTTTTGACTGCTCCTTCAACTGCTTCAACTGAGGACATGTACTTTGGATTGCTTCTTGCAAGGCAATGTGGGTTTTGGATGTCCAGGGTTTTCTTGACTCTTCCCTTGAGTCACTTAAGTGCAGGTTCTTCAAGTGACATTTGCAGACTTAGTGGACTTCAAAGATATGGGAGAACTTCTGGATTTTTTTGTCACCACATCCACAAAAAGGGTAAAGGTCTAGAACTTTCTCCTGTAGTCTTCTCTAAACAGCTCCAAGATACAGCTGTACATGTGGTCCCCGAGTCCTCGTATTTCTTTTGAGAAGTGTGGAGAATGGCTCCCCTCTTTATTTTCCGTGTTTTGCCCTTGCTAAACACGTCTCTTTCTCAGTTTATTTTACCTCTTACTAGGTTTTCTGTAACTCCGTAGGTGTTGTTTGTCCAATTCATTCACTGTAGATTAAGAAAAATTATTTTGCTACAACAGTATGTGTTGTGTGAGAAATAATGGACTAAAAGCAGTTTTCCTATTCTCACTCATAATCTAGGGCTTTCCTCAAAATATTAATCAAACATATGCATAGCCTGAAGATCATAGAATGGTAGGGGTTGGAAAGGACCATCTAGAGACCATCTAGTTCAACCCCCCTGCAGAAGCAGGGTCACCTAGATCAGGTCGCATAGGAACATGTCCAAGTGGGTCTTGAAGACCTCCAAGGAGGGAGACTGCACAACCCCTCTGGGCAGCCTGTTCCACTGCTTCGTCACTCTCACGGTGAAATAGTTTTTCTTTATATTTAAGTGGAACATTTTGTGTTCCAGCTTCATCCCATTACCCCTTGTCCTATTGCTAGCTACAACAGAAAAAAGGGATGTCCCAGCCTCCTGACACCCACCATTTAGATACTTGTAAATATTAATGAGGTCTCCCCTCAGTCTTTTCTTTTCTAGACTAAACAGCCCCAGTTCCTGCAGCCTTTTCTCATAAGGAAGATGTTCCAGTCTCCTGATCATCGTGGTGGCCCTGCGCTCCAGAAGTTCTCTGTCCCTCTTGAGCGGAGAAGCCCAGAACTGGACACAGGACTCCAGATGAGGCCTCACCAAAGCAGAGGAGATGGGGAGCAGAACCTCCCTTGATCTGCTGGCCACACTCTTCTTGATGCATCCCAGGATGCCATTGGCCTTCTTGGCCACGAGGGCACATTGCTGGCTCATGCTCAGTTTATTACCAATCAGGACTCCCGGGTCTCTCTTTGCAGAACAACTCTTCAGCAGTTTGACCCCCAGCCTGTACTGGTGCATGAGGTTGTTCCTTCCCAGATGCAGGATTCTGTAGCTTGTCCTTGTAGAACCTCATGAGGTAATAAGATAATATACTCCTCTTCATGTGGAGCCAAGAAGAAAGTTTAGGGAACTGGTTTGCCTTGTGTTGAATAGTTTCTTAGGTGAACAATAAAACAGGGTGTGGCAAAAGCATTACTTGAGATGAAGACTACCATCACAACAAATCCTCTAACACAGATGTCCTGGCATGGGAACCGGGATAGCATCAGAGGGAACTGAAGATCTCTGCTCAGCCCAGCTCTTGGTAGAACATACACTGAACTGGACTGAAGACATCCTGCATCTTCTTATTTCTTGCTGCAACAAATGACCTTATTGAATGCCAGGAATGCATCAAGAAGAGTTGAAACACTTTCTGCATTCTTGTTTATGAGTAAATGACAGTTTTTACTCTGGTCTTAGTTGACAAAATGTGGGAGATGCATCAAGAATCTTTGAAAAGAAAACAGTTCTTTACAGAAGAAAGACCCCAACAAACAACAAAACAACAAAACCAGAACAAAATTGAATAAAAAACCTCACAAAAAACCTGAAACCCAAAGCATGATCTCTTGTACAAACCACTGGGTGCCAGTATTGTCTTATGGTGTTATCGTTTCATAGACGCGTAGAATCATTGCAGTTGGAAGAGACCTCAGCTGTGACATAAGTCGTATCAAATTGTGGTTTATCCCTTGCACCTCAAAAATATATGTAATACTGAGAAGGGAGTCTCTTTATATTTGCATTACCCTAACACTGGAGTTGTAAGGAAGTCTCATTTTTAATCTTATTGTTTCTATGATCTCATCTTAATAAACAGCATCCAAACAGACTGACGAGAAATGCTAATGCCTCAAGTAGTGCTTTCCCATACTGTACAGCTGAAGAGTGATGCTCCCACCCAGCATTCCAGGGATTCCTGCAGCCAGGTAGAGTAGGATGGTCAGGCCTTCTGCCATCTCAGAGCCCGTTTCAAAGGCAAAGTGCCTATCTGGATGAACCCAGGCTGCTATGAGATACCTGAGAAACAACCTTGCCTACTGTGTTTTCGTTCTTGTCTCTGGCAGCTTTCTAATTCAATGCTTCTACTGCATAAAGTTACAAAATCTTCTTATGGTTAAACATTTATGTGGTTTTTTTGAACATGCAACAGAGTGACTGCAAAATGGTACCACAACTGAAGCTCCTGTGAAATGAAGTTGATGCCATCTCTTTGGCTGGCTTCAGAATGATGTTTAGAGGTTGCAGTGCTTGTATTCAGTGTTGTACTTTTCCAAATGCTGTCAGTCTTGCCAGGAAAGAGCTTTGCTAGTCTATTAACATGGTGAGTGGATTCAGTGAGATAGCTCAGTTGTCTCACAGTTTAGCTGGTCTACGCGTCGTACTTTTGGATGCTGTTTTGTTACATTCTTGCCTAATTGTATTACTGACATTGAGCACAGTAAAATTTTGATGAAAACAGTTGAGTTAGATAATCAAAGAAGTCCTACTGGAATGATGTACTCACTTTTGTACTTGGTCATTAATATCATTTGTGGCAGTGAGTTTAAGTGATTGATGACTTTTTTGTTGATTTTGCTTGTAGATAGCAAGCAGTTAACTAATGTAGTCAATGACTCGAGGAATGGAGAAGGTAATTTATTAATATTCAAAATCTCAAACAAGTCTATGTGTAAACCTAACTAGATTTCCTCTTCCTGCCAAAACTCGAAGGTACCAGATCTTTTCTGCAGGGCAGTTTAGTATGTAATCTACAACACTGAAAACATGATGTTTTGTTAAGGTAGGTATTCTGGAGCATCATGCAGTGCAATACCTAGTATGGAGCTGAATTTTGCAAGAAAATTTTGGTTTAGAACCACAGCTTTTCTGATTGCATGTATAAATTATTAAAATATCCCCCTCTTCTGCTGAGTTCCTCTGTTTTGCAAATATTTCCTGTGTCATTCCTATGTAGTATTTGTTGCTCATAAACTTTCCACTGTGACTGCTATTTGGTATGCAGTTACAGCCTTATTTCTGGATAAAATATGAGACAATTCCCATGGTGAATTAAGCCATACAATTAAAAAAGAAAGTTCCTATATTTAGAAAAAAAATAGTGAACACTGAGCAGAGAGACAAATGCATAGCCTAACCCAAGCACACTTATGATACATCTGAGTAACAGAGTTCACTGTTACTGTAAAAGAGTTCATGAAGAAATCTATAGCATTTTTTTAAATTTGTGGACAAATGATTTGTTTATTACTATATTTTGTGACTTCCCTCTCCCCCCCCCAACATTCTTTATTCAAATGCATCTGCTGTCATGGCTGTGTTAGAGACATTTTCCCTCTCATCAACACTGGTAGCTTCCTGTACAGAGCTGAAAGGACACAAAGTGTGTTTATGGGGATTTCTGCAGGGAAGGGGAAACACAGACTTTTGAGTGGTTATACTAAATCGTTTCCCTCTCCTTTAGCCATCTCTAGGGTGTAAGGTCCTGTTGCATTCACATTTGTTGTAATTCAGTTTCTGATGTTGCAGCAGCCTTGCCACCCTCACCTTGAAAATTTGAAGCCACCTCACCACTTGCCTGCAATCTGCTGCTAGTAGCATGTTACAAGAGTCTTGTCTTCCCTTGTAACTCATAGCAGTATGCTTTAATCTCCTTCCCAACAGCAAGCCTACGTGCCAAATGTATCTTAAGTGGTGGCTCCCTGCCCAGGGCCCCATATGGCAGAACACTTGCTTTCCAAGCTATTGCCCAGCAGCACCTGCAGAAATAGCACAGCTTCTTTAAGTGGTGATGAAAGGGCCTAGAAGCACAGCCACGTGCTTGGGGCGATCAGACTTGCTGACTGCGTTGCTCTTACCAAGGCAACCAGCACTTCCTGCTGAAATGTGCCACCTGCTTCCAGCTCCAGCATGCTGCAGCCATGGCACAGGCTGGGGTGTTATGTCAGAGGCATGACAGATAACTCACCCAGCTGCTATCGCCCCATGCTGGGTGCGACGAATAAGGGAGTTTCTAGGTTCATTTTCACCTCATGTCACAGAGCTGCTGGGAAGGCGGCAGCAATGTCAAGTTAGAGAATTCCCCCTTACAGTCTCATCCTGAAGTGTATTGAGGGAATGTTTAAAATTGAACTTATGGGTGACATTGAGAGCAAAATAATAACACTAGCTCAGCAAAGACCCGAAGACAAATTTTACAGATGATCTTCAAGAGCTTGATCTCAGGTCCCTAGGAAATGATGGGAATCTGTAGGTCTTGCTGCAGTGGTTGTTGACTAAATGTAAAACAACAAGCAGTTGTGGAATAGGGTCAGTGAGACAGGAAACAAAGTTTAAAGAACTTCTTTTTCCCTCCTACATAAATGAATGAATGCCTGCCCCAAAGTATATTTGCAAAAATCTTAACTATACCAAAATTTCCTTTAGAGGCTATGCAAATATTACTTTACAGTCTAACCAGAGAGAAACATGAGGCCTGAAATAGCAATCCTATGATCATCAGGCTAGAAGATATCCAAAATGTGAGTGGCAAACAGAGGAAGGAAATACATTCAAATTCCTATAGAAATTCAGTGTTGTATTTCCAAACTGGTAAAGTAGGTATTGAGAACAAAGTAGATAAAGAATGTGATGTAGAGAAATATAAGCGCTGATACAAATCCTGACTCTTTAGATATTGTTGTTACTGACAATCTAAACTATTTTTTTCTTCTGTAAGACACATGCATTCAGGTTAGTGCAAAGGCTGTGCAATTTAGCTTTTAGTAACATTTTATTTCTTAATTTGCTTTACAGAAGTGTATCAACTGAAAGAAGGGAAAGAACCGTCTTTCTTTTAGCTGATGTGGAAAGTGTGCTCAACTATTATGCTAGCCTTTTCTTTTGGATAAAATCTCTAATGGACAGTCCCTCTTTCCACTTCTCTCACCTCTGTCACTGAAATTGGTTCTAAATATGATTTCTGCTATGATCCTGAAACTTCCACAGGCCTTTCTAAGACCTTTCTAAGATTAGAGGCACTTCTGTAACTATATCTGGAGCTACCATGACTGCAGATCAATGCAGAGCATTGAATATATGCTCATATATGGTGCTTGGAGCTCTGACAGTCTTCCCTTTTAATTCTGTTCAGTAGCTTGTTGCTCTTGGATGGATGGTATTGGATCAAAATGTCATGGAATAATTTGGTTGCCACAAAACTTACCCTTGAGCCTCTATTCATCAGAAGAGGTACAGCTTGCTGGAGAGCAGCTTCTGGGCAGATTCCACTGAAAAATGCTGGCAGTAGGGGAAGGTGTTGTGAACCCTGTACTGCATAGCCAGTAACCTCTTACACCAGGAACCCAGGAGAGGAAGACAATCCATGAAAATGGGAAAGACTCGGATGAAAAGTGAAAGACTAAATGATTGTATGTCTGTTTCCCCAGACCTATGTCAGAGTGCTGTCAGGAGCTATAACGAACCTGGTGCATTCAAGACATATATGGAAGAGAGAGAAGCAGATGACATTGAAATATTTTGTTGTCTATAACTTTCCTGAATTTGGGTAAGGCCTACAAGCCCGGAACATGACCACTTGCCAAAGAGCAGTATCTCTAAAAATAGAAATCAGTGCCACTTCTGCATCATTCATGGTCATCTTGTGGAACTTGTTGCTCCTGTGGTGAGTCCACTGAAAAGCAGAGCCTGAGAATCAGAGGTTCTTGCATATGTATGGGTAGTAAGGCTTTTTTTAAAATAGGTATCAGAGCTTTCAGAAGCATAGTAGGAGTATTAAAAAATGTTAATACAAAAAGAAGAATCAGAGATAACTGGTCTGCTGCTTGACAAGGTTAGTCACCTCACAAATAGGGAGACAGACAAAGCAGAGACATTTAATACCCTCTTTTCCTCTGTTTTCAACATGGGTAAGAGGGCCTGGGATGTCCAGAACCCTGTGCTGAAAGACCATGACTGGGCAGATGATAAAATCCCATTCTGACTCTGAATTTGTTTGAGACTTGCTGCTCCATGGGTGCACATAAATCTATGGGGCCCAATGAGGTTCGTCCCAGGGTACTGGAAGAGATAGCTAATGTCATCACAGACTTCTCTCCATTATTTATCAACAGTCTTGGAAGTCTGGTGAGGTCTCAGTTGACTGAAAGTTGATAAATGTCTTTTCAAATTTTCAAGAAGGACATGAAGATAGACTCTAGTAATTACGGGCCTGTCAGTCTTCCTTCAGTGACTGGTAAAATTATGGAGAATGTTATTCTGGGAGTTACTGGAAAACACCTGAGAGACAACACAGTCATTGGTTATAACCAGCTTGGGTTCATGAGGGGAATGTCTTGCTTAACTAAATTTCCTTTTATGACAAAGTCATCCATTGAGTTAACCAAGAGAAGTCAGTAGATGTTTAAATTTTAGCAAAGCTTTTGATATTGTCTCTTCCTATGTCCTTCTGGAGAAAATGTCCAGGATAGAGCTAGAAAAATCCATAATGAGTAAGCAATTGGCTGACAGGTCAGGCTCAAAGAGTTTTATTAAATAGGATTACACCAGGCTGGTGGCCAATCGGCAGTGGGGTTCTCCAGGGTTCAACTTTTAGGGCCAGTGCTCTTTAATGTTTTTATAAGAGGTCAAATAAAGACCAAATCAAATGTACGTTAAGTAAGTTTGCCAGTGATACTAAACTAGGAGGAGCTGTGGACTTGCCTGAGGGTGGAACGGCCTTGCAGAGAGATCTGGACAAACTAGAGAGCTGGGAAATCACCAACCATCTGAAATTTAAAGAGAGCCAGTACCTATTTCTCGACCAGGAGAGGATAATCCTATTATGCCTATAAATTGGAGGATGATAGGCTAGAAAGCAGGCTCACAGAAGGAGATCTGGGGATTTGGAATGATGGCAAATTGAATATGGGTCAGCAGTGTGCTCTGGCCGCTGAAAGGGCCAAGCATGTCCTGGGTGCACCAAGCACTGCATAACTAGCTTGTCAAGGGAGGGGATTGTCCCCTGCACTGCACTGATGCAGCTTCAGCTTGAGTCCTGTGCAGTTTTGATTGGCTTAATATAGGAAGGTCATCAAACTGTTAGAGTGTGTCCAGAGGACAGAGACCAAGATGGTGAAGCCTCAAGGATAAGACTTATGAGGAGTGTCTGAGGTAATTTTTTTTGTTCAACATAGAGAAAAGAAGGCTGAGGGGAGGCCTCATCACAGTCTACAGCTTCCTCAAGGGGGGCAGCAGTGGAGGAGGGGCTGATCTCTCTCTGGTGACCAGCAATAGGACACAAGGAAATGGAATGAAGCTGCATAAGAGGAAGTTCAGATCGAACATTTAGAAAAGGTTCTTCTCTGAGGTTATGGTCAATCACTGTAACAAGCTTGCCAGGGAGAACCAAACCTGTCAGAGTTCAAGGATCATGTGAATGATGCACTTAGTCATATAGTTTAATTTAGATAGTCCTGCAAGGAGCAAGAGTTGGACTCAATGATCCTTACAGATCCCTTCCAGCTTCAGAAATTCTATTATTCTATTATTGTACATGATGACAAGGATTAAAAATTTATCTCGTGGTTGACTTCTGCCTTGCCCTTTGCAGTTTGACCCTTAGACCAAGATTGTGAGTTGGTCTTCCAAAGGAAGTTGACACTGGGTTTTTCCTGACCCCTTTGAAAAAGAATTATTCTCCAAGGCTTAAGACCTGCTTTATCCTACTTAATTCTTCTCATCAGATATGAAAGGACTACTGTGGAAGACATGCTATATCTTTTAAGTGTGTGTTTACACACATACTCTTTGTGTCTGCTGAAATCTGTGTTGAACAGCATCTTTGTTTCTTTGGGACTCTACCTATTCAACACTGCAAGTATTTTATACAGAACTGTCTGTATAACTTATTAATCCCCAAATTACTTAAAACTGAGCTGCTTGCTCTTTCAGATGTGAAAAGAATGTCTTGAAAGGATCTTCCTTTTGTCTCATGAAACTCAGACTGTTAGGACTGTAGAATCAAAGCTGCCCTAGGAAAAATCTATTTGTGCTTTAGGCTGGTTTGTTTTCGGAAAATATCTACTCCTATTGACACAGCTAATGTAGCCAGTGTGGGTTTTTCTGTTTGTAGTCCATGGGTCCTGCAAATGTCTCAGTGTTACAAGAACTCTTTTCTCCTTTTCTTTTCTTTTCTTTTCTTTTCTTTTCTTTTCTTTTCTTTTCTTTTCTTTTCTTTTCTTTTCTTTTCTTTTCTTTTCTTTTCTTTTCTTTTCTTTTCTTTTCTTTTCTTTTCTTTTCTTTTCCCTTCCCTTCCCTTCCCTTCCCTTCCCTTCCCTTCCCTTCCCTTCCCTTCCCTTCCCTTCCCTTCCCTTCCCTTCCCTTCCCTTCCCTTCCCTTCCCTTCCCTTCCCTTCCCTTCCCTTCCCTTCCCTTCCCTTCCCTTCCCTTCCCTTCCCTTCCCTTCCCTTCCCTTCCCTTCCCTTCCCTTCCCTTCCCTTTTTCTTCAATTTATGGTTTATAATTTCCATTGACCTAGTTTTTCCAAAACATATAGTTGAAGTCTGCCTTTAAATATTAAAAAAGTAAGAAATTCAGACTTACAGAGAAACTTGCTGTTAATTTGCTTTCTGACACCTAAAGGCCAAAGAGCAACAGGACTTCATTGGGAAACCATATAGGAAAACTCTTGACTTGCCTCGTTACCTCTTTCTCAGTAACCCTGCATTTGCAGTGAATTGACATCATGAGAGAAGTGTTCATAGTTTACAGTATGTTGGGGCCAATATATTAGGAAGGAAATTGTTCTGTCCTTATACTCATGGCATAATTCATGTGACTTGAGTATTTTTAAGTTCTCTCTGTGTTCTTCCCTGTTGGACCACAGATTTGGAAGACTGCTCTAATTGACAGCTTGGTGCAATGCTCTGAGATAAACTCCAAGCCTAAACTTTATTTGAGGAACACAGAGGTGGTAGGAAGCCCAGCTCAGGGTACTACAGAAGACAGAAGAGCTGTACTTGTTCTGAGAAGAAAGTGTCTTTGTCTTCAATCGTAGCAGAACAATGGTTTGAGAACAGGATAAAGGGAGAAAATACGAAATCCTATCCTTCTTAAAAATTAGAAATTCATCTGCTGCATCTTTTTGCTTGGAATAACTGTGCTGTGACCTTGAGATGTTGTCTTTTATAGAATGGAGTCCTTAGTGCTGAGGTAGGCTTTCTTGCTGAAAGCCTGGTGGCTTTGTCCAAACCTTGATACTATTCATTTAGCAGGAACTAATCACTCTGTCCTCAACAGACTCTGATCTTGCTATTGAGATCTGGTTGTTAAGAAGAGAAGATATTTTGAATACCAAGGCTATAGCAGTTAAACATCTTTGTGGAGACTGCTTAGGACTAGATGCCTAAAGTGAAAGAGACTGTTGGAAAATAATATTAGGAGAGAGGTAAAATTAATATTCTAAGTCTTGGTGTGGAGATAATAGGGCCAGAGATTTGGCTTTGTATTAAAAATGTCTTTGCAAGATGAGAAGGAATAAGGACATTTGGAGGGTGGAAGACTTTGACTTAGCAGAAGAAACTGGAACTGACCCAGGGGGAAAAGGTAAACCTGGGATAATTGAGAGTGGAAGTGAAGACTCAGAAGAGAGAACGCACCATGTTGTGCAAACAGATGATATCTTGCCCTTATACTGTGCTCGGTTAGTGAGAGGGATATACATGATAGGTGTCTAATGCTTTCTCTTGTCCTAGACATCTAGAGGACAAGATCCTGCCAGAAGTAGTGATTTGTAGGAGTCCTAGTCCTGCTTTCTCCTTCCTGCTTTCCTCCATACATGCTCTTCTCAAAAGGTTCTTTGTGATGACCTGGGTCTGGGTGGATGATACCACCAGCATATCTTTTACTAGTTGAGAAATTGTTTCTTTGTGCTCCTCTTTCCTTAAGCCATGAAAAATAGAGATAAACATGTGAAAAGAAGACTTGAAAGGATGAAATAGTACATTTGCAACCCACAGTCCTATAATCTGTTTATCTTGGGGTCACGAAGACCTTCCCACCTCTTCTAGCATGGGGCATATACACCCTATTTTGCATGAACTGCTAGGACTTTATATCCTGGGCAATTGTATGAAAACCTGGTCTCTTTTTGGGGAAAATAGAGTCCAGAGAACAAGGAGTGAAGAATATTTTTACTGCTGATGTCATAGACTATCATGTGTTGCATAAACCATAGACTCAAACATACAAGTCATTCTGCTTAATAAATTTTGTGTTGAATAGGAGTCAAATAACATGCAGTGGTGCTTGTTACTTCTGCCATTACTGTTACTACTCAGTTATTACTGAGAAAAATACTTCCAACAAACACTGTGCAAGGTAACTTTGAAAGAAAATACAAAAGTTTGTGAGGTGAGATTGGGAGAATAACCCTGCTTGATTTTATTAAAACTTAATTATCTGGATATCTATTCTGCTGCCACAGAATCACAGAATCACACAGCACTTGTCAGCTGATGTTTTATCCTGCACATTATGTCCATAGCTCTCCACACAAGAAGATATTTTTGGATCTCACTTCTTGACCTTTGTGATTTTCTCACCTACTTCTTTCTGCTTTCTGAGCATGAGAGGCAAAGTGCATGTGCATGTGACATTGCAGGGTTTCTCCTGCTTCAGCTGGGAAGTGACAGAGTACAAGGTGCCAAAGTTATTTTTCCACTGTTCCATTGTCTGCTTAGTTTTTCTGTCTTGCACTAATGTGCAGAGAGACTGGGAGGAAACACTTTTTATGAGACAGATATTCCAACTGTGAAAAAAGCAGGCAGGCTTAGGGCACTGAAAAAGCTAAATGATATTTCTTATTTTCCTACAGGTGAAAATTATTGACAACTGAAAAACTGCCTCATCTTTCCTTCTCCTATTGTTCCTTGTTTGTGAACTCAGATGAGGAGTTGCACATAAAGCAGGGTACAAGGACTAAACCCAGTCTTCCTTGGTGATTAGCAAGACAAGGATCCATAAATTAATACTCTTCTTTAGTGGTAAAAACCAATAATAATCTCTATCATTCTTTAAGCAACTGCCTGGGAAACAGTGTAATATAGACCTGATCTGTCTGTGTCCTCTTAGCTATCTGCATAAGGCAGATGGATCAGAGCCATCCTGACAACGAAGTGGTAAGCGAGAATTCATACTGTGTCCTGGAGGTGCTATCAAGGAAGGGCTGAAATCATGGACTCTTCAAACTCTTTCTCAAATGTTCTAATGGCTCACATGCATCCTGTTGCAGCCTCCAGTCACAAGTGACCTGAAAAGCCTTGAAAATGATTCTTTGGTGGTTAAAATGACCCTGGGTACTGGAAAGGATAAAACTCTTGATTTCTAGCGGGCACAGCTATTACGCAGCAGGGCATTCAGTCTGCAGAAAACCCTGTTGTCATCTCTCTTGCATTAGAAAGGGTGAAGCAGGGAAAAGGCTATTTCAAGTGTATAGGAGAATTTAGAGCTCTTCCTATTGAGTTTTTAAGGACATGATATTCCAACTTTGCTCCTATGTGTTTGTAAAACTCTGTTGATGGTGATGTCAACAGATTGACAATAAGCAGGGCTCCTAGAGCCAGGAGCACAGCATGTGAATGCCTGCATGCTCTCTGACCAGGAGAGAACTATGCACCTGTCAGAAATTAAATCCTTAAAGATGTGATATGTCATTCATGCTATAGGTATTGGTATGTTTGAGCTAGGTTAGCAGTCCTGAGGAAGGGAAGTCTACAGAAAAGATTTGATATCTGTGATTTGATATCTCAGGAAGATACTTTTCCTGGAATTTGAAAATGTGACTCACTGATAACTGACCAACTCACAAGGCTGAAATAGAATTAGTTGAAAAATTTCTTCTGCTAATTTTCTCTAAATGCAGATTTATATTGCACATCATATAAGGAGTGACTGAGGACTCTGGATTTGTCTGGTTTGGAGAAAAGGAGGCTGAGGAGAGATCTCATTGTTCTCTACTCACTAATTCATGAGTCAACCTGGATTCACCAACCAGAAATCCTGTTTGACCAACCTGATAGCCTTCTATGATGTTTTAACTGGATATCTAAATGAGAGGAGAGCAGTGGATGTCATCTACCTTGACTTCAGCAAGGCTTTTGACACTGTCTCCCACAACATCCTCATCAGAAAGCTCAGGCACTGTGGCTTGGATGAGTGGACAGAGAGGTGGATCGAGAGCTCGCTGAATGACAGAGCCCAGAGGGTGGTGATCAAGGGCACAGAGTCGAGTTGGAGGCCTGTGGCCAGTGGAGTTCCACAGGGATGGGTTCTGGGGCCAGTCTTGTTCAACATCTTCATCAACCACCTGGATGAGGGGACAAAGTGCACCCTCAGCAAGTTCCCTGATGACACCAAACTAGGAGGACTGGCTGATTCCTCAGAAGGCTGTGTAGCCAGCCATTCAGCAAGATCTTGACCGGCTTGAGGGTTGGGCAGAGAGGAACAGAGAGGTTCAATAAGGACAAGTGCAGAGTCCTGCATCTGGGAAGGAACGACCCCATGCACCCGTACACGCTGGGGGTTGAACTGCTGGAGAGCAGCTCTGCAGACCTGGGAGTCCTGGTTGATAACAAACTAAATATGAGCCAGCAATGTGCCCTCACAGCCAAGAAGGCCAATGGCATCCTGGGATGCATCAAGAAGAGTGTGGCCAGCAGGTCAAGGGAGGTTCTTCTCCCTCTCTCCTCTGCTCTGGTGAGGCCTCATCTGGAGTCCTGTGTCCAGTTCTGGGCTCCTCAGCTCAGGAGGGACAGGGAACTTCTGGAGAGAGTCCAGCACCGGGCCACCAAGATGATCAGGGGACTGGAACATCTTTCATATGAGGAAAGGCTGCAGGAACTGGGGCTGTTTAGTCTGGAGAAGAGGAGACTGAGGGGAGAATTTTTTAACATTTACAAATATCTAAATGGTGGGTGTCAGGAGGTTGGGACATCCCTTTTTTCTATTGTATCTAGGAAAAGGACAAGGGGTAATGGGATGAAGCTGGAACACAAAAAGTTCATTTTAAACATAGGAAAAACTATTTCACTGTGAGTGTGAGGGAGCCCTGGCACAGGCTGCCCAGAGGGGTTGTGGAGTGTTCTTCCTTGGAGGTCTTCAAGACCCTCCTGGATGCATTCCTATGTAACCTGATCTAGGTTGACATGCTTGAGCAAGGGAGTTGGACTAGATGGTCTCTAAAGGTCCCTTCTAACCCCTATTGCTCTTTAATATTATGATTCTATGTTTCTACAGCTTCCCGAGGAGGTGGCAAAAAACCCCCTGGAAGTGGAGAGGGAAATACTGATCCATTCTCCCTGGGATCCAGTGGCAGGACATATGGGGAATTGTTCAAACTTGTGCCAGAGGAAGTTAGACTTGAGATTAGAAAACACTTATTTACCAAGAAGGTGGTCAAACATTGGAACAGACAAGCTAGAGACATAGTCAATACCCCAGGGCTGTCAGTATATAAAAAGCTTTTGGACAGTGCCCTTCATAGTATGCTGTAACTTTTGTTCAGCCCTGAAAAAGTCAGGATTTTGGACTGGATGATCATTGTAGTTCCCCTCAAGCTGTGCTGTGCTATTCTTCCCTCCACTTTCCTTCCCTTCCCTTTGCTTCCCTTCCCTCACTGCCTCTCCTCTCCCCTCCTTTGACTTCCCTCTCGAAAATAATGTGTTGTGATTTGGCCTAGCTAGCAAAGAATCACTTTATTTGGATATCTGTAATTTGCTTTTTGTTGTGGCTGTAAACTCAGTGTTTCTCATCCCTTGATAGCAAATTTCCTACTGATTGACATTAGAATAACAGTTGTACTATCCTTAATGCATTGCAGTAAACAATTCTCAAAATTGATCAATATGAAAAGCAATATCACAGAGATTTTTTTATTGCAATTACCTCCTCTACAGTAAGTTCTTCCTGACCATTGTACTGAGCAATCATCTTTTTTGCTGGAAGCTGACATTTCAAAAGTTCTTTTAATTTTGCTTATTGTGTACCTCTTTACTATTAGAATTCTGAATATTCTCCCTAGTGTAAGTAATTTAATACTTTTTGAAAATTACCTTTGAAAAGCTTTAAGTGATGCTTTTGGAGTTCTCAGTGGCTGCTAGCTTAACATGTTTTGGTTGTCGTGGAAGTGAAACCCAGTTAATAAGTGAGTTTTCTGAGTGTACTTTGGGTAATGGAATACAGTGATTTTTTTATTGAACGTCTCCCTACTGCTCAGACAAAGATCCTCTTTGAGCACAAATGCTTGAAAACACCAGCAAACACTGCTGTCCTTGTCATCCAAACAATGAGACCTTATGCAATTTTAAATAGGATGAATTTTTCCCTCTATGGAAGGAAACACCAGTTTTTGCTGCTTAAAGAAAGTTAATTTTCTATTAAGGGTTAAATATGGAGAATAGATATTTATTACTGAATCTTGGAGCTAAGACAGGTGATAAAACCCATTGGCTTAGTATGATCAAAGTTTTCTTCTCAGTAAGGTTACTCTGAGAGATTGCACAAATGAGAAAGCCCATCCTCTCACCTGATGGAGTCATTCTTAATCTCAGTCAGCTAAAGACTTTCAGTCTTGGTAACAAAGCTTTACTAGCTGACAATGAGAAAGAGGATTATTTTTCTCTTCAGGGAAAAACCCAAGAAGGATGAGAAGCGTCAGGACATAAACAGGAAGCAGGGCAAATACCTGCAGCGCAAGCCCTACTACTTTTTCATGCTTTAAGGACTGCCACAGATGCCAGGACCTAAAAATAACCCCTTAGCTCAGGTCTCTAATATCAGCAAATCAGACAGTAAAGCCATAGCTTTTTCCAATTTTCCAGCAGTCTTAACCTGAACTTTCCTATGCATATGTTTAAAACTGCCATTGTTTGGACCATTTCAGCAGATAATAAAAGTAAAGCACCCTTTGGAAGTCAGTAATACTACCATAGCTTATAGTAGAGGAGTATCTGGCTCCATGTGTTTGGTTCTGGGCCCAATGTGTGTTACTACATGACACATAATATTATCCTTGAAATTTAACATTACCTAAGTAGATGATAGCTCTGGCTCTCCTCTGATAGAGCTGGCTCCATTAAAATCCAAATTAAAACCTTTAGTTTGGCTTTACTGCAGAATTTCAAGTCATGAGAATGCTCGTAAAAGTTAAGCATCTATCCTGTGGCACGAAGAATAATTATTTGATGGTACTTGTAGTAACATGGTTTTAGACTGATGCTTGACCCTTGATCTACAAAGAAAAATAACTTTTGTCAACAATTGAACTAGTCTCGAGGCAGTACTATGGTTGCAATAAGGAAACACAGGTAACTGGTAAAATTTAATCCTATTGTTAAAGTCAGATGTGTTTTCCTATTGATACCATTAGGTGTTTGTAGGTCAGGTTCTCATGGAGATGCACTGAAACCGGCAGAATTTTCCAAATAAGCTGTAATTATTACAAGAAGCAGGCATGTCTGGCCTCTTCTAGACATTTGTCTACACCATCAATTGCCAACAAACAACCAGCTAAAGCAGCTCTTCCAGCTACTCAGGTGAAACTCTTTCAGGTGTGGCTCATAAAATGCCCCGTGGCAGTTAGATTTGGGATGATACTGCATGCTTTTACTCCAGGTAATTGATTTAGTTAACCTGTTGCCAGTACTAAGGTAGATTTAAAGGCTTTCACTTTACTTCATAATCTGTTTTCTGCTAACTCATCCTGAAATCAGCCCAAGGTCATGTTAGAATTTATTGGTTATGAATTTGGGTTTTGCAGAAATTGCATTCTTCATTGTGCTTCACTTTGCAGATGTAGCTAGGGAAGGTATATAGATGACTATAGAGAACTGTCTGACATGTTTGCTCATAAATAAGCTGTTTTTAAAAAAATCAAAACTTTTAGAAAGGATTTGATCTGGGCTTGTTTGACAGGGAGGAGTCTGGCGCTATTCAAAGGAGAGAGAATTGAAACTGAGGGGAAAGAACAATGCAAGGACAAATATGGAGTGTCTTTACCTCTGCTTGAGAGGGGGATTGATCCCAGAAATTCTGTGATTTCCTGTCCTTTTCTGCCTTTCCATCATGCCACTAAGGCTATGTTGTTACAGAAGGAAACTAATGCTAGAAAATTCTAGAGGAGTTGTGTTTATATTAATGGCTGTGTACAGCTAGGTCTCTTTCTGAATGCTGAGTAATATTCAGCAGTTATCTTTCCTAAGAGAAAAGGGAAAATGCATATGTTAGGTTTGCAATGATATCAGTGCAAATGGTTTTAGTACCTTTCACAGTGCTGAGGAAGCATTTGCTTTTCTTCAATGCAGAAAATACTAATCTGACCTTCGAAGTACTAGATTTAGTGTAGATTAGGGGTAAGCATTTTTGATACAATGGGGCAGCATTTATATAAGGTCTTTGTTTCTTAGTATTAAAATAATACTTCAATTTGTGAGGAATATTGACTTTTTTTCTGCAGATATGACCTGCCTGCTCAGAAAAATAGTCTTGTTGCCTTATCTCCTAGGTCACTGTACAACAAAATACTTCAGGAAAATCATGTGGCAAGTTCTTATGTGAAATGGAGTTATTTAAAGAGAAATGCATTTGTGGTGGAATGTACTGAGTAGCAGTTCTCATTGCACACTGAGGCACCTGTTCTGCTTTGTTCTGAATACCATTCTGTTCTTCCTTTCAAAGGACCCATTTGTCTTCATTTGAAATAGCTGTTTGATGAATGATGTGTTAGTAACTATCCTTTAGGTAAGTAGCTGATATTTCTTGCACCTTTAAATAAAGCTGACAGGGATGTGGATAGGAGGTAGACTTCAGTACTTGTACACATGTGTCCTCAGTTCTCCAATGGAAAACAACAATAGGAATAAGGCAACACATTAAAAATGAGGATAACTTGTTAACTGCTGAATATCACATTCTCTTACCACTTCCTTTAAAACTGTTTAATTCTATATGAGTGCAGTAAAGGAAATTTATAATCCAGAAAGCAGAGGAGGATAACACACTTTATCTTACTTGATGCTGACTTTGAACTACAAAACTGGAACACCACCACCACTACTCCCAAAATACTGACATTTAGAGGACAGTGTAGCCAGTAACTTGTGGGATTGAAGGGGCACAGATGAAACTTTATTTCACCAATTGTTCCTGTCTTTCCATTTCATGTTCAAGGATTTATATACATGCAGCTTTAGGTGAATATTCTGTTGCTGTAAAGTTTCCTAGATGACTTACAAGGATCCAAAACTATGCTTTCTAGTATATCAGACAAAGTACGTCATCTGGTTCACTGAAACACCAGCACTGTATAGAATGTCCTGGAAGTCTGATCCTCCAAGTAACTTGATCGCAAACAAAGGTCTATTAAGGATATTAAGATCTTTTTTGCTTTGTTATTTAATCTTGCTGCTTTAAGTGTATGCTTTTGATTAATCAGGGTTTATTGTCATTCAGAGGGATATTTGCCTCTAGAAATATTGCTTTAATATTGAGGAAACAGCAATTTTGTTACGTTCTCATGCTTCAGTATTTGGGAGACACTGTGTACTTTTAAGAACCCGGTATCACTATCAGAACTCAGTTTCCATGTTCCATACGCACATTCTCTGTTTCATCCAAGGGCCGTGGCTATTTGACTGTCTCTCTGGACATGATTACAGAGACCAGATGTCAAGTGACATAAAAGAAAACTTTTCCACTTTATTCAGAAAGGAAAGCCACATTGTTTCAAGTACTTCTCCTTTATTGCCAAGAACATGCAGAACAGCCTTGACTCTGTGTTGGTGTCCTTCCTACTGTGTGCAAGCATTTTGCTTACGCTACTGTCAGTTTCATAGGTGTGTGATATATCTAGTACATGTACTGGGCAACATCTTGGAAAAGTGTTAATTTTGTAGAGCTTTTTAACCACTTGTTTCTTGAAATTGGGTTTGAGAGAAATTTCCCAGAAAAGGGTGATATTGAAGAGAGAGTAGGTCAGTTTCTTAAGTAGAGAGAGACTCCTCCAGATGCTGATTTACAAAGAATACAAATAACAAGGCTCTTACTTCCCTGTTTTCTTTGTTTCAAAGACTGGTCAGCAAGGCAGTTTTCTTGTGATGTTTGTATCTTTTTAACCTTTCTAGACAAAATATGACATGATATTTGCATGTCAGCTCTGGATTGGAAACACATGGTTTTCATTAGGAAATAACATGAGAAGCTCTGATTCTGTGTTTAATTTCAAATGAAATCCGTGTTGCAGTAATGCCAAGCAGCACTGTTCTTGGTCATAGTTACAATGAGCACCTCTAATTGAATTGGTGAAAACACTCCCCTTTTTTCCCTCCCCCGGCAACTCCCCCAGGTTCAAGGTATTAATATGAATTAAGAGTTGGCATGAAATGAGGGCAAGCACCTCTTCCAGCATGTTCCAGAACTGGATGGAGAAACCTTATAGCTTTAGTTGGTGCTATGATACAGATCAAGCAGTAATCAACTTCACTGTGGGGGAAAAAAGATGCTAGAAGTGGGTAGAGTGTACTGGAAAGATCAGAAAAGGAAATGCTAGTAAGTGCAAAATGAATGGATCTTCAGCTGCTGGGATAAACCCTGTAGACTGAGTTGTTGTAGAGCGTACACCACCTAGGGTGGCCTGTAAGGAAACTGCAGATGTAGGATGCAATCCTCTTACTTGGTCTTCATTTCAAAGATAGTGCAGGTTCTGAATATTTTCCTTGAGACAAATTCCAACCAGAATAAAGCTGCTTTTTCTTTAATTGCTACCTTCAGAGTTAGTCAGCTTCTTGAGGATTTCGAGTAAAGCTCTCTCTCATGTTAACTTGCTCATCTAGATGTAGATAAAATTATCTAAATTCTGACTTCTCTAGTGCCTTCCCATAATTGCCTTTACTGGTAAGAAGATGGCCTCATTGTTCCTGGGAAGGAATAGTAACACAGCTTATATTCTGCAAGCAAGGATTCAGAGTATACACTCCCAGAAATAACTACAACACATACAGGTAACTACAACACATACAGGTAAATACAACAAAAACAGGAATATCTTGAAGCTGTTGAGTGATTTCTGGCCCATGTGAGACATCTGGACTATGGTCTTGTTAAAGATGCAGAACTTGTTTTTGTTGACAAAAAAAAATGGGAGAAATTCTGCTGTGTCCAAACACACTAGACAAAAGTCTGGAATTCTCTGAAGCTTTTTATGAATGTGTTGTTCTTAGCTGCATCCTGACCAACCCAAAACTGTTGTAAACCCCACAAGGTAACCTTTAAGTGAGCTCCACCTTTAATTCTTTTCTTCAGGTTGGGGTTTATATTCTAATGCCAGCCACAGCCCTTGTACTGCTGGTTGGCAAAGCTGTGCACTGTGCAGGTAATAAAAATATTCTGGTAGGAGGAAAAATTGGGAAGTGAAATACTTTGCTGCATGTGAGTCCGTTTCTATTAACTCTGTCATTGCTATCTGTATTAACAGGATAAAAATTGGGCGATAATATTTCATCCCAAATATAGCAGACTGTACAGAGGCAAGAAAAACAGCTCTTTTCTACAGCTCACTCAAGTCCTGAGAAGGGCTCCAACCTCCCTCCAAAGCTGATACTCATCTGATAATAGTTTTCTTCTAATTGGTTTGTGTTTATGTGTTTTGTGTGGTGCTGCCACAGCATCTTTGTGGCTGTTGACATCACATCTGCATATCCTTGTGTGACTTGCAGAACAGACACAATCCCTTTATCTGGTCATGTAATACAGGATTGGTCACAGTTCTGTAAATGTACTGTCAAAATGAGCTCTGGGCTGGGCTTGCTGAGATAGTGTAATTGGTCTCTTATATTTTTCAGCTTCTATGATTTATCAAAACTCCCTTTGCTTTTAGTAATTAACCTCTTACTTTGTTTAATTTCCAACCATTAGTGGATTTTGGACAAATTCTTTTCATGCGAATCCTAACTAAAGCAATCAGCAAACATCTGTATATCTATTTGAAACTAAAGTTTTATACGATTGTGATTTCGATCAATGAGAAAGGAAAGTTCTCCCTTTTGAGATTTTTATCTTGCTTTCTGTCTCCCTTCATCTATCCATCTTGGTGGGAGCAGAGTGACCACTGCTGTTCAGAACATAAAAAAATTTGGGGCAAGGCTGCCCTCTTGTAACCTTCCCTGAGCTTAGAGGAGGTGCTTTTGAGGCAAATAGCCTGGGTGAGAGCTGAAGAGTAAACTGTTGTCTATGTTGCTTTTCTTTGTTCTCATTACTCACTTACTTACTTGTATCAGGGAACAGACCATTTCCATTTAATGACTCCTGACTTTTTGCTGTCAGACAAAACACGAAATAGAAAGAATTTAAGCCTTTGTAACTAAAGAAAAGTAAATTTGTACTTAAATCCCACATTTGAGGGCTTTACGTTATCTGCTTTTGGGGGGCAGGAAATAACATTCCAGTTTTTGAGAAAATGTTTTAGTAGTTGGATGTACAAATTCCCTTTCTAATTAGCCTGACAGAAGAAAGTGGCTTCAGTATTTTAGATTTGTTTTTGTAATGTAACCAAGCTGTTAAATTTGTTAGTGATAACGTGGCAGATGTATGGGTGTCTTCTAAATTTGAGCAAATGTCTGCTTAGAGGACAGAAAAAAATAATTGCAAACTCTAGTTTCTAGCAGTAAAAGCAGGTGATAATTTCACTATATAGAAATATCATAAAGCTTTCTGTGCACACATAAACGCTCCTTTTAAGCACTGAGTCTTGGTGTCATAGACCTTCTGAGGAAAACCAGATCTCTGAAAGGCAAGAGGTGAGCTACTCTTCAGCAAAACTGTGGGTTTATACACATTTCCAAAATCACATAAGGAGAAGCAGTTTGTTTTTCTAGAATTAAATCAGTTATTTTCCTTTCATGCTAAGAAATGCCAGATACTGCAATGCGATGATCTTTTTTTCCCCTAGACTCCATTTCTGATTGCATATAAAATGTTCTCTAAACTGTTCAGAGATCAAATAAAACCATTTCTGATTTTAAGCCCCTTTACTTTTACAGCAGACAACCTGGCTAGCCTAGGACTGAATACAGAATGACTGCTGAATGGATGGAGTGACAACATACTCAGCAAATGCCCTGTACATGTCCTAGACCACTTGCAAGGAGTTTACTGCATGAGCAAGGCTTCAGATTGCAAGAGACAGCTCCTTGTAAGACTTTCCAGTGCTGCTACACAGATATGCAAACATGTTTGAGGACAAACTAGGTGACTTATCACTCCATCCAAAACACATTGATTCACACATTGAAACGGTTGCAGTTGAAACCCCTTCCTCCTTCCTTCAGCAGTTGACTCAAGTAAATTCTGGCATCTGCTTAACACAAGGTAGTCCTTGGTGTCCCTGGAGAATGACCACAAACAACATGCATGAAAATACAGACATGCAGTGGTGGTCACTTAGGCAGTGATAGGCTGTGAGATTGCAGGCCCATCCATGTGTACAGGTTGATAACTGGCCTTTTATTAAATAGTCCAATTTTGGGTGAGTTTTCCTGTTACCTTGTGTCTTTTGTGTAGGCGGTGTTGTTTTTTTGTTAAATAATGCCTATTCCAAGTAGATAGCTGATAATGAACTTGACTGGAAAAAGTTTAATCCAATGCTGGTTACACACACAAATTATATAATGATCTGTGCACCTTATTTTCACGCCTAGCACTATTTGCTTCCTAACCTGCCTGAAATGACTGTCCCCGGTCTGATTCATCTTCTCTTCATACATGTCTAAGGTTCCCAACAAGTTGATCTAACCAAAGGAGGGGAAAAAGTCTCAAAAACTGAAACATATTATGGCAGTGCTGACAGATACAGGTTGAGTAAATCTAGACACTATAGCAAGGACAGTAGAAGGTCAGCACTCTCATTTTTAACTTCCCATTTATATTTTAAGCTGTTTTACTAAGACTTACATTGAGAATGCAATGCAAAGCCCAACAGTTACCTTCAAGTGTTCCTTAAGTCCTGTAAAAGGTGCAGGTGTCTATAGCATTTGTTAGCTATTGCTGAAGTGAAAGCTAGAGATAGGCATGCAGTCTGTCCTGGCAGTGCCCATCTCCCTTTAAACAGGCAGCATTACTGTATTGGAGATGCTAGGTCTCCCTAACATCACTTTAGATGATGAGGAACATCACTGATAGAGTTCTTCTTTATGTTATCAACCCAAGTTGTTTCCATAATGCATACAAAGATGCTTCAGGAATTCACTTTACCAACTTTTTGAAGGTTGTCGCCATGCCATTAGTGTGACCTTAGATGTGCTGTGTATGTGTTTGATGACTCCATCTGAACCTGCAACCTTTCAAGCAAATGAAATCAGCAGAAGAGCAAAGTAGATTTAGTATGTGAAAACAGTACAAAGTCCTGTTCATTTGCATAGGTGACGGTCAGGAGAGACATTTCAGTCTTCATGTGCCAATATACTTACTGAAGTCAAAGAAGGTTATAAACAACTTAGTATCTAAATGCATTTTCTTGGAAAGCAGCGCAATCTGGACAAGACTGGCTGAGGTCCACCAGGCAGTGCACAATGTAGCCAGTGTGTTTTTCCAGGAACGTTGGAAGCTAGCTTTCAATGCCCTGCTATGTGCCTGCAACTCTCTTGGTGACACTGTGCTAATTCTTGCAGTACTGATGGCCATGGACTTGGCACTGCTGTGTATTCTCGGTGGGATATTTTAGAAAATCTGGAAGGCATGGAGAAGAAAGAAAGGATATTGAGAGTTGCTTGCATAGTTTACCCATATCATGGTGAAAGTGGGAATTTTCACTGTGGGTGTAATGAGTTGTATCCTGGCTACTCCACAAAACTAAGTCTTGTTAACATTTTCTTCCCTTTCTGTTTTGTTTTAAATTAAGAATTAGACTCCACAAATGCTGTGGGGATCCTGAGCAGAGGGAGGGATGGGGTCCCCAGAGTGACTGACTGCTTCCTCACTATTCTTCCGCTGCTCTGAAAATTCGTTTACTCATTACCAGTACAGAAACATGCCCTGTACTACCTTAGATTCTCAGGAACCAGTAAACCATTATGTCCCCAATCACCTGCTCATAAGGCAAGCTGCCGTACTCATAGATGCCCAGATTCAGTGACACAGATAAGGAAATACAGCTGAGAAGCTATAATTTAAGTCAGATTTATCACTAAGTAATTAGAGCACAAATTTTGTGATATGCAAAATAGTGTCTTATTCTAGGAAGAAACAGCAAAATTCATCTCAGTATTAATTGTTTTCACAAGTCTAGTTAAGGGATGGATCACTACTCGTTACAGTTACTGGCCCACAAGTCAACTTTTTTTTTCATGTATTTCTTTTTTCTCATTAAGGGAATGTCAACAGGCAAATGAGGTGCTTTTGCTTTAGGTCTCTTTCTTCATCAAGACGTTGACCCTGAGTAACCTGAATGCCCTGAATCACAGAAGTTTACATGGTGTCTGGCCCCTGTTGGTCTCAGGACACTAGCAGGAGCTCAGTGTCTTCCCCTAAAACTGTATATTCCTGTACTTTGGCATGTGTTTTGAATACTTTTTGGATGCTTTCTAAAATTTGGTAATTGATCTGAGTAGTGGAAAAGAATCATCTTGAGTTCTTGTGAAGATATTTTCCATTTTGAGCTAATTTTGAAAATTATTAGACCAGTCAACCCTTGTAGTTGGGTTTTAAAGTTAAGTAACATGACCAGTGTGTGATGGGATTTTTTTTTTACAGAAGATCCTTCAGAAAATTAAATTATCCTTTGATTCCTTTCAGACCAATATATATCATTAATATTAATGTGTAATGCTGCACAATAAACGAATTTAATGAAAGTTGCATTTAGTCATTGGACCAGAGAAGTGCTTATGTGCTTAGTTATCACTGATTACAATGCTTGAAACTTTTCCCTCCAAATGTGTCTTGATAGGAAATCATAGCTTTGATAAAATGTAAGTCATCACAAGTTGTACAAGAAGTTGTACAAGAAAACCTCACTCCCTGTCATTTTTTTTTAGCAGGAATACAGATGTCTGCAAGCATTATTTTTTGTAAAATGCTGTTGTGATTCACCAGTACCATATTTCTGAACCACACTATTCCCAGCTAGCTTGTAGTTGCTGTTGCTCACATATAGATATCCCTTGCACCAAATTCTCTCTCATGTGACAATACTATGTCATCTAAAAGGTTAACATCTATCAACAAAGTTCTGAGTCCATCCTTTTGCTCAGACAGTGTACTTTTATGTGAAGAATCAGTGTCCAAAGTTAAGCATATTCAAGTAATTTGACCTGTAAATCTACAGTGCCATGAGCACACTGTCAGCCCCAGAGGGAAATGCTTTATTTTCTTGAGTAGCTTTGTTTAGACTTTAAATATTAACCATGACTTGCAGGGATTACAGAATGTTTAACCCCAAAGCAACAAACTGCTCCATTTCCTTCTATCTCAAGCAATGTGTAACTACAGAGCCTATATAATCCAAGCCAAGCATGTGGAGATTATCATTAAGTGTAACACTGAATATGATTCTTTTGCTGACACCATGTTCCTGTAGACAAGGCATGGTGGGCATTATGCTATTTATGTTTTCATTGATTTTCCATAACTGATTTTCCAACTTCTAAACTTCCTAGATAAAGTTCAACCCTTTCGGGACTTGTACTTCACATTGCTACCCAAGCCAATCATGCAGTAATCTCACTGATACACAATTCTGATTCTCTTTCATCCCCTTCTCAAAACTTTCATGGTAGAGTAAACTTCAAATAAATATACCAGTCAGATGAAAGCAAAGTAAACAATATGGGACAATTTTATTCTTGGTTTAAACACCCAATTTCAGAGACTGTTTACTGCTGCCATGGATAAGTTGCGTGATGATGCAAAAATATGTTGTAAATTTAAAACTTTGTAATTACAATAGTTAGTATTCCTTGTTATGTAGCTGACATTAAGTCACAGAAATTATTCAGACCATTGGACCATCCACTCTCATATCCTGTCTTTGGCACTGACAAGCTGCTTCCGGGGAAATTTAGGAAAACTATGGGATATAGTTACAGAATAATTGAGGACTATGATTCTAACATTAATAATTAATAAATTTAGGTGCTAGAATTTCATTCAAAACTTGGATTCTTTTGCTGACTACTTGATTTCCATGCTCTTCTTTAATTGTATCAAGAATTTTAAAATATGCTGCCAAAGTTCATCAAAAGCTGAGCAAAAAAGAGCAGTTTTCTCCCCTGTATCTTAAAACCTCCCAGAGAGCCCAGTATGTTAAAACTGTACTATTATTTTCCTCATATGCCTTGTTTTTATCTGGAAAATATTTCATGAAATTTTCTACCTCTTTGAACTCCTTCTCAAAAAAAAAAAAAATGGATGGAAAAAAATAATTCCTTGAGAAGTTAGTAGAAAAAGAAATTAAGGCTCTTCTTGGAATTCATGGAAATAGGTGTAAGTGAAAGCTTTTGAAGAGATCCTTGTTCAACTGCATACTACCCTATGTAAAACTACATGGAGTTAATCATTAGTCTACAGCTCTTCTGAAGTATTAATGATTACTTTTCCTTCCCACTTTACTTTCTTCACTAAATAAATGAAATATGTTTGTCTGAGCAGAAAAATTTTAAATCTTTTTGTTTGAATCCACATGGAAAGGAAGATTTTTTTCAGACAGCTGTAAAAGTACCATAGGTTGAAATATGCAAACAAATTATATCACAAGTATAGAGTCAAAAAGAAGACAAAAACAATGAAGTTGTAGGGTATTTGCATTCCGTTGTTGTTGAGGCCTTCATGTTTTCTGTAACTTTATCATGTCTAGTTCAAGACAACTGCCATTAATAGTGATTTTTTTTCCTCATGGCAGCTGAGCTCAAGCAGGGCACTTGCTTTCAAAGTTAAACCTGAACTTTTCCTTTCATACTATGACCCATCCTTTCCTCCCTAGTCCTTCAGTCCTATGAACGTGTTGCTGAGATAATTACAATTTCTTTGTTAACTGGTCGTAATAACTCATGCATATCACCCAGATTGTAAATGAAATAAAAATTAGATATCAAACCTCTTTACAGTGAGAGTATAGTAATGCCTGTGTATCACAGAAACCTGGAACACAAAACAAAAGCAGAGACCTTGATATTTTTCTGTAGACGTTTAGAGGACCAGATGTTGTAAGCCAGATGTTTGTGTGTCCTCACCATCTGCATTTCTTTATATTTTTTAATATGTGTTACAAAAATTTCCCCTATTGATTGTAATTATAAACCTGTGGGGAGAGAACAAAAAATAATAGAAAGTGAACCAGAATGAGTTCTAAGTGTCACTTTTTTATATGCCTGTATGTAGATTTAGAAGCCTGAAGTGGCACTCGTTTGAAAGCTGTGCATCTTATTTAGCTCACAAGTGAGAGTACCACAAATTCAACACTCTGAAACAAAATTCATTCTGTGCAGAGGGAAGTGGGAGGGCACATGAGGAAGAGCCTGAAGAACTGCAGGCATGCTCAGATTTTCATTTAATCATGAAATCACAATACTTACCAACCTGTTGCTGATCAGAGGCAGAGTCCTCCATTGATATTGCCATACAAGTGCAGCAGTGGGCCCTAAAGCTAACAGAGGAGCTGTGAGATAGCTATTGAAGGGTAAAGAGAATCCTATGAGGACCTGGAACCATCAGACAACCTCTCCCTGCAACCAGTGTATGGGTCTGGTTGAAATAAATAGATTATTGTCTGTAGTACTGAGCTATCTCAAGAAGGTAAGTCAGAGAAACGCTAGGCCACTTTTTTGTACCTCCCTAGCCAAGTCTAGTGAGAGCCTCTTAGCTTTAGTCAAATTCTGAGAGGAGAATGATTCCTCATGAAAAGATGGGCTTCTTTCCCTTCATCCCTGGGATTATGTGTAAATAAGTTAGCAAGGAGGAGAAAAGCAAAAGTGCTCACCATATGAGGTTATTCAGAGAAGCTACAAGAAAAAGAAGCCTTCTTCCAAAATCCCTATTGGACCTGGGCTCATCACCGGGAGAGCTAATCTCTAATTGAGAGGAAAACTGAGGTATAATGTTGGTCACCAGCTAGATGTAGCCAGGCTCTTAATTCAGCACGCACAACAGAAGCTTGGCAATCCTCTGCCCTTCAAGATACAAAGGACACCCCTGCTGCCTATAGTATCACTGGAACACATTGAACGAGAGCTATCTGACTAAATTCTGGGATAGTTTCTTCTCCTGGAGGCTGACGTGAGTCTTCATACTTATGTTCACAAAAAGCTATCATGGAGTTTATAATCTGTTCTATTTTGCACACATACTATGTTAGTCATGTTGCAGAGGCCTGAATTTGTCCATGACCTGTCACTTAAGTTGTGTCAGCTTCTGCCTTTTCAAGACTGGAAAGTACAGGTTACACTGAAGTGGTTTCCTCTTTTGAGTGAATGATTGAAGGCAGGAGTTCCCAGTCCTTGTAGCACTTAGTAGACACTGTGTAAGATGCTCAATTTTGCATTCTGGAAGGAAGATCCATAAGTTAGTCAGGAGATGGCTACAACTATTTGTCATCTTTCAACCATTTAACTGTTTGGTGCTGCAGTTATACCACTGTGCATGCTGGATCAGAAGCCTGAGAGAGGCATTGCCACAAAATGCATGGATGCCTATGGGACATCAGTGCTTTGTGACATTTGCTACTGCTACTGCAACTACTAAGTTTCTCAGGCATCTGAATGATCTGCTTCTGCCTGGTCTTACTCTGTCAGCTTTATTTAGAAAAAATATTTCCCAAGGTCAAAACAGCAAAGACAGTT
The DNA here is from genome assembly GCF_028858725.1 of Colius striatus. Lineage (NCBI taxonomy): Eukaryota > Metazoa > Chordata > Aves > Coliiformes > Coliidae > Colius > Colius striatus. Next base: position 17,670,090 of record NC_084790.1, on the reverse strand, counting down.
GTTTCAGAGGTAAGAGGAAGGTGAGAATAATTGTCTTCATCTCCATTGTGGTCCACAGCTCAGTTTCTAGACATGTACACATTATTAATTCTATGTTCCTGCAGCGTTCCAAGGTTTAGGTCTTGCTGCAGTCCTCTTATGACATCACTGTACTATTTGAGGCTCTTGGCTCTATAGTTCTGTCTTCCATCTATTTGGGGAAAGTGTGACTTGTAAGTATGAAGGAAGTTTGGGGAACTTCTCTTGTGACTCTTTCCAGAAGGAGCATTCGGCACATGGTTCCTTGTTGGTTGCATGAAATTAAAAACTTCCAAGCAGGCAAATCCTTTCACACCTATATTTCTATACTGCTAACTATAGCTATCAATAGAAAGCTCCCCCTAACATATGTTCTGAAGTTTTTGTAAAGCCTAGAGAGTGATAGAGTGGTTTCTTTCTCTCCTTACAACTTCTGCAGGTCATTTTAATGAAAACAGAGTTAGAGAAGGTGGTTCTACCCAAAAGGTTGTATAATTGCAATTCGTGTGTCTTGTGGGAGAGAGAGAGAACACTACAAAGGTGTCAATTCTGCTCCAGAGACCTATAAATACTCATTGACTGTGAATTCAGATTATTCTATAAGCTGGATGTAGTTGTTTAGGCCCATCAGGGAAAAAAAGACCACGATTAGCCTCAAGTACCAAAGACCTGAGAATTACCAAAGGGCAGGGAGAGCTTAATTGCCACTTACCAGGACAAAACAGACCAGGCTACTCAGCTCAGGGAAGAAAACAGAAAATAATTAAATACAACGCCAACTAAAGCATAACCATAAAACCCCAAAACATAACCAACACAAAGCAACACAGAGTGCATAACCGGCTGGCTAGATGAAGGGTGATGGATAGAGTGGATGTCATCTACCTTGACTTCAGCAAGGCTTTTGACAGTGTCTCCCATAACATCCTCATCAGAAAGCTCAGGCAGTGTGGCTTGGATAAGTGGATGTCGAGGGAGATCAAGAACTGTCTGAATGACAGAGCCCAGAGGGTGGTGATCAATGGCACAAAATCGAGTTGGATGCCTGTGGCCAGTGGAGTTGCACAGGGATGGGTTCTGGGGCCAGTCTTGTTCAACATCTTCGTCAACGACCTGGATGAGGGGACAGAGTGTACCCTCAGCAAGTTGGCTAATGACACCAAACTGGGAGGACTGGCTGATTCCCTAGAGGCTGTGCTGCCATTCAGTGGGATCTCAACCAACTTGAGAGTTGGGCAGAGAGGAACATCATGAGGTTCAACAAGGACAAGTGCAGAGTCCTGCACCTGGGAACGAACAACCCCATGCACCAGTACAGACTGGGGGTCAAACTGCTGAAGAGCAGCTCTGCAGAGAGAGACCTGGGAGTCCAGATAATAAACTAACCATGAGCCAGCAATGAGCCCTCACAGCCAAGAAGGCCAATGGCATCCTGGGATGCATCAAGAAGAGCGTGGCCAGCAGGTCAAGGGAGTTTCTTCTCCCTCTCTCCTCTGCCCTGGTGAGGCCTCATCTGGAGTCCTGTGTCCAGTTCTGGGCTCCTCAGCTCAAGAAGGACAGGGAAGTGCTGGAGAGAGTCCAGCGCAGGGCTGCCAAGATTATCAGGGGACTGGAGCATATGAGGAAAGGCTGTGGGAACTGGGGCTGTTTAGTCTGGAAAAGAGGAGATTGAGGGGAGATCTTATTAACATTTATAAATATCTAAAGGGTGTGTGTCAGGAGGTTGGGACATCCCTTTTTTCTATAGTAGCTGGCAACAGGACAAGGGGTAATGGGATGAAGCTGGAACACAAAAGTTCCACTTATATTTAAGAAAAAACTATTTCACTGTGAGGGTGAGGGAGCCCTGGCACAGGCTGCCCAGCGGGGTTGTGGAGTCTCCTTCCTTGGAAGTCTTCAAGACCCGCCTGAACATGTTCCTATGCGACCTGATCTAGGTGAACCTGGTTCTGCAGGGGGATTGAACTAGGTGATCTCTGGAGATTCCTTCCAATCCCTAACATTCTATGATTCTATTATTATATTATTCTATGATACAATGATGAAGAGTACAACCAACCCTTTAAGACCACCTTCTCCCCATCCCTCCTCTCTTCCCAGGCTCAGAGCCCTGATCCTGGTGTCTTTATCTCCTCCCTCTCTGAATGGCTCAGGGGGGCAGGGAGTGGGGGTTTCAGTCAGTCTGTTCTCAATGGTTTCTGCCATTTGCCTTTCCCCAGAGCACGTGGGCTCCACACCAGTCCTCCCTGCTCCTCCCCGGGGTACCTCACACACACGGCAGCCCTGCACTGGCTGCTCCGACGCGCATTCATCCCAAAGGCTGCAGCTCCTCTCTGCCTCTCGTGTGGGGCTGCTCTGCGGCCTGCAGGCTCTCCAGCACGGCCTGCGCCATGGCCGTCTCCCCACACAGTCCCTCGCCCGTCCGGGCTCACTCACATGGAGCTGCTGGTAACTCTCAGTCCTGCCATTGACCTCCATGGGTTGCAGGGGCACAGCTACATTCTTGCCACGGGTTGCAGAGGGGTCTCTGGTCTGTTGCTCCTCCTGCCTTCCTCCTTCTCTGAGGTCTGCATGATCGCCTCCATCTTGTACCACTCTTACACCTCCTCCCAAGCACTTCAAATTCTTGTCCTTAAATAGTGATGGCAGAGGCACCAGATTGGCCCAGCAGGTCAGAAGTGGGTCTGAATCCAAGAGCCGGGGTAAAGTTCAAGAACTCTTTACCAGGTCTTCACTGCAACTCCTTCCCCCCTCTTACCAAGCAAAAGCAGCTCCTCACTAAACCATGACACTGGAACAGCAAGTGTTCAGGTACTTTTTTCTTCCCCTTTGAAACCCAATTAATTTGGTTTCATAACTGTCCAACAGAATGATTATTTGCCATGCTAGTTGTGAAGCTCAGTTAGGGTTAGAACAGGTGCTGTAGTATTCTAGCACTGAGCCAGAAAGAAAAAACCCAAATCTGGGGGAGGGAAAGAGCTTTCTTTGGAATAAGGGAAGCTCATTAGAGCCCTGTGCTCTTTAACTGCTATCTTTTTATTGTGTATGACCAGCCTCCCAGCAAGGTCCAATGTGTAACACCCCTTCAATCCATTGGGTTTACATCTCCTCCCATGAAAATATAGTTGGGCAGCAGTCTGCTCCTTGTGACCTTCAGATACCCTTCCTGTGTGACAATGGTGTGGTAGGGCCCAGCACAAGCGAGGTATTGTCCTTGCTTGCTGGATGAGTCCTTCCCAGCAGAGCATGGTGTAGTGCCTTGCTGACTGCTAAAGCTCCCCTTCCCCCCCACTGCTCCTTTCACCCTATTCAAAATAAAATAAAATACATTGGGATTCAATAATTTGATAACTTTTAGGACCTCTTGCTTGCAGAGGAAGGAGGAGGGACGTGGGGTACAGAGCAGCCACTGCAAGCGAGTTTATTCCTCAGGTTTTGTCCCTTGGAGCTACTTTCAGTGGGTAAACCTGCACAAGCCAGCACTGCTCTACAGGCTTTTTCCTGGCAAGAAAAGTCTCTCCTGTGCTTCGTACAGCAGAAATGAAAGCAGCCAGGGTGAGTTAGTGATGTTGCCAAGAGACTGCCAGGGTCTCAGTCTGTCTGAGAAGCATGCAGCAAGTCAGGTGCTACTTTTTTAAAATTTTTCCGTGTTCAAAGATTGAAAACTCATGGGATCTCAAACTTCCTGGACCTTTTGAACTTGCAGATTGGTGAGAATACTGAGTGAAATCTTAAACTCTCTCTAAATTCAATGGAATCAGAATTTTCATTTGTTAGGGGTGAGTAAAATGAAGGAAATAATTCTGGTTTTGTGACTACTACAAAACTTATCGACTTAGAATACTTCCTAAATTTGTAAAAGCACAACTGCAGAACCTTTTCTCTTACTCCTAAGCCAGCTAGCTCACATCAGCCCATGGTGATCCACTCCCGTAGCTCACAAACAGTATGCACCTGAGAACACATGTTCTACCTGATTTCCCTTCATGCATGTAAAGAGACAGCATATTTACAGCAACTAGTAGTACTATGACCAAAAAAAAACCCAGCTTACAAGGCAAGAATACACTACACAGTTCAAAAACCTGTGTATTTACACAAACATTAATAGTTTGGGGTTGTTTTAAGGCTACCAAAAGGTATTTTTTCGTCTGTATTTACTTCTTGTAAATAACAGTTTCTCTTTCTCTGAAATGTTGAAATGTGCTTAAAAAATGCATCACTAAAGCATGCTACTTTATGTATATATATCAAAATGGCATTCTATTTTTTTATTGGTTTTGTTCTTGTTCAATAGATGAAAGTATCTTTGAGATCTTTGGAGAAGAAGTTGTCATTCTGGTTTGTTCAGAGCCAATGTATAAGAGGACTTAGTGATTGAAATTGGGGATTCCTTCATTTCTGCAGCACATGTTAAAATATATATAGTTGGGGTTTTTTAAACCCTGTGTATTTTGATGGAAACTCTTGTGCCACTGGAGATACAAAGTGGTTTCCTAATGTGGCTATCGTGATGAAAACATCATGAACCATACCACAGATTTCATGCAGTCCTATCCAAAGTATGAAGGCCAGTATTTTGTTATCCTGGAAAAGAACAAATTAAGGCTTTGCTGAAATTGCCTTGAGATTGAAGACTTTCTGTATTCTATATAAAGGGATTTATACCAGTATCATTTGACAGTGGGTTTGGAGCTGTTGATGTTTTGTCATTCATTTATTGCACAGTAATGGCTTGGCATGAGTAAATAACATATTGAAATGATAAGGGAACCCTGGGCTTATGAATTTAACCCAGAGGTTATGAGTCAAATTCCTCCCAGAGCCACTTTAGGAAAAAAAAAAAAAAAAAACAGTGAAATGGGACTGTGTAGTTTGTTTGCTTTAGCTTTATGAGACTTGCACTTCTAATTCAGGTCTCTCATTGTTGAAGATGAATTCTGTGAATCACGTTATGCCAGACCTCTTACACCATAGTCTGTCTGATTTCAAAAGGTACATAGCCCAGTGTAGCATACATACTGGTTCACTCATGCAGTTAGTATTAATTGAAAGGTGAGTATTCATTATTCTAGTACATGAAGTTGCCATGTAAAAGAATTAGCTGTATTAAGTAGTCCACCTGCATTGCAGCAAACAGCCTTTTGTAAAACACAACCTGTATTTCTAATCCTGTGATTTTCCATTTCTCTCAAGTCATTGCTGGACAATGTCTTTAGTTCTATATGGGCTGAAGAAATAGGAAACCCATTCCATTTGGAAATTTTCTCCTCTTTCTACTGTTGGATACAGAATGTAACTATAGGGTTGAAGTAAACATACCAGCATATTAAGTGGCATGAATGTGGTCATTCTGCCTGAGTGAATGTAACTGTATTTTCCTCATGGCATCGAGAGCAAGTGAACAGTGTTTAGCTAGCTATAACAGCAATGGATATATTTATTCACTGTGTTGCAGGCTGTGTTGCGTCTGGTATTTGCAGGCAGGAAAAAAAAAAAAGTCTTCCTCTTTTAAAAAATGAATCTACAAATTAAAATGGCAAGTGCTGACTTAATGCAAAAGGGGAAAAAGACAACTTTTTGCTATGGTATTTTACAGCTCCGCAGGAGCATTTTGTAAGTTCTTTCTGCAACTGGAGTCTTAATTAGAAAACAGCAAAATCCACAAATTCTGTCTTTGGTCTCTTCAGTGTAAATCCACAATGATTATTGATTGTCAACGGAGCCACTGTGACATTTGTATTAAAATAAATGATTTGTTGCCAACGGTGAACTGGCAAGCACAGTAAATTTCAAGCAACCCACAGAGTTCCACTGGAATCACAAGTGGATCATTAACAAAGTCCTTCTTTGCAATGTCCAAGGCTCGAGACCATTTCCTTCCCTCATGTCATTGGTCTTAAGGGTTATACAGAGCAGTGGAAGGCAGCATGTTACTTATCAGATCATTGATGCGAATGACCGCGACTATGCTTCACAAGGCTGTGTACTCCACCAGCTCTGGGAGAAGCAACTATCCTTGGGGACACTTGGAGCATTGGTTGGGGCTCTACTCTTCTGGGGCCACTTCTCTAAGTCCCGAGGAGTCCTTTGCAAATGCAATACAGGTATGCAGACATTATTTTTAGGTGAGAAAAGATGGAAAATGAGAAAAGACTTTGGGTGAACATATGGGAGGTGTCATCAAGACAGAGATTGCCTCTGACATTAGTTTTTACCAATGGCTTTTTATCAATGTTTCTTACCAAGGCTTTACCAGCATGTCTGTGAGATTTCCTCTAGGAAATCTTTTCAACTTAGGAGGCCTATAAGCTCATTCAGATATACTAGCCTCTGGTTTTGCAGGCTAATTGGCTGCCTTGAAATGATATTATGCCAGAGGTTGAAATCTCTTGCCAAAGAGGTTTCCTGGAAGAAGGTGACAGGTCTACTTTCATCTCTGTGAGGTATAGTTCTAGCTGTGTGGAGGAAATAGAGGATTTGCACAGGTGGTCACTCTAACACACCAGCAAACAAGTCCTGTCCTACAGTGTAGCTTTATCTACCTTCTCATGTTTCAAGACAAATTTTTTACACTCAGAAGCCATATAGTCTTTTTATTGCAGGTGAGCAATGACAGCCATAACCATTTTCACATTGTCAGAAAGACAGGGCTGTGACGAAAGTGTCTGCTCAGAGCACCTTTTTAAAATGTTTGGAATAGGAACATAGAGAGCAGGATGGAAAATGCAGGCAAAAGTAGCTGTAACTATGTCATTCAACATTGCAGTATGTTCTTACCATGCCCCTACATCTTCTTGTATTGACAGTCAATAGTTTATTTTTGAAGTTAACGAGCTCTTCCTTATGAAAATATGAAAAAGAATGAACTTCTTAGGTCAGAGGTGGGGAAAAGTTGGTGTTACAGAAGACGAAGGAAAAATGAGTGTGGCAAAGTAGGTCATTCTGGTGTCCTGTTTAAACAATCTCATAATGTTAGGGTCAGTTACATTGAAAAATAGAAACAAAAATGTATAAATTACATAAACTGAAAGTTTGAAACAGTATTACAAAGTTAGCCTTTGAGTGTCCCTAATACAAGCCTCACTGTGTGTACAAGCCTTACAGATTTGAGAAAAGTCTGATATTCCCATGAAGAAAGGAAGCATCCATCATCATGCAAAAGGGGGTAGAAATGCTGTGAGCACATTCTTCATGCCCAAGAGTGCAAACTCCTAGATGTGTCACGGGTTAAGAAAACTGCCAATGGGGACAAGGTATCTCACAGTGTTACAGGAACTGTGCCCCTTGGAAATGTCTGCTAGAATCAGTGCAAGGTCCCAGACCAGAGTAATACTGATCTGATGCAGACTCCTATGCTTGATAAGGTTATTTTGGGCGTTTCCCAAAAGGCCTGATTTTAATGTTTGTCCAGTCTTACCAGCACTTGATATTCTGTGTATGAACTGAAGAAGTGATTTGGTCTGTGGTCAGCCATATTTTGTTAGCTCCTGAGGGATCTAAATTACTAACCACATTTCTGCTGTCAAAAATGAGAATCTAACTGAATGCCAGCCTTTTTTTTTTTTTTTTGTCTGTCTTGAAGCTTTAGGCTCAGACTCAGTTCATCAGCAAAGTCAGACGTGTCAGGGTTGACTCACAGGTTGTGACAGCATGGCACTTATTCCTCATGAATAGCACACTCAATCCCATGTTGAAATCCACAGACGTTAGATTTGGGGCTTTTTTTCCCTACCTTCTCCCTTGATGTTTTAAGACTTCCAGCTGATCCACTTTCTTTAAAAAATCCCCATGCGTTTGCCAAAATTGTAATGAATCTTGGCCCATACAGTCTGGAGGTGCTGTGATGTCACGGAGAAAGAAAAAGTGCTGAAGAGCAAAATTTCCAGTACTTCAGTCCTCTATGCGTGTTCCACATTTGCCTACTCCTTCCTCTCCTCTCTTCCCTCCCCACTGCAGACTCACATCTGTCCGTCCTCTGGCTCACCTCACCCACTCCCCTCCCATTCAGTATGAGAAGTGGTGATCTCATTTGGAGCGCAGCACTTGGTGTGCTGCACAGTCTCTACGTGCAGTGCTTCTGTGCCTAAATTTTATGGTACTGTGGGGCCCAAAGATCCAATTTTCCTTTCTGGTTTTATTTTTTCCTTCTTCTTTTTAAAGGCTTACTCTGTCAGGTAAAATCCTGAAAGTTACTCTAATAATGAAAAATAAATGTGTGTGTTTAGAATAGAACCCAACTATATGCCGTTTGATATTCAATAACTTGTCCATATCTGTACAGAATGTTGGCTCCATGGTAGACTTGAGATTCCATGTGGGATGTCAGGAGCAATCACAGAAATACAGAATGATCAGAGTTGAAAGGGACCTCTGGAGATCATCGTCCTACCTGCCTGATAAAGCAGGTTCACCTCAATGAGGTCACACAGGAACATATCCAGGTGGGTTTGGAAAGCCCCAGAGAAGGAGAGAGACTCCACAACCTCCTTGGCAGCCTGTGCCAGGGCTCCCTCACTCTCACAGGAAAGAAGTTTCTCCTCATGTTCAAATTGAATTTCCTGTGTTCCAGCTTGTGTCTGTTACTCCTTTTCCTGTCACTGGTCACTACAGAATAAAGACTGGCCCCATCCTCTTAACACTCACCATTTAGGTGAGCCTTAGGCCTCACACTTTCCTCGTAAGAGAGAGATTTTCCAGTCCCCTGATCGTCTTGGTAACCTTCCACTGGAACAGCTGACTCCTTCCTCTAGATCTTACTTTGTTATGTATGATACCGTGCAAGCGGAAAAGATTCATGTATGTTGCTTTGTCTTTTTGAAATCACTTTTTCCTTCTACTTTCCAGGACTAAGTGGACAATTCTATTTGGGTTTTTTTCATGTATTCATGCAAAGGATACCACAGCCACCTCCCTTATTAATGACAAATCTGTGGCCTCCAACTCATATTTGAAGGTAGTGGTCATACATCAAAGTACTATTGCATAGGTTGGTTTTGTTGTTTTGGGTTCTTTTCCATGGTAGCCAGCAAACAGACTAATTTGGCTTGCTATTGTGAACCTGCAAAATTAGAATCCAAACTCAGAAGCATAAAGAAATTTAGGGTCAGCTTTAGGATTAGTGATATAGATGTCACTTGTCTGTGGCAAATTGATTAATTTCATGCTGTTTGTCTTCCTGGGGTTGAATCTTACTCCTGTTACTTTTTGATTATTGCCTTTTAAAAATATTCTTTACTATGCTAAAATAAAAGTATGTTTCACAACATATATGGTGATCACTTCTGCCTTCAAATTTTTGGAACACATAAGCTGAATACTGGCTCATTACAGAATAAAATTTACAGATTTTTTTTCTAAGATGTAGTTTAGACAGAGTATTTCTAAAAGATAATACATTCTGAGAAGCAGAGCTTTTATAGTCAGAGAAGTGCTGCAGCTGTCTCATTCTGGCTTTGCTCTATGGACTTGTCAATAGATATAGATATGCCTAAACCTAGTTGTGACAGCCTTGACATTTTTGTTGTTGTTAGCTCACAGCAGATGAGTTAAAATGGTGTAGGAACAAGAACCAAGCGCAAGACCACGATGAAGATCCAATCACTGAGTCACTTTTCTCAGATAGCTAATTCAGGCTCTTAATTTTTTTAATTTTTTTTTTCTTAGTTGGTGGATGACTCATATCAAATATTTCCAGACATATGACCTTAAGAGTGACTCTGTCAGTATGGTGGCACTGGAAAGGCAGCTGGCCCTGTTCAGAATCCTCATTGTGGCTCCTCTGAGAGGCATGCTGAAGTATGGGTCTGTTTTCATCAAGTGGATGAAGTAGTTGTATGGATGTTCACCTTTTCTGGAAGCTTGGATGCTACAGCACATACAAGTACCTTCCTGAGATGCTCACTGAGGTGAGTTAGCCCCTCTCCTGAGTAGCCTATACCAAACACAAATCATTGCCATTTAAGGGTCTGAGATACACAGATTGCATCCCAAAATTTGTGAGGTTTTTGTGAAACCCTGCTAATGCAGAGTTCAGTACCTTCTCAGCATCAGGGGAGCCAACAGGAAAATTTTGGATTCTCTGAAGTTTTGGTGCAGTGCCATCTTTTCTGTATGATTATGCCAAATTTAATGTAAAACAACCTCTCTCTCCCTTCCTTAGCCCATACTTCAGCAATCCTGTATCCCTAAAATCTAGTGTCTGAGTCTTAAAACCACATGCTGGCTCTTTAATGTGACATATTTGTCTGAAAGCTACTTTCCTCTCTGTGTGATATGGTGAGGTACAAGGAGCAGAAGTGATTAAAAACTACTGTTTTCCCTGAGCAGTTTTGCTATGTTATTTTCTGTCAGTGTTCTTTTAATAAAGAATGAGAAAACAGTGAAATTGATAAGAATGCACAGGAATGAAGATTTCTTCTATGTGTGGAAATTACCGCAATAGATTGGAATTTCAACAGTCATAGGAAACCAACTATTAAGCGAGTCTAAATAATTCCTGCTAATAGCCTTTTATTAAATTCGCCTGTTGAATTCTATCAGGTTTTTTATCCTTTCATAATGTCGTAGGATTTCCTGATACAGGTATGGATGTGGTTTTGATATTTCTTCTCCCTGATTCTGTCTACAGCTCCAGTGAATAAAATTTGAAACATTGCGATGCTTGCTCTCACTGTATCCTTTCTCAGAAAAATGTCTCTTAATTGGTAAACAAGCCTGATTATTCCCCCTGATGTAGCTGAAAACTTTCTAGAACAAACCATTTACAAGGAAAACAAGTCTGATCAAAGTATTTTGAAGGAAATACTTTAGAATTATGACTGTGAATGTCTCCTTGATATTTTGATGAGGTAATGGTTTTTTTCCTCTGTATTAGTCTTGCGGTACTTGGCTTTCCTGGTTGGCAATGGGAGACTGTGCTGGAGTGTGTCACTGTGGAAGGGATCTGTCTCCTGTATCTGGATGGCAATTATCCCGATCTCACTTTTCTTCTCAAACTGAAAGTGAGCTTCTATGAGCCATTATAATATCTGCATTGCTGAAGCAGTCTTCTACTTGCACCCTGTGTGTGTCCTACTGCAGGCTGCATGTAACATCAGGCACTCAGCCACATCCTGAAAATACAAGAAGGTCAAGGGATGCTAATGTGACATTTAACAGAGCGCACTACTGACAAGTGCCATTTTATTGGTGGAGGTCTCATACAAAGAGGAGTTTTACAAGAAACAGGAAGTGAACATAAATGTGTAATTAAAAAAAAAAGTACACTAGTATTTTGTGATAGGTTTTTTCAGTTATTTCTGCAGAGACTTTAATAGTTAATTTGTGGCAGGGAAAAGGAAGCAAAAGGGAAAGGAAGCAAAACAGACTTTAGCTTTTATTGATGGCCCCTGCAATTCTGAAATTTTGGACTAGCTTCATCTGGCAAGACAAGTATTTTACTTTCTACTCCCAGCTTTTACAAAAAATTAGTTTGATTAATAAGAGAGAAAGTGGCAATGATATTACTTGAACTTTTAATCAGTAGCCTGCTAGACTTGGAACATACCTATGTTTTCAGGATGGAACCTAATACAACACTACTGGAGACTGCAAGAACACTATCCCAGTCCCAGATCTGAGTGATTGTTGAAATGGCTTGAATTCTCCTTGTAGCTGTGACAGTTTTCTTTTGCGTTTACCTGTAATGATATAGAAGAGGAAGACTTCTATGAATAACTGATTGCTCACCTCTCATCTTCAAGTCCAGATGACCCATCTAACAAGGAAAAAAAAAAAAGGGGGGATTCTGTTAAATATTTTTGTAAAGAGGCCGATGTTCTTGCCTCAGCATTTAAGCACCTCACTGAGGAAGGCTGAGTTGCTGACGTGTTTTTGAAGTATGGCATTCATCAAACCACACCGTTCTAGCAGCCAGAGCAGCTACACTCCAAGCGAACACAGAGACGGGGAATGGTAACAAGAGGAAAGATCATGGCTTGTATGTTGTTGAAAGAGAAATCATCTCCCCCATCCCTTTAAAAGGCCTTTACATGTGTAAAATTCAACCACAGGCAAAATCACCAGGAAGATGCCAATTAAAAACACTGGATCGAATTTATTCAGCAGGCACACTTTTTGAGGAAGCATTAGGAAGAAAAAAGTGGAGAGGAAATGAGAAACACCCTTGTCAAGGTCAGATGTAAAACAGAAGGGCTTTGCTGGTTTCATATCAGAGAGTGGGGAGGAATGTCAGGCCCTAGAAAATGATATCACTTTCTAATCATGCTTATGACCCCCAAACCACAGCTCGCAGACAGGAAGGGAAAGTAACTGTCAGACGAACTTGTTTCATTAAGAAGTCATCATGTGAGACGGCAAGAGACCCACTGATGGTAGGTTATTAGGGGATTCTTGTTTGCTGTAGGTTGGGGGTTTTTTATTTCATTTGAAAGTTGGCAGCTGTGGGCGTCTTCGAACAGGTGATGGGAAATGTACCCTGTCTGTTAATAAAACACACCATTTTCACTTGGTTCAAGTGCTGTCACTCCAAAGAGTCTTCTTGATCATCATGCATGTTCCAGCACTGAAATGAAGTGATGGAAATTGCCTTCTGCCTTCAGTGTTCCTACTAGCACCACTGCTGACATTTTAGTAATTAATTCCGTAGATGCACCAAAAGCCCAAGCCCATGTCCACCTCCCTAATAATTTCAATCAAATGCTCATAGCACCTAGGAGGAAATGGGAGAGATATATCTACTTCAAAAAGGTGTTTGTTGTAGAGAGAGGTAGGCAAAAAATGCATCTCACCAGCATATAACATATCTTCAAGGATGCAGAGTTATGGAAACATTCAGTAGTTAGTGGAAAAATTTGAAAGCTGGACAAGAAGAGAACAAGGAGTTCTGTCTTTTGACACTTCTGTGCAGAGCTGGCAGAGCAGACTTGAGTCTGATGGTGCTGGTGGACTTTTAGGGGCTGGAGACCTTTGGAAAAACAGACACAAGCTGCTCACAGCTGTATGAGTTTCTCTCTGTCCAGCTCATAGGTTTGTGCAATGGCATGGAGACTGAATGGTTACACTACCTGTTGGCTAGTGTTAGCTAAGTACTACGTAAGTGTAGCTTCAACCTTCTCTCTGAGGCTTGAATGTTCCTAAGGCTTTCAATGGCTTTTCTGAATGGAGTGGACTTCACGGTCTATAAGCTGAAACGTATTTTGTGGTGGGAATTAATATCGCTTTATAATTAGGCCAACTGGTGCTAGGAAAAAAAAAAATAGGAAAGAGAAAGATTTGCTTTGTGGTCAGTGTTTTTCACAGTGAATAGTGGATCTTCTGATTAGAGAGAAGAGCTGGGAAATGGATGAATTTTACACTTTTACACTACTGAAAGCTATATTCATGTGCATGGTAGGGTGACAGAAAACTTTAGAAGCATGAAAAATTTAATAACTCATGTCTCAGTGTAGTGTTAAATTAAAAAAAACCCCAAAACACAATCATGTGAGGAGGTAAATCTACCTAATAAATAAAATAAACCCACTTTGTGGGCGTCTCAAGTAGGATGGATGCCAGGGACAAAATCCTTTTCACTTCAGTTAGAAGCTGGTGAACCTCCTTTAGCCTCAGTTACAGTAGTGCCTTTTTTGTAGTTTGGCCAACCTCAGCAGGTTCTGGGCTCTGCACAAGTAAACTTTAACTGGGTTAAAGTCACAAAGCTTTTAATAAAAACAATATGTGCTGAGTATCTTCATTTGCTTTCTGAACCACCAGACTGCAGATAGGTTGTGCTTTTTAGCTTAGGTTTGTGAGGTAGAAGCAATGAATTACTTTCACTCATAAAAAGGGAAGACTGAATGTTTTTTGGTTACTGCTTTAGTCAGGCTATTAGGGAAATATACTAGGCAATCATAATCAATCTGACTGAACATTAGGGTTTACATCCTCATGTGTTCCTGTGACCGTAAAAGGCATCCTGGAGTAATATATCGCTTATGCCCTTGTTTATCTCTGATATTGTATACTTGAATAGCATTTCATTTACTTTTACAGGAATATACAGTTTCAGTTGCTTTCTTGCCAGGAAAAAAGAAAGTGATTTAGACAATAGTAACATATTTACTCCTTCTTTAGTTTCCCAAGGTTTTACTTTACTTTTTCCTGCCTAAATCCTCAATTGTGAAATCTATCTAAAATATTGCATGTCCTAAGGACATGATAGTGACTTACCTGCCAGCCAAATAGCTACTTTTTTCAAGTAATGGCAAAAATACCTATTTAACCTAATTTTAACACCTCTTCTTTTCTTTATATTTTTTCAGGTGAGAGGGCTAAAGAGATTTATGAAATTTTTAAATGGTGGTTTTCAGAAGTAGAGTTTGAGACAGTTGTTTTTGGCAATAATTCTATAAAATGTACCCAGTTTTCAGAAAGAAAATATAATTGTCCTTAACTAATGATAAATCCTGTTCATTGAAATATTGCGTATATAAAAGACATACGATAAAATTTAAGGAATAAAATATAACACATAGGAAAAATGAGAAAGGATCAATTTTAAATATTGATGTCGGAAGTATTTTGAATGTTTCTTCAGTGGGCTGTGTTTTTTGCTTGAGTGGCTTGGTACAGATCCTAGTTTTCTAAAGATTCTGGTGTACGTAAATGCAGGAATATTGCTGTGTGATCTCTATGTGCAATTTTTAAGAATGATACTCCAGAATACTGCTTAGAATCCAAACATGACAACTAAAGATGTTCATGCAAACAACTCTTCAGTGGACCACATCACCTGCCCACAAGCTGATAGAACAAGGCAATGGCTTTTCCGTATTGGTCAGCCCAGCCACATGCTAAAACCTCTGTGATCAGCACAGTGCACTGGAAAGTGTTGTTTGGAATAACTGGAGAAGCTGGGTCAAGTGTGAGCCTTGTCTTGTTTTTAGGTATTGTGGTGAACGTAGCTGATCTCAACACTGACTACTCCTACCTCACTGAATTAAGTAAGATTGAATGTCAGAAATGATAGTTTGCTTCAGAATTTCTGTTTCTGGTGCAGTTCTGCTGATACATAAAGTTAAAGAAAGTGAGTGCAAAGCATCTCCTAGGGTACATTTCACTGATTAGGTTATGTGGCATAGGGAAAAAAAAGCAATCTAAACAAAGTAAAATCTACTGGGCTGAGACTTCGCTTTATACTTTTGCTTAGACAGGAAAAACCTCTGAAAATGCAGCTGACACTGTTTTATGATTTGATGTTTAACAGCTTGTCTCCATATGGAAGAGCTTTAGAATTTGACTGGAAAATTTAACCCTTTTTTAAGACCTTTACACATTTATCAGATAACTTGCTATGATTAGTGTTTTTACACAGTAAATTTTTAAACTAAGGGAAACAGGTTGCTGCTAAATTCTAACATTTGGATCAGCTGTTACTATAAATAGGACAGCTACATTAAAATTAAAAGAGTTGTCTGGATTTACACCATGTAAGAATATGACATGAAAAAATTGAATGTGGTCAACAAATATATATAGAATTCCACCAGTTTGATTGTTGTGAAAGGCTACTAGGTTTGTCCAAATGCTGATTTGCTTATTTCCCGGTACAGTTATGTATCTACAAGCTACTCTGCACAGAGCTTCCTTTTTAGTTTTGCTTTCAAAGGAAATGAGACTTACGCAATTGCATTGTCTGTCTCTTTGGAAAGAGGATGGAAAGAGAAAGGTAGACAAAGAACATATGAGCTTGGAGGCCGGTTTCCACCAGACTTCCAAGAGGAGATGGAGGTGTTTAAGCTTTGAGGAAGTGGCAGCTGACTGAAGAGATGCCCTGTTGAGATGCACTGGCAGGCAAAATGCCTTTGTCAGCAGCTGGGGTTGTGACTGAGTGAAAGTGCAGAGGAGAGCCATGCAGTACACAGGGTGCTCCAATTCTTCCAAAATTCAGCTGGCTCTCCCTGAAAAAGAACCGAGCACCTCTGACAAGCAGCAGATAGTGTTTGCTCCTGTGCCACATAAATGCCATACTCACATGCTGTTTCTTTTGAAAACCAAAGCTGGCCCAAGCTAAACAACGATTAAAATATGTTTAGTCTTCTGTTGTTTAACCTACAAGACACAGCTTTCTTACTTTGGTCCACTGTAAAACAAATGGAAAAAAACTTCGGAACGAGAGAAACTTCTGTCTATCTTTCAGTTTAGGATGAAAACCGTGGCTGAATGGCTTCGGAGCCTTCCCAGCTTTTGTTAGTTTACACAGATTTGTTTTGAATCCTATATTTTCTTAAATGTCATCAAGCCATTATATCATTCTCTACTTGCACTTTACTCCAGTTAGTCCTAAATCTGTTCCAATCAGCCAAGATATGTATGTCCAAAGAAAACACATTTTTAAGATAGAAGATGGCAGCGATCCTATTTAGATACATAGTTCATTTTTTCACACACAAGTAGTCCCATTGAGTTTGAGGCTTTTGTGAAATTGTCTTGAATATTTCTTTACACAATTAAGGCCAAGAAAAGAGGGACCACCAGACTCATGGCTCTGTCATGCTCCGTATGTGGCTGTCAACAAGTCACTTCACCTCTGTTGTCTTCAGTTTCCAAGCATTAAAATATCAACTACTTATCATTCCTGGTACTGGCAAAATGAAAATTGTTAGTGTTATTCAAATGCTTTAAAATGGATCATTCAGCACTATACTGGGGAAAGGTTACAAGTGCATATGCATGTTGTGACTGAGAAAACACAGGGAAAGAGGACAGCCTGGAGTGAGTAAAGCCAGGAGAACAATAAAACTGAGTGGAAAATGTTGAAAAGAGAAAGTAACTTTATATGTGTTAAAAAGAAGCTGGAAAAAAAGGGGCAGAAACAAATGGAAGGATAGCAAAGTGTTTGTTCGTTTTGTGAGACAGATTTCTGAAACTCTAAACTGGAGTGACTTCAGATGTGAGTATAACCCTTTATTTACTTTCATATGTAGATTTTACTAATATATAATCTTTTGTTTGCTATGTAAGATGGTGTAGTAAACGTGAAAAACTATCTGCACAGTAACTAATAGAAGAAGTACTGCTTTTCTCAGATATTTATGTGTTAATTTAGAAAAAAAATAGAGATTTTGGAGTGCTGCAATAAAAAATTCATACTATGCTTAAATACTAATCAAGTACAGTCATACTGATGTTCTGGAGAGTGATGGACACATAAACAAGAAAATGGTGAGATATTTATATGAAATACTAGTCCCAGGTCTTTAACGTCTCTCATTATATGTCTCCACTGGATTTCTTCCTTCAGCTGTAGGATTTCTTATACTACTTTTCTCTCCTGAAGAGTGAAGAATCCTCAATTAATGGTGTTGTGATTCCATTTACCCCTGTGATCTGGGAGTGCGAGCTCATGTGGAGGCCACTGATATAAACTGGAACAGTTTTTCTATGCTTTCATGAAAAAACACTCATTTTCCATTGCAACCTACTCAGGTTTTTTTTGTTTTGAAAAAAGACAACAGACGTGGGGTTTTTTTCTTCCTCACCATTGTTGTGGTGTGTGGAACATTCCTACACGTTGATTTAAAATAATCTCAAAATCAAAATGTTTAATTCTAAAGAGAGTAGAGAGTTTTTTGGTGTATTTTGTAGGTAAAGATATACGGAACTGTTACTAACAGCCTTACTGCCATTCTTTGTATCATTTTACTGATCCAAAAGGCTTAGTTTGGGGTCTTTTTTAAGGCAATCTTCCTTTTTAAAGTTTCATTCAAAACTTGATGTGAATCTTTTCATGATGATAAAAAGATCATCTTGATCTTGATCTTTTTTATGGACTTCAAATCACATCTCATACTGAAAGTGCACAATAGCTTTTAAACTAAGCTGTCCTTCTTCATCTTCTTTATCTGTGCTGAATAGAGACACTTTGCTAAACGACAGAATCCACAGAAGTTGCCCTGTTTCGCAGAGTGGGAGGACTCCCAGCATGGAAATTGTTGACGACTCTGACAACCTATATTTTCAAGTTCTTTTAGGAGCACTTTGTAGTTAGGCTTTGCAGAAAAAAAAAAAAAAAAACTGAATCTTCCACTAGTTAGATATGCATAGTGATAACCATTTAACTGTTCAGAAAAATAATGCATACTCACAATTGAAGTTTTAGGCCAATTTCCATATGTGTTCAAGTGTACTTTGGCAACCCCAGGTCAGTCTTGCATGAGGCATCTACCTAACGACATATGGAGATGAAGAATAGAGAGGAAAACAAAGAGCTTACTCATATGTCCTGGGAACCACCCAGAGCAAGTTACCAGATCAACTGGGGTACCTCAGCAATATCTTTTGTGGTTACTCATCAGTAAAATACACACTTGGGTTTTTGAAGATTCACAAGCTTGAGACACCTTAAATGCTAGAACCTTTTCACAGCAAAGCAGAGAGCACTACAGCTAACCTGCTGTTTCATTTGAGTGTGGAGAAAGAGATCATATTGGTCTCACACACCAAGAAACAGGAAATACAAGTAAATATTAAGTACAGTTTAATGAGTATTGCTCCATACACACACACACACACACACACATCCTTTCATCCAGCTCTCTGTTAAATTCTGATGAATGAATTAAAGCATTTGAGACTTTCCAGATTTATTGTGTCAAAGCCAATCTCCTGCACATGAGAATGTAAGTTGATAAGGAGCTCTTTTTGTGACTAATCCCTAGAAATTGATTGATCTTTTGTCATGAGCTCCTGCAGTTTCAGTTAAATAAAGTGTAAAGCAGGATATAGGTGAGTACAAGGGGAAGGGAAGTATTGCAGTTTGTCCTGTGTTTGAAGTCGGCACTGTGACAAGTGTATGATTTCCCCAGCACAGGAGTAAGGTCAGTAGAGCTACCTTGGTAGACACTGTGCTCATATTAGTGGTGCTTACCTGCAGACATTCAGATGAGAAGTATTTGGTGCTGGTATTTTGGATCTATTAAGAGAGAAAGTACTCATTAAAAAGTGTCTAGATTTCTGCTTCCCTGGCTTTCATGATGGCACAGGAGCTGACAAAGCCAAGAGAGTATGGACCAAATCTCTCCAATGCTTCCACGTTAATAATTAAGGGGTATCATTCTTTTTGGTTCCCCCCGTGCCCCCAATGATGCTTGTTTCATAGAAGATTACACACCTCCTGGCATTCTCCAATTGCAGACTCTGGAAAATGTGTTGCATTACAGCAGCTTCCAAAAGCTGTGATTTTTAGAAAAAGTTGAAACAGAGAGAAAAATAAATGAGTCATCTTTGCTAAATGAGTAACATTCTCAAAAAAATGCTTGTGTGTGTATGCACAAGGAGAGGGTAGCCCATAGATCAGACTGTGTTTTCTTAAGAAGACTTTATGAAAAATCTTCACTTTATAGTGAAATTCCTACCATATATTTTCCTGTTTGTCATCTTGTCCATATTATGGTTTAAGGGGTATAATACCTCAGTAGTTTACATTTTGTCCTTGCTTAAATTCACATTTGTGCATGGGTTCAAAAATCCTTTGCAAAGGGCCTTGATAATGTCTTTATTCTTCTTAAACATTTTGAGTTTGAGATGAATATAAACCTCTGTTTCTTATGCTGACTCTTTGTGGAGAGCTATGTTTTAGACTACAAATAAAAAATGGAGCATACTTTAAAAACAGAGCTTTATCATCAAATTCCTGTGCAGTAAATGCACAGGAATGCAGTAATGTAGGTTTAAGATTAAGATTGATGAAAACTAGTCCAGGAACTGATTTTCCTGCCATGGGAAAAAAAAAAAGAAAAAAAAAAAGAAATACCAACTCTATTAATTTTCTAATATACATCTTTTGCAAAAAACAAGTGATGTTAAAGCATAAATGTACATTTTAACAGTGGAAAGAAAGAAAAGCCTACATCTTTTCAGTTAACAGAGATGAAAATTTGTTTAGAAAAGGCCAGGACCTGACATGACAATGCAGAGGTAACTGAAAACTGTGCTTTCCTCTCTCCAAACAAGTGTTGCAAAACAACTGCCCAAAATTCCAGATGTTCCAGTCCCAGCTTAAATGAAACACAACATGTAAACAATACAGTACACTCTCTACAGAAATAAAACAGATGAGGAGTGTCCAAGTGTGTGGCTGAAAAATTTTGCCAGGGCATGATAGGAATGGATGGGAATGCCATTGCCAGAATTTCAATTTCTTTGCCATTTTCTCCCTCTTCATCTGCCAATTTGTATTTCATAACACAATGAGTTACAGAAGGTTGTGAACCAGCATGGCACTGCCTTACCTCATACTCTTGTGAGAAGGTTGAATGCAAAGGCTGTGTGCCTCATTCCCCAAGTATAGCATGGGTCATAACCTGTTATTGTTGTTTAGTTGTAGCGGTGCCAGAACAGACATTTTTCTTGTCTGGAGTCCAATAATATATCTCACAGCTTGCTTTTATTTGCAGTACTTGGCTAGTCTGTCTTCTCATCTTACATTTTCCCCGTACTGTCAGTCGCTATGTTGGCTACTAGACCGTTGAAATCTGTTGCAGTCATTCCTCTCATGATGATGTGGGAGAATATAACCCTGGGCTGAGGAATTACTGTATGTGAATAGTAGAGGGAAAGAATTACATGATTTGTGCAAAGCTGACCATTGGCTCACACACTGTTGCTATTTCTCCACAACATTCCCCTTGCTGTCCCTGCCAATCCTGAAGGGAAAAAAAAAAAAAAAAAGAGAGAGAGAGAGAAAAAAAAGAAAAGACAGTTTTCCAGGATTCGTTCCTGGTAAAATGACCCTGATTCTAAATGGAAAAGTGGGGGCATAGGAGAGCAGCTCCATGTGCGGACTAATCAGATGTGAGTGCTCATCCCTGCTTTGTTGCTGCTACAGATCTAGACCCATTCTAGTCTTTTCCACAGTCTAGATTTGTTTCTGTAGAGAAGCTGAAAGGTGATTACACATCAATTAACCTGCCTTGTATGGTATTTGATGCACATTGTGAGGAAGAGATGTGATGAAAGGATGTGAAACCTTGCAAGAAAATAGATGTCCATCTGCAAGTAAATACTTTCTCTTCATATTTCCCCTTGTTTTGTTCTATGGGACTACTAGATGTTTGCATATGATACCAAAAAATATCAATTTATTAAAAAAAATGAGAAAAGGACTAGGACTCTTTTTAAAAAGCTGTTCTTTTACTCTCAAAAAGGAGTCAAATTCAGTTGCAGAGCATAAGAAAAGTTTGCAATGTCTGAGTTTGATCGAGTCTTAACAGATGCCCAATTCTAATTTCAGCCCTGTCTGTAGAGGTAATCTGCACCCAAGTTGAAGATATAGCATGAAATACAAAAGACTATCTGGTTTGTGTCTCTTCGAAAAGACAAAATTGTGATTATGCCTTCAAGCACAGCTTGATTTCATTTTGAGACATGACCTTTCCCTTTTGGGATAGCAAATGAAGTTTCCAGTAGTTGATCCCTACAATTGATCCCTATAATTTTTTTTTTTCTCTTATTTACTGGGTTCAAGAGTGAAAGAGAAACACCGTTCGTTGACTTAATACTCCCCAACAATACTTAAAATATTTTACCTGTTCACAAAATGTTTAAAAATGAGACATATGCCACAGAGATTCAGTGCTGAGACTATTTTTTTTTTTAAATTATTAGTGATTGTTTCAGCCAGCTCCTTCACATCCTGGAGTCTTTAGTGGTGACACATCAGGCAGCAAGTCCAACAGAGTCTGGAAGCAGTGCTGAGGATATCAATTCTCAGGGATAAGAGGTGGTCTAGATGAAAGCAGCTGTCCTGTATTAGCTTTAAGGAGCTCTGAGAGAAACAGAAACTGGTTGTTTTTTCCAGTGCAGAGGGCAGAATTGTGCCACAGGGTTTCCCAAAGGAGTCAGGTGAAGGAAGATGAATAAAAGACGTTGTGGGCAGAATGCCACCATTGTGTCATTCATGTAACCTCCTTCACATTTGTAGATAATGTTTGTGCAGTAGTCTATCTGTGTGCTTAAGTCTATGAGACAAGTGCAAACATAATTCAAATTCTCAAAGAAAAACATAAAAATTCAGCCTATATAGTTATACTATTACAAACTGCATGGCTAATAGAACAGCTTGAGGGTGCAGGCCTGCATTTTGTCTTAATTTGAATACAGACATCTCAATTGAGAAAACAAAATTTTACCAAAGCCTGAATATTACATTATTTATTGATAAGAATGAGATATATTGATGTGAGAGACAGTGTTGAAGATTCTGGCCTAGATAGTCATTTCTGGGAAAGCTGGAAAAATAAAGAGGCCAACAACTGTTATGTCAAATTCTTTTTATAAATGATTTTTGAGATTCTTAAGCCAAGATATGAAAGGCACTGAACAGATACAAAGCTCCTCTCCAGAAAAGTTAAAAGTGTAGATAAACAAGACATACAGTCAGCTGTAGATGGCCAATGGAGAAGCAATTTGCTTAAGAGTCACATAGATTAGTGGAAAATCTCAGAGGGTAAAATCAAGTGTCCTAACTGCCTTAGGCAGAAAGATAGCACTGACTCCCTATATTTTCCTCTTGTCTTTGTCATACTGCTGGAAGTATCTAGAAAAGGATATTTATCATTTGGAAACTGGTTGGAGGAGGCTAATAAGAACAAATGGGAAACTGTAGCTGGTAAGAGAAAGATACATAAACAGTCTGCAAAATGGATAGTATTGGCAATACTCCAATGCATGAAACCTTGCTGCAAAGAGGAGAGGAATTATCTGCAGTCCTTTTCACTATAGATGTTGAGAAGGATGAGAAGGAAGTAAGACTCAGGTTCAGCATGAAAAAGGACATTCTCATCTCATGGTAAGGATGGAGAGTGGAGCTAGTGACTGACAGAACTGGGAGTCACACTGTCTCTAACCACTGGAAATATTTTAAAATTCATTAGGCTGTGAGGAATGATGGGAATCAATGGTCTTTGCTTGAGGCAGCTGTAGACATTAGATGACTCCTTAAGGCTCCTTCCATCTCATTGTCTATGTGCTGAAACCATTGATAAGAATGGTTTTGTCTGTAGCATTTTAAAAAGCTTTGAGTTTCCTAGGTAGAAAATATTCTAGATTGATAACATGGTGGTTATTATTACTGTGTAGATACAGTGCATAGATAATGTTATGTATATGTATGAACAGGAAAGTGAACTCTTCTAGGGACAGTTTGACAAGCAGAGAGCTGAACACATCATTTTCCCCTGTTTCCTGTCTGTGGAATACACTTGTTGTCACACTTCACAGTGTTTTTACAGGGGAATAAAGAGGGCAAAAATCCAGAATTATTCTTAGGCACATAGACAGGATATAGCTTGTGCACAGCTAAAGTGGGCATCTGACACACCTCCCTATTTCATCACCTAGGGGAGATCATGGTCAGCAGCACACAGACAGCAGACCCACAACTGTCTTGCAGCACCTTGATATTTCTTTGCACTGTATGAAAATGCTGTTTCATACAAATATATTTTCCCTATTGAGTAACTATTTCCTGCATACATAGGATGTTAGAGGCCAGTGTTTTCTCCTTTCTTCCTCTTGACACTGTTATGTTATTCCCCCCTGCAAAGGCATTCTCTAACTTCTGCTTCACTTCTGCTTGTGTGTTTGTCTTCAAGTGGCAACATAAACTAACCAGGAGTTCAGGAATGTTGTTTCAGTTGTCTGTGATGGTGACCATTCATAACAACCAATCTGCCTGGATTATGTCCTTTGATCTCTGACCACCCCATTTGACACAGGCAGGCTTTCTTCTCTGCATTTGAGAAGCGGGTTTGCAAGAGGTTCTCTGCTTTTTCCAAGAGGGAGAATCAGAGGAACAAGATCATCCTTCTAGTCAGTACTCCTTATTTCCTCATTTCTGTGGCTGTGTGACAGCTTTTATCTTTAACTCCTCAAGTTGCATAGGACTTAAGAGATCCCGCTCCATCTCAGTTTCCATGCCTTCTTTCACCAAGGGGTCAGGGGCCCGGGAGAAATCAAAGGCTAATAGCAGAAACATTTTCAAAGCATCACACACGTTAGGGACAGCTGGTGAAGAAAGAGAGGAAAACAGAGGAAGGCAATATTTAGCGAGGGCTTCTATCCCATTACTGAAAAATAACTGTGGTTTATTCTTCCACTATGGAACATACTCATTAAAACAGATTCATTATTCCTTGTGGACAGATCCCAGCCTTGCTCCATTCACTTCAGAGGACTTACAGTGATTTATGCTCTTAAGAGGTTTGCCCCACAAATTATAAGAATGATCAAGCAATACCATCTCATCATACTCTTTGCATTCATCAAGCATAAGATTGCAGCCAGATGTCCAGGCAGAGAAGATTTCATGATGAAAAAGTGTTTCAGTGTTTTGATGAGCTGGAGATTCACAGCAAGTATACACTTAACAAGGGAAATGTTACTGCAGGTATCTAGAAAAAAAGAATAGATAAAAGTTCGCACTCCATGTCATGAGGACTAAAGCCTGTGAAATGTTACACCATTAGGGAGACATTTGATTCATTAATTTCCCTTTAAGGCACTTCATTTCCCCTACCAATCATCTGTCAGTTCTTTGGTTGCAACAACACCTCTTGAAGCATGGAAGTGCTTCAGCCCCAGGTCTGGCTCCAGCCCTCTCTTCTCTTCTGTCTGTGACCTTAGGACTTCAACACTATTTTCTTTCCTGAGTCAGGAAGAAGGGGACAGATGGCTAGGACCTTGCACTCATCACTGTTTTTCCACCTCCAGTATGTTTACTTTTCTTTTCCAGCTGCAGTTTTTTCTTGTCCCCTTCAGTTGCTCGGTCTTTGTTATATATATTATGGACTCAGCTCTCCATTTAGCATGTGCAGAACATCATTGGCTTCAGATGGGTATGGTTTTAACAGAGAAGGCAACTTGATTCAGTCCTTGTGTTTGTGAACACACATTCTACCAGACTCAGTGGGAGTGAGCTGCCACTGGTTATGAAAATTCTGTAGAAATGTAGTTTTGCTTATGTCATGTTAAAATTATTAAAAAAGAAAGAGAAAAAAAACCCAAAAAAACAGACTGGACAAATCTGTCAGAATGGTTGTTGAAAGGCAGAAGGAGGAGGGGTGGGCAGCTGCAATCCCTTTCCTTTGCATCATAAGCAGACTGTGACAGTATAATTCTTTTATCACTTTTCTTATTGTATACTTTTTTCCACTACTTCCTGAAGCTGGATTTAGATTCCTGGCTGGTAAATCAATATATAGGCCAGATGAATTCTGGGTGTGATATGTGGGTAATGCCAAGGTCTTCTAAAATGAAAAAGAAGATTCTACTGTGTTGGAGTGAGTTTATTTGATACTAAGATTCAGAGATAGATTGGGTAGATGAATAGGAGACTGTCACTCATAAGTTCCCATCAGCAGATATGTAGTTGTAGGTCTACTTGTTTGCAAGAATTTCTTCACCAGATTAAATGTAGAAAGACAGCTTAATATTTCTAGGAATATACTGCAGTTTCAGATAGGTCTCCATTGTGGACTTCTGTTTTCAGACACAAGCACTTTAGTTCCCATAGAAGTCCATGCTGCAAGTTGCTATGAACTCTGACCCTAATCCAGTAAAGCACTTAAATACATGCTTAACTCAGACATGTTGATCTTACTGTGTTTCTTCACATGCTTAATATGAAACCCATGCTTAATAGCTCTGCTGGAATGAGCTGAGGATGCTTTGCAGCTTGCACAATGGGACACATCTCTCACACAGATAAGGGTTTGAAAGCCTTCATAAATTAGCAATGAGCGATTTACTGTAACGGCTAATAACTATTGTTTCTCTTTAAACTAAGGAAGAAAAATCCATTTTTGAACAGAGTCCTCTTTTTAAGGTCACTTGTTTTGGCTCCACCTTGTCAAGGCATTTACTGTTAGCCTCTGTCTGAAAAAGATCACATTAGTCAGTGGCTTAGCAGGACCACGAAACAGACCTCTGTATGGATGGCAAACGGTCATTTTTTCTGTAGGTTTTGCAGGTTGACCACTCTGTCTTTAATTTACTCTTGGAATTTTCCTGGAACTGTTTTGTGATTTACAGTCTAGTATCCAGATGGTATTCCCAGACATGTAAGAGTTATTAAGGTAAAGTTAGCAAAAGGAGCCTCACTGAGTCTAAATGATCTGTACTCCCAAACCTGCCACTTTCCTGTCTGTGCCCACAAGCATACACACAAGCAACATATGCCTAACTACTCATTACACTACTCATTACTCAATAACCAGAAAGTGAAAGTGTGCATCTAACTGGGATCAACACATCTGAACACGTTGGCTTTCTGGCACATGTTGTGTGATGGAATCTACTGCTGCTATCGTGGCTGCTCTGCTTCCTCGTCAGATGCATTGCTAAATGAAGACAGATATGTAGAAATTTCTGACTAGTCTTGCAGTAAAGTTAGCATAAGCATTATTTAATTGTATTGAACTGGAGCCCTGGCTTTAAACTTCTGCTAAACTATCCTTTTTCCATATAATGTAGATTACTTAAATCTGCGTTTCATAATACAGATATGGCTTTGCCATATTTTTTTCCTGTGATTGAGCTGCTTCTGCCATCATACCATACCCACTTACAGCTCTGATTTGCATTACCTGGAATTTTCCAAACCTTATTTGGATCTTTTTCACACTATCCACAAAGTCCTTGGCTCACCCTCCAAAAATCAACATTGACTAGACATGGATTAGTTCAACAGAAATTCTGGCTGGCCATTGCAGCTGGAACATAGGTATATTCAACTCTTCATGTCTATATTTTCATTACATTACTATATTATATGTATATAAATTTGTAGTAGTTTTTCTGTATCAGCAAGCCTAGAAGTGAGAAAGTGTAATGACAAGCCCTTATTCTGCATTTGAAACATGCTTTGAAAACTGAGATCCACATGTTTTTTAGCTCAGAGTCTGTACATATATAAGAACCTACTGTTTCATTTTTCTGTTAACCTTTCATCTCATTAGTCAGTATCAGAAAGACTCTGCATTCAGCTCTGTACTCTTTTTCTTAAATATGAATGTGCATATGCAATGTTTTCTGAGGGATGATGCAGAAACTAGCAGTTGCAGATGTGCTAGAGGTTTCACCTTCACTCATAAGTGCTTCAGCAACAGATTTCAGGGAGAAGGTAACCCTACCTGAAGGTAAGATATAGGCACCTCAACCAGGTCTGGAGATCCAACCTGTTGGTTGAACAGGAGAGAGTCATCCAGTCACTGCTGTGCTGTTTGATTAAGGTTGCTGTGCTTCCACAAAGCCTCCAGCCTTGACCAAATGCTCTGAGAGACAAGTGAAGAGACAAGTGAAGCCCTGGTTCCCTGAAGCAATTTGTGTGAGTAGATAATCTTGCTCACTGTCAAAAGCTCTTGTTCCTGTCCTGATGAAAGCTCTCTGGTTTCAGCTTGTGACTGTTGCTTCACACCCTGTGAATGATAGACACTATTGACTGTTGGGTTTTTTTCTCCATGGAGATTGATGTATTGAATATGCTGCTAAGGTACTTTTAGCTGCTGGCAGAGAATGATGAAGAAGCTGCAAGAGGCAGCTCATGCATTTAGGAGTATCAACAGACAAAGCCTGTTGAGTAATGTTATGAAGCTAACATCAGACGTCTGTGTCCTGACTCTGGGGTGAGTGCAGCTGACCTTCCTGTTCATCAGCTGTTGAGAAGCTGAGCAGGTTCAAGGGAATCCCCAGTTTCCAATCCAACTGCAAAGTGCACTTTTAGGGACTGAGAGAGCAATCCCACAAAGGTATATGTCAGCTGTAGCATGGTGAGTGTGGGATCTGTGGTCTCTCTTTCCTTGCCGTTGCTCTGACTCTCTATGTAAATGGGTATTTGAGGTTCAACCTGATTAAGCTGCCAAGCTTGTGTGTTGGTAAGATCCCTAGCCACCTCACAGGACACCTCGCTGGTCATCAGTGTGTGTGAGGATGCTCAACTGTAAGCACAGACTAAGCATGATGGGTCTGGCCTGTGGATATCAGAAAGCTGTTCTGAAATCCTGCTAAACAGAAATTTCTTCAATGAAGTACCCTCTCAACACTGCTCTAACTCAATTTTTATTTTAAAACAACCTCCATTACCAAAGAAAAGAAGTATATGGGAGCAAAATGTTGTACCTTGTACTAACAATTTATGACTTTCATTTCTGCACATAACCAACACATTTTAAAGCTTTTACTTTTGTGCAGAGTAATTGCAGCTGATGTTTAATACAGCTTTTATAAAACTAAATATTTTCTGCTTTTGCACTCACAGGAAGCAACTATTGTTTGGTTTTCTTTTAGTGATTTGTTTTGGCCTGGCTGAGTGAGGAGGCTGGAACGTTTTCTAAGACTCCTAACAGGTATTTGACATAAAGTGCTGTCATTTGTGCTTTCAAGTTGTGTCACAGAAACAATTACTATTACCTCGTCATCCTTTGGTGTTCCAGACAGTTTATTCATGCAGTCTATAATGCAGTGTTTCATTCAGACCCACATTATGTGCCCGTGCAGGTGGGAAGTGCAGATACAACACTAGTACCAGCTTGTTACAAAGACCAGGGGAAATGCCAGTCCCAGACACTTAATTAGTGGTAAAATAGGGGTCCTAATGAGCTGGTAATTCACCAGTTAAGCAAGGGATTGCAGAAGTGTTTCTGCCCGAACAGACAAGATTTGGAAGGATTTCAATGAGTGAAGGAGAGGGGACTTGTGAGGGGAAGCCTGTGTGCTTCCCTCTGCCCTTGGAGCAGGGCCAGAAGATATTGACAGACACTTGCAACTTGCATCTGGAAACAATAGGTTTCAAAGGGTTTCTAAACCTTGAGCTCAGCAACAAGAAAAATAAAAGCTGAGGTGGTGGAGGGAGGGGGTAGGTGGAGAAGTAGGAGGGAGTAACTACAGGGGCTGTGTCAGGGAAGGATAACAAAAAGGGGACAAGATGTGCTTTTTCTGTGCACTGGTCTGCAAGCCCTTGTTTGTTCCTCTGTTTCTGCCTCCCCTTCGGAATATCTTTCATTCATACTCAGTCCACAGCCCATCACCAGAGGATGAATACAAATTAAGGGATGACAACATAGCACTAGATATTCTTCTGCACTGCAGAACTCAGTGAGGTTACCCAGCAAGTTATGGTGATGTTGAATTCATATACCTAAATGGGAGATCATCACTGAATATCTGTTACTGATGGGAAGTGTTTTGTGCTCTGTTTCTATTTAGCAGATGCATTTTGTACAAGTGATATTTAATATTAACATCACATCACTAGATATTTTTTTATCATGTGGTTTCTCTGGTCTTTGGTTCCCTCTTTAACAATAGGTTGTTTCTCTCTTTAACAATACGTTGTCATGAAACAATAGAATGTATAATTTAGTAAAATAGCTAAAAGAAACAAACAAACAAATTAAATTCCTATCATCTCCAAGCTCACAAGCAATATGAATTAATTAATTAAATAATTAATAATTGGTGTAATGGATGTGATTTCCACCATTTTAAAGAAAAACATTATTAAAGAAAAATTACATCTTTAGGAAAAATACGATAAGTCCTTTTTGTCTATAAAAACACAGATTCCTATTTACATTAAAGCTGTCTTAAACCACTGAATACTTAGGGGTGTTGCTTGGTTTACCTATTTGTTTACCAGTTTGATCATTACCAGTTGATGGATTAACATGCTCTTTAATGGTCTCTTGATCTATGACTTTTCTTTCAGAAAGGTTCTCCTGTTCTTCCATCAAAATCTCCTTTTATACATTTTAATTCTCTTTTTTTTTCCTTCTCTAGGCATCACTAAATATTTAATACTGTCTATCAGGAAAACAAAAGGAGCAGCTCTTGTGTAAACTGAACTTCATAAAATATCTTCATTCACTGTAATATAATCATTTATTGAAGGGTTATTCATGCATCTTATATCTATTAATAGCACATTACATTAGTAGTAACATCTCCATTTGTCACATCACTTGTTCATTAATCTTTATTTAATGAGATTTTCTTAGTCACACTTTGCATTGATCATTGATCTGAAAAAAAAGGTCAAATGGCAAAACTATAGCATCAGAAAATTATGGTTGTAATATCTTTAACTATCCTGAAGGGTGCACATTGCTTTAAAGTTCTCTTTGTTTCAGTTGTCAGAGAGGTGACACAAACCAGGTTTGTCTATATGGAGATTATTAGGCCACAATAGCAGGAACATCTTTCTGAGCCCCTAGTGAAGGTATTATGTTTAATGAAGATACTTTACAGTCTATTTAGAAATGATAGCCACTCACATTTGGGTAGGGAAACACTCTTAAATACAAAATATGATAAATCAACTAGTTGCACCTCCATGAAAAGGACATGTTCTGTTTTCCATAGTTCTCTAGCTTGGAAGGACCATAATTTCAAGGACACAGTCATCTCCAGCAATGAAAGGTTTGTCTAAAGACAAATTTTAGTCTAGCAGATATCGTATCGCTGGGTTTCCACTGCTGAGTGAGGATATATCTCCCTTCAGAGAATGCTTCTGGGTCACTTATTTTTAGCACAGGCTCTGGCTGCTCCTCTGGAAGGACTGTCCCGGCAGAGCAGAGATGGACGCTGTTAGCTTTGCTCAATACCACTACTATAACTCAAGGAAACAATCTAGAATGTCCAAACCTCTTTGGCACATAGAATTCATTGTTTTACTTGCAGTTCCCTGGTTTGAATACACAGAATGGTGGTAGGTCTGTCATAGTACCTTTGCAGAAGCACAGTATGGAGAACAGTGTCATGCCAAAGAAGCACTTCTACCAAAACATGCAAATCTCATTTCAACTTGGGGTCGCAGGATTTACAGCCTGATTTAGAAGACTCATAAGTCTATACTCCAATGAAGTGTTTGCAGAGCAACCTTGCTCAAGAATATCCTATCCTTAGTTTTTTAGTACCAAACATCATAAAACCAGACCTTACTCTTCAATTGTCCAAACACAATTCAGCCTCACTGATAAATTGACCTGACAGCATAGTACAGTTCTATGCTATTTCCCTGAGATCTCATTACCTTTAAAATACTTAATCTTTAAAAGACTCCTGAGTTTGAGTTTATCTGTAGTACTAGATTAACAGATTTAAATTACTGCATATAGATATTTGTCTACATACACATATATATACACACATACACCTTTTTTTTCTGGTTTGGACAGCTCAGGGAGCAGTAGGAAGTGAAGCCACAGCAAGGATGAGAGCTGGTGAGTACCCCGGGCTGGGCTTTCTGCTTGAGTGTTAAAAGGGCATGTCTGTCCCTGAGCTAACCTATGCACATTGGATTCATCTCAAAGATGAGGAGAGCTTCAGCAGAGGTAGAAGTCCAGGCGCCACCTCTGCAAAGCCCTGTCATCACAAAGGTATGCCAGAGCCACATTGACTGTTACATCGGGGATAAAGGGGAAGAAAATCTGGTCAAGAGTGTCACAAAAGTCATGAGGACATTGGTGAGACTAACCCACCTGCCTGAAGCTCCTGGGCTTCCTGGCAGTCACAGTATTGGCACCTGCAATAGTGTACATACAAGAGGAGTCTGTCCCAAGTAAATTGCTAAGTTACTATTTAGAAGGTATCTGGAAAGAAGAAGCTGAAGTTTGAAGTCTTTCATAGCTATGGAAGATCATTAGGGAACCTGGGAATTTATTTCTAGACGAAAGGTGATATAAAGATGTTAGAAACTGCTGGATGTCATCTCAAAGGAAAACTTTTTTAACATCTTGGGAGAGGAAGAAAATGGGGAAATATTTAATTATTTTATATGTGGTAGGCATCTACAGTATTGTTCAAGAGTTCTGGAGCATTTTGTACTTTGCTTGTACTCGTCTCAAAATGACAAATTTATTGTATATCTCCAACTCCATATGGTATCTGCTTCATTTATCACTGAAAAACCTTTTCCATCCTAAATTCAGGTCTTCAAATTTGTTCTAGGCATGAACTTCAGCTGATTTACTTATCTTCTTTTGGTCACACAGGCATAGAATCAAAAGAATTGGCTTTCATCTGTTGTGTCTCTCCTAAAGCTTCTGCAACCTTTTATGCTTCAAAGAATGGATTGAAAATAGGAAAGAGACATAAATAAGGAAAAAAATGATAAAAAGAAAGCTAAAGAAAAATTAAATCATATTAGATCTCTT
Source organism: Colius striatus (assembly GCF_028858725.1). Classification (NCBI taxonomy): domain Eukaryota; kingdom Metazoa; phylum Chordata; class Aves; order Coliiformes; family Coliidae; genus Colius; species Colius striatus. The sequence continues at coordinate 17,637,880 of NC_084790.1, read as the reverse complement.
TTTTTATTTTGGAGGTTTTTGAGTTTGATTATGTTTGGGATTTTTTTTATTGTTCCAAGGGCATTTAAAGCAGAGGAGAGAAAGATGGAATTTAGAAATCTTGTCTTGAGATCAAGAAATGATGAGAAAGATAAGCACTGCTATAGAAAAGAGAACATTGAGTAGCATGAAGCAACTTAATACTGTGAGAGGAGAATGAAAAGACACAGAAAAGAAAAATCGCTCATTTAGACCGTTTTTAGCTGACCACAGAACTCAAGCAGGTCAGTTTGGTGAAGCCCTTGCTGGTGCAACTTTCTGGGACTGATTATTTTTATGTAGTGGCAGTAAATACAGCCTGAGCATCTAAGTGCTTACGGCATCCTGAAAACTGACTAATAATAAAAGTCTCCCTCTTTCTCAGGCTTATAAGATAGATAACATGAGGCATGATATGAAAGTTTAGGTTTTCTTAAATTCTGTTATGTCATGAATTTCATTTTATGGCATGAGAGTCCTTTGTCAGGACAATGTAGTAACAAGTAGTCCTATATCAAGTTTGGTACTTCTTGTCAGGTCTTTCCTGAACTATGTTGCTTAATCTTGTTTTTTAGACATCAAGGCTTTTATAGATGTGGAATCTACTAGGCTTCAACCAAAGCTGACATTGGTGTTTTGTACCATGTTTTGTGATTAAATATATCTTCAGATATCAAACTTCCTCTTTGCTCAGCAACACCAGAAATATTTATTTTCTTAAATTCCCTGTTTTTGTGGATTTAGGGGTTTTTAAATGTAATCGGGCAAAGCTCAGAGCAGAACCTGTCTGCAGCAGCTTTTTGTTGTGCATTTTACAAAGAAAAAGATTCCGGGAAAAATATCAATATATTTAAAATAATATCAAGCAGCATCTTCCTTCCCTCCTTCCCTCCCTCCCTCCCTCCCTTCCTTCCTTCCTTCCTTCTTTCCTTCCTTCCTTCCTTCCTTCCTTCCTTCCTTCCTTCCTTCCTTCCCTCCCTCCCTTACCTCCCTTTCTTCTCTCCAAAATCTCATAAAAGGACAATTCTGCATGCACTCTGTCAAGGACAGCCAACATGAATGATCCTTCCTTGTTAGATTCTGCGCTTGAGAAGGACTCAGTTCTAGCTCAGGTCAGATTTGGCAGCTGTTTTTTCAGTACTGGAAACTCAAAAAGTCCTCAAGAGACCTGCAGAGTGAAGGCAGACTTGCATGCCTAGGGCAGGCCAGGTGAAGTAGAGGTCACAACTCACACCAGGTTAATCGCTTTCGGCTCCCGGGACCTTCCTGTGGACAGTAACCACCAGTGGAAGTTCTTGGCCAGTTTTCAAATATTGGTCCTAAGATGATCGTGATTACTGAGTCTATTGGCATGAGTCTTGTGTGCACACATATTTGCTTAAAAGTACTTTTTTGGTATGTAAATAAAAACTATCGAGATGTATTGTTTTGAAAGTAAACTGTGTACAAGAAGAAAAGGGAAACTCCAGTAACTGAAACAGAAAACAGCACAGAACTTGTTCTGAATGCTTGTTTCACCACTTCAGCCTTTTAAGGATTTAAAACTTTATGGGGCTTTTCAGGACAAGACAAGGACATAAATCTTTGCTACCCTTTCTAAACAGGATGTTGCTTCTCATTAGCTGAGGACAATAGGAACAAAGATTAAAAGTAAAGCCATTGTGAGGAGCCCTTTTTCTCCATATAAATGGGTTTGAACAGTTTTTCATTGGGGTAGACATGGCACTTTCATTTGTTTTTGCAATAAGTTAACAAACTGGATAGAAATATAGAACTAAACTAGTAGCTGTTGTCTGTTAATACCTGATATTAAGCCTGTTATTGCCTTGAACACTTAGAGCTGCCTACAACAAAGCATGGCCTGTAGATGTTCAGAACTGGGTAGAAATACAGCAGTTAAGAAGAATTTCCTACGTTCCTGAAACCTCAAATCTGCAAACAGCATTGATTTATGCTGAGATTGTTGCAGTAGTTCCTGCCCCAGCTGTCCATCCATATATGTCACCCTGCTGCTAAAGCAGCTCAGCTGCTTGTGGAAGCAGCTGCACTACCCACAGCACTATGGAGCTTTAAAGTAAATGGAAAACCATGTTCCTGTGCTGGCAGTGGCATCTGTGTTTTCTGTGGGGTGCATGGATGTCTTTAAGAGACTGATGGGAGCTATACCAGTCATCCTTACGCATAACTCAGACACTGGAGTTGGAAGTCATTAAAGGTCTTTGGGCCACTTCGCCTTTTAGAGACTTGTTTCCTCAGAAACTAGAGGCTTTCATTCCATGGAGAAGCAGTGAATCTTAAGTCTGTATGGCTTCATGAAAAAACTTCATGGGTACCTAGGTTAGACTGAAAATGTCTTGGATGGTGACTTATAGATATTGCTTTTGAAAACAGGGCTTAGATTCCCAAGTTTGCACTGCACATTGACAGATCATGGATTCAACTGTAATGTGTCAAATTAAACTGACTAAAAATTGGCTTTGAAATGTATTCTTAGCTTTAAAACAAAGGTCCAGATTATTTTTTCAGCTGTTTATCTTCTCTTATAGGTCTTAAAGAATCTCCACATTTTACTGTTTTCTTTAAGGAAAAGACATTTTTGAGAATATTTGTAAACTCTCTGTGCAGCAGGAGACAGTGGTTCTTTCTTAAAAAAAATAATATTTTTTATCAATTGGGTAGATTTCAGCTTTTGACCAATGAGAAGTATGTAGATCTGCCAAAGAAAATTTTGCTCTCAGCAACATAATAACGTCTCAGTGAAACAATACTATAAAAAAATACTTAGAACTTCAGAACCCATAGTAAATGCTGAGGTTTTTTTGTACTGTCATGCATAGAGTTAGCTGTACCGTGTTAAAGCCTCTATCAAAATAGCAGGCATCTAAGAACAACAGATGTCAGACTTCTTTACTACTATTGTTTATCAAAAAACTGAGCTGAGATTTAGAAACCATTCCCTGAAAGGAATGGTGGAATTGGACTAAATATTCTTTCCCTTCTGGTTTCAACATTAGCCCCTACGTTGTTATTACATATGTTGCTCATTATTTCTTTCTTCACAAATCCTTTCAGAAGCTTTAGATTATTTTACTTACATATATGATTTCATGGAATCATCTCCAAATGGGTGCTACAGACTTAAAAGTCTCAGACCAGTTTTGAAAAAGACCATGACTACACGGCAGACTACGTGGCTACATGGCTCTGGGCACTCTCAGAGAAATATTTCCAAGAGTTTCTAAATCATTTTGACATTTTAAAATGTTTGAACATATAAGAAGAAAGCAATATTTGACTCACCTAAGAAAAAAAGGAAAAAAAATAGAGAACAAGCAAGTGTGAGAACTAAAGACACTAAAAATAGGGTCAGAGGAGTACTGGGGCAGAAGTTTGAAAAGTTACTGCCCTGAACTGTAATCTCTCTTCCTCTGCTGAGAGTTACTGCATTTAGTGTCCACTCAGGAAAAAAAAAGAATGCATATCTCAGCCAATTTAATACAAAATCTGGTGTCTTATTTTAAAAAGCCTGTAAAAAATAGTTTTTACTGCTATGCCAGATTTTGTTTCAAAGTAACTCAGGGTGTGACTTGAATTTCCTGCTGATGGGGGCATGATAGGATGGCAAAGAAGGAGTGAGGACTGCAAGCTGTGCTGAAGAGGTGGGGAACATTGGCTGGTGTGGTCACCTCCTGAAGACCCAATCAAGGCTTGCCACATTATGCCAGGGTTTATCTCAAGCCATGCTCTGACAATCTCAGCAGTCTCTTGATAAAGCTGACGGTAGGGATCTCTCACCTTTATTTTTGCTGTCTGGCAAGCTTTGTTAACCATGTTGCAGGGTTTCTGTTGTCGGATGGATGAGTACATTCTCAGAAATTTACCCTGGTTACTGAATTTAGAAAAGATGAGTAATAGTGCACCTCCAGCAAAGTCAGTTTTAGGGTTCATTGGAGATCCATGCACAAGCACTAGTGAATATGGTGTTGTCTTCTGGCATTAAACATGCATCAGAGGAAGTTTAAAGAGGTCAATATTATGAAAATTGTGTCTCTAGGCCTTCTCCTCACTGAACCACCCTGGGGTAAACGTATCAAGGGAGCTGGAAAGGCCATTCATTACTACTTTTCAGACAGTTTCCAAATTTTGGTATTGATGTCCACAGAGGGAATTTCCACTGTGTTTTGCTAACAGGAAGTTAAAAATATCTCCTCTCACCCCACAAAAATCCCTTTGATCTTTAAAAGGCAACATATCTGGTCAAAGCACAAGTGACTTCTCAGTTGGTGTAGGTTAGCAGTTCACAGAGGTCTTGTGCAGTTGTTTTGACCAGAGGCTGAGGTTAGGAGAGCACATGAGATGACAAGACTCACTATGATGGTATCACTTTCCTTCTTCCACATGGGATAGTGCCTGGGAGTGCCATGGATCTTACATCTCTTGATAACTGTTCAGCTCATGTCTAGAGCAGCAGTAATCACCTTATGCAGCTGCAGGTAATGCTGAGTTTTTGGCCAATCATCACATGCTACTGGTCTTTTTCAATCATCACTGTGCTACACAGCTCTGCCAAGGTTTACAGCAGCATTGAAGAAGGTGATTAATAACATACATCGGCAATCCCTTATAAAGACAAGAACCAGCTATAACCTTCACCCAGAATTTAAGAGGAAAGTTCTAACCTTCTTCTAAGTTGGAAACTAGTCAATAAAATAAATTCTTAAGAATTTTACTCCTTCCCTTCTTAATTCCCCTGTCTAGATTGCTGAAAGATAGCTTAATAATTTACTGCCTACCCACTCATTACTCTTTTTCTTTTTGCTGACGCTCAGTAGTGAAGTATTTATGATCCAGACTCTCCTTCCCCCAACGTCCCTGTTAATTTTTACATAACTTAAAGCTACTAAACTTTCCTCATCATGTCTTCCAGCTGGCAAGAGCAGTCGAGCCTGTAGGGCTGATTTCTTGGCAAAACTTGCTACCCTTGAACCAACTATTCTTTTGCATGATCTGCAAGGTTCAGTTTTCAGAAAACACAGTGAATTCATTTAGGTCAGCTTTATCAGTTATAGACTTATGTTTGAGGTGTCACAGCAGTGTGAAGATACAGACTAAGCCTCACTAGGAGAAAGACGAGCATATGAAGGATAAACCTACTTGTCATGAATGCACTGGAGAACTTAGCTTATCTCATGAACAAAGAGACATTGATTATCAACCCTGAAAAGATTGCAGTTCATTTCAGTTGAACAGCACCAAGGATATTTTTTCTCCACCGAAGTTTCAGGAAAAATGTGTTATGCCAGTGCTCCTACGGAAGCTATGAAAAGGAAAATGGTCCCAAACTTCTGGTAGAGCTCGTTTTCCATTTTTAAGCAGTTTTATCCCACTTTGTTTACAGAAAATGTATAGGATAAGTATTATGTTAAATCCATTCACTGTCAATAGTTGCCCATCACATGACACATTTTACAAATTGGATCAGATAAGATATAAATGACTGCAAAACATCATTATATGCACGACTGCTCACCTAAGTGACAGAGAACTGTGTCTGTTTCGTGATTGATTGACAAACTTTGTGTATATGACAATGACAAATAATCAGTAGTGAATAACGTCAACTTGTTTGCTCATAAGCCCCCTCCTGGACACTTTATAAGTAAAGATTAATGAAAAACAGAAATGACTGTGTGGTGTCATGAGATTAATTTTACAAATGTATTTTTAAGTGCAATTGTAGAGATTCAGAAATACCCAGTGAAGAAGACAACAGACTGTTTTGTGAGCAAAGCTGTTGTAATCACTGTTCCCCCTCTAGCTTCCTTCATTACTTCAAGGAACTTTTTAACCTCTTTTTGGATCAAAAATACCCTTTAATTTCAGTGGATTCATGATTCTTCTGCACCTTCTACATCAGTGTCATCCCCAATGAATAAAATAGTAATAATATCAGTTGCCAACCCATCAGGAAGTCTGGGAGGCAAAATGGTTTAAACAATTGAAAAGTTGTTTTATATGCCATGTAATATCTACCTTAGATTATTCAACAAACTGTACTCAGTACAAAAAAAAAGAAGAATCTTCCTGGAGCTTTTGATTACCTGAAAGTAAGTTTAACCAAAAAAACACCCTAAGGATAGTTCAAACAGATGTTTTGGCCTCATTTGACGTTGAGCAACCACTTTTACTCTGAAATGTGTATGAGTTTCTTCAGTCAAGGGTAAGATCCTTTTCTTCTCATGCTTACTGAACAGCCAGAGCATCCTCACATATGAACATGAAACTGCTGCCATAGTGCAGCTATGTATACTGTCTTATTTTCCAACAATCATCTGTAAATTCAATGCTCCAATAAGTGAGTGAGTACAGCTCCAAGTTCTGGTCTTAAATATGAGAGATCCATGGTCTTTGAAACCCACATAGCTTTGTCAGCTTCTCCTCTGTCCTCCTCCACTGTCCATTTCTGCTGCTGGACTTCTGGAAACCTAAACTGAGATGAATGTCACTAATAAACAGTTACTTGATAGTGTCTGTGTGACATCTGCCTGCATGAAAAAAAGTAAAACTCTGAGGGCTGTGTGGCTAGGAGGAAATTGTGTTAATGAAGTGTACACAGTACGGTTTGCATTACTCCTAAGCTTCATGAGTGTTACCTGTATTTGAGGATGCCATGGTTCAGTTCTTTGAAGGAAGAAAGCAAGCACCACTCAAGCCAAAAGCTGTAGTTTTGCATTTGTTGACTGGGCAGCTCTAGCAGGACAGCTTTGTCTCCTGGACATTTTATTGTCACAGAATGTTCTTTTTCCTCATCTCTTTCACTTGCCTGCTCTGCCTCCTGTGTTCCCTCAGCCCGGTTTATTTGATTTATTGCAAAGTCACTGGGGAAGCTCAAGTTACGTCTTTGAAGTAAGCAGTGACTTCAGGGTCCTTGGCATGCACACATTTCCCCTGTCTAAGCCACATCAGGCGTTGCCCATTCTCTGAGAGGCCCTTCTTCTGAGTAAGGAAATGGGCTTTGCAGCTCTTGATCTTTATGAATGAACTGTGGGCCATACATCAGGCTTTGGGCTTTCACCTATGCGATTTTTTATATTTTCTGGTGCAAAGCATACATAGCTGTGTTAGTTTACCCTGAGATTTGTAAATTATCAGTGAGAAAAGTAAAAAAGAAAAAACAACCCAGAGCTACCAATAGCTGAATTTTATTAATCTACATAAAGTCATCTAATAAATATCCTAAGCAATAATAAAAATAATTGTACTGTCCAACACAGTGAATAAGATCCTGGCACATTTATTTTCAAATTTGTGAGTGTGACTTTCCAATAAAATAGTTTTCTTAATCAGCTTCCATGTGAGTGGTTCATTGGATTGTGCTGTCAAAAAAACAAAAGAAAGAAGTGCAACCCTAGCAAAGTAACAAAACATCAGAGTGATGATACAAGATATATATACAAGACTGGACAGCAAGCATAGAATTACCATCATAACACCTTTTCCTATGGCAAAATGTTTGTTTAGGGGTTGGGGGTTTTGAGGTTGGGTTTTTTAAAAATTTTATTTCTCTATTTACAAGCACAAGCAAACCTTTCAACAATGGTGGTCAGGTCTCGATACTTAAGTCACATGTAAGATTGTTTTGTTGCTGCTTCAGGTCCTATGTGTAGATATTTTTTCTTATCCACACAAATATGTCAAGTTATATTTACAAATATTAATTCTACCTTATTCTGAAAATAGGTGTTGTAACATGTTTTTATTTGTTTGTTTCTAGGAGTTTGAGATAGGTGTACTTGCTTCAATAACCTTTACAACTCACTGGAACTGAACCTGCTCTTGAAACCTCAGAAAACTTAATCTAGAATTTTCAGCTCTTTGTTATAGGAACTAATATGTTTTAAATGACAAAAATTATCTTTTCTAATGCTCTTCACAAAAGTGGAAGTTCAATTAGTGCCACTTTGTTGCAGTTAGTCCATGTATCATGTAATACACAAAGTAGCTCTGGGTTTAGTTTCTAAATGTCTTCCAAGCTGGGTCAAAGTCTCTTCTGAGGAGAGGTAGAAACAGTAGAAGTTCATCAGGTTGCAAGAAACCTAGTCTGTTTTCCAAATATAAATCCTTATTTTTAGTGTAATTTCATTTAATAACTTATGTTCCATAAATTGGCAGTGATATACTACTAACTGGCATGCCTCTCTATGGTTTTGGATGTAAAAACTTTAAGCTTTTGTCCATTTAAAAATATGAAAATATTTAGAAAATACTTAAAAGCTTGTAAGTTAAACTTCACCACTTCTGGCCAAGTCCTCAATGCTTTCTTGGGTATTTGTTTCTTGCCGTTAACAAACTGGATAAAGAACGCCAGAAATAGCAACATCTGACAAGAACACTTGAAAGTGCAAAATCTGAAGGATGCTTTCCTGCTGTTCAAGGTGCTTGAACTTGACGTGAGGGCTTAGAAAATGGTGCTGAACTCAGAAGGCAGATTGTCCTCAGTCTCCACAACTGCGTATGGCAGGAACTAGCCCACTGTCTGTCATGTATGTTGTGAATCTGCTCTGTCAATGGGATACTTTGCCTAAAATGCTCACCTTTCTGTTTATTTGTATCTGTCAGGAAATACTTAGCAATTAGGAAGTTTGATGCAAGGAACTTAACAGAATGCTGCAGCAAGCAGTGCACAATGCCCCTTTTAGGTTGATGTTAGTTAAATAGCAATAAGCCTGTACAATAAAGTCTACATAGGTTTAGAAAAAAACAGGTTTTATTGACCCTCATGCCCATGGTGCTCTAGTGTGCAAAGCTATGGCTTTCAGAGAAAAGCAACTGGTGCCTCTGGGAATGAGTTTCTGAGACAGTAATGGTTAGTCACACTTCACTCATTTATTGAAACACAGCCCAGTTGTGTGTCTGCATGACCCATTCCAACCTAGTGCAGAAAACTATGAAATGGGCCATATAACTCCTCTGTTCAGCAGTTTAAACATCCTTGTTAATTTCTGTGTCTATGGAATCCCTTGCATATCCTCTGCTTTTTCCAGGATCTGCATAGATGCTGACAAATTATAGGTGGGTGCTAGCTAGTAAGCACTTGGTTTCCAGGATGTAATGAAGGCAAGAATAATGAAGACTGATGCAATAGCTTTCATATGTCTTAAAGATATGTTTAATCTTGGAATACAGTATTTTTTATTTTAAAGAAAAGTTATTGGTTTATTGTTAGTGTCTATCAAGATCTATGGTTGAAGTTATGTTGAAAGCCATTAAAGATGATCATGTGATATTATTTGGCCTTCAAAATCTGTGAATTTCAGAACTGTGGTTTTTGTCAAGTGATTCTAGAATTAAATTAATTATAATTATTTATAATTATCTTCTCAGGTGAAGAATATTTGGTCATGTGCAAACCCACGAGACAAAACTGTCTCCTAATGAGTCTGATCTGACTCTGCAATATCCCTCTCTCAGTGCCTTTCAGCCTTGCTATCCCAGGCAGAGAGAAGCAAATCCATGGGATTCTTTTACTACAACTGCCCAGATTGTATCCCTGTGCCAAAAGTCTTACAGGACAGAAGCTCTTTTAGTGGGGGAAAGCATGTGGTATTAATGAGATGTGCAGTAATGCATTTGCAGTTTCAAAGCTGTCCCAGAGGGAGGTGCTTCAAGGATTAATGGAAAGCAAAACACTGGTTATCTTTCTAATGTTTCATTTACACTACTTCTTATCAGGACTTACAAATATGAAAGTTATTTATGTCTCTAGGATGTGTGATATTTCATTCTGTGGAGTGGTCACACTTGTAACATTTGCCTGCTGAGGTAAAATATAAAGGCTAACAGGGACATGAAGACCTCTTATTTCAATGGTCAGGACTTCATTAGGATTGGGTCGTTTGACAAATAGTAAGAGGGAGTGTTCCTTTAGTTGGAAGTAAAGAAGTAGTTGGTTCATTTGGTTTAACTCTGCATTTCTTGAGTACTCCATACAGTTCCTTGAGTTAGATGGGTCAGCCAGAAAGAGAAAAAAAGCCCAACACGCAACTGAGCTACATCTAATTTTCCCAGTTATTTTTCACATGCAATCTCATATCCCCTGAAATACCAGCTAAAGAGGCTATCTCAAAGCACTCCCAAAGCCTTTATAAATCAGAAGAGGACTGTTTTCCTTCGAACCTTGATGTTGGCCTCAGACTTCACTCTAGGAGAAGAAAGTATACAAGAAGATTTGTTTGCAATTAAACATTTTTACAAAGACTTTTCAACTTGATTCTTTTGGATGTATCCTACTCCTAGATCAGGAATGTAGGATGCTCTAAATATTCACTCGTCTTCTTAAAACGGTATCCAAAGGAGAAATCTGTCAAAAATCAACATTTTCATGCAGATGGAAATAGTTTTATTCTATGAGAAGATGCAGAGGCCCAAGGGTATTCTCAGTAACAGGAAAATTATTTGCAGTCGGTCAGACAAGCTGTCTGACTCAGGTAATCTACAGTTCATCGGGTCATTTGGTTGAAACTGAAGTCCAAGATGAGACACTCTGATCAGATGAAATTAATTGTAATGACTATGTGTGTGTGTGCAAGGGTCTATGTGTGTTTATGTGGGAACCTGGGATTATTTGTTGTACTTAAGCTAAGGTGTCTGCAAAGTTTTTGGACAGCAGCAAAACAAACTCTAGAACAAAGCAGACATTTCATTCATCAATTTACTTTAAGAAAAAAAAAAAAAAAAAAGACAAACTATTTCAGGAAAGAAGGCACAGATGTTCTACATTAAAAACCAAGGGAATTGGGAGAAATATTCCTTTAGCAGATGGACCAGTATCAAAATACCTAGAAGATTGGTATCCAAATACCTATCAGTGAACAAAGTCACCAAATATCTCTCCTGAAAGAGGATGAGAGATGTGTTTAGCATTCTCAATAGTGGTCACCAGTGGCTATCCCAAGTGTTTTGACATTAGCAGAGCTGGGACAGGAAATACTTTCCTTGCCTTTGCTTGACTCTGGAAGTAAAAGAAGGATACATTTTCAATGATTGTTTATATTGTAGGTGTAAACTGCATTTCCCCAGTGGAAACCCAAGCTGTGCTGTGTTAGCTCAAGGTGGTACACAATCCCTGTTGAGAGATTTTCCCTCAAATAAGAATTAAAATCAAAGGGAGAGAAGGATCTTTGCACAGATTGCCGTCCTCTGACCAACTCTCATAATCTCTCTCAGATTAACCGGTGTCCAAACCTACTTTGTACAGGTGGTGAGACAAAGAAAAGTATAAATCCAGTCTAAATATTGTACTAAACTGGGAAGAAAACGATCAATAGAGCCATCTTCCTCACCAAAACTAAATGACATAGCCTTCCCTCAGGATTGCCAAGCCTCAGACAAGGGCTGGTGCTGGGTTTTTTCCCTGCCTTGGTAGTAAACTGCACCACACTGCTGTGTGTGGGAGGAAGAGGTCAAGTCCTTAAGTTCCATCACTCGTGAGTTATTTTTCCCATCTCCTCTACCCAGACAGTCTACCTGAACTTCTGCCTACAAAAAGATTCAGCAAATCTGTAGTTAATACCTACATGTGCTTCTGATTATTTCCTCCTCCTCCCCCTTCTACTGCAAGCTGTGGCTTGTGTGCAGCTAAGAGAGCAGTCAGAGGAAGTAAAGGGCTGTTTTAGGGAGCTGCTGTTTTTCTCCAGTTGGCCCTGACTGTAACCAATGAACAATTCTTCTAAGTATATAACTTGCGTGCAACTTTACTGAGAATTCCTTCCTGGACAGGAGACCAGCAACATCAGGAGAAAAAAGTGTGGTCATAGCAACAGTGGCATCCCTTTAATCATCTCCTCCTGTCCTTTATTTACAGAGCCATGAGAGTTTAAGCCCCTGCATGCAGACCACTGGCATAGGCATCATTTGAGAGTTCAGCCCTAAGCTCAAGCATGTATCTTTCTCCCTCAAAGAACAGGGTTTTTCCTTCACTGCAGCATCAGGACACACCTCTTTCACCATATCTTCAAAAATTCTTTACTGTCTTCAGAGTTTTGCTTTATTTTCTCACATATATCTGTGAAGTTTCCACTTAACAGTTTGCCAGAAAGACCCTACTCTCCATTGCATGTGTGCATGAATCACTGCTGCCTAGGAAGGCCCACAAGACACTGAAGTCCTGACTAATTGTCATGGTTTGGCATGGGGTCATTTCTACTAATGGGGAAGGGGCTGTAAAAATGGCTCCTGTAAGAAGTTGCTCGAAACTCTCCACAGCTCTGAGCCAGACCCGTTATGGGGCTGAGCCAATTAGATCACCTTTTAAGAAGAAGCTGGAAAAGGAGGTCTCTTCCTGCTTCTTTTTTCTTCTGTCTTTCTTCTGTCTCTTGCTTCTTTTCCAGCTGATGGTGGTGCAAGTTGGGAGAGAGAGATAAGTGACCATACAGACTCCAAGGTCAGTGAGGGAAGAGAGGAGGAGGTGTGCTGGAGCAGAGATTCCCCTGTATTCTATGGAGAGAACTGGTGAAGCTGAGATTTGTTTGCCTTCACTGAAGACCCCACATCAGGAGCAGTGATTATGCCCAGAGGAGGCTGTGTCCCATGTGAGAGACCCAATATTCACAGAAGCTGTAACTGTTAGGAAGAACCCATGCCAAAGAAGTTCATTAAAATTGTGTCCAGAAAAGGCAGTGAGGGACTCTGTAGTGGCAGAAGCCACAGCTGCTGGGAACAACCCACAGCAGAGAAGTTTGTTAAGGACTGTGTCCCGGGGGAGGGACTCTGTATCAGAGCTGGGGAAGAATGCAAGGAGTTGTTGTCCTCTGAGAAGACAGAAGCAGCAGAGCCCTTCTGTGAGAGACTGACCACATTCCCTATTCCCTGCTCCCCTGAGCCATTGAGGGCAGAGGAGGTAGAGATATCAAAAGCAGTGAGCTGGGCCCGGGAAGAAAGGAGGGATGGGGGAGGGAGATCTTAAAGTGCTGGTTGGAATTTTCTCATAATTCTACTCTCTTTTTGCATTTTGTTCTTTTCTGTTTCTTGGAAATATTAGAATAAACTTTTCTTACTTTCCTCTCTTAAGTGGAGCAGTGGTGTCTGTTTTGCCTGGAACTGAGAAAGGCCAATGTCACTCCAGTCTTCAAAAAGGGCAAGAAGGACAACCCAGAAAACTACAGACTGGTCAGCCTCACCTCCCTGGAAAGGTGATGGAACAACTCATCCTGAATGTTATCACTGAACACAGGAAGGATAAGATGGTTATCAGGGGGACTCAACGTGGCTTCACCAAGGGGAAATCCTGTTTGACCAACCTGATAGCCTTCTGTGAGTGCATAACCAGCTGGCTAGATGAGAGCAGCAGATGTTATCTACCTTGACTTCAGCAAGGCTTTTGACACTGTCTCCCATAACATCCTCATCAGAAAGCTGAGGCACTGTGGCTTGGATGAGTGGACAGTGAGGTGAATCGAGAGCTGGCTGAATGACAGAGCCCAGAGGGTGGTGATCAATGGCACAGAATCGAGTTGGACACCTGTGGCCAGTGGAGTTGCACAGGGATGGGTTCTGGGGCCAGTCTTGTTCAACATCTTCATTAATGACCTGGATAAGAGGACAGAGTGTACCCTCAGCAAGTTCGCTGGTGACACCAAAGTGGGAGGACTGGCTGATTCCCCAGAAGGCTGTGCTGCCATTCAGCAAGACCTCAACCAGCTTGAGAGTTGGGCAGAGAGGAACCTCCTGAGGTTCAATAAGGACAAGTGCAGAGTCCTGTACCTGGGCAGGAACAACCCCATGCACCAGTACAGGCTGGGGGTCAAACTGATGAAGAGCAGCTCTGCAGAGAGAGACCTGGGAGTCCAGATTGATAATAAACTAACCATGAGCCAGTAATGTGCCCTCGTGGCCAAGAAGGTTCTTCTCCCCCTCTACTCTGTCCTGGTGAGGCCTCATCTGGAGTCCTGTGTCCAGTTCTGGGCTCCTCAGCTCAAGAGGGACAGAGAACTTGTGGAGAGAGTCCAGCACAGGGCCACCAAGATGATCAAGGGTATAGAACATCTCTCATACAAAGAAAGGCTGTGGGAACTGGGGCTGTTTAATCTGGAGAAGAGGAGATTGAGGGGAGATCTTATTAACATTTATAAATATCTAAATGGTGGGTATCAGGAGGTTGGGACATCCCTCTTTTCTATAGTAGATAGTAACAGGACAAGGGGTAATGGGATGAAGCTGGAACACAAAAAGTTCCGCTTAAATATAAGAAAAAGCTATTTCACTGTTCAGGTGAGGGAGCCCTGGCACAGGCTGCCCAGAGGGGTTGTGGAGTCTCCTTCCTTGGAGGTCTTCAAGACCCGCCTGGACATGTTCCTATGTGACCTGATCTAGGTGAACCTGCTTCTGCAAGGGGTTGGACTAGATGATCTCTAAAGGTCCCTTCCAACCCCTACCATTCTATGATTCCATTATTCTAACTGTAATTGGAAGTGAGCCCTCCCTGCCCTTGTCTCAATCCACAAGGTCCTTGGTTATCTTCTTTCCTCCCATCTCGCTGAGGCTTCTGACGTCCTAACAAGGATGGAGGTGCATAAGGGGCACCAAGCGAGGGACTATTGTGGTGCTTCGTTGCTGGCTAGGCAAAACCATGACACTAATGAAAAGCTACATTTAAAGGCAGAAGTTGTACAGTACTGATGCATAGGGTTTGTGTTTGATATTTAGGAAGAATTTTCTTCTCCCAAGGAAGGGAAAAAGCAGTTGTGAGAATGCGGCAAGATTTGTCAAGAAAGCCAGACTGATGAGAAATTGTTTTATGCTTAAAACAAGGCTTTTGAGAGCTTGAACAACTGGTGTTGGTGGTGTATTTGTGTGCCCTGAATAATAAACTGCAAAACTGACAAAAAAACAGGTTAAAGGTCACAAAAGCCAAAACACCAGTTTTGGGCATTTTCAGTCCCCCCTTTTTGTTATATTAGGACCTTGAGCCTGTGTTCAGGCAAATTAGTATTTGGTCCTCACGTTCCAAGACCAGGGTCCAGGAAACATCCCTCATGTAGTCCCACCTAGTGAGATGGGATTGCTTGGAGTAGCACATCTGCTTCCAGATGGATGGACATTTTTCCCGTGTTGAAAAGCACTTATTTGTATTGTAGCAGCACTTTAGTGTATTATAGAAACACTTGGAATCCCAGCCAACATAAGATCTTCACTGCATTGTTCTCATGGTTGGAAAGAGACTACCCTGTGGTATTTAAAGGCTGCATAAAACCAAGACAAAATGAATTGGTCAGAGATCAGTAAACTCTTCTCATAATGATATAATGATAGCAATGGTTTCACCTAATGTTTTGAGCAGAATTTTAAGGAATTATATCAACAAAGATTCCTAATGCACAGTATTCTCTGAATAGTATCATCCACCAACCCCACAAGCTGACTGAAAATATCTGACAGTTGTCCTTGAGAGAAAACAGCTTTGAGTAAAATGGAATGCTTGCTACAAGCAATGTGTATCCTAGGGGAGCTTATGGCCTGTTTGTCAGGAAGAGATGGTGAAAACAGGAGTGATATAGGAACGGCCATATCTTCCTCCAGTGCCTTTTCCCTCTGCTTGAGCCTGGCCATGAGCTGGAGTAGAGCTTCCAGACAGCCTCACAAAGGGCCAGCTGCAGCATGTCCCCATCTGCTGCTGATTACTGCACAAGATGTGCCAGCCTCATGTTGTCAGTGGCCAGCACCCTGGTGCTGCTTCTGCTCAACAATCATTTTGGCTGATCTCCAAAGCTGGCTGGCATCCAGCCTCCAAGAGGGCTGAGAGGAGTATTTCCTCTTTGAAGATACTGTAGGTCTGATGTTGAATCCTTGAGAATAGCACTGGAAAACTTGACGGGGAGTCACTACCCAGCAGAAGATCCCAGAGCTTTTGACATTGTCAGACTATGTCTCAAGATAAAAGATGATTTGGCCCTGGTATCTGAAGTCTACCTCTAGCTTGGCAATGTCTTTTAAAGGACCCACATACATCTAGTGGAAACCATTTAACATCAGATGGAGTTATTTGGCAGCAAGGAAGAGAAGGAAGAGGAAAAGGAATATTTTCAGCTTTGGAAAAATTATCTCTAATTACCTGTTTTAAGACAAGTGATCAAGGATAGGTAACGTTAATATGGAGGAAAAAAGTCTTAGGCAGTTGCTTAAGCAGTTGTGTTTACTTGATGGGGACTGACAGCCATTCAAACTTTGAGAAAATGTGTAGTGGTGGATGATTCTGTTATCAGTTGAGTGAGAACCTGGAGCATGACTGATAACAGACTCTAATTTAAAACACAGAGCATCTTGTCTGGGACATTGACCTGTCTGTGTTTCTCAGTCCCCTTTTCATAGTTGAGGAATTGCAAAAAATAACTGGCTTTGCATGAATTAACTGGAAGTTGCCAGGAGCCAGATACGAGCAGATTACATTGATATGCTCCTTGAATCCCTGGCTCCTCATAGTAACCACACTAGCACTTGTCAGCAGCACAGTTCTGAGGTTCTCCGTAGCTCCACAGAGCAGAGAGAAAATTAATACTGGATAGGTCAGGTTACAACAACAAATGAACATTCAAATTCTGTTAAATAGAAGAAGCCAAATCATTAAGAAAGGCAGGCTGCTGTGTTTAGTCTGAAGATGATACAGATCGTAAGTGCAGCATCTCCTCTGTTAAACACTGCCTTAATTTATATTTCAGCTAAAATTCCCTTTTTTTTCAATAGTATGTACTATAGTTTGGTGTGTTACTATTGGCAGACATCTGTCAAGTTTAAATAGAAAAGCCTCCTGTCATCATAATTACTAGAGTTGCCACAATTAACTGTTTATTGTTTATTGTAAAGCAAGATGGAGACGTCTGAAATGTAAATTTTCAGCAGCCATTGAGTCCCTGGAGCTTGGAAGAATTTTATACTTTCTCCTATGTCAGCACAGAACTTCCAAGTAAGAGCAATTTCAAAGCCTTAAGCACCATAAGAGAAAGCCTAGTTGGCAAAGTGGCATACTTTGTGTGGCATGATCTCCAGCAACTCATGTTGACTCCATTTTTAATATTTGTATTTCCAACCATCACTAACTTGTATCAAGTTTTAACCTTCCGTTAAAACACCATGAGGCGGTGTGAAGTAACTGACTCATAAGCACTGGAGTTAATCTCCAGTAGCGTCTCTTTCTGGTGATTTTTGTTTTGCACATTTTGACTCTGCGTAAATCCTATCAGAACTACTGTGCAGCTCAGGCTGTATGAAATACTAACACCTACATGGAAGACAATTATATTGCAGGGAAGCCTAAATCTAGGCATAAGCCTTGTTAGATACATGAGACTTCAGGTGCTAAAGAACCTTTGACAAGTACAACATGACCCCTACGTAGATTTTCTGGACATGTGAATGACCAGAACAACTGTTTGCTGATGACTGCACTCTGTTGGACAAGTGGAGTGAAGGTGGCAAACTGTGTTGCTCCTTTCCCTTTTAAAGTGGACATGAGTAGAGCCTTTTTGCTTCTACATGCTGCTGCTTCTCATCAAACCTGCAGGAATGAAGAGACGCCTTCTATTAATTCAGCTGAGAATGGCTGACAGGCTTCAAAGCTGCTGGAGGAAAGAAATGGTCATCTAACTCCTCCTATCATGCGCAGGAGAAGTGTATGATTGCATACACTCAAACAACAAACAAACAGGATACTGGTTGTTGACAATGTCTTTTTCTTGTGCCAGGGCTGAAATGCTGGAAGATGGAACTTGGGTTACCTCTGCCAGTGAGACCTGTACACTATTGTTGCTCCCTGCTTTTTAATACATATTAAGTGTATGAAGGGAAATATTTCTTACAATATTTAATAGCACAACACTTAGCTCTTGGCCTCCATTATTCACTCCTGACATTGTGTCTTTAGGCAGCAGAAAGAATTGAGGAGACAGTGTAACAAAGGTTCCTCGAGGTTTCAGATTTTGAAACAAATTCACTTTGACCGTCTCCAGCTCCCCACTGTATTAGTAAATATTTTAAGCCCAGACTTGTCAAAGGACTTAGGAACAAGAATAAAGCAAAGGATATGTTCACTTCCTAGTAGCCTCAGTGTTTTTTGAACCCAACATGTTTACCATTAACTATAGGCATGAACAAGGGGCTTTAGAACTTGTTCCAAAGCCTGGCAGAGTCAACAGAAAGACTTACGTTGACGTCCTTGGTTTCAAACCAGACCCTTAAAGAGCCAGGCTTGCTACTTCAGTGTGGAAATTTATCAGAAGGAGACTACAAACTGCATAATGAGGAAATTGCAAGTGTCAAACAAATATTTTAGCATGAGCAATTTGCTTGGGTCTAATCAGGGGTATGTGAAACAATGACCATGGTGGACCAGATCCTCATCTGTTTTTTATCAGACTCCATGAACTTGGGAGGACCTATTTGTAACCAGGATAGCCAAAGAACTACTCTATTATGTGTAATATTTCTGCTAGAATTATTTGTACTCCTGAGACTCCTTAACTGAGCAATCAGTGGAAAAGAATGTCCTTTTGTATGTCAATATAGACTACTATCCACAGCTAATCTGTCCCCAGTTCACAGCTCAGGACACTAGAACAATCAAACTCTCTGAGGTTCCCTGGAGAACCGGGGGTTTGCATGAGGGTAATAATTTATAAAGCACTTATCTATTTTTTGCTGTCCTCACAATCCTCGAGAGATGGAGCTAGACCAGAGCCTAGCAGTTCTGGATCTCCAGTCTTTATACTCTGCAAATCAATAAATAGATTATGCTTTCCTATAGAGACAATCCACTAGAGTGCAGCCTTTATCCACAACTAAAGAACGGAAACAATCAGGACCTATTCCTGCACCTCTGTTACATGTAGAGGAACCAATAACTAGAGGAGAGGAGAGGAGAGGAGAGGAGAGGAGAGGAGAGGAGAGGAGAGGAGAGGAGAGGAGAGGAGAGGAGAGGAGAGGAGAGGAGAGGAGAGGAGAGGAGAGGAGAGGAGAGGAGAGGAGAGAGGATGGAGGTGCAGCATACATCTAGCCAGTTGTGAGGCTGTGCACATGGCTGCATACCAGAGAAACAAATCCCGGATTCAACCCGTAGATCAACATCACTCTTCCACAGTGTCTCCTCTGACTCAGTCATCTTACTGTATTTTGTACAACTGGGAGTAGGTTTTGCAAAGGCTACATCTCCGAGTCTAGCTTGTTCATAATTCCCCTTCTCTCGTTCACCTTGCCACATCTCATGTGAGAAAGACTGTTAGCTATAGGTATTGAAAGTCTGGATTACTACAAAGCCTTTTGAATACCTTTTTTCCTGAAGCATCTTTGAGAAATGCAGTTTTGCCAAAACTCTTTGTTTCATGAAAACATTACAACATTCCTTTTTTTCCCAATTTAGAAAAAGGCAACATAACCTCTCATTTCTCTTTACAAAGAGAGGGAAAAAAAATCTGATTTTCATCTTCATGTTTTCCTTCCCTCTTTTTAATACATCCTTCTCAGAAACTGAGGAAAAAGCATTGAAAACCAGGAAGGAGAGGAATGGAGGTCAACAAAGAAAACCTCCTCCTTTCTTCTTTTGCTTTCCCATCTTGCCTATTTTCTTCTGACTTCCATCTTCTCGTGGGAAAAGTGGTACAGTCTCCTACATGGTTTTAATTTGAATTAGCTTCAAAGAAGTGAGAGCAGCTTCAAAGAAGTGAGAGCAGGGCTTTTCTCATCTCCCTGCCCAGATGTGCCAGACTGGGAAGTACAGCTGTACAGCCCCCTACCAACGCCCTTCACCCTAGCTGGTGCAGGGACCTGGGAATGCCAACACCTCCAGTGCTTCATGTACCCCCTAGGTACATCAGGATGTCACTTTCCTAAACTGGTCTTTGGGCCATGGTTTGTTTGCTGTGGCATTCCCACTCTTCCCCAACCAGGCAGAGGAAGGCTCCTGAACTAAGATCATCAGACTTTATGAAATCTCATCAGGCTTGCATACAGGGGTAGCCTGCTTCTGCTCCAGCTGTCTTTGAGAAAAGGATAAGCAGTTTTGGATTTTATGCCCATAAGACTGGACTTGCAGGTCTGCTAATCTCTTGCGTCTGCAAATTAATGACCCCAGAAATAATATGATGTTCTGTAGAGCAAAATATCATGTTTCACCTACAATAGTTTCCTGCCATGGTAAAGTTCAAAGTGACAAAGCAGTCTGATTTAAGTCCCCCAGCTCATGGCATTGAAGTCTCATTTTTCACATGATGATGAATCAAGTATAAACAACCTTGGACTAAGTACTTGAACGGGGCACAGTGACATAACAAAGCTACCTTTATGATTAAAGCAACGGATAAGAGATTATCATTATGAGCAGCTTATGAGCCTGCTTTATAATTACAAAGCAATTTTATTTGATAGCTATTTATGAGAGCATTAAAGACATTGGGAAAAAAAAAGGATCATCAGACATAATTTGGAAAGAAGTCAGTGACATCAAATTGTAGCCCCAAAAAGAGAGTTTGTGAGAAGCTTATATCTACCAGTTTGTGGATTTCTCTCCTTAATTTTTATCTTCAGAATGCACTCATGTATTGACCATCAGTCAACTTCTTGAATTTTCTGTATTTTCCTTTATTTCTTTACATCCCAAGTGCTTGCAGACCCTCCGGGATCTGCAAGTCTCCTACAAGCTCTGGATTCAAGAGGCCACGTAGGTTGGGAAGGTGTTACTTTTCAAGAGCAAGACATGTGCTTGTAGACAGGGGGGTTAATAAATTACTCTATCTTATTAGTATCATTAATTTCTCAACTGCTTTTGCCCTGCAACACTTCAGTGAATGCAGATGGTACTAATTACACATCAGCCCACTGACCTGTGTGATTTTGAAGCTCAGTGGATAGTGGCACTTAGACATATAGCAGGCCAATTTGTGAGTGTGGAGCTGGCAGCTACATGTGAAGTGTTACCATTTGGCAGTCTTCTCATGGAAACCTCATTATTAACGAGCATGAGTGCACATCTGTTGTGTTAGGAACCATTCTTGGAGCCCGCTGCTAATTTCACACCTTGAGTCTTTGAAAAGATCAAGGTGGCATTCACGTTCTGTAAAGTGTAGTCTCCATTTGGTGGTGCCACTGCTCATTTCAGTCCTGGTAGACAGATTTAAATCATTTATTTTAAAAGTGACATTACTTTCCTTTTTGACAAAATTCCTTCCTCCCACTAACATTCACTGACCACACCTGCCTGTTTTATCTCAATTTCCTCCTATATTTCTGTCATCTGATTTTCAAGATGGTAGCTTTCTTTATATTTGATTGCCAGTCATTCTTTCTCCATGTCCTTCCACACAGTTACCAGAATTACACAGCTCTTCTTTTCAACAGTGATCTAAAATGAAAACCACAGTACTTCCTTTTGGACTAAGGACAGTGCTCAGTAACATTTTTTCCAAGGTCGAGCTTGGGCTTGACTTCTCTGTTCAAATCTTGCTTTGCAACCCTTTGATACAAGGCAGGGGAAAAAGCTTCTTCCCATGACAGAGAAGAATGGCACAGGACTGGTCTTTGCCAAAACTCAGTGATTTTCTAGCTGTCCCTGATATTTAAACTCCTAAGTACAACATCTGACTTAAAGCTTAGAAAAAACGACAATAAGACCATTTTTGCCTGCTGTTTCTAGAGACGATGGTAACCCATTGTCTGCAGTGTGTATAAGGATATGTATTTTTTTGTCTTTATTCTACATTTGGTCATGAGAAAAATATTGTAAAAGAATGAACTATGAAGACTACATGTCACACTATTTTTTCCCCTCAACAGAAACTACATTTAACCATTTGAAACATATTTTTACTGTATCCTCTAATAAAATTCCATATCATGTTCAGTAGCTGCTTCTCAAATTTGGGCTTCTAATGCCATTTTCTCTGTGTTTTTCCTGTGCAACATTTTACTGGGGTTTCAGGAAGGCCAGCAGTTTCATGTTTGCTTTGAAGACATGGTGGATAGATGGCTCTCCAAACCACACTAGCTGAGTGAGGGTGATCGAGTAGAGAGAGCACCAATGCCGAAGGATACACCAAGACACTTGCACGGATATTTGGTTGCAATATGGTCTGGACAGGGGCAAAGCATGTCTCTCCCTATCCCTCCTCACTGTCTGTCCTGACACAAGTGCTGAGGGGTCTGGTGGTGCCAGCCAAGCAGATGGATGTCTTTTTATTTTACTTGTTCAAATGGAGGACTTTTGTTCTGTGCTCCCTCCTGCAACTTAAGAGGGGCTGCTGAAAGAGAAGAGGGAGGCATAAATAGAAAGGCAAAATGGGCATTTGAAAAAGAAAATGCACACCAAAGAGGGAAAACCTGGAACTGTTTCAAAGCAAACCTCCTCCTAACTATGAGGAGCAGGCCTGTGAGTCTAAACATGCTCTGTAATTTGCTGTAGCTCATATCCTCTAATTTAACCACTAGGTGTTTTTGTACAGAAATGCAGAACTAAAAGCAGTTTAGAGCATATCAGGAAGTTAAACCGAGTGTTTCTTGGGACTCTTTGTCCATTTGAACCACGCTTAGCTGCCTGTTTGGGAATAAGAGTTTGGCAAGCAGCATAGCCAGGAAAGGGAAAATAAAATATTATTTTTAATTCAGAGCTCCTCAGACATTAGTGAGCTGTGCTGCAAGTGTTAATGTATTGCTGTTTCAGAGGCTGCCACCATAATGCAACAATGGAAATCCTTGAAAAGCCAGAAAAAAAGCCACTTTTTAATTTAGGAAGAATCACAGGATGTACCTGTAGAGGCAAAATGTGTGTTTATTGTATGATTTTAATTCATTGGCCTGTCTTTTTTTTTTTGTCTTTTATTACTCTTAAATGATAATTCATAGATATACTCATTGATTCTAGTATTTATACTGGCAGCGGCATCAAGAAACCAGTGAGGCTAAAGGCCTGATTATCCTACATCTCCTTCTGCATGCAGAAAAGAAACCACTATAGAGGTTTGTGCTGGGATGAGAGCCAAGGAGTCCGTTGGCCTGACACTGTTTTTTCAGGGCTTAGCAGCATTTTCAGTCAAAAAGGATGTCAGTCTTTTGCTGCTGTCAGGGATTATTTGTATAAAGCCCATTCCCTGGAGTCTCTTTCGTGGGCTAGATCTATGCTGTGCAAAATTCTGGATGAAGCACAGAGTAAAAATCAAGGTCAAGAGATAAAAATGGAAGAGACAAAAAGGCACAAATGGGTACAGAGAAAGAATGCAGTGGTCAGGATGGAGGTGTTTTTGGCACTTCTGATTTAACTCCTCGGTCCCTCCTCTCAGTGCCATTTCCCCAAGAGGTCAAACTTCTTCATCTAAGAAATCTCTTTTTCACCCACAGGTGTTGCTCGTGTCTTCCATGTGGAAATGAAGATTCTGAGCCTTTAAAAAAAGGTCATCCACACTAGTCTTCAGAGGTGTGAACTATCAAGCACTGTCAGCCTGCTAAATGTGATTCATTAGAGACCACACCTGGTTTAAAGAGATTACACCTGAATAACATACAAGATTTGAGTTGGCTTATTATTTGAAGGGACAGTTTGTTCAGGCACACTATAGAGGCTTTTCATATATTTGCACACAGAGGCAAGGGATTTTTAATTTATAATAGATGTAGAGTTTTGTTTTCTTGTAGTTAGAGCTATTCTGTCACTGATTTTATAATTTTGCTAGTGGTTGCAAGGGGAAAATGGTAAATGCTGCAGCTGTGAGAAGTTTCAAAGAACTTAAATACAAAGCTCGCTGAGGGGTTATCTGTTCACTATATCAGATCAGACATGAATGGATATATACTATATACTATGTAATATGTAATATATATAATATATAATATATACTGTAATATATATAATATATAATATATAATGTATAATGTATAATATATTATATATTATATATTATATATTATATATTATATATTATATATTATATATTATATATTATATATTATGTATCATATATCATGTATCATATATCATATAGTTGCTATATTAAACTGAATAACCTATGGTTTATAGACTGTATACATAGCACAGTTGATGAATTAGTCTATAGTCGAAATAACTGCTATGGTTACAGCACCCGTTAATGCCACAAGTACATCTGCAAATAATAAAGCAATTTATATAATGCCTGTAAAACCTTTCATTTCCTTAATGTCTGGACTAAACATAGTCATGAGTCACCTCAGATATTCATTGCACACCCAAACATGCAAGCTTCTGAAGAGAACAGGTGAACAGAAAGCTGGTGTAGTTCCCCAAGGAACACATTTCTGGCTCTCATGTCTAATTGTCAAAACCTCCTAACATCCTGAAAGGCAATTACCTACCATTGGGTATGGCCTGAAAACCTATGGTGACCTCCTGGCCATAAAAGACACTAATTCATGTTTAAGTGTATGGAGTCACTGTGTGGTCACTTCACTGGGCTTTTGATCAGGCTTGTGGGTGAAGTGGGGATTGCTACAACATGATGGATGATCTTGAGCTGCCACAGTAGGGACAAACTGGTCAGATAACGTAGTCAGGGACTTGGGGTCTGAGCATGTTTGTTAAAATATAAAATTTTAAGTACTTTCATGCCAGCAGCAGAGACTACATGTGACACTGTTAGCTTTGTTTCTGCCTATGTGAATGTGGAGACAGAAAAGGGAGAAAAGGATTTATGCCATGTTGAAGGCATAATCAGTACTAGTGTACACCAACAAACAGACATGAACAGCAGAATTACTGCTTTGTTTTTCATCTCCACACTTGTGAACAAGCCATCAGAAGATCTGTTTGCTGAAAATCTAATGAAAAGATAATATTGTCACAGTAACAAGCACACATCCCAGTCTAAACCTACACACCTGATGGGAAATAGAGCATGACATCTGCCACATGATACGCAAAATATAGACTGGGAGCTGCATGTCAGATGATCTGGATAAGTATGGCATCCACACCAATGCTTTCTCATTGACATTGACATCCTGAGACAGGATTTTGTAGAGAGCTCCACATCCCACACTCTGTTCTGCTTTATTGAGATTAGGGGACTTTATGTTCTGCTACAAAATCAAGTGTCCTAAATGATCATAAGTTTTCTAAATTTAAGTATCATCCTCAGTAGAAGAAATGATCTGATTTCCCTCCATGCTGGCTGAATTTCCTCTCTGATCTGTAGGCTTATGAAACAGGATGAAATGAGTCTGAACACGTTTTTTTAAATTTATAATAATAATTAGGAAATAATTAGTCCTGTCTGTTGGAGATAAGCTCATCTCTCTGTGTCTTGACATTCACTTCCGCCTCCTCTGTATCTGATATTTGCAGACATGTGCGTACACACTTGCTTCCCCAAAAACCTCATGCAACTAGCCTCTTTTTCCTCTCACATTTCACATCCCATGGGAAGAGGGATTCTAGCCAGTTTGCAGTAAGTTAGCATGTCAAGTAGCTGCTTGTTGCAATTATTCAAAGCAGACATACTGCAGCTCTATGCACAGTTCTTCAGTGAAACACCTCCAGCCAAGGCAAGGACAACCTAATAGTCAGTTCAGCCATCACAGTACTCTGACATTTAAGGTTATTTAGAATAACTCTGGCTACAACTAAGGCTTGGACGAGCACAAATGTTTGGTCTGGCAGTGGATAGAAAGGAACTATCAACCTCAACACTGCTGTCCTCCCAGAGAAGACAACCTCACTAGGGGTTGGTGAGGGGATAATTTTTGTCAGGTGTTAACAAAGTTAATCTGGATATACTCATGAGAAGGTTACAAAGGGGCTGGATTTAGGATCTACCCTTCTTTTTTTTTTTTTTTTTTTTGAGAAAAGCACGGTCCAATTCACAACATCGGTCAGAGTATTATCAAAGAGATATTATCACTGTGATATCAAAGCCAAGTTTTGGAGTCTTAGCTTTCCTCTGAGTCTGCTGGTTCAAATACTGAAAGCTGGGTCACACTGAGACTGTGTTATCAGTGTCCCATCCACCCACCCAGAGCTGCAAAGTTTGGTTCTCTACACATTTCAGTCCAGTAGCCTCTCTTCCTGATGAGCCCACAAGAAACTTTCCACTATTGGCACTTTCCCCACGTTTCCTGGGGTTGAAAGGGGACTTAATTTACATGGAGTTTCAAACTAAGCATGTCGACATCAAAGCAATGGAAATCAGATCCCAGTAAGTGGTTTATAAATGCAGCCTAAGTGTTTTGAATCAAAATAGTTCTTTCAGTAAAGGGGGGGGGGGGGGGGGTACGTCTCTTGTCCTTATCATTGCTAGTTTCTATCTCAAAAACACTGAAAAGTCACTGACATTGAATCCACACTGGGGATCATTAGAAAAAAGTTTCCATTCCTGAATGAAACTCTTACCGGTAAGTTTTTCCCCCTTTTTGGGGTTAGGGTTGTTTTGGTTTTTTTTTTGTTATATTAGTCAGAGAGAGTAGTAATCTAAACAATAAAAGTATGTATGGATTATCTCAGGGAAACATCCTGTGGGTTGTTTTGTACAACATCAGGGAAGGGAACCTCGTCTCATGCTTGCTTTTCTCATCCCAGA
Organism: Colius striatus; assembly: GCF_028858725.1. NCBI lineage: Eukaryota > Metazoa > Chordata > Aves > Coliiformes > Coliidae > Colius > Colius striatus. The sequence continues at coordinate 17,611,283 of NC_084790.1, read as the reverse complement.
TGGAAAAGACAAGGCTTGCTCTGCACAGTCTTTACAAACAGCCTTGGGACCATTTCAGCTGACTGAACAAAGAGCTTATGCAGAGGCATCCAGTGAGGACCAGATGTCTGAATCATAAAGTACTTAACTGAAATGACAAAGATATATGAGTTTGGTAGATGTTTCTTTTAGCAAATGTGCTTATATCTCCAAGCTGGCAATGACTACATTTCCCTTCAAATCCGGAAAAGCAACTTCATTTTGTAGTACTGGCACATGTATTGGCTGTATTGGATAGCGTATGTCAAACACAATGTTACAAAGGAGGAAGGAAAATCTAATGGCTTTTGAAATAAATCTTTTGAGTTACTGGGCATCTGAAACTTCTTGGAGTACCTGTGTATAAACATAGCACAGAAAAAGAGAAAGAAGGCTTGAATAAATATTTTGTACTTCAAAGCATCCAAACAGCTGAATGATTTAAAAGTCTTTATCCACATCTGACTTTTACAAATGCATCTTGGATATCTGATCAGCTGAAATAAAACCAACACTGCAGTAACACTCTGAGGTGTATAATGGAAGCGCTGTGCCTCAAAGCAATCTGTCTCCACCTACCTGCAATGGCTGTGTAGGTGCAGTGACACCATCCTGTCAACATGACCAGGAACAGAAGTGAAACATTTCCCAGAGGAAAAACTTAGACTCATAAACCGAGGTAAAGAACAAAGCACAAAGTTGAAGTGTTTCTGCCTCTGCCTTCCTTCAAAACTGATGAGCTGGGCATCAAGGTTTACTTGACAGATACAAACCTAACTGCAGAAGGTTGTGCTTGCAGCAGACCCGCCTAGATCCAACCTAGATAGAAGATGTCTGCTGGACATATGCAACAGTGTACTTCCTCCAGGGCTGCACAGAAACCTGAACTTCCGTTCCATGGAAAGATGTGGGACAGAAATAATCTTTATTATACAGTCTTACCCAGAATGGAAGCAGATTTTCCCATATGCTATGCTAACAGGAAAAGACTCTGCCACTGGGGGATGTTATTTTCATCTCAAGTGGAAAGATGAGATCTACTCTTCTCCACATTAATGAATGAGCCAGGGAAAGTTTTGTCTCTCTCTATCAAACAAGTCTTGGTAGAGACTTACAACAGAAAAACCTTAGTTCTGATATTAAATTTTCTATGTGTCTGCTCTCAAAACACTATACATTTGGTAAATTCTTTTCAGCTTCAGTTTCTTTTCAGAATGTCCAACAGGCCTTTTTCCTTGAACTTGATTTGCAAGAGAACCTCCAAACACAGAAGGATGAAAAAAAAAAAGTCATTGTTGAAATTCTTCCTTTGAGCAGTGTTGTTATAAAAAAATCACGTTTTTTAAATTGCTACAGGCAGTATCACAACCTTTCTACTGTGGTTAAAAACAGTTAGTAAACTGTACCTCGCTGGTGAAGTAAGTGAAACTATAAATATTCTGTAAATTGCTCTTCACAATGGGACATCTGTCTAAGCAAAAGCTGATGTTATTGTCCAGATAGTATAGGGAACTTTCTGGCACTGACCTTGGAGAAGAAATATTGCACAGCCCAAATCCAAACATCAGCAGGGTAAATGTAGTAAACACAAGTAAACCAGGGGTACTTTGCTTTCATTAGACTTTCTCCCTGACCTCTGGATGACAAGGGCATAGGAAAAGGAAGTAATTTTTCTTCTGTCTTGAGGGAAGGAACATTTGAAAGAGATTTCCTGTGACTGGACTACATCATCTCTCTGATGCCCAATCTGAAAATTTGGGAGACCACCTCTTCTTAGCATCCATTGTAAGTGTTCATTTGCTTTTTCCTCATGAAGTAACTCGTGTCAGGTTCAAAGCAGCTTTAAGTGAGAATTGTGTGTAGTTGGATGAGAACAGTCAAAATATTTCAGTGTTTCAGATAAGTTAAATGGCTTACTGGGCCAATTGTTCCAAAGCCAATCCAATCTTTCTCTTACCAGAGGCTGTAAAGGCCTCTTCATACAGTCCAATACCATACCCTTCTTCTAGCATTTGGTTGAAAACTTAAGAGGATGCCTTTTCTATCCTAAGTTTAAAAATACTTAACACATCAGTTCGTGTCACTTTAATTCGTCGTGTGTATCAAGAAACAACACTTCCTGTGTACTTCCAATCCTTTTGAGTGGTGGCCTGTTAAATTATGTCAAGGCCACATGTCAAATCCTTTGGCCTCAGAGTCACGAGTTCCCAGTGAACCATTAGCCAAGGCCAGAAAGCCAGATATTAGTGCTGGACCTCTCTGGACCTCTCTCGGTGGTCCTAAGGGAAATTTATGTTTCTACATTTCTTACCAGAAGGCCCTCCTGATGTGCAACAGAGTTTTCTTTTTGTTCTAGATGGATGAGTAGGACTCCTGAGATTTCTTTCTTTGCCTTTTCACTTTGTGCAAGCTCCTGTACTGTAAGGAGGCCACCACCAACAGTATCACAGTTTGCATAAACAGTTTACCTGCTTAATATAGGCATTATTATATTTTATCGAACCCTAGTTGCATGAAAAACAGGTCATTGACAGTAAAAGTGTGGGAGAACTTCTACGCTAGACAGTTGACCAAAACTACATTTCTAAACTCTTTTAGACTTGGGACTCTCTAATGTTATGATATTTACTCCAAGAGTGTGTTGAGAACCTGGTTAGCCATCTTTCTCCAAGAAACAGAAATGTGTGTAAGACAGATATTTACAGATGACACCCAACTATGGCTAGTATCAGCGTTAGGATTTGGGATCAGTGTTAGGGTTGCAGGAAGGTAAATTGATGAAGAAATAAAAGGTAATGTTTTCAGAGGGGTCCTAATTTTTGTTTTCTTCGTGCAAATTGGGAATATTAAAATGAAATTTTCACAGGGTTCAGAGACCTAACATTAAGATGAAAACTAGGACAGAGGTTGTAGCTCTGGTGAAGGATCTGGGAAATATGGATGGCATTCCAGGAAAAGGAAGGACCTGAAAGCAATTTGAATTTGAGGCTGTCACTTCAACGTGTCCTGAACATGCCTGGACATTTTAATTTTCATGTTGTCACAAGTCTCTGGATCCACTTTTTGGAGTTAGAAAGCTGAGGAAAACATAGAGGTATGAAGAAATGGGATATTCAGGAATGATCAGCGGTGCTGTGCTGAGAGCTGGAATCAGCCTAGGTGAGAACATTCTTGTTTGGGAAACAACTGGTGCAGAAGAATGACCAAGCGTCTGAATGGGATTTAGGTAGCTAGAAGTGGTCACTTCTGATGAAGATGTTCAGGACAGGTTTCTAAATGGAACTGAGAGGAAACAGGCATCAGTTACAAGGATGCTTTTAGGGCTTCCATTTTTAGTTAAGCCTGAGGGTTATAATTAGGATTTAGACTTCAAGAAATTGAAGAACTGAGGTTTCATGTCTATACTAGGATTAGGTCGAGAGAAGGTCAGTAAAGAGTTAAAGCAAAAAAGAGATTTAAAATTGCCAGATCACCTTACTAGAACTGGCAGCAGTAACACTTGGGCTCCCAATTTCTTTGAATTCTGGGTTTCACGTGCGCTGCATGACTTAGCACTAGATGGTGATTCAGGTAAATTTGGATAAAGAAAGAAATTTAGACTAGATTACCAGATGTGTTGAAAGTTAGTATTACCATTATTCCCAAGCTATTTTGAAATTATGTTTGCAGGTATCAATAGCCTAGGGTTCAGATTTAGAGTATTGCTAGTGTCAGAATTAGCAGTATTGTGGTATTCGAAGAAAAAAACAGGAGAGGAAGTGTTACATTCTGCTTTAATGTCACTATGCTAGAGTTTCATTTTCTAAAAATCCTCAGCACAGGATGATATTGAGGTCTGGGTTTCACAGAGGTAGCCAGATCAGAACTAAAACTGTAGCTAAAATGTGGGCTGTGATTAAGGTTGAAGTTCAGACTGTGAGAAAGAAAATGGGAAAAGCCTGGTAGCCTAAGTTGGGAATTTGTGTGCCTTGCTACATTATTTTAGATATTGGGTTTGTGAGGTACGTGAGGCTGTGTACTAGATTAATGGTGATACTCTGTTAGGAAAAGGAAAGAGAGAAAGTGAAGGGAGGCAAAAGCCAAAATTTGAAAACACAAAGACACAAGGTCAAGCAGCTTAGGAACAGTACCTGAACCTGGCCTGGTGGAATTTATTGCTGCATTCTCTTACTCTGAAGTCTAACCTTGGGCACCCATCACGCTCTCAGTAGTCCCATGGCTCTTCTCAACTCCTTTCTGGTGCTAGTAGCCGAGTCACGGACAGGCCAATGCTCTGATAAGAAGTGGGGATAGGGGAGCTGGGGAAAGGGAATTATATGGGAGTCACATGCCCTCCCAAGAGCAGGGATGAGTCTGTGCCTCTACTGTCCACAAGTTGTTCTGGCAGCACTGGCTACTCCACTGGTTTCTCCAGAGTCTCAGCTTATCCCGGTCAAAATCTTAGCCATATTTCTATCTCTGGTTTCACTGACATCCAGTGATTCCAATGACTAAAAGCAAGCTGGTGATGAATGCTGGGACCAGCTGCACTTTCAGGCTAACTGACTGTCCTGAATATACCCATTCCTTGTACACTCCTCAAGTCTGGGCCTTGTTTAAAGTCCTATGTCTTAAACATAAACAAGTTATCCTACAAGCATCTGGCCTAAATCCAATAAGTATTCCTCCCATCAGAAGTTAACCACAAGGTAGGATGGCATCCATACTGAACTTGCTTATAAACATAACTTATAGGATCTCACTTGGCTCTGACTGCAAGCCCCTTCTAATTCTCAGTTTAGCTCTTTCCTGCTGTGCCTGGAGACCGTTGGGAAACCAGAGAGCTGGTCTTGCACCATGGTCTTTTGTAGGTATCAGCCTGAACTGCACGGACTTGATGATTTTCTCAATTTTTAACTGTAACCATTAGCCAGATTCTAAATTAATGTCTTGATTCCCAAATACTTGCGATGTGAAAGTAGTAAGGCGACCAGCTGTTACACTATTCATTGATTCAGCCTAATGATGTATTCTCTGCTTCTAATTCCAACTTTATATTTTACTTTTATTTCTGAATGTAGCTGAAGATTAGCTAGCCCAGCATTCATTTAAATTTATGTAAAAAGACCCAGAGACAAGTGTTGAAGGTTCTCTTAATTTAATTAGATGGCCTTTAGGTGTGATACTAATGACACTTAGGATATTTGTCTATCACACTCTTAAATCAACACATAACTCTCATACCACTTCTAGATACAGCTTTAGTCTCAAGACAGCTGGGAATCTCAAGCCTAAAAATAAAACAAAGAGCCATTTGGACATAGTCCTCAAATTCTTGTTGTAGACTCCTTACTAGCTTTCCGTCACCAGAGCCCTTTAATAAGCAAAACAATATTATGAACACCAGAGTTAATTTAACATAAACAGAGAATTCAATATTAAAAAGGGTTTAAAACACACACTGTGGAAAGCACTGTGCCTGATGGCCCATTTCTCCTTACCAGAAATATGCTTGAATCTGAATGCTGTTTGGGAATATGAGCATTGCCAAATGAATAAGAGATTTAAAAATAATACTGGGAGCCATGTTGTGATCAGTCACAAATTCTGCTATCCAACATCTTCCCTTTTTATGGAAACATTAATACTTATCTGGGTCTCATAGAATAAGAAAACAGAAAAGGTAATGAATTGCAAGCACTCTTGTTGAAAACACCCTCAGGCTATTACAAGTACTTCTTTGCAATATAATTTCTGAAAAACAGAGTCTTGATATTGTTATTTCTTACTTGTTATTTTGTTATTCCTTTAACATTCTAATGACACGTAAACCCTTTATATTTAAAAATTAATACATACATCTGTTTTACAAACACCCATTAACTTTTTTATATGGTGGATGTTGTACTGTAGAGGTAGAGTAATTTGGGGATTTCTAATAATGAGGACCTAACTTTGAGCCTACATTTAGACATGAAACCATATACAAAAGCCCATGCATGTGCAGGATCCCAAATTCATCTTTTTTATTCAATACTTACCAGAACTCCAGTTTCTCATAGACTGAACCTTAACTCTAATATTAAGGTTAGTTCCCATAACACAAAGCATCTATTTTTTTTTTTTTTTCTAAAAGATAGAAGAAAGAACGGGACTAGTACTGGATCTGACCCCCAGCCTACTGCACTGTAGTCTACCAGCCAACATGGTAGACTCCATAGTACAGTAGTAACATGACCACTTTACTAAAACTCATGGGCTTGATGTGCCTTGCTGTAGTCACACAGCTACTATTCCTACCAAGACAGCAGAGTATTAAATGTCACCCTCACTTTTGCCACAGCTGCTTGAGATATCCAACATGGGCAGAAACTGAAAGATGTGGAAAAGAGATACAGGATTCCTGTGGCCATGTTAAACTACATACCATTTCTGTGACAATAGTCACAAAGCTGTTGGGCAAATTATGAACAATAAGTCTGTATTAGAAAATAAAAGAGTAGAAAAATAGTTAACTTCCAAGATATATGGGATAATGCTTCAGGAAAGATTAGCCCTCATTCTTCTCTCTGGGACAATACTCATGAGAACACCAGGGAGCAGTGTTGGGTCCACAGACAAGTCTGGGTGACTGGGAAACAGTTCTTCCACATCCCAGAGAGCTCTGAGCATCTGCAGGAATCATGTAGGTGCTGCAGAAAACCTGGGTTACTGAGAGCAGCTCCCAGGCATGGTTGTGTTTGGCAGCAAAAGAGATGAGTGCACATGTCCCTCTCTGATGCTGCATCTTCACAGCTGAAAGCTAGTCAGTGTTTTTGGTGGCATAGACTAATAACGCTATCTAGTATTAACTTCTGTGTTGAAATATCTCTCTTTAGTCACATCCTTTGTGTGTCACTCAATCAAGATTGTACTAATGGAAGACTGCTGACAAGATGCTGCATTTTGGGGATATTCTTGATTATTTTCTTCCTGTAGCACTGCACTTCTGTGTTCATCACATCTCTTCTTTAGTTTGGGGTTTGTTTCTTAAAAGAATTTAGTTCAAGCTGTATTGTCATTGAAATGACAAGCTGGATCCCAGGATCAGTTCTATCTAGGAAAATATGCTTGAATGGTTGTAGAAAGCAGGAGAGGCAAGACTGAGACTCATAACATGAGGAGTCTTCCACAAGTGTAAAAAGGCTGTAAAGAGTGAGATTTATTTTTATAAAAAGTAGTACAAGGGGAAGATCAAGGCTGATTAGGAATATCTAAGAACGAAGACAGGTGAAGGAAGCTTCTATGTCCTTGAGGGGGTGAAAAACAGCTGAAAAAGTCCAACTTAGGCATCTCAAGCAGTGGGCAAAGAGAAGAGAGGAAGCAGCAGGAACTGGCAGCTGGGAGTTATTCAGCCGCTGTGCTCCTTTCTCACATTCCCATCCAAGGAAACCTGTGTATCCATCACTGGGCCCCATGTGACAACTGCCTTGCATCCCTCCTTGTCAGAGGAGTCCTATGCTGTTGGCTATCACCATGGGTGATGCATGCTGTGAGCAGGCAATCTCTGAATCCCTGTAACAAACTGCATTCTCAGCTGGATTACTTATACTCCACTGACTGCTGTTTTTCTTCATGTGCATTCATTTGCAAGCTGTTAAACAAGAGACACAAAGCTGTCTGTAAAACTAGGTCACGTGTGTTGCCCTGTCAAGATATTGGGTTTGCCAAAACCAGGATTTTCCTGCCATTAGAAAGGAGTTTTTAAAGCTCTATCCATGACAAAATTAAAAACCAAAAAAAAAGGGGGGGGGGGGGGGGGGAGTATAAAAAAGTAAAAAAAAACACAAAAAGGGAAGAAAATGAAGGCGGGGGGGAGGAAAAAATCTATCCCCCTCTCCCCCTCCAAAACCTGAAGTTAGTATCACAGAATCACAGAATCTTTAGAGTTGGAAGGGTCCTCAAAAATCATCTAGTCTAACCCCCCTGCCAGACAAGGCCACCAAGAGTAGCTCACACAGGAACTCATCCAGGTGGGTTTTGAATGTCTCCAGAGAAGGAGACTCCACAACCCATCTGGGCAGCCTGTTCCACTGCTCCATCACTCTCACAGGAAAGAAATTCTTCCTTGTATTTCTTTGGAACCTCTTATGTTCCAGCTTGTACCCATTGCCTCTTGTCCTATCATTGAACATCACTAAGAACAGCATGGCTCCATCCTTCTGACACCCATCCTTTACATATTTGTAAACATTAATGAGGTCACCCCTCAGTCTCTTCTTCCCCAAGCTCAAGAGCCCCAGCTCCCTCAGTCTTCATCAGAAGGGAGATGCTCCACTCCCTTCATCATCTTGGTGGCCCTACACTGAACTTTCCCCGGCAGCTCCCTGTCCTTGAATTGAGGGGCCCAGAACTAGACACAATATTCCAGATGTGGTCTCACAAGGGCAGAGTAGAGGAGGAGGAGAATCTCTTGCCCTACTGCCCACAGCCCTTCTAATACACCCCAGGATGCCATTGGCCTTCTTGGCCATGAGGGCACATTTCTGGCTCATGCTCGTCCTGCTGCCCACCAAGACCCCCAGCTCCCTTTCCCCTACACTACTCTCTAAGAGTTCATTTCCCAACCTGTACTGGTACGTGGGGTTATTCTTTCCCAGATGCAAGACTCTATACTTGCCCTTGTTGAATTTCACTAGATTTCTCTCTGCCCAACTCTCCAGCCTGTCCAGGTCTCATTGAATGGCAGCACAGCCTTCTGGTGTGTCAGCCACTCCCCCCATGTTCACAACTCTTTGCCTTCTCCCCTTCAACCAGTTAAAAATCCACCTCACTACTTGATCATCCAGCCCACATATTCGCAGTTCTGCCTCAAGGATGCTGTGGGAGATGGTGTCAAATGCTTTACTGAAATCAAGTATCCTGTGACACTTCTGTGAAATACTGCTGTACTGTCCTTCAATGTGACATTTAATTTCCAACATAAGCAGCTGATTTTACCATGCTTAACTCCCTTCTTTTCCAGGTAAGCTGCATGTGAAAAGGCAACTCCCTTTTATGTAAAATATTGGTTTTGTCTAATGGTGTCTGTCCTTTTCATATTCTGGGCAGAACATGAACCCAACCCTGAGATCAGACAGCAGATAAGGGTTGACTCAAAATAGATGGCAAATTGGCCAGCTGTTGATATTCACCCAGGACTTCAGACTCAAGACATCCAGCCCTGATAAAGGGCAAAGACAGACAATTTGGTTGTGAACACTGCTGGGATGGTAGGGAAATGTCTTGTAGAAAGCCAAAGGAGAGATGTCAGGCAAGTCAGAGGTTGTCCTGAGCTGTAGGATTGAAGGATTTCACTTTGGAGTGACGGAAAAGCCTCATGGCAGGGGCAGCCTCACCATCTCTGCCTAGATCTAGATTTTGTGGAGAAATCATCTGTAAAACAAGTAGAAAAGCCTAAACAAATAGAAAATCTTTTGTTTTCCATTTTAGGTTTCTGTCATCCTGCACCAGGAGACTGCAAGGCCAGAGGTGTACTGGACTGGCACTGCTTTTTCCCCTGAGACTGGGGTGAGAGCAGGCAATGAAACTTATAGTCTCCTTTGCTCTTTACATCACAAAATTTAAGTAATTTAAATAGGCCAGAACATCTACAATGTCAGATGTGTACCTGCTACAAAGCACTGAAGCCTCTCTTTTTTTCTGCCTGGCTGCTGTCTCTACTGCAGCGTAACTGGAAGTGTGATATCAGCTTGAGATAGTCAAGGTTGTGAGTGACTTATTGTTCCTTTCTGTGGCACAGCACCCTGGTTGCTTGGACCAGAGAGGGGGTACACTGACAAGGTCTGCATCATAAGCATATTCTGGAGACCTGGAGCTGACTGTTTCACATGAACCTGGACCAGATCTCAACTCTCAGAACTCATCTGAAATCTGAGAGGATGTTTACATAATTTCAGTGAGAAGTTCAGCTGCAGGAAAACTGAAAGTCTAGATTGGATCCAAAGCAAGCATGTGAAAACCTTTGTTGGCACTGCCAGATAACCAGACAGAACAGCAGTAGCATGGGCTGGTACTCGTCCCTGAGAGGTAGAGCAGGCACTTCAGGCCAAGCAATGAAGTTGCAATCTGCTTTGAGTACCATTTTATTTGACATTGATGTTTTCTGCCTTCACTCTATCAAATTTATAAGGTGAGGGCATTAGTTGTAACTGTGAGATCCAAGCAGTGTGACACTCTGCATGCCTTATTTGCTCTGTTTCTCCAACATAATAAGCTAGCTTCAGTTACTGCAGCACTGCCTACATTGGTTGTGATGAAGTAAAGCCAGAAATTATCTTGGAGTCAGCATTTTTAGTAATATCTCTAATGTCCCTGCATTATTTGGACAGCTGGGACTGAAGGGATAATACTAGACATTTCATTTTCTCATTGGTAACTATTTCATAGGTTTCCTTTGCCAGGCAGAAGTCTGGAGGAAAAAGCTTTTATCAGCTTTTTCACCCATGTTTCTATCTCTCCCTGAGAGATTTTTGAGGAAGGAGCAAGAAGAAAGACAATGCTGTTTTGTGCCTGCAATATCCCTGCTATCATCCTCTCTTGTCAGGCAGACTGATCCTCTGGGTTTGCCAAAGCTGTGTGAGACCTTGAGAGAATCACAGTTCCTGTTTTGCAAAACTGGGCTTTGGATGACCTCAATGTTCATTACTTAAAATGTTTAAAGATTCTTCTTCTTGAGTCCTGCAGCTACTCTTTCTTCCAAGAGGAACTTTTACTTATCTCCAGCATCTGTGACAGGGGTCATCTTCCCCACCAACGAATAATAGACAGCAATGATTTGCTTTCTAAGAACAGAGTAGCCTGGAGGAAGTGCTTGTGTACTTCTTAGAAATCTTATAATGAGATTAGCTTCCAAACGTGAAAATATATATGACCTTAAATATCTTTATGGAATATCTCGTGGATATTAAGCACAACTGCTGACCACAGTGTGTAAGTATTCAAAGAGTTACATATGGGGCATGAACTTTCTTGGGAGGAGTTGCACAGGTTGCCTTCTAGTTCCTGTGTTGCTTATTGAAAGTTCTGACTTGTAACTAAAATATAGCAAAAAAAGACAATATTACCTTATATGAGACTAAAACTGTCTCATAAACATAGCTAAAGTACCTTGGCAAGGCAGAAGACCTGTGCCTGAACATCATATACTCTTTTTTATTGCTCAAATTGAAAGCCTGACTACGTGTGTGCACACACATATACACACACACAAATATTTAATGTTATTTCACCCTGAAGTAATAGTAAAAATGCTATTGATGTCAATGGCAAGATGATATGAAGAGGAAATACTTTGCAAGTAGACAATGTGAACTATACTTGTTTGTTTCACTACTCATTTTGGTAGTTTGTGAATGCGATGCCTGAGTTAATGAGCTCTGTGCCACTGCAGAAGTGTCTGTCAGTTCAACTTAGGGATAAAACTTGTGTGTCCGGGTATACCTGAAATATGCATTTTTCCAGACAGATTTTGCTGTCACAGAGAACAGTAGTGAAACTGCTGTTAATAGGAACAGGAGCAGGATCAGACACAAATGTTGTAGTATTTTGTGATTTACAATGTGCAGGGTCTGAAATGAAATGACTTTTCATTACTGTTGTGAATCTGGACATCATGCAGGTAGTGGAGGCTCAAAACTACAGCTGTCTTTGTGTGTTCAAACACTGGTCATGGACAGCCACTCCAAACAAAATGCAGCCTTTTTAGGAGAAGATGTTTTTTTCTGAAGTTTGCCCTTTGTTGATGATTCTGAGAATGGTTACAAGCTTTAGGGTCTTCTTCCAAAACTGGTCCGGAAAAGCTAATTATCAGTTGCTTGGATCTGATAGCATTTGTCCCACATTGCCTAAATTCTTGGGCAGCTGACAAAATGCCATGGCTTAAAATAGAAATTAAATTGTCCAACAACATGATCTGTTCTCCATAATTTGTTTTACAGGGCAGTCAGTGGTAACTCCTGAGAAACCCACTGAAATAAGTATGTTGAACTGACTCCCCCTCTCCAATGCAAAATTCAAGCTAGTTATCCATAAAGTCTGTATCTTATGTCTGAAATGTTTTCATTTTCTTGTGTAAGACAAAATTATATTCTACCTTTTACACCAGGGGAGATTCAGGCTGGATATTAGAAGGAATTTCTTTACTGAAAGGGTTGTCAGACATTGGAATGGGCTGCCCAGGGAGGTGCTGGAGTTGCCATCCCTGGAGGTATTTACAAGATGTTTGGATGTTACTCTTAGGCAAATGGTCTAGTGGTTGATAGGGCTGAAGCAAAGGTTGTACTCAACAATCTTAAAGTTCTCTTCCAGCTGACACTGTTCTATGATTCTATGACTTCATTATTTTGGCTCTTTAGTACATTCTCACGTGTATTAAACATAGTTGTAGCACATCCCAGTCATCAGCTCTCTCACACAAAATCATGTGTGTTTAAACCCACTGTTGTTATGTATGTGCTACCTTAGCATGCCATTGATAATGATTAATAGTTTTGTGGCACAGAGATCCTATTTTTTACTAGACAAACTGATCCACCGCTGACCAAAACCCAAATCAGGTGACAGACACACAAATCTTTCTGTATGTTTGAAAGAGGAGGAAGAGACTGGAAGCTAAATGTATGTGGAAATGTCCATAAATAAAGACATTTTGTGTCTGTGGCAGAGTGATGTCATCAAGATTACAGGACCTTTAATACCTGAGAGGGGATGTCAAAAGAAAAGGAATTAGCTTTTGCCTCTTGACAGTGACTTCTGAAGTAGGGAAGAATGGATTTTTTTAATAACTTTAATACAGCTTTAAGAAGAAAAATTGTGTAATGCACACTCTCCCTCAGTCAGTCCAGGGACTACTGAGCTCTAAAACAAAATTGCTTTAAAAGTGAAGCTGAAAAAAATAGAAGACAATCGAATAACGTCACCAGTCAGATCATGTAGGTACAAAATGGATCATTAGTCCTCATTATGCTATGATATTTGCAAAATACTTCTCTCTCTCCTTCATACAGGCTGTGGGCCTCATGCACCAGGCCAGGGAACATATTTCTGCAGGCTAATCTGAACCAGCTGCTGTCCTAAAGAAAAGGGTAGAAGGAAGAGGTAATGAAAGTCAGATTTTTGCAGCTAGAAATGGCATCTCTTTAGAGATAGGGATGCCCTTGCCAGCAATATTTACCTTCCATTTATCATTAAAACTATTGCATAATTTTTTTTTCTCTTGAGCACCTTTGAGGTCTCGTGATCCTACTCCAGTGAACAGTGAATGCACTTACACCTTTTTTGACTTTTTTTTCCCTTCCAGAAATGCAAAGCAGTCAAGTTGCACTGTCAGAGGCCTGATTTTACATTTTTAGAAGAGTTTGAAGGAGGTGTTAATAGTGAGAGAAGATGCTTCAAAGTAAACAGACTCAGTTAGGGGACAAGTCCCCCAAATCTCCTACTTGGAGCTCAGAATGCCAAGGCTCCTCCACTTTGTGAAAGATGGAGCCAAACAAGAGCCACAAGATAATTAGCAAATATTACCTGGCTTCTCCTGAAGACAACTAGGGCTGCTTGTTTTAGATAAGAGAAGATGCAATGGCACATAGATCTTCCAACAGGCTACAAACAGTACAATTAGTAGTTTTGTGCTTGTGGTGAGGTGTGAGATGGAAGAAAATAGTTTTCGTTTTCATCCAAAAACCTGAAAGGTGAAGCCCACCTCAGTAGGCAAAACTATGATGTGGCAAAGCTGACAGAGGGACTCTGGGAGGATGTAGGAAGGCAATTGTGGTTACACTTCACAGGAAAGTAACTGCAATGCTGCTATGACATTTTCCTAATGTGACTTCTTGGGGGTTGCAGTGTATGGTACAAAGGGCCAGGGAGTTTAGAGCAAGTGAAGGTTCAGTCGATTGGGCTGAAAAGTTACATCTTGGAAAGGCAGGGAGAGATCCAGAGTGTGAGGGAAATGAGAAGAAACGTCAAAGGTTGGAGGCAACCTGAGCTGCAGCTGGGAAGCAAAAGGAGTAAGAGGTGCCCAGCATTGCCTTCCCTGTGCAAAGGAGAGCACAATTAGGCACAAGCAGCTCTTGCACACCAGGTTGGATCCCTGCTGCTCAGGACTGGATTAGAAACCTGTAGACTTTCTCAGAGCTGGAGAATAAGTGCTCATCTGCCTGTGAGGTCACAAAGCTGTGCTTGGCATCACGAAACGTTTGTCATTGTCCATGGTAAGTCACTTCATTCAGTAGCTCAATATGGTGGCCTGGGGTTTTTTTAGCTACTTGGCTTACGTCCTTACAAGCAATTCCAGATTTTAATGAAGAAATGTAACTAGTGTAAAGATTTCTTTAAAACTATACTGTATTATCAGAGTCTTTAATTTTATGACCTCTATTCAGAAATCTCAGGAAACTCCTAGACAAAACTTTCAGTAATGTAGAATTTTAACCAAATCAATTTCTGCAAATAGCTTCAAAAACCTCTGACTTTGGCATTTTAAACAGGTTGCAATTAACAATTATTTCAGCTTTATGACTCCTACCTGGACATGTGAAACTCCTGTCAGTTTCACCTCAAATTCAGCTTTAGAAAAACAAAATTACATGGGAAAGCCATGCCTTTTTGTTGGTTTTTTTGGATTTTTTTTTGTCTCAGCAGTGCAAGCAGGAGCTTATGCTTTGAAAAGAGCATGAGCTATGTCTTTAACAACAGACCAGTATTTGACCCAAGTCAGACACTGCTTCTGAACTTCAGCAAAAGCATTCATCAATTTTAGATTCCGTGGCAGACCAAAGTCAGGATATTTTTGTATCGTCTCTTACCTAAAGTTTTATATCACTCTGTAAATGAACTGTGTGACGTTTTAAAACTTCTGTTTCCTTTATGTGTTTCACATCTAGGGTGGGGGTTGGTTAGCAAAGAAAAAAACTGCATATGTCTTGGATATAATAATTTCATATTTATTAAAAGATCAAAAAGATTATTTAGGTATAGAAGGGTAGAGGCCTGCAAATGTTATCTGCAATCTAAGTAAGGAGTGAAACAAATTACTCACTATCATTGCTAGATGGATGCAATATAATTTCAATATCATTGAGGTCTGTCCATAGTTTCCCTGCAACAGATCATGAAACCACAGACAATGATATGAAACTGGAGTATAGGGGTTTGCAAACTGCTTACAGGAGGAAGTCAGTTATTCAAAACAGTGGTCAAATAGCCAGGAGATACTGACATAGTGAATTAATGGTATCAACGAGAGATAGGAGACTGAACACAAGTTATGTCCAATGGAATCATTGAAAGTATCTAGCAGGCTGACTGACATAGGTGTTATCCATATACTGTCTGTGGTGCCCTGCAGCATGTCTCTTGCTCTGAAGAAAATATGGACACTATCTTTGTTGACCTAAAATATATAGGCTATTAGCATTTTGATGCTAATCAAAATGACATTAAGTGGGGGAAAAGTCTTCAGCCTGGTGTCACTCTATGACATGTCCAACAATAGGAGATCCTTTGAGTAGTTCTTGACGTTACCAGGGGGAGTCAACATGGATTCACCAACCAGAAATCCTGTTTGACCAACCTGATAGCCTTCTGTGTGTGCATAACCGGCTAGATAGATGAGGGGAGAGCAGTGGATGTCATCTACCTTGACTTCAGCAAGGCTTTTGACACTGTCTCCTATAACATCCTCATCAGAAAGCTCAGGCAGTGTGGCTTGGATGAGTGGATAGTGAGGTGGATCGAGAGCTGGCTGAATGACAGAGCCCAGAGGGTGGTGATCAATGGCACAGAATTGAGTTGGAGGCCTGTGGCCAGTGGAGTTGCACAGGGATGGGTTCTGGGGCTAGTCTTGTTCAACATCTTAATCAACCACCTGGATGAGGGGACAGAGTGTACCCTCAGCAAGTCGGCTGATGACACCAAACTGGGAGGACTGGCTGATTCCCCAGAAGGCTGTGATGCCATTCAGTGGGATCTCAATCAGCTTGAGAGTTGGGCAGAGAAGAACCTCCTGAGGTTCAACAAGGACAAGTGCAGAGTCCTGTACCTGGGCAGGAACAACCCCATGCACCAGTACAGGCTGGGGGTCAAACTGATGAAGAGCAGCTCTGCAGAGAGAGACCTGGGAGTCCTGGTTGATAATAAATGAGCCAGCAATGTGTCTTCATGGCCAAGAAGGCCAATGGCTTTCTGGGATGCATCAAGAAGAGTGTGGGCAGCAGGTCAAGAGAGGTTCTTCTCCCCCTCTCCTCTGCTTTGGTGAGGCCTCATCTGGAGTCCTTTGTCCAGTTCTGGGCTCCTCAGCTCAAGAGGGACAGGGAACTTGCAGTGTAGGGCCACCAAGATCATGAGGGGACTGGAACATCTTTCATACAAGGAAAGGCTGCGGGAACTGGGGCTGTTTAGTCTAGAAAAGAGGAGATTGAGGGAGATTAATATTTACAAATATCTAAATGATGGGTGTCAGGAGGTTGGGGCGTTCCTTTTTTCTATAGTAGCTAGCAAGAGGACAAGGGGTAAAGGGATGAAGCTGGAACACAAAAATACAATAAAATATAATAATATAAATAATATAAATAATATAAGAAAATATAAGAAAAAACTGTTTCACTGTGAGGGTGATGTAGCAGTGGAACAGGCTGCCCAGGGGGGTTGTGGAGTCTCCTTCCTTGGAGGTCTTCAAGACCCATCTGGACATGTTCCTATGCGACCTGATCTAGGTGAACCTGCTTCTGCAGGGAAGTTGGACTAGATGATCTCTAAAGGTCCCTTCCAACCCCTACCATTCTATGATTCTGTGTTGCAGGTATGCTCCAACACAAGGCCAGAAACATGATAAGGTACAGTCCTTTTTCTGAGAGACAGCAGACATCCTATGTGTGTTAGCCTCCAACTTGAAAGCCCACCATTTCTTGAGGAAACAAACAATGAAGGACAATAGACAAAAATATTAAAGGGGAAAAGCATTAGGTAGATATTTCAGAAGTGACTCAAAGAGTGTTCCAACAACAATGGAAGTTTTAGAAGAAAATGAAATAAAATAACTATCCTAGCATTCTTTAGATAGTCTGCTTTATTTGAGAAGGCTACATTAAAACTATTTATTTGAATTAAAAATAAAAATATTATATGGAAAGTAAACCAAAACTTTTAACATCAGAAAAAAATGGAAAAATACAGGGAGGAAGGGTGTAAGCCCAGATGAAGTTTAATACCTTAGGGCTTGATTGCATTCAAAGGAGATTGAATATAAGATAATGTAATATGTGTAATGATTGTTTAAGTGTTCCCTAAAATATTGGGCTTGGAATGAAGTTTAGAAGTACAATAAGACCTTGGAGATCATTCATCTGTGGATTTGAACTGCCAAATACAATGACCTCTTTTTCAAATTCAGGCCTTGGTGTACCTCAAATGCTCAGATCTAGTTGACTTTTTCTCCTCATTACTATCAGTTTAATCCCTGCTTATGCCTTGTGCTTTTGTGTCCCTCAGATGTTTAGACTGCTGCTGATGACTTCCTTGAGACTGGCAGGGTGGTCACACTTCCAGATCCATAGGTGACAGTTCCCACTTTTCCTGCTCATCTCTCCTTTAGATGCATCATTTCACAAATACATAACGGGGGAGTGACTGTCCTCAAGGCTGGCTCATGACCTTTCTGAAACCAATAGATGATATACCACCTACCTGAGTGCATGAGATGTGGTCCTGAACTGTGTCTAAGCAGTTAAAACGTCTGAGTGTTTTTTACAAGTGTATTGGTAAATCCAATGGAATGGACATTTCTGGCATTGCAACCAAAGGAAAATCCCAGTCCAGGAGTACCCCCAACTCAAGGCAGACATGGAATAAGCATTTGTCAAACGATATTGCTTACTGTGACACAAAGTCCTGGGAACAAAAAAATAAATAAAAAAGAAAGTGTTTCAATTAAGAGTTGCAACAGTTTCCCCGAAGCTGGTGCCTCATAGCCTGACCCCAGTGCTGGGTGATGGGATTGGCAATCACATGCTTTCTCCTGCAAAAGACGCTGACTGCCAACAAAGCATATGACCTTTCCTGGTGGCAGCGTGATCTCAGCCTCACCTCCACTCCGTGCTCTTTTCCTTTCATCAGTGCTGTATGGCATGAGATAAATTATGCAACAAGCTGCTGTGGTGGGCAGGAGCCTTTACTGCATGTCACTTAACCAAGGCTGATGGTGGTGTATACATCTCCAGACATTTCTGCACTGAGAGGAGTCAACTCTTACCTCACGACAGTAGTCTGGAAAGCATCTTTTCCCCTCTCACCATTAATTACTTGGAAGCAGACATGCTGCAGCTAATAGCTTGACGTAATTCACCTAATTCAGAACTGGCCTGCAGGTGTTGTGATTGTGGGGGCTGAAAGATTTATTTTTAAACTCAAAAGCTGAAGAGGATTCTTTAATGGCATCATTTATGTAGAATGCCGCATCAATACTTTATGGTGCAGAGTAATCTCAAACTCACAGGACAAAAATCCAGATTTCAGGCTAGCTGACCTAAATCAAAGCATCTTTGCAGATTGAAACCACAACATTCATATTGTATAGAATAAGCTGTATAGGAATGTGCTGTAGCCTCATGGAAAAGGTCCTCGTAACCTTGAGTGACTTTGAGCAGGGACACCAGAAGGCAGGTGAAACAGATATCAGTTGATATCTTCCTTTGAGCTCCTCAGGTTTTTCAAGTGTCATCCCGTCTGACTTGCTGCAGTAGTCATCACTCAAAAACACTCCAAGATCCTGAGTAAGAGCCTCAGGATGGCTGGATTCAACTTAGAAAAAAACCTGGACAGCTTTAGGTATTATGTAGTGTTTTCTCATTATTTTACAGTTGCCAACTCTCTAGCCATCACTTTACTACCATTTAAAGCTTTATTTCCATCACTGGGAACAGTAGAAACTCTGGAAAAAATTGCATTTCCTGACTCTTCATTCATGTTCATTCATTCAGTGTAGCCTTAAGCAAAAAGCTGAATGAAACACAGGATGACCAAGATAAATACAAAAATTTGACAGGAAAAAATACAGAAAAAGCCAATATTAACTTCAAATTGATATCTCTTTTTTCATTTTTAATCTGAACTTTGAACCAATTTTATTAATCACTTTTACCCAGCACTGCATGTTATCAGGAAGGCTGCAGTGGCAGCAGCAATACCTTGGCTTGTGCTACAGCTGTCTGCAGAGATCAAGAAATAACTTCATGGGGAGAGAGTCTCACAGTTGAGTGCTGTCCTCCAGAAAAGATGACAAACTTGAATTTAGTGATGATAGGCAATCAGCTCAGGGTCATAGTGCCACAGTGTACTTCTGGTGAAATTACATCAGTTTAACCAAAGGTGATTCTTACTATGTTAAAACAAGTATAACACCTCTGTACAATATTTCATAGGATCATAGAATCATAGAATGGTAGGGATTGGAAGGGACATTTAGAGATCATCTAGTCCACCCTCCCTATCTAGAAGCAGGTTCACCTAAGTCAGGTTGAACAGGAAAGTGTCCAGGCGGGTCTTGAAGACCTCCAAGGGGACTCCACAACCTTCCTGGGCAGCCTGTGCTAGTGTTTGTCTTAAGACTAGTTGTAATTTGTCTTAAGACTAGTTCAAATGGATTTGGATGTACAATAAAACCTAAAAGGGGTGTAATCTTGGTTGAGAGTCTTTTTCAGGATATGATCTAGGAACTCAGCTCAACAGGACAGAGAACTTCTGGAGAGAGTCCAGCACAGGGCCACCAAGATGACTGGGAGACTGGAACATCTTTCATACAAGGAAAGGCTGTGGGAACTGGGGCTGTTTAGTCTGGAGAAGAGGAGACTGAGGGAGATCTTATTAACATTAATAAATATCTAAAGGGTGGGTGTCAGGATGTTGAGACATCCCTTTTTTTTTTGTTGTAGCTAGCAACAGGACAAGGGGTAATGGGATGAAGCTGGAACACAAAAAGTTCCACTTAAATATAAGAAGAAACTATTTCACTGTTCAGGTGAGGGAGCCCTGGCACGGGCTGCCCAGAGGGGTTGTGGAGTCTCCTTCCTTGGAAGTCTTCAAGACCTGCCTGGACATATTCCTATGCAATCTGATCTAGGTGAACCTGCTTCTGCAGGGGGGTTGGACTAGATGATCTCTAAAGGTCCCTTCCAACCCCTACCATTCTATGATTCCATTATTCTAACTGCTGAATTTTTGGGAAAAAAAAAATAAACTTCTTATTGACTTGGTTGAGTTTTGATCAAATAGTTTCAGGACTGGCTTGAGATTGATGTCTCCTGACTTTTGTGCCCCTGGTAGATTTTGTTCAGTATGAGACAATCAGTCTTTGAAATTCATGAAGTGCTCTAGCTGCACATGCAAAATGTCGAATTTGCTGGTAAATTCCTCAGCAAGCTTTGGCTTACACAAGGACTATCATGATTATTTTATTACTCAATGCCCAGTCTGCTATTCCCTTAGCCCATTTGATCTTAATGAGATCCACATTGCAAAAACCCCATGCAGTCTGCAGGGAATATATACAACCTTGCATGTTTATTTAATGTTGCTTACTTCAAGAACACTTAGGATGAGGAGAAAGGAGGAGGCTTGGTTTCTGCATGTGCAAAAGTAAAGGCTGATACAAGCTGTGTCATGAAATTAAAGGCACACTTGGAATTAATTAGTTTTTCTATTTCTTTGAGACTATTATATGCTGGGCTTGAGGAGTGCTCCTGATGTCATCTGCCATGAAAGCACAGCTGGAGCTCAGCATGAAGACAGCAAATCCTTGAGACAGAATCATACTCAATGTTTCAGCCACGGCCACATGCAATTTTCTGGGAACATATGCTGATGGACACAGAAGTTGGTCTGGAAGGAGATGTAAATCCAGTCCAATAGGCAGGAGAGATTTCTATCCAAAGGCAGGATGGTCTTCAGAACTGGTCCGGCACAGCTATCCCCTGGATTCTGTGCAGTCAGCTGAGCCATGGTCGCCTGGATCTGTCTGCACTTGCACTCTGATCTCTCTTTAAAAATGGTTATACTTTTTGCATCAGGGCTATGGAGATATCTCTGGGCCTGTGTACAGAGGTCCCTGCAAAGAACCTGGATAAGACAAGGCTGGCAAAAGGCAAGAAGGTAAGGAATCATAGTCCCAATTTAGAGACAGAAAGGGAAGGCTTTAACTGAAATTACGTCACTCCAAATTCTGAAGATTGGGCACTGAGGTCCAAGTGGTGGTCAAATTCCCTCTCAGCACATAAATCCTGAGCCAAGCACCCTTGCTGTTAAGGTAGATCCTATCTAATGAGTGAAAGGAAAGATCTAGTTGAAATGAAGTCTGGCTGTACTCTGATTTTCCTGATGCTGTCAATATGGAAAAAGAGAAAAGCAGAGCTCAGGATAAATCAGAATTAAACAGGCTTTACATTTGTTCAGGCAAAAATTACAACTGTAAGAGCAGATCAGTTTTCTTCAGTGTTGCCTCATATCTTGTTGATGAACAGCATACACCTTTGCAGGGGTTTTCTTGTGCTGTGACACTGCTGTTTCACAGCTGCGTTTCACTGTTGTCAAGTGAATTCCATCTGCCTAAGGCTGGATTTCTTCTAACCCCCAACACAAACAAGAAGCTCTTGTCCAAGAGCCTATCTGGAATGAAGTGGATGTTGCAGAACTCGTGGCAATTTCTTTCTGCTTCACCCTTTTCGTCTTCTGGGTCTTGGGCTAAGTATTCTCCATATTATAAAGCAAAAGCTCTTAAATTAATGGTATTGCAGCTGCCTTTACTCATGTTGACAGAGATAAGATTTCTCTTTCCTCATTCCTTAGTAAAAGAGCAGCATTTCATCTACATTTACAGCTCCGTAAATGCAACATCATCTTTCAGTTGAAATTTGGCTGCACTGTAGATTGTTTTGCTCTATTTCCTTTCCTGCACAGCTGGAAAGAATTCTGCTCCAGTTGTTTTTGGGATGGAGTGAAGAGTGGAGAGAGAGAGAAAAAAAAATCTGGCAAGGCAAACACTTGTTCTAGATAAAATGAAATTAGTTTAAATTAAACAAGGTGGTATCACCTCTTTGGGGATAAGCTGACACTTGCATCAACATGGGGCTGGTGGAACAGCAGCTGAAGTGGAGGGAGTATATGCTAGAAATTTTCAACAGTTTAGGGGAGAAGGTTCAACAAAAGACTGCTGGTTTGGGAGTAGGCCTGTGAAACACACACATACTTTCAGTCCCTCTAAAGTGGAAGGACAGAGAGAAAATGCTCCAGTTTTTCTCATAAACTGGCTAACACCACATTTGCATTCGTTAGAGGAGATGAAGCTGTGTCTGGGTGTTGTTGTGCAGTCAGCTTCCTCTCTCTTGGAACAGGTTAAAAACTACAGCCTTTATAATGTGTTTGACACAACTGCAATAATGACAGCACACCACTTGAAGTGAAGCTGTGATGCATAAGGCTCCCCTTGAACTACATCTTGACACTGCAAACAACTCAAAGAGTGACTCAGACCCATGTCTCCTCCCCATCATCAGCATTAGGGTTGAAGGACAGTTCTGCAGGCACTGGTAGACAGATTCACCTTTTTCCATGCATTTCATGATGATTGCAGAGACAGAAAGGTCAGACTGTGAAGTCAGTGTGGCTTTGTTGGGCATTTGCTTTCAGAAAGTATACTGTGGGTTTCTATTGACGTTGAAGTTTTTCCACAAGTTATCTCAACAGCCTACCTGCTACCTATTTCCACCAGGCTGCTTGCTGCAAACATCAGCTTGAACACATGTTCTGCTACCAGCTCAGGAAACACAAAGCATCTGACAAAGATTTTAAACCTACAAGCAACAGAAGCCAAATTAGAAAGCCAGAAACACTGGCTTAATTATGCTGAAGCTGTTTGGAGTAATGCTAAGTGAACCATTGTGAAGGTTCATGAAGATTAACCACCCACCTCCTAATTGCACTCTTCATTCTCTCTGCAAGAGAATTCACCTCTGTGTGGCCTGGTAGAAAGAAGTGTGAGGAGCCACAAAGAAGAAAAAGCAGGCTGGGTAGGGTTACTTTTTAAACAATAAAATGGGGGAAAGCTGTAGTTTGTGCAAGGCAGGATGCAATAATTAACAGGAAATCCCTCGGGCTCTAGAGAGCCCCTAAAATACCAACTCAGACTTTTATATACAAACCCATGCTATTTTCTTCTTTTTGGCAGCATACTACTTTCTTATCAGGACAAACAGTATCATATATGTAAATATCATAATGTTGACTTGAAGCTAAATAGGAAAGTGAATTACAGCTGTCCACTTATACAGCAGCTCTTTAGACTGGGACAGTTTTCCCTGAAGGGAATACTTCCTCTTGGATCATACACTCCTGCTCTGAATATGTGATGCTTCCTAAGCCTGTTGCAGCAGGAATGACACAACAAGAAAATAAAAGAAAAATAATACAGTATGAGAAAAAGCCAACTTAAAATCTCAGCCTAAAAGTGCTGGGTTTTCTTCCATCTGTCTTATTGGGGCTATTGCAAGTGGTGGAAAAGGAGAAAAAGAAAGTTTATAACTCAGAGGCTTTCCATCCATCCACCTTATTTAGACATTCACAAAGGGTATAAATTGATTTTACATTCCTTACTTGAAAACATCCACCAAGCAGTACTGGCATAGCTCTCTATATGGATAAGACCTACAAAAAACAGGGAGGAAGAATATGAGTTGTAAATATTAGTCTTTAATTAGATTCCCAACACTACAAAATCTTTTAATGATCAAAGAGAAGGAGGAATCAGGAGATCTTGAAAGATTTTCTGAGATTCTCTTCAGCTGACTAGGTCACCAGGATGTATTACGCATAGACATTTTCCCATCCTTCATTATAAAATATGCCTCCCTCCATTCTATTGTGTTAATACCCTCAAATGAGCTGTTATAGCATTTTAACAGCTTGCCTCACCAGCTTCAGCGTTCCTATGCCCAGTTCTGTTTGTGGACCTCTATTTGTGTGGCAGTGGGAAAGCACTCACAAATTGGACAAGGCGAGAGCTGCAAACAACTCCTTGCACCTGCAACTTCTGCATCTATAGATGATCTCTTCACCCTGGGGTGGAGATGCCCCAGCAGGACTTTGCTAGAAATTTCTTCCCTTTGTAACAGCCCCATTTGCTCATGGTGTCTAATTTTGTAACAACATTCTTAATATCATTTATGCTCCCACAGTTATTTTTTCCTGAGTAGATTTACTTCACTTTTTCCCAAAGCTCTCAAACAAACCACCATCTGCCATTCACAAGCAGACCAACATACCAACAAGTCAATATAATGATAATTATAACTTAGAAGAAATCTGGCAATTACTGGCAAGCCTGTGATAGCTGTCTCCTGAATGTCATGCCAGTGGGAAAGGACAGGTACTTGCTTTAGTGACCTATGTGTAACTGCCACACCTCTTATTTAGGGCCAAAACAAACAACATTTAAATGGCACTGTGTGACGGGTTTCTTTATTCTTTCCCTGTGGTCTTAAAATCCTCACTGTATTTGCAAGACCGCTTCAGACTTAAAACTTGACAGACTATTTCAGTTCTTGTATGATCATCCAAAATAGTGGTTCTACAGGTGAAACTCTTAAGCAGTCACAAAAGCAGAAAATAAGTAACATCACCTGTCTGTATGTGCTAGGAAATATTTTTCTGTCAGGAGCTGCATTTCCAGTTTGCTATGGCTGTATGAGTGCCACCAGGACCATTTCCAGTAGAGGGCAGAAATGGACACGAGGTTGTTCAAGAACAAATAGGATGTATTTAGGTTTTTGCCAGAGCTGCTCAACAAAGATGGCCTCAGATCCAGACTTTGCATTCAAAGGAGATTTGGAAGCTCAGTGATGTAAAGGAATCTAAATTCAGAGGTCACTGCAGTAACAATGCTCTCATAGAAAATTCTACATCCAAACACCACCAGCCTTAGGAGTTATTGTGGACTTAGTTTGAATTCCACTGCTGTCATTCAAGCCACCCTCAGTTGTATGTTTTCTCATTTCCAGAGATGTGAAAGGCCATCACTTTTTAAAGCACCCTTCTCATTATGCTTAATGTACTACTAATTTCTTAGACTTAACATCGTTATATGATCTGCAGAACACAATGGTCATTGTCACCTTTGAGGGCTATGTGACTGGTAGCATCCAAATGGTGGCAAGACTCAGGAAATGAAGAAGGAATTGTTTTTTTTAAAATGATGGCTGTTCAAAACAGGTGATACAGGGACATAAGCATTTTTTTCATGCAAACAGCACCTCCCGGAACGTGAAATTAACTTACATATGTGAGAAACCGTATCTTGAGAATGAGCTGTATTTTGAAACTTCTCTTTTTCCTCTCCTTTCCCCATGGGATCTTTTTCCACTCTTTCCCCTGTGAGATCTTCTTTTCCATGCATGGTTGAAAAATATGCACAAATTTTCATGTATTTTTTAAGTATTATCTCAAGAAGCATGATTCTGTAAATCATTTGTATTCCTAAAGGTAGCCACAGTTTTCTAAAAGTTCAGTTATTCTTAATATTGTGTGGAATCCAGAATCTCTGTGGCCCTTGGTTTTATCTTCCCTGTGCCCTCAGCCTTGCAGGCTTCTGCTCACAAGAGCAATCTCTCATTTAGGCTTGGCAAAATACAGGATGAAAGACTAATCAATGCATTTGTTTTGCAGCTTTAATTTGGTGAAAGTCTTAACTGCATCCATTTAGCTGTGGTGATGG
Source organism: Colius striatus (assembly GCF_028858725.1). Taxonomy (NCBI): domain Eukaryota; kingdom Metazoa; phylum Chordata; class Aves; order Coliiformes; family Coliidae; genus Colius; species Colius striatus. The sequence goes on along the minus strand of NC_084790.1, from coordinate 17,585,494 downwards.
TGACTAATGAGACAATCATTAGCTGAATCCTTTTAGCAGCCAAGGCAAGAAAATGCCTTCAGCCAGAAAGAAGGGGGAAAAAAAACGCCAAATCCTAAAATGTAGATTAATGTTTTTTTAAAAAAACTGAAGAAAAAGAACATTCTTCTGTTTCAGAATATACGCTGCATTCCTTGGGGGAAATAAGAAGGAAGCATCATACCCTTCAACAACAACAACAAAAAAATCTATATATTTATGATTTTTTTTGTTGCTTGTATGCACACAAATGGTTGCTGAGTATTAATAGCAACCATTACCCTCAAGTATAAAGAGGTGAACCATAGTTCAGCAAGATATCTCAGAAGGAAGACTGGGACAGATGTACTTCAGGTCTGTTTCTACGGCCAAAAGCTTATTTCTGACAACCTTGACTGGTATGAGATGCAGTCTGAGAATTGTCTCTTCTGAAATGTTTTGTAGACCTATGTCTCTGAGGAAAGAAGCCATTTGGAAAGGGCCATGCACAGAGAGTAAGGGAAATTGCTGCTCCCTCACACCATACACCCTCCATCCTTACCCACAGCTTACATCTCTTAGTGACTGCAGTCTCCAGTTTTACCAGAAAAACTGCTTTCCCCTCTAACAGGTCATGCAGTCAGAGGTGAGTGGGGAGGAACATTTCACACATTGTTACCAAACTTTTTTATTCTACTAGTCTGCATGGTTGAGAGCAAGGGTTCAGGGTTGCAGTTTTGAGCATGCCTGCCCTGAGACAGGGAACCACACGTCCAACGCCAATGCAGGAACTGATAACTAGTGTGACCCAAGCCCTTGATGGCTCAGATGCACAAAATTGCCTTGTGTGGTACAAATTCTCACATTGCAGTATAGTTCAGTGTGTCCACAGTGGCCTTGCAATAAGCCTAAGCAATTGCTTCGTCGTACTTAATTTTGCAAATGAAAGCTAGTTTTGTTCTTTGATGTTAGTAAGCAAATAAGGAGGCACGTGATTTGCCAAATGATACTAGCACATTTGGAAATCCTAAGTAGCTTATAGACTCTGAAAAAATGCACAAAATTCGTGGGATGCGGCTAAAGGAGAGAGTTGAAGGACATTATGTATCTCTATCTAGTGGATTCAAAGGCTTATTTCTTTCTGTGGTAATTGTTAAGGCATTAGGTTACATACACTTAACATCCTCTTCATACTTACTTCTAGTCGGTCCAGAACTCACATGTGTGTTCTGCTGACTGCTCCCCTTGCTTCTCTGTCTCTGAGATTCTGTGATTCTGTATTTCACCCTTCCTCGGGGTTTTCTCCTGAGTAGATCTGATGAGTCCATGGCAGGCAGCCTCCACCCAAGCAAGGAGTCCATCACTCCTGTGCTGCCTACCTGGCTGTAGGAGTCTGCCAGCACAGGTTATTTACAGGAGAGTAGAATTTTTTCAGGGTGACAGGAACAAGCAGTTCTTGCTTTGGTTGTGACCACCCACCTCCTAGGACAATTACTGCTGCAGTAATTACAGTTATAAGGACAAGCTTCTTACAGTGCTGGAGTGATCTTTAGTAGAGACACGCTTGATGACAGCAACCTCAAAATGTCTGAAATACCACAGGGATCTACTAATGGGATTCAGGAATGCCTTTATCCCCATTTACTGGCTACAACTGGAAAGACTTATGATTTTAATTTGAGCTAGCTCTCCACCATTTCAGGGAGATATTTACAAGAGTATAAACTGTAAGAAGAGGTCTGCAGAACAGCAGCTCATTGAAGTACCATACAGCATTAAAAAATCAAAATACCATACATGACCAACCAAATAACACCTGATGGAATAGACAAAACCAACCTTAGATTAGTTTACTTCTTAATACACATGCTTTTGTAGTTTTGTTTTGGTTTTTTTTCTGGCTATTTGTGCTTCTCCACCAGACAGTGGAAGATAACTGTGGCACTGGGCATCTACAAATATTTATTTTTTAAAAAACCCACATAAGTTGCTTTTCACCTAAACAGATATTTTATTTCTTTATTTGTTTATCTGTTAACTTTACTTTCTCTTTTTCTGTTTTAACAGATGGTCTTGTAGAGTTGCCATAGGATTTGAGCAGGATTTGTTATACTGGGGGAGACAAATGAAATAATACTTATGTTTCATGTGACAAAGGAGGTGTTAGGGTATGTTGAGGAAAGTGCCCCTACTCTTACAAACCTGAAGGTTTCTGAGTACAGTAATGACAAGAAGGAAATAGAAAGTAAATCAGTCCAATTAAGAGGAGTATCCCAGTTTGGAACAAATTAGGTTTGTTGCACTAGGAGAACAACTGTGGTAATGTGACATGAGGTCTGAAGAAACAGTTTAGCATTGGAATAGCTCTTCGGTTGCGGAGAAGCAAAGATACCAAATGCTTTGTGAGTTAGACTTGTTGTCCAGGTATAAGGCATTGAAGGGAAAGAGCCTAAGCCTCATCAGACATTTTTCAGATTTTTTTGTTTTAAATGGCTATGTTTTGTCTATGTAGCCAAAAGCTACAAAACCAACAAAGATTGTTTTTAAATAACATGTTGAAAGCAGGAGTAAGGTCTCTCACTGTAGAGGTTTCTAGACTTTCAGTCATGGCTGTTGCATCTGACTGTGTAAATATTGTAAGACTTGCATGTTAGGGGGTAAATTATCTTGTTTTCTGAATGAATTCTGGATACTTCAAACTTTACACTGGATGAACCCAGAGTTTCAGAGAGAAAAGCAAGGTCACTCTGAACGCTCACACTGGAGCTAAATGATATGGGATTTTGCCTTTGGCTGCTATCTTGTTGTTTGGAAAGAAACTTAGTTGTCCTTGAGCACTTTTTTTTTTGGTGAAGAATATCTTTAAAATGAGACAGGAGACAGAGAACATAGCAGGATAAAACTTGGTTCATGCATCCTTTCAATAGCTGAGTGTTTTGTAAAAAACAGACATAAAAGCACTCATCCCCTGCAGTGAGAGGAGAGGTCGCAGCACTTCAGACAGGTCAATCAAGCAAAAAATCTTAAAGGAAATAGGGACTTATTGGGATAAATACATAAACAGCTGCAATTTACTTAGGTATGTGCAGTACCTAAAGTCATAATCCTACCTAAAAAACGGGACAAAGTAACAAAATACTCTTTGACACGTGACATCACTTCTTAGTTCAAAGTTGTAATTCCATAGGAGTCTAACTGTGTGAGCACATGCTTGTGTTTTGTTTGAGTATGGAGGTTGTGGATGCTTTGTCTTGTGCACACAGGTACATATGTGTGCATTTAGGAATACATTTGTGTTCCCAGGAATGGTGTGGTTTGCCCAGCAACACTGAGGGATCCCAGGCCACGCCCAGTAGCCCTGTTCAATGGACAGCATGTAAGTACAGCAGTGATGCTGGAGGATTTGCTTCCTGGAAGTCTTGAGTTACTTTCACTTTACATTTAAGCAAATTTACCTTCACAAAGTGCTTCTGGAAAAGTCAACAAAGGTGTCAGGGGTTGTGTTAGCTTACACTCTTTCAAAGCATTATTTGGCACAGCACAGCACTGAGCAGAGAATTGCCGCCCTGAGCGAAACAGTATGGAACGTCAATCGGGAAAGATAACTGAGGTTGACTGCATACAGTTTTCTATTTGCCATAGTGGTAATGCTTCAGTCCAGATAATGCTCTATCTCAACAGTTAAATTGCTGTGTTAACTGAACACCAATCACTGCTGAAAAACCCAAAGACAAATGCGTTTGAAGCTTTCACCACTTAAAAGTGTTTATTTTAGCCATAGTAATCTGGTACTGAGTGAGACCATCACATGAAGTCACAATAATCAACAGCTCCAGAGATATCTTTGCAGTGCTCGTGATTACAGTTTACTAGGTGCATAGAGCTGGCTTCAGAACAAGTTCCTGCAGCAGTTAATGGGTGGATTGCACTAGATGAAGAGCAACAAAATGACACGGAGAAGGTGCTCCTTTAGAGTGCTTCCTTTGTGCCTAGTCACAAACCTGCAGTGCACAGTATCACCAGCATCCTTTCTGTTGGCTTTCCCCAAAAGTCACTCAAAGGAATTCCTTTGCCTCCAGTAGTGGAGGCACCTCGATCTAGAAAACAGGGAACAATTACTTTCACTGGCACAAATTTCCTTTATAACCATGGGAAAGTGACTCAAGTCTCAATACAGTAGTGTAGGTTCTCATATAACAGAGTAGGGGAATAAATCTACTAGATGTTCAAGTTCTGTAGCTGTGGAAATGCAGAGAAGATGGAATCACAACAGAAATGGCCATCATCCATGAGGACAACACCACCAAATTACAGCAGGTCTGGATCAAAATGAGGAGATCATCTATAAAGTAAATCCCAAAGTAGCTTTAGGCATAGTAATCCCTGAAGATGCTAACAAGTTCTAGAAAACTAACTAGAAAACTTGCTAACTCCCCAAGAGTAGTGTTTATGGATAAAGCAGTATATTTATAGCTTAGCAAATTAGAAGTTATACAGTGAGAATTAGATTACAATTGGATCATGAACATCAAGTGTACTGAAGACTAAAGCATTAGGTTTCTCAGGGAGAAAATGAAGATTATTTTTCCACAGGACACTGGTGAGGATAAACACAAAACACAAAAATTGGGGTAAACATAGATCTGTCCTTCCCAGTTTAAAAAAAAAAAAAAAAATAACAAATTAAGTACATCCACGTGTGATAACACAAATTAATAATTGTGATTAGACAATGAAAAGCTTCCCGTCATCTGGAAAAATATTCTTCTGTCTTCAGTCTCACTGCATGCTGAGCTTCTCACCAGTAGGTACACTGAACCTCTGTTTCTGTTCAGTAAAGGGGAAAGATACAGTCTTTCTCGATATTTAAAAACTTCTAGGAAAAGCTTCTTTTCCTCTGTATATGAAAGTATCTTTCCTGCCTGTTTTTTTCATTAAACATCAGTATTCAGTAGCTGCGTTCATTCTTTTGTGTTCTCCAATTACCTTTTTCAGTAAATATCTCTCAAAATCTATTATTTAGAAAAGAACCAGAGTATTTTTGAGACAAACAACATTAGGCATAGCTTAGGGTACAGCTGGAATTTCAATTAGTTTGAAGCTTTTGAAGGTTAGGACTATAGAGCAATAATGTGTGTGTCACGGCAAAGAGTACCCACACTAAGTTTGTGAGAGCAGCAACTTGATTTTGGAATGAAAAAATTACAAATTTTATTCCATACGGTATCTTTGGCTCTAGAACAAGCATAAGTGTTCAGGAAACTGTAATCAGCATCCCAGCCAGGAGATGGCACAGAATGAGCTGAGGGAAGTAGCTTCTGGGTCTTAGAATAACAAAATTAGGAACCATAGTAGGAACTCCATTTGAAAGATTCAGCACTAAGTTTAACGTTGCAGGAGAATAGAGTGTGACAAATAAATGTACAAATCTGTCCAATTTCAGGAAATGAACTGCAGAAAACAAGGCAAATTGTAAAGCAAATGAAAATATCTAAGGCAGAGAAAGAAAAAAAAAAATCTAAAAGCATCCAGGGATCTGTTAAAAAAAATACCATGTTAGAAGCCAAAGCAAATTGTGCACCACAATTCATAAAGAAAACAAAGCAAACCAAGCCCTTTATCATTCACAGTCTATAGAAGTTAAGGGGCTTTCCAAAGGAAATAGTAATTTAAAAAATTCAAATGTTCCTTAAATGAAAACAACAGGTAAGATTCAAAATCAAGATTGGATAAAATTCACAGATGATAGATTTGTCAGTGGGCTATAAAAGGTGTAGGGAAGTGCTCTTGCAAACCCGACACAACCAGATATGCTGGAGAAATAGTACAAGGGGAATGAACGTAAAAGTGGGGCCAGGTTTACATGCTTTCCACAATTATGTTTCTGTCCAAGACCAAAAACTAAGTTAGGTGAACCACTAGCCTGAGCTGGTAGCATATTCCTTAAATTCTTATCATAGGTTTTGTTTAAGTTTTCACTGTATTAAAACCTATGACATGTAGCTGGAAAACCAATAGGAAATAAGTAGAGATGTTTTGCTGTGTTAGCAGTGCATCCCTAGGAATAATGCTAAGTCTTACCCGGGTAACTAGCTTAGGTTAGGGTGAGAAAACTTGTTCATTACAGCAAAAAATAAAGACAAAAACTAGCAATGGCCTTTGAGATGCCCCAGAGCCCCATTTCCAAAAATTTGTGGTGGTAGATTTCATTCCTATGCTTTCTGAGAAACTTCTCATAGTTTTCTGTCAATGAATATGGACAAGGGTTAAGATACAGTTTATATTCCATGAAACTCAAGTAAGAGGGCGTATTCACTGTAGCACTCTTAGCTGCCCTGAGTAAATTTAGGTCAACAGCTGTCTGCTTTGTTGGTAACAAAATTGGGAATGTTGTTTTATGGTTATCACTGAGGCAAGTCTGGGTCCAAACAAGATGCTGAGCTTTAAGGTCATGCTTGAGAAATGTTTTCCAGGGAAAATCAGGCTTCAGATTAAGAAAGGGACAATAGCCACAGGATTTCTCAGTGATAAATTTAGGAAAGCCTTCCCCACAAAGTTCCTAAATTTACTCTTGTCTCAAGGATAGAGTTGGAGTGAGAGTGCAATAAAACAGAAGTCTAAACTCTACAAGTAAATTATGAATGACATTTGCAGGTGTAGGTCACAGCAAACATAGACCTCTGGCCTAAAGGTCCTTCAAGCAGGACAGTTTAGAAGCTTTATTCTGGAAAGAACCCACTTCAAATAGTGCAATGGTCTGCCAGCATTTAATTTTTCCATCTAGTAAGAGTGAGATCTAAAGAGCTATGGTAACAACAAAGAGCAAGCAGAGAATTCACAACAGTAGATTTCAGCTTCCAAGAGACAGAAATGCAAGTTCCATGAGGTATCGCTGGGTGAAGTCTAAGTCTAGGGTTAGTCCCAGTACATTAAAGCAGAAGCAGAATAATGCGAATAAGGATGCCACGGGAAGGCATATCCTTAGATTGAATGTTAGGGATAAGAGACAAAAATTAACTACAGAGAAGGAATTATTCTACCAAACTCATTTTGTTGACTAGTCCTCAAGATACATTAAGAGTAAGCTGTTCTTAGTATCATAGGTTTGGGTTTGAGTTTCCATTTGTGTTATAAAAAACTTGAGGAAGGTATTCTAAGAAAGCCTCAAGGTAAAGCTGTGTCAGCATCCAGGAGGATGTATTTGTGTCTGACAATAAGCTGTTTGCCATGAAGGATCCAGGAAAGTGAAAACTCCCAAAGCAAGTCCTTTTTTAAAAAACGTGTCTGGGATGCATAGATTGCTGTGGAGCACCCCATGAACACACTGTGTCCTCCTCAGAAAGAGCTCCCCACACAGCTTCTGTAAGACTTGAAGCAGCACTTTTAAACTACAGGCAGAAGGATGGCAGTGTCTAACTCCACAAGGACAAAAGTTGTCCTCAGTAGTGGAAAATGATACATAGAATCGTAATGGAAAAAAGTAGGAAAATTTCCAAAAGCTAGCAAAGCTATCAAAAGCCAGCAAAAATTCCCCAAAACTAGACCTGGCTCTAGTATTTGCCTTACATTTCTTAAAGCTGTCTTCCCACTCCAAAGCAAGCATGATTAAGATGGTTATGATGTGTCTGTATGCAATTTGCAGAGCACAATGCTTTCAGTTGCCTCTCTGCCAGGTTACCTTACTTACTCATTTAGCTAAGACATGTAAGCTCCATTACACCACTCTAAAAGCCAGCCTTACTATTTTTGTAAGTGAAATGAATGGAAAACCAAGATTTCTCCAACATTTGCTATAGTTATAGTTATACTAGAGGATCAGAGTGGTATCAAACATTCAATGACCACAATTTTCTACTGGATTTACCAGAACAACTCTGCAAGCAATTATGTCCTTTACCATGTGACATGACAGATGGAAATTCCAGGTTTTTTAATTCATGAAGATCTTATTTCTTCTCATTCTTTCACTCCAGTAAAATGTGGAAGTCTTAACCTCCTATCAATATGAACATCATTAAACTTCCCCATTTGCTTTAACTAATGCCTTTACTGGGCACAATTTCATTTTTTAATAATGAAAATTATCCTTCTCTTGACTGCATAGGTAAAGTGAGTTGGATTTTCAGATTTTTTTTCTTGGTTTTGAGAGAAAACTTATGTCCAGAGATTAGGATGGAAGGGCTGTATCTCCAGTTTGAAGAAGAGTTCCCCTGACAGCTTTCCCTTAGTATTGTCTTTAGTCCAGATCAGTCCAAAGCGAGTCTGGTTTTGTAGAAGCCGTTTCTTTTGAAAAGATTAGTGCCATGCACACAGAGTGAGAGAATTTGAATGAAATGGATTTTTATTTTCTAAAAAAAATCCAACCTTGTTTTTTGCAAAAGCATCTGATGGGACTGGTGCACTGTCTGTAAAATTTTAGGGCTCACTGGGGAATAAAGAAAGATTCTAGAATATATTAGTCATGAAGCAGCTGAGTTGTGAATTGTGAGTGGGTGTGTTGTTGAGATTGTTACCTTCCTACTAACAGTTCTCTCATCACTCTCTCTGGAACATTTCTTAGATAGAGGCTGCAATTGCATGCTCCTAAGATACTTCAAGATTCTGCAAGACTTTCATTTTGGGGGAAGAGGATACAAGGAAGTAGTAAGAGATTTTAGCTTCTAATGGGAAGAAGAAAATACATTTACTCAAAGGAGAGACCTTCTGTGCTGGAAATCTGGAGTTCTCCAGGATTTTCTGAATCTTTTCAGTAACTTCAAGTTGGGTATATGAAGATGGAGAAGAGAGTTGTTCTTGTTAGATAGAGGCAAACTGTGTTTCCAGACAAATTAGCCTTCCAGACAAAGTCCATCGGGGAAGGATTTATCTGCATCATCCCTAGCCCAGTTCCACAGACTTTAAGGATCCATTAAGCATCTGGATACTTCAGTGTTTTTTCAAAAACAACTAAAATGTGTAGAGGCTGCAGATGACTGAAGGACATATATAAATCTATGCTGAAGCAAGAGAGAAACCTGTATCATTCACTTGTGCAATTACTCCAAGTCCTCACTGAACTATGCAGCAGCAGGAGGTTAAATGGTATGAAAAACACTTGTGGATCTGTGATTCGTTACACTCGTTACCTCTGACCTGCTCATAACTCAGTGCTGAAGGCATAGAGCTCACTCTTACACATGACCTTCTTATGTGACACAGGTCTTCTCCACTCTGTTTTACTTGAATGGATCTCTGATTTTTCTGGTACTTCAAAAATGTTTCTGACCAGATGCAAAATACCAGAATATCGCAGTTCCTGTAAGACATCTCATCCCCTACTGAGGAGTAAGAGCCTGACGATTATCCCATCCTTTCTTTGCTTGGAGTATGGCTTTACTTTGGAACATGAAAAATGTGTCAACTCTATTTCTTCCTGTTCTTTTTCCTTATCTGAACTTAGAGTTACATCTGTGTGTTTTAGTGACAAAATTATTAATTTTTGTTGGCTTTCATTCTAGTCAGCACTCAAGAGTCACCTGGGGTAACAGAGAAGGAGTCATCTTCAATTATATTCTCTTCTTTGCTGCACAATAGAAGTAGTGTACACCAGCCAACATTTTGTTACTTTGCTCATGAAATCAATCAGATTCATACCAAAGCAACTGCATCACTGAGACAAACAATACCCAGAGAAATAGACTTCTAACTTTTTTGTGCATGAAAAATTTGGGCTTGTTTTCCTCTTCTCACTTCCGAGAATACTGAGACAATTTTGGCTAACACACATGCTCTTTAAAATACTATCCTTTTTAGCTGATGAAAGAAGGAAAAAGGCATGACTTTTTTGCTGGAGAAAAAGGACACATGTCATAAAGAAGGATGTGAAGCACTCCTCTGTGTACAGCAGTTCTTCATACTAACAACTGCCAGCCTCTTCCTAACTCTCTCAGTTTCTAACTGAGTATAGGAAACATTGCTAAGCCCCTTGGGCAGTTTTCACATTTTCCTAGTGTCCTGGAATCCTGCTTCAATTCAGTCATTTCACGAAGTTTTCTTGTGAAACTATGTTGTGCAGAAGCAGCTGAGGTCATGTGAGCACCCAAGAAATAGTAATGAAATAGCAATGCATGAATGCCATAGACAAAGCTTTGCTCTTTGAGGTGAAGATCAAGGAAGAAAGAAAGGAACAGCTTGCTTCTTCAAGCATGGGATGAGCCAGAGACATAAAATAATTCTGTATATACGTTCTGTTCCGTTGCAGAACCATGAGTGACAAAGAGTGTGGACTCCTGTGGTGCTGTTTGCTTGAAAGACAAGCAAAAGAGATATTTACATGACTTCTGCTTGCAAACTGGAAGGAGTTTTTGCTTTAATAAACTGTGTATTGAAAGATACAAGGAAAGGCTGAGCAATTCAGAGTATATTCTTTTCTAAACAAGCATTTCCTTCTACTACTAACTGATTAAATACAGCAGCTCAGCTCCTTGAGGTTTTAAGGATTACAGGGATTTCATTAACTTTGGGATAATCAGTTATACTACTACAATATATAAGTGATAATTAGTACCTGGCCAAAAAAAAAAACCAAAACCAAACCACTGAATCAAAGCAGGAGGCGCTCTGTTGCTTTCTCCCTCTGCTGCACAATCTTTCATAAAATGACAAAACACAAGGCCAAGGAAATATTCATTAGAAAACTTGCTTGCTTTTCCTTGTGATACCATGTTTGTCCCACTAAAGCCAATCTGTGTGTTATACCTGTTGGCAATGTAAATGGTTGCAATGGCAGCTTTGTCTGTTGCTTCAGAGTGAGCAGAGCTTGTACTCCTGCGCATGGTTCCACTATTCCCTCAGAGTCTGCTGTCTGTATCACAACAAGCTTCCAGAACAAAAATATTCATCAGAGCACAATCACTCCCTCAAATTCACATGCTCACCATTGCCTGAACATATTAAAGGAGGTATTGGAGTCTTGTATCCTTGAGTCACATGCTGCAAACTCTGCAATTATCTCAACCTGCTTCTGGCTTAATCCTCCAGTGGTAAGCAACACCAGCAGAATGGTTGAAATAACCTTTCCTTGTTGCAAGGTAACCTTTCCTGTCTGCATAACAGACCTTGTTGCAAATGCCAGTGAGTTGATAAGGAGTTAATTACCCTGGTGCTCCGAACTGATTGCAAACTGAATATGAAGAGCTGAGCACCATGTCCTAAATATGTTCTGGGGAATTACCAGAATATCACTCAGAAATGCCACCTTGCAAAATAAATTAGAAAAAGGCTGAATGGCTGCAAAAGCAGCGCATCCCTGCCAGATCTGTAGCCTAGCTGGGTGAGAGGTAGTGAAGAGCATTCAGTGAGGGTACAGCAGCTCATCTGTCAGCTGCTTGTGGTGAAGAAATCAGGCAGGTATGTTTATGAGCGTATTCTCTGGGCGAAGTAACAGACTCTCACTGATTCTAATGTAGGAACAGAGGCAACAAAGTCACAGAAACACAGAATCACAGTATGGTAGGGGATGGGAGGGGCCTCTAAAGATCATCTAGCCCAATTTCCCCTGCTCAAGCAGGTCCACCTAGATCAGGTCACACAGGAACATTTCCAGGTAGGTTTTGAAAACCTCCAGAGAAGACTACACAACTCCCCTGGGCAGCCTATGCTAGGGCTCTGTCTCACTCACAGTGAAATAGCTTTTTCTTATGTTTAAGAGGAACTTTTTGTGTTCCAGCTTCATTCTACTACCACTTGTCCTGTCACTACATAAAATAGAAAAAAAAAAAATGCCCCAACCTGCTGACATCCACCATTTATATACTTGTAAATATTAATGAGATCCCGCCCCGATCTCCTCTTCTCTAGGCTAAAAACCCCCAGTTCCCGCAGCCTTTCCTCATATGAAAGATGTTCCAGTCCCCTGATCATCTTGGTGGCCCTGCGCTGCACTCTCTCCAGCAAATTCCACGTCCCTCTTGAGCTGAGGAGCCCAGAACTGGACACAGGACTCCAGATGAGGCCTCACCAGGGCAGAGGAGAGAGGGAGCAGAACCTCCCTTGACCTGCTGGCCACACTCTTCTTGATGCATCCCAGGATGCCATTGGCCTTCTTGGCCATGAGGGCAAATTGCTGGCTCATACTCAGTTTATTATCAATCGGGAGTCCCAGGTCTCCAGAGCTGCTCTCCAGCAAGTCAATCCCCAGCCTGTACTGGTGCATGGAGTTGTTCCTCCCCAGATGCAGGACTCTGCACTTGTCCTTGTTGAACCTCAGGAGGTTCCTCTCTGCCCAACTCTCAAGCCGGTCGAGATCCCGCTGAATGGCAGCACAGCCTCTGGGGAATCAGCCAGTCCTCCCAGTTTGGTGTCATCAGCTGACTTGCTGAGGGTACACTGTCCCCTCATCCAGGTCATTGATGAAGATGTTGAACAAGACTGGCCCCAGAACCCATCCCTGTGCAACTCCACTGGCCACAGGCCTCCAGCTCCATTCTGTGCCATTGATCACCACCCTCTGGCCTCTGTCATTCAGCCAGCTCTCGATCCACCTCACTGTCCATCCACTCATCCAAGCCACACTGCCTGAGCTTTCTGATGAGGATAATGTGGGAAACAGTGTTATAAGCCTTGCTGAAGTCAAGGTAGATGACATCCCCTGGTCGCCTCTCATCTAGCCAGCCAGTTATACTCTCATAGAAGGCTATCAGGTTGGTCAAGCAGGATTTCCCTTTGCTGAATCCATGTTCAATCCCCCTGATAACCATATTTTCCTTCATGTGTTTTGAGATGGCATTCAGGATGAGTTGTTCCTTCACGTTCCCAGGAACAGAGGTGAGGCTGACCAGCTTGTAGTCAACTTACAATAGCTGCAATTTAAGTCTCATTTTTGTTTGGTAATATTTTATAACCAGAAAATGAGCCTGCTATGTGAATAAGAAAGAGTTATAAGACTCCCCACAAAGGTAGGAACATGGAATGTGCTGCTGCCACAAGATAATACAACCAGCCTGTTATCAGATGTGCAGAGAGAAAGAGGAGACCAAGGAGTAACTTTCATGTGTTATCCTGGTGGCAGTCTGCCCCCAGCTTTTCACAGAGCCTTTCAAAGCATGAGGAACTTAGTTTGCCCATATGCAGTAGAGTCAACATGAGGGTGCACAATGGTTTACACCTTTCTAGTAACTACTAAGTGTGTCAAGCACATAAAATAGATGTAATCGCAGATCATCACCATGGCATAGCTATGGTGTCCCATAACCTGGACAGAAAGGCTACAAATTTTAGTACAATTATTTTTATATCTTCCAAAGATCAATCTAAGTAGAGTGCATGTACCTGAAGAAACCATGCAAACATCTAGCTTTTCTTCTAAGAACTCCTGAGAACTTGGACACTGTGACACTTTGTGGCGATGACCTGGGTACCTGGGGGTATTTGTGCTATTAAAAACAAAACAAAAAAAAAACAAAAACAAAACAAACAAAAAAAAAACACACCAAAAAAAAAAAAAAAATGAAAAAAAGAAAAAGTGTCTCCTCATAAACAGCATTGATGCTCAGTGTGGGGACTTATCTTCTTAGCTTTGTTTTCTTCTTAACCACTGATTCTGTCTCATCTGAAGATGAGGTCAAATATCTGTCCTTCCCGGGAAAAATTCTTCCTGAAGATTTCTCCTACATAACCTCTTTTCCCCGTGCCTCTGGGAGAATGCCATGTTAAATTGAGTGAATACTGCAGGTATCTTTCCTATTCTTATTTCACATCTTTCCTGTGGTTTCTTTTAGTTATTACTGTACTACTTCAGTAAAATGTTTGTCTTCTTGATAGTTTCTCCTGAGACGCCAGTTTTTATGAATAATCTCTTTGGTATAAGAGAATAATCTATTTGGTATAATTGAATCTGAGCTTTGTTTGACCTGTTTTTTCCTTTTCAGGTATTCTGAATGATTCATCATTCCTTACAGGTGTTAAGTGCCATGTCAGTAATCTAGTCTTAGTCATTTCTGCAACTGTTGCCAATTCACCCTCACTGGGATTTGTATTGCCAGCACATAGGTTCATGGCCCATCCATGGCAAGTCCTAATATCAATGCAGGCGTATTTTTTGGGACTGTTCATGTAAAATCACTGTTTACTCTTCTTCTGGTAGAGCACCTCACCATTCTCATCCTTATTGCTATTAACAGCAGCTGAGCTTCTCTATGACCAAAAGGCACTACATAGCAAAGATTTCTTCAAGCTGTTTTATGAGCTTTGAAAAGCAGAGATTTATTTTGCCTACATCCACAATGGGTTAAGTGGCTGTATCTGGTCCATACAGGGTTGAGCCTATATCCAAGCTGTTCCCAAAATTTACCATCCACCAGTCTTTTCACAATATGGAGTGCAGCACTTCAGAAAACTTTTTAATTAAATACAGCTCATAACTCATGTCCAGAAATTATGGTTCCTGCAATCCCATTTTGCAGCATTTTGACATCAATTTAATGTTTCCAGTGTGCTGGAGAGATCTCTTTTCTTTCTCAGGCATTGCTGCTGAGCTCTGTCACTGTTTCTTTCAAGTGGTGGGTGTCACATATCCTTAGCATGACTGCTAGGACTCTATTGACTGCTGCTCTATTGTTCTTCATTTTCTCAATGACAGTTGCATTTCATAAAATGGTAGGGGTGAAATGCATTTCTGACATTTCTGTTGGAGTGATATTAATGATATCTTGGCTAAGTTTCCAAATGTGATTGGATATCTTCTTAAGGTGGAGCTAACTCTTTTTGAAAGTCCTGTGCCTTTCACTTTTTAAAAATCTTTTCTCTATTTTCTACGTAAATCTGAGGATGTTTTCCATCTTTGCTTTAAATTGGCCCATTTCTTCTTTTGCAGATTGTCATCTGGCAGAAGGCTCTGAATTTCTCTAATTTACTGAGGCTTCTGCTTCAATCATTAGTTTTTCACTTACTTTTTTTGCATTTTGTTTTTCTCTGCTCCAACTGCTTCCTTGGGCACTTCCCTCCCATCTCCAGTTTTTCAGTGAACTTTGCAGGAGTTCTCAATGTGCTACTTTCCTTTTCTGATAAGTTTTCCACATCTCACAGCTTCTCCAGTTCTTGCTCACTGGGTCAATATCCATTTTTTCCACATACGGCTTGGATTGTGTCATCATTAAATAATGTTAGTTATTCTTCCCGTATGCCTTTTCTGCTTCCTCTCATATCCATTCTTCAGTAAATTAGGAGCTTCTTGCAGCACTTTCTTTTCCAGTACATGCTTTGCCTTACGTTACTGCATCTACTCTACATTTTTCATGGCGTTTCCCCTAGTCTCTAAAAGTTTAGATCCCGTTTCAGAGGAAAAAATGGGATCATAAGGGTGTGTCCATACATGCAGTCTAAGGAATTCATTAGGATGGCACAGATCTGCTAGCATCTGCTTTACCACTGTCACAAACAGGTTAAGTCAGTGCCCTTTACATTGTAGGGACATTACATTCTGAGTTACACTCTGTGTAACTCAGAATAAATCCGAATGTTGATAATTGAAGCATCTGGTCAAGCATTTTCCATGGCTGTGTCCCATGGAGATTTTTTTGGAAGTTAATTTCAGACTGACTTGTGTGGATGCAATCCTCACCCAGTCACAGCTGGCTGGTGTGCTACTCCCAGCCTCCTCCAGTGGTATTTTTAAACACCAAAGTGACAGGATGATCTGACCCTCAAGGGGATTTTCTGATTTTTCTTTGCAGGAGTCTAGTTGGAGTGTTAGCTCAGTTTGCTCTACCATGCAAAACTACTTAAAATAAAATCACATATTTCTGAGAACCGATTGTTCCTCTTATTGTGACTGTAGGAACAACAATGCAATATGATCTCCTTTGTCACAGAAATTATAATGCCTTCTGGCTGAAGGACAGGAGTTCTGTTTCTGCTTAGTGGCTCCTCCTGCCAACTTTATTTGTGCTGAGTAGAGACTTGCTCGGCAAATTCTGCACTTAAAACCAAAAGAGGAACTTCAGAACAAGGAAGGTCAAAAGAATTGGTCCCACTGTTATATAATTACTCTCAAAGCTTTTGCTTAAACTCTGGACAATCTGTTCAAATCTTTTTTGGAAAAAAAAAAAAAGAAAAAAAAAGAAATAAAAAAGCAGCCACACCAGAAACCAGAGCATTAGGAATCTGTTCCATTAGGAACTCAGCAGGAAGGTGAAAAGTTTAAACAACTGAAAAACAGAGTAATAGGCAACAGTTGGAGATTGTGGTGCAGATGTATATGTACAAAAATATTAGTGGAGTACATTGTCAAAGACATAATACCTCTAGTTCAGTTGTACATAAACGGGCACAGTTCCAGGGGAATAAACCAAACTTGAACCACTTAAATTCCAAACTCATCTCTGTGTGCACCTGTACATGGAATCTGTGTTTGAGAAAGGAGGGATTTTAGTTGTGCATGTTTCAAAATGCATCAACCATAAAAGCTTTGGGATTCTTTTATAAGGTATATTTTTGTTTTATTCAGAGATGAACAAATTTTGTGTGTCTAATCTCTTCATTCTGGTACTTGGGAGCTCCAGAGTCCTGCTTTCATTTCTTAGCTGTGATAGCAATGACACGCACAACTTTAAGCAAATCACTACATCTGTCATTTCTTAATGAAGAATACAAATCTTCTTTTCCTCCTGCTTTCCCCAGGTCTCATTTAGATTGCAAGCTATAGATTTTCTGTTTCCAGCATATACATATCTGGCACAATATCATCCTGATGCCCATGGGTGAAGCTTGGGAGATAAGAGAGAGAATAAGAGATGCTGCTGCAGTAGAAATTTCCAGGTCCACCAGTAAAAGACTATGATGCACTGAAGGGTAAACAAGCACATAAGCAAATACCTGAGTAGCTGTGAGTGTCAGGAGCTTTCATGCAACCCATTGTCCACTTCAGTACAAGGCAAGTGCTACATAGTTTAAGACTACAAAAAAAAAAAAAAAAAAAAAAAAGAGAAATGACGTGTAATTATTTCCTGGTGGATTTTCTCAACCTAGATACAGATCCTTTAGCATCCTTATGGCTTTTTTATTTTTTTTCCTCCTTTATGTGTTTATTTGTTGTAAAGCAATAATGGCTTTCCCACCTGTGAGGATGATGCTCCATTCTGTCAAGGTCAGTACTTGTTGCTTCTTTCCTATGCACACTTCTCAAAGCCACAAGAAGGCAAACTTGTCTGTAAGCCAGACTGAAGAACTTATTACAAGTGACATTCAGTACAACAGAGGTGTTTATCAGACCAATCTTAGAAGTTTTTTACACAGGCTAAACTGACTGGCAGTTTTGAGTAGACACAGATAAAGAGACAAAGGTGGTCCCTGGTGGTATGCACTTTGAAAAGAAAAGGGATCTGAATGAAGAGAAGAAATGTTTGTTCTCATGTGCCACATTTCTGCCTCAAACTGTTGCTTCAACCTTTGAATGCTAGCCTGCTTTTTATCACTGAAATGCTCAGGTATGCTAACCATGTGTTAATTAAAGCTTAAAGTGAAATCTAAAGTCAGTCATGGCAATATGAAAAAATATACCATGAGATATGAGCATGAGAGATGGGAGGGTCTTTTCCAAATTCATGGTATCACTCCAACTCCAGTCTTTACAAAAATAAAAGAGAAAATGAAAGAGAAAAACACTTGTTTTTAAAACATTTGTCTTAGGGGAGGTCTTCAGGTTCAGGAAAAACTAAAAAAAATCTAAACCTCATCTGTGCTGCCCCTTTATTTCTGTAGAATATAGATGACTGTAAGATGGAGACAGCCACAGTCCTTAGACTAAACGGAAATTTTGTCTGTTCCCCAGATAACAATGTTTGCAAGAGGAAACAATGAAGCCCATGGGATGATATTGCAGACAAAAGGCTTTTTATTATTACTGTATTATGCTAGATATTTGGTTTTGCAAAATTCACTTATCTTCCTGTCTTTGTATAAATTTCTGCTTTATAATCTCAGAACACTATACAGCTTTCCAAGATTTCTGGTCTATGCCTAGCTTTTGCACTATGTGTAAACTCAGTACAGTTTTTATTCTGAACAACATTACTCAAACAAATGCTGTTGGAAATAGAAGAATCTTTGATAACTGGGTTTGCATCTTTGGTGCTGCCAGTGCCAACAAGCTATCTGTATCTCATGCACTTTGTGGACAGGACAGGGAGGGATATTTAAAGTTAGGCTGTTTTTAGATTTGCTGCAGGGCAGAATAGGGACTTTATGGGTTACAGCTGTGCTTATTTGATGGTTTCCTGGACTTTTACAGCTCTGTCACCCGTGAGCCATCAAGTCTGCCATTGCACAGTGGTGGGTGGAGCATTCACAGAGCAGCTCCAAGCTGTGATATGATAATTTTAAAATCCCAGCACAGGCACCATGTCATTGTTGGGGACTGATCTCCTTTTGTCACTGAGGGCCCTATTTCACCTCCTCAATCTGCATCCTTGCATTGCATGTACTGCCTTTTGCACTGCTGAAAGTCAGGCATGACATTTCCCTGCCAGTTCAAAGAGCAAGGTGAGTCTCATGGCTATGATACCATTGAGGGGCTCTGATTGATATCTGTGACATTATGGTGGCTATGATGCCATCAGGTGGCTCTGATTCAGACCTGTGACATTATGGCAGTGAAATGCAAGTTTAGACTAAGCTTAAGTGAAACCAGGACATTGCCGGCATCAGTAAGAGTGGATATCAGGGCATACGATTAGTATGTAATGTAATGTAATGTAATGTAATTAGTATGTAAGTAATGACACTTGATGCCAATACACTCTTAATGTAATTTAAACTCAAACCCAGGGGCAATCTGCTTCCAAAAGCCCAAGGTGTATGGGGTCGCAGCATTATCAACTGCATTTTTGCTTTTTTTTCTTAACTATAGAACTGTATTCCACCCAAAACTGATCTTTCACTCTGCTACAGACTGTGAAAACCCAATCTCTCACTCAAAGGGTTTACAATCCCTGCTGTTGCTTTCACCAAGCCTTGCACTGATGCTTTTAAATGGAAAATTAAAAGGAGTATAAAAAGGGGGGAGTTTTTGTTGTTGGTTTTGTTTTTTTTTTTTTAACTATAGAGACTAATTACTGAATCTTTCAAAGCTCCTTTCTGCATCCCATACCCTGAGGAACTCTGTTCTCAGTTTCAGCCTCCCTGAAACCTCTCACCCTGGGCTCCTCCAGAATTATGGGGAACTGGTCTGGATTGCAGCAGGTACCCAGCTCGCAGATGGACCGCAGAGCTGCACATGCCATCCTCCTCCCCCTAGCCTTATTGCCATCACTCCTAGTTGATAGGAGCTTCGAAGCATGGTGGGTTTTAGAAGACAGATCCTTTTTTTTTTTTTTTTACAGTCTACTCCTCAGTACCCACCTGAAGATCATAGAATCACTATGACAAAATCAATGTGTGGGTAGAAGAGAAGCAGATAGATTGTTCTTAGGGGACTCTGGGAGGTAGAGAGGCATATTCTCATCATGCCAAAGATGCTGAAAGGAGCTCTTCTTGCTCTGTACGGAGAGCATCCTTATTTAATGAGAAAATCTGCTGCTTCTTGTACACAGAGCCTTCTTGTGCTTCCAGCAATGTAAAGCAAATAAATCTTTGGCATAACAAAGCCCAGTCCTGGCTCCATAGGCAGCAGAATGGGAAAGTCCTGCTGCCTTTTATTCTTAAAGTTCATCCCAGGGAGTAAGGGTATTTGTTCTGCTGAATGAGCAGCGTGAGGAGAGTTGCAATTTGAGGAGCAGAACTGCGTGCAATCCCCACTTGACTGACTGACCAAAAGAGCATCTGGAAACCACCCGCCCAGAGTCACAAGGAGTGCCTTGCTTCAGGCTTCCTGGGAATGTGCTAAAATACAAGAATGTATTCCTATTTGGAAAATGAGGAATTTTGTTGTGTCACACTCCTTTCAAGTGCTAATGGGAGTCATAGGCTGAACTATCTAAGTGTGCAGACAGTAGTGCAGACCTCTTCATGTAAAGTCGTTTGACATAACATTAGCCCCTTCCTGACACTGAGAATTCAATTTTTACTTCCACCATTAACTCACCATTGCCTACATGACTTGTGAATTTTGGGGCAGTAATTGCATTCAGGAGTTCACAGAAGTTATGCATATTACTGTGTGAATGACTTTATGGATGTGTTTCTGTTAGGTATTAGGTCTCCACAAAATGTAATCTTTCACTTATTGCAGGAAGTAAAATCTTGGATGAATCACAGTTCAAAAGGCAAAGAGAAGAATTAATGCAATGAATCTAAAAGGTCATCTTAGCAAAGTTCATGAAGGTGTAATAAATCATTGTATTTGAAAAGTTTATTTAGCACCATTATACAAATTGTTACTTAACATTCAGAGACTATACATAATACCAGCCTTTTCATAAACAGCTTTTTTAAGCAATTTACCTCAGGATTTTTCAGATTTCCTACATAATAGGCAACTTCTACTCAGCGCTTACAGGACTACATAAACTCACCTTAAATGAGTTGCAAGAAGATTTTCTGACACGCACCTGCGTTTACACTCAGCTGGGAAGAACACAGGGTGAGGATTGGATTTCACTTGGCTCTTCCACTTGTTCATAATTCTCAAAAGTACCTTTAAGGAGAAAGATTGATTCTTGGCATTCATATAAAGGGAATCCTTCTTTCCTGTCCTTGCAATCTGGTATTTTCAAACACAGGTATTTTTTACTGTGTGTCAGAAAGTAAGATATGCTGCTAAGATGATGGATCTGTGACCATAAAGTGCTTCAAAATGGTATGTAGAAGATTTTATCTGAAAAGGAGGTGGAATTCTGGTCTTTTTAGGAAAATGAATCTTGTCATGTAGATGCCAGCTGAATGGAAAGAGTCACAGTGACATTTCTGTTTCCAGTGATTCAAGCATGACGCCACTTGAGTCAGGAGTCATTTCTATGACCAAAAGGTTGTGTCAAATCCCTGGTTTAAGAAGCTCTTCCCAACTAGCCACAATTCTATGCCCTTCAGCAAAAAACAGTCCAGCCAGGCCAGGTTTTTAAAGCCTCTACTTTAAGTGGCTTAAGTATGTGGCAGTAAGCACACGCAATTCAGTGATAAGGCTGCCAGTATATAAAGTTAAACAGCCTTTCACCCTGACCTACTTCTTCCTGCTCAAACTCAGCATTTTACAAGTTTAATGAGAGTTTTTGCAGAGAAGGAAAAAATCCAATAGTTTCAGTGTACCCATGCAGGCTGTAAGTGCTAAAGACCAAACTTCTGGTTGTGCATTTTAATAATGTTTTTTTTCCATTTCTACCTTCCTGTAGGGCAGATGTTTTTGCAGTTCTCATTAATGTTCACAGGGCATATGGATCTACCTCAAAGGAGGAAAAAATCTTTGTTTTCAGCCTCCATGTACAGCCGGTGAGCTGGAGAATGCATTTTGGTTCAGGATCTTCTGCAAACATATTCCGGGACAATTTGAATAGACCAGTCTCAGGTGATGAGCTTCCAGTTTTCCTGTTGCCAATTTTTGTTGCATCCATGTACCAATATGTATGTTTGTCTTTAATACCTATATCATGAAGTAATTTTTTTAAATTACACTTTCTTAAAAAAAAATAAGTTATTAAATAAATTTTAAACTCAAACACTAACCTGCAGATCAATCTCCTGTCTCCTATGGAGGAAAATAAAGTGCCTATTTTAACCACTTACTGCTAAGTTTCCAATCATTAATTCCATGCCCAAACTAGTGAGTACCTTCCTGCATTCTACTGTGTTAAATAGTAGTAGTAGGCAAAACCGTACACAGTCTGTTTCTAATTACACTCTCATG
The DNA here is from genome assembly GCF_028858725.1 of Colius striatus. Classification (NCBI taxonomy): domain Eukaryota; kingdom Metazoa; phylum Chordata; class Aves; order Coliiformes; family Coliidae; genus Colius; species Colius striatus. The sequence goes on along the minus strand of NC_084790.1, from coordinate 17,563,686 downwards.
TTTCCTCCTAATGAACAAAAAAAAAAATCAGCATTTTGTGCACTGCCTGTTAACCTCTGGAAAGGTCAGTGTCTCACTCCTATAACGCAGCACACTTTTTTTCCCTTCCATTTAACACAGTTATTGCTTTCTGGAAGGCAGGATGTTTCTTGCCCAGGCTGATGCAGAATCAAGCTGGCCCTTTTCATTCAATTTATATATTTGAAGGCTCAGGGAAAAGTAATTAAGTGTAACGGCTGCCATAGATGTTGCTTTGGCTACTCCTTCTTTACGGGCAAAATCTATGATTGATAAAGCACATTTTCCATCTAAGCATCTACATACTTTGTAGATGGATGTATGTATGTATGTGTATGTACATGTATGTATGTAGATGTATGTATGATCTTGAAGATTACCGAGTTCAAGTATTGCTAGTCCCAAACATCCTGACAGCCACTACTTCCATCAACAAAACTACAGGAATCAGCAACACACATTCCTCTCCTGCCAGACCTCTTTCTGTCATGGGCAAAAAAAATCCCAGTTTTGTGTCAGGAAATTTCAATCAAATTAATTTATTGACAATTAATAAGTTTCTAGTTACTGATTCTGGTATAGGGAAATAAAAACAAGTAACCAAACAGAGAACATCTCAGCTTTGCTCCTGATGCCTCTCCTCCTCCCTTTTTGCTCTGTCATACTCACTCAGCTTCTTCACTGATGTAAAGGATGACACAGAGGACTGAGTTAATGCATTGCTGCTTCTTGACTTGTTTGCCCTCCCAAGCCTCCTCCCTGCCCTTTACTCTGCTCTATCTGGGAGGTATTTTGCCCCTGAAAGCAAAAATTAAAACCCAAAATCTGATACGATCCGACACGTATTTTATGGCACAGCAGAAAAGCCAGAACTGGAGCTATTTCTGGTTTCTCTTGATGTTGAGAAGGTCATCCTCAGGGTGAGCATGTCTCCAAACAGTTGTCATGGAAATTACCAGACCTCCCTCTGCGCTTTGGATACCCTCTTCGTACCAAAAGAAATGAGCACTGGACATCGAAAAATCTTTGAAAACTGCAGTCTGAGTCAGCCAACTTCTGGCAGCCGCTCAAAAAAGCAAATATGACATCAGAGAAGGTGTGCTCATCTGTAAAAAAAAAAAAATAAAGTTAGACTTCTGTCAGGTTTAAAGCAGCTTTAGTTGATGAGATCAAGGGGCTTGTTTTCCCAGTCCATTGGTAATGAACAAATAGCTTTCTACTTGGGGGATTTGAGGGGTTTGAGGTTTTTTTTTTTGTATCTCTTACCCTGCCTGCCCTGTGAAAACAGCACAAAGGAACTACAAGAACATTTGCAAACAAATGCTGCAAATATTACATGTGGGTTTGTAAACACAGGCAGTGATTCAACCCTAAATGGCAACAGATAGCAGGAGAAAAACAGGCTTTAAATTATTAACTAAGGAGGCTGAGCTGAACCCAAGTCTTTCCTCTGTATATGTGTGAGGTGGAAAGAGGGCTTATCTCTGGGCATGCAGCATCAGCCTTACCAAAACAGAAGTCTGTGGCAGCCAGACAGATGCAAAGGTGCAGCAACTGGGTTTCTGGATTACCTTGGCTCTGGTCCTTTGGAGATGGGCAAAGCTTTGAGATATCTCCACCACCTTGGCTCATTCTCCCTTAGCTGTGAACTGGGTCCAAACCTTTCTGTTTCCATCAAGGATACCCCAGAGTGCTCTCTCTCCCTGTTCTTGAAAGAAATGGGTATTTCTGCAGCTCCCCTATGTGTTAGAGGGATGGGTCTCAGATACTTTATAGTGTCCCACCTGGGATGAAGAACAAGATGATGAGGTGAATCCCATCCTTACAGCCTAGTTTGCTGGCTGGAGGTCAGTAGCATGCGGTACCCTTTAGTATCCCTGAGACACAATGCTGAGCTCCAGGAGGACCAAACAGTATAGACCACTCCAGGCAAAAGCTGTGTTCTGCTAGGGAAAAGGGATGCCTAGAAAAAAGATCTGACTGCTACCTGATATCCCTGCCTCTCGCTATCACAGCTTGCCTTTATTCTTCTGTGTTCATGCTAAGGAGAGTGGACACCAAAACCTCTCACTGATATCTGACCTCTGCTGCTTTCTCAGTGCAGAGTAAAGCTATATCAGAGATAACCAATCCCTGCCAACACCAGGGGAAGTTTGTGGGAGCTAGGTGAAAAAGACAGCACAGGACTCCAGGGAACAGAGGAAAGCAGAATCTGTGTGCAAGGGTCTTGTGAGCAGTCTTTATCCACGCTCTCCCACTGTCTTTCTTTCTTCCTCTGTTTTCTGTGTTTTATTTTACTTTATTTTTGGTTTGCTCGATAAATACAATCCTAAAAGCACTGAAAAGGAAGTAAGAGTAGAAACAAGAGACCTGTCTTTACTTCTGGCACTAGGGGTTGGAGGCCTTCCAGTAAGGTAGGAAACAAAAAGAAATCATTCCTAACCAAATATTAAGGATTTTTTTTCTCCTTCCAGACTCCCTATCCATACGCTCTCTTCAAACTTGGGGATCACAGACAAGCCACAGAGGACTGTGATATTTGTTGTCTAACTACACCAGATCCACTTGTGACAAAGGCTGGCTGCAGAGCCATGGTGGAGGTTGCAGCCACTGTTGGAGTTGAGTGTTGGAGCTGAGCACAAGTTTACAGAGGAGGTGTGTAACCCAGAAAAATGAATGTGCCTGTGGTAATGCACACAAGAAGTGGATTCCTAAACTGCCCAATAATTAAACCTAGAGACAGGGAAGGTTATTGTAATAAGAATTGCGTTTAATGAAGGAGGTATGTGCTCTGGCGGAAGAGTATCTCTCCCAGTGCCTGACAGTGTGCCTGTATTTTCACATATCTGAAAGGAATTTCTGCACATACACTTTTTTGTCCTGCGTGTTCATTAGTGGATAACCTCATTGATTCTGAGTGTCACCTGGAATTAATTTTTCTGTGCCTCACAAGAATATATTGTACCTGGGTTCTGTATACATTATTTAAATGTCAGCACTAAGAAAACAGCTTGAAATGCATTCATCAGCCTGACTGTCAGAGGTGTTGCACGTCTGAAGGTCCTACTTAAGACCAGTGGAAAGTGGAGACTGAGAGGCATCTCTTCCCTTGCACTTTGAGGATTGAATAATTTATCGGGAGGTTATTGAAGGTTTTTAATGATGCAATCAAATCATTATAAGCAAAAAACTAGAAAATCAAGTTCAGAACAATGAAAGCATCAGTTCATTAATGGAACAGTTCCAGCCATCTGGCATTCATATGTTCTGCTTTGGGGTTGTGATTGTGCAGATATAAATGACCGAATCTTACCTTCAAGCAAGAGCTTTCATTAACTAAATATACTCAAATTCTTCACCATTCAGCTAATATTATAGGTCCTATCTTGTGTTTTAGAAGAGGTGTTTTTTCAGTTTTGTTTAGTTAAAGCTTCAATTCCATGCCACTTATCCTTTGGAGGCTATCACACCACTTGGAAAAGTTTTAGCAATCAGTGACAACAAAGCTCTGGAAGAGAGAGAAGGGGCAAATTATATTTCAGTAAAATTAACAACACTGAGACACTAGTGATAAATCTTGTCACTCAAATGAAATGTAATTCTAATGTACCGAGTCTTTCATTTGCCATTACTCAACGTTTTTCAAATGATAGCCACAGAATATCTAACATTTAGACAGACCAAACCAAGCAGTGTGCCCACTGGCTGCCACTCCACTTGCTGAGGGTAAAGCTCTTCCTTGTCTCCCTATGTCCTCGTGAAAAGGGGGATTTCAGCTCTTTTATGGCAGACTGGGGTCCTATGCTTGATGAAGAGACAAAGTAAAACAAGACTCACCTTTCAGTCTTCCCTCAACACCTTAAAAAATGCTGTTTCTTAGAGAACCTAGAAAACAAAATGCTTATCAAGTATCAGAGTGACAGCAGCTACTTCAGCTTTCAGGCCCCTTGCATCACTTTCCCAAAACAGTAGCAACAACCCAGCCCCAGGCCCTAGCCAAAGCATACCTTGGGGCTTAAGGACAGATGTCACACTGAGCTGTTCAGTGCTGCTGCCCTCCCACAGGAGATGCTCTTACCCAGCATCTCCCCACCACCCTCTCCACATGGAACCTGCAGTCATCCCCATCGCCACTCCAAAACTCATAGCTCTTCCTCACTGTCTCACCTTCCCTGTGGTGGTGAAGTCACAACAGTCAGCTTTCTACCCTCCCCTTCTCAAAAGCAGCCTCCTGCTCCTATGTGTTCCCCCCGCAACAAGCACTTTACCCTTCACAAGGCCATCAGCTTTTGTGTTCTCTAGTGCCTGATGCTACCTGGGTCATAAGGATATTAACAGTAAAGCTGTGTCTTACAATTCTGTATGAGTTATTACTGGATTTGCCCTAGTGCATTGAAGAACTGCTCTGAACACCTCTGATAATAACTTGCCTGGAGCATCTTACAAACTATGGTGAAACCATCTCAGGGCAAGCATCAGGACAAATCCAAAGCCTTGACAAGAGTCAATGTGTTGGTCACCTGGACAGACGCTGCTCCTGTTTCTGGCATTGTCTATTCTGAATAGCCTGATCCAATCCAGAATCTTGCCATGGAGACTGGAAACAACCATCTCCTCTGCTTTTGTGGGTACATCTCTAAGATTGAATATGCTCAGGCACCCAAGGCCACCTACTTTTCCTTCAGTCATGGTCTTGCATTCATGCTGATAGGGACTGGGAGTGGTGAAAAGCCATGTGAAAAGCCAAAGCTTGGCTTGTAGGAACAATAGGGTCATGTTAGCTTTTCAGCAGACAGTTACACTGCAGAAGAATCAGGATGAGCTCAGGTCTGAGCATCATGAGGCTGAGACATAGAGAGGGAGAATCTACATGGAAAAAGGTGCTTTTTGCCTTGAGAGCTTTCTGGGTTTTGGAGGAGTTCATGGTTTGAAGGATGTCATGCACTGCTGCTGTAAATACACAACAGAATGCCAGAGAAGACTGAACAAGGGTAGGAGCACTGCAGTGGAAGAAAGATATCATGGCTTTACAGGTAGGGCTGCTCTTTTTATGTGAGACTCCTAAAGTATCTGAAACCTCTCCAGAGAGATGCATATTTTCTGACTGTGATGTTATTTTGCTCATATTCCTCTGCATCTTGTTCAGTACAGATTCCCTACACATGCACATTGGGCTTCAGATTGTCCTTATACAAAAAATCAAAAAAAAGTCAAACTTGAGAGAATGCCTTCTGTATGTGTTGCTGGAGCTGTTCTTTGTAACGTTAACATGTGCCTCAGCAATGCACCAGGCACAGTGGTGCTTTAGGAAATTGGAACGCATTCAAAAGCTGGTCAATAAATAGTGTATGATGAAAACATTTTTCAAGTTTTCTAATTATTCCTCTATCAGTTAATGCTGAAGCTTGCTTCCCCCTCATACCCACTAAGATACTATTAATTGTGGTGTCATCAAACATTTCCTTCAATGCATTCATTGCACTGAAAGATTTGGCACATTTCCAGTCCAAAATAAAGTTATCTGTTTTTGAAAGAACACCACAGTATGCTGCATAGAGAAGTGACTGAGTGAAGAGACGGCTTAACTGTTTATTCCCCGAATTTTCATTTCTTTAATTAAAAACAACAGAGGTACTTTCCTGGCCCAGACTGAAGAGGAATTAAATGTCTAACTTCTCTGAGTCTGTATGACTAATCTGGCAGACATTCAGCTGAAACTGTATGAATGCTGAGAATTAAATATATCAACATTTATACATGTTCAGCACACTTATGATTTAAATTGATTCACAGAATCGAGCACATAGAGCTTACGTGGTTTGTTCCAGAAGCAGACTTTTTTCCAGACTGAAGGATATGAAAACTACTTCCCTATCTAACAGGATTCAGTACATCTGTGTGGGATTACACAAACACGTTTCAGACCGCAGAGCAGCACAGTCAAGTCTCGTAGAAGTTACATTCACTAAACTTTGTTGGAACACACGACCTCCCCATGATCTTCAACTTTTGCCTGTTTCTAAAATTTACTGAAGATTCCCTATATTTCCCAGTTAGAACAAGAGTGGAGGACTGAGAATTGGTCACATTAGCCTTTAATAAAGTCACTGTCTCAGTACTGAACAAGCACATCTAGAGTCTCTGACAGAAATACAAGCAACTGAAAAAACATAACTGCTTGAAAAATATAAACCACTGCTTTATCACTCTTCACTGAAGGTGGACTTGAGGAGGATGTGTGTTTGTGTGTGTGTCATCATTTTGCCTTCATACAATTCTATCTCACACTCAGATGAGCCTTTCCCCATGAGCACAGGACTCCTATTTTTCTTCAAAAGTCAGTAGCCAGAGTCACTACTGAGAAGATTCTAATAAGGAAATCTGAGTAACCATATTAGGCAAGGTGTTTTTAGGGAGGTTAGGAAGTGGTAATTCCCAGTTTACAGAGGTAGTAGCTCTTCCCACCAAAGGTCTTTGTAACTGCACCATCTCCCTGAAACACACTCCTGCATGTTGGGGTGGTAGGTCTCACCACAGAGATTCCTGTCAGCTCATCCTTTTGTTTATTTTGATTATTTTCAAGCTAATCTTGGTTGTTAACAGTGGTATCTGAGCAACTGGCTAAGCACGAGACAGGAATTGTAGACCAGGCATTTCCTGTTCCAAAAAGCTGAGTAAATTCTGATTTATAATGAAGCTACAGAAGAAAAAGACATTGCTGTAGCACCAGAGGAATAATTTTCACATTTTGAAGACCTAGTTTTCAACTAGCAGGCCATGCAAGTCCTCCCATTTCTTCCACCAGAAGAGGACATGTGCAGTTTGAGCACACATTTTCAAGCCTGCAGTTGTTGCCCAAGTTGAATGCAGCCTCTGGCCTGTCGCAGTACTTAATTATATGGATGCTAAACCAAATACTAGAGCATGTAACAGAACATGCATATTGGTCATTCCTTGTGAATGTTTGATAGTTTGCTTTGAAAACTGGTAGAAGATGAAGTCAAGCATTTTTCAAAGTTACCAGTCTGCCAAATACACCACAAGAATTTTCAGCACATTGAAATCTAGTCTCTTTGCTGTGTCACAGTGCTCAGTGCAAATACAAGGTCCACTGTTGTGTAGAGATAAAACAACCGCCTTCTTGAAATACATGCACACACACATAACCATTTTTAATACACACACACACACACAAAAAAAAAAAAAAACCACAAAAAACAACAACAAAAAAAACCCCATTTACCTGTTTCCTAAAGGGAAAGAGCTCCTAACCAGCCATAACAGTAAGAAATTTGAAGACCATCCCTGGAGATGTTTAAGATATTGGGTGGATGTTGCGCTTAGGGAAATGGTCTAGTGGTTGATAGTGCTGGGACAAAGGCTGGACTCAGTGATCTTAAAGATCTCTTCCAGCTGAAACAATTCTACAATTCTATGATCTGCTCACACTGATACTGAAAACCTTTCTTATAACAGTGCTTGTAATACAGCAGATATTCTCAGTAGCTATGAATGCCAGCATCATCACCGTGCTGATGGTACACAACCAAAGATCTGACTTGAGAACTATCTCTGTTGCTTTCTGGTTCCTTGGGAAATTCGAGTATTTTAAATGGGCACAGGTTTTCCTTATGGGCTTTTTTACTACCGGAGGCATTGCTAGCATTATAGCTGTAAGCAATCTCTAGAAATCTCTCCTCAGGGGTTAGAGCTGACTGCCCATTCCAGTCACTGAACACTAAGTGCCATGCAGCATACACTGTCTTTTCCCTCGATGCATGCACATGCAAAAGTGGCCTCTAGATGCTCCTGCAATCCAACTAAATCAGGGTATTTCACAGTAAAATAACCCCGAATAATTGGGGGGGGGGGGGGGGGGGGGGGGGGGGGCCGGGGAGGGCCGAGGGGGAGGCGGGTAGAATAGTAATTTGAACCTGGTTTTTGCCATACAAAATAACTCATCTAAGTCCGGAAAAGTATCCGTTTAGCAACCTTGTCCTTTTCCAACTATTAGGGTTTGGTAAACCTACCAAATTACCTCTATGACTGGGGCTCCCAAACCGTTCTTGCCAGCAGAAGTTCCCAACGCTTTTACACCTGACTACCACCGCCAACCAGCCACAGCACCCCCGCCCCCTTCGTCTTATCCTAGGATCCTAGGTGCCCTCCGGCGACCGGCCAAAGCTCTGCCGTGATGAGCGGTCGACTGCCAGCCCGGTAGTCGAGCCTCGACGGACCTCCGCTCTCCGCCCCGTAGATCGCGCCCCCGTGTGACTGTCCCCGCTCCCCTGTGACGGCCCCCCGCTCCCCGCTCCCCGCCCCACTGACCCAGCTACCCCCCGCCCCACGACCCCCGCTCTCCCCGGCCGGGGGCGGTCGTGGGGTCGGCCGTGGGGTCGGCGGATCGGGGCGGGACGCACCTGGGCCCTGTCCCGTCGGAGGCGGGCGGAGCGGGGGCGGAGGGAGCCCAGCCTTCCCCCTTCGCCCTCCCCCTCTCTCTCCCCGTCCCTCCCTCCCCGTCCCTCCCCCCCCCGTCCCTCCCCCCCCATCCCTCCCTCCGTGGGCGCCGGCGGCGGCGCCGCGCTCCCTCCATCCGCGCCCGCGCAGCCCCGCGCAGCCCCCGCAGGTAAGCGCCCCGCGGAGCGGAGCGGGGTGTCCCGCGATCCCCACTAGGAGAAGGGTGCCTGTTTTCTTTCCCCCGGGGTTTCCGCGTCCCTGGCGCCTTTTTTCCTCCTCTTTTGGGGTGTTTTCTTTAGCATTTCTGAATCTGGTGCTAACTGCGGCGGGTGTGCAGCCGTGCGAGGGGGAGGTGCGTTCGCCAGCCGCAGGGTCCGGCGAAGGGCTCACTTTGGGATGGGCTGGAATGGGCTGTTGCCGTCGGGTCAGACTTCTGTTTCTGCTGGACTAACATCTCAAAGGTTGGCCTGGAATAAGTAAAGGACACTTGTTTGATGAAGGGACACTAACAGTACCTCCACTGTTCGTTCACTTAGAGCCTGTCTTGATTTTTATTTATTTTTTTTCTTTTTTTCCGTGAAGTCTCCTTGGATTTATGTCCCACATTAAGGCAGCGGAAAAACTCTTAGCCATGAAAAAAAAAAAAAAAAAAAAAAAAAAAGGTTGCCACCTCTCTCTTCTGTCTTCCTCAATCCCTAGGAGGAAGAGCCAGCTAAAGTCAGACGGGAGCTGTGTCCGTGTGTCCGTGGTCTTTACAAAGGTAAAAGAAAGAGAGAGGATGAATGACAAGCAGAAGGGTACGGAGTATTAGAGAAAGACGGGGAGGGTGAAGAGCAGGAGGGAAGCTTCAGGACAAAAGGCCTTAACAAACTGAAGTGAGAAGAGAGAGGTGGAACCAGAGCGACCCAAGTTTCTTCCTCTCGCTCCTTTCTGCATACTCTTTTTAGACAGCTCCACGATGAGAGCAACTCCCCGCCCCCCCCCCCCCCCCCCCAAAAAAAAGCTGCTTTCAGTGGAAATGTGTGACAAGTTTTCTGTATAGTCTTTTGTCAGAGATATGTTGGAATGTCTAAACTTGTGTGTGTGTGTGTGTATTTCTCTGTGAAACCTTCCTAATTTCAGTGTCTATGAATAAATTAGAAGCTGCTCAAGATTTCAGTTGTCGGTGATTAAATGAGAAGTTGCTCAAAGCCCCTCTCCTTTTTTCTTTTTTCTTTTTTCTTTTTTCTTTTTTCTTTTTTCTTTTTTCTTTTTTCTTTTTTCTTTTTTCTTTTTTCTTTTTTCTTTTTTCTTTTTTTCTTCTTTTTCTTCTTTTCTTCTTTTTTCTTTTTTCTTTTTTCTTTTTTCTTTTTTCTTTTTTCTTTTTTCTTTTTTCTTTTTTTTTCTCTTTTCTTTTTTCTCTTTTCTCGTTTTTCCTCTTTTCCTTTTTTTTTCCTCTTTTCCTTTTTTTTTTCCTCTTTTCCTTTTTTTCTCTTTTTTTTTTCTCATTTGCAGCTCGTATTTTTGAAGATGCAAAGCAAAATAGCATGCAGGAGCATCTGGAAGCAACCTGTGTTCCCAAAATGCTGGGAAACTGGGGGTAGCTGCAGTCTTTTACTACTAAAAGCTATTGCAACTCCATCTTTTCAAAGAAAGTCTCTTGCCTGCTAAGTCAGGTTTGGTGTGTTGAACCATTTGGTCTAAAATGAGTCACTCTCAGGTCTGAGAGTCATGTTTCAATTTGGCAGCCAGAACTGCGTGCCATGCAGCCTGTTACTCTTGTGAGAAGATGGGGTATACTGTGGTATTAAAATAATATGTTCTGGCAGTTTCTGCAGCGGACTGAAGCAGTACTCTGTGTGCACAGGCGTAACTGAAGTTCTGTCCTGCAGCTTGCTAACACTGGCTGTAGGTGTGCTGTGTGTTTCTCCTTAACTGATACGTGCTGGGGCTTACAAAGCAACTTGATAGGCCTGTGTTTTACTGTTGTTGTTGTTATTAAATATTAACTACACAATATCAAATGCTGTCTTTTTTTTCAGAAAAGATTAACACTGTCTCGTCCTGTGCAGTTGTACATGAGTTGTGGTTCTTCTGGCTTTTCAGCTGCAAATAACTAACAAAATGTTACTTAGGAATACTGGTAAACACTGTTCCATGCTCGGTATGGGGTTGTCCTTATCTCTCCCTATTACTCATTGCACCAGTTAGACTCTTGGCTGCTATCAAAGTTGTTCAGAGAAGTTACCAGTAACAGTGCTGATTGGAGAGAGGAAAATACTGAGTGGTGTCTGCTTTCTTTTCCTCCCTTATTCAAAACAAATACTGAGAGTGGAAAGGTTAAACACGTTTTGAGACAAAACACATGGGAGATGCAAAACTGAAGTAAGGCTACACTATGCAGCCAGCTTTAATATGTGAACTTAATGTGTGAGTCGCAGGCAATCTTACCACTGTGTGCAAAGACATTTATGGCCACGTGGTTTTCATCAGTAACTTTGGAAAATTATAACCAAAATACAGTTCTTGCTCTGCTAAGAAGTTTGGGAAGAAAAAAACAAAACCCTTTTTAACTTGGTCTTGTACTAAATGTCACACAGTGAAACCATGTAGGGAATCCAGGAGGAGGAGGTGTTGAAGAAATAACTTTGCTCTGGAACAGAAACTTAGATATGACTTACGTAGAGTTGGCTTTTACATTGTTGTGGCAAACAATTAACACTTTAATGAATTGTTTCTCAACAGCCTCTCCATATTGAGCTTGCTTTGACATAATTCAGACATTTAAACCACAAGGCAGGTGTTTGTTCTGAGCAGCTTTTGTTTTTGACACACCACCGTTTCGTTACCTTTGAGTATCCAGCAGTTTTTTATGTTGGATCTCAGAGATGAGCTCCCTTCTTCAAATATCTGAAGAGCTGGCTTTGAGCACCTCTAATGGTGACCTGCCAGTTGAGACGCCTTACCCTGTCATTTCCTGAGTACGTGGTTTCTTTTTCGTACAGGAGTAGGGGAAAATTGGGTGCAGCTCTGTTGCCAACAGAGCTGGCTGGATGGGAAGCACTTGCAGCCATTACTCATGGTCTTAGTGATGGTTCAAGGACCACCTAGAATTTGAGAGTGGGAACAGGTTGTATGGTGGGACTGTTGTCTTTTCTGTTATCATTTCGACCCACGAATATTAGAATTTGCTACATTCACAGGATTTACTCCCTCTCATAATGGGCATGTAATTTTTAAGGACACTTAATTTGACTTTGAATCCATCTCAATGATTTGTTTGAAATGCAACTGCTTCAAGCAATGCCAGGGAAATGAAGCATACAAGCATTTTACTGACATGAGGATAGAACAAGTAGTATTTGATCCCTTCAGGATCCCTTCAGTTTGTAGATTATGTCTTTGTATATAATGTATACTTCACTGCTTTTTCCTTCACAATGTGTTATATTCTTTTTTTTAATTTAACAGTTTAGTAGCATGAAAAGAAAAGGAAACAACTTTTTAAAAAGTAAACTGTGATTGTAAAAAAAAAAAAGAAAAACACAGAAGTTATTAAAAGGCAAAGCTGACAGCTAAAAAAAAAATTGCTTTTTTTTTTTTCCCTTCCTCTGTCCTTTTCTTCAAGTTCTTTCAGGTAAGGTTCCCATTAGTTGTGTTAGGATTTAATGATAATTTGAAGGGAGAACTTTGCCCACTGCTTTCCAGAAAGATCTGATGATGAGGGATTTACAATGGTAATGGTTTGAACTGGTAGTGATTATGTAGTATCCCATGTGTGGTTTTGGCTCTTCCATGTGTCATGAAGTGATGCTGTAGAATGTGACACGCCTCAGTGGTGCACTATTAGGGATGAACTTACACATCGTGTATTTTCCCTGGATTTCTTTCATAGTTAACTTGTAAGCTTAAGGCTTCATCTGTGCTAGATGTCAGTGGTAAAATCTCTTATCAGCATTGAACAGCTTTGGATCAGGCACAAGACTGATGTGTAGATTTGACAGATATGTGAAATTATTCACAAAGAGAGAAAAACTCTATCAAGGGAATAAGAGCTGCTGTTCTCCTTATAGTTCAGGGGACTTGAATTTTGGGTTTCCGTATTTATCTTTCAAGGTTAGTTGCTTTAAAACAGGTAGAAACAATGCCTGTGTGTTCTTCCATCCTCATTGCAGTGAACATCACATGCAGTGAACATCTCATCCACTGAACATCTGGAGCAGGTCTGCTGCCTTGATTTGATTTTTTAATGAACCTAGAGGAGAATTATAAGAAGTTCCTGCCTTTGTATATCCGATCTCTCCTCACCAATTGCTGTCTCTTGACTGCCTGGCACTTTTTGCCCTTCAACCAGGCTGACTAACAGCACACTTGGCTTGCAAAGTCTTGGTCTCTATTTGGCTGAAGGTTAACAATTTTCTTTTTTTTTTTTAATGACCAACACCTCTTAGTCTTGAAAATGTAGTTTCTGTTTGTGCAACAGTTAGCATTACTAGGAAAAGAGCCTGTTTAGTGCTAGTTTGGGTAGTGTGTCCCTATCCCACATGTCAACTCCTTGATGACTGCATTTCTCAAACAAGCTTTTGAAGAAGACTTTTTTGTTGGTTAAGGTATTACATTTTTTCTCAGATCAGTGCAAAGACTCCAGATTTTCCTGACAGGCCCAGTCTGGAGTATTTTGTTAAATGTATTTTTCTCAGTCCTACATCTCTTTCCTACTGGATCTAGCTCCTTCTTGACCCACATAATGTAGGCAATTATGTTAGTGCACATAAATTAATGACTGCTGGCTCATTTACCCCTAGGGTAAAAAAACATTTCATCTTGAAAAGAAAGCAAACCTTCTTCTTCTGTTTCTGGCAGACAAAAACAGCTACAGGCTTGCATGTCTGTGGTGGTTCAAGGAGTGAGGCACGTATTCCACTGATAGCAGCACTGCTGGAGGGAAGAAACCATGTCCCTCCTCCTCAGGTCGCTCCTGGGACGAAGAGCCTGCACGGTGTCCTGGGCTGCTGCATGTGGAGAGGGTTATGCTTTCCAAATGCCTTGAAGATGACTGCTGGTTGAGTTGAATGATGGCCTGGGTGTCATTCCTGCTGGGGAAACAGGAGTTCAGTGATACTCCTCACCCATTCTCACCCACAGATCACAACGTGGTCTACTGCTGAGGCAATGGTGGAAAGCATGGTTTCGTGGCACGAGAAATACTTGTAGTTGCAGAAGTGGGAAGACTGCATCTCTTTTAGGAGAAGACACATTGCGGGGGGCACAAATTCTGTATGGATTAGAACTGTATTGCAGTTTTGTGCCAACTGGATTATTTTTGGTTTAAATTACTTTAACTTGAGAGGCATTGGAACTGCTTATTTCTTTTGGCTTCCATGTGGCATACTCTGGATAAAATTAGGAAGTGCTTTCACCTTCTATTTAAAAATACAAAGCTGCCAAATATGTGAGCCTAATATTATCTTTGTGCTTTTGCTTCTGATGCCGAATAACAGGCAAACATCTCCTGAAGTGGATTTTTGAAACTGCTGGAGGAAGTGCTCATGAGTATAATAGCTGTGTATGATGAAGTTCAACCCTTTGTAATATGCCAAAGTGAAGCCTTTTCTTTAGGAATTTATGTGTCACAGTGACCTTCTGAGTAGGGTGAATTTCACAGGCACTCTCTAGACAGCACATCCTTTTCTTTGCCAGCTAGAAAATGTACTGCATATTGCAATGCTTGCACGAGCAAGCAAAAAAGCACTGGATTGACATCAAAGGCAAGATCTTTCTTTACAAAAAGATAGAGATATTAAGAGTGGTAAAAATCTGGAAAAGGAAAAGTATACTTTTTTTGATTGTAAGCTTTCTCTCCCTCTTCCCGCTCTTTTTAGGGAGTGTATGTCAAATACAAAATTATGCAAGTACAGTATTTATAAGAGGAGTTTGCAGATACTTTTCTTAGAAGTTCTTTGGCCATTTAGGGATGGTTGTTTTCAATCTGCATGAAAAAATGTATGTATAACTAGAGCAATAAAATATAAATAACTATTTCTTAAAACTATAAAAATAAATAACTTTATTGTGAAGAAATTAGCTGCAGCTCTATTTATTTTTTTTAAGGAGTGTTTGATGAGTAATGAATGTTTATTGTATATTGTCTTTGAATGAATGAGTAATTATTTAAGAGCACCAAGCTTAACATGAGCTCCAGAAAAGGCTTACTTGCATCCAAGAGGGCGAGGGAGGTGTTGTACAGGTCACATGCATTTGTTAGGTGGTTTTACTTCAGGTTGGTTGTTTGCAGGAAAGGAAGAAGACTAAGAACCTCTCAAGATAAAATAGCTATATACCTTGGAAGCAAGGCAAGTATTGTTTTGTCTTTTACACTGGGGCATTGGTGAAGGGTCTGGTAATCTGGTCTACCAAAAGCCATTCGATTTCACTAAATGTTTAGTCATGGATAGTGCAATCTGCTTTTGACTCGTCATGGACATCTGACCTGCAGGACAGGGTCCTGAAGCCTTGAGATTCTTTTGGCAACAGAGCAAGGGAAGCAGGATGGCATTATGTAGCTGCAGTGTGTAAAGGGCAGCATCCCTTCCCCTTCTCTTCCTACTCCCAGACAGGCTGCAGATGTTACAGGGATGCTGGTACAGAGGAAAGCACTTTACTTGCTGCACAGTTCAAATTGGCTTTGATGGTGGCAAGCAAGATGGAAGCAGTATGTGTGCATGTTTGTTTCTGTGCACTTTAATGGACACACCAACTAGTAGGTTTAAATGATGCTGTGTAGTTGTTGTTTCTGTGCCTATTGTGACAGGTATGTTTTCAGTGGTTTTCTGCAGAGATTGTGACAGAAAACTGCTGTATATATCTTTTAAAACTAGTCCTGAGTTATGAGCTGCAGTGGAAAGGTGTTGCTTTGATGTGGTAATGAAGCTATAATGTAGACTGTAAAGGAGAGATATAGCTACTTTGTCTCAGGTCGAGCTTATAGGATCAAATTTTGCAGTACATTTCTATAGTCGCCTCTTAGTTTTGAACATGTAAAACTAATTATTGAGGTACAAAAGCATTTGGAAACTTGGTAAGGGAATGTGTGATAGAACAGAATAGATTCAGACTTGTAAATCCCAAAGGAGAATGCTGTGCAGTAAATTCTGTATTAGTACTGCCTTGCATACCATTAACTGTTGAATTTGGAAGATGTCTTTTTGAATATGTACGCAGCTCTATTGGAGCATTTGGCAAATGATTGGTACGGGAGAGTAACTTGAATGCTTCCTGGATCTGTGCCAAGAATGTCCCCAGGCACTCCAGTCTTGTCAGGAGGAATCAGCCAAACTAATGAGAAGGTGTTGTCTTGTACGCTGTAGTAACACCTAAGATGTGCTAGCAGTTAAACTTAAGCATTTACAATCTGCATAATCATTAGATTTGGTTGAGAAGCGAAGCCTTGGCTTTTCATGAAGGGTTCTTTGGGTGTTCAGCTGTTTCTTTTCACATATCCCCTTGCTTACCACTGTCCTCTTGCAGACACAATGCCAGTGCTCCAACAGGATCATTGATCCTTCATTCCTCTTGTCAAGGAAACAGGATTTATTAATTGTTTCCCTGAGATGTTGCAGTAGGGTAATTAACTGCAGGAAACGGAGTGTCTGGATAGATACCCGATGTTCAAGGATTACCTTCCTGAATGTGATGTGTTCTACTTGAAAAATACCATTATAAATGCCTACCAAGTTTACTGGTCTTTCCTTTTGCCTGCTGTCACTCCCAAAGTGTGGCAGACATGGAGAGCAATGCTGCAGAGATGAGCTAAGGTGCCTTTGACCTGTCCTGAACATGGTT
Organism: Colius striatus; assembly: GCF_028858725.1. Taxonomy (NCBI): domain Eukaryota; kingdom Metazoa; phylum Chordata; class Aves; order Coliiformes; family Coliidae; genus Colius; species Colius striatus. The sequence goes on along the minus strand of NC_084790.1, from coordinate 17,547,390 downwards.
TCTGCACAGGGCTTTGAGACCTGCCCTGAGGTAGCTGGCAACACATCAGGTTCATTTTGGCCCTCCTAATGCTTTGGATGGAACTAGTGGAAACTTCACCTCATGGCATTGTGTTTCTCCATGTAGAACTCCTGCAAACTACAAAAGGCTTTTCCAAATTAATCTATTTGCTCCCCTAGCCTTTCAACTTCTTGTTTATAGCAGTTGCAGTGTCCTATTTCAAATACCCCATGCACATGAGCCTGGAAGCTGACTCAGACTTCAAGGTATTGCTGTGATCAAAACAATTCTGGTAATTAGTGAATGGACTTAAAGTAAGTCTCTAGAATTATTGATATTTTATAAACAGTTGATAGGAATAGTATAGCTTAGTGCTTGGTTCTCCAAGAAGTAGGGTATATTTCTCTTCCTTGGATGTACAAAAGCATCGTAAGTGCTTCAATCTAGAGGAAGACAATGCAGAGAGAGATGTGCAAGCTGATGACATCTCAATGACAGGAGACAGTTACTTGATTGTAGAACTCATAAACCTAAAACTAATAGGCCTGAATTAACCTCTCTGCCATGATCCTGCCTATTTCCATCCTCAGCATCTCCTCAAAGTTTCTTATGAACAGAAGCCAGTTGCTCAGATTTCAATGATAAAGTTCTGTTTGAGAGACTTGTTTACCACTGTATCAATTCTCTCTGAAGTTTTTTTAATATGCAAGGAAGAGTCTGTGAAGGGAATCTTGGTACAACTATTGTGGGAAGGCAGTTGCTTTTTCCTTCAGGAGAGCGGCACAGGACTGTGGGAAAGGCTTTGGCGTTGGAGCACACCCTGCTTCTTCATGCTTCAACATTGGCAGACATGTGGAAAAAGGAAGAGAGAGAAAATACTGTGTTTCCTTGGAGCTGCCAAGATGAGGTGGCATTTCTTGGTTGCTTGCAAACTCAAACATGAAGCTGCTGTGCATCTGCCTCCTGTATTTTTCTCAGAAGTCATCTTGTGTCTCCTATCTCCCCCTGGCCGTTTAGCTTATGGCTTCATGAACTGTTCCTCTGAGACCCTGCAATGGGGACTTCCTGGTGTAAGCTGCATCTCCACTAGAGGGGGATGCCAGTATGGCTATACTGGGGAACTCTGAGGTTTTGGTTACTTATGATTTTTTACTCTTCCCAGGTTGCAGTGTTACCTGTTGGGCTAAGTGAGGCGTTCTTGGAAGGAGGCTGCTGTGGGACTGAAGGCAGACAGGACCTCGCAGTGGTCTTATGCAGTAATTGGCCAGGTGACAGGTTTCTACAAAACAGTGTCAATTCTGCCAGTAGACCATGATACATATTTGTATAGAATCACAGAATGGTTTGGGTTAGAAGGGACCTTAAAGATCATCTAGTTACAACCCCTTGCTATGTGCAGAGATACCTTCCACTAGACCAGGTTGCTGCAAGCCCTGTCCAGCCTGGACTTGAAGACTTCCAGGCATGGGGCAGCCACAACCTCTCTGTGCAACCTTTTCCAATGCCTCACCACTGTCATGGTGAAAAACTTGTTTTCTAATATCAAGTCTAAATCCACCTTCTTTCAGTTTGAAGCTGTTACCCCTTGTCCTAGTCCTACCACTACATGCCTTTGTAAAATGTCCCTCCCCGTCTTTCCTTGAGGCCTCTTTAGGGACTGGAAGGCTGCTATAAGTTCTCCCTGGAGCCTTCTCCAGGCAGAACAACTCTGACTTTCTCAGCCTATCCTTGCAGGAGAGGTGCTCCAGCCCTCTGATCATCTTTGTGGCCTCCTGTGGATTCACTCTAACAGGTCCATGTCCTTCTTATGTTGAGGTGCTTAGAGCTGGAGGCAACACCCAATTTGGGATCTCATGAGAGCAGAGGGGGAGTATTAAGGTTGACTGACCTTGAAGAGACTGCTCAGCAGTGGGAGAGATCAAAAATCAGAACCAATATGCCTAAGTAGACTTTGTCAGAGGTCAGAGAAGTTCTGCATGGGCCTTAAGCTTTGATGTAGTCAACACAGCCAGTAGATTGCAATTGTGAGATGCCTACAAAATCTAGTTTGTGGGTGGATTTCAGTAGATTTTCCTCTTGTGGTCTCTATCCCTTGCACTACTTGGTTTATTTGTGTAGTTGCAAAAAAAAAAAAAAAAGTCTTAGTGGTTCCTGAGCTTTGTGGGTTATGCTTTTGTTTCAAAGTGAATGAAGGAGGATTTGAAGTTTGTGTGTGTTTAATGTTTGTCTCCGTGTTCATGTGCACTGAGTTCCAAGGGAAAAGTTTGAGATAAACTGCTATTTGGTTTTGTTTGTCTTTTTTCTTTAAGAACAATCCATTGCTATTCTGTTCCACTCTGATAGGATCGAGTTTTTTCTGGTATGCAAAAGGAGCATATGTGAAAAGTGGTGACACAAACTATCTAGTGCTTGGACACTTTTCTGTCATCATATGTGTTCTAACATTTTGTTGTTCTCCTTTTACATTGACTGCAGTCTGCCTCCTGGCTTTTCATTTTCCACTTTAATTCCTGGTACCTCCTATATTTTCTGATTTACATGTTCATTATTTCTGTTGTGCTGTATGTATGTTGAGGACCTAGTTGGAGAAGTTGAGTAATCACTGAAGTATGGTGTGAATTTACAACAACCTACTTAATTCATGTGACCTCTTGTATACAATAAAAGCTTGTCTGCTAAACATAGACTCAGAGTTAATCCAAGTCAATTCTTAAAGTGATTTAGTCAAGCTGTGTGCTAATCCTCTGTGTTTACCTGCTTATTCTGATAGGCAGCAACCTAAGTTACACTAAACTTCACTTGATAATTGAGAGGGGAGGGGCTGGAAGGAAAGGTGATGAAATCTCAGTGTTCTCTTCATCTGTCTCCTTTCAAGGCATATTTAAGAACTGATTTGCTTTTATAAATCTTGAATTTGTGGAATGATCAGCATGAGCAACTGAGGCCAAAACCTAGTACTCTGCTGCAGATCTCTAATAAGCATCACTGACAGATGCTGCTGCTACCAAGATATTTGGGGGAGTGTGTTACTGCCTGATCATTCCTAAAAATTGTTACTCAAAAACCCCAACTGGTTGAGTTGGGATGCTGAAAACAGTGGTAAACGCAGACTGTGGGGATACGGAAGTACTTTTGATTGCTACTAACCAATCCTGATTTTACAGCGTGGACTCACAATTTCTGGTTGTATTGTCCAAAGCACACCAGAAACTTGCATGGTGGGCAAGAAGTAATTACCTTTCGTTTGTCAACATTAGGATTTTTGTTGTCTGGAGCTACTGGGTTTGTTCCCCCTCCATCATGGCAAAATCAAAGGTAGGATATTATTTCTGGGTCACTGCTGTCCATCAGATAAGTTTGTTTGTGGCCTTGGGAAAAAGCAGTGACATGAGAATAGGGAACTTAAACCCTGTCATTAAGATAATTCTTTCTTATTGTCAATTCTAAAGTCTTTCAAACTTCATTCAACTTCACTATGCAGAATACAGAACTGCAGAAATTGCCTGGAGAACAGTCTGTTGAACTGATGCAGATGTTACAAAAATTTCTGGAGCAGCATGACTGTTATTTCTAGTTTGAGGGCTTGATAAACAGTTACTATGGCTGCATTAGTGCTGGTCTGAGCCATGTGAAGCTGATGCCTAGCAGTCTTTAATGTACTTTTTTGTGGTGGGTGGTTGGCAAATTTCTGTTTCAGAGAAACTTATTTAAACTCATGTGTGCATACCATTGGTCACAGCCAAGGTAGGTCTATATTAGGATGGTCCATTTGTAATTTGGGGGTTGGGATTTGGCATAGTTAATTGTGGACATCTTTGGCTTCAGCATTTCCAGATTATTGTATTTTGTGGTGGTTCATTCTGACTGAAGTTTGAACATCTGTTTTGAGGATGCAAGAGGGAAAAGGAGTTTTTTCTTCAACACTGGCCCCTCTCAAAGCTGTTTAGAGAATTGTGACATTCTGTTATTATCCAGATGGTTTTTATCCAATGAAAAGGATATTGGCTGAATGTTTAAAAAAATGCCAGCATATTACTACTATTCTGAGTTTTAAACAAAAGGTGGATCATGTGAGATAGGTTTAGTAAATGGAATCTCTGTTACTGATCCATGGAAGTGTTCAATTGTATTTTTTCTTGGAAATAAGTGTCTGTTTTTAAGTTGTTGAAAAGATAACTTCTTGCTGGTTTTGCTGCTAAAGGATAATAGCTGGAGCTCCAGCTGGACCAGGAGCATGCTCATATATAGTGATTTATATCCTAATACAAGTGACTTTGCCTACTGTTGTTGTCTTTAGTGATAGTGTTTAGTAAGTGAAATACCAATGAGAATGCACTAAAAATTAAGTTCTGTCAACCACCAGTGTGAGGCTATGTCTCCATATTGCCTCTGTGTTGTGAAAACTGCTTCTTGCAATCCCAGTGCTCAGAATAATTTTGATGACCAGCTCCTTGCTTGGTGGTTTCAGGGTTTTTTTTTGTTTATACTGGAGGAGGACAGAAGCATGCACCATAGTTGTGTCTTTTACACAGACATACACATATGATGCTGGTAACAGTTAATGATGTATCTTAAATGAGCTATCCATGGTGACTTTGAACTTTTCTCCCTGTTAACTAACTTCTTCAAAATATAATGTCTGTCAGAAGAAGTAAACCGTTTTAGAAACTGTTTTGAAATTACTTATTTTAGAAGTATTTGATACTTTAGAAGTCATTATGATGAAAGTACCGATTATGAAAACATTGTCACATGACAGCAGCTTCCCTGTGGTTGTGCTATGAGAGACCATCCACATTGTAGTTCCTTGTTTACATAAGTCCAAGCAGATTGGCATTTGATATCTGGCTGTACTTTTCCTCTTGATTTTCTGGTGATTCTTTCTTGAAGTTTAGAGTAGTGAGGTGATGTTGAAAGTAGATGATAACATGAATTATTACACTGGAATCTTCCAAGTTCATGTTGCTTTCACTTGAAAAAGATAAATTAGAAATTCACTTTCAGGAATATCTTATTGTTCCAGCATTCACTAGGATCTTAATACATCTGAAGAAACATGCATGTTTCCAGCACCCGCTGTATTAAGGCAAACGCTTACCCATTCCTCAAGTGAGAATGGGAGAAAGTTCTCCAGCTTTTCAGAGTGACAGAGCAACAGTCATTTCTAAGCAATCCTTAACAAGTAAGCTTTAACAAGGTCATTAGGAGAAGCTACATTCCTGATGGATGATAACTGAAATAAGTCTAGAGGTTCTGCATGGTAGTGGGAAAGCAGCCTGATATATTGGCTTTAAAGGGGGAACTGCAGGAAAATGAGAAAACCAAGGAAGCCATGCAGAATTTTTTTGACTTTTCAGACAAAGCTCACAAGAAGCTTTTCAGAGAAGTGGGAGGCTTCAAGAGATGGATGTGGAATAGATACAATATAGAAATAATCCGTAAAGGAGATTGAGCAAGTGAGAGAATTGAACTGGGTGGTGCAAACTGACCTAGGTCAGGAAAGTACAGAGAGAATTCGTTAAAAGGATGACTATACAAACTAAATGGAAGTTTGACAGTGAGTAAGGTTTCAAGTCCCTCAGTGTGTAGCAGAGAGAAAAAAGTATCGTGTGTTTAATGGAGAATAGGAGCACGATTTGGTTGTGGACAGTGTAGCTGGTGGGGTTTTTAGTGAAAATGTGGAGATTTGAATAGAAAATTGAGTGCTGCTTGGTTTGGTTTTATCCTTTAATGTTATGTGAGCAGTATGTAGAGAAGCTTAATGTGCCTTGTGAATTAACTTGCTGCTGATGTGAATCCAGTTTGTACCATAATTGACGTGACTTAGGTTGAGTGCGTTCATGATTTCATGTGTTAAAATGCCAGATACTATATGTTTGTTCCTTCAAAATGCATTCTCTGTTTGTTAGTAAAATGTGGCATTTTCTTCTAATAGCAGGAGACGAAATAGTAAAGATACAAAACACCTAGACTGTCCTAAGGGAAAGGAGTTACTCTTTTTCAACACAGGACACTAGAAAGGCCAAGAGAAATCTTTTTTTTTTTTTTTTTAATCAGATACAGCAGTGTTTAGTTTCCTGCCTTCATGATGGGATGTTTATGTGCCTTATAAAAGACCTTTTAACTGAGTGGCTTGCTGTCACTGACACAGACGGGGGAAGATGTTTGTTATTTTCCCTTCAAGACATTCTTGGTCACTTCTATTAATTTGAAAAGAAGTGTCATGATGGGCCAAATGAGAATCCATTCTGTTTCCATTGGTGCTGTAATATCGTCTCCTTAAATGCCTTTTGCCACGAGTAACCACCAACAGGAAATTGTGTGGGTACATATTGCAGAAAGAATGGTGAAGAGGCTCTCTGGCTTCAACAGGGCTGGACCTATAGCAAATGCTTGAGGAAGTAGCAGTTCTCCTTCCTTGCCTGCCATTGAAGTCATCAACAAAAAGCATTTGAACTTTATGGGCACAGGATCAGACTTCTGGTTTGCCAGAATAAATAAACAAATGAACCTCCCCCCTCTGCACTCCCTCCAAAAAAAAAAAACAAAAAACAAAAAAAAAACCAAACCAAAAACAAAAACACCAGAACAGAAGCCACAACCCCAACACAAAAACAATTCCAGCAAGAACGAACAGCTTGTAATTTTGGCTATTAATCTGTTCACTGAAGAGCCTTCATGGTGGCCACAGTAAAACATCTAAAGGTCCCTTCTGGGGATAAACATCACAGCAGGTAAAGGAGAAAGGCAGACATGCATAGGTTAATTACATACTCTTGAACTGTCTGGCCTTTGGTGGAAACCAGTTCATAACTGTAGTCAGACTGCTTTTGTCATTCTTAGAAGGGGTACAAGTCATGGTGACAGACAAAATAAAGTGGCATATGAAGATTTCACTGCAAGATAAATGCTTCAGGCTAATGTACTATCTACTTTTTTTTTTTTTCATTGAAAATCTGTGAATAGGCATTTTTTGGTTTACATATTCAAACTGATCTTCTGCGTTTTGGAGGATGGGAGGTCAGGAGTTCTGGTCTTGCTCCAGCGGGATGACTGGGAAGATGTCTCTCCTGACCCATATGTTCTCTGTGACAGCAGACGATTTCTCGGAATGCCACTGCGCAGTGGTACTATTTTATTGTTGTAAATGAGTTCAGTGTATGGTAAATGTAAAAGGTGACAGATTGTCTCATTAATCTTGCAGAAGGGAAAAAGGGACAACTTCACAAAATACTACCTCTTCAATGTTCATAAAACTGTTTAGTTTGGGTAAGGATGCTCTACCTGACACATATTTTTTCTGTACTCCTTTCAGGCTATATTCTGCCATGGGAAGACTTAGCAGCAGTCTTGTAGTACTCATATTGTTAATTATGGAGGCCAGAACAATGATCTTTCCTTGATTAGCCACAGAGCTTCTATTCAAAAAGATTTGACTGATGTAATTATTTTTTTATTTTGAAGCACAGGCTGTGCTGTGGATGCAAATGACATAGATTTGAGATCCTCTGGTGATTACTTTGTTGTGGAAGAGTCTTGCTGAATGCAAGGGCAATATTTCAAGTTTGTGTTGAAATAGTTTTCTTTCTAGCCTTGGATTACCACTGGAAATTTCATCTTTTTCCTTACATAAGGAAGGCTAGCAAGCTATATTGCACTCCTGAAAGTGAAGACGGTGGAAACAGTGGAAACTGTAAGTCTCTTCTAGCTTCAGGAGGTTGCAAAATTCTCTGAAGCATCTTTTAAAAACTTTTCGAGGTGCATAGATGCAAGCTGTCTGATGGCAGAAGCGAAAGTAGGAATTTTTTTCTTGCTTTAGTAATATGTTTTTGGACTTTTCCTCCTTAATTAATCTCATTAAGTTAGGTCTCATTATTCCTGGTGGGGTTTTTTTGTTGTTGTTTTAGTGGTTTGGTTTTTTGTTTTGGTTTGGTTTTTTTTCCTGTAGGATGCTTTAAAGTTGCCTGGGAAAGTTGAGGTTAAATTTCCCAAAGTGTTTGTTAATATTTTGTTTTGGTTTGGCTTAAGTAAAAGGTGACTGCTCTGACCAGGTGTTGATGTCCTCTATAAAGCAGTCTGCAGGGCTAAATAGACTACCGTCCTGCTTCTGATGATGTTAGTATCTAAGAGGTGGTTGTGTTACTTATTATTAGGAATGTATACTTTGGCTGACAAAGTGCAGTGCACGCAGGCATCATACAAACACAGAAGCCAACATATTACTTACACAGGACTGTAGCAATAATAAAATCCCAGATTCAGTGACACTTCTGATGTTGAATCACTTCCAATAAAATCATTTAGGACATTGTTGCTCTGACATTGGAGCATCAGTGGCGTATACGGTACCTGCCTTGACATGTTCAGTGGCTGAGTTAGATCTGAACTTGGCAAAGTGTTTGTCCTGCTAATTTTTTGGTTGTCGAAGCCACGATTGTTCAAATGGTAAAAAGAAAACCAAAACCAAACCCTGAGAAAGGCCAGAAAACAGATGATGCATACAGAGTAGGAGAATGGTTTTTCCACAGCCAGAAGAGGGGATCTTCACTCTTGTGATCAAACCTGTTGGGGTATTCATGTTCTTTTTTTTCATCTTCCCAGAGGTTTTGAGATGGGTCAGGCAGCATGCTGAGATCATGGGGTTTTGTTTTTGGTCTTCCCAGAGGTTTTGAGATGGGTCAGGCAGCATGCTGAGATCAGGTGGCAGGCCGTAGAGGCACTTGCTGACTGGAAGTCTTGCTTGAGGCTCTAAGACTACCTTGCTGACAACCCTCTTGCAGTTGTTTGTAGGCCTCCACTGTCGCACATGCATCTATGTTAGTGCTCCTGCCTATTGGGGTGCAGTCCTCAGCTTGGACGTAAGGCTACAAAAATCTCATCATGCTACCATATAGCCAAACAGTGATAACAGGAGAGGGGTTAGTACCAATGGCTTCTGATTTGTAGGCCAGCCAGCTCAATTGTCTATTGTAGTTGCCAGTTTATTTATTATTAACAAGTAATTTGTTGATGTCAGTGAAACATTTAAAATACCATTATTCTTGTTGTATGTGTCACTCCCTTCCTCCTTCCCTCCTTTTTAAACTTTAATAATATTTTGTTTAGCTGGTTTCTTTGTTGTTCATCTGTTGCGTCACATTGGAAAATTATCCTTTTTTTTTTTTTAAGTAATTTCTCTGGAAATGTTTGTGCTCAAGCAATGCATTACTTCCTCAGTGACAGAAGTTCTGTGAGGAGAAATTAACTGGATAGAAATTGATGCTGTTGGATTTACCTACTCAGCCAGTGAAAGAAAATATCTGATCTCCTAAAAATAATATCCACAAAGAACTAATATTTAATGTGGAAATGAATTTAACCTGCAAAGAGATTACTAGATCCTGTCTCTACAGGGACAGGATTTTGATGGAAAAATGTTTCTGTATATAGATAGATTTCCAGTTGCAGTTTGGACAAATGTTTGTGCTGTATTTTGTAGATGAGGCATTATTTACATAAGCATCTTCTACTCTGGGTAGTTATTGGCTTTCTTAGTATGTGTGAAAAATGTCCTTTTTTTTTTTTTTGACTTGTGTGATGTGCTATTGTAACGGTAGCATGGAAAAATCACCTCATTTCCTGTGAGGGTCTCAATTTCTTCTGCAGAAGCAAATGAGCAGCTCTGTCCCATTGCACCTTCAGTCTGTCCCTGGTCTTTTCAGACTGAAAGATCTGACTAGTTTCTTAGGACTGGATGTAATTCTTGTAATACTGACTTGCTTGTGGAAAAGGGAAGAGACCATGAAGTATGTTTGTAAGTTTAGAGTTGTTTTGGGATTGGGTTTGGTTTGGGTTGTTGGTTTGGGTTTTTTTTGCAATATTTGCAAGGTAGAAATTTCCTATTGTTGTGTATGAAGCTTTCCATATCTTCGCAAACTCCAGTAATATCTGTTTTTCTAGACAGTGAAGCTGGACTCGAGCTAGCTCTGTATAAAACAGTCTGTATAGTAACTAAAAGCAACAGATGGGAGTGTTTTGGGAGGAGGCATGTTTGTGTAACTGATCTTCACTGAGAAAATGGAGTGTAGTGTTGTATGTGCTGTAATAACACCTGTAACTTGTGCAATTTCTTGGTAGTTAGTCTGAAGGCATGCTAAATAGTTATATCCACTTCCTTATATGAGAATATATATGACCAGTGGTACAACTTGCTGCTCACATCAGTCTCTATGACTTCAGAAATAATTTTCTTCCATGACATTATTCGCAATATAAGTTCTGACTCTACCAATTTTGGATTAATTGCTATTAAACTTGTTTAATTGGTAACATACACCTATTAAAATACTTATTTCTGCAGTAATAGCAGATGTGACAGCAGCCTTTATCCTGCTCTCTGGGGAGAGGCGTCAGGCAAAAGAGCTAGGCTAAGCCTAACCAAGCTGCAGAATTTGTACAGTAAAATGTGTATTTCAAATACATACACTGCCAGCAATGTTTGACAGGGACAGTTGATTTTGTGCTGGCTTACAGACTATATTGATGCATCTGCTGAGGCAAGAGAAAGACAGGTCTGTTTTCTGAGACATCAGAAATTTGATAGGGAGGTGTACCAGAAAGTGTCTCATTAAGTGCAAAAAAAGACTTGTTGCTGTTGTTCAGCGGGATTTTAAGGCAAGAGTACAATAATGGGCCACATGATCTGTCTGGAAATCTCCTTTCTTTCTTTTCTGCTGTTTTTGCCTCATACAGAATCACAGCTTTGAACTTATTGCAGCTCTTTTAGTTGCTGAGCTAGTTAATGCAGAGCATAGGAGATTATCTTCACTTGTAGGGAAAACACACAGGAACAGTGAGAGAGGACGGAATTGGGAGGAAATACTGATTATAGAGGTTGTAACCACTTAAATTAGTTCACTTTGTCCTTATACTTTGAGGAGTCATCCAGTAAAGTTTCATGGACTTTATGCCACTCATTCTAGACGTTTGTCAAAGTACACCATGTACCAAACCAAGATTCACTAGTCTGAGTAACAAAAAACGTTTGCTGAAACACCATTCTAGACAGGCAATGGGAGGAAAGATGAGAAAGTGGCATATGTTTTTTTCCCTCCCTTTAACCAGTAGTGAACTGATGAATGCAAAAAACACATGGACTGCTGTGTTTATGCAAAGGTTTGATGAAATTAGCTGTTTCAGACCCATCAATATTGATGTTGGAATTTGGATCGTCTTGCAATCCTAGAGAGACCAGGAGCTGCTTACCTGAATTTCTGTGGTGTGGGTTGCTCTTTGCCAGTCTGCTGAGACTATTGTTTCACAGTTGAGGGTACCTCTGCTTAACTACAAAATTATATTGACACTTCCTGGGGGGTTTTAGGATTTTTTATTAATTGCTTTAAACTATGTGGCAAGAGAAGCTTCAATGTTTGAAGAGTTACTTACTAGTAAGCTTTTTTCCAGAACAGTTTCAAGCTGTACATGTACTGTTCAAAGTGTCAGCATCAGAAGTGGTGAAGGCTTTACTTAAAATAAGTAATCAAAAGAGGTAATGTCTTTCTGTTAGGAGGAAGACCTAACTTGCAGATGAAAATCTAGATTTTTGCATTAGTTTATAACAGTCACTAGTAAAAGGAAGACATAACAGGAAGACATCCTCTCTTAGCAGCATGAATTTGAAAATAATTTTTATGTTCTCATGTTTATGTTCTATATCTCTAGTTGTTCTTTTATTGACCAAGTGTTTACTGTAGAGCACAAAAACACCTCCATGAGTTTGTATTAGGTAACTAAAAATTCACGTCATCACCATTGCTTTAACAAGTGGTAAAATGAAGCAGTAGACAGGTCAGGTCATTGCTGTTGCTCTTGTTTGGATGGCATTTGCCTTTTTGCCTTGTACAGGTCATGCTTTTATTTGTGTCTTGAAAAAACTAATGCTTACAAGCAGCAGTTGTTTAGTGAAGGAGGCTGCCAGAGGTTAGTGATGCCAAGTGATTGCTTTTGGATGGCAATACTTCAGATGCCACATGAAATCTGGAATGTCTCTGAAGTGACACCTGGAAGTGGGACCCTTCTGTGAGATCTTCTTAGTTTCTCTCATTTTTACATGTTGTTTAAATGTTTATTTTCCTCAATGGGTTTATGGATCCTGTCCATCTGGCGTAAATTAGGACTTAAAACTGTCCTCTGAGAAACTCCAAGTTAGGCTTTTTTTCACTGGAGGCATGCAGGGAGGGTGGCTTTGTTTAGCTAAGTCACATTTAACAGCTTCATACCAAATCAGCATCTTCAGAGTCATATAATCCAGAGACTCAAAGTCCACGAAGTTTTGTGGTATGGAAGCTGTGGAACCAAAAGATAGAGGTGCACGGAAAGAAAACTGAAAGACAGCCATGATGCAGGACACCTGAAATTATGTGACACATGAGACAGACACAGACTGTGAAAAACAAATTTGTCTCTGAATCCCAGCACTTTAGTCTAACAGAGGCATTACATATTTGTGGGCCCAGACAAGATACAGAGTGATGCTGAAGTTGATATTGCTGTATCACTCGTGAATTGCACATCTTAATGTACTGTGCAAGAAAATGAGGAGGAATAAAGGTAAACATTTTCATCATTGTAATGGTGTTTCCACAAGCAGTTCCTTCAAGGTGATGTCTTTGTGATAAATGATTGCATTTCTTTGAACTACTGCAAGTAATGACAAAACTGCACGGTTCCTCTTTTCTGTGGTCTCAGACAGCTGATCTAGAAATCATGATGCTTAATCATAGCATGTCAGAGAGCAGTATGTTTTGTTTGGCAAGGGTGCGTTCCTGCTCTGCATGTGCTACTCTGACGAGTGTCAGATGACTTTTTTTTCTTCTCAGCCAAAAACTCAAAAGTATTACCATAAATGACTGTCTAAATGTTGTAGTTTACGGTGAAATGTCCGTTTTTAGAGATGAGTCACCTTCACAAAGGATAAGAAATTTGGTAGTCTTTTTACAAATTTTAGGTACAGAGGCAACATTTCCTCAGTTTGCAGTTCTCTAGATGTACTCAGCATCTTCAGTCAGCAGCATCTATCAATAGAAGAGTATGTAGAGTGGTATTATTCTGTGATGGCACAGCTCCAGTGCTGGGTAAGGATATGTATGAGTCTGCTCCTAAATTTGGATATTTTTTTAAGGCTTTGTATTGCAACAAACTATCAGAATCTCATTACTAAGATGCCACTCCCGTGCTTCTGTGTTTCAGACTTTCTTCTTAGTAGAGATTACATTTTGTGTCATAATACCCTTTAGCAAAGTTCATTTGATGATCCTGTTCCCTTTATTTTCAGCTCTTGAAAAACACAGGGCTGTTCCCTAATCTCACACGAGTAGTAAGTTAGGAGCCACTGTTGTTTACTTGAAAGGAGTCAGCCTGCTTTTGCACTTCTGTGAAAGCCCGGTCCTCTCTCTACTTTATTATTGCTGAAGATGAGATGGGTTGTGAGCAGGGGGAAGAGTCCTTTTGTACAGTCCAACCTATTTTCAACTGGAATGCTTTTAGGAGCCTAACCAGTTGGCAGACAGTCTTAATTGTTGTGTACATCATTTTCAGGACATTGAGAAGCAAAGTATATGCAGAAGAGCCTTCCTTTTCCCAGCCAAACTGAGGAGCCAGTGCCACACAAGCAGTGAAAATGCAGCTAGGTGAAGAAGGGGAAATGTGAAATGGTCATAGGCCTAGGAGTTTTTTTACTAATCCTATGGCTTATATTTCTTGGAGAGATGGTAAAAAATTACAGAAGCATATTTCTCTTCTCATCTGTCTTAAAGTGCTCATTGGATTTTACGGGGTTAAGCTTTTTGTGATATTTGTGTCCTGCCTGGAGTACACACATCTAGCTAAAGGCTGAACAGATAAGGGTTTTTGGGGTTTTTCCTTAGCTTTTCTTTCCTAGTCTGTGATTCTCTCTGGTAAACATGATCATTTTCTCTGCAGTTTATATGTGGCAAACAGGACTCTAAACATATCTCTGGTTTTGATCTAGTTTTTCCTAAAGCCTGTTTCACACGTAACTTTTCCACCATCTCATGATCTAAGAGCAGCAGAATTTCAGGATTAAGATAAAACATTTTAAAGGAAACTAGCAATGAATTGCTGTAAATACAGTGACATTACTGCTCTTAAGTGTGCTTTGAGAAAAACAGAAACAAAGGTTACTGAGATCTTATTGAAGTTTCATTTGTGACAGCTCATGGGATAGTGATGAAATGTGCTGGTTGAGAATCTTGAGGCTGTTGGAATTTTACCAAAAATCACTCTTATCTTGGTCACATAGCAAATCTTCCCTAAGTCAGAAAAACGGTAGTTTCAAGTTGACACTGTTTTCTTCATCTGCCATGCACAGTGGAAATACTAGTGAATTTCAGAAAACCAGCAGGATTCTGTTTTTTAAAAGAAAACAGGAACCCTGAAGTATGTATAGTTTTGGTTCTTTGACTTCCAGTGAAGACACTTTTGGAGGATCTCCATTTTCTGTCTTCCCCAGGAGTAGAGTAGTAGAAAGAATGAAAGGCTACTAGAAAGAAATGACTAGGAAAGGAGTCACTGGAAAGCTATATAAATATGGAAAAAGTGATCCTAGAGCTTGGAAGATGAGACAGCTACATGTGACGTAAAGCATGTGGGGATGTGTTGAAATATGAAGCAGGCATTTGAAAAAGATGCATTTTAAGAAGGAGGAATAATTTCCATAGTGACCTGCAAAGGCTGAGTTTAAGTGAGCAAGACCAAAAAAAAAAAATCATGAGTGACTCAGAAAAGCATGTGAAGTGCAACTTTCCTATAGCACTCATCTGTTCTTTCTTGGCTTGATAAGTCAGTGCTGACTTTAAAAAAATGAACTAGTGGCCAGGAAAGTTACTAGCATTGTCTATATGACTATAGAATGATCTCGGTTTGAAAAAAATGTTAGGTTCGCGGTAACTTTTGCAATATTTATTGAATGCTGAATACCCTGAGCACAAGTGGGTTTGCACTGTGACTTACACAATACTAAGTAGATAGAGAGAGCAGTGTTTCTCCAAAATCCTTTCTTTGAGGGCAAATTTGTGGATTGTGTTTTATGTGTCCAGCGCACGAGGCAGGGAGGGAGTGGAAAATGCAGTAGACATAGGCCAGTATTTTTAAATGGAATTAATTTCTTGGCTATGTACAGGTTTTCTCCCCTGTTATTTGGTTTTCTTTTCATAAAAGAATAGAAACATATGCAAAAGCAGATCTAACCTTGGTAAATATGGTAATTGGGGAAATGGTTTCATTATGTTCGATCATCTGATCAAACTTAATGCAGCAGTTCTGTATATTCACTTGTAATAAAACTGTGCCAATCTGGAAAAAAAAACCCAGTATGGTTAAAACAAATCAAGGATAAGGATGCAGTTATTTTGCTTAATATAGAATAAAAGCTCATGTGATCACTGAACTGCAAAAAAATAGTTGGGGAAATGTATCCTCATAAAATTACTTGATAGAATTCAGTATTCTTTCGGTGGGAAAAAATACCAATGAAAAATTCCAATGCATCTTTCCTTGCAAATGTGTACATATCTGTGCATTAGCCCCCTTTCTGTCTTCAGTTTGTGTCATTTCTAGTTTATGTGGCTGAGTGAATTGCTTCACTGCTCTAGACCAAATTCCAGTGTGCCTTTTGACACTTCTCCTGCAAACCTGTTTTGAATGGTCATGTAACCAAGTTGCGTTGTGTGAGTTCACAGGTTGGTTTTGCAGCAGCTGAGGGGGTTGGATGTTGACTGCATATCTCATTCTCATGTTTTTGACAATTTTTTTTTTCCTTCCTACTAGGAGCAAATGCCAGCATGACTAGGGTCTGAGGAAGTGCTTCTGTGTTCCTACCAAGGGTTTGCAAGTGCAGAGGAAGCGTGCGAGCACAACAGGAGTATTTTGAGCTGCCATGGATATGCCCACTGATTTGGTGCCGTCCTCAATGATGTCCCAACCTGAGGTGATTGAGGTGAGTAGACCATGATGAAACTGGCAGCTGAACTGACTGAACCTCTGCCTTACTTCCTTCTTGAATGCTAGTTTTTTCTCTGTCTCGCTTCTGAATCATCAAGAGAATTTTTCCTGAAATATTGTATTCAAGAGACTCGTAATTTGCTGAGAACTTTGCTATACTTCATAGATGTCATTGCTGTGTTACACTACTATTTGGAGAAGAAAATACATAGCAAAGCACCATATTTCCTAACTCCACATAGATGATCCCTGCACTATGGTTTGGTCTTTACTATGCCTAATGAACACAAAGTAGGAGCAAGGCAAGATGTGGTTCAATTGGAATAATACCACAGGAAGTAGTATTATTCCAGGTCTGAGGTGGGTCCAAACTCAGAGCCAGGGGAAGTTTCAAGAACTGTTTACAATGGCAACACCACAGCCCCCTCCCCTGCTACAGAGCAAAAGCAACTCCATGCAAACCCATCACACTCCCCAGGCCATCTCCTCACAAGTTTTGAAAGACACTTGCAGCTCTGTCTCCATGCATTCTGTCTTCAGACCTTTCTTTATATATAAGAAATGTGTGTATCTAAGGATTGCTGTTCAGGACAAAAACCCTTCTTGAAGGGAAAATAAGGTCTGTTGTGGTGCAAGGATGAGTGTAAGAAAAACTATTCACTGTAAAGGACTTGATCATAAGCATAGTCACCATTCTGTTGTATGGGTGAATAAATACATGTGTACTGTGTCTACAGAGAGTTCCTACAGAATAAATCCTGCCCTGAACTTGTATCATTAGGCCAAACAATAGAGATTCTGGTCATTGATAATCCACACAGAGCTCCCTCGACACTTGGATTTTAGTGACTATGCGTCAACGAGATTTGACTTGGAAGACAAAAAGAAATGGACAGGAAGCAAAGGAAAGGCTGGCATCTTGTTATGAGAGGTTATGGTAGAAAAATATTCTCTCAAGCTCATGTTGTAAGAATGGACTCAAATTTTATATTCACATGGACAGACTTACATGCATGCATGAGTTCCCACAGATTTCAGTAAACTTTTGTTAATCTGACAATTGATGTAAGTCTTCAATTCTGTGTAAAGAAGTAGCAGCTAGGAGCCACGTGTATTTCTGAGGGTAGGGAAGAGCTTTTTAAGAGGCAGGAACATAGTGAGACATATAACTAGAGAAACAAATCATTGTATGGAAGTATTGAAGTAAAGCACTCAGACTGGAATTGCATGGGCTTGCCTCTCACATTTGTGCTGACATATAAATGAATTCTGGACATAGTCTAGAAACCTGCATGCATTAGAATATTTTTTTCTGGAGGACATTATTTTGCCTTTTAAAACTGAGCAGATGCCACAGTGTGCTGCAGAAAACATTTAGAAACTAATGTTTTAAGGAAGGGGTTTTTAAAAAGCTTGGAAGCAGCTTTGCATGCTTTCTGCATTAACTAGATGACATCTAGTGTTTTGCTACTTTACTTTAAGCTTTCTTTAAAGATAAAAGATAAACTTTCCTTTAGCATTTCCAGGATATTTGGTTTCCTTCATGTTTGGTCAATTTAGTCTTAGAACTAAGTACTATCAATTTTGTATACGTATGTCTGTAAATGTGTACACAGGGCAAACAAGGATAGACACTTATTTACTACAGAGGACAAGCCCAGAGACCTCAGTAGGACCTTTTGCAATCCAAAACACACCCTAGCAGGTTTTTACTTGGGCTTTAGTCTTTCAAATGCTTCTGGTGGGATTGCAGTGAGGGAAGTTCCTGCTGATTTAGTTGCAAATAGTGTATTTTGCAACATGTGTCTTCCAAGTCAGGTAACAAAGAATTCAAATTCTGAAAAAAAGTTTTTGAAAGTCACTTCTCGATACCAGGGTGAAACTGTTATTACTGGCTTAAAAAGTTCTTATTGCTAGCATGCCAACATAGGAAATGCTTTGGTGCTTTCTGCAACTCTGTACTGAAGCAACACCTTTTCCCCAGGCATGTTTTTTCATACCCTCCCTATGCACTGATCTGTCCAAAAGTCTCTGCTCTCATCTTCTTCCCTTCCAGCATTCTGTTACCAGATTTAAGAAGTGGTGATTAAGAGCTCAGATTTAAGGCATCTTGATCATGTTTAAATGTGGAGGATAGGTAAAGTTTCAAGGTAGTTTAGCTATCCATAGCTCAAATCTGGGATAGAAAACAGTTCCCGGACACCATTCACAATATCTCAAAGTCAATGAAATGAAAAAAATTCCAGAGTATGCTTTGAGTTTTTGGCAAGGTAATTTTATTGTAAGGCATTATGTAGTGATTTCAGACTAGATAAACCATTCTGTCTTAAAGAGAGACAAACAAAACAAAACAGAACTTTTTGATTAAGTTGTAAATATCTTGTGGTACATGTGACGACTTTGTACCTCAGCTATGTATAAAAAAAAGTAATATCATAGAAACCTGATTAGTCTAATAGTGAAGTAAGTGGAAAGTTAAATCATTCTGTAAGAAGCATTTAGTATCCCGGAGAGCTTTCCTATTTGCAAAAAGGAAACATAAGAAATTATGATCTAAACTGATTAAAGTACACTGTGGAGTGATTAGTATCTTCTCTCTTTGTGAATGGCATGAGATGAATTCTACAGTAAAAGCTTTGAAGAAGAAATTATTTGAGCTCCAGTTGCTTAATGAATCAGGAACTTCCAACAGTGTTTGAGAAACAAGAAAACAACAGAAATTCATCATTCTATCTTTGGTTTTGCCAGTAGTGGATCCTACCAGCCAAATACTAGAAGTAAATGAGTACTTTTAAATAACTGCCTTGCAGCTGTTCCAAAGAGAAATCCAGAGTAATTCCCATTGTGGTAGCTCTGTGTTTGCCAAAGCCAAAAAAACACTTCTCTTACACTGTACCACTGAATGCTTCTCTATTTTATCTTCTTTTTGTTTGAATTAGAGTGAAGTTATTTAAACTTTGACACAGAATGGTCCTCCTCGGTAGCTTTTTCCTATTTATAATTATGCTTGAGAACAGACTCCTGTGTGGTGCACAGCTGTTGTCACCCCTTTCCCTAGCAAAGCTCAACACAATTTGATTTTAGTCCCCAGTCAATAAATGTGTGGACATTTTTCTCCACATCTAAGTGAAAGAACAAATTAACGTCTTTACTAAAACAGAACTCTGATGGTGCTAAATAAGGCAAATGAGAGAACACATCAAAATGGTGAGATTGGAAGAAACAGTTTGTGATTAGAGGTATATCTATTTAGTTAGAGATATCATAGGGGACATTTTAATATCAGTGTGCCTTTTTTTTTTAATTCTTACACTAGATGAGGTTACCAGGGGTTCAGAATACATCTCCATTTTGTTTAAAGTAGACCGATACTGCCATTTAGGCAGCTGTTCAGTGCTGTATGAACAAGTTGGTGATAGAAAACCCATTGTTGACAGAGCCTGGAGAGAGAAAGATTTTCTGTGTTCTGTTTATATATTGTACAAAGCAGAGTATCAAAGCAAAGAATCTCAAAACTGTCTGATGCATATTCCAGAAAAAAAAAATGTATTTGCCATGGTACACACAGGATAGTCATCTTTTTTCCATTTGGAAATCCCAGTTTCCACCCCAAAAATTAAATATACTATGCTCATTAACATAATTTTGAACATTTTGCCTGGAAGCTAAATTCTGTCAAGTTCTTGCTTTGCCGGTTTGCTTGGTGAAGAGTGATGAAAGGTGTGCCCTGGAGATGGAAGTAGCCCCAAGAGCCTACAGCATTTTTTTTCAGCATAAAAGACCAGTCTTTCAGCTACTGGAGACAAGAATTAATTCCCAGCTTGGCTCACTGAGCACCAAACTGGGCCCAAAGGATGCAAGTTGTAATTCATTATGCATGGAAACTCACTTGGGATGTTAGGCATGCAAATTATCTTTTTTCACTTCCCATTTCTTAAACTCTGGTTTCTTCAGTGACACAGACAAGAAACTCTGTGCTGCACTTCTGTCCAGAAAGCTCTTCCCAAGGGCTCAGGTCTTTTGGCAAGGTCTGTCTTGCCCAGCTGCCTTTGGAGACTTGCATACTGGGGGATGTCTGTCCATGTAATGTTCAGGTTGAGGATAACACAGTTAGGTACCTGGAGAGTGAACTGAGTGAGATAAAGAAGAAGCCTAGTATCACAGAATCATATAATGGTGTAGGGGTTTGGAAGGGACCTTTAGAGACCATCTAGTCCAACCCCTCTGCTCAAGCAGGTCCACCTAGATCAGATCACACAGAAATGCATCCAGGCAGGTTTTGAAGACCTCCAAGGAAGGAGATGCCACACCCTCCCTGGGCAGCCTGTGCCACGGCTCTGTATCACTCACAGTGAAATAGTTTTTTCTTGTGTTTAAGAGGAACTTTTGTGTTCCAGATTCATCCTATTACCCCTTGTCCTGTCACTACATACAACAGAAGAAAAGGGATGCCCCAACCTCCTGACATCCACCATTTATATACTTGTAAATGTTAATGAGGGCCAGCCCCAGTCTCTTCTTCTCTAAGACTAAACAGCCCCAGTTCCAACAGACTGGAGGAAGATGCTTCAGTCTCCTGATCATCTTGGTGGCCCTACTCTAGAATCTCTCCAGCAATTCCCTGTCCCTCTTGAGCTGAGGAGCCCAGAACTGGACACAGGACTCCAGATGAGGCCTCACCAGGGCAGAGGAGAGAGGGAGCAGAACCTCCCTTGACCTACTGTCCACATTCTTCTTGATGCATGCCAGGATGCCATTGGCCTTCTTGGCCACGAGGGCACATTGCTGGCTCATATTTAGCTTATTACCAACCAGCACTCCCAGGTCTTTCTCTGCAGAGCTGCTCTCCAGCAGGTCAAATCCCAGCCTGTACTGGTACGTGAGATTGTTCCTCCCCAGATGCAGGACTCTGCACTTGTCCTTGTTGAACCTCAGGAGGTTCTTCTCTGCCCAACTCTCAAGCTGGTTGAGATCCCAGTGAATGACAGCACAGCCTTCTGGGGAATCAGTCAGTCCTCCCAAGTTTGGTGTCATCAGGGAACTTGCTGAGGCTACACTCTGTCCCCTCATCCAGGTCATTGATAAGGATGTTGAACAAGACTGGCCCCAGAACCCATCGCTGTGCAACTCCACTGGCCACAGGCCTCCAACTCCATTCTGTGCCATTGATCATCACACTTTGGGCTCTGAAATTCAGCCAGTTCTTCATCTCCCTCGACATCCACTCATCCAAGCCACATTGCCTGAGCTTTCTGATGAGGATGTTATAGGAGACAGCGTCAAAAGCCTTGCTGAAATCAAGGTAGCTGACATCCACTGCTCACCTCTCATCTAGCCAGCCAGTTATACTCTCATAGAAGGCTATCAGGTTGGTCAAGCAGGATTTCCCTTTGCTGAATCCATGTTCAGTCCCCCTGATAACCATCTTATCCTTCATATGTGACAACATCAGGATGAGTTGTTCCATCACCTTTCCAGTGATGGAGGTGAGGCTGATAGGCCTGTAATTTCCTGGGTCATCCTTCCTGCCCTTTTTGAAGGCTGGACTGACATTGGCCTTTCTCCAGTCCTCAGGCACCTCACCTGTCCTCCATGATTGTTCAAAAATGATGGAGAGAGGCTTAGCAATCGCATCAGCCAGCTCCCTCAGCACTCTAGGATGCATCCCATCAGGTCACATTGAATCATGAGCATTAAACTTGCCCAGCAAGTCTTTAACCTCTTCTTCATCTGCCAAAGGCAAGCCCTCTGTTGTCCTGGCCATCTTGTTATCCTTGCTGGACTGGTCTTCCCAAGGGCCGGCCTTGACTGTAAAGACTGAAGCAAAGAAGACATTCAGTAGTTCCACTTTCTCTGCATATTCTATCACCAGGGCATCCTCTGTGGAGCAGTGGGCCCACATTCCTCCTAATCTTCATTTGCTGCTGGTGTACCTGAAAAACCTCTTCTTGTTTTCCTTAACTTTCCTGGCCAGGTTTAATTATAAAAGAGCTCTAGCCATCCTAGTTGCACCACTACATGCTCTGGCAAAGTTCCTATACTCTTCCCAAGTAGTCAGCCCTTGTTTCTACCTCTCATAGATGGCTACTGAGTTGTCCCAGCAGATCCATGCTCATCCGTGGAGGCCTCCTGCCTCCTTTTCCTTCTTTCCTACATGTGGGGACACACTGATCCTGGTCTTGCAGGAAGTGGTGCTTGAAGATCAACCAGCTCTCTTGGGCACTTCTACCATCTAGGATCTTATCCCATGAGATCCCTCCACGCAGGTCTTTGAAGAGGCCAAAGTCAATCTTGAACTCTATCATCTAGTGATCACTGCAGCCAAGGTTGCCTCCAACCTTCACATTCCCTCCTTATTTGTCAGCACAAGGTCCAACAGCACACCCCTCCTCATTGGTCCCTTAAGCACCTGTGACACGAATTTGTCATCAACATTCTGTTGGAACCTCCTGGACTGTGTGCACTTGACTGAGCCTGCTAGGTTACATAACACAGAATTTTTTTGAAGACATAAGAGGTGGAGTATTTCAGTCAGTAAATTAGATTATAGAATATATTTGCCTTCCTGTGTCTCCCATAAAGTCAGTTTGGCTAATGTTTGAGAAACTCGGGTTCTCATGAAAGTTTCAGAAGAAATTGACATTTGAAGAGCTTTTTAGAATTCTTTTTTGCACTCTGTGTGGGACATTACTTGGACTCAACGTGCCCTATGACATCTCTCCTAGTGGCAAAGCTCATTAGCTTGTATTTGCAATACCCCTACCTTGCAGAAGTGGCCTCTCTTTGGAAGGGATTTGGAAGGCAAAGATGGGGTGGCAGGGAAGAACTGTGTGGTCTGGGATCAAAACTTTAGTGATCAAAGTGTTTAAGCCATCCTAGAGATGTAAGGGGTGATGTGATGATGTAGAACTATATCCTGATCCAAACAATCTTCCTTTCCTCCTCAACTGAAAAAACATTCATTAGAACATGTAGGTAGGACTCGTGAGAGATGCAGCTCATCTGAAAATACTAGAAACTGTGAAAAACGAGCAACAATACAGCAGTATCTGGATTATTTGGTAGGCTGCTGAAGTGATGCGTTCTCTCTTTTCCTGTGGATTTTTTTTTCCAGTTCTTCTAGCTTTTTAATTTTCTGTGTTTCTTTTTGTCTGCAGAATTATCCAGTG
This sequence comes from Colius striatus, assembly GCF_028858725.1. Lineage (NCBI taxonomy): Eukaryota > Metazoa > Chordata > Aves > Coliiformes > Coliidae > Colius > Colius striatus. The sequence continues at coordinate 17,524,222 of NC_084790.1, read as the reverse complement.
AAACAGACTTCCTGTGCATTTGCACATGTGTGCATATGTGTATGCACAAGCATGCACACTTCCTTGCTGCAGCAGTAGAAAGTGCAAGAAGGTGAAAGCACAGTGCTCGTTATCTGGGTTGTTGGGTCAGCTCCATATGCTTCTGACCATTGCTGCTCTTCACTCATGCTTTTGGATTCAAATAATGAATTGCATGGCTCCTGATTTGTCTGTCCTGAAGAGCTGAAGTATTTCACACCCGATAGTTAGTGATCCTGGCATCTTCCAGAAAAAGACATTTTTAGAGTTAGAGGGACTTCCTGCTTTCATCCATTATTTTTTTAGCCCACAGAAGCTATTTTTTAACTTGCTTTTGTCGTATGTGAGAGTGAATAAGCACTAAGGAAGGTCAACACCCTCCCTGGCTTTATAGTCAATCTGTGGAGATGATAATCATAGTTTGCAACAGGATCTGTGTCACTTGTGAATTATACCTTCCAGCAGTAAAATTGCTTCTTTTTCCAGTGTTGCTGGTGGCTAGGTCTCTTTAGTACACTAACTAGATATGTTGGGTTACCCTTTCCAGGTATAAACTGAAGGATACAGTGAATTTCTCATTTTCTTTTCTACTGTCTGGGACATTTGTTAGCTCTGAAACTCCATAGTAATACAGTAACGAAGAAAATGGAAAAAGTAACTTTATGCATTGTCTCATTATAGCAGAGTTAAATCCTTGCAAAGGCATTGGTTTCCTCTTGTCTTTTCAGCTATGTGAAAGGCAAAATGAGTCTAGTGAAATGAAGTATCCTGCTATGACTGATCCACCACATCTTATCATACATGTTTTTTTATTAAGTCCATTGAACTTTGGGAGATGAAATTCTGAAAAGGGTATGTGAGGAGCTGTTGTAGCTTGGTGGTAGACATTCATACTTTCATTGTGCAGATGAAATTTATACCTGTACATAAGGCATAGAAGGTGTAAGGCTATAGTGAATTGGGAACCTTGTCTTGAGACTTTTAGATTTTTTACTTAAGTTTTGGATAAATGCCTCAAACTTCTACTTTTATTTTTTAAAGGAAACACCATCTTTTCACCTGCATTTTTAAACGTATTTATTTTGTGTTCTGAAGTTTGAACAATAGCTTATGCTTTTCACCAGGCCATGAAGAAATTTTTGTGCAAATTGAATATTTTTCTCATCTGTTACAACTTTATTTTCATAAAACCCATCATTTTGTGGTTGTGGGTTGAGAAAGTATTTACATATTGATTGAATTATTCCTATGCTTACTTGCTTATGTATATTTTAAAAAGACTCTTAATTAGTACTCTTATTTGGGAGTTTTGAAGTTGGCAGTTCCCCAAAGTTTTTCAGCTCTAACCTTCCTGGTATGGTGGTAAACTTCAGTATTTATCTAAACTGAAAGCAGTGCTACTGCATTTCTATTCAGTGCTGCACTAAATGTAAAACTGTAAGACAGCTATTACTATTTTGGAGTCTTGGTCTATCATTCTCAATTCTGCATTTCCTCCAAAGTGTTTTCTGCATTTCTGTGCAGCACTGAGAATGATAAATATTATTTTGGACATCTAAGGGTAGCTACACCTGTACCTCATTCTTTATAGAATGAGTCTTCTAAGGGTCTCACAGACTTTAAAGAGAATGCGTGCAAGTTGCATGAATTCTGCAAAAATTGAGATTTCTGGATTGTATTTGGCATTTCATTATGTGCAAAATTGTCCTCAGAGTTCCTCAGACTTCCATGCTAATTTATTTGCTTTTCATCTCCTCTCTGTGTTCTGGGTAAGAAAACAGCAGCATGTCGAGGTTAATTCAGTGAAAGGGAAAAGAAAAAAAGAGGAGCACCCTGTGCTTGGAGACCTTACAATTTAAATACTTTTTTAAAGAGTGGTTTTGTGGTTTCCAAGTTTCAAAAGCTCTGTAAAAATCGGACTTTAGTATTCTGTTTCTCCGTGTGACAAATTAATGCACTCACATATGTAGGGATTAGGAAGTGAGTATCCTTTTTTCTTGCGTTTACTAGGAAGACTAAGGAACTCTACAAACTATCAGATTGCAGTGAGGTTTGTAAAGTGAGCATTTGCCCTTTAGGCATATTGTGCTAACTAATGTCTTGTTTAGACACTACCAATCAGCAGTGTTTGAAAACTCGTTGTTTTGTTTCCCACTTGAAGAATGTCTCCATGCAGAGCCCTCACCAGGTGGGCTGTCACTCACCACCAAGCCAGCAGGATCCAGAAATCACCTCTCACCTTCCAGCTCCAGACAACCATTGCCTTCTCTGCCCCAGTCTTCTCCCTGAGAGGGGACAGGAGTAATGGCCTGTTCACTCATGGACATCCCATAGGCAAACTGGTCCATGCCTTGGATCCAGATCCTCACTCCACTCTTAAGCTGTGATGAAGAGGTTGGGTAGCAGCAGTATGAATCAAGCACAAAATACCAGAATGTTGATTGTGTTGACTCCTCTTCCCAGTCTCCGCACTGCCACCCCAGGGTCGTGGTCCTTTACCACCAAAGGAGATGAGCCAAGAGGACAAATATAGCAGATAGTGTATGAAAAGGCCAGTGCCCAGCTGATGTTCTGGCCATGAAAAGACTAAATGTTGACTGCAGAAGTAGAGTGAGCTTTATTTATTAAGTCCTGATGCCAGATTTCCTGGTCTGTGTGTACTGCGTTGTGGTTTTTAACTGCATACCATGATATGAAGAAATTTAACTCTATGTACTCAGGATTTTTGTGTTCTTTGGTTTGGGACAACTGTGTCTTGAGTATTAAGTCTACCTCACTTGATTAGAAGAGGCTTTTATTCTATCTTGCTGTTAGTCTGGCCTGCTTTATCTGTCTTCTTGGTTTATAATTCAAAGGTTTTCTTTTTCTACACAGATGCATGCTCAAGGTTTAGTTAATATGGGCAATTTGCAGCTCAGTTTGTTTTAAACTTCTATAGAGATATACTAAATGGATGAGGTAAATCTCAGGGCACAGCACATCTGGTTTACCCAGGCAATGAAACATACTGAGTGAAACTTCAGGAAATTAAAGTATAAACTTCCCTGCCCCCTTTCCTGCAGGGGCAAGAGAGAGGATGACTCTGACTGCTTGCATGTGCCATTATGGTATGTTAACACTTCCAGTACTCAGATACATCCAGTCAGATAGGAACATTATGGTAAATGTTGCCTTCGGATTTGTTATGTTTGTGACCTGGGAGGTCAAAACCTTCCTGTAATATATACTCTGGCATCTGAGAAAGCTGATTCATCTGGAAGTCCTGTTTGAACTTTTGTCACCAAACTGTCTCTTCTTCTGCTCTTCTTTCCCTTGGAACTGAAAAGGTTGCCCTTAAAGGAGATCACAGGTTTTACATTAGCATGCCCTAAAACCAAAACCTCTCTGAAGCCCCTTATGGAAACAGAGCATTTTGTTCCCATGTCTTCAAAATGAAAGAAGCCAGTGAGCCTTACGCTATTCCTCTGAGATTGCTGAAGTGCTGTCATGCTTTTAAATTTAACAAGTCAAACCCAGTAGCATTTTACATAGTTTTATGTGTGTTGCAAATATTCAGCCCTGGCTTGGCATCTTGTAAGTAAGGCAATTCTTTTATCATATCTTGCTTTTTATGTCATCTGAGGAGGTCATTACAAGATCAGGGGATAATTTACATTCTAAGATCATAGGCAAAACAAAACCACTAAAAACTTCCCCCGAAAAAGTGATATCTGAATTAGAAATGTCTTCTGCCAGGTGTAGCAGGCCTCTCTTCATGGGAGTAACAGTGGAGCGGGAACCATTACATATAGGCATTAGCCATCTGAAAGAAAAATTCAGATTGACAAATAGACAAAGTGAGAATTTATTCAAGATTGCAAATGTCCGCTATTGTGGAGTCCTGACCTCCTCTGTAATTCAGACTGTAAGACTGCATCTAGATATTCCTACAGAGAAAAAAAAAAAACAAACAAGGCATTCACATAATTAATGCAGATGTTGGCAAGCTTTTATGAGGGCCAATAATTCATTCGTATGACTTCCTCCCTCCCTCAAGGGTTCTTATATTTGACTTGTTATTACCACATGGCTTTAAGCAAAGAATTAAAGCCAGATGTCTTGTAGCTAGGCCTCCCTTTGTTAAGTACCCCTTCTAAATCATTTTTTTCTATGCAATAGAGAGATTGTACATGAGAACTTTTAAAAATTCTTAGATAATTAAAGCTGAAAATTTTCTAACCTAAGAGCTGATGTATCCTAGAGGAATTATAAAAGTTTTATAGTCACTGGGCTGAGAAATACCGTTTACTCTAGCTTTTTATTAACTTGGGTCTGCAGATGATTCTAATCAATGTTTAGGTTGGAGATAAAATCAATCTAAAAAGACCTTTTTCTTGACCATAAATCTAAATGCCATGTAATACATTTGAGATATAGGTGGGAAGTTTGTATTTTGCTGCTTTCAAAAGAAAAAAGCTTAATTGTGTTGACAAACAGAGGGAAACAAAAGGAAATAGCTTTGTGTAACTATAAGGAAATTTTTATCAGATACTATTTTCACTCAAATCTGATTACGAATTCTACTTTCCAAATCTGTACATTCTTGGTTTCAACATGAAGGTTAGGTTAGCTATAGCATTTCCTGCAGAATGACTGGAGCTGTCCAAAACAGGGGTTTATTTGTATGTTTTAATGGGAAGAAATTGCTGCCTTTTAGTGTTGTTGATCTGTTCTTTGATCTGTTCTTTGATTGGCTTATTATCTTGCTTCTTGCTGAAACTGATCTTCTTTTTGTAAAAATTCTAGCTTAGCCAGTAGAGTTTCACAGCCATAAAAGCAGGATGTCAGAGTGAGGTCTCCCAGGTCTCTTTAGAGAAAGAGACTTTTTGACATGATTTTCTTGTTTTGTTTTTTTTAAATTACTATTTTTACAATCGTTGTTAAGCCATGCTAAACAAGGAGCCAGGATGTTATTCATAGGGATTTCTTTTTCTAAGATTTGCCTTTTGGGGATTTCACCTTGACTAATTGATTAACTGAGGAAGGAAACTCATTAAGCATTTCCTTGTTAGCCAACAATTTTATGCAGAACTTCAACATTCTGGTGATGAAGCTTTTTTGTTGCACCTATAACTGTGCTCAGCTGAGTACTCTGCAAGGAAAATTAATAATATATTCCCTGATATGGCCATAACAATACTTAATGCAAAAAACAAGATTTGATACTCTTAACACCACTTAAGTCAAACATGGCTTTTCTGATTTCTTGCCTCACTCCTGTTTCAAATTGAAATAAGCCCATTCAGACAAGTTATGCTTAAAAGAATGATGTATTTCAAACCCTATTTAGAAATGTAGCTGATGGAAGAAAAAAAAAAAAGATTGCTCATAGAAATACAGTGACATGCTTCTTATATTGTTTATAAATGCCCTTCATGCTTTAAGGACAGATGTAGGCCCTGGCCTTGGCAATTCATAGCTTTACAGCATATTAACTATCTTAATTCAGAGTGTTCTCCACAGTTTTTAAGACAGGACAAGAAGGAATCCACCAAAGGAAACATACATGAATCAAAACCTACTGGGAAGTATAATCCACTTTTCCTCATCTTTGAGGAGCTGCTCTTTTAACATAGCTATAGCCAAACAACAGTGATATGCAATGATAACTTAAATAAGGTGTCCTATAAGAGAATAAATTTATCTTAACTGCAAATTGCATGCCCTTCTCTTTCAGCAAGTTTTTCATCATATCTGCTTGACCGCAAGCACATTTGCTGTGCAATTTACAGCTACATCAGAAATTGTGCCAGCTCCCAGAACAGATGGGAGCATTTCTGGTTGTTTCTAAACTGGTTGCTGTTACTGGACTCGTAGGAGCAATTGTTTGTGAATTGTGGAATGCTATTTGGTCTGAAAAAATAAAATTTTTCTGAAGCATGTTCCCTTCCTGTCCTCCTCACTTCTCTCTGTGCATGTCTTGTCAATGGAGACAATCATATGTTTTCTGTTCTAATGTCATTTTTCCTTTTTCTCTTTTTTTTTTTTTTTCCTTCTTTCAGTCCACAGCCATGAGCGAACCACAGTGCTACTACAATGAAACCATTGCCTTCTTTTATAACCGAAGTGGAAAATATCTAGCCACTGAATGGAACACTGTCAGCAAGCTTGTAATGGGACTGGGGATTACTGTCTGCATCTTCATAATGCTGGCCAACCTCTTGGTTATGGTGGCTATTTATGTCAACCGCCGGTTCCACTTTCCTATTTATTACTTAATGGCCAACTTAGCTGCTGCAGACTTTTTTGCAGGGTTGGCCTACTTTTACTTAATGTTCAACACAGGACCCAACACTAGAAGATTGACTGTAAGCACCTGGCTTCTCCGTCAGGGCCTCATTGACACTAGTCTGACAGCCTCAGTAGCCAATTTGTTGGCCATCGCTATTGAGCGGCACATCACAGTTTTCCGAATGCAGCTGCATACTCGGATGAGCAACCGGCGAGTGGTGGTTGTCATTGTTGTTATCTGGACTATGGCCATTGTCATGGGCGCCATACCAAGTGTCGGATGGAACTGCATTTGTGATATCACTCACTGCTCCAACATGGCACCCCTCTATAGTGACTCCTATCTGGTCTTCTGGGCTATTTTCAACCTGGTCACTTTCGTGGTCATGGTGGTCCTATATGCTCATATCTTTGGTTACGTCCGCCAAAGGACTATGAGAATGTCCAGACACAGTTCTGGACCCCGCAGGAATCGGGACACCATGATGAGCCTCCTGAAGACTGTGGTCATTGTGCTTGGTAAGTGCTTACTTTGCCTCTCCCTATTCTCCCCCATTTTTTATCAGGTAATTTCAGTAGTGCATGTCCCACTTCTGAGGGGGTCAGTAGCATTTGGAAGGCACTAGAAGAAGTGGCAGCAATAGGAACCCCCAGTGTTCATTACTGTTCTGGGACAGAACAGTCAGTCTTGTAACATAAAACAAGTGAAAATGCAGGAACTCAGGATATGAGGTGGTGTGTTTTTGAAGCAATGCAGGTCTAAAACCTGTTGTAGCAGCCTGTCCTCTGTGGTGTTTGCCCTTTTGCCTTTGAAGATACCAAATGGCTGCAACCTTGAAATAGCACAAAGAAGCCTCAATCTTCTAATTGTCACTTGTCCTCTTGATCTCTTGTCTCCTTTTTACAACCCAAAAGGTGTTGTATGTGTTCAGGCAGTATTCCCATGTCTGGAGAATAATGAGGGGCTACATGGAATTGACAAAGAGATTTTGTGTATTAAGCAGGACTGCCTATACAGGCTGCTCAGGTCTGTAATGTTTGGCACATCTGAGTGTCTGCCAATTTCCAAATAAAGAAAAGTAGTGTGTAAGGCACTGCTTCACTTCAGCACATGGCTTAGGAGGTATTTAAGCTTCAGAGCTCGGAAAACAGGGAAACATGAGGCAAATATTATTACATGCTTTGGAGTCAGAAGGTTCCTGTCTTTTTGTGAATGTCTGCATTTGGGATTTGTTCAGGGCTCCCAGTTCACATATTCAAAAGCACAGCCTGGATACTAGGTACCATTCCCCGATGTTCTTTGCAGTTTGTTCTGCTCTTTGTTGCTACAGATAATAGCAAGCTGCAGGAAAGCAGGTTGCCTCCCTGTCTCAACCTGTGTTCCCACCCATGAGGTCCTCCAGCACAGTACACAGATCACTTGGGATTCTGGTATCCTGTTGCATTGTGGAGTTGCCCTAGTAGTCTGTAAATGCAATTGTACAATCTGCAAACCCCAAAACTTAGCCCTAGTTCTTGCTTTGACGTCTGATTTCTATGGCCTTATAACTCATGCTTTCTAGCTGTTACTGTCTACACAAACACAGCAGAATAGTTGCAGAGATTCAACTGGTTTAAGAATGCACATGTTGCTCTCTGATCTAATGATTAGGTTTGTAACCAGTATATGAGCGGTGTAATTGAGTAGCCTGTTCAGCCATTGATAAGTCATATTCCTACATGTGCTGCTTTTGTCCTCACTAAAGATTCTCTTATAAGTTTTGCAAGAGAGGCTGTAGTGATGGGAAAACCTCTCCTGACTGCCTGGTGATTTGGCAATCTGTCACTCCCCACCTCCACGGTCCTTCTCACAGAAGGCAAGATGAGGTTAGGAACACAAAGAAAATTCAGGTTTTGCAGTCTTCTTAGGAAGTGGATCCTTCTTTCACCTCTTTCATGGTTTAGGCCCATCCAGGAACAAAGGATCATGATCAACCATAACTACTAAGGGAAGCACCCAAGGACAGGGAGGGCTCACTCACCGCTTGATCATAAGAGACAAGGCTACTCAATTTGGAGAAGAAAATGAAATGTAATCTACCACCAACCAAAAACATAACAAACAGAAGAAAACACAGAGTGATACAATGATGAAGAGCACAACCAGCCCTTTAAGACCACCTTCTCTCCCTTCTGCCTGAGCTCAGAGCCATGATCCCAGTGTCTTTACCTCCTCCCTGTATGAACAGCTCAAGGGGGCAGGGAATGAGGGTTTCAGTCAGACTATTCTTGATGGCTCCTGTCATTTGTCTCTCCTCAGGGGAGGCTTCTTGCTGATCTTCCCTGTTCCAGCACAGAATCCCTCACATAACCAGAATTCCTGCATGGGCCACTCTGACGTGTGATCATCCCAAAGGCTGCAGCTCCTCTCTGCCTCTCGTGTGGGGCTGCTCTGCGGCCCGCAGGCTCTCCAGCACGGCCTGGGCCATGGCCACCTCCCCACACAGTCCCTCACCCGTCCGGGTGCACTCACCCGGAGCTGCTGGTGGCTCTCAGTCCTGCCATTGCCCTCCACGGGTTGCAGGAGCACAGCCTGTGTTCTCGCCATTCTGGGTTGCAGAGGGGTCTCTGGTCTGTTGCTCCTCCTTCCTTCCTCCTGCTCTGACTGTGAGGTCCGCATGGTCACCTCCATCTTGTACCACTCCTCTACCTCATCTTCCATTGCTGATTTTGGGCCAGAGGTGAGTCCGCCTCAGAGTGAGGGTGTTTCAAGAACTACTTAATGGGACCAACACTGCAGCCACCTCCCCCTGTTACCAAGCAAAACCTGCGACAACCTCCTGAAGAAATTGTTGTTCATACAGCAGTAAAGTATTTCCTGTGAGGTGAAAGACTTTTAAAAAGAAAAAAAAAAAAAGGTGGACAAGAAGTAGATAGCACTGATATAAGTGCAATGTAACTGTAGGAATAAACACATAGTCATTGATAAATAGCACATGGCAACTAATCCCAAACATATATGGGACTAGAGGTATGTACATGGGTGCCAGGCTAGATAGTAACTGCACCCTCTGTTCTCCTTTAAGCAGAAGTCACGGAGGAAATGTGCAGACCATCCAATGTGGCCAGGACAGTAAAGATGTACAAGAAACAAAGCAGATCTTGTTTTTCTTTAATAAGCACCTTATTTTTTCCAGATATTGTTCTGGAAACAGTGTAACAACTGCAGAGGTGAAGTAGCATCACCTGAACTGAAGGTGACTGAAGTCTAGCTGCTGATGTAGTTTAGTAATATCTCTGATTGCTCACTGGGGCTGTTTGGAGTAAGAATTTTTGGGACCGCAGGTAGCACATATTGCAGCTTTCTTTAAAATTCTAACAGGATCTTATTTCTTCTTACTGATGCAGTTAAATTTGTAGCGTTGCACACACATTCTGCTTTAGCACCTCTTCTAATCTGCATAAATCACCATTTCCAGAGAGTCGTAATGTATTGGTTTATTAAACTCATTGATAAAAAACAAAGGCACTCCCAGGCTGTAGCACTCTTCGTCCTGTATTTGGATGTACTGCTTCAATATTATTTTGAAAAGGATTTTTTTGTATTTCTGATTTTTGAAAGCAGTGTGGTTTATTTGGAAGAAGCCAGACATAGAGCTGTAGTATGAAGAAGCAGCGATGCTTTCACCTCCTTACCACTTGTGAGACACAGTTGCAAGATAAAGATGGCTGTGAAACAGTGCTGGGTTTGTTGTTGTTTTGGCTATTTTAAATAAATTATTTTGAAAGTAGCATGAAGCCAAGAATTGGGGCCTGGAGCAACCACAGAGACTTCTGTTAAGTGTTTTGTGTATTAACGTGTTAAGCAGACTATTAAGTGAAGCAGTCACCTAACTGAACATTTCATGTTGGGTTCATTAGTTGCCATCAGCTGACAAGTTCTGTTCCATATGTTCATTAATTACCATCAGCTGACAAGTGCTGTTCCATATTTACTTAATTTTTACTTCCCAAGGGAGGATTGTTTTGTGGTTCTAAAGGTAAAGAAAGCTAAGTGATGCATCAAGGTGCTGTTTAGGCAATGTCTCAGTTTGGATTAGACAATACATTCAGTGTTCTTGGTCAAACAAGTGTCCTGGTGCTCTGGCACTACTTGCAGTCTACTCACAAGACTGGCTTAAAATTTTCACAAGCAGAAGATTTCTTTTCAAGCATTGTACTTCCTAAGTGTCACCTTGTAAAGGTAGACTATGCATAGTGCTGCAAGTTTATCAGCTTCAGCTTTAGGAAAGGTAGAAAATCTGGATGTCTTAGGTTACTTGGAACAATTTTCTGAAGATTTATCTCATGATCTGTCATTTTCTGCATCAGTGAACCTCGGTAGCACAGAGGAAAAGACCTCCTGCCTTTCTTAATGGTGCAGATCAGAGTAACACATTACTGTTGGAGGCAGAAACCAACATTTTGCTGGAGATGGAGAGGTTTCAGGTTATTCTTAACATTCCTCTCCCTCCTCTTCTGACCCACAGCTGAGTGGGGAAGGGAGCTGTGTGTATCAGCCCACTTACCCAAGAGGAGGCAGTCCATTTTGGAGGAGAGGGAGGGTGTCTTGGGAACCAAGGGAAAACAGAGCTGGGAGGCTGAGTAAACCTACAAGCATTGACAGAGGGAGTAAACCCAGTCCTCATCTTAGGATCTTTGTTAAAATGCTGCTTAGCCATAAGTAACCCCCTTGAGATTTGGGCAGCAATGTACTGTTCATTTGACTTTTAAGCTTCCATAAACAGGTCTTCCTGAAGTTGTCTTGCTGGCTTTACACTCAGGCAAAGCCGTGCTACTGCAAGCAGAAGATCATCTTTTCCCGTTTACATCCTTACTACCTTTCAGGCAGCCGGAGAGGGAGGGAATTAACACAAGAGCTTCTTGTTTGTCAGCTGCCCAACACAGCCTGCCTGCCTCACTCCTTGCAGTCTTGCTCCAAGAGGAGAAGAGCTGCCCTGGAGGGGGTGCAGCTCTCCCTACAGGGATGCTGTCAGCATGTGCGGAGTGGATGCCAGCCACCTCCGACAAGAAGGCAATTGTGTGGAGAGGGCTGTGGCCGCTCAGCGCTCTGGCTGGAGCGGTCGGGATCTGGCACGCTGCGTCATCCCACAGGGGGAGTGGGATGCTGAATCCTAGGAACAAATCAAAAGCAGAAAACAGACTTTTTTTATTTTATTTTTGTGCTTTTCATACTCTTTTGGTTTTTTTTTTTCCTTGAGTAAAATATTTTAAACAGAAGGAAGTGATTTCATAGCTGAGCCCTTTTTTCTTTTAACAAGGCTGCTTTTGAAGTCTTTCAAAAGTAACGAGGAACATAAAGCTCTTTCTCTAGAGCATGCCTCTTGGAGGCTAAGGCAGGACTGATCTGTGTAACACATAGCCATAAAATCAGATCTGGTTTTGCCTGCAGCTCAGTGACACTTTGCCTTTCACCAGCACCATGTGTTACCTTGAAATTAGGAACCAAGGGAAGAGGCAGAAACCAAACAGATAAAATCTCTCTTCCATCCTTCACATTTTCTTATTTTGCATTTCAGAACAAAGCTGAACTGCTTTTCTGGTGGAGGCCATAGTTAGACTGAATGCATTTGGCAGGGAAAAATGCAGGTTTGTCCAAAAATTTGATGACAATATCTAACTACAGTTTTGTTAAAGTTCTGAAAAACAAATTCAGAGTTCAGGGCTGTAAAAACAACTCTGCTTTGGATTTCCATGATCTGGAATAACTCATAGAAGGCTGAGGTCTTTTAGGGGTTCTTATATACCTACATTTGTAGATAACTGCCATCTGTTACTGTTGGAAATCACCCTGCGTATTCTCCTGCCTAAATGCTGATAGAATATTCATCCATAATTTCTCAGCTCTTCAGTTTACGAGTAACTCTTCCCTATACCTGTACACACATCTTTGGGTATTCTTCTTAAGTCAGAATTTAGACTGTGAGATTGTGATACTGAGGCTTTGTAACTGAATTTTAAATAACAGTAGTAGCAACAACCCTTCTTATGTGTATTTTACCAATTCTGACAATTAGCCTTCCATATTGGGTGAGTTCTCAATGGCGACTGGCAAAAATTAGACATACATCAGGAAGAGCAAACAATGAATGCATGATTCGTTACTGTTTGTGTTCCTGGGAACTAAAGAGACACTTAGGCCTTTCCTGCCTGGAAGACCATTCACTGTGTTTGAAGGAATGTGGTTTATTCTGTAAGATTTGGAAACTAATGTGGGCACAGAAAAGAAGTGAAAGAGTTTTTTTGTATAAACTGTTTTGTTTTAAAGGAGTCTCAGTCTGTTTGAAGACAGTCCCTTACTTATTAAAACAAAGCAATAAATGCAAAGAAAACATCTGGAAGATCAGTATAAACATCTGGAAGGGTGGAACTGCATGGCAACAGCTTTTTTCCTCCCCTCCCTCTCTTTCTGCCATAGTTATTCATTGCATGAGAGACTTATTGGTACTTTCGTAGTTTTTTTCTCACAACTAGGTACCAAATGGGGATGGAAAGCAGCAAATAACTATGGTAATGCACATGAGCATCAACATATGCTGTACCCACCAGATAGTTAACACAAATAAAGTGTATTATTGATAACTTTAACTTTTCTGAGTGATTGATTGATTTATTAGTTGATTGATATGTAATGTTTCATTCCAAGATTAAAAACATAAAGTTCTGTGGAAGTAGATTTTTTTAAAAAGATGTTTTCAATATCTATACTTGTCTCCTCTGGCATGCAGTCTTCATCTTTTCCTGCTTTTTCCCCTCATGCAGTAAGAGCACTCAATTTTCAGGACAAAACAAAAACATTGTGAAATTGTGCTACAACATGGATGATGGCACCCTCTGTTTTGTCAGAGGCATGTCTTTATTTCCATACCCCTCCTGCAGTGTCAAGTAGGTAACTGGGATGAAGTATATTTGTCAGGCCCAGAATCATAGGCTTTGACCTACCTAAGTCTCATTAGCTATATTTCATCAGTTGCCAAATGGTCCTGGGGTGAGATTAAGTTAGTCTTTTCTAGGCAGGGCTTGGTTACAGTATCACTTCAGCTTCAGTAGATTTTTCCTGCCCATGGAAAGTTATTCTGCTGCTGGTGAGCCAAGGCAAACACCAGCCCCGATAGTACAATGTAACTGATAACAGGATCTTTTGGAGAAGCCAGGGTTTAATTCTGAGTCCTGTGATTGGAAGAATAGAGCTTCACCTATTCACCTTTTCCCTAGCAGTGTTTTCTCTGAGATGACTGAAAAAGCGGATGTCATCTTAGCTTGGATATGTCCTTCCATAAGGTAGTGGTGGCTTTGTTGGAAGATGAGCAGTATGCTGTTGGGTTTTTTCCTTGACATTGTTATATTTTCCTTAGAAAGCTGGTCTGGGCAGTGAGATCAGACTGGAGTTCATATGAGAGCAGCACATTTCACAGCTTATTCTCTGAAAGTGGAGGAGTGTGAAAGCCATAAATACCAGGTTACCCTGTGGTCATCATGGGGGACTTGCTCAGAGTCACCAGCCTTGCCTGACCTCTGCATCACAGTAATGTTGCTTGTGTATTGATTTAGTTCTGATAGAAAACCAGGGCAATAAACTCTGGCACTGACAATATGAGTCTGAGCATCAATGACTTTCTGTTCAGGCACACAGGATACAGTTCTGTTTAGTCCCAGTGTTTTTAGATAAGTGTATTTTAAAAGTACATAAACTGTGAATTTAACTCGCAGTCGAGTAAACCGGGAAATTATATCTGGTAAATAAATGCAACACTCCTCATGGAGTTTATAAGATTAATTCTCATTACCGTTGTATGGAGAAGGAAGGTTTATAATAAGTGCTTTCAGAGCTGCAGTGTGACAGCAGTACTTTCAAACTGTATCAAATATTTGCATGAGAATTTAAATCATCATTAAAATTATCCTACAAAATGTTTTTTTATAGCACACCTAATCCTACAGGAATTTTCAATGGCTTGAATTTCCTTCTCTTTTCTTAGTGGAAGACCTTAAGAGTAGTTGGGATTATTATTAGAAGCAGTAATGCATACAGTTTAGGGTTAGGGTGGCTTCCAGGACTTGCTGCTAATACTTATAATGTAAGATCATTTTTAATTTTTTTTCCCCGTGCACCTTAATGACATTTTGGTATTGACTTAAAAAGAAAGCAGTGTACATTCAGCTTTCAAGCAGGTAATGCTTATTGCTCATATTTGTTAGAAGGTTTCATTGTGAAATCATTCAGATTGAATAACAAAAACTAGAATTTTCTTGATGTCTGTTATCTGTAATGAATGGACTAACATTTAGATATCTGTATGACATAAGCTGGAACACAACAAGTTCTACTTAAGAAAAGCTTCTTTACTGTGAGGGTGAGGGAGCCCTGGCACAGATTTCCCATGGAGGGTGTGGAGTCTCCTTTGGAGGTTTTCAAAATCCAATTGGATGCATTCCTGTGTGATCTGCTTGAGATGCACATGCTTGAGCAGGGAGTTGGACAGAATGATCTTTAGAGGTTCATTCCAACCTCTACCATTCTGTGATTCTTATTTTCTTGATAAATATAGCTTAATTACTGTATTAGACAGACCTAGTACTGTTTTTTAAAAGTGAGACAAATTTTCACAAAGAACTGTTAAAAATCAGTTACATTTCACCAGTAACATAGATTTGTGCTTTTGTTTAAAATAATGGAGGCATTAATGTTTGCTGAGGATCTAATATGTACGTAATTATGCAATGATTGGACCGCATCTTAAATTTAAGATGCTTTGGACTTGAATAGACTGTTTCTTGCCTGTTTTCTTCATGCCACCAGCAAAACCAATAATGTCTCTTCTCTCTGACACTTACTGTGTCTCTCATTAAATCTCACTGATCATTTTTATTGTCATCTGTAGTCCTTCAAATGAATTCCAGCTATCTTTTTTAATTTCATCTAATATCCTCTCTTCCCAGTACTGTTTGGCTGGCGAGGATATTGAAATGAAGAAGAATAAGAAACCATAGTATCTGGATATTACACCACGGTCAGTTTCTGTGGTACATTTCATAGTAATCTTCTCTTTCAAACAAGCCTATACAAGATTTCCTTGATGAAGTAAAAGTTATTGGTGCCTTGGATCCAGGAAACTCTTTCTCTGAACCAGAAGCATGGCTAAGTGTGTTGAGGGTCTCATTCTGAATGTTTTCTGCTTTATTTCTTTACTGGCTTTCCTGACTAAATTTATTGCATCCCCAGCTAAAGCTGATATGTCACTGGAAACTGTCTTTTCTCTAAAGTATTCCAGGTATGTCTGTATAATTCACTGCTTCACCCTAGGGAAACCATTTGGAAGTTTCTCCCATCTTCTTTCTTTCCCCCTTCAGTTAAGAAGTATTATTTATTTTAATTCGGGGTCTTTTGAAACTGTGCTTTGAGGAACTTCCATCATTTCCCAAGGCAGGAATGTGGTTTTATTTTACTTTATTTTTGAAGAGAGAAAATCCCTCTAGTAAATTCATTCCTTTACATAAGATAGAAATGAGGCCTTGTTTAATAAAACTCTTTCCCCTGACTTCAGTATAATTTATTACCTTTTCAGTGAAGAAGTAAATTTAAAGGGCAAAGGAAACTTCTCTGCATACTTCCAAAAATGAACAGAGGGACAAACCTTGAGTAGTTCTTGATTTCTACTCGTGTTCAGCTTTTGATTAAAAAAAAATTAAAATTGCTTGCATAGATTGTCTCTTGTTTCTAAAAGTCTTCTAAAAATGAATCGCAATGGCTAAAGTAGGTCTTTTTCTCAACAAAGCCAAGGGAATTAATTTTTAGATTTTCTTTATGAGTAACAGGATTTGGAAATCACACCCTTTCCCCCAAGCAATAGAATCCAACCATTTTCTGTCACATTCAGGTGAAGTAACAAACTGCTGACTAAGAAGTGAAATTCACATAGTGAAAAACCCACAGTAAACCAAAATCGATTAGTACTGTATCTCACTCTGATGTCTAACTCCACTTAGCAGTGCTACATCCAGGAGTGAGTACTCATCAGCCTAGGCTTCTCCAAAAGAGTGGAAATGGAGCATTGTTGTGCTATGTTGCTCTAAACCAGAGGCCTTGGTAGACTTTGATAACAGCTGAAAACTTAGGGTAAAAATTGCAACCAAGGAAAAAGCTTGAAAATCAGCATTTGCAGCATGTAAAGTGTCAGCTCACAACCAAGGCCTACTGATCTTGGGCCTTCAAGGGGAATTTTTTGGAACAGAAGATGGAAGTCTGTCCTTTGGAAGAGGCAGCCATGATGCTTTTACAAAATGGCTGCTCACAAGGTAACATTTTTGTCCTGTAGAAATCACATTGTTGCATGGGGAGTTTGGTTCCAAATGTTTTGCTTGGTTTCTTCACTAGCTCCCTGGGTTAAATTTCTTGCATCCTCAGCTAAAACTGATACGAACTTGGTAGCTGTTGAAGCAAAGCTTTTGCAGTCTGGAAGATCTGGGGTAATGTCCATATCCAGACACTGGCTTGTGTTTTTATCTTTGAGGTGCCATTTGTCCTTCTGCTGTCCTGGCAAAAAACACTCAAAGGCTATGCCAAAGTTACAACTAGACCTCAGCTTGAGGAACTGAACAAAATGCCAGCTGTTAACTTGTTGCTTTCCAAAACTGAGAGTGAGACAGTGAACAATCATTTGTTTCCACTCATGGAAAACACTGAGAACAAGAGACTATTTTGTAGGGGAGAAGTGGTGCTCCCTCTTATGCGTTGCTTCATTGTACGTGAGCAGTGTGTTTTCTGGGATAATCTGTGAAAACAGAAGAATACATATTTAAACCTCAAAATATTTTTACCTTTACATTTTCAGTTAAACTATGCCTCTTGAAGTCAAAACATAAAGTTATTGCCAGTGCAAAAGTTTGCCAAGATGTCTGATGTAGAGCAGCCAGTTAGTGGGGTGGGAAATGGTCGGCAGTGAATGATAGCCTTGAGACAACATCCTTCGTGCTTCACTCCTCCTAATCTCAGCATGAAAATCCTATTCAAGGAAAAGACTTAGTTTGTGCCCCTTTTTTTTAAAAAAAAAAAAAAGTATTTTAAACCTGAATGTGAAGGAAGAAATTGATTCTGAGTTCTTTGGGTTCTGGCTTTATTGGAACAGCTTCCTATTGTTTTACTTCATGCAGCTGAGGATGCTGTTCCCATGCTTACAGCTGGACTGCTTTTTTTGCTTTTTTTTTTTTTTTTTCTTTTAAGACAAGGTCTTTCTTTTTTCTTCTTTTTGATTTTTTTCTCTTCATTCCTTTCATGAGTAAGTTTGTCTTGCATGTAGACATTTGATGCTACCCTTCAAAGCTGAAGGCTACAACACAGACAGAAAACCACTATATTTTCTGTAGTTCTTACTTGGGAAACATACACTTACCTCAACAGCCTAAAAAAGTCTCTGAATTTCCTTTTCCCTATATCCACATGGGGAAACTACCTTCAAGAGTGCTTCTTTTGTATGTGGCAGGTCTACTGGCAGACACATGTCCTTTCCTGGAGAGCAGGTAAAAGAACTCAGAACTTATATAGAAGATCATGAGACTTTGGAAGCTATGACACTGTTCGTTAAGTCTGGAGCACTTCTTTTCCATGCTTAAGTGTTGTCCATCAGCTTATACTGCTAAATGGAATGCCTCTGGCGCAAGGGAAACTACCATAGGTGAAAATATTGTTTTCCAGGACCACTGTCAAACAAGAAGTGTTCAAACACCCAGGGTATAAGTGGGCATGATGACCTGGAGTTATACAACAATGCAAGTGAGAATTTAGTGTGTTAAACTGTCCCAGACATACCTGCCGCCGGGCTTGTGAACTGCAGCTGTGGGGGATCTTAGCAGAGCAGACTCTCTGTGTTGCAGTAGGTTGAAACATTAATTCCTTGCTGTTAGCACTAAAAGCCTGTGAGGTTACTTTTAAAAAAAGATAAAAGGGTGGGATAAGTTTGAGGAGGTGGGGGAGTGCAATTCTGTTGCATTTCTTTCTGTTGGAGTAAGAGCTTGTGCCTTTCTGCTTTAATGAAGTACTTGGTATCTGAGTATGGATTTGCACCTATAGCCAAAGATACACAAGGCTGAGATTTTTCAAACATCTTCCTTCATGAAAGAAGTCATCATCTGCTGAAGAAGAGGAAGGAATTTTAGCTGTTACAAGCAGGAAAAGCTGCCAAACTCCTGCATTTATCTTCTTTTCATGGAAATCGTTTCCTCTGACCCTGGACTTACTACCTTCCTTGTTCTCCTAAAAGCAGTTTTGGGAGCTGTTTCCCATCTTCTGATGTTGATATAACCTCAGAAAGAACTTGTTCTGACATATGGCATTGATAATTCTCGTCTTCCCTTGTTTGAAGTTGCCTTTAAGTGCCCACTTTTTACTTTTCTAGAAGTACGAGAAGGAACGTAGAAAATAGTTTTCCAAGAAGAATCTGTGTATATAGGGAGAAAGAAAAAAATCTGAGTAACTCTATTGCATATTTGAATGGTTGAATGGTTGCTGCTTTCTTCCATGAAACAAAAATTGACAATTGTAATTCCTAAAAGAAAGTTGGAGGAAATTTTTTTGAATATTTTAAATGGGCTTAGGTAACTGTTTTTACTTGATGATGTGTAGGAATGTTTTTTTTAGCTTGGTTACTTTCATTAATTATCAAAAATAAACATCTTAAATGACATATTTTCTACCATAGCTGCATCCTTCTTCAATAAGAGAAAATGGTGCATTGGAAACTGCTCACTTTTGCCAACTTGGAGCACTTGTACTAACACCCTAAAACTGACTGGGGTTCCTCATCAGGAATATGGCATCACTTGCCAGTCTTCTGTGTGACACGCTGCCCCTCACAGCCCCCCTACTTTGTGCTTGCATTTTGGTTAGCTCTCGTGAACTGGGAGGAAAACTTCTACATAATTACAACATTAACAACAAAAAAAGTTTCCTTTCAAATCTTGCACATATCAGGAACAGCCTGGTTTTGGTTTATCTCTTGAGCTGGCATTCAGAGTGTTGGGTAAATAAAAGCAGTAAAAAGAAAATCACGTTGTGCCTGTTAATCAGCAGCTGGTGCTACAAGGTCCACTTTTGATATAGACAGGTTACAATTTAAAATTTAATAGCATAGCTGTGAGTTTGGGTATGTACTTCAAGCAGTGAGCTGTCTACTTTCAGGTTACAACTGTTTTAATGGGGAAATATATTTATTTCAATACATAGTAAGAAACTCTGAACTGTAAGTGATATGTGAAACAATCTATTGCTCTCAACTAATTGGCAGAGGGGCTACAGAGTCACTTAGCTTCAGACTTGAAAGAGCCTCATATGGATGGGCTTTTTCAGGCTGAAAAAGTAAAATTATGTTTTCTCTGCAAATTGACATGCATAACAACTCCTATCTGCTTGTACTAAGCACGATGTGAATGATCTGTTGATGTTTCTAACCTCTATTTAAACAGATCAAAACAGAAATTTGTGATAGAAAAATTGTTTGACTTGAACTGGCAGACTTGCAAAGGACTGCCCTTCCACCCTATAAAAAGTAGTGTATTTTTAGTTCACAATGGGTGATTTCTGAAGCAATGTCAATGTAGAGAGATGATTTGGCCTTGTAATTGCTGAGTCAAAAGCCTTTGCTCTGTCTGGGTTTACTAATGATTTTATCCAGTCTCCCATCCTCAAACAGCTCTTTTGTTTACATTCTGCTGTGCACAAAAGTGACTGCCATGTGTTTCTTGGAGTTTTCATTTGAATCACCTTTTTAGCTTTCCAAATGCTTATTACAGATGGCAACTGTAAAACTTTGCCCTTCCGGGACGACTGGTAGAGTATGTCTCATGAGACCACAAGTTATTCTACTGACATTGTCAGGTGTTTCAATCTCATTCTTCATGTGAGACTGAGAAATTTCTATTATTTTTTCTACCTGGGAAGGAGATGGAAGAGTCATGGTCTGCATTTTAGATAGTTCAGGGTTAAGCCTTCGTATTTTCTGTCTACTGCTTCACTTTAACCATATGGTTTATCAGCTGACTATGGAGGTTTTTTATACAATGTCAGAACAGCAGAAGTCTTGCATTGTCAGCAGCTCTTCAGCTGTGGGCTCTTGAGCATGTTCCGCATGAGAAGCACAATAGCCACAAGTGAAACCTTCACCTCAGTTACAGATGTGAGTGGTGAAAGCAGAAAGAGGTTTGCATTGAGATCCATGTACCTTTCAGGGCTACTGAAAAAACTGAAGATCTTCAACCTGAGTTGGCAGAAATCACCTGAAAAGTAGGTCATACTGCTAGAAGCCACACAGATGCCAATGGGATACTGAAAGGATTTTGTGGTTTAATGTACATTGTATGCACTCAAGAACAGGCCAGTCCAGGTGCATGTGGTAGGGCAGTGCACAAGCTTTAAAGACTACACAAAAAAAAGAGACATAATCTATAAGGTTGACAGTAACAGATGGGAAAGACTTATATTCAGGCAAAATGAACAGGTAAATGGATTGAAATTTAATTTTCTTGTATTTTGTTTTACAGGTTGACTACCTGTAATGTTCATTTGAAGAATGCAGTTGCAAAGTGTTTATTTCTATTTTCCCCCTCTCTAGGCTGGTTCATAGTCAGCAGCACTTAGGAAAATGAAGTGTAATTTCTCAAGAATATATACTGACTAAAATTTTTGTTCTGAAGCTAATGAGTCGATAACTCATGTTAGAGAAAAGGAGATAACTGTCACTGTTAGGTGAGATTGAAAGGTGCAGTACCTTGGTCACTGAAGCAGATACACTATATCCATTGCAAAATACAGAAGAAATTGACATTTCTGATAATGCTTGGCATAGGTTTGGAACCTATGAGACTGATCTGTGAAGATTTATAGATATTGTAAAATAGATTTCTGTATTTTGACAACCTATTTTGACAACAGATCTTTTGAAAGTATTTTTTTTGTGTACATCGGTGGAATGTCTTTACTGTTCCTTCACATTATTATTATTATCATTATCATTATCATTGTCATTATCATTATCATTATTTCAATATGCATGCTTGTTACATAACATAGTAAATGAGAAATGAACCTAATTGGCTTTTCACGTGCTCTGATTTTGTTCAGATGCCAGAATATAGGGTGATCTGCAGGATTTATCCCTGAAGATGTAAAAATGTAGGGGGTTCTTCCATTTTCTTTCTCAGGCACACTGTGGCCTTAATGAGATCTGTGTTGAAGAAAGCTGTCAGCCTCAGGTGAGGAACGAAAACTCTCTGAGGGAGCTGTTAATTCAGCAGCTGGCTCTGATCCCTCTTTCCTAATTGCAGCAGCAGCTCCTGCCCGCACTGTTCCCATCCCGAGGGAGGGTGACCATCTCCAAACCACAAGGACAAATGTTAGGAATGGTCACCTGCTAAGACTCGCTGTCATGCTCAGCCCCTCCGTGTCCCTCTGGTGCATTTCGACATTTTTCAAGCTATTCCTGGGCAACCCTTGCCTCTGGGAGAAGCTAAGTTGTGGGGCATAGGTGTAGGACTGCAGAGCGCCAAGGGATCATTGATTGCTGCTTGCTCTCTGCCTGATGCTCAGCCTTGTGGAAGGTCTTTGTCTTCCATTGCATTTTGGATTTAGTCTCTTTCAACAAGCAGAGAGTGATATGAGTGCGTGTTTGAACTTAAAAACCCTCCCGTTCTTGTTGCAAAGAAAAAAAAGAGGAAAGAGAGTGCATATTGATTCAAAGGTTGTATGGCTTTGTAGACCATGGGGATTAGAAATGGTCCTGAGGATAATTGGCATCTAATCCTTGGCTGTTCAGCCAATGTTCTACGTGAAATGAGTTGTACTGGTTGAGGTCTTTCCAGAAGAGCTTGCCTTAGTTCAGTCTGGTGAGAAAGGGTCAGTTTAAATAAACAAACAAAGAGAACTAATTAACTGAGAATAACTATGTATCACTCTTTAGATGAACACTTCAGCTTTCAGTCTATTCATCCATCAAATACTTGACAGTTGCCACTGCCTGGTGATGTTCAAGAGCAGAAGGTTTTCAGATATGCAGCACTGGCCTTGTTTGCCACACCAAATAAGCATGAGAGGTGTGTAGGCACTCAAGAACTGTGACCTTGTAAGCACATTCCAGAGAACACAGTGGTGATTGATGCCGTTTCCCCATGAGGTTTTTCCTTTTATTTATTTTTTATTATTATTCTTCATCCACCCTCCCTTTGTTCCCATCTCTCCACTCCCTTTCTTTATTTATAACTTTTATCTCGTTGGCCTTGCCCCTGATCAGCTGGCAGGCAGAAGCAGTGCCTCTGGGAGCCAGCCCATCCACCAGGATGGTATGTGGGAGCATGAACTGGAGGAGAATGTCCCAAGACCACTGCAGTGCAGACCACTCTGTCTTGTAGCGCCAGTGCCCCGATCTCAGATGTGCCTCTGAGCTGGGCGGGGCTGCCGGGCTCTCCTGGCTTGTGACATGGCAGAGAAAGCAATTCCAGGCCTATTTCTAGACAACAAAGTCTAGTCATCTTTCTACAAGCCATTGTCATAGGCATAAATATCAAGCATATAAAGATTTATTTCTGGAAGAAGAGCAAATTCTCTTTTTTTCCTGAGTTTTTGGAACCAAGCTGAGAAACAGAATAAGGATTTGTTACATTTTTACCCTGGAAGAGGCATTGTCAAGTTTTTTTTCCAGTCTCCATCAAAAATAGATGTATTTAAACCATAAAAGTAGATCCAATCAAACTGATTTCTTATTGTAATATGCATTACGAGTTAACCTCTTCTGTTTCCTTTGTGGATATGGATTGATTTTGGACATTGATTTTACAAGCAAACATGATCTCATTAACAGGAAGTTTTTAATTCACTGTGCTTTTGCTGAAATGTTTTGATTTTTTTTTTCTAGTTTTTTAAATGTTTCAGGATTTTTATTTCTGCTGGGACTACCCGTTTCATACTCTGCAGCTTATCTGAAAGCTGTTTGCAACCAGAAGAAATTGCAACTTCCTTAGAAACTTTAGTCACTAAAAATTAATTTTGTTTTTAATGTCATTAATCTTTCAGATGGAACTTTGAAACAGAGCCTGCTGCCCTTGGCCACTGGCCGACACAGGTCATTTTACTGTTGCTACTGAGAATTCTGGGAGGTGTTTTGGATTTCTTGCCTTGAGTACCTCCTTCTGAGTGTAGCAGAGCCCACAGAAAGCACGCAAGGCTGGAGCACATCCTCCTGCAAGGCAGTGGTTCGAGGTGCAGAGGACATATTTTCTTCCAGGGTCTCCAAAATTTCATTTGTTCTAGGAAGACTATAACCTCTCCCTGGTCCTCTGGGAAATTTGACATCAAAAATACACTTTCACAAAATATTTTTATTTTAACCTAATTGTCAGATACGTCCAGTTCCTAAGCTCAGGACCTGACTGAGCAGCAGTAATGGAAAAAGTACATTGCAAAGAGATAAAGACCGGTAAAGCATTAATCCAGAAAGAAGTTGTGCCTGTTAGAGAGATCCTTGTAACATCCCTTTGACAGGAATGTTAGGCCACAGTTGTAGATATTTTGCAGGATACAGTTCATTTGACAATGCCTCAAATTTCTAATGTCTTCTTCTCCTTTTAAAACAAGTGAAGAGAGGTGGATCCAGAGCTGACTGAAGGACAAGTTCTGCATTTGACTGTGTTAACACCAGGATTTCACTGTGAACATTGGTGTAATCCTAGCAGGGACATAAACCAGATTTTAAAACCTAGCCTTGACCTTAAAAAAAACAATGATGAAACCTATTGAAACTCTTGAGTGTGTTCCATTCGTAAGCTTTGTACTTTGTACGCCTCTAAACAATATGTTTGTCTCCTAAAACTTTTAAGAGTGGTCTTCTGCATACACAGGCTGACTATCAAGAGTTATTCTTGACTCACACAGTAGAAAGGATCTTGCAGATGTCAGTTTTGGGATGTCTTCATTGCATAGTGCACCACTGAGTGCAGATCTCCCACAAAATAACATGAATTACTAGAGAAAATATACTTGCTACAGATTTTATTAGAAAAACTTTGATGTCTTTCTTCACTTGAAGTTTAAGTCCACTGCCTTTTTCTGCTGCTGTTGCTTTCAAACAGGAGATAGAAATGTCTGTTGGATGCAGCAATTTAATTGAGCATCTTTTCAGATGTAATAAAGCAGGAACCACAACAAAAGAAGTCACACAAAGCAGAGGTTTCTGATACTGTTTTAAAGAGTTACCTTTTTTTGTCATTTAGAGGGAGTCTTAGTACAGTATATAGAAAAGATAGTAGTATGCTGATATCACTGCTTGTATAAAGCTGCCTGTATGCAGTTTTACAGGCAGCATTTTGCAATTGTGTGGTACGGGGGAGTTCTGTATGTGCTGAAATCTGTGATAATGACAGATGTATGTTGCCGCATCTGAAGCCATCTTCTGCACTTCTATGACATGGGCTGACCAGTTTCAAACAACAAAAAAAAAAGTCTGCATGATAAGAAGCTTGGAAGTACATTTTCTCTTTCCAAACACTTCTATCTTTCATGCCACAGGAAAATAAAACGCGAAGTGCTTGGAAAAGGCAAGCACATTGCCAGCATTTTAAAGAGCTGTGAGGGAAGAGTTGCTAGGCTAGCAATAGGTTCAGAAACTTCCTGAACCAGCGTGAGAGAAACATCTGGAAATGATTAATTATTTGGTAGTTCACTTCTTATATGAATTGTCCTTTAATTTAGAGGGAGAGGACTTGTATTAGATTATTTCCTTCATTTCAGTAAAGAATGTGTATGTGTGTTGTGATGTGTGCCCTCAGTGTGAAGTTTTTCCACGGGATCTCTGATTACTGTGACCACAGCTGCCCTCTTTGTGACAGTGTCAGCTCTGGCTCCAGGACTTGCTTAGAGTTCATGAGTGTTCAAGAGCTGAAAAACTTGCCTTTGGTCTGCACGTGATGCTTTGGCAGGAACTGCCTCCAATTGTGTCCTGTTCCTGAGTTATTATAAACACTTGAGAGAAAAAAAAAAAATCAACAAAAAAAGGCGAGTGTGGGTCGTTGATCGGCTCTGGTGAGACGAGTCTTCAAATTCTGGTCATAGCAATTGCTTCTGAACCCTAACAAATAGCTGGGGTAGAGATTGTGGGTTGAGTCTTGTATTTGCCTCAGTTGCGCAAGGATTTTGTCTCACTGGCAATGCCTCAGAACATTACAGAGAGTGGCTGTGATTCTCCCTGGAGGGGACCGCTGTGCACTGCTTGGCTCTTGACTCTGACGAAGCTACTGGTGGAGGCTGTTCTGGCTCCTTCTCTTGGTCCCTCCAGTGCATCTTCCAGCAAGAACCGCAAGAGAGTCCCATCACTTCCCTTGGCATGGAGATGCCCTGGTGTTTTTGCTTTCACCACTCCTCAAAACAAAAATACCCCAAAACAGTTAGACATCCTGGAAGCCAGGCAACACAAACACAATGTCACAGTGGCATTAAGTAATTTATAGCCTCGTGATAACTATGTGCTTTTGAAAAGCCACGCAGTGATAAATGAGTTGGAGAGAGACATCAATACCATTCCTTAATTCATGCTCTTTTCCTTCACTTTGCTTAGCATGTTGCAGGTTGCTTTAGTATGAATGTTTCCAGGAAAAATACTAAAGAATTATTGCACAGAAGGGTTTTGTCAGCAAGTTTGTGCTGCTGGTGGTTCCGCGCAGGAAGCAGACAACTCATGCTCTTGTGATGCTGTCTTGATGGGACAACTTTCCATAACATCACGAAGTTCAAGCCACCTGACATTTTGTGTATTGCTTTTTGAAAAGAAACTAATTTCCTTGCTTTTTAATGTGCTTGCTCTTGCATGCACCCTGCACCATCTGTTGTGAATGACTGAATTTTCCACTCAAAGTGCTTGCATTGCAGCAATATCCAAGCTCAGAACTGATGCTGGCAGCACTGTCTGAGAGCCATGACTGAACCTTGGGAGATTCCTGGGTTCAACACTCTCCCATGTACACTGAACTCTTGCCCAAAGTCACCCTGATGAGTACAGGTATTATTCTGTGATGCAGAATAAGGAGGAGGAGATGAGGAACATACAGGTTGTGAATCAGTTACAGGCACCTTTTCTTTTTCTTTTTTTCTTTAATGACTATAACATATAGCCAATTGCAGTAATATACAGAGCATCAATGATGGTGGGAAGTCACAGCAATGCACAACAGTAGCAGGCTTTGATTTCAAGGGAACTTCCCTAGCCACTTAGGAGGAAAAAACAAGAACTATCAGTATATGATAGACAGTGGCACTTGGTGCTGTCCTGGATTTGGGAAGGGAAGAAGGGTCCGACAGTACTGCTGTGCCTCCCCATTCTTGTTCAGTCACTTCCCCAGGCACACACAGCTCAGTTTTTGCAAAACCCCTGTGGTTGGTGCACTGATTCAGGCTTCTCCTGCTGTGGGTCAGGCAGGAGGGGAGCAAACTCTGTGTGTAAGCCATATCAATAAGGGAGGAGAGCAGCTGAATTGCAACCAGAAACAATATCTTCTGTGTACTGGAACACAGAGCTCACCAACCCAAATGGCTTAGATGGGATCCCAACATGCAGGCTTTGCAAAATGCTCAAGCAGCTTCAGAGATAAGATCAGCCAAATGCTGATGAAACAAGAAAGGAGTGAAGATTCTGTCTTACCAGTCCCGTGTTACCTGTCCTGTACCCATAGCCATGTTTGGCCTGATTGAATACACCAACACTACCTGCTTAAAAGTATTATAGCTGGTGAAACTTGCATGTGCCTTCTCTGATAGAGGCTGTTTAAGATACAAGTGTAGAAAATTATAAATATAAACAATGTTTTCAGAAAAAATAAGTGTTGGAAACACTGTGAAATCATCAAACTTGCAGTAGATCAGTCTGGAAAACCTGCCTAGTAATTACAGTGTTCTCAGTTCTGTATTCTCATGTGCATAGATCAACACGGTTACTATATCAGAGTTCAGATGGCAGGATAGCGGAGCGGGCACTGGTGACAGGAAAAATGCTTCTGGTGTCACCAGATGTGTAAGGAAGCTGAATGTTGATTAATTTTGGAGAAGGAATAAGGTGACTCATCCTTTGTTGCTTGCCACTCCAAGAAGGTATCAGAGACAGAAAATCTGTGCCCTTTTCCTTCCCTCATAGTTTGCAGAATAGGCAGTAAGAATCCAACAAACCTGAAGCTGCTTGTACTGGTTGATTTTTGTCTTTATTATGTGAGACAGAACTTTGACCAATCCCCAAGCTACAAAGCCTGCCAACTGATCAACTACCCACTTTGCTGGAGGGTAGCTCTGCAGAGAGAGACCTGGGAGTTCTGGTTGATAACAAACTAAACATGAGCCAGCAATGTGCCCTCGGGGCCAAGAAAGCCAATGGCATCCTGGAGTGAAGAGTATGTCCAGCAGGTCAAGGGAGGTCCTTGTTACCCTCTCCTCTACCCTGGTGAGGGCTCATCTGGAGTCCTGTGTCCAGTTCTGGGCTCCTCAGCTCTCCGCATCTGGGACAGGGAACTACCGGAGAGGGTCTAGCATAGGGCCACCAAGATGATCAGGGGACAGGAGCCTCTTCTGTATGAGGAAAAGCTGTGGGATCTGGGACTGTTCAACCTGGAGAAGACTAAGGAGGGACCTTACTGACACTTACAAGTACTTAATGGGTGGATGTCAGGAGGACTGGGTGATGCTTTTTTTCTGTAGTGTACAGTGACAGGACAAGGGGTAATGGACAAAAGCTGGAACACAAAAGTTCCACTAAAAAAAAAGGAAAAACTTCTTTACCATAAGGATGAGGGAGCCCTGGCACAGGCTGCCCAGGGAATGTGCGGAGTCTCCTTTTCTGAAGGTTTTAAAAACCCACCTGGACACATTCCCGTGTGATCTTATCAAGGTCAACCTGCTTTATCAGGGGATTGGTCTGGATGATCTATAAAGGTGCCTTCCAACCCTGACCATGTCGGGATTCTATGATACCAATGAAAAATATCTGGAAGGATGGGCACTGAAACAGCCTCTCTACCTTGCTGCATTCATCCCTAGTTTTGCTAACCTGACTTTGTTATGGTCAGTGCTCTGAGGTCTGCAGGAAAATGATGAAAAGTCAGCAAGTATCACCAGAACTTTATTTAAAGTCCACCAAAGACTGATCTCAGTTTGCATCAGGGCTCTTCCTTTATGCACCTTCCCTACACACTGCTGCTACCTCAGTTTACCTCACTGTTGCCTCAACATACCTTTCATTGTTAAAACATTTTAAAAGAAAATTAAGTCAGCTCTAATTGGCTTCCCTCAGCATGTTGCAGAATAGTTAGGAGGTTTTGTTCTTTTCTAAAGAAAAAAAAACCCCTCTACATGTCATTTAGAGCAACAGATCTACTTCTTGGAAGTAATTACTTTGATGAATAAAAGGATTTTGCAAGCAATTTGCTTAGAATGTGCTAATTGCTTTTTTGCTTTGTTTTATTTTAACCCAAAAAATTCCCCAGTGGAGGCCTTTCTCTTCAAAGGTCTCTGTTTATCTCTCACAGTTTTCCATTTGCTTTACATGCAAGCCCACAAAATATCTGCTAAAATAACAACTGCAGAAATCTTGCACATAGATTCATATATGCAGTTCATATCCATGTGACAGAATGTCTGTCCCAGAATAATCTGACTTAAACTACTGTGAGCAGTGCTGAATTAAAAGTTCTGAATGGTCCTGCAGGCATTGCTTTGGGGGTATGCTGGAGGAGGAATTCTCCAGTGTAGGTGCTTTAGCTAGCTGTCATTGCAGTAAAACACATATCTTGTGCCCCCAGGTCCCACCTCCTAGACATGTGCTGGTACCATTGAGCAGTGCTGGTGGGCACAGCCTGGTGCTGTAAGATTTTTAACATGGAGCAATTCAGAAGCTGACAGCAGGAATTTGAGGAGGTGTCATTTTTTAATCATCTTGGCCCTGTTTCACCTCTTCTGCTGCTCCATCAATTTTCCGCCTCCTTAGCCCAGTAGATGAAATGCAGATCTGTGGAGCTGCTGAAGGTAATTCAGCTGGCAGTTGGATTATAGTTTCGTAGCAATCTCGGCCCTTTAACTCCTCTTTCATTGAGGAATAGTAGATGGTAATACCCTACTTAGGTCTTCTGTTTGGCAACCTGTACCCATGATTGGAACTCCGTATTGTTTAAAGCAGAAGAATGCAATACAGTAGATGGCCTCAACATGCTAAGACTTTCATTAGAAGACTTATAGTCTTTCAGAAACTTGTAATGGTTTTCTACAGAGACAGTATGGAGGAGATTTCTTCTTTTATAGGCCTGTTCTCTCAAGGCAGCTGTACCATTTGCAGTTGTTTTTACAACTGCTTCTGAGAGTCAGTGGAGTTACAATTTCTTTGATGTCTCACTCCCTGCTTATATTCTGTTCCTTTTCTTTGGGCAGGTAGCATAGCTCTGCACCTAGAACCCACTCCCATGGAGCCACTGAAGCAGTGTGCCATTCAGGTGTGGCTCATAGGCATAGTGTGTGGGATCAATCGGAAGAGACTGGAGGGATCTAAGGGCCATCCAGAGCATGCAGAACAAATTAGGCTCGCCACTGGTGTGTCATTCTCTGCATGCAGTCTTGAGCTTTCCAAGTGTGAATGAAATGTTTTTACAGGTATCTTCTGCCTTTCTGCCTCTGGCAGCCATTGATATGGTCTGCACTATATGTAGCTGGTCTGCAACATCTGATTGAACTGTTATTAATGGTTATTTTTAAAAGTAAAGCACTGCCCTGCCATACATGATGATGATATAATTAGCACAGATTGCATCTCAGATAATTGTTTACAATGTCTTTTGTATTTTGAAAACTTCTAAGACTGTTTCATTTTTAACTGCCAAAGCTTTTACATGGAATGGCATTTAAATCCCTTATCCCTTGAGGACTGAGGTCTTTGGCAAGCAGAGAGTGCTTAAAGGGAAGGATTTTCAAGTTCTTGCCCTTCAGAACCAGCACACTCCCCAGCACGTCCATGGGGAGTACTTATGTGGGCACAGCCACAAGCTCTGCTCTCACAGCAGCTTGCTGTCACTGTGAGAGACAAGTTGACTTTACCCTTAGCCTGAAAACAGGTGACAGTAGAAAATTATTACTGTCAGCTTTGGCAGTCTCATCAGAGAGTCCAAGAGTTCAGTGACAGGTCTTTCATGCCCAGCAGCAGAAGACCCATGACAAAGCCAAGCTTTGGTTGAGGTGTACTACAGAGAAAGTAGCAATGTTAACACCTTTTCCTTCCTCACTTGGTAGATACAGGCTGGATTTAAATGACCTTTGCCTGGTGCTTGTCATGAACACCCTTAAAGAGATGAAGCTGGCTGGGAATCAGCCCAGTTTTGGCATTGGAAGTATTTCAGTATTCTGCTGCAACACAATTTTCTTTCAGAAGTAGGTGGGAGTAAGTGAACTGAAAGAGGAGGCTTAATGCCTTTTTTTTTTCCACTTCTTTATTATTGTTCTTTTTTATCATAGCCAAAATCTACAGTCCTTTATGGGGACACTGGAGCAAACTTTTTACCAAAGGTCAAAAGGAGTCACATCCTCAGGAACATGCAGATTAAGCAACCTCAAAATACTATGATAGTGCTCTTTCTTGTGGTTTCAGAGGCTATTTATATAGAAATCTTTAAGCCACAGTGACGCAGGATGTGGTGCTAACAGAGTAGCTGAAAGGCAAGCACTATTTTTGGACACTTTTAGGTGCCCTACTTTGCTTAGCTGGGGTCAAATTTAGAACAGGAGAGCAAGTTACCAAATGTAGAGCACTGTTCCCAAAATCCAACTGAAACACCAGGAGCAGTTCAGGATCCAGAATCAAACTCACATCTCTGATAAATGCAAGAAATATGGGGTAACTTGGTCATAGTGAGAGGACACATCACTCATCTAACCCAGAAGCAGATTCAATGGCTAACCCTTCAACTGGATGAGACTAGACTTCCCTTACTGGTAGTGATGAGGGTGCCTAACACATTCCCTTGGTTTGCTTTTCGTCTGCTTGTACTGATCTAATAACATAAAATGGAACTATGCAAAGCATCCCTCTCCCAGCAGCTGCATTCCCAGGGTTTTGTACCATGTGTACAGGTGAAAGGGCTGGCTGCAGACACACCTGTTTTTTCCCCAGTATAATGCATGGTTTGGCAGTGTGACTCGTGAAGCTATGAGTTGAAATAAAGGCTAAATTTTATCAGTGCTGTCTTCTATGTTTATCTGAAGACTTTAAACCAATATAGATTCTGTAATGTAAATAATAAAAGAAATCACAGAGAAGCGGTCACTGGAATGCAGATATTTGCCAGCAGCAATCAAATATTTCCCAACTTGTTCACTGTATTTCACATTTTAAGAATGGTAAATTCTGTTGTTACAGCAGTAAAATTATATACTGTAGGATGGTTAAAACCCTTCTGACAGTACTGTGCATTGCATTGCCTCTTTCTTTTGTGGTAGTATTATAAGGAATCCAGAGACTGGATGTTGATATACATCCAGTATCAGAAGTTGATATAATCATTCTCCCTGACATCTAAAGTATGTTACATTATTATATCCCTGTCCAGACAGGGAAAACTAGATATTCCAATGGAATTTGGAAGGATCTGTGAGAACCAAGAGGTAACCACATCGCTTTAATCCGTGTCTCATCTTCAGTTTAAAATATTGACCAAACAATTATTTTCTGCCCACGTTATCAGCCTCATCTAGACAGATTTAAAGGAGTACATATAGAATTCAGTACTATAATGTGGGATTTATCCTTCTCACAAGCTATCAGTATATACTTACCACAAGCAAAATGTAGATTCTTCTTCACTCAGTGCTTCTTTTCAGAAGTGCAATGCCATGTCTGTCTGCTATCCCTCTGTTTTATCATTCCTATTTGTAGATGCCTCACTGGCAGTGTGATAGCCACTTGCATGGTGAGGTGTACAGGTGACTTATTGTTGCACCATTGTTTGTGTATAATCTGTCCAAGGCTGCTTCTGCCTCAGACAAGTATTTTAAACTCATAATATTCAGATAAGGAATAGAAGATCTTTTTGGGCAAATTATCCATAAGAGATATATATATATATGTCGAGATATAGATATAGATATAGATATATAGATATAGATATATAGATAGATATATAGATATAGATATATAGATATAGATATATAGATATAGATATAGATATAGATATAGATATAGATATAGATATAGATATAGATATAGATAGGTAACATATCCAAAAGACAGACTGATTTTCCAGGGAGATTTATTCTGGAGTGATATGCCTTCAACCAAGAGGGCATTTCACCTCTTGTACACTTCACTCTGCAGCTCAGCTCTCTTTTTTTTCCCCAGAGGTGCACAGTTGTTCATGGTGATTTCTGCTTCTTAAGACTGTTTTGTGTAACTGGTCTTAATGCAGTTCCCTTGAGAGGTGTCCTCCACAGCTTAACCAGCTAGCTATAATCAAATAAATAATAATATAACTATTTAAAATTAAAAAAATACACAGTTTTCTTGCAGTTGAGGTAGAATTGGTGTATAGTAGAGTCATTTTAAGTATCTCTGCCTTTTTGTAGCACTTTCTCCTGTCCACAGTCTGATACTAGCATGGGAGAAACAAATTGTATCCCTATTAAGGAAGCAGATAGAGACTAATATTTTTCTTTTAATATTGTTATTTTCATCTTCTGTAAGAATAAAAGCAGTCTTTTACATATTAAATTGCATCCACCCATGTTTCATTTTGGAAATTTGTGTTGCAACTGAAACTTATCCAAACATAATACAAGTAACACTTAATGTCCTTGAGGACAAAAGAAGATGGAATTAAATAATCTCTTGTACCAATCTCTTGTTGTTTGAAATCTACTAAACAAACTGTATCGTTTGAGCATAACATTGTGACCATCCCTGGGAAAGGACCAGAGTACTGCGGAGAGTATTGTGGATTTCCAAAGAAAAAGTGGGCAAAATGGGTTTTTTTCAACATGACTGTGAATGATTTTTCTGTGATTATAAACTACAGATACTAGAGAAGCAGTGAAAAACCCAATTCCCAAACATGCTAAATATACCTTGCAGAGGCAAGCAGAACAGAGTCCAGTTTGGGAACTCTGCCCGCAGCGTGCCAGCTGTCCCTCTCATGCCTCAGATGACCTCTTGCAGCAAGTCTTTGAACTTACATAGGTATGTTCATATTGCCACCAGTCCTGGTCATCTCCAGCTGCCTCATGTCTGGGACCTGAAAGCCTCACCCAGACTCCTAGGACAGAGTGGGCTCCTTTTGGTATTCAGGGATGGGTCTGTTCCCCACCCAGCAACCTAAGTCAAGGCCATGAGCAGTCAGTGCCCATAAAGAGGATCCTGGCTGAGGTTTGACTACAGGTGCAGGTAGGTTGCCAGTTATGGACTGAAATATCCTAATTCTAAATTTACCTGGACATCTGTTGTCCAGCTTTTTTTTGGTCCCATGCTGTCATGACCTGTGGAGACCAGTACCATGAACCTTAAGAGCCTCTTCCCAGCTGAGTTTCTGTGCTCCTTTTCCAGCCAAGCTACTGCCACTCATTTGGGACTGTAGGGGCATTTGTGTCCATGATAGAGCATAAAGGCTTATCTGGAATGCCTGAAAGTTGAACAAGACACCAAAATTTCCTCTGTCAGGTTCTTGGCAACAGCAAAACTCCACAGGGACTACTGTTTGTCTTTATCCAGAGATAAATACTCAGATTGCTTTGGCAACATCCGGACTTTTATTCACAGATTAGCCTCGTATCTCTATGAATTTAGAAAACAGTTGGAATCCTGACCATTGGAGCTTAATGACTTCCTGGTTTTGTCTCAAATGCTTTTTACAGAAAAAAGATTTGCTTTTTTTCTTCTGCAGGGGGCAATGGGGTGAGTACTGTGTCTCTCCTGCAGTCGCTAGATAAGTGGCAAATTCCATTTTTCCATATCCTTTTGATCTGAGGGATTCAAATGGATGTAGATAAATTGCTATGGGCTCAAGCTTTCACTTGTCTTTTTAAAACATGCTGTCTTTGCAAAGTGTTCTTTAAAACTATGACTAGCATGCATTTGAAACAAGGAAGTGTTCTAACACCTTTGGTTTGCAGTTGTCAGTCAAAAAACAGTCCTGGTCTCCTGCACTTCCATTAACACTTGATTTCTCCTTCAGACATGTCAGCCGAGGAATACTTGAGGGTGGCTGGCCAGAGACCAGTGAACTCATTTTGCAGGACTGTAAGCAGCAGAGACTGACAGCAAGCATTAACCCAGGCTGGACTTTAAGGAGCACACATGAAATAAACCGGATGGTTCTGACAGTTTTACTTCTGCCTGCATCTCATTTTCTCCTCAGTTTGTCTCATTATCAGTCCTCCCCAGGCTTTTGTTTCTTTTGCTGTTTCAAATTCAAAAGCGGTAGATACTGTGAAGATACAGAAGGGCTTGGAGACACACGCAGTGTCTGAAACATCTGCAGCTGGAGCCAGACTCTGTGGAAAAGCCACCCAGAGTCCAGGTGGGAAGACACACAGCAGATAGGACCTCCAGAAGTGAAGCCAGGAGGCCAAGTGTCAGCGTACCCTGCCTCCGGGGCTTGGCAGCAAGCACTCAGGAGCAGTGAGTGCAAAATGCTGCAAAAAGCAAGCTCATGAGGCCTCCCTCAGCTGCCAGTTACCAGTCCTACTGAGGGAAACATCTTCATTACTTCTTGTCTGTGTTTTCAGACTGAAGCAGGAGAAGACCCCCTGAGAAACAGGAAAGCCTGATTGATGGCTATCAGTGCAGCGCCACCAACCACTTTCTGTCTGAGCATCTCCAATTGCAGAGATGGCGGTTGTGTGGCAGGTGGTGACACTGGGGTTAATGACACCCTGTGAAGTGCCATGGTGAGTTGAGTGTAGCTTTCGTTGATAGGTATTTGTGTGGAAGTGTGCCTGGTTTAAAGGCAGGGCTTTGACCTAAAGATTTCATTGAAGAATTTATAAGAGTGCATGTTTAAATTATTAATTGTAATTGGCAAGAGCGATGTGGTAGTGTGAGCACTGAAAGAGAGCAGAGGCCGGGCTGTACCAAAATGGTCTGTATGCCAGCGGGAGTATCAGTGGTAGCCAAGACTGTGTGTCCATTTAGGAAGAGTTTTTTAATTTATTTTCTCTGAAACCAAAGAAGGTGATGAGAATTAAAGGGATTAACAGATACCAGTGAAATACTAAATATTAAGGCCCAAATTGAGGCAATACCTAACATACACTGCAACTTTTCACTTTGTGGGCCAGGCTTACTGCTTCCTCCAGGCAGAGCCTCAAGGAAGCTTTCATGTTAAGTCATTAGTATGCTTTAAACTAGATAAGTGCTTCAAGAGGGAAACAGACAAGCTCCTCAGAGAGGATGTGATTTGTTGACAAAGATAGCCATGCTTTAAATACGGAATAAATTCTGTGCATGGGACTTCAAAGGTGAAGACAGGCATTTGAAGCAGACCTGTCCTGCAGGGACAAGGGAGCATGTTTTGCAGCAAGACATGACTTCTCTGTTCCTAGATGATCCAGTCATTATTTTGTGCAAAGTCTGACCAAACTCAGCCACTAACAAAATCACAGTACTGGGTTCAGGAAAGGGCTGGAATGTGCATGTACATATAGCTGTAGAGAAGGTAGGAAATCATGGAATGGATGCAGTACTAGCAGAAACAGTTTATTTTTAAATCCTTTTGCAAACCATGGGTTCAGTAGGCTCAAAAATCTGTCAAATGTGTCTAGTTTTTGTGTGGAGTTCGGATACTTGAGTAAGCTGAGGTCAGGGTTTTATCTATAACCTGGAGTCTCAGAGTTTTTCAGCTTATAGGAAACTAGAATGGGGTTCCCAGGGGCAGGGCACACATGGTGTTGTGAAAGACAAACTGATAGCTCTTACCACCTAGCTCATCCTATATGTCCCCTAGTTTGACATTTTATTTGGTTGGGTCCTTTTACTCAAAATAATCTTATTAAAAGTATATGTAGGATACTGCTGCATGAATATGAATTTAGATTTTATTTAGCTTGACCTTGTTTCTTGTTTCCTATTTTTCACTGCTGGAGATCTCCCCCCTTCCTTTCACACATAGTCCCACCAAAGAAATGTTTGGCTTGAAACCCAAAGGGGCCATTGCATCAAAGTCTCCTAGACACTTGTCAGAGAAATGTAGAATTTAGCACTCAAATCAGAAGCTGCAGGAGTGTGCTACAAATGTCTCACTCATTCATACAGCTGCCTTAAATAAAGAAACTTTAAATAAATGAAGGAGTTTTGATAGCAACCTTTTCAACAAGACCATTCTTACTGGCACACTGCTGCTCTCCCCTGCCTGGAGTGTTTTTCAAGAACTCTCTTTCACTGTCATCTTTCCTGAGCTTTTGGAGTCTGTGGATGGAGAGGCAATCCTTGCATATCTGAAGTTCCACAGGATTTGCCAAATTTAGCGTAGGACTATTTTATGTTTGTTAATCTGGTCCACATGTGGTAGTCACATTTTGCTTTTTCACACAAAAATTCCAAAGGTGAAACCAAACCTTACCGCAATGCTGACTATTTCCAACAGAAACTACAAAAAACAGCAACAACTATGTTTTCATCCACCAAGAACTAAACTAAAAGTTGGGGAAATTATGTCAGACTAGAATTAGAAGAATTATCCCTATACTGTATATGTTTACAATGTGATAAATGATCTTCATGGATCTTTTGCATGTATAATAATTCAGCATTCATTTTACATTTCATCCTCTAATATTTATCTCTGGCTAAAACAATACATAGCTATAAAGGAACGCTGTTTCCTGCAGCACTTCTCCCTATTCATGCCATGCACAGTGTGATAAGGAGTGTTATTCATACAGCATACAGATGGCTAGAGTATGAAGAAGGGCAGTTGTGTTGCAGCTGATGAGCTCTCTTCTCAACGAGCACGGCAGTCAGCTTTCCCCGCTGAGGCTAGGATTGTAATGGGACATGGAAAATACCAGGCATTTCTGTAGCCCTTTCCAGCAACAGTTTTGTTAAACACAACAGAAGTCTCCCTGCCAATAGCATTGCTTTCAGCCTGCAGAAGGTGCAGCAAGGCCCTTTACCATGTTGGTAATAGTCAGTGATGCTCAGTGTCCTTTCCTCTCTTGGTCCCAGTGAAAGAGGTGATGTACCTGCCTGCCAAAAGTTCCAGGCAGAGAACACGAGGGGATTTAGAAAAGACAACAGGCACACGAGGGGAGGTGGGTGACTGGCATAATACAAATGTCTCTGCGGTTCAGCTGGAGTGAGTCTCTTCTGTCTTTGATATGGTAGGGTCTTATCCTGTTTCTGAAATCCTAACAAAATGGCAATTACAAACAAGATCCTTCCCCCTCTCCTCTTTCTCTCCTCTCACTCCCTAAAAAGAGGCCCTTTCCATATTTTTCCCCTCCAAATAGACTTCTCCCTATGAGGAATTTGCAAAGTGAGTGTGAGAACATGCCAGAAATCAGTAAAGTCAGGGTCAACACCCAAGACAGGTGGAAAAGGGCCCAGGAAAGGGATGATTAAGCAGGAGAGAAGGAATACTTCAGAATAAGTGTGCTCACCTAGAGCCTCTGAGGGACATCAGTGTGGGACTTGGCAAGACTAGAAGTGCTTCTTTTATTTTGCTGTTGTGAATTAGAGGAGAATGGATGTTCATGGAATAAATGCAGACTTACAGTGTCCAAGGCAAAAGGGAAAAAAAAAAAAACCACCAAAAACTCCAAAAAAACAGAATAAAACCAAAAAAGTACTGTCTGGGAAATGCTTTGCCTGCTAACCTGAGAAGTTTCATGAGTACCTGTCCAGTCTGGTCACTGGGAGGTGGTCGTGTGTGAGTCCCTGGTATGTGGGCTGGCTGTTGAAGGCTGAATTGCATTCCTGACCTGCTGTTGAGGCCTAGGGCGGCACTCGGACACTGTGTTCCCAGGGAGCTGCCAGCAGGCGTTTGCAGGTGAGCTCCAGGGTACTCCTCTGTGCCATCCCTTACCAGAGCTGGCCCCAAGCAGGCTCCAGGGGCTGAGTGACTCCAGTATGTTGTTTATGAACTTCTTATATCCTCCCCAGAGCAAAGCCCAACACAAAAACAAGGCTCTCTTTCTGTTTGCAGCAGCAATAAAACAGTTTAATATACAGCCTGCTGGTAAAACTGCACCAAATGCTCTTACCATGCATGTAGAGGGAAGGTGACTTGGAAGTCACTTCTCTGAGCCTGGATTTGGATCTGTGCAGAGTCTGCCTTTGAAAAACAAAAGAAAGCTCTAGCTCTGCAAGACAAGCTGATGATGCTTTTCCCCCGTCTTCAACCTCTTTTCCACTAACTACATCAGATCCTCTGGGTATGTCTGCTTCTCAGAAGGAAAGCTCTTGCTTACTTTGTTTCTTACCAGTTTTTTGTAATATGGACACTTAACACATTCTCCATGGGTAGGAAAAAAAGTCATTCTGCATGAGCCGTGCCTAGTAATACACTAAACCAGTAGGCATGTTGAGTGCAATAGCACAGAAGTCATCTGTCATTCAAATGTACTCTTAAATTAACATCTCTGTGTTTTGAGAGACTGATTCTATCATACTTTTTTTTTTCCTAATTTATCTTTCTGTACTGTCTGCAGTTTGTTGTGTTGCTTTGAGCAAACGTTCCTGAGAGGATCTAGCGATAAGTGACTAGTTCATCAATGGTTATTCTCATGAAACTTGTTTATTTTCTGCTGATGGTTTTTGGAGTTGTTTTCCCTTTTGTTTTTCTAGACACTCATTTTCATGTGATTTTTCATGGTGGGTTTCATATGTCTACTGCTCACAACAGTTTTTACTCTTCTGCAATCAAACCTTGCTGTGAGGCCATGCCAGGCTTACCCAGGAGTTTCCGATCCAACTACTGTGGAAGCAAAATCTGCACCAGTGCACCAGTCGAGTGTTCAAGACACATGTGATGTACTCATAATGTGGTCATTGGAAAGCCCCCAGTGGACTTCTGCCAAAGCACATCAAGACAGACAATGCATGAGGAGTGGGAGTTTCAGCCCTGGGTTAGAGGTATCACAGAGCAACAGAAAAGGAGATTAGTGTCATGACCATTTTGTTGTAACTCAGATTTCCTGCTGTAAAATGTGCTTCTCGGTCTATGGAGACCATTCCCTTCTTGGCCCAAATCTTTTCAGAAGATGCAGTGTCATTTCTCTGGTTCCATCAAGCTTTCCTGTCTCACAGCTAACCATTCACCCCTCAGCTTGGTGGGCATTTCTTCCTCACCCAGCCCTGCTTTGCTAGATCTGCAGGGCAGTCCTGGGCGTGCACTGTAGGAATGTTCCTCCAGCTACAATTGAGCAGTTCAGTCAACTCCATGCATTGCCAAAGTCTCGAAGGACTGTCAGGGTTAGAGGTGTCACCCCAAGGTGCCATCTGTCCAGTCAATGGTGCCCTTCAACCACCTAAGGACATACCGTCTGGTTTTTATTTGTGCATGTTGGGCTCTCCTAATGCCATGGCATGATGATGACAAATCCATGAAGATGAGCACATTGATTCACTGAATACAATAGATGTGCTTTGCATGTCATTGTAACCTGAGTTTGACCAAGTTTGTAAAGTATTAAGATGCACATGAAAGCTACTCACACTGTACTTTGGCCTGCCCTCAGTTCTATTCCCGAGCAGAAAAATGCATCAAGGTTTTGGTGTATGCTTGAAGTTTTTCATTATATGGCAGCAGGAAGCTTTTGGACCTCGTCTTTTTGTTAGATGTGACACTTTTAGATCTTTATTCTTGATGAAATCATGCACAACAGATTTGTGGAAAAGGAAGAACTTAACCTCACTTTCAGCAGCATCGTTTTATTTCTACAAAGCTTTTTGTTTTTTCCTTCCGGGAAAAAGAATTCCATGTTTAACAGATTATATTTCCTCAATCTAAAGTAATAGGAGACTGTCATTTTTATGTTCCTTGCCTTGTACCTAACTGAAGCATGCCCTTACCGTGAGTGATACTTTCTAGCATTTCCCAGGGTACTGACACTTAGGTAACAAGTGAGAAAACCGGAGGCATGGTTTATGTCACAATTTGCAAGCACTTAATAAGCCACAGGAGTCATTAACATGGTGGGAAGTTTTGCTAGGAAAATCCCAGGGGCTAAAGTAAAACAAAACCCACTAGACAGAATGGAGCTGGCTTCAGCAGCCTTTACTTCCCAGTAACAAATGAGCCATCTGTTCAGAAGCTTGAAGATAGCCTCGCTAAAAGGTTCAGTCCTGACTGCTGTGTACTCCTCTGCTGTCACCTCTGCCACATGGAGGAAACACATTGGAAAGTCAGCCTGGCCTGTGCCTGGGGGCCAGGGCCATCAAAAGCCCACCTTACACAAGTGGCTCTGGAGCTGGGCAGCATGCCAGCACCTCATCAACTTAACTCCAGGACTGGCAGGAGCCACAGGGTGACAACTTGCAGAATAATGACTTCCATTCTCTTCCACAGCTGAGTGAGAAGGTGACCCCTCATTTTTATCTTCTTTTTTAATGCAGCGTGAGCTGCACAGGGCATTCAGCTGCTTCTCAGCCAGAGTGCACTGTTTCTTGAGTGCAATCACATCACATCAAACCTTAACATATAGGTTATCTGATCTGGCTGAGATACTGAGAAGCCCAGAGAGGCTCAGAAACTCGACCTGATACCAGTGTTCAGTGCAGTGAGCTGCACGCAGACTTTTGTCAAAGACTTTGGGCCTTTCTAAGGGGCAAATATCCAACTGCCTCACAGCACTGCTTCTTCTTGTTGCTGTTTTTAACATACCCAAAAATGTCAGCAATGTTCTGTTTGGCATATGTAGCTTCTCAACAACAGATTTGGGGCAAAAAAAAACCCAAAAAAGAATTGTTGGAAAATTGGAAGCTTTCAATTGCAACTCTGAATAATGCTAGGAGAGCTTTCTTGTCAGCTCCATTGTTCCCACATTGGACTTCTCTGCTATAGGCTGGGTTAGGATGCTGTCATCGTCTATTGTCCTTGACTGTAGACCTCATGACTTGCAGTGTTCCTGTCGCTGATGTTGTTCTCCTGAGGCAGCCTTTAATAGAGAAACTACATGCTCAAGTTGGAATGAAGTTCTCCGCTGTCTCACTAGCTAGGAGACTGAACACAACATGCACAGTTTCAGCAGCACGTGGTTGACTTTGAAAGATTGCCTTGGTGTCTGAACAAACCATCTCAGCAGAGCTGCACCATGCAGAGGACACCCTCTGTATCAACCTAGATACTTCTGCAAATAAAGAGATGCAGTTTTCTACTCTTCTGGGAACAGGTACAAAGAGGAACAAAAGCCCATAGTCTTTTGCATGAATTTCAAGTACTCTTTTCTAGGACTGATGGAAGCCAAAAGAGCTGCAGACAAAAGCTATAAAGTGGATTCATGTGTTTGATGTCATCTCATCGTGGGAGAGTTTCCTCCCTATGCTGTAAAATTGCTGCCAGCATCTAACAGTCATTTGGCCAAAGACATCAGTGTTTTGTACTGGCATCTGGCAGTTGGCCTCCCAGCTTCTTTCACTTTCTGAGCTCTGTTGATCAGCAAATTGACAGGCATTGAGTGGCACTGCAGCACCATCAGTTGCAAGCAAGCTCAGTTTAAGGCTGCTTTTTGGTATGTAGAAAGCCTGTAAATGGTTGCCTGGTTGGCAACGAGTGTCTGTAGCCCAGCACATCCCACATGTTTGCAAAGTCCTTGGGAAAATGGCTTTCTGTTTGGTCTAAGTGGGTTTGATATCCAGAGAGTTGTCTGCTCACCTTACAGCCACCACTGCCCAAGCTGGAAATAGCTGTCACCTTCTTAGCAGGCACGGCAGAAAATCTATGTGCTCTGGAGACTGACTGTAGTCAGCTCCTAAACCTGCAGAGAGTATGCAGAAAAAAAGGGAGACAGTATATTAACAAATAAATACCATAGTGACAGGAGAACCTGTTTGTAAACAGCACTCACCGGGTAGTGCTGGGAAGCCCTTCTTGCTACTGCCTGCACTAGGCCTTCCCACTGATGATAAGACCTTGGTTTCCAACTCTGTTAAGCATGTCAGCCTGGAAAATCTCAGGAGCACCATCTTTGTTCTGACATGATTGGTGTAGTGCTTATATTTAAAACCTCTTTAACCTTACGAGGAGTTAGCGTCTTCATTTAACTCAATATTCCAAATAAAACACAAGGCGTTTGATTTAATTTCTGCATTGAACTCCGAATTTTCTTCTGGGCTTTATTCCCCTCAGAGCTTTGCAAAGCAGAGAAAGGACAGAAAAGCATTTTAATCAGGGTAGGGCTCTTTGGCATTTACACTATTGAGGCCTGAGGAGCCTCTGAATTTCTGTTGAATAGAGCCCTAAGAAAAGAAGTAGATCTGTTGAAGGACGGCATTTCAGAGCAAGAAGGATGTGTGTTTAGGACTTTCCATTACATAATGAGGCTGAAATGGATTAACAAGACCCAGGCTTTCTTTTTCTTGAGAATTGCTGCCTGCACCACTCTTTTTCCATTGCTGATGCTTCAGTCACAGCACTCACAGAAAGGTTTTCTTTGTTGTTATTAGTTTGAGAAGTAAATTGCAGCATTGTTTTGCCTGACCAACAGATTGATTAGTCAGAGGTTTCTAGCTAAAGGGGAAAAAATGTTCCTCATTATCAACTTTAAATGCAAATGTATTTGCCAAGGAGAGTTTCAGATGGGGAGGGGGTGGGATGCCTTGCTCTTTTGATGTGCTTCCCATAGCCATTTACAGATCAGAAAGGCATCGCTCTCATCAGATCAGTGAAGAAATAGTGTGGGAACATACTCTTGAAGGAGAAAGTTAACCCTTGCCTCTTCCAGTTGGATGGTTCTCATCATGTTTTGACAAGTAGTGGTGCATTAGTATATTGTGGGTTTTGTTGTGTTTTGTCTGCTCTTTCTCTTTCTAGGTGCTTTCATAATCTGCTGGACCCCAGGATTAGTCTTGCTGCTGCTTGATGTTTGCTGCCCCCAGTGCAATGTCCTGGCCTATGAGAAATTCTTCCTGCTCCTGGCAGAGTTCAACTCTGCCATGAACCCCATCATCTACTCCTACCGGGACAAGGAGATGAGTGCAACCTTCAAGCAGATCCTCTGCTGCCAGCGCAGCGAGAGTGCCAATGGCCCCACCGAAGGCTCGGACCGGTCGGCCTCTTCCCTCAACCACACCATCCTGGCTGGCGTCCACAGCAACGATCACTCGGTGGTGTAAAACCACACCCAGACGCATGGTCGATGAGGAGTAGTGGGCAACGCCGCTGAGCGGGGTGGGTGCATGGCCCTGGGGAAGGTAACCCCACTCACAAGGCTTTTTTTCTCAAACACTAATGGACTACAAGTGCTTCTTTTCCAGGAGCCCGACACAGCAGCGCGTGTGGCCCACCCCATCCACAGGACTGGCCGTACTGCAAGGCCTTTGATTTCTACTTTCAAAAAGTAAGAGGCAGATGCCTTGCACTGTGGTCACGGAGAGCCCACAAAAAGCCTCCCTGAGACTTTGTCGGACTTCGCTGCATCTTGGTGCCAGTCTGAATCAACTCTGATTAATTAAGCTTATACCTGCTTCACTGCATTTACATGTAGCCACTTAGTCTTTTTTAAAAAGGGAGTAAAGGGGATAAAAGTATGCCTATCATTTAATAGACATGTAATATTTATCACCATCAGCATGCTTGTGATGAACATTTTCTGTGCAGGGAGTAAAACTGTGCTCTACTCTTCATATCCTTAGCCACACTGTCATAACTACAGTAAAAACAAAAGTAATTTTTCTAATACAGGCAACAGGAAGATGATGGAAACTGACTCTTCTTACCTCCGTTACTGGTGTTAGAGAGCATGCATGTTCTGTGTGTATGCAAATTGTTTTAATTATTAAAAAAGATTAAAAAATAGCTTCATTGTAAGGTCTGCTGGAAAGTAGAAAAGCATAGACTGTATCTCAGTGTTTGTTTAGATTATGAAATAAACAGTACTCGCTCTAGTCACAAGGTATTTAATGTTCTTCTTTAAAGTGTGGTATGAAATGTGTAACATGTGAGAGGTCCCAAGTTTTCCATGGACAAACTCTTAAAGCAGGACATATCCCCCAG
This sequence comes from Colius striatus, assembly GCF_028858725.1. Classification (NCBI taxonomy): domain Eukaryota; kingdom Metazoa; phylum Chordata; class Aves; order Coliiformes; family Coliidae; genus Colius; species Colius striatus. Next base: position 17,479,702 of record NC_084790.1, on the reverse strand, counting down.
GTTCTTAAAGAGCTATAGTCAGGTTGGAAGATTTAAAAAAAAAAAAAACAAACAAACAATATTTATTACATCAGAAGCTTTTCGTGTTGGTGGCAGAAAACAAGGAGATTTTTAATGTGAAAGACTTGTATTAATTTCTTGTAAAACTTTTGTTGCATTTTTGCACTGAGAAATAATTGGAGGGTATATTTTAAATGATTCACCCTTCATTTCACAAGCAGTGGGCTACTAAGAACCAAGGCACAATTCTATAAAGTCAAGACAACCTAGGTAGTCATCTATCGCAAATGGCTAGACCACGCTACACAGAAGAGCCACACACACATCCTATTATGGATAGCTAGGATAACAAATGGATTTTTTTTCATATATGGCTATTTCAAAGAGAAATGCCAGTCATGACCAAGAGTCAGTGACATTAATCAAAACTCCTTGACAGGAGGAAACATGAGCAAAGTTGGGATCTTGCTGTTAAAAAAAACTTGGGACCTTTCTCTGGGAAACTGTGTGTTTCCCTAACAATGTAAAATATACCAATAGTAAATTTCTGGGGACATTTTCCTGATCGTAATTTGCCTCTTTAATAAAAAAAAAAAAAAAATCACAAGAGTATCCTTCAAGGTACCATACTGGCATGCAACGTAAGGGACAATAATCTCCCATTTGGGCAGGGAAGAAATGTACGGGAAAGGATCAGCCCAGCAACGGGGAAGAGTTTTCAGCATCTCTTGCTTGGAAGAGGCACTTGGATTGTAGGCTTCCAAGCATGGAATTGCTTAGAAAGGCAGTTCCTTGTTGGGTGAAGGAAGAGCAGCAAGTGGGCAAAACCTAAATAAAAAAAATTAAAAAACCTAAATAAAGTGATAGTTTTTCCACTACATTCAGTAAAACTGAAATTCACCTGTTCTGTGAAGGCAAATTGTGTGAACACTGTGGAAGATAGAGTCTGGAGAGGGGATAAATGCACCATTATCTGCCAGCTGACCAGCGTATGGAATGTCACACTTGCTTTGGATAAAACAGCTCTTTTTTTCTGAGTCTGAGAGCACGTGAATGTAAAGGTTGATTTGCTATTTGTCCACCTAGCTGTACTGAGGAAAAAGAATAGTCTGTACGGACTTTTTCATTTAAAAGCATCTGCTTGCAAAGCCAGTCATACATTTTTCTTAGTGCCTGCAAAAGGTTTGAGCTAGTGCAAGTAAACAGAAGAAAGCAGAGGATAAGAGTTTCTCCAAAGACAGGGGACATCTGACCAAAAAACAATTTCCTTTCCTCAAGAGTCCTTGGGGTTGCTTTCTTCCCTGGATCCAGGAAGAGCCGTTTTCTCTGTCCCTGACTTCCCCACAAAAGGAGACTATTTTCATCAAAGACTATTTTCCATGGAGGAGGCAGCCCTTTCCAAGTGTCCTTTCTACTACTCTTTGCATGCTCTTTATCAAACCTCTCTGGACAGAGTGGGAGGATCATGTTAAGAAAGAATCGGAAATCGTTTGCTCTAGTTTACTGTGCTGGTAAGTGTGGTGGTTGTGGAGAGGATGTGGGTGAATAATTTTAAACCAGGGGTACAATCACTCATGACATATGGGTGAGTCCAGAGGCCTCTTGTGAAGGTGGATGCCCAAAGAGGCGTTTCAATTTTCGTTGTCATTGTGACAGGTACATTTTCTGCCCAGGTATATTGATCAGCCCTTCTCCGAGGTGGCACTCCACAATTCAAGGAGCTGGACCTTCTGAGCTCTTAAGAACAGTTACCTTTCAGCTGTGGGGGAGATTAATCTGGGAGTGCTTCTGGCAGCAAGTGTTTTTTCTCCTAAAAGGTGAAATGAAAATGCTTTAGATCAAAGCCAACAAGATGCAAACGTTGCTTGTATGGTTCCACTAGAGGAACTCACTGATCATGTGGCTGCTGTTTAAAAATTTAAGTAGTGCCTTGTTTTGTTGACATGATCTCCCCATATGCTTGAGAAATCTGATCTGTGGGTTGTTTCTTTGCAAGCTAATGAAATTAAAGCTACTGGAAGCAAAGAAAATAAAAATCAGAGTTTGCAATAGAAGGATTAATTTGCTCTCTTCCTTAGAGTGGTTCCTATGGGAACCACTTAGTTTCAGCTCATATTTTTTTAAACTTTTACTTCTCTGTTCAGATTTTCCAGCTCCACAGTTCAGTTGTAGACAAGTCACTTCTTCTATGTGAAAACATGGTGCAAAGTACTTAGGGGGAAAAAATTGCTCCACTTATTTTTACTTATCTCAAATCCTTCAAAAGGTTTTAGACGACTTCTTAAAATACCAACGATCCTCCCACAGTCATTAAAATTTTTCTGTTGCTGGCTGCCTCTGGTCCAAGTAAATCCTCTTCAAGTTCAAATGTAATGGTGTTTGTTTAAACAACTGTAGGAGTGGGAGCTGTGTAGCAAAAGGAATATCATTGATGAAACCAAAGAAATTGGTCAAAAAACTATGGTCAAAGAAATTGTGGGCTTCCTACTACATTTTTCAGTGGCAGCACAGGTCTGAAAGCTTTTTGAAAAATTTGAAAGATTGCCTTTGCCTCAAGGTGTTTTAAGTAGAATTTTAATTCCATAACACTATCATGTTTAGAGAGGCTGGGTGACCCACTGGTCCACAGAGCTGTTAATCACAGCATTTACATTAAAAGTTGAACATCTATTCTGTGTTTGACACAGACTGCAATGTTCATCAGTTCCTTTTTTTCCTCCCAAGTTCTCGGATCTTTTCATAGCTTCAAGCAGGCTGGTAACTGGAATACTCAAAGCTGGGTAGATAGCTACCACAAGGAGAAAAGGCAGACCAACTAGGAGCTTTTTCAGTGATTGCTAAAATCAAACACACCTGTCTGTCCATAGTACACCAGTAACAGGGTTTTCTAAAAAGTTGCCTCAAGATCCGCCATTTTTTTTAACTCTCTCTTTCCCAACTAGTCACATCTGTGGCACTGATTAAACAAGCTGGCAGTGGAGGCTTGATGTAGGTCACTTGGTGAAAAAGGCAGGCATGCTATGTTCAGGGTGCAAAATAAGCCTATAACATGTTTTTATGCCTGGTATCTCAGTTCTGCTTCCCCTCTGAAGTAACTGTTCAATATCAACATAGATTTCTCCCAGTACGGTATTGCAATGCAATTAAACTTTTCAGGTCACTCTGAGGAGTGTGTCTTTTGGTCTGTACTGCTGTGGTGGTTGCAGGGGAGGTAGAGTGGGGGAGGGATACAGGGAAGGGCATGGGTGTGTTATAGCCAGTCTGGGTCTCAGGAAACTAGTGGGCTCTGCTTCTGAAAGAGGTTTTTAGCTTCTTCTGACCTCTGTGTTGCCCCAGAATTATACTAACACAGACAAGGCTTAACTGCTGCAAAGCCAGCTGTGCTTCCCCTTTGTAACACTGTCACCACCGGCTTTGTCTCTTCGTGCTGCAGTAAGGGTTAAAGCCATGCTGTTTTTTTGTGTAAAAGAAAAAGAAGCCCACCAGCCAGATTGTTCTCCCCGGATGTGGTTAAAGAGGACACCAGCAGAATGAGAGGGTTTGATGCAAACACCACTAGCCCGTCTTTCTGTCACTGAGTCACGGTGATGCAAAGCAGCGCTGGCAAAGGTGCTTCTCTCAGGCATCGTGCCCACCCTGCACAGAGGTGTGACTCCATCCCTGTTGTACCTGTTGGTCCTTTGAGTCTGTTCTGACTGTGTGATGGTATGGAGCTGCCAGAGGTCAGCCTTGGTGTTCTTTTCTACCTGCTGCAGGAGTAGCGTAACGCAAAAAGTAGCTTTTCCTTTCTGGTCCTCTTAAGTCTTTCCTGTTTTGCAATTTGCAATTGCAGGTCTACCCATCATGTCCTTCCAATCGGTTCTTGTCGGTAGCAATCAGTCTGTGCTATATGCTGATGTCTGTACAGAGGGGTTTTGCAACTGCAGTCTCATTTGTTCAGGCAAATTGCCCAGGCTTTGCCATTTGATTTGAAAGGCCACTTCCAATAGACAGATAACTTAAAGTGTATTAACTCTTACACCTGTCTGGCCATGCCTCCTCAAGAAAAAGTATCCTTTTCTTTCCTGACACTTTGTCCCTTAAAGGATTTTCCAAGAAGTTATTCACACAACTGCAGTTTTCTAAACCTATCAAGAAGAAAAAAAAAGGGCTTTGTACTAAAGGAAAACATCAAGGATATTAAACTATGCTGCTGTCTTTTTTGGTATGTGGAAATCCAACCCACTGATAAGCTGCCAGCATTTTAACAAGAGCCTCCATGAAATGTTCCCGTTTGCCTGTGATAAACTTCTGATAACCAGAAGTGTATGTGGGAGACTCGGGAATCTGTTCATTTGTTTTCCTATTTAAACAAAACTATGTTTGTAACTCACAAGTGTGGAGAGAGCTAATAAGGTTTGGCAAACAGTGTTGCTATTAAGTGCAGTTACTGTAAATGTTTAGAGGTTATGTCTAGTACAATAAAGTATTTAGCATGTGTAATATGGAGCATGCAAGAAATACCCTTTGTTGGGAGAGATAGTATATTGCAAAAAGTGTATCTGTGTGGAGGCACAGGCTATTCTGTTCCAGAAAACAGCATAGGAATGAAACATGGAGACAATAAAGGTGGAGATTATTTAAAGTAAATTGCTTAAATCAGTTCTGTTTATGATTCCTACCTTCCCACTTTCCTTCAAGTCTGCTTTTGCACCTTTTGACTTCAGGCCTCCTCTTGTTGCTATGTAGAAAGTAAACCTGCTGATTATTTTCTCTCTCTCTGTTTTCCTTTCTCCCTCTTCTCCCCTCCTCACTGTGCTTTCCTTTTGTTGCTAATGTTTGTCCTAGAATGTATCCCCAGTTTTGCTTTAACCATAGAAGGTGAGCATTGGATTATATATTATATATATGTAGAAATGAATGTGTCTACACACAGCTTTGCAAAACCATAGGAAGGAGGAAGAACTGGAAAAAAAATTCAATGCTGTTTGAGCATAAGTGGTTTAGGACCCTACTTTTATGTCAATTCTCATTTCACATTTTGAAGAAAAGAGGTCTCAGGTAAAGGAATGACTAACCCCCTGCCTTTTGTTACAGAAGCTAATCACTTATGTGCTGACATAAACCAAGTGTCTGCTTCAGCAAAATAATGGGGGGGGGGGGGGGGGGGGCGGAAATTGATTTTCCTAAGGCAAAATTGCACTGGGGCCATTATTAAGTACAAAAAGAAAAGAGTGTGATTTTTTTACTCTCCCCAAACCCCAGTGACTCGTGAGTAATGTCCCAGTGCTGGGCTTTCCATGACATGGCATATGTAATGTAAAGCAGCTTGATTGCTGGACATAATGAGCAGAAAGCCAAAATACACAACTGCTAAATAAATCACGTCTCACAAAAACACACTGCAATGCCTCTGGGATTTCTTGTTTCAAGCTCTGTATCACTATTTGCTGACAAAGACAGATTGTTTATATGGTGATCTGTTAACATTAAGTACACACCACGTGCAGCAACATAAGACACAGCCTGAGTGCAGTGGGCAGCACACAGAGCAAGAGCTCAGAGGGCCAGCATGTTTGGGACGACAATGCCCAGAGGCTGCAGCATATTACCTGCTGAGGCAGTCCCTTCATCCTGCTCTGTACCTTTTGAGATCTGCCCCTTGGGGCTAAGTGTGGCTGGGAGGACAGCACTGCTGCAGATGAGCAGGTCCCAGCAGGACCAAATGTTTAAAGCCTTCCTCTTAACTGCTTAACCACCTTCATGTGGTTATGCTCCTTCATCCCTTGAGTGCTCAGCCTTCGGATGGGCTTTCTTGTGTTGCTTCTCTCTGTGCTTTTGCCAGCTAGCCTAGGCAATCTCTGAATGAAGTTGCAAGGTAAGCACCAGGTGCTTTACACCATGCATACTTTATCTGTGTAATTCTGAAGGAGGCTGAGGCAGGAATGGAGTTAAATCTGTCTGACAGTCCGTCGCAAGTGGTGTTCTCCAGGGCTCAGTATTGGAGCCAATCCCCTTTAATGTCTTTATCCATGATCTGGATGAGAGGATCGAGTGCACCCTCAAGAAGTTTGCAGATGACACCAAGTTGAGTGGGAGTGTTGGTCTGTGTGAGGGCAGGAAGGCTCATCAGAGGCATCTGGACAGGCTGGATCAATGGGCTGAGGCCAACTGTATGAGGTTCAACAAGGCCAAGTCCCAGGTCTCACACTTTGGCCACAACAACCACATGCAATGCTACAGCCTTGGGGTTGTGTGGCTTGAGAGCTGCCCAGAGGAAAAGAACTTGTGAGTGTTAATCAACAGACACTGAACACGGCCAGCAGTGTGCCCAAGTGGCCAAGAAGGCCAATGGCATCGTGGCTTGTATCAGAAGTAGCGTGACCAGCAGGACCAGGGCAGTGAATGCACTCAGCACTGCTGAGGCTGCACCTTTAATACTGTGTTCAGTTCCGAGCCTCTCATTACAAGAGGAGTACTGAGGTTCTGAAACTTGTCCAGAGATGGCCAACAGAGATGGTGAAGGATCTGAAGAACAAGTCTGATGAGAAGCAGCTGAGGGACCTGGGGGTGATTAGTCTGGAGAAGAGGAGGCTGAGGGGAGATGTGATCATGCTCTACAACTACCTGAAAGGAGGCTGTGGTGAGGTGGGGGTCCATCACTTTTCTCAAGATACAAGCAACAGAACAAGAGGAAACAGTCTCAAGTTTTACCCAGGGAGGTTTAGATTGAATACTAAGAGATTTTTTTTGCACTGAAAGGGTTGTGAAGTACTGGAACAGGCTAGTCAGGCAAGTGGTTTGGTCACCATCCTGGAGGTATTTAGGAGACATGTAGATGTGGCACTGACGAACATGGTTAGTGGTGGATCTGGCAGAGTTAGTTAACAGTTGGAGTCAATCTTGAAAGTATTTTCAAGATTGGATTCTGTGATGCTGTGGGAAATAAATAAATACAGTATGCATAAAACAAGGAAGTGAAAAATTACAGAGAGGGAGGGACAACATGGGAGAGAACCTCCTACCTTGTGTGCAGGATTTGGTTTATGGTCCTTTCAAAGACTTTCTGGCAAGTTCAGGAAAGGATTTGGGGTTGGGGAGATTTTTCTCTTTGAAAGAATACTGCCCTTCCCATGGCATACTTTTTTTTTTTTTCCTAATGGAAGACTTTGTTGTTTTAGGTGTATTTCATTTATTAAGAACCAAAAAGGCCAACTGAAACAAGGAGAAGCGTTCTCATTTCCCACCCACACTCAACAAAAAACTTAACTGTTTTTCTATAAATAGTATTTTACCACTAAAAGGCTGAAGGATGCTTCAAGGTCTGACATATATAGGTTTATTTTTTTTTCTTTGTTTTTTCAAGGTTTGTGATATCTAGATAATTTAATGCTTATTCTGCCACAGATTTTGAAGTTTGTACATTCTTCTTGTCTTCAGCGTCCCTTTGCAATCCTGCTTTTTCAAAATATGTAAACACTCCTTAGTTCAAGGGAGTTACTCAAAAATGTGCTGGGTTTGAGCTAGTCCAGCTGCTGTTGCCTTCCAAACCCCTCTCCTGTTTGCTCACAGTGAGGTGTGATTTTGAGGCATAACTAGATGTCTCTACCAAGTGACAATTATTTTGTTGAAAAATTCTTGTGTCAAGGGAGGAGCCAATGTCATATATGTGTCCTTATAGCTAATGAAATATACAGCTGACAAGCAGGCTGTCCCTGTGGCATTTCTTAAGTATTTCAGGAAGAAAGACCTTCCTGAGCTGGACAGGGTTAAGGGTTTGTAAAAGATGACTGGCTTTTCTTTTATTTTTGAATCATTCCTACATCTTTGCATGGACATGCTTAGGGTTAAGCTGTTGTTTAGTCTTCAGATCATCTGTGCTTTCTCCTGCTATTCTGAGATACACACACACCTGACCATGGCACTATCCCCTCAGTGATGGGACAAGGAGTACTTGACCTGGGACAGGCACGAGGGGCATAAGGAGGACTGGGTCTATAAAAGGGCTCAAGCAGCTGTCCAGCTCTGGTCAGCTCAGGCTTGCACTAACCCACTGGCAACAGCAATGCCTTGTGGGCTCCTGGGCCCTAGGCCTGGCAGTGCTGACCACTCGTTTTGGAGGTGGCCAATATGCTGGGGAGGAGGAGGAGGTGGAAGAGGAGGAGGAGGAGGGAAAAGGAGGAGGTGTAAGGTTACCAGCCCATGCCTGAGGAAGTGCAGGGTCAAATCATGCTCCTGTGGACATTTGCAGAAGTCTGGTTCTTGGCATTACTTTTACTCATGACTCTTTTCACCATCACATGTCACTTATTTTACCTCTGATGTCCAAGTGGGAACATGCATCCAACATACAAAATACCTGGCACTCGGGAGTCCATCAGGAAACTGAGACTATTTAGGTTACTGGCTGAAGCGTTGTCCACTCACAGGCAGGGACGGTGATGGTGCCAGCATGGGAAACAGCAACCTGATGTGCCTCTGCCCACTTGACTCCTCTGCCAGGAGAGAGAGAGACAGCTTCCATGTTTTGGGGGTCACTGTTTTGGGGGTCACTCTAAGACCACAGATGCAGGAGCTTGAGGAGTCTAGTGCAGATGGACTAGTGCTATTTGTGGCAGCTGGGATGGGGCATCTATTTGGGCACGACCATATGAAGATCACACAGCCACAGCAGTGGGGGAGGATGATGGAAATGTCAGGTGCCAATGGTTTAGAAACACCAGTCTCCCTGGTAAATTATCATCCCTTCAAAACATACCACAGGGATAAAAAAAGAAAATAACTGCAGATTTTCTAGAAAGCAGAAATCTTGCTTTTCAGTCCATGTGGTTAAAAGCACAAGCCATAACACAGCTGATCTACCAGAGGGAGGACACAGGAAAGTAAAGTGGGAACAGCGTCCTTTAACTGTTGAATCTCCTTTCTTGTCATCTGGATACATGCTTAGTGTCCATGCTGTGGTGTCTGTTTTGTTTCGGGAACACCAGGCATGTTTAATGACTTATTCTAAGTGCACATATAAAACACAATTGCAACACAGGCAACGATTTCAAACTCCGTGAAAACTTGCAGGATTAGAACACTTCTACTTAAAAGAGTGTATTTTTTTATTACTAATTTATACTTCTGTGCAGAAAACAGTCTAGCACTGGGCAGCATATACTTACTTTTTTCCAAAGCAGAACACATCCTAAATCTGAGTAAGTGCTTCAAAATCCTGGAAGAGCACAAACAACTGTAAAAGGAGAAATGATGGGGTTTGGTGTTGGGTTTTTTTTGTTTTTTTATTACCATCCATTGTTAACAATTCCGTGTTCTAAACATGTAAACCTAAGAGAAACAGAAAGATAGCAAACTTGAAAACCGTCCCCGACAGCTTCTGAATCTGACCAGTCGGCTCAGGGAATAGAACATGGTTTGGGAGGTTTTATTCACCTTCTCCAGCTCCTGCCCTGCCATGGCTGCAGTAGTGCAGAGGAAGGCAGGGAGTGGCAGGGTCTGTGGAGGGGAGCGGGGACCCTCATGTCTCTCTGCAGGGAGAAGTCAGCCCAAGTGTGTGGCTGTGCCAAGTCAGCTTTGCCAGGAGCAACAGCTGCGGGTGAGCCACATGGGCCTGTTACAAGAGGGACATGAGAAAAAATGTTTGCAAGCAGTGTTATGAGATGGAGCCAGGCTGAACTACCCTCTTCCTTACCTCTATCTTGTGTAAAGAGGTGAAATATCTGTTGGGATACAGCAGAACAGCACTACATTATGATGGTTACGGTTATAATGAATCCATAATGTGGATTATAATGATTGCAGACCTGCCCCAGCAAGCAAGGATATAAATTTTGTCTGGGCCAAGACTTCGAGAGTTGTTGTCAGGAGATGTCAATTGTAGCACTCCACAATGAACTCAGGATGAGCTTCTTGGCTCTAGCCTTAACTCATACTCCATGTCTATAACTCAGCCAAGGAGGATGTGTCAATGTATTTGGCTTTCTCAATACCAGGAGATCCTCCCAGGATTGTGGAAAATAGCCTGATGGCCTCTCTGTCTCTCCAGTGGCTCCCAGCAAGTGGACATTTCTGACTTGCATTGCCTGATCAAGAGGTTGAGTTGTGACATCAGCATCCATCATGCAGCAGATACTACCAGGAGGGTAGTTGCAGCAGAGTTTGAGATTTTCTTTCTCTCCAGTATTTGCATAGTATTTTTTAAGTTTCCTGCTGCACAGCTGCAGCCAAGCTAAATGTTTTATTAAAGACCAGCCACCAGGCAGTGGTGCAAGAAAAAACATCTAAATCATGTGTGCAAAATTCAACTTGCTGCTTTTTCTACCCACTTTCCAGAACACAGCGATATAAAAGAAGGCCTTTGTAGCACAGGTTTAGGTTTTCTTAATGTTAGAGCTCTGTGCCTTTACTTGCAAGTCTAGCATTTCCCCAAAGCTTTGCACAGCTGAGGAAGCATAAAGTTTGGGTAGAATACTTTGTCTGAAAGTCAAAAGGACTTTTATTCCCAAGTTCCCCAAACCACTGACAAATATGTGTGCATTAATTTTTCTGAGGACAGTGGAAGATTCACAATTCCACTTGTGTCAGTATGTCTGTACTAGTCTACCAGTACGAAGTTATTCTGGTTCAGAAACCAAAAGAAACTGTGGTAGTAAAATGCACCTTTGTTCCAGTGCCTTGTATTACCATGCAAAGGTGCAATCATTGAAGTAAAAACATCACATCCAGCCCAGTATGCATCAGTGAAGTCTTTCTGGAGGCCATGGACTCCTAAGTAGCTGAGATACTATTGAAAATATTACTCTTCATCCAAATAAAGTAAAAGAGCAGCCAATATTTAGAGTAAGCAGCTTTGCTAGTAATGTTGCTTAAAGTAACCTCCCACATGCTTCTACCTTCCTAACTGAAAAATCTGGAGGTGGTCCAAACAAAACAGTGTGTTTTTCATTAAGAGTGGAAAAAAAATTTCATGGAGTATAAATTTACTATGAATCTGTGTTGTTTGCTATGAACTAACAGTGACATACGTGTGATTTTAATAAGGAAAACCATGATTTCATTAGGTAACACTGTGTCCAAGTCAAGCATACATTGAAAAATAAAGCAGATCCAATCATTCATCAAAGAATTGTCCATCAATAAAGCTATGTGAGCCTTTGCAATCACACCACCAGGCTGGGTGGGCTTCTAACCTTCTTCTTCTTCCCAAACCATTCCTAGTCAATTAATGCTGGATTTGCCCCTGCATCTGGCAATGCAGCACTGTGCTGAGAGGGGCTGTGACTGTGGTTGCGGTGCATGCCTCTCTCCTGGAGCTCAGTGCCCAGACGTGAGGCCACCACACAACACGATGCAGAGATCCAGTCACTGTACCATCCCGTACCTTCCTTTCTGCTCCTGTCTCTAATATCCCAGAGACCCAGGACTCAGTCAACAAATGCAAGGAATAATCAAAAGAGGAAATACAGTCAGCTGAGGAAATTATTGTGCCAAGACTCCAGAGATGTCTGGTTCTGCCACAGGCTGTATATGACTAGGCAATTTCCCTTCAGTATATAAATTTTCCATTTCAGTAAGGGGCAACAGATTTATTCCCTCTGCTCCCTTTCCATCCTGAATTCCACAGTATGGGGAATGCCTCTTTGTAATGCAGAACCCAGAGCAATAAATGGACATCTCCATGGGAGAGCATTTCCACCAGGAAATGAGGCCATTTCTGGTACAGGACTCGAAAGTCCCTCAGTTGAGCAATGCAGTCACCAGCTGACTCACTCTCAACTCAGGCGTGAGCTGGTTGGTAATGTACTTACCTCATTCTTGGAGAAGAATATGGACAGGAAAGCACAAATTGAGAATTACATCAGAATGCAGTTGCACACCAAAAACTAGTAATGAAGGAAAAAGGGAAAAATATATGTTCAGTGATGATAACCCAAGAGGAGAAATGTGGAAGAAGGTAAATGCAATAGATTAAATTGAAAAGCTTGAAAAAGTCCTTGTGGTTAAGCATTACTGGACCACATCCAGAAAACTAATGGGACTACAAGGTTGATTTTCTGCAGGACAGGAGATGAGGAAGCCATCAAAAGACTTGATGAAAAGTAGGATGGTGAAGTAGTGTCCAGCAGGAAATGGCTGTATTTCCTGAAAGCCTGGAAGGCTTGAGTTAGTCAGCAAGTTTATTGTTGAAGCAAACCCAAACTCTTGCAGGTGCTGTGGATGGTTATGGAAAATCAGTGGAAGCATGTGGACCTGTGAAGTGCTGTTACAGGTGAACCTGTGGTGCTTGGGAGGAAAGAGGAGGGAATGGTCTCTGCCTGAAAAACAAAAGCGCAGAGCCATTCAGTTCCAATATATGACTACAGCACAGACCAGACTTTGTTAAGAACACACTGACTTGACAAGACATCCTCTATGGAAGATCTCATCTGGAATCTACAGCACCAACCTCACCAGTGGGTGAGGTGGCTGTTGGATGGGAATAAGAATCTGCAACACCCTATGAAAATACACAACCTGACTTTTCTCCATTTTCCTCGTTTTTTTTTTTTCTCCTGGGTCTTATGTCCTTTCTTTCATGGCAATTCCCCAGAGGTAAGTAAGAAATTTCATTCATAAATACCAAGATGAAATCTTTTAACCAGGGAGGAGAATGTTCCAGTGACCATGTCAAACTGACCCTCTGTGGGCCAGCTGCCAGTTTGGTGGGACTAGTTTCCATCACACTTTGTACAGGATGGAGCCCAAGCCATCCATCTGCCAGCCCCTCTGTTTCCTGTTGAGTTGAGTTTAGCTGGGCTTCTTTCCTTCCCTTTGTGATGACTGGAAACATGCTCCTGGTTTCCGTCTCCAGAGCCAAGGCCATGGCAATCATCCTGATATTCTCCTGCTGAATTTTGTTGTAATCATTGAGTTCAGTCAAGCTGAAGGAAAGTAGTACTGTGGCTCAAAATCAGCCTCACAACAGAGTTCTCATGTCTCTGCATAGGGACAGAGAGAAGGGCAGCACAGATTTTCTCCTGCAAGTGCAAGGATAACTGAATGAGAGTATGGCATCCCAGACTGACAAGGCTGGTGCTATTGGAAGGGATTTGCTTATGAAATTATGAAAGTTGTGGAGCATCAACAGTCTCGGGGCACATGCAAGCCTTCTTATTTAAGTTGTTTTGAAAAATTATTGAGTTCAGCGTTTTTTGCCTTCTCTAAGACTGCTAAAGATGATGGAAAGGAAGTTCTGCTGACTTCAAAGAGGTTCATGTGGGAATGTCCCTGCCATGGAAGGAATCATAAGTCTCATGGATAGTCACAGGGACTGAGCTGCCCATGCTGACCAGCAGCATGCCTCAGGGTGGGATGTTCAGGATGCTGGGGATTCCAATACCCACTCAGTCCTTGGAGGCAGAACAGAAGGTGCCACATCAGTCGTTTAGCTAGAGTGCACAATGCCAACTACTTCTGTCAGTTCCATCAGAACATTTATCCATTATAGCAAACATATGCTCATCAGAGGGGCCAGTAGTTATTCTTAGGAAGGAAATAGCATTGTTCCTTCAAGAAATCAGGTTAGCTGCAATATACAATTCAATGATGGGAATTATTTCTGCAACAAGATCCTCAACTTGTTTGCCCAGATTTGCAAGTGGCACATCCTGGAAAATTCAACTGTTGCAGATTAAAGGCTTCAAATTCTTATGTCATAGTTTAGCAAGGAGAAGCTTTTGCTTGGTAACAGGGAGAGGGGGTTTCAGTGAACACCTGGTAAAAAGTTCTCAGATTCTCTCCTTGCTCTTGGGTTCAGACCCACCTCTGGCCTGGCTGGGCCAATCTGGCACCTCTGCCATCACTAATTTTTTTTAGAGACAGGAATTTGAAGTGCTGGCAGGAGGGGTAAGAGTGATACAAGATGGAGGCAACCACATAGACCCCACAGTCAGAGAAGGAGGAAGGAAGGCAGAGCAACAGACCAGAGACCCCTCTGCAACCCGTGGCGAGAATGCAGGCTGTGCCCCTGCAACCCGTGGAGGGCAATGGCAGGACTGAGAGCCACCAGCAGCTCGGGTGAGTGCACCCGGACGGGCGAGGGACTGTGTGGGGAGACGGCCATGGCCCAGGCCGTACTGGAGAGCCTGCGGGCCGCAGAGCAGCCCCACACGAGAGGCAGAGAGGAGCTGCAGCCTTTGGGATGAACGGACATTGGAACTGCCCGTGCAGAGCTGCTGGGTGTGTGAGATACCCCATGGAGGAGCAGGAAGGATCATTGAGGAGCCCACCTGCCCTGAGAAGAGACAATTGGCAGAAACCATGGGGAACAGAGTGACTGAAATTATACTTTTCAGAATCAAGAGTAAGAAATTTTCTGGTTGTAGAAAAAGTGGAGCTCTAAATCCAGGTAATGATCCACATCTGGGGCTTAAATACCTGTTCCCTGAAACATTATTCTCCCTGGATAAGCAACTGTGAATGCTTCCAGACCCAGCAACATGATGGCAACCTTGGCAAGAGACAGGGATTGTTCATAATGTCAAAAGTAGGTTTTAGAATAAGAGAGACAAACCATTTTCCTTGAAACATTGTGGACATTACAAATCTTATGTTCCTGGAAGGACCCTACTGAAATGCATCTACCTCTCAGTTTTTTCAAAGGTATATAGTTATTTGATGTTCTTGTCAAAATAAATAAACTTTAAAAAGCTAAGGATAAAACTAGCTACCATTTAGTTTTGACATTCGCTGTTTTTACCTGCTACCTAGTTGATCATCCAGTTGCAATAAAATCTACTCTGGCAAAATTATTTTTTTTAGGATATTTCTTTTTCAGAAAATAAATTGACATCGAAAGAAAAGTGACAAAGAGCACAAATAGACATGTACGTGCCATATTTTACCAAGACATCCCTTCTTTACCTGTTAAAAAAAATCTGTGCTGCAGTGGGTTATTCTCAGGAGGTGTTTGCAGTTTGTATCTACATTGAGAGGCAATTCACTCCCTTGTGCAAAAATCCTCATTGTGTTGTTATGTTTTTCATAAACAGAGGTCATAGGATGATGTGGAGAGTGAAAAGGTTAGAGAATGTAATGGAGACTGGCAGAAGGATGCTTTTGACATATGCTTTATTGGCAGAAAGGGATGATCTTAAACAGCTGGGGAATGCTCATGGTTCCAGGCAGAAAGACAGGGCTGCATTTAGAAAATACCTAACAGTTTTTACCCCCAGGGATTATTTTTGGGAGTTGCAAGGCAGAGTCCAGTATATCACCAGCCCTCATTTATCCAAGAAAGTGCCCCTCCCATCTCCAGCTGCAGCAGGAGAGCTGAGGAGCCAGAGCCACTCCTTTGCCGTTAGCAAACTCCAAAGCAACAAACAGCAAATTCTGACAAAGTGAACAAGAATAATGTAGTTGAATGACAATAGGCTGCTGGAGGCCTTTCCAGAAATGTTCCATCATACATTACTACAGACACGTTAGGAGCGCTGCCTGCATTTTGTGAATGAGCATTAGTAGATGATGTGGGAAGATTAGAAATGAGATGAATGATGACTCTAGGAGAAGGATGGCATGACAACATTCACAGTGCAGAGAGGTGTTAACAAAAGGAAGGGAGAAATTCTTAGGAAAAGGAAGTTCAGGAGCTCTAAAGAGGAAATTAAAACTGAAAAAAAAGAGCCCACAGAGACGGAGGATTTTCTATCTGTCTGATCCAGGGAGTGGAGTCACTACAAAGTGTTTTGAAAACTATTGCCTTGGATATTCCAAACCAGCACACACTAGGGTTGTGTAATTGTCTCTTTCATAGAATTGTTTGTTTGTAAAGTCTCATATACAGTTGTTGTCACACCAAGTAAATGTCACTCACACAGTTGTTCAAAGCAACTTCCTCCTGGTTCCAGAGGTGTCTTTTTCTGAAGCACTTGGTAGCTTCAGAAAGAGAAGAGTTAGCCTAATGCTGAATTATTCTCAAACCCCCACCTCCATGCTCTCATTAGCTATAGCCAGTGACAAGTTATGACTATGTGGTAGACACAAGAACCAGGATTTCACTAACATAAAACTAAACAGCAGTAACAAACCTGTTGCTGGTACATTTCCCCTTCACTTGCCAAAAAAAGGACCTGACTTCCCCTCAAAATTCTACTTACAGACAGTCTTTCAGTGGGAAGATAGCTTCAGCATCGGTGGACCAACCTGTGACAATGATGAATAGTGCCACAGTTTGCTGAAAACCATAATTCATCTTCCTGTTTCATGCACGTCTCTGTTGTGATACTCTGTCTACAGACCTTGGTGATCTTTGAGCAAATCCTGTGCTGCTGGTTATCTGTCAGTGCAGATCCTTTGGTAATGTACAAAGTTTTGACAGAGCTCTGTGAGCTCAAGTAGTATGTTGGGACAAGGATCCTGTTAGCCATCTCAACTGATATGATAACTGAGCTTAAAGTCTTATTATGTATTAGTGTGCAACACTGTTAGTAAACAGCTATACCTAGCCAGTTTGAAAATGATTAGGTGATCATTGTCTAGAGGTGATCATCTGAGCAGCAGATTATTTTTCAAAGGCTAAAGAAAAGAAAAAAGATGACAAATGGGAAAAAAAAGAGCAACCAATACTAACGTGCCATCCCTTTGATTTTTCGTGAATAATTGTGGCCTTTGTCTCAATCACTGTATTTTCTGATGTTTTGTGACACAACAATCATTTTCAGAATGCCACTTCCTAAAGTCTGTCTGGAAAAAGAGATTTTGGTGGCTATAAAGTGGTGAAAACAAGTAGCACTTGGAGAGCTGGAAGACTCCTAGGTTGATATGGGTGACCCAGAGGCAACATTTTTAGCAGCTATGAAAGCCTTTGTTCATAGGTCTCCCAACTCCCCTGTGGGTGGAAGTGCTGGAGATGTGGTACAGCTGGTTGGACATTGTGTCCTTAGGGGCTGATCCTTCTGCCCTAGGAGAGGATCCTGGAAGCTCACCAGCCAGACTCCCATTGCTCCATCTCTGCCATGCCAGGGTCTGTGGCAGAGCTGTGGCCACACCAGCCTGCACCATGCAGGAGGAACAAGAGGGTGTAAGAGTATAAGGCCAAACACCCAACCTTTCTGCAAGCCATAAAGATTGACATACAAAAGCACAGAAACAGAGTGTCAGCCATGTTTCCCTAGAAGCGGTGGCAGTTTCCACTAGAGGAAAGGAAAACAGAAAATCCAGTACAAAGATTCTTTTTCGTTTCTTTTTTAAAAAGTTTTATTCATTGGTTAGTATGGGATTGCAATAGCTTTTAACTCCTATGCTGTCACAACCCATCACCAGTGATCAAGTAATTCTTGTAATACAAACTGAAACCTGAGCTACCAGCAGTTCAAAAAATGGGGAAAGACAGGGCCAGCACCTGTCCTGAGGCACTCGTGAGGAAAAAAGAAACACCAATGCATCAAGGAGAAAATGCCATTGTCTTCCGCTGATAAGTCCTTGCACCTCTGAGGGGCCCAAAGCTCTTTATAGACCATATGGTTGAATGCTAGCTCCCCTCAGGGTGGTAATGCCAGCAGATCTTGGGAGGAAGAGCTAAATCTTGTCTGTTGTTGGAGGAGGATCTCTTCATCCACAGCTATCATCTCTTCTTGGTGAAACAGAAATCTGGAAATCCACTAAATCTGCATATCTTAGCTCTGTGTGGAGAACAGGCAGATTAATCATCTAGTGTATTTTCTAAATTATCTTAAAGTGAATCAGACAAGTGCTTCTTAGGAAAATGTGCAAAGCAACATGGGCATGTGAGCTATGCTGTAAAAAGCTATCGCTGGATTTGGAGCTGCTCACCTTAAAAAGTATTTTCCTTCAGCTGGAAAATCCATCTCTCAGAAATGTGATGGCCAAGAGACAACTCTTTTGGGGTGGATTCTAGCAAGAAAGGGTGTTAATAAGTCACCTTTTCTCACATAAACAGCTAGAGGTGATCTGGAAAAGTCTAACTGCTCAGAAAAAACTCAAGCTAAAAGGTATCCTGACCATTGTAGATGCAAATTATCCTCCTTAAAAACAGAGGAGAATCCCTCATTTTCCACTAGCTGGACGTGCTGATTGCTTCAGCTCTGTAGCCACATAGCAGAACCCTTTTCTCTCCACCTTTTCTTCTCAACTCTCTTTGACCGTGCACCTCATTTCCCAAGTTCTTCCTGTCTCAGTGGGGCTCTGTGGGTCAGTTCTGCTCCCTATTGCATTACCTGCCTTGACTGATCATCCTCCAGGTTTCTTCTCATTATACTCAATACCCCTTTCTCTCTTTCAGAGCTACTACTTAAGGTACACCTTTCTGCATTTTGAGCTTATCTCTCAGTCTTGTGGAAGGAGCTCTCAGCTGTAGCTCTTGATTTCCCAAGCACCTGGTCTCTGCATTTCTTTGTGTCCAAGTGCCAGAAGAGTAGAAGCAGTTTGCATGATATAGGAAGAAACACACCTGCAGAAGGCTGACTTCTGATGGCAGCACTCAACACATTAGCTGCACTTTTCTACATGAAATGCTGTCTTGCTCTCTCCTCTCTCTCCTGACTTCTAGTTTCCCCCTGTCTTGCATGTTATACATTTCGGGCAAAAATATCCTCTTTCCTGTACGTTTCTGCATCACCCAGCACCTAACTTCACTGAGAACCTCTGAGTATCACGCAGAACTTCACAGCAAATTAAACCTGTTAGGTTAGGGACAAGAAATATGTTTTGAGAATTCACTCCAGCAGAAGAAACAAAAGTTTGGAGTTTTGCACATGTGTAATGATCACAGCAAAATTATGTTTGAGATTTTTTTTTTCTTCCCTAGAGGAGCCCACTCTACAGAAAGAAATATCTGGGAGGCCCTGATCTGCCTATCCTTGCGTGTTAAAGTGAGGGAAGAAATCTGCTGTCAGAGAAATGGCATGCTAAACTCATGAGCTGCATACTTGGTGATGTGGAGTGTGGCGAATGAAGTTCTGTCTCAATCTGTTGCTAAGCCCTTTAAAATGCTTTTGGACAAATATACAGCTACTCCTCCAAGGACACTGATTCAATTATAAAACTGTCTATTGGATCAGTGAATATATGAATCAGGCAAGATGTTTTCTGATGCTTTCTGGATTCCAGAACTTGAAATAATCTCTCTGGAAAAAACAAAGTCATGACTGTGGGGAGCAGTTAAAATGAGTTTAAAAAGATGCATGATAGATGTGTATTTCCTGGCCATTTTTCCCCTTTTTCATAGTGTTCTATTTGTTTGTGTAGATCAGAATGTCTTCTTTTCTATTTCATATTTTTTTCTTCCCTGTAGCTATATGCCAGAAGAAAAAAATAGCTGTGTAAATGGTCATATAAATCTCTTCTGATTTATCAGGTTCAATAATTTATGGCAGATGATTGTATTGGTTTTAGTGGGATAGGGCGAGTAATATGACTGGACAAGGAATCCTTTATTGTTCCTGTTGCAGGTATGAAGTCAGTCCTGCAGGCCCAGACAGAAGCAGCCTGGGTGGTTGCATAGAGGGACCAGTCAAATAATATGGAAAATTTGGGAGTGATTTAAGACATTTCATTCAAGACTATTCCCAGTCCACTTCCTACCAGCAGTCTGCTTAGTGAATCAAAACTCTCTGAGATGCCTTAAAAATTGATTGCCAGTCACTAAGGCAATCTGTTAAGCACCTATCAATAAATATGTTATTTGTATATGAGCCTCAATGAAAACTGACATACATTTAATTTCTGAATCTTCTTCATCTGCAAAACTCCTTCTTTCACAGCGAGTGACTGCTGTCTCTACTTACTTGGAGCTCATGACAGGATTCACCAATTCCAAAGAATCTGTTCTCCAAGGAAAGTACAACTAATCAAGAAAGGCAAAATCTATCTCACAACCCTTGTTGTTCTAAAGGGGGATTTTTTTTTTTCCATAGTTTAGGAAAGTTGGCCACATATTCATGGGGAGATAGCAAGTAGGAGGTCTTTTCAGCCAGCTGCAGTGCAAAGACAGATCCAGGATGGGTGAGGCACTGTGCCTTTCAGGCACTGAGGCAGAAGCAGATACACACTCCTCCAGATGAAAAAACCACCTGCCCTGCCCCTGGAATATGCATCTGGACTCTGACTTACTCATTAAACCTCCGTTGCCTTGTCATTACTCCTCTGCAGTAAAGTAAAAGCAGCCTGTCCATCTTTGCAGAAGGAAAGAGCATAAAATAAGACAAAAAGATAGATTTAATAGCTTGTCTCAGCAAGCTAGGAAAAGACCCAGAACACAATTAGGAAATCAGATTTTCTGCACATTATTAGAAAACACTCTATGGAAAGCTCATGAGGAGATGCTTGGGGGTAAATTAGTTTCCATCCTCTTCTACATACAGCTTAGTGCACTAGAGTTTTTTTAGACACTAACCATCTTGAATTAGCACAGCAGAGCACCAAGGATTCAGCTGACCAGGGAAGATCTTCAGAAAGCCACTATTCAGGGAGCTGTATTTTGGGAGAAAAGATGTGCTTGGGGCTCTTTGGGGAGCACTAAATGGAAGGTTTTTCCACAGGCTGATCTTGTGTTCAAATGTAGACTGGAGAGAGGAGGTCCTGTTTTCTTATCTTGATTATTCTCAGCTAAAATTCCTCTTCAGAATAGCACTAGGGGGATTCCCTCCCCCCTCCATTTCCCTCTCCTTTGTTTGTTTATAGTCTCTTGCTTGAAAGCCCAGGAGGACTGGCTGGGGGCATTGCTGATGAGTGGTCCTGTAGTTGCACAGTGGGTTTTTTCTTAAGCTCAGCATGAGGCGTGGTGCATTTTTTTCCAGCTGCACTCTGCGTTTCATGCCCTCTCTGCTCATGGACCCCTCCACTGAGTGTCACCCGTGATCCACAGCTGGGCAGCCTGCACGTCTGAGACTTGAAAAATGAGCCTCTGGAATGCTAGATTCACGTTGTCCCTGCCTGCTGTCCCTAGACCAATGTGGGCTTCCTTCACTCTTCGTAGATTTCTAATGCACCAGCACCATGAACAAGACCATTAGCTTCCACAGAGAGCTTTGATGGCCTCTTTTGTTTCCAGATACGGTTTTTCTCAGAAAAGTTTTTCAGGGTTTGTAGAAGTTAAAAATGGTAGTGCCTTCTCTCCTCTCACATCTTCCCCCAAGTACACCACCCCATCCAAATGCATCTACATCAGCAGACAAATGATACAGCCTGATGATCTTGTGAAAGCTTGGATTTGGCCATCAAGCCACTTTCTAAATCATGGGTGGAGATCGAGATGACACCATGGTTAAATGCCATCCACTGGCATGTTTTCTTTTGGTGTCAGAAATTGAACTACACTGACAAAAACAACAGGAGGAAACCTGTAAAGGATGAAAAGAAAAAAAGCTTTGTACAGAAAAGGCTGAGTAATATAAAGCACCAGACTGCTGGATGGATGATCCAACCCATCTGCTTGCAGATAAAATGAGATCCTATTTGCCCAGTGGAACAGCATGGTCTTGCCTTTTGGCCTTTCATCATGTTTCTAGTGCATTAATTTTCCATATCATGCCTCTTCCTGCTTTCATCTCTGGCTTTCACTTTCCCTCTCTCTTCTTCTCACTGCACATGATGAAGTGTGGTGCAAAGCAAAGGGAGCAGAAGGATGGCTGTAGCTTATCTCCATGTAGGTTTGGTAAAACACAGCAAGGCAGCAATAAGGCTGCTGGCTTTCCTAGGGGTAGAGAAGTGTATTTTTTTTTCTTGGAAACGTGTGGTAAGTTCCTGTTTGGAGTTTGCCAGTTGTGAAGTCTCCCAGGCTGCATAATACATTCATCTTACTATTTCATAACACAGTCTTCAAAAACTGTCCCTGGCTGGCTTTTCTAACTCAGCTATCATTTAAGTCAGACCTTCTGGATAATGGATGTCTGTGGTTTTTTGCCACTGAAAGCAGGGATCCATTTCTAAGTTAAATCATTGAGTATTTTTACTTTAGGCAGGAGACAGAGAAAGGAAAAGGGAAGATATTCTTTTGTATGTGTGCACAGAATTTCATGCATTTTCCATTTTCACCAGTGGCATACTTTGCTATTTTTCACCCATTTAGGCACTCCTACCATGGATTTGCCTGTTTACACACAGTAAAGATAAGATACTTGGTTTTTATATGGCAACAGAACTAGGCTCAGTGTCCTCAAAGTCAGGTCTGGACAAGTCCTTTTTGCTGAAATAAGGATAGTTCTGGCACTGCACCAACATTTTCAGTTTCTCCAGATCTGCATTGGATTCGGTGTTAAAAGGAGCCAGCTTCTTCTCTTTTTCTTTTTTTTTTTTTCTTATTTTCTTAGGCTTCCTTACGGCTATGACTAAAAACTGATGGACTAAAATAACCTGAGAGTAGCTTTCTGAGACATTCCCATCTTGTGTGAGACCAGAAATCTCATACATAGCAGGGACAAAACACAGTCATATCTAGAAAGAAGAAAGTTTCAACTCTACAAGGTTTTCTTCAGTAACCCTAACAGTTTCTTTCATACCTGCTGATTTTTACATTTTGCTTCTTTTTAACACAATTATTCAGTATGAATTCAGAATTTCAGTTGGCTTTGAACGTCTGACTTTGTTACATCTTTTAAAATCATTTAATGTATTGAAGTTTGATGTGAACTTAATGGTTTTTTTCTGTTTCACTTAATCCTCTGACAAGAAAATAAATGTGCATTCCTGGACTTTTCCCATTCTGTTCCAAAGTGGTTACATCAACTTTTTTTTTTCATCTTTCATAACCTTTTTCTTAAGCATTATTTGTTTCATACTGATGGCTGCTCTGACACAACTGTTTGTGTATAATGTATTGTTGTGTAACAGTGTATGCATTACATGATATACCATGCATATTCAAGGACTGACTGAGAGCATACATGGAGAAGTTAAAAATCTGTGGTGTGAAACTCAGCACTAAAACCCAGCAGTGTACAGCTACATCTGTGGTTATATGTCAAAGTTTAATGTGGGAGCATGGCTTCTGAGAAACAAAGGCCATGCTTGTTACATATACAATATTTTTAGAAGACTCAAGACTGAACACACTGCTTTGGTATTAAATCTTAGCTGTAATTCTAGACTCAAATGCTCACAAGTCATGGCATTGCAACTAAAAGCCACAAACTGTTAAAAATAATACCCTTAGGGCACTTTTGCTAGCTATCTGTCCTTCTTCCAGGTATTTAAGAAGTTTTCCAGCATTTTCCTATCAGCTACAGGAAGATTCAGAGCTTCTGTCTGGACTCTGACAAATGCTAGGATCTAACCCAGAGATATCTGGGGTGCAGCATTTAAGACTTAAATATCAACATTTGCTGAATTTGTAACCTGAAATTGAATGAACTGGAAGCTTTGTGTTGAAACCAGAGGGGAAGGTTATCCTCCTTTACTTTTTCACCTGCTCTGTGCTCTGCTCCAAGTAATCCCTGCTCACTCAAATGCCCTGTAATCTACAGAGAGCTAGGTGTCCAGGTTTTGCAAGATGCCTGGAAAACACCACTCCTGCCTTTTAAACTGAGCTTATTGCACTATCCTGCATCACCGCATCTCTGTGCTAGTCCATAGAGTCAGACAGAAAGAATATTCCCTACCTGACTCATACCTTTGCGGAGTTCTTTATGGACAGACTATCTTTGTCCTTGCAGTGCTGGGGTTTGTTACAGACCAGCAAAGATGGTTCTCCTAAAGTGCTGGCTTGGGGCAACCTCGCTCTGCACCTCACAGATAGGGCACCTATTGCTATTTGCTTAAGGTAATATCAGTAAAACTTTTCAATTTGCAGTTAATAGCATTACCAAAGCTTTCCTCTTTTCTCTTTGGAGGCATACCCATAGCTTGCAGTAGTGTGTGGTCCTAAACACTGCAAGGTGAAGAGATGTGTATAATTTTTGAAGAATCTTTTTTGACCTCTGATCTCTGAGAAAAACTCTTTCTTCAGGACCTGGAGATAACAGCAATAACACTACAGAAGTGGATAAACTAAAGGAAACTCTTGTTTACCATGGAGGTTGCTGACTTATTGTTGGTCCTTGGGATTTATTTTGGCTCAACCCAGGCTCAGTCCTCCAACACCCTGAACATCTCCTGCCAGGGATCGGGCCTTGTTTTGTTTTCAGCTGACCACAACATTTTACAGAACTCCTGGAAAATTTCCCCCTGACAATATTGTTTAATTGTTTATTTGAAAGCCTCCCTTGGCCAAGAGCTAGAGAGCTGAGGAACAGAGGGTGTCCAGGGCAGCAAACACAAGCAACACGGCAGCCAAAGCTTTGTAATAGCTTCCATCTTCTGTGGCGTGAAACACAATATTCATTCCCCTCCAGGAGATGTACTTCCTCTGCACAAAAGACATTGTCTCCATTGTTTGAGGCATGTCATGTCTCAAAGGCTGTGAACCTCCTCTTACATCATGACCACTACTCAGCCACATGTGGGATCTGGCAAGCATGGATTGCAAGGCCTTATACTTCTCAGAGTGGTACCTGCAGGAGCTCCAGTACTTTATGTGTTGGACAGGGAGAGGCACTTATTTTTTTGCACCGAATAATGCAGGAAGATCTTTTCTATCTTATGTGGTGAGAGTTTCTCTCTCACCTGCAGCATAAGCTGAGCTGGAAATTTCTATGGCATCTTCAATTGAAAACAGGAGCTGTGAGTTACTTGACCAGGTACATGTGAATGAAAAAAGGGTAGTCTGGGGGTATATATCTTCCCTGATATCTTTGCCTGATGACAAGGTGAGACTATATATAAGTTACATACAGACAGATCTGTAATGGTGTCATGGTTTAGGCCCATCAGGGAACAAAAGACAACAATTAGCCTCAAGTACCAAAGTCTTGAGAATTGCCAAAGGCCAGGGAGGGCTTAATTGCCACTTATGGTCCAGGACAAAACAGACCAGGCTACTCAGCTTGGGGAAGAAAACAGAAAATAATTTAATCCAGCACTAACTAAAGCGTAACCATAAAACCCCAAACATTACAAACAGAAAACAACACAGAATGGTGCAATGATGAAGAGCACAACCAGTCCTTTGAGACCACCTTCTCTCCACCCCTCCCCTCTTCCTGGGCTCAGAGCCCTGATCCCGATGTCTTTATCTCCTCCCCCCATGAAGGGCTCAGGGGGGTATGGAGTGGGGGTTTCAGTCACTCTATTCCCCATGGTTTCTGCCATTTGTCTCTCCTCAGGGCAGGTGGTCTCCTCAACCATCCTCCCTGCTCCTCCATGGGGTACTTCAGACACCCAGCAGCTCTGCACAGGCAGTTCCAATGTCTGTTCATCCCAAAGGCTGCAGCTCCTCTCTGCCTCTCGTGTGGGGCTGCTCTGCGGCCCGCAGGCTCTCCAGCACGGCCTGCGCCATGGCCGCCTCCCCACACAGTCCCTCGCCCGTCCGGGCTCACTCACACGGAGCTGCTGGTGGCTCTCAGTCCTGCCATGGCCCTCCATGGGTTACAGGGGCACAGCCTGCATTCTCACTATGGCTTGCAGAGGGGTCTCTGGTCTGTTGCTCTGCCTTCCTTCCTCCTTCTCTGACTGTGGGGTCCACGTGGTCGCCTCCATCTTATATCATTCTTACACCTTCTGCCAGCACTTCAAATTCCTGTCTCTAAAAAAAAACAGTGATGGCAGAGGTGCCAGATTGGCCCAGCCAGGCCAGAGGTGGGTCTGAACCCAAGAGCAAGGAGAGAGTCTGAGAACTTTTTACTGGCTCTTCACTAAAACCCCCTTACCAAGCAAAAGCAGCTCCATGCTAAACCATGACACATAGAAATGTGTTTCAGAAACATGGGACAGCTTTAGGATATCATATTACTTAAACAAATCCTACAGCGCCTCTATACTCTGTTGATATTACTTAATTAGGGGAAAAGCACTGACTGAAGACCAATTGTTTTCGGGATTTTGTTCTGTTTCAGAATCTCAGTGCAAGTTACTGATGCAGAAGGAAGGAGTAAACCTTGAGTGACACCAAGTTGCCCACTAAGTAGTCTTACCTCTACCCCATGTTTCTTAAGCCCTTTAATGAAAATCACCTGATACAAATACAGCTTTAAACAGTATATATATTGTAGTTCCTGACATTTGCTCTAAACTGTGAACATTTTAAGTTCACTGTGCAGCAGGCATTCCTCCTCCAGAGAGAGTTCAGGGAAGCATTTGCAAAGTTCAGAGACATCATATTGCCAACGGTTTCATGGTCCAGCTGCTTTGCTGTACTTTAAAGTATAATGTAAATGTTAAGTCATTGAGTTACACAGTTTTTTCTTCCTTTCTGGAAAGCACTTTTATTTACTTATGATTGCAACAACATGAACATGCATTTGAAAAGCTTCTAGTCTGAGAGCCCTTTGATCAATTCACAGAATCACAAAATCACAGAATTGCAGAATGGTAGGGGTTGGAAGGGACCTCTGAAGATCATCTAATCCAACCACCCTGCTAAAGCAGGTCCACCTATATCAGGTCATGTAGGAACGTGTCCAGGTGGCTCTTGAAAAACCTCCAGAGAAGAGGACTCCACACCCTCCCTGAGCAGTCTGTGCCAGGGCTCCCTCACCCTCACAGTAAAATAGTTTTTCCTTATGTTTAAATGGAACTTTTTGTGTTCCAGCTTTTTTTTTCTATTACTCCTTGTCCTGTCACTAGAGATAACAGGAAAAAAAAAAAAAAAAGAGATGCCTCAGCCTCCTGACATCCATCATTTAGATATTTGTAAATATTAATGAGAGCCAGACACAATCTCCTCTTATCTGGACTAAACAGCCCCAGCTCTTACGGCCTTTCCTCACAAGGAAGATGCTCCAGTCCCCTGATCATCTTGATAGCCCAGAGCTGGACTCTCCAGCAGGTCCCTGTCCCTCTTGAGCTGGAGAGCCCAGAATTCAGTTTTACCCCATTCATGTTGTTGTAAGTCCTGACAGAGCATATGAAAATAAGTCGCACTTCAAGAAAGTGCAAGTCTTGCTTATAGATATTTCTTATTTTTGCAAAATATCTGTTTCATTCACCATGTGTCTTCAGACCTTTTCTCAGACATCTTGCTTTATCCTTCAGACATCTATTTTCATCCTTCAGAGATCTATTTTCACCCTTCATACACATAGTTTTATCTTTATTTGCATCTGGAAGAATACTGCAAATGCAGAAGACGCTGAAGAGACTCATTGTTCCTCATCAAAAATTTGATATTTTTTCCTCTGTCCCTCAGCAAAGAAAGACTAACAATTCCTTACATGCTGTGGCATTGATTTTTGTAAAATATGAAACGTTTTCATCTTTTTATTGTAACAATTATTTTTCATTATTTTTTCCACTTTTAAACTTATTTGCAAGATGAGCTGTGAAATTTGTAATCAAGATACAATCAAGGTACATAGACAGTCTGCAAAGTGGATAATACACATCATGCTGTTATTGCATGACTCCCATGCCCAGACTTGGTAGCTTCTCTGCTCAAGATATCTTGCCTTCAAGATCTGATCACATAATGAAATCTATATGGATAGAGGCTTTTATGTTCTAGGGTTAAACCTGGAGATCATGTAAGGGAAGGTGAGCAAAAAGACCTCAGCGATGCCACATTCTAGGCCAAAAGATATATTAAGGAAGAAGCAGGAGAGGAGAAACATCTAGAAATGCATCAATGGATTGGTATGGACTTCTGACCAAACCAGGACCTCCAAGTCTCTCTCAATCCCTGTTGCTGTACCTCCGGCAGACCAGTGAAGACCATCCTCCCTGACTTTCAGATTCTGCTGGTGTCCCATATGGATTGAATGAGAGAAAATGAGATGATCAGCATCAACTCTCTCATTTCATGATAAAGAATCTTAGAATCATAGAATGGTAGGGTTACAACGGACTTTTAGAGATCATGTAGTCCAACCCCCCTGCAGAAGCAAGTCAATCTAGATCAGGACACATAGGAACAAGTCCACTCGGGTCTTGAAGACTTCCAAGGAAGGAGACTCCACAACCCCTCCGAGTAGCCTGTGCCAGGGCTCCATTACGTGAACAGTAGAAGAGTTTTTTCTTATATTTAAAGGGAACTTTTTGTGTTCCAGCTTCATCCCATTACCCCTTGTCCTGTTGCTAGCTACTACAGAAAAGAGGGATGTCCCAACCTCCTGACATCCACCCTTTAGATTTTTGTAAATATTAATAAGATCCCCCCTCAGTCTCCTCCAGACTAAACAGCCCCAGTGCCCACAGCCTTTCCTCGTATGAAAGATGTTCCAGTCCCCTGATCATCTTGGTGGCCCTGCGCTGGACTCTCTCTGGAAGTTCTCTGTCCCTCTTGAGCTGAGGAGCCCAGAACTGGACACAGGACTCCAGATGAGGCCTCACCAGGGCAGAGGAGAGGGGGAGAAGAACCTCCCTTGACCTGCTGGCCACACTCTTCTTGATGTATCCCAGGATGCCATTGGCCTTCTTGGCCACGAGGGCACATTGCTGGCTCATGTTTAGCTTATTATCAATCAGGAGTCCCAGGTCTCTCTCTGCAGAGCTGCTCTGTAGGCAGTCAAATCCCAGTCTGTACTGGTGCATGGGGTTATTTCTCCCCAGATTCAGGACTCTACACTTGTCCTTGTTGAACCTCATGAGGTTCCTCTCTGCCCAACTCTCAAGCTGGTCGAGATCCCACTGAATGGCAGCACAGTTTGGTGACATCAGCCAACTTGCTGAGGGTATACTCTGTCCCCTCATCCAGGTCGTTGATGAAGATGTTGAACAAGACTGGCCCCAGAACCCATCCCTGTGGAACTCCACTGGCCACAGGCCTCCAACTCAATTCTGTGCCATTGATCACCACCCTCTGGGCTCTGTCATTCAGCCAGCTCTCGATCCACCTCACTGTCCACTCATCCAAGCCACAGTGCCTGAGCTTTCTGATGAGGATGTTATGGGAGACAGTATCAAAAGCCTTGCTGAAGTCAAGATAGATGACATCTGCTGCTCTCCTCTCATCTAGCCAGCCGGTCTTCATAGGCGGCTATCAGGTTGGTCAAACAGGATTTCCCCTTGGTGAAGCCATGTGGACTCCCCCTGATAATCATCTTATGCTTCATATGTTCAGTGATAACATTCAGGATGAGTTGTTCCATCATCTCTCCAGGGATGGAGGTGAGGTTGACTGGCCTGTAGTTTCCTGTGTTGTCCTTCCTGCCCTTTTTGAAGACTGGAGTGACATTGGCCTTTCTCCAGTCCTCAGGTACCTCACCTGTCCTCCATGATTGTTCAAAAATGATGGAGAGAGGCTTAGCAATCACATCAGCCAGCTCTCTCAGCACTCTAGGATGCATCCCATCAGGACCCACGGAAATATGAGCCTTAATATTGGCTGATAACTTTAAATTCTTCCACTCAGGGCAAGTCCTATGCTGTCCAGGCCATCCTGTTATCCTTGCTGGACTGGGCTTCCCGAGGACTGGCCTTGGCCATAAAGACTGAAGCAAAGAAGGCATTCAGTACTTCAGCCTTCTCTGCATCCTCTATCACCAGGGCACCCTCTGTGTTTACTCTCAATCCGACATTCCCCGTCATGTTCCTTCTGCTGCTGATGTACTTGAAAAATGCCTTATTCCTGTCCTTAACATTCCTGGCTAAATTTAATTCTAGAAGGGCTCTAGCCTTCCCAGTTGCATCCCTGCATGCTCTGGCAATGTTCCTATTCCTAAGAAGTCAGCCCCTGTTTCCACCTCTCATGGGTGGCTGCTTTCTGCCTGAGTTGTCTCAGCAAATCCTTGCTCATCCATGGAGGCCTCCTACCTCATTTTCCTCCTTTCTTGCATGTTGATGTTCTGCAATATGCTGGAGCCTTTCACCTGACCACTGGGGCTCATCTTTTCCTTCCAACCCATTGGATTACTAATGTGGATTGATCTTGTTCAAAACATTGGGCCAAGCCCTGAGATCCTTTACCATGTGGTCATTAAAAAACAAAAAAAAAGATTCCAACTTCTTGATTTTCAACACCAAATTTCTACTTAAAAATCTGTGACCTCTTAGAAACAAACAAACAAACAAAAAAAAACCCACTTAAATTTTTAGGCAGGCATTACTTTCTTCCAAGAGCCTGTCATCCAAGTGTGCAAGTTGGCTCCTTCAGATAAGAACAGCATCCAGCTTCCAGCAGCAAATTTCTGGCTCTGCAAAGGACATTGTAGACTTCAAAGACCTGATTTAGTGCCTGCAGATGTGATCCTGCCACAAAGAGCTCCAAGGAAGATTAGGAGCAAGCCCTCATCCAGAGACATAAGCACCTTGACATTACCAAGAGGAGTCTGAGTAGCATTTTTCCCTGCAGGAAATGCTCAGCATGGCCACATCTCCTCATCAGGAAGCCAGACGGTGAGCCGGGACACTAGTACAACCTTTGTGTCTCTCCTGTTGCAACTGGCCTTAGTGGGGTCAAGGCCACATGATCTGAGGCTCTGGATGATGCTTAAGCTCATGTACTAAGGCTTGATTTCCTACAACATAGAAGGGTGTGGGTAGAAGTTATTTAATTCCTCTAAAAGACAGGCGTGTTTAAATATGGATTGAAAAATGTCATCTCAAGGGTCGTGTCTTGAACAGCACTGGATTTCACAGCCCTCTTCATCCAATGTATGCTGTTGCATTATTGGTGAAGCAGATGGAGGGAAACTGCTTTCATTGTGCTCATAAATGATTTTTCTGGACGACTACCAGACTACATTGTTCACGCGTGCTAAAGTCCTGTCTTCCATATTTTGATCAGAACTCTCATGCTAACAGTTCTGCATCCCAGTAACTGACAGTCTTGTAAATATTTATGAGCTAATTCCCTGCCCTGAAAACCAATGGCTGTTATTTCTAAGAGCCCACAGATGCTACATGTGGCCTGAGCCTGATCGAGTTGGCAAATGTTACTTCAAGCTTGCAAGCACACACACAGACACACAAAATGTACTGGCAATGAAAACTGTGGTCCAGAAACAAAGTATGAAATGAAAGCTGTAAACCTTTATGGTCTCCCTCCTGGAACAAGTGTCAGCTAGCCAAGAGTCATCTTTGTCTCCCTCACAGGGTATGCAAGGGAAATTAAACTAAAGGAACTGGTAAATGACCTTCGGTCATCTCCTACCTTATGACTTTTCTGACTCTTCTGATTTCATTCTCCTCCCAGAAAAAAAATACACTGTGCTGTCTTTTCCCTTGTGGCAGCACAGTCTGTATCTGCGATTTGAGTGAGCATCATATTTTGGCAGGCCAGCATCCCCTGAAGAATAGACACACACCCAATGCCAAGACATCTGACCTTCACAGACCTGTTGTCACTTTCCCAGACCTTTACCCATTACATCTGCTTAAGTTGCTCTCGTGTGACCTTCTGCTCACTCTGCTACACAAGCTATGGTGCTCAGCAGTTATAGCTCCTCTTGTTTGGATTTTTTTCTTTCTTTTTAGTGGGGAGAAACCTATTTCTTCCCAGTGTTTCTGAATCCCATGTGGAGGGCCACAGCTGATTTCTGTTTGTTTTTTTTCCCCCCTCAGTGAGTTTCTAACTTTCTGTCCTTTCAGCCAATAAAGATGCAACCTGCAGCTTTATATGCAGCCAACAGCTAGTGACTACTTGTGTCTCAGTCCCCATGAACGTCAATGCTACTGAGAGCAATACTTAGCCTTACCTTACACTCAACTTGTTGTTGAAATGGGAGGAGAGAGGAGAGCAAAGCAGCCTGACTCTAAAAGGCATTAAGTCATATGAGTTATTGCCTTGTTTTCTCAGGATCTGAAGGGAGGAGAGGGGAGAAGGTCTCCATTAGTCGAGACTGTGAAAACTTTGAGCAATCAGTGTGAGCTGATGAGTTGTTTCCTCCCATCCCTCTCCTCTTTCCCTTGAGCAAATCAGAGGTAATACAAAGGTGTCCAGCCAGGAGTGCTGTTTGACAGTGGTGATGCAACCTGTGTGGTCCAAACCACTTCCAAGCCTGCAGCACTATTAATTTTGCCGAATATTCATCAAACAGCAATGCTTTATGCCCTAGAACACCTGCAGAAATTTGTCACTGTTTTGTCAGTGAAAGCTAGGAGATAGACAGTTCCAATAGCCAGTGAAGTGATATACATAGGAATGAAAGAAAGCAACAGAGATCCTCACCCTCTGCCTCCAGTACAGTTTCCCAAATACTGTTTTAGCACACATCAAATACTGTTTTAACACGTGTTCAGTCTGCCTGATTTAGTATAGTATCTCTGTGGAAAAAGTTTGTTCATTCCTGGACTAAAGAGTCCATGAAAGGGCCTGTCTCTTTGTAAAATAACTTTACCCAGAAAGTTTAAGGCACTTTTATTATCTTGTGTCTCAAAGGATGCCAACACCAGGGAAAAACAGCCATCATGGCACTCCTCACTGCTTTCTAAATGGCTGGGTTTGTGTTTTTCTTAACTACAGTTTTCTGTGGATTGTAGACATCTCCCAAGTGACGTCAATGAGAATTGTTCAGTTTACGTGAATGAAATCTGGATCAGACAGCATTATGCTACGTATAATAGACAGTTTTAATGACATGTACCCTATTTGTGTTTTTATTTTACCCAAGACTGTGGAAGGAAAAATTGAAAAAGCAAGGTGAAGAATACATCTGAGCATGTGTCAGAGATCTATCCTGTTTGTTTGGTAATAGGGTTTTGGTTCCTAGTCAAATGTTTATGTAAAAGTCTCTGTGTCAAGCACTGAACTTTTGTGCTCAGAAAAGGAAAAAATGCACACACCCCTATGGCAAGCTCTGTTAAGTATTCTCACCTATTGGCTCCACAGGAGTAGCTCTCAACAGCTCATACAAAATACACAACAGGGATTAATTACTAGCTTGATCCTGACCCATTCACAATAGCAGTAGAGAGTTTCTCTTTGCTCACCAGCAAACAGACTATCCCATTTTGTATGAGCATAAAATAATGATTTGGCTGTGGTGGGTCTCACAAAATTTCCATTATCCTACTGTGGGTGTATGTTTGATGCCTCTGTTTGGACAGAATTAGGAAAATGGTTGTTAGAAAAATCCATGCTTCACTGAATATTGCTGGGCAATTCTATGTGTCCCTAAGGCCACCCATTTGCTTGTTCACACTTGGATTTTGCTAGGCAAACCTCGGGGTAAAGGATCTCAATGGCTGCAGCACTCTTAGTCTGCTGGGACTCCTGTGAGCACTATACCTCTAGTTGTCTTAGAAATGGCCTTCAATTCAGTCAGGGGGCTGAGTGTTGCTTGATTAGAGCCATGAATTACAGCTTCCTCTTCTCACCAATGCAGGTTTAGGTGACAACTACCTGACCTAGCATAGTAATTTATGTCTCCTTGTTTCTCTCACTTGCTCTCGTTCTACTGCAGTGATGAATGTTGTGTCACAAGCATTAGGGCAGCAGGGAACATCCAATGTTTGTCTGTCATTTTGACTTGGGAGCTTCATTGTGTTAATTTGCTCTGCTATAGGTGGCAGCTGCCAGCATTTTGACTGTATCAAATTTGAGTTTAAAGAAGACAGACCTCATAGGAAAGGCACTTCCCCAGAGCTTGCTCAAGGAATTAATTCAGCCAGGCAGTGGATGCTGGGAGGCTATTCCTTATGAAAGTACCTTGGAAGTGAGGTGAAAGGGGAAAAAAGGAGAGAGGAAATTTTCCTTGTCCATCTGTCACCAAAAGTCCACAATCCCCAGGAATATGTTCTGGGGCAGCATGAGGCTATTTGGATTCTCAGCTTGCCAGAAATTACTATGTCTGGAATTTGCCAAACTGTTTGGATCCAAGCATAAATTTGTCACCAGGAGATTTCTAATTACATGAGAAGATGCTGCCAGGGGAGGTTAGGTATAGGTCACTCTAACATAAATCCTGCATGAATATGCAGAGGCTCAAAAAGCTACGTTATGTGATCAAAACTGGCTGGATTCATATCAACATAGAAGCTATAAATCTCTGCCTTGCATAACCACTGATATTACAAAAACCTCACTGTCAACAGTGAAGGTGGCATTTTTAGGCATGTTCTGAGCAAGCCAAATCCTCTCACTGACTCCAAAATCAAGGGATTGTCAACTCCAAGGGCCTGAAAGAAGAGTGAGTCTCATACTTCTTCCCCAGGAAACAATGTGGATCAGGAAATGATCCCTGCTGTATCCTATAGTGCCTATTACTTGGTAACAGTGTCAACACAGTTGCTGTTGCTCAATCAGGACAAACTGCATTCCTCAGGATGCCAAAAGCAACCATACCTATCCTAGGATGCTTCACAGATGTAGTCCTGCAGTATCACAGTGTTTCTGCAAAGTAGATTTTCAGCAGGATAGTTTCACCACGCAGTGTGCCCACAAGCCATTCTCCAGCCTGTCATTCAGCCAAGCATCAAGCCTAAAACAAACAGGAAGAAGCTTCTGGAAACACGTGGACAGCTGTGCCAGTGCCGGGGTTCACCTCTGCACAGGGCAGCAAGCACTGGGATTGTCAGCTTTCTTGGCTGTGTGTGGGTGGAGCTGCCTGATGGTCCAGGGAGCCATCTGCAGATGAATCACAGATTTCCTTGGAAAAAGGCCTGCCCAGGGGAGATGAGGCAGCCAGCTGCTTAGGTCGATGGTTTCAGTTTTTGGAACTGAAAGAATGGTGTTTGGCCACAGTCACTGGAAGCTGGGGGACTGATAGCTGGTAGTGACTGAATGGAAAGAGCACTTGATAAGATATGCCACTGCTAATACCATGTTGGTGTTTTATGACTAACAGCATTGCCAGACCAGCAGAAAGAAAATTACCTGGTCCTAAACTGTATCAAATCAGTTCAGTACAGGAGTAATCTTAGGAACAGAACAGGACTCCAGAAATCGGTGGAGTGTGCACCCAGATATGCATGTTTTGAAACTGGTCAGGGTGCAGTCCCAGCCAGCACACTGGGTTCGCAAGTTTGGAGTTTCCTATTGTCATGCAGGTAACATATGGGCAGCTGTAGCACTTCAGTCCTGACCTCTAAAAGTTAAAATGAGCTTGGCTCCTTCCTCTATATACTCTAATCTATCTTTCATTATACCTTTCAGTTATTTCCCTTCAGTTTTTAGTACTGTTGCATCTTTGTCAGCTCAAAATATAGTGATGGCTTAAAAAGTCTTTGACAGAAGTTAGCCAGCGTGAGTTAGAGCAGGAAGGGTTTTTCTGATCCTCTTGCCCTCTAGATGTACAAAAGGCATCTGCCAATTGAAAGGTGCTCAAGTGTTGGTTCAGCATGTACCAGCTTCAATCCAAGAGACACTAAAACTACACAGGAAAACAAAATGTTAACTTTTTTTTTTTTTTTGTCCAGTTACATGCTTTATGTCAAGCTCAGATCAACCAAATATCTTTTGGGTAGGAGACATCTGTGATCAAAGCCCAGATTTTACAACCCTGTCCCTTTTGCAAATTAATCTCACAAGAAAAGTAATAAATCAAACATCAGAAGGTCAGACATTTGGTATTCTGACTCCAACTGTAACCAGCAGATATTTTAAGAAAAGCACCAACTCAGAGCACATCTACATCCATAAAGTGATGGTTTTGCCCTGAGTTCCTCTAAAAGCTTCCAGAAAACAACACTGCAAAGCATTGAAATCATCAAATTTAATGAAAATTGGTGGGCCTCCCTGGGTAAATCTGTTCAAACTCTTTTTTTTCTTTAAATTTGTTCATACTTTTGTCATCTGTAGCCTTCTGTGCATGTAATTGTACTCTGTGTAAGATTTTTGCTTCCTTATGATTAAATTCACTGGAGGTTCCCTCATTCCTGGATTGGGAGAAGCAGTGAATAATTACCAGCCCCACTAAAGTCTGAGTAAAGCTAGAAGGATTGTCAAGGAAGCCAAAGAGGATCTTAGAGTCCCCAAAGGATGAGCTGTGTATATTTTTTATCATACACAGAGATACTTTTATCTCATGTGTAAGATTTTAATCTAATGTTTTATCTCAAGTTACTTTTTAAATCTTCTTGCTAATAGATAATCCTTTGTCTGGAGTGACATAAAAGGGCAAATGTATAGTAGCTGCTACTTGACTGTATGGTGGCTGTCCAAGAAAAACATTTGTGCAAGTCTTCCTGAGTCAGGGTAAGCAAATAGGCAGTATGTCCCTTTCGTCGACAGGATTTATCTCATACAAGCCAAATCCAATACTCTACTGCCCAGCACACTCATGGAAGAGTGCATCTTGTCTGCAAAAGAGTCAGCAAGCCTGTTCACATTGTGTAAGTATCATGGTGTCATCTGTGTATGTGGTGTGTTACACAATAAAATAGATTGGAAAAAACTTTATTGTTTTTTTCTAGACAGGTGCCATTTGATGCCCAGACAGTATTTAACTATTTTTCACATCTTAGATGAAGGAGAAGACAGATCATTAGCATTCTTTGCCATTAACCTGAAGATCTCACATACAGGACATACTCACACCAAGTCACCTCCTCCACTCCCCTGAGAGTCCACAACTGTTGGACTGCAATGTGCTACCAACTCCAAGCCATAAATCAGGCCAGTTTCTCTTGAAATGGAGACGAGCAGCAGCCTTGCGGCTCGCAGATCCTCTTAGCTAACCTTATCAGGGCATCTAATGACACCTAAATGCAAGTGGCTTTACATTGCTGGAACATTTTGTACAGTTCTCACCAGGAGCTCTTTCTTAACAAGGTGCAGACTCCCAGCCACACAGAGGCTTGCAGTCATATCACACATCAGGTACCCACCCACAGCAGGAACAACACTGATCTGAGCAGGTATGACGCGGCCAACATCCCTTTGTAGCTGTAGGAGTTGTGAGAACATGCACCCTGTTTGTCAGCCTTGCCATGCTCCACAGACATGCACCCTCCCAGACCCTGCGGTCAGATGAAATCATTGCAGCACAGGGAGGAGGGGAAAGTAGAGGAGTGCCTGCTGCTTTCCTTCAGAAGAGCACAAAGCACAGGGAGTTCAGGTTCCATAGAGCACCAAGACAGCAAACAGAACAAGGAGGAACAATAGTAACGGCACTGAGAGTAAATCCCAGCCAAATCCAAGTGAATCCATCATGGGAGTGAGTGCACCTGATATTGTGTCCCTCAGGAAAATGGCATGTTACTTTGGTGAGGAATGTCCCATTCCTTCCTGCCCTTTCCAAGCAGAGATCCTGTGTCATCCTGCATGCTCCCCGCCAGCCATGGGAAGTTCCCTGTCTTCACCATAACCAAAGCCTGCCTGTTCTCCAGTGTCACTGCTGTGAAGTTTGCACTGCTTTAAATAAGAAGTTAAATTTAGCACAGCATGAGCTCACCATCCAGGAGAGTGAATAACCCCCATTCATTGATCCAGTGCTCCTCATTTCTGCTCAGATTCCCTCTTCCATTAAGTTTGTTTACACAAAAGCTTGCTAGCCTATATAAACTCCTGAGCTGTAATATCTCTTTTACATAAGATCTGCAGGAGAGGGCAGATAAACATACAAGTGCCTCAACGTGTTCAGTCATGCCCAGTAGAAACATACAGTGTGGTTATCTCATAGTCAAAATAAACATATTGGCCTATAAATGCCATGACATTTAAGGCACCCTAGCAGACAGGATAAAATATTTAGTTAATAAATACAATCAGTTACTTAATTGATGGCATGCTAGACCAAATCTGTCATAAAAAATCCTGTCCTTCAGTCACTGATGAAACTCTTAATCCTAAATTTGCAGGACACTAGAAGATGCTGTGTTAGCACAGAAATATGTTCAGTGATGACTACTTCAGACTACCACCTCCTGCGTTGCAGAAAACTGTAGGTGCTGGATTTAAGGAGAACTTTGAGCAGTTTGGATTGTAGAGTTACAGCTGGCCACCATACCACCAGTACAGAGAGCTGCCTCTAGAGAATGCTCTTGGCTACATATAGTAAGACATTTTCCAGTGAATCATAGAATGGTAGGATTGTAAGGGACCTTTAGAGATCATCTAGTCCAACACCCCTGCAGAAGCAGGTTCACCTAGATCAGGCCACATAGGAACATGTCCAAGCAGGTTTTGAAGACCTCCAAGGAAGGAGACTCCACAACCCCTCTGGGCAGCCTGTGCCAGGGCTCCCTCACCCTCACAGTGAAATAGTTTTTTCTTATATTTAAAGGGAACTTTTTGTGTTCCAGCTTCATCCCATTACCCCTTGTCCTGTTGCTAGCTACAACAGAAAAGAGGGATGTCCCAACTTCTTGACATCCACCCTTTAAATATTTATAAATGTTAATAAGATCTCCCCACAGTCTTCTCCAGACTAAACAACCCCAGTTCCCGCAGCCTTTCCTCATATGAAAGATGCTCCATTCCCCTGATCATCTTGGTGGCCCTGTGCTGGACTCTCTCCAGCACTTCCCTGTCCCTCTTGAGCTGGGGAGCCCAGAACTGGACACAGGACTCCAGATGAGGCCTCCCCAGGGCAGAGTAGAGGGGGAGAAGAACCTCCCTTGACCTGCTGGCCACACTCTTCTTGATGCATCCCAGGATGCCATTGGCCTTCTTGGCCACGAGGGCACATTGCTGGCTCATGTTTAGTTTATTATCAATCAGGAGTCCCAGGTCTCTCTCTGCAGAGCTGCTCTGTAGGCAGTCAAATCCCAGTCTGTACTGGTGCATGGGGTTATTTCTCCCCAGATTCAAGACTCTACACTTGTCCTTGTTGAACCTCATGAGGTTCCTCTCTGCCCAACTCTCAAGCTGGTCGAGATCCCACTGAATGGCAGCACAGCCTTCTGGGGAATCAGCCAGTCCTCCCTCCCAGTTTGGTGGCATCAGACAACTTGCTGAGGATACACTCTGTCCCCTCATCCAGGTCGTTGAAGATGTTGAACAAGACTGGCCCCAGAACCCATCCCTGTGGAACTCCACTGGCCACAGGCCTCCAACTCGATTCTGTGCCATTGATCACCACCCTCTGGGCTCTGTCATTCAGCCGGCTCTTGATTCACATCACTGTCCACTCATCCAAGCCACACTGCCTGAGCTTTCTGATGAGGATGTTATAGGAGACAATGTTAAAAGCCTTGGTGAAACTGCCCTCATCTAGCCAGTTGGTTATGCACTCATAGAAGGCTATCAGTCAAACAGGATTTCCCCTTGTGAAGCCATGTTGACTCCCCCTGATAACCATCTTTTCCTTCCTGTGTTCAGTGATTACCTTCAGGATGAGTTGTTCCATCCCCTTTCCAGGGATGGAGTTGAGGCTGACCAGCCTGTAGTTTCCTGGGTCATACTTCTTGCCCTTTTTGAAGACTGGAGTGACATTGGCCTTTCTCCAGTCCTCAATGGGTGTGTATTTTCTCTCCTAAGGCTGAGGAACTTGAAAAACCTCCATTGTGTTATTATGTCAGGTTTATGTCATTGGTGCAGTTGATAAATTGACAGGATTTTTCCTCTTTTTTTTTTTTTCCCTTTTTTCTTTCTTGCTGATGAGAACAATATCCCAGACCTGCATTTGAGAACCACTGGTAGTCTCCAATTTCTTTATGAAATGTGAAAAGCAGTTTCACACTTACTTCAGAGCTCCATAGCAGCAGCAGGAAGGAGCAGCAGTTCCCATGTCACCTGCTGCCACAGACTTTGCAAAACTTTTGAAGACCTCAGGTTTCTTTAGAGGAAGTGAGATGTCATTGCATCCATTGGAAGATGAGAAGTTTAAACAGAAAATACTCAGGGTGACTTATGACATCGAGGCTATCTGGTTGTTCTGCCGAGTTTAGGTGATCACAGGGGAGGTTTGGTTGCAGGGTAATCTGGAATACTACAGTTCTGTTATAGGGTCAAATTTTTTAGCCCAGGATAAAAAAAACCAAAGTACCTCTCTAAAGACTCAAAAACCATTTGGCTGTATGATGGGAAATGAGGATCCCATTTCTTCTTGTGCCTTGAAAAAGTTTGACATGTAAGAGTCAACCCACATACAATGATTCACTCCAATTAAAAGGACAAAAAAGTTACTCTTTTGTTAGTTTGTTATTGACTTTCTGAGTGGTGACAATACTTACAATACACTTTTTTCCCCCCTAAGATTTCAAGCAACAGTATTTCCTGAAAATCATTACATTCTGTTTGGACAAAAGTAAGAAAGAAAAAGAAAGAAAGTACTTCATGGTTTGACTGGCTAATTGTAGACAGGAAGTCTGGGTTTACCTCACTCTTCTGCTTGTAAAATATTTACAATAAATTTAAAATGTTAAAATTCCCATAGACCTACTGAACGAGTTCATGTTCAACAATCATGTGCAGAAGAAGGACTTATGCCTTTTTAGATGAACTCATCAGTGACAAATCTTTATCAGCTGTCTTCCACAGACAGCAGATTCAATTCCATTTTGATTTTATGCCACATTTTAATTCCCAGCATATCTAGGTGTGAGATTAGAACCCAGGTACAAATGGCAGCAGACACCAGAAGGGAGGCAGCTGTAATTCCCATCAATGTATCTTTTGCATCAGGAAAGTAGTCAGGGGACTCCAACTTACACTGCTGTAAAAACATCCTCCTTCCACTCCTCCTTGCATCACTAGTATCAGCACAGGGATTCATCACGCTGAGAGTATAGCACTCTCCTGCTCCAACCTGGACACTGTCCTGCTAAAATGGCAGCCTGACCAGCATCCTTGCTTGAAGCCTCTCTTTTAGTCTATAGTCTTTAACGTGCCCGTACAAGCACTTGATTTAACCCATCAAAACAACCTGTCCTTGAGCACACATAATAGGCTAACCCGTAACTCCAGTTGCCTGCAGTGAAAAGTTGCGATATTAAAGTTGTAATAAAGCTGTTTTAATAAAATGAAAGGCATCAATTTTCAGAACCAAATGTCGTACCAGAGGAGGAAGAGAACCAAGAGCTCAGAATTGGTATTTTCTCTTGTTGATAATCTCTTTATTTTATGAAATATTGCACACATGAGTTACACAAGTTGGGATAATGAGAAATGTACATCTCAGCCTGGGATGTCTTTCAAAGCCATCATTCATGAAATGAATAACAAGTAATCACAGAATAGTAATCATTTTATGCCCTTGGAATAAATGAGATCAGATAGCTGAGTTTAGTCCACAATGTGTTTCAGAGGCAATTCCTCTAAACCAAATTTTATCATGTTGCAGGCAGTGTCCACTCCATTATTCTAACATGCAACTGCTAAATAGGGTCACAGGAACATGAGAGGATATCTATGCTGTTTGGTTCATTGGATTATCGCAATATGTAATGCAAGATAAAGCTGTGTATCTGCTGGAAATAATCTAAGTAAGGCAGTTGCAGAGGCCACAGGTACATCAAATGTGCTGCAAATCCTATTCTTCTCCTCCTCCTCATTGTTCTCATCCAGTGTCATTGACTGCAAGGCTCCCTCTGCCATCAGCAGCAATGGGAACCCAAGTACCAAAAATGTTTGTTTTCATGTTCATTTTTGGTTCATCCCCTTTCTCTGCATAATTTACTAACTAAAGCCTGCAAAATAATTTTGTTTCCAAACAACTTTTTCAATAACTGATTTTCCCTTCTTTTTTGTTCTCTCACAGACCTTTCATTTCCTCCCATTCAAAACAGTTTGAGTTCTGTAATAGTTATACAGAAGATTTAGAAGTCTCTGGAGTAGTACACTATATATAACATACATTAAAGAAAGCAGAAGTCTCAAGCAAAAGGTGAAGAAAAGAAAGCTGCAAAACAAAGTAAATCATGAAAGCAATTCAACCTCCAGCTTTCTGCAAGCTGAAATGCGTACAACAGCAGGAAACTCTCAGGGTAAAATTCAGCTGCTGGCCAAGGCAACAGAAGGTCCATCTCCCTTTTAATCCTCAAAGGACATCACTGTTTAGGTGCTAAGACCCTTCTGCTGGATTGCAACACAGAAATTATTATCATCCTCTGAGAGAGTGCTCCAGAGAGCTTCTCCATGAGTCGATCTTAAAGCGATCCCTTTCCCCTTACCACACAGTAAGCATTTTTCATCTTGGCCTGCTGTCACTCACTACCACATGTTTCAGTGCATGCATATAATCAAATGTTCCAGTTTTTTATAATTGCAGATCCACATTGACCTGAACATGAGGCCACTAAGAGAAGGATTTAGACTAGGAAAGTGCAGTGCTACTCTTGCGAGTTTGTGGCAGTTCTTCTTTGACAAAGAAAGTGAGAAAACTTCATAGCACGTGACATTACAGATATCTAACTTCATCCCATATGGAAAAGTGAACAACTGAAGCCAACACTGAGACTCTAGGAGGCAGAAGGGTAAACTGTCCTTTGGACTCAAAATGTATATGTTTGTTCACATTAACAACCATGTTTGTTCACGTGGTGCAGGTTTTACAACCTGTTCTTGCACATTTTTCTTGGTGCAAGGTACTTTCCAGATTGGGAGGTGAGGCTGGGTA
Organism: Colius striatus; assembly: GCF_028858725.1. Classification (NCBI taxonomy): domain Eukaryota; kingdom Metazoa; phylum Chordata; class Aves; order Coliiformes; family Coliidae; genus Colius; species Colius striatus. Next base: position 17,437,316 of record NC_084790.1, on the reverse strand, counting down.
CCTGGATCCACACCACTACCCACATAACAAAGTCTAACCCTGTCCTATCCAAAGAGAGTGATAAACCCCCTGATGCCAAAAGCACTGCAAGGCATCCGACTTTGCACCCTGAATTGCAAAGGTGGAGCAGCTGCTGGGCTGTGCACTGCAGCTCAGCTGGGAATGCAGCTGAAGTCCCATCTTTTTGGACTCTCCTTCTTCCCTATGGCACCACAGATCAGAGAGAAAAGCTGGGTAGCTGACAAACTCTAACAGCATTTAATGCTGAGGATTGTAGGTGGTCATGATATGGTAACAGGAGCAATGCAACCTCCTCCAATAATTAGTGTCCTTAAATTGAGGGTTTTAGAATTCTCAAAGGGTTTGATTTTAGCATCTAGTAGCATCAAGCTACTGAGCTTGACTGGAGTTCAGTCCAGTCTTTTGTGTCGTGGAAGCACAATGGCAGGACTGCTAAATGAGTAAGATAACTCTGGTCTTTTTTTTTTGCTCACTGTGCAGATATCTGATGCTCTTTCAAGGTCCCTTCCAACCCTTAAGATTCTGTGAATCTCTGATTTCAATGTTTTGCAGCTCAAGCAGAGCTTCCCCCCTCTTCCCACTGTCTTGGGTAGCTGTAAGCTCTTTGCTTCAAGTGAAATTGACACCAGTGGTCTGAAAACATTAAACTATGCTCCTGTGGGCACAACCAGAATGAACTGTGGTTATTTGCAATAAAACACAAAAATTAAAAAAGTAAGGTTATGATGTAGCAGCAATTAGCTCACATTGCTGGAAAACAGCAGAGGAAGCTACATGCTTTCCAGTTTTATTCTCCATAATGCTTGGCAGAGCTTTTCAGACTAACTTTTCAGAAATCAGGACTACTTCTCACAGTCCTAAAGCTGTCTGCTTTCCGCTACTGTTTCTTGGGTAGATTCCACCAGCATGTCCTAGCAATGGTAGACATGACAACCACTCAGTCACTGGTGCTCCTGCTGTGGGGTGATAATGCATATCCCTGTCTCCAGCTATATTTCATATCGGCAATGAGACTCTGGGATAACTGCTCCTCACTGCCCAAGGAAACGAAAGGTAAAACCTGTCCTCAGAGGAACACAAATTCCTCTGTCACTCCATAACAACTTGGAGAACTTTTAGCAGAGAAGCAACATGTGGTGTTTGGAGGTGGGCTGTGGACCACATGTAACTGAGGCAGTATCACCTTTGCCCTGCAGATGGATGGTCTGCAACATGTCCTGTATGGAGCATGAACTTACTTTTTTTCCCCCTTTTCCTAACTGGTAGGCTCTCTCTGAAGGGTACTGACGGTTGGCATCCACTTTCCTCACTTCTACATCCGTAAACTGCAGCACAAGGAAAGGTGGCCAGCAAATGCTGCAGAGCAGCTTGCAGGGGCTGCTATCAGGAAAGGAAAATCAGAAACAGGAGGTAAAGATTGTAAGGGAAGAGGAGAGAAATAAGTAACTTAACCAGACACATTTCTGCAAGAGAGGCTGCATTTCTAGTGCAGCAAGGACTGTACTACAGGCAGCAGCAAATAAATGCACCTCAGAGACCTACCAGATGCAGGACCAGGCCTTTGGGATGAATTTCTTCCTTAGCATCTAATGGCTTTGTCTCAGGGGAGGGAAGGAAAGATGGGCTGTGATGTTTGGGGTAAGCTTTTAGGTGAGATCTTGGCAAACATCAAATGAATCTGACTGTGGACTTCCCACTTCTTTAAGTCTCCATGCTTGACTGGAGCTTGTTCATCTGTGCAACAAGAGACGCAGGTGGCTGCCAGAGGTCCTGCAGGCTCCTGTTTTAACTTGGTCAATTTTATACTCATGAGTGTCAAAAAGGATGTGAAGGTTAAAAGGAAAAAGTGGCCTATGGCTTCAGAAACATCCTTTCTCTACAAAAACAACTGAATACACAAAAAGAAAATGGTAAAAAGTATCCCCAAAAAGACTGAATTCTGCAATTTTTTTAAATAATACTTGAGAAGGTATGAGGAAGGGAAGAAAAACGTAAAAGTCAAGAGTTTAAATGTGGAAGGACACTGAGGGCACTTGAGGGAAGTGCCACCAGTGAAACATGGGCTTGCTTTCCCTGGGGAACTCTGTGCTCCTGGAAACACCTAAAATAGGTACGGCATTAGCATGGTCAGCACCCTTACCAAGCCAAGGAATCCAGGCTTGGTGTCCAGGACTCAGTCCTGTCCTCTAGCAGGCATAGCCTATCTAATGAGGTACAGTCCACACTTCTTGCTTGACAGAGGAACAAGCTGTTTCTTCTCTCCCTCAAGCAAGGCTTTATGTGGAGCCACCACTTTGGTAGCCTGTGGGCCAATCTGAGCCAGTCTGGAGGGTAGCCCACACACATCCCTCAAACTGATGGGGTGGCCATGGCCCTCTCATACATGCGCTCCAGGATGCGGTGGATGCTGGCAAAGGCTGGTCGGTCGGCAGGCAGCTTGCTCCAACAGAGACGCATCAGGTTGTAGAGCTCCAGGGGACAATTGTCCGGGCAGGAGAGGACGTTCCCATCTCTCACATAGTAGATGACTTCTTCATGAGCCATCCCATAGTAGGGCTGCATGCCATAGGAGAAGATCTCCCACAGCACCACTCCGTAGGCCCACACATCAGACTCTGTGGTGTATCGATTGTAGAAAATGGACTCAGGGGGCATCCAGCGGATGGGGATGGCGTCGTTCTCATTGGCTTTGTAATAGTCAGCCGAATACATGTTCCTCGAGAGACCAAAATCGGCAATTTTGACCACCATGTTCTCCCCCACCAGGCAGTTCCTGGTAGCCAGGTCACGGTGCACAAACTTGCGCTCAGAGAGGTACGCCATGCCAGCAGCCACCTGCTTGGCAATGCAGAGCTGGCTGGCACAGCAGAGTGCCAGGGGGTTGGGGAGGCGAATCCTCATGTCCAGGCTGCTGTGCACCAGGCTGCAGAGGTTGCGGGGTGAACGGTCACGCAGGTACTCATTGAGATCCCCATAGGCCATGTACTCAAACAGCAGGCACATTGGTTTCCCTACAGCACACACACCTGGAAAAAGATAGATACACCACTCAGGTCATTTGGGGAGCAACGAGAGTTCTGCTGTGCAAAACCACAAAAAATCCTGAAATATTTACACAAAGGGGATGTTCAACAGTGTACAACAATGTACAACAATGTTCAAAGGGACAGAGAGAAAGGTGAAGAGTGCAAACTGTATGGTATTTGCATCCCTTTATGTCTTTCAAGCTCTTTCACTGGGGACATAATGTGGAGCTCTGTGGGACATGCTAACAAGTCATGCAGTTACCTGATTTGTCTGGACACAAGAAACACTTGTAGAGCCAAATTATCCATAAACTGGCATTGACAGTAGTATTGCCTCTTCCCAAATGTGATGGGAAGGACATTTTTTTCAGGAAGTAGCCTTTATAGTTCCGATCATGCTATTTTTTCATCATTTTGTTCGTGATTATTTACTTATACCCATAAGGGTGTAGGTGCCACACATATGCAGCAAGAATTCAGAAGTAATCACAAGGGCATGACCAAGTTCAGTGAGATAGCTGGATTGCAAAGAAACTCCTCCTAAAAATTCTTCTGGATTTTTTTTTTATAGTTCATGCAAAAATTGTTGGTTGCAGAAATTATTTATGGCATGTCAGAGACTCAAAAGTGAGAAAAAGACAAATTAAAAACAGACATCAGAAAGCAGAGTCTTGCCATATCTGACAGATGTAGAACCTAGTCCTACTGAAGAGCATGTTCTTGGCCCTATGCCATCTTTACTGGGAGCCAGCACCAGTACAGCAACCCATTGCCATCAGTTTTACTGAGCACAGAGTGATACAGCAAAAATATTTGAGTGACTATTATCAAATTGCCAACTAGCAAAAGCCAGCATTTAAAATGTATGTATTGTGCTGGTTTTAGCAATTGGTGATCCAACTTATTGTGTAATCTGAAATTCTTGTTGATGACCTAACTCTTGAATCTTTGAGGAAAAACAGATAACTGTTCCCAGAGTGATAAAATCAGGATATGACAAGCATAGGGAGTGTATGTGAGAGCTTTATCATCTAAGCTGTCTTCAACAACATGGCTGTTTTCTTCTCACTCCCATGATGTGAAACTAGTTTGTAACTGTACCTTTGTCCTTCCTGAGCTAAAACGTGTTGACAATAAACACAATGTTCATTTCATTTTGGGGGATTTCCTGCTTTGCTTTTCCATATCCAATGTACTTGTATCAATCCAGCTTTCCCAGAACTGGAATTTATATATTTCTAAATTTTGTGGAGCTTCCAGTTGAAGCAAATGAAGATCTCCATACAACAGCTGAAGATGTCCATACAACAACTGAAGAGCACCACACGATTGCCAGGTGAAGGTGGCTAGCAACATCTATTTCAGTCAAAAGCTGAAAATTTACTGAAATAAAATTTGGTTGGCAGCTTTCTTCACAGAGGAATGCCCCACTGACCAAGCTGTGGCTACAAGGCTTTCTGAAAAAAATCAATAAAACGGGGCTTCCTTACAGCTGTGAAGGGGGAAGAGATCAGTTTTGTGTCTGGTTGGGTTTTATTTGTTGTTGATTAGTTTCATTTTGTTTTTTTAATGCTGGTGAGTGCTTAGACATCACAATAGTAAGTGACATCCATAAAAATAACAAGTCTTGTGCATGTTTGTTTTTTTCAAGTACCCACAAAATAAATGGCAGCTCCAGGAAGCTCATGCTTTCCCTGGAAGACATCTATACCAATGTATAGAACTAGAAGCAGAGCTGGGCAGCAAGATGGTCAGCAGTATATTCAGTGCAGGATGAGGAAGGCTTATTACAATTCACCATCCTATTAAGGCAATAGCATCAGACCTGCATTTTGTGACATGTTCTGGTGAACAATTTAGCAGAGCACATAGTTGCACATGGAAAAGCTCACTTCTTTTGCAAGAGGCATTTTCTCTTGGGAAAGAAGCATTGCCATTTACATTAGGCACCAGAAATGCCTGTGTGTTCACCCCTGTGCCTCCAACAACCTCAGAGCATTTCTGCAGAAGGTAGTACCCTGTACGTGGCTGTCTTGTTCAGATACCTAAAAGCTTGACGATATTTGGATTGTCAAACTCTGCCATGAGGGCTGCCTCCCTCTGAAAGTCAGCCTGCATGTCTGCGGATGCTTCCTCCTTCAGCATTTTCACTGCCACCATTGTGAAGGGCTCGTAAGGTAGCAGCCCTGGGGCCCTGCAGGGAGAGGAGAGAAAGGAAAGCATCAGTGACGGATGCATGCACACCAAAGGTAGGCTTTGCTTCTGGTGCAAAAGGACAAGACTGATAGAAGAAGAAAAGGAAAAAAAACCAAAGAGGTGAAAGGCCACAGCATCAGCTGAAGGAATATGAAGGACCATCTTCAAATCTCAAGCATGTCTGCAGTGCATAGTACAAAGACATTTAATTTGGTTCCGGGAGGACTAAATCCATCATAGTGTCATGGTTTGACATGATAGCCTTTTCTGGTAAGGGGGGAGGGGGTTTAAAGATGGCTCCTGTAAGAAGTTGCTTGCAACTCTCCCCAGCTCAGAGCCAGACTCACTTCTGGGGCTGAGTCAATTAGACGCCTCCACGATCACTTTTTTGAGAAGAAGCCGGAAGGGGAGGTCTCTTCCTCCATTTTCTTTTCTTCTTCTGCCCCTTCTTCTTTCTTCTGGCTGGTGGTGGTGCAAGGAGTAGGAACGGTGAGAGAAACAACCGTTTGGACTCCAAGGTCAGTGATGAAAGAGAGGAGGAGGTGTGCTGGAGCAGAGACTCCCCTGCATTCTATGGAGAGGACTGGTGAAGCTGAGATTTATTTTCATTTCTTTAAAGACCCCGCATCAGCGGTAGAGACTCATTTTGATAATGAGCCCGCATCAGGGGCAGTGATTTTCTTCTTTAAAACTATGGCTGGAGCAGGCCCTGTCCCGAGGAAGGGACCCAATATCCACAGCTGTAACTGTGGGGAGGAACCCACAACAAAGCAGCTCATTAAACTTATGCCCAGAAGAGGCCTTGTCCCAAGAGAGGGACTCTGTAACTGCAGAAACTGCAACTGCGGTGAAGAATCCATGCCAGAGATATTCACCAAGGACTGTGTCCCGTGTGAGGGACCCTGTATCAGCAGAAGCCGCAGCTGCTGGGAACAACCCACACCAGAGAAGTTCGTTAAGGACTGTGTCCCGGGGGAGGAACCCCGTGTTGGAGCAGGGGAAGAATGCCAGGAGTCATCCTCATCTGAGAAGACAGAAGCGGCAGAGCCCATCTGTGAGAGACTGACCACATCCCCAATTCCCTGCCCCCCTGAGCTGTTGAGGGGGGAGGAGGTAGAGATATGGGGAGCAGTCAGCTAGGCCCAGGAAGAAAGGAGGGATGGGGGAGGGAGATCTTAAAGTGCTGGTTGGAATTTTCTGATCATCCTACTACCTTTTTTTGCTTTTATTCTGTTCTGTTTCTTGTAGAATAAACTTTCCCACTTTCCTCTCTAAGTCGAGTACTAGAGTCTGTTTTGCCCAGAACCATAATTGGCAGTGAGCCCTCCCTGCCCTTGTCTCAATCCACAACAATCTTGCTTATCTTTTTACTCCCATTTCACTGGGGCCTCCGCCATCTTAACGAGGGTGGGGGTGAATGGGGGCACCGAGCGAGAGACTGTCGTGGTGCTGCTGTGCTAGCTGGGCCAAACCACCACACATAGGTTGCAGGGGATTTTTATCACTGCTCTTTCTGATTATAGACTCTTTACCACGAGTGATAAACAGATAATTTCATAACAGGTTGGCAAACAGTGGCCTCTCCCTGCATTGGAGGTCACAGGAGAAACTTCATGGAAGGCAGGGTGGACTCTTCAGTCCAAACAATTTGCTTTTAGGGTATAATGAGTGAGCTTACTACAGTTAAATTTATTTTGTATGCAAATACAGAAAGAGTCTTTTTTTACTTCCATACCTGGCACAATGGTTGCACTGGTACATCTAGCTATTATTATTAGAGTAAAACTAACAATGAGTATGTTCCCCTGGTTTTGTAAGGAATATAGCTTTTTGACACAGTGCTCTGTGTGTGTGTGTGTATCATGAATGTATCTGTGATTCAACAAGTTATAAACCCATCAGTTAATTTCATCTACATTTAACCTGGTGAAGCTAAAATCTAGGAACTTGCTACACTCCTGCAAGTATCATGGGAACTTAAGACACCAGTGAATCTTCAGCTAAAGCTCAGAGACACAAATCTGTAGGAAACAGAGCTTTCTGACTTAGAGCAATCAGAGACTCATTTCGTTTTTTATCCACAGGTCACTGCACCCTCAACAAGTTTAATTGGAGGGGCTTGCCAAAGATTAAGGAGTAGCTGTTGCCAAAGAAGAGTAACTTTCCACTCTTCAAATGTGTGTCACACCTCAGGTGTATGCTTTGTTGCCCACATGAACTTTTCCCAGGGGTCCTGCAGTTTAAACAGGCTACTTATGGGTAGGCAGACAGAGCCCGTGGAGAGCGGTGCCCGTTTACGGTGTTACTACACTGGCCCTACTGCCCTCCCATTGCTCAAATGCCAGGTTATTTTACTGCACAGTAGCCTCAAGAGGAGGTTCCGATTTCCAAAGCAAACTTCCAGTTTCCTTGTCATCTACTCCAGACATATGGCAGTTGTGGCAGTTGCACTTGGGTGCTCTAAATGTCAAATGCCAGAAGACGGCAGGGTGCCCATCAAGAAAGGAATCTCACAGGTGGCCAGATCACAGCTGAGACACTCACTCAAGGAGGTCTGGCATGCCAGAGCAGAGGAGCAGACTCCACACTTGTCTGCTACTCCCTCCATTACAGCAAAATGTATTCCTTTGTTTTTTCCCCTGTGCTGGCATCATGTTTCCAGTCTAGTAGGACAGGAGAAGTGCTAGCCCTTACCTGCTGCTGTCCAGTCTCAGCAGTACAGAAAGGCAGCAGCAACAGCCTGGAGGAAGCAGTAGAGCATTTAAAAGTAAAAAGAGAAGGGCCTTTATCACTTTCAGATAGCCTCATTGTAGATTACCACTCATCACTGGCTCGCAGACCTAGTGCCGTGCCAAATCAGGGGCAGGCACACCTCCATCTTGCATGCTTTGGAGAGAGAAATTCACTCCAGGTCAAAGCCTTTTAACGGACCTTCAGTTAACAGCAAGTAGTATCACTGCTTGTGCCACTTCAGCCCCATTCTTGGCAGACCTGGGAAGGTGACACTGATCTGGAACAGCAACACATTGTTTGCAGTCTTGGCAGAGAGCTGTTGTCCCCTTTGGTGCCGAAAAGGTAGTCTTCACACAAAGGCATAGTGGCATGTCTACCGGGAAGCAATGGGAACTTGCTGTTTCTGAAGTTAACCAGAAGAATTTGGGCAGTGGGCCAGAACTCACAGTGCTTTCCAGAAAGTAAGTACATTTCTTGTAGAAATGGGAAGCATCAGAGAAGTTATCTTGTTTTTTCTCTCCTGATTATAGAAATGCTCAGGATAAATGTCCAGTTAGTACATGGGATGGACAGCAGCTGTCCTCGTCTTCTTCACCATCAATTAACTGAATCAGCAGCATTTGGCTATTAGGTAGTTGCCATACAGAGAACTAACCAGCAGCACAGTTAGCAATTTTGCCCCAAGCCTACCTACAGAGAATGCCTGATTTCAAGTTTCCAGTCACATTTTCTTTCCAGAGAAGTAACTGTTAAAAAAAAGAGGAACAGCTTGAACATCTACTTGAGATTGTGTCTTGTCCCCATTTCCTCAGCATCACAGCTGGGTAGTTTCTGTTGGATCATTGCAGAGAGAGACCTGGGAATCCTGATTGATAATAAGCTAAACATGAGCCAGCAATGTGCCCTCATGGCCAAGAAGGCCAATGGCATCCTGGGATGCATCAAGAAGAGTGTGGCCAGCAGGTCAAGAGAGGTTCTTCTCCCCCTCTCCTCTGTCCCGGTGAGGCCTCATCCAGAGTCCTGTGTCCAGTTCTGGGCTCCTCAGCTCAAGAGGGACAGGGAAGTGCTGGAGAGAGTCCAGCACAGGGCCACCAAGATGAACAGGGGACTGGAACATCTTTCATACGAGGAAAGGCTGCAGGAACTGGGGCTGCTTAGTATGGAGAAAAGGAGACTGAGGGGAGATCTTATTAACATTTACAAATATCTAAATGGTGGGTGCCAGGAGGTTGGGACATCCCTTTTTTCTATTGTATCTAGCAACAGGACAAGGGGTAATGGGATGAAGCTGGAACACAAAAAGTTCCCTTTAAATATAAGAAAAAACTATTTCACTGTTCAGGTGACGGAGCCCTGGCACAGGCTGCCCAGAGGGGTTGTGGAGTCTCCTTCCTTGGAAGTTTTCAAGACCCAAATGGACATGTTCCTATGCGACCTGATCTGGGTTTACTTGCTTCTGCAGGGGTGTTGGACTAGATGATCTCTAAAGGTCCCTTCCAACCCCTACCATTCTATGATTATATGATTAAATGAGGCAGCTCTCTCTACTGAGGCTGGTGGAGACCTGCCTTTGCCCTATCCTTTGGACAAATTTGGATATGAACAGGAGCTTGTTTTGTTGTGACATTTTCTAAATTAACGTTCACACAACAGGTCAATTTGCACTTGAAATGAACATGAGGACACTTCTGTCAGAGAATTTCTGACCTTAGAGAGAGCTTTGTCACTTCCAGAGAAAACAAGCTATGCCTTCAAAGTGTGGTTCTACTAGCTAAGCAAAGACTCCCACATTCAGATTTTTCGGCAATCCTAGACTTCAGGCTTAGCCTGGACCATGCAGATCCAATGACAGGAGAAAACTTGCATGGTGATCTGTACTGAACCACACAGGGATGGTGCTCTGGTGGCATGTGAGGCCAGCATGATGCTCTCAGAAGCAGAGGATCCCAAGTCAGCCACCACGACCCATTTGGGACAGACCTGAGATAGGTCCTGATTCTTGTTTTAAGGATGTCTGTTTGGGTAACTGGTTACTTCCTCATCTTTCCAGTGTGAAGCGGCATACGATGAAGACAGCAGACTTTCTGGAGGAGCTAGTAAATGATAGCCAGACGCTTCCTGTCCTAACATGTTGCTTGACCCAGGAGTGAGTAAACATTGAATCAGGACTCACAGCAAGCCAACTGCAACAGCATTGCTGGCACTGGGAGCAGCACTGTGTTTATAGGAGAGGGAGAAACATGAGACTGGGAGAAGTAAGAGTGGTGCTAAACTTAGCCTAAGACGTCCATTTAGCACACGTAGACAAGTACATTTTATCCATCTAAGATGGGAAGGAAACGATTTGAGTTGTGATAGCTTGAGTAACCTGTAGGAATGCACAGCTGGAGGTACTGGGTCAGCAGTCTGTGTTGATCGGCCAGTGGTGCTCAGAAATGCTAGTATCTTAAGTGTTCCCTGGAAATATAAGGCCTTGGAGGGACATTTGACAGAGGTATTAATAAAAATATGGAAGCCCCTCAGAAACAATATTTCTGTGGCTTCTTCCCTGAGCCAGGGTGCACAGGTGTTTCTCAGAGTATATACTTTGCAAATGCTGGCTATGAAGATGTGTAGGGTTTCGGGGTGGTTTTTTTCCTTCTTTTTCTCCCAGTTTCCATTGACAATGGAAAGAAAGGTTTAATGAAAAGAAATTGCATGCACTTGAAGTGGATGAAGTCCATACAAAAGGTCCCTACACCACTTTAGCACTTGCCTAACCCAGCACTTTTGACATTTAAATACCATTTGAGAGGTCAAGCTAGACCTCTGTAAGAGTCATTCCCAAGCTCAGAAACTTATGTGCAGCATTTAAATCATACTGAAGTTTCCAGTGCAGGGCCAAAGCAGCCCTCAGCAGGGAGATCCCCTGCCCCTCCTGTGCACCTACAGCGAAGCAGGGTGAGAAGGCAACACTGCAGGGCACCAGGAGCACTTCCCTGAGGCTGGGAGGAAGGCGACTCTCTGCCCTGCACTGCCTGGCACGTGGCACACGAGCACAATCATGGCTCAGTTCCTGCAGCTCTGTTCTTGTTTTGAGCTCAGATGAGTGCAGCACTGCCATCCAGGCTAACAATCAATCACAGGCTAAGCATCTGTGATTCTCCAACTGCGGCCCCTTCAGACTGTTATTTTTAGCTCTCTCTGTATTAAAGTATGCCTGCATTTCTTCCATTAGAAAAAAAATGCATCCCTTCATTAGGAAAAGAATCCATCACAGCTATCAAAACTCTTTCCCCACTGTAACATGTTTCGCCTGCATGTAACTCACTTCCTAGGAGATACATCAACAGCATAATTACAAACATTAAAAGTATCTGCAATTGTGACTCCTTTTTGAAAGGAGAGTCCTTTGTCTTTGAAATCAATGAGAGTAGTTCCAACAGGCAGGTCTTGGCCCATGGTGGTAGTCTGATATTCTCCTGGGTGTTTTTGAGGTCATCATACATTATTCCAGATACAGACACAAAATTAGTCATATCCCAGATTTCTTAAGCATAAAGGACAAAGAAAACCATTCTGAGTAAACATGGAACTGGACAGTTTGTTCACTTAATTTCAGGAATTTGAGGATAGGATTGACTGAGGAGACCAGTACTGGCCAATGACTGTCCTGCAGAAATTATGGACGTAGTCAAGGCTAACAGGACACCTTGTGTCCATCTCAGTTTAGGCAGGACTGGGTTCATCTCTGGGTTTGTCAATTAAATATTTTTCATTTTTGAAGAAGTGCATGATCTCACCCCCCATGAGATTTAGTCTAACTGGAATCTCATCTAATACCTTAAATTTAAAACAGGCAACAATGACTGTAGATTCCAAGAACAAAAAATTAGTAACTGAGGAGGATACACAAAAAAATAAATGTTGGTCTAAGTGGGTCGGATTTTTAGGGGATTTTTGGTTTAATTTCATTTTGCCACTGAAGCAAACGGTAACTGGGTAACCTAGCTGTACCATGACATGTTGTGGTAATTACTGGCCAGTGCTGCCATTCAAATGGAGGACACCACAGGCTGACAATTCACAAATACTGGGAAATGCTTGAATTTCATAACAGGTCACATGTCACATGCAATACTCTTGGCAAAAACAGTGGTGATAAACTTAGCTAAGCATTTACACCAGGCTTTGGTATGCGAGTGAGACATTACATCTATTAGAGAAAAGAACTGGAGAGTCCTTTGTGACAAAAGTTTAACAGATATCAATAGAAAGCAGTGCACAAGAGAAACAATTCCATTTGATACACATGCATCTGATTTGGGTTCGAGTGAATGAATGAACAATTGACAGTGCCCAGATAAGTGGTTACTCTACTGAAAATTCTTCTCAGGTACCTTCATGTAAAGAGGACTCACATGCAATCTCCTTACCTTGCCTGGAAGACTCTCCCAAATGCTCCTTCCCCAATATCTCTCACATATTCAATATTGTTCCTGGGATACTCGAGGCTGAGCAATTTTGGATTAAGGAGAAGGGGCATCCGCTGATACATTGGGTTGGGGTGCAGCCGGTCCAGGAGGAGTTCAGAGGGCAGAGTGGTGAGCGTCGGTGTCTCTGACTCCCTGAAAGGATGGAGAAGTTTTCAATCAGTGTGCACACAAGAGTCCTCAATCACGACATAACTATCTGCATATCCTCCTGTTTTCTTCCAGGATGGAAAAGAGAGGTGTACCAGAGCTCTCGAAAGAGCCTTGCAGTAAGGTGTCATGCCATGTCCCCAGAATAGTTACCAGATCACCTTTTGCTCCAGCACAGGGACTTGTCAGAGCTTGCGTCATGTTGCCGCAGGCAAAGGGAGAGTTGTTTCCCCCATAGTAGGTATTCACAAGACTACACTCTCAGAAACAGGCCAGTCCTCTTTTAAAGCAGCGTTTTTTTTTTTTGCCTTGAATTAAGCCTCGAGCTTTACCTTTTTTTGTTTTTCCACTGCTTTCGCCGACGGCAGCAAACCAGGGTGACAATGCCAAAGATCACAACCAGGGCAAAGCTGGAGATGATTGAGATGACAACAGTCATGGAGTATGTAGGAGAAAAGGAAGGAGGAGAAGGAAGATTTGGAGTCTCTCCATTTGGCTTTCTTGTTCCTAGTGATAATGATGCTGTAATGCAAACAATATCAGAAGTTTATGTCTCCATTAGTTTATAGGGATTTCTCTAAGAGACGTTTACAGAGTCAGCCTGATGTCCTGGGAACTACTGACATTACAGATACAACCATATGACTGCATGAGAGGACCATACTAGAAATATCTGGCTTGCAGGAAGAAAAACCTGTCTCTGCTTGCCATATGTGAAAACCCAGGATGTGGCAAAGTCCAAGGCATAGTTCTCATTGAGCTGGGAAATACAAGTTTGTTAAGAAATGTTTACAAGAGTTACAAGTGGGAAATCACGGCTGATGGTCTCAACAGTATTCAAATACAGTAAATCTACAGTGGGAAAGATCAATTGTCCACAATGCAGTCCACAATGTATCATGTGTCCTAAAAGGAATCTACAGGGAGGAGTATAAGACCAAGTAAGTACACAGCGATACTTTCCTGAAATATCCCATTGCCTCCAACAAATTTCATCTCAGTGTCTTTATGGAGCAAACAGGGTAAACTAGTGTAAAATACATTTGGCTGCATCATTAGGAAAAAGAAATAAAACCAAACCATCTAGGTAGCAACCTGATTAATACTTTCTGAGACATTCTAGAAAATGCTGATCTGTACATGTGGAGAACAGAAAGAAATTTAAACCATTGTTTTTAAAGTCAGCTAAACTGATACTGACTTGTGTTCCCTTAGATCCACAGCATCCCTGTTCTCTGTGCAAGTAGAATTGTCTTATTTCCAAACACTGAGGTCCTGAAACTGTGTATCTTCATTGAAATATGTTTAAAAAAATCTTCTTTTAACATGAAATAACAGAAGGACTTAGTTTCAATATCACAGAGCAAAGACATTTCCATCTTTTTTTGAGATTTGTTTTTAGTTAGAATTGGGGGTGTCATTGTTGAAAAATAGTTACCACAAGAAAAACAGCTTTGGAAAACAGCCCAAAAGCCTATCGCATCCTAAAAACACAGTGTGGTAAATTCACATTTCATAATACCACAGGAAAATTGATTTCATCCTTTGGCCTCAATATAACCTGAGTCAAGGTGCTCCATTGGCCTCTCTTTTTCACATCTTTAAAGTGCATGTTACACCTCCTGATTAAAGAGGATCTATGTGAAGAACCAGGACTGGCTGAATCCAGAACACAGAGTACATCAGTGTGGCTGTGAGCACTTCAGACACAAACATCATGCACAGCCCCAAAACCACCGCAATGGCAGAAATTGTAAGTTGTGGTTGCCTACCATCTCCACAGGGAGACACGCTGCAGTATTCCCAGGTCACAGATGGGTCTTTTGTGTAGCACCAGGGGCGTTCATGCTCACCTCCTGGATTGCGGCAGTAATTCTCAGCATCAGACAGCTCAGGGAAAACCTGAGGAGTCCTCCTGTGCAAGTGAGGAGCCTTGGGGAAGGAAACAAATCAGATTCGTCCTTCAATATCATTTTTCCTGATGGTGTTAGCAAAACAAAACCAAACAAAACAAAGAAGCACAGAAAAGCAGAGGTAAAATAGTCTCCTAGTAACCTGCCAGAATGACAGTGAACACATCTTGTCACAGGGAGGGCAACTTACAGATTGCAACACGAAGAGGGTGTGAAACACCAGTGAAGTTAAGAATGAAGGCAACCCATTTCCTGCTCAGCCCTGGGCCTGGGCTAACTGGCTCTGGGAAACTCCTTGGAAAAGCAGACCTTGAGCACTGGTCTCCGTTCAGTGGGTCTCACAGGGATGCTTACCTGGTCACTCCACTTCTGGCAGGGAATGCCGGAGACAGTGACATTGGCCCAGCCCTGGTAAAACTGTCCATTGCCAGTGTAGCAGGTCCCTAGGTTAAAAACAAAACAAAATAAAACAAAAAACACATGGGCTCAAGGCATCTAAGACTATGTCCTTTAGTGGGGACTCCCAAGAATAAACTTCATGTCATTATACAAGAGTATGTGGCAATTAACAGCAGATTTGAAGTACATAAAAGGACCAGACAGCTTCAGGCAGGGAACTGCTTAGCCTTCTGTTCTCAAATGGATTTTGAGCTCAATATGTAAGATCAAATATGGTAAAACTCAAAAGACAGAACTGGAGCTCTTTCAGATTGAGAAAATGGGCCATGGGCCTGCAATAGTTGTGCTGCACCTCCCCAGTTCACAGCACTTCCATACAGAAAGTGAAGAGCAGAACCACAGTGCAGCCACTCATGACAAACCAAAGCAGAAAGCAAGTGCAGCACTGATTGCATGATTCTCAATCCGAACTCTCATAGGAGGCTAAACAGGAAGACACACATGTTCCTGGGGTAGGTAGCAGAGGCCTGAGGTTTGTAACGTCCCATGGTGTTATCCCCTCTTTCTGCTTCTGTACAGTGCTTGTCCTCTTAGACTGCATGTTTGGGAGCAACTTGTGGTTTCCAGCATGTGTGGAAAACATGCACTGAAGGCAACTATAGATAAGTATAAATTAACAATTTTTATTTTGAAGAATGTGTAGTTTACTTTCCATACACAACGCATACTCTGCAGAAAAATTAAGCAGAAAGTCTTGAGAGAATTTTACTGCATGAATATGTTCCCAAAATATAATCTGGACACCATCTGTCTTTATAGTAGATTTTAGTGCATTCTAGCATAGTCAAGGAAGCAGTAAGACAGCAGAGGAGGTGCAGTCTTACACAATTTAACACATGCCAGCAATCTTGCATGAACTCTACTGACTAGTGACTAACAGTCTAGTTGATGGCAAGCATTAGGATCCACTGCATTGTTAATCTTGTTAGCTTAATCAGCAAGCTAGCAAACAATGTTGTCATAATTCTATCTTTTATTGTGTTTTTAAGCTTGCAACTCAGAAAAACAGGAGGAAGCCTAACCTGCTCCAAAATAAAGGAAGCTTAAGCAAATCTTTTTCAGCTTCATGAAAGCTTTGTAGAAGTTTGGATACAAGTTTGAATTAAAGGCTATGTGTGTTAATTTATTCTCATAAATTGTCCTGTTTTTCCTATAGGAAGATCACAGGAAACGCATAAACATGACTATCTGCTCTTCTCTTCTTGCATCATCTGCTGCACACAGGATTACTGTTATGGGTCTTTTCCAGACCCTTTGATTTCTGGTCTTTCACCAGCCACTACATACGGGTAGGTAAACATCACCATGACAATGTTTGATCCAGGTGAATGAGCTCAGACATAGGACCAAGTTCTTGTAGCCCCAGGCATGCAAACACCTCAGTACAGGAATGGCCATGGACTTCATGAGCACAACGAGGCCATCACAGTTTTCAAGTAAAATGCTCTAACTTGGATTTCTTTGTTGGATATGTAAGCTACAAGGTTATACCTCATATCCGCAACAAACTAGCAGCCCTCACATCATCAAGCACCTGTAGCTCTGCAGATGTGTAAAATCTTACTAAAGTGCCCTAGAAAACAGTTGTGTGTTTGATACCAGTGTTTTAAATGTCTCACATCCAAAGGCCAGGAGAGCAATGTCTGAAACCTGCCTCATGACTGAGATAGTAACCAACATGAAAAAAAAATTACACAGAACTGGAATAAACATCAATGACAGCTTAGAGGAGCAATGTGGAGAGATCAGGGGCAATGGCAACACTAAGGAAGCACCTCTGAGTCCTTGGTGGCCTGGAAAATGCAGCTGCTGTCATACATGGCCATGCTACAATAGAAAGCAAAAAAAAAAGGGTGATTTGACTGGACTTTAATGAATAACTTTCATGGGCAAGCTAGAAAACAGGTTGGTTCATGCTCCCCAAGCTTTTGTGGACATAACAGTGGCTTTAAAGTAAAAAAGGAAGGTCAATATCAATGAAATGCTGCTGTTATGTCTCCTGATCCATGACTAAATAGTGCACACCTATGCAATGCTACTCTAGGAAAAATACTATGAAAGCTGAACAAAAAGGTCACACATTTACACAGAAGACAAAGGTCATGTCCTGAACTTGCAAAATCCAAGGGGAGACTAAAACCATCCCATCAATGCACCACTCATTTTATGGCATCCACCCTTCATGCTTCTTTGCCCAGGGAGGGGATGGCTGTAGCTGCAGGATGTAAGCATTGGGCAGTGATGCTGCAGTGCCCACAGGGTGCCAAAGCACTCATCTCCCATGTGTGCAGCACTGTGTGGCTGGGGCTTGGGTGGCCAGGTGGAGCCAAGGCCTTCCCATTAAAGAAAATTCTCCAAAATTCTCCATTTCACTTTCTCTCTCCATGCAGAGGGTGCCTGCCACTACCAAGTCCACAGGCCTCACCTGCTCAAAAGCATGGCAGAAGGAAGGTTTTTTCCTTTTTCCAATGGGACAAGTTCAGTGGTTGAGCTTTAAACTCCAGTTCTATTTCAGCTGCTAGAGCTGATGTGTGTGTTTTGGTCATGACCGGCAGCAGAGCAGGAGACTGACAGAAGTGACAGCAGCATCATGGGGGATGGCTGTGACTCACCATTGATAATGGGAGAGCACACGAGAAATAGACTTCAGAGATAACTGAAGCAGAGTCCTGAGGCTTTTTGGGTAATAAGGTTTTGCAAGGCTAGGCTGATGTAGGTGTGTAATGCTGGGATGACTTTGGTAGCAGTATCAGAAATAGAAGTTAAGCAAAACTGGTGATAATTAGGTAGAAAAGATAAACACCTGAAAGGGAGGGTACCAACTAAAAGCACCATTCCTCTCTAGTCACCTTCCACAGTTACCAGTTTGTGTTCTCCCCAGGCTCTGAAGAAGAGGAAATGTGTTTCCCCATGCCTTGGACATTAAAAATCAGGCATTCCATGGTAATGACCTGAATCTAGCCACACAGGACCAGAGAAAACGCAAATCACAGAACCACGAAATATGAGAATCTTAAGGGTTGGAAGGGACCTTGAAAGATCATCTAGTCCAACCCCCTTGCCAGAGCAGGACCACTTAGAGTAGGTCACACAGGAACTCATTCAGGTGAGTGTTCAATGTCCCCAGAGAAGGAGACTCCACAACCCATCTGGGCAGCCCCTTCCAGTGCTCCGTCACACACATAGTGAACAAATTTTTCCTTGTATTTTTTTGGAACCTTTTATGTTCCAGATGATAACCATTGCCCCTTGTCCTATCATTGGACATCACTAAGAACAGCATGGCTCCATCCTCCTGACACCCATCCTTTACATATTTGTAAACATTAATGAGGTCACCCCTCAGTCTCCTCTTCCCCAAGCTCAAGAGCCCCAGCTCCCTCAGTCTTCATCAGAAGGGAGATGTTGCACTCCCTTCATCATCTTTGTGGCCCTGCACTGAACTCTCCCCAGCAGCTCCCTGTCCTCTGGAACTGAGGGGCCCAGAACTGGACACAATATTCCAGATGATGTCTCACAAGGGCAGAGTAGAGGAGGAGGAGAACCTCTCTTGACCTACTGCCCACAGCCCTTCTAATACACCTCAGGATGCCATTGGCCTTCTTGGCCATAAGGGTACATTGCTGGCTCATGGCCATCCTGCTGCCCACCAAGACCCCCTAGGTCCTTTTCCCCTACAGGTTCATTCCCCAACCTGTATTGGTACATGGGGTTATTCTTTCCCAGATGCAAGACTCTACACTTGCCCTTGTTGAATTTCACTAGGTTCCTCCCTGCCCAACTCTCCAGCCTGTCCAGGTCTCATTGAATGGCAGCACAGCCTTCTGGTGTGTCAGCCACTCCCCCTAGTTTAGTATCATCAGCAAACTCGCTGACAGTGCCCTCTGTTCCCTCATCAAGGTCATGAATGAATAGATTTAACAGTACTGGTCCCAGCACTAATGCCTGAGGAACTCCACTAGACACAGGCCTTCAACTAGACCTTGCCCCGTTGATCACAACTCTCTGCCTTCTTCCCTTCAACCAGTTAACAATCCACCTCACTACCTGATCATCCAGCTCACACTTTCTCAGTGTTGCTGTGAGGATGATGTGAGAGACAGTGACAAATGCTTTACTGAAATCAATATAAACCACATCTTCTGCACTACCACCATTGATCCACCTGGTTACATCTTCATAAAAAGCTGTCAGGTTGGTCAAACATGACTTCCCCTTGGTAAAGCCATGTTGACTGCTCCCAATGACTCTCTTGTCCTTTAAGTGCCTGGAGACAGCATCCAGGGTAAGTCATTCCATCACCTTTCCAGGGATGGAGGTGAGGCTGACCAGTTTGTAGTTACCTGGCTCCTCCTCCTTGTCCTTTTTGAAGACTTGAGTGACATTTGCTTTCCTCCAGTCCTCAGGCACCTCTCTTGTTTTCCATGACTTACTGAAGATGATGGAGAGTGGTTTAGCAATGACTTCCACGAGCTCCCTCAGCACCCACAGGTGTCTCCCATCAGGGCCCATGGATTTACGTACATCCAGATTCCTCAACTGATCCTTCACCCAGTCCTCGTCAACCAAACAAAACTCCTCCTTTAACCTGACTTCCTCTGGAGTCTGGGGCTCCTAAGAACACTCTCCAGCAGTATAGACAGAGGCAAAGGAGGCATTCAGTAACTCTGTCTTCTCTGCATCCTCTGTCACAAGGGCACTCAGTGGGCCTACATTGCCTTTAGCGTTTGTTATACCTGCAATGTAGATAAACAAGAAGCCTTTCTTGTCCTTGATCTCCTTTGCAACGTACAACTCCAACGAGGCTTTAACTTTCCTAGTTGCCTCCCTACATCCTCTGACAACAGCCTTATATTCATCCCAAGTGGCCATCCCTTCCTTCCACACTCTATAGACTCTCTTCTTCCACTTGAGTTTGTTCAACAGTTTCCTGTTTCACCATGCAGGTCTCCTGGCTCCCTTTCTTGATGTCCTACCCGCTGGGATGCTCTGATCCTGAGCCTGGAAAAAGTGATCCTTGAATATAGACCAACTATCTTGGGCCCCTTTAGCCTCTAATACCCTGTCCCATGAGATGTCTCCTAGTAATTGCTTGAAAAGGCCAAAGATGGTCCTTCTAAAGCCCAGGGTTGTGATCCTGCTTGGTATGTTGTTCCTACTACACAAGATCCTGAACTCCACTATCTCATGGTCACTGCAGCCAAGGCTGGCCTCAGTGTTCACCCCTTCAACCAGATACTGCTTGTCTGTGAGTACAAAATCCAGCAGTGCTGGACATCCACCATTTGCATCAAGAAGTTACCATTGATGCGCTGAAGGAACCTCCTGGACTGTAAGTGACTAACTGTGCGGGTCGTCCAGCAGATGTCTGGGTAGTTGAAATCCCCCATGAGAACCAAAGCCTGTGAGTTTGAGGCTGCTCCCTGCTGCCTGTAGAAGGCCTCATTAACTTCCCCATCCTGATCAGGTAGCCTGTAATAGACACCTACTACAGTGTCACACATGCTAGCTTGCCCCTTAACTCTAACCCACAAACTCTCAACTTGCCCCCTATCCTCACCTGGACAGAATTCAGCACATTCCAAATGCTCCTTCACATAAAGAGCAACTCCACCACCTCGCCTGGCTGGCCTGTCCTTTCTAAAAAGAACACAGCCATCCATGACCACATTCCAGTCATGTGAGCTGTCCCACTATATCTCTGCAATGCCATCAGATCACAACCCCTTGCCCTTACACAGACTTCCAGCTCCTCCTGTTTATTCCCCATGCCGCATGCATTGGTATAGAGGCATTTCAAGAATGAAGATGATCATGTATGCTGTGCAAGCTGCATCTTCAACAAAGAATATCATGCCCACTTGTAGAAACACAGAGCCTGGAGCAGTCTACTTACTGGTTATATTCTCCTTCTTAAAATCTGTAAAAAGACAAGACATAAGGAGGAGTTGTCTCAGATGTGATATAACTGGGTGCTTGCTATGGGAAAAAGTTCCCTCCGAGCATTGCTCAAAGGGCTTGTTTCTCTGCAATGACACTTGAATGGCAATTTTACCATAATTAAGACTGGTCTTGGCAATGAGATTGTTATGACCCTTTCAACAGTGAGCTAGCCTTGATTTACTGAAGAGATTTTTCCTTCATACCAGTACACAGAGACTAACAGCTGATGTGGCTGTTACAGTTCTATGCACAGGAACCGGCAGATTGATACCCCACCATCAGTCTTTAGTTGTAAGTTATGGGTTGCATCCTTCCCCCCTCCCTCACCAAGAATATAGCTCTCCAGAGAATGCACAGCCTATGCCACCTTACCGAAGAAAGGGATGCTGGTGCAGGCACTGGGGTCCTGGTGCAGGCTGGGCAGCCTGTTGCATTCGGGAAGAGTGAGCAGCATCAGCCCTGGCTTGTAAATCCCCTTCTGAGAGTTCTCCTCCATTGAGAGCCATTCCTTAAAGCAGTAGAGATCCTTTACAGCAAGGCAATTCTCTCTACATTATTTTGCAAAAAACAGTGAAATACAGCAGTCAATGGCTTGATAATAACGGCTAAACTTAGCAGTGGTGTGCAAGGGTTATGCAGGCTGATAGAAATCCATCAACAGGGCTATGCTTCTGTAAGACAGCCTATCTGGCTCATAAACCATAAAGGAAA
This sequence comes from Colius striatus, assembly GCF_028858725.1. Classification (NCBI taxonomy): domain Eukaryota; kingdom Metazoa; phylum Chordata; class Aves; order Coliiformes; family Coliidae; genus Colius; species Colius striatus. The sequence goes on along the minus strand of NC_084790.1, from coordinate 17,415,692 downwards.
GTCTGTATAAAATGTAACACCTTCCTTTAAGAAACTCAAAAAGCTATACTTTTAGTGAAGTGCAGTTATGTTCAAAACACGACACACATCACAGTCTGTGAGGAGTTAATTTCCACCTTTTCCTATAGATTAATTGCTACCTTCTACTAATGAACCTCATGTCTGGGAGTTAGCATTTTTCAGTACATTCTAAAAATCTCACCTGTTTTCTGTAAGTTGTACATGAAAGTGTCATCTATTAAAGGAGAGAGGTGAGTTGCAATTCTTAATCTTCTTAAAGTAAATATTTGCCCTTATTTTTGTCACAGAATCATCCATCCGATTTTCTTCTTTTCTCCAGCAACATTTTGTCCCTTTCTTTATCTTTTATCTGTCAGCTCTCTGTAGAAAAACTTTTACAATAAAACAAGAGACCTAACTCTCTCCTACTTAATGTATTACCTCCATAACTGTATGAAACATACACTGACAAGAAGTGATTTGGATGTCTAAGTATTTCTTTTCTGCAACAACAATTGGTGCCCTTCAAGTCTGCAGGCTGAAGCCCAGCTGCCCTGTGTTTGGTTTTATCCAGTGCTGGTTTATTCCTTCCTCACTTCCACAAAAGCCAGAATGCAGCCAGATGGTGTGATTTTTCTTTTTTATGTTACACAGTATGTGGAACAGGAATGACCCTCTGAAGGAAAGAAATGTTTAGCTAAAGAAGTAAGAAAATCTTGCATTTGAAGCTCTGTCTGATACTTGGGAGATCTGGGTTGTATTAACTGCCTTCACCCTGATGCCTGAGCATCCTCGAACAAGCCTCTTAGTTGCTGTGCAACTGAAAAATGAAAAAGACCATTCTGCAATCCTGTCTGCTCTAGCATGAAAGGCAGATTATCTTCACCCAGGAACCCACCGCAGCAGCATGGTAAGGCAGCTAGGGGGAGGAATGGTCAGTCTCCTCAAACTGGGTTCATGCTATTGTTATCATACTTAATCCTTAGCAGCGAGAACTTGATGAGATCATTTGCAAAGATTACTTCAGATTATTATTAGAAATTTTATGTCATGCAAATGACAAATGGACTAAGAACAGTAGGAGTAGAAGAGGACAAGTGGGCCAATAGTGCTTTAGGGACCACAAAGGACTGTTTAAGAGGAGGTGGGGACACAGAGGCCTAACCAAAGTGAGACATTTCCAAACTCAAGACTGTTTCCTGTAGCCCAGTCCCTTCCTGTCTACAGTGGTAACAGAAATTAAGAGTTTTTCTTTTGCTATCACAGAAGCATCCAGTGCTAAAACACAGATGTAACCAAGACTTATGAGACATCATTTTCTCTTAAAAACGGGAAAAAATTAATCTTAACCACATCATGTTGTAATTACATAGAGTGAAACTTTTCCCATGTTGTTGTATTCTGTTTCACTCCATCTTGTTTTACTCCCTAATTATTTTTATAAAAGCTTTACTCAGTCTGCTTATCAGTTGCCATTCTTCCTAGCTAGCTTCAAAACCAAAATGTATATAAAAATAACATAGGAAGAAAAGAAATACTAAGGATAACAAATAACAAGAAAAAAAAGCACATAAATATGGCAAGAAAAATGTCCCTCAAAAACTGGGAGAATTCTCCAGACCTCTGAGATGGTTAAATTCTTACTCATGAAGTATTTCAGCTGAAAACTGGTGTAATCTAGCCAGTTTCTGCAGAGGTATAAAGTTGTCAGTAAAAAACAGACAATTGAAAAGTAACCAAGACCATGTGAAATGTGTTCAAGGGCTCCCAGATATCTCAACTGTCCAGAGGTAGGCATTAGATATTTAATTTATCAAAAAGAGTATTGGGTTAGGGCTTTGGAAGGACTGTTGTCCAGCTGACCTGCTCTGAGAACAGGAAATGGGAAGGATGCCATTTCAGCCCTCTTGTCATAAAAAGAGCTGCATCTAAATCTGCATTAAAATCACAGGAGAAAAAAAACCAAACTATACTATTGACTCATGATTTTGAATAAAGATGACACATTCCTGTGTGACCTAATCTATGCAGACCTGCTTTAGCATGGAGGTTGGACTGGATGATGTTTAGAGGTCCTTTCTAACCTTTTTACTATTCTGTGATTCTGTGACAGCAGGCAAGTCTGTTAACATTTAGATGTGTTTGAAAATGCTGTGCCTGTAGCTCAAGATCAAGTGCAGGTTTATGCTAATTTATATCAGTCTAACTTCAGAAGTCCCCCAGAAGCGTTAAGTCTTCAGTCAAATCAACAGGAATTCTGGTCCTGCATGACCATTCACAGACAGGGGTAAATGAAGTGAGACCCAAATCATACTGAATGTCCTGTGAAGCACTGTGCAAAATCCTTAACTGACACCTGTGCTCTGCATGTGTGGCTCAGATATAAATACTGTCACACATCTTGAAAAAAGGCAGGGAGATAATGTACTAAAGGGCACAATGACAAAGAGCAGAGAAACAAGGCAGCAGGGAGGAGCCTGCCAGAGAAAAAGCAAGTTTCAGCACTTGCCTGCATGATTTTCTGTGGATGCTTGCATATACAATTCTTTTGTAGGATATATGCCACTACTGTGCCAGTGCAGGAATACCAAACAGCATGGGCACCAAAGAGAGAAGACACTGTCAAGCCTTGAACTGGAATTTTCCTTTGTGCCTTTGTTTTAGAGATATTAAAGGAGGAATAATCAGAAAGGTCCAGATTACAAAGTGCTGCCAACTGTCCTTAAAAGCCTCTACTTTTAACTGGAAAAATAATTGCCAGTAGACTACACGTGGCCTAAATCCAGCTGGGGCTGCACTCCCAGTCTTCCCAGTCAGTTGTGTCCTACAGTTGTGTTAGGAAAAAAGAAAGCTTTACCCTGACACATCTACGTGGGGCTGTCCTCTGCAAGGCACATAAAGTAACCATTGTTCTGTTATAGTTATCATCAATAAAACCTGGGCCAGAGGCTATATATATTTAGCGCTTAAGGGAAAACAAGGAACAGAAGCTTCAGAGGCTGGAAAAGGAAGAACTATGAGCCGAGCTTGGAAAAGGGTGCTTAGCCTGAGAAGCTGGGGAAGATGTAAAATCTCCCTACAAAGAGAAAGGGAAGAAACTCATCTCTGTGGCTATGGTGGGAGGACAAGAAGAAATGAGGGAAGGACTGCTCAGGAGGCTGTGCAGCGAGTGAGAACTATCTATGTCGCTGGGGCCTATTGCAGAAACACCTGTCAGCAGCAGATTAGCTGTAGTAGGAGATGCTTTAGACTCCTCAAAGTCTCTGCCAGCCTCCTTTCAATGCACATTTCTCTGCATATGGTGGAAAGTCAGATGGGAGTTTTAGCTTGGTTTGGCTTAATAGGTACAGTTACACTGGCAGTGTCTCTGGTGTCTTTTTTTTGGTTTATACTCACTGTGACAGGAAGTGCTAAATGACTAGTATATTGCCTTGGCCAGATTTGTTGCATGTACTATGACCATATTTAGTCAAAATCCCAAACAAGCTATTGCTTTTGATAGCAATAGTCAGTATAGTCAGTACATACTGACCTAGTGAGACTTAATGGATAGCAATATGTTATTTAAATCAATTATGTCATTCAACTGGATATTTCTTTTCCACAGTGTTTGCTAAAAGCCTGATGTAAGACAGACATCTGGGACTGTAAGTCACTCTGTGCCCTAGCAATGAGCACAGAGAGCTCTGTATCAGGTAGTCTTTGTGCACACAGAGGAAAGAGTAAAGGGAAAATCCATGCAAACTCGGGAAGCCCATTTCCACTCAGTGTTACTGCAGGTCTGGACAGACTCTCTCCACTCCCCTGCTGCCTACACATTCCCTCAAAATGAAGGTGAAAGATGAGCACTATTTTTGCTTTTTCATTTACCTGCACAATGGTTTTGGAGCTGGCCCAGCTCCCGAGGGATTGCACTCCTGGAAGATGTAGTTACACAGCAGAGACTCAGCGGCTGGTTGGCAGAATGAACTCACCATTTTCAGTTCAGTCCAGGCAGTGTGCACAAGCAGCTCTTGTGTCTCCTCTGGGTCAGCATAGGAGGAGTTGAAGAAAACAAGAGCGTTCTTCGCCAGGATAGCACTACACACCTCACCTCTGTACGTGCTGCAGTAGCCTGCATCACCCTTGTACAGTTTGCTGTTGAGGACAAGAGCATATACACAGCTTAAGCTCAAAGTCATAAACAGCTGGAGGAGCAGGATGCCTAGGCTCTGTTTCTGAATAAAGTGGCATTTGTAAGGCTAACTGAGGGAGGAGGAGAGGGTAGGTGGTTATAACCACTAAAAACTGACAATATCATCCAAAACTGAAACCTCTGCAGGGAACCTCAATGTGAGCACAGGGTCCTTCTGGTGATCTCCAGGACTGAAGCTCTGGCCAGGGGTTGCTAACACTGTAAGAAGGCAAAGACTGAGCAACCACACACAACCATGACTTAGCATAATCCCTCGCTCTGTCCTCAGACCCTAGTGGGAAAATGTTTTGGTTTCCTGCTTCCCTGCATTAGAAATCAGCCGTTCCGCTCACTGCACACCTGCAGTAACTCAGGATTTTCTGTTCTGACCAGCAGCGGTTTACTTTTGGATGGACTAGGTGAACAGGGGCCAGGTGAGTCCTAACCAATATGTACCAGGAAATTCTTCACAAGATCAGCCCAGCCAAGCTGCTGCCTGCCCATCCTCAGCTCCTGCATCCCTCCTTGACCCTGCCTCTCTCCTTCATACATCTGGGTGGGAAATTCATGGAGCAGGAAGGCATAAGCCTCTGCTATTTTCCCCTGGAGCTTCCCTGCAAGGCCTGTTGTCTCCTCTCTTCACCATATCTCCCTCTTTGCAAACTCTTGCCACAAAGCAGGGGGCCAAAGCTATGCTGAAGCAATAGAAAGCACAGCAGGGTCAGCCCCTTTGTGGGCCGTTTATTTATCTTTCCTGTGTTTTTATCATCTAGCAGGAGACAGCTGTCATCCCTCACTCCCTTGTTCTCCACAGCCATCAAAAGCGAGCAGCGGAGTGAGGGCAGGCATAGGTCAGACCTGCTCCCAGTAGCTCCCACAGCCACCCTGTGGCGGCAATGCCTGCGGGTGAGAAGTGCCCTCACTCCAGTAGCCCATGGGACATGGTGCCCTCAGTGTCGGACAGAGGGAAAACCTGTAAGACCAGCCTCCTCTGTGCACAGGAGACAGCCAAATCAGGGATAGAAGAGGGCTGAGTGCAGCTGTCCCCACTGCTCATTCGGTCAGCGTAACTGGGGTCAGGGAGTTCAATTCACAACACGCCAACCATTTGGAGTAGCCAGCAGAGCTATTTGTGTCTTTGTCTTTTATTTCTTTCCCCTGTCCAAATAATTGCCCATTGTCAGCCCTGGGGATTCTTGCTGTTTGTCTTTGGAAAGATGAAGTTGCACGGAAGATGCCCAGACTTGGTGCTTTTCAGATGCCTGTCTCTGCAGGTGCCACTCTCTGTCCTTAGTTTAGCTGCATTACTTTGAGTTTCATGTAATTTTTTTTTAAATTATTACTTTTCCCTACATGTCACAGTGCCTAAAAATACAGGAAGGCACCAATTCCTTGAGGTAGTATCAAAACAGTAGTGATGCTGTGACACCCTGCATCACCCTAGGCTCCACAGACATCCCTTCATGTGACAGAGGCAACCCCCAGCCCCCTGTGTCAGTCCCACAGCCTGTGACTTCTCCCTGGCACAGATCAACATTCCCCACAGCACCATGCTGCCCCCAGCACCCGGATAGATTTCACTGTGGCATGGCAGGGGTCACTTTATCCACATTTTTCTGGTGATGCCCATTGTGCTTAATCAGGAAGGTGCACCTTTCCTGTGCCCCAAGAGGCACAAGAAGGCACAGGCATGCATGGAGCAGTTGTGTCACTGACTTCAGTGTGCTGCAGAGCAGCCTGATGAGAGCCACACCAGCTTATGCTGTGTTTCCTCACATTTTTGAAACTTACAGGGAGACACCAACCAGGCTGTCATGGAGAAGCAGCAACATGTTTCTCACAAGGCCTTGTCACAGAAAGGAAATTTCATGCAGTGAATATTGCGAATAACTGTGAGACAGAAGGGCTGAGCATTTGATCACTGTTCCCATGCCTATCACACCTACAAGGGTGCAGATCTAAGGCATAAGTTTGCCATCATCATCATCAGGTGGTCACTAAATCACTGACAAACTCTGAATCAATCTTGCAAGCCTCTATGAGGGAGGCAAGGGCCTTTGCAGGGAGCCAGTGTCAGCAAAGTGGCAAAGCCATTTGCTCAGACTGTCTCAGGCTCTGCCCTTTTCTCTGAGCAGCTTCCAGCCCTCCTCCCAGGCTAACCTTCTCATTTTCCTTCCAGATTGATCTGCCAGCATGACATGTAAAAATGGGTGACAACTCTAAAAACAAAAAGACAGTCAAATTGTTCAGTACTGCAAAAAATACTAAGAAATGTAGGTCTAGTCACATACAAGTGGGTTTACCCATCCTTAATTTTGCTTGGAACAAATATGTAAGGCTCTCTTGCCCAATCTGGTTATTGCAGAACAAAAATACACTTATTGGCTGTGTGCAGACAGGAGTTCAACTTGCCTGTAAATTTATAAGGTCAATGAATTTGTGGGTGTGTAACTGCAACCAGAATATTCTGCCCACTACTATATTTCAAAATACTCTTACTGATGTGTGATCCACTGCTTGCCACTGAAGCATCCTTATTTGCTTCAGCCCAGTCTCCAATTATGCTTGCATAAAGAAGCTCAGTGTTCCCTTCAGGTGAACCTCATCTCTGTGCTTGGCATCCAGAAACCTGCTCCCTTTATTTAAGCCAAATTAACCAAATTCCCTTGATATATCATTCTCTTCCTTGGCCCAGAGAAGACACACAGGCAGAACTAGAAAGTCATTCTTACCTCCACTCTGCCAAGAGCCACCAGATCCAGGAATTGTGATGAGCCAGGAGAAAGAAGAAAGGGAAAAGACATCAGTGACACCACATTGACCCTCTGAGATGTGGGAGCTAAGATTTCCATGTTAGGAAATCTGTCTGAAAATGATACAGTTAAACTAAGTCCTTATTTTGCACCTTCTTGAATGGAAGCAGAGTTGGGCAACATTATACACAGTACAGGGAAAGGGAATGAGGAGGAAGCAGATTGCTAACTGAAGTTCTGGCTGAGGTGGACTGTTGCACTCTAAACACACACCATTACCTTTATCCTTTGAGTCCTACATAACCAGCAGCTTGCACCCTCTGAGCCACTGACATCCCCATTACTGCCAGCAGCAGCTGTCACAGGTGAGAGAAACAAGGGCTGGAGGAGCAAGGTAGGCATACAGCTTCCCCGCACAACTTGCAGCACTTTGGGAAGCTGGGCTGTGCCAGCATGGGCAGAAAGTGCTGAGCACCCGACAAGGATCTGGCACCTCTGCTCTGGGACCCTTGAGAGCTCGGACAAGGCCAAAGCAAGATCCTGCACAAGTCTGAGAGGCTGCTCCCCACTTGCTGAGCACATTCAACTTGAAGGACAGCAGTGCAGTTTCTCCCACCAGCCTAGAATATCTGCCCTCCCTATGACATTTGCAGCTCTATTTCATAAGGCAGAGCTTTACCTGAGCTAAAGACAGAAGAGGGGATGTGAAATATGGTACCAAGTGCCAAGTCTCTTATGAGATAGAGCTTGCTGCTAGGTCTCAATGTCCAGCGCAAAAAAAAAGGACATGGTTATTTTCTCAACAGAACAGAAGCTGACACAGAGAGAGAGGAGCAGGTGCATCTCTGGTTAACACTAGGGCTACCCCTCTTTCTAGAGTCCCATGTAATCTGCCTTTCTAATTAAGCCCTCTTGTCTGTCCCAAAAGGGAAGGCACAAGATGCCACCTTTCTCTTGGTGTGACAAATGCTGTTAGCTAGCTCAAACTACTGGTATTTCTCCTCTTTGGATCATTCTTTCCCTGTTTGAGAGATATCTCTGGGAGCAGAGGTTACCCTAGGCACAGAAGGCTACTGCTCTGACAGCAACCTCCCTGATTTCTAGATGTGACAACCTGAGACGTGGAACTGCTCATGAAAGTTATTTTCACCTTGCTGTTAGGTGACACCAACACTGGGTCATGTCCATGACTTCCTCTGCATGGATGAACTTACCAAATGTACTTCTGGGACACAAAGTACAAGACAGCATCAAACATTCAGGAAATGACAGCTGTGCCAGTCTCAAAGTGTAAGAATATATGAAGAAATAGCCTGGCAGGGGATGCGCTTGTACTCAAATTTAGCCCCCCATACACTGTCATCTCTTCAAGGCTTTCCCTTCTCCTCCAGAGTACTTCACATCCCTTTCCTCTACCCCAGCAAGGAAGCTAGGTTTGTGACTGCAAAGGCAAAAAAATAATGACATTTTCTTTCCCAGTATACCTGAAACACTGATGGTTGCTGCAGCTTTTGCAGCTCCAAAAGTTTTGCTGTGTTTATTTGTAGCGAGACAAGTGAACAGGCCAGGTCGGGTGACATACACCTGCAGTCTGGAGTCAATCACTCTGTCCTTAATGCTTTCTGCTATAGACCCTGTGGAAACCTAGGAGAGAGAAAAGCACAGTGCGCTGATATGCCCAAAAAAGGTAAACAAATCAACCAAAGAAAAATCTGAGACCCATCTATTTGAGCATTTAAATTGTCAGAGGAAGATGTAGCAAGCAGATAGAATTGGCAGAGAGGTAAAGCTAATGGTATTGTTTTGATGTTTTCATAGCCATTGTCTTCCCAGGCAAAAGCAAATATTAAAGACTTGAATTTCACACTTCAGCCACATTTTTACAATTAATTTTCAGTTCCAGGGGTGATGTAGTCTCAGTTTTGCTCATGTAATAGAGACAGCTAATTACTCCAGGACCTCTTCTAGTAGATTATTTGCTCATTCATGCCTTAGCAAAGAAGGGCACAAGGTGGCTTTGTGGACCCTGGCTATACAGAGATAGAAAAGAAAATAGGTTGGAAGTTGTTGATTCTGGATTAATGTAACTACTACCACACTTCCAAAGCAGTCATGAGCAAAGCAAATGCCTCTGATGCTTTAGCAGTTAGTGATAGATTTTCTTATCTTATACTCAGAAATATGGAAAGGGCGACATGGTGGTTTTGGCCAGCTCTTTTCCCAGGTCAGAAATTCCCATGTAAACGGACTTGGAGCCTGATGAATTTGACCAGTTGGGCTTGATTTTACCAAGTCTTTCTTGCTTCTGTGGGATTCATTAAAGTAGGAGGACATGGTACACCAAGACTCTACCTTGCAAAGTCAGTAGGAAGGAGCAGCATTGTGTGCTCTACCTTTCATACTGATAGGAAGTGCCAAGTGTAATTCAAGTGAGATGCCACGTTGTCTGTGGATCCCACCAGTGTGACCTGGCCCTGAAAACAGTGAGAGTTGTCTCCCCGGATCCATTCCAGCAAAGTACTCTACCTGTGCATCTGTCTCAGAGGTTAGAGAGATCAGTCTGACCTCTCTTATTATTAGAAATGTGATTTCAATGGCACTTGTGTCTGTTTCCAAAGGTATTAATAGTAATAACTGAAAAAGTAGGAAAGGATATATCAGGATTGTATTGCATCTTTAACAAAGATTGTTTTATCTCTGAAAAAAAAATCCTGAATATATTTGTTTTGCCACACTCGAGCTCAGCTTGGGGTTGTGGTGAGGGAATGTGCATGATAAGAAATCACTAAATAACCAAACACCATTAGTCTAAGGGATGGGTAGTAGGTCAGTCACTGTGCAAATGCAGGGATATTTTTTTACTTTACATCATGAAGTCAGTTCAGGTAGATGGGAGCTGAGGTGATACTTTTTCCACAACTTTCTCTTTTGTTAGAGTGCTGGTCAGATTTATTTTTAGATTTTTTTTTTCTCCTCATAAGCCACTAAGACAATGCTGGGACCTTCCTGGTGGAAAAAACGAATTTCTTTACAGGCTGCCTGTGCCTCTCAGCATCCACACAGGGGAGGTGGCCTCTTACCCTGAACTTGTGCTGATGTGGTCCTCTCTCCATCCTCATATGCCTGGTGTACCTAATTCTGTTATCTGCCTTCCCAGCAGCCCTGGACTGTGCCTGGGGAGCTTGCAGAGACAGCATTGCTCCCACCACCTTTGGCCATGGGAGGACAACAGCATTCAGGTAGCTGGAAGTGGTACAAGCAGTGTGCATGGTCACAGACACTGTGAAAAATCACAGCTGAAAGTGTCAGACAGTTGTGTCTAGGACTTCCACATGTCCATCTGTTTTCTCTACTGGGAAACCTCAAGTCTTTCCCTTCTGTTAATTGATTCCCTTCCCTTTTTTAAATATGTGCTCAGAATTTTTGTTTCCAGCAGGTCTTTTTCTAGTCTTTAAAATGCCACCTCAGTTACGACCAAAGCAGAGATCTATTCACATTTTCACACCTGGCTCATTTGTTCTTTGTGGTGCAGAAAGCTACACTTTAAGGTACATGATGCCCCATGGTGCATAGCAGAAGGAAAAGGAATTGTGTTTCTGTTTAGGTAGGCAAGGCAGCTGCTACTCAGAGGTGTTTCCATCCTCCGCTTCAAAGGCAGCTCAGTAACCTCAAAAGATTCCCAATTTCTAAACCTCAGGACAATTAAAGGTCAGCGTTCATAGACTGTAATGCCACAGGCACCTCAAATGACTCACCAGTGCTTGCTTGTGAGCCGCAAACACACATGCTCCACTCCACCCACTTCCTGGACTGACTATCCCAAAGACAGGCTCTGGTAAGGTCTCCTTGCCATATTTAAAATGAGGCAGTCTGGAGGATCGCCCTCTTGGGACTGGACTTTACCTTGTAGACAGGAATGGGATAGGGCATATCTGACCAGCCAGGCAATGGCCTTGGGCAGAGGCTGACCATCACCTCACACACAGTTTTCTGTAGGACTAGTACACTGCTGGGAGCTGGGCAGAGCTGGAGTCTGCACTTTGGAAATTGCCAGAGGCTCTAGGCCCCTCAAAACTTTTCTTCCTCAGTGAGGAAGAAGTCTTGAAAGAACACTTGACACTGTCTCAAAATAATTATCACCAGAAATGATCAAGGAGCCATGGGGCTCTGCAGAGGCAGATCTGATGCCTTTGCTGTTCTCCCAAGTCATCTCGAGGGAATATTAGCCCTCAGACTGGAGGACACAAAAAGGTTTAGAGGCGATAAGAGAGGTAAGACAGCCTGAAGAGCAGCCCAGGCTCCTTAATAATGTATTTGAAGATATGGAATGAAATGATACAGATCAGGTTGGGGATAGCCTCCTGAAGTTAGGAATCTGAGAATTTGAGTCTGTAGGAATGGCCATGGCCTCCATCAGGCAGTCAGTGGCCTGAAGGATGTGAGAAAGCATGGAGGCCAATTGCCAGGCTGCACACAGTGGCTGTTCCACCTACCTCCACAGCATCATGTCCCGGTGCTCACATCATTTAAAAAGCTGCTGGAAGACCATGTAGTGTCAAACATGTCCACCAGAACCATAGAAAGATCAGAGGAAACCCATAGCAGACTCAGGCTGCAGAGCTGCTTGTGGCTGTAGTGCACCTACTGCTCACTCTTGGGGATGCAATATCTGGTGTCAAGCAGACTTTCAGTTCAGCTGAAGGGAAGGCATTGCAATAGCCCACACAAGGCCATGAAAGCCAGACAAATTCAAAGAAGACACCTATGTTAAATGCTCAGGGTAATTAGACTACAGAACAATTTCCTGTGAGAAGCAGTGGATTTTTTTCTACTGTAACTAGCAACAGGACAACGGGTAACGGGATAAAACTGGAACACAAAAAGTTCCACTTAAACATAAGAAAAAACTATTTTACAGTGAGGGTGAGGGAGCCCTGGCACAGGCTGCCCAGAGGGGTTGTGGAGTCTCCTTCCTTGGAGGTCTTCAGGACCCGAATGGACATGTTCCTATGCGACCTGATCTAGGTCAACCTGCTTCTGCAGGGGGGTTGGACTAGATGATCTCTAAAGGTCACTTCCAATCCTACCATTCTATGATTCTATGATTTGCATCTCTCAGACCCTGCTGCTGAAGAGGTTATGCCTTTCTTGAGGACATGCCAGGAATAAACTGGTCACATTCTGCAGCATGTCACCCAGGTCACTCCAGAAAATTGTAAATCTATTCATCTCCAAATATGCTATTCATATATGTTGTCCCACTAGTATTTGACCTCGAGCCAGTTTTTTCTATGGGTTATTTTGTCAAAATACCCATTTTGCCACGTTATTGTTAGTACACTAGGTAAAAAAAACAGAAAAAGTTGTTGAAAACTTAAATACTTAAACCTATGACAAAGTCCGAGAAACCCTGAATCAGAGGACTGTAAGCATTGAAAGCATTCTTCATCTCAGGCTTTCCAGACCCTAACAAGTTAACCCTGTGGAGGAGAAAACTGTAGCAGGCAGCAAGGCAGGTTTAACTAGACTGCACAGCGTGGTGTTAGGTAAGGGGAAAAATGGAAGCCATAGGTGCTTGCTCCCAGTCCCACACTTCAATCCCTCAGCCATGCTTACAGGTTCTAGCAGACCTTCAGGGACAAAAGCATGAAAAAAAGAGGCACTTACAGCTTTCCCATTTTCCAGCCAGGTGATGGTGGGGACTGGAAGGCCGGTTGCCGCACACCGCAGCGTCACTACGGAACCAAAGGTAATATTTTGGGATTCAGGAGCCTTCAGGATTCTGGCAAAAACTGTAGAAGAAGACAAAGAGCTAGCTGAACAGCAGGTGAAGCTGAGACTGTGCTAGCATGAGGATGCTTCCTTCCCAATAGGTCTTGAAATAAGCCACAGTCCCATGAATAATAGCAAAGCTTTGAGAGTAAGGTTCTGAGTGAGCAATAGTCTTGGGAGAGGGAGAAGGAGAAAGAAAAGAATCAACATTATTATGTTTTGCATCTTACAGACCAAAATTTTACCTCTCGAAATTTCTAAATCATCTGAGTTTGACACCTCAGTGGAGGCAATGAGCAATAAACCAAGGGCAAATTCATCAGTAGAGTGCAGATGGGACAGCTTATAGCAAATACCCAGCACATTACCATGCTGCCCAGCCAAGGATGAACTCATGCAAAACTTCTTCAAAACCATCCAGATGGACCACCAGTATGGTCACATACCATGAAGGCTAAGGCTCCTCAGCATGATGGTGGTGATTAGGACTTACCACCAAGAGCCGCAAACCCCGGTATTGTCCATGCTGTGACAATCTGTGGCAAGGGGAGAGGGTCTAACATTGTGTTATGGACCAATGGCTGGCAAAGACTTCAGGAAAAGGAGATTGCAGGAGGAACGCAGTCTTTTAAAGGACTTTTCATCTCTCCAGCTCTTGCTTAGTTTTGTGGCAGTGTGGTTCGTGCTCAGTTTGAAGATAACCAAGGTAAGCCAAGATAAGCATCTTTTTGCCCCAGTGTTGTTTTTTGGGTTTTTTTTAAAGAAGGACTGAAGTATTTTTTCTGAAAACTTATTTTGATCCAAAACCACAACTTTGACAAGCTTTATTTCAGCTGCTATACTTGGACCACATGGAGGAAAGCAGAGGAGTCATTTCCCAATGTGGAACATTTGGTTTTTTTGACCCACAGTTTTTAGTGGAGATGTCTGAATGTGCAGATTCAGGCTGAATAGCTTTGTGACATTTATTCCTCCAATTTCTCATGCTTAGAGAGTAACACATGCTCTTCTGCCTTCTGGACTGCACAGTAATGACTAAAAGTCTACCCCAGAAGTTCCAGAAGTTTCTCTTGGTGTTCTCAGATGAGCCTGATATCGTTTGTCACTTTTTCTATCTGTTTGGTTCCCCTTACCAACATTTCTTGTATGCAGTCTTTTGTGCCTCTGCCCAATACACTTATTGGCACTGACCACTGAATTGTTCCGTGACAGAGACCTCCAATACAGCACAATTAGGAATCCAGTGAGGTTCCCTTCAGAAAGTGAATGTCTGTCCTCACCATTTGAGATAAGAAGTCTTTGTCTGCAAAATTTCAGTTGGAGTTAAAAAAAGTATACACATTCCACATAGTCTTTCCCCCCAGTCCTGCCTTGGGAAGAGGCTGAGATTTGTGTTAACAAAGAGCCTAAAACCAGATTTTGCTCATGGACAGACAACACTAGGAGTATATTTCAGTAGAGAAACTTTTTTGACTTAGGACCTCAATCATTCAATAGGCTCCTAGCCAGGAGTTTTTAGAAAAATTAATTTCGGTGAAGTTAAAAAGATGGGAAGATATGTATTCTGTTCAGCTTCTTAGTTCCTCTATAGTCTCTGAACAAGTGCCTCACTGTCGATGCCTGGTGCCACTTGCTTAAAGCCAAAGCAGAGCAGCACAGGGGCTGCTGCACACCCCTTGCCCCTCAGTGAGGAAGCAAGTACAAAGCTCCACTGCTAATGAGGAAAGCTGCAGTTTCTGGCCAGGGACTTTCCCAATGAACAATAACTGAAATGAAACCATTGCCTGAAGTTTCACTTCAGGCTGTAACACTAGATGGTTATGAATTCAGCCCCAAGTGCCGTGGGCAAAACTCATAATTACTTTTATACTTCATTCGGAGAAATACTAAGCTTTTGGGCCTGTCCTCTGGCAGCAGTTGCATGCACATGGTTCACACTGAAACAAGTACATTAGCTCTCAGAGCAGCAGTAAGGCCATTAGTGCTTTTCTCATGCTGCTGCTGGTTTCTCAGTGGGCTGCTGGGACCCTGCCCACCTAACAGCTCGGCTGCTCTGATCCTGTTGAGTTTAATTAATACCAGAGAGACAAACTAACACCACTCCATTAGCCAGTGCCAGACACAGGCATATATGCCCTCCTCTGTATCAGCTGTTCTCTCCAAATCTGAAAGAATCTTTAATCCAGGAGGAAAAAAAAAAAAAAAGATGTGTGCTTTGAAAACAATGGCAGTTTCACAGAACGGGAGCAAAGTCACAACGAGCGTGCCGGACAGTCCGCACTTGTGGAGAGGCCAGAGAGCTGCACCCCACTCCCCAGGATCCTCCTACCAATGCTGATCACAGCACTTGCCTTAGTAGCCCAGCACACTGCTTACATGACCACTCATCCACCAGCACAGGGAAGGCAAAGGGTTAGGTTGTTCAAGCTGAAAGCACTAAATACAGAGATTAAAACTTCATCACCAGCTGTTAAGCGTTCACAGCTTTCTTGTGGGAAGTACTGCAGCTGTATTATCTAGCAGAGGGAGGGACAGCTAAATAAAAATGGGCCTGTAAAGAAATATGCAGATTTCCCAAGTGTGGAAGACTGGAAACCCCTGTTATCCCTAGTGCCACCACATGTATTTCCAGAACTTTCAAAATTGCAGGTAAAGATTTAATATTTTAACATTTCAAGTATCTACATTTGCATGGTGTTTAAAAGTCTTTTACTTAAAACTTCACTATTTAACTTAAGTGCTTAGCTCTAGATATTGTGAATGGAATAACCAGTGGATGGAGCAGAGGGCTGCATTATTTTATTTTCAAGTGAGGAATCCCCTGGGATAAGGGCTGGATACTCCAGGTCCTAACAGGTTTTGGAGCAGCACTGACTGGCACATCCAGGGACACGCAAACCAGGACAGATTGTATGAGAATAGTCAGTGTCTCCTTCAACCAGTTCAAAGCAGGGCAAGACCACCAGCATGAGCTCGGGTTCCACTTTGGCAACTAAATCAGCAAGGAAATCTGTCCACTGGCTAAATGGAGAAACCCAGCCCCTAAAACTATGACCTTTTTTTTTTTTCCTCCCACTGGACTACACAAAGAAAGAAAAGAGTCAGAGGCAAGGAAGAAATTATAACCTTGATAGTGTCAAAATGAGCAACTGGCAGAGACCGTGAGTGAAAGGCAGGAAGAGGAAGGAACAGGAAATGGCAAAAACAATCACATTATTTGGTGGGTTCAGGACATCATTTTGTTTTCATTTTGCCTAAGAGTGAAAATTCCTAACAATCGAGTGATTTTTAAAATCTTCATTGCTTGCCCTCCTTTTCCAGATCCTTCCAAAAGTGCATTTTGCCAGGATCTTTCCCTGTTTAGCTACACCACCACAAGGTTAACAGCATTCACATCAATACTCCCAAGCTCTCAGCAGGGCATTTACCCAAAGTAATGCCAAAAAAGAAGTTAGTGAAGGCAGAAGAGAGCTTCATTTAGTTATTTAAGTGGAAAATAGAACAGAGAAGCTAGAGATGAAATCTGGCCAGCTAAAAGCTAAGCCAGCTAAATTCATTAACTTTCATTCTCAAGCCCCCTAATAAATGTCCTTCCTTTTACAGCCCTGCTAAATGATGTGCCGTGTACTGCAGGGCTTGCTAGGAGGTATCTGCACTGTGGCCAGCTGTTCTCATTTCTGAGAATTTGGTAACATCATCCACTACAGTAGAGCTGTAGTTCAGTCACAAAATTTTTATACTATAAAAAGATTAAAGCAAGGTCCGTCTCCAGTCCCTGATTTGAACAGCTAACTCTTTCCAGGTGACTTTGTTTTCCCATTGCCTTTGACTGAGCTATGTCTCTTTCCAAGGGTTTGAGGATTGATCCTGCAGTCCTGGCAAATGCCAGCTTCCTGACTGGGTAAGACCTGTTCTTTTGTTAAAGCAGGATGGATTGGGCCAGTCACATCCAGGCAGCAACCTGGGTGGCCTGGGGCTGTGCTGCTGCTTTCAGGAAAGGACAAAATTACGTCCAGAGCTCACATAAAACCCTTGAACACAGAGCCTTGCTGCAGGAAGACACTCCTTTTAGTCAGGGTTTCATAAGCCTTAATATTGGCTTTAACATACCAGGGCCTGTCAAGCACTGGTTTTGGGGTGTGTGGTGGTGGTTGTTTTTCCACTATCTTTGGTGAACCTCACCTTCCAGAGAATGCGAGCAACATTTGCCAGAGTACATAAATTAGCCCAACCTGTCAGCATCTGTGTGTACTCACATCCAAGAGTCTGTTGCTAGTCCTGGCATACTGTAAAGCATACCTCATAGTCTAAACCAAGATAAGGACAGCGAGAGCTTAAATTTGTTAGCAACTGCTGGATATCAGTGCATGCAAGCTCCCTTACCACCGCAGTCTGAGCCTGGCCTAACACATCAGCCAGACCTGGTGTGTCCATGCCTCTAGATCTGATGGCTCAACATTCTCCACTTTCTCTAATTGTTTTGCATTTATCATGAAAAATGGCCTTTTGGGTGATTATGGCTAGGTCTTATGTCAAAAATTCTTTTCCAGCCAAGATGGAAACACAGTGGGTAAAGGCAACACCTATGTGCAAAAGGTGTTTTCCCCCAGTACAGCCAGTGCTGTGGTGAGAAGCAATACACCTACGTTGTTGGGGGTGTTCACAAGCTGCACATCATCGTGGAAACTTTCCTGAAATAAATACCCTGGCAAAGCCTTTGCACTATGTACTATTCATGTGCAAGCATTTAGGAGCTAAACTGCAAGCGTTTCTTTGCTGGCTTTCACAGATGTTCCCACAGCTCTTTCGTACCTGAAGCGTGACAGATTGAAATGACTCCTCTACAGAGGAGTCCTCTGAGCTTGGACTTTGCTTACTAATCCTTGAAAAATCATTTATGCTTGCCACCTACATGCTCTGAAGAACCATAAAACTTGTGCCAATGTGTTTGTAGTCTTTTTCCAATGAGAAGTCTAGTCGTCTAAATCCCCGTTCAGATTCATTCATCTCACAACCATTCACTGTTCCTGTCAAGTCTAAACCAGCCAGTCAAGGAGAGGTAACAAGCACAGGCACTACTATTTCCTTCTCACTAGTGAGAGGCAAGGGGAAGTCTGACAAACGCATTTATAAACACATAGAAAGCCACAGCATTTGGGTTTTCTGACATTTCAAACTAATTCATGTAAAAACCCAAAAAATCTTGAAATGTCAGGGTTGAGAACAGGCCGCACATCATGCTTGTGTATCAGCAGTCACAGAGACAGCTACGCTGAGCTCTGTGCAGCAGCTAATCACATGCCAAGAGCCAGGGCTGAACAAGCAAGGCACAGTCTCTGAAGCTGACACGATGGGACAGAATCCCAGCTCACAGAACAAACAAATTCTTCAGTAGGCACAGTCAGCAACTCTCACAGAGGCAGCAACGGACTCTATGTATGGCTCACCACCCGCCTCCATTTGGGAACAGCTCACGTCGAACCTTTGCCACTGTTCAAAAGTGCTGCCGCTCTCCTACCCAATTCCAAAACTACTGGGTTAATAATTAAACCCCAAGATAACTGCAAGGTCAGTTTTGCTTTGATCTCTGAGTATTTCTTATCAAAACTGCAATATTTATCTTTTTGCAAGCTTACCAAGTAATCACAAAGAGGAGCAAAATACCTCAGGCAAAGATGATATAAGACACTTCCACTTATCTCTATCAAATTGCTTATCTATTTTTGTTTAATCCCCATCCAAACATGCATATTACCAGAGAACCTCGTGTACATTACTTATCAAAAGAAATGTAAAAAGTTGTAAACGCAGTTGGAAATGCACAGAACCTCTGCATTGTTGCTCAAGGAAGAGCACTGTTCGGTGCAGGCCCCAGAAGAACAAGCTGCATAAACTCTGTGAGTAAGCAATACTTCGTTGTCTGCTTACTGGATTATTGTGGTAACCCGGGAGGAGAACTCCTCAATACACCTGAAATATCAGCATTTTGTACAAAATCTCGAAATCTCCAAGCTATTCTGGCTTCTGATACATGACTTGGAAGGTTTGAGCCTTGCAGTAGTTCTAACATCTCACGCAGCATAGGCTAGACAGCACAGCAATACACAGACACTCAATCTGCAGCCTGAGGCTGTGAGATGAGTGGTAGGGACAATTCAACATCTGTGTGGAAGGAAGATGACTAAAATCACAACATCTTCATCCTGAAGAGTATGTCTTCAAATTCTAAGCTGTAGTGTCTAATATCAAAGCAAGTTTTTGCTTTTCAAGGTAACCTTATTCAAGAGGGAGCTCCAAGATTTATGGATGGTAGGACAGTGTGCAGCAGCAGAAGGACTCATAACATTAAAGGCACAGGTCAGCACAGGAACTTCTCAGCTGTGAAAAACTTTGGTAGCATGTAGATGTCTCTGGAATCCTAAAAGCAGACCCTGCAAATATGCAAAGCTATAATAACCAGGACTAAAATGTAAATAGATAGTGTATATCCTGTGTAACTATATAAAACCTGTTCTGTACAAGTATTCATTTCTATGTACAGAGCAAAGACCAGATTCAAGGACAAGCGAGGATAACATGTTCAAATTACTTCCCAAGGAAATGAATAAGGAAATTCTTTTCATGTCAGTACTGGTCTTATCTATGTGCCTGGTTTCTTTGAAGGAGAGATCCTTCTAAATCTCCCCATGCTCTGGCTTTTCTACAATAGAATGACACACTGTGCCATTTTACTCTGCTATTGCCTGATACTGCTTGCCAAACTGGGAAAGAAGTTCCCAGTTTCCTGAGTCAAAGAACAGCTCTTTTGTTCATTCCAGTAGTGATCAAAACCTGTAACAACCACTGCCAACAGAGCTACCAGGCTGCCTGAGCATATGAAAATCTCCACAACTGCACAGAAGCCTCTCTCACTCTCAAGAAAGGAGCAAGAGATTATGGGGATCACTGTGATACCCAAAACTGAGATAAACACTACACCATCCTGACATCTGGTCTCCACCAATGAGTAATAGCAGTGTCATAAATTTAATTGCATGCCATTTGAAAAGTACCTCCTTTCATTTCTTTTAAAGTGCTCCTAGCAGTAGCTGCTAGGATGTTTCTTGTCTCGGGATGATAAAAAGTAGCCTGTTCCCTGATTGCCTTATCCACCATTCACGCTTGGTTTTCAATGCTGAAAGCTCTGCTAGACCTTCCTAACACAGAGATCCCTCTTCATTCTCTATTCTTGATTCCTAGTTTGAGATGCTCTTCTTGGGAGGGCCTGTATGGAACTGCATTTAATTTCAGAGATGTGAGGGGACAATTCCTGACACAGAGAAGCACAATGGCAGGCACATATTTTCCATAATATGGGCAAACACATCCACAGTTTAGGTAAATCAGTTACAGTGGGCAATAAGAGCAGGTCTTTCACCTCCACCAAGTGATGAAATGAGAAAGACAAGAAGTCATTGGACAACAGAAGGCAATTGGCTCAGAAAAATGCTATTGGTCCACAGACAACTTAACAAAATTGAACTTTTAAACAGAATCTATCAAATGTCCCCGTTACCTCGTTTCTATCTCTTCAGTCCCAGCTCTATCTTGGTTTCTCAGTGTGAAAAGGCTGGCACTTCAGTATGGTTGTCTCAGTTTACTCTGGCGGCCTTTATCTGATAGCAACAGATTTTCTCTGTCCTCTCCTCTCTTTGTTGTTGTGCAGGAAGCACAAGTTTCCTAGCCAGCCAACACAGTTTACAAGTCAGAGGGGTTTTGTCCACATCATCTATTTTTTTTCTTAAAACCCCAATTCATACAGTGATGTGAGAAATTCATTCATGTAGATGTGCCTTTCCAAACTTTGTTAGGAGAAAGAGGTTTTTGCAAAAAAACAAAACAGCAAGCTTAAACATCCATTGAAGAATTGCTCCTATATGCTTTGTCAGAAACCTCATGAGCCCAGGGCGCCTGCTGTGAAGCTCCTTAGTGCAGGAGGCCATACGATGGCAATTACTCCAAGCAACATGCACCGCATGCCTGTCTCACAGCATAGCAAGACTTAGGAATAAATATAATACCTCACACTTGTCTGTGTATTTGCTGAAGGTCTGGGGCTGTTTTCTTTCTCCTGTGGCTTGCTCTTTTACCCTGTAATTAGGGCTATGGTCATATCTGCAGCAGCTGAGAACCTTGGGATGACTATGGTGAATGCAGTAGGTAGGAGGTGATTTAATAAGATATTCTGGGCTTTCAGATCCACCCATGCCACCCTGCAGAGGCCAGTCAATTACTTCAGCGTAATTACAGACAGGCTTGTTACTATTTTTTTTCCCTGCAATGCTCCTTTTCCTCAAATTCTTTGCGATTTTTAACAGCAAACTACAAACTACTTACTGCTACAGAACACTGCCTGCAGATACATACACTAGCATCACCACATACAGGGAATCCTTTCCTGCTCAGGCAATTTCCTTTTCTGCTCATAGCAGAGCCAAACACTTTTCCTCAGTGTCAGTGCCAGAATTTCCCTGGGGAAATTTTGTCCAGCACTTAAATAAAAAGCTACAATCTTGCTGTCTGGCAATCCATCTCATCCAAAACATCCTACCTCGAAAGTTGAAACTGATAAAAATTCAGATTTCACATAAATAACTGATCTATGGGAAAGGCAAGGTAACAACGTAACAGGTTAACAGTGCCAATTGTCTGTTCTGGTGGTCTCATGGCATCTTGATTTCATTCCATCTATGCTGAGTACAGGCATATTGACACAAAACAGTAGAAAACCTTCTGGATGGCACAGTTGGAGCCAATTTTCATTTGAAACAGGGCTTGTGTCTGGGATGTGATCCATCCAAATTGATAAACTAAGTGGACTAAATACATAGTTTCATTCTTGAGTTATGGTGTGACTTTCTTGTCTGATTTGTCTGCGATGCAAATTTGTCCCAAGACAAAATAAGAAGTCTACAAAACAGCTGAAGAAAGACAGTATTTTACACTTCATGGCATGCAGTTAACTAACCAAGGCACTGCTTTATGTTGTTATTTAGTCTTCTGTCTCCTTATTGCCTTCAATAATTAGACAATTTTTAAAAAATAAATAAATAAATCACAGACTCACAGAATCATAGAATGGTAGGGGTTGGAAGGGACTTCTAAAGGATCATCCAATCAAATCCCCCTGCTACAGCAGGTCCACCTAGATCAGGTCACACAGGAACCTGTCCAGGTAAGTTTTTAAAACCTCCAGAGAAGGAAACCCCTCAGGCAGCCTGTGCCAGGGCTCCATCACCCTTACAGTAAAGAAGTTTTTTCTTAAGTGGAAACTTTTGTGTCCCAGCTTGTGGCCATTACCCCTTGTCCTGTCACTGGACAATACAGAAAAAAAGGGCTTTCCTATGTTCTTTATGTACACCCTTTAAATACTTGTAAGTATTAATGAGAACCCCCCTCAGTCTCCTGTTCTCCAGCTTGAACAGTATCAGGTCCTGCAGCCTTTCCTCATAAGGAAGATGCTCCAGTCCCCTGATCATCTTGGTGGACTTTCTCCAGCAGTTCCCTGTCCCTCTGGAGCTTGGGAGCCCAGAAGTGGACACAGTACTCCAAATGAGTCCTCACCAGGGCAGAGGACAGGTGGGGGGTGAACCTCCCTCGATCTTCTTGATCCATCCTAGGGTGCCATTGGCCTTCTTGGCCATGAGGGCACATTGCTGGCTCATTTAGATCGAATCTTCCCATGTTCAGGTAGAATCTTTCTTTTGAAGGGATAGTTCTCCAAAAAAACCTTCCTATTTTAGAGGCTAAAACAGTGTTCACAAGTGGCCTATAGGGGAACATTTCTGTGTCCTGTGGCAGGGTATTATTTTAGTAGCTAGTAATAAGCAATAAACTGTGGGCAGGAAAAGGCTTCTATCTACCAGGGGAATGCAAAAACAAACAATGTCCAGGTCAGGGCAGCATGAGGAGCATTGCTTTAACCTTTTTTGGTTTGTTTGCATCATGTGCTGTTTCATACTAGCAAGAGAGGAAGTGGAGCAGTAACACTTGGACAGAGGAATGAACAAAACTGCCGATGTCCTATTTGGCCAATTGGAAACTGAAGAGATTTGATCCAAAAATGTTACTTAATCCATGGAGAATCCACTTTGTTTCTCGGTAAACACACTGGATCTTCCAGCACTTGCCCTAGCTAACTTTTGGGTTCTTTGTTTACTGACATATTTATGATTTCTAGATATGCCTTTGTGCAGTGATGACTTGGAAACTAAACCTTACTGCATAAAGTAGTCCAAAACTCCTGAATTCCACAACTATCTGGTGCCACAGGCTGAAGTTGATCAAGCTCAACTTCATGTAAATCAAAGACGGAGGTGCTTCTAACTCACAACGTAACCAATTGAATTTTTCATGTTGCAGTCCACGTATTTATGGCCTTTTTCTTTCTTGTTCAAGATTAAAAACATATCACACTGAAAACTAGGAGTATCAGAGGTTCTTCTGTCTGGGTCCAGCACCTAGAAAGGCCCAATAGGAAGATTGTTCTTCATCCTCAAGGAAATAAAAAGCTGTTTGTTTCAGGATTTATGGTCACAAAGTACCAGTATGCAAGAAAAAGCACAGTAGATAATTCTGATTGTCTTCCTATAGCAGAAGAAGTCCATGCATAGACTCTTGCTGGAACGGAAGGGCACCTTTTAGAAGACCATACCATCTTCAGTTGTGTTAGTGCCTAATCCGCCACAGCTCTTCATACATTTTAATATCAATAACTCCATTTGTTTCCAGAAAATGCTCTTTCTGTAGCTGAAGCTAAAAATTAGTCTGATAAAGTAACATACAGTTTATGGCTTCATGCTTCATCTATAAACAGCTGTTACTTCTAAACTGTAAGCAATTCATGATTCACGGTCAACTTTTCAGTTCCTTTTGTGACTTTTTTGTTTTGAAGAATGAAGAACATGTAGGACAGAAGTCCATTCTACCAATTAATAAAGTGGCACTTTCATTCCTCCAAGGAGAGAAGGAAAAATTCTCCAAAACAGAGAAAAAAACTCTACCAGAACACAGAGCCCACATCAGCCAATCAAATCTATAAGTTATTGCAAAAAGTACTAGTTTACTGCTGTTTTGCAATAGACTCTTCTCATTTGATGCAAGAATTCTACATGCTTTGAATATTGGTTATAAGCACCTCATCTGAAAAAGACAGTGAGAGATTAAAGCAAAATCGTCCAGTGGAATTTATTTCTCACCACCCAGCTCATTAACTGATTAGAGTTCATCATCTGAATTTTGGTGCCTGAAACATGCCCTGGCAGAGGAAGCAGGCTGTTCTGATAAGGGACCGGTCCATGCAGGGGACAGCACTCAAAAGGTCCTCACCTCCTTCCACCCCGTCACTGATGAAAACCAGGAAAAAATAAAAAATTAGTTCCACTAATGGGAGGCTTCCATTGTTGGATTTTTTTCTCTTTTTCTGACAAGAACTGTAGCTGAGTTTTCATCTAAAATAATTGTTCAAATTTTTTCTGCTTTGCTTTAGAAACAATATTAAATATTATGTTAAAATGGTAAAGATATCCTTTAAAATCAGGTAAACAGAGGCTAGTATTATAAATGTTGGGTAGAGCAGACAAGCAACCAAGAAAAAAATATTTGGAAAATCAAAACAGCAGAATTTTCAAACTGTTTTACCGTGGACAGCTGAAGGCAGACAGGAAGTACCATAAGGCATCTCAGTGATGTAAATACTTGGGCCAAGGTTATCAGCAGTTTGAATGAGTGGATCCACCATGGATAATTTTACTTATATGAGACTTGCTATAGTTTCTAGGCCCACCTTAGCCAGTCACTTAAGCATATGCCCAACTATAAGTTTATTGAGGAACCTAACTGCCTGCAGGAGGGAGAGAGTCAACCTTTCAAGAAGTTAGACACCTCTGCACTTTGAACAACACCTGAAACCAATTGCAGGACTGACACTGGACACATAAAAATGGAAGCTCACAACAGAAAATTAGAAACTTCTTTCAGAAATCTAGATTTAGCTACCCATAGATATTTGCACTGTGCTGTGAATGGGCATTTGCTTGGGGATTAAATATTCTTAGTTAACCAGATGTACTTAGTCTTTTTGTTTTAATATTGAGCCACACTATGCAGCATGGTAATTCCAGTAAGTGGTAGCATCAAGATTTAAGGAAAAATATTTTATTGTTGTTACAAAGAAACAATAAACAGTGTATTTTCATAAGTTTTCTGAACATAGTGAATACTTAAAGACTGATTGAAGTGTGATTTTCCTGCATCAAGTAATTTTAGATTATTGTTTACTTGGAGCTATTTTAAAATGCTGATACTAAGGCTGTAGGTGGGGAGGGATAGTAAAAATAATAATAAGAGCTATGTGAGTGGGATGCATGTATGTGTGCATACCTGCACACATAATCGGGTATCTACATGTGCATGTATGCTAAATATTCATAAGCATTAGTCTAAAGTACTGGGAGGGATCTGTATACAGAACAAGATGGAGTCAGGATTATTACCTTTGGATTTTGGAAGCTAAAAAAGTAAACCAAACATGCATCAGTCTAGCTTGGGTGGTAGCCTGAAGTGAGGTATATTATATGGGTGCCCTACCAGAGAAACCAAGGCAAGTCTGGAGAACAACATTGCTTTGTTCACCAGACACATGACTGTAACTTGAGGGGTTAGTTTATATGGGAGCACTGAACTCCCATTGATTAATTAAGAACTAATCTTCCTTGTTTTAAAAAGAGTACACACAGGCTCTCCTTAGCAAGTAGGATATTTGTGGATTATTTTGACATCCCTTGAATTAACAGGCAGCTGCATAATTTTGGAGACAGAAACAAAATAAGATATCAACCTTAGCAGCTTGGATTTTGGTGGTTTCAAAATGCTTTTAAATTCTCTGACTCTGGTACATATAGAGCAATAAAATCTCAGTGCCTGAGGCCCTTCAGCACAGAGCAGGGATTTGCATGCATGACACTGAGTATTTGCCATTCCCAGTTAATCCTTGGCAAGCCTTTGGCCACTGATTCAATGACGGGAACAAATAAATCCCAGAACCCAGGTGTTCACAGCCAGATCCAAATGTCTTCCATTTGTACTATCACTTTTAGATCAGGAGAAATATAGTTCTGAATCTAGATTAGGAATAGCTGCCTTCCTGTTTTAAAACTATTTAAGAAATTTGTAGCACAGTTATAGTCAGTATATATAAATATTTTATTTTTAAAAAAACAACCAAACAAAAAATGAATGTATTTTTAGGGAAACGGCAAACCTACAGTAATTTGCAGCTGGATCTAATATAACCAATCTTGCTCCCAGAGGAAGGTCAGTGTCCTCCCTCAGTAACCTCTGATGGTCCTAGCCCAAATGTAACCTACTACTATCTTTTGGAGCTTACTAGGTAAATGGAGACCCTTCTCCACTCTCTACAGTACAATCATTCTGCTTAAGAAGCAAAAATTTGTTCATCTACTGAATCAGTCATCTGTCCTTCCACTACACAAAATCCTGCATTACCCAGCTTCGCTTATAGCATTCAGGAACATTGAACACTTCATTGCCTACATTTGGGTTCCCCTTCAGCAACACTCTGAAACTTAGGATGACTTATATCACAAAGCAAACACCTTCTGTAAATAAGAAATGGACATGGAGCACATAAAGACCAGAAACTGAAAAATCAACCCAGTGTTCCATTCAGCAGGCAAAAAATGTTCACGTCCTCATAGAGAAAACCTCTGTTTAAATGAGGAATCAAGCAATTCAGATGGACAATCAGAGGAAAGGAAGAGGGACGTACACAGAATGCTGCAAAATGCTTCACTGTTTGCAGCTGCAGCTAGCTCTGATCAAGTTCTTTGCAGCAAGTGTCCAGGGCCATCAGCTTTCTACACTTTCATCTCCACAAGCCATAGTGTATAACCCACCTGTCTGGTCAGACTTGTAAACAAGCTGACATCTTAGAAACCATCAGTCTGAAGTAAAAACATATTTGAGAGTCCTTACTCAGACAAATATCACACCAAAGCCACAGCAGCCATAGACAAAGACCCTCCACAGACAGCCAGCAATGGGAACACGTGTGGACAAACTTACTTTGTTTCTCACACTGCTTTTCTTTCCTTCTTCTGCCTTTTGAGTCATTCCCTAGGATGTTTTTGTCAACATCACTGTGATACCTCAGGTTAATCCAAGTTAAATAGGTAGTCACAAGGAGCTGTCTTGTGGAGCTGGTGCCCAGTGCAAGGGTTACTCACCTTCCACTACCACCGTTGCAGGTTTAGAGTAGGCTGTGCCCAGGCTGTTCTTGGCTACACATCGATACTGTCCTGCATCTTCTCTCTGAACATTGTGGATCCTTAAATTTCCCGATTCAAGGACAGCTATGCGAGCATTCTCCTGCCAAAGGAAAGAGCAATCGAGGTGAGGGCTCTGCGTGCATGTTGCACACATGCAGTACCAAATAGCCTCTTGCAGATATTGTGCTTACACACTTGAAAGTTATTTGTTTTATTCTACAACTGTTATTCTACTGTCAGCTCTTCCTGGTCAGTAGTGTCATGACATACTCGCACATCCCTGTTTGCAGGTCAGTGAATTATAGCTTCAAAAGAGCTCTGAATCTTAGCTAAGTAACTCAGCAGCTCTTATTTATGAGAATACTCACAAGTGCATTGAGCAGCATTTGGTCATGATAAGTAGAAATAAATATTTATAATACAAAATATAGACACACAGTGAATGTTTCATTTATAGTCATAATTATTGCAGATTCAGACATCTATGACATGAGCCCTGGGTTTTACAAATGCTAGCATCCCAGCAACTAAAATTTACAAAAGCTAATAATTTAACACAGTACTTAAAGCAAACAGCTTGTATTATTTAAACATGATTCTCTACTCACCTTTACAACTGTTTCTCCTTTGATCCATGAAACAGAAGGTTTTGGATTCCCCATTGTAGTGCAAGGAAGAACAGCCTTTAACCCTTCTATTATTTCCACATTTATAGGTGGTCGAGTTATTTTGGGTCCTAACATTTGAAAAGCCAGAAATTAAAAGTGAAATGAAGCTAAGACATACTAGAAGAAGATAAGTTCAGAAACGACAAAAAAGAAAAAATCTCTGCTGCTTTTTCTGTACATTGCTGAATGATGGAACATCATCTTGGTAGGTCATGAGCTGACTTGGAAAGAAAAAACTTTCTTAAGCACAGATTCCAGAGTTTCAGTTTATGGACAAGTCATGCTAACTTGCATGGGTTATTTGTTTTTAGGAGTGGAGTTTGACAGTCATTTGAATTAGGGCCTGGGCTAAAATCCAAATCCCGATAACAGTATTTCCAATATTGAAGAATGTTTGCATTCCAGGTTTTACATTCTTCACTGCATAAACAGTGTCTCATGTGAAAGCTCAGATCTGGACCAAATCAATTTTGAAATCATTTTAACCCAGGCTTATCTCTAGCTCATTAAGAAGGGCATATAAACTCAAATAGTCTGCTTAATTGAAGGATTTATAGCTATGCTAGTAAAAAAGAGAAAGGATCCTTAAAGAAAAAAAACATCAAACTCCCTTAAAGTTAATACATGACAAAGTTGAATCCTTTTTATCCAAAGAAAAACATGGCTTAGCTTACTCTGAGCTGGGAGCAAAAAAAGACCTTCATCTCAGTGTTTCAGGAGATCTGAAGTTTTGCCTCCTTTGCATCATATCAAACCAGCAGAAAAACAACTTTCAGAGAATATCCCTTTCTGGCCGTTACCTGCAGGCGACTATGGTGCTGAATTACCAGACCTGGAGGGTCATGCTCTTTAGCATAAACAAATCCTTTGCTACAAACAGATGCTTAAATGGGACATATCTCAGCTGTCTTGTTAAGCATTTGTGTAATTAACTGCCGCCATGAGACTTCAGCTTCATGGATCTCAGCATGTATATAGCCCTCTGCAAGAACCTGTCCTCTGCCTTCCATGTGGGATGATGAGATCTACACCACAGAGTCCCAAACCTTTCAAGACTGCTATTAAGAACAACTGAACAGCATTTACTTCCTTCTGACATCCTCAGGCATAAATCTGATTAGTGCAATCTCAGTTTAAAATTCAGAAGGGATTTGTGTAGTATAGCTGTGGAGCTCTAAGCCGTGAAATTGGGCTGCTCTTTTTAAGTTTTGTACAGAGGGCATTCTTCAAAGCATTGGTTTTTATCCTCTGCAATGCAAACAGCTCCTCTGATCCTAGCACAAGAGTGTGTGTTATTCAAAGTGAATAATCACAACTGATTTTAGTTAAGATACGATGCAACATGTCATGTCTCCTCCTCAAGAGACAGGACGCATGCAGTCCCACAGGAACACAGGTCTGCCCTGAGCATGAACTCCTGAGAGCCACACCTGGTGGTCTGCTCGGGCTCTCAGATGCACACTCACACAGTCTCAGGAAGAATGTCCATTCCCACTTACTCATTTTCACTTGGAGAGCCCCACAGCTCTGTGCTGCTGCTCCAACTCCATTATCCGCTGTGCAGCAGTACACCCCATCGTCGCTGTCCTCTACGCTCAGAATGGTCAGGAGCTGCCCATTCCTCTGTATGCTGTACCGGGTGTCAAAGAGCCTGCAGGACATAGCACAGGCTGTCACAGACAGGTAGCACAGTCAGGGATGGAGAGAGGAATGGCATTTCTATCTGCAGAGCACTGGCAGCGCTACAAATGACAATATGATTGGCTTTACTTTCAATTTGTACAGAGAAAGGAAGGTATTGAAAATGATGAGTTGGGCCTCCAGATTGTTTGATCCTCACTAGACCATGCAATTCCTGACTGACACCAGCGTGGTGGCAAGTCTTCCTCCAGTCTGGTACTGGCAAGGTATGTATCACAGTTGGGTTTCTATCTGGCCAAAGACAAGCAGGAACACCAGTAATCTCATCCAGTTGGATCCTGTTTTAGATATAATCACTCAGTACAAGGGCAGGACTGCCTATAGAGCAATGGGAACTGGCCAGATTTTTTTAAAGAAACCCTCTTCAAATAATAATTAAAAAAAAAAATCATTAAACAAACAATGATCTGGAAAGATTTTTACTGTTGTCAAAAAAAGACACAAACCAAAAACCAAGTCATTTTTGTGCCTGTATCCAGAGTGATTTTGTTTATTTTTTAGAATCACAGAGGCATTATTTTTAAGGGGGAAGGAAGGAGGGTATGGGGATGTGGTCTGCAAGTGAAACAGACAGGGACAACACACATGACACAAATCCACAACAAGCAAAGAGATGTGCTGAAGAGAAGAAGCCAGCTAAAGAGCAGAGTGTGCAAGGATAGCTACAGTTTAATGATAGCAGGCTTTTACCTGGAGACTTGAGAGAAATCAAGAAAAACTCTGAAACTGAGGATATTGTAACAAAGTCTGTGGAGCAAAGACCAGTTCTATATATGAGCATGGAGTGTGCATGAGTGTACATGAACAAGGGAGAGACAGAAAGAAAGCTACTGAGAAAACAGAGGGCTGATCTCTGATTTTCATTGCAAATCTGGAAAGTATAGTAAAGCCTCTGGGGAGTAAAATTTGTATAACATTCCTTAAATTCTTCCATGTTTGATTTTCATACCTTCCTTTATGTTTTTTGGAAGCACTTTCAAGCAACTGGCCTTTAAATCTGACAAACAGTAGCAAAAGGGGTCTGACCTGAGGATTTTCTCCCATGTTATTACAAAATTCTCATGACTAAGTATGTCCTGGTTTTTCATTTACCATTAAAAATTGCAGCAGACACCATGTAAGATGAATGTGTCATTTATGGTGTTACAAGCACATATTTTCTTTCAATAGCCTTTCACCTTTCAGTCTTCTATCTCTCACCCTGGGAAGAAAGAGTACAACGAACTCTGTTGTCATGCCAAAGATATGTAGGTTCCATTTCCTTCTTTCCCAGAGGAAGGCTCACCTCAGGCAACCCTGTCCTGGGATATGAAGCAGGTAACCATTTCACCTGGCACAGGGCACCTGCTAGTCTACCTGAACAAGTTTTAAAGCCAAAAGGCAAAGCACTTACAGAAGACTAGTGCTGACAAGAGCCTCTATCCTGGCATTATTCCCATTGAAGCTGCATGTTTACATACTGTTTTGTTTTGAAGGTTAGCTTGGCTGTCTGTTCAGGGTGCAGGGACCTTGGCAAGAGAAGAAAATTTTGTAAATAAAATAACTGATATTTATTGCTTGCAATAACTAGGCTCTTTGAAGTCTGGTGTATGCACACGCAGAGACACATAAATACATTTATATGGGTTTTTACAGACAAAAAAAGTTCACCAGTCTGATCCTTTTCCATTGTGCAAATACTTTCGTCCATATTCTTGGAAAGTAACAGATGTTTTTTCAGTTTATCTATTTCCCTACCTTTGGTCTGAGCTTTTTTTATCCAGTAGAACCTACTATGTCAACATAGCATTGGGAAAGTGAAATGCTTGCACCTGAGCTGTCTGGCTTCACCCGCCCAGCTTTTGTGACCAGTGTTTTATTTTTTGGTTAACAATGTGAAAAAGGTACTGTGTCTCAGACAGAGTGAGATTGTCTCTGGAAGTGAGGATTGAGGTGAAAAATGGTCTGGGTTTTTTATGATCTTAGAACGTAGAGAGGGTGACACTTAAAAGACCATGGAGAGAGAATCTCCATGGTCCTGCATTAATTACTTCCTCTCCCAGCTTTGATTTTCAGACATGGTGCCACCAATGACAAAGGAATTAGGAGAAAAGTGAACTGATTTGGACATAACATCCATGGAAATTCAGACCTCTGTCCTGCAACAAGGCTGGGATCAGAGGGGTTTTGCTGAGATTCTATTGCAGGCAGTGAAAAAAAAAAAAAAGGATTTCTGGAGGCCAGCACGTGTATGTGTAGTGTTCTACTTTTCTCCTATTTTAAAACGGTCTTCATAGACCTCCTTCTGCAGCTGAGTTATTTGGAGTCTCCTGAACCAAAGGCTCTTGGGATGCTTGATCCCAGCAGCAGGAACCACTCTTCAGGTGACCATCTACCTAAGGTGGACATCTCTTGTGTGGGATGGACCTTAACTGTGCTACACAGAGATTGTTCTGTAATTTCTCCTTACAGATGGAGTCACTAACAGAGATGTAGAATGAGAAACTGATGTGAAGCCTTTGGCAGACATAGTGTCATTTCAGAGCTGGATTGGGTAAAATTTACCTAGCAAGAGTTTGTATACAGGAACAGAGCTAAAGCAGTGGTAGAGACTTCCACAGCATGTTTCCAAGGCTGCCTTCTTCAGCAGCACCTTGATACCTGGTGGATAAAGCTTGACAGTGCATGACAAAAAGAAGCCAGTTTCCCATGGTCAGATTTAGAAATAGAAGCAAACAAGAAGGTCATAATACAACTTCTTCCATGCAAAGCTTCAAGCCACATTGCAGACACTTGAGCAACAATGCTTCTTTTAAATATTATAGAACATTGTCCTCTTTCATAAACTGATGAATAGAGCACATTGCATTGCCTGAAGCTGGACAGCAAACTCCTTGCGTTGCTTCTGACAGAAACCAACTATCTTCGAGCTCAAGTATATGAAGATGTAAGAGCACCCCTCAACTGCTCATAACACTAAGATTCCTATATCATAACAGCCACTCACCTTCTCTGCCACAGACCTATTTTGGTGTTTCCAGGTATCCCTATAGCATGCAGGAATGCACGGATGACTTTGGCAGGAGAAGCTGGAGAGGGCTGAGGCTGCTCCCTACCTGATGGGAATGCTGTTGCGTGTCCACATAATCTCTGGCTCAGGATATGACTCTACCACGCAGACAAACTTGGCGACATCCTCTACCAGTGCATCCACAGTTTCTAGAGGAGTGCTGATCAAGGGAGCTGTGTGAAGGAAGAAAAGATGAGAAAACTTCCCGTGCCTCCTAGATAGAGACACAGATGCTGCCAGATCCTTTTTGCAGAGGCAGCTCTGTTCCTGCAGGATCACTCTGTGTTTTTTTTCCCAGCACAGAGGTGCTTTGCACACCCTACACACCTTTGCTTAATACAGATTCTTCCGTATTTGCAGCTGCAGCCTTCTGTTGTTTGCTGCAGGTTTTGCATTTTTCCCTTATACTCTACTGGTAGGGTTCAAAACAGTGAACCAAGCACAGGGCAGCTCCAGCAAGCCCACTGCACCCCTTGTTTCTAGCCCTGCTCTCCCCTAGAGTGAACAGCATCAGGTGGTGTACCATGAGGACATAGATGAGGCTGTTGCCCAGTGCTGCATGGTCTGGAAATGGAAGGAACAGCAAACAAATCAAAGCTGAGATGATCTGCGACTGGAGTGGGCACAGTAACTCCTTATTGACACATAACATGTGAGATTTGGGCTTCTTAGTCATTAATATAGGATTTGCTCCCCTTAACAATTTATCTTTTTTAGAAAAAACCTTTTACATAGCACTATAGCTTCCTAAGCCAGACTCAAAGGCCCTTCAAGCCTTCCAAATTTGCACCATGACTAGCAGACATTCTCTTTCTCTCACCTTTTCTAATCAAGCAGCAGCAGCAGAGTTAGAAGTCTAATAGCTGTGTTTGATGCTTATTTACAGCAGACCTGTAATCATGCATTCATTGAATGTAACTTTAGAAACACTTTCCATCGCACTGGTAAAAGACTTGAAGCTTGGTTGGAAGGGATCAAAGGATATGCCTAGTCAATTGCTTCCCTTGTGCATGGTATGGATTGCAGCCATTGCCTCCAAAGCAGCTTGAATGACTTTTACTGTATGGCTGCGAGGGACACACATCCAAATCTGTTGGACTGGATTTCATTGACAGCTGTGCTGAGATGAACTACTTTCATACCGCATTTGTGAAACATCCCCTTGAAAATGGATGCAGGAATCTTCCTGTTCCTCGCTGACTGTAGCAGTATGCGGTATACCACATGTCTTTGCACATGAAAATCCTGCCAGCACTGTTTCTGCTGGCCCTCCTCAGTATAATAAAATTAAAATTCAGATAAAAAATAAACTACGTCAATTTTACCCCTCAGTCCTGAAAAAAAAAGGAAAAATACGGGATGTCCCAGTTTAAGTGCCTGGGAATAAGAGAAAGCCTTCACATTAATATGTTTTGGTTTACATTGAAGTAAAAATTAGAATATTGTTGGAGTTCAGCTGGAAGGAAACTAGAGGAAGAAAAGATCAGCTTCCAGTATCAGGTTTGCCTAAAAAATCACAGTAGTTTTGAAATGTTGTTAGAATGAATCTGCCTCAGTAACATTTTTATATTATGTGACTTCAGATTGCATAATTGGTAGTAACTACACTTTTACAAAAATATCTCAAAACTAGAGCTAAGGTAGCAATAAAGATTATATTAGCCAAATGTTACTTCAAACACACCTCTGTCTGATTCTTTGTTTAAAATCACTACTTCAAATTCTACCAGGCTTCAATTTATTGGATCACATTAGATAAAAGTAATCATCTGTATTGCACCCCAGAGGAATCTCACACCAGTGAAACCAAATGGAAGATTTTCATAAAGCCTAATTTTCCCTGTTACTGAAGGTTGTCTTAGGAGAATAAACTCCACTGATGGCTATCCTGTTTACTTCAAAGGGGTTGTTGCCATTTCGTGACAGAGTTTATTGGGTTTTGATGGCACTAAGCCTGGCTGAAATGGAGTTTTACAATCTAATTTTATATAGTATGTTTTTATTGCTGTCGTCTGCATGCCTTGATCTCTGCAAGGATGCTTTTTTAACCCTGAGAAATGTAAATTTTTACAGTATCCAAAATTCGAAGCAACCAGTTTTGTAACTGTGTTGTCGCAATAAGCAAGGCCATTCTTGAAGAGAGTTGTAAGAAAAAACAATATGCATAGTGACATTTTATACAGTATGCACAAAAAAATATTTTATTCTTTGGGCAAACAAGTGCTGTTAGGTTGATATATTAAATAAACTCATTGGCTGCAATTAACTACTTTCATGGTACCTTTTTAATTCAATGTATGACAGAATCATGCTTAGCAATATTGCCTACATGAAGTCTGATTCAGAATCACCTGAAAGCCAGCACATAGCTCTTGGGGCAGAATCAAGCCCCATACTCATCGAAAATACTGTCCAAACCAACAGTACTTTACCTACAGTAAAAGCAGAAAGGGAACAGCAGAAAGGGTTCCTAATCCTATGTCCTCGGGCAGCAACTGAGGCAAGAGCAGCAATGTGCCATTTTCCCATATGCTCTTTTTTTAACCTTTCTGGTATTAAAACTAAGTGGTGGGGCAGGAGGGGGGTGAAGGCAGTGTTCCCATAGTTGGGGGGTGGGTGCAGAGGACAGGAGGCTAACAAACTTGTGTTGTGTCTTCTGGGGAAGCAAGTGGCCAAGCGTGCCGCCATTTTGCCTCCAGGCAGTAAGAGAGCTTCAAAATGGCTGAGATGGTGTCTGTTTCTAAAAGTCACCCAAGAAGCTCAGGTGCTGGTGTCAGACCATGCTTCCTCAAGGAAACAATAAAAACTTATGATGCCTTCATTACTAGATTTTAACGTGGGAAAAAAAAAATCAAATCCAGCAACATATTTGTGTTAGAAATGGTCCCAGACTTTCTGTGTGCATCCATTGGGACTGTCTGACATTTCTCAAGTGGCCTCTTGGCTTTAAATAACATTGAAAATTACCTTATGTATCTGTAAAGCCACAAGGGTGCCATTTTTCTGGATATCAGTTGTACTTTCCCGAGATAGAAAAATGACCCAAGGCCAGTCACGGGGCCCATGAGAAACCCAAATCCCCTTCTATCCCCAGCCCACCAGCAGCTCCCGAATTGCTTGGCCTTGGTTTTGGATACACACTTTCAAAACAAGCCAAGCTAGGAAAACAAACCAAAGCAGGAAATAGAGCCAGTTTCGTCTTCAGCGTTGCAGGCACTTGGAGGTACTACGATTCCTCTGGCCCAAAACTGTTCAAACTTGTTTTCATTTAATGCTCCATAACCTTTATAAGACATGTCTGGGCCTAGTCACATTTCAGCTTCTAAGGGAAAGTAGTTCGCGAAGCTGTGGTCTTTTAGGAAAGGATGTGTATCTCCTCATTGCACTGTGCCACCACAAAAAAAATCAGTCCTCATCTTCTTTGTTTTTCTTGTCTCTGCAATCCTGCCTTACTACAGCGTTCAAAAAGGCCAGAATTCACCAACTTACTTTACTGTCATAGGAAAAAAATAACATTTTTATTTCAAAAATTCTGTTATAAAGAGAGATGTTTTTTCCCCATTTTGAGGCCAACCTGACTAACAACTGTAAAAGCAAAGCCCAGCAAGAGCAGCGATGTTGGCCTGACAGGTGAATATTTTGAGGGTTTTGTTTGTTTTTCTGAAGCTGGAAAGTTTCTGGTATGCTTTGAAAGGCTCCTGCCAGTCACCACGCAGCAAAACCTTTTGTCCACAGGATTTGTAGACAGTGTGTCCAGAATACCACTTTGTACCTCAACTCTAAACAGATATTTTCAGTTCTTGTGTTGTCTAAAAGTATCTCTCTGTGTGTCCATGTGTGTGTTTGCACACAGGAGAGGAAGAAAGTATAATCATATGTAATACGAACCATGCATATGTGTATTTATGTACATATGCTCTATAAAGACTTTATAAATATTTACCTCTTCTTCAAGCTTTGTATAAGCATACACAGGCATGACAAACAGCACACATTTGTGGTTCTGCAGCAACTCATGCTACCAGACATTAAAACCTGTAAGCTTCCTTTGACATGAGAAAAGTCCATCCCACCCAGGTTGAACGCAAAGTTCTCCTCCGCCCTTTACAGTGCGACTGTGAGCTCTTCACAGGCTAAGAACCTTCTACCCCAGACATATATGTGAGATTATTCTCACTGCTAATAATGGTGAAGTGACCACCAGGAGTAGCACACTTCTGTCCTTTTTGGGAACACTACTGCACCACCCAACCCACCATTACACTTTCCCCTTTGAAAAACCTTATTTAGCAAGTAGAACAGGGCAAAAGCCACTTCAAGCAAACCTTTTGGGAGCATCTCAGCCAAGCTGAGGGCTGCCAGTGCAAGTATGTGCACCAGGGACACATTCAGCAGATCATTCATGTTTGATCCCGAGGACATCCGGCTCCTTCAGGCGAGGCTTGTGGAGCTGCTGGCCGGCTGCATTTCAGATGATGGTGTGTGAGCAGAGCTTCTCTGCTAATGACAGCGCAGGGTCTGTGAGTTCTAAGTATAATCAGGAATTCTCCCACCCGGTGGCAGTGATGGACATGACCAGCTGCTGCATATCCACTTAGGTCAGTGTGAAAGTGTGGGGCTCGTGAAACAAGAGAAAGCAAATCCCTTCTGAATTCCTTCTAAGCAAACAGGAGCACAATGGGAAAATGCATTTCCAGTGCTGTAGTCTACCTCAGCACTGTAAAGTCTCCAGGCCTTTGTTTCAACACTGGCTAAGTGCAGTAGTGGAAAAAAAAAAAAAAAAAAAAAGGCTTGCCACTGGATTTTCCTTCGGCTTAGTCCCCCTTTTCTTCATTTCTTTTCTTCTCACTCACATGCTCTGTCTTATTATAACCTTTCATGATTGGCTGCCACATGCCACCTGTTGCCCTGCTGATTGCATTTCTTTTCTTAATACGTATTTGCTGGAACAGGGGAGGATAGCATGGGAGGTTCAAAGTGCTGTTCTTTGCCAAGGAGGCTGTCAGTGCTTGAACACACTAAAACAACAGCTCCTTGTTGTGTAAACTGATTCCCCAAAAAAGTTAATATCGACAGCAGGAGTGACACTTATACTCTAGGAGAAAAGTAGCATTGTATTTCAACATCAGCAGCAGCTCAGGGTATTTGGGCACAGGTAGAGACTTTGCTATAGGGAAATATGACCACGTATCCCAACGGTCTGGCGTGGCATGATAACAGCCGTGTTACTTTGGTGACATGCATCAGCTGTTTAGGAGCAAAGATCCCTAGACAAGTACTTCGCTGAAGTTGAATAAAGGCAGGAGGACTCGCCCAACATGTGTTAAAGACGTTCCAGGAATTCTGGAACTAGCAACAACAAAGCAAAACAACAAGACAACAATAAAACAACAATAATCCTACCAGAGAATAGAGAAATCCTGACCTGTGGCTGAACTTAAAAATATTCCTTTTGTTTTGCACAAAGTCCAATCAAGTCCAATTAATCTGTTCCATAGAAATACAATTTGGTCTTTTAGGGTAAAATTGTCTATACAGAGGGACTTCACCAAAGACCTCTGCATTGACTGTGCTCCTGTCTGGGCTGTGTTGTGAGGACTTTGAAACTGCGTCATCCTGTACAAGTCCAAAGATTAGCCTTTCCCTTTTGCTTGCCAATTACAGCATTTAGAAATGGCACTGACAGCAATGGCTGTTAAATGTTATTAATGCCTTTGCATTTTTAGGATTAACAAGCTGCTCCTAACCTCTCATTTCCTCTACTTTATGATTTTTTTATTAAGGATCACAGTGGTCTATGCAGCTCTAAACTATGTTATAAATGGGAGTAGAGAGGGTGCATGTGCACAAGGTGCAGTTTTTTTTTTCTCCAGCTACACAATGCCATACAGCTAACAAATAATATTTATGGGAAGCTGGTGAACACTGTATAGATAGAAATCAGTGGAAATGAAACACCAGTTACAACAATTTTTCTGAGATTCCAAGCATTTTCCAGGCTTATCTATAAAAGTAAAATACCCCTTTAAATTTTTCTCCCAGAAGTTGAGAATTTGCTGTTTGTTGGTTGATGGTTCAGATTTTTTTCTAACAAAGCTGGGATGCGTAAAGTTTACAGCTGATTGTTATTTACAGCTGTTGTTATTTGTAGCCATGCCCCAAGGCCTCTGCTCAGACAAGGCAGAAGTAGCCTACGCAACTAACAGTGAAGCACTCCCTGGCTTTCAGGCATTGGTGGCAGAGCTTTGTTCCCACTAAGGTCTGTGCACCAGCTTAGCTCTCTGCACTGCAAACAGCTCCACAAAAGTTGGTTCTTGAAGTTCAGTACACAAAGACAAGGTGTGCTGAAGCATTCATTTATCTAGCTAATGTCTTTTTTCCCTTTCCAAATTGTTTGCAGAGTCACTTTTCATAAATACAATATTTTTTAATAAAGATATAAATGCAAAGAAAGGCAGAAATTTTGAGAGTTTAATGAACAGTTCAGATAACTGTCTTCCAGTTAATGAATTGGTTGGCACCAATGATGAGGGGAAATTTGCTGTTCACTGTTTGCAGGATAGGACAATGCTGGACCTTTTCTCTCTATGCTTTTTTCGCTTTCGTCAGCCCAAGTGGTCATCTGGAGTCTGACAGTTTTACACACTAATGTAACATGTTTTGATCCTAGGATCCTTCAAAAACTGCCTTTTGCCCCACATCACTATCTGGGATGTCTGCTTCCTAGATATTCCCAAATGTTCATCCAAGTACACAGGCTAGGGCAGGTATTTCCAGCAGAAAGCAGCCAGTCAGGGAACAATCTCCTTCTGCCAAGGAACTCAATGAAGTTGCTTTGGCAATGGCCCCAGCTACCCAAAACCTGGTGAGAAATATCCAAGTCAGCACAAATGCCACATGACTGGCATCCATTTTAATGTAATGTTGTGAATGTTGGTGATAGCAACCTACCTGAGTAAACACAGAGGCCACAAGTCTTCAGCTTTGACGCTGCTGGTCCCACATTCACCTTTTGGGATGCAACACAGGTATAGCCTCTGAAGCATGAGATCAGATCTGAGAGCTTATATAACAGGTTAGACTATTCTCACCTGCTTTTCAGCAGCAGTAAGAATCCCTAAAAATGACTAGGTCTCTAAAACTCATCTCAATTCCTATATGCAACAATCAAGCCAGAGAAAGAGCAAGCCCTAACCTGCCAAAGTAACAGGTAAGTACAGATAAAAAACACAAATGATCTTCAGACCTCAAGCTCCCATGTCATGGCTCCAAGACTCCTCCAGTCAGCAAAAAGCCCAGAAGGACATATATTGAGTGGTCTTTCCCTGAAATCTATGCGTGTGTGCGCTTGTCCCTGAATATACTTATGATTGGTGCATTCTTGCTGCTTCCCTCCTCAAAGCTGCTGCTGACCTCTCAGATACAGGCATCCTCATAAAACATTCAACAGTGAAATCCACCTGACCTCCTGGGCCAGCACGTGTGCCTTCCTATGCAGAAATCCATGAAAGTCACACTGACATAGGATTATGGGCATACCAGTCCACCTTGTCCATACTGCCAGAAGTACCTAAATACAGCACATGCCCCTAGGTATTTGGCATGGAAAGGGCACCTTTGACAATCAATGCCAGCATTTGGGAAGGAGGAAAACTTTATAGCGATTCTGAGTGGAAGCAGCTGTTGCCACTATTGGTTCCAAGAGATTTAACTCAACCTGTGGCACACATATGGCCAGTAAGGTATTGTTATTTGTGTTAGAGATAGTAAATGATGTATTCAGTGTAACATGGGAGGGAATAATTTGCACTACTGCTGTTCTTTACACTGAGCTTGTAGGCTGTTCTTCAGTTTGGGTTTTTTAATTGTCAAAATGAAGGTAAGTCTTTTCTCTAAAGTCCTTTAAGAAACGCATACTCATCTCAAAGCCCTACATACTGTGTTTAGTTTGCAGAGCTTCAAGCACACTTAGCTGGGCTTCTCCCCTCAGCCACATGGACCAATCTTTGATCTCCTGCTAAGATTTCAAAACTTATTCAGCAATGATGCCTAAATCTAAAATCATAGAATCATAGAATGCTAGGAGTTGGAAGGGATCTTTAGATATCATCTAGTCCAACACCCCTGCAGAAGCAAGTTCACCTAGATCAGGTTGCATAGGAACATGTCCAGTCAGGTCTTGAAGACCTCCAAGGAAGGAGACCCCACAACCCCTCTGGGCAGCCTGTTCCAGGGCTCCCTCACCTTCACAGTGAAATAGCTTTTTCTTATATTTAAGTGGAACCTTTTTGTGTTCCATCTTCATCCCATTACCTTTTGTCCTGTTGCTAGATACTACAGAAAAAAGGGATGTCCCAATCTTCTGACACCCACCATTTAGATGTTTGTAAATATTAATGAGATCTCCCCTCAGTCTCCTCTTCTGCAGACTAAACAGCCCCAGTTCCTGCAGCCTTTCCTTATATGAAAGATGCTCCAGTCCCCTGATCATCTTGGTGGCCCTGTGCTGGACTCTCTCCACAAGTTCTCTGTCCCTCTTCTCTTGAGATTTTATGGGTATTGGGAAACCTAAGATTCGCATTAATTTCTTGCATTAATCATCTTACTATAAATTTTCCTGTAATTTTTCAACTCACAGCATCTGCCAATACTAAATTCTGTCTAACTTGCTGTTCTATGTTTTATGGTGAGGCAAAATTATGTAGTGTACTGAGATACAGTTACTGTAGTGAAATAGTGTGAATACTGTAGTAAAAAAGAAAGGTCCTTTGTCATGCAGTTAGCTGTATGCCAATGTATACAGCACAGAGGATGAGATGAAAACAGATTTTTCATAATATGTACAATTAGTTTCTCTGCTGGGAGACCTGCACCCTGTTTCACCTCACTGCCCACAGCAGCCAACCCCACACCATAACACAGGGAAAGTTCTTGGCCCTGATAACTGTCTCCGTGACAATAGTGTTGTTGCTGTGCTGAGCCGAGGACAGCTGGAGATGCCCATATGTCCCCAAACAGGGATGGCACAGGCACAGAAAATCCTTATTTCCCAGCATCTGATTTAAGTCCTTCATCCTCTGGTTGCCATCAGAAGAGTGCAGTCTGCAGGCTCAGGGTGGCTGCCGATGAATAAAAGCTGCTCTTCATCACACTGCAACACAACCCACCAAGGGAGAAGCAAAACCTGCATTTAGAAATGGTTTTACCAGAGCCCTGAGTGAAATCTCCATGGAAGTGGGGTAGGGAAGGACTCAGTCTGGATTTCCAGGCTATGGGGACCACATGAAGAACATCTCCCTACAGAATCCCTTCTTGCAGGAATAAGGAGGTGTTTAAGGGTAGGAATGCATTAGGGACATAACATGGCCCCTTGACTTCCACCCTGGTATGCCACACTTTGCAAAATCTCATTCTTAATCAGATGGCAATATTAGCAGTTGCTGCACGAATATAGGCACTAGGAATTACAATCTGGCTATTTCATATCAGAACTCCTATCACAACCGTTTTATTTATTGTCAGAAGCTCTTTAAAATAATCAAAACTAAATCCAGGGAAAATCACAATTAAATAAATCTACGTATTGTGATGCTGTATGTTCAAATTGAGAAAAGTTCTGTTTTCCATTTTTGGCTGTCATTCTTTCTTGTTCATTAATACTATTTTAGAGTGTGGTGGAACAAAAGCCAAAAGTCTGAGTGCAACAAGCAAAAAACTAGTTTAGTTTTAAACATACATCCTCTAACACAATCAGGTTTGAGTGGAAGACTGTGGCCCTCTACAATGCAGAAATTAGCTTGCCTGAGTGATTGTTTTCATAGGCCTGTAAATACTTTTCTCAGCCATCACTATGGCATCTCTGAAACATCCCAGCATCTTTTTGGAGCCAGACAAGATCTGGGAGGTGTTACAACATAAGGGTATGATACGAGGAAACACTCAAGTTTCAAAAGTACCTGCACACATGCAAGAGCATGTCTGGCAGTTGAACAGGACACCTGAGACAGAGCTACCATGTCCTGCCAGCTGATGGCAGGTTGCCACAACTGGTTGCAGGAGGTGTGTGACACACAAGTCCCAGGGGCATCCTGTTTCCTTTCATTTCCCTGAAGCACGTGCAGCGTGCTACAACACATGGGAAAGCTCCACCAGCTTTTTCTGGACAAGACAGCTTTTTCCTGCTGCTGTTATAGGAAGAAGAACTTTTCAGCATGTGTAACCCAGAAGTAACTGGTGACATTTTTAGACACTGCACCACATGCTGAAAAATATTGGGAGGGCTTCAGCTATATACATTAAAAAGAACAACCTAAATTCTGCTTTGAGTTAACCCCAGGCAACCTCACTGACGTCAATGGAGTGTAACTGAGAGCAGGAGGTTGCCTGTGAACTTTATTTCTTAAGTGTTCACCTGCTTCTCATTTGAAGCCATAATCCTTGGTGACATCCCAGTCATTTCAATGGGAGAGAGGCTTGCACTGCAGAGATCAGGTCCCAGTATGAATCTCACCCAACATAGCGACACTGGCTATAGTGCTTTGGATCGTCTCAATACCCACCTGCTACAGCAGTCTCGTTGGTTGCCTATTATTTGGAAGCACCACAATTATCGTGCCAGTATGTGGCATGATAAATGGCCAGTCCTTAGACAAATGGCCAGTCCTTAGCTGAAAGACATAACCAACACATTCACAGAATCATGGAATACCAGGATGGTCAGGTTTGGAAGGGACCTTTAGAGATCATCTAGTCCAACCCCATGCTAAAGCAGGTCCATCTAGATCAGATCACACAGGAACGCATCAAGGTGGGTCTTGAAGACCTTCAGAAAAGGAGACTCCACACCCTCCCTGGGCAGCCTATGCCAGGGCTCCCTCACCCTCACAGTAAAGAAGTTTCTTAGCAATTCAGCACATTTGACAGGGAACACTTTTCGGAGTGAGGATCCTTTCTTCCCTTTACCTCCTCCACTCTACCCCACTTGGAGAGGGGGCTTCTGGTCACTGCTTTCCATCTTGAACCTTCTTTCCCCTCCAGCAACAGATTTGCTGAAGGCAAGAGCAAAACCCACATGGGTTCAACAGTGCAGGTGTTCCTCAGGGAGTAGTATGATACCTGACCATCTTTGTGGCTAAGGCTTGTCCCAGATGTCACACTTGACAAGTGGCATCAGGCTCCATTGCCCAAAAGAGCTTCCAATCAGTGAATTACAAGTGTCATTCTTGCATGGAAAGCTTTTGGCTGAGGCTTTCTCACAGTGTTTGCCCTTTTTCTGTAGGTATTAGTGGCAGCTCTGGAGACTCTGGGTGAACTGAAAATGCACTGGGCCAAATTAATCTCAGAGGTACTTCCTCAGATTGCAGCAGGCCTGGATTTACCCCTCCCAACACTGTGCTTAACCTGCTGTAGCTGCAGAGCAGTTCCTGCCAGCACGTCTGGAGCAGGCAGGGGACTTTACAGCCAGAGGCTCCCCATCTCAGTGCAAGTCCAGTCTGCCAAACCACAGCCCTGTCCACATGCACTCAGACAGGCCACATGAATCATGGCATCCCAAATCCAGGACTCTTCCCCATCCATCTGGGGACACAGAGATAGTCCATGAGGGATGCTCAAAGAACCACTCCTCCCACAGCAGGGACTGGAAATCCTGCTTTCACTGACACCAAGAGCCCAGTTCCTACTAGTGTCAATAAGACAGTTGAAGATGCAAGACAGAAAAAGCAGGATGGACTCAAATTTCTACAAAAGGTCTGAGGACTTCCAGCTAGTGTAAATCATTATTGTTCCTTTGACAATAGTGGAGCTATGACAGTTTGCTCTTGATGGAGACCTGGGTCTGTACTTCATATTTTATCAGAATCACTGGGACTTCAGCTGTTTGTCTTATCTGCATATCAGAGGTTCCTAGTGTAGCTGCTATACTCTGTAACCCACTTTACTCTCCCATGCCTTCTCTTCTGCTAAAACAAAAGTGTTTTA
Source organism: Colius striatus (assembly GCF_028858725.1). NCBI lineage: Eukaryota > Metazoa > Chordata > Aves > Coliiformes > Coliidae > Colius > Colius striatus. Next base: position 17,371,269 of record NC_084790.1, on the reverse strand, counting down.
GCCCATGGAGACTTTTCAAATTGAGCATCTGTGAAGCCTTGTGCTGCAGAGACTGTCTAGCATCTAAACAACAACTTCAGTGGATGTACTTGCTATAACCAAATTAAACCAGAGGACAGATTCTGCATTGTGAATATGAAGTTTCCATTAAAAGTCTGAATCTTTTAAATATGATAATCCGAAGTATGAGGCAAAATGCAGTTGTTCTTCACCAGAAGAGGTGAGAAGGCTCTGTCTATAAACAGTAACCACCATCCACCAGCCTGTATCTGTGCTGCTGAACCACATGAGATGGACAGCCTCCTGACTGACTGCTGCAAGGGCCCATCCTAAAACCCCAGTTGTTTCTGAGAATTTTTTTAACATGGCCCCAAACCATGTCAAAGAACTCATAAATCATTGGATTGCACAGACTTTGAGCTTCCAGTGTTGGGAGCATTTCATGCTTGTGTGCAAGCTACAGGTGTACACAGGGCTACAACCTCCAAATGGGGTCAGGGACTCTTTTTAGCACAGTGAGAAGATCCAAGCATTTTAGTCCAGGAAAAAAATGAAAAAAAAAGAAGAACTCTTTGAGGTATCTGTGTGTTTGGCTCTTCTCCAGCATTCATGGACCTCAAAGTTGCTCTCCCCATTGTGCCAGCATGCTTTTCACAGCAGCAGGAGCAATCCAGATAGCCTGTCATGGGCAACAGTCACTTTCCTTTCTGTGACCAGCTGAGTTGGGCAGTTATTAGGCAACTTTCTGCAGCTCTCTGTAGAGAGCCTAGCCCTGGCTCTGAAGTCTGTCACCAGTGAAAGCTGGTGATGACACTCCTACGCCATGTGCTCACCCCAGTAAACCCCTCTCAAGCACTCTTCAGCCTAGAGCTGTAGCACAATAATTCATGGTGTCACACTTCAATGGAGGCATTGTCTTTTTCCCACCCCATTTTCTGCTTTTCCTTCTACAAGCTAGGAAAATCATTGCACAGTCCATCATTGACTGCAAGTGACAACACCACCCATCTGCATTGTCAATGGCCAGACAATGGAGGATGCCAGAAACCACCTCAGGGAGAGAAGGACATGCTCCTAGGGCAATAGGCAACTTCATCTCCCCAGATATTGGACCAACAAAAGGAGGAACCAATTGCACTTGTGAAGTCACAAAAACACATGTAAAGGCTGCACATCTCAAGGTGCACACATGGATACTTCACAGCAGTTCTGTCTGTGCTTTCAGACACTGGAAAAAGGAAGATCCCTTCTACTCTTGATGTAATTTGCATCCTGAAAAAAGTTTTTATTGTGGAAATGGTGCCAACATTGATAAATCCAGCATACCCAGCCATCACTTTTTTTGCAGATAACCATGTTTTGAAACTGTAAATGTGCTCTAAGACATTTTTTCTGAGGCATCTCCAATGACAGATGCACGACGGAGGCTCCCGGAGGCTTGTTTCTGGAATGTCAGAAATGCATTACAGAGCTGCAGCATGCAAAACATTCAGAGAAAAAAAAATCCTGAATTAGGCAATGCTGCCACACCAAGGAAAAAAGAAATAAAGTTAAAAGGCCAAACAACAGTTGTATTTTTAAAAATATTGTGGTGTTCTTCAGGTCTTAAAAAAATCAGAGTTGGCTTAAACACAGTTGAGCCAGGGCAGCAGGGGAGAAGGGAGGGAGAGGTAGGAGTAATAACCTTGCATTGTCCCCATTATTAAGGGTCACATTTCTAAGTTCTTCAGGAAAAACTAGAAAATTAACTTTGTGTTGTAATAATGGCAGAGGTTCTTACATAACCTCACAGCCCTACGGGACGAGGCATTAAGAACAACATCAGACAATGTGGTAAAGCCCCAAGAGTTGAAAAGCTGGAGCAAAACTAACTTCTGTAGCCCTGGCAATAGATTTGGGACCTGGTTCAAGAATCCACATCTACAGGAGAAGAGTGCTCTTGCAGAGTGACTCACAGCCATAATTTTTGCAGGCTGCAGTTTTTGGATGATGACTGTCAGAAATTACATGATAGCTCTGTTCCAATGGAAAAAAAAAAAAAAGTTTTTCTGAATAGAGGAAAATAAAAATCGCCAAGGGACAGATTTCTGTGGTGACAAATTAACTAGCATAACAAAGTGTAGAGTTTCAAAGGACCTTCTGAGGTTTCAGGGGCTTTACTTGGGGAGAATGTGTTACATTGTATTTCAATAGATGCAGCGGGTTCCTCTAAAACTCATCCCCTGAGTATCGGTTTGTGGTGATACTCATGTGTAGTATGAAGTTTGGCTAAAATATATTCATTTATTTGCTAACAACTTGGCTTTTAAGGAGACTTAAAGTTAGGTTCAAAAGCAAAAAAGAGTCTCAGCTTCTGACACTTCCACAAGCTCTTTCAGAAGCCCAACCTCTCCTAGCACAAATGAGAGCTCTTCCCATTAACCAATCCTTCCTACTGGGAGATGGGCTAGGAGCCCTCGCTCTCCATCATCTCACTGAGGATGGACTTTAGATGAGTATCCAGTCTTTAAGGATGTCATCATGCATTTTGCATGGGGAGAAACAATTCTCATATTTGACTGGGGACAATTCTGCAATTCCAGAAGCACAGGCTTACCCTGAACGCCCCATCCTATACATGTTATTTTTTTTCTGTAACATGAGTAACTCTAATCATCTGCCAGACCTTTCTTTCAACCCCTCAGATCCATCCACTCTCTGATGTATGGTCTGTTACCACACATCACACAAAGACCAACTGTAGAGAATGTTTTTCAGAAAGCATGTACCAACAGTTACAGCAAGTGCACTTCACAACAATTTCTTCACCAAGTGATGCTGCATCTGGCCATGGCTATGTTACAAAGACAGAACACTATATTCATTTACTAAAAAAAGTGATGTGGCTCTTCTTCATCAGATGTTGCCCTTAAAAGCAAGGGTTCTGGCAGTATGGAACTCTATGCTGAAACCATCCCCATCTGCTGCTCCTTGACTGTCATAAGCAAAAAATTACACAACCCTTTCTGTGCAGCTGGGTATTTGAGCAACTGTGGTAATGTCTAGACTTTCCTCTCTCTTCCATGAGCTCAGAGGCACCACAGACATAGGCTTTGTCTCAGTCTAAGTGCCTACAAGGCTTGATAAAAGATCCATGGCCCTTCTTGTGTGCCAGCCAAGAACTGGCATCCATCAGTCCTGTATTTAAGCTACCGCATAACAGCACCTCACATTCCATTAGGTAAGCAAAGTTGATGCAAGGCCTGACAATGCTCTGCTGTGCTGTGGCAATGTCCCTGCTGTTCTCTCTGAGGCTGCAATACCTGTCTCTGACAATGCGCCCTCTTCACTGATGACGAGGCACTCCTGTGCCCCCATCCTGAAATCACTTGACCTCAACTAGAGGGGAAAGGAACAAAAACATGTAAGCAGAGATGAAGTTAGCTATGACAGTAGCTACTGCTACTGCAAGTGGCATAGCACATTATATGCGACAAGGAAGCAATTAGCAGAGACAACAGTAAAGAGAGCAAGTGAGAAATTAGCCCAGCCACAGGATACAGAGAAGAGGAAGTGACAAATCCTAAAAGATGTGGATTTGGCAAGGGTTGTGGGGAGCAGCAGAGGTTGGCCTTGAGAGATTAAGACACTCAATGGGCTAGAAGTACACCTCACAGATCAAGTAGGATTGTGCTAGTGGAGAGGATCAATGCTTGATGATGACTATTTGAATGAGACTTGGTGTGGTTACCTTGACTGCATCTGTGCCTGCAACCTGTCTGCTCTGTTCAGAAATGGCATCGTTGCAATGCAAGCAGGCTCCCCTAGACTTTTGCACTGAGTGGCTGCACATCTCACATTTGCAGTGCTGCCTGTACTAGGGAAGGCCAGAAACCCATGCTGAGCACCACCCCAAAAAAGAGACGCTTCTTTTCTTCTTAGCAAAAGATCAGAGGAAGGTGGAGAGACTTTCTGTGTTTGGTGCACACAGGTTAAAAAGAATAACCTGAGGACCCTGAAGTGAGAAACTAAGGACCAATCAAGGGTGCCTGAAGTCAGTAGAAATCTATCAGAGTACAAACTACAATATGCCTTGTGTCTGCTGACTTAGTAAAGCTCTCCAAACCCTTGAATAAGCTATTATTATATAGCTTCTTCATTTATTAGCTGTTGCCCTGTAAGTCGCCTTTTAAAAAGCCCTTTTAGTGCTAGACAGAAAGCATGGAATAATAAATCTAGTCAGAAAATCCTGGACTGCTGTGGCCCAAGGTGTATGAGCATTTCTCTAGAGGCACTCAGCATGAGACAGCAGAACGAGAGGGCACAGAGTCTGTCGCACAAAGTTCACACAACTCTGAGTATCAAGACAGAGCAGCAATGAATAGGTCGAGTATATTTTAACTCTGTTGTTGCTGTTAACCCTGTTAGGACTGCCATCCTGGAAGCCAGTGTGAGTGGCTTGAGCTTCTTGCAGGATTTTCCAGGTAACATCCTCCCTCGCTGAAATGTGGCCATAAAAGTATAAAGCCCTGCAATGCCACCCAGCTTGGGAGGAGCTGTGTCACATGCAAAGAGCTCCTAGTGAGCAAGCCTTGGACAAAAGCTTAGTCCTAAAATGGCTGCTAAGATGCCAAAACAGTTGTTCTAGTGATGTACCTTAATTATGATGTCTTCCTTAACAAATGTTTTCCTGTAGTAAAAAAATATAAGTGGTTCTTTGGAAGTGGATTACAAAGATCTCTTCCACTTCTTTTGTGAAGATATGCATTAATTTCAAAAGACAGCTTTTCCTACATAAATTTTCCTGTGCATTGAATATCGGTCCTATAGATCCTCGTATAAAGAATTGGCATAGAATGAAAATGTAATGAAAGTCTCCTGATTTTCAGTTGTATTCTTGCAACTGTAAGAATAGATAATGATTCTTTAATACTGTGTGAGATGTCTGATTTCATCTAAAAGCCATTATTTTTTTCAAGTCCATTAATAAGGGTTATTGAGCATTGCCAAGTTAAATTCTCTAAAATATCATGAAAAAATAAGTGAGGTCTTAAAAAGAAAAATCCAGTCTGGGACTAATTCCTGGGAGATTTTTGGCATACAAAGCCTTTATTAGATTCAAAGTACTTATAATTCATAGGAATAGGTCATGGATAATCTTTGTTTGATTTCATTTTGGACTGATTCATGGTAGTTCAAATCTAATTGAATATTGACTACTAAAACAGCTGCAGAGGGATTTCAGGTTTGAGGAAAGGAACACGTATGTGATTCTGTGGTGCAATGTCCTTCTGCTGATATGAATAATATGCTCACTTGATACAAAATACAACAGTCCCTGTGGTTTGGTTTTAAAACTTAGTCCCTGGCAATGGCAAGTGCAAAGACTGAAGTGACTCATTCTGTACACCACAATGAAGTAGCGCTTCAGGCACATGTCTGAAATTGTGCACTTTATTTACCTCTACCAAACTTGCTCTTTCAACGGGCAACTTCTGTGGTTCATGACATCTGAATTTCCAGGGGCAGAGACTAGTAACTGCAGTATACTGGGGATATGTAAGTCACTGAACTAAGAAAAATTTCAAGAAATCTTGAGGATGAGCTTGTGGGTAACCATCAAATCAAAAGCAGGGGAGAAGTCCAATTATGCAATTAGGTCATTTTAGAAGGAAAATTCTCTCTATGTCCAAACAGAACTGTTGCTGTGTAAGTTGCCTTCTGTGCCCCTGCATTGACTAAAGACTCAGGTGCAAAATGATCTGCTTCTGTTGCACAAGGTCTCTTGTAAAAGAACAGGAATGGGCCTTGGAAGTTATTTACTATCCATTAAACTCCCAGAGAGCAAGACATCCATTTCCAGAAGGGTTGAGCTTGATCTGGTTGAAGGCATTTCATGGAAAATGCACAGGCTCACTGTTTTGCCCAGTGCTGAGGATCATAGCCCTTAAGAAATGCTGTTCCTTGATGTGAAATGATGTACAATCTGGTGGGTGTTATAAATCTCTGCTTTCAACAAGCAGTCTTAAGACTCTCCAGTAGTCTTAGAAACCAACATTTGGCAACTGGGCAATATTGGGTGTCCATGATACAAGGATTAAATCAAAACTATTAAGATAATTGGTCTGGGGCCCTTTTGTCTCAGAATCATTATGAAATTGCATGAGGAAAGTCTGGTTTTCTATGACAATTTCTTTGTCAGTGCAAGTTCTGTTTAATTTCTTGCTGGATGGTCCTGAACATTCTGGTATGAAACCACACGGAAATCCATCCAGAGTCTGCAGCATATACTGCTGTTCCTCATGGCTGAAGAGTCAGAGCACAGCGAGCACACAAAACTATGAGAAATTAAGACAATTCAACAAATCTAAGAGAATAAAGAAAACCTTCACTGCTAGGGCACCACTTCTTCCCAGTCTGCCTTTACAATAACACACAGGAAAAAACACAGAGTTGACTTGGACTGGATTAGACTTTGTTTGGGTCCTACTCCTGCAGCCTCCATCTGCAGAGTACTTGGCCAAAAAAAGGCCATGGCCTGTCTGAATATAATGCTGCTGGAAACCTTGCACAAGTCCTGACTGGGATTTTTTTATGAGCTGCTTTCGTGCCTCTATCTCTTATTTCCTTCCCAAGGCATGATTCTGTCTCGGGCACAGATGGGGGAAAAGTCCATTCTTTCAAAAGCAGAAAATCTGGTTTGTTTCTATATTACTGTTTATTTTATCACAGTGTAACAAAGCCTGTAAACGTTGTTAAGCCAGAGCCAGTATTAGCAATGGAAATAATTACTACCTCTTTAACTGACGTTTTGTTAATGTTACTGTAGCACTGTTTCATGAGTCATGACAGGATGGAAATTAATTTGTCACCGCTGTAGGTCTCCCTCTTTACTATAAAGCCAGTTTCTCCCCTTACATTCATCTGCTCAAGCGTCTGTAACAGAAGTAATAAACCAAAAACATGCTTGAACGTCCCTCTATGTGCTGCCTTCTCTGTGGCCAAGGCATTTTAAATGTCATTTTGCTTAGATAATGGAACTGTTATGTGAAAACTGAGGCCCTGGAGAAGGAACCTCTGAAACTCATGGAAAGGCTCTGAACTCCTCCAGACTTTGAAAAAGTATATTTTTTACAGTCTTTGCCAAGAAATTTGCTTCTGAAGACTTTGTGGTATAAAAATTATGCCCCCATAAAAGTGGAACTCATTTTCTATCCATTCTCAGCAAAGCCAGCTGCTCTCTTGTGCAGTCAAAATTTGAATCCGAACTCAGCCACCACAGCAGTATGTGGAGTCCATGTGGTCGCTTTGGCAGCCTGCAGTGGTTCTTCATTCCCTCACATGCTTTGCAGGATGCAGCTTTCTTGTGATTCAAAGGCTTCTTGACAATAAACTAAACCACAGTGAGACTATACAAAGAAATGGAAGAAACAAGATGTGTATTCTACCTAATGATCATAGGAAATCCTTGCAGCAGTTGAGACTGGAATATGGGTCATACAAGGGTGCTGGGCTGCTTCAGCCTGGAGAAGAGGCAGCAAAGCGCAAACCTGATGTCCAACCGGTCTGTGGTTCCCAAGAGGTAAGAAGACACAATTTTCAAAAGACAATTATCCTGTTTTACCTATTAAAGAAGCTCTTAATCATGAGGGTTACCAGTCACTGGAAGAAGTGCTTTGAGATGTTGTTGGACCTCCCACCTTGGAAATACACAAGACACACAGCAACCTGCTTTAACAGGGCCTGCTTCATGCAAAGGGATGGACTACCAGAGGTCACTTCACATCTCAATTATTCTAAGTTAATGAAGTCTTCATAAGGCTTATTGGCTTGTTTCATTGCCTTCTAATCCCTGTTAAGTTTCTCTCCCTTGGATTTAGCAAACTTACAATGTTTCAAACAGTCTTTCAACGGCTTTCGGTATAAGGGCTTTTTTTTCTAAAAAGGCCGACAAGAGAAAATAGGTGGATTCTTAGACAAAAATATCAAGAGGAAATTCCCCTTTACTTTTACTTTACCTGTTGAAATAGGAATTTGTTCCACTTGTGCATTCATTTTGTCATTATCTGTGGAAGATGCTCATTTCTGCAATGCACTCAGACTTCAGCAGCCTGTTCAGTCTCTAGCCAGTGTCAAAAACTGCATTTCCCAGTGTGGATTATGACTGGAGCAGCTGCAAACTTAGCTGACTTCATTTGGCACTCTCCAGATCTGTTTCCAAACTTTCTTTCTGAAGACTGAATAAGTAGGAGTGTTGATGCTAAGCTGTTTCTGAGGAGCTTTTTCTCATTTTCTGAGTTTAAAAAAGCCTTTCTCTGTTGTTAAGTAATTTTATTTTCTATATTAAATTTAGCTTTTACTCAAATCTGAATTTGTTGTAAGTTGAAGGATCATATTTGGTGGATTTTGTGATGTTTTAATGTCTGAAAGTGACGCAGTTAGAAAAGCTGGAAGAAATTAGACTTAAGAAGAAAAACAAACTCTTTTGAAAACAGACTCCAGCAGTGAGGTCTGAGGAAGCCTGAGGCTCTCATCCACATGTGCAGAAATCCAGCTATGTCCCTGAGAAAGTATGTCTGTTTTCTGTGACCGACAATGAATCATAGCAAATAGCTCTCATGCCTTGTATTTTAAGGGTGAGGCCTGAGTCCATAGCACACCTCCGTTTGCTCCCTTCACCCATGTGGCGACATCTTTGGGAAGATGACAGCTCATCTCAGCAGCACGCTATACTCTGCCAGCAGCCTGCACGTAGGGACACCGTCATTCACCCATGAAAGGACCTGCAGACGTAGGAAATGCCAGGCTTCCTTTCATTGCTTCAAACAGGTAGTTTAAGACATAAATGTTTCATTATCCCAGGATATGCTTTGACAATACATGGAGGAAATAACAGTGGGCTTTCTGTCTGCAAATTCCATTTTTCAGGCAAAATTTCAGATCTTGAAACCAGATCCTATTATGAAACTCCTTCCAAAGGGCTTTCTGTGAGCCTGATGCATATTCCATATGTTCCAAAACAATACAATTACTCCCCTCACAACATGAGCAAACTACACCATTTTCCTCATTTCACCATGAATGTCTGGTTTTAGCACTGCAGCGATACAGATGTGCATTTAGGACTTGAGAAAAACCAGCATGGTATACTGGTCAACAGCAAGGCTCCCTCTTGCTTCATTAGGCAAAGCAGCCTTATCAGAGAAGGATCTAAGGAGGGAAATAGAAACTAGAACGTTTCAAACACAGCTGTGCACCTTGGGGGTTAGGAGAGATGGTGTGACTTTTTTCTATCCCGGTAGTAGTTGCATTTAATTCAGTTCTACTGGAAGATGTTTGGACCTGGGGATTTGTTCCTAAAATAGTACAAAGTTTCCATAAGCACTGAAAAAACGTAACCACAATGTCAGTATGTCATCCACAGTTTTCTCAGCACCCACAATTTAAGACCTGAAGGGTATTTTCTCAAATTGGCTAAACAAGATGACAAAGAGTTGGTAGCAAACTTGAAAAGGTATCATATCCTAGCTATTTCCTATCTCTTCCTCCATCTCTTGGACTTTCAGTCTCTTAATCCATGACTTTCACAGCATACATCTGCATATCTTTTACTAAATTAATGAATCTCATCCTTCTGCAAAACAACACATAGCAGGAGGAAAGCTACAAATTTATTTCTGCAGATGTTGAACTTAATCTTCTGGACCCATCACAGGTTAAATGCTGTGTTGTAGTGCTGATGGAAGCCAATGGTGTGCCCCCATGAACACATGAATATTTGCTTAACTAAGTAAAATGAGAAAACCTAGATTCTTCTTTTAGATCACAGGTGATTTCTGTTGACTTTGCATAGTCTGCAACAAAGAGCAGTAAATCAAACAGGATTTGGCTTCTGATAGATTATTTAGGAATACATCATCTTGCCTCCTTCAGATATAGCCACTCTTACAGACCTAAGCAGTAGAGCTGGGCACATTTGGCCTGAGACAATTCCTAAAGTTCTTGAGATATCTGCATTTCAGAAGTGTTTTACTTTTTCAACGGTGTACAGATGCTATCACTGAATGACATACGGAAGCTGTCCAGTTTGTGATTCAAGTCCAGAACTCTCTTGCAAGTTTGACTAGGCAGATAGCTAAGTCCTATTTGTTACCTTCTAACTCATCAACTTAGAAAATATTCTCCTTAGTGAAAGAGAATGGAAGGACTGCCTAAGGCACAAACAAGGTCTGCAATTAACCCTATTGTTACCCGGCCTGTAAGCAAACAGCTTGCTCTTTGTGACCATGGATTCTTGGTTTCTTGGATACACTTGCTCTGAGTGTTGTTAGCAGCACTGATTTATGAGATGAGAGATGTCTACTCATGAGCATTTGCATGGACATCATTAAATCAAAGGCACAAAACACTTGTCAAATGTTAACAGTATCCAACCAATAAAATCTGAAGCAGGTGTGCACCAGCAATCCAGAGGTTATGAGCATTTTCAGCAAAGACCAGTTCCGATATTCAGCTGTTCTTCTGATTGCTCTTTACTTGTGGCCCTTTCATGGAGTATGAGCTATGGAGGAGGCAAAAACTGTTATATTTTAGACATAGGATTGTCTCTGCCTTATCTTGTCTATGAGTAAAACACAGGTGTGGGCATACTAGCAGTTTTACCATGCGAATATTGAACAATTTTAGTTCTATGGGAAGAACTTCTGTCCTAAGACAAGTCATATACAAAAGATATCCAAACATTAGCTTCTCAAGAACTAAGCATCTCTTCTTTAAGGCTTGTCTCCTGCACAGCCTAGAGCCACCGCCGGGGTTTATTCTCTGTGACCACACTGACATCTCCTGGTGGTGTCTGAAACGGTTGCCAGCTCGGGTACAAAATATTCGTTCCTGCAAGCGATACTTCTTTTTTTATATGTATATAAATTGGATTAGTTTGGCTGATTTCATGAAGGTAGATCACTTGGGGGGAGGGGAGTGGAAAAGGAATTTTTTAAGCCAATTGTTTCCGAGTTGTACAAACAGACTTTGAAGCCTGGAGCACTGCATTTTAGGGATTCATAGTTTCTGGTGGAGCAAGGCCCAGATCTGCATCCATCATTCACTGCACTCCCTTAATATAGAGATAAGTGAACGGATCGTCTGGGGGATGCAGGCTCAGCACAACCCATGTCCTTCTCCTCAGACCTCTTGCAGGGGCACTTACACATCCACTGATATAGACCGCTGGGTATGTGATTATGCATGCCTGGAATATCAGTTCTATTCATGCCAGAGGGCATTTCCAATGAGCTGGCTAAACCAAGACAAAGGGCAGCTAAGTAAGTGACATGAAATTCAAGCCACAAATTACCTTTTTTGGGACTCAAAATCTCAACTTCTTCAGACACGGAGCTGTAATAAAGTCTGTGTCAGGTGTGTAGATGCAATTTTTATCATGGTTTTGGCTTCAGGAGGTTCCAAGCAAAAAACAAAACTCCTTAGTGTGAATATCTCAAATATTTTATTAAAAAATACTGAAATGAGATAGTCTGACTTTTTTCCTTTCTTTTTTCCTTCATTCCTCAGAGCATAACGCTTGCAAAACTTTCAAAGCTTTTCTGATAGGAAAAAATGTCCAGATTTTCCAATTGCTTTGTCATTTTGATCTATTCGATCAGTAAATACACTTAACTTCTTAGTAAAGCATGACTTGGGACTAAACCTTCTAACTATCCCTAGCTTAGTTAAATTTTCTGCAACTCTAGTCAATAAAATTTTGTTATGCAACAATTACACTGTGAGAAGAAAGTGGGAAATGTCATTTTGAAAAACACAGTTTTCTGCATATAGGCTTAAGTCATGTTCACGTAGCTAGTTCCCAGCCACACTGCCTAAGATATAAAAAGCCCAGGGTGGGGGCTGAGTCTGAGCTCACCAAGGCATATTCACCACCTGTCTGGTGAAGGGCACTGTGGAAAATCTTGCATCTAATTTCTGTTAATTAACCTGTTTCAAGCAAATTTAACCCTAGGAGCTGGTTCCTTATCATCGCCTGTATGTCTGAGGGGGGAGTGTTGTTCCTGTCGGTCCCAGAGGTGCTGGAGGCTTGTGAAGAATGAGGGAAGACCGAGATGATCATATATGCTTCCTACACAAAGCCAGAAATAAGCATAGCCGGGATGCTGCAAAGTGCTGAGGAGGGCAGTGGAAGTTGTCTTGAGGCTGCTCACTGGGGAATTTTTCACAAAAGATGTGAAAGGAAGGCCTGTATGAAAAGCTCTGCAAGAAGCAAGTCTGAGAGCTGACACATTCTGCATTATTCTTGAGGTTTCTCTAGACCAAGTGTTGAGAGGAGTATTCTCATCAAGCAGTAACCCTGAAGAACAGTCCCCCAGGATGGGCAGGCTTCCATTTCCTCACCTCTTGACAGGCGCTTGACTCTCATGCTGACCAGAAGAGTCAACACAGCACTGACCTCAGTGGAAGCTGTCATGAAAGGGAATGGACAGGGATGTGAAGAGGAAAGGCAGCAGTTACAGTGTTTGGCTGTGGAGGTTGTTCACACATCTTGATTTGCCATTTATCTCTTGTGGCCTTCACGGAAAAGGATCTTTTCCCCATGAGAGTGCTACTCAGAGGGAATGGAGAAAATGAGAAACAGAGCTGCTTTTAATACAAGCAAAGATTCTGTGACCAGTTTCTAGCTCTGTCAAAGTGGATCGGATGTTCAGAAAACAGCCATACATTGTGGCTGATTGAGCTTGTAGCTGAAGAGCAGCACTTGGCAAAGGCCAGGCCCAGGGAAACTTCAGCCACTCACAATGCGACACAGCATCACCTGGGCCAGAGTGCCCCGTGCACACCATCAGACTGCTGCACAGGCAGCTGCCCTGCCCTCTAGCTGGCTAGCTTCCATTACTGTCCCCAGGGATGTAGCATCTGAAACACGTAAGTCCATCAGTGCTCATTTAGCTCATTAGATGAAGTTTCTGTACCATTTCTCTGCTTAAGACACAATGAAGGTAAGTCAGAAGCATTGAGACCAGTCAGCATGCTGTTGAGCAGGCCCAGTATTCATCCCTATTCATCAAAACATGCTGAAATGTCTTGCCTCAATCAAGCTAGCCTTTGTGGAGAGCTAGGGGTGAGAGTACTTCTGAGGCTCAGGGTTTAATTGTCATCCAGTGTCCCTACAGTGATGCCTGTTACACTGTAAATGAACCTCTCCCAGAACCCTTGTTATTGTAGAGGACGTGGTGCAAGAGACAAACTGCATAAGCCAGAGAGGTCGTACAGTATGTAAGTCAGGGGAAGAACTGATGCTTGCCCACTTTAGTGCCTACTGAGGGGGGAAAGAAAAGAGAAAAAGCAGAGATCTTGTGAGGTAGACTATTCCAGTCTTTAATCAGGCTCATAGATGGTACTGCATTGAATGGGTCATTACACCTTCATTAGCCAGCGGCACATTGCTTGCCTCCACAGAAAATGTTATTCCAGCTGGGAAGAGTCAAAATTAACTATTCATGGTTGGAAAGCTCAAAGTATTTATCCCAGAGGAAAAGGGTGGAGATTGTACCTCTGGTCATTCCTATTAAAGCTTAGAGTGTACGGCTCTCAACTCCAAAATTTCAGAGGTTGTGAAGAGTCTTTCATTCCAAGGAAGACCCACATTGCAGCCCTCAGAAGGATCTGCACAGTGCCTCAGCTCACACCAAGTTTGCTGCATTTTAGTTATTTTGTGATGGGTTTTCCTAAAAGCACAAGAACTTGCAGACTTGGAGAGGCATGAGCAACCTTTAGAGGATGGAGTGGTTTCCCTCAAAAATGTGTGAGACTTCACTGTTTACAATCCACTTTTATAATGTATCATAAAGTCCATGCCAGCCCCTCCTCCTGGCTTTCCTTCCCAGTTTAGCTGAACCTTCCTGATGTCCCCAGAGGAGAGGCTATGGCAGGGTGCACAGCCACCCACAGCAAAAGTTGTCTTGTGCAGGCTCCTTTGATTTGAGTGGAGGGCAGAGTTAGTTACAGAGAGAGCAACAAGTGCACTTCAAGTTGTCAACTCTGGCCAGAAATAAACCTTGTAGGGTGGGTAGTGTGTAGCCAGGTGGGGAGGCTACCCTGCAGGTTCGGCCTCACTCAGATCTCTGAGCTGCACTCTTAAGTTCTGTAATGTAGTTTTTTGTTTTTGATCTAAAATGCCTTGGGGAGAAGAGATCAAAGTAAAATTACTATAAAATCATATTTCAACTCATTAAGTCCCTGACAGGGGGAAGGAAATAAAAGCAGCAAATAGAAGTCACCCAAAATTGAAACTGGGAGAAAAGACTTTGGATCAGATACTGAAAGCCCTTCATAACTACATTTTATCCCCATTGCTTCCAGTATTACTCTTTGTCTTCTCACCTAAAATGTGATACAAGCATTTCTGATGGAGATCTCTGCCTGTGCATCGACTGAAAAGCCACTGCCCATGGCTTTGTTGTGATGCAAGTGGTCATGGATGCTGCAATCAAGCAGGCTGAAGAGGGAATGAGAAAAGAGGACAGAGTATCACTTTTCTGCCTCTTCAGCTGTCATCCAGAAGCAGAGAGGAGGAAATCTCAAACTTTGGAGAAACGGTAATATTGGACTGAAACAGAAAAAAATTTTATTGATCTTTAAATGAAACTGAGTATTTATGAAGTCAGGTTCCCCCTGGATGAACATAATCTCAAAAGTGTAAAGGTGTCACCTTTTGACATTTCAAACAATGTGCATTTCTGAGGAAGTTGTTTTAAACCACGTGTATTCTTGTAGTCTCAAAACAGAATAATCTTTCTGGAAAAGATTTAATCAGGAAACTGCCACTTGCTGTTGCCTGCTTTGCAGTGCAGGGCTTTTCCCTGCTTCACAAATGATGAGGAGATGCTTGTAGTCAGAAGTGACTGCCTGCTTGGTTTATTGAGTTCCTTTTCTCCATTTAAAAACATCTGTGGATGGAATAAAAATGCTTGAAAAATTTCAGTAACTGGTAGGTACTCAGGTTCTGCTCAGAGTTCTTGGGCACTAGAGTAGTTTCAAATGTCATTACATAAATAGTATGTAAACATTTTTAGCCTGCATAATTTGAAGACTTCTTGTATCCATTTCCACATCTTAAGTCTTGGGTGTGCAAAAAGATCCTATCTTTTTAATGCCCTTTTTACCCCTTTTTTCTTTTTTTTTTTTTTTTTCTTTCAAGTGTATTGCAAAGCACAGCTCTGGCTTACACGTTAGATTTAAGTAATCCGCTTCAGTAGTTTCAGGCACACTCTACTCAACAGAACCAGTTGGCAATTGCAGAAATTGATCTTTTTCGGGTTCGGATCCCGTTTTAGGAGAGCAATTGTGTTTGTGACCGTCCAAGAAACCGTCGTAGCCGTGAGCTGTCTGCAGTTTCAGCAGATCATCACCAGAGGGTGGCAGCACGCTTTGATAAGTCCAGTGTTCCCAGGGTTTGATGCAGTTTTCGCAGCGCTGAACTTGTACGGATCCGCCCTTACCCTGCATTTGTTCTCTCGGTGTACATGAGACGTGGATTTCCTGGAAAAGTAACATTACTTATTTTTTATTCTTCTGAAAGGGCAGTACGGAAAGCTGGGACTGAAATTCCCACCAGAAGAGCCTTAGTTCTCATTCTTGCATGGCAGTAGCACAAGACTGTGCAGGTGTAGGAGGAAGACTAGACACTCTTCATACACACTAGCAACCACATTTACTGTTGTCCCACCTTCTAGTTTCAAGAGCCGTCATAGGAACAGGATCCTGGGTTCTATACATTTCAGAGTTGCATGTATGGAAAGACATTGCTAAGATGCTGTTTTCCAGGAAGCTGTTTGTCACAGACGTGTACAGTTACTGCTTAGATGTGAGCTCTTGTAGGACCTAAGGTGCATGCTTCTACACAACAGTGTAGTTTTCTTCTTGTCATTGATGGTCTTTGGAGGCCATCCCAAAATGGTTCTCTTCAAGAGAGTAGCAATGTGATTAAAAGAGAACATTATCTATGCTCCTCAAGAGCCTCAATGGTCTTAAAACATCTGCTGCTCATTGTGGCTGAGATAGAGAAACACAAGTGTTCACAAGCATGGATTTGTTCACTGCTGCCTTTGCAAACTTAATTGGAGAGCATCTAGGAACAGATCTGCAGAAAGAGATGACCAACCTGGTTAGAGATTCACAGCTAACCTAGCAGCTAATACACAAGACTGTACCAGGCTTCTGGATCAAGTTCTTGGTTGGCTGTTCTTCCTATGTAACCTTTTCTCCCTGGAGGAAAGGGAAGAATATTTTCTACTCCATGTGAAAAAGGGTGTGAACACGAATTGACATTTAACAGCTGGATTATAAAATAATAACCTGAATAGTTTGGGTCAGTCTCCACTAGATGATGCTGTAGCCACTTCAGAAAGCAGAGCTTGTTGTTGACAGAAGGTGGGGGGGACGGGACGGGACGACGGGACTACGACAACTTCTTTTTTCTTCTTAATTTTAGCTACAAATTTAGCTGAAGCACAACTTTTTCTCATCAATTCACACCCAAATTCTACTCTTCCATCTTATGCACACACTGTGCTGAGCGAGGTATTTTGCATGTATAACAACAGAGGTTTCAACCCAGCTACTTAACACTGAGGATAAGCCTGGGTGGCAACAGACTTCCAGTGCTAGCCTGCAGTTCCAGCTCTCTTCTATCTCCTTCCTTTCTTCTGCATGGGACACTATCTAGGGTATCCTAACAACAGAGCTTGGTGGTCTATTTCCAGCACGTCTACAGCAGCCAAGCAGGGCAGATCTCCAAAAATACTGTCTCATTTCGCTGGAAGCTGAAACAACTCTTCTGGTAAATCTGTGATATGGTAGCAATGGGGATCATAATTTTAGGAAAACAAACCAAAATTTTCATCTTTCATGTTGTAGTGATTGGGGGAAAAAAATGAGAGGGAGGAAAGTTGTGCACACATTCTCCATGGAGTGACTTTTCTTAATGACATTCTCATTAAGAGTGACTTCTGCCAAATGCTGTTTACTTTCTGCTGCCAGATTTGTCTGAATTAATCACAAGCAACTTGACTTAAAAGTGATACTTGTTCTCCTCTGCTTGATGAGTGACACACAGACCAAGTGTGAGAAACGGCCTGCCAATGGCTCCATCAAACAACCTGCTTTGGTACAACATCAGAAAAATAAAAGACAACTTGCCAAGTCTCCATCTTATCCTATGGTCTCTCCTGCTGCATTGCCATGGATGGACTTAACTGGTCCTGGTATGGAGAAGGCTTTGCTCTACACATTTCTCATCTGTGGAGCTGGCTTTGCACTGCCATCAGCTGTGAAAGGGAAATAAGGAAAAGTATCTTACTTCAGCCCAGGTCAGCCACACACAGCTTAGAACTGAGAGAAATCAAGGCTATGTGGTGATACGAATTTGGGAGGGCACATGAAGTCAGACTGGTGGGCTAGAAAAATATGAGGGGATGGTAGACCAGATTAATTTAATCATGCTCATTTCTAGCATAACAAAAACTATTACAGGATTTAATGCATTGTATCCATGGTGTAGCTGGACTCTTGGAGAAACAGTCATCAGTCTCTCATCCTTTCATCTCCTTCTGCTAGAGTGATCCGTTCTGTATATATTGGTCACACTTATTCTGCCTTTAAGATTAATCAAGGACTTTTCCTTATCATACCTATCATACTTACCTGTACTTACATCACAAAATATAACTGCCCTCTGAAACACAGTCTGTGGGTTTTGTTTCCTCTTCTTTTCTCGAGACATTTGAGACTAAGTTGAATGTATTTACACTGAAGTTAAGGTGTCAGATTTGTCCTTGGCTGTCCAGGTACTTCACAGGGAGTAGTTACATCCATATTTGGCCAAGTCACACAGTTAGTACTGTAATGCTCAGAGTCTGTTTATAGCTGTGAAGATCTGGGCTGACAATCCTTGATGATGCACAATCTCTGATCTTGACCAAAATGCATGACTTCTTGGTGCTCCAACTCTCACATCTGCAAAAAGCAAGGAGCTCAACTGAAAGCAAAGCACCTTCTTTGAGCTACCCAATCCTGGATAAATTGTTGACAAATGGGAAGGAGAAATTATATTTTTAAAATGTGAGCATAAAAGCAGAAGATTAGCATGTTCAAGTGACCTTGGGTACTTCTACCAAACAGTGAAAGCAGTGCTTAGGAAGCCTTTGATCACCATAAATATGTATGTTACATATATACATTGCTTTCTTATCCCCCTGCTTTCCCCCCATTTTCAGAGGTCTGTCACTGGATAAATTACAGGATACAAAAGATTTGTGTTAGCCTCCTCCATTTGATCCACATGCCAGGGGAATATTACCATCTCTGTGCTATCTCTTCCCTATCTGCCTGACTCTTTTCTTTAAGAGAAAGGGACGAAGAAACCTAACAAACCAACATGCTAAGCCAGAAACATTGCCTTTGCATCAGGTTTGTCCTTATAGTCAGTAAGACCATGTACACCCGTGAAAAAGGCTCCTGAGTATCTGGTCAAAAAGAAATTCATATAAACAGAGCAAACACAAGAGAAACATCAGTATGTGTCTGCCTGCAGTGAATTAAGTCACACTCTTTATGCTATTGCTTTTTCATGCAAGTGATTTGGTGATAGCAGTACTGCAACAGTGCAAATAACTAGTTGCTCTGGAGGGAATCGTCAGCACTGAAGAAGTGTCTAGTTGTTCCTATGAAGCTTACAGTAACTCAGTACCTGAGTTTTGAGACCCTCTAATTCTCTGTTGTGAAGGGTTGTCCCCAAAGTTCAAAGACTATGTGAGAAGTAAGGCATATATTACTTATTCACCTGCACTTAGTTTTCTTACATGATAAGCAATATATTAGAATTAGTTATTGACTCATTTGTAACTAGAGTTCTTGCCATGTATTTCCCAAAGCTGTAAGACAAATGTATGTGAAAACAAAATCCTGATCTTCAAAACTGCTATGACACAAGGAATTAGTCAAGAGAGCTCATTATTGCTGTTGTGGCCCAAGGTGGAACATGTGACCTACATATGTGTGTGCAGGGAAGGCAAATCAACTGACTGCCAGTGAATTCTTATGATGTAAGGTCTTGATTTTGGGTTTGCAACCACGCTACAGCCAAAGTTTCACTGTCTCAAGTTGCTAAAAACAGGCATTCAAGGAAAGAATATAAGAGATGCTGGATCACTTTGTAATAAATGCTGGATCACTTTTACAACCAAAGAAAGCAACTGGCCCACCAGCTCCCTTGCTTGAGTTGCAATGAAGGGGGCTGAATAGACCCCAGTATGGCAGCCCTTGATTCTCATCATGGGGATTAACCATACCACAGTCTTAGAAAGCTAGAGGATTTTGCACAGCCATCCTCTGCCTTAGCACTGTTAATACTTTGTCTAAAAAATCCTTGTCAGTTTGACAGGAAGAGCTAATTCTATGCAAAGATACTTTATGATTTAACTGACACTAGTATGGTAAAAATCTGTTTGTTCTCTGGCACTTCAAAATCTCTAAGCCAAGTACCATGGCTGTGATTCAGCCAAGCCTTCAGTATGAATGTGTACCCTAAGCATGTGCATTGTTTCATCAATTGAAAGCCTTACCATAACTAAGAGCCACCGTAACTGAATGTTCTCTGGGTTACATATATAAGAATTAATCTCTTCAAAATAGATCTTGAATTGCACATACTTTTCTTTGTTCCTATCTTGAACAGAAAGCTACTTTAAGAAATTTTTTGTGTTCAAGGAATTGGCAGTAAAGGGAAACAGATCAAGAAATGCCTCTGCAAATATGAACAATGACAGTTTCAAGTTACTGTGAACTTATATACAGTCTGCACAAACCTTTTATATGTTTGCATAGTAAAGCCTGTTCTGCATTATTTTTGGAAGCTGGGTGGGGTTCCTCCTCTGTGAAACATTTCCCAGTCTCTTCTCTTCTCTGTACAGGGCTCTCAGGCTATCCCATCTCTTGGGTGGTATCCCTGGGTCTGTCTGATGTTCTAAGGCTCTGATCTAACACTTGTTTTGTTTAAACGCCTCTGGGAGGGAGATTTCCCTCTCCGTCTGCCTTTAACATGATTGGAAAACAGGATTTCATCTCTCAGATATGCACTGTGTTCTGTTCTTACTGACTCTGTCCAGGTTTGCAGGTCGCACAAACACGCTTAGGAACACAACTCTTGTGGTGACAAGCTAGATATGGCTTACAACAGAACATGTCCTTCCGCGTCACTAAGTGGCTTGTTCTCTGATAAACTGCTCTGTCTCATGTTTTTGGTGCATGATGCTTCGAGATACCTGAAGGAAACATGATTTTCCATCTTGTCACTGTTGAACAGCCACCATAAAAGTATTGACCTGCTTACAAGTGGGGAAACATTCCAGTTATGCAAACAGCAGAGAACTATTTTTTTTTCTCCGCATTCCTGGAGTAAGCTGGCTTTAGCTTAGTTCATAACTTACTTAACTTCCACATGTGCTGTTTCTTTTGCTGCCTCCACACACACAAACCACAGGCTCTTTGCCACTGAAATAAGGGGTTTCAATGCATTCTTGTGAAAACCAGCCATCAAGTGACCAACTCTAAAACATATTTCCAAAAGATGTAAAAATTGCCATGGTGGGTGAGACTAAATGCTGCTGTGAGTAGGATTCATTCCAACAGTGGCTGTTAATGACAGCTTAGGAAAACCATAAGCAGGACAAGTTAAAACTTCTCCTTGCAAAAAAATCTCAGCTTCCAGTGTCTTAACAGTGTAAGAACTTTCTGGCCTGGCAGCTACTGAGTTTAGAGTTGCAGTACTGAGTGCAAAAGAGTTTAATAGCCAGAAATATTTCTCACTTTCAATTTTATTGAACCTATTTTAACTCATATCACTATCCTCTATTATATTCCATCCTCAATGAGTTTCAGTCTAATACACAGTGTGTATAGTGAAGAGAGATCAAAAAAATAGGAAAGAACCTATTTTTGTTAGTTTAAATTGGCTGCCTCACATTTCAAGTCTGTTGCCTTTAGCTCTTTAATTATTGACAGCAGTTAATTCTCAGTCCTCTGTAGTTATGCTTTGTATAGTTGCATTCTCAATCATCAGGCTCTCAGAAGCAGGAGTTATTTGACACATTTGACAATTTTTCTGTCCTTTTGTTTAGTTTCACTTTGAGATGAAGCAAATGAACAGGCATATAATGATACTAATGTAGCTACAGGACAGTTTATACAGGGATGTAATGCTTTTTATTCTGGTCTCTCTCTGTATCTATAAGAGAAAGTTCAAAAGATTCTTTCTCTTTTTTTTTGTTTCCTACCCCAACATATCCAGGGACTTGAATTTCATGAAGTGCAAGGCTACTGTCACAAGATAATGTGTAGTGAGCTCTGGTTTCCTGTTTTTCTTCTGTTTGGATTGTACCTTCATCTGCAATACAACAGCAGAAGGCAGGTGGAAATCATGCTTGAAGTATAGGAGTCATCTGGATTTTCATTTCTTCTGTAGCTCAGGTTCATTTCTTCACTCATTTAGGGATGTTGTCTAATATGCATTTCAGCCAGTCTAACTGTATAACCATCCTACTAAACCAACTGCATGCCATTAAGATATCCTAAGTCTGCTGGTTTGCTACCCGTTGAAACTCAACTTCAATCGGTAACTGCCAGACTTCTAACCTGCAGTGCAACTGCTTTACCTTGTCCTTATTCTTTCAGATGTATTTCAAGCAAAAGAGAGAGCAGAAGAGACAGCTTAATTCACCTATTTGCTAACTAGTGTCAGTGTAGTCCTCAAAGTAATGCTACTCTGGAATGCCAGAGATAGTGAAAGCCTCATATAACTAAACAAACAGCTCAGAATAATAAACTGATCCACGCAATTTCCTGCATTGTCCCTTTGGAGTCAGCAGGCTCAAGAGGCTTTTAAGTGAGGAGGAAAAAGATGACCAGCTCAGCCAAAACAAAAAAAGTACTGCCATTAAACAAACACTCTGTAGGAGCTGTCAGTTTTTGCCTTCTCAACCTGTGACCAAAATTGAGAATACCAGGAAAAAATGTCAGTCTGGGAGGTCTGATGGACATAGGTGTTAGATCATGCTCAGAAGTAGTAGTTCTACTTTGGACTCAACATTAGCATTTCTTCTGTAAATAAATTGTGAACAGTACATGATAAAGACTTACTTTTCAAGTGCACACACAAGTTTCATTTGGCATAACCATGTGGAAATGGGGCCGTGTTCTCCAGTGTTGAATGCTGCCATTTTTCTACTGAAGGCCCAGAGAGCTGCAGCACTGAATAATTACTTTGTGTGATGGAGCTTAGCTGAGTAGCATATAGCACTACATATTCTCCAGTTTGCACTAATCATTGCAAACTTTATGTATTTATGGAATGGTAGTTAGATGCCACCTCCCTACAATTCTTCCATTTCTGTTGGATTTTCTTTTCAAAACCATTACATGGCAAAAAGCTGATTCCTTTTCACAAATTTGAGCTGAAGCCTAATGCTTTTTTAAATTAGTAGTAAATGTTTACTTACTGCTTTTGGCATTGGGGAATAAAACAGCAGAACAGTCAGGTTAAGCTGACTTTCAAGGACTCTGGACATCTACATAGTGCTGAATCTTCACTAAGTATAAGTTTATAAACAAAGCCAGAAGACCTGCATGAAGCCAATAGACTTGCAAGCCTCTTGATCCTGTTCCTATCAACAGATAAGCTTGTGAAGTGTTTGGTAAGCTAGTAACAATAGTTGTTGGTCCATTTAAAGAATCCAGCAGTATTTGTGTGGAGTAGTGGCCATATGAGAGGCACAACCTTCATTCAGACTTGTTCAGGTGTGTGCATCTACAGACAAGACTATTTGTGTCAATGTTCATTCATGTTACTTCTGCCTTTCTCACCACAAGCAATCGTGCCTAAAGGACCACAAAGACAACCTAGCTGTGTTATTTCCCAGCTCAGAATAACCATGTTTACAACCTGAATGTATCCCTCAAACTTTTCAAGTGGTCTTAAAAATAGGATTAAGGTAGCAGACAGAGATTGCATGTTTCCCATGGATCTCTGGAAAAATGGTGTGCTAGACACAATATAAATTTTAAAACATTTGGAAGGCAAAAATAGCAGAGCTTGCCAGAGGATGACTGTTTCACAACAGCCCTCAAGGTTTCAAAACTTGTTTTCAATTTGTGCTAGAGGAAAAACAAAGTTCTTCCAATGCAGAGAGGCAAAATTGTAACAAAATGGCTCTCTCCAGACACAGAAGTCCAGGGAACACATTTTCCACCTCTCTGCAGGTAATCTGCCACATTTGGCTCAAGAATCCTCTTGAATTGTATGTAACACTTTGTAAATGTGTTTTGTGATATGAAGGTGGTATTTTTCCTATTTTGCAAGCCTTCTGGTAAACCTAGTGGGTCTAGCAGCTCTAAACCAAGTGTCACCTGGCAGATCTGACAGACGCTGAGCACTCCACCACAGAAACCCACACCCAAAGACCAAGGTGACAGTAGAAATGCTCTGAATTTTTTTTGGTTATATTATTTTTTAGTCCCGTAATTCTTACTCAAATAAAATTCTTCCTGTTTCTCTTGCCCCTCCTAACAAAACCACTAAATCTTGTGGTGAGGAAGGTATGTAGAAAAATCATGTCAGAAAAGCAGAGCCATAAGCTTTCCAGAAAGATATACACTCCTCATGCTGCTTCTAGTTGTTCTTGAAGTGTAGGAGCGCAGTGAACAACACATGCCTTTTGTATGTTCTGTATGTTCCTCCATGCTATGCCAGAACTAAGGATCTCGACATTCAACCTTTTGCCACAACTATGCAGACTATTTAACAACCCAGGCCAAGAAAGTTAAAGTTTCTAGGCATACTTGTGCAGTGATCTTAGCATTTTAATGTGTAAGTGATCAAATCCTTCTATACTCAGAGCCCAGAAAAATAAATGAGCTTTTCTCTTTTGCTTCATGTGACTGTTTAAGATTGGTTTATGAAACAATAACCAATGTGACTTTCCAAGGTCATGTGCATGTTAGTGACAGAATTCAAATATAAAATGTCAATGCACTCTTAATTAGATCAAGATGTCTGAGCAAAATTCCTTCTGTCCAAAGCATCCTTTTTTTCTGTGTGTAGGAAAATTAAAATAAATGATGCCCAGGAGAAAAGCCAGGCTCTATCATCAAAATCCCATTTATCTAGATAAGCTTCAAATCCCCCTTTGTTTTGTTCTGATAAAGTTCATCTGTCTTTATTTGCAATCGATCTGGTTTTGCTTAAGCTTAGTGTAGTGGCTTTGGGTTTTTGTCACTCTGTATCCTCCATGATTAGGTTTACATCACTCAAAAAAGGAATCCTTAGCCTCTTCTGTTTTCCAGCTGCCCTCTATCTTAACCTTTGTTAGTGACCTTATAGACCTCTGTATTTGGCCATCCTTAAGAGACAACAATTCAAAGAGTCATCAACAGGTCCTTCTTCACGCTAGGTTATAAGGTGAGGCAATGGTTAGATGTCAGGGAAACATCACACTCTTCTCATATGTGTAGCAACTGAGAATCCACTCCAGCTGTGCACTGGAGAGATGGCTTGAGACAGGCCACCATGTCAAAGACACAGGAAGAGGATGAAATGCTCCAGTATTTATTTTTGTAATAGTCACTTCAGGTCATGTTCTTCCTTTCCAGTATTTATATTAGAACATGCTTCCAGACCTACTGCTTTCTATGGGATAGTTCATGATCAGTAAGCATAACCACACATAATGAGATTTTCAACACTAAAAAGGATGATTGACTCTAGCCTTTAAAACTGGAAAAGCACCTTCCCTTCTTCCCTGACATCTGGAGTAAGAGCACTAGCCTTCACGCCTAAGGGGAACTGTTTCCCTTTAGTTCTCACAGCTTTCCAAGAGCTCATGATACTTCTACTCTGGATCCTTCTGAGCTGATCACTGTGGAGTTTTGTTTCCCTAAGTTTTAACACTCCAGATAGATGTTCCCTTACTGTAAATTTCATAAATATGCCTGCAGGAGAAAGAAGCAGATTTAAACAATGATGGGGGAAAGATGAAACAAAGAAGAAAAGATACTTTCTTCTTTCTATTTAATGGAGAGGGAAAAAAACCTGATGCACAAGTAGGTTCTAGCTACACTTGGGATTCTAAAACATAAAATTTTTGCTTGATAGCCTGAAACTTATGCAGCTGGTCATAAATCAATAACATTTAGTATGTGAAATTAGCAAGTTTGAAACTTCACATTACTGTTCTGTGGAAAGGAATGTTTCTGCATTCCTTTACCCTTTGATTAAGGTGCAAAAAGCAATTTGAATTATTACCTCCCTTTCACTTCTGCAGACTTTACTATTGGAGATCAACCTTTCCACTTTTTCTAAATCTGATACTTAGTGACTTCAGCATGGATTTGAGTTGTCATTGAACTTTGATTTTTAGCTTTCTGTCAAGCACGTCTTTCCTGACCAGGGTTACACAGCTAAACTAGAGCATTAAATGTGTGTATGCATATGAATTTCTTCATGGCTTTTTGCAGGCATCCTGGTAACTCCCACAGCTGCAGACCTGAGATCACAAAGGACAGAGCAAAGGAAAGAAGAGAAATTGATAATTTTGATGTTTGTAAATCCAAGGGAGTTTAAGAAACATGTGTAGTACTATAATTCTTTTTTAAGGACATCCCAGTAGTAAAACTGTTTTAGAGTTCATGTGGAATTAGGCCTCCTCTTCCCTATATAGCTTTTTTTTCGGTGTCTGCCAAATTTAGGGAACCTTTTTTTAAAAAAAACAATATACTTTACACGTCATTTTTTAACGTGAAATCTCTCCCAAGCTGAAATAAACAATGTACATTTGTCATATACTGTACTCCTTTTTCATATCTTTATTTGCATTTATATGCATTTGCATAATGATACACTGCTAATCCATTTATTTTTGCAAGTAGAATATGAAAACATGCAAATGTTCCTGGTCACAGAAACTGGAAAATTCTTAGAGGGAACAAAATACTTTGACTTTTATAGTTCTTGAGGGTTTAGCACCTAATGAGTAGAATTATCCAGGGAAAGATATTTTTTTTTTCAGGGATTGTGAGTAAGAGGTCCAGATTAATTTTTGGCATCCAACTGTCATTTCTTTGTTCCTCTAACTTCAAGTAAGTGGGATTTGTTCTGATTTTTTTTATCCGTGTCTCCTTGGAAGTTAAAATTCTCATCAACAATGATGACAGAGAAAGACAAGGGAAAAGTAAACTTGTGCTAGAATGGCACTAGCTTATAGAGGCTGAGGAAGAGAGAACTCTTACCCTCAGCAAAAAGTGCCATTTTATGGCTGGGTCCTAGTGAAGCTGATGTCAGTTACCTTAAAGGTGATTACTTTACAGAAATGGCTAGCTGCTATGTGTGCCAACTCTGTTAACGAGTTTACGCATACTGTGTTAGTTTGGAAGGGTCACTGCTGGTAGTCTGACCACTCTTGAGGATCATGACATTGAAGAATGTGTGTGCACACCCCACTTTTATTCCATAATATTTTTTTGCAATAACCTATTTCTTTTTGAAATCTGAGGTGACAAAAACTGTAAACACCTTGACCAGCTGTATCAAAGAAGAGTGACCTATGAGCTGGCACTTAGGCAAGTACAAACAAAACAGCATAGAGATGAAAACAGAGGAAAATCCTTATACTTCTGGAGAACAAACAAACAAAAAAAATTAAAAAAAAAAGAAAACAATGTTCCTTGTGGAATAATTTTGTGAGTATGTACAGTTATTGTAAATAAACAGGCAAGCTTAGAACTTATAAACAAGAACCTTTGAGAGTAAAAGATAGTTTAAGTTGGAGTGAAATAAGCCATTGCTTTCATTCACAAAAAGAGGCTTCAAACCAATTACATTCTCTTGTGGCACTTCTGCTGATGTCAAGGAAGATATTTTAGGGATTGTATCTAACAAGGATATCCACCATTTTGTTGTCTCCTTCTTGGAATTATGAATTATTAATGATATAGACAGATATTATCCCTGCTTGCTTGGTGTATAAGAAAGAATAGTCTGAATCTATGCTCAGTAGATGCCTATATAGATGCTATCCGGCATCTGGTGACCTGAAGGAGCTCTTTGAAACACAGAATCTTAAGGGTTGGAAGGGACCTTGAAAGATCCTCTAGTTCAATCCCCCTGCCAGAGCTGGATCACATACAGTAGCTCACACAGGAACTTATCCAGGTAGGTTTTGAATGTCTCCAGAGAAGAAGACTCCAGAACCCATCTGGGCAGCCCAATCCAGTGCCCCGTCACCTTCACAGTGAAGAAATTCTTCCTTGTGTTTCTTTGGAACCTCTTATGTTCCAGCTGATACCCATTGCCCCTTGTCCTATCATTGGACACCACTGAGAAAAGCCTGGCTCCATCCTCCTGACACCCGTCCTTCACATATTTGTAAACATTAACAAGGTCATCCCCTAGTCTCCTCCAAGCTCAAGAGCCCCAGTTCCCTCAGCCTTTCATCAGAAGGGAGATGCTGCACTCCATCATCTTTGTGGCCCTGCACTGTACTCTTTCCAAGCAGCTCCCTGTCCTTGAATTGAGGAGCCCAGAACTGGACACAATATTCCAGATGAGGTCTCAGGAGGGCAGAGTAGAGGGGAAGGAAAGCCTCTCTCAACCTACTGCCCACAGCCCTTCTAATACACCTCAGGATGCCATTGGCCTTCTTGGCCATGAGGGTACATTGCTGCCTCATGCTCGTCCTGCTGCCCACCAAGACCCCCAGATCCCTTTCCCCTACACTACTCTCTAAGAGTTCATTCCCCAGCCTGTACTGGCACGTGGGGTTATTCTTTCCCAGATGTAAGACTCTACATTTGCCCTTGTTGAGTTTCATTAGATTTCTTCCCACCCAACCCTCCAGCCTGTCCAGGTCTTGTTGAATGGCAGCACAGCCTTCTGGTGTGTCAGCCACTCCCCTCAGTTTAGTATCATCAGCAAACTTGCTGACAGTGCCCTCTGTTCCCTCTTCAAGCTCATTAATGAACATATCAAACAGTATTGGTCCCAGCACCGACTCCTGAGGGGCTCCACTAGACACAGGCCTCCAACCAGACCCTGCCCCATTGATCACCATTCCCTGTCTTCTTCCCTTCAACCAGTTAACAATCCACCTCACTACCTGATCATCCAGCCCACTTTTCCTCAGTTTTGCTGTGGGCTCTAACATCCTTGATGATGATGACTGCAAAGGTGCAAACAGCAGAAGAATCTAGTTGCAGGCAAGCTCAGTCATACAGTGGTATTTAGCACGACTCTGATAACAGCTCTGCAACCTGGATTGAGAATGAGAGACTGATGTAGCAGAATGAAGGTTCGCTCTGCTAAGGGAGCTAAGCCTCTCTTCTTTGGTACAGAGAAGGCCTTTGTCTTCACTGATAACAAAGACTACATCAAAGCAAGAGAATGCAGTTCCTTAGACCAAATCTATTAAAAAATCTGATGTCTAATGCAAAGTAAATCAGTGACTGAAGGCACATAAACTTCAGTGAATGGGGGACTGAAGGCCAAAATAAAAGACTACTAGCACTGACTTGACTAGACACAACTCACCATGATTTCATTCTTGCATATCTTTAGTAATTTCAATTGAGGAAAAAAATCCTTTAGTCATTTATTGATTTATTCAGTTTATTCTGTTTTTTTCCCCAACATTTGCCTATGAGTAGTGATAGCGCTGAACTATATAGTAATTTTTTCAAAGTAGTATGTGAGCTTTTTGTACAAGTTGTCCATTGACAAAAACTGCACAACTTCTATCACACACTCTGTAAAGAAGTAGTAACTCACTTCACTGTTTGCTTTCCTGGTCATAATTACCTTTGCTTGATTCCCTACAATGAGAAAGGTTGAAGTCTAGTTCTTGGATTAGTAGAAGTTGAGACTATGAAAGACAAACAAAAGATCTGAATGTCCTGTTAATGGAAATTATAAGAAGCAGAGCTAGGCATGTTTACTAGCCACAACATTCATTAACATACTTCTCTGAAGGTTGAGAGTACAGGCAACGGGTGATAAACCCACTATGCAATCCTTTAGAAGATATTTTCTCTTAAGTTTTTATTAAACTGTAAAAAGAATTGAACCTTACAAATTAGTTTCCAATTTATACAAGAGCTCCTAAAAAGGAGTTTGTAATAAAATGTAAAAAAAAAAACCTCCCAGGTATTTGTAATAGAGTATAAAACCATCAAAACCAGAAAGTGGCCAGTTTCTTCTTTTACTTCAATTGAGGACAATGCTTTACTTCTTGAGAAAGTTCACCCAACAGCAAACATCAAAAGCAATAGAAATGAGAGCATATGTTGATTGAACTAGGTTCATCTAATTCCCTCTTCCTTTATGGTCGTGCAATAATGATCTGCTGACAAATGTGCAAGCAAATCTTTGTGACAAGTAGACAAAATACAAAACCGTGGAAAAGGTAAATAGCAAGGTACAGGTCCAGATGTGACTACTGCAGAGTCCAGAAGGTGAGAGAGGGGAGCACACAGTTCATCATGGTGCTGATGTGTCTTCATGTATCAAGGACAAATAAGAAGGGTCTGGTTGGGGATGTGAAGGTTGGAGGCAACCTTGGCTGCAGAGACTATGAGTTGGTAGAGTTCAAGATCCTGTGTGGAAGAGGCAGGACACAAAGCAGGATCATGACCCTGAATTTCAGGTGAGCTGATTTTGGCCTCTTCAAGGACCTGCTTGGACAGATCTCATGGGATATGATTTTAGAAGGTAGAAGTGCTCAAGAGAGCTGGTCAGTCTTCAAGTATCACTTCTTCCAAGCCCAGGACCAGTGTGTCCCAATATGAAAAAAAAAGGAGGAAAAGGAGGTAGGAGGCCTCCATGGATGAGCAAGGATCTGCTGGGACAACTCAGGCAGAAAGCAGCCACCCATGAGAGGTGGAAACAGGGGCTGGCTTCTTGGGAAGAGTATAGGAACATTGCCAGAATATGCAGGGGTGTAAGAGGAAGGCTACAGCCCTTCTAGAATTAAACTTAGCCAGGGATGTTAAGGACAGCAATAAGGCATTTTTCAAGTACATCAGCAGCAGAAGGATGGCCAGGGGGCTGTGGGCCTGCTGCTAAACACTGAGTGTGCCCTGGTGTCTGAGGATGCAGAGAAGGCCAAAGTACTGAATGCCTTCTTTGCTTCAGTCTTTACGGTCAAGGCCAACCCTTGGGAAGCCCAGTGTGGCAAGGATAACAGGATGGCCAGGACAGCACAGGACTTGCCCTGGGTGGAAGAGGAAGAGGTTAAAGACTTGTTGGGCAAGCTTAACACTCATAAGTCAATGGGTATGATGGGATGCATCCTAGAGTGCTGAGGGAGCTGGTTGATGTGGTTGCTAAGTCACTCCATCATTTTTGAACAATCATGGAGGACAAGTGAGGTGCCTGAGGACTGGAGAATGGCCAAGGTCACTCCAGTCTTCAAAAAGGGCAGGAAGGACGACCCAGGAAACTACAGGCTGGTCAACCTCACCTCCATCCCTGGAAAGGTGATGGAACAACTCATCCTGAATGTAATCACTAAACATATGAAGGAAAAGATGGTTATCA
Organism: Colius striatus; assembly: GCF_028858725.1. Taxonomy (NCBI): domain Eukaryota; kingdom Metazoa; phylum Chordata; class Aves; order Coliiformes; family Coliidae; genus Colius; species Colius striatus. The sequence continues at coordinate 17,340,647 of NC_084790.1, read as the reverse complement.
GGGGGAGTCAACATGGCTTCACCAAGGGGAAATCCTGTTTGACCAACCTTATAGCCTTCTATGAGTGCATAACCGGCTGGCTAGATGAGGGGAGAGCAGCATATGTCATCTACCTTAACTTCAGCAAGGCTTTTGACACTGTCTCCCATAACATCCTCATCAGAAAGCTCAGGCACTGTGGCTTGGATGAGTGAACAGTGAGGTGAATCGAGAGCTGACTGAATGACAGAGCCCAGAGGGTGGTGATCAATGGCACAAACTTGAGCTGGAGGCCTGTGGCCAGTGGAGTTGCACAGGGATGGGTTCTGGGGCCAGTCTTGTTCAACATCTTCATCAACCACCTGGATGAGGGGACAGAGTGTACCCTCAGCAAGTTGGCTGATGCCACCAAACTGGGAGGACTGGCTGATTCCCCAGAGGCTGTGCTGCCATTCAGTAGGATCTCAACCAGCTTGAGAGTTGGGCAGAGGGGAACCTGATGAGGTTCAACAAGGACAAGTGCAGAGTCCTGCAGCTGGGAAGGAACAACCCCATGCACCAGTACAAGCTGGTGGTGGAACTGCTGGAGAGCAGCTCTGCAGAGAGAGACCCAGGAGTGCTGAATACGAGCCAGCAATGTGCCCTCGTGGCCAAGAAGGCCAATGGCATCCTGGGATGCATCAAGAAGAGTGTGGCCAGCAGGTCAAGGGAGGTTCTGCTCCCCCTCTCCTCTGCTCTGGTGAGGCCTCATCTGGAGTCCTGTGCCCAGTTCTGGGCTCCTCAGCTCAAGAGGGACAGGGAAGTGCTGGAGAGAGTCCAGCACAGGGCCACCAAGATGATCAGGGGACTGCAACATCTTTCATATGAGGAAAGGCTGTGGGCACTGGGGCTGTTTAGTCTGGAAAAGAGGAGACTGAGGGGAGATCTTATTAACATTTACAAATATCTAAATAGTGGGTAAATGGTGGGTGTCAGGAGGTTGGGACATCCCTTTATAGTATCTAGCAACAGGACAAGGGGTAATGGGATGAAGCTGGAACACAAAAAGTTCCATTTAAATATAAGAAAAAACTATTTCACTGTGAGGGTGAGGGAGCCCTGGCACAGGCTGCCCAGAGGGGTTGTGCAGTCTCCTTCCTTGGAGGTCTTCAAGACCCGCCTGGACATGTTCCTATGCGACCTGATCTAGGTGAACCTGCTTCTGCAGGGGGGTTGGACTAGATGGTCTCTAAAGATCCCTTCCAACTCCTACCATTCTATGATTCACGCACCAGACAGATAGCCTTTGGGCCATCACTTACATAGACACCTGTATGTAAAGACAGAAAGACAATTGTTTCCTTTATACAATAGAATATAGGTATAACTTTTAGATTATTTGCTTCAAACTCAAACCTAGGATTCTGAAACAGTGTCAAATGCTATGGCTCCATGGGTTTCATTGCTTTTCAGAGTTAGTCCAAACTTTGGAGTCTTTCTTTACCCTTACTCTGAAAAAATTTCCATGAGTAATAAATGAGAATTATGCCTGAATATGCAAGGAAAGATTAGGCCCAGAATATTCACCTCAGTTTGAGCTCCCTCATGTTTGCTTCACTGAAGTTTTAGTATTATCTAGATTTTTGCTAACAAGGGAGGAAAGGAGACACTTTGGACAGTTAAAAATAAGAGGATATAACCTGAACGTCAGATCAACCAAATGGGTCAGACTGCTAAAATAAGCACTAAGTTTACTCCAAACACTTTTTTAGTCTAAGTGTCACAAAACCAAAGATCTTTAGTGTGATTGCAAGTGGGTGAGGGAGACAAATGCAAAACACAGCATGTCCTCCTTTCTGTTTGCCTTAACTTCTGATAGGCTGCTGAAGTGGATGCAGCAGGGTTGTGTGCATGACTTTAAATGAGGGTTTGCAACCTCTTGAGGTGTTGAGTGTACATGCTGCTGCGACAGAGAAGATGCAGCAGATGTCTGGAAAAGGAGAGGATGGAGGAGGACACTCTTCCAGCTGTCTCACTATTGCAACATGACTGTTGGCTGGAATATCCCAGTGGTGACCTTGTTAATATGTAAAGGAAGAGGTAACTGGAACTTTCTAGGTAACTGGAACTTTCCACCACTCTTGTTCTCGTTTCATTTTTTCCTGCTCATATTTTATCATAATGAGTTCAGTGTTAATTATTTCTGCTGTGCCTGAAGCAACTGACAGAACTTACACTTTTTCTGTAGCAGAAAAGAGAGCACGTTCTCTCTCCAGCTTTGTATATTTTTCCTCTTTTTGCCTTGTGTTTTTAAGAGCTCTTTGTCTTAGATATGTACCACAGTAATTCTAAAAGCATTTCCATTTCTTAGGTCTTCAGTCCTAGGTTGGCTTAATTGCAAAATAATATCTTGAGTAAAATGTATACGAACTCTCATACAGAGGGAGAGTGAGGTTGTATGAATATAAGCCATACCAGACTAGACTATGGATATATCCATGTTAGAATCTTCTTTCTGACTCCGATGTTTTAGGGAATAGTTTAAATCCAGGCAAGTGCAGTTAATACTCTCTTAAAATCTGGGACATGCAGCTCCAAGTGTTCAGAGATGAAAGAGAAACTTTTGTACTGTGTTAAAGCATTGGATGGATTTTTACTCCATAGTTTTTCTGCACACAGACTTTTAGATCCACTATGTTATTATGTGTCTTGTACTTGCCTAAGTACACACCGCTATGTGAAGCATCTCCCTTTGAAATTGGTCCCTGATGTTTTCACTTAACGCCTTATAATCTTTGTATTGGATCCCTATTCATCACCTTCATTTTACCTCATGAATTACTATCCATCATATTCTTTTTCCTATCACATCTCTTTTAAATTATCTGATTCTGGGCTGAAGATTATTTCTTGTCTGAGAGCAGTAATTTAATCATAGTATCCTAAATGCATATCTAACATATTTGATATTCATGAGCAATAATAAAAGTTGTGTGAATTTTAATGGAGAAGCTATATCCCTGGAGACTGGAGTCCTTCCTTAGCCACAAAGAAAAGCCACACTTCTCCTAAATAGTGAAGAACTGCTCCACATTCCCCAAACCCTCTCTCCTCAATTCCTTAGACTTTGGTACCTCTGAAAATGACAGAACTGAAGTCTTCCTTCCAAAACACACTCTCCAAACATGCTTTCCAAGACCAGCTCTTAGGTTCTTTGGAGAATTTTTCATATAGGGAAGTGACTTTAGAAATTGCTCTCATTCTTCCAAGGCACTGTCCTACTTTGCTGGGTTAGTGCAAAATGACCTCCAAAGCAGATGTTCACATAAGTCGTACCAGTGCACTGTAAGCACACAGTCAAAAACTCCCAATGCTTTTGTGTTTGAAGGCTACAATACACAGCAAGTTTTGAGAAAACTTCCTGGAATTGTATCTGTCTATTCAGGAGCAAAAACCATCTTAAATGGACTTCACCCTACAGACCTTGTCTGTACCTTCTGTCCTGCCACTCCAGAGCTTTCTGAGTCACTAGTTTCACTGTATTTGAACCTGCCTTTTGTTGTCAAAGAAACCTTTCAGACTACCCTCACATTCAGGGTCTGTCTAGATCTTTCCAAAAATCATAGAGCACATACTTTGAGGTGTAAAATACGGCTAAACATACTTTAGCATGAATGTACTAGGCCAACAGCAGACTGACTTTGTGCTTATGGACAAAGTATGTTTCATGAGCTCTTATTAGCTTAGCTTGAAAAAGGATCCTCAACATCTGCTGTGCAGACAGAGATCAGCAGATGTTTTGATTTTTCCTACCTTCTTTTTTTATCTTGGAAGCTAGCCATATGATATTCTTAGTATGCATTAGGCTTGTCCACAACTGAAGATGAAATTCCTGTGACTAAACTTTGTCGTTGTCTGAATAATGTGGAGCAACATGAATCTTATTTTTCTTTTTTATAGCTTGAACTAATAACCCATAGCTTGGATCATTCAAATGCTTGTTTGTTCTTATGAAGACTAAAACACCAAGACCTCTGCTTGAAAGGAGAAACTTTTGGCAGAGTGACTCTTCTCCTCCTACGTAATAACTTTTTCAAAAGTCATGCGGACAGACATTTTGCCCTCATTTAAGGGCCATGTACTCTCTCCAGTCTGTGTCAGAACTCCCAGAGGTGTCAATGGGATTTGCATTGTATAAATCAAAACTGACTACCCTCAATTTGTGTGTGTTTAAACAACTTATGTGGGAAGTCTGAACTTCAAGTTTCTAGCCCCAAACAATTTATCTTAAAATAATTAAAGCCAGTGAATTATTGCTGCTCAAAAGGATTGCAAAGTATCTATCCCAGCTTTTTAATGTTAAAACAAGTGATAATTTAAGAGATTAATCTTTCTCCTTTTTGAAATTACTCTTACTTTTACAGAAAATTCTTAATTTCCCTCATGCATGTTGCTTCACATTCTGCTTAAGCCAAGGGCTGAGGCCTAGGTAAATAAGCTCCTTTCATTTTTTATGACTAAGACCTTGATTGTCTAGCTTCAGTACCTCAGCAGTGAATATAAAATACATCCTGATTCTTCCTCCATGCTCCTTTCCCTACTAACACTAAAAAAATGTTCAATAGTTAGAAACTGTTGAGGCAGTGTGTTGCATCAAAATATCCTACAGTAGAGAGCTCTCAAGAGCAGACTCTGCTCTGCAGTAAGACTGCAGTCCTGCATGGTCTTTGTCGTGGTTTAGGGGCAGAGAATGAAAAACATAGCTAGAAGGCAGGTAAGGCACTGTCAGCACTGGGGTGCAAAGGCTCTCAGGAGTCAGGAGGTAACTCGTGTTCCAGGACTCTGGAACTGGACCTGTTCTCCCTGCCCTTTCTCCCAAAAGGTACTGGAGGAAAGAGGAAGAAGCAACTTCCCAAAGCCCCTTCTTCCTCTTTTCTCCGCTTCTCCTAGAATAGCTCTGCTGCTTTCATTTAAACCACGAAGACTTCGTATATTGTCTACCAGGGACTAGCACTTCTCACTTGATATCACATTAATGGTTCCCTGGTGGTAGATTTCAGAGGTCATTGTCCAAGAATGAAAGTATGTCCCGTCCCACTCTATAAATATTATTCCTGCTAGATTTGCTCTTCATTTAAACACTCCTTTTTGAAATACTGCCTGACATCTGTATAAGGAAGTGGACAGTATAAGAGCCATTATGTACCCTGCAAATGGATGAAATGGAAGGAAGGAGTCTGGCTCTGCTAGCTCCATATTGTGTGAGGTTTGCCCAGATGGACGCTGTGTGCTTCAGCACAAATAAAGGCTTAGAACAAGCTTAAGTAACATCAGGTTCTGATTTCTGTTCTTAAACTGTCATCTTATCTCTAGTTCAGATAAAATTTAGAATGCTGCAAGAATCCGGCAGAAGACTCAACATTTCAGTTGCGCCTGTGTTTCCTCTGTGGCACAAAGTCGCTAACAGAACAACTTTAGTGTAAAAACAAAAATGACCTGCATTCCTCCAAAAATTGTAGGGCATGTGATACTGTGGTGTTGTCTTTGTAGGCATGAACACTGTGTGGGTTGAGTACAAGGATGTATTCTGTCCAGCTGTATTTTGGGGGGACATGAAGGGGAAGGAATATAATGCTTTTCTTCTCCATATTTGGAAAGATGCTTGGCCATGTTTCATTGAGTAATTCAACCAAAATGCTATTTGGCTGAAGAACAGCAACTGTCAGACTGTTTGTTTGCAGAAAGGTTTTTAACCAGGGGTAAAGATTTCCCTTTTGTTTAGTAAGCAGGGTGGTGTTAAGTGAATATATGATCTTGCAGGGAGATAGTAAAGAATTACAGGAATTTGTGAAATCTGTGACAATTAAAGACATACAGCAATGTGATTGTAAAAGCTGAAGTGCTGCTTTTAAGCTTTCATTTTCAGGACCAGGCAGCCCTCTTCTGTTACCTGACAAAGGCAGTTTATTCGCAAGATCTGATGGGTTTTGTTACCTGCTGGTTTGTAACGGAATAGAATCGCAGCCCAGCACCATCTTCTTGTGCACACCATCATCAGAAGTCACATGAAACCTGCATTTTGCGTTCAAGTAGTGAAGCCCAGGGCAGACATTCTGACCTTCAGGGAAGCTCAGAGTGGGAAAAACTCCTGCTCTCCACTTCCCCATCTGCTACAGATCAGTATGGACCAAAGCACAAATAATATGCATGAATACAACAGGGAAAAGACCATGAAAAGCAGAGAGCTTAAGCATATCAACATGGAAAGAATTTGTAAAGAGCTGGCAGGCAGGCTTGGAGACGGCGATTTTATTACAAGAGAGATTTCCCCTGGAAACGGTGCTTACAGAAAAGCTTAGTGAACATACAGTGAACAGAATGCATGTTGTTTACACACATACAAAACACATACATGACCTCTTCCACCATCTGCAAGAAGACTTCTGCTCTTGCAAGCATAACCCCATGGATAAAATATGTTCATAAAGATTTTACAGGCTCAATTCCAGCTTTTTAAGTTTCTGTTTATTCCAGAAATTATTCCATGTTTTTCTCAAATCACATCAAGAACATACTGGAACAATGTGAATGCCCTCTCTCTTTCCCTCATACCATTAGATCACATTTATTACAGATGCTGATGCTAACTTCTTGTAGTTTCTTGTAATGCTTTATTTAGCATCCTATCTCCACACAACTGTGTTGAATGACAGTGATTCTAAAGAGAGTTACCTGTGTTACACAGAGGGGAGAATATATGAGGAGAGTTATTCTCTACTTACAGGTCGCTGATTCTTTCTGAAGTTTCTTGCACGCTCATTATCCATGGACTAAAAGGAAATTTCCCCTCACTGCTTCAATTTTCCTGGATTTTGCTTTACATTAGTAGCATGCTAGCATCTCAGTCTTGCATCCATAGCAAGACTTTTCTACAGTGAGCTCCCTGTGTGACAAACACATTTACATCTTGATTACTTCACCCTGCTGCCTTACACATATATACTAATACTTTACATTGAATTAAAGCTTCTATACAAAGTAATTGCAGGGCTTGCACAACCTGGGAGAATATGTGTTTTCACAAACTGTGTATGTATTAAGGACCAATTTGTAATTGCTTTATTATTTTTTGCATTCATGTCTGTGATGTGATCACCAAGATTGAAATTATCTGCTGTTTTCTCACAGGTAGTCCTACCTGATTGCAGTCTCTTATGCTGGAAGTAAAAGAGGTAAATATAACTGACCATTGACATGAATTGTTCTTCTTTTGCTAAAAATATCTCCAATTCATCATCCTTTCCTTTGCTTCCAAGTCCTAAAATGTGTAACATTTATAAACCTAAATCTGGTGTTACAAAAACATGGAGAAACAAGGGAACTGCCAGCTAGCTTTCCAATACGTTAAACCCACCTAGAGAAAATTACTTGTTTGACCTGAAAGCTCAGGAGTAACAGCAGCAAGTCGTAACTGCAAAAATTGACTTAAGTTAGGAGCACCTTTCAGAAACCAGGCATTTCCTCTGTTTCCACCTCTTCTTCTTGGCTACACTTTTCTGTTCTTTCATTCTGGCCTGTGAAAGAGTGACATGATCTCTAGCCCAGTCCAATACAGTTGAAGAACATCGTAAGGTACACTGGTTATGTGAGTCAGACCACAGTGAATGCAATTGCAGCATCATTTCTTTAATCCTCTGAAGACCAACAGTGCCAATCAACTTGCTGAGCATTTCAGTGGTTGCTGCAACTTTCAGCTACTCCTTTCAAGACAAAAAGGCTGCCTGTTACTACATAGGAAAAGCAGAGTAACCATGATGTTATAGCCTTTATTTTGCTATAATGTGAGCGGAAACTGTTTAACTGATCCAGCCTATCAGCCTCACATCCTTCAGTAGCAAAACTACTCTTCATATACACCTCTGAGTGTCTGATGGCTACCTTACCTTCAAGCACTAAGTATGCCTAAGAAATAGAACTTTGTGAGGCACTTAGACTACTACGTAAATGTACAAGCATGCTGGAATCATATTTCCCTAATTAAATTATCTACTGTTACCTAGTCTATTGTCAATTGCTACAGAATGAGTATTGCTGGAAAGTCAAAGAGAGTATTGGATCATTTTTCCATCAGCTGATACCCTGGTGAAGAAAGAGTAAATAATTCAATCAAATGTAAATGTGGCACTGAACTTGCAAATGCGCCCAATGTACCTGTATGCTCCACCTCACTGTGAAATGTCAACAATAAGTAAACTAATGCAGAGAGAAGACCTAGAAAATTACTAACGGAAGGAAAAACACCAATGAAAGGCAAAGAGGTGCAATCAACAGGTTTAGAGGTTCCTCAGGGAATTTCTCCAAGTTACATCTGAAAATCAGTTAGCTATAGAACTGTTTAACACTCAACTAGTGGCTAAATTGAACACAAGTTATTGCCTCATAACAGTCTAGAGAACTCGATCTGTACAGAGGTTGCTTGAAGGGGAAGTGTATTCTGAATTTGAGCAGGAGGTCTCTTTGGTAATGGTCCTCTCTCAAAGTGATTTACAGACAATAAGATAGTATGGGAACCTGTCCAAGCAATGGCTTGTAATCTCACACTTGGCTACTGGGAATTTTTTGTAATGAGCACAGAAGATTGTTATCACCATCCATCCATCCATCCATCCATCCATATATATATTTACATGGATGTGTAGATGTACATATGCAGGTGCTGCCCCTGCCTTTCATGCACGTACTCTTGCGTATACTCGCCCCTTATATCCAGTACCTTGCCATCACTCCAGTGCAACGCACAGCAGTAAGGTATCGCTGTGTCTTCAGAGTTGGAAAACCGAGTCCACAGGCAGATGAAGTGTCCCTCTGAACAAAAGAGACTGTGCCAGAGCCAAGAACGGGACCAGAGCATATCCCGTCAAACCTCCAGCTGAAAGCACATCCTCCGCTCAAAACAAAGGGCGAAATTAACCACGACTGATTCAGCACGTGTCAGCGCAAACCCTCGCTCTGTCCCTGCGAGCGGCAGCTCCAGCTTCCGTGGCAGGGGTGCGGAAAAGACGCTTCTCTCTTTTGCGAGGTTTTCCGTCTCTTCCCCCATTCTGGAGCCCGGTGCCGCGCCGAGCCGAAGCGGCGCGTTTCCAATGACCGCCTCCCGCCCCCCGCGCTCCCCCTCGCGTTGCTGCCGGGCTGGCCCTCGCCTGCCGTGTGGGACCCATCGGGGCGGGACGGGGCGGGGAGGCAGCGGGGAGTGTGTGTGTGTGGGGGGGGGTGGTCGTTTACCGAAAGGCGGGCGGGGGAAGGGGAGAGCAGCCAAGAGAGGGGCGTGCGAGGGGCTGCGCCTCAGGCGCGGGGCGGGGGGCGCCGCGAGGGGATTAAAGAGCGAGAATACCTGCGGGGCCCGGCGGGGAGGCAGGCGGGCACGGCGGCAGGCAGGCCGCCCCTCCGACGAGCCAGGAGGTGGGGCGTCAGGGGGCTACCAGCCGCTCTCCTCCCGCACCCGCCGGCTTCTGCCCGCGCCCACCGCCCCGCCATGTGGCCGCTGGTGGCTCTCTGCTGCTGGGGGGGGCTGTCGCTGTCGTTGTCGCTGTCGCCGTCGGCGCCGCAGGGCCGGGCGGGCGGCCCGCCGGGCGCCCTCTCCCGCGCCCCCACCTTCGCCTCGACCGCCCTGGCGCCGCCGCCGCTGCCCGACACGACGGAGAGCAAAGTGGAGAAGCTGGGCCGCGCCTTCAAGCGCCAGGTGCGGCGGCTGAGGGCGCGCAGCGGGCGGCTGGAGCTGGTCTTCCTGGTGGACGAGTCGTCGAGCGTGGGGCCGGCCAACTTTCTCAGCGAGCTGCGCTTCGTCAAGAAGCTGCTCTCCGACTTCCCCGTGGTGCCCGCGGCCACGCGCGTCGCCATCGTCACCTTCTCCTCGCGCAGCAACGTGGTGCCACGCGTGGACTACATCTCGCGGCGGCGGCCGCAGCAGCACAAGTGCGCGCTGCTGGGGCGCGAGATCCCGGCCATCGCCTACCGCGGCGGCGGCACCTACACCAAGGGCGCCTTCCAGCAGGCGGCGGTGAGCGCGGCGGCGGGCGGGCGGCGGGCCGCGGTGCGGGGCCGGTGCTGAGGGGCTTAGTGGTGCTGCCAAGGGTGCGGGGTGCCTGCGGCTGTGCGGCGAGCTGAGGCGTGCGGTGAGACGTGAGGCGAGCTGTGCGGTAAGGCGAGGTGTGTGGTGGTGAGGCGTGCTGAGCAGCCTCGTGAGGTGTGAGGCGAGCAGTGCAGTGTGGAGAGGTGTGCGGTGAGGTGAGGGACAATGGTGTGGTGAGATGCAGGACAGTCTGTGGCAAGCTGTCAGCAGCGAGGAGAAGCGTGGCACAGCAGCGTGTGGGGTGAGGAAGCACGATGGCTCAGTGTGCGGTGTGCCGTGGGAGTGTGGGTCTGCGTGCGAGAGTGTTCGCTGTCGAGCGGGCTATGTGGAGGTATGTGGAATGCTGTGGTGTGGGACTCAGAATAGTCTGGTCTGGGCAGCTTGTTACCGTTTTCCCATGCTGTTTGCACCAGTGGCTCCCATGTTTTCTACTGCCCTTGCAAGATGGATGTGTGAAATTCGCTCTTGAAAGGAACATGAAGCCAATGTCCTGATTTCAGAAGTGATACATATGAATCAAGTCTGGCATCTGAAACGTCTGCCTTGTTTCTTGGCAGTGAGGTTTGACTGCCCCATAATTGTTAGCAGTCAGAGAGATCTACATGCTGTCACCAGGTGACTCTTTTAATTGCTGATGACTGACAATGGTGCCCTTAAGCTATGTGTGCACTACCAATAAATAAAAGCATGTCCAGGAACATTTCAAGGCACTGGAACACAATCATCTGTGGTATTGTTATACAATCTCATGCCACACATTTGGTCTAGGCAGCTGCTGGGCATGTGTTGGCACTTGACCATGCTGGGTAGGTTTCCTCGTAGACGGCTCGTGGACAGCCATTCTATGCTAGACGCACTTTTATGAGGCTAAACTGGACTGCTCTTTGCCATTTGGCCTCTATGTGCAGGAGCATTCCCAAAGCAAGTCAGGTTTTATTTTTATGTCTCATTTCTGGTGGTGTCCTGCAGCTGAGCATTGGATATACTTCTCTTGAAACATCTACCTTGCTGTCATTTGGAGTTGATGAGTGAGACTGCAGGAGGTACATCAGTGCTGGATGTATGAGAGATTATTCTCTTCTTCTCACTTAGCAGGAGAAAGACAGACATATTTTCTAATGTAACTGGACTTACACATGGAAAACATGCTTTAGCATACATATCCTTGTGTTAGGTCTTCCACTGTGAAGTCAGGTTTCAATGTATCTCTGTCCAAGGGATGCTGTCTGAAAAAGGTAATGATATGAATTAACAACTACAAAACAAAAACTTAAGAAATACTGTCTGTTTTCTTGATAGGGAGTCTTGACTAATCATAACTTTGAAACAGAATAAACAACAATTCCATTCAGAAACCTACAGTTTAGTTTTACGAACCCAACTAAACCTTATGCCTACAACAGCATCACTGTCAATTTTCACTGTGATCTTCAAAGAATGTAGAGAGAAAATTATTTGCATGGTAACAGTGAGAATTATGACAGAATGACAAAGTTAAATTTCACACTGCTTACTGGCTCTTGGTTAAAGATATTGCACTGTGGGTTTGTTCAGTAGGTATTAGTCATGTGAGACAAATCACAGCTTCAGGGAATACTCACCTTTCTAGGGACTCTTCAGAGAGTGTTCTAAGTTTAAAATACTACTATTGGAATAATCTAGAGGAGTATTTTGAGTGTAACAAATTGTTGTTCCCTCTGGACTAGTACACTGCTGCCCTTTGAACTGTTTTTTAATACAGTTGTAACTACTTCTTTTTTCACTTTCTTAAAATGTCTCTTTTTCTTCTTACACTTCAACGTGGGGTTTCTTCTGCTTCTAACTGAATTCTCTGCTTCTTTTCCAAAACCAATGTCTGCAAAGCATGACAAACTCCCTGAAATAGTATCAGTTATGTGTTGTAGTAAGAGAAAATGAAGGAAAGTACATAGAATAATCCCAGCACTTAAGTCATTGTGCAGCACTCTTCATTGGTAAGTCTCAAAGAGATTAATTCAAGTCTGTGACAGTTCTACGGAAACTATGGGGGTGAGAGATAAGTGAATTCTGCCAGGTCATCAAACCACTCAGTGTCTGACCTGGGAACATTAGTAGCAGGGGCAAGATTTAGTTAGCAGTTACTGTCTCAGAACCTGTGACAGCAAAACTGGTCATTTAACAGAATCACAGAACCATTTAGCTTGGAAAAGAAATCATCAAGTCCAACCATCATCCTAAAAGCAGAGCTACTCAGTTTGATAAGCTGTTACACATCCATATAATGTCTATCTTCTTTCAAAAAATAAAGGAGTCCTCCTTGGCACTGCAGTTTTGCATGCTCTCCAAAGGTGCTTCACAGAGAGGTTTATTAGGGAGTTTTGTTGTCAAAACTGTCCATGTTTACTTGCCTTTGGCCTGTGGACTACACTTTCACATTTCTACCTATCAGATTAAAGATAATACAGAAATATGAAGGATATACCACAAGAGACGACAGAAGGAGACAGCACTCTGGTGAAGGCCGAACAGCTGTCAATGTTCAGTTTGGTGGCCTTGTTTGGGACTTCATGCCACATTTGATTTAGGGAGTGTTAGATACATTTGCTGATTCAAAAAAATCCCAAACCCTAGTGTGGTTTTTTTTGCTTTTCTTAGTGATCAAGGTGCTACAGAGCTTCTACTAAGGTCTTTTTTTCCAGAGCTTCAGGGTCAGGACTCAATTGCAGGTTTGGGTGGGAAAAAAAAACCCAACGCGAGAGCAAAACATTTTATCCTCTGTTCTAGGAGGGTAATATACTGCAACTACATGTACCAGAAACCTCTCAGGCTACCTTCAGGCTGAAGGGGTTTGATGATACATTTGTCATGCGTTTTACATAAAACACACCCAGTTAAGAGAGTTTTTTCAAGCTTCAGTTGCCTGATAGTTTAGTGACATTTTAGGGTCATTTTTATTTAGACATTGTTACTCTTGAGCTCATCTGCACACATACTAGAATGTTTTCAATTGTAAGTTTGCTTTCACCAAAATGTAGTTTTTAACAACTGTAAGAAATACTAGTTACACCTTCCTGCTCAGTGGTAAAGTTTAATGGCTTCCACTCTAACTGACCAGCCACTATAACCTTTTTTTTCTTTTTATATGACTACTGCTATTCCTATTTACAAGTCACAAGGTGTCATTTGTTAGCATATGAGGCAGAAGCAGAGAGAACAGTAGGAAACCATATTCTGCTTATAGCACTAGATAACAGTTGCAGGCCACTTTGACTGGAACACAAGATAGATCAAGGTCTGCTTCCTGAGGTCAGAGTAAGTAACAGCTTTGTTGCAGATACTTTTTCCTATATTTTGCATTCCCAAGATGCTAACACCATTCACTGACAGTGAAATATAAGATGCTACAGTTCTGAAAGCTATAGCATGGATAGGAATGAAAGCTTCTTTGATGGTGTCTTCCATGCACTGAAATCAAGTATGGTTTACAGTATAAATATGTATTTTATGGTACTTAGAACAGTTATTTTTAAAATAGAGAGAAAGCTAAGGCATGAAGTTGTTCAGAATTCAGATTAAGATACACAAAACATCCCTCAAAGGACAATATAATGTGACTTGAGACTTGCTCTGCGGTTAGATTGTGCATCTTGGGAAGAACAGACATTGAGTTATATACAACATATTTAGTATAACAAAATATCTGTAATAGCAGTTATTCAGAGGTATTAACTTCCGCTTATGTTCAGCAGTCATTCTTTTAAAGCACATGCAAACAGTCTGTAAGAATGGGGAAAACTAAGCTCACTCATTCAAAACTCTTTGGCTTCAGTTTTTCATGTAGTGAGTTGGTGGGACAGCACAAAGTACATGCAGTTTATGTTAAGCAGATTGTTGCATTGTGGAAAGCTGCAGAGCTGTTGTGGCAGAAAGGAAGAACTGAAGCAGAAATTCAGTACAAACAGGTTTCAGTAAGTGGTGCTGCTGGTGATTAGGGCCCATCTAAAGCCCAAAGAGCTCACTAGTGTGAAGTGCTGGATTTCCCATCTGTAAGCATCTGGCTTGGAGCTTCTCATCTTATGAGACAGCTACTATTAACAGCACCGATTCATTACACCTTGTCAGGGGAATGTGTGTGTGTTGCCAGATCTGAGGGATCATTGTACAACAGTGGAAGCTTAATAGTATGTTCTTGTCTTAGCACCCAAGACATGCCAACATTGATGTGCCATCTTTATGGATTGACAATTTAAACATCCCAAGGCTGCACTGTTGTGGTCTAAAAAGGATGAAAATGCAAATTATTTAAATTACTCACAGAGACAGCCTTCTGACAAAATAATAATGTCTCCTTCTAAGAAGACAGCCTTGTTTCTGCTTTCCAGTGGAAGTAAAATGGGAAATATTTCTTTTCAACACTGAACTTGAAAGTTGTAGATATGTACTGCTCTTAAGATGAAGTCAGAGCTAGCACACAGCCAACCTTAGACAAGTCAATTCTAAACTATTTAGCAAAGCAGTAGCTGGAAGAGGCTTTGAGAGTTGCTTTGTATTATTGTAATAGTTGTTGCATTAAACATATGGGCTTTTTTTGGTCATTCATCTTTTCTCCATTTAAGTCAGTGGTGTACGTAATGGTATGTCACAGCACCTACAGAATCAGGTGACACATTTTCTGAATATGTGATCTTTAAAATGCAGCTCTCGGATCTAACCTGATCTGGAGGGAGCATGATGCATGGCCAGCCAGCATGTCAGATTCAGTGTACTGTTGTCCTCCAATTAACTATCATGAAAAAGCTAGCCCTCAAAAGAATGTAAGCACATATCAATTTAGGATAAACAGTTCTAATGCTTATTTAATGCTTGTTTAAATAAGTAATGGTGGCTTTGTTTCTTCTGTATCTCAAAAGCACGGAAGTACAAGAGGCAGTATTGTTACTCACTAGGATACTTGGCTTTTAATTTCAGTTCATTTTCAGATTCACAATCTCATCTTGAAATTAAAAGAACAGCTGAAGCAAAAGAAATTGAAAATCTTTACTTCCATGTAAGTGGTTTAAGTTTTTTTATTTGAAAAAGTAGCACTCTGTCACTGAGAAGATGAGCATTTAGAGCCATGTATGTTGTCTGTTTGTCAAGAATGTGTAGCAAATTTGTATTCCTACAGCCTGCAAAATGAGCAACTGATCGTGAGACAGCAGCAGATTCTAGCCTATCTCTGGTATTATACTCAAGTATCTAGTGATGGCTTGTTGACAGCAGTGGGCCTCTCTAAGTTCTGATTTGGCCTTGGAGTCTGTATGATCATGGTGAAAAAAACTGAAGTCAATCTGGTTTACTTCTGTGCTCACCTTTGAAATTGTAGAGCTGGTAGCTAGCAATTACTGTGAGCAAACTGAGAGTGGAGTTCCTGTCAGCGATCATTAGGCTCAGCTCTAAATCACCACTTTTAATCAGTGTAGTATTTGTGAAAAGTACTTGGTCTACACACTGCAGTCTTGCATAGAATTTGCTCACAAGATTAATACAGCAGGGTCAGAGGCAAGATAAACATCTGCACATTGATCATTGTCTTTAGACTTAGCTGAAATGGGACTACCTTAAGAAGTTATTAAGTAGTTCATTTTTTTTTTCTGTCTTTTTGGCCAGGACAGGCAGAAAGCGCTCTGTTTAGCATCACATATGAGGCTAAGCAGGGTTAAGATTTTCTTTGTTTGATAAAATATGTTTTGGAAATTGGTCTGTTTGTGCTCCCAAAATTGTGTCCTGCATTTTGGTCTCAGTGGAAGTGGAATTGTGGTTTGAAAGTCTGGTATTCAGCAGATTGTCTTTCGTTAAACTTAAGTGTAATTTGTCTTTAAAATGCTAAAATATGTGTCTTAGAAGCACTGGAGGATACTGCAGTGTGTCCTTTTGCCTCATCAGTTCAACATGGCAAACTGAGTTGATCATTGTGATGTACAGAAGAGAGACAGCCTGGATGGGCTGAAGTGCCTCATCCTGGGAGCCTATATGCAAGTAAAAGCCACTGGTAGGGTCATGTTCAGTGCCTGTGTGTGGCAGTTCTGCATTTGTTGTGCTGAAGCGCTTTGCTCCAGCATCTCCCTCTCCATTTAGTGTGTAGACAGCTGCAGATGCTGACTCGAGACCTTGAATTAAACACATACATCCTTCTGTATTCTCCACGTTCTTTCCTCTCTAGTATCCCTAAAAGCAATCCACTTGGTAGTTCTGAGGCACAAAATACTAGTGAGTATCCCATTCTTCATTGCTTTTAAAAGAGTTGCTTTTCATGGCTTGAAAAAGTCACTTGTCAGTTCTCTTTAACACTTTGGACTGTGTGCCCTCCCAAACCACCATTTTTGTATATTTTTTGAATACACTCCAACAATATGTTCATCCTAGTACTAAGGATAAGTAGCAGCAATGCTAAATGTCATATAAAAAGAATTGTTATCAGATGGAGTGTTTTACAGTATTTTCATGCAAAGTTTATGGCTTACTAAAACCTGGCTCAATGGGCTTCGAGTTACCATCAATGCTTTTGGTTTTCCACAGGTCTTGGCCAAGAAGTTTGTTGATGCAACTCAATGGCTCTGAGAATGGCAAATCAGCCCACAAAAACACTTGGAAGTTACAGTTCTCTTTTTATTGTTCAGGTTTTGAGATGCTCATCTTAGCATATTGTTTATTGCTTGTTGCACTACTGTGAGTTTGATCAGCAGTATTCAAAGATGTTTATGGGTTTAGATAGCAGAAGGAAGAACTCAGAAGACAGATTTAAACTAAATCAAGGTTTCCATGAAAACCTGTAGGTTCCATGGAAAGTGCAGCAGGTTTTCTTAGTTCCTAGTTAACTGTCTCTATTTTCCGAATGTGCTGCGTGAAGTTTTAAGTCTGAAGTGATCATTATAGGTATAGTGCTTGGTGCCTTGCATAAATGCATAGAGTGCTTTTATGACTTCCACCCATACAGAGTACCTCTTGGTGATGCTGTGTGGGATATACTTGAACCATACAGCGATGAGCTGACATTTTCTGACTTTCCCATCTGCTTTGAATAGGAGGTGCCACGTGTACATTGGAGGACTTTCAGAAGTGAGAAACTGTTAGAGTGTTTAAGAGCAATCCCAAGAAACTGTGTAAATGACCAATATATTTCGGTAATGATATAGATTTTACCGAAGTTTTGGAAATTAGTCATCTGAAATCTACCTTTCATTTTTATGAAAAACTCTTTTGTTTTGATCCATTCCACTGATGTTGACATATTCTAGCCCTGGTGATGTTCTCAAGTTGCTGTTTTGTGGTAAGCATAAAAAACCAAAGGCAAAGAACCTTCTAGAAAAAAGGAGACAACCATAGGAAAACCTGTTCCCTTTAAAACAAAGAAGTGTGTTCTGTGTCTCTCATTGCTAAGTTAGGCATTACCAGTTAGGGAACTTGTATTATTGAGTAGCTGTTCCTTGTCTTGCCATCATATACCTACTCTAGCCTGTTTTCTGGGCTTCAGGAAGCTGATCTAATCCTATGCCTATGACCTACAGGGTCATATGATCAGAGCACATCTGACATTTTTCATAACTTATGTCTCTGAGAGCTGAGATGGATGTTCCTGCCTGGAACACGATATGCACGGCACAGTGTACAACAGCCCTCCTGACCTATGTTCTGTCAACCAGCCATGTGTGAGGAGGAGAGGAGGTTTAGGGAAGCAAAGAGGTGTGCCAGCATCCACTGTGTTGGGCATCTGGTAAGACAGGCCTCCCATAGAAGGCAGAGGGAAGGTGAGAAAACATGAGACATTGCTGGAAGAATTAACATAAATCATGCTGATACAATAGCAGAACTAACAGTACAGTGAATGAAACCTCTCGTCACTATGATGTGTGGATAATGTTTTCATAAATGTTTCAGGAATAGAGATTACTTTTCCTAAGAAAACCATTTTTGTCCTCTCATCTCAGAGCCTTTGCTGCAGAGGTCTGACAGCAGGTACCCTCTGATCCCAGTCCTTTAGAGTTAACACCTTCACAGAGAAATCAGTCTTACCATATGCTTTGCTCCAGAGATAGAGGCAAACAAGAAAAGCTACAGAGTGGTTTGTTCTGAGAGTACAAAGTAAATGCCAGGCAGTAAAATTTAGAAGAAGTTGAGACAAAAAAGCTGGTTTATTTTTAATTAATTTCCTAGACTTGTGAGAAGCCTTTCCAGCAAAATATATCCTATTTGTCAGTGTTTCCTGACATGAACCTCAGCATTAATATTCTGTGTGTAATATATTTTGCATGTTCTGTGACACATTTCTAGCCTTTGTCCTCCAGTTCCACTTGTTACTGGGATTTGGTTAGATTTTGCAGGCGAGACAAAAAAATATTTGTGATGGGCAGAATTTTCTGACTGTCCTGGGTACAGAAATTACAAGCACTTCAGCAACAGCTAGGCTCTTCAGGTGACCAGGACCCTGTTCAAGTTTTTCAGCTACTTCTCTGTGATACAAACAACAAAAGCTCCTATTAAAATTATTAAGTTTCATCTGGTTCAGGATGTCTCTGGTAATGTCAGCCCAGGAAGATGGAAAACCTCTCTGAATCTGACAGGCAGCCAGTGGTAATCTGCTGAGCATATGCAGTATAAACAGTGAAGCAGGGAGTCCAGTTGTCTTTCCTGTTTCTCTCCTAAACATTCCCCCACACCCAGTTGGACTGGGACAGCTCATCAGTGATAACTGTGTTCATGTTGCTCAATTCTAACAGTCTTGGAGGAAAAGAAGATATTCAGAAGATAATTGAGCCGTGACAGCTGGCAGTAGATAGACCAGATCATGAATTGTTGCTTGTCCTTTTGGAATCGTCTGTTTTTTTTTTTTCTTGCTTGCTTTTTTTGAACTAATGAATGTTTAAAACAAACAAAAACAAATATTTGGCGGATGCACTAGTCAATAGTGGTGTGAATGCTTGGTCTGAAAATACATGAGGATTAGTTACGTATTCAGTAAAGTGTTTTTGAGTTCCTTTTTTATTATTAACAAAAGACCACAGCAATACTAGAGAAAACAAGGAACATCTTGGTTATGCTAATAATGGAAACTGTGGCAGAAAGAAAATTAAGATTGTTCACTTTTCAAATCAAATTGAATTCTATTAGCAAGACTATACTTTGAATATAGCACACAACATAGTGGCATATAAAGCCTCCAGCAATTTTTAAAGTCCTGAAAAAACTGTTTTTAAAAGGTTGTACACCACCAAGAGTTGATGAAGTGGCTCTGTACATAACATGTCCTGTCTTTGAATGTCTGGTTTAGAAGAACTCAGAATGATTGACTCATTTTGCACTGTACAGATGCATTAAATGACACTTTTTACTGTGCAAGGGGACTTAGAGAGTGGAAAATGTATCACAAGTATTGCAAGCAGAAACCATGCTGCAGAAAGAGGGGAAAATGTCAAGCCTAATAATAAATACTAAAAACTGGAATCCAAATATGTGCCTTCCATACCACAAAACCACAGAATCACTAAATTCTTGTGGTTGGAAGTACCTCTGGAGACCCACCTAGTCCAACCCCACTGCTCAGAGTGTTGTCTACAAGATTGAGTTGCTCAGGATTGTACATTTGAGTTTTGAGTATCTCCACAGATGGAGATCCCACAACCTCTCTGTGAAACTGGTTTCAATGGTTGATCACTCTTTTAGTGAAAATGTTGTTTCTTCTGTTTAAATGGAATTTCCCATGTTTGTGGCTTTTGCCTCATTCTACATGCTAGAATAGGCTGGATCCATCTTCTTTTACTTAATTTTACTTAATTCTCATTAAGTATTTATATACATGGGTAGGAGGACCTCATGCTTATTTTCTCTAGGCTGAATACTAGATCTGTCAGTCTTTCCGCATATGACATGCCTGGCTTTTTTACCTGTATGCTGTGAACCATGGAGTGAGGATGTCTGACTCAGTTATAAGACTTGGTCAGATCATACCTTCCAGTTACATAGAGGTGCTTGGAAGATGAATGTTGTGGCTGCACAAAAAAAAACCCACCCAAAAATGTAATTAGGATTTTTACACAATATTATTGACAAAAGAGTGGGAAATTCATTCTCAATTATGCAAAAAACACAATGAAATTGGAAAAGGGTAGAAGACAAGATAACTTCATGCAGGGAGGGTGACACTGTGGAAAGAAAAGAGGAAGGTTGAAAATAGAGGGGATGAGCAGGACAGGAGAGATAGAAAGATACGTGCATGGATTAAGGCCATGATTTTGATGACCTGCCCATTGTTGCATAAATTAATCATGGGAAAATGAGTGGTTGACCTACTACATGATTTATCTGAAGTGGCAAATATTGTAATACAAGACTAGACCAGCATGAAATCACAATATTTTAAATAATGCTTTTACTTTCCTTTTTTATAAGTTTATTTTCAGTTGTTATCTTAGCCTGTTACATATAGCACTACTTTAATAGCCAGATTAATCCTATAGATTTGTGTTGTCCCTGAATTGTGAGTGTAGTTCCTGCTAGGGGAATACTCAGGCAAAGCTTTTATTTTAGTTAATTTCTTCTGTATGAGAAGCTAGTGAAAGGCACAATTGGAAACCAAAACCTCTTAACTGTGGAATATCTTTTAGTTCCTGTCCCACACTGACAATGACACCAAAAGATAAGCAGAGTAGTGAAAGTAGCGATATTCAGTGAAAAAAAAGAAAAGGCGGTGGAATCAGGCCTTTACTTTTTTCAGAGTGTTCAGAGAAGGTATAGCCAGCTCTTCTATGTAAAGGAATAGCAACATTTGCATAATGATTTAGGGGAAGAGTGTTTATCAGTTCCTAGCTTTTCATTACTCCTGTGAGATGACCAGTTGGTCAGGATTCAATGTTAAGATGCCTCAGCTCTAGTGAAATGTATGGTTGATGCTAGTACTGATTTTTCAGTTTCCTTCCAGAATATTTTTTACATAAAACTTCCTGCCAGATTTTGATTTTTTTTTTTTTACCTGCAGGAAGGATGAAAGCAAAGGAACCTGAAAGAAAGGGTAAGACTCACAAAAGGATCTAGCATTGCCATTTCCCTTTGTGAATGACAATGCAGATCCACTTCTGAAGCCATCAATGAGAAATTAAGACATACTGTTTTAATATTCTGCTGAAGATATAGATCAGATCTGTGCAGTGTGTTTTGTAATATAGTTTGTTCATTTTAGTACAAGATTAGTAGTTACTATTTTGTATTGTATATAGTTGTAGTCATTCTGTAAATTATAAAATGTGAAATATTTCTTTAATAGTGAATAAGTGATCCTGTGGTAAAAAAGAATCATCTCGTCCTATTCAGAACTCATCCACTAGTGTGGAGGTTTTATTGAGATTCCTAGGGTGAAAACAAATGCAGAGTTAAGTAAGTGGTCTACTGGTTTAGCAGAGCTGAACAGCTCTTTAACGGAGGGCTTTCTGTTTTGCTTCTGAGATGCAGTGATTGTTCTTCTGGACCTATGACAAATAACATTCCTTTTGAGCCCTTGGGTACTGTATTCCTTACAAAGTGTACAAGGAGCAGTGTCATTCTTTTCATGACTGCTCAGGTAATGTTATTTTGAAAGGCACGTTCCAACTTAAGCGTTTTAAGGCAAGGTTCTCCTGGCAAGGATCTTGAGGCTGACTGATGTTATCTAAGACTCTGTAAAGTGAGACAGATTAACTTATATTTCAGTTTATTTCTTTTTAAACAAATATATTAATAGCCAATTCTGTATGGTCAATATCTTCTTTAAAAGCAAAGCACTGAGTAAGTAAGTGATCCTACGATCTAATGTTTACAGATTAGATGCAGAACATGTAATTGAGGCAGTAACAAAGGACTTTTGATGACAGTGTTGCTGTGACTATCAAATGGCTGAAGACATCTTTGGATTTGGATGCTACTCATCCACTGATTTTGTATTACAAGCTCTATATTATAAAATCACATAGTTTTAGCTGGTTTTGTGGCTATACTGGTAGGATTTCATTTTGCCTTGCAGTAGTGAACTTGTACATGAGGATTTTGTACAACAATTTTTTGGTTGCACAAGGCTTCATTTTTTAATTCTAAAGACTGTTGTTGGCAGAAAGAAAATGGCGAGTCTCCCAGATACTTGTACACACTAAACAGAGACCGAATACAATACAGATGGTAATAACTTCTTACTAATGTGAAAAGAATGTTTTATTTAAGATCTGGAAGGATTACTGAAGCTTAACTGTTGTGTCACTCGTGTGAAAGAAGTGTAGGCAGGAAAATAGATACTAAAGCAGTCAAACACAAGGTGTTTCTAGTGGCCCCATGCATTCCTTGGCAGTCATCAAGTGCACTAATTTGTTTTGTTTGTACTTACTCCTTATTATTCACTTACAGATTAAGGCAACAGCCAAATGACCTATGTTGTTAATTAAACAGGTTGTTCAGTACCTTGAGTTATGACTGGTACTCAGTTTCATTTGATGATAAAATCAAAAGCAGATGTGGATATTCATACCAAATAAACAGGTTTCAGGATCCTTTTAACTTTCAAGTACTGTTTAGTGGGCTTTTTAAACTTTATTTATTGAAGAACCTGACGATTTATGAAAGGACTGCAGAGCCTTGGAAAATAGTCATCTGTATGTATACACAGTCCATGAAGTTGATAGAGACTTGTTAAATATGTGGAACCACTTCTGTGCGTACTTACAAGTTTAGAGGTGAAGTAAACAGGCATTTTAAAAGATGTGAAATTTCTATTGTGCTTTCAACACAACTTTCTGGAGAGGTAAGAAGAGAGGTGTCAGAATAGAGGAATGTGAGTCAGGGTTAATGGAAACAAAAATGATGTGAAGAGCGCTACAAATATTGGCTAGACGGGCAAAGCAATGCAGACTTAGATTGTCAGCAGCTCTGGATGGTGGCCTGTCCCTTATGTCACTATGCTTTCTCAGAGAGAAACAAAACACCAACTGGACCACCAGAAATATACATTTGATTTTAAAATAGTCATGTCTCTATTTTTTTCCTCTTGAAAGATGTTTGTTTCTTTCCCTTGTTGTTAACATTTGTTTCTTTCTCTTATTCTTTTCCTCTGCTCTTCTACAGCAGGGATTCAGTGTCTCGAGTTACAGCTGCAAGACATGAGGGCCAAACTATTCAATGGCTCTGCTTTGTTTTGATTTCTAGGGGCAATATGTAGCAATCCTGTCTCCTCATCTGTCCCTTTCTTAGATCCACTAGTGTCCATGGGGTAACAGGAAGACAGCTTCATGCTCTATTACCTGGTAGCTCAGTTTGTGTGAGACAGAAATGCTGCCCCAAAGAGGACATTGCCCCTTCAGATGCAGAGGAGAGAGAGGCTGTTGGCTGCTTGCCTGACCTCAGGGTCATCTAGCTAAGGAATATTTGCACCTCAGGAATGATCTCTTCCTGATGCTTCCCACTTACTCTACTAATGACCAATTTTTTAAGATGGCTAAGTAACCTATTATTCATAGGACCTACAGACAGGGATCTTTTCTCGATCACACTGAAAAACATGCAGGGTTTGTGTACTCTATGTACTCAGAAGACATTGGTAACAGCCTAGTTGGTAAAACAGAGATCCTTGATAATTTATTAATCAGAATTAAATAGCCCTTTCTGAGATCCATGTTATTTATTAATCAGAATTAAATAGTCCTTTCTGAGATGCATGTTGTCCTGAACAAGCTACTGAGTTTATTCATGGACCATGAAGACATATCCTTGTATTAAGGGAAAATATAGAAGTTTGACTGATAACTATTATGAATGTCACTTGCTGAAAAAATAGGGCAATATGTAATGCCATCCACTACCTTCACCTGCAGAGTTTGTGCAGTTTTATATGCACAGAGGGAAACAGCACTGAAAATTAAGCCTTGTTTGCCTTCTGTATGTGTTAGAACATAATTGCAAGTAGAAATCATAGTCTGCTAAAGCAAGCTATATGCAAGTGGCATCTTCAGAGATTTATGCTGACAATCTCCATTATATCTCTTAACCCAGTGCAAGTCGTGATTTCTTTACCAGTTCAACAAGTTCCATGGCTTGCATATATTAGGGGCCTATTTTTCCACCTTTAATATAAATGTGATTTACAAGCTGAAAGTTGCTTCTGCAAAGCTCAGAGATGCTGTGATTGCAAAAAACAAGTATGGATGGAACATATGTTTTTCCTCATCTTGATTTTCAAAGTAAAAGCCTTTTTTGCTGAAACAGCTTAAGACAAACATCCTGAGTGGAAAATTTCAGCCTGAATACTTAAGAAGTTGGAAAGAAGTTTAAATTGCTTACATTATATTTTAAATAGCCCAGTTAATGCTAAATATGTAAATTATATGTTTTAGCTGTAAATAGCACTACCTTCTCTGCCTGCCTGCAATGCTACTTGTCTTAAGGTGTCCATTGCAGGACACATTTTGAAATAAGGCATTTCTGTATTTTCTTACTATTTGTCTTCATATTGTCTTTAGCGTTGTCTTTATCTTCCTGATTATTTTCATTTTAGTTTTCCATTTCATTCCGGTTTTTTAACTTCATTCTGGTTTTCCACTTATGACTTAAGCAACGTGAGGAGCAACAGGTTTGGTGTATGAAGGGTATTCACGTCTGCAAGAGAATTTGGTTTCACTTTTTTTGGGTTTTGCATGTAAGTGATAACAAAATCCAACAGTAACACATTGCTTGGCACCTTTTCAGACCACAGTGCCAATGGTCTATGCTTTGATTTATGATAAATGTGCATGTTTTTGTTTTGTATCTGCGTAAAATCAATGAATTACCAAATCAAAATCGAATTGTCCTGAAATGTGGGCTGAGATAGGTTATAAAATCTCTGCAGGTTCTTTAGACTGGCGTAACTTGTAAGCTTTTATAAAACCAGACAAATTTATAAGTCTTCCTTTAAGATTTTGTAACAAAAGTTACAAAAAAAAAAAAGTTACACAGCTTGATTCATGTCTGGTTTTGGAATTTGTGTTTGTTAAGGGTGGTTTAACTACATTTACTCCTTATTATACAATGACATGATTTTTGGAGTATCATTCCAAGGTCTGTCAAATGTGGTCTGTTTTATTGTTTGTAGTATGGTACAGTATTACTATTGAAATAAACATGGTAGTAATTTGCATGTTACCAAGTTGAAACTGTGCATCCAATACCTTCTACATAAGGAGAAAGTACACCTTCTAATCCCCTGTATTAGGGCTGCAGACAACACCTGGCCATTGAGAGATCAGTCATGGTCCCATATTTACTCATACACTGATAGGCTGTTGCTAATTATGAAAGTAGTGACTCCATGGGGTAGTTTCTAGTCCTCTGAACATTAACATCACATTTTTGCAGATGCGCTGCCTGTGGTCTAAGAGCAATGCTCTCCATACTTGCAGAGTAACTAGCACTAGTGCATGGACAGACTGGAAGGGTGAAATGGACAGAAATCTGTGGGGCATGTCCTCGTTCAGGCACTGCTGAGTATTGTCACAAATGTTTTGTGTGAAGTATTAGAAGGAATGATCCTTAAATCTATAGATACAACAGGTTGGAAAGGACTATGGGCTGGTTTTGAGGCTATTATCCCAGAATCACAGAATGGTAGGGGTTGGAAGGGACCTTGAAAGATCATCTAGTCCAGTCTCCTTGCCAGAGCAGGACCACCTCGAGTAGCTCACACAGGAACTCATCCAGGTGGGTTTTGAATGTCCCCAGAGAAGGAGACTCCACAACCCATCTGGGCAGCTCGTTCCAGTGCTCCATCACACAGTGAACAAGTGTTTCCTTGTGTTTCTTTCGAACCTCTTATGTTCCAACTTACACCCATTGTCCCTTGTCCTGTCATTGGACATCACTGAGAAGAGCCTGACTCCATCCTCCTGACACCCACCCTTAAAATATTTGTGAACATTAATGAGGTCACCCATCAGTCTCCTCCAAACTGAAGAGCCCCAATCCCCCTGCAGAAGCAGATCCACCTAGATCAAGTCACACAGGAACGCATCCAGGTGGGTTTTGAAAAACTCCAGAGAAAGAGACTCCACAACCTCCCTGGACAGCCTGTGCCACAGCTTCCTCACCCTTACAGTGAGCTTTTGTCCATTACCCCTTGTCCTCTCACTAGACACTACAGAAAAAAGTGTTGCCCCATCCTCCTGACATATACCTTTTAAATACTTGTGTTAATGAGGTCCTCCTCCAAGCCTCCTCTACTCAAGGCTGAACAGTCTCAGTTCTCACAGCCTTTCCTCATAAGGAAGATGTTCCAGTCCCCTGATCATCTTGGTGGCCCTGCACTGGACTCTTTCTAAAGAGAGTCCGTCTTGAGCTGAGGAGTCCGGAACTGG
This sequence comes from Colius striatus, assembly GCF_028858725.1. Taxonomy (NCBI): domain Eukaryota; kingdom Metazoa; phylum Chordata; class Aves; order Coliiformes; family Coliidae; genus Colius; species Colius striatus. Next base: position 17,314,205 of record NC_084790.1, on the reverse strand, counting down.
ACACAGGACTCCAGATGAGGCCTCACCGGGGCAGAGTAGAGGGGGAGCAGAACCTCCCTTGACCTGCTGGCCACACTCCTCTTGATGCATCCCAGGATGCCATTGGCCTTCTTGGCCACGAGGGCACATGGCTGGTTTATTATCAACCAGCAATCCTAGGTCTTTTCTCTCTGCAGAGCTGCTCTCCAGCAGGTCAATCCCCAGCCTGTACTGGTGCATGGGGTTGATCCTCCCCAGGTGCAGGACTCTGCATTTGTCCTTGTTGAACCTCAGGAGGTTCCTCTCTGCCCAACTCTCAAGCTGGTTGAGATCCCACTGAATGGCAGCACAGCCTCTGGGGAATCAGCCAGTCCTCCCAGTTTGGTGTCACCTTAGAACTTCTGAGGGTGCACTCTGTCCCCTCATCCAGGTGGTTGATGAAGATGTTGAACAAGACTGGCCCCAGAACTGACCTCTGGCCACAGGCCTCCAACTCGATTCTCTGCCATTTATCACCACTCTCTGGTCTCTGTCGATCAGCCAGTTCTCCATCCATGGGCTACCAAGATGATCAGGGAGCTGGAGCATCTTTCTTGTTAGCAAAGACTGTGTGATCTGGAGCTGAGATCTGTCTGGAGGAGAGAGGAGGGGGGCTGTATTAATACTTAGAAGTATTTAAAAGGTATGTGTCAAGAGAATAGGAGACTGAGGGGGGATCTCGTTAATATTAACAAATATCTAAATGGTGGGTGTCAGGAGATTGGGACATCTCTTTTTTTGTATTGTAGCTAGCAACAGGACAAGGGGTAATGTGTTGAAGCTGGAACACAAAAAGTTCCATTTAAACATAAGAAAAAACTACTTCACTGTGAGAGTGACAGAGCAGTGGCACAGGCTGCCCAGGGAGGATGTAGAGTCTCCTGCCTTGGAGGTCTTAAAGACCTGCCTGGACACATTCCTATGCAACCTGTTGTTGTTGGTAGAAGATTTAACAATAAATGAAAAGTAAGTCTTAAAATTTAGTGGATCAAAACATAAGATGACCTTAAAATATATTAGATCATATTTATTACCTCAGGCTTTCAAGAAAAACAAAAATATATCACCAACAGGAAAACAGTTGCCATGGTGGGAGATACCAATAGAAGAATTTTAGCAAGCAGTCTGCACACAATAAAGAAAGCAGAATGCTCTTTTAGTCAGTTGTTTCTCTTTCTTAATTGATTACCTTATTAAATTTAATAACAATTGTTTCTGACTTGACATTCAACCCTTGAATGTGTGATGCTGTAGAAAAATAATTATTGTTGTCACACTTTGTTTTCCTTGCATAAAATTACAATTTTGAGGATTATTTATTTTTTCCAGGTTCCAGCTTCCTAGTACAGTTGTGCTGGTAGTGAAGACTCAGTAGCTGACCACAGGAGATATGCTGAGGTTACTTTTACAGAAGCAAGTCACACTGTGCATAATCACTCTTTTGAAGCTTGCTTAGTAGGACACATGCTCAATTTCTTTGCTCTTTACTTATAGTTTACTAGCCTGGCAAGGAGTAAGAATTTGTTTCTAATTAATCCTATCTACTCATCTGTTTCTAAAACCTGCTCAACTTCCCTTCATAGAGATTTATAAAGCTTGGCAAAGCCATATTTTTGCATTGCACATTGGATATCAGAGATACTTCTTATTTTTAAGGCTACTTTTCCTGACAGAATCTTGTCCATCTCACCAGCATTTCCTTCATACACATGTGTATCTATGTATGTACCCTGTGGCACGTTCTCTATCTACATACACTATTACATTTCTTGTGGGTTTACTGCATAAATAACTATTTTCTATCTTCCTTGTATGGATAGACAATGACACAGATACAGTTTGGTTTTCACCTTTTAGACAAGGAAATGATAGTGAGAAGGTTGGAAGGAACATGTGGAAATGTTGATGCTGTGTGTGAGATTAGTTTTCAACATCTGCATCTATGGTTTTGACTAGTTCTTCACCTTCCATTGATCAGTGACTCCCTACATTTTTCCCAATGTATCTGTGTATTTTCTAAAGCAAAATAAACACTAATAAAATACTTTTGTTCTTGGTTGTCCCTTGCAATCTGTGGGGGATTTGTCCATAAATTACATAGTAAAAGCTGTGATGAGAGTGGGTACACCATCCTTTGCAGCACACTTAAAGCACATTTTTATGTTGAGTTTTGATGAATTTTCACCTGTCTGAATGGTCAAGGAAGTTTGAAACCAAATGGCTTTCATGTGCTGAATGGAGAAACAGCATAGACCAAACAGGTAGCAGATAATGCATCCAGATCAGTCCCATGTCACTGGGGCAGTTGGCAGCATCTGAACTTTGGTCCCGTGGATTTGCACTAGATTTTCAGTGTTTGTATTACCTATTCAAACTGCAGCTGAATTAAGTTAATAAAGCACTGGGCAGGATCATTGCTCTCTGTGCATGGTTGACTTTATTAGTCAATGTGAAAAGTGCCTCACTTCAGATTGTGTCATGATTTCAGTGACTGTGCAGACTGTGATCATCTGAAGTGTGACTTGGTGATTGGCTGTCTAACTACAGGCTCTACTTGCAGATAGTTGATCTTCATTATAGTGAGTGGTCCTGACGGGACTGAATCTGTCTGCTTAATTCAAGTAAAAGGAGCTACATCATGGAGAAATCTACTGCTGCTGACTCATTGCTGAGGTGTGCTATTGCATTTTCTCTTCCAGCAAATATTACGGCATGCCCGTGGAAATGCCACAAAGGTGATATTTCTCATTACTGATGGATATTCCAATGGAGGAGACCCGAGACCCATTGCAGCGTCCTTGCGTGAATTTGGAGTGGAGATCTTCACCTTCGGGATATGGCAGGGGAATATCCGAGAACTGAATGACATGGCATCCCATCCAAAAGAAGATCATTGTTACCTTCTTCACAGTTTTACTGAGTTTGAAGCTCTGGCACGCAGGGCTCTTCATGAAGGTATTAAAGTACTAACCTCAGAAGTCTACTGAGAGCAGAGAGGTCTGAGTAGATGCATCTTCAGTACTGTCTTGTAACTACATTTCATGTAGTGCTGATTCCTTTTTTTTTTTTTTAATCCTCTTCCTTTCCAGCAGAGGTGTTCATTTCTCAGGCACAAGGACAAACTGTTTGACTAACTCATCCACAAAACACAAGCCAAATTCTCCTTGATACATACACACTCACCTTCATTCAGCTCTTCATTTGTGCACAAAGAACAGACTGTGGTCTTGCCAAGTGTAACTTTTACTTGAATAGATAAGTCTTGTGGTCAGGTACATGCCTGTCTGAAGGAGACACCTAGTACACACCTTAGGACTAGCCTACTACCTGTTAGTATTTTACACAGAAACAAAAGCTAACCTGTTCAGAACTTAACACATTCGCTGTGTAAGGGTAGATACTATTTATGTTACTGACTGTATACATTCAGTAAAAGTGGAAACAGCAAGGTCTAGAAAGAGAGTTTGGATTGTAGTTTTACCCTTTTTCAATCTACCATATTCCAAAAACATTTATCCTGAAAAATAATGTAAGTTCAGACTAACAAATGAGAACACATGACAGGATCTTCGTTTGTGAGCCAGGGCTGCTTGATTGAGGCTTAGAACATACATCAGACTAGCTATTAGCAATTATTTGCTAGATTTAGTTTTTGAATCATGCTGCTTTTACATAAGTAGTGTGCGTCACTGCCATTCTGTTTGTTCCAGGTAGAGCTTAATTGGCCTATGTCAATGTGCCAAAGGAAATTTTTTTTCTTTTTTTGTAATATGACCAATGGGTTATACATGCTGTGACCAGATGCTCTCCTTATGCCAAAGATGGGAACCACCAAAGCCAGGCAGAGCTCTTTCAGGAGCTTCTGTTGGGAGTGAGACTGCATTCTGGCAGTCCTAGACTCAAGTGAAGCTGAGTGAGAAAATCTAAAGATCTTTGCACCATGGATTTCAGTGAGCCTTTTTCCAGAATAAGAACACCCAATTTATTTATTATTTATTTATTTATTTTACATTTGGAGTGTAGCAAGGCTCTGCTTCATTCTGCCATCACTCCTGCTTAGAACCAGAACCTATGTTTTTTTCACTAATGATATAATAGGAGGCTGGGATGGGGGGACTTTTGTTTTGATTTTTTGTTAATAAATTGAAACTATTTCAGACCTGCCCTCTGGCAGCTATATCCAAGAAGATATATCACATTGTTCCTATCTCTGTGAGGCAAATGAAAACTGCTGCGACATCATGGCAAGCTGTAAGTGTGGCACTCACACTGGTCAGTTTGAATGCATCTGTGAAAAAGGATACTATGGAAAAGGACTACAACATGAATGCACAGGTGAGTCTCCCACCTTAGTGCCTGGGTTTCACTGAACACGTGGCTAATCTAGTTGAGAGCGAAAAGCTCTGTTGTGGGATTTTGGCTATAAACCTGCATCAGAATGTGTTTGAGACTGCTAGAAAGCTCTTTCTGTGGCTGAAGACATAGAATAAGCAGTCAAACTCAGCTTGTACCTCATCTTCAGCAATAGCCCAAAGAGATGGACTGGAAAGAGCTAAGAATAGGGCAAATGTTCTGACACAGTAGAACATCTGTAAAACACAGCTTATCATCCATTTGTCACTGGAGTTTACAGAGTCTGAGGTGATATCTCTTGCACTCAAATGCTCTTAGTAGGCGTTTCATTCATGAATTTTGCTGATCACTTTTTGAACTTCATGAACTTTCATGTTTGGAGAGGAAGTCTATATGTGGATCTTTCCAGGATAAATCCTTGGCAAAACTTGGAGTCAGTTAAATGTTCTTCAGTTCTTTCATGCTGACTTTCAGTTACTAAACAGAAACTTGTCACATTTTGCTAAGCTTATTGATTTTGTTACTGCTTTTTGGACGTGCCCTTTGACTAGCCTGCCTTCAAAGTCTACAGTTGAAATAACAACAGTTTGCAGTTCTTTGTTGTCAGAGAAGGTGTGCAGGTTTTATCCAACTCCATTGATTTTTCTAGGACAAAAGTTTCAAAATTATCAGAGCATCTCTTTCCTTTGTTGTGTTTGTTTTGTGAGCTGCAGAAAAGGAGTACTTAGAATCAAATATTTCTCAACTAGTAACAGAATACACTATTTATATTGATCGTCTTTGTATTCTTCTGTTTGTATTTCTGTTCTGCATATCATAGTTCTCATGAGAGGTTTCCTCATGAGATGTGAACTAAGTGTGGTGGATATATGGATAATGGTTCTATAGCTGTTTATGAAGCACTACCTCAAGTGCCTTAGTAACCTATTGAACAAAATAAACACAGCATTTCTGTCTCAAACAATAGCTCGTATCATTAAATATTCGTTTGAGCCATCCCTAAAGAGAGTGAGCCTACCATTTTAGAGTTACCTTTCTACGTGAAAGGATCTTTTGACGGGGTGAGCATACCTCTCCAGTGCTTTCAAAAGTGATTAAAGTCTGATTTCTTTAAATGGGTGCTTTGCAGCTGCAGAGGAGCGTTTCATTTTGACATTGTCAGCAGGTACTTCTAAAATGAGTTTTAAAAGATATACCATGCATTGTATGTAAGAATAATAGAAGACATATACATATATTTTAGGGAGAATTTGAGCTGTGTAACTCAAGGCTATTCATTAAAATACATCTGCTTTGTTCAACTATTGTATTCTTCCTTAAAACAGACAGAAGGAAAAAGAAATGTATTTTTAAAGGAAAAACAGCATATTTTGAAATCTTTTTATTTGGATGCTTCTCAGGTGAGCATAGCTATAAGTTTGTAAATCATAAGGAATCTTAAGAATGCATCTAAACTTACAGGAGGATTTCTGGCAAGTTTACAGTGACAGGACTTCCATTCTAATTGGACTGCTTTTAGCTGTTGATTAGTTAAACTTGCAGATACTCTACTATCCTGTGATTACTTAACATAGTAAGGCTTTTTGGAAAGAGTTTTCATTAAGCTGAGAGAATGTTCTGCAACATACCTACTCTTTTTGCTATTTTAGTTATTTTCTGTGGTTATTTTCTATATGGTCTTGTGCTTATGCACTGTACCACCTTATGGCTGTTTATGTTTTTTAATATGAGGAATATTAATATGAGGAATCTTAACAGTTCTTTGCTTTTCTATTTATCAGAAAATGCTCTTGAAGTTCAGTAAAATAAAACAGGATCCACATGCTTTGTGACAAAAAGCAGAAATTGGCTTTAGTGTTGCCCTCCTGTTCTTTGTAATATTGTTGATTATGTGCCATAGAAAGAAGAACAGACTGACTGTTCTCTACTTTAAAAAGCACACCAAACAAAAGCTTCTTGGCCCACACTAGGAGCCTCATGCAGTCAGAGACATCTGTGACTGTTGTGACAAACGAAGTGAGAAGGAGAAGGAGGAGAAGAGAGGCAGTATCATAACCAATCCCAGGAACTGTAGAATACATAAATACCTCCTCTACAAAAACGCTTCACTTTTTTTTCTTCTTCCTCTCCTTAATTACAGATGTTGAGTTTCAAAATAGTGCCAACAAAACAAAAATACAGAGGTCAGAAAAAATAAATCTGTGATTTCCACTAAGCCTATGTATAACTCCACCAATAAAAAGGTAGGCTGTTCAAGTCAACTGCTTGTTCCATGGAAATGTAAAACAAATATCCAGATCTCCATTTGTGTCTTGTTTTCTGTTTTAGGAGGTTAGGAAATACATCCTTAACACAGTCTTTTCACACCTTTTTCCCACAAGACTCTCTAGAGAAAGTTCTTTTTCAGGTGAGCTCTTAGGTTGGATGACCTCATTATGTTCATCTCATCAGTTACCCCTGAAGCAGAACCACAGTTACTGAGGAGATCAGGAAACTGTTGTCTAACAACCAGTAGGGGATTTTACATGACATGTGGACCCTGCAGCACAGGGCATGCATGAAGATGATATGCAGTTAACAGGACAGAACTAGCAAATGAATACTTGTAGTCTATGCTGGTTATTCCTTCTTTTGTGTATTTTTGGTCCATTATTTGGCAATAATTACAGAAATGTACAATTTCAGCATGAGTATTCAATATGTTGCCTAAGCTTTGATTTAGAAGTATGCAGTGTATTAGTTATCATCCGCACAGCAACTAGGCCCGTAGTTTTGCTTACAAAACAGCACATGTAAAGAGCCTTTCCAATGAAACCTGAAATGTGAAAACTTTGACCTTTTTTTTACAAATTTTAATTCCAAAAACATTCACTGGAAACACTTGAAGCTTTGAGGAAATGTAAATCCATCAAGACAAGGGAGATTTGCATTCAGTGGTTTCATGGATTCTTCCATATTCACCAGTGCATTTTTTTTTCATGAGATTTCCAGGTTTATTCCTGTTGAGAATGAAAACCAAAACCTGATGTTCATAAGTTGTGTAGCTTTCTGGTTCAGGGGTAAAAAAAAAAAAAAAAACCAAAACAAAACAACAAAACCCAAAACAATTTTAATATATTAGTAGCAGTTCTTTTCTTAAACAGGAAGAACTTTCATTCCAGTGCTGATTACAATGTCCTGGTTAAAGAAAGCTAAACATCTCCTCTGCCATGCTGTGTCCTTCCCTTCCCAGGAGGTATTTCCTTAGCTACCTTCTAGGAGTTACTGGCTTAATGAATTTTTGCCATCTATCTTCAACTTTTCGTACTGTATGTGGAAATTTTCACTAAGTTTACAGGATCCCTTCCAGCACCTAGGCATCCCGACTTCACAACACATATCATAACATACACTATACTCTTCAGCAAGTGCTCTCATGGATCTGGTGATAGACTATCAGTAGCATTCTGGGATTCCACTAGTAACTGATAGACAGGGAAGGAAAGAAGGGCAAGAAAGAGTGTGAAGAAAAGAGTGTACAAGAGGTCTCCAACCATAACAGAATCTCGTGCTACTTTTTCCTGTTGGAATATGGAGGTTTGAATTAGTTCACCGATTTTCAAGCTGTTATGACTTAGTTTCTTGCTACCTCAACAGGCAATGTCTTTTTATGCTTTCATCTATTGAATCTATGTCTTAAAATAAGACAGCAGCTTGTTTTGCTGCCTCTTCTGTCTTTTGTTTTTCATTTCTAAATCAGAAAAATATTCTTAAGCTCTAGCTTAGCTCTCACCAAAAGAATGCTTCTCATTGAGAACTGGCAACTTAAAAAAGGAGCATCTCCTTGAGGAAGAAGTCCTATGACTGCGAGCGTGTGATCTTTCACCATGTAAACCTGCAGATGAGTTGGAGGAACTTGGATTACAGCTGGGCAAAGAAGGCAGGATATATATGCTTAATGAAGTGTTAATGCTTACAAAACCTGAGCAGTTTTGGGAGACCTGGGGTTGGACACATCTACTGTAGAAACAAAGAAAGTGTGACTGGAGAGTCCTTATTCTGTGTCACCTGTCAGTCAGCTTTCTAATCATGAAGCCCTTTCTGTAACTCTTTCCAAGGATGAGATACCTTTGTATGTTTTATTCTTTTATTTGTAATTTATTCTTTTTTTTTAAAATGCATCTTGCAAGTGGAGTCTTCTTACAGCCTCTCTTCCATAGCTTTTTATCTAGGATAGTACACTGAGGTTCTGTTGTGAATATTACTGTGTTAAAATGACTGATGGCCATGTAAGCAGAAAGAAAAACAAGAAATCAGGGACCTAAATAAAGAGGAAGGGTGATACCCATCACTAAGTAAGAGTGAAATGATGCATAATTAATACTGGCAAAAATATTCCTCGTTGTTATCCTGTGTGTTGTTTTTTTTCTTGCAAATGTTATTTGACTCATTATGGGTAACAATTTGAGCATAACATGGTTAGATGCAGAAGAAATACATATGAGTGTGCATTTCTAGTGAGAGCATCATAACATCTTGATGGGCATGTATAGGAGAAATGTAAATCAATCTTATTTTCCACTGAGGATACTAAAAGACAAGTGGATGAGGAATGTGGATATAGAAAGAGAGTGCTGTAGACAAGACTGTGGAAATGTGGTAGGTTAATGATCTTTAAAAAAATATTTCACTGCTTTAAAAAACAATGCTAAAACATTAATAATTTTTTTTGCATATAGACTGAAGAAGATGGCTTTTACAGATATTTTGTGTGGAAATGTTTCTTGTTGAGAAGTTCAACATGACTCAGAAGTGTGTGCTTGCAGCCCAGAAAGCCAAATGTATCCTGGGCTGCATCAAAAGGACTGTGAGCAGCAGGTAGAGGGAAATGATTCTCACTTTCTACTCCACTCTCACTGAGACTTTACTTGCGTACTGCATTTGTCTCTGAGACCTCCAACTTAATTAGAGTGTGAACCTGTTGGAGCAAGTCCAGAGGAGGGCTGCAAAGATTAGCTGAGGGCTGAAGCATCTCTCCTGTCAGGACAGAATGAGAGACTTGAGGTTGTTTAGCTTGGAGAAGAAGAGAGTCCCGAAAGACCTTACAGCAACCCTCCAGTACTTAAAGAGCCCTACAAGAAAGCTGGAGAGTGACTTTTTACAAGGTCATGTAGTGACAGGACAAAGGTAGGGCCTTCAAACTGAAAGAGGGTAAATTTAGATTAGATATTAGCAAGAAGTCCTTCCCTGTGAGATTGGTGAGACACTGGAACGGGTTGTGCAAAGAAGCTGTGGCTGTCCCATCTCTGGAAGTGTTGAAGGCCAGGTTGGATGGGACTTTGAGCAAACTGATATGGTGGAAGGTGTCCCTGTCCCTGGCACAGGGATTGGAATGAGATGGTCTCTTTCAACTCAAACCATTCTGTAATTCTGTGAAAATAAATATACCTAGAAGCATGCAGACATTCTCCTACAGATTTTTTTTCATTGAAATTTGCTTTCTCAAAAATGTCTTCACTGGAGCCTAGTATTTCCTGCTTTGCTTCTGGAAATTAAGGAGGAGATTCCCCGGCTTCTTGTTACAGGAAGCAAAGCAAAGGCTAAGTTGAAAAAGGATTGGAATGCTGTAAGGTTTTTCAAAAGAGAACACAGAATAAATTCCTTTGGTTTTGTAATTTAAAAGCATAATATCAGTAAATTCTTCACATCAGGGATGTATTTTTTGGTAAGAATTACTCTGACAGCTATGACTGTTAGCTTGCATGCTACTGCAGTAGTTTTGCTTGCATTTTAAGTGGTTTCTGACACCAAAGTATCCTGTTTCCCACCTGTACAACCTGTTTTATGAAGATGGAGCATTTCAGGCAGTGGAAGCTTCTTTTGCTGAGTTTACCTTTTGGAGTCTTACCACCTTGTGCCCACAGGTTTTGTCAGTGACTGAAATGTATCATATAGTACTGTAAAACTTCTATGGTCTGCTTTCTCCATGTGAAGCTTTTGAAGGGAAAGAGTAGTCAAATAACATTTTTCTTTGAAGTATACATTTGGCAAATGCAAGTACCAAAACAACTGATGAGGTTGAAATTATACTTTTTTTCATTTGAGATGTAAGTATTCACAACTCTAGTGGAGCAGATCATACAGAATTGAGGGGAGGGTCCTTTGTTTTGGTGAAGAGTTGTTTTGTTTAAGATTATGTGAACCTCATAATTTACCAAGTGGAACTTTATTTCAGATGTAGTCACACAATCACATAGAATCACAGAATCTTAAGTGTTGGAAGGGACCTTGAAAGATCATCTAGTCCAACTCTCCTGCCAGAGCAAGACCACCTCAAGTAGGTCACACAGGAACTCATCCAGGTAGGTTTTGAATGTCTCCAGAGAAGGAGACTCCACAACCCATCTGGGCACACTGTTCCAGTGCCTCATCACCCTCACAGTGAAGAATTTTTTCCTTATGTTTCTTTGGAATCTCTGATGTTCCAGCTGATACCTGTTGCCCCTTGTCCTATCATTGGACATCATTGAGAAGAGCCTGGGTCCATCTTCCTGACACCCACCTTTTACATATCTGTAAACATTAATGAGGTAACCCCTCAGTCTCCTCTTCCCCAAGCTCAAGAGCCCCAGCTCCCCCAGCCTTTCATCAGATGGGAGATGCGCCACTCCATTGTCTTTGTGGCCCTGCACTAAACTCTCCTGCAGCTCCCTGTCCTTGAACCAGGAGGCCCAGAACTGGACACTATTCCAGATGAGGTCTCATGAGGGCAGAGTCTGTCAGAAAAACTCTTTAACAACTCCAGAGTCAAACAGTGAGCTTTCCAAACCATCGGGGAAATGTAAAATGGCTTTATTTGCAAAATTGTAGAATAGCCTTTCTTGAACAATTTGGTACAAGTTTTTTCAGCTAAAGAAGTGAGGTGTGCAGATACTGGTGTTTTTTAACTATATCCATCGTTTTCATTAGCCTGATGAACTGAAAGAGTATTTCCAGTAGGGTTAATGAGTTTTGGATCAAGTTCTTGGAACTGACTCACTCATTTTTCTCTCTTCTCCAGGCTTTATGTGTCAACTTATATATATCTTGTGTTGCAGAAGTAAAAAATCTAATTAGTGTGCTAGCTAATATGGATAATTATGTTTCATTGGTATAGATTTTTTCCAACTCTGCACCATGTAGCTTATTTCTATTGCACTTAAAACTGAACCATAGCAGAGAAAGAAAACCCTAAAACTAACAAAAAATCAAGACAAAAGTTGTCTTTGCATATCAGCACCATTTCTAAGGTAATTCTTTAGAGATGAAGTTGCAGGGTGACAGTGAAAACCCAGATTAAATTTTTACATATGCAGACCAGAAAAGCAAAGGTGTAATTTTACGTCTGCATCAGTATTGAAAGTATCTCATCTTTTCCAACTAGATGTCATCTGAGGCCTTAGAAAATAAGTTTCTGTGCCAAAACTGGCTATTTTTTTAAAATTTATTTCTTCTTGGATTAAGTACAGAGCTAGTTAGGAAATAATTTTGATGGAAAGTTGGAAGATGATGCACAAGTTACCCTTTTTCCTTATATCAGAAGTGACTTATCTTGCTTACCTCAGAATGTCATGAAAATAAGGTCTCTGGCCAAAGTTTGTATGTGCAATTAGACAAGAAAAATAACCACCTGGAGGGCTCTGAATATAAATAGATATTTCATTGAAATCATCTTGAGCTTTCTGTTCTGCTCATACTTAGGCTCTCACTGGAGCCACTAAGATGTCCTTTGGCCACAGTGTAACCATTGCTGTTGAGTGTCACATTGAAGAAAGCTATGAGTGTAAATACAGTACCTTTCGCTAAATGTCTGTTTTAAACCTTTACTGTTAAGCTTTGAGCCTCTAAGGCAGGCTATCTACCCTTTGTTGAGATTTTACATAGTTTGAAAACATCCTTTTCCAGCTGTGCAATCCCAGGCAAAGGAGTAGTTTACAAACTTTGTGCTGAACATATCTTCCTTGAAACATTTATCAGCCAGTTGTCAGAGATTTTTTAACAATTTAGGCTCAGACCATTTTAGCATAGGGCCTTGATAAGTCTTTGACTGGTCTTGCGTATTTATGAATCATTTTCAAGATTGGGACTTCTGTCATACCAGGTACTTACTGGAATAATTGTTTGCCGATTGAATCTCTTAATGAAAAAGTTTTTTTCCTGCAACATTGACTGGTTACCCTATGGATTACAGAGTGTCAGCTTGCTTTAACCAGAGTTACAGAAACACTTAGTGAGGATGTTTTCACAGACACACCTACTATTCCTGAAGTTATGCCAGCCTCACAAATTAAAAGCAGACATGTTAGTATTCTGTGAGTATTTAAGTAGCTTTTGTCTTACAAAAGAAAAAATAAAAAAAATTCTTGAAAGAGTGCATCAGGCATAAAATAAGATGGCAGTGTACAGCAAAGAGTGTTAATTATTGAAATGAGGAGAGAAGTTAAGAGATCTAGAGCTTGTTCTAATTAACTGGTTTGTCCCTTACTAGTTCTCTAAGTCTCCAAAGCATCATCTATAAGTACTTAAGTAATTCCCAGGATGTAATTTGTACTACAATTAACTCATAAGTTTTAGCCTTATTGCCTGTGCATGTGAGGTTGTGCATAGGTACCAGGATTCCTAGCACCATTAAGTTGATCTCAGAGTCTTGTCAAAGCTGATTCATTGAACTAGACAGGAGCATGGTGTTCTTAACGTGGCAAAATCAGGCAGTCACTGTGTCTCTGCACTTGGAGTATGGTGGATTGTCCATGGTATGTTTGTCACTTGGTTAAACAAATCTGACTCTCAGAATCTGTTTCAAATTGAACACAGAGTATAGTAATATTTTCATTTTATTTTTAAATCCTTGTCTTGACCTAACACTGTGGTATTCACCCTACCCAGGCCAGTGAATATTGCAAAGTGTGTTCTCTGTAAAAATAAGTAGTATTCCTTTCAACATTTTAAACACAATCATCTGCTTCTCTTTGATTATGAAGTGAATATTTTGTATAAAATGAGGTTTGTATAATTTTGTAAGTATTCAGAGACGGTAATCTGTTAGCTGCCTTGGGTTTTCGGCGAGAGAGAAGATGCAGAAGCAAAGGTGCACAAAGCTCATACTGTCATAACTCACAGCTGAGTAATTTGTTTGCAGATTCCAACCCAGACTCTTTCAAGGGATATTTACCCAAAAAGCAATATAGATGTTCCTTCCACTACCTTCTATCCATTTGGCTACTACCATCATAATAGAGGAAAGATAGTTGCAAGAAAGGATGAGAAGGATTTTCTGTTACCTCTCCTATTCAGTCACATCCAGCAGACTTCTCTGCTGTCTGTGGAAAACGGTCTGGCAAGTTCCTCAGATCATTTCACAATCAATGCCAGAGAAGAAACCCTCTCTATCTGTCCTCTGCAGCTTCTCACTTCCTCCCACTCTGCACGTTCTCTGTTTCTTAAGCCACAGGGGTCCAGAAGTACTTCAGACTCTGGTACCACTCCAGCAAAGGCAACAGACAGCAAGAAGAGTATGCTGGAAAGAACACCATGATGAAAAGGGGACAAAACTCCACACAACTTAGTGCAGAATTAAGGCAAATAGGTTGCAGATATTTTATTATAAGTTTAATCTGCCTTCCAGGTACTCAATTAACAGAATGGACGAGAGCACTTTGGTCTGCTGTCTTGTAAGCAGCCTTGTTTTTTTCTATCTTCTGTCACATCCTGCAGATGGCCCAACCTTCTCGCACAGGAACAGTGGTCACTGCATGCTGGACTGTAACCAAGTCCCTTGAGAATTAGAAAGCAGCAACACAGATCAGTTTTGTCAGACACAAAATTGGTTTCTCCTGTTTTTGCTGGTGTTTTGATGAAGACAGATATCAGGACTCTGCACAGAAATGGGAACTTCTTCAGGCCAAAACCCTAGGGTTTCATTTGTTACCATGCAAAACAAAGCCAGATCAGCAACTCAAACTTCCACTGCAGATGTTTTACTAGAGCTGACATCTGAAGGTAGTTTGAATTGCTTTTTTTTTCTCCCTAGTCTGAAATTTATTAAATATGAAGCATTTTCCATCACAAAAATGGCAAGAATTGAAAGACTTTGGCAGGGGGTGGAGGATGGCAAAGATTAATCTTACAGAAGTGTGCATAATGTAGTTGATCATGTAGTCTAGTTGTAGTCATATCATTTAGTTACAGTTTGGATCTGACAGGTTTGAAACAAAACCCAATACAATTAAGCACTAAGTTGCAGGATTTCCTTAATGTAAAACATAGAGGAATGACAACATTTCCATCTGTGTAGGTGTGTGCAGCTGTACTAATTTTATGCAGAGGGCACCCTGTAGTAACAACCTGTGATCTGGCTCCTTCTCCTGGCCATAAGGCAAATCTGCTGCACTTTTTTCATGAGAGCAAAAGAAATATTCTGGGCTAGGTAAAAATATAAGTGGATTTCTGACAAAAAAGTTTAAACAAAAAATATTCCCTTGTAAATGCCATAGTAAATACTCATGCAAAGTTTCCATCTCCTTGTAGTGTGAAGTTTGTTTCTCAAGTAAGAATGCCAGAAGAAGAAATACAAGAACTTTCCTACATTGTGGCTGCTAGTGTTTCATCGTGTTTTTATTCACAGATTATTGCTCTTAATTCCATCTCGTTTGCTGACTGGGGCTTTGCAGGGTAGTCCAGAGTAGAGCATTCCTATTGCCATTGTCAACCTTTCCTTCAGCTTCAGATTTTGTGGTTTAACAACAGGAAAGGGCTTGCCGCATTCTGACTCTGTTCCACTAGAACTATAACTCTTACCTGGAAATACACATAGTTGATATTGAAAACTGTATAGAGATAGAGAAAGGAAATGTCAGTGTTGTAGTGGAATGTAGAAACACCTGCATCTACACGGATTAGGAATACTCTTAAGTCACAGTAATTTAGCTCTAGTACTTTTAAATGCAGCAACAACTAGTTTAAATCTTCTGCATCGTTTTACCTCTGTGGCACAGAGATGACATAGGTGTGGAAGAGGAGTTTACCTGCAGGAATATGAAGTGCTGCAAAAGTTACTGTTTCATATAACTCAGTTCACTGGACTAAGCTTTTCTAGTACAAAGAGAGTGGGACAGTGAGTAGCCTTATTCTGAAGAGTCATGGTGTCAACAGAATGTGAAGAATGCATGCCAGACCTCATGGTTATACATGAGAAGAGCTTCATCTAGTTAAACAGATGTATCTTTTGGACTTCGATTATTATCTCACAGAGGCATTAGTTTGCATATCTGAATGTACTCTGGCCTTTTAGCCCTATTAGTGTTGTCAACTTGTCAAAGAGTATCACCTGAAATACAGTTATTCAGTTTCCCTCATTGCAGAATCCAAGCCTTTGCCTCAGCATAGCAAGGATCAAAATATGTCGTCACTTGCAAATCACTTCAGTTTTTATGTCATTGTGAATTGTAGAAGAGTAAAACACATATGCAAGTTTCGCTTTCTTGTTTCTGAGTGGGCATCTGTATTCTTCACAGTTAGCCAAAATCACTTCACAAAACTGTCCCAGTGGCAGTGCAGGGGTGGTGGTTAGGTCATGTCACAGGAGTACACAGATGCAAGGACTCTTGGTCTTCATTAGTGACTTGATTTCAGCAATGGCAGTAGCCAAGTTGTAGACACGTATGTCTTTTTTAGGTGGACCAACAGCCCACCTTGTGCCTACAGTCCAAACCCATGAAAAGAGAAGTAATGATCACAAAAAACTGTTGAGATGAAACATACCAGTCTCAGATGCTGAGGTGCCCTCTGCCAATATCTCTTTAGTATAAGAGTAGCTGAGGGTTATCTTCATTCCTACTTTTCCGTGACTTAGCAGTGATGCTCCTTTTTGGTACTCATCCATGATAGTGGCTTTCCTAACCTAGGTGCCACAGAAGTTTGTCCTAGAAGCAATACTAAGCTATACTGTGGTCTCAAGAGCACAATTTGCATGGACCTCAGCTCCAGTTGACAAATGAGGTCTCATGCTCTGCAAGCCTCCAGATTTCTACTGTCTTCGCTCTCCTAAAAGCTCTTTTGCTATCACCAGCAGTTCTTCAACTGCCTGGGTCCTTCCACAACATCATAGGTAAGACGGCAAGTTGCAGCTGAGCATATGTGGTAAGCCCCTTACTGTCTTCTTGTTCCTCCACTTGTTTTTAAATATCTGTCCTTCAAGATGTAGGTGTTGAATTTACAGCTGTTAGTTGTCTGGGTTTTGCCTGAAGGCTGAAGCACAGGTACATATTGAAGGTAACAAGTTCAAGGTCTGTGAATATGATGTTTCACAAAGTTGTCTGTAATATCTTAAATTTCACTCCAAGTGATGTTAGAGATTGATTTATTCTCACTAATATTAAGGTCATTTCTGGGAGACTTTCTACATTGAAATAGAAAGTGCGGTGCTTCATGCATTCCTATGTCAGAGGCGTAGTTTATCATCTATCACTTGTATCCTTCACTGGTTCACAGTCTGCAAAAGTGCAAGAAATTAGCCAAGAACTTGGATCTAACTCAGGAAAATGTGGATATTTTTAGATGGCATTAATTATCTTGTGAACCTAATTGGAATTGAATGCTGTGTAAAAATAGATTCTCTAACTAAAAATCAGTGGTTTAGTAATTGTTAAATATTAGGTCCATTAAGCTGTGATTCAATTGTTATTGCTGCTTAACTTTTAAATGTTTTTTTAGTTCAGGTTGCAGTTAAGAATGTTCCCTTCTTCTTATTCTCCATGTCTACAGGTGTAGATGGCCTTGTTTATGGCAAAAGAGCTCAGAAAGAAAGGCATGCATTTAGAGAAGAAGGTAGGACCAGAAGTGTAGCAGACCTTTTTCCTCCCAAAACACACAAAGGATCTTGCTGTCCTTTAGAAAGAGAACAAGTGAGTCTGCTTCTTGAAGGTGGAAAAAAACCCCTTGAAGCTAACAAGAGAGTGGAGAAGTGGGACACTGAGCACCATATCACTTTGATGTCCAGAGAGGCTCTGAGCACCTGACAGTTGTTGAAAGAATCTCATTCTACTGTTCCCCGACTCCCTTTCTGGCAGCAGCAGCAGGCTATTTCATTCTAGTTTAAACAGCTGCACTTCAGCAATGCCTTTGGATGTTATAGATTGCTACTTTAGCATGTATTTGGTTAACACCAGTAGCAAGAAGGGGCCTTACGAACACGTGACTCAATAGCTGGAGATTTGTGAGAGAACCCCTGAATTGCAGCAGGTTAGGTCTTTTCAGAGAGACCGAATTAGTGCTGTCTGGTGGGGGATGCAAAGGACTTGTTCAGAAATGTTGTAATGGAAATTCTTCACAGAAGGAGGCTTTGTTAAGACTCGGGACTAAGGCTGTGTGTTTGTTTATGGTACTGCAACATACTATTTTTTATCTTTAATCTTTTTGACTATAGCTTTTTCAGTAGACAAAAGACATGGAGACATGGGGCTTAGTACTCAAAACATGTTCCTACAGTTCAAATCTGAGGTGGCCCTTTTGCTTGCAGTTGAATTTTCTTTAGCAAGCATCAGATCCATCCTGAAGGACTTCCTCAGTGTCTTGCAAAGAAATGAGTGGGGAGAAGGACAAGGGAAAATGGGGGAAATGAAGTGAGAAGCAGTCACTTCTCCAAATGTTTCCTGAGTGCGCAGTAGTGAAAAGCCAGCATAGTGATCTAGTTGTTTTCTCGGTGGTCTTTCTATCCGTAAATGATACTCTGTTTTGATCTGTGTATTTAGATAAATTTAAAAGAATTCAAGACATCCTGTCAGTTTCCATTAGCATTTTGCATGAGGCATGGAGAACGGGATTTATGTCATTTTTTCACGGTAAATCATGGGTATCAACAGTGATTCCAGGAATTATGTAGAAACTATAGCATTGAGATTACAACAGTTTACTGAACTCTGCACAGGGATAGCTGGGCTA
The DNA here is from genome assembly GCF_028858725.1 of Colius striatus. NCBI lineage: Eukaryota > Metazoa > Chordata > Aves > Coliiformes > Coliidae > Colius > Colius striatus. The sequence goes on along the minus strand of NC_084790.1, from coordinate 17,295,878 downwards.
ATTTCACAATATGTAAAAAAATAGTTGGCAAAACCACTATTTTTTGTTGTCTGATTACTGGCCTAAGCCATTGCATGTGCTTCAGCTCTCTTAAGTTAACCAAAAACTGTCTGACTCTCACCCTGGGCTGCTAAGTAAATAAACATGGAAATAGTGACATATGTTCTCCATCTGCACAGTCATGTGGTACATCTTCAGTGCTCAGAAATGTTACTTAATAGGAGTATAATCACTGTTGTTGAAAAGTGTAGTTAATGATAAAAATAAGGGATGTGGAAAGGACGCCAAGTTTGGCACCTAATGCAGTAGTGACAGTTTATTGAGGGTCTGGCAGAAATGGCTTCACTTTCCTGTTTATAATAGCTTTTACTTGCTGCATTCCCCATCTGTGATTCAGCAACTGGAACTACTCTGATCTGAGAAAGGAGGGAGAAATAGGTATCTTTTTCTTTTTTTTTCCCTTCATGATCATATCCACCAACAGCTGTTGGGAGTGGGCGTTGGAGGCAACAGCAGAAAGGGAACATTTCATGTTAGACTAGTAGAATAATTCAGGATCATTCAAGGTTCTGCTAATATTTTGGTGGAGAGGAAATTCACAATTTTTTGCCTAAATGAGGAGAAAATCTGAGGATTTGAAGTCTCTGACTCCTCCTGGATCCCTCATGCAACTTACTGCTCTCAGGAAAGACAGTTTCTTAAGTCCCAAGAATCATCAGACAAAATTGTGTTCACGTTGCTAAGTAGGTGAACACAACAGAAATGGATCCTGAACCACCAGGCACATTCTTCACTGTAGAAACTTACCAGTGCTGGGAAGCTTGAGGTTCATGCTTTGTCAACTTCCAAACCCTAAACACTTATTTTAAATTCTGCTTGAGAACTCCCAGGAGAAGGTTATCAGTTGGGTTAGCCATGTAACATGAGACCTTTGCTCCCTCCTTCCAGGAGAGAGTGTAGGCTGTGTTGAGCGTTTAAAGGCTGGCTGAGCTGTGTTTTCAGAGTGTCCCAGGAGTTATAGGGAGTGGAGTAGATTCTCACTTCTGTCCAGCTGCCTCTGGGTGTAGCACATCAGGAGTTGTTAATGAGCTGAGTTTTTTTTTTCCAGCCTCAGCTCAGACTTCTCTCTTTCCAGCTATAAGGAGGACTATTTCTTGCCTTCCAGTGTGTGCCTCTAGCTCACATGGACGTTAACTGAGCAGCATATAGTGCAGCCTAAATGGAGCCTTTTCACACTTCTGATGTATCTAACTGCCATTACTTGAGATTTGGTCTAGGGATAATTCTGGCCATTTTGGCATCTAGTAGCTGCTTATTAGGGAGGCGATGAATTGGTAGATTTGTTAGTGCAATGAGAAGTAATGAAAACATTAGAAGTATGGAGTGACTTTGCTCCCTGCATCTGACTATGAGTCTCCCTCTGCAAATGTATCCTTTTCTTGGCCCTCCTTTTTCCCTCTTATCCCAGAGCCCTTTCTGTCAGCTGAATGGAAGAGTTATTTTATACATAGTACGTGTATACTGGAGAAAACTGGACTTCCAGTGCCTTCAGATTAGACAGATACTAGATCTCTGAAAGAGGTATTTGCTCATCTGTGTGTACCACAAACTAAACAAAATGTTCAAACTAAATAAAATGTTCTGGTTCTTTTTAATGCAATTTACTTCAGCCCGACTGTACTTTTTTACAGTTTTACAAACACAAAAATATAATTTCATAATAACCATATTAAAATGGTAAATAAGAGCATCTCGGACTGGATGGTGATATTCCTTTTCAGTATTTATGTATTTAAATAGCAGAAAACTATCCAGAGATCCAGAGCACTTACAATTAGAAAAGTACTATTTAAAGTAGCATATGCTGTCATATTCGCCATGAATGTGCACCTATGTTTATAGTGAAGACTATGTCCAGAGAAGCCTACTGTATAGCAGTTTTGCTCTGCATAAAGTATTTTCAGACTTGATTTTATTTTCCTTTTTAAGTAAGAGTCTGATTGTGTGGACACAAAACCTTCACTTGTACATAAATAAATTCATAAGTAATCTCCATTTGCATGGCAAACTTCACAAAATCAGCTGAACTAATTTTCTAGAAAGACCTTTTTCTAGTTTTTGAATTTGATGTAGACTTCTAGCAGAACACATTTTAAAAATCTACAGGGACATGAGGACATAAATCATCACCAAGACTCTAAAAATAAAAAAAGCTGGCTTGAGCTACATCCGTAGCTAATAGGCATGTTTATGTGTGCTTTTGATATGCCCTCCAAATGGGTTACCGAGGCTAGATTTATGTATCTTTGAGCAACAAACCTGTAAGCACTATCTGAAGTGCTGAGATTTAACAAAAGCAGAATCATTTCAGTACATGAGTTCTGTTTCTGTGTATACAAACTGCACAGGTTATCAGGTTATACATTGTGAGCTTGTAGCTTGAATGAGGCATGGCTAGGCTTCTTTTGAAGTTACAGTACAGTACATGGAATCACAGTTTTCTTTTTATATTGCTGAGTAAGCCACGTGCTTTGAGACAAAAAGAGGTTACCCTCTGTAAAAGTGTATATAATAGTCTTTATTTTCATGATTGCAAAACATTTAAAATAATTCAAAAGCTGTGTCCTTGCAATGCACCTGTGTGGTTCAAGTATGAGTCTGTTTAAGGCACTTAGCATGTTTTTAACATACAATAGTTGGTCTGCTTCTTTAAAAAGTTGTAAAACTGAGCATAAATGGATTTTCCATGTATTCTCAGTACTTCTGCATTCCTGATGCAGTAAGAATCATTGCTTTGCAGTAATCTTATCTTAATGTGCTGGACCCAAGTTTACTAGGGATGCTCAGTACAGTTGTGGCTCGTGGCCAGACCTCCCAGTGGAAGAAGGTCCTTGTAGGCATCCTAACTGTTACAAGCTGGGATAGCTCTAGGGCTTACATTCTTCAGCAGGCAGACTGTTCTCCACAGTGTATACTTACTGAGATGGGATGTTCACCCAAGGGACTGCCTCTCTTTCCAGGCAACTTTCCAGTTCTTCTGACCCGTGGAAGAGGATCCAAGATTATCATTTTTATCATGAGCAAGTTATTTCTGCAGAAAGTTTGTTATGACTGTTCAAAATGCTTAAAGATCTAGAGCTAGATCATCTCAAAGTGTCATTCAAAATGCTAGGGCTGAGTTGATTTTGGAATACTGGAGTTCTGATGTCTGTAAACTCAATAACAACGCTTGAATGAACCACTCCCTATGTGTCCTGTATAGAAGTATCTAGACTTCTGACTTATTTCAGTCTGCCCTTCCTAGTGAGAGGAAATTTTGTAAATCTAATAAAGAAATGGAGCAAAATCCATCAGAAGAAGGAAGTCGTCTAGCTTGTTAAAGTGCTAATCATGTTGCTGTGAGAAGGATGCTTAAGGAATACTGACAAAGAGCAGATGGATGAGCAGGTTCAGTGCTGTCTGAAATTAATGCAGAGCACATGCTGGGGATAACAGGCAATATTAAAGAGTTGAAGAAATTCTGAGACTTAGCAGAAATCCTTCCCTGATCCCTACACTTAAAAGCAAGCTCAAGATTTTATTTTGCGGTCTTTGTACAAGTCATGTCAAATCTTTAACTAAAGCCACTTCCTTGCGTATTCTTTGTAATCTCATCATGCTCCTGGTTTATATTTTTTCTAGGCACCATACATGTTGCAAACCGCATAAGAGGGATTACAGTATCTGCCAGAGATTTAGATTTTTTTCTCCTTTGCTTTCCAAATACATTTCACAGGCACAAAATGTCCATTCTGACAAGCCTACCATATAGGAGATTTTAAGCAAAATCATCTTTGCAGATAACTTAATGTGACGACAAAAGCAGTAACTTCTGGAGCCAGTCTTTACAGTACAGACCCGTGGTGTGGAAAGTCTTTGAGAAACAGGCTTCTGGTGAGGTGCATTTCAGAGGCTGCAGTAGTCTTTTTCTACTGGCCCAAGTTGAGCAATTTTAGCATGTAAACACATGGAAGGAAGCTCACAACCGTGATTTGTTGTTTGCTGTAGTAGAATAGATTTGAAAATTATAGAATCCTGGAGTGCATTGATACCCCACGTTTGCAGAATACCATGGTTGTTCTGCAAGAGAATAAGCAAATATATTAAGCAGATATTCTTATTCCAAGATACCACTGTGAAATGCACAAAGTGGTCAGGGGACTGGGGAGTTTTATGCAGTCATGGCTTGTGTCAGTATGCTTCTTATGTTATTGATGTTCTTCCCTTGCAAAGGCCACTCACAAATGAATTGTGCAGCAGCAACAGAATAGATTTTAAGGCAGGAAGAAGGATTAAGCATCACTGCATTCAAGTACTGCAAGACATTCTAAACTGTTCTTCTGCTGCAGCAGTAAGTGGGAAAGCAGCAGAAAGATTGTTTGCTTGGCTGCCCAGAAAGGTGATGGAGTCACCATCCCTGGAGATAGATGCATAAATGAAGTGCTGAGAGACACGGTTTAGTGATGGGCTTGGCAGTGTGAGGTTTGTGGTTGGACTTGATCTTCAAGGTCTTTTCCAACCAAAGTGATTCTATGATTCTATGCAGACACAGGATAGAAAGATGTAGCACATGGTAATATACTGTTTGCTCTGAAAGTTTTTACTTCTATTCAGTAAAATAACTAAGCTTTTACAGCCAGGTCCATTCATGGTGGCAAATCTAAACATGACTGATGGCAAGTACAGCTACCACAACATTTGTTCCACAGACATATTCCACAGACAGACTTATATCTTTTCTAATTTTTCCTTTTTTTTTTTTTTTTCTGTTGCCATGGCACAAGAAGCAGTGTGAGAGAGAGAGAGCACACATCTTCAGGTGTAGTTCTCCTCCAAGGACATAAATGTGAGTTAATTTGTGAGTTAATTTTGTCCTGATGTTGTGGACTGTAATTCAAAGTAGTTCTAGGCACACATTGGATCTTCCATATAACTTCCAACAAATGAACGAAAGTACAAGACTGTATCTGCCAGGTCAAAGGTCCGCATAACCAAAAATCTCCTGTCAATGAATGTTCGGTAACAAAAAAACTGAGGAAACGGTCAAGAATTGAATGCAAACATACAGTAGGCATTGTTTAGAGATGCTGTGATCTATGTACTGCTTCATTTTTATTAGACACCAGCAAACCAAAGTAAGAACAGATATTAAGGGTACACTCTCCCTTTGGGACAGACTCACCACTTCATTATGTTCAATGCATATCCATGTAATCAGTGTCGTAAAAGTAATTGCAGTAGTCTAAAACCAGTTTGGTTAAATAGGAAACTGGGCTTTCTTTCCTCATTTAAGAATTTGGGGGATTGACTTATGAAGACTATTTATGTGTTTGTGATTTGCATCAAGGTGTCATTTCATTTAGGCTTTACACATGTGGGGAAAAATTCGATACTCAATCATCACAGTAGCAGAGTATGAACAGAGCTCAAGTTGATGAAGGAGAGAGCAGGATCAGCCTAGCTGATTTCTGCTACATCCCACAAAAGGTAAACCCTTAATCGGATCCTTCATTAGCATCAAGTGTGGAAAAAAGAGTTCATGCCAGGGATTACTCAGTATGTGTAGTTAGTGGGAGAAATTATGCATTGAAGAAACTACAAAATCCCTCAAATCTTTGAAATACATGGAGTTTGACTCTCTTCTCTTTTAGATTGGGATGAATGAAGAGTAATTCCATTTCAGTGACTTAAATACACTAGAGTAGCTGGGGAGGAAACCAAGCTTACCTGCTTACAAGATTTACATTTTTAAGGCAGAATTGTTTATCCTTAAAATTTGTACTCATACATTCAGATGAAGCACTGTGACCCTGCGTCACATAGTAGAACTCTTTGACATGTGATCTCTACCAGTTTAAATCCAGATTGAAGTATTTATGCTATCATGTGGATTCAATACCGATTGGCTTAACTTTGACACTGACTTTAGTATTTGCAGTTTAGAAAAAGCAAAACTGAATAGTACATATTGTTTGATGAATCTCTGAAATACACCTTGGTTTGCATTGCCACTTTTACAATCTGAAATTGTTCTTACTTGATGGTTAAAATATCAAATCTATCTGTACTGTAGGCATGCAGAGCAGAATTCCTTGGATTTTTGGGTGAACTTTCCTAACTGTCTCAGACCATTGTTCAATATCTTGACTGATAGTTGTCCTGTCAAGACAAATGCATTGACTGAAATGTTTTTTATGCCCACCCTATGGATCTTTGTTTCTAGCAAACTGGTGTCATATTTCCTTTCTAATGATTTCTTTTCTATGTACAAATTTTTTTTTTTGATAAATAAAAGAATAAGAAAGTGTATTCTACTGGCAGCTTAATAGGTCATCAAGCCCCATTGTGTTCAAAAACAGAAGCAGCTGGATTTTCTTAAATTTTTCCAGCTAGTTGTGTACTTTAGGAGAGCATAATTGAGAAGGAAAATGAATGAGCATTCTGAAGTAGGTATGTGTTGTTTCATTCCCATTTCTGATCGGAAGGTTGTTGTACTATCATTACTACGTATAATAGAATATGAATGTGAATTGTTGGTGAATATCTACCACTTTATGAAGCAGGTTATTGTTGATGACAGCTTCAATGTGAGCCATCTCTGTGTGCTTGGGGAGTCTGGGACCTGCACATGTTTGAGCTAGCACACTAATCCCTGGTTCCAGATGCCCTTTCATTCCTGTAACAAAGAGGTAATCCCCTGGTGTAACTCAATATTCGCTATTCTGGTCTCAAGAGGAGAATTACATTAAACAAAAAGCATTTCCTTGCTCCTCCCCTTGCTTCTGGGCAAAGAACAATGTGATTCACATATAGGCTGTAGTTAAATCTTTTGTTGAGAGGATCATGCATGCAGATGTGTACATGTGTCCTCTCTGTTTAAAGGCTGATAACTGTTAAAATTGTTTACCTATGGTAAAATTGTTGTCTTTTCTGTCATTCTTGACAGTGCCAAACAGATGCTTATTTACGCTGGGCTTCATTCATACACTGTTTTGAGCATTTTTATATCATCATGTTGTTGACAAGGGGAGCAAGTTCTCTTTTGCCTCTGAACGTAGCGCTGTGTGAAGACTTGGGCCATGCTGTAGTGCTGTCTGGAGCAGAAAGGGATGGGTCTGCAGTCTAACTGGGTCAGATACGGCCAAGTCCAGTCTACAGCAGATGGCTGAAGCTCTGCTCCTCCACAGCAGATTTTGGGTGGTTTTAAGCTAAGCTGTGGACAGGCTAACCTTTACAGTTGTGGTGGAAGTGCACAGAGGTCAGCGTGCTTATGGTCCATTCTTAAACCATTTCTTGGCATCACAGAGTGGCTGTGTGGTCTCACATGATTGGAAATAGCTCTGTAACCCAGCGTTATCTTGTGGAAATTTTGCATATAGCTTGTTGGGGTGTTGTAGGAGACATGAGATCATTGAGCTGTTCAGCAAATAAGACTTGGAGAAAATTCTACATAAAAAGTCAAAACAGGATGTAGTTTGACTTTTTAGAAAGGCAGTGGGAAACATTTGAAACATACAAAAATAATCAGAACATTACTAATGATTTTAACAATATTATTTACCTCCTCCTGCTTCCCCAGAAAGAGCACATTTTAAGCATAATTTCATAATGAATCATTTTTATCAAAGCCAAACAGATTCAAAACCCTAAGCAAATTACTGGGTTTGTTGTAAAAAATGCCTATGTCATTGGGTGGATGGTTGTTTTTATCCCATACTTCTCAAAACAGAAAGAAGCTGCTGCTCTTCACATAAGATATGCTTACAAGAAAGAGTGGTTAGGTTGGGTTTTTATTGTTTTGTTATTTATTATTATTTATTGATTTTATTAATTTCTATTTAAATTAATTTACATTAAAATTTATATTTAAATTAAATGCTTCTTTTAGATGTCATTTTAGATGCTACACACTGAACAAAAGAGGCTCAATTACTTTTGCTGGCACATGGAGGTCAGCTTTGTCACACAGCAGGTCTCTTGTGATGCTTAACATACACTCTTTCCTGTATCCTTTGGGAAATAACGTCATCATTTAGTGCTGGATCATAGAATGGTAGGGATTGGAAGAGACCTTTAGAGATCATCAAGTCCAATCCCCCTGCAGAAGCAGGTTCACCTAGATCAGGTCGCATAGGAACATGTCCAGGTGGGTCTTGAAGACCTCCAAGGAAGGAGACTGCACAACCCCTCTGGGCAGCCTGTGCCAGGGCTCCCTCATCCTCACAGTGAAATAGTTTTTTTCTTATATTTAAATGGAACATTTTGTGTTCCAGCTTCATCCCATTACCCCTTGTCCTGTTGCTAGCTACTATAGAAAAAAGGGATGTCCCAACCTCCTGATACCCACCATTTAGATATTTGTAAATGTTAATAAGATCCCCCCTCAGTCTCCTCCAGACTAAACAGCCCCAGTTCCCACAGCCTTTTCTCATACGAAAGATGTTGCAGTCCCCTGATCATCTTGGTGCCCCTGCACTAGACTCTCTCCAGAAGTTCCCTGTCCCTCTTGAGCTGAGGAGCCCAGAACTGGACACAGGACTCCAGATGAGGCCTCATTAGGGCAGAGGAGAGGGGGAGCAGAACCTCCCTTGACCTGCTGTCCACACTCTTCTTGATTCATCCCAGGATGTCATTGGCCTTCTTGGCCACGAGGGCACATTGCTGGCTCATGCTCAGTTTATTATCAATCAGGACTCCCAGGTCTCTCTCTGCAGAGCTGCTCTCCAGCAGGTCAGTCCCCAGCCTGTACTGGTGCATGGGGTTGTTCCTTCCCAGGTTCAGGACTCTGCACTTGAACTTGTTGAACCTCAGGAGGTTCCTCTCTGCCCAACTCTCAAGCTGGTTGAGATCCTACTGAATGGCAGCACAGCCTCTGGGGAATCAGCCAGTCCTCCCAGTTTGGTGGCATCAGCCAACTTGCTGAGGGTACACTCTGTCCCCTCATCCAGGTGGTTGATGAAGATGTTGAACAAGACTGGCCCCAGAACCCATCCCTGTGGAACTCCACTGGCCACAGGCCTCCAATTCAATTCTGTGCCATTGATCACCACCCTCTGGGCTCTGTCATTCAGTCAGCTCTCGATTCACCTCACTGTCCACTCATCCAAGCCACAGTGCCTGAGCTTTCTGATGAGGATGTTATGGGAGACAGTGTCAAAAGCCTTGCTGAAGTCAAGGTAGATGACATCTGCTGCTCTCCCCTCATCTAGCCAGATGGTTATGCAGTCACAGAAGGCTATCAGGTTGGTCAAACAGGATTTCCCCTTGGTGAAGCCATGTTGATTCCCCCTGATAACCATCTTATCCTTCATATGTTTAGTGATTACATTCAGGATGAGTTGTTCCATCACCTTTCCAGGGATGGAAGTGAGGCTGACCAGCCTGTAGTTTCCTGGGTCGTCTGTCCTGCCCTTTTTGAAGCCTGGAGTGACATTGGCCTTTCTCCAGTCCTCAGGCACCTCACCTGTCCTCCATGATTGTTCAAAAATGATGGAGAGAGGCTTAGCAATCACATCAGCCAGCTCCCTCAGCGCTCTAGGATGCATCCCATCATACCCATTGCCTTATGAGCCTTAAGCCTGCCCAACAAGTCTTTAACCTCTTCCTCTTCCACCCAGGGCAAGTCCTGTGCTGTCCTGGCTATCCTGTTATCCTTGCCGGACTGGGCTTCCCAAGGGTTGGCCTTGACCGTAAAGACTGAAGCAAAGAAGGCATTCAGCAGTTCAGTCTTCTCTGCATCCTCGGTCACCAGGGCACCTGGTGTTTAGCAGCAGGCCCACATACCTTCCACATACCCATTTTCACCTCTCATAGATGGCTGCTGTCTGCCTGAGTTGTGCCAGCAGATCCTTCCTCATCCTGTAGCAATGGTTAACAATTAGTTTTTACAAGGATGCACAGAGACTTCCACAAAGTGTCAAAGGAAAGCTTTTCAGGTATTTCAGAGTAATACTTCTGATATTTAGACAGTTTGGAGATGCTCATCTGAGGTATGAGAGAATAGTTCAGAGATCTAATGTCCAAGGAGGGGATTTCTGCACAGACAAGAGGAAAGAATCACTTTCCAAGAGGAATGTCTTCGATGAGGTGAGCAGTGAACTGTCGTAAAGAGATTTTTTTTTTGCAAATGCTTTCCCAAAAGCCTCAAAACAAAAATGAAAAATTGCCAGCTCTAATTCTGATTGAATTTCTCTGCCCTTTTTCCTTCTTAAATTGCTTTGTTGTGTACTTACATCCGTTACTGTTTAGGCATTTTCATTGTCTTTTTTAAAGTGTGTTTAAAATACAGGTTTGTGAAGTCAGTTTACAAAATTGCCTCATAACTGCAAGCCCTACAATCGCTTCCTTCAAAATAAAACTGGAAATATTTTTGAAAGGAGACAAAATTATTATCTCTAGAAGCCATTCAAAAGACAATACTCCTTCTGGAAAGAACTGCTAACTGTTTTTATGGGTTGATTTTTAAGGGATAATTTATGAAATTTAGTTTATGAAAGTCAATTCTCCCATGAGAGGTAAAGACAAAGGAGACTGAGGTATGGTTTGGTTTGGTTTGTTTTTTGGGAAGAGAGAGGGATCCCAATTACCTAGAAAGCAGGGAATTGTTTTTATTAATATGACAAGAGTCAGACTCACAGAACAGACTGGTCCAAGATCTATCAAGGAAAGGACTTACACTGCCAGAACCTCTGAACTCCAGGAGCTATACCTCGTTAGGAGATGTTTGCTCCAGAGCATGCCCAACAGGAGGAAGGCACTTGAGAATGTTTATGGTTTTACAGCTCTTTATACCATCCAGATCTACATTAGATGGTAAAAAGCAACCATACTGGGGGGAGGAAATGAGAGACTGACTTACAGTCTACAGGAGAAGGTGTGGCCATTGTGAAAATTTGTGGACAGTGACATTAATGAAATGAGAGCTTTTTTGGCTGTGTTTGAGTCGTTAATATTACATGACTTCAAGATATGTCCTGAACATTACATCAAGAGGTAATTTTTTCAGCACAAGTATCTTTGAGTTCTGTTTCAAGTGGTCAATCAATACTTCACTGAACTGGTTGAATCATTATTCTGCTGTTTCTCACATCACCTTTATGAAATAAATAAAGACAAATATGGTGGTTTCATGGGAACAGAGTTTGAGGCAGAGAGAGATAAAATTCGACATCCAACCAGTCGGAAGTTGTCAGGTGCATTTTTCTGCTTCTGAAGATATCTCCTGAGTCTCTTTTAAGGGTTATACATGTAGATGCACATATTTAAAAATATTAAATGGGATACAGATGAGTGCAAAAACTTTATAGAGTTGCTTTTTTAATTCTTCTTTGCTTAATTGCTTCATTGTCTGTGATTCATACATTTTAGCAAGTACAGTGTATAAATGACTTATAATGTATAATTCAAGGGCAGGGTTTTTTGTTACTTTGTATTAGCTTGTTACTGCTAACTTCTATGCACTAAACTTTGGTGGTTTTGAATGGCAAGGATTTTGTCTGAACAAGTATTACACACCTCTAAATCTATAATGTCTCAGTGAGGTCAGCACTGGTTTTATGAGTGAAAATCTAGTGTCTCTTCTGAGATAGGCCTTCTTTTTAAGAAAATTAATCATGGACTTAGTCCCCAGGCAGTCATTGGAGAGACCTCCACTGAGTATGGTGGGCTTTGCTCCACCCTGGTAAGAACTCTACAGCACTTGAAGTTCAGAATGTTCCTGCCTTAAGTGACACTAGATATACAAGTTAGGGGAAAAAAAGATAAAATTAGGAAAGCAACACACCTGAAAAAATATGCTTATCCATGAAAGATGGATATCTGGAACATGTTTTCTTTTTTTGCTTAAAAGCTTGTCCATCAGGAACATACAAGCCTGAAGGTTCACCAGGTGGAATCAGCACTTGCATTTCATGTCCTGATGAGAATCACACTTCTCCACCAGGAAGTACCTCCATTGAGGATTGTACATGCCAGGAGGGATATCGTTCTGTGGGACAAATCTGTGAAGGTAAGCATTTTCATCCTGAAACAGAATACCCTTGGAATGAAGTGCAGTTCTGGGACATTTTTGTTATTTATGTGTGTACTGTGAAGGACATATCAAATTACACACAAGATTTTCTTGTGTAATTCGAAAAGAACAAAAATACTAAGATGCAACTCTAGTTGGAAATGAAAGTAATTGTTTTGATTCAGTAACCTATTGCATTTTCTCTAACATTATAATTAATTTGTGGTTCTTTAATTATTTAGTTGTTAACTGCCCTGAACTGAAGCCCCCTGACAATGGTTACTTTGTCCAGAATATCTGCAACAATTACTTCAATGCTGCCTGTGGGATCCGATGCAAAGCAGGATTTGATCTTGTGGGAAGCAGCATCCGACTTTGTCAGCCAAATGGCCAGTGGTCTGGATCAGAGGCTATTTGCAGAGGTATGGATGTCTTGTGTTTGAAAACTCTGTTTAGTTTGTTCTTAGCAGTGTTTTTTTCTGCTCAGTACATGCCGAGACTTGCAGATCCCATTAGCTTTTGGGTGAAAGATGTATGGTAAACTCGAATGACTCCGTTTTCCTCCTTCCTGAAAGAGAAGGAGGATATCTACAAGAGAAAATAAAGAGCAGTATCTGCTAGGCACAGTCTTTTGCAAGTGGATCTACACTCTTCCTTACTTCCTTAAACTGCTCTCCACCCAATTTCTATGAATTCTATATCTACATTATGTAAATCAAGCGAACCTGCCAAGCAGTCTTTACAAGACCTTGGCACCAGGGTGTTCTAGAATATCCACCAGACTCCTGACATAGATGGACAATAGTATTGGGATACATTAGCCATGAAAGAATTCTATTTTGCTTTCTTACATTTCCTTCTTATGAAAATAGGAGAGCTTGGGCCTTGAGTGTAGTTTTCAGAACCATTTTGAGTAGAGTTTTGCTACAGAACAACTGGCAGTGCCCTAGAAGTTCAATGTAAGAGAATGTCATCTGGAAAAGAAATAAACAAAAGGTGTGAAAGGAAGGAGACATGGGAAAGAGCATCCTGAAAAACATTATTTCTGGATCTCTTACAAGTACATAGGAAGACAGTTTTGCTTTATTATGACTTGACTTTGTTTGATGTTGGTTTCTTGATGATTTAGAATGGGGGGCCAACAGCCCTGTTTAGTCCTGTCTGGAATGTCTTTCAAGGAGGACCTGAAAAAACAGATAACAGCCCTCATCTCCTCAACAGCCACAGGCTGTTAATGTTCAGCTTGTTTAGCTGGAGTTAGATGCACTTGGTATTAGTCTGTTGTACTAGACGCTAGTAAATAAGAACTCATTAGCTCCTTCCATAGCTCTTGCCTTGGCCTTGGGTTCATGGAAAGAGGCAGGATAGCTCCTTGGAGGAATTAACACTTTATGCCACTACAGCAAATTCTGCAACCCCTAAAGAAACAGCAGGCCATGGCTCTGAAATGAGGAACCTGAGCTGGAGATCAGTTTCCCAGGACATAAGCAGTTTACTTCTGCTTACGTTTCAGGACTCTTCTTCAGATAGTCCTGGAAAACTTAATTTTTGTGTGTAGCTTCCAGGTGCAGAAGGCAGGAGGAGAAGCTTTCAATAGAAAATAAATTGCTGGCCAGTACCGCAAGGGTATCTTGAGAAGCTAGACCTAGAGCTTTTGAGCCAGTACTATGATGGTATCTTGAGAAGCTAGACTTGGAGCATTTGACTTACAGTCAGTCAAAACATAGACTGAAGATGTATCCTACTTCAGGCAGACTGAGATACTGGGAAAGAGCATCTGCCTGTTAAAGTTTCTGTCAGACTGTAGCCTCCAGTGCAAATATATCTGGAGAAAGCTGTAGTCAGCCACAAAGAAAATATACTTCCATCTTCACTGCCTATAGAGAAGAAGATTATAGTACTTGGAAAACTTTCTTAGAGCATGTAAAAATATTCACATATTGAGTGTCAATGCATAATCTTCCTTTAATGGAGAATTTGTCTGAAAGGTGGGGGAAGAGAAAATTCTGCATTGAGGTATTGTCTTGATTTTAATATCCTTTGAACCATTGAAAGAATATGTTTTTCCTGATGCCACTTTTCATCATACTGAAGACTACTAATTAAATAAATAAATAAATAAATAAATAAATAAATAAATTCGCACATATATATATATATATATATAAATCCCACATTTACATGTGCTGGATCTGCTGTTCTCAATTCTTTCAGGCTATGAAAGGGAGCAAGATCAAAGGCACAATTTATAGCTGTTTTGTTAATCCCAGGGATATTTTATCGCTTAAATTAGGAAGAGAGAGTGAAGGAAAATCCCTTTGCACTGCTTTTGATTTTGACACTTAACACTCCTCTGTTACTCTGCTAGCTAAAATCTCCTGTGCTATTGGAAAGTGATTAATGCAGTCATGTCATTCAATTAACAGTGACCCATGAAAGAAACAACAAAGCGTGTATTTGATCTGCAAAAGTGTTTTAGGAGAAGAACCCAGAGCAAGGGAAATATACTATTGTTGCTTTCACTGGCTTTGCAGAAATATTTGTTGGTGTTGGAAAATGCCTTATTGACAAGAGGATGGGTTTGTGTTTAATGCATGGAACCATACATAACCAGAATAACACGAGCTCAGTTACAGCTTTCTGTTAGACCGTATTGAGACACTTGAGTAAGTGTGAACACTGAAGCACTGAGGGGGCAGGGGCCCAACAGCTATGCGGTCCTTCCAGAAAAGATGGCTAGTCTTACCGCATAGTGGAAGGGAGTGCTTTCTCCGTAGGCACAGGGACATTATGGAGAGTCTTTTCAGTGCTCTTGGTTCATTTTAGCTTCCTCAATATAGCCGTGGAGTTTTGTAGCATTTGCTTCCTCTTGCCACAGATTGCATATTAAAAGCTTCATAGAAACCTTCTGTATAAAGCATGAGTGATTCAGATGTAAAAGTGTCTTTCTTACTTTACTACAATTAAGATATAGCATGTTAGGAAGCTGCTCTGAAGCTGAGTGCCTCTCACAAGATGGAAGTTTGAAGATCTTTTATATATTATAGAATGCACTTCCTAGAGGATGCCTGTGTAAACAGAAGCACAAGAGGAAGAGTGCTTTCAGAAAGTAAACATAGGAGAGTGGTAATGCAATATGAAGTGCATCTAAATGGCTTTTTTTTTCTTTCCTATCCTATACATAGATTTTGTTACAGACTTTTTCTTCCACTCAGGCCTCACTATAGGTGTTTTCAAAAAAGATATTCTTTAACACGCATTTTTTGTAGCTTTGAGGGACTTGTAGTTACTGGCATTTATACAGCTGGCTTTCAGTTGGAGTGCTCAGGTTACCTGCCCATTTATTGCTTTGAGGGTGTATTATCTGTACAATGTGTCCACTTGTAGGCATGTCCTGTTTCACCAGTGTATGGAGTAAACACCTATTAGGAAAAAAATTAGAGAAACTTGACAAGTTTGTTTACTTTTAAATGCATTTGGTGAGGAGCTCATGGTTTGCTTCCTACCTGGTAGCTGGAAGGATGGGTCAATTGGTAAAGTCATCATCCTAAACCACAGCAGAGAAGTTATCCAGATCTCTGGAGACACTCATCACCAGAGCTTGCCCTCCTGCAAGGTCAGCAGAAGCTGTGGAAAACAATCCAGGGAGAACAGCATTCGGGCAACTACAGTCTTCTTGGTTATATTTTTGAGCAATCACAGTCATTGCTCTTATGTGTTTTTCTCCCCCTAATAACTTATTGAGCATACTGAGAAGCATATGCCACCTTAAGCTGGAAGCAGGGGTTTCAACCACACAAGTTTCTCACTGGTTTTGGAAAATCCATAGCTGGGTATTAGAGAGAGGTATGAATTATTGAAGGAAAAAGTGCACCAGGACCCCAGCAAGAGTCTAAACTTTTGAACTTGATACCACCCAGTTGTCATTTATGTATAATTGTCACTTGCATCACAGACAGTAGGTGTGTACAGATTAGCTGTTCAAGGGACTCAAAGGCCAGGCAGTGTGTAAATAGCTCAGAGTCTGTCCAGAAAGGAGAAAGGGGACAAATACAGGAGCATGAGATACTGGCTAAAGAGGAGGAGAGATGGAGGCAATGCAAAGGAATTTCTTCCTAGTAGAAAAGCTTGAACACTGGAGGAAAAGCATAAATCCAGACCATACAAGTGATACTATTTCTTTCTTCTTAGTACTATAAGTCTTAATTGCAATGTAGTTTTGTGTTAAATGACACAAATTTCTACAAACTACTGTACAGGCCAGTACCTGTGCCACCCCTGAAAACCTGTGCAAACTAGTGTCACTGATTCTCAGTGCTGTAATGTGAACTGGTGTTTTTTTCCCCTTCGCAGTTCGAACATGTCCCAAACTTCAGGCTCCTGAAAATGGACACATTAATTGTTCAACATCTGATATCACCTACAAGACAGTCTGTTTTGTGACCTGCAATGAGGGCTATGAAATAGAAGGAAACACCAAACTCACCTGCCAGGGAACGTCACAGTGGGATTCAAAGGAGCCAAAGTGTGTGGGTAGGTATCTGGTCACACTCTGTCCATGTCAGAGTTCAGCCTTTTTTGGCATACTGTCACAATTGAGGAACTCTCCCTATTTAATTATCTGAATCTAAGACAGGATTGAGGACGTGTCTGTTGGAGTTTTATAGAGATCTTAGAAGTTGAGGAAGGGCAAAGGAATTAGTGAATGGAGAAAGGAGACAGATAATCATTGAAATCCAGCAAAGAGAGCTGATAACTAAAAGGTTGTTCATTTGGTGGATTTTGAGAGTCACACAGTATGTTCGAGGAAACATGTAAGTTTTAGATCTATACTGCGGATTAAATGTGGACAACGAGGGTTTTGAGTTACCATCATAAAGCTAAAGATGAGCTCTAGACAGGACTAAGGTATTTTAGTCAGGCACTGTGAGTGCCAAGTGGAGGTGTAGCAGTTGTCACATTGGTAGAACTCCAGTAGGAAATAAGAGTTTAGGAAAGTTAGGGACCAAGCACCTCTAAGGCAGGATTCAGAGACTGCACCAGCTTTGCAGGAATAGGTAAGCACATATTGCTGTTGCAGAAATAAAGCATTGTAGATCTCAGAATTACCCATTTAGGACTAGTGACAGGTATTACATTAACTTAGAAAGATATGAGGAAGAAGTAGAGTTGAAACATTTCCAAGGGTTGGCTGCAAAAATTAAAAAAAAAACCCACAAGCTTAAGATCCAAATTCAAACTAATTTGAATTCAACTAATTCAACTAATTCAACTAATCCAGTACTGACTGAAGCCAGGCTAAAGTATACGGGTCTAGTAAATGTGATGCCAGCAGAGTGAGTTGGCTTGAGCCTGTGGCTGAATTTTTTCTGTTTTATTACAGACTTGATATGTGGACTTTACAGGGGACAGGAATAAATCTCTAACTGTAGATATGTTCTCTAAAATGATGAAAATAATCCACAAGTACTAATTTATCAAGGGGGTTTGTTAAGAGATCCTAATCTTTCTTCTGTTGGAGTCAGTGGAAAAGCTTCAATTAACTTCAAAAGGAAGGGACCCTGAAATCCTATTGGAAGATTATAATTGGAAGATTAACTGTATTCATCAGTTGAACTCATCCTTTGTAGCTTAGCATTTTGATTATTAAAATCCAGCTCTACTCTGTATCAGAAGATTCCTTCACACCATGCAATATTGCCCTCATTCATGGATTACCCATGGCAATAGCTTATTTTTGCTGAGTCTGAAAATCTAGTATAACAGTTACCTTTGATGGTCACAGAGGGAAGAATGTTATCTGGAAAATGTTTCTGCTACTTCTTGTTGTGACTGGTGTTTAGAACAAGCTTGCCAAGGTTCTTGTTCAATATAGATGTGTGGAGTTTTATTTAGAGAAGGACGCAAATCAGAAAACCAATATCATATCTTCCTCAAAAACTTCCCTCTGTACTTTTTCTGAATGCTCCTCACTGTCATGGAGGTATTCTGCATTTATTTTATTCTGAACAGCTCTTAACTATTATTTGTCAGCTGCTACATAAAATATACCAGAAATCCTGCTGTATTTAGGCATTTTAATTTATGATTTATTCATTTCCTACCCTTCTGTTACAAAAATGAAGCAGAACTTGGTTAAGTCTCTTACTTTGAAATAGACTTTTTGGACCTCGGGGTACTCTCTTGGCTCTTTTTCTGAACGTTTTTTGGTTTTGAATGCACGCCACTCCAAAGTTTGCTTTATTTAAAAGTTAGCTCACTGAGACCGGACTGCAGCCATCTGTAACTATAGCTGACACTGCATCATAACATAGCCTGGATTGTTTACAGTCACTTCTCTGAGGTCTGTTGTCATATACATCTTTTTCCAAGAGACTGCAAGTCAATGCAAGTTTGGCTATTACATATGTTTTAAATTTTATGTTTTTCATGAAAGATGCTGTTGGCAGTTAGTTACTTTTGAGCAGGTTATATGTATTATAGACAACTAACAAACCAAATACCTGCCAAAAAGGGAAGCTTTTTCATTTGTGTGAATTGAAAAAAAAATGCACAGTCGTGTTCTTGTATTTCCTTTCCTATGGGCAAAAGATTACTATCCAGCAAGTTAAAATTAAGTGATTTTGCAAGATACCCTTCTTGCTTTGATCAAGGTTTAGTGGAGAGAGGCAAATATACAGATGGCATCCAGGGTATTGATGCCACCTAGTGTTGAAAGAATTACTGTGCCACCCTTGTAATTGGTTCTTTCCCTGAAAGGTTGTGTTTGCAAAGGGCCTGAAGGAAGGAGGCATGATTTGCATGGTAGTTTTTCTTTTGTTACAATATGGGAAGTTCCTTTTGAAAACAGACTCTTCTCTCTCGTTAGAAGTCCTTTTTTCCTCTCTATTAGTTTCTTAGCCATATGACTAGTATAATGGATATCACTCTGCCCCTCATGATATTCAGACTTCCTAGGTCAGCTTGATCAAACTCTGGAATTTTGCACAGATAAGAAAGCTAAATAACACCATTATAGGGTTGGGCTTGGTTTTTTTTCTGGTAAAAAGCTATCCTGCTTAGAAGAGATATCTTCACATTGTAGATACCAAAGGTTATCCTGGATGTTTGGCAGATGTTTCAGGATTGTGATCTACTAGGGTTTTACTACTATAATTCAAAGCATCTCAACTACGAGAGTGGCATCTGCTTCCCGAAGAGATCTGGTTCTCATGCTTGCACCTTTCACAGCCTTTCTTTTACTTGTTTGCTGAATAATATAACTTTTAATGCTTTTAGCTTGGCTTTTCAAACATTGTTTATTTCCAATTCCTGACCTTTATGCTATTTGTCAGTTGCTTTCCTGTAGTAAGCAACCAAAAGTTAGGATTTGGGCTTCTTTTTTTTCCTGTTGGAGTTTGTTTACATTG
This sequence comes from Colius striatus, assembly GCF_028858725.1. Classification (NCBI taxonomy): domain Eukaryota; kingdom Metazoa; phylum Chordata; class Aves; order Coliiformes; family Coliidae; genus Colius; species Colius striatus. The sequence continues at coordinate 17,276,420 of NC_084790.1, read as the reverse complement.
CATAGCCAATAGTGTCTGCCTGAAGTGAACAGATATGTTAACATTTGTGATCTTTACATCCTGTTAAAATTAAGTGCCGTTATTAGTTGCTTGGACTTTAAATGTTGTTTCAGTATTGACAGTTTAAAGGGCAGGAAACAGTAGGAATGTTTAAACTTCTTACATTTTTGTTTTCTCCAGCAAAAAAAAGCCACCAGTTTTCAGGTACTTGCTGCATGTTTTGTGAGAGGAGTGATATGAAGCAGTTGGAATGTGGACCAGTTCTGTATCATTAAACCATTGTTAAGAGATGAGCAGAGATTTCCCTTCTGTAGCTGGGTTGGGTCATTCTTTGTGTGCCCTTTCTGTAAAGACTTGCTTTCTTCAATGACTAGCTAAAGAGCTGCAAGTCTTCTCATTGACTATAAATAATGAGACATATTTCTTCTGTGTTTGTCTGTTATCTGTTGTAAGAAACACTACTGAAAGTCTACAATCTGCATTAATGTGAAACCCCTTTTTGCCCTGTTCCTTAATGCCTTAATGCCTTCATGTCTGAAGTAGAAATGGCATTCCTTGCCTGGCCTGAGCAAAGGTTTTGGGACAATTGGGCCTCTTTACAGACACTGTGATTTTTGAAGTTTACAATTCCATACAAATGGTCACCAGAATTTGTAGTGAATTCTAGTAGTAAAATAGTTTGAAACTTCAATTTTAAGTAGTTAAGCCATCAACAGCTGTTCCTGACTTTACAGAGAAGATCAGTTGCCACTTATGGTCACCCTGAGCCTTTGCATCTGGGTTTGAACACAGTCAAGACCAAGCCCCATTCAGTTTGGAATATGTTAGGGGAAATCACATGCTATGTCCCTAACGTACAGTGAGCTTATGATAGGGTGTCTTTTTCCTTCTCTCATTCTTATTTCAAGAGACTTTATAAGAAGGCAACAGGTAGAAGGCTATTACTTCTCTGCTGCTATGAAGGTCTGGTTTCCATAGAAGGCAAGGGAATGCAACTACGAAGCATGGAGCCACATGAAAAATACTGTCTTTCTGTTCTAGGGAAAAGCATGAGCAAGACAATGGAAGACCTGATAATAGGTGCTGTTAACCTCAGTACAAAGCTTCATCATGTCTTAGTATGTTGAGGCACTCATAGCACATGCAAAGTCTAAAGAAGTCTGAATATTTTCTGTTCCTTAAGAGCTGCTTTATTTGCAAATCTTTTTGAGTGTATATTTTGTGTATGTCAAAGGTATGTCCTGCTGGTCTCTTGTAGAAATGCGCTGCCCCATCCTCCAGATGCCAGCAAGTGTGACAGTTCTCCCTCCTGGATGTGGGCTGGAGCCTGCTGTTTCTGGGACTGTGTGCCACCTGAACTGTCCCCAAGGATTCATCTTGTCTGGAGCTAGAGAAGAATTAAGGTGCATTTCATATGGGAGATGGAGTGAAAACATCCAGGATGCTCTATGTAAAGGTAGAGACCAGCACAAAATCATTTCTCTGTACACATGTGTGCAGGGTTGAAGGGAGGCACACAGCATGTAACTGAGTGAGCACAGGTTTGATCTGTGAAAAGCATGATTTAAACAGTCTGTAAGAATTGTTGACTGTACAATTATAGTTTGGCTGTCAGTTTTACTTGTAGTTTGTAATAAAAATGGGGAGTTCAGAGATTGCTTGATTGACATCTTACAGTGCTCATCATCAGCTATTTCTCCCGGGATCCATCTGGTAATACTGTTGAAAAACTGTCTGCTAAAAGTCTGGACGTGCAGGAAAATTCAAAATTTCAAACTGAAAGCTCTTTGCTTAAAGGTAGTCAAAGTGGAACCCACAATCCTAGTAAAACAACCGTGGTAATAATACTCCTACTAGTTTAGCACAGGTTTATGTAAGCCCTGTAGTCAGAGCAAATCTGTAAACACTTTGTAAAGCCTGGGTGATAGACATTTCAGCTGATTTTGGACTCACTACAGCTGTTGACATGCCCCAAGCAACAGTGCGCAAGAGTTAAGGCCAAAATTGTCAGACTCAAGTGTACAGAGTACAACAGTGGTCAGAATTTATATGCATTTCAGTATTGTTCTTCAGTGTTTACCCACCTCTTCTAGAAACGCTAGGTTATTTATTCCCTTACACACATGCACTGCACTCTGTAGTCAAAGGAGTTTGGCTTTAGATTATAGGAGGATACAAACAAAAGTGTGGTTCAGGAATAAGCTATTCATCTCTTCATGAACTGTTGTGCTTCTAGAACTAGTGTTTCCACCCAAACTGGCGCTTTTGCCAGCTGCTGAGTGAAAGAACAGTACAGCAAACAGTTAGGGCAGTCATCATGCCAGATCACTACAGAAACAGAGGTGGAAACTTTTTTTCTCTGTAATGGCCAAGATTTTATTCCTCTCTTTAAACATGCTATTTCCCTGTCTGTGATGTACCACATTATTTTTCTGAATCTTTTGTGTAAACTTGTGCCAAACCACAGTTTTTAATATTTGATGGAATCCCAGCACAAGGCTATAAGCTGAAGTGTTTGGATAAAGATAAAGCATCATAGCTTGAGTTCAAGTTTTTAGAGAGTACCAGTGCATAAAACCCTAAAATAAGAGGCACTAGGAAGCTCTGAAGGTTATTCTTCTGTAGGAAAAAGGAACAATTGCATTTAAATTTCTTTCATTCTTATTATTGTCTTTATTTCCCTGCCAACATATTTGGCCAGTTCGAAATAGCTATTTTCTTTCTGACTTACTTTGTAGTCTTTTTACAGAATTTCCCTTTCAAATGGAATTTACACCAGCCTGAACACTGTGGTCAAGAGAGTGTGAACTATATCTGGTAGTTATTTAAAAGAGTGCATTTCTAATAAAAGTTTCATCAGAATGAGTTCAGAAGAAGGCAAATCACTTGTATTTATTGCTTTGCACTCTTAATTACAGAGGTTTAATTGTCTGAGTTATGTCTTTACTGGAAGTATTTTGTAATAAAAATATATCAGTTCTGAGTTGTTTTAAAGCCTCTTGGGCATAGATGAGTTCAGAGCTGAATGCATCCTTGTCTCATGAGTCTAGAGACTATTTATCAAACAATGCTACAGCTGTAAAGCAACCTGACCGCAAATGTTTTGGGAGGCACTGTGGTACTTCAAGATTGTCAGAGAATCTTGAGGCTTAAATGTTGGTGATGGTGTTACCCATATTGTAAAATTCAACATTGTCATTTATGTCGCAAGAGGACTCCATTTGTCCTATGTAATACTTTGCAGCAGGAATTTATTACAGAACATTTACAGCAGCTAGTGGCAGAAAGCTTGCCATTGTCTTTTTTCTAGTTGGTTCAAGATCGTACTCCAAGGAATTTGATTTATGACTGTCTTGTTCTTAGTATATATATGTCACAAACACTTTTTAACTCACTAATAGGCAGAAACAAATGTTTTCATCCATGTCGTGTGGGCAGTGAAAGGATAGAGAAGCCATTTATTTTTAGTGAGTGTATGTGTTTAATGAATGGGTGAATAATGAGAAATAAATTAATTCTATCTTATTTATTCCTTGGTTTATGGTCACACGTGAAAACTAGTCTCACACTGCTGAGTGATGTACAAAAATACATTAAAAATATTCCTTCCCCAGGAGAGTTTATTGTTTAGGTATGAGCCTGTAGGCAAGAATTTAAAAGAGACAGAGATAGGGAGTTTGCAAAAAAAAAAAAAAAAAGCATTTCTATCCCAGGAAGCACAAAAGACAGTGGTTATAGCAAGTTGCATTCTACCACTGTAGATGTTTTATTTCTGAAATCCCACATTTAAAACTAGTTTGTCTTTTTTTGTGTCAGATATTGAAGCTCCTCAAATCCACTGTCCAGAAAATATTGAGACTGAGACTCTGGAACATCATAACTCTGCTAATATCAGCTGGCAGGTACCAACACCTGAGGATAACTCTGGAGATGAGGCAAGTTAAGATCCTGACATTTGACTGGAAGCAGTCTTGATACAGCTAGCTATTTCAAATTAATTTTAGGATCCACTACAATTTTTTCCTTCTGATAAGCAGGAGTGGAAGTAAAATCTGCTGTAAAGTATGTGTTTTGATAATTCAGCATTTTCTGTCATGGTTAGGGTTATGCAGTCACAGGACACTCTGTGTTTAAGTGCATAAAATCTCGTATGGTGAATTTATGTGGTCAAACAAAAGAATGTGCCCTTGTTTATAAGATGGAGACAGCTGCTTTAAAAATGAGCTCTTAGAATGTGAAGAAGTTTAATAAACTCTCTCAGAAGGAAGCAAACCCGTTCATTAATCTAAAAGGCTAACAAGAATGCACTGTGTAAGTAAAAGCTTGTTTTAGCTTCCTCAGTGAAAAAGAAAGTTCTCATTTGCCTGTGCAATGCAAGGTTCAGATATGGGCCTTTTGGTACTATGGGTATCAAAGGTCTGGAAATGGAAATACGGAGAAAACTTGCTCCAGAGCTGTTTCACAGAGAGTAACATTCTCTACAGGCTCAGACATGATCAAGTTACAGCAGCTGAATGCTTTGTCATGAGTCAGCAGAGGAACAGTGAGTCTGTATGTGCTTTTTATTTACTGCAAACACAGGAGTTTTTTACACATGGAAACTGTGAGTAAAAGAGGTTGAAATTCACACATGTTTTTGCTGCAGCATAGCCATGGCCAGGTACTGTACTCTGCTGACAGACAGTCATTCACTGAACTGTAGAAACTAAGTGCCTTAGCTCTTAGTTGTAGCTTGTTTGTCAAAACCATGGTCATCAGATAAACTGCCTTTGTTCTCAGGAAACTAGTTCTTTTAAAGAGGAGTTCCTTCATAACCTGTATGAAACAGCCACACACAGCATATAAATGTCATTTACTCCAAAAGTTGGGTTACTTTGCCATGCCAGAATGTTTTGAAGTATATATGGGCTATTGACACATAAACATATGTAGGTTAAAACTGGAAATGTACATACTTCATAGCCCACAGCTATCTGCTCCACACACCTCTCAGATCTGCAGCCCTCACGGCCGGAGAGCTGACCTGCAGATAAAGCAGGTTCTGAGCTGGGATAGTGTGTGTTCAGTGCAGTGAAGCAAATAAGAGTCAGTGTTGTAAACTGCAGCAGGTCACAGCCCAAATCCTCGCTGAGTAAATCCCTGTTGTTATAAAAAAGACAGTCTTAGGAAGGAGCGGAGCACTCTGTTGTGAAGTCACCCACGTTGCTTGAAGAAGCTATTTCAATTAATGAGTAGGTGTGACATTGAAGGAAACTGTATTGTGCCCATTTCTTGAAATGTGTCATGATTACTAACCAGTTTCAGTTTTTAAATAACAAATGTTTTTCTATAAAAGGTCTCAGTTCGTGTTACCCCAGCTTTCATACCACCGTTTCTTCTTCCAATTGGTGAAGTTGCCATTACTTACACAGCAGCTGATAAGTCAGGCAATGAGGCAAGCTGTACATTCAGTGTCAAGGTTGTGGGTAAGTGCTAGTAAAAGTCATTGGGGAAGAATGTCATGGTCAAAACCTTCTAGTTTTGTGAAGAAAGAGTCTGTGAGTCACTGTAGCCTTTATGTGTGCAGGTATAAACCCAGGAGTAGTATAATCTCTGTCAATGCTTTGCTGATCTCGGGTCACAGTTTGCATAATGTGCAGTTCCCAGATGTCAGGGTTGTGTTTTGTTCTATTGCTCATGCTGAGTGTTAACAATTTCTCCTTGCACTGATAGATTAAATGCTTCATTCTATTGTCATTACTGCCTTTGTCTTTTCTTTTTTTTTTTTTTTGCTTCCTGAAAGACCACAACAGAATTTCAAAGATTCCCACACACTGCTGATGCAAATCATTGTCCAAGCGTTTCTGTCAGACAGCTGTGTTATTCAGCAGCCCTATAACACAAGATTTGCTCTGTAGAAAGCAAACAGAATGCAGAAACCAAGAGCTATGGAATTAGGGAAGAATTAGTCTTGTCCATTCCCTCAGCATCTACCAGTTGCAGTAGCTTACAAGTGTGCTCCTAACTTTGTTGCATCTTCTGATGTACACTTAAAACTGCTTTTTACCTGACTTCTTCAGATTATAGATCTCATTTGAGTGTGGTGGCAGTTCAGTAAGCTAATGACATGCCATCCCTTCAAATTCTGCAGATACAGAGCCTCCTGTAATTGACAGATGCAGATCTCCACCACCCATGCAAGCAGTAGAGACTGAATACCCAGCAACATGGGAAGAACCGCAATTTTCAGACAATTCAGGTGAGTTTCTGCACCCCAAAACATGCATACAACAGTGGAAGGCTAGGGAACTCCAACCTGTTCACCCTTCATCCCTTGGAGTTTGGGATTTTTTGAGGGTTTTTTTTACTTATTTTTACAAACGTATGATTTGGAAGATATGCTACTGTTTCCTTCTCCGTTTGTCAAGACTGAGCATGAGAAACCTTCTTTTACTTACTGATGTTTTAGGTTGTCATTTACTTCTTCTAGGTGCTCCACTGACTGTCACTAGGAGTCATACACCTGGAGATCTGTTTCCCAAAGGAGATACAATAGTTCAATACACAGCCATGGATCCTTCTGGCAATAACAGGACATGTGAGATCCACATTGTCATCAGAGGTTTGTTGTCTTCATCTTCTTCATCTTCAAGAGTGTATGGCATTGTTTTGCCTGAATATTGTAAAGGATACAATGTTACTCTACGTTTTTGTTTAGTCTCCACTTTTTCTTTTAGTTACTCCTATTTTATACTAGAGCAGATACAATTGGGATATTTGTTAGTATCAAAGAATAAATTGGCTAAGACTGAAGCAGTGCAGCAATTAATTTGGTCCTGTAAGTTGAAACAGCAATGAAATTACGATTCATTAAGCAGTAAAACTTAAGGTAATCAATTTTTTTCTGTGGCAGATACAACATGAAATGAATTAATAGGTGCTACTGAAGTCTTACTTCAAATCTGTAGTTGAAAAGGGAAATTTTATGGAAATACTTCTTTAATCACCTGCACATATTGTAACAGATACTAGAACACTCTTAGATTTTAAAATCTATCTGTACCTATAAATATACTCATATTTGTGTTCATGGCATAGACACTTTTTTCCCACAGTTCTCTTTCTTCTCTAAAGGCCAAAAAATAATTTGGCAGATAAAGTATTCGGGATGATAATTCGGCTTCATCTCTGCTCTCGAGTGCTTATGTCTCAGTTGAATATAAAAAACTCTTGTTAGTGATGAGAGAATTTAAAATCACATAGACTGGAATTATGGTTATAGATTTTAGAAAAGGTAAGTTGCAAAGCGATATGCTGATTTTTCTGAATTAATTTGCTGATTTGCTGATATGCTCTAAATCTTAGTAAGACAATGCAGTGCTTAGAATTGACATTATTTTAAGCTCTACACCACCACCTTTTTGAGGTTCAGTGTTTGTGACATAATGCATTCTCCTTCACAGCTAGCCTGTGAAATAAATTGTAACTGAGATTTTACAGTCAATCCCTCTTAAGACGATTCTGAAAGGTCTGTAGAGTTTATTGTACGAAAGTTCACAGGAAAGAAATATTTTAGATTATTATAGTACATGATTGAATATGCATGTTTGCAGAAGTACAGAAGAGTTTAGATCTTGCATTTCTGAGCATTTTTAATTGCTCTTATGTATCACAATTTTTTTTTAAGTCTTCACATTTCAGGGTTTCAAATGCCAGTGCCAGAGTTTCAGAATAATTTAGCAGCAGCCTTCTCCTGATTTTTTGGAAGTAACAAGTAATACTTCCACAGACTTCAACAAAGGCAAGAAAAGGTTGATAGTCGGTACATTTGGAAATCCCATCAGTGCTGTTTTCCTATGTGCTTCCATTCCTTACCATATTCATTGATAAATAAATATTTGTATTTTTCATAGGTTCTCCCTGTGAAATCTCCTTTGAGCCTGTGAATGGTGATTTTACGTGTGCATCAGATGAAACAGGAGTGAACTGTACGTTGCACTGTGCAGAGGGTTATAGCTTTTCAGAAGGATCAAGTGAAAACTACTATTGCACATATGAGGATGGTGTCTGGAAGCCACCATATTCTCCAGAGTGGCCTGGTTGCTCTTGTGAGTCTTATTGCTATTCAAATGAATCTGCAACTCATCAAACACTTAAGTTTGATGAGGAAGTAAATTTCTAAAGTATTTTAGAAATTGTGACTTCTGTTTAATGGTAACAAGTCTTCCCTGTCCTCTGCTTCCCAATTGTTAAAAATATTGTTAAAGAACACCTGGAAGTCCCTAAATGTGTGATTTCAAAACCACAAAAATAGCAGTGAATTTCAATCCTGGGAATCACAAAATAATAAAGATGGCAAAGTAGAAAAGGTCTGTCATTATTTCAGATTGGTATTTGAAATACTTTACAAACACTAACTGACTTTTTGGTAGGACTTTTAACAGTATATGCAACTTACCGAACTTACTGCTCTAAATGCACAATGCATGCTGTATTCACATAACTAATTACCATGAAATCAGAAGCATTTATGTAATTTCTTTGAGATGGACACGTGCAAAACTTCAGCTGTGGAATTTCACGGCTTTGGTGATATTTTAATAATAATTGTATTTGAGCTACAATGTTAAGCCAGTTTTGACACCATGTTGCATTCTCTTCTGTCAATGTGGACTTCTTGGTTTCACCAAATGGGAGCAGTGTTTCAGCCATGAGAAAATGAGAGTTATGGTTCAGAGCTACCTATCAGTTCAAAATCCCTAACTTGCACGCTTAAAAATCTGATTTGCTGAAAATCTGGATAAGAATTTTTCATATTTAGCCTAGCAGCATTCGTAATAGGACTTCTAGTATTTATTACATATGTCTGTAAAATGTAAGTACGGAGTTTGACAGCTTACAGATTTCTTGCATTAAGACGATGCTGAAATGGGTTAAGTGGCAGACCTTTTTATAATGTCTGTGAGTTCTTCCAATAAATTTGATGCCTGCCAATGGATCATATTCAACTGAATGAGTAATCTATTTTCATGTACACAAACACAAGGAGTTTAGGTTGCTGATTTAAAGACAATGTTTCTTAGCTTAATGTGTTCCTATTTTAGCCCGAATGATCTTGCTTTTAGCTCTGAAACCCTTGCACTGACCGGTAAAAATGTATTTGTCCAATGTTTTTCAGTAAATCGTTTTGCAAACCATGGATTCAAATCCTTTGAGATGCTCTACAAAGCAACACAATGTGATGACAGCAATCTTCTAAATGGCTTTACTGAGGCGTTCCAGAGTGCACTTGGTAAAATGGTAGGTTAGCAAATACTCCCTACTTTTCAGAACATGTATCTCATTGTTACTTTTCTCAGCTAACTAACTTCATACAAGGAAAGTACAATTAAAATGTGTAAATTAAATCTATGCTTTTTCAGAAGATGGCAAGTCTCCTTTAAAAGTAGAGGTGATACTCTGGCATTTTAGTGTAATTCAGTTAAGCCTTCGATGTGGAGTTACATGGGACAGAATTTATAAAAATGTCCAAGCAGCTTAGGGACCTGGCACTCTTGGATTTTCACTAGGCCTCCAAGAAGTCAATTGTCCCCTAATCTCAGTGTTGATTTTCAAAATGGGATGTGATTATAAAGTATGTTTATTTTATATAGAATATATTTAACATATATCCATGTAGTAGAAGTGAACGTAAATGTATAAAAATAGATAAATTCCACATTTGATGCCTAAGTCCATCCACCTAAATCCAGTACTAGTGCTATAATTTCTTGAGTTTCTGAGTTCTTACTGTTGTCGTTAAGAACAGCATGGCACTGAATTTGAAGGGAGGGTGTATTCCTTCTCTGCTGTGTCTCTTGCATTGTACTTCAGTATCACAATCTCCTCTCTTAATCCAGCAGTCTGTCCTCAGCCGCAAAGCAGAAGCAGCAGAATATTTGAGTTGTGCTCTTGGGAGTGGATGTCCAGGCCTAGTGCAATAGCATTGCACCAGAAGAAAACACTGGGAGTGTACAGATTTCCTGCAGGATAAGGCTCACATGTTAAAAGCTTTTTTACTAACTAGAAAGCTGTATTAGCACATACAGCTAATGGACAATCTCCTGCAACTTTGGAATATAAGTCAGTAGCTCGTGTCAGATGTCTGAAAACTTATGTAACACTTCAGGCAATCCCTGACACTTGGACCTAAATATCTGTTACTTACTTGCCTTGCTTCAGGTTTATTCTCTTCCAGTAGAGAAATCTGGGCTGGTTTTATTGCTACTCCTTTCCTCTGAGAGCCAACTACCACCAGGTTCCAGTGCTTAGACCATTACTTTTGGCAAGCAAAAAATAATAAGGGAAAAATGCTTAGTGACCAGCCCAAGAAATTACATCCAAATGCAACAATCTGGGAAAACACTCAAAAAGGCTGTTTTGAGTATGCTTACTCCTGTTCCTAAGAATTCACAATTCTACCAGAGATCTGAAAAGCGGGGAGGAATCAGCAGGAGCCATCTTTCCAATGAAAATTGATGTGGAAAAAGTAAAGCAATTCCAAAATATTGCCTAGATCCCAACTTGCTTAAAACCTTTCTGGAAAAAGGAAGAAATAACATATTTTATCAAAAATCACACATTCATCTATGCTTATCTTATCTCCTCTGCTTTTGTGGAGAGAAGAAATGAACAATACCAGAAAGGTTTCTGTTGAGTTTTCTGTTTTGTGGTTTCTGTACTTCTCAGGTGATTTTCCCTGTCCTCTTAGGCCTCTTGGTGGAATGCATGAGTCGTTTTCCATGGGTAGGGAGAGGTGATTATGAAGAAATAAAGTTTGAAAGCTAGAGACAAAGTGACAGCATTGTTGTAAACCTGACAAACTACAAGTTGCGTAGCTGGGAAACCACAGATGTCTCAAACATGTGAGCTCTGCTCTCGTCTTCAACATGGAAATACAAGCCTGGACTTGTTTCTGTATTTTGGGATTTCACATGCAAGGGTGGTTAACTGAATGGACATCTCCTCTTATTGAAAATATCTTTTATAACAAAAAGCTTGTATGGCTACAAGTTGCCCTCTTGTTTCCCATCTGTACCAATAGAACACACTTCTTTCAGCAGACATTGCCTGGGTTCTAAGATTTCTCTTTTCTCCAATCTTGTCACTGGCAAGACTAGTACTTTACATTGTAACCAGAAGCTTTTGTAATTTATTGAGGGGAGCTATGTGGTTTTATTTTTTAATGTTATTCTTTATGTTGCAAGGTTCCATCGTTCTGTAATGATGTTGATGACATTGACTGCAGATTGGAAGATCAGACACGGAAACATTGCTTGGAATATAATTATGATTACGAAAATGGATTTGCCATTGGTAATTATTGATTGCATAGATTCTTAGCCATGCAAGTTTAATGTAGCATAATTCCTTTTGCTCTGAAGTGTGCCATGGTTGTGTGAGATACATTTTTAAAATAGTTATAGAGCTCTGTTGTGGTTTAACCCCAGCTAGCAGCTAAGCATCACCATCCAAAACCAGGACAAGCTTGTATGATAGTAAACAATTACATTATAGGTTTTATAAGAATATTATGGAACTAGTTGCTGTCTGGTTTTAATACTGCTTGCTATATAGTGTAGCGGAAAAGTTTACTGACATGCCTCACGATGAGGAGGGGAAGAAAAGTACACATACACACGAGTCCTACAAACCTGCTTGGTTAGCCTGGAAGAAAGCAACTTTTAAAAAACACAGGGTTTCAAACCAAAATTCTGAAAAAGTACAATAGATGGTTGTTAAGAAAATGAGGAGCATCCTTTTTACTGACTCAGATCAGCTATATAAGCTTAAGTTTGTCCATTAGCTGTGAAAGTACTTCCTGTTTGCAAGGTCAGGTTTTGCAGGATGACTGTAGATATATCAGAGCCTTATGGCAAGTCAGTTGTCATTATCAGTCCATTTTTTAACAGGCTAGTGTCCGTATTATACTACTATTGTCCTTGACATTTCTGAGTCCCACAGAGCTGCTCAGAGCAGAAAGCCTAAAAAGAGATAACTTGCATTACCTGTCTCAGCAGTAGGTGTTCTGGCAGATGAACAGCAGAACGTGTACTCTGTCGTAAGACTGTGGCTCTTTTACAGATTTATAGTGGAGATAGTTGGTAAGAGTTTCCCGCTTGTTCTCACCTTTTAGACACACTGCACTGCATTTGAGAGCACCTTTTTTTGCAGGTAGATGTGAGGGGCCAGGTGTTCAGTTTACAGTTGTCGTCTGGGTAAGGAGGAATATTGATGAGAGATGGAGCCAACTTGTAAAGGCCCTTGGAGGAAACAGTGCTGAGGTCATGGGATGTAGGGTCCTAGTCTCTCCTGGCTCACATCAGCATGACTTTGTTGCTGTTTATCTGGAGTTTCTCCTGATTTTACACTGGGAAGCCAGGAGAGGAGAATTCAGGTCATAAGAGACAGCAGTTTAGGAAACTAGTTGTGGAATAGTTCACAGGTATTAAATAGTCACAAGGTATTAAACACAAAGCTGTGGGGTTAACTTGTCCTAGTTTCCACTGTAAATTAAATTCAATCTAGATGGCTACTAAAAAGAGCTAGAACAATGAGACAGATCAATTAAGTATACCATGCACCTCTAGATATTGTCATTATGACAAGGTAGATTATATACGGAAGCAATTGTTTAATTGTTTCTGTCTGAATGCGTGTTACAGGTGAAGGACATTATACAGGGTGGTAATTTGACACACTATGTGTAGCAAGAAGTGCCTATCCTGGGGAAATAAACACACAAGTTGATGCTACTAGCCTTTTCTGAAAGGGCAGATGATGGTGGAACTATTCAGGAGTTCTGAAAAGAAGATGCAATAGAGACATGTAGCATAGGGTGTGCTGTCTGTAATTAAGCAAGAGGAGAGAGCAATACAGAATTGTTGAAGATGTTGCTGTCAGATGAGGATCTGTGAAAGACAGAGTAAGATAAAGAATTGCAACCTGTAACTTCTGCAACAGTATTTCTTTAAAGCTTTGGCTGTGTAAGATTCAGGTTCTATAGGATACCAGTTAGGAGCAAAACCGTTTTTTTAATTTTTCTTTAGTCAAAATACTGTTACAGTAGGCACTTGTGCAGAGGCAAAGCCAGCACGCATCATCTGGAGCTTCAAACAGACCCCATTCTCTTGTGGATGTCTTTTAGAAGTACAGGCTCTAATTTTCCATGTGATATTGCTTCTCTTGATCTTTCTTAATGCCTCACAGGACCTGCTGGATGGGGGACAGCAAACCAGTTGGATTATTCCTATGATGATTTTGTTGATGCAGAACAAGAAGAAGACTTATCCAGGCACCCCTCTGCCTCTGTAAAGGCAGCACCTGCTCGAGTCAAAAGGCATAAGCTGAATGTTCCAATGACAGACCATAAAATTAAGTTAATATTTAACATCACAGGTGAGAGAAGTAAAATACCATCCTTACCCTATTATTTCTTTCTAAAAATGAGTTTCTAATACATTCAGTAAAACTTAGCCTTCAGCTCACAGAGCCAGCTGGAGATGCAGATGACAATTTTCTGGAGATATTCATAGCCCCGCTTCATCACAGACTTTCTGCCTGGGGGAAAGATCACAGGTTCATGTTCATGGAGAGTACTGTGCACATGGCCTGCTCTCCACTTTCTACTGGCAAGCTTGAGTGTTGCACTCTTGACATGCTCCAGAGTATACAGGAAGTACTGACAGTAAAAGCTGTGTGCTTTTTGTGTTTTCCATTCACATCTCAGCTAGTGTGCCACTGCCTGATGAAAGGAATGATACACTGGAACTGGAAAACCAGCGACGGCTCCTTAAGACTCTGGAGACAATCACAAACAGGCTGAACAGGACTCTTAATAAGGAGCCCATGTATTCTTTTCAGTTTGCATCTGAACTCATTGTAGCTGACAGCAACTCACTGGAGACTGAGAAGGCCTTTCTTTTCTGCAGGCCTGGTTCTGTGCTGAGGGGTAGAATGTGTGGTAAGTCAGATGACTTTGTTTCATCCAAGTGTTTAGAATCTTTTTGAAAAGCAAGGTTTTGGAGAATGTTTGCAGAGGATTATGCTTTGACACAGCCCAGTGTTTGTGGTCTCTCAGAACAATAAACTGCAAAAACTGCTTTGTGCAGTTTGACTTCCAGAGAATGTTTATGTTCCTAACCAAAGCCTGTGGAAAAGGGATGCATTTGCACCCAATTTTCCACTCCCATGGGGAGTCAGGCATATCCACACTTGGTGATACACACAGAAACAATTCTTTGTATGCAGTCTTTTAACCCTAGTAGTCTTGTGGGTGATGTGTAGCTAAGATAGAGAATTGAAGTTTTCTGTTCCTAGTAAGATCATTGCAGTTTTCCAGAGAGATACCCCATCTCTTGAGGAAGAGCAGAGTCACATTTCACATAAACAGGGTTTGACTAAATGGGAACTCTAGAGGCAAGGTGGATATGTATGATTGTACATTCTGAGGGGAACCTTGTATTTCCAATGTTACAGTTAACTGTCCATTGGGTACCTATTACTCCTTGGAGCACCACACCTGTGAAAGCTGCTGGACTGGATCCTACCAAGATGAGGAAGGGCAGCTGGAATGCAAAAGCTGCCCATCTGGTAGCTATACAGAGTATCTACACTCTAGGAGCATCTCAGAATGCAAAGGTGAGAACTTTGTCTTTTTCAGAATGCTGCTTCTGAATGGCTGGTGGCATTGTTTTGATCTCCATGGTGCAAGTTTTGGAACTAGGTTAGCTTGTGAAATAGGAGCCATCCTAACTGCCCCTTGATTTGTTTGTAAAGAGAAAAAGGCAGTTTTTCACCACTGCTTTCATATGCAGGATGCCTGGGCAAATATTTTAAGAAGAGCTGGCCTTTGAAGCCTTGTTTCATCTCTGTCTTCATTCTGTTAGATTGAGAACCCATTTTGCAGGGACTAGTACTCTTTAAATAATGCCATTATTGTCCTTGCCAGCCCCTCTTTATCCTACTGTGATGAAAGACAAAATGTCTCTATCCTACACTACAGTTCCATGGCATTGAGCACCTCAGCAGTGCTATCTCCTCGTGACTTGCTCTCAAAAGAAGTTGCTGGTTTTATTTCCTATGTATTGTCTTATCATTAATTTTCTTGATAAAAATGAGTAACTCAATTGCAGTAAATCATTTGTGAACCTGATTGGAAGTGAATGAACTTCTTAATAATTCACAAATGCACTATTAGTAACTTACCACAATTATTTTGGTTTTTTTAAAACATTCTTTGTACCCTTCAAATCCTTCAGAGTACAGTAAACTGTAGAAGTAAAAGCCTCAGGAGCCATGTTTCTTCTTGGATATTGCTTAATCTTTATTAATTCCTCTGCCTTATAGCTCAATGCAAGCAGGGAACGTATTCACCTAATGGTCTTGAGACCTGTGAGACATGTCCACTTGGGACATATCAACCAGCATTTGGATCCAAGAATTGCATCTCTTGCCCGGAAAATACATCAACGGTAAAAAGAGGTGCAGTGGATGTCTCGGCTTGTGGAGGTTTGTAACAGAAAGGGCTATGAATTTTCTTTTACTTGCAGTTCTACAAATTTTTTATGTTGTTTAAAGATCAGATAATATAATCCTCTTCATCTGCCTAAGATTGTTTCTTCTTCTGTTAATTGTGGACCAAACAGCATTTCCCAGCAAAATGATAGGTTGTTTCCTGATACCTTGCTTATTCAAATGCCTTCCATCTGATTTCCAAGATGGATTCTTAGCTAAAGACAAAATAGGCAATAGGCATCAACATGAAAATAAAACCTTTTCCTTACAGAAGAGAAAGGGAATTACAGGATCTTTGTCACTATTATCTCCATAACAACCCCTACAGATTTTGTACAAAATACTGAATTTCAACATAGATTGTTCCATCACTTTTTACAAGAGATTGCCCTCAGCTGTCTTTGGGAAGCTTTGCCAGAAAGATTCCCAGCGGAAATAGTCTGTGGGGATTAATGATTCAGAAAAGACTTGAGTTTTGTCCTTATTGAAGGGAAAAAACAAACAAACGAACTAACCCAAAAAAAAACCACCCCACCCCACAGATATGGGAAATAAAAAGGAAAAGATTGCATTTGAAATCTGCCCCTCCAGCTGCAAAAGAAACAGATAGAAATACTTATCAGGTATTTCCGTAATCCTTTGAGAACCACATGTCATCTAGCACAATTTAAATAAGCATCTCTTAGACTTACGAATTCCTGACAGGTTTCATCCAGTTCCTTTAAGTCTGAGGATGGACTGTGAGGAGAGAAAATGATCAGAAAGAGGTGAGGGGAGATAGGGTAAGTGATCACTAAAAAACCATCCTTTTGTTCTTGCAGTACCATGTCTTGCAGGAGAGTTCTCTCGTACAGGTTTGACACCTTGCTACCCTTGTCCCAGAGATTACTATCAACCAGACCCAGGAAAGTCGTACTGCTTGTCTTGTCCCTTTTATGGAACAACAACTGTCATTGGTGCCAGATCCATCACAGATTGTTCAAGTAAGCCAAATTATGTCTGCTGGAAAAAGTAAATAAAGGGCAGGTCTGAAAGATGGCTAGGAGTACTCTTGAGAGAAAATATCCCTCTTACTCTCCTAACAAATAGAGACCCTCCACAGTGCAGACCACCAGTTCACAGCTGATTTTGCCTACTGATGTTGCCTTGGTGTTCTGTAGGAAGAGGCGACTGGGTGATACCTACCAAGGCTCAATAACAGAGTACACACATACAGTGTGTATACATTGTGTATGTGTACCACGTATATAAACCCTGAAGAAAGTTGTTACACAAGTATATGTGTATGTACATGCACATATATGTATATGTATTATTTTGTGTATGTAGAAGTACGTATTAAATATACTTGCTTAAACATACATGTTTGTATTTTATATATATTTATATTTATAAAATTCTATGTGGTTATGGTAAAGTTTACTTTTTTTCCCACAAACTAACTTTTTCAACATATCTTTTGCTGCATTACTAGTATGCAATTATTATGCTCTCATAGAATAATGACCTTGCCATATAGTGTTATTAATGATACTTTCATATCTGTCATCTTTAGGTTTTGGCTCTACTTTTTCAGCAGCTGAGGAAAGTGTAATGATGGTACCACCCTCTCCAGAAAATATCAGCAAGCAGTACAAAGTCAGCAGCCAGGCAAGGCCAAGATATATTTTCCAATGTTATCCCCAGTGAAAGAAAGAATACCTTGTGCAGAAGTAAATTACTAAAGCCTTTTTTAATGTACTTGTTATGCTGACTGTATTTCCTGAAGAGATGAGAGCAATGGTCATGAGGAAAACACTCAAACTCTCTTTGTGATAACAGAAGCACTTTTTGCTGGTCAAAGGAGGCTGCATCAGCTATTGGCAATCTTAAATTCTGGACCTTAAGCCTTCACCTTATGTATGAAATATTTATCACAATTATAAAAGTAATATGAATTTCATGGAGGAGATTCAGCCAATCTAGAAAAAGTAGATTGACCATATTCAGTCATCTGATGTCTTCCGTATGCCGAATTCCAGAAAATGTTTCCGGGCATCAAAGTCCCAGTTGTAAAATCTTTGTTTTACTTATTGCAACATAGATACACTTGAGAGGAGGCAAGCAGAGTACCCCCTTTGAAATACAGGCAAGTCCTCATGTGAAACTACTTTATAGACAATGTTGTCCATGCCTCCCCATCTACACCCAGTCTATAATTCCAACAAAACTGCTTTGTTTGAGTCTAAATTTAGGATATTGTATAAACAAGAGCAAAGTTGGCTGATGATAAATTTGGCCTGAGCCATTGTGTAACATATGGGCAGGTGACAAACTGATATCCTGTGGGCCATTTACTCAAGCGCTTTGCTGAATTCAGGTTAGCTATTTTAGAAAAAAGTAACTCCATGCAGTGAAGTTCCCCACCAGCTCATCCGATGACCAGTATCAGGAAGTGATTAGCCAATGTAAAAGCATGCAAAGTGGAGAACTCTTATCTAAAAAATAGCATCGTATAAAATGTCACTTGTGAATCATAGCTAATAAAGTTCTAAGGGAACAACTGTGATTAACTTATTTTTCTAACTAGAAGGCCATTTTAAAATAGTGATTCAGATTCTTGGTATTTTTCTCTAGAAAAATTGTTCTGAGGAGACAAAGAGGAAGAGCTAGAAGTTAATGCTAGTGACTTTTTTTTGCCCAGCTTTTCAAAGTGTCTGTAGAATGTGCAGTGTAAAATTAGAGTATTTTATTCCATCTATATTTCAGTCTCAACTGTAATTGTATCATTCTTGCCTCTGGCAGGTCTTTCATGAGTGTTTCCTGGAACCGTGCCACAACAATGGGACATGCAAACAATTGGGAAGTGGATACATTTGCATATGCCCACTTGGATATACAGGTGAAAAACTGAGAAGCGGGTGGAGGAGCTAACATGTCTCCATGCCCTTAACATGAGCAAGCATGAAAGAACAAAAACATTTCAGTGCAAGAGTATACCCTAAGTAGTTTGAATAGCAATCACAGATTTACCATGCAAGAGTATCAATAGTTCCTCATGTTTTCACCAAAGTATATTGTGTTTAGCACAAAAAGTTTCTGAATGGGTTTTCTGTTAGAGGAGCTAGTGGATTTTAAAATCCTATCACTTTACAATATTTATAACTAGGAAAACCTGAAAACTTGCACTCTAAACAGCCAGTCTACAAAATAATGCGTGTACTCCTCTTCAGCGTTAGCTTCTCAGTGGCTTCAGAGCAAACAAGTGACACATTATTCAACTATTATCAAGAAATGTTCTATGTTACTTGTGAAAAGTATGATGCACATTGAGCAACAAACTGATCAGTTTGAGGTCATGGCATTTAATACCTCCCTTTCAAGTAACATTTAGTCTCAGATCCATAGTAAAATCACAGTATAAAAAGGAAATAATAAACGTTACTGATACTGTGTGCAATTAACCAATCATATTGTCCTACATTTTCTGAACAATTCAAAATCTGTCTCTCTTCTCAGTCCTTTATTTTGCGTTCTAGGCTTGAAATGTGAAACAGAAGTCGATGAGTGTAAATCATCTCCTTGTCACAACAAGGGAATATGTAAAGATGGTATTGGGACTTTTGTTTGCCATTGTCAACCAGGCTATTCAGGTAATTTATTTCACTTCATAACTCTTCTTTAGACAGGCATTGTTTCTTTGCCAAGTAGATAACGCAAAACACAGGGGCTATATAATTCCTCATCCCTTAAGGCAAAACACAAGGGCTATATGATTCCACATCCATGGAACTATAATGGGAAAACAGCCTGATTTGCAGGTTAGAGTAAGGTTCTATTGTATGTTTGGAAATAAAAGAGTGAACATTCAAGGATAGTCTAGATGCACATGTGTGCATCCTTGCTTCAGTTTTGTGACATTTCTGGTCTGAAAAAGAAATAAATGAAGTTTAGGAAATTAGTAAATACCCAGAGGGAGAAAATGCTTGAGGCCTGGCTAGGCAAAGCATTTATGCAGTTGCTTTATTGCAGCCCGATGAGTAAGTTAGTGGGCCTTTTCTTATCTTTTTTCTCAAGTGTCTTTAACTCTCACTTGCATGTATTTTGAAGTATTGAACACTAGGGGAGGAACTGACATGCTTGAGTACTTTGCCAAAACAGCACCTGATTTCTAAATTCTGAGATAAATTACTGAGGAAATAATTTTGTGTGATTAAAAAGAAGGCCTCATACTTTCCACCAGAAATGGTCTCTCTCATCTTTTGTGTTTATGCCTATACATTTAGCAACAGCAACACTTGCTGGATATTTTTTAACCTTTATAAAGACAAACTGTGCACTTCACACCTTTCACATCCCAGCATCTAAGTAACACATATGGTCCCTGTAGACGTTTGTAGTAGTGCAATTAGATGTGGAATTTTATCACCTGATCTCAGTATCCTTTTCTTATGCAAGCAATGTGGCTCTATCTTCCACATTCAAGTCACTGCAACATGCAGGCGTTGACTGTCTTGATCATGCCTTGTAACCCTTGCTGTTTGAAGGTCTTTTGTGTGAGGAAGACATAAATGAATGTAGCTCCAGTCCGTGTCTCAATGGAGCCCACTGTGTTGATGTCAAGAATGGTTACCGCTGCACTTGTACAAAAGGGTTCACAGGTACACCTTTGTTTGTTTGTCAGCCTTCACTCTGACCAAAAAAGATCTCTTCCTACCCTCTCCCAAGTATTTAAATCTCATTGCTAGGTATTACATATATTATGTGTTGATATGGATGTACTGGATTCCTGAGATCCACTTAATCACTGAATCCCTTAGTGTAAGCATGGCTTCAGAAAGATTTACCAAGTGATTAGTCTTCTGTTACTGATTTTGCCATGAGCTTACTATGTGATGTTGAGTAAAGAATAAGGACATTCACATGGGTGCAAGTTGTTATTTATCATTTTATTTTAAAGAGAAAGATAAACCAGTGAGACAAGATGGACTATATTAAACAAGTCTCTTTTCCCATACTTAGCTTCCTATTATTTTCATAGATTTGTGTAATAACTAGGCATTATCTGTTACCCTGTTGCCAAAGAGTTCCACTATAAAATGACAAGTAATTTCTTCATTCTCCGGTGCTTGTAACACAGAGCCTCTTTCACAGCAGACATCCCACAGTCTTGCATTTCTGGCTTTTGTTTTTCTCGTTAGAGTTAAGGTTCCAGGTAAATATATATTTTATAGAACCAGTAGCAGCTTTTCATTACTTGCTCAGAATAGTTGCTTTTGTGATTTCCTGGTTCAGCCCAAGTTACCCACCTAATTGGCAATATCAGTTTAAATTCCCCACAGTCTGCTGTGTGTTAGTTACTACAACTTTAAAAGTGATTGCTGTAATACTTTTATGACCACTTAACCTCCATTAACTCCGAAACCTGCATGACTGCTCTGGTGTTTGCTGTTTCCCAGAAGATCAGCAACAGTCCTTAAAAAACAGAGATGGGTTAGTAATCTTCTTTCTTGGATGAATTCAAAGTGGAGCTGTGACTTTATTCTTTTCTTCTCAGGTGCTCACTGTGAAACGGAGGTCAATGAATGCCTTTCAAACCCGTGTCTTAATAGGGCTATTTGTGAAGATCGAGTCGGCAGTTTCTCCTGCAAGTGCCTCCCAGGTTTTACTGGTGTCTTGTGTGAAAGAAACATTGATGAATGTCTCAGCAGACCCTGTAGGAATGGAGCTACGTGCAGAGACGGTATCAACAGCTTCAGGTGAAAAACAGATGATTCATGTAATATAATGTGGAAAGTCAGTTATGTTGTGATGCTTCAGCCTTCTTAGATTTCAGCAAGGCACTTGGTACCCTGATACATTATAAATGGTCCCCGTCAGGGCACTAAATGATATTTTGAGAGGCAGTATTTTGAGAGGCAGCAAAGAAACTACACAGTTTGATGTGTAAGCATGACAAGACTACATGGTTTTAATATTTTTCTTCCAAAAGAAGCCTACTTTTCCAAGCTTCAAGGGCTTGATTTGCTTTCCACTAGAAGAATAGGTAATGACCAGTTATGAACCTGATAATGTTACATTTCTATAGCCTGGAAGATAGCAATAGCTGTACATACTTGAGAATATAGATTAAAATGCAAACACTGATGGAATCTTCCAAATACTTGTTTTTATACTTTAGAGTATCTGAATTAGGATCAGATGTTACAAATACCAATAGCAGTGTCATATCATAGATCATTGTAGAGACAGAGATGGCCCAGCTATTACTGTCTGAATTTCATAACTCTTTCCTTCCCCAAAGCTCTAGAAGTTTTTATGCTTTTCAACATCTTAGTTTTCTAAGTATCAGAGGTTTTGGTGCCTTTCTACTGCCTTTTTTTTCCCTTTGTGTAAGTACATCTGCCTGAAAATGCAAGTACCTCTCATCTGTAATTCTGTGAACCTAGAAGGCAAGCTTAACCCACAGGAACACAATAATTCCCTCTCCCAGTTTCATAGGAAGAAATGCAGGCACTGAGTTTAAATATTGTGTTGTCTCTATCAAGAAGAAATATTGTGCGGCTAATCGAATACAAGCATACTTAAAGGAACAACAAAATAAAACTCCATTAATTCTGTAGTATCTCTTCCGTTGATTTGGGGTTTTTTCAGTATATGCCATTTCTATTGTTGGATCTGGCCTCATGGCCAAGTGTTTTTGACATGTCAGTAGCCACTTTTGAAGCGTGCTTCTCTTTTCCTCCTTAGGTGTCTGTGTGTGACAGGGTACACAGGACTAAACTGTGAAGTGAACATCAATGAGTGTGCCTCCAGTCCCTGCTTAAACCAAGCCACCTGTGTGGATGCCTTGAACTCGTACGTTTGTAAATGTCCCCCTGGCTTTACAGGCAGCAGGTGTGAAACAGGTACACAGGACCAAGTGTCAGAAAAAAGGTGGCTTGACTAAGTGTCTGGGCAAGATTTGCACTGGTTGGGCTGATTTCATACAGCTTCCTCAGAAAGCAGCTAGGATGGTGGGACTGGAGAGGCTGAGTGGAGCCTGTGTGACTGCAGTATTAATACTAACAACATGTGTACTATATCGATATTAATTTACCTTTTCTAAGACATGGTTCTATCTTCTTAATACCTAGTAGGTCCATCAAGATTGATCTATATTTACTCTGTGTATCTGAGTTAATTAGCTTCTTATTTTTGTTGTATTTCACGTAGGGCTTTCCATCATAGGGTTAGAGATTAGTATGTAGCTTTAGTATATTAATATTAGATTCTATGATTCTATGATTAGTTAGCTTTAGAAGTCTTAAAGCTGTCAAGTTCCCTATGGGCAGGCAAAATGGGTCACACTTAGTGCAACTTTATGGGATTACGCCACACAACCAGGACACTCAAATCCCTTTGTCTTTTAGCCAGTCCATGAAAATTATAAAGTGTTATACTAGTACCTGGTGAATCTTTAAATGGAAGAAGCTGTGTTGATTCTACAGACATAATAGTGGACATAAAAGTCATTTAGACCTGCCACCCTGTGTCAGAGTTTAATAACACCCAGCTTTCAGTTCTCCACTTGATAGGTTTACATGTAGTATCCTTGTAAAGCATTCACTCTGCACTGAAGAGCAGCACAGAAGGATTCTTCCATAATAGTGCAGTGTATTTCAGAAAGTCTAGAACACAAGCAAAATCTTGTGGGTGTTTTTGTTTGTTTGGTTTGTTGGTGGTGTTATCTCAACTACTGTGAATAACATGGAACCAGATGACCTCACCTCTTTATGTTGTTGGGTGGCAGATGAACATGTCATTTCACTGATAGAGGACTGAAAAGCAAGGTTCTCATTAGTTGGTTGTTAGAAAATCGACTTGGTTTACAGTCATTTATCTTCAAACCCTGTGTTTTCAAGCCTTGGAAAGTTCTGTATGTTGGCTGATGTTAGACTGCTATAGACTCTTTCTATTTCCCATCGGTTTAAAGTGAATAATTTTTGTAGATATGTTGTGTTCCATTTGCTTAGATTTCTTTTGATTCTTTTTCTGTGTTTTCAGGAATGTAGCTCTGAAAATTCTTTGTCTTTGTTGCAGAACAGTCCTCTGGTTTCAATCTTGATTTTGAAGTCTCTGGTATCTATGGATATGTCATGCTTGATGGTGTTTTCCCATCTCTTGGTGACATCACCTGTGCATTTTGGATGAAATCCACTGACACTACAAATTATGGGACTCCCATTTCTTATGCAGTGGACAATGGAAGTGATAATGCATTTCTTCTGACTGATTATAATGGGTAAATCACATTTCTGGTTTTCTGTAGTTTACAGATGTCTTGAATCAATAAAGAAAGTACAGATCAGAAGTCTGAATATTAGCTTTACCTACTTGAGGTAGAATAATCTGCATCCAAACTACAGACTAGTTTGTCTGGACTACATTTACTTCATATTTAAAAGACACATTGAAATAATGGTTGGATAAAATGAAGCTCAGCACTCAGAGTGCTTGTAATGTGACTCCAAAAGCATGGACCCAAGGGGAAAGTTTAAGAATCCACTCTGTAGGCATGACTTGAGTCTTCATGCTTTGGTACAAAAGCACATTACTTATTTCACCATGCTTTGCATATGATCACTGTAAGTTATGGTTACCTTGTCTGGCAGATAACATTTATTTGAGTCACATGGGTTAGCCATGCTTTTTAAAAGCCGTGCTTTTAAAGTCACTGCATGCAACTGATTATGCCTTCATCTTCCTTCCTTGCAGCTGGGTTCTTTACGTAAATGGCAAAGAGAGAATCACAGACTGTCCTTCAGTGAACGATGGTAACTGGCATCACATTGCAGTCACGTGGACATGCACGGACGGGGCATGGAAAGTGTATATTGATGGAAAACTATCTGATGGAGGAAGCGGGCTGTCTGTTGGCTCGAAAATCCCTGGTATGCTTTATTTACACTACAAAACCATATCTGTTGCCTTCATTCTCTTTTTATTGCAGAATTTGCTGTGCCTGCAAGGAAATGTTTATTTTGGTGGGTTTATTATGTTTTCACATTTTCAGTATTTATGCAGGGTTCATGTTTGCTGTTCTTGTTCAGGAGGACAGTTCCCTCAGCCTCACTGAAGAGAAAGTGCACATTTCTAGGATAAGCTAGTATGTAACTTATTTGAAGGGTGACAGAATTTAGTCCACAAAGGAGCCTGTGCTGAACTGGTTTGGACTAGTGAGAACTCGTTTCTCAGACAACAAACCTAAGTTTAACTGTAATTTTCCTTACAAATGTGTGCTCAGTGTTGATTGACCTAGCCTTCTCGTGTTACTTTCAGATGTCTTTTTAAAATTATGATTTCGTTTTTTCCTAAAAAAGGATATGTTTTCCTGTTTCATTGTTTCCTGTGATCAGTAGTCTTTCCAGTAAATATCAGAAGTCATTGAAAAGGAATTCCTCCAGCATTAGAGAGCTGTGAAAGTCCTGACACTAAATTGCTGCAAAGAGGTTTAAATTGCTGCAAAGAAGTTTGGTTTTAATAATGTTTTCATATTACCATCTGAATTTACATAGAGTTTCAAAAAACTGTCCATATTTAAAAAGAAAAATGTAAAACACTTTAGTACTTTATACTTACTCTATCTTTCCAAATTACATTGGTGTTATCTCCAGTGACAAAACCTAAGGAAGCATGCAGTCGCTGTTACTTTTTGCCCTTGTCCACACACCCTGTGACATACAAAATGCATGTCCACATCATCTGTGCTACTGGTCAAAGAGAGGAAATTTAACTGGTATGGCATGTCAGAATGTTGACTGTCTAATCACCAATATGCTTCTGAGAGTTTGGAGTCAAATTTGTTGTATCTGACTTCATAAGTTTTTGTTTAAAGCGGGAAGTGCAAGCCAGATTGGAAAACATGCCTCATCTGCTCAAAACTGTATTTTACTTTGCTCTGTAATATGCTTCAGGTACTGAGCTGGAAGTGGTTTTTTAGAGCCAATACCATTTCTGAAGCAACAATGTAAAGTAGCTGCTCTCATCAGCAGCAATTAGTATATAAATACTCATTAGTATTAATGAGTATTTCAGGGTCACTTCTGTATTGTTATGCCCAACTTCCCAGAGGCTTCCTGAGAGCCTTTGTAGAAGGTGGCTGGTCTTCTGCATTACAAAGCTGTAGTAACACAGGACAGCAAAAGTTTTGTTTTACTTAGTTTTTAGTCTTCCCATGGGGATCCCTGCTGCAAGTCTTTATTTCCTATCCCTGTTCTAATTCTCTCTGAGTTTAGGTGGTGGTGCACTTTTACTGGGTCAAGAACAAGATCAGAAAGGAGAAGGACTTAACCCAGCTGAATCTTTTGTGGGCTCCATCAGCCAACTCAATATTTGGGACTATGTCCTATCTCCACAGCAGGTAAGTCCTTACTGCAGTGTTTGAGCACAGGATGGACATTTGAAATACCATTACAAGTTAGTATATTCAATAGACCTCTGTTCCCACAAAAGTCAATGGGGAGCAGATGAAGGTCTGGCTTAGAGTAAAAGGCTTAATATAGTTAGTAGAATAGCTTTAAGCAAAACTAGGTGTGGTAAAATCGACACTGAGTTACCTTATATTGTGACTGAGCCTTTCTGTATTATGTAGCTTTGAAAGACAAATAAAGGCATGCACAAAAACTAGCAGTCCTCTTACAAAAGGAAGAAAACCCAATATGTGTCCAGCAGGTTGAGGGAGGTTCTGCTCCCCTTCTACTCTGCCCTGGTGAGGCCTCATCTGGAGTCCTGTGTCCAGTTCTAGGCTCCCCAGCTCAAGAGGGACAGGTAACTGCTGGACAGTCCAGTGCAGAGCCACCGAGTTGATCAGGGGACTGGACCATCTTTTCTATGAGAAAAGGCTGTGGAATCTGGAATTGTTCGGCTTGGAGGAGACTGAGAGGGGACCTCATTAATACTTACAAGTATTTAAAAGATGTATGTCAAGGGAATGAGGCAACAGTTTTTTTCTGTAGTGTCCAGTGATAGAACTAGGGGTGATAGACATAAGCCAGAACACAAATACTTCCACTTAAACTTAAGGAAAAACTTCTTTACTGTAAAGGTGACAGAGCACTGGCACAGGCTGCCCAGGGAGGTTGTGGAATCTCCTTCTCTGGAGATTTTCAAAACCCATCTGGACACGTTCCTGTGTAACCTGGTCTACGTGGACCTGCTTTAGCAAGGGGATTGGACTCCTACCTTAGCCAAGCTAAGGGCTTCTTTTGCAGGTTAAAATTCCCTCATCCTGCTGCATGAAGGCACTAGGAAAACCACAGAAGGGGTTGTCAGAATTTCTGACAATGCATTAGACACTATGAAAAATCTGAGCTATATAGTCCCAGGAAAAGTCTGAAAGGGCGACAACTGAATCTTAGGCTACTTTTATTTAGGTACCAAAAATAAAGGTTTGGCACTAACTTTAACAAAATTAAAAACTTAAAGTGGATCAAAAGATATCTGCAAGGACAGTGATCACTTAGCTTTTCTGAGAGACTGTGGTGATTTAGCCCTGGCTGGGTGCCAGGTGCCCACCAAGTTGTTCTATCACTCCCTCTCTTAAACTGGACAGAGGAGAGAGAAACATAATGAGAGCTTTATGAGTTGAGATAAGGACAGGGAGATCACTCAGCAAGTAGCATCACGGGCAAAACAGACTCAACTTGGGAAGAAAAGGGCTTGATTTATTAAGGGCTATTAAAACAGAGTACGGAAATGAGAAGTAAAATCTGAATCTTAAAATACCTCCCCCAGCCCTCCTTATTCTTTGCTACTGCTTCTTCTCCGGGAGAGGCCTCATCACACTGCCCACTGCTACACTGTGGGGTCCCTCCCCATGGGAAACAGTCTTCCATGTACTTCTCCAATGTGAGTCCTTCCCATGGGCTACAGTTCCTCACAAACTGCTCCAGCAAGGGGCCTTCCACGGGAGCAGCTCCTCACACTCTGCCTCAACGTGGGTCATCCACCGGGAGAACAGTCCTTCAGGTACCAACTGCTCCAGCCTGAGTCCCTCACGGGATCACAAGTCCTGATACCAAACCTGCTCTGGTGTGGGCTCCTCTCTCCCTACAGACTCCCAGGTCCTGCCAGGAACTTGCTCCAGGGTGAGCTTCCCACAGAGTCACAGCCTCCTTCAGGCATCCACCCGCTCTGGCATGGACTCCTCCACAGGCTGCGAGTGAATCTCTGCTCCCCTGTGGCCTCCATGGGCTGCAGAGGCACAGCTGCCTCACCATGGGCTGCACCACAGGTCACGGGGGAGTCTTTCTTTCAGGGCCTAAGCGCCCTCCTCCCCTCCTTCTCTACTGACCTTGGTGTCTGTGGAGATGTTTTCACATTCTCACTCCCTTTTGCTGCTGCTGTTCAGCAACTGCACAGCAACTTCTTCCCCTTCTCAAATAAATGATTCACAGAGGCATTACCTTCATCAGTAATTGACCAGGCCTGGGTAAGGTGCAGGGTCTAACTTAGAAATGACTGGCCCTAGCTCTATCAGCCACAGGGGAAGCTTCTGGCAGATTTTTGTTTTGAAAAGCCATCCCTGTAGCCCCCTGCTACCAAAATCCAACCACACAAAGCGACTTCAGGTAAGCTTCAGTGCTCAATTATCCCCAGTGAATTTTTTTTCTTAGTATCTAGTTGAGATATCCCACTTCCATTTATGACTACTGTTTCTGTCTCCCACCCTGCACTGCTGTGAAAAGCCTGACTCTATATACTTGATTACCTCTGTAGAGGAACTAGGAGCTGCTCTTAGGTATCCCCAAAGCTATGTCTGGCCCAGGCGGAACCAGCCTTGGTCCCACAGTCTGTCATGATAAGGCAAACGCTCCAGCTCATCACTTTTTTTATGCCCTATCCTGAACTTACTCCAGCTTGTCAATGTCTTTCTTGTGCCCACAATACAAAATGGAATGCAATATTCCAGATATGGTCTAATAAACACTGAGAAGAGGGAATAATGCCTTCCTTGGTTTTCTAGTTGTGGCCCTATTCACACAGCCAGGGATGCTGTTGGTCCTCCGTATTGCCAAGGCTCACAGCTGATTGATACAGAGCTTACTTCCTGACAGGGCCCCCAGGTTCTTTTCCACAGACCTTTCCCCTTTCCAGGTTTTCTCCTGCCTGTATTGATGAGAGGTTTTTCCTTCCCATTTGTTCCTGCTGAATTTCATGAAGTCTGTGTCGGCCTATTCCTCCAGCTGTCACAGTCCCTGTAGATGTAGCTTGGTCTTTGACCATACTGGCTGGGCCTCACAGATTGATATTATCTGCAAATCTGGTGACAATGTGCTCCATCACTGCTTCCTGTTCATTAGTATTTCAGTCCTGAAGATTAGAAATTATGACACTGTTCATAACACTCAAACAGCAAGAGCTAATGTTCATAAGTAGTATTTTCATTTCTTGGAGGAAGGGTATCTGTGTTCAAAGGTTTTTCTCTTCCCATGGTGTTTTTTCAAGGTTTTACCACTGTTTGGCGGGTTATCACTGTTTGTTGTCCGTGATCCAAATAAGAAAAAATAAAATTAACAGAAAATTAACAGTAGAAGCTTTGCTTCCAGCATCCAAATGTCCTCTCTGCTTCATTTTCCTCTTCTTTGCTACTCTGGCTTTCTGATAGGTTCACAACTTCCCAGCAATCTGCCACTTTTCTTGGTTTTTGGGGTCACAAGTTGTTGCATTGCCAAGTCAAATCCTCAGGTTTTTGTTCAGTAGCAGTTTTGAAGCTGGTAAGTATGCATGTGGCTTTACAGAACACACTAGTGAAGAGGTTGTGTCTTTCTCAGTAGCTGCCTGTCTTTAATGACATGCTTGATTAAAGTCCCATTTGCTTAAAATGTAATACTGGTAGGACAAGAAAGAAAATCCTGCCCTTCATTTATGGTGTCCGTGCTACTCATCTCAAAAGACAGATTGGTCAAGGAGCTAAGCCAACTAAGCTTCCTATAAAATTTTTACCTCATTCACTTTGGAGCTTAGGGTAGCAAATTACTTCTTTATCTGTTACGACTAGTTTTGTTCTGACCAGATGGAACTATTCAGTAAGTCTTACCTTCCTATTTTCAGACATAGAGGAAAGCAGGGTGACAGAATGTATTGCCCGGTGAATAAGTAAAGGAGAAGTCCACTAAGATATTTCTTTGTGTACTTTAATTGCATATCCACTTGTATATACAGTTTTATATAGGTTAACTCAGCCTGGTTGTTTTGTTGCTGAGTAGACAGCACTGGTAATATGAGTTGTCTATGTAGGACTGTGAGATCCTTTCTGACCCTCCATTCCCAATCATTCGGCTTAGAAGGGCTGGTTCCCAGAGCTGCCTTTCTCATACAGAAAATCTTTCCGTGCTGCATCCTTGCACTTTGTTTGCAGCCCTTGGCCTAAGCAGTTTCCATCAGCACATACCGTTGAAGTGAAATCTTTGAAATGGCCTGAGAATAAACAGGGCAGGTTGCTCCCTTCTCTAGCTAAGTTGGTTCTGGAAGAGTCTTATCTGCCTTGCTGGAGTTCAGGGTAGGGGGAATGTGAGAGTAATTCATTCTAGGGTTCATAGTGTGCCTTTCTTTTTAACAAAGACAAATAGTATTGCACATTATTCTTTCATTCACTGAAGACTTGACAGAAGCCAGTCATACTTCTGAGAAAGAGAGTTTCCCAGCTGTTCAGCATGAACTTGGCATATCTGTGCCTTTCTAACCAGCTAGCTGGTGCCTTGAAGCCATGCTGCATATATTGGATGGGTAGGCTGGCTGTGCTGACATATACACAGGCCACTGGGCTACTTATCTTCACTCTTCTTAATTCATTTTTGCACACTGTTGAAGGAAACACTCCTTTCTCCCTGCCAGGGAATTACTGGAATGACCCTCTAGCAGAGAAGAGACAAAGAGTAGGAAGTAGTCTCAGTAGCCTAATTACCAACATGTTCCCTTAATTGGTTAACCATCTGTTCTCCATAGACCATATCCCTTTACTGTGCATTTATATTCCTGAGGGCATATATGTTTTTCTCAGAGTTCTGTGGCTGAGATATAATTGTGTCTGCCCTGTTAGGGAGAAACGTAGTGGGGCCAGTAACTTGGGCCAGTAACACACCTTGGCCCAGTCACTTTCTGGGACTATGTTTCCTTTCTATTCTTGGAGTTATAGTGAACAAAGTAATGCACAGCAAGTCCCAAGACTTGGTGTTTCATTTACAGTTTACAAACACTTGGATGTAGCAGAAATCTCACTGAATCTGAGCTCCTCCTATGGGATCTTTATTAAATATTTATGTGAGTCTGTCGGTGTGTTCTTACTATTGAATATAATTTAGACTGGTGTTTGAATAGATTAAAAGTGCTGTGCCATTTGGGATTGTAGTCTCCAAGTCCCTTTTGTTGGTGACCAAATAGAAACATAATAATGTTGCTACTTGTAATAGATTCTCAGTCACCATGAAGAAGCAGGAATGCTTTTGCCTTATTGAAATTTATTTTTTAATATTAAAATACGATACTGAAAGCGCTCAAGGATTCCCATTGGCATCTCAGTTTCTTGTGGTAAGAATGCAAAAGAAAACCCTACTGGTGCCATTAAAGGAGTTATGTTTTAAATTGAAAACTTTTCCATCAAAAATACTTGACCAGATCTGCTCTCAAGATATTAATCTGCTGGTAATCTAACAGTGTATTCCTTTCTTTCTCTCATCTGTAGTTTGCTTATATCATTCATATTTCAGTACATGGTTAGTTATGGCCCTGTTCTGATTTAGTTGAAGTTGGTGCCATTAGTATTGTTGTGAATAAGCCTTACCTGCAGTATTTATAAGAGCCTAGTGCATTGAATTCACAATAAATTGATTTACTAAACACCTCCTTTTTGTGTTTCTGTTCCTTAAATGTGGTAGAAAACTTTGCAGAAAGCAAATCTTCAGCACTCAGTTACTCTTGTCTCCTATTTGACATTTTTTTTCACATTGCATTCTCATACCTGCCTTTTTCTGTGACATAAATCCATTTTTCTTTCATGCTAAAAAAAGCAATTGTGTTTCAAGAACTATGTTTTATACTTTGCTTGTATGACAAATATTCTTTCAGATGTTACCTCAGTACATAACTGTCCACAGCTACATGGTCTTTAAGTAAAAAATAACAAATAGTTCAAGCAGAGCCCTCTTATGCTAGAAAGAATGAACATAAATTATGCAAGGATTTGTTTTAGTGATGCATGCAGACATGGAAGGAGGTTTTTTTTTTTTTTACATTTTTTTCCTACATGATCTTTAAACAGCACCTTATCGTCTGTTTTAAATCCATAGGTAAAATCTCTGGCTACGTCCTGCCCAGAAGAACTCCAAAAAGGAAATGTACTAGCCTGGCCAGATTTCTTGCCAGGAGTTGTTGGAAGAGTGAAGATAGATTACAAGAGTATATTTTGTGCTGGTTAGAACTTTATTTCCTAAAACGCTCTTTTCTGAAAAATATTCTAAGATTCTTTTATGAGGTCAAATGTCCTAGCTTAGAGGCTTTGTCCTGCTAACTTTGTATAAAATATTTTGATAATTTGACAGAACATTAAGTGCTTCATTCCTCAAATTCCAGGGGTTTTTAACAGAAGTTCTCTGAAATCTTTTGACAGAGACTTATTGCTTCCTGAGTTAAGATGGGGAAAGAGTGAAGATGATGTAGGGTCAGAACAAAGTTTTCCTTGTCTTTTATTCTGAAAGTAATTAGATAATATTAAAACAGCTACTACCTCCTCACCTCTTTTCCTACAGAGTCCTTTTCTGATGTTATATTTCGGTGATTCTCCAAACCTTTTGAACCCAAGCAGGATGTAGCAAACATAACACTTGCCAAAACTGTTTCCTGGATAAACTTGGAGAGGTGACTGTGAGGGTGAGGGAGCAGTGGAACAGGCTGCCCAGAGGGGTTGTGGAGTCTCCTTCCTTGGAGGTCTTCAAGACCCGCCTGGACGTGTTCCTATGTGACCTGATCTAGGTGAACCTGCTTCTGCAGCGGGGTGGACTAGATGATCTCTAAAGGTCCCTTCCAACCCCTACCATTCTATGACTCTATGATAATAAAACAATCAGATAATAAATTTATTTGTTTGAGGACATAGCTGTATCTCTTACTCTGTGCATATATTTTGTCCGCAGACTGTCCATCTTTGCAAGGATCCATACCACACCTGCGGGCCTCTTCTGCTGACGTAAAGCCAGGGTCCAAAGTGAGCCTTACCTGTGACCCCGGCTTCCAGATAGTGGGAAACTCAGTTCAACACTGCCTTAACCTGGGACAGTGGACACGGCCTTTTCCTCGCTGTGAAAGTGAGTTGTGTCAGTAGGCCATCAGGATTAGGAAACCCTAGCTTTTATTTGGACCCTATCACTATTCATGGCCTGTTTATCCCTGCAGCTATGATGCACTTGAATCTATCCTTGTTACAGCACGTGCTTAAAACCAAAGTAATATCTTACTGAGCAGGAACTACACCACAATGGGATTCAGTCACTTTTTCCAGTGATTTTCTAGTGTTCATGGCACAATTAAATCTACTTAATCTGATACTCCAGACTTTCCTCCTCTGTACACCAGAAGTGTGGAAGATGCACAAGAAATCCTAGATAATATCTCTGGGATTTTTCAGTGTCACTGAATGTCTGGTTTGAAGTAAAAGCCTTGACCTTAGTATGTTATAGACTGTTTTCTTTAAAGGCTGTAAATATATCTGTCAGGTCTTAAAAGTGCTCCAAGACTTAGGGGATTTCTTCTAAGAAACAGGGTTGTATACGTTCAGGTGGCCAATGTTTTTCAATTCCTACTTTCCTGCTTCTGCCTTCCTCTTTTCTTTGGTTCTCCTCTGCTGTGACTACACTTGTATTTTTAATTTCAGCAGAATAGTAAATTAGCCCAAGAAGCAGGCATTGCATGATCCCAGAGTTGATCAGTAGTTTGGGGAAAAAAATCAAATTAGTTTAGAATACCTTAAAAATAGTTTGATCTAAAATTTATGTGATTTTTATTACTTCCTCTTTATTCAGTTGTTCATAGCACAATTACAGCATTTGTCTCCTCTTATGCCTAAAGAATAGCATACATGTGAGGATTTACCCAAAAGCAAGTTCTGCTGGGCAGAGCATAAGTTCACTGGCAAATACAGCTTTTATCTTCTTGGTGTGTTATCAGTGACCAGAACTCTGTTACTGTTGTCATCAGATTTCTCTGTATTGGGCCTGGCAATGTTACCTGTCAAACACATAGCTCAGACTGAACAGGGTTGTCCTGCCACAAACGTGCTGATTCAATGAGGGGCAGACTCACCCACTGGCTTTTCTCAGTCTGTTCCACAAGTACCCAATGAATGAAAGTGGGTTGAAGATAGCTGTTTCCTGCATTAAGAACTGCAGGGTTTATATACAGCAACCTCCAGCAGGTGGGTACAGTGATGCCTTCTGCTGGCACAGCTGGGATCAGAAGGACTTATTTACTATAGCCCAAGATTGTCTGTGAGGTTGTCTCAATCTCTCCATTGTTCAAGCACTCCCTGGTCTCAGACAAGTACAGTAACATCTTGGCAGTAATCTGTCAGCTAGTTTTGTAATAGTTAAAAACACTATAACACTGAGCTTGTTTTTCAGTGAAGGGAAATAACAGGGACCTCCATGGAGGCAAATTTTACTTTTCCTTTTTCCTTAAAACTCGCTAAGAACCATTGCTTATCAGGGAAAGTGTCCTGTGACTGAAGAGCATCTCTTCAGATCTTAGTCACAATTGTCTCCTACAAAATAGCAGAAGCTTGAGAGTCTTGCTCAGTCTCTGATTGACAGGTGCCCACAAAACAAGACCTCCCACTGGACCTGGCATCCATTAGCTACCTCCAAAAAGGCCTTGGCTGTCTTGCAGATGGCATTCAACAGTTGCAGAGAACAAAATCTTCAGTGGTGGCTCTAATATGGAATTATTATGAAATTATCTGTGTCTGCACTGCTAACATCTGTATTTTTTTTCACTCATGTTGCAGGAATCAGCTGTGGGGTGCCTCCACCTTTAGAAAATGGATTTTATTCAGCTGAGGACTTTTTTGCTGGCAGTACTGTCACCTATCACTGCAGCAACGGCTACTATTTGTTGGGTGACTCCAGAATGTTGTGCCTGGACAATGGGAGCTGGAACAGCATTTCCCCCTCTTGCCTCGGTGAGGTGTGCTGTGTGGCTGCATGGGCTGGCAATCTTGCCCCTCTTCAGTGTCCTTGGGTTTGGGCAGGATTTTGTTTTGAAATTGTAAAGGTTGGCCAGAGTCTCATAAATGTCACTCCAAACACTCACATTTCTGAAATACCATGCTCAGCATTATGCAAAAATAAAACTACATCCTGACATCTTTCTCTGTCAGTCCTCTTCTAAGCACAAGCGTGCATTGCACTCCCAGCCTTTCTCCTTACAGGTTCATTTAGCACTTGAGTCTCCGCATTCTCTGTTTCTAACCTGTGCATTTCCCTGTGCTTCAGCATGCTGCCTGTGTCCCTCTCTGACAAGGTTTCTTTAGATGTTCCATGCATGGAGACTTTAATGTTAAATAGCAAATTTACTTACCTGAACACCATTGATGCTACACAGGATTTCTGATTTAGCAGACAGATGCAAAATATACTGCATAACACAATACAAATAAATTCAAGTTACACTTAACAAAAGATAACAACTGCACTACCCAATTCAACCACAATACCAATGCATTTCCTATTACCAGTTTTAATAACATGCTTACTGTCATGACACGACATGTGAGCTGAGGCCAGCTCAAGCCCAGTGCTGGTTGTCTGGGTTTTACACTCTGTATTAGCCCGAGCCATGTATTCCCATTCCACCCCCTGTGCTAATCTGACTAATTCAGAAAGAGATTCACAATCTGTTAATGAGCTCTTAAGAGTTACAGAGAGGAGAAGCATTTATGCCACCAGTTGACCACTCAGCTGTTGACAGCTGATCACCTAAAACAAAGGCCACCTTTCTGTGTTCTTGTGCTGAGTCAGCTTCTTTGTAGCAGTAGTGGTCAGTCACACTCCCTGAGCTTCATGGGCAGATCATTTTTTCCTGACATCTCAGAGCTTTCTTCCATTGTGATCAGTCACACATGCCTGTCTGCTGCAGAATTTAGAGGGCTGGGAGTACGCTTAAACACAGTTCACCTAGTTGCCACACCTAGTTGCCACTTCCTCGTCAGCTGGGTATGGTGTACTAGATGCAGCTGAAAAGTGAGACAGACCAGCATTGTATTGTGTATGGAGGACTGGATGTGACTGTTCTTGTAGCACCATGTCTTCAGAAGATCCCTGCTAGAATCCACTAGATAGTTGTACTTGAATTCCTGTTTTAGTCATGCCTAACATGGAGTTGCCAGGTAACAATCTGACAAGATTTGTGTTTGATTTTTTGCTGTAGGTCTATCACTTCTTTTTTTTTCAGTCAGGGTGAGCAAAAGAAATTCACTGTGCAGTAAAATCTTATCTGATTTTGTAGCATCCTGTTTACTAGGACTCCTTCAGAGCTTCCAAATAGACTGTCCAGTCTTTTGTTGCTCTCTTTGCTTTTCTCCTTTGCAGTTTATACCAAGGCCTAAAGATGGGCAGGCGCCAGAGTAGGTGTTGCAAGGTATCAAATAGACATCTGTGCAGTAGGAAAAGCCTTGTGCCTCACCTTCCAGCTTGTCATGTCTCTCATAAAGCTGAGTAGACTAACGAGAAAAAGAAAACAGGAGTGGCTTTAGCACCCTGACCTACCCTTTACCTTTCTGATTCATGCTGCAGGCAGGTGCTAACAAAGCCTGGTACATGTGTGCTCTGGGGCACTCCTTTTGCTCTGTTATTGATCTGATTCATCCTGACCTTCCAGTCTTCCTTGCCAGTTATTCCAGTTCTGCTGTGGTAGGACTTTGCATTCTCTTGATGCTTGTGTAATTGCCAAATGTTTTGGTTTTAATGTGTAGTTTTCATCCTGCACATCAGAAAGAAACTCCTTTTCTGTTCAGAATATTTTTGGTTTCATGCTGGCCAGACGCATTCAGCCGTGAAGAAAAAACATACCAATGCAGTACATTTGTTGCTTTTTTTTAAAAGTTGCTTTTGGAAATGGGCAAAGAACTCCAGCTATAATGTCTGCATAGTATACCTATTTCGACAGCTATCCTGTAGAAAGGCTTTTAAACAAAGACTGGTTCTGTCTCTAACAGTCTAGTATATATAAAAAATAATCACCAATGTCAGCATTTTTCAATTAGATACTTTGAAATTGACCCTTTGCAATTTATAACTTCTTGTTTACACACCAAGAACACTTCTGTACAGTAAGGATTTGAAAGCTGATATGAAGTATTCTGGAGTGAAAATCATGCTATATCACATGTAAAGCATAAATCATTTGACATTTCTAGGCACTGCTATCAAATAAATAGTTAATTATAACACCTAATATATTTTGAACTCATTTTAACTTTTCTGGCAACTACAGACACTTCTCATTCTTAGTCTAATGTAATTATCTTCAGCAAAGGTGAGGCACTAATCATACTTTATATTCAAAGTATTTCCCCTCTTTAATAAGTTTTCGTGTCTTGCTGGTGAGAAGTTTGAGATGTAGGGGATTTTGCAAGCAAGCGTTCAGTGCAGAAGTCCTCCCTCATATTGTCTGTCCAAAGTAGCAGTAACACCATATGACTTACAAAGTCTGTTCTTCTACTCCTTGGAAACTAGATACTTTTTTGCAAATACTGACTAAAGCTTAATAGAATTTGTGCCTGATTTTTTTTTTTAATTATTTTTTTAATAAAGTGATTCCTGTTGACAGTGAGGCGGAAATTCAAAGCCAGTGCTCATTAAAAATACGCTAGAGACATCTTTTGTGTGTTTCTTCTTTGTAGATGTCGATGAATGTGCTGTTGGATCAGACTGCAATGAGCATGCATCTTGTGTCAACACAAATGGATCCTATGTTTGTACTTGCATCCCTCCTTACACAGGAGATGGCAAAAAATGTGCAGGTATGAGGAAGAAAAACACGAAGTTAGCATTTCCAAGGTTCCATTTAGGCTTATATTCTGCCTCCCACTGTGGGACATGGTTGCCACTAATTAATATTGAGGGAGGGACATGATAGGCTTGCTGTC
The DNA here is from genome assembly GCF_028858725.1 of Colius striatus. Classification (NCBI taxonomy): domain Eukaryota; kingdom Metazoa; phylum Chordata; class Aves; order Coliiformes; family Coliidae; genus Colius; species Colius striatus. Next base: position 17,238,730 of record NC_084790.1, on the reverse strand, counting down.
ATTTCCAGGTCATGTTGGCCTGAATGGGGCTGTGATGAAATGTCTCTTTTTTATTTCTTGAGAACTCTTGTCTCCCTGTGGAGACAGCTGTCATTGGGATGCTTCTACAAGACATAAACATGCAAAATCCTCTTGCACACGGAATACATGTGCAGAAGACCTGGGAAGGCCACATGGCAAAACATGAGCTGAGCAGTGAAGACATATTTGAATACAAACACCTGAGTGAGGCTTGAGCTGCCTGTGGAAACACTAAGCTAGGTAACTGCATGAAGATGACAAGACAGTAGCACAGGTTGGGATAAAAGGTAGTTGAGCTGATTTCATGTTCAGACTGGACATGCTGGAATGAGTTTTCCCTCACAGAGGGAAAAGTGACCATAAGACATGTTTGCTTCTGAAAATGAATGTGAACTCAGTTACAGAAGGCTCTTCCACATGAGAAGCTTACTCACAGAAGTTGTCCGTGCCTATCTCTTACGTGCAGAACAGAGAAAAGCTGGTAGGACTGTAAACTACTTACACATGCTCCACCATCCAACTTTCAGAAAATTCCCAAGAGTATCTCCTGCAACTTGTTTATAAAACTGAGTATTTAGTTATGTTATTGATAGTTTCTTTCTTCCTCCTCAGAACCAGTGAAGTGCCATAACCCAGGAAATCCAGAGCATGGCCATTTGTATGGGGACACGTACAGTGTTGGCAGTGAAGTAACATTTTCCTGTGAAGAGGGGTTTCAGCTGACAGGAGTGATTAAACTTACATGCATGGAGTCTGGGGAGTGGAGCCACCCAATACCATCTTGTGAAGGTGTGATTCCTGGGGGAATGTGTGTTGTTGAGATGAAAGGGGAAAAGCAGTAGTGCAGAGCCTTTATAGGGACCACAGCAGCTGATGAAACCCTGTCCTGACAGACCTGGATCTCAGTGTTGAAGTTGTGTTGTCTTAAGAGACATAAGCACCAGCTGAAGCTTGTCTAACAGTTGTATTTTTCATCATAGTATACCCTTACGCATTCTCTGAAGCATTAAAGGCGTAAACTCCTCTCATTTTCATGAAAGCATTAAAAGTGTCTTTTTCTCCACCCAGCCTTCTGTTTTCAAGAAGCTTGTGGGAACCTAATGTCTTAAAGATCTTTAACTGTGTTAAAGTGGATAAAAGACAACCAGAGAGGATAGGCTGGTTCATGTACATGGTACAATTGCAGAAATTACTTCTTTAGAAAACTGGAACAAATGAAAGAAAGCAACAGGGTAAAATGAAAGGGTGATGAAAACAGCATAAAAAAAAACTTGTCCGTAGGGGAGGGGTGGATATGGAGTCCTCTTGATAGTCAAGCATGTGGTTTGTAGAACAGTTCCAGCTAGTTAGTCCAATTTCTCAGAAAGGTGAAGTCAGGTGAAGAGCCCTAAAGGTCAGTTATAGCTTAGTCAAGAAGAACCCAGAGCTTTACACTGATTTACAAACCTATTTAGAAAACATTAAGCAAATCCTGATTTTCTGTTCTTATTTTATTAGCGATGTATCAACCTCTCTTGTTTTTCTGTCTTTTTAAAGCTATATCCTGTGGTGGTCCAGTTATTCCAGAGAACAGCACCATTTTGGGCTCAAATTTTACATACCACAATAAGGTGGTGTACAGGTAGGAATTCAGTTTAAGTGCTATGTTAATAATTGAGAATCTGGCAACAAATGAGTATGGCTGAACTGAGAGAGTGATTGAAATGAAGGAAAGGAGCAAGACAGGATTAAAATAATGAGAAGACATTTGTTTATAGCTGTGACTATTCACTAGCAGCACTGAATGTTCAGCGTCAGCTCTCTGTGCCTTATAAACAAGGGTGCTGTATGTAAGTGTAGATGGAGAGAGAAATGGAATGGCTGATTAGGTTGTACATAAAAAGCTCTGTGTTTGAGAGCACTTCTTTTCTTCTAACTCAGATGCAATGATGGATACAACTTAGTGGGTGAAAAGGAAATTCAATGCCTTGCTAGTGGCGTTTGGAGTCATCCTCCCCCCTCCTGTGAAATGGTGACTTGTCCTAGCCCACAGGAGATCAGCAATGGAAAACACACACTCACTGGCACAACCTACCTTTCCTCTGTATCATACACCTGTGACAATGGATACAGGTAAATACAGGAATGTTCCTGAGCCAAATGCAGGCAGCGTGCTTGCTAGAAGAAATTTTGCCACAGGTGGGTGGAGCCCACTGCCTTGACAGGGTCTGTGCCATATCTGTAATGGCGTTACAGGTCAGTGGTGTTCTCTTCCATTAACCTCTGAGCTCATTTGTATCAGCTGAACACAGGGGTCTAATACTATTTGAGACTAAATGACTGAGACGCAGCTGTGTGGGGTTCTCAACTAGGACATGGAAACTACTGGAAATCCATAGCCAACCGACATAGCAGCTGCAGGTCAGGGTGTTCAGCCAGGCCATCTCACAGTGGTGTTGCATAGCTTCTGTTTAGAAAACTTAGTCACACCTTTTTTACTAATGCATTGCTGTTTCCTCAGCTAGGGAAAAATTCCATCAACTTCAATTGTGTTTGGCCATTCATTCAAACAAAATTATTTACCTGCTGAAGGAACTGAATGCCTTTTTGTAAGCAAACCTGAACTGGAACATTTCCTTCAGGTTTCTGAGTGACAATGGTGAGTCATCAAGGACCACATCCTTGAGTGGATCAGATCTCAGACTGAGACCTAGTTGCAAGTCTCAAGATTGACATTGTGTTGATGGCGTGCAAATCAATCTTTAAGCTTAAATAAATATTTAAGCACCCCATGACTTTCTTTTGTGATTTAAAGAAGGGCAGAGCTACAGCAGAAGTTAGTTGTGTGTCTGCATGGTATATTGAGCCCTACATGAACTCTGCCAGTACTCTCTTCAAAGTAGTCTGAAGACTAACTTTTTTGACAGCATCAACAGTGTTTATTTATGAACAGAGAGTGAGATTCTGACCTCTACTGAAGTCATTGAGAGACTCCCCTTGGTTTTATTGGGGCTAGCACCTCTTTCCATCACTGTTCCTCACTTGGACTGAAATGTCAGCCTTAATGATAATATTTGTGTCTCAGCCTTCAGGGACCTTCTGTACTTGTCTGTGCATCTTCAGGGAACTGGAACAGCACACCACCAGCTTGCAATGTTATCTCTTGTGGATCCCCTCCTACTATCAAAGATGCAGTCATCAGTGGAAGTAATTTTACTTTTGGAAACACAGTCTCTTACACCTGTAAGGAAGGGTATGTAGATTAGCACTACGAGACTAACAGAATGAGTAAAACTGGTGCACTGTTTCACAAGTCCTTTATATCTGCATACTAATTAATTATTGCTCCTTCCATCTTAACTCTCGGGAAATTAAATGTGATGGAGATTTTTTTGTGAGCTGTCAAATTAGTACGGGACACAAGCATTTCTTAAATTAGTTTCATGGCAGCTGGAATGAATGGATTCTGGAAGAGGAAAATGGAGAGGGGTCATGGGGAATGATAGACCAATTCAATAGGAAGCCCTCTCCCTTGGAATTACTACAGAACTGTATTTCTGTGGTAATCTCAAGGCCTTGATCATAAAGAATTCTCTGTCTCTTTAGGCTGTAAGAAATCTGTTTGTTGTGTTTTGAGACCCGTCTGTTGTGGGGATCTAAATTCTCCTTCCTTAAAACTCTTACTCCTTGTTTATTGAGATGTATTATTTTATTTTGATTTCTGTCTACTCATTGTAGTGACTATTTCAGACCATGTTTCATCAAAGATGAGATTTCATTTTGATGTTGTCAAGCATGAATGGTAATGCTGGACTCTGATCCTGCAAAAACCATTGCACATGCTTGTCTTTGCAGCCTGTGAGCAGTCCCATTGAAATTCTTGAAACTGAAACCATTCTGTCCAAAACACAGAGCAGGTATGCAGAGATTTTGCCAGGTCAGGCCCCAAGTGATTGGAGGATTTTCTGCTTCTTCTTGGTATAAAAAGGTGGATGTATAAGCCAGCATTTTTCCTATAAACCGGCTTTGCAATATTATTTGAAACATGATTGAATCAAAGGATCCTTATTCTTTTTTTTCTTGACTGGATTATGATTTTCAAAGCTGCTTCTCTTTCCTGTGCAGGAATTTTATATGGGATAAGATAGCAGCATTTAACATGGGTCACAGCTAACTGTGACAATGGATAGAATAGATCATATTAAGCATTGTTATGTAATAAGTATATTTTTCTGGAGTCCAGACTTTGAAAACAAATCCTGTAAACAAGACAAGGCACTTTTACAGATGTTACCATCAAAATCTGAGTGCTCAGTTTCCACTGGAGCTGCAAACTGTCACTGGGGACTTTGCAGTAGTTGTAGTTTCATTAGTGTCTATGAGAGCACTCTACAGAGAAGATAGTCACCGGTGCTCTCACTACACTATTGCAGTTGATGTGAGGTGATGAGCAGCATGGAGTAATGTCTGTCACTGCATCCCAGAGACAGATTAGAGAAATACAACTATACCAACAGTAATCATGTAGTAGAATTTTATTGTAAAATATGATGGTTTTTTTTCCTACTCAGCATTGATTTTGTTTTTGTATTTTACAACAATTTTTACAATGTTTTTTTAGAAAGAAGTTGTTACAAACGTGCCATGTGCATTATTGGCAAGAGCATCTTGGGGTAATTTACTGAGGAGTTTCTTATTGCTTGCAAGTGTGAAAACAGATTGATAGGGCTGATGCAGGAATTTGAAAGGCCTTTATGGACTTTTCATCTCTTTCTTCTCCATTTAGTTCTGCTAAGGGGGGAGAATTTCTCAGTGGGGTTGATTCTTTGAGGATTGTATAAACTGTCACAGCACAACACTAGGTTTGTTTTAGCAGAAGTTCAGGAGTGGTAGTCAGATGGACAGACGAGAGAAGCAGTATACACAAGATGTGCTAGGATATCGCTCATTGTGACACCTCACCCATGTAGCCTTTTAAGATTATCCTTTTGATCATAGCTTTTGTAAAGGAACCTGTTCTTCCAGGGTGCAAACTAGCAAACGCTGTAGGGGCTTCAGGAAGCTGTAGGTAGCATTTGACAACACTCGTCTTTTTGACTTCCAGTGTGGTTTCTTTATCCACAGCTATACGTTAGTTGGCCCTGCAACCATAGAGTGCTTAGCCAGCGGCAAGTGGAGCATGAGCAACCAGCAGTGCTTGGCAGTACCCTGTGATGAACCACCACATGTGGAAAATGCATCACCAGAGAGTGGCCACCACCTCTTTGGTGATATAGCTTACTACTTCTGCTCAGATGGCTATAGCCTGGCTGATAACTCGCAGCTGCTTTGCAATGCAGAAGGGAAGTGGGTGCCTCCAAAGGGCAGGGAAATGCCCCGCTGCATTGCTGATTTCTGTGAAAAGCCATCCACTGTCTCATACAGCATCCTGGAGTCCATCAGTAAAGCCAGGTTTGCAGCTGGCTCTGTTGTGAGCTTCAAGTGCATGGAAGGCTTTGTTCTGAACACTTCAGCCAAGATCGAGTGCCTGCGAGGAGGCCAGTGGAATCCTTCTCCTTTGAGCATCCAGTGCATCCCTGTCCGCTGCGGAGAGCCCCCTCACATCAGCAATGGCTATGCCAGTGGGGCCAACTACAGCTTTGGAGCAGTGGTGGCTTACAGCTGCAACAAAGGGTTCTACATCAAGGGAGAGAAGAAGCGGACGTGTGAGGCCACAGGCAACTGGAGCGGGAGTTTGCCCACATGCCACCCAGTGTCTTGTGGAGAACCACCACAACTTGAGAATGGCTTTATTAAGGTAGAGATGGAGTTTTCTCATTTGCTTGGTAACATAGCAAACTGAGTGTGCCTTCACAGTTGCTACTGTTGGGGTTTTCTTTCTTCTGTGATGCTCTCCTATTACTCAGAAAACACACAAGGAAGCATGTGACTGGATGGAATAAGGAAAGTAAAAAATGGGGAAATTTACCATCAGAATCATGTCTTAAAACAAGAACACTCCCATGGGATTTCCTATCTTAAAGTGGGATTTCAGTTAGGAGACTCCAGATGTGATATGGTGATCAATTAGTTGCCTTGATACCTTTCATTTGTTTGGTTCATGGGTGGTTTTCCAGTGCCATTTGTATTTGAAGTACTGCTTACAGTCCACAAACCTTACTTTTTTCACTACTGTGAAAAAACAATCTGATTTGTAATAGATAAATCTCCTTGGGATAATTTCTATCCTTTCAATGCAAGCACAGTTCTTTACTGAAGTCACAACTTTACTTTCCTTATCCAATTACATTTCAACAATGCCTGAAGTTAAAAATCTGCTTGTGGAAGCCCAAACCTGTAACAACTATTTAAAATGCATTGTGCTTTGATGCACAAGCATAATATTGTGGTAAGGTAGATTAGAAACACTACAGGAAAGAGCTAACTTAGATTTTTTAAAACATTTTTGTTCTGAACACACCCCCTCCTTCCTTAAATCTAGGTACCAGGGAATCTGCATTCGCTAAAAATTAAGGGGTAGGTTTGCAGCCCAGTTCCTACATGGGCTTCCAGCAGTAATAGCAACAATTTCTGTTCAGATTCCCACACAGATACATCCTCTAATTAATGCATGTTAGTGTGTCGTCTTCTTTAGGTAGGATCACTCCTCCAGATGTTCCTTCCAGTTAAGAGACATTTTTTAATACCTCAGTCAGAACTCAGCCTGCAACTTTCAGAGGCTCCTCAACTGGCTTGGTCAAGACCCTTCAGCTGCCTATGTGACACTTGCAAACACATCTGAGGGCTCCAGCCTTGAATATACCCGCCAGCTAAAGAATCATAACAACAGTAGGCCATTTCATGGCAACTTCTCCCGAGCCACTTCTTTTTTGTCTTCCTAGCTATCCATCGTTTCACCTCATGGGTCAGGAAAAGGTGAAGCAGAGGAAATATTTTCCTAGCTTTTACCTTTTAAGCCCCCAATTTTCTGTTTTTCTTTTGCCAGTGCTCTCAGATTTCCCGAGAGCAGAAGGCATCATTTGAGGCAAGGCATTCTGTGTCAAGTTACTTGTGTTCATTCCTTGGCAGACAACCCTTGCTGCTGTCTGGAGTTCAGACAGAAGCTAGACCAGGGAAACACAAGATATGAAATGAGCCTCCTGTTCACCCATTCATGTACTTTTGTTTTAAATGTGTCCCTGTCTTACCTGTTTTGCAGGAAACAAGTGGACGCTTCTTTGGGAATCAGGCAAGTTATCAGTGTGAGCCTGGCTACCAGATTGTTGGGAGCTCAGCGTTTATCTGCCAAGCTAATCGACAGTGGTACAGTGAATCACCTCCTTCCTGTGTTCCCCTGAATTGTGGTAAACCGCCACCCATCCAGCATGGCTACTCAAAGGGAGAAACTTTCGATATGGGCTCCAAAGTTGAGTTTTTCTGTGATGAAGGCTATGAGCTGATTGGAGATGTTTCTTGGACATGTCAGAAGTCTGGGAAATGGAGCAAAAAGCAAAGCCCCAAGTGTATGCCAACAAAATGCCCAGAACCACCCTTGGCAGAAAACCAGCTGGTCTTGAGGGAAATGACATACCAAGTAGGTGTTGTACAGTTCTCCTGCAAGGAGGGTTATGTTTTGCATGGCTCCTCTGTACTGAAATGCTTGCCCTCCCAACAGTGGAATGACTCCTTTCCCTTCTGCAAGGTCGTACAGTGTCCTGCACCTCCGTACATCCCCTTTGGTGACCCCTTGACTTCATCCCTTCATTTTGGTAGCACTGTGAAATATGTCTGCGTGGATGGGTTTTTACTGAAGGGTGGGTCTACCATCAGATGCCAGGCTGATGGCTCATGGAGCTTGCCTTTGCCAGAATGTATTCCTGTGGAGTGTCCCCAACCAGAAGAAATTCAGAATGGCATTGTTGACGTACAGGGCCTCACCTTCCTTAGCACAGCCCTCTATACGTGTAAACCAGGCTTCGACCTGGTGGGGAACACAACTATCCTCTGTGGGGAAGATGGCCAGTGGCTTGGAGGAAGGCCAGCTTGCAAACCTATTCAGTGCCCAAGGCCTAAGAAGATTCTCAATGGCAAATACTCTTTCACAAACTTCCATTATGGGCAGACTGTTAGGTATTCCTGTGACAGAGGTTTCCAACTCCAAGGAGAGGAAATGCTGAGATGCCTGGAGACAGGGGAGTGGAGTACAGGGGTTCCTTCCTGCAAAGCCATAAATTGCCCTCCCCCTCAGCCCATCGAGAATGGCTTTGTGGAGGGTGCAGATTATAGCTATGGGGCCATGGTGATTTACAGCTGTGTGCCAGGCTTCCAGCTGTCTGGTCTTGCCATGCAGACCTGCGAAGATTCAGGCTGGTCAAGCTCCACACCATCCTGCCTCCCAACAGACTGTGGCCTGCCTCCTCACATTGACTTTGGGGAGTATGTGCAGGTGAGACATGGGGAAAGACGTTCTGACCAGGACAGTGCTACAGAGAGTCCCTCCCTTTCACATATGTTACTGGCCAGCAATCTGAGAAATTCTAAAAGTTCCTTGAAGGAGGACAGTGCATTGCAGCTCACCACTTTCTTATTTGGAACTGTCATTTTATATACGTGTTACTCGGGCTACGAGCTGCTGGGAAACCCTGTTCTAGCTTGCCAAGAAGATGGGGCTTGGAATGGCTCTGCTCCTGCCTGTGTTTCAATAGAGTGCACCTTGCTGACACCGCCAGAGAATGGTGTTTTACATTTCACTGAGAACACACTCGGTAGCACGGTGCAGTACACCTGTAAGCCAGGGTTCATGCTTGTTGGCTCTGACACACGGCTATGTTTGCCAAGTCGGCAGTGGAGTAACACTGCACCGTACTGCAAAGCAATAATGTGCAGCTCACCTACCCAACTTATGAATGGGAGTGTGAGAGGGGAAAACTACACATATGGGAGTGTTGTCTACTATGAGTGTGATCCTGGATACCAATTAAATGGCCCCACGGAGAGGAGATGCCAAGAGAACCAGAAATGGGATGGCAGTGAACCAATTTGCATTCCTGTTTCCTGCAGCCCACCACCACTTTTGGAGAATGGTCAGGTGATTGGAGAGGAGTACACGTTCCAAAGACTTACAGAGTACAGCTGTAATGAAGGTTTCTTGTTAGATGGGGACAGGACTAGAGTCTGCCTTGCAAATGGAAGCTGGAGTGGAACAGCCCCAGTTTGCAAAGCTGTGACCTGCCCTGCTCCGCTGCCCCTTCCCAATGGGAGTAGTAGTGGCTCAGATTTTGGCTTTAAGAAAGAAGTGCACTATCACTGCAAGGAAGGATATAGCCTGCAGGGAGTGTCTACACTTACCTGTCAGAGTGATGGTACCTGGGATTCAGAAGCACCGCACTGTGAGCCTGTCATCTGTGGACCTCCTGAAGACATTTCCCATGGATTCCTGAATGTCTCAGGCTTTAGCTATGGGGAACTGGCACAGTATGTGTGCTTCCCTGGTTATGAGCTGCATGGCAGTCCTTTACGGCAGTGTTTGTCCAATGGCTCCTGGAGTGGAAGCCTTCCATTTTGCCTACCCTGTCTGTGTCCCACACCACAGATTCAGAATGGGGTCATTCTTGGTACAGATTTCAGCTGTGGAAAAGCTGCCCAGTTTCAATGTCTGGAGGGCTTCAAACTGCTAGGGCCTTCCGAAATCACCTGTGAGGCAGCTGGCAAGTGGAGTTCTGGATTTCCTCGCTGCAGGCAGATTTCCTGTGGCTCTCCGCCCATCATCCCCAACACATTTATCAATGGGAGCAGCTCCACAGATGAGAACACCATCGTCTATACCTGCTTGACAGGTTTTGTCATGCAGGGGAGTCCAGAAGTGACCTGTGTGGAGACTGGTGTCTGGAAGAAGCCCTACCCAAGCTGTGAGTTGTTAAGCTGTGGCCCACCACCTTCTGTCCCAAATGCAGAGGTTCTTGGGAACACTTACACCTATGGAAGCAAGGTCCAGTACAGGTAAGAATGCTGCTGACATTCTGTTTCTGCAAAATCTCTGAAGGTATGAAGATGGAAGGGTTACATACCCTCAGTTAGTGCAAGTTTTTAAAAGAACCAGAAGAAAAGTTGTGTCCTTTCTCATTCTCACATTGACAAAGCCCCATGTTGCCGTTTACATATTATTTGAACCACTGTGTAAACTTCAGCAAGTTATTTCAGCCTGTTGGGCTGCATTCTTCCACTGCCTTTATTTTCCCATTCCCCTTTCCGTTTCTCTTCTCCTCTGAAACAGTGGTCTGGACATTCTGATTTTCTTAGCAGGTGACAGCAACAGTCGTCAGGGTTTGCCATTTTTCTTCCCATTTTGAGACCCCGTTTATAACTTCCTCCTGCTTCAGGTGCCTGTTGTGTTGCAGAAGAGCTAATTCCCTCTTGTACCATTTTCTGCCCTGCAACACTGTCAGCTAGTGTTGCTGATGCAAAGTTACTCCTTTGCTAAATACGAGAGAAAGGAGTTTTTGTTGATTTCCTGAAGTGTGCACACTACTAAACTGTTTCTCCAAGATGAGGAATGCCTTAGCAGAAGGGGAGATGGGATTTTGGCAGTAAAAGCAAATTTATTCTTGAAAGAAAGTGGATCTTTAACATTGCTTGGCACTTACAAACTGTTCATCTAATGAAGGGGAAGGGAAGAGCAGTGCAGGAGCTGCACTAAAGTGTTCAGTACCCTCTGAACACTAAAAGGACCAACTCACTTTACATTTTAGTGCTGCAGCAGCATGAAGCAGCTGGAGATAAAGTCCGAAGCTTCCCGTTCTTGCAACAGAATGCTTCTTAGAGAATTATATTGAAATAACAGAGAAATCCCAAGGTGTGCTTATGAACAACTAATGCTAAAAAACACCCATGTGAAATTGTAGTTTATGGGTTATCTCACCCCTAGCTGTGTCTGTGTGGTTAGGTCTTCATGCTGTGTTGCAGGTGCCTGGAAGGCTACACAATGGCAACAGAGGTGGATGTATGCATTTGTCAGGAAGATGGACAGTGGTCTCCTCAAAGTATTTCCTGTTGCCCAAAAAAGTGTCCCCTCCCAGGAAACATCACCCATGTAATCGTACTTGGGGACAACTTCACTGTGAATGCAAATATCACTTTTTCATGCATAGAAGGCTATACTCTGGTGGGAACAAACACAACTACATGCAAGGTATGGTGTTACTTGCACCATTTAATTTTGCTGACTTTGTTTAATTCATGAGTGCTCCTTATGCACTTGTTAGCTTTTGACCCTTAATTGCACACAAGAAAAAAATGTTTTAGTTTTCCGCGTACAGACTTTCAGAACTGGAAATGACTGATTTATTCCATTGAAAATTAATGCTGTCCTTTAAAAAAGCATTCCTTTTGTCACTTTATCCTTTTATCTGAAGAGAGTAAATTATGTCCAAGATTTGCAATGTATTTTGAGGATTACATTCAGAGCTCTTTTTCGCCAGAATAATATAATCCACTGTGCAACTGTAGAAACTTTGTACATTAAATAATTTCGCTAATAACCTCTCATCTTGTTAGCTGTGGACAACCTTGACTTAAGCTTATAAATGAACTCTTTAAAGTGAGTAAATATGCTCATATGAGAAAAGCTGAGCGTGTGTGTGCAGATTGAGGGCTTCATAAGGGAGGGGGTTTGGGTTTTTTTTAATATTGTTAAAAAATATTACTGTTTCAAAGATCGGTAGAGTCAGGAATAGGTGTATTTGACAAGTGTCCCTTCAGGTACCAGGCTTCCCTTAGAGAGTCTGTGAGGGCAACTGGAGCTCTTGGTCATGACATTCAGCCAAGAGAGAAGTACCAAACATGGAATCAGCCATCTGTAGTTTTCATTCTTCTGATGCTTTCCCTGAGCTATTTGGTGGCCTTGTACAAGTAAACTTGCTTTTCTAGGCTTCCATTTCCCCATTTACTTTTGGTTCCTTCTGTCTTTTAAGTGCTAAGCCAAACGTTCCTGCCAAAGCTGAGGTCCAGTCTGTGTTGACATCTCAAAAGTGTTTCTTAAATTACTGAGTTTTATTAAGGATTGCAAAGATAGTATTATATTAATCACATCTGTATACCCATACCCGTTGGATGGTTCAACAATGATTTTCTTAACTTCTTTATTTAGATATGACTTAAGTATACAAAGTAACGCCTTTACATTGTAATTCCTTTCTTTTCCAGGAGAGTGGCATTTGGGTGCCATCATTTTCTGACGACATCTGCATTCCTGTGTCCTGTGGGATCCCGGAGTCTCCACAGCATGGATATGTGGCGGGCACTAAATATAATTACAAAGACGTGGTTCTTTATAAGTGTGATTCTGGCTATGAATTACAAGTAAGCAAGCTCAAATCTCAAGCACTCTAAACCTTTACTTGTTGTTTTCAGTTCTTCTGTGATGACTGTGAGAATGTATTATGTATGGTCCATATTGATGTATTTCCCCAGCTGCCACAGAGGTCAGATATCTGATGCTGTTATTGTTTTTATTGTCTGTAAAATGCTTCTGATTTGTCTACGAAAGGTCATGAATGATTTAAGGATATAACTGAAGAAAATATAAGAATTCTATTCAGAAAACATGTTCAGCAGATTCCTTTCAGTGTGGGGTTTTTTTAACAGAAGGTAATAGAATCATAGAGTGATAGGGTTTGGAGGGGCCTTTAGAGATCATCTAGTCCAACTCCCCAGCAGAAGCAGGTACACTTAGATCAAGTCACATAGGAACATGTCCAGGCTGGTCTCAAAAACCTCCAAGGAAGGACACTCCACACCCTCCCTGGGCAGCCTGTACCACTGCTCCCTCACCTGAACAGTAAAAGAGTTTTTTCTTATATTAAAATGGAACTTGTTGTGTTTCGGCTTCATCCCGTTACCCCTTGTCCTGTTGCTAGATACAATAGAAAAAAGGGATGTCCCAACCTCCTGACACCAAGCATTTAGATATTTGTAAATATTAATGAGTTTCCCCCTTGGTCTCCTCTTCTCCAGACTAAACAGCCCCAGTTCCCACAGCCAACCTTCTGCAAATACAGCATTATATATATATTGTGATCATGAATCATGGAAGAGTTAATTTCTCGTGTATAGAACTGTTTCTCTGCCCACATCTTTCCTCAATTTTATAATGTCCCAAGCATTACATTCGCTGTATTGTGCTTTTCAAACTCAAAGTTCCTGATAAATTCACCTGCCATCAGTTCTATGACATTGCTAGATGGTATGAAAGTGATATCTCTTGTTTTAGTAAGGCAAAGAGATTCCAGTTTGTTCAATGGCAGCTTTATTCCCTGACAGAGGAATTTCTTTCCTGTCCAATGTTTTTATTATCAGCATTGGGCTCTTATCCTCACCTGAGCTCTGGAGTAGCACTGCAGTCTCATTATCAGGACTCAGGCTATCCAGTTCAGAGCTGCCTGAGGTGTGTTTTCAAAAGCTTCAGTGAATTCAGAAATCAGAGCATGTTGTTGAGGTGGGTTGGTGTTTAGACAGCTAAGTAGAATTGCTGTTTCAGGTAGTTTTTGGAGGTAATAAACCAGTGCTTTTATACAATGTAAAGTCCTTCCAAACTTTGGATTCCAACTTCACCTTCTAGTGTCAATCTGTCTTCCTGCTGTTGAAGAGAAGTCCTTTTTTTTTCCCTTTGCGAAGCAAAGTCCATTGGGTGTGATGGCCTACAACACTCACATCAACCAGCTGCCTTTGTCAATAGATCCTGGGCTATTAGACTGGCTATAAAGCCTGTGTGTAAGAAAGATAACATTATTTATAAGCAAATTTAAAGAACAAATGTTTGAGATGTAGTCAAAATCAGTATGTTGCATTTATAAAACACAAGCTTGTACTGTTATTAAAAAAAAGCTAGTTAGAATTTCTGTAAGTGATTCCTGGAAAGAGAAAATTTGGTATCATTACACATTCCTGGAAACAAGAATGTTAAAACTGACAGGAAAGTTGATACTCCAGGGAGAAGGATAAAATAATTGAATAAGTGGCCCCAAAAACTTTTGGTTTATAAACAATATCCATCACTTTGCAAGAAGTTCTACCCTAAACTCTGCTAGTAGACTTGGGCTGTATCATTGAACTGTTACATGGGTTGCCTGAGGATGGAAAATGTCCTGGCCTTGCTGGATGCTGGAGTTGCTTGGTCAAAAGAGAAGAATAAGTAAACTTGTTCTTTGAGCATTTTCTTTGTGTCACAGGGTGATGCAGAACGGACTTGCCTAGAAGACAAGCTTTGGAGTGGCACAGTGCCGGTGTGCAGAAGTACGTTCCACCTAAGTTTATCACTTAATGTTGGTCAAAGGTGATTTTTCACAAGAGAAAACACTAATGCTCATTTTCCTTTATAACATTTTTCATTTGCCTAAAGATTTGTGGTAAGTACCACTGATAACAGCCTGGAAGAGCTGCAGGATTGCTAATGTGTGCAGCTAATAGTGTGAAGGAAATCACAACACCTTTCTGCCTTGTATCCCTAAAAAAGCTGTGCAGACAGCTTCCACCTTTAAACAGTTCCAGTGCTTGAGGTTATGATTTCTGGGGTTACTGAGCACCTCTGAACATGTTAGGTTCCAGGTTCTTAAAATACTCAAATGTAGCTCTACGGATACTTTCTCTCACTCACTGTGAGTTGTTCAAGGAGTCCCACTGACTGCATAAATACTTACCCAGACTTCAGCTGTTGGCTGTAAGTGGCAACAGTGAGATTTCCCGAGGCTGCCAGCCAGTACAGCCACAATAGATTTTTATCTTTTAGAAGGAATGAGAAGCACCAAGCATGATATTTTTCTGCTGCTTGGGGGCAAATATCTGGGAATGCTCAGATAAACTCTGATAAAATATTCTTTTCTAGTTTCTCGGAGTAAAACCTGTGGAGGAGCTGTGAATAGGCATTTATGTGTGTTTGGAACATACTCCTTATGTTACAGAGGTATCCTGTGGACCCCCGGACGTGATAGAAAATGGATCTGTTCAGGGAGAGGAGTTCCTGTTTGGCAGTGAGGTTTTTTACAGCTGTGACCCTGGCTTTGAGCTACAGGGACCAAGCCGAAGGATTTGTCATGTTGACAGAAAGTGGAGCCCCTTTGCCCCTTCATGCACACGTAAGTAGCAAGCAGAGCAACATGGTGGAAGTCTTCCATGAAGCTGGGAAACAAACCGAGTGCTTTTGCTGACTTCCTCCCAGTTTCCCCCTCCAGCTGAAGGGCTTTAACAGGAAGATCCAGGTACAGGAAAAGCTGTCAGAGAAGTTCCTCTTTGGTCTAAAGTGAACTCATTTTGGCACATGAAAGTATAGAGTCATGCTCAGGTCAGCAGGGGAGGAGTGTGGCCCCCTGTATTTGATTTGTCTTGCGTTGTGGTGTGCAGGGCCTTGGACATTAAGTGGTAAGATGGTTCATCTCTGCCATGCCAAGACTAATAGTATGTCTGGAGATCAAGACTCTTCTCCCTAGAATCAAATCTTGTCTCTGAGCAGCTGAAGGTGATTAATTGTGGGAGTGTGGAAGGACGGATTTATGACTTATTTCATACAGGTTATAAATACAATGCTGTCAAGGGTGGGTGTCTGGAGGATGGAGCCAGGCTTTTCTCAATGATGTCCGGTGATAGGACAAGGGGCAATAGGTATAAACTGGAACACAGAGGTTCCAAATAAATACAAGGAAGAATTTCTTCAGTGTGAGGGTGATGGAGCACTGAAATGGACCGCACAGAGGGATTGTGGATCTTCTTCTCTGGGGACATTCAAAACCCACCTGGACAAGTTCCTGTGTGAGCTACTCTAGGTGGTCCTGCTCTGGCAGGGAGTTGGACTAGATGATCTTTGGAGGTCCCTTCCAGCCCTTGAGATTCTGTGTTTCTGTAATGTGTAACAGATAGACAGAATGGCTTTTGTTGTCTGCGTAAAACTCAAAGCTTTCTCCTCTCCTAGGAATTACCTGTGGGCTGCATCCTTCAGTAGAAAAAGCAGAGGCCATTTCTATCGGAAGCACATACAGAAGTAATGTAACCTTTGTATGCAACTCAGGATACCACCTTGTTGGGCCTCAGAATATCACATGTCTTGCCAATGGGAGCTGGAGTAAACCCTTGCCATTGTGTGAAGGTAGCTGTTCAATTTCATGGCCTGGCATGTTCCAGTCTGGGATAAGCAGTAGTTCCTCCCTTAACACCTGCATCCAGGGATTGAGCTGCTTTCAGGAAAAAGGTGCTTGAAAGATGTGTCACAAGGAGCATTGCCTGTTACCAAGACACAAAGAGCTTAAAGATGTGTCACAAGGAGCATTGCCTGTTACCAAGACACAAAGAGCTTAGGCATCATTTTTCCTAAGGTTTTAGTCTGCAGTTTAGCAAGCATAAGTAGAGATGAGGTTACTTGCCATCTCAAAAAATCAAACCCCTAACAAAAGATGATGGGCTGTGAAGACAAGTAACTTTTCTCCCAGCAGATTTTAGTGAATCTCTTCTTCTGAACTTTAGGCTCCACAGATGGTCTCAACAGCTCAGCCTTTAACCTCCACAGTCCTCACATGAACAACACCACAAAGTCATTATGTGTACCATTTTGCAAATAACTGCTTTCAGGTCATCCCTCAGTAGGTCCTGTTGTTTGTGCCAAGAGCAGAATGAGTGCCAAGCAAGAACTGTCGGTGTCATACAGAGTGGGCAGCAGTGGGTGGAAACAAAGCTGTGAACACAAAAAGAAAAAAAACCATTAAGATCCCAAGTTCGAACAGGTAGCCAGTATTGTTGGATGACTGTTCAAAATGCAAAACTTGTGGTATCTTACTAAATTGCGGTATTGTTGACTTTTAAGGGTTCTTCATTTCTGGCCTCTTTGCCATGGAAATACAATGTCTGGGCATCACACTTTTCCTTTCCTTTCCTCTTAGAAACAGACTGGTTGATTTCTTACCTCTTTCACTTCCTTCCAGACTGTTCTTGTCCTCACTGTCTATACCTCAGGCCTCTCAATCTAGACTCTAGCCCCAATGTCCTGCTTGCTTTTTGTAGTTGCTCCTGGCACTCCTACAAGGAGCTGAGATGTTGATGTCTCTTCACCCAGCTGCACACACAGATTCAGAGGGGACCAGCATGCTGTGACAGCTTTACTGAAGTAAGGCAGGTGTTAGGTTCCTGTCACAAGATCTATAAAAACTGCATGAGGGCTAAGGATCATCAAATGCAGTACTGGGCAACCACCCAATGCATAGATCACTGTGCACTACAATGCCCTAATGCTTTGCAGACATTATAGCAGCAAACCAGACAGGGGGCGTACACATCAGAGAGGAGGTCTCAAATATGTAGCCAGACACTTAAGAAAAGTCACACACTAGTTGTGCTGAACAGATATCAAGAAGACCATCTTGAACAAGGGTGAGCACAGCCACTTTACCAGCTCCTCTCCCTCTTGCCTGATGGCCTTTGTCTAATAGTTTAGTCTTCTGTCATCCCATACACAGACCACCTAGTAAAATCAGATGGAAAATGAGACACAGAACAGAGTCTTTGTGTAGCAGTGGTAACACAGCTTGGACTGCCTGCTGGTTTCAGAAACACAGATGAGAATCCTAGCAACTAGTAATGCCATCTTGCATCAAACCCCTCCTGCATCTCATCTTATATTTCTTGTCAGTTGAAAAGGAAGATGCAAAGGTCTGCAAGTTTCTGGGGGACCTCTCAGTGGCAAGAAAAAACGTTTCCAAGAAGTCATAGATGTGTCTCCTCCCCAGCACTGCCACATTTTGCTGACCTGAATAACATGGGGCTATGACTTTTCTCCATCACTGGGAGGAGCTCCTTCCCCTAGCTTGGCTACATTTACTTCACAGGGCTACTGAACTCTTCCTCAGTGCTCCTTGCTATTAGTCTACTGGTGCTATTTTGACACATTGTGTGAGTAGTTCAGTAATTGTTGGAAGTCCAGGTCTAATATCAAGCTGAATTAATAACAGCTCTCTCTTTGCAGAGACCAGATGCAAAGTTCCAATTTCCTTTCTGAATGGGAAGGCGATTTATGAAAACAATACAGTTGGCAGTACAATAGCCTATTTATGTGAGAGAGGATACAGCTTGGAAGGAGAATCTTCAGCAGAGTGTACAAGAGATGGAAGATGGAGCAATCCCTTGCCTCTCTGTAAACGTGTGTGTTTGCTTTGTAATGAAAAAGTAGTCTCAGTTTGTAAGCACTACAGGCTTGGCCACTTTTTTGTTTAAACTGACAGTAAATGAGATCAACTTATGCAGATCTTTGTGGAAATGTACTGTAATTTTCTTCTGGAGGGGCCATGAACAGAAATTGCCTCCTGTAGTTTAAAAGAATGGTTTGGCCTACAATGGGAGATTTGTTAATATGCACCCATTTTTTACAGAGGAACAAAAGGAGCAGTTACTGAGGCATATCAAAGCATTTACTTGTCTGAATGTATTTTTGTGACAGTAAAAGAACAAGTTCTGTTCTGTATAGCTCCCTTTAGTTGGAAAACTAACGTAAAATGGAGTAAATTGTAGTTAACTGCTGGATATATAAAGAGCAGGTGAAAGCAAAGTTTGGAGGAGGAGGTAGAGGGAACACCTTGTTGTTGTCTACAATTGTCTGTTGGGAGGATACAAGCAAAAGAGACAGATTCTTCTCAGAGATGCACAGTTGTAGGATGAGAAGCAATGGACACAAGTCGCAACAAAGGAAATTCCAATTAAGCACCATGCGCACACGTGTGTGGTGCACACACAATAGCCTTCCTTGTTGCTGTATGTGTCTGTAACTAATTTTAAGATTGACTGTAGTCTCAGAGTGGTTAATTCAGACATTTGATTTTTATATTACAAGGGACTTACAGGATTTTTAGTTTCAGGAACCCGGCATCATTCTCTGCTCTGTGTAGTGTCTAGCCTTTTCCACATTCATGGTGAGATCAAAAGACCATGCAAAAATAGCTCAGAAAGCATACAGTTAGTAATAAATAATATTAGGAGAGAAATTGTAAACTCTTTTAAAGCGTTACTGCAACTCTTTGCTCAAACATCTGGATTTTTCCTGCTTTTTCTTAGTCCAGCCCCTCAGAACAAAAAGTAAAATGAGTCTGACTTTTTCTTTTTTAGTAAGGTTATGGTAAATAGGAAGAATATGAGAGAATGTTTTGATAGTAACAAGCAGGATATTCACAACTTAAATCCTTAGTACGTCCTCTAGTGGCATCAGTAAAGTATGGGAACAAGCCATGTGACAGCAGGGAATCAAACCTCTTACTATTATTTTATGATCCAAATCTCATAACTTTATGTCAAATCACAGGTTGAATTTGTGTGCAGCATCCATTTATGTTGCTTTTCATATGACTTGATTTTGAAATTTACAGAAACTATTCTAAAGTATTCTCTTCCTTCCTTCTATCCCTCTTCTCTCCCTTCTCCTTTTCCCTCACTCTCTTTCTTTGAACAGCAAACCCTTGTCCTGTGCCTTTCATAATCCCAGAGAACGCCCTTCTGTCTGAAATGGATTTTTACGTTGGTCAAAACGTATCCATCAGGTGCAGGGAAGGTTACCAGCTGAAAGGGCAGTCTGTAATCACCTGTAATGCTGATGAGACCTGGACTCCAGCGACAGCAAAGTGTGAAAGTAAGTACATGAGGTACAGTTCTGCAGGGGCTTGATACTTAGTTTTGATACAGTTGTATCACACAGGAGCCACAGCAGACTTGTCAACAGAGCTCTCCACCTAGATACAGTTATTCTGGGAGAAGAGAGCTTTGGTTTGCTATTGCCACTGGCGTGGTGAGTCATTCCAAGAGATCCAGGCTCATAATCTAAGAAGGTCTGCAGAATAGCTATTTCTTCATTCTGACGAAGTTGTTTCTTTAAAATGATCCAGAATATGTACATATGGGTTGATGTCCCAGGAGTTTTTCTCCTGCTGTCTGCTAGGCCCTACTGTAATTTTCTTCTCAGTTTATCTTTTGCAAGCACTATAGCTGGGATTGGTTGCTGGATACCCTAAATATCCTGAGAATCATTCCTGTGGGATTATGGGTCATGAGACAAGGGTTGTAGGGAAAGGTGCTGCCTTTTACTATGTTTATTGACACTGACAGAAGGCACAGTATTCTCTTGCATGTTTGAAAGCCTTGTAGCTTCTTGCAAGCAATGTGGTTTAGTTCAGACAATGACATCACCTCACTCTACAAACCCAGTGTCATGGGACCATCTGAAAGTTTCTGGTATGTATGGTGGATTCAGCCATTGTTGCATTAACTGAAATTGCTGATCCTGGCCATCTCCCTGCTCAGTGAGTGTGCATACAGGTTCTCCCTGTGAGCATCTGCAGCACCAAGAAGTCCTACTTCATGATTTCCCATAAGAATTGTCTCTCTGGCACGTTCCAGATGCTTTGTGCAAAGTGCTGTGTCCTAGATTAGAAGTAGCCATTGCAGCTTACCAGCCTCTGGATGATTTCTTTTGTTTAGAGATATCTTGCGGCCCCCCAGCTCACACAGAGAATGCTCTGATTCGTGGTAGCTTCTACCAATATGGAGACATGATCACCTATTCATGCTACAGTGGATACATGCTGGAGGGGCCCCTGCGAAGCATTTGCTTAGAAAATGGAACATGGACAACACCACCTACCTGTAAAGGTAAGTCTCTTTTATGAACAGAAGCATATCTTAACTTGCCATAAGCACGGAGGTATCACCCTAGCTGCAATAAAAGTGAATTTTTTACTAGTTTCAGTGCAGTCATGATTTCATTCAGGGTATTTGAAGTGCAGGGTGTCGCTTTATTTCCAAGTGAAAGAGAAGGAGTCCACAGTTTTTCTCTTTAGTCCTTGCTAATCTTAGTTCCATTTGCCACAATGTTGTATCCCACACTTTAGATCCTTTCTCCTCACACCTTTTGTGAGAATGTGAAGGAGCCAGTCATCTTTTCCAGATAAGTGCTACCAGTCGGGTTTTTTGCAAATATCAAGCAATGCAGAAAACAAAAGCAGGAGATCCAATAGATGTTTAGTCTCTCACTGTTTTTAGAGTTTGGCAGCTTCTGAAATTGTTTTGCAG
Source organism: Colius striatus (assembly GCF_028858725.1). Lineage (NCBI taxonomy): Eukaryota > Metazoa > Chordata > Aves > Coliiformes > Coliidae > Colius > Colius striatus. Next base: position 17,217,667 of record NC_084790.1, on the reverse strand, counting down.
TATAATAATTAAGGATAGGTTGATACAGCTTACTAAATAATAGACACTAAGTACTGCAGAAAATTCCTGGTTTTAACAAAATATTAAAGGCAAAGTGTAGGCTTTCCACCCTTGGCATACTACATAGAAAATGTCACTTTTTGGTTGGTTGAGCTAAAAAAATCACTTGTTTAAATGACAGAATTAACTCTTCCACACAGAAGTTGTGAACAGGAAATGGTAGAAACCAACACGAAACATAGAACATAAAAAAATCATTGTAAAAACTGATGTAAGTATCTTCAAACACTAACTCAACACTGTGAGGGTGAGGCATACTAAAAGGGTTTCAGGGTCACAGGGCTTTGATGAAAACATCTTTGCCATCTGCCATTTCCCTATCAGAAGCTTGACTGCCCTCCTGCTGCCAAGTAGCTCTAGAGCAGGGACTTAGCTGCACCCTGAAGTCTTATCTCAGATGGTATAACAGCAACCATGCTACACACCAAGCCTTAGGTTTGTATTTTAGAAATGTATTAAAAGCAAAAAGACCCAGGGCACATGAGTGGCAAGTCACAAGCAGCATAATTCCTAAAGCTACAGAACTCCCACAGAAGTGAAAGGTACCAACACGCTCATCTGGGAACATGAGAGCCATCATCGAGGTTGTCAGGTCTGCCTCTCCTCCTGCAAGTCTTAGCTCCCTTTCTCAAAAATGGAAGCAACAGTACTGCCTCTATCCTTGGTGATTTTCTGTTTAGCTCAGAAGCCAATTGAAGATGAGGGCTTCTATTTTCTCTGCTAAGCCTGACTAATTAGAGTCCCCTCATCAGTTTTTGTCTATCAATTCTGACAGCAAAATGAGTGTTAAGATCTAGACAAGCTGACTTGCCCAACTCTGTAAAATCAAACACTCTGTTAAAATTCTGTATTTGCTAGTTATAACCACCTTGCCTAAAAATCAGGGATTAGTAGGTCATTTTGAGGAGACACAAAAACAATGAGCTTGTAACCCCTGAACATTTCAGGAATGGAAAAGCTGCTCCTGAAGCATCTCCTAGTTATGCAACCTCTGGATAAAGCTTTCTCATGGTTATGCAATCTCTTGCCATTGCCGTGAAGAATCACTTCTCAGGTAGCCAAGAAGATAAACAGTAAAAGGAACTGAGTTACTTCATGTGTCAAGAGGTATCCAAAAGCCGTGTTAGAAATTTGCCCTCCCAGAGCACTGAGCCCTCTATGAAAAGTTTACAAAGTATCTCATGATTTCTCTCTAAACTGCAGCACCTACAGAATTCAAGGTGTTGCTGCATAGTAGCTACTCTACCTAAGCTGGAATTCATTAGCAAAATTATTTTGCTACTATCTCTTGTAACAGTTTGGATTCTTCACCTGACCCTTAAACATCCCCAGCTTTACTCTTATTTAATATTTGTTAGTTACACTGAACCCTACTTTGTTCTAAGGGCTGTATTTTTCTGAGAGAAGTCCTTGCCGCTGGTTAGTAGCCGCCTGGAAAGGCTGATCTGCAAAGCACTGTCAAACACATGTGCTGTTTGCAACCATGGAGTTTGTTCAGAGAAGTAAGTGTTACAGAAAATTATTTCAAAAAACAGAGTGATGAGGTGAACAGATGATCAGGGTGTAGTGCAGGAAAACAAAGCAGCATAATCTGCCTTTTGGTGCATTAAGGCAGAGGAATAACATTCCCCCCCAGCCCCCTCTTTTCACCTAAAAGGGAAACTGAAAAAGACCAAAAATGTTTCTGAGAGGACCTACCCGTGTTTTCATGACACATGTCAAAATAATCTTTCAAAACTGCTTAATAATTCATTTGAGGGCTTTGCCTAACAAAAGGCCTACAGGACCCAAGCCTTTGTGGTCTACATCAGAAGCAACATGAAAGTACTCTTTGTAATGACTCATGCTGTATTTCTTGTTTTTTGGCTCTATGAGTTGACTATTAATGTGTCTTAAGCCTGCTTGAAATGTTCTGGCCCAGTTGAACAGGTTAGTTAACGTAAATATTCTCTTTAAAAAGCAGACTTTGTTAGCTTCTTTGGAAGAGTTCTCACCACAGCCACACTGGCTTGAATCACTGTTGGTAAGATGTTACAGGCCAGATTCTGATCTGAGTTTCAGGGGTGAGAACTATTAGCCTGGATCTGCAGATTTATAAACACCTGCAGGAGGAGTCAGCAGGCTGCACAGATGTGCACAGCTCATCTGACTTCAGTTTTTTTCTCTCTGAAATGCTCTAAAGTCTGTGCTGCCTCTTTGCGTTCTGCCCCCTTCTTGCAAACTGAGAGTGGTCAGTTTGGAGCTGCCATCCAAAAACTTTGTAGCCCATCAGCAAACAAGCATTATGAGAGGGCAGCCAAGGCATGGAGGAAGTTGTGCACTTGCAACCACTGGAAAACTCTTCAGCAAAGCTGAGAACAGATATAGGAAGTGTGTTTTTCCCCCTTCTTATACACATTTGTCCTGCAGCAATGTAATGTTGTGGAAACAACTGTGAGGCACAGATCTACAGGAGAATCTCAAAGATTCTGATTGATACTGTGTGTATGTGAGATCTGCTACCACTACCTAAAGTCACAGCTAATGGTTCACATTCTCTTCCTAGCACATCAGGACTTCATTTGCCCTGCTTGCTTTGACTATAGCAAAAAAAAAAAAAGAAGAGACTGAGATCCCAGCTGAAGTTCCCACCCAAGCCTTTCCCTAGTATTGTCTGTCGAGTGAAGAATAATCCCCACAGCTACAGACACAGAGTCTCTGCCTGCGTAAATTAGTGTTAACAAGTGCACAGCTAGGAATGATACTGTCTTACGCACTCCATTTCACAACTAGAGCCTGGGCAGAAATCCAGGAATAGCCTATCTGCCTGAGATCCTGGATTGCTAGGCGGGCTGGAGTTGCTATCCAAAACAATTTCTAACTCACGAAATATCTACATGTCCACCATTGACAGACAAAATACATTTCAGAGACCATTTTCAAGGGCTTTGAACTGAATATCAGTTATACAGAAACCTTTTACCTTCCATCCATTACATATTCTTGGCATATTGATTAAGTTGTTTGCATTGCACAAAGCTTTAAATGGGGTTTGGTTCAACTTTCAGAATTTTTTAGTGCACAAAAGAAATCTAGTTGACACACTGCTGTGCTGTAGTCAACACCCAGAGACAAGCTGTCTGCATACTCACAGATAACTTTACAACAAAAATGTTCAAAATAACTGAGATCTCTTCCCATTCTCATTATCAGCTGACATTTAATGAGAAGACTTTTGAGACTGAAAAATAAAATAAGCTTTGGCCTCATTTCAACAGACTCCTGGCTGCAGCTTGCAGTGTGGCATGGCTTAGCTGAAAGACTGACTAAAGTTTGGCTCAATCGGGATAATTTGCATTATTTCCAATGTGCAGCTCAGTTCTGAACAATGTTTCAGTGTGCTAAACCATTGTTTGTATTTAATACTAATGTTGACCAAGATCTGAAACACTCAAAACCTAAACTTGTATTTCGCTTGTCTAGTAACTAATTAAAGATAGGATGCAATTAACAGTTCAGATTGAGTTTCCTGAGGTTACTCTGTGTTCATAACTACCGCTAATTAAAAGTTAGTCTGATTACTAATTTGTTCTGTAGTATCACCTGAAAGCCACAGTTTTTGATCTTCTGTATGTAGTACGGACACCAACATGACAAGGATTGTGCTTCCTCCAATCATCTTTAAGTCTTTAATATGTTTGTACTTAGCTTGCCACCTGACTTTGTAATGTAGTCCTCATTTCTCTGGATGTATTAGCCAAGATACAATGCAATGTCTTAGCAACAATGAAGTCCAAAGCCTTCATTGCAGCAATACATCAGGCTAGCATGGTAGAGTCCACTTCAACTTCATCACTTGATCAGGTGCATATTAACAGTTGTGTGAGCCAGAGAACACCAGTCAGCATGGATGCTAAGTGAGGTTTATAATCATTCTTTGGATTCCACAGGTAAACGATTCACAGTGCCACTGTTGCACCCTTGGTGGTCACTCCTCATTATGCTGAATGATGGTACAATAAAAATTAATGTTCTACCACAGCATTTAATGTTGCTCCCAACAAACTCTATGTTATGCCAGACAGCATTATCTGAGTGTTTCATAACAAGGTTAGAAGAAAGCTTGATTTTATTTCAGAGATAATTTAGATGGAGGAGGAAAAAAATTGTTTTGGAGTGGGGTTTTTTTGTTGTACAAAAATGAGTGAGGAGAAGTAGAAGAAGTTAGCATCACCCATGAAACATTTTCCAAATAAGTCACCCAACTATGCTGAAAACTTCTAAGTTTTATTTCTTGTATGGATGATTTTTGATTGTCAGAATGATTCCCATGCTCTTGTTCACAGTAACTAGTCATAGATATTATATCATAGATATCATAGAATGGTTGGGGTGGGAAGGGATCTTTAGAGATCATCTAGTTCAACGCCCCTGCAGAAGCAGGTTCACCTAGATCAGGTTGCGTAGGAACGTGTCCAGGCGGGTCTTGAAGACCTCGAAGGAAGGAGACTGCACAACCCCTCTGGGCAGCCTGTGCCAGGGCTCCCTCACCTGAACAGTGAAATAGTTTTTTCTTATGTTCAAGTGGAACTTTTTGTGTTCCAGCTTCATCCCATTACCCCTTGTCCTGTTGCTAGATACTACAGAAAAAAGGGATGTCCCAACCTCCTGACACCCACCCTTTAGATATTTGTAAATATTAATAAGATCTCCCCTCAGTCTTCTGTTTTCTAGACTAAACAGCTAGTCAGACACAAAGCCAGAAAACGATGTTGCCCTTGAAATCTAAGTCATATTTCTGAACACTATATTTGTTCATGTGTCTCTGAACTTGACAGCGACAAGGATCTGTGCAAGATGCTGTATTACTCAGCTTGTAATTAACGATCCTGAGTTTGTCAAGAAATCATGTTGTTTTTCAGCTGTCTGTCGGTTCCCATGTCAGAATGGTGGCATCTGTGAGCGACCAAATGCCTGCTCATGTCCAGATGGCTGGATGGGTCGTCTCTGTGAAGAGCGTACGTATATCATCCCTAAGGGTAATTTTGAGGATGTTGTAGGTAAGACAAGTGATTTTACTGCAGTGAACCAAGAGGAAAAATTAAAGGCATGGGAGCCAAAAGCATAAAAAACATTATTTTGTTCTGCTTGACAAATGAGAGAGAACAGAAGGGACCAGCCGATTGCTTGTTTCTAGACAAATGACCATCCCCTGACATCTCCAAAGCAAAACAAACACTTTTTAAAATAAAATTATTTTGTTTGTGGGTGCTCTTTTGCTATGGTTGAAGAACAGCCTGCTTCAGTTCTCCAAAGTCTGTTTCTAATGGCAATACGTGATAGTTTCAGGAAAAAAACGGGTTAGAAGAGGAGAGGTACACAGTTCTGCTGGTGGCTACATTTGTTTCTTGGCTTCCTTTTTTATCAGTCTGTGATTACAAACCTGATCCATGCCAAATAACACAACTGTGTCACATTTTCCATGCTGTCCTTCCTGACCTGTGTACCTATACCCCACAGATTCTGGGTTGGTTTTTTGTGGCCTGGATCTTTAAATAGTTATAGGGAACTGGATCTATTCTGGTTGAAAAGAGACAAATCTGCCACTTTGGTCAGAGATTCCCTGGGTAACATTGGGAGTGCCAGTTTGTGCCATGTTTGTTTCCCATTTTCTCTGTTATGCTCTTAGCACAAGGAATTTTGGAAGGCTAACCCTTTCATGCTGGTGCAGCTGCTGCACAAGGGGCCTTATTACTATACACCTAGTTAGGCATAAGTCTACGTGGACAGAAAAGGAAAGTAACCCGTGCTGTATTTAGTACTCAGTATGGCCCTGATGTAAAGCTTTAGTGTATTCAAGAACACTTGAAGCTGAGGTGGTGTCACTAGTCCCTGGCTCTGAGAATACATGGACATCTGCAAAAAGACGAGGCACCTCCTCCTGTAGTTCATGGACAGGAGTGTGGTTCAAGCGTTTTGCAAGGTAGATGCATCACATCACCTTCCACAGCTTTCAAGTCTCATCTGTGGCAGTGTCAGTTCCACGTGGCACAAAATAGCTGTAGATACAGAATGCAGAGTAGAGGCTCAGCAAGTTTTGTCCTTCTGCATTTACAGAAACTCCAGCTATGTGATGCATTCACACAGCCTCTCTTTTGCTGTCCCTATGTCTGTCAGCACCACAATAGCGAGACATGCAAACTCAGCCCTGCATATTTCACAGTTTCAGCAAAAGAGGACTGAGCCCTGTGTCTGGCGGAATTGTGTTTGGTGTGCCACAATTGATTTCCTTACCTTACCATTTGTAGTGATATTTAATGCATTCTTAAAGACCAAAGGATAAATTTTATGCCCCCCGTCGTTTTGATCTGTCATCCCAGTTCAGTCCCTGTTTTCCTAGTTCAAACCCTGTTTTCCTATATGAGGAGAATGAACAGGCAGCTGCTTATCCAGATCACACTTCATGCAGATACAGGCACTAGCCTGCTTGCTTTTTTCTCTCTTTTTTTTTTTTAGTTTAATTCTTGCTTTGATATAGGTAGTGAGGAGAGGGGAAGAGAGGATTCTCACCATTTGTAGAGCCACCTCAGTTTTGCAGAGTTGCTTGTCAAGTAAGGTGCACCCATTTAGTCTTTGGAGTTAAGAGCCTGTTCTGAAAGTCAAAGGGATTTTTGAGTGGTAGCACTGAGCATCAGTCTGTTGGGATCAGGCTACAGGTGAGGTGACACAGCCCTGACAGAACAGAGTCACCTTGTAGTTCACAGTACATTTTACAGATAGCAAGAGTGATTCATCTTCCTGAGAGAGGCCTGACCACTCTGAAAAATATGCAGAGCACTACTGGTTTAATGATAACAGATGAGTAGTTCTTGGAAATATGAGTTAGTCCTGTGAGCTCCATGGAAGTTCGCAGTTCTTTTCTTGTCCAGGCTGACTGAAATTGCTCATCTTGACCTCTGTTGTGTGGTTGAAGAGGAAGAACCTCTGCATCAGTCCCTTGCAGCCCTCATCCACCCTCCCAGTGTAAAACTCCCTAGTCAATGCCACTGAAGGGTCCAAATTTGAGACCCGTCTCAACTCATATTAGAGCATGTTCACACAAGTACTTTGTTCAGCTGGGGCAATGGGGATTGTAGTTTTGAGAAGGGACTTAAGTCATGAACAGTGCGCACATTGGGCAGTTTTGCAACTCTGCTCACAGAAGAAACATAGCTTGACTGATGCTCAGTCCAGAGGACACCATCTGCTTGTTACTTGTTTTTTATCTTCCCCAGAGCTTCCAGCCACAATCAACCTGTTGCACTCAAAATGCCTGTAGCAAAGTATTCTTTCCACGGAGGGCCTGTGGTGTCACCTTGTCTCAGCACATTTTCACTGTCTCAGACCAAATGCTTTTCTATGGGCAGTGCATAGATAAACTTGTTACGTGGTGGGACCTCAGGGAATCCACAAACAATCTAGCTGTCACAGAAGTGGACAATGTCTGTAGACAGATATTACACGTCAGAATCAAGCAAGCAGACCTGCACATTCCAGTGAGCATGGAGCCTACAGGCCTGAAGTACTCTAGCAATTGCTCCGATCTGTCGATTTATGTGTCATCATTCCTTCTCATTTCTGGCTGCCACAGCAGTCACATTTGCTGCTCATGCCTCATGGGTAGATCCTGCTCAACTATGCTGATACTGCATGCACATACTTGGAGAGGTAGTAGAGAGTCTAATTAAACAGAAGTCTTCTCTTACAATTTATTCTTGGCTTTCATAGGAGATAATTCTTTTCACTGGTTGTCTTCTCTCCATAGCAATATGCATTCTGCCATGTCTCAATGGAGGTCGCTGTGTGGCCCCTTACCAGTGTGACTGTCCCCCTGGATGGACTGGATCCCGCTGCCATATAGGTAAAACTCCTTTCACATGCCATTTTTTTCTCACTTTTTGTGACTCTACTGTCAATACCTAGCACAGTTCACCAAGGACTCTGTAGAACTTACTAAGCTTCTCTCAGGAAAACCCAGGGCTGCAGTAATACTCCTGTAGGATTTGCTGTCCCCAGATGCGAAGTAGTCCTTGACAAGGCTTTAAAATCCTCAGAAAAGTTTACTTTCAGAAAGGACAAACAGCATTAACAAGAGTGCTCTCTGAAAAAAGCAATGCGGAGGAGAGTGTTTCCAAAGAGAAGAATAAAACCATATTGTTTATTACAAGAAGAATATTAATTTCATTTTCATCTTCAGCACATGCAAGTCACCATTAAATTCACAAACAAGCCACAGGTCCTACTGAGGTTTTACCCCACATAGCTGTCTCATGTCGGGGATTCTCACTGCCTGAGTTCTAAGCTAGGCAAGAAGGCAAAGCACAGCAAGGATTTGTTTAAGGATATTTGAGTTCAAAGGGTACATGGTACCCATGTAAGGTACCATGTACATGATACATGGATACCTTGCATTAGGTATCATCTAAGTTCTCTCATGTAGCACACCAAAACAGTGAGGGGAATGGTTGTAGGCTCCAGACTTGTGTCCTGACAAGTCAGCTGACAAGTAATCTGTGGTTAAAGATAATATTTGAACCCAAGTTTGGGATATATGGTTCCACATTAAGACTAAAAACATGTCAGTTTTTGAAAGGCATTTCCCTGTGGAAATACCCAGTAAAATCCATAGCAACTGAGTGATCATTGGAATTTGTCTCAATCAGTATTAAATCTCAATCACTAATAGATGTTAACTATTCTTTTTAATTATTTTATGGTTTGTTCACTGTACTTTTATTGTCTAGGTGGACCTTAACTCGTTATTAACAAGGCCTTAACATTAAAGTTCATTTTTCTCTTTCTGCAAGACTTTGGAGTGGCTGATTGGGTGAAGAACTGGAGGAGGAACTCATGCTTTTTCTAATTAATGTTTATATTACATATTCAGCTGTGAATATGAAGAATAATGAGTCTGGGGATAAGCTGCAAACTCAACCATCCTTCAGCAAATTGAAATTCCAGAGTGAACACTTTAACTCAGAACTACTGTCTTTTGAAGGGAAACTTGCATGGCACGTAATGCGTCATTTCCTCTCATATTTCACAAGCTTTGCAGCTATAACAGCACAGATGGTTGAGAGGGATAGGTGGCTTTTTTGCTTTGGGGCCAGTAATTCCATTCTTTTCAGGCTGACTTGCTTTTCGGTAGATTAAGACAAAATTTTATCAGACAATTGCATCCACGCCAAAGCTCATTCATAAAAGCTCATAACCACTGCTCATGAAGTTAAGAAACCACTTCTCATTCTACTTACTGGTCTTGACCTTTTGGCATGACAGAGCAAAGTGAAATGAGAAATATTTGGATTAACTGCTGGTCTCACAGGAATAATTTAGTGAGAGACAAAGATGTTTCATTCGTATGTTTCATTCCAGAATCACAAATCATTTTCAACGTGACAAACCTCGTGCAATTAATTGCACAAAGATAGTCCATCTCTATAGCCTCCTGCCACTGTTTGTTTGTGTTTGGCCCAGACGAATCAGAGTATTTCTGTCTCCTTTTGCATTCCTGTGGTTATTCATTTCCCTTTCTTGTAGTTCCATTTTAATCAGTGTCTCCTGGTGCATATTGTTTACAAAAATATTACTGAGAACTTGTCCTCACTGGTATCTTTATGTCTGTCCTCTAGATGTGGCAATATCTGCTTAAAAGACTTCATGTCTTTCAGCATTCCTGCGATACAAATGTCTTCATTTGAAGGACTTAATTAAGCTAGTCTCTAAATGAGTTAGGTAAATTGTATGGTGCTTTATCTTCCAGTCTAGTAAGTAAGTAAGTTAGTAAGACTTGATGTTTTGAATTTTGTTTGGCTACTTCACATCCATGGCTATTTGACATGGGCTAGGCTGTGACACAAAAGCAGAGGCAACCATTTCAGAGCTCGCCCAGCACCATCTTGTCAGGCAGGCTAGCATTAGTTCTCTAATTCAAATGCTAGTACTTCCTAGTCATACCCCATGGCCATCCAGTGTCTTTTGAGAGCTTACTGTCATTCTCTGCTTTCTTCTCTTGTCTCCATACAGGTGCCATTGTCTGATGTCTTGTTCGTTGCGGGCTGTTGATCTGTAAATGGCTTTCTGACCTTTAACTTTCTCTGTTTATGATGCCTCTTTCCATACTTTTTTTTGCCATGTCTGTTTCTCCTGGCTACTATTTAATCATCACATTCTTTTCAAATAAACACACTAATTTTCTTCCTAGAAATAAGGTCTGCTCTGCTGTTGATCCTCTTACTCTTCTCTTCTAGTTCCTCCAGATGTTTCCACTTGTATTTCTTTCTTTTGCCTCAACTTAAGGAAAAAAGAAAAGAATTTTTAAGGCAATGTGTAGTAATACACTGGCTATTTCATGTAGCTTATACACTGCAGTAGACAGCAAAAGTAGTAGGGCCAAATCACATTCAGCAGACACATGCTGCTTCTAAGGCTGCCAGAGAAAGCAATCATTGACAACAGACTCACAGCTCATATATAAAGCTGTAGTTTTGAGAGTAGTCCTTTCTTAACAGAACAATGCAGGCTGGATTTTCAATGCCCTGTCCCTTAGTCATCTCCTTGTGGGAGTGTTCATTAATTGCAGCTCTGTATGTGTGTATTTGTATGCAGCTGTTTGCCAGTTGCCTTGCTTAAATGGTGGGAAGTGCATACGACCAAACCGATGCTATTGTCCCCCATCATGGATTGGACATGACTGCTCTAGGTAAGTGTCACTGAGCACTGCCCCATAGCTAGGATGAATCATTGAACTCAAAATCTGAAGAATGTCCAATGAATTTTGCATTTTGAGCATCTTTAGGTCTGTAAATCAGTGGTCATTAAGTGGCTCATGATATATGGGCAATTTTAAAAGGCCTTAGAGAGTACTCTCTGCAAAATGATTGCCAGACTTCTAGAAAACTCAAGAAATAGTACATTTACTTGTCAGCAGACAGGCAAACCTGAAAGATATAACCTTATTTTTATTGATGTTAATGGAAGCATTTATTGTGAAGTAATACAGAATGTTCTTCAGGAAATCTGGGTGGCCTAGTGTGCACAAGTTTTCATTTTGAATTGTAGATACCTCAGCTGGGTCCAGGTTCAAGACTTAAGGTCAGGCAACAAATGGTATGAGTAATAGTTCTTCTTAGACCTAGTGTTGAGTGGTATAGTCATTTAAAGAGTACAACACAGTGCCTCTGAGACAAGTCCTTCTGACAAGGCAGCACTGACAAGCCTTAATGGTAGCTTTTTTTTTTAAAGTTGACTTCTGAATTTTGCGTGCTCGGCTTCAAGGTCAGTCTGAACTGGACTCTGATTTTCTTTGGAAAAAATGTTTTGTTTCACACTGCCATTAAGAGCCATTTAGAACTCTGAAGATGGAAGGCAGGTGGCATGGTAATTATGTTGTTGTGGTGGGGAATCAGATATAATAACAAAACATGCAGCATGAGTTCTCCTCCCTGCATGGAATATTAATGAGGGCCATGAAACACATGCTAGCAAAAATATTTATACCTCAGCTCACACGGGCTCCTATTGAATATATTGGTCATTCTCCTGCAGAGCTACATAAATAACAGCTGAACATTTTCTCCAAGGTACAGACAAAGCCTTTGATATTGTACATTTTTCTGTTCTTCTTTCTGGATAGGTAGTGACAGATATTCCCCCCAATCTCTCTGATACACTGTTTATCTTAAAGCTACAGAAAAGATGCTTGTTTGAGAAATTGCATTGCCTGAAATGAATCATTTTCATTTGTCAGCTGTGATTATACATGCCTAAATGAAGCAACTTAAATGTATTGCAAACAAAAAGTACCCATCTTTAGAGCAAAAGCTACACACCTCAAGTCTGATAGAATTTTTGTTTAAAACACAAAGAGACAAGTTCAAGTCCAGTGGATTTAGCAGTGAAAAATCATGGAATTTGTCTCTGAGGCAAAGCAAAGTTTCAGGCTGCTACTAAGCTGGACTCTCCCTGTTTGTTTTGTTTGGTATTTTTTGCTGTGTGCAGCATTGTGAAAAGCCTGAGAGAATGTAGATCATTAACCCTACAGGCTTGCAGTCTAGCAGCCTGTCCCTTCCTGAGCTGTTTCAGTGTAAGTTCATCACACAGCACACAGAACTGCCTTGGAGTGAGGGGACAGAAACAAGCATAGAGATGTGTTGTGTTTTGTTGAGCTTTGGCCTTAGACACTGGTGGCTTTTCACAGGATACAATACTGTCCTGAGGACTCAAAACGGAAAAAAAAAGGCAGAGCTGGAGTAAATGCCATGATAACCAAGATTGCCCGTTGCAGGTTAACTAGGTGTAATTTAAAAGGGGAAGCTCAAAGGAAAAAAGTTTTTGTCAGCATCCAGGACAAGGTTAGCTCCAAACCCCTCTGTGATGAGTATGACTTATGTTAAAATGTGAGATATATCTGTTCCCCAAGCCCATCTTCTTCCCCTCTCCATATGCCATCTTGGGCTGCAGCACTCTAATCCCTGGTATACTTTCACACGCAATCCTCTTGTGCCTCACTGTTGATCTTGTTTATTATGTTCAGTACAGCACTGATTTTATTTTGTCTGCTTTTTTTTTTTTTGGCACAGGAAACGGAAGGCTGGATTCTATCCCTTTTAACAGCTGAGCAGCAGTTCTACATTCTGATACCTTTCTTCAGCCTAGACACCAGGGCTTGGAATCTAATGCATTGTAAATCAAATCCATTGCTTCCCTTTCCCCCCAGCTCCTTTGTTTTGTATTTTATTTTGTGATACATTTTCACTATACCTTTCAATTTTTAAAGAAATCCTCTGTATTTTTCATTTACAAAAGTATTATCAAATATATGCTGCTACACACACACACCCCCCTGTACACACACAAATGTAAAGATGCCTACTGTCCACTGAGGAAGTGGTTGTGTAAAGTGAAGTCCCTCCCATTTCTTATATACAGTCAGCTAATTAAACAATTAAACTGGCAACTGCGATTAAACAGAATTGTGGCAGTTCTGCTTGCCATCTGCCAGAACATACTTTTGTCAGCTCGAGAGTAAAGAATAGCTATGCAAGGCTAAATGAGCTGCTGAACTTTGCGTCAGGCCTGCTTCTGATATCATGTGGATGTACGTCACATGTACATCTGATAAAGTCCATGTTATAGCCACAGTCTCTGGTGGGTATAAAAAAAAGATTCTGTAATTTGTAGTATGTGACTTTAACATCATTGGAGAGTGACTTAATGGAAGACATCGGCTTGAATTTACCTGAGATAAAATAGTCAGAAGTGTAAAAGAGATGAGAGAACATCATGTCATTCTGAGAAAGATGGATCAAGTCTAACCAATGAGAGTCTTTGAGGCTTTTTTATTTGCAGGCAGTTCAGGTGTGACTCTGAAGCTGGATAATCCAGAATTCAGCAGTGGAAAGCATGTAGACTGCTGAAACCTCTACTTCCCAAAGGACTCACCACCTGCCTGTAACCTCCATCCCTTTCCTGTGTAAACTACAAAATACATGCCTAGCAGCACTCTGCTGGGATAATGCTTTTGATATGTGGGGTTTGGGTCTCAAAGTCTGACTGCCCCTAAGTTGAAGAAGGAAGGCACCACTTAAATTTACAGGCAAAACTTTGCCATCTGCTTACAGGAAGGTTATATTTATGTTATACAGAACCCTCAGGGAAATGGAAAAGGCTTCTTTTGAGTACACACATGGGCAGAAATGCTCATCTGAGTCAAAAATACTGAGAGCACACGTGCTGTCAGACATCTCTTTCTCACACCATTGAGCCCATCGCGTCTGAGGATAACACATGCCTGAATGCCATAATTAAGTCATGCTCCAATGAATTGGGGATACCAAGATTTACCTATGCTTAAACAGCATGGTGGAATTAAAAAGTGGAAATCGCTTGCATTTTTTGAGGTCTAATGTTTGGTAATTGTCAGTTAGCAAAAAGTCTGATCTATGAAACAAGATGTTAAGAGTGAGAACCTGACAGCCATTGATCAGAATCTCTGTTTTTTCCCAGTAATGAGAGAAAATTGTGACTTGCAGTCAGCACTGGGAAAGAAGAAGAAGAGATAAATTTTACTTTCTGTACCATTCCCACTTGGTTACCCTCTGGATAAAGAGTGTGCATAACCTGCCCCACCCCTCCTCCCTGTATAGATTTACCTTCCCTTTATGAATGCGTGAACTTGGACACAGAAGAGCAATATGACACCAAAATAAGCTCACAGTTACCGGAATAGGGCACTAGTAAGTACTGACACATAAATGATGGCTATAAGCCCAAGACTAGAAATGGGGAAGAACTAAACAAGTTGTGAGCCAGTAAAAGCTTTCAGACAATTAAAAGGAAAACAGATAAAGGAGTTATTAGGGGATCAGATTAATGTGAATGTAGATTCCTTCCCAGTGGGAGCTGCAACCAGCTGAAGAGTTGTCATTTCAGCTCCCACAACCTTCTTTTTCTAACAGACTCTGCTAGTACATAGCAACAATCTTCTGTCTCCCAGCTCCACAGCCATTGATGTTTACAGCTTTGTCTAAAGTTAGTGCTCAGTAAATAATGTCCGTGTTTCAACCCATAGTGACCATCACTTGTAGGCACTATGTTCCTTGACCTCCTTGCTACCTTAACAGCGTTAAGAATGGAAGCCACAGCGAGCAACACAGGACTTCTCAAGGGAAAGAGTGCATGGGTGAGAAAAACAGATCTTTATGGATATGTCACTCTGATGTTTTTGGTCCTTTTTGCAGTGTGCTTCTCTGGTGTGTGCACTGATGCTGCCCTGGTGATCTCCAGAGCAGAATAGCAGTGGTGAGGACAGTGCTTAGAGCTGGCAGGACATCGTTGGAGGCTTTAGGGCTGCAGGATGGCACTTAGCTCTCCAGCTTCACGCTAGGGACTAGTAGAGAGTCCCAGGATCAATACAGTGAGCACGTTTTGTAAGGTGATGTGGTGGTAGGACAGATGATGTGGTGGTAGGACAGAGTAGCTGAAACTAGAGGCTGTTACATTAGTGTTGTTGATGATGTTCTGATACCTGCTGGAACACTTTTCCCCCCTACCCAGTACTGTATTGTCATTTATGTCACTGCTTGTTGTGTGTTTTAAACAACTTCCATGTGATGCACTTTACACTGTAAATAAAGTTGCACCCTGTTTAGTACCCATATAGAGGCAACATCGCTCTCTTTTCTTAATGCCTCGCAACAAAAATATCAACCTAACATTTTAAGACCTACTGGCAAAGCCCGAGTATTAAGGAAATGGAACTCTACACTAGGGAAAAGACAAAGTAATTGCCAGTAATCTTAAAAGGTTGCTCTGGGATTACTCCAGGTTGATCTGAGGATAAAAATGCAGTTAGCTCCTAATTTTTCTAATCCTTTCCACTGCTGGAGCATATTTTAAAACCTGTAAGGGACAAACAGCTGCATTAAAACCTGCTTCACTTGCTACTTACATCAGCTGGAGATAAAGTTGGTTTTATTCCTCACCAGTAGTGGAATTTTTAAAGCTATGGAGGCACCCACATTCAAAGACAGCTGAGATTAAAAAATCTACTATAGTAGAAAAAAAACACTGTGAACCACTGCTCCTCCAAACCAGGAGCATACATGATGTAGTATTCAGAAGGTTTAGGATGTGGGGTTTGTGAAGGTAATATTAGTGAAGCCTGTCAGGATTTTGATACATAGGCCTCAGTGGAGATGCTGAAGTGCAAGAGGTAGTCGATGTTTCAAAGCCATCTCCTAAGCTAGCAGCCAGCAACCTGAAAGGTGGTGTGAGGTGAAGCCCTGAAATATTGATGTGAATCTGATGGAAAAGATGCAAATTTGCATCTCAGATTAATGCTCCGAACAGTGGTAATAACACTGAGTAGGAACATCTGGACTGCCTTTGCATGTGGACTCAGATCTCGTGCGTGCTGTAGAAATACAGAGCATGGCCTCGTTTAAAAGGAAGTGTGATGAGAACAAGGTACTTCCCAGGCCCTGTCCTCTATGCCACGTCATTGAACATGCTAAATTGCTGCTGGGAGTCTGCTGACAACTATGAATGGGAAAGGTATGAGTCTCTGATCTCAGGAGCACTGGACAGCGTTAGCATGTGCCAGTGGCCGTTGCTGTGAGGACTTACCCTTTTTCCTTGAGGGCAGTTTGAGCAGTGATCACTTCTGCATCTCAGCACAGGAACAGTTCAGGCATCTTGGACTTGTCTTGGAGCAGTTCAGTTCCTCACTGCAGAAAGGATCCCTGCTGCTTTTACCACATCACAGGTGCTTTTCTGGGAGAAGGTAGCCCAACCATACATCTGCAGCAGTGAGAGGCGGGTGTTGCAGTGCCCGGATGTAGGAGGGTGAAGTGTTACTGATCTCTTTTTTAAAGGTTATTTCCACTCATGCACATGAAACAGAGCACTCCTTCACATATCTATCTCATCTACAGCAAGCTCCTCTCCCAGGACCAGGGCTGCAATTCCATCACCCTTGCTTTCTAGGCTGATGTATCACTAGTACCTGCCACCATCAAGGTCTATGTGCCTGTCACCTCTCCCAGCTGAGCTGAAAGCACTGTAAAAGCTGATGGTCGTTGATTCTTTCGTGCAGACTGAACCATGCCTGCAGACATCACTCAACACAGACAGACCAGCATGACCACCTTGTGCTACAGGAAGGCCCATGCATGGCCTGGTGGGCAGGACACTGAGCTTCTCCCAGACAAGGGTAGCCCATGTCACCACGAGAAAGTCGCTTCAGGTCTTCTCATTTTACAGGCCAGATGAACCTGCAACACCAAGGTGCTGCATGTGAAAGCAGATAGATGAGTTTAAGAATGATTATCACCATTACTTACAGTAGCCTTTCTGCAGGTGTCATCCATATACCTCATTGCTAGCCCAGTAGACTGGCACTAACCCTGATCTTCCCACTATAGCCTTGGTGAGTGTGAATCTCCCTCCTTCACATTGTCATTTGCAAGCAACACCTGCTGAGCATATCATCCTGGAAACTTCGGTTTGGGTAGTTTAGTCCTCTGAAAACTTTGAGGCTATGACAATGTCAGCCAGCCCAGCTCAGCCCCAGTTGTGATTGCGCCCAGAGCCTGCACACATGGCAAAGCCAGAAAAAGAGGCAACTGGGGAGGGATGGGATGATGCTGCTGTGATGCTGCTGTGATGCTGCTGACTTGCAGTATCTTGCAGGCCAGGGGCATAGCAAGGACAGGTCCTGCACTGTCGCACAGAACTCTCTGGATGATGACTTTGCTCTGCTTTATCCCAGCAGCCTCGGGAAACTAGTCTGCCCTTATGCAACCAGGTGGCAAAGAACAATCACTGCAGTCACCACTCCCTGCTCATCCATGCCCTGCAAACAAATCCCAGGCTTTCCCTGCTGCCTCTTAGTCATGTCTTCCCCTCCTTTCTCCTCCTTCCTCTGAGCAGTCTGTTTGCTTTGCTTTGTTCTCAGTATCCTGCTGCTTGGGGTGGAAACTGGCCCTTGCACTTGCCAGGAAGACAGGTAAAGCGTGGAGCTGAGGCGCATCCAGATCGGCTGGCAGTGTGTGGGTGGGAGGTGCTGCTCCCTTCTCTACCTGCCCCGATGCAGCCTGGAATCTCCGTTTTTACGTTGGGATCTCACAGTGGATTGTGTGGCTGTGCTTGTGCAGCTCTGAGGGTGGGGTGGGGTGGCTGCCTGGTGGATATGACAGTGAGTAGAATCCTGGGCTGTTGCAAGCGCAGAGGACTCCAGTGATGTGCGGAGGCCACATCCTCCTCACATGCACACAGCAGGCATGTCCCAAATACCACTTGGTAACAAGGGAATTATAAAGGGAATTGCTGCTCTTGGCTGTTTCTGCAAGGCTGTAACAAAGCCATGCTGCACTGACAGGGAGGCAGCTGATTTCCCCAAGCCGATTCACAGCACCTTCTGCAAAAATCAAAATCTTGGACCTTGTCTTTGCTCTGCTGCTGCCTGTCTGCCCCAGAAGAAGAGGGATACACCATGCACCAGGCATGGGAGCCCTGGAAACGCCATCCTCCACTCCCTGCAAGCAGGGTAAGGGTGAAAAAGCCTGCAGTCCTTACTGACAGTGTCAGACAGGGGAGCGTATGGGCATATCTCCAGACCCATCTCATCCAGCATGGGGCATTTGGGGAATTCTGGTAAGAAAGGCAGCCTGCTAATGCCTTTTTTCTCTGCTGGGGGAAAAAACCTAAATAAGTAAACGATAAAGGAATGGCAAATGTGAGGCTGTGTGGTATAACAAGAACAGAAACCTCAATAAAGCTGCAGTTCAGAAACCACTGAAGTATATGCTCATGTCACACAATTATTAAGGATACTTAGCTGCACCTCTGCAGTTGAAAAGAAGCTTAAGCATTTTTCTGAACTGCAGCCTTAGTCATTATGAGATTATAATGAATATGGAAAACTGTGCCTGCCCTGCGAACACCAGTGAGATGGCTGCTGAGCACCTGGTGCATTGGGATGTTTGCCGAGGCTGATAACAGAGGTGGCTGCCCCATCAGGTATTGCTAGGCCAGATGTCTGGTTTGATTTTATTAAATAGCTTGGTTAATGATCTGGGCTAAGGGATAAACAGCTTATTAATGAATCCTGCTGCTAATAAGCAGGGAGGTGCTCTAAGCATCTGTGGAAATAAATTACATAAAGGAAGGATAATCATAGTAAGAGGAAATGACATGAAATTAGTTAGAAATGACAAGTCAGTGCTTCCTGAGCAAAAATCCCAGAACGAGTGTGCCCCTGGGCAGGGAGGTGTGAAGGCACGCCAGTGTCCTGGCTGTTCCCACCCACAGCAGGTGTAGGTTTCCTGCTTGGGACGAAGCAACTTTGGCAGAGTCTTTGGCAGAGTCGGTGAGGAGAGCAAAGTAAAGACCAGCCTGCAGCACGGCAGTGATGCAGCAACAGGCCCTGTGTAATTTTTGGTTCAGCTCTGTTTTAGTGCCAGCAAGGTTATGATTTCTCCTTGGCTAGCGCCACTGAGGTAATGTACTGGCGTATGAAGCAAGTGCCTTCTGGCAGCTGGTGTCCATATGGGAGGAAGAGCAATGTCTCAAAGGCTGGAGGTTTGGGGCTCAGAAACAGCAGATAAGGGAAGATAAATGCAGCCAGGTGTGGGGAGCATGCCCTGGTCGTGCCACCGAAGATCATACTTCATACTACAAGGGAAAAAGCCAGCTCCTGCTGTGAGATGTGGCTTTAGCATTTCTCTCCTACTCAGTGTGATTTTGCAACCTAGATGTTCAGGAAGGTAAGGATTGTTCCTAATTTCATTGCTGGCAGAACTACAAGTAGCTGCCATGTACAAATACAGTGTCTGAGGACGCTTCAGAGAGAGTCAATGAGTGTGGCTCCAGGGATAATAGGACTGAAGATTAAGTAGAGCAGATATCACATTGCACCAAAAAGCATGTGTGTTTTTTGGGATACTGCTGGGCCAGGTGCCCTTTGAGAAAATCATGGACTTCATCAATTCCGTCAGTGTAAAACTAGATATGATAGCGTGATAAAGACACTGTAGAGCCCCAAGAGCTCATTCCAACAGATGCCTTATATTTCTGTTTTCAAGATGCTACTGGGACTTGTTGAGTCTTTCAGGGTATTCATAAAAAGATGCAAAAGTAGTGAAGAGTGAAAGCACTCTGCTTGGGGATGTGTGACTCAGGCTACATTGACCCTGGCACTTTGGAAACCATCAATTGCTGAAGCACCAAGGGTTGGAAGGAGCCACGTCCCTCCACCTATGTTTCCAAGAAAATCCATAATTGGGCCTTAGGGCCTAGAGGTAAAAGCTGGGCAGCAAAAGTAAATCAGAGAATCATAGAATCATTTAGGTTAGAAAGATCTTAAAGACCATCAAGTCCAACCATTAACCCTGCACTGCCACATCCACTGCTAAACTATGTCCCTAAGCACCACATCTACACATCTCCTAAATACCTCTTGGGATGGTGACTCCACTGCTTCCCTGGGGAGCCTGTTCCAGAGCTTGATAATCCTTTCAGTGCAGAAAATTTTATTAATATCTAGTTTAAACTTTCCCTGACACAACTTGAGGCCATTTGCTCTCGTCCTGTCACGTATAGCTCAAGAGACCCCCTTTCAGGTAGTTGTACAGAGTGAGAAGGTCTCCCCTCAGCCTCCTCTTCTCCAGACTAAACACTCTCAGTTCCCTCAGCAGCTCCTCATCGGACTTGTGCTTCAGACCCTTCAGCTTTGTTGCCTGTCTCTGGACACACTCTAGTACCTCAATGTCCTTCTTGTAGTGAGAGGCCAAAATCTGAACACAGTATTCAAGGTGCAGCCTCACCAGGGCCGAGCACAGAGGGACAATCACTTCCTTGCTCCTGCTGGCCAACCTCCAGTCCACTGAGACCTCCCTCCTTTGCCAGGACTGCTGGTAGATGATGGAAAGTGGCTTGATGAGCACTTCCACCTGCTCCCTCCATACCCTCAGGTGGAATCCATCCAGCTCCAATGACCTGTGTGTGTCCAAGCAGAGCCTCAGGCTGTACACCATTTCCCCATGGGTTTCATTCCACTCCCCATCAATGTCTTCCAGCTCAGAGCTATGAGTACCTGGAGAAAAACTGTTCTTACCATTAAAGCTTGAGACAAAGGCGGCGTTACATGCCTCAGCCTTTGTCACCGTTTTCACTCACATCCAAGAAAGGATGAAGATTCTCATTAGCCCTCCTTTTGTTAATATATTTATAGGAATGTGTTTAATTGTCTTTTATGGCAGCAGCCAGATTAAGTTTTACCTGCGCTTTGGCTTGTCTAATTTTCACTCTTCATGACCTCATTAAATGGTTGTAGCCCTCTTGTTGCCTGTCCCTTCTTCCAAAGGTCATAAACTCTCCCTTTTTTCCTGGGTTCCAACCAGAGCTCTCTGTGAAGGTGCAGGCTTACATGAGAGCTCTCTTTCACTGCTGCCAGACTCAGGCTCCCAGTGCAAGTCAAAAAGGCTGTCATGTTTGAGACGTGGTCAGGCACACTGTCTCCCTTGGCCCCGTTCTCATCATGAATAGATGTCTTTGGAACCAAAAGCAGCTACAGATATCCCTGGCATTTGGTGTTTGGAGTTGGGCAAAGGTCATTCTGTGAACTGTAATGAAATTGAAATCAAACTGAGGATCAGGATCCATCCAAGGCTAGGGCGGGAAATAACAGTTGGAGTGGATGCCTGTTGAAGGACAACAAAGAGAGCAGCTGGATTTTCCACATTGTCCAACACCCAAAAAATTTCCATCAGACTTGACCATCACCTCATCCAGAAAATCTCTGCTGTCAGAAACCCTTTCATGCCTGATATTCCCTGTCACATGAGCTATTTCCATACCTCTCTTGTGCAGAGGAGAGCAGCATCTGCCATGTGTGGGAAAGTATGGTGTATGCTGTGCTTGTGCCAGCTCCACATCTCCTTGCTCTGTACTGAGGCATGGATGGAGGGTGGGCCAAAGGGGACAAACCAGATCAGCTCCCAAGGTTAAAGTGTCTTCTCCTAATTTAAAAGCCACAAATGCCTTGCCCTTACTGGCATGGTGAAGCAGGCAGGCATCTCTGGGGTAGGAAAGCACAGAGTCCAACCTATGGCAGCCAATGCCCTGTGGCCTTGCCCTGCTCTGCCCCATGGTAAGATCCCTTCCAGGGCCAGCATATCTCTGCTTGGCAGCCAGGTGGAGAAGCAATGCTCAGCACATTGTCTCAGCTGCCTTGCAGGACCTGTATGGTAGGAGACTTATCCTCATAGAGCTGCCTTGCAACCAGCCTCCCAGAGAGGTGTTTTTGGGCCTACGGTAAGTGCCAGGCAACCTGTCAGGGAGAAGGGCCGATATGACCCCAGGCAGACCACCTGATGGGTCTAGTGAGGAAAACAATAAAGCTGCTGTCCCTCTGCAAAATGACAGGGAGATGAGATTCACTGTCTCCTGTCTCTTGAACTATTGTGCAGCTCTGTTGTCAAAACCCAAGGTTAGCTCCCAAGAGCAACATCTTGTGTGGCATCCTGTTGTCCCAAGCTAGGACTGGAGAACTACTCATCTCCTCCACTCAAGGACAGAGCTGACTGCCAGAGCAGCGGTCCAGGCTCTTACCTAGGGGCACTAGGAGCTCTAGGCTTCTGCATCTCTGCCTAGAGGTGGTGAGTAGATGAGGCAGATACTGCTGCCACTCTCCATTACTGCCCATATCGATGCACTGCTGCAGATGGGTTGTTTTGATGCTCTTCTGCTGCCAACACAATGAGTAGGAGTCACTTGCTGCAATGCCGAGATGGTGTCCCAAGAGTTACAGGTCAGATCCTCTGCAGATAGGCTTGAGCTTGTGTGGTGGTTTAGCCTGATGTCGATCAAGTCATAAAATCACTCCCCCTTCTAAACTGGACAGGAGAGAGAGAGAAATATAACAAATGGCTTGTGAGTTAAGGACAGAGAGATCACTTGGCAATTACTGTCATGGGCAAAATAGACTCAGGGAGAAAAGTGTTTGATTTATTGAACAAACAATAAGAACAGGGAGATAAGAAATAAAATCATCTTAAAAACACCTCCCCCCACCCCTCCTCTTCCCAGGACTCCCTCTCCTTCCCCCTCAGCAGTGCAGGGGATGGGGGCTGGGGGTTGCAGTTAGTTCATTACGGATGGACTTTGCCACTGCTGCTTCTCAGGGGGAGGCCTTCTCATACTTCCCACTGCTACACTGTGGAGTCCCTCCCCACAGGAGACAGTCCCTCACAAACTTCTCCAGCGTGGGTCCTTCCCATGGGCTGCAGCTCCTCACAAACTGCTCCAGCATGGGGCCTCCCACGAGGGCAGCTCCTCACACCCTGCCCCAACGTGGGTCATCCACCGGGAGAACAGTCCTTCAGGTACCAAGTGCTCCAGCCTGAGTCTCTCACAGGATCACAAGTCCTGACCTGCTCTGGGGTGGGCACTTCCCCCACGGACTCCCAGGTCCTGCCAGGAACTTGCTCCAGGATGGACTTCTTATGGGGTCACAGCCTCTTTCAGGCATCCACCTGCTCCAGCGTGGGCTCTTCCACAGGCTGTGAGAGGATCTCTGCTTCCCAGTGGCCTCCATGGACTGTAGGTGGACAACCTGCTTCACCATGGTCCTCACCACGTGTCACAGGGGAGCCTTTTCAGTGCCTTAGCATCCCTCCTCCCTCTCCTTCTCTACTGACCTTGGTGTCTGCAGAGGTGTTCTCAAATTCTCACTCCCTGTCACTGCTGAAGCTTTGAACTGCACAACTTCTTCACAAATATGTTATTCACAGAGGCGTTACCTCCATCACTAATTGGCCAGGCCTGGGTCAGGTGCAGGGTCCAGTTTAGACCTGACTGGCCCTAACCCTGTGAGGCGGATTCCCCTACAGGGGATGCTCTGGCAACTATTTGTTTAAAGAAGCCACTTCTGTAGCCCCCCTGCTACCAAAAAAACCTGTCCCAGGCAAAACCACTACAGCTTGACCTGTTTGCAGACCTTGGCCATGTGTAATTAATTTCCATAGCAAGGCTTGCAAGCACTGATGTAATCTACAAAGATGGGGAAACTAAAGTACAGCCCCTGAGTAATGTGCCTAGCCTGGAAACAGAGATACAGTCTTGACTGAAGCTGGGGCTTTCCAACTCCTCTCCTGGGCTGTGCTGCTGACAGTCCATGACTGCTAAGCAGAACTTGCACTCAGTGGCTACTAGGGCTCTCAGAGGTGTGGTGGGGTGTCTGAGGAGGCAGGAGAAACGTCTCATGTCACCACTACCAGGGTACTCTCCACCTGAAAGGTAAACAGGACACTGCAAGAAATCCTGGGAAAGCCACATGTCTGATCATGTAAGAGATCACTAGGACCACAAAAGCAACAAATAACTGACAGCAGGGAGTAAAAAAATGGGATCTAAAACAATGTAAAGGAAAAAAAAAAGTATTGTGATGCAGCGGGTTTGGTCTTTCAGACTTACCATTGATTTTTTGCAAACATGTGCAGAGCCTCCTGTGGTGCAACTCTGCAGACCGACAACAGGTCAGGCTCTTGCCTGCTTGGCCTTTGCAGTTTCTATAAAGTGGCTGGATTTTGGGTTCCCTCTTGCTCATTAGTCACTGCAGCAGCAGCACCGACCACCAGATCAGATTGTGAGACTGATGCAACCTGATGTGAAGTATTGCAACTGCGCATCTGCTGCTGAAGAAGATATCTTATAGAATACAGGAACAACAACAACAACAAACAAACCTCAAAGGAAACCAGATGCTGTTTCACGATGTTCAGGCTTGTCTGGAAAAATCCAGGTCAGACCTAGTGTATTCTCCTTCAGCTGGAAGGAGGCACCCATGCAGCAGCCATCCGTGCCACCACATGCCCACCCCGGGACAGGCATGAGAAAAGGCTTTTGCTCTGCTGTTGTTTCCCATAGCCATACAACCAAGCCCATACCCACCTACTGGAGGTGCCAGTATGCCCACGTTTTGCCTCTGATGCAGCTCCTGACACAGACCATCTGGCAACCCTACAACAAAAGACTCTCCATTATGCTCAATGTTGATTTTCAGTGGAGGGAGGACTGACTTTGTATCCCCGCAGAGCAAGGCACTGCTTCCATGCCAGTGCAGAGAAGAGTTATACAACAGGAGGATGCTCTGCCTCCCCCACTCAAAGCAGTGCTTGCACACAGTGTTGGGAAGCGGGCTCCCCAGGGACCGTTGAGGCTGCAGTTACAGTGGGTTGCCTCAGCTGGCAGCTGTAGGCCTCTTGCTTGCAGTTTTGGGGTAGGTACCAGCAAATCAGCATCCTAACACCATACCCCAAAACACCCTTTGCCTGCAGCCCCTGTGGCTGACCCTGGAGAGGCGAAAAGAGAGACAGGTGGGCTGGGATAGATCCCCTTGGTCTGAAAGGAGACCCTGAGGAACTTTGCTACCTTGGGCTACCAGTCTTGCGAGGGTCATTTTCTGAGGGAGTTTTGCTCTAGCCTTGGTGAAAATGGCCAGACATTCACCTGCTGGGTTTTCCTAGACCACACTCTTCTCAAAGCTCTTCTTTCCAAGAGCCCTCTGGGAGAAAGGATTGCTTTCACTATATAAGCAAGGCAAGTGCACACTGCTCCAGCTTGGTCAAGAGTCAGAGGAAGATGATTCCATTTCCCTGCCAACCCTGCAAGGTTTTCGCCAGGATTAAATGTAGTCTGCTAAGTCCAAATAAAATGTTCCCGTGAGCTGGGCACTGTATCTTCAATCTCACAGGCACCGACTCTCCTGTGAGCCCAGATCTGCCACCTCTGCACTACACTCTCTGCAGCATCTGCTTCTCACCTTGCTGCCTTGGTCCCTCTGTGCCAGAGCTGAGCTGCCCTTGCAGCCAAGAAGGTTTGGCTTTCTCTGTGTGGTGTGTAGCTGAAGCTTTACATTTCTCCTTGTCTCTCTAATGCCTCTTACAGACTTTTTGTCTTTTGTCCCCTACCTTTAGCCTGCTTCTGCTTTTCTTTTCCCAAGAGACCCAGCAGCTGTGTCCAGTCAGAGGTTATTTGCTATGTGGTATCAGAAGCTGTCCACTAAATGCTTCACTAGCCACAGTTCAGCTGGGCCAAGGCTCATGAGGCTCCTGCCAGTCACTCTGTGGGCTCAGGGGCAAACCCATCATCTGCCATCACTTTCTATGTAAGCTTTAGCCTGTAGGCGCCTTTGCCAGGCAGGTTTGGATGGACCCACATCAAAGCTTGGTGGGGGCTGCATTAGGGGGAAAAGCTTTCTCTGCCAGCAGCACGGCCCTATCTGAAGGCTAAAGCCTAACCCGTGCTTCCAGTCTGCAGCTCTGCAGTGGGAAGAACCCCCTGATCCCACAGTCTCCCCCAGCACCCTTGTCTCTGAAAGAAGGAGGACAGTGGGAGTCCCATGCATTCCAAAATAATCTGTGTTTTCTACATTATTCCTCTTTATCACATCTGCTTATGGTCCTCCAGGCCAGTTTTGTTCCTATTTGCTTTAATTTTAATTACACAGAAGCAGAGGGAGGATAAACAAAGGGAGACAAGGAGGTGGGGACAAGAGAAACATCTCTGCTCTTCCCCTCTCCAGTACTTACCTCAAAGTACAAGGGTTTCCAAGGCCACCTCTCCAGAGCCAGTTCTCTGACTATGACAACTTATAAATGTCTACCAGCTGTGGGTTCTCTTGGCTGAGATCTCGTTGTTTGCTGTGCTGTTTAGCACCTAGCCCAAAAACACAGCCTGTGCCCCAAGATGAAGAGTGATGCAAATATACCATTAACCAATTTGGGCTTTCCAACACCAACAGTTGCTGCCTCTTTTTTTTTTCACTTTGACTCTCGCAGGAGGCCACTGCCTCCTGACTGGGACTGGCAGTAGATTTGCTTGGGCTATGATATTGAAACCATGCATGTATTCGAGAGACAAAAAGACAGAAAAGAAACAGAAAGATCTTCCATTCTTTTAATAAAACTTGCTTTGCTCTATAGAAAGTAGACTTGCAATGAGTAGCAACAAACTACTCTTTTCTTGGCAAGCACATGAACCCCTAAATAGCAGAGAAAGCACACGTTTAAGTTTTGGATCTGCCTGAGGCATTCTGCAATGAAACAGCCTCAAAAGAAGAATGCAATGTGCCTGTTCATATTGTTTGAACATACATTTCGCTCTGGAAGGATTGCAAACTGTCTGTGTGAAGGTGTAAGGTGTAAACTCCAGACAGTTTTCATCTGCCTCTTCCCTCCCATTTCCATTCATTTGCTTCCTGCTTAAGACCAATGCAAATGAGATAATCTACCGGGAGTTCAGCTGTTAGGCTTCATGCATAAGAACAAGCATACCTGACCTTGTGTCTTGCACTGGCAGCAGTGCAAGGACAGAGTGCTGCAAAACAGAGACCATAGTCTTTACCAAATAGGTGTGTTTGGGAAGAGGCATTAATTTGCCAATGCCGCCCCAGTACATGAAGATCTTGCTGGTACCTTCTCCCACACACAACTTGCAAGCTTCATTAGCCTTCTGTAGTGGGTCTGGGATGGTAGTGATTTTCCACAGCAGCTCCTGCAGTGCTGTGCTTCCTGTCGATATCAATATTATGACTACTGCTCGCACAGCATCAGGGCTGTCCCTCCAGCATTCCTCCCCCCACCTTCACCAATAGCTGTGGGTGGGCATGATCTTGGGAGGGACCATGGCCAGGACAGCTGACCCAGGCTGACCAAGGAGATATTCCATACCATATGGTGTCAGCTCGGTAATATTAACTGGGAGAGAGGAGCAGGAAGGGGAGGCGAGATTCATTTCTGGCCTTCCCAAAGCAACCGCTACGCGTACTGCAGCCCTGCTTCTCGGGAGGTGGCCGGACATCGCTGCTGATGGGAAGTAGAGAGTAACAGCTTTATCTGCTTCTGCTTTGCTTCCCGCGCGCGCGGCTTTGCTGCTTATTTATTAAACTGCTTTTATCTCAACCCACGAGACTCCCATCTTATTTTCTCCCCTTCCCTGGCTTGCTGAGGAGATGGGGGATAGAGTGGTGTGGTGGGCACCTGGCATCCAGCCAGGCTCAAACTACCACACCTTCCTGCACCACTGCTCGCAAACATGCCAGCACGAGCCGGGCAGGAGCACAGACATCATGCTGCTGCATTTGTGGCAGAGAAGGCACTATCGTTGCACACTCCAGAAACAGCCTGCAACATGCTTTTAACAAAGCTGGACAGGATGTGAACACCAGGATCGGTGGTTATCTATGGGATTTGTCAGGCACACAAAAGCACCACAAATACACAGTACCACCAAAGCAATCAAGTAGCACAGGTAAGAATGGCTTTTTTGGGCAGGTCAATGCCACTGCCATGCTCAGCAAACTCTTCTTCAGCCACAATGGAAGGAAAAGTTCATAAACCCTTTGCTCGTCTGGCCAGTGGTATCAGGCTTGCATGGCAAGGTTTTGATAACAGGAGAGTTGCAGGAGTGGTTTCTGTGATGAGATGCAGGAAGCTTCCCTCATATTTGACAGAGACAACGCCAGACAGCTCCAAGACAGATCTGCCTCAGGCCAAGGCTGAGCCCGTCTGTGGTACTGCCTCTAGCAGAACAGATTTAAGAAGGGGAAAAAGTTGATGCACAACAGTGACTGTGGCTGGAGAGAGGAGTCAGATTATGCGTAACATGCCCACAGACATCCAGGTCAGTAAAGCAGGGGTGGAGGTGCTCCAGGCCTGAAGCACAGGCTCCTCTGCAGCCTGTGGTGCAGCCCATGGTGAGGCCCTGCCTATGTAGCCTATGGAGGCCACAAGGAAGCAGAGATCCACCTGCAGTCCATGGAGGACCCCACGCCAGAGCAGGTGGGTGCCCAAAGGAGGCTGTGGCCCTGTGGGAAGCCCATGGCAGAGCAGCTCCTGGGAGGACTCATGACACTTTGGAGAGAAGCCCACACCGGAGCAGGTGGGTGCCTAAGGGAGGCTGTGACTCTGTGGAAAGCCCATGCTGGATCAAGTTCCTGGCAGGACTCATGACACCATGGAGGTGAACCCACACTGGAGTAGGTTTGCTGTTAGGACTCTTGACCCCTGGGGCACCCCGACACTGGAGCAGTCAGTTTATGATGGCTGTAGCCAGTGGAAGGGACTCACATTGGAGCAGTCAATGAAGAACTGCAGCCCATGGGAAGGACTCATGGAAGACTGTTTCCTGTGGGAGGGATCCTACACTGGAAAAGAGTAAGAGTGTGAGGAATCCTCTCACTGAGAGGTAGGAGTGGTACAGATAATGTGTGATGAACTGATCACAACTTCCTTCTTCCATCCCCTTGCAGTGCTGGTGGGGAGGAAGCAGAGAAAATCAGGATTGTAGTTGACCCCGAGAAGAATAAAGGAGTGAAGATGTTTAACATCTTATTTCTCATTATCCTACTCTAACTTTTGACTGGCAATAAATTAATTTCCCCAAGTTGAATCTGTTTTGCCCATGATGGTAATTGCCAAGTGATCTCCCTGTCCTTTTCTCAGCCCACGAGTCTTTTGTTACATTTTCTCTGCCTTGTCAGTTGAGAAGGGGAGTGATAAGTGGCTTTAGTGGGGACCTGGTGGACACCAGAGTCAATCCACCCACCACACTCGTGCAGCACTGCTTTCTTGTTTTTCCCTTAACATCCTCCAGTTCATTACAGAACAAGTGCTGGTGTCAGCCAAGTGTGCTGTCCATAGCTGAAAATCACCACTTCTCACCTTGAACCTTCTCAGGTCAACGTGCTTTTCATCCAAAGCACTGAGTCCTCAGCCCCTTCTCATCCTAGCTACCCTCAGCACCCTGGCCACAAGCACACCAGACCAGGGAGCAGTTTAAGACCCACACAGCCAGGATGGAGCCAACCTCCCTCCAGTGCCCTCTCCATGACATAGGGCTGGCTGAGTGTTAGGCTGAACCCCTTATACACAAATTTTTAAGGCCTGTTACCCTAAAGCAGCAATTACTATATAAAAAACAGTTGCAGAGACTCCTCAGACTCCATTTTTTAATTTTCCCAACAAAGGACATCACTAGCATGAGAAGGCTGTGGGACCCTAAATGCCCATAATCCACACAAGGCCATCAGAGCATGCTTTTCCTCCACACTCCCTACTGCCAGAGGCAGGAAGGTCCATTCTCAAAGCTCAGTCTACAGGTGAGAGGGCTGGGATGCATCTTGAGGAATTTGGCACCTGCTCATTTCAAGGATCTTTGGCACACTTCCTCCTAAAAGTGAAAATTGTGTCAGTGCTCCTTAAAAACATGAGTGACATGTCAAAGTAACAAAAAAGCTACAGGCTGTAAAATAGCCCTGCATTTTCCCTGATAAACCTCCTCCTTGAAGCTGTTAACAGAGCTTCTGGGCCTGTTGTCACTGAAAAAGCAGTGGA
Source organism: Colius striatus (assembly GCF_028858725.1). Classification (NCBI taxonomy): domain Eukaryota; kingdom Metazoa; phylum Chordata; class Aves; order Coliiformes; family Coliidae; genus Colius; species Colius striatus. The sequence goes on along the minus strand of NC_084790.1, from coordinate 17,187,692 downwards.
GCTGATGCATTTAAAAAAATAACTGGGTGCATCATTTTAAAAGTCTCTGTCCTCATCAAGCTGCATTTTTTAACCACTCATTCTTCAAAGAAAATGTATTTAAAATAGAAGGCAATTTCACCTCCTGAGCTCTAAGCCAGCTGACCAGAGTGTTTTCTGGGATGCAGGCTGGCCAGCAACCATTCCCTACCAGCCAAATCAGCAGCAGTCTTTAAATCCAGCAACAAGGATTTAACCCAAGCGGCTGGACAGTGTGAGTGGGATGTGCTCTCAGCTGGATGCTTTCCTGAAAACTCATCCCTGGGACTTTCAATTTTATAAACCACTCAACCAGAAAAAGGGTTCGCTCAGGAGGGTGCACAGCAGATGCACAGGGTCAAAGACCATTCAGCTGCAAAACAAAAGAGATTTGTAGAACTTGGTTTTATACATAAAAATACACTGCCTTGTTATCTTGTGGCTGCATAAGTAGGGTAAGGAGACCCAGATTTACAAGGAATTTGTCATTGAAGTATAAAGATAAGATGCTACACTAGGCAGACATATGCAGACAACTACATGAGAACATGGTGATGTTGTAGCCATGGGTGATGGTGACTCTTTCTTGTACTATCAAGTACCTCTAAAGCTACCTCAAACTGAGGTTTGAACAAGAGAAGAGGAAGGGCTTTGACTTCCTTAATTTTTCTGGTGGTAAAGCAGTAAGAACCACAAGTAAATATGGATGACAGCAGGGACATGAAAAATGTTCGCCATCTTGGATTTCACCTGGGCAGTTTCTACTCAGAAAAAAAGGGAAGATGTGGAAAAGCATCCCAAATGTTGAGTTTCATTTTTTCTTTCAGTTGCATGCCCTGCTTGCTCAAAGCCCAGCTTACTTACAATGTTCTGGTTTTGTGGCTAGATCATAAAAAGATTATTTTGCTTGCTGATTTTCATAATATGTGTCACTTTCCCTGCTTCTCACACAGGTGGACTGGCCTTGCCTTTCCCCAGGCATCTCAGCAAGGACCACCACACCTTAAATGTCAAGTAAGGTATTTTATTTCTACCAAAACCAAAGGTGCTGGGCATCTCCACTCAGACAGCATCACTGCTAAAGGGGCTCCAGTATCCCCACCCAAACTTGATAGACCTCTTCTCTCCTGCCAAAAGGGGACGTAGGCATTTGCAAGGATGAAACTTAGCACCATTCTGAAAACTCCTTTGATGGATGTGATCACTAGGACCCAGCACCTAGCCTGAAACAACCAAAAAAACATTGTCCTTTGATGGCATCATTTGCCTTTGGCAGATGTAAAAGTGGCAAGTGAGTTTAGAAGAGGAAAATAACGGACCTCAGGTGTTGTTGGCTGCTGAGATGCTGCTCCCAAGCAAGGGTACTCAGCTGTCAACCTTGTGCAAAAACGATCCTGTAGAAGAAAGAGCTCTTCTCCATGGAGCAAGGCAGCTATTTGTTTCCTAACATAAAGCCCTGCCTCATTCTGCATCTTTGAACTGACTTGTCGATGGGAGAAGAGGGGTGTGCAGACATTTCCACCAGTACAGGGCTAAGGGTTTTGCAGCCAAAGTCATAGGGGTTCAGCTTCTCTGCCAGTTACAGTGACACCTTCTTAGCCTTTGCCAGTTTCTCTATTTTCCTTCCTCTTTTTGGTCCTTTTTCCTTATTTCTTTAGTTGTCTGCTACAGGGCTTTTAAGTCTACATTATTAACTGAATTTCATCTGAGTGGTTGCCAGTGGGTTTGCTGCCTGCAGACCCAGGCAGAACATCCTGTATCAAACCCCAAATCTATCTTTAAGGCTTGGTGAGTTATAAATTAGCTTTCACCTAAACTCTGCAGCCTTGCTGTAGCCTTGTAGTGACAGGAGAGCTGGCCAGGCTGAAGCTGGCAGCTGTTGCTGGTGTGGGCAAACTCCTCTCAAGCTGTGCTTGGAGGAAGACACTTAGGATGATTTTTCACCTGCCTCTGCACCTCAGAAACAGGGAGAGGCCCCTGTGTGTGATCCACCCTGCAGCTGGCCAGGTTTCCTGCAAGAATCCCATAATGAAAGGATTATTTTCCACAGCTGTCATTCAATTGCAACAGCAGCTTCTACAGAAACCCACACAAATACCCATAACTGCAAAGCTGGACCTGGCACAATGCCCCCCCCACACACTGCCTCCATGGTTCCAGCACCAGAACAAATTCATCCCAAGATGCTGAGGCATATCCATATCTGCAACCATCTCTGGCCACAGCTGGCAATAAGACCTTAAGGTAGCTGGACCTCTGGTCATTTCTATGCTCCTGCCTCAGGTAAAGGATTGCTGCAGATGTCAAGTTACGTTTACGGTATTCTTTGAAACCTCCTCGTTTTTCAGCATCTTTCTAGATACTCCTGGAGATGGGGAAGCCACAGTTTTCTAATGAAAATAGCCTCATTCCCATTCCTTGTTCACCTCTAGTATTCCCCTGTTTAACATCCCTAGTGCACAACAGTACAGAAAATACCTGTTTGTTGCTGAAAAACACATCAAATAGCCAAGTATAAACAAAAATATTAACTGAGCACCTCTGTGTTCTGTTCAGTTATCAATTTTCCATCTTTTAGCTCTTTTCCACCCATGACTCCTCCTTTTAACTCTGCCATTGAGGAGTCTTTCTCGTTCATAATCTGCTTGCCAGGGATCTTGGTGATATGTTCAGCAGCCTTAATCAAAGAGCAGGCTTTCCTGTCTCCAGCTCTGCATTCATCGTTGCTAATGATGTCAGCTTTTCATTGGACTTGCACTGGATTCAGTTCATAAACACTGTTTTCTTCCCTTTTCACAATTGAATTTAATTTCCTGGAGAGGGAAGCCTCCAACGCAATATCAGAGGAGATGCTGGTGTTTAAAAAGCCCTTCCTGGCTTCTCTTCAGCCAGTACCATGGCTAGTTTTTCATTTTCTCTCATGTAAATTTGTCTCATGATTATGTGCACACACCCACACATACATGTACATATGCACACATACGCACATTCACACGCATGGAGTGAAATGAGGACACGGAAAGATGTCCATAGATGAAAAGCCCCAGCCTTCCTCAGCCTGTAGTTGAGCAAAATGCAACATCTCAGACCTCACAGCTCCATGTCCCAGACTTGATGGGGGTTATCATGAGGATATTTGCTGTGGTGTAAATGAGAGCGTGTGACCCAGAAAGGTGGATGCCAAAACCCCCAGAGGCTTTGGGATGTCCCTCTTGCAGGTGCAGGAATTCTAGGAAAAAAACCAAAAAAGTCCATCCAAGAAATCAGTAGTTTTTCCTGCCAAACCCCAGCTGCTGCCAGCTCTCGACAGACAAGGCAGGTTGCCCCTAGTCTGAGCACCCTGGCGGGGTGCACACCATCCTCAAAATCAGAGCAGCTGCAGGATGCAGTGTCAGCATTGCAAATGTTTTTCCATAAAGCCCTCTAAAAAGGGTTTCCTCCGTACGTGAGCTGACTTCCTAGGTGGTCAGTCACAAGAGATTTCAGCGGTAAAGCAATCAAATCAGAATGTGGAGAGAGATCAGCCTTATTGCCTTGCAGATCTCTTCTTTCCTGTGTTTGATGCAAGTTCCCCTGGTATCTCATCATGCCTTATTTCACTGATCCTGACCTAGATGTCGGGTGAGGCAAAATGTAAAAAAGGTCTGAATAATTTGTTATTGACTCAGTGGGGGAAGAAGTAAATAATGAACAGATTGTTGTTGAGGAGCTTTTGAAGTAGAGGGAAAAGAAGTGTCTCACTGTGGATGAGAAATTCATTCTGCTGGTAAATGATGGCCACTGGAAAAACCTTGTCCAACCCTGTGTCCCAGCTGTGGGGCTATCTGGTGGTGCTGGTGCAGTGGTATCTGTGCCACACATCGCCATGCAGACAGACATGAGTGGAGGCACACCAATACACAGGGCAAGCACCACTGGTGATAGGAGGCTCTGCGCCCAAAAAACACTCTGCCAAATGGTTCAAAGTCAGAGCTTCCAAACCCTCTTGCTTTCTAACATTCCTCACTGAGAGTGGGAATTTAGGTGAAGCTGGGTGAGGATTCAGAAGCAAAGAGTCAGTAACAACGGAGCTGTTACTAAACAGGTAATTCTTAATGCAGCTCTGGAAGCACGGGGGATCCTTCCTCCTAATGTGCATGCCATATGGAACAAGCTGAGAAGCATATATACGGAAGATATGTGATCATGCATTATACTCCTGAGAGGCAGTTTACACATTCATTAGTTTTACAAGAAATCATTTACATTTATGTCTGCCTAGTCCTGCATGCATGCTAAATCTATTAGGGTCTTCTGGTAGTTGTTTTACTTTACCCTTGAGTCTTTATGGTATTATTTGGTGGACTTCTGGCTCTTGTCTTCCTTATCTCTGTTTTTGCAGGCTTATCTGCCAAGGGGACCTCTGTCTCCTTTGGTATTCAAGGACCCTAAAACTTCAGATAAACTTACACAAAAGGTTTCACTCTACAAGCAGACATAGTTCACAAGTTAACTATTTCAGATTAAAGTTTGGTTAATGCTTTTTTTCACAAGCCCTGCTGCCAAATTGAGACCCCTTTTTTTTTTTATGTCAACGCTTGGACAAAAGGCGTCGCAGCACCTGCAGCACCTGCAGCAGGAGGTTTCCTGAGCACGGACATCAGGATTTTGAGCATGAGATCCTCCTTAAAACAAACACGCCCAGGAAACTTGCTAAATGAGGGAAAAAGAAAAACGAAACAAACCAAAACAGTTGAACTGGACTTGATTGCTGAGTCAGGATGACATAAAGGTGCTTGAAAAGAATAAACACTCCCACTTCTGAGTCATATGATAAAATCATTTGACTTGACTATCTTAACTCTGCCGATACTGAATGACTTAAAGGGAAAATACACAGTAGTTCTGTGGATTGACAGGCTGAAGAAGTCTATTGGGAATACACTGTGTGCCCAGTAGCTGGGGGTGTGCTGCACATCGGCTCAGACAGGACTTATGGAAGCTGTCCTTCCAATCTCATCTTACTCAGCAGCGAAGCAGGAGAGCTGCTGCACTGACAGTGAAGCTGGGCTGGCATTTTGCACCTGGGCACCTTTGTTAGATTCAGAGCATTACTCTAGGGTTATGGTACTGCTTGGTAGAAGCAGTTCAAGAACAGGCATAGGCTGGCAAACCCCTTGGTTCAGCAGTGTGGAGTGCAGGTGGAGGCTGAAGAGTGTCCTGCACACCATCAGGAAGTCGCATCGACAGTGCTCCTGCACGTCTCAAACACCAGTGGATGCACAGCATGGACTTTCCTCAGCAAACTCTTAGGAGCCCTCGCCTGATGCATACTGTCATATGATAATTCCTCACTGTCATGGTTTGACATGAAGCCATTTCTGGTAAGGAGAACGGGGCTGTAAAATGGCTCCTGTAAGAAGTTGCTCGAAACTCTCCCCAGCTCTGAGTCAGACCCGCTTCTGGGGCTGAGCCAATTAGATACCTCCACGATCACTTTTTAAGAAGAAGCCAGAAAAGGAGGGTGTTTCCCTTTTCTTCTTGTTCTGCCTTTCCTTGTTTACTGGCTGGTGGTGGTGCAAGGAGTGAGGAGAGAGAAGTGACCATGTAGACCCCAAGGTCAGTGAGGGAAGAGAGAAGGAGGTATGCTGGAGCAGAGACTACCCTGCATCCTGCAGAGAGGACTGGTGAAGCTGAGATTTGTTTGCATTTCGTTAAAGACCACACATCAGGGGCAGTGACTCACTTTGTTAAAGACCCCATGCCAGGGACAGCGATTATTCCCAGAAGAGGCCTTGTCCTGTGTGAGGGACCCTGTATTTGCAGAATCTGTAACTGTTGGGAAGAACCCACACCAGAGCAGTTCATTTAGGGACTGTGTCCCGTGGGAGGGACCCCATATTGGAGCAGGGGAAGAATGCCAGGAGTCGTTCTCATCTGAGACGAGAGAAGTGGCACAGAAAATCTGCAGTAGAATAAACTTTCCTTACTTTCCTCTCTAAGTCAAGTACTGGAATCTGTTTTACCTGGAACAGTAATTGGCAGCGAGCCCTCCCTGCCCTTATCTCAATCCACAACATCCTTGATTATCTTTTTTCCTCCCATCTTAGTGAGGGCTCTGCCATCCTAAGGAGGGTGAGGGTGTATGGGAGGCACCTGGCAAGAGACTGTCGTGGTGCTTCTTTGCTGGCTGGGCAAAACCATGACACTTGCAATGCACTTTGTTTGCATTTCCCCTGCTCTGCCATTTTCATCCACTCAGCAGCAAGGCAAGCAGTGAACCTGCATGCTAGTCCCTGCAGCAACAGACACATCATTGGCAGGGCTGGAGTCTTTTTATCTACGCTGTGGAATAGTTTTGATGGCAAACTGCATCACAGGCAATTACGTTTCACTAAAGCTTGCAGGAAGTAAAGCAGTAGCTGTGGTGACTGACAGCACTGCACCCACACTGGCAGGGCTTGTGGATTTGTGTGCTAGAGTGCAGAATGGGAGAAAAATATGGGAGGATGTCTGTGTCTCTACATGCTATTCAGTTCTTCTCAGACCACTATTTTCTTTATCTATTGCAGCTATCTTTAGCCGAGCAGCTACATGGGCTTTTAGCACTTATTTTTCCCCACACAGAGTACTCATTTCACTGTGAGGACGAAGGTTGCTGACTCAGAATAACCTGCTGGCTTGTGCCCCAGGAGCAGAGGGGTGAGCTGGAGCAGGAAGGCATTCAGCAGAGCCCTTGCCACTGCCTCCAGCATGCAAGAGCTGAGACCCCCAACCCATCAGTCTCAGGGTATTAGCCAGACACAGCCCTTGCTGCTCAGGATGAAAGCCAAGCAGAGTCCAGGGTTAATGACCAACTGTAATAAAGACAACTAATGCTACAAAACAGGAAAACAACCAGCAGTTAGGCTGAGAATGTCACTAATGGGTATTTTTCCAGACCTGCTTCAAAGCACAATGACAGGCTTTCAGCAGAGCAATTAAAGCACTGCCCGGAGTGAAAATCTCTCACGTGAACCAAGTCCCTCTGGGTGCTTCAGCTGCAAATCACGTTCGTGTTTAAGGTTCACAGGATGTAAAAAATGTTTAAAAATTTGGGGAATTGAGTTGAGAGGAAAGCATGCACAAAAAATACCTTCTGGCTCTTTTTAAGAGACAGCTCCAGGTATGAGGTGCATTATGGAGAGGTGATGTTCTACTAAACGAGTCTTCCAGAGGAACAGGTAAAACTGCTCATCCTCGTCTCTCCATCTCTGGATGTGACAGCACTGGGTTACACCTCAGTGAAGAAGGCTCGTAGTACCTTGTAGCTGGGGAGAGGATTGGGATCTGCCCAGCTCGGGCAGAGAGCCTAGACCTCTGGGAGCATGCTAGGGTGCTGGGTAGCTGTCCTATGTTCATCTACTATGGCACGACTGGGCAGAGAGCTGAGAACAAACAGGAAGCAAATGACTAGAGGTGGGATCATGTGTAGCCAGCTCCATTTTCTAGAGAAATCTTCGGTTTCTTGCGAGCTATGGGGACTTCCCTCCTGCAGTGATTCATTTGCTGCAGGCAGGTGAGATGAGAGCTGGGGACTCCTGTGCAGCATTTAAAAAAGCAGAAGAGGAAGCTGATGGAGAAAATGCCTTTTTTTCTTATTTTATTTACTGTCTACCAGTCTGCATTGAGCTGGGAGGGCCATGAGTTGTCCTCCCTTTCTAGGAAAAGGGCAGGAGAGGGGAGTCCAACTGTTGTAATCAGCTTTGGTCTCAGAGAGCAGCCCTGGCATGACCTGACATGGCAGCCTATTACAAGTCAGTCCTCAGCATTGGTCACAGGCAGCTTCTCTGATCCCAGAGCAAACCCCAGACCCTGAGCATGCAGGTCAGGCAGGGTGATTTCTGGGGCTACAGGGTCAGATAATGGGAAATGCAGGGTGAAATGCAGAATCCGGGTTCAGGAACAAACTCTGAAGTTCCCCAAAACCTGCTGCAAGAGGTTTGGCTTGGGCTTTCCTCTCTTCTTCACCAGTAATCCCCTCCAGCCAAAAGCAGGACAAACATTTGTCCAGAACCAAGTGTATTGCTGGTGGAGAAAACCATCACTGGCAGTGCCTCAGACTTGCAAGGATCCTCTGTCTTTAGCAAGCACAGTGCAAGCAGTGTCTAAAGAAGCTTCCTGATCCTGTCTCACTGTCCACCTTTAGCAATAACCTGCCACAATCACATCTCTCCTGAACAGCAAATAAAGTTCAGCTTTCAACTCAGAACAAATCAAGAAAATTCACTTTGGAGGAGTGGCTGGTTTGTAAGTGCTGTGGTTTAATTGCAGCACAGCAGCCTGTCCAAATGCACCACATTCAAGGAGAGCCCGCAGCTCTTTCTCTGCCTACAAATCCCTGATGATGATGATGACAGACTGCTCAGTTGAAATAGCACAGCTTCTGTGCTGCAGAGCGCTGACAAGTACTGGGCTTATCACTTGTCCTTGTGGCAAATCCATTTACTCTATGCACTCCAGAAAGAATGAGCAACACAATGTTCTGTCATTTTGAAATCAATTTGGTGATGGTTAAGCGATGGAAAACAGAGACTGAGCAATCTTTATTTATGATAAAGTCCAGCAACATTAGATCTCGAGCACAAAAAAAACCCCAAACAACTAAGCCACTCTTCCCAACTCATTCAAGTAAAGCAATCTTTTTGACTGCAAGAGGCTGCCTTTTCAAGGACCAGACCAAGAAGCAAACTGATTTCTACATGTAACACTTAGCAATTGGGGTGCAAAGAACATGTGAGGGGGAAAAGAAAGAGGCATTTCCATTGACTGCTTCCTCTTCCTAAAGTCACTGTCTGTCCTCCAGCAACTGAACTTTGCAATGAAATGAAACAAGTATCAAACTCCTTTGATCCTTGCAAAACCAAAACCTCAGATACATTGAGGTGTGAGTCCAGCACTAAACACCATGACAAATTCAATAATTCAGGTTTGTTGGAAATTTGCAGTAGGCACCTACTGCAGTTCTTGTTTCATATCCCTGGAGGTTACATCAAAGTTATGTCCTACTTGGTAGAGATCCTGAGGTCATTCCTGGTATAGATACACAGAATAAAGAGAGATTTCAGTTTGCACCTGTAGTATTTTTGCCAATTTTTGTCCCCATTTTGTTTAATGATAACAGAGTACACAGTGGCTAAACGGGCAATATTAACGTACCAAATATAAACCACATCTTTTCCCTCGATTTTCTGGTAAGGATCTTTAGTTTCTGGAAAACCACTCTGTTCCACTCAAGTCACCAGATCCATGCCAGCTAATAAAGAGGGCCGAGTAAGTAAAAATCAAATGCAGACCATAATGTTTTATTATTGAAAACAGGAGAGGGTTTCTGGCCAGATGACAGGAATTTAATGCAGAAATAGCTGGGCACTTCTCATTTCAAAGCCCTGGCCTTTTATCACTGTTTGAATTTCCACCTTGGTATAAACCTGGGAGAGGTGGTTTCTTCTTATAATGGGCAAATCTCTAATTGAGCCAAACAAGTAAAATAGGAAAGAAATCGGGAAAAAGCAAGTCTCTTACTGGGAGTGGAGAAGCGGACTCAGTGAGACTGAATGCAGACATATCTCATACAGGAAGGTGCTGTATTTTCTCCAAATATGCTTCACAGCAACCTTTCATCGTCTCTGTGCGTAGTGGACACTAATTTGTACCTGTGTCAATGAGTAATTGGAGAATCAGCTTCTCCAGGCCTGAATCTGTTTCTTTTGACAGAAAAATGCATGCAACTCAGAGACACCTCTTTTGCTAATATCTCTGTCGAAGAAAGACAGATCAGGGCTGTAGCAGCTCTTAGAGCTTCATTAGGGGCCCAACTTAAATGCCTCCATGCAAATGCATGTCATGTGAGGAATAAACAAGAGGAGTTAGAGATGTGTGCACGCTTGCAGGGCTATGATGTTACTGGCATCACAGGGACATGGTGAAATGGCTCCTGTGACTGGAGTTTGGCAATGGAAAGAGACAACCTCTTTAGGAAGGACAGACAGAGGAGACAAGGAGGGAGTGTCACCCTCAATGTCAGTGACCAGCTGGAGTGTATGGAGCTCTCTCTGGGGACGGATGAGGAACCAACCGAGAGCTTATGGATCAAGGTTAAAGGGAGGGCAGGCAGGGGACGTTATAGTGGGTGTCTGCTACAGGCCAACCAACCACAAAGACTGACTGGTTAATGCCTTCTATAAACAGGTAGGAACAGCCTCAAATTCTCAAGCCCAGATCCTCATGAGAGACTTCAACCACTCTGATATCTGCTGGAGGGACAAGACAGCAGGGCATACACAATCCAGGAGGTTCCTACAATGTTTTGATGGTAACTTCCTTCTGCAAGTGATAAAGGAGCCAACAAGGAGAGGTGCTATGCTGGATCTTTTTCTTACTAACAAGGAGAGGCTGGTGGGGACTGGAAAGCTCAAGAGCAGCCTCAGGTGCAGTGACAACAAAATGGTGGTGTTCAAGATCCTCAGGACTGCCAGGAGGGTGCAGAGCAAGCTTACTGCCCTGGACTTTAGGAGGGCAGACTCAGGACTCTTCAGGGAACTGCTCGATTAGAGTGCCATGGGATAAAGCCCTGAAGTGAAGAGAAGCCCAGGAAAGATGGTTAATATTCAAGGATCACCTCCTCCAAGTCCAGGAGTGATCCATCCCAACAAAGAGGAAGAAGTCAGGGAAAAAACAGGAGGCTGCACAGAAGAAAAAGCAGCTCCTGGATGAACACAAACACAAGAATGAAGGCTACAGAGGGTGGAAGCAAAGACAGGTAGCCTGACAGGAACACAGAGTAACTGTCCAAGCAGCCAAGGATCAGGTTAGGAAAGCTAAAGCCCAATAGAATGAAATCTGACAGGGATATAAAGAGCAACAAGGAAAGCTTCTATAGTTATGTTGATGATAAAAGGAAGACTAAGGAAAATGTGGGCTCTCTCCAGAAGGAAATGGGAGACCTTGTTACTCAGGACATGAAGAAGGCTCTTGAGGTGCTCATGGAGAAGGCTGAGGTGCTCAATGACTCTTTTGCCTCAGTCTTCACCAGCAAGTGCTCCAGCCACAGCACCCAAGTCAGAGAAGGCAAAGGCAGTAAGTGGAGGAATGAAGAACAACCCAGGAGAAGATCAGTTTGAGATCATTTTGCACAGGGTCACGAGGCCTGATGAAATGCATCTGTGGGTCCTGAAAAAACTTGTAGATCAAGTTGCTTATCCACTATCAATCATATTTGAGAAAATAGAGCAGTCCAGTGAAATTCCCACTGACAAGAAAAAAGGAAACATAACCCCAATATTTGAAAAGATAAAAAAGGAAGACCCGGGGAATCACACACCAGTCAGTCTCACCTCTGTGCCTGGCATGATCATGGGGCAGATCCTCCTGGAAACTATGCTAAGGGACATGGGAAACAGGTGATTGGTGACAGCCAACATGGCTTCACAGAGGGCAAACTCTGCCTCACAAATTTGTGGCCTTCTACGAAGGTGTTATAGCATTGGATAAGCGTTGATGTCATGTATCTGGACTTTTGTGACACTGTCCTGCTCCACACCCTTGGCTCTACATTGGAGAGACGTGGCTGTGCTGATAGGCCATGGGGTGGGTAAGGGATTGGCTGATGGGCCACTCAAAGAATTCTGCTCAACAGCTCAGCAACTGGGCTGAGACCAGTGACCAGGGATGTTCCCCAGGAGCCCACTGGCACCTGTACTATTTAACAGCTTTGTCAGGGACATGAGAGTGGGATGGAGGGCACCTCAGCAAGTTTAGGGCTGACACAAGCTGAGTGGTGTGGTAGATAGTCCAGCAGGAAGGGATGCCAGCCAGAGGGACTTTGACAGGTTTGAGAGGTGGGCCCATGCAAACCTTATGAGGTTCAAGGTCCTGCACACAGATTGGGGCAGTCCCCAAAACAAATGCAGACTGAGTGATGAAGGCATTGAGAGCAGCGCTTCAGAGAAGGACTTGGGAGGCTGGTGGACGAAAAACTGAATATGAGCCAGCAACGTGTGCTTGCAGCCCAGAAAGCCAACTGTATCCTGGCCTGCATCAGGAGAAGCGTGACCAGTAGGTCATGGGCGGTGGTTCTGCCTCTCTGCTCTGGTCTGGTGGGACCTCACCTGCACTGCTGCCTCCAGCTCTGGGGCAATCCCAATAAAGAAAGGCATGAATCATAGGATCATAGAATGGTAAGGTTGGAAGGGACCTCCAGAGATCATCTAGTCTAACCCCCTTGCAGAAGCAGGTTCACCTAGATCGGGTCACATAGGAACATGTCCAGGCAGGTCCCTGATGAAGCAAGTCCAGAGGAGGCTGTGAAAATGATCAGAGGTCTGGAGCACTTCTCCTGTGAAGACAGGCCAAGAGAGTTGCGGTTATTCAGCCTGAAGAAGAAAAGGCTCCAAGAGGAGACCCTTATAGCAGCCTTCTAGTACCTAAAAGGGCCTACAGGAAAGCTGGAAAGAGACTTTTTCAAGGGCATGTAGTGGTAGGATGAGAGGCAAAGGCTTTAAACTGAAAGAGGGTAGGTTTAAAGTAGATACTAGGAAGAAATTATTCACTGTGAGGGTAGTAAGGCACTGGAAAAGGTTGCCCAGAGAGGTTGTAGCTGCCTCATCTCTGGAAGTGATGGTTGGATGGGGCCTGGAGCGACCTGGTCTAGTGGAAAGTGTCACTGCCCATGGCAGGAGGGTTGAAACTAAATGACCTTTAAGGTACCTTCTAACCCAGCCCATTCCATGATTATAATAAATGATTCTACTTTTTAGGTGTACTTGAGCCAGGAAAAGTTTACATCCAGGGTTACACACAGTCTTGGGGTTCCTTGCTCCAAGGCTGGTCAGTGTTTAATTCCAGGATCAAATAGTCAAAGGCATCAGCTTAAGAATTTTCTGATTCACCTTTCAGGGAGATCACAGCTCAACAAATAATATTTTGCTACTGAAGGCTTCAGCTGCAGTGTTGAGGCCTTACTTATTGTAACGTTAAAAAAAAGTAATGAGGACTGAGTTGTTTTTACAGGGTCCTGAATGGCTTTATATTGTGTGAGGACTGCAATAAAATGACAGCCTTGAGGCAGGTGTTAGAGACTGCCAAGCACCTCTCTGCCCCAGGTAATGTACATCAGCTGGTTTCCAAACTACACAGCAGCCAAAAGCAACGTCAGCCAACTGTGATTAAAATAAAAGATTCACACACACACAAAAAGCAGCGTGCAGTTCATTAGTCTTTGCTTCCTTCTCTGTTCAAAAAAAGCAAGAGGTCAGTGACCGGTCAATGTAAATTAAGGCTAGAGATCCTCTTGAAAACACTGGCTTTGTTTTGAGTCAACACACACTGAGCAGTTTGTGCCAGCTGCCCTGGAGTTGGCAGGGCTGGGACAGAGATCGCTGAAGACTGGAAATACTCCCAGGTATTGCAGTAATTGGGGTTGTGCTCTACGCTGGACATGTAACAGCCCAGACCTGAGAGCCCTCAGTCTTGCTCTCCCCATTTTGGCTGCTTCAGCAAACTTATTTCAATTCCCCTCAGCCAGCTGTCCATTTGCCTAGGTCTTAACAGGCGCAAGTCAAGCTTGGGATCCCAAAATCCAACAGCAAACCACAGCCTTGCTTTCTGCCCACTCCCACCAGCTGCCAAATAATGCAACGACTCACCAGTTTCAGTACTTAACTGCAGCCTAAAACCAGCATCCTAAATATCATGCCTGGCAAGCCTGGCACCTAGAGAGGTGTAGGGGTGGAGGAGCCTGGTTCATCTCTCCCAGTGACTTGATTTTCAGCAGGAAATGGAAGCAAAGCCATCAAGTAACAGCACATGGAAACAGAGTCAGGCTTCCACTGACATGAGCAGAGAGTCCTCACTGGACCTGTTTCTTTTTGTACATAATTCCCCCCTGGAAAAAAAAACAATGGTTTGCTGCAATAACAGCATGCTCTCTGTTAGAGGCTGTTAATGAAAACTGGGGCTTTATTCCAATCCTGAAAGGAAAGTGAATCAAGAGAGCCCTTAATCTTGTTAAGAGCTCAGAGGACTCCCAAACAGTAATTGGCCTGTCTAGACCAACTCTGTGTCTGGACACTGTTATTGCAGCCTCTCTTGCAAGTGTTGAAATTGGAGTATGGGACCACACAGAAAAAATGAATTTCATTTCTTTATGCTGCATCACCCTACTTCCTGCTGGCAGACTTTTTTTCTTTTGGTTCTTAAAAGAAACAAGCAAACTTTGGCATTTATATCAGTTTCTGTATTGCAAAGTTTCCATACTTTGTAGCTGCTGGGAAAAAGCTGAAACTGTAAGTGTATTAGAAGGAAAATGTTAAAGGGTAAGCCTAGGACAGAAGATGCTTAGCCAGCATGGCTGCCACGCTGGCGCTGCACAAGACCAATGTGAGTGAAGGACCCCTGATGAGATACACGGAAAGATTCAAGTTTACAACTTGAATTTGGGCAAATGTGAATAAAATCTCAAAATCTTAAAGCAGCTGTGACTGAGACAGTATTTCCCTCAGGCCACGGCTGGGGGGCCTCTTTTTGGAGCAGAGGATGTCTCACCTGTCCCTGTGGACTGATGCTTGCTGGATGCAGTGCTGCGGCACAGGTGTGAAAAGCCTGGGTATCAGAAAGCAGATGACCATGCTATAACCCACCAGCCCAGATGGACTCCCCAGGCAAGCCAAATGCAGAAATCCCTGCTTCACTAACACCATCCATCAACACCAGACACAGGGCAGCCATGGAAGGAACTCTGGCCTATCCTTGCAGCAGGGCACCTGAGCCGAGGTAAGGGTATCCATCCCATTCGTTTCTGTTCATAGTAGTGTTGCCCTCATCCAGACGCATCTCTTGTCAGCCCTTGCGTGCACAAAGGCAATTAATGAATGTCACAATTCTCAGAAACTTCTCATAAGTCATTCTGGTGTTGCCAGGAGGAGAAATTGCATGGCAATAAACCAGAATTGTTTAGTTCCTGTCTATTAGACAGAAAAGTAGTAAACATTAACTGCCTGTGAGAATCGGGTGATGCATGTAGATGTCCAGGTCCACTTCTGAGTGGACCCACAAAAAAACCCAAAGCTCTTGGGTTTTTTTTTCATTTGGAGGTTTTCTGGAGGTGGGGCTGTCTGAGTCCTGTAGGATAATCACTGTCACATCCTTTGCCCTCTGTCACATTCGACAGCACCAGCAGCAGTTCACCTTTCCAACAGAGCAGAATGAGAATGCCTTATGAAACAAATGACACCTGCCACCAGCATGGATATACAGTATCATATACATATCAGTATCTCTGCTGCTCAGATTTCTCAGCAGCTTGAGCTAGCTCATGGATAAGTCATACCAGAGGAGAGACTCCTCCATCCTGAGGCTCTGGCTGCGTGGTCCTTCTCCAGCCTTCCTGACATTGTGCAAATCACAGCCACCTCCAAACACATGGAAGAGGCAAGTGAGCAGATCCAAGTCTCATGAGGCAGCTAGCTGGTGGTGTTTCTTCCTGTCTGCTTTAGGGCATCTCAGCACAAGTCCTCAACTTGTTTTGATCTGGCTAGCGATTTTGGTTGCCCTGGTTTTCAGATGCTTTATTATAGGTACCTTCAAGGAGCCTAAGTTTTTCCAGGATGTGGTGAGCATCTTCCCACCCATCCCTGCACTTTAAAATTTATGGCAGATGGACAGGACATAATTGTCAGTTGCAAAAACACAACTGCTTTGAAAACAGTCAGCTGGAGCACTCCTGTAGTGTAAACACAGGCTCTTCAGCACCTCCTCAGGCACAGAAACACAACTGGATGTGTACCTTTGTGAACTGCAGCTTGTGCACATCTCCCTTCAGTGAGGACTACATTTCTGTTAATCAGCCTCTAGGAAACCAGAGACTTTGTTTTTCTTTTTCAAACTTAGGTTCATACCTGCGCACCACCATCCTCTGACTTCAGCCAGCATGAGGAGGAGGAGCACTCACAGTTTTGGGTAAAGAAATGAGACACTGATGTTTTATGGACCTCAGAAGCAACCATACACCTCCATTTTGAGTGTCTCATCAAATCCCCAGCCTAGGAACAGCTGTTGGTGCAAGGGCAGAAAGTGTTGCTGGGGAGACGCAGTTGTGCTCTGAAGTTTACTACGCAGGAGGGACATGATACCAACCCAAGGGTAAGACAGTGTAGAGGCCCTGAGACATCCAGAGATGGAGGCCCAAAGCCAGCTTGCCTCTCTCTTTCCATCATCTTTTTTCTATGCTGCTGCCAGCTCCTTACTGTGCCTGTTAAAATCTCCCCAGATATTAGGTCAGGCTGTTGCCAGGTTGAGGAATGAACTGTTATAGAGCAGTCTAGGGGAAAGGGAGCTGGGGGTCCTGGTGGGCAGCAGAGTGAGCATGAGCCAGCAATGTACCCTCATGGCCAAGAAGGCCAATGGCATCCTGGGGTGTACTAGAAGGGCTGTGCGCAGTAGGTCAAGAGAGGTTCTCCTCCTCCTCTACTCTACCCTCCTGTGACCACATCTGGAATATCTGGACCACGTCCAGTTCTGGGCCCTTCAGTTCCAGAAGGACAGGGAGCTGCTGGAGAGAGTTCAGCGCAGGGCCACAAAGATGATGGGGTGGAGCATCTCCTTTATGATGAGAGGCTGAGGGAGCTGGGGCTCTTTAGCTTGGAGCAGACTGAGGGGTGACCTCACTAATGTTTACAAATATACAAAGGGAGGGTGTCAGGAGGATGCAACCAGGCTCTTCTCAGTGGTGTCCAATGATAGGACAGGGAACTATGGGTACAAGATGGAACATAAGAGGTTCCAAAGAAACACAAGGGAAAACTTCTTCATTGTGAGTGTCAGGGCACTGGAACAGGCTGCCCAGATGGGTTATGGAGTCTCCTTCTCTGGGGACATTCAAAACTCACTTGGATGAGTTCCTGTGTGAGCTACTCAAGGTGGTCCTGCTCTGGCAGGGGAGTTGGACTGGGTGATCTTTCGAGGTCCCTTCCAGCCCTTGAGATTGTGTGATTCTGTAATAAAAGTAAAAGCCATATAAACATCATAAGAGTATTACCACACTTGCCCTTCTGAAGGCAGTGAACATGACTCAATGCCCCTCAATGTTTTTTGGGGGCTGACCTTTCCCACAGAGCATCATAGCAGCTCTCTGAGCTTAGGGACCCTCGGCCAAATTCATCTCTGGGAATGTGCACGCTGGAGGGACAGGGGGCATGTGAGCCCCACACTCTCCTCAGAAGGCCCTGAACAACTCTCTGGCCTCAGTGTACAAACGACATCACATATTTTTAAATCAGCCCTGGCAGATGCATCACCGATGAAGGTCAAAGTCTCCAATTATCTCTGTGGCTTATGTAGAAGAAATAGTTGGAGACCAAACATCTGAGTCTTTTCGCCTGGATGTTATGCAGGTAGGTAGAGGCATGTGAAGCAGATTCAGAGCTACACAGAAACACAGTATTTTACTTATAGACAAAAGGAAACAGAGCATGACAAGGAGTAAGGAAAAAAAATACCAAAAGTCAGGAATGAAGAAAAAACAAGGCAGGAGGTGGGGATGGAGGAGTGTTGTGCAGAGCTTGAAGAGAGGGAAAGAGGAGAGGAACAAAGCAAAACAGCTTGTGTATCAGTTACTCAAAAGAAAAAAAAAGTTATCAGTCTGTAATTTGAATGTGATGCAAAGTGAAATGAAGAAGTGAACCTCTGTTCTCACCATACCCCTTCTCACATCCCACATCCCATGCACAGCAAAGCTGCTCTGCTGCAAGGGGCTGACAAAAGCCACTGCACCAGCGAGTGTTCGCCTGGGAGACCAGACCCAGGCTTGATTTGAGGATATCAAAGCAAACACTTAGTGAAACTGCAGCAGCTCACCTCTGGTGCGCATGGATTTTTTTTCTGTCTGCTAATGAGGCTTTAGAGGGCAGCTAAGCATAATTAGAGCTTGCAACTTCTCTATGTTGCTTTACAAAGCACCCAAGCATGACATTGATCTTGTGTGCTGCCTATAAGACAGATTGAGTGTTACTTCATTCATAACACACCAATCCAGTGTATTTCATTCACAGAACTTGCATTTAAGAGGAAGAAAATAAAGAGGACTTGCCAGACTGTGTGGGTGCACACTGAGCAGAACTTGCCAGTCCTTGGTTGGGCCTTGTGGATTTCCTGGGAATCCTCTGATGAAAACAGGGTCCTACCCACACAATGAAGAGTAGCCTCATCTTGGGTGAAATACTTAATTAGTTAATTCCAGGCACACATTTCAGACAAACACCGAATGAAAAGTACTGGACTGATTCCCTGGAGTATTGAGTTTGCATGGCATGGTTCTGGGAGGGGAGGGTGCCATTACAGGAGTGGCTTCTGTGAGAAGCTGCTGGAAGCTTCACTCACGTCTGACAGAGCCAATTCCAGCTGGGTGCAAGACAGACATGCTGCTGGCCAACACCAAACTCTTTAGGGTCCATGGCATTGTCTCTGTGGTAACACACTTAAAGCAGAAAAAGATACTGCTACTCAGCAGCCACTGAGAAGAGTGAGAATAAGTGAAAGCGACAACACTGCAGACACCCAGGTCAGTGAAGAAGGGGAGGACGTGCTTCAAGCCTGGAGCAGAGACCCCTTCAGCCTGTGGTACAGCCTATGGTGAGGCCCTGACCCTGCAGCCATGGGGGCCATGAGGGAGCAGAGCAGCCCAGGGAGGACCCCACGCCAGAGCAGGGGGATGTCTGAGGGAGGCTGTGACCCTGTGGGAAGCCCACGCTGGAGCAGGCTTCTGGCAGGACCTGGGAATCTGTGGACAGAGGAGCCCACACTGGACTGGATTTGCTGTCAGGACTTGTGACCCCTGTGGGTCACATGCTGTCTCAAAGGTGAGCCTGTTTTGCTCATGACAGTAATTACTGAATGGACAAGCCTTTCGTTATACTTTCTACCCCCTGTCCAGTCGAGGAGGACAGTGATACAGTGGCTTTAGTGGGGACCTGCTGGTCACCAGGGTCAACCCACCACACCAGGAAGCCAACCTGCTTTCATCCTCGATGCAGACACCACACACAGAGACTTATTCCTCCTGTCTTTCTTTCTCAAAGACATCTCCACATATGCACCATCAGTTTCTGATGACACAAAGGTGTTTGCCTGTGATCACACAAAACCAGCACATATTGACCCCCAGACAAAAAACTGCGACAATGCCAGTGGCCTCAAGAAGGCAAAAATCTCTCATTGCTTCCTACCAGGAGTCTCTTGGTGCAGCCCTGATGGCCCACTCTGCAGACACCCAGCGCAAGCACAGCAACTACAAAGTGCAAAATTTCGTCTTCATGCTTTGGCCAGGCTTTGAACTTCTCTCTTCCTCACTGGCCGCTGCTACTCTGCAACACAGTACCTTGCAACACTGTTGGGTGCTTATCCTCCTGCCTGCAAAGGATCTTGTTCCCATGTCACAGTGAGAGACATCTAGTACAAACAGATCCAGCAGTATCCCCTAGAAAAAAATGCAGGGTCCTCTAGGGAAAAAACAGGTCTGCTTGTTCCCTGAGGAAGGACAGTGACCATGAGCATGGGGCAGATGACTGAAAGTATCAGGTTAAGTTTCAGATATTTGAGGCAATTACACAAGTGTAAATCCCTTAGAACGAGACCTGAAGTGCCTTAATACAAAAGAGCACAAGTGAGTGCTCCCATGTTTGCCAACATTGTGCCAGTGGTTCCTTTTTTTCTAGAGACCCAGAAGATGCCACAAACCCTTTGTTAAATGGAAACTGTGGCCAAGATCCTTATTCTCATTTTTTTTTTTTCCTCAGCTTCTCCTCTCATCTTTTAAACCAGATGTGCTGCACCAAGCATCCAAAACACTTCAGGTAATTACATCAGTAGTGCCTCATCTTTGAAGGGAGAAGCATTCTTGCTCCTTGACGTATGCTGATGTAACGCCAAGCACACCTATCTAATTAGTAAATATTTATTGCACCTTTAATAGGTCAGTTACAAAAGCAAAACCTTCCAAAAGAGCAGGCTGGAAGGAAAGGGAAAGTACAACTAAAGGCTGATGCTTTGCTGCAGTGTCAGGGCCAGGTGCAACACTCCTAATTTCTATTGTAAGGCTCTGGCAAATATCCTGGCCTCCCTATAATAAAATCTGATACAGCTGTGCTGGGGTTGTTGCCTATAGCATCTTGCTCATCTCTGCAACTCTCTGTACCATTGCTTAATGCTGGACATGACTGACCATCTGTGGCATAGCTATCATAATATTTCCCCTGTAGTTATCCCTTTTACTGCATCACACATTTTAGTGGTTGGGTGACTTAACTTTGTGGGGACAGAAGTTTGTCTTAGGTATGCTCACGGGAGCTTGAAGAGATTAACTTGTGAGAATTAGCACAAGCTGGTGGATCCAGGTTCCTTGCTTTCTTTTCCTTTGTTCTTCCTCTTCCCCCCTCCCCCCCCCCCCATTTTCATGTTTCCTCATGTCTATGGGAAAACAGAACACAAGTGACTACTGAGAGCCCACTGCCTCCAAGAGCTGTCTTTCCCTTGGTGAACACTTTGCAATGCCACCCTGGGAATGTCCAGCTGCAGACTCCAACCCACCTTGCGTGTCACCACTCGATGGTGTTTCCTCCAACCACCAACACACACTGTGTCACAAAGCAGAAAACACTTAACCAAGCCCTGGAAAGCAGATCCGTATCTCCAGAGTGCAGCAGGTTCACTCACCCTCAGCTGCCAACAAGGAAACACCAACAGCAGAGGCACACGTAAGGCTGCAGACACATCACACTGGGACCACAGGCCACAGCTCTGACTCAGTCATTCAGATGGACACCACAATTTAAGCCTTATCTCATTACTCATCCTGACAGGCGTCATTGCTGCCCATCTGTACCACTCTGCCTCCCAATTTGCCAGCTAGATGGCAAAATCCATACAGCAAAATCCTCTGTATGATTTTCACTATGGGCTGTCACGATAGTAACTAGTACACTATAGGAATGCAGCACAAATCACATAAATTATACTACTGTCCAGTTATTATAGGCATCGTGCACAAATCTCACAGCTATATTTTGGACTTCAAACTGCTGTATGACTAAGCTTGGACTTGACTGGAAGTACACCAGAGAGAAAATGGCCACAGACATGATTTGAGGACAAGGCCACATCAATACCTCTCTTCATGGTTCACAAAGGGTTTGTCCATCCGTGCTCACCTATAGAAAGCAGCACTAAGGAATTTATTATCTGGATGGGTTGTTTCCTTCCTTTTCTTGCACTGGCTTCTATGAGAGCTGCGCCATGCTGAGCTGAAGCATTCAGGAGATAAGTTTTGAGGGCAGTCTAGGTTTCTCTACCATTTTACCCTGCCTGGCAACAGGTTTCAAAGAAAGGTGCACTGGCTTGATAAGGTTTTCTCTCTTTTCTTCTCCTGAGCTAGCTATAGCAGCTGCACCTCCCCAAAGCATCAGAGTGGCACATGGGCACAAGGGCATCAAACACCAGCTAGAAGAAAAAACAAAAGGCAGTAGGAACTACCAAGGTCTCATGGAACTGCTTCTGGTCCTCAGACATACTAGCTCCTCTGGCATTGCCACCCCAAAAAAAAAAAAACCAAAAAAAAAAAAGGGTGATCATGGCATGGGACAGGCAGAGGAAGAAGGACGTAGAGCAGCATCCAAAGTGCAGGCAAACCAAGCTCTGGAAAGGGCTAGGTGGGAGGCGACCCACCGTGGTGCACACAGACGTTGCATCCACAAAGCAGGGAAAGGAGCAAAGGGGATGGTACCACAGTGTCAGAAAACAGACTACTGGTTGTTGTGGTTCTGCTGCAGCAGTGAGCCACACACTTCATAATAAACTTCGAAAATAATAACTGACTTATTCTCAGTACACATTTCCAACCTATAAGATCTCCAACACAAATCTCGTAGGGCAAGCCTTGAGGCTGTGAGGGGTGTTACCACCTTTTCAGTGTCTACCACAAAGGAAAGCAATGTGCCAGGGCACATCCTATTTGGATGGATCGGCACCTGCACTAAAGCCAAACCATCTTTTGTTGTTGTTTGGTTTTTAATGAAGCAGCATCTTTTTATCCAGGACCTCTACTAGGTCTTCCCATCCTCTGCTCAGCTGCATCACTGAGCAAATCTTCCACATGCTGGTAACCTGGCTGCTAAAGCCTGCAGAAATGCCCCACCCCATTACACACCAAGTAGCCCAAAACCTAGCATCATGTCTCCTGTGTCCCGTGTAGTGGGAGCTGGGGTCAGCAACCCCATACTCCATAGTGAAATCCTACCAGCCCAACACAAAGGAAGATCAGCCAC
The DNA here is from genome assembly GCF_028858725.1 of Colius striatus. Classification (NCBI taxonomy): domain Eukaryota; kingdom Metazoa; phylum Chordata; class Aves; order Coliiformes; family Coliidae; genus Colius; species Colius striatus. The sequence continues at coordinate 17,165,343 of NC_084790.1, read as the reverse complement.
AACAGCCACAGTTTGCAATTGCACCCTAGGACAGACGTGCTGCAGCCGCATTCAGCGGAATAAAGGGCCTCCCTAAAACAGAGAGAAATAAATGAAATAAATGGGAAGCTTCCATGACAGTGCCCCCACCCCCTCGCTGGGAGAGCTGAAAAGGATTGTTTTTGTAAGGCCTATCTCTGCTCCTCGCTGACTCCAAGAGAGGAAATACTAAAGATGCAGGCACTGCCTCTAGTTCCCTCCATTGATTTTAGTGTTTAACACCGCGCAAGCACCGCTTCAGCCAGCCAGCGCCTCTCTGCTGCAGAAAGCCTGCAACCCGAGACACAGAGCTGCTCTACTGCGACTGGCGAGCGGGACGGGGAGGAAAAAACGCAGGCAAGAAGCCCTCTCGCGACTTCTTCCTCCGCTCTGGCCCTTCTCTGCCTTCTGGCTTCGCAGCAGCCACGCTGTCGCGGCACGACGGGCAGCACCAGCCCTCCTCCTGCTTCCCGGCAGCGACCGCACGCCGCGTCAGAGGGCCTGGCGCCGCGGCGGGGAGGAGGACGGCGAGGAGCAGGGCTGCGGAGCGCGGCCGGCTGGGGACCAGGCACTTCCTGCTCATCGTTACGCTGCACTTTTTGCGCCGGCTCCGGGCATCCTCTCCCGCCCGGCTGCGGCTGCCCGCGGGGGCTGCGCGGCTCCGCCGGGCGGGGCGCGGGGAGGGGGGGGGCTGGGGGCGGGGGAAGCGCATGCGCGGTGAGGCGCGGCGCGGCCACGGGCATATAAGGGGGCCGGCGGGGCGGCGGCTGGAGAGCGTGGCGAGGGCAGGAGCTGAGCCGAAGCGAGCAGCAGAGCACAGCAGAGCGGAGCGGAGCGAGGTCTCGGGCCGCCTTCTTGCCGTCGCTTCTCCCATACTCAGCCATCGCCATGGTGAAGAGCGTGGGCAGCCTGGTGAGTCCGCTGGCTCCCGCTGGGGCCGCTCCTGCCTCACCCTCCCTCAGCGGCGGCTGCGGGCGGCCCCGCGCCGGGCAGCCTGCGAGGCCCGGGCAGCCTGCGAGGCCCCGGCATCGCGCCGCCTCCTCCGCTGGCCCGCGGCCTTCCACCGGGAGGGAAGGGGACGGGCCGGCGCAGCGGGGCCGCCTGCGGGCTCCTGGAGACGCTGCGACGGAGAAATGCGGCTCCTGGCGTCGCCAGCGAGGCCTTGGCTTGGTGCGAGAGCCATGTGCGGTGAGGCAGAGGCCGGGTGTGGGGCTGCCCGGGCGGGAGCGGCCCGCTCGCTGCAGCGGGAGGGGGAGCTGAAGGGAGAGCTCGCCTCTACCAAAGGGAGGAGACAAATAACTGTACCACCCCAGGCTTCAGAGAGTCAGAGCCAGAGGCGGGATGTGGTGTAATGTGACATTATCACAGGTTGTTGCTTATCTCGTCTGATTTTGAAGTCTGAGCTTACTTTGGCTACTGACTGTCAGTAAAGGACCAGGAGACTTTCTTAGTAGTAATTGGCTTAAATTATGGTGTGTTCCCGGATAGGAGTTGATGAGACACATCAATCCAGTTTTTTTGACTTAAAAGCAATTACTAAAGCCCGTTCCTGTACTTAAATGACAGGATCTGGTGGCATAAGAAGGCACATTTCGCTGCTTGTGATGCTGTCTGACCTGTTTGGTACTCTAATGTGGCACCTCATGGTTCTGTGAGTACAAACACCTTTGTGGTTGTGCGATGCAGAATAGTAAGAAAGTCTAGACCTACATATAGAGAGCATTCTGTTAGAGATGAAGTAGTATGTGCTCTTTTGCATGCTTACATGGTTGATGAAAAACAAAAGAGTATTTGTTAGCTGTAAATTACAAGTCTCAAAAAAAGTCTCTCTGCAGACTAAGTGACCTTTTCGCTCCAGGAAAAATCCTGTTAGGGTAGTCTTGTAATTTTGAGCTTGAAATTTGAAGTGTCAGTTTGATCTAATTGTGAGGGGACTATGAGTGGTGCTGTCTGGCATCTGTGTCTGCTAGAGTATGCTCCTCTGTAGTCAGTATAAATGAAAGTCCGTATAAATGAAAGGAATGGTGCAGACTTCCACTGTCTGACTGCTGAAGGTCTTAGCAGCTGACACATGCGCATACTAATTATTGCAACCACAGCTTAAATAACTTTCAAGGAGCTTTCTGCCTTTGCAGGTAAGGTGAATGGAATACCTTGTCATTTGGGTCCAGGAGACAGAATGGCATGTGGATTGAACCTGAAATTCCTGTTCTGGTTTGCATCTCTCTCCCTTCTAAGTTTATAGAGGGACAGAAGAAGAAAACTTTTTTTGAGTAAGATTTGGGTAATGGGATGAAGCTAGAATAGAAAAAGTTCCATTTAAACATAAGAAAAGTCTTTTACTCTGAGAGAGCCTTGGCACAGGCTGCCCAGGGAGGATGTGGAGTCTCCTTCTCTGGAGGCCTTCAAAACTACCTGGATGCATTCCTGTATGACTTGATCTCGATGGACCTACCAAAGATGATTTCTAAAGGTCCCTTCCAGCCCCTGCCATTCTGTGATTTGAGGTTTTTGGTAACAGGCTGGAACAGCTTAAAAATGGAGAGTTGGTATACCAAACTTTGGAGGGAGCTTCTGTTCTAACTTAGTGGTCTAGGCTTCCACTGTCCTCCCAGCCCCAAGCAGTAAGTAATGTTTTGTTGCTTGTCCATGGAGAGCGTGGACTCGATAACCATGCTGACAACAAGATTTTAATGTCAGCAAGACTCAAAGTATTCAAGTACAGTGGAGCTGGGTCTTTGGGATTAGTTCTATACTTTAGTAAAGCAGGCTTGCACTCTTTTCTAATACAAAGGAAAACGACTACCTGCAAGAGCTTCTGTGAGTGGCATTTGTAAAGCAGTGTGAACATAACAGTTATCTAGGTGTGGCCCCATTCCTAACACACCTCTTCAAAAACCAACTGTCTTCTGAAGAGTGGCTGCTGTTAGAGTGCCTCACTGGCCCCTGTCATATCCCTGCTAGTAGACAGAAGGCACAGTGCTTCAGCTGGCTTACATACATGGTCTTGAGATGTGGGACATAATGTAACTTGGGCTAATGAGGTATGTCAACTGTTATAAGCTGGTGTCACCAAAGCTTTCCTCCTCACACTAGTTGCCTCTCTGAGTCAAAGGAAATACTGGAAATTTAAAACTTCAGATGCAGATGGTAGTTTTAGAAGTGGTGTCTGCTAGGGAGTTTAGGCAGTTGAATTTTCAGTCTGTTCATGCTAGCATCTGTATTTAAAAAAAGAAAAACACAAACTATTAAATTGTGTGGTAATCACTAGCAGGCAGTTGATTAATCCAAGTTCAAGGGTAACTTGATAATGTATCAGAAATCCTGTGTACAACTAAGGTCCATACCATCTGGCAGGTTTAGTTAAAGCTGTTTCATCTATTGTTGAGAGTAGTCATTTCCTTTCATCACTCTGTTGTCGTAGCCTCCACTGTGAGATATTACCTGGTGTTGGGAATCCCTGATGCACTGGAGGCTTTCATTACTAGAAACCTTTCTCTTCCTTTTGCCTTGGAAATAGAGGTTGCTACCAGTGTACTTGCTGAATGCAGCATGCATGTTTGTACAGGCAAGATGAGGTCTTTTGTGTGCTCAGGTAGGTTGTGGTTAAATGTTCAAAGCCAAGTGGCTGGTCAAGGGTTTCCCTGCAGTAAGGCACTAGTTGAAGAAAATAGTGGTTAACAAAGCTGTAAGATCTCATAATAGTGTGACCAAATGGTCTTGTGGTGGGAGGTTCTCCATCTGTTAACAAAGATAATCTGTTTTTTATAACAATTATTATGCAAAATACAGCATGCAGTTGGGGCGAAGGGTAAGGAGGGGATGTTCTAACAGGCAGGTGCAGGAAGTGCAGTTGATAAAGAGCTAGCAGTGTTACAGTGTGGAGGGGTAAGAAGCTGTACCAAAAAACAAGTTGTAAAATTTGAATGTGGGCAGGTGTGAGGCTTGGCTGAGGAACATGTGGTGTAAGTAGTTGCAGGGAGCAGCTGGCACAGATTGCTGCACCCAGGGATGTTGAACTTTGCTTTTGGGACTGGGGCACAGGAATGTGTGTGATGTTAGTGTGTGAGTGGAGGGACTGTGAAGAGGCTGGAAAACTTAACTGTTCCCATCTCCTTCAGATTTGAGAGTAGGTAGTGTGGGGTGTTGTCTACTTCGCTGTAAGATCAGTAGCTTTTCTGAATATGGGAATACAGGGATGGAAGAGTTCAGCATATGGAGGATGTGCTGCTGAAGATGGCTGCACTTGGAAGGAAAAATCAAGTTACTAAGCAGGGAAATGTAATACCAGGTGGAGTTGAAGTTACAGGAAGTTATGAAGACCTTCACGTAGGTTTGTGCAGGACTCTCTGCTTGGCTTGTCAAACATACTTGTGACCGGTTTGTGTGTAGTCCCAGCTCCTCACCTGCATGACCCTCTTTAATGGGGCAATATCTTACTAGAATCAAGTAGCAGCTTACTGTGGCTAATTGCAGAAACTATCATTAATTAGTTAACTCCTGCCCTGCAAAGCCAGTCCTGGTGTAAATAACTGTGCTGCTTTTAGTTAGCTGTTGCTGGCAGAACTCTAATGCTCTGGTCTGTTAAACTGAGGAGAGTAAGGCAGCTGACTTTCATATGCATAATCTGAAATTAAGTTTATAGTAGCAGCTCTCCTGAAGCTTGCATTGCCATGAGAACAAAGTTGAGGAATGTTGAAGTGGCTTATACTTGCTTTGGAAAAGATGCTGTCAGGAAGTAGCTGACTAGCATTTTCTGCCTCTGGCTGGAATGCTCGTTTGCCTCTTGTTAGCATGCAAGCATTTAGTGCTTTTTATGTCTCTCAGATCTACTAAAACACTACCTTTTTGGTGAGAAAACATGGTTAATGGCATGTAAGGACCTCTAAGTTCCTTGTCCAAAAATGATTGGTGTGACAACGTGCAACACCAAGCATTGGATTTTACTTGTGTAGTTTGTGTAGCATTGCTTTGGCTAGTGGTGTTGTGTGCTCATTCACTTGGCAAAATAAGTCATGTAACTACTTTCTGAGGTTGTGTTAGAAAACATGGTGTAAAACCACAACATCATCAGTCCAATCAACAGCTAATGTCAAACTGGAGGAGTGTGCAAAGGTTTGTGTCCTTTTCAAATTCAGTAGAGAGAAGTCTGTCACAGAAGAAAATGTATGTTTTTCTGTCAAGACAACAAAGAGAATGAGTCCGTAAGGATCACATTCAGGCAGTAATGCTTAACAAACCTGCTTGAGTTGAGGCATGTAGGCCAGATGAATTTCTAGCTTCTGTTTTCACAATTCAGTGAATTGGGGTGACTGAGCATTGTGCTATTTTGTAATTGAAGAGTATAGGACATCAACTGATAGTAGCACTGATGAAAACAATTCATACCAAGCACGATGGTACCAGTTAAATACCCCAGTTAAATTGTTTAAAGAGCTACCAAAATGGTTAGTGTGTTAAGGCTGAAGGCAAGCTAGCTTTAGGATTAGTCTAAATTGTTTTGGAAAGGAGGGGAGAATCATTAATGTGTTTTTCTTTTTTTGTAGTCTGAATTTGAGGAAGAACTGAAGTCTGCTGGTGATAAGCTTGTAGTAGTTGATTTCTCTGCCACCTGGTGTGGACCATGCAAAATGATCAAGCCCTTTTTCCATGTAAGTAGCCTTTCTGTTTTTACTATGTTGAAGGTGTATACAAATGTTTCTGTGGTACATTACAGTAACATGGAGGAAACTTCCTTTTGCCACATGTGATTGCCAGCATTTTCTGGAGAAGGGAGGAAGTCACTTGACTATAGAGTTAAATATACTAACCTCTGATACATCTGGGAGCTCAACCATGGTTTACAACTTCTGCAGCCATAATGCATCTCAGGTCTATAGAGACCTAACAGTTGTATTGCCTTAAGAGGTGAGATACAGAGTGGATCTTTTATCCTTCTCTATGCAGTTACAGTAATCATACCAGCTTTGTTTTGGTGACAGTGTTACCTTCTGCTGAAGTACGAGACAGGCTGTAGCATGTCTTGGTGATGAGTAGAAGGCTGTTAAGAGAGGGCCTCTCACCTGTGTCTTGGGATATTCGAGTCTTCTCTGTGGGGAGTATGTTTGAAGAAATTTCAACAGTCTTTCAGCTATTGGGGCAGAAAATAAAATTTTTGCTTTGGTCAGAAAAATACCTGTTTTAAGGTAACAAGGCAGGTTTCACCAGGAGTGCTAAGCAGCACCAGCCTTACAATTGATATGAATGTATCTGGTTTTTATTAAAGGAAGTTTCCCTGAAACACTCTAACTGCATTGTTTCTTATTTCATTCCAGGGTTTGGTTGAGAAGTATGGTGATGTGGTGTTCATTGAAGTTGATGTGGATGATGCCCAGGTATGGTCCAAGGTGGTGCTGAGAAAGAACAGCTCTTGAGTTCCACTCAAGTCACAGTGAAGAACTCTTCTCTCTTTTTTTAAATTTTTTTTTAAAAGCCTTGTAGATACTGAAGCAAAGTGAGAGATTACTTCTGCTTTGAGAACCAGGGAGAGTTTAGCACTTACACGGGGAAGAATGATGTTTTGGGTTTTTTTAAGACACCAGAGCAGAATGATTTGCTGTGGTTATCTGTATACTTGAAGGCCTATGGCATATGTTAGGTAATTTGGGAACACTGACCCTCTGCTTTGGAAGGGTGTGTTAGTCTAAGGCCTTAAGCTGCTTTTATGCCATCTTTCTTAAAACTGATGGCTGCAACTATCTGGTCATCTGTCTGGTCTTTGCCCTGCTCCCACTTTCATGCCTTGAATTAAGTGCAATAAAGTGTCTGCTGGAATTGCTATATGGCAGGGTCAAATGTTGAAACATGGGAGTTGCCATAGGGCTCTGGAGCCTTACAAGTAGTCATCTCTGAAGCAAAGATCTGTTTCTTTTTTCCAAACACAGAGTACAGGTGCTGTCAATGTGATTTTGCACTAAAGGAATGCTAAAGGGAGTATCTTTCAGGCTTACTTGAGAGAGATGATGACTGTGCAGTTTGTTAGTGGTGGCCTGTCAGAAGCCTTCCTTCATTTTGAGCAGTAATGGCTTTGACCTATCACCTAAACAAAAGGCAGCTAGTGAGTAGGTCCTAAATCCTTCAGACATGGAGAGCTGAAGATTGTTCCCCATCTCTTCCAGGATGTCGCTACTCACTGTGATGTGAAGTGTATGCCAACGTTCCAGTTCTACAAGAGTGGAAAAAAGGTAAGCCCTGCTTTTGGAACTGAAGCAGGCAAGCACAACATTTGAGAACTGTTAGACTTCATAGCGTGCTTTGTCTTGGTAATGCATCTAGGGGACTGCTGACATCAAGACACTCCTGATGGGGGAGGCAAGTGCATCCTAGTGGCACAGCAAATGTCATATGGGCTAGCAGTTAACTGATGAAGCAAGCCCTTTTATTCACAGGTAGGGAACTGAGCTAGTGCTACAGGTCAGCCTTGCAGGCAGAGCTTCATGAGAAATTAGTGGACTTAGAGGTCTGGGCTAAGGCTGCTAGTCTGTCTGCCTAGCACTCTACTTTTTACTTTACTTGGTGAGTATTTCTTCTCTGGATGCAGCTCATGTTCAAGCAGACATAAGAATACATACCTGTGGAATTCTACCCAAACAGAAGTCTCTAACACGGGGTTGAGCACTCAAAGGCTGAAACAGCTGCTTAGATGTCTTTATGTAGAGGCTCTGTAACCTGTGAAATGGAGGTCCCATCCCTGTCAGGACTGAACAGACCTCTTTATGCCTGCCCTTACAAGAGATGGATGTGATGGGATTCAGGCTGTGCTCCGACAGCATACGTGGGCTACCTGTTCAGGGTAGTTGTAAATGGCTGGCTGCCTGAACCAGGGAGTTGCTGAGCTAAATGAGTTATCTTTGAGCTTTTAGGTTTCCAGGGAAGTAGAAGGTAGGCTTTTTTAAAGCAGATGCCTGGATAGAAGCTTCATGGTTGAAGACAATGGAATTGCACCTTAAAATGTCAGATGTTGGGTGACCTTCAGTTCTGTTCAGTATGAGGCCAAATCATGACTAATAGTGAACCTTTGACAGTTTTCTCAGGGCAAACTTCCACAGTTTCATAATGAAACTGGAAGAATTGTGATTATGATGTGACAGTTTGTGAAGGTGATAGGCTTAACCTTAATTGTGTGCCACCTTATTTTCAGTAACCTTTGCAGCTCTGGTGAGTTACTGACCAAGCAATTTCTTGCCCTGTAGCATAGTCCGCTCTGTACCTTGAGCCCCTTGTAGGTACTTGAAAATAGAGCTGCTGTTTTTGAGACATGAATGTTGCGGTTGTCTTCCTGCGGTGCAAGTTGCAACAAAGACAATTCTTGCAGGAGAAGCCAGGCTCAGGGGACAGGTCACTTGCAACAGTTCTTCTAGAATTTGATTGGTGATGGTCCTGAGCAACCCAAGGCAACTCTGAGATGCCTGTGCTGTGCATTGACCTCCATAGTCCCTTCAAGCCTCGGTGCAGCATCAGTTGTTTTCTCCTGTGTCTTACATGTAGAAGGTTCCAGCAATGGTAGTCTGGAAGTGATTCTTGATTGACTTTTGTCCCAATTTTTGCACCAGTTGAGTGGAAGACAAAACACAAGAACGTCTGCAAAATACTCCCAGTTTTGGGGGTGAAAAAAAATTTAATTGTTGCAGAGTTGAAGAGGTGTGTGTGTCTGGAGACTCTGCAGCCCATGTTACAAAGCATTAAATGCAACAGTTCTAAAAATCCATATTTTTTTACAGGTGCAGGAGTTCTCTGGGGCCAATAAAGAGAAGCTGGAAGAGACCATTAAAAGTCTAGTCTGATCTCCAGCAATGGAGATACTGAAGTATGATGCTTTGGCAAAATCATAGCCTGTAACTTTTTCTACTTAAATACCTACACAAGTTAGTTAGGCTAAGTGGTAGAAACTGTCCTCTTGATCTATGTAAATGAGTATAATAAAGTATAAATTCTTCACTTTCAGCTGTTGCCTTGTGTTTGAATGAAAATGAGGAATTTTGTAATGTCACCAAGGTGCCAGTTTGTGCTGTGTTAAAGGAGTACTGTCTGGATATGAAGACTCGTGGCAAATGCAGCTTGATGTGTTTCTGTGGTGGAATGTTGTCTTGTGTGGGACAGCAATGATAGTTGCTTTGGGAGAAGTCAGATGTCAGCTGCCACCTTGCTCAGATGGTAGTCACCAGGCTACCATCTGGAGAGCAGCAGCTGGGCTAGCAGATAAAGAAAAGGGAGGTTGGAAGCTGTAGAAAAGAAGGTGGTCACTTGAGTGGGAGAAGTTATTTTCTTCTGTTGCCTGTTTTTAGCTGAAGTGTAAAGCTTCATTTTGGACTACAAAGCTAAGACTTGGTTTATCAGAACACTGTAATAATCCTGCCATGGAAATGGAAAGTGGGACCTGGAGCTGCTGAGTTCCTGCCTTTTTAGTTGTGCCTTGCTGTTGGTGTACTCTATGGCTCTGTTAGTCACAGAGTGAGTTTAGTCTTCAAGTTGGGTTGCTTTGATCCTAGGCAATAGCCTAAAGAGGTGAAACTTGTAGCATCTTAAGTCCAAGATACTTTAGGTTTATGCGCTTTTGCATTCTTAGGACACACAGATCCTCCTTTGTGTTGGATGGTAAACTGGACCCTGGGGTCCTCCAAACCCACACAGGGTTGCCTGGATGAATGCTGACCTGCCAGCCTCCATATAGCATTCACCTGGTCTTCCCAGAGTTACCAAGGAGAATGGCAGTGTTCCCACCCTGTCAGAACGGCTTGTTGGCTTGGATGTCCTGGGTAAGAAATTGGTCAGTGAGAGAGCAGAGCTGCTGCTTGTTGCCATACCCAGTGCTGGGGTTTGGGTTTGGTGCTGCTCCTGGAGTACCGTGATGGAAAAGTGAGAATTCCTGCTCCATGTGCAGACCATGTGAAAAGGGTTAGCCTCTTCTCTTTGTGGTAGAGAGCTCAGGTATGACTCAGCCTTACACTCACTTTGCAAGCATGTATTTCCTGGCTTTTGAGGACTCTGGGCCTTCAAAAGCTTGCAGCCTGTGTTCTGTACTTCAAACAAGATTTCTAGCCCAAGAAGTGACTGCATCCTTCAACTGAGGATGAGCCATCAAGGATCTGGGGCTGTGATGGCGCAGCGAGAAGAACATACAGCATGTGTTCTATGCAGCTCTGTTTGACCAAGAGGAGTGTAGCTGTGTGTGGATGGCTGTTCACCCTGGTCAGTGGGAAGCCTGAGCGATGCCATGGACAGTCTGGAAGGGAGAGAAGAAAATGAAGCTGCAGCAAGAATGCATCTGCTAACATGCATTTCTTTTAAAAGCAGTTCCTGGGTAGTCTGATTGTTCCTTCTTGGGCAGTAGCTGAGAGCAAGGAAGGCTTTGAAAATAGCCAGTGAAAAGTTGAGGTGAGGTTCAGTATGAAAGCCTACCATCCAGCTTCATCCTTGAGAAGTAAGGAGGGTACTGAGCATGTCTGCCCAGGTGAGGCCAGCACTGGTGGCTACCTATTACAATGGGGAATGGGTAGTGCTGCTGAGGGGTTGAATTTGGACTAACGACTGTTTTTTCTCCCCTAATAAGATGGCACTGCAGCAGCTGCAAAAGATCCAGGTGACAAAGATGTGATTGGAAATTCAAGATAGGATTGGGAATGATGAGAGAGACTGGAATAACACTTGTGCTGAAACATGGACTGCAAAGTGGTTAGTTCTTGGGAGTGCAGTGAGTCTTCAGCTTCCTGTGCTGTAATATCTGTGGCTATTGTGTGGTGAAAATACCTGGCCCAGCCAAACTGGAAAGGGACCTTCCAGTGCTCAGCTCTGAGGAAGGTGCAGAGAGGATCTGTGTGTTAGGGAAGGGTCCACTTTGAAGGAACTGGCCAGCCTGCTTTCCAAATGGATGGTTATGCCAGAAGGTGAGTGTTTGATGTCAGCCTTTGTCATTAGGAGTGGTGGAAAGCAAGACCTAGTGGTTACACCCAGCAGTGGCATAAGGAGCCTTGAGTCCTGCAGCGGCCATGCCCCTTTCAGGGACAGAAACCCAGCTCTGGATGGGATGGGGCTGAGCCTTCCAACAGGCAGCACTGTGGGCATTCAGCCTTTGGAGTCTAGGTGTGGCAAATAAATCTGTCCTAAATGGAGCAGGTACTAAATACTTGGGCTGAATGCCCCGTTACGTGGGTATTCAGTAACAGCCTAGGGAGCTCAGTGGGGTAGTATTTTGCTTGCCTGTTTTTCATGCAAAGGAGTGAGACCTGTGTTGCCATAAACATGCCAGATAGCAATGCAGCAGTCATTCTTTCATCGATCTCTCTGGTCTGCTGCTTGATGAACTGACTACTTTAACTGATCTGAAAGTTGCCTTTAAGAGGGCAGTGGTAGATGGTCAACTGACCTGAATGTTTGGTGGAAACCTGATGTACATGGCAGAGAAAAAACAACAAGCAAAAGTTTCTTCTGGGAGTAAGGGCTCCAGGCAGCAGTTCTCCCCTCAGGTAATGACTTTGGTCTGTTTGATTTGGCTTCGAGATGGCTGGGATCAGTGCCTTGCTGTTAAACCAGCAGAGCAAGATGTTTTTGTCTGCAGGTCTGTTGGATACCTTGCTTTCTTAGAGAGGGCTGCTGCAGGACAAGTACCTCCTTTAGCACAGTGACAGGGTCACAGGGCTGGCATAATGAGGCTTAATGAGAGAGGGCTGGCCATGGTGAAGGGGAGGGCCAGTGGAGTCACTAGGAGTAGACAAGACTAGATAGCAGTGAAATAGTGATCCTCCTTAACTCCATGTGCTCTGAAACTGATCATGCAGTTTTGGAATGTTTCCCTTAGCCATTTAATGCATCTCTTCCACATACTCTCTTGCAGTGGTCAGCCTGACTTAACTCAAGTTAACCTCTGCTTTTCATTCTTTCCTTGACTTGAATGAAGTTAGACTTGGATTTTCTTTGAATAATTCCATTAAGAACCTGTAATTATTCCAATCTTTAAATTCTTATTCATCTACCAAAAATAGCTGGATCAAGTAAGGACAACTGCTATTGTTTTACCAGTGCCAGCAACTGGGACACAGCAGCTCCTCTGTGTTGTGCTCAATGACCTGCAAGGTTGTGGATAGAGATAAGGACACGGAGGTTACTCAGAAATTAGTCACCCACAAAGCAGACTCGGCTTGGGGAAAGTAATGTTATGCAATTCAACAGAGTAGGAGTCTATAAACACCCTAATCTATCTTTCCTTTCTTTCCAGGTTCAGTTTCACTCCTGACTCTTCTACCTCCCCACCCCTGAGCAGTGCAATGGGATAGGGATTGTGGTCAGTTTGTAACATGTTGTCTCTGCTGTTTCTTCCTCCTTGGGTTCTTTCCTTGCTCCATTATTTTGTCCACGGGCTATGGTTCTTTGGGAATGAACTGCTCCAGTGTGAGTTCACCATGGGCCACAGGTCCTCTTGGAAAACCTGCTCCAGTGTGGGCTCTTCTCTCCATGTGTCCACAAGTTCTGCCAGGAACTGCTCCCAGGCTTCCCACATGGCCACAGCCTCCCTCCGGTATCCCCTTGCTCTGATGTGGGGTCTTTCCTGGGCTGCAGGTGGATATCTGCTCTGCTATGGCCTCCATGGCTGCAGGAGCAGGGCCTCACCATGGGTTGCACAGTGGGCTGCAGGGGGATCTCTGCTCTGTCTTGGAGCTGGTAGGCATGAACTCTGCCTAATGTGGTGGCAGCGTATGCTGCCTTCTCACAGAAGCCACCCCTGCATCCCTCCCCAGCTACCAAACCCTCCCTACATGACCTAATACTGACATGCTGACAAGGGGCAGCACGGTACTGAGAGGACAACTGGCTTAGCAGGGCCATGGCATGGAGTCCCTGCCTTTCATCTGAAGCAGTAACTGTGAACCAACTCTACCCTAGCTGATGAAACCTTTATCTGTAGGTTTTCCTCAGTCAGAAGACCAAGCTAAAACTGGCAGGATTGAAAGTCTGATAAGGAGCTCTGGGAAGGCAGCGGATGATCTATTCAGTTTAACTGAGTGGAGATTAAACCATACTGTGGCATTCTTTTTAACAGGTTTCATGCAGGTGAGAAGATGCCAGCCCAATGCCTCCAGATTTTGTATGGATCAAGTAGATGAGTGTGAGGCATTTGGAAAAAATTGTGAGGAGATACTGGGGAAGCACATGCACCTGAAATGCAATTTTTCCTCCTTGGGAAAGGGAAAGCTAAGATGGTGCATGCTGGTAGATAGAGGAGGTGAAGAAAATATGAGTGGCTTGGAGCCATACCTCTAACTGCAGCTGAGGACAGATGTATGACACAGGCAATTCTCCACGAGGTGGCAGTGACTGTTCATGGCTCCAGGAATGCCTTGCCCTTTCCTTCTCTGACAGCACAGTGGAGATGGTGCTACCTCTTAGGAATGGCCTAGGAGAGAATGTGTGTAGCTGCATTTCCACCATCCAGACAGCACCATCTGTCTGGGCCCCATGAACTGTGACATCTGGAACAGATGGAGCAGAAGTGTAGGGAGATGGAGAAGACAGGCACTGGGTCCAACTGCATCCACAGAGGGAGATTTAGGCCAGGCTTGGGTCATCTCCCCCCTACCTGAGTCAGTCCATGACTTTCCTCAGGGAAGCAATCAAGTCAGTGTATTTACCTTTCTTTGGACCTTTTTCTAGCTCCTCTGAAGGAGTGGCCTGGGGATAGGGCAAGAGCTGGCACCATGAGCAGTCCTTGGGATTCTGCTGCTGGTAAGGGAAAATGCAGCTGTCAGTTTCTTCACCCTAGGATGGCCCCAAAGGCTTTAAGCTTACTGGGAAGCAGAGCCCATGTTCAGAGCTAGTGATGAGAGGCTGAGGATTGGGACTGGAGACATCTCCCCACACTGCAGGCAACAGCCAGCAGCAAGTAAAGCTATGGGGGACCTGTTTGGAGCTGATGCTGTCTAGCTGAGTGGGATGTGAGAGATGAACAGCTATAGTCAGGGGTGGTGGAACCAAGGTGAGAGCAAAGGATCTGAGGTATGACTTGCCTGCTTCAGTGCTGGCTATATCAGAGATGCTGGGGGCTTTAAGGATGAACTTGATTCAGCTGGGAAAGAGCACTGGCAAAAGAATGGATACTGTGGCTGGGTCATGTTGTCCTGATCCCTCCTGTGGGCATCCACTCTGGATCACCACAAGAGTAGATCAGCAAGCAGCAATGCACCCCAGGAATGGCTCCTTGGGTTTCAGCACCCCACAGCTCTCAGCAGCAATTCCTAGGGCTTCCTGAGGCTACCCTTGGTGCGGCAGAACACAGAGAACCTCTCAGAGCTGGTCCCCACTGTGTCCTGATCCCAGGCAGGTTCCTGCCACCAAAGTGTGACTTTGATTTGGAACAGGACAGACAAGTTGCAATATTTATTAGATTGGAACACCTGTAATCTGGAGGCTGCTTCGTTTTGCACAGGCAAGTGGTTAAAAGGCCTTAAGTGGTTAAAACCACTACTGTAGAAATAAGGGTATGTATAAATGATGAGCTATTTAGCCAACAGATGATGATGCCTGCAGCTGTTTACATTTAAGATTAAACAAACTCTTCTTCTTGCTCTCCTGAACTACACCCTCAATGAACTGGGACCCTAAATGGCCTTAGAATTCCCATTGTCCAGCCTACTTGCCAAGTCTAACTTGGGTATTGGCACAGATGTGGCCACATGGATGGGAGAAAAGCAGCACAAAAGCAGTCAAGTGACAATCCCTGACCACAGGGCTATTGAGGAGTGGGCACTGCACCCTGGGCAGAGCTGTCAGCCTTTTCACCTTTGTCGATGCATGAAGTGGAGGCCTGCTGCAGTGCCAGGAGAACCTATCCCCTGGCAATTCCTTGCACACCTTCTGACTGATGGTGCATCCACCAGATCACCCTTTCCCAGAAAGCTTTTAAGCTCAGTGATACCAATGTGATACCAGCAGAGGAAGGGTGATGGCAATCAGTGTTTGCTACTCATGGGTCTCGTGCAACTGGCCAGAGGGTTTGCCAGCACTCTGAAAAATTCTCAGTAAAAAGCCACCAAGTGACAGCCGACCTCTACAGAGGAGATCTGAAGCCTACTGACAACAACCTTCCTCTTCTGATTTACCATTTTCCACACTGTGCAGTGGAGTTAACCCACAGATTTTAATCAGAAGCCAGCTGGAAAGCACAGCATTGACATAATTCACACATTGGCAATTTGTTCTCCTCAGAAAACCCTATAAGGCAACCAGAACCTATCCCCTACTTGTGCCAAGGTACATTACTTGCCCAGTGGTGAGTCAGCCTGTCTTTCAGGGCATGTATTTTGCCACTCAGCAAGTATTGGTTGATCTACATCTTAACTAAGTAATCTCTTCTTCTTGACACCCAGAGCGTCTCATCCTGGCACTGCTAAGACCTTAAGCCTATTCAGGATTCCTCCTTACAGATCAATAATGAGACTTAAGAAGTCCTCCACAGTGGTTGGCGATTGATCACCATTGCCTTCAGTATTTGTCTGTATGTTGTGGTAACAGGTTCTTTTCTAGCTTTTACAATACATCAATTTATTGTTGTTATTCTGTGTGTCTTCTTCACTCAGCACCATGTGGGTCCTGGACACCAATTTAACACAGCTAGAGCCAGCATATTGATCTCCTCTCCCAGGAGAGCCAGAGTTAACACCACGCTAAGGTCAATTCTAAGCTTGGACACCACTGGCCAAATTAGTCAAGAAATATACCCATCACTTGTACTGTGAGATCTCTGGGACTGAATAAATGCTTTTAGTATTTTAGCCACAAAGAAGTGAAAAGAAGGGTGTATCACAAACAGAACTACAACACAAGCAGAGTATCCATTAACAGATTAATGTTTTATTTCTGTAATCTCAGAATAACTGATATATCTACATTTCCCAATGAATGCAAAAAAACCCTCAAAGTCAGCCAGTGGGAAAGCTGGGAAGCCCCAGGTGTTGTTAGCCCCTTCTTTGCAACTTGATGGTTAAAACAAAATCCTGCTGGCTGAGTTCTGTGCTGAATCAATGAGTAAACAAACAGCTGTCAGATGTGCCATTAGCCTGCAAGGCTTTTGGAATGGCTCCTCCTTTCTGTAAGCCAACTTGTAGAAAGGGTCAAGCTACTATTAAATCTGTTACGATAGTGATTAAGTTCAGCAGTTTTAAGGTGCTTTTTTTTTGTGTGGCTTTGGGAAGCAACTTGCAAGTTCTTCAACAGCAAAGCAACTGGCATACAATTGTTATCCCAGTGATTAAAAGAAATGATCAGCATTGTTTATCCAGCAAAAGACTCATACAAACTGTTGATCAGTGTGTTAAAAGCACTTAAGAGAATTATCCTCCTGTGCCAGCCTCACCGGAATGTGTGACCTTCATACTTTTACAATGGCTTTTCCAATGTTTTCTCCTTTTAACATTCCAATGAAAGCCTTTGGCATGTTCTCAAATCCTTCAGTGACTTGTTCATGGAACTTAATTTTTCCCTGTTAAAAGCAAGACAGGAAATTCGTGAGTTTTCATTCATAGAATCATAGAATGGTAGGGGTTGGAAGGGATCTTTAAAGATCATCTAGTTCAACCACCTGCAGAAGCAGGTCAACCTAGATCAGGTCACATAGGAACATGTCCATTTGGGTCTTGAAGACCTCCAAGGAAGGAGACTCCACACCCTCCCTGGGCAGCCTGTGCCAGGGCTCCCTCACCCTCACAGAGAAATAGTTTTTTCTTACATTTACATGGAAGTTTTTTTGTGTTCCAGCTTCATCCCATTGCCCCTTGTCTTGTTGCTAGATACAAGAGAAAAAAGGGATGCCCCAACCTCCTGGCATCCACCATTTATATACTTGTAAATATTAATAAGATCCCCCTTCAGTCTCCTCCAGACTAAACAGCCCCAGTTCCCGCAGCCTTTCCTCGTATGAAAGATGTTCCAGTCCCCTGATCATCTTGGTGGCCCTGTGCTGGACTCTCTCCAGAAGTTCTCTGTCCTTCTTGAGCTGAGGAGCCCAGAACTGGACACAGGACTCCAGATGAGGCCTCACCAGGGCAGAGGAGAGAGGAAGCAGAACCTCCCTTGACCTGCTGGCCACACTCTTCTTGATGCATCCCAGGATGCCATTGGCCTTCTTGGCCATGAGGGCACATGGCTGGCTCATGGTTAGTTTATTATCAACCAGGACTCCCAGGTCTCTCTCTGCAGAGCTGCTCTTCAGCAGTTCGACTCCCAGCCTGTACAGATGCAGGACTCTGCACTTGTCTTTGTTGAACCTCAGGAGGTTCCTCTCTGCCCAACTCTCAAGCTGGTCGAGATCCCACTGAATGGCAGCACAGCCTTCTGGGGAATCAGCCAGTCCCCCCAGTTTGGTGTCATCAGTGAACTTGCTGAGGGTACACTCTGTCCCCTCATCCAGGTCGTTGATGAAGATGTTGAACAAGACTGGCCCCAGAACCCATCCCTCCAGTGGCCTCCAACTCAATTCTGGGCCATTGATCACCACCCTCTGGGCTCTGTCATTCAGCCAGCTCTCGATCCACCTCACTGTCCATCCACTCATCCAAGCCACACTGCCTGAGCTTTCTGATGAGGATGTTGTGGGAGACAGTGTCAAAAGCCTTGCTGAAGCCAAGATAGATGACACCCTCTGCTCTCCTCTCATCTAGCCAGCCAGTTATGCACTCATAGAAGGCCATCAGGTTGGGGAAACAGGATTTCCCCTTGGTGAAGCCATGTTGATTCCCCCTGATAACCATCTTTTCCTTCCTATGTTCAGTGATAACATTCAGGATGAGTTGTTCCATCACCTTTCCAAGGATGGAGGTGAGGCTGACCAGCCTGTAGTTTCCTGGGTCATCCTTCCTGCCCTTTTTGCAGACTGGAGTGACATTGGCCTTTCTCCAGTCCTCAGGCACCTCACCTGTCCTCTGTGATTGTCCAAAAATGATGGAGCGAGGTTTAGCAATCGCATCAGCCAGCTCCCTCAGCACTCTAGGATGCATCCCATCAGGACCCATTGACCTTTTCTTGCAAGAACTTCAACTTGCAGTCATAACAGGGAGCAAAAGTCACTGCTATAAAAACATTCAGGACAGATTTGGTGCTACTTTGTCCTCAGACAATGGACAGGTGTGGGAATAAAGAACTGGCAATTAGGAAAAAATGTAAACTGACCTTCAGATTCTGAGACTGATTGTGGGCAGAGGTAATGTTACAGAATGCCCTGTTGCAAGCGTGAGAGGAGAACAGGCAAGATCTGAAGGTCAGCAGGATGTAAAAACAAAACTGAGATGATGTAATTCTTTATAATAAATTGGGGGGTTACATACAGCATAATAACACTTGCTTGTGGCAATGCTCCCCCTTTAGCAAACCTGAGTGGGTTTGGTGTCTTTCAGCACATCACCCCTATCCCAGCTAGCCCAAGGCTGGGGATTATTTTCCCAAAGCTAGGCCTGTCTCTGCCCATAAGGACGTATGGAATTGCAAATCCAAGCAATCGAAAGTTGAGCCATCCCAACTCATGTATTTAAAAGCTGGAGATTTTTAGCCTTTAGTGTTCACACTCACATTCTTTTCACAGTCATGGACCAGTGTTAAATTCAGTTTCTGTTTAGAAAAACACAATTTAAGAAATTCTCTGTTAAGTCCTTTTAAAGCCCAGCTCCCAATTCCATGAAAACATCAATTCTTGCCAGTAATTTCAGCCCAACACTACAATGGAAGACAATGGAACGCTACAAATGAGAGGAGAATTCTGCATGAGAAATAAAGGAATTATTCCAAATATTAAGCTCTTCATTGCCAGAGAAGTGTTTTGAATTACTCTGGAAGTATGGTTTTTTCAAGAATATTGGAATATATCCAAGTCTACAGGCTAATATCACAGGTCTCAACAAAGCAGAAAGGATTAGGTGTATTTACTATGGCTTCAGGGTCCTCAAAAGGCTCAAAGATCAAGTCAGGTGGAAGAAAAGCATCATGCTGAGGCCTCACCTCAGCAGCTATGACGAGAATTCTCACAAAGAAGGAAGCTACGGTGTGAGTACTCCTGACAGAAAATGACCCCTTCCTGCCCTCCTTACCTCCACAACCCACTTCAGTAGTGCCTTCAGACCCTCCTCCCGACGGTGATTCCAGCGGGTCACAATAAAACCCTCCATGCGAAGCTCTTTGAAGAGCAATGGAAATTGCAGGTAAGGCCCTGCAAGAGGAAGGAATCAGCAAACCACCTGCAACATCATCTTCATTTAAAATAAGACCCAACACACAGAACATTTAGCCACTGAAGACCACTGAATCACTTTGTTCCTGCCAGAAGCAACTGCTAATTTTTCCACCTTTCCAGGACAAAAGACCAAGAATTCATGGACAGACAGCCACCCAGGGAAACAAAGGGCCTGATCAGTAAAGCTCTGGGGCTGAACACCCAACACTTCTGAATACCGCTTCACTACCAGCAGAGCGGCCTCAGTTTCACCTGAGGGGCTTTAGCTGAATTCCGAAAATACTGCTTTGACAGCCTGTTTGATGGCCTGTCAAGCTCTCATGCCCTCCCTAAATCTTGAAAAAAAAGCTTTACACATTAAAAAAATAGTTCCCTTAGTCATAAAAATCTGTGATAAAGTCTCACCTCTCTCAAAAGCCTGTCTCATTTTTAAAGTGCTTTGGCAGTTCAAAGCCAGTCAGCTGCCAATGAGAATTTAGACATCTCATTTCTTTCCAGAAGGCAAATTTGGAAAACTTAATGCTATTGAAAGCAAACACTCATCTCAGACACATCTCCAGTTTCACCAGTAGCTGAAATCTTATTATTAAAAAAACCCCAAAACAACAACCTCCCCCTCACCCCCAATAAAACCCCCAAATTCTAGCAGCATCACCTAAAAATCTGATGGAAATCCATTCTCATCTAAAAGTATGTACTGTGTAAATGGTATCATGCCACCACACCTGCCTTCTACTAATCTGTGTCTGCTTAAAGCCTGAGAAGTCCTGTTTTAAGTAATTTAGCCTCCCCTTTATTTCTAATCAGCTGATGTTCTCTGTGCAACACCAGCATGCACAAAGTGGAGTGAGGGCATGTACAAATGAGGACACATTCCCGCTATCCCAGAGCAGCAGTTAGTTACCCAAATACACACACACACACATATACTCAACTGGCATAAGGAAACAACCAATAACACTTCAAAGAGACTCCCACAATGCATTTCTCCGTGCCACCATCAAAAAGGAAAGAAATTTTGGCACAAGAAAGCAGTCCCATACCTTTCTGAGGCACAGAGTCATTGTACTGAGAGATGGCTCCACAGACTGCAATCCTGCCATATTTCTTCATCTGGTTGATAGCAACACTGGTAAATTCTCCACCCACCTACAAGAACCATGGCATGTGTAGTATTAGAGACAATCTCATGTTGAGCACTGACTACCAAAACCTGCCAACCTTGCACTGTTGCACCAACAGGTTAAAAAAACAGGTGGAGAGGTGAGTTCCACTACTCCAAAGACTTGGTGGCTGCAGACCCTTACATTTAGTCAATAGCCATAAGGACACAATCTCACTCCTCTAAAAATTAGCTATGAACACAGGAAATCAGTTTTCATTCCAAATCTACTTCAAAGCTTGGTTTGGTGTAGTCCTCAATTAGATGTATACAATATTCAGTTTCTGTTGTAGTTTAAGGAAAATGACAATCTGCTCAGGGCAAGGCCCTCTCTCTGAACTCACATTGTCAAAGTAACAGTCATAGCCATCAGGGGAGGCTTTACGCAGTGCTTCATCCAGAGACAAAACAGTCTTGTAATTAAAGGCTTCATCAAAGCCTATCTTTTTCAGATAGGCAACCTTGTCATCTGAACCAGCAGAGCCAACCACTTTGCAACCCTGCAATGAAAAGAGAAAAATATTTCCAAACATCCCCTCATAACACAGACTGGGTAGAGCATTATGTCAGGCACAAGACCCTTAATGTCAGGTTGTCATCACCATACAAGTTCTTGAGCTCCAGAAAACATTCAACTAGGAAATATTCAGAGGCCTGTCCCATCTCAAGCCCTTACTATAGGCATGCCTTCAGGAATGCTTGCCCTCCTCATCACTCATGGCTTTGCTCCTCTGTCTGCCAGGTGAGCAGGTATAAGCACAGTTTAAGCTGCTCACCCCAATTTTAGCGAGCTGCCCCACCACAGAGCCCACAGCACCAGCTGCAGCATTAATCAGCACCGTATCTCCTGGCTTCACCTTGCAGACCTCTCGCAGACCAAAATACGCCGTGAGACTGTGAAGAAAAAGAAAGAATTCTCAGTGAGGAATGAAAGATGCCAGACACAGACACGTGACTTGACTACAATGAACCAAAATACCATCACAACCAGAACAAGATTCAGTTTTCCTCATCCTTTATGAAATACAAGAACTAACCCAAACTTCTTATTTTGGCTTTTTACATCCATACCGGAAAAAAAAACAGGTACACTTCTGGGAAACAAGATGCCATGGCAGAAGTCTGCATTAGTTGAAAACATTTTTCTTGCTTCTAAAGCTCACAGCTTCTCATTTGGTCTGAACTGAAAGAGTGAACTGAATCCATCCAGCAGCTGTCTGGAAAAACATGCATCTTGCCTGCCCTTGAAATGAAATCTGAGAAGATCTACATCACACATAATGTCATAATTAGTTTGAAAGCCTTCTGTGTCAACACAACTGACCAAGTCCTGATGTCCCATGCAAACTATAGAGAAACAGAGAAGAAATGCGAGAAGGTGATTGGGAGACTGCAGTAGTGAATACAGATGACAAAGTAGAGGAGCTGTGTCAGCTGCAGTGCAATTGAAAGGACCTCTGATTTGTTGCAGGATATGACAGCTGTCTTTTGTAATTTTGGGGGCAATTTGGGGGAAGATGGTGGTTGCAGAAAAGCCTAGTCAGTAGAAACAGACTACTCCAGGTGACAGTGAAATTCAATTCTTCCCACTGAGGTTAATTCAGACTGAACTAGATTCTTTCCAGCCCCTCCTGGATCTTCTTCTTACCTTATTAAAACTCCTCAAAGAGAGGCACCATAATCTCCCAGGCAAATCTCCTCTGATCTAGAGGATAGGCCAACCTTTAGGCCCTTTAGAGGGTAAGGGCATCTGGAAGCATCCATGCTTTTACCAGAGTGAACAGACTAACATGCTGGCAGAACAAGACCAGTGAAAGAAGGGTCATACAGACAGACACAAACATCCTGCACAGCAAATCCAGAGGACAGTTGCCTTTGAACCTCAGAACTCACCCTGGCATGCCAACTGTCCCAAGAGCCAGAGATCTGGGCAGTGATTCTGGCCAGCTGGAAGGAAGGAGCTGTAGGTCTTTCCCATCAGAGATGAAATGAGTTCTCCAGCCACTGTTACCCACGACAAAGGTTCCCTCAGTGAAAGCAGGATTCTTGCTTTCTATAATCCTGATTAAAAGAATTAAAAAAATAATCCACCAAACAACCATGTCAGAGACAAATCCTAACTGGGTCTTCCCTCTTTATGCCTGTTGCCCTGTGATGTAGGAGAAAAGAAACATTTCATGTCAGGACATTCAGCCCATATCTGCTGATGCTGTAGGCTTTTGAAACCTTCCCTGAAATCTCTATAACCTCTCATCACCAGGGCAATACTGGGCAAGATGACTATAGACTCAGCCTTGCCCACAATAAATCCAGTGTTCCCACATGGATGTCAACCTTCTTTTGGTATTCATTCTGGTATGAATTTAGACTAGGCTTCTGTGAAGGAGGAGGCCAGAATTAAAGGTTGAAAAAGCCAGAAGTCATGGATTAGTTGTAACAAGCAGATCCCTCCTCAGACAACCTGCACCTCATTTAAAGGTTGAAGATCCTGAAGATGGAACCTCTTGGTGTAAAAAACCAGACAGAAAGCAGTATCTAGTAACAGGGAAAAGCTCATACTTGTGGTGTCTGTATGCCAAATGAAAATGTAACTTTCTTAGCCTAACAAACTTGGGAAAGGATGGATTTAAGTTTAGATAACCCTTCGGCTATAACTGTATCTCAGGTAATGCTGAGGTATTCTCGTCTGGGGTAGACAGCATGCACGGTTTCAAGAATGCAATTACTAGCATGTAAAATCTTAAAATGTGAAGTTGTCACTTCTGGTGAGTAGGATGGTTGGTCCATCATATCTCTGCTTGTAAAAATTTCCTTTGAAAACACTGTTGCTAGAAATAACACACAGATTGTATCAGATGCCTAAACGCTCTCTAAGAAGGCAAAACGGATTCTGAGGAAAAACTGTACCAAGCAATTATAGATAAGAATGCAGTTGCAGAAGTAGTCAGACTCCAGTCAAGAATAGGTAATGCATGGTGCAGATGTGTTGAACGCCAGTACGTTCCTTTGATCTGCCATCTGTATGGATAACAAGAGCTGAAGACCTTACCTGGCAACCTGCGTGCCTATCATTATGTCCCCTTCCTTCATGTCCCTTTTACTGTAAGGTCTGTAACACAAGCAGAGGAGGATTAACTGTAAGCAACTTTAACAATGTTCCAGATACTCTACAAAGCTGTAGCTAATCTGACCAAAAAAGAGAGCATAACCAATGACACTAATAGACCATCAAGAGCTTGTCACAGTAATGACTTAACTGCATGCTTTCAACAGCCAGCAACTTCAGCATCTCATCCTGACTGAATACTGGGCTAGTGTTAGGGACACACAGCATTAATCTTCCCAGCAAGGTCCACCACTACAAGAAGGCTGAGACCAAAGAACTACCTCTGACACCAGGGTCTACCAGGCCTCTTCAAACTACACGGTCTCCCTGTGATTGAGCTATTTATTAACATGACCATATCAGGAGATTCCTACTTAGCATATGTGTCCTTAACTATAAGATTGGCAAGATAAGTAAAGCACCTACTGCAACAAGGCTGCAGTCTCATTTGAGTCCATTGCATTCTGATGGAAGAGACATGACAAGGAAAACTACCATTAGAGTCCAACTAATGTCTATGGCTGGAGCACCATTACTCTAATATCTGGCTTAATCTGGCACAGCTCCACATTAGGAGTCTTGTAATTTACACATATTTTATTAAAAGCAAAGGCACCTGGGATTCTGACAATAGAGGGTGCTCCGAGTACATGTGTTTTTGAGGTTTAAGTGGAGATCAAATGAGGTATCTTACCCACCAACTTAAAAAGAAGAAAAAGATATACCTCATGTAAGGGTCAACACTGAGAAACACTGATTCAAGCAGCAACTCTGCAAGAAAAGACAAACCAAATTCCTGTGCATTAGCACTTCAGTAAATCACAGTTTCCACAAGTCGGTCTTTCAACAAAAGCAGCAGGAATTTCTGACAGCTAAAAAATCCCGTATTTCATCATCCCTTAGATAAAAGCTACCAGGAATGACCACTACATTCATTAGCTTTGTCTGGAACAGCGTTGTGCTGTTACAAAGACACTTTCTGTAGTGCCTCTTTTGGAAGCCAGCTTCTTTTCAACACTTTTTTGCTTCATCTGCCTCCTCTCTCTACAGAAGGCTCAAGAGGCCAGACTCTCTAAGCATAACACTGACTTACCTTCAACCTATATGGTATAAAACGCCTTCTCATGATTCAAACAGTGGAGGGTGATAAGAAACTTTGGCAGAGGTCAAATATAAACACTACTTTGCTACTACTCTGCTTTCAACAGAAACCATTAGGCAATCCTACAGTCTTTAATGCCACAAGTTCTTGGTAAACACACTGTTAAACACTTTTTAATTTAAATTCTCATTCACACAGCAGTTTTAGCTGTTCAGAAGGCTTCATGTCTTAAAATCCATCAGCACACATGTTCTTGAACAATCATCCTTCTCTGCTAGGAAGCCCAGATTGACACAAGCCATGCCACTCCATTTTTGAAACTCCAAGCCAGAGAAACATACAAACAGTCCTACAGATGCACAGATATTCGTTGGCAATCAGACAACATCTGGAAAAAAAAATAAAAAGAAGTGGCACTCCACTTACCACCATCTTTTAGTTTTGGCAGCTCTATCTTTTTCAGGTCAAAGTCACTGGTTTTGGGGAAACCCTCAAAATGCTTCTTCATAACCCACACCTTGGCAGTTACCATCTTGCACCACAAACAGCACAGCCAAATCTGTGTCCAGGTCAGGCGGCGGCTCGACTCCCTTCAGTCACACACACCTCCTGAAAGGGGAAGACAGTTGATTTTATCAACACAGCAAGTACAACCCTCAGTCAACGTCCACAGGAGCAAATGTAAACCCTCAGTTAAGCCTGCACAAGGCACACCCAACATGATTCACCTTTCTCCTACTAAGATTTCACATCATCCTTACAAACTGCTCCAATTCAGCCTCCAGCCAGTTGCACAAAAATGTTCTACAACATGCCAAGCTAAATAACCCCACTGTCCTAGAAACCACAAAATCCTGCAGTCTGAGGACTGAGACTGACTATCCCTCTGAGTTGAAGTTTCTTCAAATCACATTTTATCAGTCCAGCTCTAAAACTCTTAGAAGGGTTCTGCCACCGAGGAAAAAAAAATCTATTAAAAAAAGAATATCACATTAATCATTCACTCCATCACTTAACACAGCAAACGATGCACATGTATATCACTACCACAAGGGAACAATATCATGGCATTTACACAGTGAGATGCCTGCACGCTCTCAAAGGACCCACGTGTGTGCTCTGACTCTTCTCAGTTCACTCGTGACAGTGCATGCACCAAAGAGTCAGAGCTTGTATGAATATGCCTCTGCATGCTGGGATCTCTGGGCATGGTAGAGCCACTTAAAGAAGCAGCAGCCACCTTAGTCATTTTGCCTCAACTCTGTTGCAACAAGGTGTGTCATGGGAGAAAACTTTGTCCAGAGACTACTTGTCTTCAGCTTTTGTTTTTCTTGTGAAAATATTCAAGCAGAATATGAAGGGCGGAAAGTGTAAAGAAACCAATATATATTGGCATGTTTAACTACAAAACAACTGAAGACAAATATACTAATTAGGAAAGAGACCTGAGAAAATAACCAAAACTTTTTAAACAAACATAAGCAAGGACCATGAAGAACAGGGCAAGCTCTCAACTATTTAGACAAAAGCAAAAGCCACTAGATCCAGAATCTCAACAGCACTCACTAACTTTCTGTGATGAACCAAGGATATTTCTGGTTCCTTGATTAGACACAAACACAGCACAGGTGAAGGGTTCCTGCAGAAGGGTTGTGTGGTGCAAGAATCACCGACATTGGGACAGGTAGGTCTCCCATAAGATGAAAGAGGTATCATCAAGCTCACTCTCAAAGCATCCTGCATTCATTAAGTGAGCACACAAACCCAGCATTCCTCATATCCCACCACTGTAGGAACCAGAAAACATATCTGTGGCAATTGCCATTTGAGCTGTACATGCTGTTTCTGTAAAAAAAATTTTCCTTTGTGTGACACATAAGGTATTTCAGCAGAGGAATGATTCCTCCTACAAACT
Source organism: Colius striatus (assembly GCF_028858725.1). Taxonomy (NCBI): domain Eukaryota; kingdom Metazoa; phylum Chordata; class Aves; order Coliiformes; family Coliidae; genus Colius; species Colius striatus. The sequence goes on along the minus strand of NC_084790.1, from coordinate 17,138,794 downwards.
GAAAGTGCTGAAAGATTACTTTCACAGAACCATTTTTCTTAGACTTAGGCCCAACTTTAGGAAAAAGACACATTTTCTGCTGATCACTTGTCACCTTCTACTGGAACTGCATTATTACACTCACTTCAAGGTTAGGGATGTTTTCTGTAGGCTGCAAAACAAAAAGCCCCAAAACAAACAAACAGAATACAGACACCTGTGAATGGATTGACAAACCAGTTTCCAGATTAACAAACCTTATTCTATATGTTACAATATAGAAGGGACTATATTGCTTAAGCACATTAAAGAACCCTAAAGTATAAACTCCCTGATACTCTTACAAAAGAACCATTAAAACTACAGAAATTGAAGTCCAAGGCAGCATTGGAAAGAATAACCCCATGTACCAGTACAAGTCGGGGAATGAACTGTTAAAGACAGTTCATTCATCCTCCAACCTCCTTCCAGCCCTTAGGATTCTGTGATTCTGTAATTTATTCTGCTGTCCTTCAAACTCTCATTGTCCTCTGGTCTATCCTATCAAACAGTAAAATTTTATATTAATCTCTATCAACTTTTTCCATAAAATCAGACAGCTGGGAAGGAAGTAATGAATTGGGAAATGTAACTTTTGGGCACTAACAATATATGTAAGAAAGCAAAGATCTAGTCTGTGTTCAGCCACTACAGTTGCTGCAAACTTTATCAGAGCTGCAAGAAAAGCACTTTCACACAGGTTATCATAGCTCAATTGCCCAAAATCAGGAGGGGAAAGATGTTCACAGTTTGGGGGAAAATGGGATTCCATAGTAGATACTTGCAAAAGAATGTCAGGAAGAGGAGATGATGGACAGAAAATGGAGTTTGGAGGTTGAAGAGCTGATCGTGATATCTGAAAACTAGAAATTTTCCGTTAAAGTAGAAGAGTAGTAAAGTTTAAAAGGGATTATGAATCAAACCAGTCAAGTTTACGTTTCAAACATTTGCATCTTGTGTGATATCATTTCCTCCTAGTCTAGGCTTACCCAAATCTAACCTTGAAGACAAAACTGTCTTAGAAGCCTGTCAGTTACAAATAAGTTCAAGTTTCGAGTTCACTTAACAATTCACCTTGCTGCCAGTCACAATTAATTTGCAGATGCGGCTGTGGTACTTGTTTCCTTTTATCTCCATTCTGAAGCACGAACTGCTACTCTCCTAGCTACATTGGAAAGGGAGGGTATTATTGAAAGCTGAGCAAAGTGTATCTCAGAAACAATCCGTTTGCAGTTTTGTGCTCAAGAAAAAAGACCACTGCTCACAATAGCAAAGTTGTTCAGAAAATCATCATCAGTCTCTTTCTCCAGATTCAATTTACACAGTCTTGTGCAGCATTTCAAAGCAATCTGCCAGGCATCAACATAAAGGACTTTCTAGATATTTTAAAAACTGCCCAAATACAAAAAATCGTAAAAGGACTTATTGGCACCAGGGACTGCCACGGGACTCATAATCCAGAGGCTACATCAGGATTCCCTACACATCACAGGATTACCAGCTACCTGGGGGTGAATATGGCCTCAAGTCATATGCACCTGCAAGCCTCAGCAGAAATTACCCGTTTCTCCCTCTGGCTTAGCTTTTACGGTGTTTTTTCAGAAACTGGGTTTTTTCCTGCGGTGAAAAACAAGGTAAAGGCAAGCCACTCCCATGCTACTGCAAATATCTGAGCAAGTATGACACTGCATTATGAAACAACAAAGCTGCAACTTCCTTTATGCAATTTTATGAAGCCCCAGAAGGTCAAAGATTGGACACAAGAAGTCATTGCTCAGTGAAATTCCAAGGGAAGTTCAACAGGCCTGCAGAGCAAGTTCACACAAGAGGAAAAGGGATACCAAAACCCACACTGAAGCAGCTCTGTTGCCTTTCCATTCTCACAAATTGTATATAACATGAGAAGCTTAAGAACTACATCTAATAAAAAAGAACAAGCAAGAAGCTCACAGATATGAAGGAAGATGGAGCACTGTAGGTGATCTGAGCTCACAAACCAAGCCAAAGCTTCTCTTGAAGGACTAGTTGTGATTCCCTGGTCACTGTCAGGAGCTCTTTAAGCTTCTTTCAAGCACTTTACCTCCCTCTTGCTTAAACGTTGATACAGTCCAAGCACATGCTGCAACATCAGTAAATGAAAAATTTCATCAAAGCTGTTGAGACATACTGCAGCACAGTTTCGCTTCCCACATTTGCAGGGACATGTCCATTACGGCATCACAGAGATAAATGTTTAATTTGCTTGATTTTACAGCTGCCAAAGAAAACCCTTTGGGGTTTTTTTTGTTTTTTTTTAAAAACTCCATTAAGGCTGAATTTTAAAAACCCTCTGTTTAAATTAAACATTAGTTTTTTTACTACACCAAGCAAGCAATTTTGTTTTAGGAGAAAAGGTAAGAAATTTCAGGCTGCTATCTGATGTTGTAAAGTTACTTTAAGAGCGTCACGACTTCTTAAGTCTGTGGACTGCTCTTTCCCTCCTCATTACTTATCTCTACAAAGGTTGAGTGCCCTCTGTCTAATGTAATAAAACAGCCCTGTGTGCTCAGAAAGTAAGTTATAAACATACTTTCAAGCACCAGCAATCCCTCTGAGGCCCCCTCCTGAATTTCTGTAATATTACATGAGCAGGTTCATCTTTGAATGAGTTGCTGCTGGTAACACAACACAACCAGCTTCTCCCTTGGGGGAAACAAGCTGCTCCAGCCCACCTAGCATATCCAAGACACAGCTGTTGTATGTTATCACTTCAGTTGTCTTGGGTTTGTGTAGAGGTTTTTTGGCAGCAGGGGAGGGGCTGCAGTGGTGACCCTTGTAAGAAGCTGCTCAAAGCTTTCCGGGCTCCAAGTCAGACCAATCTCCTGAAAGGTGAAGACAGCTGGATACCAAAAATCCTTGAGGAAAGCTTCACAAGTCACCTCTTCTCCAGACTTCTGGTTGCTCTGGCTAGTTTTTCCCACCTGACAAGAACCATGAGCACACACTGATCTGTCACCCTTGTGTGCTGAGGGCTTTTTGGGCCTCTCTCCTCCTGGTTGTCACAGATCGTAAATCTTAACAGGATTTTGTGCAGCAAGTACAGAATACCAAGCAGGATCATAACCCTGGACTGTAGCAGGGCAAACTTTGGCCTTTTCAAGCAATTACTAAGGGACATCTCATGGGACAGGGTATTGGAGGATAAAGGGGCCCAAGATAGTTGGTCTATATTAAAGGATCACTTTTTCCAAGCTCAGTATCAGAGCATCCCAGTGGGTAAGGATATTGAGAAGGGGAGCCAGGAGACCAGTGTGATTAAGCAGGAAACTGTTGGACAAACTCAAGTGGAAGAAGAGAGTCTATAGAGCGTGGAAGGAAGGGATGGCCACTTGGGACAAATATGTTGTCACAGGATGTAGGGAGGCAGCTAGGAAAGCTAAAGCCTCATTGGAGTTGTACGTTGCAAGGGAGGTCAAGGACAACAAAAAGAGCTTCTTCAAATACACTGCAGATAAAACTAACACTAGAGGCAATGTAGACCCACTGTTGAATGAGATGGGTGCCCTGGTGACAGAGGATGCAGAGAAGGCAGTTACTGAATGCCTTCTTTGCCTCTGTCTATACTGCTGGAGAGTGCCCTTAGGAGCCTCAGACTCCAGATGAAGTCAGGTTAAAGGAAGAGTTTTGTTTGGTTGATGAGGACTGGGTGAAGGATCAGCTGAACAATCTGGATGTACATAAATCCATAGGCCCTGATGGGATGCACCCACAGGTGCTGAGAGAGCTGGCAGAAGACATTGCTAAACCAACCTCCATCTTCAGTAAGTCATGGAGAACAGGAAAGCTGACTGAGGGCTGGAGGAAAGCAAATGTCACTCCAGGCTTCAAAAAGGGCAAGAAGGAGGAGCTGGGTAACTACAGACAGGTCAGCCTCACCTCCATCCCTGGAAAGGTGATGGAACAACTCACCCTGGGTACTGTCTCCAGGCATTTAAAGGACAAGAGAGTCACTGGGAGCAGTCAACATGGCTTTACCAAAGGGAAGTCAGGTTTGACCAACCTGACAGCCTTTTATGAAGACATAACCAGGTGGATCGATGGTGGTAGTGCAGAAGATGTGGTTTATCTTAATATCACTAAACCATTTGATGCCGTCTCCCACAGCATCCTCACAGCAAAACTGACAAAGTGTGATCTGATGATCAGGTGCTGAGGTGGACTGTTAACTGGCTGAAGGGAAGAAGTGAGGGAATGGTGATTATTGGGGCAGGATCTAGTTAGAGGCCTGTGTCTAGTGGAGCCCCTCAGGGGTTGGTGCTGGGACTAGTACTGTTAAATCTATTCATTAATGACCTTGAAGAGGGAACAGAGGGCACTGTCAGCAAGTTTGCTGATGATACTAAACTAGGGGGAGTGGCTGACACACCAGAAGGCTGTGCTGCCATTCAGTGAGACCTGGACAGGCTGGAGAGTTGGGCAGAGAGAAATCTAGTGAAATTCAATAAGGGCAAGTGTAGAGTCTTGCATCTGGGAAAGAAGAACCCCATGTACCAGTACAAGTTGGGGAATGAACTGTTAAAGAGCAGTCTAGGGGAAAGGGAGCTGGGGGTCTTGGTGGGCAGCAGGACGAGCATGAGCCAGCAATGTACCCTCATGGCCAAGGCCAATGGCATCCTGGGGTGTATTAGAAGGGCTGTGGACAGTAGGTCCAGAGAGGTTCTCCTCCTCCTCTACTCTGCCTTCACGAGACCACATCTGGAATATTGTGTCCAGTTCTGGGCCCCTCAGTTCAAGAAGGACAGGGAGTTGCTGGGGAGAGTTCAGTGCAGGGCCACCAAGATGATGCAAGAGAGTGGAGCATCTCCCTTCTGATGAAAGGCTGAGGGAGCTGGGGCATCCCAATGACATTCTCTTCTTAGTGATGTACAATGATAGGACAAGGGGCTGGAACATAAAAGGTTCCAAAGAAATACAAGGAAGAATTTCTTCACTGTGAGTGTGTCGGGGCACTGGAACAGGCTGCTCAGATGGGTTGTGGAGTCTCCTTCTCTGGGGACATTCAAAACCCACCTGGATGAATTCCTGTGTGAGCTACTCTAGGTGGTCCTGCTCCACCAGGGAGGTTGGACTGGATGATCTTTGGAGGTCCCTTCCAGCCCTTGAGATTGTGCGATTCTGTGATCAGCTCATGAAAGGTGTAGGCTCAGGCAGATATACATCACCTACCCCATAAGAAAACTAGAGTGTCACCAGAGAAGAAACAACATCTAGTGAATATTCAACTTGTCTAGATTAAAAGTGTACTTTAGTCTGTTACCTGAAAGGAAGGTCAGAATTTCAAAATTGCTTACTTAATACTTGGTCTGTTTTTTAACCTTTGTTCTCGCATCCCTTCCCAAATTGTAAAAGTAGTGAATTTCTGTGTGCTAATCACACTGCAACTAACTGTCTGGATGTGCCAGCTGTGGTCCCAAATTCCCCGGGAAACTGAGCCATAACCTACATTAGTGGATCTCAGTTGCTATTGATTGGTGCAAGAAAATCTGTGCCTGCTTTAGATTGAGAGAAGTGTGGTCTTTCCAATGAAGAAAATGTAAGCAAATAAAGCTGCATAAACACAGTAAAAAATCAGAAATAAATAGGTCTCCTGTAGTATCCTTACAGCCAAACTGGTGACATAAGATTGACCTGCTGGAGAGTAGCTCTGCTGAGAGAAAAGACCTGGGAGTGCTGGTTGACAATAAACTAACCATGAGCCAGCAATGTGCCCTCATGGCCAAGAAGGCCAATGGCATCCTGGGATGCATCAAGAAGATTGGGGCCAGCAGGTCAAGGGAGGTTCTGCTTCCTCTCTCCTCTGCCCTGGTAAGGCCTCATCTGGAGTCCTGTGTCCAGTTCTGGGCTCCTCAGCTCAAGAAGGACAGAGAACTTCTGGAGAGAGTCCAGCACAGGGCCACCAAGATGATCAGGGGACTGGAACATCTTTCATACGAGGAAAGGCTGCGGGCACTGGGGCTGTTTAGTCTGGAGGAGACTGAAGGGGGATCTTATTAATATTTACAAGTATATAAATGGTGGATGCCAGGAGGTTGGGGCATCCCTTTTTTCTCTTGTATCTAGCAACAAGACAAGGGGTAATGGGATGAAGCTGGAACACAAAAAACCTTCCATGTAAACGTAGGAAAAAACTATTTCTCTGTGAGGGTGAGGGAGCCCTGGCACAGGCTGCCCAGGGAGGGTGTGGAGTCTCCTTCCTTGGAGGTCTTCAAGACCCAAATGGACATGTTCCTATGTGACCTGATCTAGGTTGACCTGCTTCTGCAGGAGTGTTGGACTAGATGATCTCTAATGATCAAGACCAAGAATCAATAGTACTATAAGGATGACTTGAAAAAAAAAAAAAACACAAAAAAAACCCCACAACATTTCTCTATCCCAAAGGCTTAAGTGTTAAACTAGTCCCATGAAAAAGAAAGGTTTCACTTTACCAAAATAGAACATCATTAGAATATCATGTTTTATGTATCTGCTGTGACCATTCTTTTGGTCCTTAGGGCACACTAGTGAGTTCCAAAAAAAACTAAACTCTTTTTGAACTGACTACACCATTCATTTTCTGCTCTATTTTTTTTTACTTACTAAAATCAAACCTTTCCCAATCCTTAAAATACTAATTTCACAAACCAATAAAGACATACTACACGTTTACTTCTGTAGAATACCTCTGTATTCAGAGCTAGGAAATGTAACAGGAAATTACTCTCCAAACTGGTTTTGTAGCCCACATTAGTTCACTGCAGCACTGGGGGCATGAGGGATTGCTGCATCTCTCGTGCACACCAGAAAATGAAAGAATATTCCTTATACACCTTATAGAGAAATGAAGCAAATACCTCACTTTGTTTTGAAGTCGTTTGTCTACTCAGTCTCAGGATTTATAGCCAAAACTACCTGTCTGAGGTCCTAGGGCTCCCTCCCTTGGCTGCTTCTCAGGCTGATTTTGAAGGCCTCCTTCCCGCACAACAGATGAGTGGGCACTGGCACTTTTTAAATATTTTTAACCCCTTGCTTGCAATTCTCTCATCATTCATCATTCAACTGAAAGTCCAAATCATGCTTGTATAACATAGTGAATGAGGACAGATACTTGAGTTCTATAAAAGAGGAGTAGAGCTTTTAAGGAATCTGAGGAACAGTCTACCAATGAGAGAAATCCCTGAAGCCTGGTATCATTATGGTACAATAATACTAAAAATTCTCCTAAATAAGCAGCTGCTAAAAATATATTTTTCTTCCTCAAACCACACATTATATTCATCACAACATGTTAACTGCATGTAACGTAGCTGCAACAGATTTATTATTCCTTAAAATTTAACAGTTATGAAAATAGCACATTTTACCATCAAATGGTAAATGAAGGACCCAACTTTTAGGGCCTATGAGGTCAAAGCCATTACATTACCACATAAGAAAGGGTGAAATGGTTCCTCTCCCTCATGTCATATTCAAATAGTTAACAAACAGGGTTATTTTTAGAGTGGAAAGCATCTCACGTGAGAAGTGCTTGTTCCTTATTTTCATTTCCTTATTTCAGGCTGTAATTGGCCTGGATGGAAAAGGAGTAGCTGGAGTAGGCAAAGCACTGCTGCCAGCTCCACCAGCCACACACTGACAATCATGAAGAGCAATCATGTCCCACTTGCAATAGATTCCAAGCAGACACTTCTCATAGAAACTAATCAGGGACTCACCTTCTGGTATGAAGCATTCGGGCACATTTGCCACAGACTACAGATCTTTTGTCGATCAAAAATTATTCCAAAAATAGTTTGGAAAGACTTTCAAGTTGCCAAACAAATAGTGGCATTTAATGATGGCTGCATAGCTATATGGTCAGTCTGATTCTTCCCCATATTTCGGTACAATTTTTGTCTATATAGGGTCCAGATGTTAGCAAATGAACAGCTGATAGGGCTTCACCAAGTGCTTCCTAGCTAAAGGACCTTCAGCAGCAGTGTTGCCACCACAGTAATGCCTTAAGCACATCAAGCTGCATCCTGTGTAACTTCTGAACAGTTATACAAAAAAACTTCCTTACAGTGCAGACCTGCAGTATGATTTCAAATTATTAAAACAGCCTCACACTACAGGTAGTTAAAGGCAGTACGTCTGACAGCAAAGGTCAGTGCTAACACAAGTCCAGCTGACAGTATGACACAGAAGTCCCACAAAGTATTGGTCTGTTTTTACAGCAAAATCACATGTTCAGTGAAGACAAAATGCATTCAGCTGACTTCGCTTTTCCACTGTGATCAATACAACACGGGACAATTACTGTTCTTCCAACGACACGTGCTCACAAATTATTAGTAGGTTCTCTTGAATGGAAACACCTCTGTAAATCACAGCACTATAGCTGAACAAGTAGAGATAAGATTGGGGTGTTTGTGGGGTTTTTGTGGTTTGTTGTTTAGACTTGGGTTTGTTTGGGGTTTTTTGAGGGGCGGGGGCGTGACTTTCATAATTTTAACGAAATTTGAGGACGGTGTAACGGCACTTCCCGCCGTAGCCTGGAATTAAGATTGAAGCGACTCACCCCCGCCACCTAACTCCATACTATGCCCAAAGCGCCTTCTCGCTTACCCTCATGTCTCCTCTCAGGGGCCGCACAGCTCTAGCTCCCCTCCTCCCACAGCGCCAAAACCCGCCATTTTGTACGGTTCCGGTGACCGCGGCCGCACAGTTCCGGCTGCCTCCCTGACGGCAGCAAAGCCCGCCGTTTCCCCCGTCCCCGCCCCGGCTCATCTCCGCCTGTCGGCGCTGCCAGGGACCTGTCTGGTCGGCTCCCACCGCCGCACCTGCCTGACCTGGGGATGTGGGTCGTTACCTCTGGCCAAGAGGCTGCCTCCTGAGCAGGGGCAAGGAACAGACCCCGGCCTTCCCGCCTCTCGCCGGGAAAGAAAGAGCTGACCACCCCGAGACCTGCAGCGCGGGGGCAGCCGCGGGCAGATGGCTCTTTCTCCGCCTCCTCTTTCTCCGCCTCCTCTTTCTCCGCCTCCTCTTTCTCCGCCTCCTCTTTCTCCGCCTTTTCCTGTAACGGCTGCTGACTCTCGGCGCAATATTTGAACTGCTGCGGGCGGACGGGAGCGGTGAGGCACCGGGGGCACCAGGGTTGGGGAGGGGGCCCGCCCAGGCCGGTGCGCGGGGCCCAAGACTCAGCTGTGTCGGCCCTCAGTGGTCGCTTGGCAAGGGCAGCACCAAGGCAGTGGGGGACCGAGGAGCGGTGGGCGCGAACGCAGGGCGGGTGCCATGGCGGCGGCAGGGATGGGGATGTGTGCACGGCGCCTCAGAGCCCAGGCCTTCGTTTCCCTCTGGTGCAGTGGGGCTTCGTTCCTGTGCAGCCTGATCAAGGGAACTTGATTTAGCAGGGGTTTGGACTAGATGACAGGTACCTTCCAATTCCGACTATGCTGAGATTCTGTGATAGACTCTGTAAAGTCACGTTGCTTAAAAATATTGAAGTACAGGTTATTGTTGGAGTGCTTCCTGCATCTGGGATGTACCGTTTACCATTGTTGAATGCATAGTCCTTTTGTTGTAGAAGACATGTGTTCTTTCCATTTTCTCACAAATTCAGCTGGTTATTTGACATGCAGTATAATATGTTTGTTGTGTTTTTGTTTCCTTTGAAATGTGTAGGATTACACAGATATTTCCCTTCGTACTCTTGAGAGGAATACTTTGCCAGATTCCTTAGGAACACGGAGAAGATGTATATCAAATCAATTATTCTTGAAGGTTTTAAGTCGTATGCTCAGAGGACTGAAGTTAGTAACTTTGACCCATTATTCAATGCTATTACTGGTTTGAACGGTAGTGGCAAGTCCAATATCTTGGACTCAATCTGTTTCCTGTTGGGAATCTCCAACCTGTCACAGGTAAAGGAAGAGGGGGCATTTAAGAAAGGGTTTTCTTCTGTCAACAGTGTTTCATATAAAACTCTTGTGTAATTATTTGGATTTTTCGTTGCATAAAATGAGCTCACTATCACGCCTGGTTATTGTTACATTAGGATCAAATTGCAATTTCATCAATGTACTACAGTAGCTGAAAATATGCAGCTTGGAACATTAAAAATACCAACTTAAAAGGTAGCATACTCAAGCCAAAGTTATTTTGCAGCTAAAGACACTAACTTGTTTATTTGTAATAAACTTTTTATCTTCTGGATTGAGTCTTAAAGTTTGGCTAACTCATTCATCATAAAAAAAAAAAGGCAGCCTTCTTCATGCAATGCAGCCCTCCAAGGAACTCCTTCTAATTAATTTTCCTGTGAACTGCATTTTGAACAATAAGAAGAATAGATGTTCTTTAAGTAAGCATTCTGGTGACTGAACTAGTCATCTGGCTTCTTTCTTTACCTTTTTCTTCAACATCAATTCAGTTTCTGTCAGGAATCTCATGCAGAAAAAAAATAAATGGCTCACTAAAACTCGACTGGCACACTCTGTAGTTTTACAACTCTAGCACCTTGCAATTCCTGTCTCTCACATGAACTCTTAAAACTACAGGTAGATCTGCTTTTCTTTCATTGTTTTTCATTCATTTCTCCCAAACCAATTGCACTGAAGCTGTGCAATGAAAATTTAAAAAAAAAAATTATTTGTGTGTTCCATGGATTTAGGTACGAGCTTCCCACCTGCAAGATCTAGTTTATAAAAATGGACAATCTGGAATTACTAAAGCAACTGTGTCTATTACCTTTGATAATTCTGACAAGGAACGAAGTCCTCTGGGATTTGAAGGTAACAATGAGATCACTATCACTAGGCAGGTGAGTCTTCAATATCTGTTGCTTAGTAACCTACATACTTTTTTACCCTACTCATCAGAACAACTTTAAAAAAATGAAAAGGTAGTTTTTCAAGTCCTTGAGTTTTTTTGCAATTGGGGCACTGCTTCTATAGTGTAGTTAATAAAACAAAACAAGGCACCAAATCCACTGTACTAGATTAAAATAAATCAGAATTACTTTGGAATTTAGTTTAATATTGTTAAACATATTGTATCAGTAGTGTTTTCTATGGATTTGCATAGAAGTATTATTGTAATAATAATCATAACGAAATAATGTTCTTAGTGCAAGCTATAATTTCTTGTGTGGGTTTTTCTTCTGCTTTCATATTTTCTTCTTAATAGCGGAATGGTTAAATTTGGTCTCCAAGAACAAAGAAACCTTTATCTTTCTGATGAAGATGTCTCCCAAGATGTTTTTGGGGGGTTTTTTTGAGAAAATTTTTCAATTTTTTTTTCTTTTTTTTCAGAGTTAAACATTTTCTTGTCAGTATTGCCTTCTGTGACTGATCATTTTTATATTTTAGCTAGATATTTTATATGTCTCTTAAGTCCAATGCAATCTGTTCTGATATTCTGTACAGCATGCATATATATGTGCATGCAAAGACATAATATATAGGATTTGCTCAGGTTTTTTATTGTAATGTTAAGTCACTTTAAAATCACTCAAAGATTCTTCTGTTTCTTTTGATTCTCCAGATTATCATTGGAGGTAGAAATAAGTATCTCATCAATGGTGTGAATGCTACTAACACACGCGTGCAGGATCTCTTCTGTTCTGTTGGACTCAATGTCAATAATCCTCACTTCCTCATTATGCAGGTATTGTGTGTGTGTGTGTGTGTCTGTTTGTAAGATGTCCAAAAAGAACAGAAGTTGTACTAAACTGGAGGCCAGATGGATGGTGGAAAAACACTTAATTTCTTATATGCCAGCAAAGCAACTTCTTATTGAGTGAAAATCAAATGTCTGTTAAGTAGTTAAGATTTCCAGTATGGCATAGTTTGACTCTAAAATGCATGTCTTGTAGCACAAGACCTTTGTATAGCAAGCTTTTTCTGAAACATTCCAATTTTATTTTCCTTTTTTTCCTCTTTAACAGATAGATGTTACTTTTGTTATGAAGCTAATAATACATGTTTGCTTTTTTATTATATGTGTTCCATGTTAGGCAGCATTTTGAATGGAGTTGGTGTATCTGCCTATTTAGGTACAATTAACAAAGAGCTGACCAGCTGAAAAGACCCTTATAAACATCAACAAGGGGAACAGACAAATCTTTGAAATATTTGCAAGGAATAATAAAACAGTATAGGATTACTTTTTCAGATGCAACTCACTCAGCTTGTGGAGGCAGAGAGAGGGTAGTTTTGCACCTCTTCTACTTCGGCCTAGTTATACATGAGCTAAATCTTTAAAAAGCCAATTTATGATTAAGAGCTTATTCAGCATCAGCAGCTCAGACTCTCAAAAAAAAATCAGCACATTACTTCATTAAGATGTAATCAGGAATGTGGATTACAAGCCTAAGGGAAGATATAAGGGCTATTTCAAGTGTGCTGACTGAAGAGGTAGCTCATTTGAGCTTTCAAGACCAAAACAAATGTGTAAACTAGATTATCCTGAACTTAAAATGTCTAAAAATTATCAAGGTCTTTTGGGTTTGTGTTTTTGTCAGGTTTTTTTTCTGTTTCATTTGTGTTTGGGTTTTAGGGTGTTTTTTTTTACTCTATTGCATGGTACACAAACACCATTCTTTTTTCTTTCTGTCACCAGGGACGAATTACCAAAGTCCTAAATATGAAGCCACCAGAGGTAAGAGCCGTGGAAGTTTTTTCTCAGAAGTTTTACTAGTATGGCTCGAATAACATGAAACAATATTTGGAACAGGAGGGCAGGCAAAAGGAAAAAAAAAAAAAAAAACCAAAACAGAGGGAGATGAAGCATTCAACTTAATTGTGAGTTGAACCTATCTAGCATAAGAAGAAACACCATTATTTTTCCACATTGCTTTATTTTAGATTTTATCTATGATTGAAGAAGCAGCTGGTACTAGGATGTACGAAAGTAAGAAAATAACTGCCCAGAAGACCATAGAGAAGAAGGAATCCAAACTGAAAGAGATTCAAAAGGTACTACATGTTGGAAAGTAAACTTTATTTTATATTTGTTAAAGATAACTGATTAACTAGTGTAGTGTGCTTTTTAACTTGTAAAATGTTTATTTTCTGCACTTGGAACGATGTGTTCACACTTAGACATGTAAGAGTTTTTAAAATTGGAACATAAATGTCCTGTTCTGTGTTTCAGATCTTGGATGAGGAGATCACTCCCACTTTACAGAAACTAAGAGAGGTATGGGAAAATCTGGAGAGTGGTAGAACTCTTTTAAAGTACTGAGAAAACACATTCAGCTGCCCTGAGCCAGTATATGGGGGCTAAAACAATAGCATGCTTTCAAGCTTTGTAGAATCTTTTAAGAGAGATAAAATTTATCCTTCCCAAAAACAGAGAATGTGACATTCAGGACTTTGAGGAGATCCTAGAGAGGGATGTAGGGAGAAGGAAGAAAACGAGAGAACTAGATCAAAATAGAAGATAAAAACATGTTGTTTCCTAAAAAACTTTTCAAGTGATGTTTCTGCTGTACAATCACTCGTGCAAGTCTTGTTTTATCTAAGATTTTCCCAAACAGGCCTGCAATGAATACTGCAATACTGATTATAGTACTTAACATGGAGAATCCTGCCACTTACCTACAGATCATAATCTTGGTAGAAGTGCTCAGAAGAATTCTGTAACTGTCCTACTTAATATTATTTTCCATATCGATTTTTAGAGTTTTCTTCATTGGTGTCTTTTCAGGACCGATCTTCATATCTAGAGTACCAAAAAGTAACACAAAAAATAGAACATTTGAGCCGTCTCTGTATAGCTTATCAATTTGTGCTGGCTGAAGAGACAAAGCTGTCCTCCACAGGAATATTAAAGGAAATGCAGACCAACATAGAGAAGTTTAAAGAATCAATGTCTGAAAATGAAAGGAAATTGAAAGAACTTAATGAAGAAATAGCGGAGATGGAAAAAGAAAGGGATAAGGTGAGTGACAACAGTTACGTTCATGAGTGTCTGAATACAAGGCATTATATGAGAAGAGGTTTACTTTTACACCTTTGAATTTTTATCTTCTTCTGGTGAGTTGTTTGGATGATATGCTGCTCATGACCATTGTTAGCTGTTGTCTAAAAGACATACCTTGAAAGTGTTCGTTTGAAGTGCTTTACTTCCTATCACTGTAAATTAATAACTGAAGAATGGAAACAGTTTGCCCTCATGTTAATTTTAAGTTTTGCCAGAGATTTCTCTTCTTCTCCCTTTCTGTTGATGTCTCAAAAGAAATGAAAGGCTTGTTCGATAAAGATATGTACTGACCTCAGATTTTGGGGACAGTAAATGTGGTTAGATACAGGATGGCCCATAGGCTTTTTTGTGCAGAGACAGTGACCCATGGTAGGGACTGATGTGGATCTTCAGTAATGTGGTGGTTTAGCCATCTGTCCACCAAGCCATAATGTCACTTCCCCTCCTAAACTAGTCAGGAGAGAGAGAAATATAATGAACGGTTTGTGAGTTGAGGTAAGGATGGAGAGATCAGTCAGCATCACAGGCAAAACAGACTCAACTTCAGTCTTCAGGAGAAAAGGTTTGATTTATTAAAGGAACAATAAGAACAGGGAGATAAGAAATAAAACTGAATCTTAAAACACCTCCCCCAACCCTTCCCTCCAGGACTCCCTTTCCTTCCCCTCCAGCAGCATGGGGGATGGAGGTTGCGGTCAGTTGATTACAGATGGACTTCAGAGGGAGGCCTCCTCACATTCCCCACTGCTACACTGTGGGGTCCCTCCCCACAGGAGGCAGTCCCTCACAAACTTCCCAGCGTGGGTCCATCCATGGGCTGCAGTTCCTCAGGAACTGCTCCCACATGGGGCCTCCCATGAGGGCAGCTTCTCACATCCTGCCCCAATGTGGGTCATCCACCCAGAGAACAGTCCTTTGGGTACCAACTGCTCCAGCCTGAGTCCCTCACAGGATCACAAATCCTGACAGCAAACCTGCTCTGGTGTGGGCTCCTCTTTCCCCACAGGCTCCCAAGTCCTGCCAGAAACTTGCTCCAGGGTGAGCTTCCCATAGAGTCACAGCCTCCTTCAGGCATCCACTCGCTCTGGCATGGGGTCTTCCACAGGCTGCAAGTGGGTCTCTGCTCCCTGCTGGCCTCCATGGGCTGCAGGGGCACAGCTGCCTCACCACAGGCTGCACCACAGGTCACAGGGGAGTCTTTTTTTTCAGGGCCTAAGCGCCCTTCTCCACTGACCTTGATGTCTTCAGAGATATTTTTACATTCTCACTCCCTGTTTGCAGCTGCTCTTCAGCAGCTGCACAGCAACTTCTTCCGCTTCTCAAATACATTATTCACAGGGACGTTACTTCAGTCACTAATTGGCCAGGCCTGGGTCAGGTGCAGGGTCTACCTTAGAAATGACTGGCCCTAACCCTGTGAGCTACAGGGGAAGCTTCTGGCAGCTCTTTGCTTAAAGAAGCCACCCCTGTAGCCACCTTGGCTACAAAAAAAAACCAAAAAAAAAACCAAAAAAAAACCCAAAAACAAACCTGGCCCAGATAAAACCACTACAAGTAGTGGCTTCAAGTTAGTTTAGATTTCAGAGGGAAGGGATGTTAGGATCTGTTTGCATTGGAGTCTAACTGCCTGCTTGATCAGATGTTTTTTCTCTTCTACATACAGCTGTGAACTGAAGATGAAATATTGCAAATACTGTATCCGTTTCTTAGGCTAAACTAAATTTCTTTTATTTCTGACTGTAGGAAGTTGGTGGTGCACTCCGTTCACTGGAAGATGCTTTTTCAGAATTGCAGAGAGTGAATACTAGGGCACAAAGTGCCCTTGATCTCAAGAAGCGAAACTTAAAAAGTGAAGAGATTAAATATGAAGAGCTGGTAAAACACATGCAGGAGGTAAGACCTATGTATATAACTTTCTTTAGAGACTATAAAATTCCGATTGAGGGGGACAGCTGTGTTTTCCTACATGTTATGATAAGGAAAAAACCTTTAGAGGTCATCTAGTCCAACCCCCCCGCAAGAAGCAAGTCCAACTAAGATCAGGTTGCACATGAACATACACAGGCAGGTCTTAAAGACCTTCACGAAAGAAGACTGCACACCCTCCCTGGGCAGCCTGTGCCAGGGCTCCCTCACCCTCACAGTAAAAGAGTTTTTTGTTATATTTAAATGGAACTTTTTGTGTTCCAGCTTCATCCCATTACCCCTTGTCCTGTTCCTAGCTGCTATAGAGAAAAGGGATGCCCCAACCTCCTGACACCCACCATTTAGATATTTGTAAATGTTAATAAGATCCCCCTTCAGTCTCCTCCAGACTAAACAGCCCCAGTCCCTGCAGCCTTTCCTTGTATGAAAGATGTTCCAGTCCCCTGATCATCTTGGTGGCCCCATGCTGGATTCTCTCCATAAGTTCTCTGTCCCTCTTGAGCTGAGGAGCCCAGAACTGGACACAGGACTCCAGATGAGGCCTCACCAGGGCAGAGGAGAGGGGGAGAAGAACCTCCCTTGGCCTACTGCCCACACTCTTCTTGATGCATCCCAGGATGCCACTAGCCTTCAGGGAACTTGCAGAGGGTACACTTTATCCCCTAATCCAGGTCGTTGATGAAGATGTTGAACAAAACTGGCCCCAGAATGGATCCCTGTGGAGCTCCACTGGCCACAGGCCTCCAAGTTGATTCTGTGCCATTGATACCACCCTCTGGGCTCTGTCATTCAGCCAGCTCTCGATCCACCTCACTGTCCACTCATCCAAGTGACACTGCTTGAGCTTTCTGATGAGGATGTTATGGGAGACTGTCAAAAGCCTTGCTGAAGTCAAGGTAGATGACATCTGCTGCTCTCCCCTCATCTAGCCAGCCAGTTTTGCCCTTGTAGAAGGCTATCAGGTTGGTCAAACAGGATTTCCCCTTGGTGAGTCCACATCCTGATAACCATCTTTTATTTCATATATTTAGTGATAATATTCGGAATGCATTGTTGCATCACCTTTCCAGGGATGGAGGTGAGGCTGATCAGCCTGTAGTCTCCTGAGTCTGAAGACTGGAGTGACATTGGCCTTTCTCCAGTCCTCAGGCACCTCACCTGTCCTCCATGAGTGTTCAGAAAATGATGGAGAGGCTTAGCAATCACATCAACCAGCTCCCTCAGCACTCTAGGATGCATCTCATCAGGACCCATTGACTTATGAGCCTTAAGCTTGGCCAACAAGTCTGTAACCTCTTCCTCTTCCACCCAGGGCAAGTCCTGTCTGTCCTGGCCATCCTGTTATCCTTGCTGGACTGGGTTCTTGAGGGCTGGCCTTGACTGTAAAGACTGAAGCCAAGAAGGCATTCAGGCCTCTGCATCCTCGGTCACCAGGGCACTTGGTGTTTAGCAGTGGGCCCACATACCTCCTTAGCTTCCTTTTGCTGCTGATGTACTTGAAAAATGCCTTATTACTGTCCTTAACATCCCTGGCTAAATTTAATTCTAGAAGGGCTCTAGCCTTCCTAGCTGCAGCCCTGCATGTTCTGGCAATGTTCCTATACTCTTCCCCAGAATTTTCCACTTCTCATAGATGGCTGCTTTCTGCCTGAGTTATCCGAGCATATCCTTGCTTATCCTACCTCCTTTTCCTCCCTTCTGACGCATTGGGACACACTGATCCTGGGCTTGGAGGAAGTGTTGCTTGAAGATTGACCAGCTCTCTTGGGCACTTCTGCCATCTAGAATCATATCCCATAATATCCGTCCAAGTAGATGTTTGAAGAGGCCAAAGTCGGCTCGGCTGAAATCCAGGTCACGGTCCTGCTTTGTGTCCTGCCCCTTCCACACCAGGATCTTGAACTCTACCATCTCATGGTCACTGCAGCTCAGGTTGCCTCCAACTTTAACATCCCAAACCAGACCCTCCTTATTCATCGGTATCAGGTCCAGCAGCACACCCCTCCTTGTTGGTTCCTCGATCACCTGCGACAGGAAGTTGTCATCAGCAATCTGTAGGAACCTCCTGGACTGTGTGTGCTTGGCTGTGTGGCTATCCCTGCAAATATCAGGGTGGTTGAAGTCCCCTATGAGGACCAGGGCAGCTGTCAGCTGTTTGTAGAAGGCCTCATCCACATTCTCCTCCTGATCAAGTGGCCTGCAGCAAACTCCTACAACAATATCACCTGCCTTGTCCTGCCCATTAATTTTCACCCATAAGTACTCAATCTGCCCCTCATCCCCACCCAGGCAGAGCTCAATGCACATTAATTGCTTCCTCTTTGTCAGCCTGGCCTTCCTGAACAACACGTAACCCTCCATGGCTGTGCTCCAGTCATGGCAGCTGTCCCACCATGTCTCTGTGACTGCAATGAGGTCGTAGCCCCACATCCACACCCACATCTCCAGTTCCTCCTTATTCCCCAGGCTGCGTGCAAGGGTGTAGAGGCAGCGCAGGGGCTTACTCAAACACACAGGTTTCCCTGGACAGGTGCAGGAGGTTCCTCCCTGGTTTGGCTCTTTCTCAGGGTGGTCAGCCTTCCGTATCTCAGCCCAATGTGCAGATGAAGGGCACTTATCCTTGCATTCCCTGTCCTGTTTCCCAGCCAGAGAGGGCAGCTTGTTTTACGTTGCTTCTCCCCCTACCCTACAAGTCCCTTAGTTTAAAGCCCTCTTGATCAAGTTTGCTAGCCTATTCCCAAATAATCTAGTGCCCTTACAGGAGAGATGAATCCCATCCTGTCCTATCAAGCTGTAGTCCCCAAGGAAGGATCTGTTGTCGTAGAATCCAAAACCTTCCCTCCGGCACCAGCTTCTCAGCCAGTGCTTCATTTGACTCATTTTTACATTGTTGACTCCTCCTTTATTATGCTCAGGAGAGCCCTGTAGCTTCAAAGGTATTGTATTCTCTGGACAGGTGCTATTCTTAAAGGAGAAATTTCTACCTTTTATATTTCTGATGGTTGGGTTTTTTTTTTTAGATTTTTTAATGCAACAAGACCACTGAAAAATAATTTACTTTTTAGGTATTGAGAAGAAAGAGCTATTTCTCCTAGTTCCTGAGCAGTTGTCATATCTCTGTATTTCATTTTTCTGTAGATCTTTATGTGGATAGTGCACTCATGGGGCAAGTATACACTTGAAAATTCACATCCAAAGACAAATTATAAGACCACAAAATCTGACAAAGAGTCATAGAAATGTAGGTGATTACTCAAGGCTGCTCAACTAAACAACATGAATCTAAAGTTAATGGGACTCGGGTTCTCCTTTTTTTTGTTTGTTTGTTTTTGTTCTTTGTTGACTGAAGGAGTCTAAAGCATTAGCATCAAAGGAGAAGGAAGTAAAGAAGATCAAAAATGAACTAAATGGTCTACAGGATGCAAGTGAAAAGGAAGCAGATGCTTTATCTGCAGCACAACAGTATTTTAATGCTTTATCTGCTGGTTTGTCTGGTAATGATGGCGGGGAAGAAGCTACTCTTGCTGGGCAAATGTTGACCTGCAAGAATGAAATCAGCAAAGCAATAACAGAGGCTAAACAGGTAAGAAAAAAAGCTTTGCCTATCTCAGAGCAGACTTCCTGCTTCTGCTAAGAAATTGTCTGAAAACCAAATGACACATTCTTGAAAGGTAAGTGGAAAGAGTCACAGCATATCTATACAAGATATTTGCGGTGGTTTGATCCTGGCTGGATGCCAGGTGCCCACCACACCACTCTATCACCCCACTCCTCAGCAAGCCAGGGAAGGGAGAAAGTAAGGTGGAAGCCTCATGGTTTGAGATAAAAGCAGTTTAATAAAGAAATATCAAAAGAATATATAAGAAGATATAAAGAAAAAATAGAAACCCATGTGCATGAGAAGCAAAACAAAGCAGATAAAGCTGCTATTCTCTACTTCCCATCAGCAGTGAGGTCTGGTCACTTCCTGAGAAGCAGGGCTTTGGTACATGTAAGGGTTGCTTTGCAAGGCCAAAATGAATCACAAATGTCTCCCCCTTCCTGCTCCTCTCCCCAAGTTTATATTGCTGAACTGATGTCATATGGTATACGGTCAGCTGTCCTGGCCGTGGCCCCTCCCAGGATCCTGCCCACCCACAGCTATTGGTGGAAGTGGGGGAAGAAATGCTGGAGGCTCAGCCTTGATGCTGCTTGAGCAGGAGTCAAAATAATGATGTGCTATCAATACATGCTTTTAGCTACCGACAGAAGGCATTACAAGGGCTGCTGTGGAAAATCACCAACACCTCAGACCCAATACAATATTTTACACGTTGACATATGCATTAAGGTGACTTTCTGAAGAAACAAGTCATTAAAAAAAAATCCTTGCATAGATATAGACAAATAGGAAAAAACTATAACGTTCCTGTAACAAAGTACAGTAACAAGCATTTGAGATGTAAAGTAGGACTCACAAGTATTGAAATGATGGATTATATTGAACAGGAAGGAATTAAGGCTGCTCTCCATAATATACTTTCATACTATAGAGATTTCTACAGTAGAACTTAATGGAATCAAAATAAAAATGTCTGAGACTGTGGGAAGGGAAGAGTTCAGAAGTAACTGTTTCTCCTCAATTAAGTTGTGTGCCAGTCACATGACTGAAACAGGCACCACTTCTTTTTGTCTGAAGATGGAACGCATCTGCTGAGGTAGTTTTCATGGCTGAATTTAAATTTTCAAAGTTGAGAATGCACCTTGCGTGTCTCACTTAAGGAAAAAAAAGATTTTAAAAGGAGGTCAGCAGTATCCGACATTATTTTACTTTGTTTCTTCTCAGACTCTCCTTGTCTACTAATATGAGTAGTAAGTCATCCAAATACATGTTTTCATTTCCAAATCACCTGAGCCATACTTTAAAAAGGTCAAGGCTGGTTTTTAGCGTTTCTGCAACCAGTGTAAACTTTTATAAATCATATGAGCACTTTGTCAGTGCAAGTGTTCTAAATCTGCAGCTGCAAGATTCTCTTTGAAGATCTTCTGGTTATGTATTTTCTTACTCCTTACAGGCTGAAATGAAGTTGAATTATGCACAACAAGAATTAAAGAAAAAACAAGCTAAAGTTGAAAAGGTGGATGGGAGTTACAGGAAAGACCAAGAAGCATTTGAAGCTGTCAGTAAAACAAAAGCATCACTGGAAAACCAAATGAAGAAGCTGAACTATGAAGGTGATCAGTACAGATTTCTTGTGTGTGATTTTGGTAGAAGCTGAAACATGATACAAAGAGTGATGCATTGGCTTTGGTTGACTGCCAGGTCCCTCACGAAGTCACTGTGTCACTGCTGCTCCTCAGCTGGACAGGGGAGAGAAAATATATCCAAAGGCTTGTGGGTCATGATAAGGACAGGGAGATCACTCAGCAATTACCCTCACAGCCAAAACAGACTCAGCTTGGGGAAATTAGTTTCTTACCAACCAAATCAGAGTAGGGTAATGAGAAGCAGGAACAAACCTTAACTTTTCCCTCACCCCACCCTTCTTCCCAGGCTCAAATTCATTCCTGACTTTTTCTACCTCCTTACCCCCACAAGTAATGCAGGAGAGTGGGGAGTGTGAGTTGGAGTCAGTAAATCACACATTGACTGTGTTGCTCCTTCCTCCTCATACTCTTCACCTGCTCCAGCATGGGATTCCACCCACGAAAGACAGTCCTCCATGAATCTCCAATATGGGTTCTCCCCTTGGGCTGTAGTTCTTCATTAAACACATGTGTCTTTTCCACAGAGCACACTCCTTCAGTAACGAACTGCTCCAGTGTGGGCTGCCTGCAGGGCAACAGCTCCTTCCAGGAGCTGCTCCAATGTGGATTTCCCACAGGGTCACTGATTCCTTCAGGCATCTCCCTGTTCCAGCATGGGCTCCTCCCGGGGCTGCAAGTGGATGTCTGCTCTGCTCTGGCCTTCATGGCTGCAGCAGCAGGGCCTCACTATGGGCTGCACCATGGGCTGCAGGGAAATCTCTGCTCCAAGCCTGGAGCACCTGCTTCCCTTCTTCCTCACTGACCTGGATGCCTGCACAGTTGCTGCTCTCACATACTCACTGCTGTCAAGCAGCAGTTTTTTACCCTTTCTGTTATGCCACAGGCACTGCCAACATTACTGATGGGCTCAGCCTTGCCCAGCAGTGGGTCTGTCTTAGATGCAGCTCTGACTGTCTCTGACAGACACAGATTTACTCTCCGCTTCCCGTTAGCAGGCAATGTCCAGCCACTTCCTGGGAAGAAGGGCCTCAGTATGAGTAGTGGCTGTCCTGGAAAACAAACACCCTAATAATGAATGCCCTTTCCCTTCTTCCTTTCTCTTAGCTCTTATTGCTCAGTGCAGTGTGGAATACTGTTTGGGTCAGCAGTCCTTGCTATGTCCCTTCCCAGCCTTTGCCTACCCTCAGCCTACTGGCCTTTGAAGGAGGGATTGGAGGGACATCCTTAATGCCCTGCAATAGCCAAAACACTTACATTGTGGACATCAGCAATACAAAGCCCAGCACTATGAGGACAGCTGTAGGGAATGTTAACTCCCTCTCAGCCAGAGCCATTATGAAAAGGAAGTGAAAAACCAAGTGTGCTGCTTTCATGCACAAAGAAATTTCTGTGGTCGAAGGTCTGCAAACTCTTACCTTCCACAGAAGATAGTTTAGAATACCTTGATATTATAAACTTTAGGCCAAATATTTTTGGAGTTGGTGGAAAATTTATTAATATTTAAAATATTGATGGAAAAAGTGACCAACCTCCCTACTCCTTCCTAGTTTTCCCTACCTAAAGTACTTCTTGAAGTTTGTTTCTAGTCCCAGGTAACATTTGGTACAGAAGTTACTCAAGCCTGTAAACATATTCCAGAGGGGATATTAAGACAAGCGCATTAGACTTTTAAACTCTTCCTTTGTATGGTTGGTATTGTGATGGTGTTAATCTATCTAAACTGGAAATATAGAAGGAATTTTAGAAAGTCTTTCAATTAAGTATTCTTTACAAATAGGTGGATAAACAGTGTAACATGCGAATTTTTAAGCTAGTAGATTTCTGTGCTCTGGATGTTTGTCTACTGCTTGTGTTTCACTCTTAAGAACAAAAAGAAGAAACCCTTTTAGCAAAAAAGAAGGCACTGACTGAGGACATCAGCCGTCTGAGAGAAGCATATGAAGGTTTAATGACAAAGTTTCCTCATCTGCACTTTGAATACAAGTAAGATCTCAGTGTGATCCTAAGAGATGTTTGAAAGTGCTTTTTGGAGCATTTTATGCATGGCTTGCAGGACTTAACAGGATAATTCCATCAGTTGCTTATCTTTTATTTTCCTGTTGGTGCCAGTGAATAATGACTGTATTACCTGCAATGCAAGTGAAGAGGAGGGGTCAGGAAATGTTTACTGAATTAATGGACAGCAGAGAAAGTGACACAGTCATTGTTAACTGACAGCCTTATCAAAATCACTGGAATTTTAGAGTTTTTGTATGATGGTGTTTAGAAGCTATAACTCAGCTTCAGGAGATAGAACTATAGAAACCAAAGGTCTAAACTCAAAAATCATGTAATTATTCCTTTTCAGAGTCCTTCCTGAGGACTGCAAGTACACTTGCTCTGTGGAAGTCAGCATTGTGTATGTCTCCACTAACCAAATATATGTTTGTGGAATAATCAGTCTGAATATATTCCTATAGCTGTACTAGTCATAGAACCCATAGTAGAAATCATAGAATCATAGAATGCAAGGGACCTTTAGAGATCATCTAGTCCAACCCCCCTGCAGAAGCAGGTTCACCTAGATCAGGTCACACAGGAACATGTCCAGGTGGGTCTTGAAGACCTCCAAGGAAGAGCCTCCACAGCCCTCCCTGGGCAGCCTGTGCCAGGGCTCCCTCACCCTCACAGTAAAAGAGTTTTTTCTTATGTTTAAATGGAACTTTTTGTGTTCCAGCTTCATCCCATTACCCCTTGTCCTGTTGCTAGCTACTACAGAAAAAAGGGATGTCCCAACCTCCTGACGCCCATCCTTTAGATATTTATAAATGTTAAGATCTCCAAATCAATTGAAATCAATTGAAACTACCATGAACAAATTATACCAAAATCAGGGAGGACATTCTTTTAATGACTTTGTAACTGAATCTTTATTGGAAGGTCTGTTGCCCTATAGTATTTAACCATTTTCTGTGGGTTTTTTTACTGATAGCATTTAGTGTTTCTTTTACCAGTATTATAAGCAGTGTGAGTTTTTAAATGTAAGTTTTTTAGGATGTGTGGGATGATTATCATTAATTTTAATTTCTTTTAAGTGACCCAGAAAAATACTGGGATAGAAACTCTGTCAAAGGCCCTGTTGTGACGCAGATCATTGTGAAAGACATGTCCAAAGCAAAAGCCCTGGAAGTGACAGCTGGAGGGAAGCTCTATAACATTATTGTGGACACAGAGGTATGTCTGTCAGATGAAGACAACTTTGAATGCTGAGACAAGGTCATGTGACCCAGGGTGAGGGAGCATATGTGTTGTTACCAAGTGCTTACAAGGTGCTTTGGACCCATGAACATGTTTAAATTAGGTTGAGAGAGTCATGCCTAGTTACTGTCAACAGTATATTCCTCTTACAATGCCCTGTTGTCTTGCTTTACAAAACCAGTTCTGTGTTCAGGTATGCTTTCTAACTCTTGTCGTTTGAGGTTACTGGCAAAAAGATTCTAGAGAAGGGTGGACTGAAGCGTCAATACACCATCATTCCACTAAACAAAATTTCAGCCAGGTGTGTTGCACATGAAATCATCAAGTTGGCCCAATCCTTGGTATGTAAACAAATTCACTATTTACGCTGTTTTGCTTGCGTAATTTTGTTTCTTTCATAAGAACATGGGCTTCTTAATGGTTACGTTAACAAGAATTTCTACAGGGTTTGAGAGTATCTTGATGTTATTTTTTCCTTCGTATCCTTTTGGCTGGGTGATGCTTAAATGGATATTAGTTATTCCACTTTTATCTGAAATTGTTTTAAAATAACGTTTTTAGAAAGTGTTTTTATCAAGAGAAGACACAAATTAAATTTGAAAATTCTTGTAAGTTAAGGTGTGCTGATTGCGAATTTCATTTAATTTCTAGGCTGGTCCCGGTAACTTGGACTTAGCCCTGTCTCTGATTAGGTATGAGCCTGGATTACAGAAAGCAATGGAATATGTCTTTGGAGTGACATTGATCTGTAACAATATGGACAATGCAAAGAAAGTGACCTTTGACAAAAGGATCATGACAAAGACTGTTACAGTCGATGGAGACACGTTCGAACCCCATGGCACCCTGCATGGAGGCAAGTGCTGCTCTTATTCAGAAAATACTACTGTTCCTGTTGACCTCGTTTGTTGCTCTGCATGTTTTTTATAAACATGAACAGCAACCTTTTTGTTAGTGGACTCATGCTGGGGATAATATGATCTGTTTGAGGAAAGATTTCTCAGTTTTAAGCTGAAATAAGATTGATTAGGGAAAAAGTAATGGCAAGCTATTTTGCATAAAGTAGTTTAGACTTTAAATACTTAAATCTTATTTGGCTCCACTGGGAATTACTGTAACATTAGCCTAGCTGCTTTTCTATTTTGTAGCTAAAATGAATCATCAACCGACATCATTGTTAGAGTTTGCTGTTTGCCAGTGGTGAATCCATCCAGTAGTCTAATTCCAGTCAGCCTGACTTTGCCTACTGACTTTTTGTTGTTTTTTTTTCCACTGAATCAGGTGCACGCCCAAAGACTGTACCAATATTGTCTAAACTTCAAGAAATGAAAGACATTGAAGAAAAACTCAAGACAAATGATTTTGAACTTGAGGCTGTAGAGAAAGATCTGGCAAGCTTGAAGAGTAATGCTGAAAAGTAAGATTTGCCCTATAAAATGTCTGTCTTATGTGACTGGGTAAATGTAATATAAAGAAGTACTTACTTTTGGAGGGCATAGGGGCCTGTTAAGAATGCAATATGCAGAAAATGGGTTTCTCCCTCTCTCTCCCCCTCCAAGTACAGTAATGAAAAAGATACTTTAGTGTTTAGATAACATATGCAATAAAACTTTACTTTGGATAATTAAAAAAAAATACTTACAATGGCTACCTGAAATCATAGAATCACAGAATGGTAGGGGTTGGAAGGGACCTTTAGAGGTCATCTAGTCCAACCCCCCTGCAGAAGCAGGTTCACCTCGATCAGGTCATATAGGAACGTGTCCAGGTAGGTCTTGAAGACCTCCAAGGAAGGAGACTCCACAACCCCTCTGGGCAGCCTGTGCCAGGGCTCCCTCACCTGAACAGTGAAATAGTTTTTTCTTACGTTTACATGGAACTTTTTGTGTTCCAGCTTCATCCCATTGCCCCTTGTCCTGTTGCCAGCTACTATAGAAAAAAGGGATGTCCCAACCTCGTGACACCCACCCTTTAGATATTTATAAATGTTAACAAGATCACCCCTCAATCTCCACTTCTCCAGACTAAACAGCCCCAGTTCCTGCAGCCTTTCCTCGCAAGAAAGATGTTCTATACCCTTGATCATCTTGGTGGCCCTGCGCTGGACTCTCTCCAGCACTTCCCTGTCCCTCTTGAGCTGAGGAGCCCAGAACTGGACACAGGACTCCAGATGAGGCCTCACCAGGGCAGAGGAGAGAGGGAGCAGAACCTCCCTTGACCTGCTGGCCACACTCTTCTTGATGCATCCCAGGATGCCATTGGCCTTCTTGGCCACGAGGGCACATTGCTGGCTCATGGTTAGTTTATTATCAGTCAGCACTCCCAGGTCTCTCTCTGCAGAGCTGCTCTCCAGCAGTTCAATCCCCAGCCTGTACTGGTGCATGGGGTTGTTCCTTCCCAGCTGCAGGACTCTGTACTTGCCCCTGTTGAACCTCATGAGATTCCTCTCTGCCCAACTCTCAAGCTGGTCGAGATACTGCTGAATGGCAGCACAGCCTCTGGGAAGTCAGCCAGTCCTCCCAGTTTGGTGGCATCAGGGAACTTGCTGAGGGTACACTCTGTCCCGTCATCCAGGTTGTTGATGAAAACATTGAAGAAGACTGGCCCCACCATCGATCCCTGTGGAACTCCACAGGCCACAGGCCTCCAACTCCACTTTGTGCCATTGATCACCACCCTCTGGGCTCTGTCATTCAGCCAGCTCTTGATCCACCTCACTGTCCATCCACTCATCCAAGCCACACTGCTTGAGCTTTCTGATGAGGATGTTATGAGAGACAGTGTCAAAAGCCTTGCTGAAGTCAGGTAGATGACATCCGCTGCTCTCACCTCATCTAGCCAGCCAGTTTTGCCCTTGTAGAAGGCTATCAGGTTGATCAAACAGGATTTCCCCTTGGTGAAGCCATGTTGACTCCCCCTGTTAACCATCTTATCCTTCATATGTTCAGTGATAACATTCAGGATGAGTTGTTCCATCACCTTTCCAGGGATAGAGGTGAGGCTGACTGGCCTGTAGTTTCCTGGGTCATCCTTCCTGCCCTTTTTGCAGACTGGAGTGACATTGGCCTTTCTCCAGTCCTCAGGCACTTTGCCTGTCCTCCATGATTGTTCAAAAATGATGGAGAGAGGCTTAGCAACCACATCAGCCAGCTCCCTCAGCACTCTAGGATGCATCCCATCGGGATCCATTGACTTATGAGCCTTAAGCTTGGCCAACAAGTCTGTAACCTCTTCCTCTTCCACCCAGGGCAACTCCTCTGCTGTCCTGGCCATCCTGTTATCCTTGCCGGTCTGGGCTTCCCAAGGGTCAGCTTTGGCCATAAAGACTGAAGCAAAGAAGGCATTCAGTACTTCGGTCTAATCTGCACCCTCAGACACCAGGGCACCCTCAGCATTTAGCAGCGGGCCCACGTTCCCCCTCATCATCCTTCTGCTGCTGATGTACTTGAAAAATGCCTTATTGCTGTCCTTAACATCCCTGGCTAAATTTAATTCTAGAAGGGCTCTAGCCTTCCTAGTTGCACCCCTGCATGCCCTGGCAATGTTCCTAAATCACTTGAAATTTTCCAAAGTTTCATGAAGACCACTGGAGAACTGACTTTTCCAGCCATACCTTGTAATACCTGTACAGAAGTTAAATTTGTGATGGCTTTTATTTTTCTCACATAAAAATAGAAAGATGCTAAAGGAGGATATCTGTGTGATACTGCTGGAAAGATTTAAATTAGATACTTTTAAGTATATTTGATTTTCAGACACTCAGTTACTGAAGACTTTTTTTAGAAAATTTAGTATAAAAATACATTTAGTGAGTTCTGTAAAAACCCCATGAGGAGGTAGTGTTGTATAATATGCTATCTACCAGCTGGATATGTTATTCAAAGTACTTTGACTTGTAATAGATTTCCAGAAATATGAACAAAGGAAGAAATGAGTTTTGCATTTAGGCATTTTTTTCTTTAGTGCTTCAGCCTAGCATCTGTCCTGCTACCAGCTGGAAAAAACACCAGCTCTGAATTGTAGCTAAATTCTATGTGCTGCCTTTGTTTCTTTCTGGTGTGTCTTATCAAGGCTACATAACCAGGAGTTATAGTAACTTATAAACCTACAAACTTCACAATTACTGTTAAAAGAGAAATTAATCAGACTTCCATGCATTTAACCTTATTTGTCCTGCAGCCATGATTGTGTTTCACATTGGAATGAGAATATAAATATTTATCTACTTATTTCTACATCTTCTTATTCCAACTTTAAAGTGCTGGGTGCCCCTCATGATAGCACTGTGTATCGTCACTGTCTCATAGGTACCGGCATCTGAAGCAGGACTGGGAGATGAAGTCTGAGGAAGCAGAGCTGTTGAAAACAAAGCTTCAGCAAAGTGCTTATCACAAGCAAGAGGAGGAGCTGCTTGCCCTGAAGAGAACCATTGGTGACGAATGTGTTCTTAATCTTTTAACTGGAAGCTAGTAGCTGAGAATGATGTGGGTGTTTGGGTAGCAGAATCTTTACTTGAGAAAGTATTTTCACCGTGAAAGATAATTCTAGCTTTATATTTTGGAATATGGAACAAATACAGAATCACAGCATAGAAGTGATTCACATTCTGTAGTAGTAGAGGTTATATTTTTATTAAAGACTTTATATACTTTATAATAAAAGGAAAAATGTCTTTGCAAGGAAGTTTTAACATGGAATGAATCCCATATTGGACTAATAGTTGTTCTTTCCAAGCTATCCGTTTCTGTAGATATTTACAGGTAGCAATATAAATAGTTTGTGTAACTAGAAAGCCCTGGAAAGAAGCACTTGCTCACACCGCTAAGGAAGAATGTAAACCAAAGCAAATGCAACAATAAGTAAAACATCAAAAGAAAAAAGGAAGTGATGTATATGTATCAGACAGATGGAAGCAATACATATGTGGACATAGTATTCTAGGGATGAGGTGATATATGATTAGGTAGCCATCTGATTAATTACTTATTGATCGTGTGATTTGGCATATACTTGCCACTTTCAAAAAGTGTGAAAAGTCTTATTTTCATTAATTTTCAATGACTGGTTGTCTTTTTTCGGTGCCCTACCAATAACTAGTAATGACACACCTTCTTAGAGTAATCCTTGAAATAGCTGACTTCAGTAACTAGAGAATGTACGAGCACTTTTTTCTGTTGGAGGGAAAGATGGATTGATTTCAGTTGGAGTTCAGGTTCTACACGTTAACCACAAGAAGAGTGCTCAGTCTTAGTTCTGTACCTCTTCATTCAGCGGAGTGTGCGGAAGCATTGAAGAATACTAAAGAGAGCCAAAAGAAAGCAGAAGATAAATACAAAATGTTGGAGAGTAAAATGAAAAATGCAAAAGCAGAAAGTGAAAAGGAACTAAAAAATGCCCAGGACAAACTAGATGCTGCCAAGAAAAAGGCAGAAGCTTCAAGCAAAACAGTGAAAGAAAAGCAGCAGGTAAAACTTAAACTTTCTTGGCAATTTTCTCAATTTCTCAAAAGTGATTGCAGTAATCTGAAAGTTTGGCTCTCCTTAAGTTTTAGTACTTCATTTTACGTATTACTCTGTAGCCACTGACGTAGAAATTGATGATACTTTTTTTTTCTGAGCTTGCCCCCTTGATGAAGAAGTTTATCTCCTGCAACATATACTATATCAAACTGAATCTCAGTTCTTTCCATTTAAGTGTAACTAATTCATTAATTTGAAACCATCTTTCTAGGAACTTGAAGCTTTAGTTCTGGAACTTGAAGAGCTGAAACAAGAAGAGGCCTCCTATAAACAACAGATAGAGGCTGCAGATAAAGCAATCAAATGCTTACAAGAGCAAGTTAATGCTTTGGCAGCTGAGGTGTCCGAGACAAAGGTAGAAGTGAATATTTTGCTTCATTGTCTGTTCTGAAGATACAATCCCCTAAAACTCAAATTGTAATGCGTTTTGGTTTTGGGTTTCTCTTGACAGCACTCAGATATTTAACCTAGATAGTAATTTTTTGGCTTTGTTACCTCATGTGAATTGTTTCTTTTTTCCTTGCTATTCTAGCAACTGTCTAACACCAGCCTTTAAAATAAGATCATAAATGGTTGTTTGATTTGCTTTTCAGGAGTCTGTAGAGAAATCACAGAAGGAGCTGGCCAAGCAAAAAGAAGTAATTATGTTACAGGATAAAGAAATTAAGGCCAAATCTGCAGAGATGGTAAAATGCAGAGAACAAAATAATGAATTACAGCTTCAGATTAAATCAATAGAACACAACATCAGCAAGCATCAACAAGAGTCTGCTGATGCTGCTGCCAAGGTATTTCAGAACCATGCATTTTCCTTGCTTCTTGTGACCAAGAGTGATTAATTCCCTTGCCAAACACAAAGAAAATAGCCTTTTTTCTTAGTAAGCACTGTCATATTTGCAGCTCCTGGTGTGAAAAGTTTTATCCCGGGAGGAGGGGATAGAAACTGTAAATTTAACAGTTCTTATCAGTATAAAATAATAGAGACTAGATCACAGCAGGAAGGTGATCAATGAGAAGAACATTCTGCCTGTATGGACAAATCAGGTAACTGATTAAAGAAGCTAATGCCAAGATTTAGTAACTATGGCATAGTCCAGATAGAGAAAAATGTGTTCCAGGTGAATGTGATGGGTATGTCTGAAAGCTCCTTTAAAATCTTGGTTCAACTGCAGTCTTGGGAATCACATGAAGGATTGAAAGGGTGCACACCTGTGCTACTTTGGGATAGAATTAATGTTTAATTTCAGGATGCTAATTTTGTGAGTGTTACTTTTTGTTTGGCTTTGGTTTTGCTTTTTTAATTTCATATTTTAGAAGGGGGGGGAATTAAAAAAAAACCAACCAAACAAACAAAAACCATCAAACTATAGGTTATCTTCTTGTTTACAGGTGACCAAAATGCTGACAGAGTATGCGTGGCTAGCTTCAGAGAGACCACTTTTTGGTCAGCCAAACACAGCCTATGACTTCAAAACTAATGATCCTAGAGAAGCAAGTCAGAAGCTGAAGCAACTGCAGGAGAAAAAAGAGAACTTGGGAAGGAATGTGAACATGAGAGCTATGAATATGCTTTCTGAGACAGAGGAGAGGGTAAGCATTCTCAGCTTTAACCTATAATGATTGGTCAAGTTGAGTACAAGGTATTGTGTGTAACATGGCTTTATATTTTCATATACTGTATTTCTAGATGCACTAAAAACTAAATATTCACGAGGTAGCAAGGTACCTTTTTTTAGATCTTTTATACTAATTTCTGAACTACTCAACTTGAGCAGTAGTTTTCTAGGTTATGCATAATCTTGACTTTGAATAGTAAAAAGACTAATATAATTCCTCTCTACCCCAGTCCATTGTAGGCTGGCCACAGCAGTATTGGCAAGCTTTGTGGTATCCATTACAGTACTTGAGAATTAAAGGCTGGAGATCAAAAAACTGTTCATCTTCAAGTAGGATAGCTTTGACGGTGTTGAGGGATTGTCTTGAATTCATCTGTATCTGAGGCTGTTCCAGGATTCCCTCAAAACTGTCCTCTGACTGACACAACTTTTCTAGTACCATTTCATGATTAGAATGGACCTGTTCTTCCAGAAGGGTCATTTCTTCTGTGGAAAAGCAAGTGAAACACCATTAACAAAATTTCCTTGAAACAGGACAAGGAAGTGCAACCTTCAGACTGATCTTGGTCTTCCTTCCCCTTTGCTATCAAAAATTCTAATGCTTCAATTAGCAAATAATACCCTAAAACTTAAATCCTGCATACAGCTGAGTGAATGTTTGGATTTCAGTATTGTGGTGAACGGCTAATTCACAGTTTCAGACACCATAAACAGCAAAACCATCTGGTTAGCGCAAAACGTGTTTCAGCACAAAGTTCATTGAAATACATCTTTTTCTCATTGCACCAGTATAACGACTTAATGAGGAAAAAGAGAATCGTAGAGCAGGACAAGTTAAAAATTCTCACAACTATTGAAGAGCTTGACCAGAAGAAAGCTGAAGCTTTATCTATTGCTTGGAAAAAGGTATGTCACTTTAAGTCTAATCTTCACATTTTAGCAGAGGATCAGATTTTACCTTATTTTACTGTTTTGCACATGTCCATGGGAGGTTGGAGGGGAAAGTCTGCTTCCAGACTAATCTCCCTTTCCTAGTATTTAAGTTGCAAAACAACCACTTAATTTCCCATGTTTCATGCTACCTTTGAGAATAAGACATAAATTGTCTGAAAATTGTAAAGATACAGTTAAACCTGCAAAACTACTTCACCATTCCCTTTTAGTACCCACAAAAACGTAAGGCATCTTTTTGTTTACTTAAACCAATGTTTGACCAGAGTTAAAATCTCCTGGTTCTGTGTAGCCCCATACAGTCTGGGGCTGTGGACCTGGGCCACTGTTCCTGTCACTAATAGGCAACAGTGGAATAGAGAAACAGCTGACTCATGTACTCTCATATCATTAACTATAACAAAAGTAAAACATTTTCTATATGGAAAGCTCTTGGCAGATTTTTTTTGCCTAACCAGGAGAACTTGTACTTTTGGGCTTTGAGGTGATCTGTTATATCTAAGATTAAATTGGCCACAATGAAGTACAGGGTTTTAGTTACTGCTGCCCATAAGATACCACTGATAAAATGGTGCCTTTTCATTGCAAAATCTTGTTTGGCAAAAATTAGTGAATCGTGTTTCAAAGCATCACAGAATATGTGCCTTCTCAGGTACATTCCTTGACCTAGGAAATTTTAGTCTATGTTTACTAAGTTGTATCCCATCCAATACCTGGACATTGCTTAAGTAATCTGGGAAGAAGGGGGGGGGGAGGATGCCATTGTGTGCGTCTTCCAAGGTGCTTATACTTTTAATTGTGAGAAACAGTACTTTACCAGTTAATAGATCTGAGGTAGGGCGTAACCATTTCTCTGGCTGAGAGCACAAAGAAGCCTTTCAGTGTTTCTTTCATTTGATCCTTCTAAAATGCTTAGTACATATGTATCCATCCCTCAGTGTTGCTTCTCTTGTCAGTACAGAAAAAATAAGATTCCATATGCTGTTATTTTCTCACCATGCTATATGTGCATGTCTTCCAGACATAAAAGAAGGCACTTGGTTAAATTGGACAGGCCATCTAAAGCAAGTAGATGTAAAACAATATTCTTTTAGCTGTTTGTGCTCTTGATTCAAAGCATGTACATACATCTTTTATGTTCTGACTTCTAGGTGAATGAAGACTTCGGTTCAATTTTTTCAACACTCCTACCAGGAGCCAAAGCTATGCTAGCAGCCTGTAAAACAGATGATGTCCTGGATGGTCTGCAGTTCAGAGTTGCCTTGGGAAACACGTGGAAGGAAAACTTAATGGAACTCAGCGGAGGACAAAGGTTGGTGATCTCTGTGGGTTTTCCATTTGTTTTCCATTGCAGTTGTGTCTTTAAGTGATATGTCTTTTCCCTAGTCAAACTAGGGACTGTGTCTCCTTCCAACTTGACAACATTGAAACTGTTATTAATTCACTTGAGCTCTAGGGGCACTTAGAACAATATGTTACTTGGCATATGATAGCAAACAAGATTTTAGTCCTTGAGGAAGTGAGCAAAAAATTGAGTGGTGAGAAAACTGCAGTTAACTCTAAGTAGTACTGAGGTACTGTTGAATTAAATGCTTCATCCTGTGAGGTGTAAACTCAGAAATCTATATGGACAAGTTCTGTCCTGGTCAAAGAAGTGCCATGGTGACAGTTTTCTTCTCCAGTGATTATAGTTACCGTGGAAAGTATTTGCTTCATTGCAACTTGTAAGGAGAAACATCTAACAAACTGAAAAGCAGAAACAGAATTTTGGAAGAGGTGAGAGACAGATAAAGAACCTTTTGAAGGACAGAATGCTTCAAAAGCTGTACATCAAAAAATCCCTGCACAACTCAGAATTGAAAATAGGTAAAGCAACAGGATGATTTTTAAATATCATCATCCAACTAACCTGGTCTTCCAATATAAGAGTAGGCCACGCTTGCCACTTCTGGCAGAAGTTTTCACATTTTGAAACCAGAAGTTGTGGCAGAAGATTTCCTTGCCTCTTCAGAACTTGTAGCATGAATCTGCTTTTGAGACAGTGTTTTCTCGCTACCAAACAATTGTTCACGTAGCCAAAGCCTCTTAAACAAGAAGGTAAAGCGTCACTTTCTTCTGCTCTGTTTTAGGTCATTGATGGCCTTGTCCTTGATCTTGGCGATGCTTCTCTTCAAACCTGCCCCCATTTACATCTTGGATGAAGTAGATGCAGCTCTTGATCTCTCTCATACCCAGAATATTGGGCAGATGCTTCATACCCATTTCAGACACTCCCAGGTATGACCTCAAAACTCTTGTGACCATCTGTTTTTGCTCTTGTCATGGTTTAGGCCCCTCCAGGAATAAAGGACCATGATCAGCCCTAAGTACCAAAGGCCTTTGGAACACCCTAGGGACAGGGAGGGCTCACTCACCTCTTAAGGTCCTGGGGAAAACAGGCAAGCTTGGGGAAGAAAAAAAACCTTAATTTAATCAGCCTCAAACCAAACCATAACAAACAGAAATATCCAACTGAAAACACCACAGAGTAGGGTGAACGATGAAAAGTGCAACCAGCCCTTTAAGATCTCCTTGCCCCACCCCTCCCCTCTTCCTGAGCTCGGACACTCAATCCTGGTGTTTTTACCTCCTCCCCCCACAGAGTGTTGCAGGGGGGCAGGGACTGGGGGTATCACTCAGTCCCTTCCTGATGACTCCTGCCTCTTGTCTCTCCTCAGGGCAGGCAGGCTCCTTGCTGGTTCCCCTGCTCCAGCACAGGGCATGGGCCCCCCTGATGTGTGTTCATCCCAAGGGCTGTGGCTCCTCTCCGTTTCCTCTGGGCTGGGGTCCAAAACACTCTCCTCCTCTGACAAGGGGTCTTCCCAGAGCTGCTGGCAACCTGTAGTCCTGCCATTTCCCTCCACGGGCCGCAGGGAATCAGCTGCGCTCACCAAAGACTGCAGGGGGAGTCTCTGCTCCAGTGCTGCTCCTCCTTCTCTGACTGCAGGGTCCATGTGGTCACCTCCATCTCGTTCCACCCTTCCCTCTCCTATACACTTCAAATTTTTCCAAATAGTGACGGCAGAGGCGCCAGACTGGCCCGGCCGGGCCAGAACTGGGTCTGACTCGGAGCTAGGACAAAGTCTGACCCGTTTACAGGGGCAGTACAGCAGCCCCCTTCCCCTGTTACTGAGTTCAAGGGGCTCCACACAAACCCATCACAGCCATTCATTGTTTCCAGAGGCAGTCTGCCACAGAGGAGTCTTAGCTGTTCAAGCGTTTTATTCCAGAGATGTATATTTTGTTTCTGAGGTGTTCCACCTGGAAGTTACTCTGATGATGCGGCAAGTGCGAAGCTTCTGCAGTTTCACAGCTGCTGTGTCACAGCAGGCAGTAACAGGGAAGAAGGTCTGATATGATCAATTTCAGGCATGATCCATGTCTCAAATCACTACTTGTTTGTTTTTTTCAGTTTTTTAACCTGTGCTTTAAAAATATCTTAATTTTGACCCTGTTGAAACAAACAGGCACCAGAGGAAAAAGAATCTGTGTTCCCCTGTGCCTGTGCATAAAAAAAGCTATAGAACTGAGGAAACTGAGCAAATGGCGGTACCTATCTGCTGTCAGGACAGGACCTTTCCAAACTAACACGGAGGGGAAGGGAACATTTGTTACCAGTGTTGTAAAACAATTTGAGCAATGTCTCTAGTCTGTGTAATATCCTATGTTCTTGCAAGACTTGTGGCAGCATTTTTGCCAGGAGTGGCTGTCCCACAAGCAGGTTTCCCATTGCTGTGCTGCACCATGGCCATGCTGACCGTTTGGCACAGCTTCCAGTATGCTTGCTGTGGTGAGAAGAGCTGCCACCAAGGTGCTAACCAAATAATCTGAAAGGATCCTCTCTTTAGAAGCTTTTCCCAATGTTATTTAAAGTCTTCATTTGCATGGCAGCACTTACTTCAAACTTTCTGCTTTGTTTTAGTTCATTGTGGTGTCCCTGAAGGATGGAATGTTCAGCAATGCTAATGTCCTCTACAAGACCAAGTTTGTGGATGGTGTGTCCACCATCACAAGACACAGTCAGTATCAAAACAAAAATAACATACCTACCCTGGAGAAAGCCAAGACAGCAGTAGACAGTGAACAGGTGTGACTGACGGCCCTTGATGTGCATTTA
Source organism: Colius striatus (assembly GCF_028858725.1). Classification (NCBI taxonomy): domain Eukaryota; kingdom Metazoa; phylum Chordata; class Aves; order Coliiformes; family Coliidae; genus Colius; species Colius striatus. Next base: position 17,102,144 of record NC_084790.1, on the reverse strand, counting down.
CAGCTGCCATAGTGTTCTATGAGCTATGTTACATCTGGGCTCTTAGTTCGCATCCACAGCTCATTTAGAATTTGAACTCGCACACTTCTGCCCTGCCTGTGCTTACCGCTGGGGGCGTCGCCGGAGGCCCGCGGCAGGCAGCCAGGCTGAAACTGAAACACTGACTTGCATTCAGAAAACCTGCTGCAAAGCCTAAGCACTGTCTTTTCTCCTTTCGCTGAATACTAGAGAAAAGGGGCATACTCATTTTTAACCTACTATTTGAAGCTATATTTGTATATTTTAAGCTAATTGTTTTTAGAATTTGCTGTTCTTGACAATAAATGGCACCTGCCTCCCCTCGTTTGAACAGTGGCCACTAAAAACTGGCTCAGTTTTTATGTTCCTGGTGTCACTCTCAAAGTTTTGATTATTTAATTGTTCTCTAAACATTAGAGGTAAGAGAAAATCTAAATACTTTTTGACACTGGATGCTCATAATCAAATTCAGACAGCTGGAAGTGTTGCATTTTCTCAGTCTCATTTCAGTTGCTTCCATACATAAACATGTGTAACACACACACCTGGAACATCAGGATAGAGGTGAATATATTTTACATACATAGAGCACAAGCACACACATCCCATAACCCTGCCTGCTGGCAAGAGGCTGAGCCACGTGCTGCCCCATGCAGGTGGCAGCCCACGTGCGGGTGTAGAGCAGAGCAAAACAGGGCATCTGGCACCTGCAACACAACAGTGCTCACAGTGAGAGAGAAGAAACCACACTACCAGGCACTTTGAAGAACAGGTCATGCAGCTTTTATTTAATTTTGCCTTTTTGGTAAGCAGGAGGGTTTTCTTTCCGTCAGACCATTCACATTACTTGGACAGTACAGATTGCAGTGAATTTGATGGAGATCTTGAAACATTAGAAAACTTTTCTCAATATACATCCATGTAAGCAACATCTTGTAGGTCAGAATGTAAGTGCTAGCATCGAGTCTGCGCACCGCACCCCAGGTATACAAAGCATTGCAGCAGCACAAGAAATGCCCGCACCGGGCAAAGTACAGTGTGTTTTACATAGTGCAATCACTTTCAGAGGAAAAACTCTAGGAAGGCCACATCTATTTATTTATGTTTTAATCCTGTCAAGTCTATAAATGCAAAGGGGGTAGAAATGAAACCTCTGACTGAATTATCTTTTGTACAGGTAGGTTTTGTGTATAGGCACATGCTTTAGAGAGGAGCTCTGAATCTGTTCTGTAATCACGAGAAAGACGTATTGCTTTGTGATTCAGAAAGTGTTACACCGTCTCTAACCTTCCTAACACTCTTGGCCAGAGTTGTCAACCCAGCTGTTTGTAGAGTTCCTAGAATATGCTCTTCCCTCTAGTGTAAATCCCCAATAGAGAAGTTCAGGTTGCCATTGACAACAATTACAGTTATCCTCCTTACGGCCACTTGGCCGTGGCTAGGCTTTGCCTCTGCATGCTCTGGGACGCTGTGGGAGCTCACCATGCAAGACAGGCAGAGGCTCTTGCTTTTCTGTTACTGTCACTCACCAGTACAAAAAAAATAAAGTAAAACTAAAACCCCAAGTCAGACAACAAACTGCTACAGCAAAGCATCACCGGTAGCATTCATCTAATACCAAAAAAATGAGCACTTGTGACACTACATGTCATGATAAGCAAGTTTTAAAAGACACTGCAAAGTGATTTGCCCAGTAACATTTTTAAATGTACACTGTGCTCAATTAGTTCAACCTACAAGTAAACAAAGAGCAGTTCCCTGCAACAAGGTGTGAATTGAAACATTATAGCACCTGCTCCCAGCACCGAGTTGCCCACTGACCAGTTCCAGTATACAGTGCAATAGTGCTCGCTGAGGTTTCTGCTACACGAGAGCCAAGAGTGGGACAGCTCTGCCCATCCCTCATTGATGGCCAGGTGTGCACAAATCACACTCCTCCTTTCCTGCAGAGAGTCAGGCAGCTCGATGGCTACAGTACCAGAGAACACTGCATGGGAAATGGCACCTGAGGGAAAAGTAGGTACTGAACACCTGGTGGGCACAGAGGAAACATGGCTAGCTGAGCAATCCTCTCCCTCACACGACTAATCCAAAAGGAGATGCAGACTAAGAAAAGAAACAAGCTTCCGTACGCTGAAAGCCATGGACATGACATTGCCCACACCAATGACTGTGTTTCACCATCAGCGAAGCCTTTATCCCCAAGAAGCTGTACATGTACTGGTCAGATTATGGTGCAGTGCTAACTGTAAAAGTCTGTTGCTATAGTGGTCAGGTTCGTCTCTTATCTGAGGAGGGTAAAAAAACGAAGGAGACAGGCAGCATGGCCACATCATATAGCAATTTTACTCCACACTAATGCAGATATAATCTTTCTCCTTAAGTGCAAATTAAAGTGTATTTGCTAGAAACCAGCATGACTTGGGCTGCTGAGAAATGACGGGTGGTTCTGTTCCTTACAAATATTGACAAGTCTAAATCATTACAGGTTTCCAAAGCAAGAACAGGGTTGCCAACAGGGAGGGAATAAAACATTACCACTATTAAAAAAACGTGTCATTGCAAACTTCGAACACTCTTCAGAAACATCTCTAGAAAAGACTGGTTTCTTTTTTTTAATTTTTTTTTTTTGCCAAGGAGTGTCCATGCAAAACAATTCTGAGAAGAGCAGTGTCCACCTGGGCACCAACCAGGCCCAACCTTGTCCCACACAGCTCAGTAAAGTGCTCTCTTGTGCATCCTTTGAGAAAAGAAAAAGTTCTCACTTGAAAGCCTGGGAGCCGGGGTTGCTGCCTGGGGAAGGCACAGCCTCGGTCAGTCCACGCTGAGGTCAGAAGAGGAGGAAGGAGCCAAGTTAACAGTGCTCTGCCTTTCATAACTCACAGACAGCTGACTGTGAGGGAGGAGCAAGCGAGGAGAAGCAGAGGTGGGCATCAGATGAAGCCCTGCCCCTGGGAAGCCACCAAGAGCTTAACAGCTTCAGCAGGGGAAGTGTTTCACTCTTTAGAGATAACAAACACTAGCTCTGCTGCAGAGCCTGGAAGATTTGCTGTTTAGACACCAGGTAACAGATCTCCACACAACACACAAGTGAAAACCAAATATGCTTTTCACATCCTGTGCTTGGCTGTGCTTGGTTGCTTTTGCACAACTCCTTTGAGGGACCAAAGGGGATCTGAGTAACATTCTTCTGCCGATTCAAAGAAACAAAAATTAAAAGCATCCTGCCCTCAACGTGTTTTATGTTGCACGCTTACTTACAAACATTCCAGGGCAGATCGTTAGAGGTATTTGCTGATAAAATAACTAACCATCAGCTTAAAAGAGTAAAAATAACATTAACGGGGAAAAGAACTTAAGGCAGTTTTTTTATTTTGGCCAGGAACGATGCATGCTACAGAGTAATCTTCATTTTCCCACTTGGTTTTCAGACCACTGCACTCTTTAGTTTTTGTTTTACATGGCACTTTACAGTTTGTGTTTTACAACTTAGTCAAGATTTTCAAGTGTTTTCTTCAATACGAATGCCTTCTCTTGTAGCTCAGGTCTGCTATCTGATGCCATCGTAGACAACGAACGAACCAGGTGCCCTCTGCTCTCTGGTGTCAGGCTTTCCCACTGTTGAGCTTCTGTGTAGATAAAAGTCAGACAGACATCAACACCAGAATGCCAAAAAAAACCCCAGAAGGCAATCCACATCTCCAGACAGGCTGAAAGGGTGACTGATTCAGCACCTCACTCACAGCTTGTGCCACTCCTCTAGGAGGAGGCAAATTCAACTGGGCGCTGAGGTGTGTGTGCTGCCTCCCTGATGATTTAATGTGAAAACAAGGGCCTAAAGAGACAAATGTTTCCCACTTCACAACTGCTTTGTGTAATGCATAGAACTGCTTGAGGACAGGAAGGCTCTTCAGAGGGACCTGGCCAGGCTGAATCAATGGGCTGAGGTCAGCTGTATGAAGTTTAACAAGGCCAAGTCCTGAGGCCTGCACTTGGGCCACAACAACCCCACACAATGCCACAGGTTTGGGGATGTGTGGCTGGAAAGCTGCCTGGTGGAAAAGGATGTGGGGGACACTGGTTGGCAGTGGCTGAACATGAGCCAGCAGTGTACCCAGGTGGCCAAGAAGGCCAATGGCATCCTGGCTTATGTCAGACATAGTGTGGCCAGCAGGACCAAGGAAGTGATTGTCCTGTTGTAGGTGGCTTTGGTGAGGCCACACCTCGAATACTGTGTCCAATTCTGGGCCACTCACTACAAGAATGATATGGAGGTGCTGAAGCATGTCTACAGATGGTCAACAAAGCTGGTGAAAGGTCTGGAGAACAGGTCTGATGAAGAGCAGCTGAGGGAGCTGGAGATGTTTAGCCTAGAGAAGAGTTTAAGCTGAGAGGAGATATAATCACTCTCCAAAACCACCTGAAGGGGAGTTGTAGTGATGAGGTGGGGGTCAGTCTCTTCTCCCATGTAACAAGTGATAGAACAAGAGGAAATGGCCTCAAGTTGCACCAGCAGAGGTTTAGATCAGAAAATCAGATGAACTTTTTTACTGAGGGTTATTAAGCATTGGAACAGGCTGCCCAGGGAGGCGGTGTAGTCCCCATCCTTCGAGACATTCAAAAGACATGTAGATAAGGTGCTGATGGTCATGGTTTAGTAATGGGTTTGGCAGTGTGAGGGTACTGGTTGGGCTTGATGATCTTAAAGGTCTTTCCCAGCCGAAACAATTCTGTGATTATAAGATTTTTGCTAAAATAAAGGAAACACGAAGTGCAAAGCAGAAATACAAAGGAAGCATTTGCTACTCAAGAACTGCAGACATATATGATCTTAAGACATAAGTAGACTCACTCTATCAAGTAAATTCTGCAAGGCTTAAATCCTAAATTAACAATGAGGAACTAAACTTGGCACTGAAAGGGTGAAAATCACTTTTCTGCACAAAGATGAGCTCTCCCACTGTGACTCTCCTTGCTAGACATTTTCCTCACCCAAGAAGTACCCAATATCACTTAGATCTTGACTTCCCCCATAGTTACCTCAAGAGCTCTCCAAGTTTGCTGAGTCACTAAGCAAAGCACTCCCAAGGCCCAGCCACCCCAGAATCACCCAGCGCTGTGAGCAGTAGGTAACGCCATCTCTCTGGGTTCCAGGCCATATGGACAGATGCGTTCTTTACCAAACAGTGTCTGTTCCAGGTGGCAACAAAGAAGCCTCACCTTGCAGTCTGGTGAGCAGCAGTTGTATCACAGACAAAGCTTCTGTTCTGATGGACGTGTAGCTTTTGTTTTCTAAAGGATTGAAAAAACAAACAAACTCCAACACTCACATTGAGAAGGAATGGTGCACTGGGGTGCAAGGCACAGTCCCTGAGCTGAGCTCAGTGCCCCACAGAGAGGAGAGGCCTCCCAGAGAGAGGCCAGGCCTCCCTGAGAGAGGCCTACAGATGGCCAGTGGCATCGACCAGAGGCCAACAAGGGTACTAAACATTGCGCATGGCCTTTGCAGCCACCATAGGGCTACACTTTGTTACAGATACTGAAGGTCAACAACCTGGCAGAGCTGCAGTCTCATCACAGACAATTTCTGTGCACAACAGACTCTTTTGGTGAGCTGTATTTGGCTAAAAACCATCCAAATTTTAACAAGCAGCATTAAGTGAGGGTACACAAACCCTGTGCCATAAGCACAAGTTTGTCACTGACAGCTAGTTAGACTCCTGAGCTTGTTAAAGCTCCTGAGATCTTGCTAAAAGTCTAACTCCAGGAAGATCAGTAGTTGAAAGAAACTTTCCCCAAAGGGGTCTCTGGATTGGTAGCTAGCTCTAAAGGTTCTGCCTTTAGAGGTACCAGAGAGGAAAGCCACATGCAGGTATGAGGAGATGTGGGGCACTGTTATAGTCACAGGATGAGAATGCTACCAAAGTAATACACAGCTCAACAGCTGTTGATATAACATCGGTAATGCTTATATCCACATGGGTGCTCTGCTCAGAGGGAACAAGTTGCCTTGGAGCTTCGTGCACTGGCTCTCTGAAAACATTCTGGATCTCTCCAATGCATACGTACCCAAGAAACCTAAACTGTGGAGAAAAAAACCCCTATGTTAAATCAGTACTAGCTTGATTAGGTGGGGAAAATGTATGTTTTCAGTTTGCACTCCTGAGATGCTGCACAGAGTCTGCTGTCTGCCTCTCTCTCCCCTTCCAAAGTTCCCTTGCACCAGAGGAATTTACCTCTCTGTGCAAAGGACTGTCTGGAACATCTGCAGCAACATTAGAATCATTAGTGCAAGGAAAGGCAAAAAGTTCTCTCTGATAGCTCATGCTTATTCTGCACTTCCTCTACCAGCCAGCTCCCAGAGGATTAATGTATTGACAACGGATTCATCATCAACCACAAACCAGGAAAAGTGTATTTACCTAAAGAATGGGTGATAGATGAACAGGTTTCCAACAGTATTTCTGTCAGAGCTGCAGGGTCTGAATGCTCCACGTCAAACAGTGTTAGCCTGTCAAATGCAAAAACACTGTCAAGACACCCTGACACAGGGAGGGAGGTCTGCCCGACTTCCTCCCAGAACCCAGTGTCATCCTCCATTAGATGGCTTGAAGTAACGAAGAAATGAAACACTATCAAAGTGGACTGCAGAAAGGAGAATTACCCTTGAAAGTAGGCATTCATGGCTTGCAGCACTCCAAGCTGCACTTTCCATGTGCTGAGCTTCAGACGGTCACACATTAACTTGCAAAACTCTTGGCGGTAGCAACCTACAGAAAAATAAGGATGTGTGTTACCACTAGGTTAAGGCAGAAGGAAACTCTTCCCACTCTGTCTCCCAGCTGCTCCTTGTCTTCCTCTCCAAGTGACATCAGGCTAGTCGCTGCACATGATCAAGTCAACATCCCGAGACAAGGGATGCCGAAAAGTCATCACTCCCATTAACAAATGCTGGAGGATAAATAGCTGCACTACATCTTCTGTCATGCTAGTAAAACCAACCTGTGCTTTCTTCAGATACACCCAGTTCGTCCACCTTGTGTCAGCTTTGAGGGAAACGTACGTGTGCAGCACTTAGCTGCTTTTGACAGGCAAGCCACCTTTGTCATCCTGCACATCTCCACAAACAGAAGAGTCTGGTGAAGTGAACTTAAGACAGCAGTAAAGGAACTTCCCCAAGGATGGGCTACTGTGGGAAAGCTGTTGGGGTGGTTTTCAGAAGATTGTGCAAGCTGCTGGCAGAGAGCCCCTGTGCCTCCTCAAAAGCCTCCCCACGTTATCTCAAGGTTCCTCCTTCCTCCTCCTTCTCATTTTAAGGGGAAACAGTTTGAGCCAAAACCCCTTGCCCTGTGTGCCATTAGCCTACTTACGCTGTGTCTCAGGGCTCCTGGGCCAGGCTTTACCCAGAGTTTCGAAGGCACAGATCAGGGACTCCATCTGCACCTCTCGCTCCCTCATGTCCTCATCCTCCTCATCGTGCTTTGGTAGTCCTGTTCCCATGCTCTCCAGGGAGCTCTGTGGAGGCCACAGGGGAAGGTATGATGGACAGAAGGATGAGAGCAGGCCAGTCATGCACTCAGGTTGACTCTTGCAGCACACGCACCGCACTCTTTGAACCCCCCCAGAGCCTCCACAGGGCAGGCACAGAACCCTCGGCCACAGCAGTGTCGCTGGCCAGCATTGGCCTCTGCCACATGATTCCTACCTGCAGAGCTGCAAAGCACTGCAGATACCAGACAGAAGCACCTCATACAGCTTCCTTGGAGTCTCTTGCTGCCTGCAGAGCAGCTTTTGACTGTTTTTTTTTTTTACTTTTAATGCTGTCTTGGGTCAGTGCTGGACACTGCAGGAAGGAATCTGCCTAGAGAACAGTTGGGCTAATTCAGAATTTGGAGAGCACAAATACAACTCTCCCAGGGCCCACCAACAGTCTGGTATTCACCCCCACCGAGGACCTGGCTGAGTGTAGGGCACTCAGCAGCCTTCTGGGCAGAAGCCTGGCACATGCCCAGAATCAGTTGCACTGTCATCACTTCTGCGTTTTGCTTTGGAAGAGGGAAAACTCAAGAAGCTGAACTGTCACCTTCTTTATCATGGGAAAGACGATATCTGCCAGCTCCTGGAACCGGTCCTCTTTGGTTGCCTGCAGCACCCCAGCAGCACAACGCAGTGCCACCATCTTATACTTCAGGTTCTCCTTCCGGCATTCCTTCAGGACAGCCTGGACAACGTCATGGATGGTGGGCTGGCCAGGCACAGACTTCTGCAGCTCTGCACTGAAACACAAGGCACACAGAAACTATCAGACCCACACTAATGCCTTAACAAACACTGCTTTTCCCACAGATAGGAAGTAATTCCTGTGTCCTGGCACAGGGTTGCCTACCAACGGCTGTAGCTGAAGTTATACTCTTGTGCTGCTCTTTGCTCCTACTTGGTCTGTTCTCCCTGGTTTTCCTCATATGTTTCCAATGCACTTTCCCCCCACACTCCTGTTTTACCTTTTCCCCTTTAAGGTTTCCATCCCTCTTCTTTCTCTCTTCCTGGCAATTTTGGGCATTTACTTCCTTGCCCCAAATCAATCATTTTCCTCTGCAGGATCCTCTGAAGCATCACTTGCTATTCCCAGCTCTCACCAGTCACCCACACAAGCAAAGCGGAGAAAAACTTCTCACACACTGATGGGAGATCAGGATGCTGTTCACAACTCTATGGAGTCTCCTTAGTACCAGACAGGTAACAACACTGTGCAACAATGTCCTTTTTGTGATCCCAGATACTGAGAGTACCATCTCTTTCAAGACACTTACTTGCATGCAGAGACCACACTGGCAATGGCCTTCAACAGCTCCTCCTGCAATGAGTAGAACAGAATCCACTGAAAAATTCTGGCAAGCCAAAGTCCTTCTACGTGAGAGGGGCTGTACGAAAACGGGCCTGACACCAGCCTGCAGAAGCAACGTCTTGCTCCTGTCACTCCTGCTGCAGAGGCTGCAGGGTACTTGGCTTTCCATCTGCACTGGCCTGGCCATGGAAAGCAGCCTTGCAGTGCCTCTAAGCACTAGCTGGAACCCCCTCTAAGCTACTGTATGGCACGGTGGCAGTAGTCTATACAGCAACCCTGCTCCTAAAGCAATCCACGCTGTGCCTGCCCCCGTGCCATGCTGTGTGTGTGCTGCAGGCAGGGTGTCGGGCAGGCTGCTCACGCCAGCGTGCTGTCCCCCGCATGCCAGGGCTGTGGCTGCAGGGTGCCGGGCGCCAGCCACCTCACCTTGCCGGCCCAGGTGCGCCCTGGCAGCCCCTGCAGCAGGGCACACAGCACGATGCCCAGGTGCGGTGGCTGCAGCGAGCCCGTCTGCTTGGCGATAGATGCCATGGCAGCTGCTCCCTGCGCCTTCATCTTCCAGGACTGGGACTGCAGGGCCTTCTGTGTGATGGTGATCAGCTCCTGCATGTACAGTCTGATGCCGCCCTGCGTACCTGCGCATCAAACAGTGGAAACACGTCACTTGACTACACGCTTTACAAACATTGGCAAAAGAGTGACAAAAGCAGCACAAAAAAACACAAGTCATGGGTTTATCTCATGATACTTAGCAGCAGGGACTACTTTGGGCAAAGGGGTGATGAATTCCTCACACTCTGAACGAAGAGGGGTTCTGTTTCCTAGGTGCTTTCCCAGAAAATCTTCAGCAAGTATCCAGACAGGGCTCACCTCAGCCCTTCTCTACGGCAGATACTAGACACTGTGTTAGTCTGCTTCTAAAGAACAGAACTCTTTTTTTTTTTTAGCAAGAACAGGTAACTAGAAAACCTTTTTGAAACTCCTTTTCCAAACTCCAGAAAAGTAATATGGTGACTGAGGGATCAGATCCAAAACCAGATCAAAGAAGGAGCCAGCAAAACCATTTCACTCTGTATCCAGATCTTCCTCTTGAGACAGCGTGGCACAACAGCCCTTCTAGATTCACTCACTGAAGTTAAAACCACAGCCATCACCAGACAGATCTCCAACCTGAGACTCAGGCCAAAGCCTCTTGCAACTTCAGAATGTGCAGTGGCCCTTATCAAGGCTACCATCAAAATTTCCAAACATAACCAGCCATCTGTGCCATGATCAGGCTCACAGAATTATAGAATTGTTGTGGTTGGAAGAGATCTTACAGATCATCAAGTCCAAACACTCACCTCACACTGCCAAGCCCATCATTAAACCAAACCATATCCTTCAGTACCTCAACTATGCATCTTTTGAGTATCTCTAGGGATGGTGACTCCATTACCTCCCTGTGCAGTCTGTGCCAGTGTTTAATAACTCTCTCAGTGAAAAAGTTCTTCCTAACATCCAAACTAAACCTCCCCTGGTGCAACTTGAGCCCATTTCCTCTTCTCCCATCATTCATTACTGGAAACAAGAAATCAACCCCCACCTCATCACAATCTCCTTACAGGTAGTTGTAGAGAGTGTCTCCTATCAGCCTCCTCTTCTCTAGGCTAAACATCCCCGGTTTCTTCAGCTGCTTCTCATCAGACTTGTTCTCCAGACCCTTCACCAGCCCATCTCTGGACATGCTCCAGCACTTCAGTGTCTCCTTTGGAGTGAGGGGCCCAAAACTGAACACAGTGTGGAGACGCAGCCTCACCACCACCTGTACAAGGGCACAATCACTGCCCTGGTCCTGCTGGCCACACTATTTCTGATACAAGCTAGGATGCCATTGGCCTTCTTGGCCACCTGGGCACACTGATGGCTCACATTCTATGGCTTTCATTGAATAACCCCAGGTCCTTTTCCCACCAGGCAGCTTTCCAGCCACACATCCCCATGCCTGTGGCATTGCATGGGGTTGTTGTGGCACAAGTTCAGGACCTGGCACTTGGCCTTGTTAAATCTCCTACAATTGGCTTTCACCCATCAATCCAGCCTGTCCAGATCCCTCTGAGGGGCCTTCCTGGCTTGAAGCAGATCAACACTCCATCCAGCCTGGTGTCATCAGCAAACTTTCTGAGGGCATACTCAATCCCCTCATCTAGATCACTGAAAAGATGTTAAACAAAACAGGCCCCAGCTCTGAACCCTGTGGAATACGACTGGTGACCTGCCACTAACCTGATATAATTCCATGTAAAAGGCTTAACTCCATGTCACAGCAGCATTCAGTGCCTCACAATCTTAAAATACTTCTCCTGACTGTCTGTGTATCCTCAGCAATCAAAATCTAATTTAAATAGCCACAGGAAAACTAACCTGCTGAAACACACAAGATACCTTTAGCATGGAAGAAAAAGGAAATAAGCTTCACATTTTAACATGAAAACTCTGTATTTCCACAACAGATTTCCAGGAAGCATGATATTTCTTGCCCTGTACTTCCCAGAAAGCATTTACTACTCTTAACTTACCAGGTACATTTTCCTGCCAAACTTCGGTCCACAGAGTAGAATTTTCTTTCTCTCCTTTCTCTTCATCAGGAACCTCGTGCATGCCAAGAAAAGCCAGTGGCAGCACATGTTTGGCATGGTTCTTCACCACATCTGGGCTGTAGCGTCCCATGGCATGTACAGTTAAAGCACAGGCTGTTCGGTAAACCGGCTCTGAAGGAGCAAAACGACCACACGTTATGACCCTGTCACAGCTTGGTCTGCCTCTTGGGAAGCAGAAGAATGCACGGTATTGTATAGTGATGCATGGAAATTATTCAGGCAGTGAAACCAAGAATCACGACACAGAAATGCTTCTTTACCAGCTTCTGCAACCACCAGGAACTTTTTCTGCACTGTATTCTGTAACCCCAAAAGTAACATACCTTCCTTCTCCATGTACCAACTGCCAAGTTTGTGCAGTAGCTTCTCAGTGCTACTGTCCCGGGAAGTCTGCAATTGGGGAGAAACACAACTCACTCAAACATCTCAAAAAAAGAAACCATCAACAAAAAAGCAAAATAAAGCCTGAAACCATCTCAAATCCCAACTCACCCGGACTAGATGCCCCATAGCAAAGGCAAAAGACTTCTGCACCACGCTGTTGCGATCAGTCAGGCCACTGAGTAAAGCACTCATAAGTTTGCCTGTTGGAAGAGATTTTGCTTTATCAGAAATATCATGTTTCTAACGCTGTGTCAAGAATGACAAAAGCCTGCATTTCACAGGATTGTCTGAATTTATGCTTTTTCCCCCCCTGTCACATGTTTCTGGAGTTGTAGGTCTGGTCCTTATGTTTGGACAACTGCCCAGCATGCACAGTAAGCTAGCGCTTGGCCAACCTCAACTGGTAACCTTCCTGTACCCTGAACACCCCAGCTGATTAAGCCTTCAGCTTTATTCCTCTCTTGCAACAGAAAAGTGAACTACTTTCTGCTATCAAATCACAAAAAACTGTAAAGAGAAGACCAAAATCCAAGGAAGCAAAGCTTCTGTTTATGGCCCTCCTGTGACTCAAGTTGAAGGCACAAGTGCTTATTGACAGCACTGCGCTACAGCAGGCTTTGTTTGTCTGCTCCAAGAAAGTCTAGAGCTATTTCGACCTATTCCTGCTGAGTGCTAGTGAGTTCCCTTAACTTCTTCCTCTGATACTTCCAACTTGGTGAGGTTGCTGCCCCAGGACCTGCCCCCAGTACCCCAGTCTCATATGCACAAAGCCATTTCAACAGCCCTCTGAGGAAAATACGCAGGTAAAGATCATTCTTCTGATAAAATCAAGAGGCAAAAGGAAGAGATGGCAAGAAAAAGTACCTTTAAACAAGAAATAATGCCTACCTGAATAAGGTGTTAAGTCCTGAGGACACTGTGTGGTTAATGACACAATTACACTGGCACAGCCTCCCTGAAAGATTGCAAGGGAAACAAGAGTGAGATAAAACAGTAGCCCCTGGTTATCATTGTCAGTCCTTGCTGTGATGCTATATGCTCTTGTATGCCATGACCTAGGCTCACGCAGTCTTTGCCCTGACAGGCCGTGAACCAAGGGCAGAAGCAGAAAAAGTTTGTAACAAGTGAATTACAAGAACTGAGTTAGGAAGTGAAAAAGTTATCAGGGCCTACACTGAGGACAGGTAGTACTGGAAGACTTACAGCTACCCAGGATAAACTCTGCACTCAAGTGACATGAAGCACAACAGCCATGTAAGCCGTGGGGACGTTAAGGCAGCACTCATTCAGAGAATCACAGGTAATGTAGGTGGATTGAGACTCCGATGTAAAACGACTTCAGCATGGATGAGACTAAGCTGCCACTTTAAGAGAGGCAGTCAAAAGACATTGACACTGCTCTGCAGTCCCTACTGTGTTTCCAAATGAAATATTAAAATCACAGATGTACCTTTGTGCCAAGGCCTACTCCACTTTTGATCAGTTCACAGAGCCGAGGCACCAGCTCACCTAGGACGGACACATCCAAATACTGCAAGCTCTAGAGAAAAAAAAACAACAACAAAAAGGTAATGGTGACAGACTTAACCAGGTCTACTTCCAGCTCACTTCTGCAGGCTGTTTTTTCTGCTGATTTTAAGAGTTTGCTGTATGGTGCAAAAAAGGCAATACAAAGTGGCTTCCACCACATAGATCCAATTGCAGTTCTGTGCTGAGCTGATGTGGGAACTACACATAAAAGAATTAGAAGTGCCAGTCTCTGCCTATCTCTTGTGCAGACCTTGGGGGTGAAGGCCCTCCAGATCAGTGCACCAGTCAAGGGAGGAAGCCTTGCAGTGGCAAGACAGTCCTGCTTTGGCTATAAATTGTGGGATCAAGCCAGCAAACAGCTTTAAAGCCATTTCAGCAAGGCCTTGGTGCCCAGAGTGAGACTTGCACTTCATTATCTGTAAAATTAATGTTAACATTCCTGAGGTATGATAACGAGCTGAAAGAAGGACACGCTAAACATACATGACTACGTGCCTCAACTCTCCACCTAAAATATGCCAAACACCATCCCAGGGAGGGAAGCAGGAAAGGTTAGGCTATAAGAGTCCATGGGGAGAGCGAGATTTTCCTTTTTCTTTGCCTTCTTTCAACTCAGAGGGAGAAAGACACAGTGGGGAAAAAGAGACTGAAGACGTGGACAAGACAGCTGATGGGCTCCTTCCACCAAGACAGGGATGCCTTTGGGTAAGAATTGTGCTTTTTGCTCTGTGGCAAGGAACCCTGGGGATAAGTGCTGTTAACATCATTATTATATGTTATCTCTGTTGCTGTGACTGCATTTAGCAATGGCAATCTCCAACATTTGTTGCCTTAATAAATTATCTGTCTTTTCAACCTTCCAAAATTGTGGCTCATAAACCTTGGCTTTGTGGAACTGTTGGCAGTGCAAGTCCCTGGGCAGGACTGTGACAGAGAAACATCAAGCTCTCAGCCTTAACACAACAGCTGACCCTGCTAAAATTATCTTTTGCTGTAAATGATGTACTCCTGTGCTCCAACTGTTTAGGAAGGTGAAAGTAACATACTAGTCAGAACTCCTTTTGGGGATGGAAAGTGTGTGTGGACAAAACTCAACATTCTCTCAACTATGTGAAACCCTGAAGCAATAACATATCCAAATTAGACCATGAAATGAAACTAGTCAAGACAGTTTTTAAACAAATCAAGACAAACAAGTGCTAAAAATGACATGGAAGTGCAAGAGGGATATTATCGGTATAACTTCTAAAAATGCCACTGGGAAAAACAGAAAGCCCCATGTTAACCAGCAGCACACTGTCTGCAAAGGGGAGATCATCCTCTAGCAAACTCAAGGATCCCCTAGGACCTGAAGGTAAAACCCTCTCTGAGCATCAGAAGTCAGATCACTTGTAGCTTCCCCCTCCCGCACTCATGTGGTGAAGATACACTATATTACATCATCTCCCAGCCAGCCCCAGAACAGAAAGGAATAGAGAGAAGGTTGCCTATAAGACAGGAGACTTCCATGATTCTCCATGAAATCCATGGTCTCCGTCCCTGCCCTAGGAAATGCGCTAATGGGGCAGCACAAATGTCTCCCAGGGCTGGCTGGGGACAGGCTATCCTGGAGGAGGGACAGCAGCAGCTGCTGCAGCCTGCAGGCTGGCAGTGAGCATGCTCTTCAGGGAGACTTTCACCCCCAGATGCTTTACACACTATTTATAGAGTGCTCCACCTGAAACCAAAATGCATCTCTGCATGCTGTCATCTACAGGAGGGCTTGCTGCTGTTAGTCTTCCATAAGCACAGGACACAAAGAATAGCTCTGGTGGCTACATGCTGGTCTTGGGCACTGAAACACACCAAACCCACTCAGGTTTGCTGAAGGGGGAGCACTGCCATGAGCAAGTGCTGCTCTGCTGTATGCAAGCCCCCAATTTAATGTAAAGAATCATCTCAGTTTTTGTTTTCACATCCTGCTGACCTTCAGATCTTGCCTGTTCTCCTCTCTCACAAAACTGCTTCTCATGATCACAAGAGGGCATTCTGTAACATTATCTCTGCCCACAATGAGTCTTACAATCTGAAAGTCAGTTTACATTTTTTGCTAATTGCCAGTTCTTTGTTCCCACACCTGTGCTCCTCCTAAAACGTGCTCAGCACTCACACCCACTGCTTCCACTCATGATCCTGATTGTGTGCAGTGTCTCAGCAAAAAAGAGGTCTTTGCTTTGGGAAAGTGACAGTGACAGAGGACAGGGAGCTCCAAGACAGACTCTAGAGCATCCTTTCTGGGCACCAGCAACTCTTCCTGCAGCAGCAGGAAACTATGGTGCCAAACATCAGCTGCAGACAGTGCTTTAACTGCTATCAGCATTTTCTCTAATTATCCTCACCATCAATCCACTGGTATGGCCCCGGTAGAGGTATCTAAGGCATCATGAGGCAAGGGTAGGACAGCATTTGTGCCTTAAGAACGATGACTATCATCACCTGGAGGCCCAGGTGAGAAGCCGATTGCAGAATTGTGTGCCAGAGATGAAGAGAAATGGCAGCTAGCATAATCTAGGACTAGAAAAGCCCCCTATCCAAAGAAAAGCACTTGAAAGATGCTCTGTTCATCAAAGCAGTCAGTTCTCTGGGTGAAGACACAGTCTGTCTGATTCCAAGTGGAGCCAAGGTCATTCCTAACTCATTTAAGGTGCAAGATCTAGTGACAGGATGGAAGAAGTCAGTACATGAAAAAGAAAGTGGGCAGACACCCACGTGGAAATACAGTCATAAAGTGCACCCTGAAGAGGTATTCTGTAAAGCTCTCACTTTGATTCATATCCTTCTTTTACAACATACCTTATGATGGAACCTTTCTGAATCAAGAACTTACCAAGTTAATGGTTTCCATCATGGGAGATGACTTGACAGCACTAAGTCTGGCACTGTCCATTGCAGTCTAAATAACAAGGAAAAAACCAAAACCAAGGGTAAACTCAAGACGAACAGAGGGGAAAGGGCAACATCAGCTACTACTCATGATAAACTTAAATCAAAATCCACTTCAGGTAGACACAGACAAAAAGTAGTTATGTCTACAGGATATGACTGACTCCTCTTCCCTACCCACAATGAAGTTCACTAAATCTGCTTTTAAACACTGGCTTTCAGTTACTTTCCCAGAAGACTGCTACTAATTAATGCAGTTCTTTGAAAAAGATTAAAGGACACAGTTCTGACAACATCCTCCTCTAGCCCATAATGTAATAACAAACCTTCTAATCTAGGTTATAAGATGTCCTGCAGTTAATGTCCTGGGAAAAACAGCAGCAAAGTTTGACAGCGTAGGTGCATTCTTGATTATATTAGAGACTTTCTCTTCCCCTGTTTCACAACAGTACATGGAGCAGTGATATTTAGCAACAGTTGTTACTAAGATTGTTATTCACTTTGTGAAATAGGTGGTGGCCTAGCAAATAAAAAAATCTCGATCCTGCCAAAAAAAACCCCACATTTGTCCAGCCATATTCCAATAACCCAACTTTTTTAGTAACTTAATAAGTATTTCTCTTTGCATGTTTCAACACACCTCAATCAAATCTGCTACTTTTCTGTTCACTGAATGAAGCTTAAATCTTTGTTATCTCTCTTCTGTTGCTGCTTTCCCATTACAATTGCACTTACTTTCTCCTGATCTGTTGCACAAAGACTCAAATAATTGAGGACTTGAGGCTCCAGCACACTCAAGGATTCCAGCAGGGCTGGGATAAGTTTTGGCGTGTGAGGTTTCAGCATAGACCCAGCACTTTTACTAATTCTCACAAGAGTATTAATGCTGTAAAAAAGAATAAAGATAAGGTCAGCAGAGAACACACACAGGCTTAGCTGAAAAACTCGCTGATCTACTGTAACTCAGCAACAACAAAAGGGCCAATCAAAATCTCAGATATACCAGCACAATTCTACCTGCAAGCAAAAATCTGTGTATTTTCCTGCTTAAGCAAAATCACACCCTAGCCCTGAGCTTCCAATTGATGCCATGCTTTGCACCCAGATTGCTTACTTTGGCCAGGGTATCCCAAAGGGAATGGGCAAGAGGCAGTACTATTGACAGATGTAGGAAGAAATAACACATCTGCATGTTCTAAAGAAGCTTTGGGCAAATTCACCCTAGAGACATCCATTGTTTCTGTCCAAGAAAACAAATACAGATAACAGTGATCTGTTTAAATCCCACTAGTTAGTTTCAGATTGACTACATTCTGTCAGGCTGCATTTCAACAAAGGGCTTCATATCTTCAAAAAGATTAAAAAAATTAAGACATATTCACTACAATTTGTTAGGAGCTTTCTAACCTTCCTGGACAATCATGTTCAACAGCAGGAAATCATTTTTGCATTAATCAGCTGCACTCTAGGTCTAAATTTTTGAGCTCTTCTGTCCTTCAATGTTACAAAGTGACAAGCTTACAAAGTCCCTAGTCATGAAGGGACATCAAACCATTACATGACATTAAACATATTTGAACGGTGTGACCAAATTCAGTCGTCTCTGGGATGTGAACTCACAATTACTCATTAATCACAACCGGTTGTAACATAAGACTCAGCTGTTTCAAGGACTACCCTGGGATTTTGTTGTTTTCAAGCAGAAAAGAAATGCCAGTCCTGATGGACAGGCTCAGGCACAGCAAACTGCTTGTGCAATAGTTTGCCAGTTGTACAGGGAGAGAAGACTTTTCTGCTGGGAACTGAATCTGGGATTTGCAGAGGCCAGATACTCTCAAAAGACAGGCAGAGTTCCCAAGGCTGCTCTTTGAACTCAGTGAGAAGGGGACTTAGCAGGAAAGCTGTTTCAGAGAGAAGCTTGACACTTCAAAGACAAACAACATTCTGCCTGAACTCAGGTGAGTAAGCTGTGACAAATCACGACCTGAGTCCCAGGGAACTTATGTGTTGTGAAACTAACCTGAGAGATCGGACTTCAGCAACTGTGCTTACTATTCCTTTGTCCAGGAGGCAAGGGAGCAATACAGCTATCATCTTCTGACCAGCTGTGCCTTTAGAGGGATCACACATTTTCACACAGACCTGGGGACAGGTGAGAATCAGTGTTGTAAGCACTGTTGTAAGCAGTCTACGGTAAACAGGTCACTCCTGCAGATATGCTAGTGAATGATTACCTGACATCAAAACCAGACATATCTCCATGTGCAAATCATGAAATAAGAGTTTTTACCTTGCTTAAAGTTTTCAGGGCTAGTTCTGCTGCCTTTCGCACAGTCTCCTAGAAAGAAGTCAACAACCCATTGTTACTCTTTTAAAATATGCTGTTGAATGATTCATATTAACTGTTAAGTATAACACTAGGACTGATAAGGTTATATTCACTGCTAACACATGTTAAAACATCTTTCAAATAAATTTTGGCTTTGGTCCACCTGAGTATCTGCTCTACTCAATGACAAATATATTAATAATCCTGTCTGACACCATGGGGCTCTCTGTGCCTCTGTTAACACTCATCTCTGTGATACTGTTTTCTTGGTTATCCTTTTCAAAACAAACAAAGAAAACTCTGCAAAACAAAAACGGTCCCAAATGAGCAATGAAACCCAAAACCAAATCCCAAAAAATCAATGGAACCTTCTACTGCAAAAATAAGTACATGGTACTTTGGGTTTGCTTTAACCTCTGTAACTTAGTGATGCTTAGTGATGCTTTGTGATGCTTTATTCAACTTACTTATCTACGGCTAGAAAAGAATAAAAAGAACAGTGAAATCAGTGCAGCTCTGAAGGCATGTGATGCCACCGACAACTAGACTCTTTAACTTTACTTGTATGGAAGAATTAAGCAGTATCTGGGTATCGAAACACTATCATCTGCACTTGTAATGTCTCAGGATGTTCTTGGAGAAAATCTGGTCCACCACAAGTAGTCCTCAAACCATTTCTGTGCAAAACTCAGGAATTAGAACCTTCCCAAAAGGGAGTCTGCAGGCAGCTGCTTTATTTTGGCGGCTAACATAGTTCATTAGTACTGAGGCAAAACTGCTCAGTTAGTTTCAGTGCCCAGAAACATTTCCGAACACACTAAATCTCCTAGGGACACAATCTCCTGGTATATGGTACACTTTGGAAAACAACTTAATCTTGCTTAAGCTTGAGCAGAGAAGTCTGGATCCAGAGAGAACATAGCTCAAGCTTGGAAGGACTCAAAGGCACTGACTTCGTATAAGAAAGTCTGTAAGCAAACAAGCAGCTCAAAATAAACATTTCTGTAGTCAAGAGTTAAACAAATACTTAGGAAAAATGCTGAATCATCAAGACTAAGCACAGTAGGAATAAAAGCCCACAGTTAAAAACATGAGAAACATACACAAACAATTTCCAAGGTGGCATAGAAATTTTAACTTCAAGGGGCCTGAATTTATAGTCTGCTTGCCACCTCAAAACTCCCACTAGCTTCAACTTGACTTCACAAAGATTTTCTCTTTAAACATCTCAGAGGCTGATCACTATACTTGCTGTTGAAGATTCAATTATTATTTCCGTTACCTTTATGTCATCCTGCACTCTGAACAGGATTTCCCAGATCTCTGGAAGCTTGTCTATAATATCATCCAAGGGTCTTCCTCTTAATAAATCATTCAGTGCCAGACAGCTGCAAACAAGGAATTTTATTTCCTTCACACTTACTTGATATAGGTGTATACACAGATATGTTTATAAATATAAGTAAACGGTAAAAAAAACCCCCAAGAGAACTGTTTCACATTTTTATTTTCCCCAAAACCTATCTTGTCATAAGAATGTCTCCTATAGCAAAGAAGAAAATGTTCAGCCAGTGAAGTGAAATCTGTAACAGATGATGGCAAATGAGAAAGGCTGCTGTGGTGAAGATTGCTATTGCAAACAGTTCAATTACAAAACTGTTTCAGATTTCTTTTCTATAAGTACAGGATAAACCAAAATTGTCTACAGTCTGGAACTGTAATTAAAATGGAAGTTCTGAATACAGTATAGCTGTGGACAAGAAGCAGTTTATTAAAAATGATATATCAACTGGCAATCTGCTGCCTAGTACGTATACAGACAGACTGACAAGGTTTTCTAACATAAGCAGTACTTCAGGTCTAAGGATAAGCAAGAACTCTGTGACCAGAAAACACCTTTGGAGAACATTGTTAGGACCACGCTGAAGCTACATGCATTAAAAATATTCAGGTTCAGTGAAGCAACTAACTTCAAGACTGTATCACACTTCAAGTGCAGACTACAACACTAGGTTCTATCCTGATGAAAGGATGATTCCTCTTTGCCTCCTCAACTTCCTCACATTAACAAATTCATAGTGAAATAAGAGAAAAGACGACAGTCCAAAGAAAAATCAGTTCTTTTTTCCTAGCAATACCTGGATTCCCTGATCCTCCACAGACTGCTGGTTAGGTTACTGATCAAATCCTCAAGAACTTCCTTCATGTACTTATCAACCTAGTATTGAAAAAAAAAGGAAAAATCATGACACAAGTGTGTACCATATGTCCTTGTCCTGTACTTTGAAAAAAACCCCACAGTGCTTTTGGACAATACAATCTTCTTTCAGACACAGTAATGAACATTAGTTCATAATGCTTCCACAGTTGACCCTGCATAAACCTACTCTGACTTTGCTTTAGACATTCCTTTTTTCGCACTGCTTCAGGGCTTAACATTGTGACAGAGAGAAGAAAAAGGAAAGCTTTTCAGTCCTTTATCAACTGAACTGTTTAGATGCAGCACCACACACACATTTACAGAAGAAGCAGTTGTACTTTCATGAGAGATCAGAGCGAATGCCTTCACACTAACATCAGCTTTGCTAGGAGAAAAGGTTTACAACCCCAAATCCAGATGTTTTAGAGCCAAAGCAAAGGCATATCATGAAAACTACCTATCGTTAAAACTCATCTAGAAGGCACTATCCCAAAACTGATGGAACAGCCTCTTTCCTTGGGCTTCCTTCCACTTGAAAACTAGGGAACCCTATTTAGATGCTCTTGCTCTAGGAAACCATAAGGATTCCTAAAGAGCATATCAAAGCAATATGTGTGGAAAGACCCTGCTTTAAGGAAAGGAAATCATAAATTTTAACACCGGCCACACAAAGAAGGTCTGCAACAACCCTTCAGGGGTAGGAGGCCGTGCGCACCCATTTCTGCACAGTTTGTCCTTTTGCAAGGTGCAACTGTCCCATGAGGATCTCTGAGATGCTGCTGGCTAGCAGCAAACCCACCACTCTGCACCTTGCTGCTCACTCACCATCGACTTGTCAGTGACCAAGGCATTCCAAATGCTGGTCATGGCCTGTCGAATGCCCAGGTTGGGGTCAAACTGGTAACGGTAGAGCCGGGGAAGAAGTTGGGGCAAAAATGGAGCCAGCTGCTCTCCTGCCTTGGCAGCTATCATATTGAAACCAAAAGCTGCTCCCTGAAATAAAGACAAAAGAGTATTTGTTGAAACAATCTGCTCACTCACTCAGTTACTGCTCCTAAGCACACCACAGTCAGTGGCAAAGTTGACCAACACAGTTTAGATTTACACCAAAAGGATCCGAATTAGCCTCCCGTCAGTGCTACAGTAACACAGTGCTCTCAAGCACACAGTCAACGGGCATTGCTTCAAAACTTCCATCCCTCCAACCTTGATTTCAAGGTACCAATTGACTTAATTTGCAAAAACAGTAGTGGAGGATTAAAACTATGAAGACATGAATACATTGTCCCAAAAGAGATTCTTTCTTGGCAAAACTGGTGAGGGTGGATCACTGCCTCCTTACAACTCTGTTGCACTTAGAACTAGAACAACTTAGCAATTGAAAAACTAAAAATAACTGAACTTTAACCACAGAGCCAGAAGTTTCTGGGGATTATAATTTTGCATCAGTCTGCACTTAAAGTCAGGTTTATTATTTTACACTCTTACCCTTCTCTAACACTGCTAATTCCGCTGCCAATTCTAATACAATGGAACTGATGCTCACCCATGATCTCCCATGGGATCTGTCAGGCTAGCCCCCAAAAAAATACTCAATATAGGCAGTGCAGTGTCTGCCTCTAATGACTTCATGTTTCCCAAATTGCAGTGTCAAAAGCCACCATGCCACCAAAAAAACCCCCACTAGGGATTTCATAGGACAAGATGTCCTGTCTGGGTTAGTCTAGAAAAGGAATAAAGCACACACTCTCAGTTATGACTGCTGCTATATGGAGCAAGAGGCTGCAGAAAGTAAAGGGAAACAACATCTGCAAGGCCCTTAACAGCTTGCTCTGCCTCGCTTTTGTGTGAAGGTTTGGAGCACAGGCTTCTGGATACCATCTTCAACTTAAACAATTCTGCAAATTCCTCAAATCCCAAAGCTCAACTTAGTTGCTGAGTAGATTTTCTTGATTCATCCTGGCTGGTGAAATTCCACAAGTGTCAGGAACCTAAGCATGCTCTTGTGCTTCCACAGTGCCAGTGCAAAGAGAAGAAACTCCTGAAGTACATGCAGACTTGTCAAACTCTGGATGACAGTTAATGGTGGGGCTTGTCTTTTGCACTAAGTGTGTTGCCACAGAATCAAAACCCCAGGTAGCAAGCCTGAAAGAGGAGGAATACAGTAGATGCAGACATCTAGGTCTTCTGCATGAAAACACACAGAAGTTGCTCTGACTGCTCCCAGAGACAAAACAAGTTTTTCCATGCTTATGTAAAGCCAGTGAGAAAGTCTCCCGTTTAAAACTCTGAAAAGTATACTTTTCAGATCTATGATGCTATTTTTTTTTTTGGCAGGAAGTGGATCTAATAATATTTTTGCTTTACTAAAGGTCCCAGTAGCTTTCAAATAGCAAGATTTGAGTTAAAAAGGGACACTTTTGACAACAGTGATCAAACTGGTGTATTGTTAACTGTCTTTTAGCAACTTGTGGCTAAATACTTTTTGCTCTGTTTTTTTACATAACAAAGGTCACTTTATCTGACATCTGAAATTCATCCAATTGTGAAAACACTATCTCACTGTTGGAACACTCAAGACCTGGCCTATAAGCACACTCAAAAGTAAACAGGCAAGAATCGCAGTTGATTCATAGTGGAATGCAGGATGATGTGAATTCTATGATATCAACATTTTGTTGTAAGAATTTCAAATAATCCTAAATTTGTTTCTCAGGCTGGTAAATCTGCATTAGACCTGACAAAAAAGCATCAACAAATGCCTCCACATGCAGTTATCCACAGATCACCTAACCAGAGCTAGAGAAGTGCAGTTACTGTTTCCAGAGCTCACAGTGGGAATGGAAGTGGTATTAAAGCAGCAAATTACCTTCCGTGAATTCCACATGGCATGATGGTTGGCCAGATTCATGAATTTATACACCAGGTCTGGTTGATTGAGATCACTAGCCAGTGAACAAAGCTCCTTGTAGGTAGAAAGGCCTTGGCTTTGGAAAGCAGAAGGGAAATCAGCATCACTATTTTTAGCTACACAAATGTCACAACAGCTACAGCTATAGTCAAATCACAGCCTAAAGCAGACAGACAGATGTGTACTAGAAGAAAACAGTTATGGTAACTCAAGAGAGAAAAAGAAGGAACAAAAAGCTCAGAAAGTAGAAATGTAAGAGAATACTGTTTCAGCACTGACTGTGTGTCTGTCACTAGGAATGTCAGTAAACTTACCCATCTGGTGTTTTGCTCAGGCCACCCTGAAACACCACAGTTTCTCCAGTCATCTCATGTTTGGCTCTGGTAGAAAAGAGGTCCTGTATTAGTTTCACCATACTCTATCCCTGAATGGACTGCATGCTACAAGACAAGTTAATTTGGTTTGCTTTATCAGCTCAGTAACTTTCCCCTTCCTTCAGTTTCAATCCCACAAAAATCATACACGTGTGCAAAGCCACACATGCTGCAAAGAATCACATGATCCTTTATCATGTGTAATGTTAAAGAGGCACTGTAGAAAGTGATGGTTTTGCTGTGCAGTCATAAAGTAAAAAAAACAAAACATGGAATGATGGCTTTTTATTTCTACCCAGGCAGAAGCCACATAATGCACAGCAAATCTCTACTTCAAAATGAAAAAAATACATTTCTATTAACATAATCTTTTCTTGTTTACTGCCCCTGCCTCCCCACATTCCTAGCCCAGGTTTTTGTCATTCACCATGGCCACATCCACACAAGGACAGACAGGAATAGGCTGCTAGAAGATAACTTCCAGCACTGGATGTCATAATTACTAGCCAGGAATCCTCTAAGACCTGCATTTTTCCACACTAATGCTGACAAGTGGCCATTTAAGACACTTCTTGAGCAAAAGGTACACTTCAAGCACATGCAAGTCCCCACTTCTGCAACATTCACATTGTGCAGAGTAGCTGCAAAAGGTCCTCATCCTTTGCAATTGCACAATGCAGCAAGCAGGAAATCTAACTATACCCCAACTGATTTGAACTGCCAGAATCAAGATTGAATAATTCCTTTGATGCATTGATGAATGGAATAAAAAAAGAACAACTTCAATCACAACCAACTCTAAGCTGAATTAAGAAATGTTGCAGGCTGATCCACCAGGAATATATGGACACTGGCTTGCCCTTGGCAACAAAACATTTCTTTCCAAACACACAAGAGCCATATTTTTGTTCCCATTAGACATATAACTCAGAATGCTCTTTCACTGTGTTCTGAGCACATTGTACCTTTTCCCAGTCATGAGGGTATCAACAAGCGTGGTGACTAGCTCTTGCTGATCCTGTTCACTTCCTAGTTCGTATATCAGCCCAAGACCTTTTGAAGCAACATCTTGACTAAGCTCTGCAAGAGATTTTACAAAGTAAAATTTTAGATAAACACATAATTAAGTAACACACATACACATTTTGAAACCAGGACTCAACCAGAATCATGATCCAGCAAACAGAGTTATGTGCTGCTCTTCACAATTCTCTATTTTAGAGCAGACCTAGCCTGGCAAGACGTGAGCTTTGCATTCTTGAAGAAGCAATTTGTTCTGAAGGCATAACTCCATCACAATAGGTAACAACTTCATGTTAATATTGTCACTGCAGGTTTTGAAGTGGCAGAGAGAGAGTTCTAAGAGTCATAAGTATTCTGACAAACCGCTGGCCCCTGAAGTCTGGCAAAGTTAATGGTAACACTTCCTTCAGCTCCAGTGAGCTTTAGACAGGCTGCTGAATGCCATTCTTTCCACTGGCTGCCATGGGTAAACCTGTCAGCCAAAATCTGCTAGCTTAAAGAGGGCTTAAAGTTCCTGTCGATGCAGAACTCTGTGATATGCATCCTGCTGCCCAAAGCAGAGCACAAGAAGCACCTTCGAACAGTCTGTTGTTATACAGTCTGAAGGGGCAAATGCAGAAAAACTTGTGCTTGGTTAACAAAGCACAGAAAAAAGCAGCACTTCTTATCTACATATGATGCCTAGAAAAGAAATCATTACTATTATGTCTGAAATGGGATGTTTCTACAGTCATCTTTAGGTGCTGACTGACAGAGAGGTGTAGGTGACTCTCTGCCTGTTCAAAGATTCCCTCCATTCTTTTAAAAGCCCAGAGACACAAC
This sequence comes from Colius striatus, assembly GCF_028858725.1. Classification (NCBI taxonomy): domain Eukaryota; kingdom Metazoa; phylum Chordata; class Aves; order Coliiformes; family Coliidae; genus Colius; species Colius striatus. The sequence continues at coordinate 17,076,147 of NC_084790.1, read as the reverse complement.
TCTTACAAAAGTACTTACCATCACTATCTGACAGAATTGAAACAAAAGCACTTTGAATATCCTTGAGATGAGACTGTAAGATGAGAGAAAATGACATTATTTTAATATCAGGTTTCAGGTCCTTTGTCTAGTCTCAAGGAAAGTTCCTAACAGATAAACAGAGTCTAATATACCAATGGAGTTGCTTGTTGAGCTACACCTATAACAAGAACTGCCCTCCTTTCCAGACAGGTAAGCAGCAGCCTGACTGGAAGACAATAGCTATTTGCCCAGCACCTTTTTACAGCTACTATGTCACTATTGAGCCACGTATTTTATTTTCCTTATCTAACATACGTCAGTAATGCACCATGAATCTGGCTTGCAGTCAGACAGGGCTATCCTCTGTGCAAGAATGTCTTGTCTTCCTCCCTGAATTACTTAATCTTGCCTCTTCACAAAGGACCATTGCTCAGACAAGTGTAGCATGTGGCAAGGCTTCACATGTAACAGCTTATATTTGCAAAGCACCCATTGTCCCAAAGCTCTTTATGGTTACCTGGAGCGCACAAAATGGTTACATGGTCCGATCACAGTCTGTACCTCTCTGCATAGAGAGGATATTTTGGTTGTGAATGCTGTACTAAGTCCTTGTATAGGACCTTTCAGATTCTCTCATTACAGACTAGCACTCTAAATACAAGATTTTCATCAAACTGTGCCACTTTGAAAGTGAAAGAACTTTTTCACTAAGAGAGTTGTTAAGCACTGGAACAGGCTGCCCAGGGAAGTGGTGGAGTCACCATCCCTAGAGATAGTCAAAAGAGGCATAGATGAGGTGCTGAGGGATGTGGTTTAGTTTAGTGATGGGCTTGGCAGTGTTAGGTTAGTGGTTGGAATTGATCATCTTAAAGATCTTTTCCAACAGCAATAATTTTAATGTTCTGTGTAAAAATACACAATACATGAAGCACATGATAACCGCTCCTGGGTGCCAAAGTTGTTTCACAAAGTCTAGCACAAATGAGTCAAGGAATTCTATCTAGTTCTCACCTTTCCTGCCCTCGTAGACCTCCTTTAGTACTTTGCAAATACAAATCCTAAAAACTACACAAACACAAACATTTTCTTCCCAAGGGAAGAAGTATTGCTCGTTCATTTTACAGTGGCTATTTATACTAAGCTCACTCTGTTTTGAGTACAAGTCAGATGTTTACAAAAGGGCCAAATAGCCTTGTTCATCTGCCAGTTAGTACCTTCTCCTAGTAACGAAAGCTCAGCAAAAGACCTCAACAAGGACTGCAGTAGCACTAGGGGAAAAGAGGCAGTGGAAGTGCAGGGGAAGGAAGGGACAGAAAGGAGATGAGAAGTAAGAGATAGTGTTAGGAAAGGGCATATTTCTTACCTTAATTGCTTTGTGTGTGCTCAGTTTCTTCACCATTGACAGAAGCCAGATGCAAGCTGCCTGCCTGATGTGTGGGTTGGGGCTGATAATGTGCTTGTTCAAAATAAGGTCTAAGACCCAGGGAACCACATCATTCACTTTCAAAACTATACAAAAGAAAAAGTAAGAAAGGTTGGGTGGAAGGGAGGAGCTTTGAGAATCAGTCACATGCATTTTTAGTTTCAATATAACGTTCAGCAGCAATGAAAAACCTTGTCAGCCCATTTAGTACTTAGATGACACCTTAACCTCTGCTTATTTTGAAAGAGTCTTCACTGGAGTCACTGGGAAAGCATTTCTCCTAGTAGAAATATTGAATAGAACCCTCCTAACCCTTCAGGAAAAAGCCAGTGGCCAAGGAGAGGTACCCTTCATAATGCATAAGAGCATGCTACTTTTTTTTTTGGTTAAGACTCAATGTTTCTGGACCAATGGCAAGGTTCAGTTTCTACCTCATTCTGCACATTCTACTCAGCTTTCTGAACACTAGAGCTCTAAGACCACCCTTGAAACAGTAAAACAGACCTGGCAGGTCTGAGGTTGATTTTTACAGCTGCCTGTTTTTGAAGCTAGTATTTTGTTATGCCTGTGTTTCTATGGGTGTGGAATCTGCATCCTTAAATGAAATTTCTGCATTTAATGTATGTAAATGTCACTTGATCACAACACTCCAAGTTATTGAAAAAAAGACTTGCAACTTAATTTTTTAACCCTATTTTCTGATGCAGCTTCAAAATGCTATTTTAAAAGGTTAAAATGCTAAACCTGAAATTAACCCACCAAGGCAAACCAAAAGGAAAAAAATCCCAAAAAAAACAAATGCAGTGTCAAGTGGCAATGACTGAGATTTTACCAGGAAGCTATATAAACAGCATATGAAATAAAGCCTTCTACTCTGTCAGCAGATAATAGGTGAAATGACCTTCATATATATAATCAACATGGCAAAATACTGAGCAGTACACTAACAAGCACAAAATATCTGTTACTTACAATTCTACAAACAAAACACCACGGAAATGAAGTTATAGAGTCCAGCGTTAGTCCAGAACTGCGAGACTTTACATTGCTCTACCCAGCCCCCTTATAATAGAAGGCTTACCTGAAGGAGGGATATATTCCTCCTCAGTGACTGTCCACGCATCACGTGCAGCCACTGAGCTGGTTCCTACAGCAGCACTGGTAATAGCTTCACCAACAGTGAACTGTAGTTCTATTTGTTTGGCCTGAAAAACACAACAGAGCGTCACTGACAGTAATAATTAAATGGATCCCAGAACTTTTCCCACTTACTCCACAAAATCACAGTCTCTCTCCCAAGTCCTACTCTCTGCACCAATTTGTAACAAGATCACGCTTCTGGTGACCTTCTGAGACCATGTGGCACTTCAGACCCACTGAAACTGATGGAAACTAAGCCAATGTCAAACTCTCAAAAATGAACAGTAAGAGCTAAAATTTCCACACTTGTTTTTAAAGCACACCTCGTACAAAGCATTTGCTAGTGTCTGCAGAAGTTCAACTTAGTGAAGAGAAAGATTTTGGAGAGGCGGGATGAAAACGAATTCCAGTTGAAAGAAACTGACAGTCATTCCGGTAGTAAAAGATTCTCCTGTTATTCCATCCAGAAGCTGATCATCTAAGAGATGCACTAATTTATTTTTTCACATTAAAAGAACTCAGACAGTGCTTTGCTTTGCTTGCTGTCCTCTTTCCACTACTGTCTAAGCAGAATGTGCAGAACTCTGCCATTTTTCTGTTATTATTTATGATGAGTCATGGGAACTGATTTCCATACCTGATGAGTACTTTCTATCTAGATTGTTTTCCTTACTCTCTGAAAGCAAAAAATACTCAAGCATTTCAAGAAGTAAGTCCATAGCTTCCTGCAAGCTGAGATAAATTGCATTTTCAAGTACACAGTTTATACAGGAAGCTGTAACATCCCTCAGCAGTTACATGAGATAAACATGACACTTGAAATATCATTTCATGTGTTTATACACAACACTCTTAATATTCTTGCCTGTTTGATCACATAAGATTAGAGGACTCAGCAAAGCCAGCCTGTCTGACATTCAACAGCTGCTTCTACAATGCTGAATCCCATGTCAGTATGATCAAGGAAGAAAGGCAAAACAAGTTGTAGGTGAGGAGCACTAAAAAAGCTATTTGACTATTTCATTTTGCTGTTGGACATATTACTATATGTGTAACAGCTCTGAAGTACTAAAAAAGAATGCACTGCACTACACTGATAAATTTAGAATAACAGATACATATATTTGTATAAACAAAGCTTGTACTTCAAGTAAGCTGTATTAGCTCATGGAGTTCAGATGAAAAAGCTGTATCTGCATTGTCAAATTTTACAGTACTTTTGAGGACTAAAGAATAGACCTAAGGCTTCATTACTTTAAGCTCTTAAGATTTTACACATAAAGAGAGCCTTCCTGAAAGAAAACACATATTTGCCTCAGAGACTGCTGCAGAGACCTCAACTGGAAGGCAGTTTTAAAAAACCCAGAGGCACTATTACAAAAATATAGCTCTCCTTGTAAAACTGGCTCTAGAGTATATAAAAAGCATTTAAATAGAAATACTCACTGCAGTACAGACTAAAACACAGTGATAGTGCCTCACCTCCACAGAATCCATTAAACCCTGCAACAGTAGCTTCTGGTGGGGAAAATTGTCATCTCCCACAGGGAAGTAACCTAATGTTTGTATTGCTCGTTCCTTCATCTGAAATACAAACAAAAAGACAACATGGTCACATAACCTTCCTAGAAACCCAGAAGATATACTTAAAACCCACTCTTTTTCACCTCTGCTGAAGTTTCACTTAAGGTACCAGAAGTCAGACACGCAAGTGACATATTAGATAAATCAGTGCACCTCTCTTCCAAAACACAGACTAAAACAAACATCCTTCAAGGGTTATTTCCAGGTAGAAGAACATACTCTCATTTTTCTTTAATTCAAATCATGACCATTCATAGTTTTCATCCCTTAAACTCTTATCTATGCCTACAGAAACCACAATCAATAAACTGCTAGACAACACCTGAAAAACCCTTAGACTAATTCTGACTCACTAAAGTCATGGTAAGCCTAAGTCCTTGAGTTTGGCAGGTAATACCCAAACCTGGGGACGAACCCCTCCAGAAATGAACAAGAATCATAGCAACACTACAAAATCTTGCCTTGTTTGTTTCCTTGCTGGAAGGGATTCGAGCCAATAGGCTTTCCACAAGTTGCAGCTTTGTAAATCCCGTTCCTTCGCTGGGAATGGGCAAGGGGCCATTCCTGCCAATCTCCCCAAGAGCCGTACAAGCAGCCACCACAAGGAAAGGAGAGCTGCTGTCCAGAAATGAACCTATCAGAAAAAGCAAAACAGGGTGACTTGGATTTAGTATTATTATTTAGTGTTGATGGACAGGCACTCATATTTTACCCATGCAAGAAGGAAACCTTTTATCTTCACTACAGCTGGTAGGAAGCATTGCGCTAAAACAAAATCAAAGTGAAAGGAGACACTATGAGGAGTCTAGGCAGTGGTGGCACCACTCTTAATTTTGTTATGATTGTCTTTGAGCTAGAAGCCCATCTAATTGTTGTTGAAGAACATTACGTCCATACATCTAACCAGATGACATTTTTACAGGCTGTAAATTCCATGGCAGAATGTGAATTCAAAGATCACAGTATCTATGGGACAACTATCTTAGAAAAGTCCTCTGCTGAGGGTGACTGAAAAAACAACTATTACATGCACCAAATTCTTAGGCAGGAAGTTACCTATTGTTTCTGTTGTTGACTTTACAAGCTGTTCTTGTTCCGGCATGACTGCAGTGTTTGGCTGTTCTATGTCATGTAGCTCCATTGTTCTGATTTTCCCTTTGGCCAAGTACCTTCCTACTGTAAATCCCAAAGCCAACAAGGATCCATGTTGGACCTCCGGGCTCTACAGACAACACCAACAGTGCAGAAAATCTCATTTTCAAGGTAAGCAATACTTTGCACACAGTACTGATTTAAAAATACATATGGACAAGACTGATGAGAAGGCACCCTGAAGAATGCGAAGCTCTAACACGTAATGCAACAACGGAGAGATGGATATTGCTAGCACTCTCTGACAAACAGAGTCCTTTAAGATAAATTAGGAGGATAGATTAACAATTTATCACCAGCACTCAAATTTTTGAAGTCTACCCCTTGGTAGCTAGGCAAAAAAATTAAAAATCCAACTCATTTGATTCGTAAGGAAAGACTTAAGAAGGAGAAGTGAGATAATACCATGCTGCCTCTACTTAAAAACTGCACATACTCAGACTAAGGAGATAAAAGTGTACTCTTTGGCAAAAAGGCAGTGAAGGGGAATTACTCTACATTTGCACTGCTAAGAGTTTGGCCTACAAATACTGAATGCAATGCCTTTACACAGTCCAGTAGACCACAGACTGCAAAACTTGATTCCTACAATTAAATGTCAAGAACATTGAATTCTGCAATGCTGAGCTGGTACTGAGACCGTCTATTGATAATGTTCATTCCCACAGGTGAATTTTAACATATGGATTTTGTGCAGAAATAAGGTTATGAGACTTAAATGCTACCTTAATTTGAAAAAAAAAAAAACGGGAAGGGAGAAGGAGTTTAAAAGTCAGCTTAATTAATGTATCTGTGTTTTAATTACAACCCTGCAAAAAGTTACATCAATGCCACTTGGCTTCCAGGATGAGATTATCAGCCTGACTTTCTCTCATCTGGCTTTGTACATTTACAGCAAACTAGAGATCTAACTAACTCAAACTCAAACATGCATGGGAACACCTTGGGGGGTTTTTGTTTCATGGTTCACTTCCCTCTTTATTCTAAGACAGGTTTTGTGAAAGGTCAACCACGGCTTCACAAGTGACTGGGGCAGAAAGCAGTGGTGTGGGGCTAGGACATGTCTGCTGGCTGTGTGGCAGCAGAAGCTGCACCCCATATAAGACTGCACAACAACATGGCTTTGGCTCGCAGACAAGGCTTTCATACACTCAAAATAAATCATGTTTGTCAATTACCTGCAGTGTAAAATGGTGGCCGTTCAAGTCCTTCAGAGAGACTGATCTAAAAATATCTTGGGGAAATATAACCTAAAAAGCCTATTACTTTTGGTCCCTTTCAGAATTCCATACAGACCAGCACAGAAACCTGCCCAATTTGTTTTCAGGACTCCCTCTCCATGCTCATGGTGGAAAAATGTAGAGAGAATGACTCTACACTGTGAGCTGCCCATGTGGGGTGGAAGGGGAAAGGCTGGCCCTCACCAGGCACAGGCTGCTGGCAGGACACTGCCCTGAGGTGGTGAGGAGCAAGGAAGCAGCTGTGGCTCAGGAGGAGATAGGGAGTTAAACATTTTCTTAGTTCTGCAGGTAGCTGTAACTGCTCACAAATAAAGAATCAGGAATTTGTTGCACTCACAAGAAGAATCCCTTCCCATCAACTGAAAGTCAGCTACTTAATTTTACACTCAGATTAAGGTTACTACATCATGGACATACTGTGAGATTCAGATTTCCTGTCAGTGACGTGAGATGAGAAAAAAACCAAGAAGAAACAGATAAAGGAAGGTAGTTACATGGTTGTCCTTTGTCATCTTGATCAGCTGCTCCAAGGAGGCTCTGAGCTCATCTCCAGACATGGTAGACAGCACTACAGAATAAAACAGGGCTGCAAGCTCACGCATTTCTTCTTTGTTCGTGTTCATCAGGCTCTGCAGGAGTTTTTAAAAAAAACCATAAAATATGGAAGCAGCTTCTGATACACTCTGCTCATACAAAGCTTCAATACACAAGTCCATCTGTCACGCAGCTACACAGACAATACTTAACTCAGAAACCACTCTTTAAACCAACAGCATTATCATTTAGTAAGAAACAAAGCACTCAGTTCAGCAAAGCATTCACTACATGCTGAGTGTTGAAGAGGAAGATCACCACTGGCCACATGAGGGTTGCCCATCAATTCTGCCTTAAACATGCTCATTGAACGCTTGGCCGAAGTTTTTCTTTGGAGAGGAGCTTCCACATTTTGCATCCATATTGAGCTAAAAAAGCCCTTAAAGACACTATTTTTCCTCAGCTACTGGAGGCTTCTGTTTCCTTTTAATTAATCAAAGGGGAAAAAAGACCTCAAGAGGTTAAACCAGCTAAATTCAATCGTGATATTAGAGATCTTATATTATCTAAATCATTATGAAGTTGGGAAGCCTCAGATCATCTGTTAAGATATAATCTTACCTCTGCCATTAATTTGATGTATAATACAACACATTCACATGAAAAATTGATATCCAAACCTTTGAATGGCCTGGGCCACCACAAAGAAGGGAAAAATGAGCCAAGCAAAGAAACAAGAAACGAGATCCATCAGCCTCATGAAACATAACTCTAATTTCAACTCAAAACTTGCATCAGATCACCTAGCTCACTTCTAACAAAGCCTTGGATCTGTTCCTTCCACTTGGCAAAATGAAATCACACAAAGGATGACTTACAGCAGTAGCTCTATAAGTAAGCAGTATCAGTTACTACCCTTAAAGCTTAATTTTGCAAATGGACACTAAGCCAAAAAAAGAGAAGGTTTTTCTGCAAATGATGAACAATACTGAAAAGGAGAATATTTTTAAGTGTTCTCCTTTGAGGTTCGTACTTGCATGATGTGGTGAACTCTATACCACTACAGTACAGATACCAGCAAGAGAAATTACCAGAATGCATTCTATTTTTTCTTGAATATAAGTCAGCGGAACCCAACCTATAAGAGCTTAGCAAATCCTGGATCCTTGAAGCAAATCATGAAAAAGCAGAAAATTGCCTGAGCAAAGAAACTAGGGAAAGCACAACCCTTCTTGGCTTATTCCCAGGTAGATTTATCTGGGGCTGGGTTGGGTTTTTTTTTTGAGGATAACAGAAAGAATTTTAAAAAACCTCTACAGAAATGGCTCTGAAACAATTTGGGATCTAATTCATCTCATTTCTGAGAAGTCTGTCACATCTTCCCACTGGAATATTCATATTGTGGAATAATACCTTCAAAAATTTTCAGAATTTTGTTTTCAGCTTTATTTTGCTGTTTAATAGACCTTCTGATGAAGGGGAAAAATTGATGATACAAACAAGATCAGTGATATAATTACCCTGAACATGTAGGTCAATGAAGAAAATCAGTAACACCAAAGAATTAAAAAAAAAAAAAAATTCCTCACCCTGCTACATATAACATCTAATGAGGTGTTGACTGTACAGATTTTGCTAATGTCAAACCCCTTCCACCCAAAAAAAAAGAGTTTTCAACATACCTTTATCCAATCCATTTTGTCTACAAATCTGGTGGCTAGTTTTTCTGGATAAACTGAAACAACTTCTAGAAGACAATACATGACTGGCAAACCTAGACAGTGATTAAAGAATCGTGTTATTAAACAACTGCAGTATTTACAACAGTCTAACAATTGGTGATTAAAAAGTGGTTAAGAAGTGTCAGGCATTTCAAAGCATTCATTTGCAATTCACTAGGGATAACAAGCAGAATAATAGGGTATAGTATTTTTCAGAAATATTAGGGGAAATAACAGAAGCAATCATTCTGGTAGCAATTTTTCTTAAAGCATTCAAGTGCTTTAAGACTACACTTGCCGCAGATATGCTATTATCAGAGTGAGGAAGACACAGTATTCACTGGTGAGGAAGCTGTTATAAGCAATGGCCTCACAATTTTAAAGCATTACGTCAACTGATGCTGCAATTTTACTGTTCTGCTTTCTCCCACCTACACAGCAGCACATAAGAGAACAAGCATACTGCAACTCTGATTGCTGCAGCCATGTTCAAAGCACTGGGTGTGGCAACTCATTTCTAGCAAGAGAATAGTTTTTTTCAAGATGATGCTGCACACAGCTTCTTACCTCCCACACCAGCTAAAAGCTGTTGAAGAAGGCCAATATATATATGTACAGGATTGGTTTCTGCACTTTTTGAAGAGGAGGAAGAGAAAGATATGTCGTTGCCAGACATGAGGTTTCTTATGTAACGTCCAATGGCTGGAGCATGATCTTGCATATCTGCCAGGCTCTGTGAGGTTGGCACCACACCTGCACTGTGAGCAAGACACATCCGCAGATATAGAACTATCTAAGTAGAGAAGAGAAAAAATACAGGATGCTTGCTGAGTGCATGAATGCTTGGAGAACCATGGAGAAGACAAAATAAAAGTGCAGGGAATACACTGTATTTCATGTAACCAAAACTAGGCAGCTTCCCCTTTAATCAAATCAGACAGAAGAGCTCGCATGGAGACAGGAACAAATATGAAGTATAACCAATCTTAGGTCTAGTTTCTGCAGCATGTCTGTATAAGCAGACAACCTTACATGCCTGCATCACTCTCAGAAGATTAAATCACACACAGACTTTTGGTTTATCATCAGCTGATGCAACTTTTTTGCAGGCATTTCAGCCTGTACCCTACACCAATTTGGCTTGTACACAAATGCAACACAGCACCTTGCATCACATCAGAGTTTGTCTCTACAGATCACTGAGGTCAGGGAATCAGCTATGAAAAGAACAGCCTGAAGGAGCACAATGGCACTTTTGCAAAAGATTGCCAGTTTCTCCCTCTGTCTAGCTGTGACACGAGGTATGCCGCACAAAGCAGTGAAGCAGCTCTCTCAGAACCAGTTCTCCCACCTCCTCCTGAAAATCTTGCTGTTCAAGCACAGACAGATAAAGGATGGAGAGTTAATCCCCAAATCTGTTTAACAGTGGAATTTCAGAACGTGGGGTGACTTCTGTTGTTAGTTTCTTACACTGTCCTCTAAATAAATAATGGTACACATATCCAAGGAAGTAAATCCAGACAATTACCTCTCCAAATGTGGCAGGATTGAAAGGCAATGCTGCAGTTCCAGTCATATATTTAGCTGGAGTTTTCATTCGGTGAGAGGCCTAAACAACACAGTATATTAAGAGTGGAACATTCAGACCCATGAGCAGTAGAGATGTTTGGAAAGGTCAATGAAATTTTGCTGATGCAACTATGTTTATCTTCCACTTAGCAACTGAAAAAGTACAACAGTTCTGTAATGAGAAGGGCACAGTGAACTTGGTAACAGTACGGTTTGGGTCATCAACTTTACATCCCTATCAACTCAGAAAGTGGAAACTGAATTAACGAGAAAATGGCAGAGAGGGCTGGACGTGGACATTATTTCTTCCTCTCGGGAAAAAAAGAAGTGCTTTAGAATTTAAAAACAAAATACCTCATGAACTTCCAAACTCTGAGGCGCCCCAGCTCACAGGCAGCCAGGAAGCTTAAAGACAGCAGCTCTGCCTGGAGAGCCAGGATTCCTATCCATACCCAGCAGATCAGGTCCTACTCTCTCCTATACGCTTTCTTGCAGAGAGAGGGATTATGCCCAGTCATGCACGAAAATCATTTTGCATCTCAGCCTGCTGTGCCAAGCAACGCAAACAAACTTGTAAAATATGTCAACTCTTGCACATTACTCATGGTATGTGAAGAAATCTACTTTCAGGAATTTTAATATGCCTTCAGGACACAGAAGGAGAATCTGGAAAGTGACAGAATTTTTTTTTTTTACATTCACCCAGGAGTGAGGGAATCTTATTTTTCTCAGTAGTGACTAAAGTAGGCTGATCCATAGTTTTTTTAGTGGTATTACAGAGGTCAAAGAAAAATTAAAAATTAACTACAAGGGCACAGACACTTAAACTGAATGTAAAACTAAATCTCTCGGGCATAAGGTCTTCTGCTGTCACAGATCTCTTGCAAAACCAGATTTTTCCAACATTATATACTTCAGATAAATTTTTTAAAAGTAGACTATCAGAGGAAAAAAGAAGTAGTAGTCTGTGATATTTCACATTTTCTTTATAGCTTCTAGCTACTATACACACAAGTGTGTAACAGACTAGATTTTAACATCTCCCCAGATTGTTTCTCAGGGCAAGACGTGAGGGTAAACTCAGTGTAACAGTTTCTACTACCATTCCACTAGACTCATGAAAGTCTATTTGCATGGCCATTACTTTCACAGATTGCAATGAAGATGAATAATTAAGCTTTTAAGTCAACAAAGCAGACTTATTCACTTGTTCTAGTATCTCCTTTCCTAGCCTGAAATCTTCTTTCTGTTTTAGACACAGTATTATTTGTCTTCATCCTAAACAGAGAATGATTGTCCTATTCCTTCAATAACATGTTTGTCAATGAACTATGTCTGTGAAATGTGCTGGATTATCACTCTTGAACACTGGTTTCTTCACTCCACGCATCTTTTGCGCAAACAGTATCAAAGCAAAATAATTCCTTTGTTAAAGGATCTGCCTCCTTGTTAATTAACACTTGGACGTCTTGCAATTACTGCCAGCAGAAGATAACAGTGAATGCACTACTATGTGTTGTTTTCACTGTAATTGTAGCTAATTTTATTCGTGAAGGGAGGTGAGGCAGATGGATACAGGGAAGAGCAGACCAGACTTACTATATGTCTGAGCATCAGGCATGTATTTGTCGTTTACTGGGATAGAAGCACTGTACCTTGTCTTGAATGTAATGGACCATTTCTGGGAAGGAAGGCATCTGCTTCCCAGAACTCTCCTTTTCATTTTTACCAGGAAATGTTCTCAACACTCGCTGGGCTTCTCCATGTACCTCCTCCCGCCTTTCAGAGTAAAAGAGAAGAAACAGACATTATTTGTCCAGAACAAATTACCTTTAATGAGCAATAAGGTATCTTGGGAATCAAGAGGGGAGAGAACGGTTTTTAAATGACAAGTGACATTTTTTAAAGGAAGGGGGAAAAACTTTGCATTAGAACTTTTTACAATTTGTTTGTTTTAGAGAGGATGAAGAAAAAGTATAGTGAGGAGCAGCTGCAAAACAGTCTGGATCAATCCACCTCTGCTCCTCTTAGATCCTGGTTGCATAGCCTCATTTCCCTACCTCCTCTTGTTCCCCATCAATTTCTATATTCAAGCTTCAGCTGACACATACCAGTTTATCACTGTCTACTCAGCAGAAGGTAACATCCAAAACAGGGTCCTGACACTGCAATGACAGCAGATTGTTGCAACTCATCTGTTTAGCTTTCCTTAGTTACACAATAGCTGCTCACATTAAAAAATGGAGCAATTAAAGTTAGGAAAAAAACCCATCACTTAAATTACAGTAACAGAAAACTGCAAATGAAATGATTACTGTAATTCAGTGAGTCAACTACTCATCAGCAGAGAGAAGCAACTCTCCCAGTAGCATGTTCCCAACTCCTTCCAAATACAAGCTAAAAATAGACTTAAAGAATCTGCCAGTGTCGTGGGTTTGTGTGGAGCTGCTTTTTGCTCTGTAACAGGGGGAGGGAGCTGCAGTGTCAGCTCCTGTAAGCAGCTCTTGAAACTTTCCCTGCCTCTGAGTTAGATCCACATCCAGCACAGCCGGGCCAGTCTGCTGCCTCTGCCATCACTATATAAGAAGCGAAATCTGCGGTACATAGGAGGAGGTGGAAGGGTGGGATGAGATAGAGTTGACCACATGGACCCTGCAGTGGGTAAAGGAGGAAGGGAGAAGCAGCGCCACACCAGAGACATGCCAGCAGCCCACAGCAAGAGAGCAGCTGTCTTCCTGCAACCCACGGAGGGAAATGGCAGGACTAATAGTTGCCTGAAGCTATACAAGGTCACTGTATCAAGAGGGGCAACTGCAGAGCTGCCCAGCATTTGAGGTATCCCATGCTGGAGCAGGGGCAACAGGCAAGGAGCCTGCCTGCCTTGAGGAGAGACATAAGGCAGACAACACTGGGAAAGGACTGACTGAAACACCCATTTCCTGGCCCTCTCTGCTGCTGAGGAGAGGAGGAGATAAAGACACCAGGATCACATGTCTGAGCCTGGGAAGAGAGGAGGGGTGGGGGAAAGGGGATCTTAAAAGGGCTGGTTGCACTATTCATCATTATCTGTATTGCTTTTGGTTAGATATTTCTGTTTGTATGTTTTTGGTTGCTGGTGAATTAAATTAATTCTTGTTTTCTTCCCCAAGCTTTGTAGTCTTTTCCCCGGGTCATCAATGGCAAGTGAGCTCTCCTTGTCCCCAAGGAGTTGCAAAGTCCCTTGGTACTTCTCTCTTCCTGTCCCATTGGGAAGGTGAGGAGTGTCTGCTCATGGTTCTTTGCTCCTGGCTGGGCCTAAACCACAACAGCCAGGAAAAAAATAATTTCTATCAACACCAAACGTGTTTTCAGTCAATGCATTTTAACTTTACAATTGCAATTGATCATTATTATTAAGTGCTTTACTGACAGCAGTTCACCTGAGGCAAGAAAAGGAATCCAAGCAAAAGCTGCCATTAAGGTAGCTCTCCACCAAACTGTCAAGAAAGCCCCTATATAAAGGTTAATTTCAAATTACCAAACTTATTTATCAGTTACATACACAAATGCATATATGCATTCATATTGCACCCAAACACATACTGGATGCAAATATATATATGTCTGTGTGTGTGTGTGTATGAAAATAACTTAAAAACAACTTACGGGTCTCCTGCAGCTAACAGGAGTAAGTATCTGGAAGGGATGTGATCTGGCGGGAACACTGTGCTAGCAAATTTCACAGCCACTTGACGTACTTGAACTTCAGGCTTAAAGAGAAGAGATACAAACACATGCGTGAGTTTCAAATGAATACACAAACAACCTGCACTCACCACTTGCAAGTCATCAGTGACCTGTTTTGTTTTCTGGTACCAACATAGAATTTAGACATTTTGAGACAGTTTTGAAATGAGGAATGACATACGTCATTTATCCCCACAAAACACTGCTGAGCTTAGGAGCAGCACAGCCAGATTTGGAAAACAAGTATTAGCTTAGGGTGGTCATTCTTTCAGATGAGTTCAGATAGTCTCAAAATTTGGTGTTGCCCAAAGACCACTCAGGCAAACGAGCAATCATCATGAAAATAGTCTCTTACACAGTTATCAGTGCAACCACTAGAAAAAGATATACCTCTGCAGTCACCCTGAGTACCCATGCAAACACAGAGCACTTAAGCAACACACTTTCTGAAAACATAGAGCTCTGGGGAATTCTAACACAAACAAGATAATAAAGTAAGAAAGTATGGTTTCTTCTGGATTAGTGTTTCCAGGCTGAGTTCCTGAGGAGGTTCCCTGGTGCTTTATAGTGTTAGACATCACACAGCACACCAAAATCCCTACTCAGTAGTGAATGATCCTTTCTACCAAACTCTTGCTTTACGAGTATTTCACAAGATATTGTCCTTGAAGCATCTACTTCTCAAGGTTTTCTTAGGAGGAGACTATGAGAAACATACTGCACAGTTCCAACAGCTTTGCTTCTTCGCAAAACATAACACAACCTGAAAACTGCATTGTCACCCTTCTTGCAGGCACTATACTATATCAAATTACTTGATGTGAGCATACATCCACACATCTTCTCCCAGACAAGCCAATACATTCAGTGACAAAAGGGAGACTCATTCCAAAAGTATCAACATGAAGTGTCAGGAAACAGGAAAACAATGAATAGCTCTTTTTTTAAGGTACTTATTTTTGGCCCCACTTAAAATACCTTTATTAAATAGGAAGCTACCAGAGCTTCCATCAGGGTACGCTGGGCTCCTTCCAAGTTACTATATGCTCCGACCATCATAGACAGGGCCTCCTGAATGGCAAGCCTAGTATCAGCATCTTCCTGTAGTACAAAACCAAGAGTTTGCACTTTACAGTGTGCAGTGACCAAAATTAAGCAAAAACAGCAGAAAATAATAACAATTTCCCAAAGTACTGTCAGCACCCACCTTGCATAAAGCTTCAAAAAACTGCTGTACCAGTGCTATATCCTTGGTAAAAAGCTGAGGCATTCGGCTGAAATAAGAAGTTTTAAATCATGAGGTTTTAGGAATTTTAAATTGAAATGTTTCACATTTCATTGGTCTTTCCCTCGTCCCACATTTTAACTGTCAAAAACAACAGTACCAGTACAGAAAGTTTGCTCTGCTTTCGCTATTTCCACCACAGAGTGGCACACCCACCCTTAACACAGTTTGTAAAGCTACTCTATGGACAATCACCAAGATCACCACCATAGGACTGAACTAACACTTGTCTAGCTTCATGTGCTCGGGTCTTTTGCTGTACATTCCATAAATTTATGCTTCTGGCAATCCAGAAAGTGGATATTAAATTCTGTGCATAATTCATGAGCTGCCATTAACCACTGCTAGAGAAGCTATCAGCTAAAAACATATTTCTATTTACATCTCCAGAGATGTCACAAAAAGAATGCTTTTACCTGCAGTGTACACTCAATTGCAAAATTGGCAGGTGGCATAAAGCTGGCTGCTGATAATAGACTACTCTAGAAAAAATATTCAATGTCCTATTGCTTAAATGGTGCTTCAGTTACCTGGACAGCTTTCCAACTGCTGAATATGCCATTGACAACAGTTTCGAATCCTTGAACGAGAAAACAATAAATAAAATTCAGCAAAACCAGGAACTCATAAAGGTATCTCTTTATAATTAAACATTTACTTTAAATCTTGTCTCCGAAGTGCTAAAACAGGCTTTCATAGACAAAGAACATAAAGTAATTGTATCCAAGAATGAAAGTATTACATAGGAATAGAGGGAGCATGCTTTCCACAAGAGACAGAAAATTACAAATGGTAACAAAATGCAAATCTCCCTTCTGGTCTCAGTTAATCACATTTTATTTCAAGAGAGATAACCAAGGAGATTCAGCAAATATATGGAACAGCAGCAAAGGGACAGAAACCTTCCAGTGGCCCTAAACAGCAGTTTTACACAAAGGAAGCTGTTTGCACAATGGATCCTGCAGATGACCAGTGCAGCACATTTATGTATGGGCTTACTTCCTCCTGAACACTCCTTTTTCACGCCCTTCCCAATGGCAGGAGAGGCTCACACGTTTAAACACCAACTCAGGCCAGAAGGTCACATCCAACAGTTCAAATGAACCAGGAAGAGGATCAAAGCTGCAGAAGAGGTGGTCTGCAAGATCAGCCCTTTGTAAGATACATGTAGGAGTATCATGGGGAATTTCCCTTCTGAAATGGCACTGGAAAGACCTCTTCAGGCCAGACTGGCATTTGTAGTTCTGTTTGTAACACCCTTCCCATAGCAATCTCATCCCTGGACAGACAGAATGGAAGGTATTACAAGCAGGCTTATACAGCTGCTTATCACCACAGCTCAGAGCTGAGGTGCCTGTGTACTCCACAGTAATGAGCAAGAGCAGCTAGGTGCTAATTTGGCTTCACTCTTTAAATCCTCAACACTTTTATTTCCTGAGCACCTATCCATAGCTGTTAAACAAAC
This sequence comes from Colius striatus, assembly GCF_028858725.1. Classification (NCBI taxonomy): domain Eukaryota; kingdom Metazoa; phylum Chordata; class Aves; order Coliiformes; family Coliidae; genus Colius; species Colius striatus. The sequence goes on along the minus strand of NC_084790.1, from coordinate 17,059,286 downwards.
AAAACAGTTTTCCTATATAACTTTTTAAAGTATTTTCTTCTCTTCCAACAAAATTTAGAGTATCCTTTGATAGTCATCTCAGGCAACTACAACAAAATGATTTATCAGTTGCCATCATAAAGTTATTTGTCTTTTGCTTGTATTCATATGAAGAATTATAGCTCTACAGTAAAGAACAGTTCAGCTTACCTCTTTGTATTCATTGATCAGCTTTGTAAGTCCATTTAAAAGCATTGGGCCTAATGGCTTTATTTTACTTTCTGGACAACTGTAATTACAGAGACCACAAACACAATATTATCTTTTGCATCTCTTAAAAGTATCTTCTCTCATTATCACTTTTTCTCAACTTTGTTAAGTTCAGAAATTACATCTTAATGTGTGCAAGAACAGACACACACACAGACTCCAGGATTAAGGAAAAAAACTACTTTCAATGAGTTTTAGCACTGTTTTTTTTGCCCTTAGTCCAGTTATATATTTATTAAATATAGTAGCTTCTAGGCAAATAGCTGAAAAACTGTGCTCACTCAAAATTACTTACATGATACAAATGTGATGCACAAACTGCAAGGACAAACTTCTCAGTTTTGCATTTGTGTTTGCACCAAAGAGCCCATCATAAACCACCTGGCCAAAAGGAAGAAATAGCAGGTTAGTGTCTGGCTTCACTTTCAATGGTTTTCTAATTCCCCGTCTTCTTTAAACACTGTCTCCCTCTTATAAGTACTGGATGTGACCTTCTGCTCTTCTTAGGAAGAGCAGCTTTGGAAGGCAAACATTACCTGAATGTTAGCTGGGAACGTTTCTGCAGCTTGTCTGGATCTCAAAAGATGAGGAACTATCTTTAATTTAACACGGGTGCTGACTGACTCTCGTTTCATTTCTGGTTTCAAAACAGATCCCTGTCAGAAACAGAATTGAAATAATACAGTGCATCTTTGCACAGTGACAATATGTTCAGTGAAAGCAGAGATCAAAGGAAATGCCAGATTAAAAAAATATATATATGTCTTCTCCAAATAAAGCAAGGTAGCTAAAACTAAAGCTTCAGAAATTAAGCAGGTATACAGCTCTGAATGCAAATCTTACCTCCTTGGTTTTCAGTGGTATATCCCCAAGATACACTTTATACATTTTGTTGATGATAGCAGGATTGTTCCAATCAATTAAACTAAAGAAAAAAACACATTGAACACTAACATGTTATGGCTCTGCCTTTGATTACTTTTTAAAATACATGTTCTACAGCATTTTGCATCATATTTACATTCTTCCCAGAGTTTTAGTAGACATAGTTTGACTTCTAATCACTCCTTCCACATCAATATACAATCATACAGAATGTGCTGTGATTACAAATTTCACCTACAAATTCTGACAATACAGTTCCAAATAATTTGTGAGAAACCTGCATGCTCTCTCCTCTCCAACTGAAACAAGACATATAAGCCATGGTAGGCTACTGAATGAATGCAGAATGGTCATCTGCTAACAAATTTATCTACATTATCAACTTTGGCAGTTTGATGCTCTCATTGAGAAGAAGACATTTTTAATTCTAGACCATTTCATCTGGGTCTTTCACGCAAACCTGTCTGCCCAGTAAAACCATCTAATGCTAGCTATTGACGAGATTGTTTGGAACATACACACATACTCAAAAAACATCCCACGGAACACAAAAAGCTAAGCATGTATGCTGCAAAAAAAGTGGAGGAGACAGAACCAGCTCTTTATTTCAGTAGAACAACTGACTTCCCAACAAGTATACTGTGAAATAGCACGTATTTCTCATAAATGACATCTAACATTGCACTGTGGACGTGCACGCTGTCCACACACGTATTTTGCTCTCCAGACAAAGAATACCAACACAAAGGGAAAGATGAGCCAAGCAGCAGAGACTGACTTCCTTAATTGGGCTGTCATCGCTAGAACCATTTTCCTTGTCACAATTGAGGCACATGAATAGGCTCAAATGGAGAAGGTTTCACATTACATATTTGACTCTGAGTTAACTAGTCTATACTTCCAGCAATACAGAAGTTGCCTACACGTTTAAAAGGCCTCCCTCTCTCCAAATCTCCTACATGAGCCAGCAAACCTCACACAATTAGTGTCTCAGCAAATAGCATGAACTGCAATTACTTTGGTGTCTTGATAGAAGGCAGAAGCATTATCTTTAGCCGATGAAAGGTGGACTGCAGACAAGTAAGAACTTCATCAATGCAGAAAACAGTAGCTTCCAGACTTCCTAGACTATGGTCCCATTCTCAATTACAGTCTCTTTACTCTCTTACTAAATTAAGTGAAAGTATACCTTTCTGGGAAAAACAATATAGATAAGCTGACTAGCTAGGAATCATCATAAGCCACAGAGTGCAATTTGGAAATGAAGGAGTAAGAAAATAGCTCAAAAGCAATACCAAAGATGATTGAAAACAGACAGCTAAAGCTGTCAGCTCCAGAGCCAAGTGATATTCTCAGCTGCAGGACTGTTATCTGCACTGTTTCCAGCCCTGTGTGAATAAACAGCAGCTTCACAGGTATAGGGAAGATCGCAGCCTTCCTCCTTTCAGAGTACAGTCTCTCTAAAGCACTACATTTATTGCATATAGCTTTGTCAGGAACACTAGCACCATCTTTTCCAAACATCCAAACCCATACCTTTGTTTGCTCTTCAGCTCAAGGTCTGCTGCAGTGGCAACACTGTGTCTTGTATCACTGGAGGCTACAACCAGGTGTATAACAGCTTCAAGTTCTGGCACTTGCTCAGCTTCAATGAACTTCACTATCCCCAACTTACACTGTTCAACAGTGGAGAAAGTAAAGGCAACATTATTGACAAAAAAATACATGTTGCAATAACCATTCAGCTACCTGAAATAATGGCTTCTGCTTGCTAAGGAGAAGTTCACATACTCTCCATCTCTTCAGCAGTACTCTCCTTTTGCTTCCTGTCAAAGCAGTCATCTGTGGCACAGTATTAGCACTACAACTACAGACACTCTGCTACTTCTCTGCTCAATAAACTCCCTCAGGGCAAGTAAAGACCTGTTCAGAATTAGTTACATATTTCCCTCCTGGCCTTCCATTTCTCTGTCTGCAGTCAACCATCTTACCACCTCCAGTTCACTGAGAATCAGTTCTGCAGCTACAAGTTTCACACACCATCCTACATCATCTCCCATACCATCTTCCTGGAGAAATTGACTGCCCATGGCCTGGATGATCCTATTCTGCAATAGGTGGAAAACTGGCTAAATGGCCAGGTCCAGAGAGACATAAGGAATGAAGTTACATCCATTTGGTGGGCAGTCACCAGTGGTGTTAACCAGGGCTCACTGTTGCGGCCTGTCTAGAATGAGGGGATGAGTGCACCTTTACTGAGTTTGCAGATGACACAAAGCTGGGTGGAAGTGTTTATCTGCTTGAGGGCAGGAAAGCTCTTCAGAGGCACCTGGACAGGCTGGAATGATGGGATGAGGCCAATTGTATGAGTTTCAATAAGGCCAAGTGCTGGGTCCTGCCTTTGGGCCACAACAACTCCCAGCAGAGCTACAGGCTTGGGGAGGAGTGGCTGGAAAGCTGTACAGAGAAGAAGGACCGAGGGGAGGGTGAGTTGGATGAAAGCTGTCTGAATACGAGTCAGCAGTGTGCCTAGGAAGGCCAGTGGCATTCTGGCTTGTATCAGACATTGTGGCCAGTGAGACCAAGGAAGTGGCTGTCCCCTTGTACTCCATGCTGGTTCTGGGCCCATCACTACAAGCACATGGAGGTGCTGGAGCATGTCCAGACACAGGCAACAAAGCCAGTGAAGCATCTGGAGAGCAAATCTGATGAGGAGCAGCTGAGGGAACTGGGGGCCTGGAGTAGAGGAGGCAACTCTAAAACCACCTGTTAAGGAGGCTGTGATGAGGTGACGGTTGGTCTCTTCTCTGAAGTAATGACAGGACAAGAGGAAATGGCCTCAAGGTGCACCAGAGGAGGTTTAGACTACAGATTAGGAAGAGCTTTTTCACTGAGAGGGTTGTTAAACACTGGAACAGGCTGCCCAGGGAGTAGGTGGAGTCACCATCCCTGGAGATATTTAAAAGATGAGTAGCTGAAGTGCTGAGGGACATGGTTTAATGACGGGCTCAGCAGTGTGAGGTTTGTGGTTGGACTCAGTCTTTTCCAACCCAAACCCCAATTCCATGATAAATACCTGTTCCAGTAGCTCTGGTGTCCACGGGCTATCTCCAATGACCCTTTTGGCTGCATAAAAGCTCATTCCTGGAGGTGGCTGAGGGATTCCAGGACCTCCTGCACTACTTAATGATGAGCCCTGGCCTGAGGGCATGTTTTGTCGACTCTGGGATTCATTCAATACGAACCTAAGCAGGTGGGAAAGGAGTTTCATTAGAGGCTTTATCAATCCATATGCCAGCTGGATTAGATGCTGGAACAGAGCAATAAACATAACTTGTCCAACTTTACATAATTTTCTTTAATCAATCCCTTGACTCTGACATAAGACAGAATTTTACTCAGTTGAGACTCAGCTCCCAGTTTATTCAACATATTCTGCAAGAGCAGTAATGATCTTGTTGTAACTGTTTGCAAACAAATTTCAGTTACAAAAAGGGAAGAGTCCACTGACACATCTGGAAAGAGCTTCCTCAAGTTATGAACCAGATAGAATGGTTCCTTTCATCTTAGAAAGGAATAATCAGAAACTTCTACTAAAGCTTTAATGATAGTTGTATGACATCTATGAAAAAACATAAGCCTAAAAAAGTAAAATAAATGAAGCATATTCAACACAATGAAGAAAAAGGAAATAATACTTGATCTATTAAAAAAAAAAAAAGAAAGAAGAAAAGGTCTTGGGACATGGCAGTTTTAGCAGTGGGTGAGGAAGGAAAGCAAAACTGATAAAGGTTAAGTTTACAGATTTTAATCTTTTTGGAGACTTTGGAGTCTAGCTGCCCTGTGCCCATTTCCATACCCTCAGGAAAACCACTCCAGATCTCCCTCTATGCTTGGAAGCTGGTCAACACATGAAGGCATCAAAATTGTAATGCACAGACCAACAACAATTACTTTGCTTCCAACAGCATAATTTGTTCTGCATTCAGCACACAGGCAACAAAAGGAACAGTCTCAACAATAAGCATAAACATTAATCCCAAGTCTCATTAATTAAAACTTGAAACATTGAACTTGATTATGCACTTTAAGCCCTACAGTTAGGCTTTCTGGTTGTTTTATTGCATGCAGACTGGCAAGTTGTTCACAACAGAACAAGTTTTACCAGGCATAAATCAGCTGTAAACAGCTGCAAACAGTCACACTCCAGGGAGCAAAATGTTTAGAGACAAACATCAAGAGCCACACTAGCTGAAGCCACTCTCTGAGCACCTTCTAGAAAAAAGACATTAACTTCACCTCTATCATCACCGTGTCTCTGAGTATTTGAAAAACCGTTATGCTTGGCCAGAGTATAGAAGCACAGATGGAAGTGAGGTCTCACTGCAAAGCCCAATGACTTTACTTGCTGAAGCTACAGCCCGCCAAGCAGCGTGAGTGTGAAGTTAAGAGCATAAACCTGGCAAACTGAAGACTGTGAACTGCGGACAGAGGAGCAGACTAGGCATTTCAAATTACAAGACTCAAGACTCTGCAAACTCAAATGTTGAAGAAGTGGTCCCCAAAACATCTGATGGGAACATGGCTTCCAGCAAAGTTACATGGAGAAATATCACATGCTCACTCTTTTAATTTAGATTAATCCACTTGGGTGAGCAAGAGTTAGGTGCCTGGAAAAGTCCCATGGGAATCAATAAACTGTCAGAAAAAACACAAATGTGTTCTATTATTTTTCTTTCAATGCAGAAGCTCTCCTCACAATATAAAGAGACAAAAAACCCACCTGTGGAAAATAGATTTTGAGAAAATATTGGGTTTAGAATCTAGAAGATTCCTAGCAATCATGAGACACGCCATCAGAGTTAAAACATTTTTCAGCAAAAGATAAATGAAAGACAAGTCTTGTTATTAAAGGTTCAGTTCCGGAAACCTCAAGTTTTCAGAGACAATGCTTGCTTTCAGAGATAATGACCTTGGAGGACTAAGTCTTAAAACTCAGTTGCAGGAAGATGAGCAAACATTTTGATCTGGCTTCTATTTTAAAGGTTTGGTTACTTAACAGACAGCTCACATGTCTCATACTTTCCCTGTGATCCCAAAAGAGGTCAAGGACAGAATATCCTAACACCTAATCAAGTAGAACAAAGACATTTTGTTAAATAAGGGAGACAGCATTCCTATTGCATTGTATCTTACTGAAATACATAACCGGGTTGGTTGGAGCTAGGAAAGAACAGTGTATTTCAAATGTTTCCAAGGGTTCAGTTTGTAATGTTTCACACACAAAGAATACATCAATACTAGAGAAGACTATAATTAACTCTTACTTACCCATAAGGCATAAGAAGAACATCCAACATAAAGTCCAAAAGCAGCTGTACAGTCTTTGGTTTTTCAGCAAGATTAAATGGAGAAGCTGCTGCTTTCAGTGGTTCAGCAGGGTATTTCATGTGAAAAAGGGTTGGTATTAGAAGATGCATTAGGCTGAAAAACAATTATATTTACTGCAACCATTAAAAAAAAAACACACCTGCTTATTCTTCACATACAAGAGAGAAACTTTTAAAAACAAACCTCGTCATTAACTGCAAAAAAAAAAATTAACAAAGATTAAACTGATTCACCATCCAGCGGCTTCTGTTTGCCACCTGATGTACTTAAAAACGGAAGGCAGAAGATAAATTACGATTTGGACTTAAAATAGAACATACATGTCTGTATGCATGCATACACTTGGAGAGAAAAAGTCATTGCATTTGTTCTGATTTCTAATGTTTCACAGTTATGTGTCAAAACACAGTCTAGGACTGTCTTACCCATAAGAAATTTAAAGTTTTAAATCTGAGTCTGCCTAAAGCAGAAGTTGATCAACATTACTCAACTTCACCAAAGACTGCACACAGACAAGTATGTTAATTATATACCAAGCATACTCAGATTTCCCAAAGCTCTCTTCACTCATGTACTTGCTTTTCAGATGGGGCAAAACCATGGTCCCAGATAAGACAATTGAGTATATTCACCCTGAGTTCAAGAATGGAAGCAACACTTTACAACAAGATCTTTCAGTAAGGTAATTTTGAAAAATATCTTTACACTGTCACACAGAAGTATAGCAAATGAAGATACGATTTTAACGTAACTTTCAAGTGCCAGCATGCTGGAAAGTCAATGTAAATAAGAAGCAAGTCCACACACTTCATAGTTTTCTAGATGTTCTTAGTACACAGCAGCTCCTAACTTCAGTCTTCTTTTATTCTGTTACAATTTATTGCTTCAAGTGAGTAGGAATTTTGGTTAGCTCACAGTTTAGAGTAGCCAATTTGAGACATGTACTCCTGTTACTGGACAGAGAATATTTATTGAAGGTTTGTCCTTAAGCTGGAAACAGAATTTGATTAAGATGGATGGGGGATATGAACAGGGACATCCATCGTAACACAGGCCTTTGATCACATAGGGAGTTTCCTGCTGCAGATCCTGTATGTTATTACAACATTGGACTATATGAATTCTTTGTAAAACTCAGACAACTACTGAATTGCTCATCCAAACCCTACAAATAGAGAACATCCTAAGCAACAAAGACACCACCAAAGAAAGTAAAATCTTCTAACAATTGATACAAATTATTTTACTAAAACAATACCAACAGAATCCACTCCAAGAACAAGTAGTTATACCTGTCTTGCTGTGGTTGAGGTTTCCCTTCCATTGCAGTGAGAAGAGTTGGAGCTAGTTCACATTGTTTTTCCACAGGCAGACGGGGGTATCCCATCTTAACATAAATTATGGTAAAATTCTGAAGGAGCAGAAAAAGCACATTTATTGCAACAGTCGAAAATAAATATCTGTTCTTTAAAGTCTTCTGGTATGTTGTTACATAACAAAGCGTTGGAAACAACATATATTTTGGAAGACCAGCTTCTTATTTTTAAGGCTTATTGGACTGACAACTGCTAAAGGGGAGGCTCGGTAAGATCTGCTTTCTGAGTAGATCTGTTTCCTGAGTACATCTTGCTGAACCTCCACTTTAGGAGGAGGAAAACAACAACACAAAAAACCCTCCCTAGCTTCTCTTACTGACAATTTCACCAAAAGGTGCTTTACCTGACCAACAGCTTCAAGGAAATCAAATGTAACATGCTTTCTTATCTATTTCTGAAATAAAATAGAAAGCAGCATTGAGTAAACAGCAGCATAAGTAAGGTTATGTGTTCAATGACCTGTTTGAAAGAAGTGTTAAAGCAGAAAGCATTACACTTCTTTATGTTAAAATTTTACAAAGCCTAAGGGCAGAAAATGACGGGTATCACCTGGATACATGAATGAAAACATGTTCAACCAAAGCAGCTTATGTCAAGCGTGCCTCCAAACAAGATGGTTCTTTTACTGCTCTTCAGAACACATGCACTCTAAAAGCCAGTTATAAAATTTACTTAAAAAAAACCTCTTAAAACACCACCCCTATGACAACAGTGAACATGCTAGCAAAACTGACAGAACTAAACACAGGAGCTTTAAACAATATTCTGCTTGTCACAGGTAAAATCAGCAGCTTGTCTTGAAGAACAAGACACTTACAGTGACAAAAGACACTGCAGAAGGATCTTGATATTGAACTAGCAATGTCTCTACTGGAAGCTGAATTTTTGGACGACTTTTGATGCGCTTATTCAGATGAACCAGCAGCTCCATGACCTGACGGGAAGAAAACAAAAAACTTAAAAAAAAACTTGGACTCAACATATCACCACCAGTCCACTAGGCAGGCTGACTATAAATAAACTTGGCCTGAGTTTCCCCATTATTTCATCTCTATGAAAATAGCAGCCATCATTTGTTGTAGTATCTTGAAACCACTCTAACATATCTCAAGTCACTGTTAGGATAAACACAGAAAGAGTCCCAAACCATGCCATAACTGATAACTTCCATGAAAGGAATGTCAGGAAGAAATGATTACTGAGGACGACCTGTAATTCTATGCATTTGGTTATTGTCCCATAAACAGAGGCTGCCTCAGAAATCTGCACTGTGCTCCATACATACAGCAATTCCAATTCCAACACAGAACAAAACAGCAAGGAAAAAACATCCACTATGTTGGATCAACCTGATAGCCTAAACGGCTGGCTAGATAAGGGGAAAGCAGCGGATGTCATCTACCTTAACTTCACCAAGACTTTTGACACTGTCTCCCACATCCTCATCAGAAAGCTCAGGCAGTGTGGCTTCGATGAGTGGACAGTGAGGTGGATCGAGAGCTGGCTGAATGACAGAGGGGACAGTGTACCCTCAGCAAGTTCCCTGATGACACCAAACTGGGAGGACTGGCTGAAGTTCCCCAGAAGGCTGTGCTGCTATTCAGTGGGATCTCAACTGGCTTGAGAGTTGGGCAGAGAGGAACCTCCTGAGGTTCAACAAGGACAAGTGCAGAGTCCTGCATCTGGGAAGGAACAACCCCATGCACCAGTACAGGGTGGGGGTCAAATTGCTGAAGAGCAGCTCTGCAGAGAGAGACCTGGGAGTCCTGATTGATAATACATTAACCATGAGCCAGCAATGGCCAAGAAGGCCAATGGCATCCTGGGATGCATCAAGAAGAGTGTGGCCAGCAGGTCAAGGGAGGTTCTTCTCCCTCTCTCCTCTGCCCTGGTGAGGCCTCATCTGGAGTCCTGTGTCCAGTTCTGGGCTCCTCAGCTCCAGAGGGACAGAGAACTTCCAGAGAGAGTCCAGCACAGGGCCACCAACGTGATCAGTGGACTGCAAAATCTTTCATACAAGGAAAGGTTGACCTGCTTCTGCAGGGGGGTTGGACTAGATGACTTCTAAAAGTCCCTTTCAACCCTACCATCCTATCATTTTATGAATCTACATTTGGCCTAGAGAAGACGGGGTATCTCATCAAACTTAAAAGTATTTTAAAACTGCATGTCAAAAGGATAGTGTAGTTGTCTCAAGTGACAAGTCAAGCGGTAATGTACAAAAGCTTGAACACAGAAAGTTCAATTTAAACTTAAGGATAAAGTTTATTACTGTAAGGATGAGGGAGTCCTGGCACATGTTGCCCAGGGAGGGTGTGGGGTCTCCTTCTCTGGCGGTTTTCAAAATCCACCTGGACACACTCTTGTGCAACCTAATCTAGGTGGACCTGCTTTAACAGGGAGGTTGGAACAGATGATCTCTAGACATTCCCTCCAACCCCTACCATTCTGTGATTCCGTAAATGTCTAAATTACAAAGTATCACTGCTTCTTATCTTTTAGCTGACTTCACAGGGGCTGCATAAAGTGACAAGAATATCCAGTCTGGCACAAATGTTGCCAGTGCATCAATATTTCTGGGAGCACACCTCAATCAGCAGTATGAATTTACCCTGGATTAGTTCTGTGTGGTGACACTGCTTGGGTAACTGATCAGGCAGAAGACATGTTAGCATTGAATTTAACTCATCTGTCAAACCATGACCTGAAGAGAGGTTACTTTTTCAGAGTAAATGGATTAAGAAAGTATAAGCATTTCAAGCTTTTTAATGTAGCTAGACTACATCCTAGATCTGAAAATGTGTGAGTTCAAATTATTGAATGTTGCAGTGATGTTGATCTGACGTCCACAAAATCAAGTGTGAAGACCAACAAAGTAGTATTTTAAGGCAGCAGGAAGAAAAACGTCATTTTAAATTATCTCATTCCATTCTAGCAATACAAGTTTGAGGAGAAAGTTAGTCAGGGGAGTCAGAGTAGAACTAGAATGCAGCCAATCCATCTGGTGTACTGAATGAACTGTTGAGTGAGAGTTGGGTGAAAAGTCCTTGATCTATATTTCAGCAGCATATTGGCAATACACAGATGTTATTTTTTGCTTGTATACCTACAGCATCAAAAGCTATGCTGCTACTTCAATTTAAATAGTGTCAGTTTTCAAACCACAATTCACTACGTTGACACACTTTGTTGTTGTTGGGGTTTTTTAACCACTGCACTAGCTGTGAGAGAAGGACATGACAGGACATGGCAGAGTTTTGTCACTGCCTATAGTCAGTCACTGAGTGAATGAAGAGCTTGTCCTTCTCTTTCATCTCTCTGCAGTCTACTGTGTTAGCCTTTATTCTATTAGTTTTCCAATCACCTGAATGCTCATATAAAAAATCCACATGCTTTTGTTTGCTTAAATTGTTTTAACATGATTCTGAGGCTGGAGTTGAACAATAGGCACATTCTTTGTGTCCACCAGGCAAAATTAGCACTAGAAAAGTAGGTACTTGTGTTTAAAAGTCACTAGCATTTAAAAATGTATCCGACTTCTTAGGATGTTTTCCTACCACACTAACAGAGAAGTAAGAGCAAGTAGAAGATTGAAAAGCTGAGTTCTCATGCAAGTAACAGAAAAAGTAACGCACATGTTGGACAGATCTACCTGAAGGTTATACACCCTACAGTAAATCTTTACAGATGTTCATCACACTAAAAAATTGTGTTCCCCTCCTCTCTGTCTCACTGGTAAGCTGTTTTACCACATAAAAATATAAATTAAAAAAAATAATAAGAAAGAAATAACACATAGAGAGCCTATAGAACCTTCTTGTTAGACTTTAAATTTATGATGAAAATAGATTATTGAGAGAGTCAACTTCTTTTCATTGACATGGCAAGAACAGAACTCAAGGTAATTTGCTTGACTGTGGTCAATTTGACAAATACCAAGTATAGGGAAGGGCTGTAATTGCTTATAATAGTGTTGTATCTATAAAAACCTATATTTTGAACACATAAAAGGAAGAAAAAACAAGTTTTATTTCCTTATTCATTCTAACACAAAACCTACAATATACCTTAAGAATGTTGTATGATTTTGAGAGGCCTCTTAAAATTTAATTTTCACAAGTGCAGCCCTTCCCCTTTCCTGAATCTCACAAAAAAAACAGACAACACATTCCAGTTTACAGAAAAAAAAAAATAGCCTAAGAAATTTCACTCTAGTTGGATTCCTTTCTTTACAGTTTCAAGCGCAGGTATGCAGAAACTCTCCATCTGAGTTTTAGTATCTCTCCTTCGCCACAGTAGAAGAGCTTCACAGCTATGGATCCATAATCACTCCTAGGATCATGTTTTGTACAGATCTTTTAGAAGAATCTGTGTTCTAGTTACTTGCAGGTTCTGAAATCTACTCATAAAATCTGCAGGCATGATAATTTTACTATTTCTACAAGACAAAGAGGGGATTATAAAAAGCTTGTTTTCCTCCAACAGTCTGCCTGCATTCTGCTCTGAAAGATTCTGATCCACCTCTACCACCAGGCAGCTCCCTCTGATGAACAGCTGCAGAGATAAGAATTAATCCTCTGCTTTCTCATTCAAGCTGCTGAAATCTCTTACTTTCAGTTGTAGCTGCCCCATTTGTGTCTTCTGGTCACATCCACCTGGCAGAACATGAAACGCAAGCAGGTGTTCCTTTGCCTGACTCTAGATCAGGTCAGATCTCTTCTATCATTAACACTAGGTTTGGTGACCTCTCAACACAATCCCACAATTGCTGTTGCACAGCACTTGTGCAAGAACATAGGCTTGGGAAAAAAAAGAACTGATAGTAAATGGAGTTCAGCTCCCTGCTACAGAAGGCAGCTACACCACTGAATTACTTCATTTTTGTATTACATTCCATCTTCAACACCATTTGGTCCTTGCCTGGCAACTGGAATATGGGACACTAAGCCCACGGTGTGAGGGAACCAGGGCCAAGCCCAGCAGAGAGGAGGCTGCAGCAGCTCCACAGTCCCAGGTCCAAACAGGAGAAGCACACATTCAATAACGGGCTTCATCCCCAGAGATCCACATCCACAAAGGATGTAGGTCTATCCCTGTCCCTGCCTTTGGTTTCTCCAGAAAACATCTCATTAGAAGGCTTGTGCAATATCAAGATGCTCTTCCCCACTGTGTCCACTAGCCCTCAGTAGCAGTCTCTCAGTCCAAAAGGCATTCTGGCCTTCCTTGACTCATCTTGACAGGTTTCATGCTGGTACAGTGAGGCTAAAGGTCTCCAGAGACAGCCTTGGGACAGACCTGGACAGCGTGCCCCTTCATCTGCATCCTTAATTCAGGTTCCTGCCTGCCATGGTGCCTCTATGTTCCCTGAGCTTGTGGAAATGGGCCCTTGATGGGCAGATGGCCTGGGAGTAGCTGGGGAAGGATGTCTGCACCTGCTACTGTGTCTCTGTGTTTCTTTGGGAGTGCTCAGATGAGTTTTTATCCTGTAAGTCAGAAGGAACTAAATTTCCTAGGTAGACATTAAATATCACCTCCAAAACTCCTTGGTCTGGCACCTATCAGGTTACATAGGTTACAGGCCTGTAACCTATGCTCCTTCATAGAAGCAAGAATCAAGCAGTTTTGAGGGTGGAATTTAATATGTACCTGAATTAATTTTGTGGTAAAGCTATCTTGTGTAGCAGGGAGCAGTATTCCTTTGGGTAGGTATCAAATTCCATCCTCAAAATTGTTTGGTCCTTGCTACTCTTCCTGTTATCAGACAAGTGAATGGCATCAGTGAGTATGTCTTTATGGTTTTTATATAGAAGCTTGCTCCACAAGTGCCCTAAGTCCAAGCAATGAACAACAACCCTAACCTGGAAACCACAGCAACTGCCTCTATGGCAGTAAGCGTTGGTCTCGGTCTAACTCATAGCTAGTTGGCCTCAAGTGGAAACAAATGTAGCCTCCGCACATCTGCAGAAAACATTGCTGATACAAGCAATGTCTGTGTTCTTTAAGCCCTAACAACTATAATAAACCCGTTCTCTATTGGGTTCATGACAACTTTTCCTCAAAGAGTAAATGTCTCCACAGAGAAAATTAAGGTAGAGTAAATAATGACCCATCAGTGTAATTTCCTTCTTGCTGATAAGGACAATATATCAATACAGTAAATTGAATCCATACCTTTTTACGAACTCCTTCCTGTGTGCTGGAGAGCTTGAGGAGTACAGGGGGTAGGAATTTGGAAATAATATTCTGTAACTGCTCATCAGTTTCTGCATGGCCAAGACGCAAGAATACACGTTCAAGCTGATCTGCAGTTAAAAAAACAAAAAAGGAAAAGAGAGAAATTGAAACTCACAATTGCTATAGTAAGAAAATAACTTTTTTTTTTCAATACCACCTAATGGGCTTGTAAGAAATGCTGCACGCAATTCTCAGAGTATTTCCATCTCAACAGCATTCAGTACAAGTCCATGTTCCACTTTTAACATGCATGAAAAAAACTGTTGATGGCAGAAATCAGCCTGACTACTTCCACACTAGAAGGCTTCTCCCATCAGAGACAGAAGCAATTAAGATTTCCTCTTGTAGTGGGTTTGTGTGGCCAGGTCAAACCACCACACCTTTGCTTCATGCTGTATTGCAAACAGATGCTAGAACATCTCCAAAGGTGAAACTTAAGTTCAGAATCTACAGGCCATTCCTTGCCTTTTCTGCTTGGAGAGCAAAGGTGTGCAGCTGTGGGGATCCTAACTTCTGAAAATGTGCTTGTTGTGATCAACATCCAGATCATGATGTTCTGTATCTCCATTAGTTAACCACTAGGTAAAAAAAAATGACCAATTCTTTTTACTATTCTTGTTCAACTCACAGTTCCAGCCATGCGCAGAGACCTCATTGCTGTAGATGTTGTGTAAACAGAACAAAAATACCAAGCACAACAGAATCAAAGACAAATTACTGTTAGCACAGCAGAAAGGGAAGAGTCCACACAAAGCACAAGTTATAAGCTTGAGGCAAGCCACATCAGCACAGTTGCATACAAATAAACAGACTGCACACCTGAAAGCACAAGAAACAAGCTACGAAGTGAAAAATACTTTCTTTGAAAGTTTACGACTATTGTTCCAGGGCAAATTTAACATTCAAGAGAGCATCCACAGGAGGGATATCTTGACACGGGCTAACCTGTTCTGCCCATGCCTTTCTGTTAAGTCACTTAGGGTCTTGCAGAAGATCTCTACAGAAGTGTGCAAATGTTGACTGAACCAGTTACTGATTTGTTACAATTTGTTGATCTTTTTCCCAAAAGACAGCATCAACAGGGAAAAGCCTACACACTTGGAATGCAGGACAGATTGCTGTAGCTTAAAACACAAAGCTCCTATTATCACTCTATGAAGCTGCTGGAGGGTTGCAACAAATTCACCTTTCTGTAGTCAGCAGGTCTCCTCCCCAAACCCAGGAAGGAACACACATACACAAAATTTAACATTTGCAAAGAGGCAGAAATTGCAACTCCTAGAGTATCAAGAGAATCAGGGGAAAGCAGTAACATCTGTTTTCTCAGTGAGCTAGCAGAAGATAATTTTAAGGGAACAGATGAGACCAAAATCTTCTGTCAGCAGCTCAAGCACATGGGCTGAGGACCATCTGTCTTTTTATAAGGAATGGAAGAATTCCTATTTAAAGTGCCAGCATGCAGCTGGCCTCACAGCTAAACCAGAAGGAAAGCAAAACCCCGTGGCACACCAGCATTCCTGACAGCCGGATTGAGAAGAGCCCTCATGCACAAGAACAGGAGTGTCTTCATACTGCAGAACAGCAAACCTTATCCACAGGCAGAAAGGAGACTGAGAGCTTTTGAATGGACTACAGTTCTTAAAGACATTCTACAAGGAGGAAATCACTCCCTCAAAGACTAATTTAAAGTGACTTGTTGCAAGCTGAGATTAGAGGAAGACCAAGGAGAATTCTCCTTCAGCAGAAGAGGGTGACTGAGATGGCTCCAAATGACTACACAGGCAAAAAAGAAAAAAGCACTGGCACAGGGCAGTGGTAAAGACTGACCTGAACGGATGTGGTTGGAACTTAATTGAATAAAAAGGATGCTCAAATGCAAATACAGCTCTTGCCAGCCAAGTTATCATAACATAGCTGCAGAAGCCTTTATTACATTTTTTTTTATCTGCTTCCCCTACACTGAGTCCTCACAGCATCACTCCTCTGCCAGCTACAGTATTCAACATTTTATTTCCTGCTAAGCAATCATGACAGGCAGCTGAAAAGACGGAGGACTATGAAATTATACTGTCAGGGAAATTACAAGCCAAAACTACACAGCATCTACAATGCAAACCAACTTGCAAGTCAGTTTCTCATTTTTGATAGATTTTGTGGAGCAATCAGGCTGTCACCTAGTCAATGACTTCAAGACATTTACCTTGTATCCCAATCACTATTTTAAAATCAGATATCTCCCTTCTCCTTCTGCCTTCCTTTTCACGCTGTATTCCTTGTTGCATGAATGATTCCCCTCTCCAGTACGTCCACAATGTCTCATGACCCCACCAGCACTAGAGGACTGCTTAGGCTATGCTAAGCAGATGAAATAACTCAATGAAAGAAATTACCATATCTTTCTTCTCAGACCTGGAACTCCAGTATATGACTGCAGGCTCATCATCCTCAAGCAAGCCAACTGAGGAGCCTCCCCAACAACATGTTCCTTCTCATAGCAATAAATTAGACTCAAGTATAAGGAAACACAAGTGAAATTATTTCTAAAGTCCCTGGAGCATGTACACCTTCGAAAGGCACAGAAACCACTCTGCACATGCCCAGAGGAAATGCACTAAGCAAAGCACTGAATTGCAAGCATCTACCCCCCTTCCATCTCCCTCCATTATTTTACTATTACAAGCAGCAACCAGAATTGTATTAACAACAAAGAATAGGACAAACAAACCAAGCCCCCTCTTTATTTATAGTGCCTGTGAGATGCATTTATTACTTTTCCCATATGTCTGCTGCCTAGTCAGTCAAGCCCTGTCACTGCCATCAGGTTCAGTTCCTTTGGCCACAAGTACAACACAACTTTACAGCAAATTCAAGACTTGTTGCCTGGCTACAGTTAAGAAACTGGTCAGGAGTTTTTCAGAGCACTCCCCTGGGCTGCCAATGCAGGCTGTATCAACAGCTGCAGGACAGAAAAACAAAGAGTTGCAAACCCTCCCAAGTATTGCACATCAGCCATTTTCTCCCATTTCTACTCTAACAATTAAGACCATCTCTCAGACAGCATTCATTCTGGGAATATATAAAGCCTGGAGATTTAAAGCACAATGATCTAAGAGAAGAGTCAGAGACCAAGTATCTTAGACATTGTGTCCTATTTCCCCGTATGTTGCAGACCTGCTGCCTGGCATGGGGCAAGCTCCTTTCCCTTTCTGCCTTAGGACTTCTAACAACTTTCACCTCACAACAGTGAGCAGACCACTGTGCATCAGAGATCAAATGAGATAGACTGGAAGTAAACCCATTATCTCATGTTCCCACACCATCCAATTAACAAATTTTTAATAATTAAGCCAAAACTTTCTCCACATAGTTTTACAGCCCCTACTGCTGACTGTAAAACTACACAGTTGTCACTTCAAGGGGGGAACCTCTATGCTATATGATAATAAAAATAAGGGAAGAAAGAGGTCTAACTTATTTTACTACATACCATTATCAGGGGGAGTGAACACGGATTTCCAAGGGAAAATCCTGTTTGACCAATCTGATAGTCTAACCGGCTGGTTAGATGAGGGGAGAGCAGCGGATGTCATCTACCTTGACTTCACCAAGACTTTTGACACTGTCTCCCATAACATCCTCATCAGAAAGCTCAGGCAGTGTGGCTTCGATGAGTGGACAGTGAGGTGGATCGAGAGCTGGCTGAATGACAGAGGGGATAGTGTACCCTCAGCAAGTTCCCTGATGACACCAAACTGGGAGGACTGGCTGATTCCCCAGAGGCTGTGCTGCCATTCAGTGGGATCTCAACCAGCTTGAGAGCTGGGCAGAGGGGAACCTCCTGAGGTTCAACAAGGGCAAGTACAGAGTCCTGCATCTGGGGAGGAACAACCCCATGCACCAGTACAGGGTGGGGGTCGAACTGCTGAAGAGCAGCTCTGCAGAGAGAGACCTGGGAGTGCTGGTTGACAATAAACTAACCATGAGCCAGCAATGTGCCCTCGTGGCCAAGAAGGCCAATGGCATCCTGGGATGCATCAAGAAGAGTGTGGCCAGTAGGTCAAGGGAGGTTTTTCTCCCTCTCTACTCTGCCCTAGTGAGGCCTCATCTGGAGTCCTGTGTCCAGTTCTGGGCTTCTCAGCCCAAGAGGGACAGAGAACTTCCAGCGAGAGTCCAGCGCAGGGCCACCAAGGCGATCAGTGGACTGCAATATCTTTCATACGAGGAAAGGCTGTGGGAACTGGGGCTGTTTAGTCTGGAGGAGACTGGGGGGGATCTTATTAATATTTACAAATATCGAAAGGGTGGGTGTCAGGAGGTTAGGACATCTCTTTTTTTTCTATAGTAGCTCGCAAGAGGACAAGGGGTAATGAGATGAAGCTGCAACACAAAAAGTTCCATTTAAACATAAGGAAAAACTCTTCTACTGTGAGGGTAACAGAGTCCTGGCACAGGCTGCCCAGGGAGGGTGTGGAGTCTCCTTCCTTGGAGGTCTTCAAGATCCACCTGGACACATTCCTGTGCAACCTGATCTAGGTTGTAGGGGAGTTGGACGAGATCATCTCTAAACATCCCTTACAACCCCCTACCATTCTATGATACCATAGGAAAAAGAGATTATACAAACCATTTTGAAGAAATCTTAGCAACTGAAATTACCCACTACAGCAATCTTACTGCAACTTGACAGCAAGAGCACATCAGTCTTTACCTTCGCTAGTCATCACAGAACTTCAAGTGCAGTCCATGCAATGACACACCTATAGTTTTTCCTATTGAAAGCTGATTAATACAGTTAAAATATTTTTTTTTAAGTTTTCTGGTAGCACTGGAAGAAATAATGGAGAATGTAGGTTTATCTCCATCTGTAAAGCATAATAATTCTAGCTTAAGTTTAAATACGTTAAAAATCTGAGATTTTACAAGGGCTTTGCCTTTCTCAATCTCACATTAACCCTTCATCTCAAATTTAGGACTGTAACATTTCCTTGGTATTGTTTTCCACATATAGCATTCTCTGTATTAGCTAATTATATATGTTTATAAAATTACTTCTATAGTCAGTCTACTGTAGCTAAACTCGGCTGAACATAGGTCCAAGTGAAGAACGTGCTGTCAAAGGACCAACTTTTGATGATGTCTAGAGAAATAAAAACTAAAAAAAACCAAACAAAACAAAACAACTCAACAGATTGCAATTATTTTATTTACACTGCTGAGAAAGTGAAAGGACAAGGGAGAAAGGAGGAAAGGAAGTAACTTCCACTAAAAACACACCAGGAAAACCCTGTGCCAAATCCTACATCATTCTACAAAATCTACTCCAAGAACAATTTTGCACATCAGAAGCAATGGAAAAGCACAGGGTGCACCAAGACCACCTTCCAGATTTGCTTGATTGAGGAGTCCCTTGGTCTGTCAGGAATTGTTGGAAAGAACAACCCAAATAAGATCAAATCACTACTGCCCCTCAGCACATCACTGAATACATATTTCTGGGATACTCTGCAAGTTTCCCTGCACAAACAGGAATGCTGAAAGCAACTTCTTGAAAGAAATATGATTGCTCTGGCACTCAGAACCTTTTTATGAGCTACGTGACAACCACAGTCCCTGTCAGACTTGACCATCACAAAAGAAAGCACACAAGAAATCACGTCTGGTTTAATAAGTACTTTTAGAAATGCAGTATGTGTGTCACAGCTATGACTATCAACATTTTACTATGGATTAAAACAAATAAACCCACAACCAAGAATGCACAAGCAGAAAATTTAATACTGGGTAGTTTTATTTCTAAAATACATACAATTAAATGCAAAATTTGTAACAGATATTCATGTATTTTGGCACAACCACAACTTCTTTCTGTACTTCTGCATAGTATTTCTACAATATATTTCCTTGAGGTATTTTCTTGGTTAAAAAAAAAAAAAGGTTTACAAGATGATGAATATGGAGATTTTACCAACAGGCACAGCACACAAGAAGATATTCCCTGTCGCTGTATGTAAAAGAACTAAAGCAGCAGGACAAGAAGATATATCTTAATATCCCTGCTTCCAGTAGCGGTATCCAATTTGTGTCAACAGACATGGTGTATTTGGAGTCTGAAATCCCCACAAGTCACAGTTTGGCGTGGAGCCATTTCTGGTAATGGGGAAGAGGCTGTAAAGATAGCTCCTGTAAGAAGTTGCTCAAAACTGCCCCCAGCTCTGAGACAGACCCACTTCTGGGGCTGAGCCAATTGGTAGCCTCCACAATCACTTTTTAAGAAGCCATAGCTGCTGAGAAGAACCCATGCCAGAGAAGTTTAAGGACGTGTCCTGTGGGAGGGACCGACAGAACACGGGAAGAATGGGAGGAATCACTCTCATCTGAGAAAAGAGAAGAGGCAGAGCCTGTCTGTGAGAGACTGATCACATTCCCCATTCCCTGCCCCTCCCCCCCACTCCCTCCCCACCCCCCTGTGCCATTGAGTGGGGAGGAGGTAGAGATACAGGTAGCAGTGAGCTGGGCCCAGAAAGAAAGGAGGGATGGGGGAGGTAGATCCTAAAGTATTTTTCTCATCATCCTGCTCTGTTTTTGCTTTTTTTTCCCCCCATTTGTTTATTGTAGGTAGTAGAATAAACTTCCCTTATGCTTCTCTCTAGGTCAAGTACTGGAGTCTGTTTTGCACAGACTCCAGCAATTGTTAGCGAGCCCTCCCTGCCCTTGTCTCAATCCACAACCTTGGTTATCTTTTTCCCTCCAATCATGATGGGGGTGGATGGCAGGCACCAAGCAAGAGGCTGTTGTGGTGTTTTGTTGCTGGCTGGGCAAAATCATGACACCAAGTAACTATGACAATGTAATTCCTTATCTGTGAGAAAATGCACGTTTGACTTCTGTTTCTTTCTCATCTCCATTTAAGACTACAAGGATGAACATAGGCTTCAGCACTTAAGACCACTCTTGCAAAAAACAAAGACATAGATTTCTAAACACAGATTATGTACACAAATTCAACGAGAAAGTCATGTTAACAAAGAGGGTCTAACTTGTGCTTTATAAAAACTTACAAATCTGGCAATACTGGCCATAAGAGGATGTCATGGTGTGACATGACAGCCATTCCTGGTAAGGGGGAAGGGGCTGTAAAGATGGCTCCTGTAAGAAGTTGCTTGAAACTCTCCCCAGCTCTGAGCCAGACCCACTTCTGGGGCTGAGCCAATTAGATGCCTTCAGGATCACTTTTTAAGAAGAAGCCAAAGAGGAGGTTTCTTCCTGTTTCTTCCTTCTTCTGTCCCTTCTTCTCTGGCTGGTGGTGGTGCAAAGAGTGGGAAGAGTGAGAGAAGCAACCATGCAAACTCCAAGGTCAGTGATGAGAGGAGGAGGTGTGCTGGAGCAGAGACTCCCCTGCATTCTACGGAGAGAACTGGTGAAGCTGAGATTTATTTGCATTTTTCTAAAGACCCCACTTCAGCAGTAGAGACTCATTTTGATAATGAGCACATATCAGGGGCAGAGACTCATTTTGCTAAGAGCCCTGAGCCACAGGCAGAGATTCACTTTGAAAGGCCTTGTGCCAGGGACAGTGACTATGGTTGGAGGAGACCATATCCCATGGAGAGGCAGTGAAGTGATTTCTTTGTTAAAACTATGGCTGGTGGAGGCTGTGTCCCAAGGAAGGGACCCAAGGTACAGGAGCTGTAACTGTGGGGAGGAACCCATGACAAAGCAGCTCATTCAACTTATGCCCAGAAGACGCCTTGTCCTGAGGGAGGGACCCTGTATCTGCAGAAACTGCAACTGTGGCAAAGAATCCATGCACAGATATTCACTAAGGACTGTGTCCTGTGTGAACGACCGTGTATCAGCAGGAGCTGCAGCTGCTAGGAAGAACCCACACTAGAGAAGTTAGTTAAGGACTATGTCCCAGGGGAGGAACCCTGTATCACAGTATATAAGAATGCCAGGAGTTGTCAGAAGCCGCAGAGCCCATCTGTGAGAGACTGACCACATCCCCCATTCCCTACCCCTCTGAACCATTAAGGGGGGAGGAGGTAGAGATATTGGGAGCAGTGAGCTGGGGCCCAGAAGAAAGGGGAAGGGAGATCTTAAAGTGCTGGTTGTAATTTTCTCAATTATCCTGCTCTCTTTTTGCTTTTCATTCTGTTCTGTTTCTTGTACATAGTAGAATAAACTTTCCTACTTTCCTCTCTAAGTCAAGTGCTGAAGTTTGTTTTGCCTGGAACCGTAATTGGCAGTGAGCCCTCCCTGCCCTTGTCTTAATCCACAACAACCTTGCTTATCTTTTCCTCCCGTTTCACTGGGGCCTCTGCCATCCTAAAGAGGGTGGGGGTGAATGGGGGGCACTGAGTGAGAGACTGTTGCAGTGCTTCTGTTCTAGCTGGGCCAACCATGACAGAGGGTCAGAGTTACTTCCAAGTCTTGTTACTTGAGAACTGGCCTTGTAGTCTCCCAAAGCCAACAGCAAAACCCCACCTGCTCACTGAACCAATCTGCCCCTTCTTCCTGTTCTGCCATTCAGTGTCCTGCCAAAGGGAACAATTGAGAGAAAGATAAAGCAAATAAACAAACAGCTTAATGTTTCCTTTGTTCACAAGGGTGTTTCCCTTCCCTTTTTTTTCTTTTTAAATCAGATGGCAGAAGTAAACTTGATGAATGCTTGATCTTACTGAGGTAGTTAGTTCTCTGTTTATTCATCAAAGAAATCTCTCCTTGGTTCAGCTAAGGGAAGTTCCACTTCAGGTATCCAGGTTCTCTTCCTTGTCCTTAAGCAAGATAAAGAATTAGATCCCTCTGGCATCCACAGATATTATGCACAGCATGTCAGCTATTCTGCACAGGCCCCTCAGCAATGTACATTTGTGTAGCTGAGTAACAAGTAAAACATGCCCTTCTTTTTATGAAAACTGACTCTAAAACTATTGGGGCTAGGACATGTCAAGCTAACTGTAATTCATAATCTAGCTGATCACCACAAAAGCATGCCAGGAACCAAAAAGAGAGTCCAAGTCCTCCGCAAAACAAAGCAAGGCGGGACAGCAAAATTCCGTACATAAAGCCAGAATTTATCTCCACTTTTGAGGAAAGCCATCTGTTCAGCAGGTTAGTGGGACTGTTACATTGAAGTATTTCTAGAACTGTTTCAGTAAATCAAACAAAAACACCCTTCCCCCATTACCTGAGCTACCACCTCCTACATTTTCTCCAAAAAGCCCTATACCAAATAAGGAGCATTGGACACAGGAGCACTTCAACTTCACTGCCTGGGTGGCAGGGGCAGTGTACAGGGACAGGATCCTGCAAAAGCTCAAATACAGTCCCGCCAGAGCCAAGCAATTGTTTCTATGCTATTCCTCATGCAGAAGAACGAATAAAGTTCTCGTATATTGTGTCACTACTAAAATAGGAGTCAGATTCTTGTTCAAATGGTATTAGACTCTGTGAAAAAATACATCTAGTATGGTTATAGCAGCAAACAGTGAGTCAGGATTGCTAGTTCTATTCCTGGTTCTACCAGTAACCCATTGTGTGCCTATAGCCACATCACCTCAGGGGCACTTGTAAAAGTAGACCAGTCATCAGGTTATGCTAGAAGATCTGTCTGGAAAAGGCTGGGAAGACCTGAGGGAGAGAGGATGTACTTTTTTTTCATCATATTCTTCCATTTTATAGAAAAGCTTATGTAAAAGCTGGAACAGCATCCTGAAATTTAAGTATCTGCAATAATCACAGTATTTTTAATATGCCATTTGAATGTCCAACTATTCTTACTCAAAATTAACTTTCCTTTCTCTTGCAGCTTCAGGGCCAATTTACTGACTTGGCATTGAGTTTTAAACTGATGTATCTCCATTCTTATGCTTCCTTCTATAAATTTGTTCTCTAAAATGGTAAGGCTCCTTAGACAGAGTTTAAGCAGATAATAAAGAGTTTACATTAAACTGGAGCTATACATCAAAGCTTTGTATAGCCATGTATATATAAAGCATGGAACAGTGGTTTTCCAATCTAAAACTAGTTGTAATTACTCCTATTATTTTGGCACTACTCATCATCCTAAAAAGGAAAAGATTTATTTTCAAATAAATGTCACAAAAGACAGGATGCCCACATGAAGGTTGTTTAGTTTCCTTCCCTTTCTCTAAATCAAATTAATCTTTTTTCCAATAACTTATTTTTTTATTTAAGACTACAATATTTTCTATTCAAAGAGATACCAGAGAGAAAAATAAACAACAACAAAAAAAACCCTACTCTTTTCCCCTCAACCCCACCAAAAAAAAAAAAACCAAACCCAAAAACCCAAACCAAAATAAAAAAAGATTTCTAACCAAACCAATAAAAAAAAAAAAATCCCACAATCTTGAAGGATGCAGTGGTCAAATGAACTGAATGACATCATATAACTACTAACATTAATCTCAATCTACAGCAATTTGTCCTTTCAGTACAGCTTAACACAAAGGGCTATGTAACAACCAGCACATGGCTGAGGACTATTTTTTTGCAGGATTAGCTTTAGATGCTGGGAAACTAGGTAAGACTCAGATAAAAGCCAAGGAGTTACAAGCAAGAGATCTCACACCAACTGGTTTCACCGAGGGGAATCGTGTTAGCATTGTAAAACTGACAGCAACAGTGAGGTCTTTTACGGTCACAATTCCAATTTATCCCAGTTGTCAATGGAATAAATAAGTTGGCATTTATACCCTCCAATTCAAGGTTCGGTGTAACCGAAAGACTCTTCTAACACCAACATGAGATCCCAGCTCTTTGGCTACAAAAAGGACCTACCACCATTACTATATGTCTTATTCCACTCTGCCTAGGTGCCAGTAATATGTAACAAAGAGCAGAACAAAGATGTTCTCTACATGGCAGCACACCAAAAGCAACAATAACAAAAAAACCCCACATGACATATCACACAGAAATACCTTAGAACTGAGAGCAAATAGCACAAATGTGCTCCAAGTATTTCTTCTGCCCTTCCTTCTGATAGTTGCCAACTACTGTTTCAGGGCTACCAAAGGCCTTCTCCTTTGGCTGAGTCATATGTCGTTATCTTGCTATTGACTCTTCAAAGTGATCTAAAAACTAGTTCTACTCCAAGCCAGGAAAAGCAGGGCGAAAACAAACAAACAAACTGTTCTTTGAAGTTTCACGGGCTTCTCCAAAGAGAAGCTGACTGCCTCCTGCACCGGGCAGAGAAAGAGAGCAGAGGCCAGGAGAGCACAGAGCGGAGTTTCCCTGCCCGGTACGCTTGGCGGCAGAGGCACCCGCCTCCGATTCCGGCTGCTCTCATGTGCCGGGAGCCGCAGCGGCTGAGGACCGCCTTGCCTATACCTTCCTACCGTGAGGCACGGCACTGCACCCACAGCACGCAACAGGTCTGCGGTGTGCCGGCACTGGCTGTTTTCACGTCGGCTCTGTCACTAACAGAGGGCGATCGAACAAAGCAGAGCCGGCGGTGGCAGGCGAGACCCGCGGCGCACCCTTCAGGACGCGGGGTCTTCGAGGGCGTGGGCTGCCGGCCCCGGCCTCGCCGGCAGCCGCCCCCGCCGTTCTCTCTTTCGGCAAGGAGCCGCTGCCTCCGCTCCACCGAGCGGGCGGCCTCACAAGGTCACGGCGGCGGGTGGTGGTGAGAGCCGCCGCAGGCCTCGGCAAGCCGCAGCGATCTGCCCCCTGCCCACGACGGGGCCGGGACAAGGGGCTGACGGGGCCGCCCATGCCGCCACAGCCCTGAGCTTCCGTTTCCCGACATGTCTGCCCAGGGCCGGGCCAGGCCCCACCACCCTTCGCCGCCTCGCCAGGCCGGGAGCTAGGCCCCCGCCACAGCGGGGACGCCGCCGAGAGACCGCGGCCCGGCCCCGCGCCCGCCCGCGCCCCGCGGGGACAGCGCCCGATCAGGAGCCCCTGGCTCCGTGGCGGCCACTTACTAAGCTCGTCCTGGGCAGCGGCGGCGGCCGCAGCCATGTTGCCAGCTGGGGAGGGAGGGAGGGAGGAAAGGAGGGAGGGAGGGGAGGCGGCAAGAGACACACCGCAGCCGCTCGGCCTCAACCCCAGTCGCTCCCCACCTCCCGCCCCTCTCCTTCGCCGGCGGGTCGGCACCGGCACAGGCAGCGGGCCAGCTACCGGTTCACTTCTCCTCTTCCTCTCTTTGCGCCTCTCTCCGACGCCAACCACCGCGAGGGACGGCGGGTCCCGGCAGCGCGAGCCCGCCCTCTCGTCAGCGCCGCTTTATATTTAGAAAGAGCTGAGCCATCGTCCCCGCCGCCCGCCCCCGCCGCGCACACGCACCGGCCCGCGGGCGCCGCTCGGGCGCAGTGCAGTGCTGAGGCCGTACCGGCCCCCGCCCCCCTCCCCCGCAGCTCCAGGTGGGTCCCAAGGCGAGGGGCGGCGCGGCGCGGCGCGGCGGACTGACCCGAGTCCGCGCTGACCTCCATGACGGCCGCGGCGCACGCCAAGCTCTCCACGGGCACGGGAAGGAAAAAGTACCGCGGATCCGCGGGTGGCGCAGCTGCGCCCCCTCCCGGCCGCCGGTGCTACCAGCGGCCGAAGGGCGAAGAGCCCCGCCCACGGACCCCGCCCAGGCCCTGGCACAGCCCCAAAACAGATCGTCACCGCCCACAGCCTGGCACAGCTCCCCCACAGGCCAGCACAGCACTGCCCACAGCTTGGCACAGCCCCCCCACAGCCCGGCACAGCCCCCCCCCAGCCTGGCACAGCCCTCCCACAGCCTGGCACAGCCCCCCCCACAGCCTGGCACAGCCCTCCCACAGCCTGGCACAGCCTCCCCCCAGCCTGGCACAGCACCCCCCCACAGCCTGGCACAGCCCTCCCACAGCCTGGTACGGCCCCGCCCACAGCCTGGCACAGCCCCTCCCCCCCCCCCCCCAGCCTGGTACAGCCCTCCCACAGCCTGGTACGGCACCGCCCACAGCCTGGCACAGCCCCCCCCCCCCAGCCTGGTACAGCCCTCCCACAGCCTGGTACGGCACCGCCCACAGCCTGGCACAGCCCCCCCCCCCCCCCCCAGCCTGGTACAGCCCTCCCACAGCCTGGTACGGCACCGCCCACAGTCTGGCACAGCCCTCCCACAGCCTGGCACAGCCCCCCCCACAGCCTGGCACAGCCCTCCCACAGCCTGGCACAGCCCCCCACACAGCCTGGCACAGCCCCCCCCACAGCCTGGCACAGCCCTCCCACAGCCTGGCACAGCCCCCCACACAGCCTGGCACAGCCCTCCCACAGCCTGGTATGGCACCGCCCACAGTCTGGCACAGCCCCCCCACAGCCTGGCACAGCCCCCCCACAGCCTGGCACAGCCCTCCCACAGGCTGGCATTGCCCTGTCCTGTTCCATAGCCTACAACTTGCTTGGCTGCCCTCTCCCCCGCCTCACCCCAGGCTGTGGCAGCCTGGGCCGCAGAGACCATGCTGGCAGAGGCAGGCGTAGCTACCTGGCACTGCCTCCTCTGAAGTGCCTTCTCTGGCACGTCTAGAATATCTTTTTTTTTTTTTTTTCATTTAAAAAAGAGCTAAAAGTTCAGTACCATGGCTCCTGAGCTGTGGTATTGCACACATATTAACCAAAGGGAGAAAGCAGCATTGTAAAATACCTGTCGTGCAGTTTTGGGGTTGCTCAGGCTGCTGGCGGCAGGTAATGCAGCATCTTTCTCCCAAGCATATTGGTGCCATGTGTCACCTCTGTAATGAGCATATTGGCAAGACGCTAAAACCAGACACCCTGGAGTGTGACAGCTGAAAGGGTAGCACCCGTTTGTTGTGTTTTCTAATGCTGCCAGCAAATAGTGAGCTCTCCCTACAGCTCCAGGGGCAGTTCTGAGCAGAAGTAAGCCTCAGCTGACAGTGTTGAAGAACTAGCTTCTTTCTAAAGAAAAACAAAAAATCATACCAGGGTGACAGTGTTGTCCAGACACAATGTTTGCTTTATTTGTTAAGCTCAAGATCTAAGGAGTCAAATGTTGGCCTCTGGTGCTGAGAGGCTGGGTTCTAACAAGCTGCAAAAAGGTGTGATTTTTTAGAGGAACCAGATTTGGGACTCATGCATCTCTCAATGAAAGGACAAGTATTTATTAAAGTGAAAAGGAGGCAACAGAGCAAGCCAGAAGATACATATTCATTTCTAGCAGAAGAATCATGTGTTCTCCGAGTATTTTTGCACAGATGTTTCCAGCATAAATCTGACTTTCCTGGGAAAGGCCCAATACCAAGGTAATCTTCCTGCTAGCTGCACCAAAGCAGAAACGAGGCCCTTGTTTCCTGAACAAGTCTTTGGGCCAAAACAATCAAAGGCAGCAGATCTGCTCCAGCAGCTGGGAGGCCCAATGCCCACTTTAACAGACTTTTAACACCTTTTCCTTTGCGGGTAGTAGTACATATATCCGACAACCGAAGCAGGAATGTTCCCAAACACACGTCCCGCGGGGTATGTTTTGTCCCGTGCGTTCCGGGGACTGCCGCTTGACCGGGACCCTGTAGTTGTGTTAAACCGCAACACAAGACGGGCAGCGAGACCCCGCCTCTGCAAGCGCGCGGAGAAATCGCCCGCGGGGGGCAGGGAGCACGAACAAGCGAACGCAGGCGCGAGAGAACTGCGCTGCCAACCACGGCCGCGCCTCCGCCGCGCTTCCGAGGGGCCCGCGGGCCCCGGCCCCGCCCCGCGGCGGCGCGCAAGCGCGTGCGCAAGGCGCGGGCACCGGCGGCGGCGGTGAAATGGCGGCGAGCGGCGGCGCGCGGCCCGGCAGGCGGTGGCTGCTGTGGCTCTGGCTGAGCGCCGTGCTGCTGCCGCGGGGGACGCGGGGCCTGACGGAGGGCCTGTATTGCGGGCGCCGCGTCTGCTATGAGGTGCTGGGTGTCAGCCGCCAGGCTAGCAAGGCGGAGATCGCCCGCGCCTACAGGCAGCTGGCCCGCAAGTACCACCCGGACCGCTACCGCGGGGAGCCGGCCGCGCCGGGCGGCGTGGACGGCCCTCAGGCTGCGCACGAGAAGTTCCTCCTCATCGCCACAGCCTACGAGACCCTCAAGGTGAGAGAGCGGGAACGCCGCCGCGGCCGGAGCCGCTCCGGTAAGAGCCAGCGCGAGGGGCCGGCGGAGGGGGCCGCCCCGGGAGGGTGGCGGGGTTTGGGGGGCGGCGGGCCGGGGCGCCGGGCGGGCGGCCGGCCGACCGACCCCTCGCCGCGGCTGCCCGCGCCGCTGCCTCCCTCGACAGACTCGCTTGGCGAAAGGAGGCGGTTGTCCAGGCGAGTAAATGCGGCACTGGGGCTCACGCCTCCCGGGACGCGGCTGCTCGCCCCTCTGAAGTTACAAGTGCCGGTGCACGGGCGGCGGAATGAAGCAGTCGCATGTTGCGAAAAGAAGAATCTTGGCTCTTAAAAAGCGCAGGAGGATATATTGTCCCTTCCAAACTTTGCCGGAGGGCAACGACTTCTCTGCTGTATCTGTCTTCCAGCGTCCATCGGGAGAGAGCGGCCGAAACATCGGGATTCTGCCCGGTTTTGGCAGCACGTGGCTCGCTGGTGTCAGCTTCCCGAGGGAGGACCGAAGCCTCCCGGGTTTACAGTTGTGTGCTAAGGGGCAGGCTCGGCAGCTTCGGGTTTGCATTCTTTTGTGGGGATCTAGCAGGCTTGCTTGCTAACAGCAGTCAGAGAAGGTGGGGAGGAGAACCCGAACTGAAAAATCTGCAATATCCTATCTAAGAGTGTGTGTGGTAGGATGCAGTTCTCTTCAGATTCCTCTGGTATTTGGAATTTGTTCTCGTGAAAGTCCTTCTGTAGTTAAATTAAACCCACTGGCTTTGCCTTAGAGGTATACCTTGACACAGAAAAGTAATTGTGACTTGAATAGCACACGGGCTCTGTAAGGGAGGCTTATCAGGGCAAAGTACGTGTGGCTTGGCAAAGATGGAATTCAGGAATGGAAGAAAGACACTTGTGAGAATTTTAAGGCTGCAAGGGAGGAAAAAAAAACCTTTTGGAGGAGTAGGAAAGGAATGCTGCTGAGGCTAATGAAATTAAACTTCTTATTTCTTGCTTACATGGATAAAAATTAGAAAAACTTATAAAATGAGAACAATGAGGTTTTGAAATGGCCTTCCGTTGGACAGATTCCACGACTCTGTAAGCTAATTCTAAAAGATTTGTAAGACAATCTCTTAATAGGTTCTTCATGTGAAAAATATTTTCCTGAATGATGTATGTTATTTCAAGTCAATCCAGATTTCCCATTCTGAAGTTAAAAATGTTATGCGGATTTCAGTTGCCTGTCTTTATTTCAGTATTAACTATCTTCATGCACCTCACGCTTTTGAATTTAAGACCATGTAGGTCAGATGTGTGGAGGCAGATAAGGGTGCAAACAAATTAATTGAAAATATGAGGAAAAGGAAAAAAGACTTTCCTCTGTGCCTTGTGCTCCTTCAGGCTGTTGCTGATTTCCCAGCAGCATGATCGTTGATCAGCTGTAAAACACAGCTGTAACAGAGTAGGTGAAAACAGGAATCTGAATTTCTACATGTTCTTCACCTTATGCTGCAGGATGAAGAAACACGTAAAGATTATGACTACATGTTGGATCATCCTGAAGAGTACTACCGACACTATTATCACTACTACAGTAGGAGACTGGCACCCAAAGTGGACGTCAGAATAGTGATCCTGGTTACCGTGTGTGCCATCTCTGTGTTTCAGGTAAAAACATCGTATGTGTGGTGTGTGTGGCACTGCTCGCTGAGTTTCTGAACAGGAGAAGGAACACCTGCAGCTCTCATAACATGCCGGATATTAAAGAGTGCTGTTGGTGAGGAAGCCCCTTCCTGTCTGCTGTAGTGAACTTCTCCATGGTCTCCACAACAAATCTCAAGTCTGGAACGTACAGAGCAGGTTTTTGACTGCCGTTGGTGCTCTGGACAAAGGCGGGTGCTAGCTTCTTGTAATGGTAGGATATTCCATGGAAACAACAGTTCTTCATGTCGGGCTCAAAATAGCTTGGTCTTGAGCACAGGCAGGACTAGTGCTCTGCATAAGTAAGTGTCAGTTTGCCAGGCTCGCATAAGTAATTTTTTGAAAAACAGATTATTTGCAAACTAAATTCAAGGCTCAATTTGAATGATAGGACTGAATGGGGAGTTAACCAGTGTGGAAATCTTATACTGCAGTGTATTGTGAACACTGCAATAAAGTCAGGAGATAAATTTGCTCCAAAGTCAAGGAAGCAACCTGGAGGCTTTTTTAGATAAGAAAACTCGTGCTATTGCTGGCAAATTTTTGAGTGGAAGAGGATGCGTAACCCTTCTTTAGCATCTAAGAGTACTGGTTCATTACATTACATTAAAAATGTGGAGGGAGTTTGAGTAAGATGCAAGTTATTCTGTAGTAAAGATGCTCATTTTTAACAGGATATTGGATGTTAAAAGAAAAAATACATTGATCAAAACTTGAGACCTTGGAATAATAAATGTCTGTGGCGTACGCAGCCAGATACTTAGTCGTGGTTCAGTCCCAGGTGGCAACATGCAGCCTCTGGCTCACCCCCCCACCACCGTCCTTAGGAGGGCCCAGCAAGATGGAAGGAGAAAAGATAACCAAAGATGTTGTGTATCCTTGGGCCAGGGCAGGGAGGGCTTGCTGCCACTACAGTTCCAGGCAAAATAGACTCCACTACTCAACCTAGAGAGGAAAAAAAGAGAAATTTATTCTACTGCCTACTAGAAACAGAGGAGAAAGCAAAACCTGAGCAGAATGATGAGAAAAACACAACCTGCACTTTAAGATCTCCTTCCCCCACTTCTCCCTTCTTCCCTGGGCTCAACGCACTGCTCCTGATATCTCTACCTCCCCCCACCTCAGGGAGATAGGGAATGGGGGATGCGGTCAGTCCTTCACAGATGGTCTGTGCAGCTTCATTTTTCTCAGAGGAGAATGACTCCACATTCTTCCTGTGCTCCAACACAGGGTCCCTCCCACAGGACACAGTCCTTAATGAACCTCTCCAGCATGAGTCCTTCCCAAGGGCTACAGCTTCTGCTCACAAACTCCTCCAGCTTGGGACTCCTCTGCAGCAGCAGCGTTCTGTGCACCTTCTACTGCAATGCTGCCCTGCCACAAACTCATGGCCCCCTCCAGGCACAGTCACCAACCCCTGGCATGGGGTTCTCTGTGACCTGCCAACAAATCTCAGCTTCACCACCCCTCTCCGTGGATTACAGGGGGACAGCTGCCATCTCACTGGGGGATGCAGGGGGAGTCTCTGCTCCGGCACACCTCCTTCTCTCTTCCCTTGCTGACCTTGGGGTCTGTATGCTCACTTCTCCCTCCTCCAACTCCTTGCACCACCACCCAGAAAAGAAGGAAGCACCTTTGTTTTTCAGCTTCTCCTTAAGAAGTGATCGTGGAGGCACCCAATTGGCTCAGCCCCTGAAGTGGGTCTGACTCAGAGCTGGAGAGAGTTTTGAGCAATTTTTTACAGGAGCCATCTTTACATCTCACCCGTTACCAGAAACAGCTCCACACAAACCCATGACACACTTATTTTCTTTTCAGACTTACTTCCAGTGGCAAGGTTTCATTTTGCCTGGTGTTTCGTATTTTGTCAGTAAGCGGAGACACTTTCCCGAAGTCTAGCAGCCAGATGATTGCAAATTCAGTGTGAACACCTGACTTGCCTTTTGCTTTCTGTCTTTTTCTTATTGGCCTTTATTAGGACTGTGCAATGTGTACATACATGCCCTTTGTCTTGGTGAATGGTGTGAAATGCTGCTTTCTTAAAAAAGTTGCCCCACTGAGACACATTCACTCCATGCACCTTCTTTCTGGTTTGTGTGGGTTTTTTGGAATTAAGGGCATAGCTGGAGATTAGAGGGAGACGTGAATCATGTCAGACTAATGAGATTGTCATGTACTTAATCCATGTTTAATTAACTAGTTTAAATGGGTAGCAATTTTATAATGAAGTACTCATGTACCAGCTACTTTATTTATAAATCCAAGAGGCCTTCTGAGAATGGCTCCCACAGCCTGGCATTAACCTTCAGGAGATTACAGTGTTCTTGTGTATAAAATCAGTCTAAACCATGTGTGCTTATCCTTCCTCATCACTGTATATTACTGTAAGATTTTCCAGGTGACTTACTAAGTCTGGAGGAATAATTATAGCTGCAGATTTACAGAAAAACTGCTACTTTTACCCTTGCTGTGATGTAATCGAGGTTAAAGGTGTATGACAGCATTATTTGTTTTCTTCCTGACAAACCTCCAAATAGGAATATATCTGTGTTAAAACATGGCTTTTGCTACTTCTCTTCTTCAATTACAGTTCTTCAGCTGGTGGAGTAGTTATAACGAAGCTATCAACTACTTAGCTACAGTGCCAAAATACCGTATACAAGCTACCGAGATTGCCAGACAACAAGGTTTGCTAAACAAGACTAAAGAAAAAGGCAAGAACAGGCGACCTAAAGAGGAAATTCGTGAAGAGGAGGAAGAAATCATAAAAGACATTATTAAAAATAAAATAGATATAAAAGGTGGTTATCAGAAGCCCAAGATATATGACATCCTTCTATTTCAGATCCTCCTGGCTCCGTTTTACTTGTTCAAATATGTAGTTTGGTACTGTTGGTGGATTTATAGTTTTACTATTAAAGGGCGAGAGTATGGTGTGGAAGAGAAGCTATATATCATACGGAGGTACATGAAAATGTCTCAGTCTCAGTTTGACAGTCTGGAAGATCACCAAAAAGAAACCTTTCTGGAACGGCAGCTGTGGATACGAGAAAACTATGAGGTGGGTGGGTCTGGTGGAACAGTTACCCGGTGCATCCAGAGTGAGAACGGGTCTTTGGTGAAGGTGCTTGGGGTGGTGCATGAAGCCTTGCTTCAATTCTAACTATGACTGTTTTGTATTGAAAACCATTCTCTGTGTTTCCTTCCACTTATTATGCACAGGGACTTGTAGACGACACCTCCTGCCCAGGCCCATGAATATAGGAAGGGATTTGCTCTGTCAGGGACATCCACCTGTAGTTGTTAGGGAGCCTGTGCATACAAGATTTAGTGTCTTATTTAGCCTTGCTGATAAAAGGGTTTCTTACAACAATGTGGTATGACACAGTTATTACAGTAGGTTGATGGCCATTCTCCACACAGTAATTTTTAATAAGAGTTACTTAGGTTGCCTAAAACTCCTATTTCATAAGTCCTCCAAGATATAAATTGCTATCTCATTGTGGGGTTTTTTGTACTGTTGCTTGACAGTTCTTTGGCCTTCAGTGATTCAGGGACACTTCTTGCTGTGCTCTATATCTATTGAAGTAAAAATGGCCTATGAAATGCCACTGGCTGCAACTGCTGTTCTTGACATGGATAGCCAGTTACTAAATAGTCAATGTGTAACTCCATTTTCAAGCTTTCTGTGAGAGCAGTGAAAGAACATTAGCCACAGCATGGAATTTGCAGTCCAGAATGATTGGGAGTGCTGGGCAGGGGGAGGTGACAGTTTGGCAAAACACTTTCATTGTTGCACAGAAGCTCATCTGTGGGCCATCTGGGTGGGAATTTTCTGAGAGAGAAACTGAGAATATGTACTTGTCCTGGTTAAGGGGAGAAGGAGTAGTTGCTGCTGCTCTGCATACGCTGGGAAAAAAAATGGGACGGTGGCAGAACTGCTTTTGCTGCTGGCAGGGCACCAGAGATAAGAGAATGGTGCTTGAAAAGTAGGCAGAGGTGGATTATTCTAGAAACTTAAAGAGGAAAATGGTAAAATTGATGCTAATGTTAAGGAAAGGATTAACTGACAGGTACTGGAGGAAAGGATTAACTGACAGGTACTGGAATTGTGATGAGCTTGCCAGAAAATAACTTGAAGGACCAAAGATGGACTACTGTTACTAGTCAAAACAGATGCTAGATGCAAGAAATGAGAAAGGATGGCTATCCTGTCCTAAGGGGAAAATGACATGGTTTGGGATCCATGCTGTTTATAACTGGTGATACTTGGGTCAATAAATATAGAAGAGCTGTATTTGCCAGAAGTGAGGTCTGTTTAGCCCAAACTCATCTGCCCTGGTGAACACTTACTCCCTCCTTCAGGTGCCCTTAAGATGTTTTTTTCAGCCTTGCTAAACTTTCATCTGTCTTATCAGGTCTATAAACGAGAACAAGAGGAGGAGTTAAAGAAGAAGATGGCGATGGATCCCCGATGGAAAAGGTACCGGCGGTGGATGAAGAATGAAGGTCCTGGAAGACTGACCTTTATTGATGACTGAAGGTTGCTGAACAAAATGTGTGCCCATGTTGAAAGTGATTTGCAAAACTTTACACTACATCATTCAGAGTTTTGTCTGCTGTGGCTTCAGCAGTGATTGAAAACTCAGGAATTATTAAATCAGGCTGAAAAAATAATACAGGTTTACCGTTTTTTATGGATCAGACCTATTAAACAGGCCCGGCTCAATGTATTTATGCCATTTACTTGGGGATCTCTGTGTGGAATTCATTATTCCAAACAATGTATTTTGTGTACGTATTTCATATTCTTGATCGGTGGAACCATAACTTTAGTCTTTCTGAAAAAGTTTCTAGGTCAGTCCTTGAAAGTCCTGTTTTTCTTTTTTTAAACTGAAGGGTTCCTGCAAAAGGACACTGGAAGTGCTTATAAGTGGTATGGAAGCAAGGGCCACTTTCTGTTTTCCTCTCTTTTCACCCACCCCACCCTTTTCACTCTTCGTTTTATGATGCCAAATTGGTTTGTTTTGGTGTACGCAATATGGGGATTATACTGGACTTCTTCTCTTGCTATTCCTGATCCAGTTGGAATTGAGTTTTGTTCTTTGTGGGAATAAATGATGCATGATTGATCATCATCGTCATGGAAACAAGCCTTAATTCTTTGCTCTGCAGAGTTGTTCATGAAATAATATGCTTAGGTCTTTTGTGTGTGGTTCTTTGTGTGCGTTGGATTGTACCTGTCTGTTCAGAAGAGGTGTACCAGTGAATATTAGTCTGCTAAATGTGACTTTTTTTCACCAAAGCACTGGTAAAAGGGAAAAAGACCCTTTTTGTTAAAAAGGGCAATTTTGATGCCTTATGTAAATAAATAAAAGTTTATAATATGTGCAAAATTTGCTTTAAATTCTAAATATAAAGTATTCTTTCTCTTGTCTAATCAGACCTTGTACTACTTAGAATAAATAAGGCCCAGAAGCACACTGTGGTTTCCTCTGCAGCAGCCCAGGCCAGCAATTCCATGATTTACTGGTAAAAGAGGTCCTGCTGCCCCATTTCTGTTTGGGAATTTTACTGGGAAGGGGCAGAGGGCTAGTGGAGCCACATCAGTCATTTATTGTAGTTCTAAATCACGTCTGTCTGTTGGACATGCATTCTCAGGCCCTATTTTATCTTGGAATAGAGTTAACAAAGCAGTTACCTAAAACCCATCAGGAATGAGACTGCTGAGAGTTACAATACTATAGCTAGTAAAGCCACTGTAAATTGAGATGACTTCAGAGAGGAAGTGTTTGCATGAGCAAGTATTGCTGATACCAGGTAGTGGTGAGATCTTTCTGTGGAAGAGTGTTAGGTAACAGGATCTTGGAGAATCACAGTGTCACAGAATCTTTTCAGTTAGAAAGGACCTTTTAAGATTGAGTCCAATTCTTACTGCTGCCATATCCACCACTATACCATGTCCCTCAGTGTCATAGCTGCACATGGGCTTGGCAATGTGAAGTTCATGGCTGAAATTGATGATCTTAAAGGTCTTATCCTACCATGATGATTCTGTCTTTTAAATGCCTCCAGGGACAAGGATTCCATCACTTTCTGAGCAGCTTGTTCCAGTGCTTGACAAACATTTCCAGGAAAGAAATTTTTCCTAAAGTCGCTTGGAAGAGGAGACAAACCCCCATCTCACTACAAACACCTGTAAGGATGTTGCAGAGTGAAAGGTGTTTCCTCAGCTTCCTCCAGAGTGAACATCCCCAGCTTCCTCAGCTGCTCCTCATCAGATCTGTTTTCCAGACCCTTCACCAGCTTCGTTACCTGTCTCTGGACACACACCAGCACCTCCATGTCACCCTTGTAGTGAGGGGCCCCAATGTGCAAGAGATATTCAGAAGCAAGCCTTTCACATTCAGTGCAAGTCTTTCCATGACCATGCTGAGGCTTTGACTGGGGCTCAACCTCTGAGTGGTTGTTCCTATGTTCAGAGTAAACACTTGAGGCAATAAACTTCATCTCTGCTTTCAACAGGTTGGCAAACTCGGATGGCTGGCAAACCCTAGCCACAAAGTAATTCAAAAGGTAAGTGGTAAAGACCACTTATTTATGGTCAGTAGTGAAACGGTGATGAACCTGTGGGAGGGCGATGCAGCAATGCTGGCAGCAGCTGGAGGACAACTTGAGCCTAACAGCTGCCTGTGGGCAGGGTGGGCTTTTTGTTAAATCTCTGCAAAACGGTTAAAACTCTCTTTTCCTTCTTTCCTGTTTTACTCCCTTCCCTCCTCTCTCCTTCTCTCCCCCCACCCCTTTTTAATTTTCTCTTTGTTCCTTTCCCCCCTTTTTGCCTTTTTTTCCTTTCTTCCTTTTCTTTTCCTCTCCCTGTTCCCCCCTCTTATTCACATTTTTCCCCTCTTTTTCTCCCTTCCCCCCCCTTTTACCGTTTACCACTTCCCCCTGCTTTCTCCTTTTATTCCATTTTTCTCATTTTTTATCCCTTTTTCCTATTTTCCCATTTCCTTCCCTTTCCCTCTTTTTTCCTACTTTAAAATTTTTTCTTATTTTTTCTCTATTATCCTTTTTTCCCCTTCTCACCCTTTTCCCCTTTTCTCCCTTTGTTTTGTTCCCGTTTAACCTTTTTTCATCTCTTTTCATTTTTCTCTCCTTTGCCTCCCCTGTTTCCCCTTTCTTCCCTTTTTTTGTCCTTTTCCCCTTTTCCTTTCTTTGGTCGTTTCTCCTACTTCCCCCGCTCCCACCTCCCCTTGTTTTTGTTTGTTTCTTCTCCGTTTCTTTGGCGATGCGGTACGGTGCGGTGGGGCCGGGGCGGAGCGGGCTGGGCCCCTCCCCGGGGCGGCTCCGCGGCGGCCGTGGGGAGCCAGGCCGCGTCCAGCGACGCCGCTGCTTCCATCTGTCCATCCGTCGGTCCCTCGCTCGATCCCTCTCCCTGGCTCTCCGTCCCTCGGCCTTCGCCATGTCGTCGGGCGGCAGCCTGAGCACCCTGCAGCGGCTGGTGGAGCAGCTGAAGCTGGAGGTGGCCGTGGACAGGATGAAGGTGAGCCGCCGTGCTGGGCCGGGGCCGGCTCGCCGTGGGTGGTGCCGACCAGCCGCGCTGCCGTTTGCCTCCCTGTCTGCTCGCCCGCATCGCCCGGCCCGGGAGCGGTCCGGGAGGAAGGTGGCGCGGGCGGCCCGGGAGCGGTCCGGGAGGAAGGTGGCGCGGGCGGCCCGGGAGCGGTCCGGGAGGAAGGTGGCGCGGGCGGCCCGGGAGCGGTCCGGGAGGAAGGTGGCGCGGGCGGCCCGGGAGCGGTCCGGGAGGAAGGTGGCGCGGGCGGCCCGGGAGCGGTCCGGGAGGAAGGTGGCGCGGGCGGCCCGGGAGCCCGGGCGCGGTGCGGCGAGGGCCGCTCCGGCTGGAAGGACCGCGGCGAGCAGCCGCGGCGGCGCCTGGCTCGTTCCGCAGCAGCGAGCGGGACGGCGGTGCGGCCCCGCGCCGAGCCCGGCGGCGCTGCCGCGGCGGCGGAGCGGGCCCGTCCCACCGCAGGCTGGGCGTCTTGTCCGCACCCGCGCCGCCTGCCAGCGGAACGCCAGACAAAGGCGGCCTGCCGAGGCCGGCCTCTCCTCTGCCGGCACCGAAGGTGTGGATGTAGCGGGGGGTTTTTTATCCGCTCTGGCAGCCCACATTCCCCCTCGCAGACGTGGCCGAGGCAGCTCTGGGCCCGCACACGGTGCGGGAGCGTGTGGGCGGGTGCGTGTGCCCACGGCTGCTTCGCAAAAACGGCCCTTTGAAACCAGCCACGCGCAGAATCTGGCGTAGGCAGTGAGGCGGCGAAGGTCAAAGCGATTTGTGCCCTGCAGTGTCCTTTCGTCTCGTCACCCCGCTGTGCCTGCCATTTTTCTCTGTCACAAAACACCACGTTCCCCAGCCTGATGTGGTGCCAGGTACCCAGCTGCACGTAACTTTGCCAATTGATGTAAAAATCAATTAATGGGAGCTACTCCTGGTGAAAATTTGAAGTGCTTATTGCAAGGTGTAACCACTGTTGGCTTTCAGACGTTGTCTCAACCAGTTAATTGATGGAAGTGCTAAATTGGCAGATGTTTGATGCGCTGGAAAGGACTGCTGTTTGTCAGTGCAGGGGTGTGTAGGGTTCTGTGAGAAACAGTAGGATGCAGAGTAGAAACATAGTCTCTTACGGGAAAGAGGAACATTGAGCAACACAGAAATGGTTGACCAGACATTTCTGTTGCTTTGTACCACAAGCTGGAGCCTGGATCTCTGTTCCTGCTCACTTTGAGGCATATATCAGGTCTGCTGTTCCAGGAGCATGTTTGTGCCTTTATCAAAAGGGAAATGATGCGTGATTAAAAATGTGTCTTATAAAAGGATCTGTTTACAAATATCTAAAGGGTGGGTGTCAGGAGGTTGAGGCATCCCTTTTTCTGTTGTATCTAGTGACAGGACAAGGGGTAATGGGATGAAGCTGGAACACAAAAAGTTCCACTTAAACATAATGAAAAATTATTTGACTGTGAGGGTGAGGGAGCCCTGGCACAGGCTGCTCAAGGACTGTGTGGAGTCTCCTTTCTTGGAGAGGAGACTGGACACGTTCCTATGCAACCTGAACTAGATTGACCTGCTTCTGCAGGGGGATTGGACTAGATGGTCTCTAGAGGTCCCTTCCAGCCCTATCATTCTGTGAGTCTGTGTGATTTCTCAACACAGAGTGTAAAAACAATGAGGAATGCATTCAACTGGTGAAAAAAACATTTAGATCAGTTTTAGCAGAGGCTGAGATAGGAAACACTGTTTCAGATGCTTTGAATAGACAATGTGTTTTCAGACAGAAGCTGGATATAAAAGGATTTTTAAAAATACATCCTGTAGTACAAAGTTGCGATGGTGATTTTGTTTACCCTGCCAGCTGAAGAAGCAGACAGGAACAGTGTTTTCAGAAAGAGGAAACCAAGTAGGAAAGAAGTACCCCCACGCATCTTGCATGCAAGAGGCTACTGCAAGGGAGCGTGTCTGGCCTGTGATGACACATGGCAGAAACCTTTGTGTGTGAACCGGAGAAGGGAAGAATGCTATAGGGGCATAGGTAAGGCTAAGAGCAGGCTGATCTCTCCTGGAGCATTGACCTGCTGCTGTATGGATCAGTCTCACACAGATGCCAAAAATCAGGTTTGTATCTTTTCAGGAGCACCAAGATATGTTAATGGTTCAGTGCATGTTGCAGAGTTCGGCAGCAAAGTGCCAGGAGATGCATTGAGGAGCTGCTGACCTGTGCTCAGATGCCAAGCCATGCCACAAGTGACTCTCTGCCCATTTTCCCAGGAAGAAGCTCCATGCTGCCTCGGGCTGATCAGCGTGGGCAAGTGCACCACTTCCCAATAACACCTCTGCAGT
The DNA here is from genome assembly GCF_028858725.1 of Colius striatus. Classification (NCBI taxonomy): domain Eukaryota; kingdom Metazoa; phylum Chordata; class Aves; order Coliiformes; family Coliidae; genus Colius; species Colius striatus. The sequence goes on along the minus strand of NC_084790.1, from coordinate 17,018,506 downwards.
GCACAGTTGGGTGCCAGCGAGGGGTCAGGATGGTGCTATGGCTGCAGGGGGCCCAAGGGGCTGGGCATGATGGGAGACCTTTGCAGCCTTCAGAAAGAGGGTCTCCTCAAGGAGGAGTGACAAAGCCCAGTGACTTGCAGTTGCTGCAGATGCTCCTTCCTGTACTCTGCCAAAGAGAACTTGTGAGACTGTGGAAAAACACTTCTCTCACACAACCCCTGAAATGCTGATGGCTGCCGGGTGGATTTGGGCAGTTATCGGGATGAGTGTCCTGGGGCACGGCTGGAGGTAGTGAACAGGACATCAGCAAAACAGCAAAGGAAAGTGTGTGCTAGGCCAGCTGTCCCATGTGCTGCCAGATGCTGTCACATGGGGTGGCTCAGAACCAAGATGACATCAGGGTTCCTGGGTGGTCCCTTCAGTCTGGAGGCTGGGGAGCATGCATGGTCCTTCTGCATGGTCCTCCTCTGGCAAGACTGCAAAAGGCTGTGGGAAGAGAAATCAGTATGTAATTAATTCCTCTTACAGTAAATGTAGTAGACAGCATCGATTTTGACAGTTCCTTGCAGCTGTTGCCACTGTGTATGTGAGAAACTGTGAATTCCCCTATGTTTTCCTTCAAAAAGAAAGGCCCAGGACTGACTTGCCGTTCAGAGATGGGAGGGTTCTGCAGCCCTGGGCTGTCCTCCTTGGGAGCCAGAATGTGGCTTTGAAGCTGTCACTTCACTGCCAAGAGAAGGAGGCAATTCAGACTTAAATAGCCATTCATTCTCTTCTTTTTGCTTTCATTCCTTGTCATACTCCATATTTCTTAACAGTTTAGAAATGAAAATCCTTTTAATAAATTATCTGAGGATATAAGAGCTCAAAAATAATCCCCCAAACAGTACACTAGATTAGAAAATACTGTGGTCACGGCCCGGTACGTTTTAATGAGGACAAATTCCATCACATTTGCATCTCAGTCCTCCACACTCCTCTGGCTCTTCACTGCGTAGTATTTCGTGCATGTTTCATTGGAGCTTTGGAAATGTGTGTCTGTGCTGATTTGCTTGGTGTTTTAGAATCCAAGAGCTGACTTGGCTGCTCTCCAACTCTGTTTGATAATGGTTCTTCAAGAGGAAATGCCTAATAGATGCTTGTGAACAAATAATTTTCCTCTCTGGGTTTATATTTCTTTTTTTCCTTACACAGGTCTCTCAGGCAGCTGCAGAACTCCAGCAGTACTGTATGCAAAATGCCTGCAAAGATGCCTTGCTTGTTGGGGTTCCTGCAGGGAGCAATCCCTTTCGAGAACCCCGATCTTGTGCTCTACTCTGAAATCAGGTAACAAAGTCACAGGTACCATGACAACAACTCTCATTTGAAACCCAGGTCTTGGGAGGGACTAGGGCATGTGGTGAGGGTTGTTTGAATGTCAGGTTCTTGGTAGTGAAGAGATCAGCACTTGTTTTCTGTTTCTTTTAGGTGTGGCAATCAAAGTGTGTCTCTCTCCTACACCTCTTTCTAGAGGTGTTTTGTTTATGAGGGGCTTTTTTTTTGCTTGATTGGTTGGGATTTGTGTTTGAGCAGTTCTAGGGTCATTAGAAGCATCCAAAATAATAAAAGCTGTCTGAGACATAGGGCCAGCATAAGGCCGAACACAAGGCCAGCCGTGTACGCAGCTTGAAGAAATAAGACAAATCTGTGGCAGAACACGGGGTGTTCTAATGACCAGCTCATGGCTTAAGCAAGAACCTCACTAGTGTGCACTTTGTCTCCAGTGTCCTCTGGCTGTGTATGTCCCTGGGCCCTTTCTGTTGTTAGCATTGGGACTGCACCAAAAGCGTTGGAAGCAGAGGGAAGCTGAGGCAAGCTGTCATCACAGCCTTCATAACCTTCTCCAGCACAGCTCCAAAGGCTGAGCTGCACCCTGAGCTTCGTCTGCCTCTGCTGCCCAAAGCGCTGGCAGAAGCTTTGGGACCCACTGCCATCATCCCTGTCCTGTCTGCTCCGTCCCTCCACAGATACCAGTGATACCAGCAGCGGGAGGAAAGGCCACATGTGCCAGTAGTCTTGGGCAGGATCACACCGTAACTTAGAAAATCTTACTTCTTCTGCACGACAAGTAAGAGTGGAAGTAGGGTATTCAGAAGGGCTTACTCTAAAAGAGAAAAATGAAACCAGTTCCTGCTAAAGAGCTGAAAAGGCTACAGAGAGAGGAAGAAGCACTGAATTCTGTTCTCTCTTTGAGAGTGCTACCAAGGTGAAAATGAATATTTTCTTTAAGGGCAGTGTTTAAACCAGAACAGAGAATACTTATAAAGTCTTCCCCTTACTGCTGCCAGGGTTCCTGAGATTGTGATCATGCTTGTGCCTCATCAGTAGTGTGGCTTAGATTGTTGCTACAGAGGTTTGACAAAGCAGGATTCAACCTGAAGAGAGAGGACAACTAAGCATGGGATGTTCTTCTGGAAAAACTTGAAGGAGGGAAACGTCAAGAAGAATATTTTCATAATATAGGTGTTGCCCTTAATTATTCCTGCAAATAAGATAAAATTGATAGGGACTGTTGCATGTGTTCTTACCTTCTTGAAGCGTCTTTTCTACTTCTACTTTCTACTTTATGTTTGAGTTTTCATGTCTCTGTGTGTGTGTGTGTGTGTGTGTGTAGAAATATTCTGGGATTCAAGTTTGATTGCATCATCCTGACAGGGTACAAAATACTCAAACAAGCTTAATGGTTAATTTAGTATCCTTTTGGAAATGTGAAGCTCAGCTCAAGGTGTTGTTTCATTATCTTTTACTAGTTAATTATCAAGTTTATTGTTATTTAGTTTATAGAAGAGTCATAGAGTGGCAGAGGTTGGAAGGGACCTCTACAGATCATCCAGTCCAACCTCCCTGCTCAAGCAGGTCCACCTCAATCAGGTCACACAGGAACAGGTGTTCAGGTGGGCCTGAAAACCTCCAGAGAAGGACTCCACACCCTCCCTGGGCAGCCTGTGCCAGGGCTCCCTCACCCTCTTAGTATCATTAAAAAAAAAAAAAAGCAAATTTGAAAACCCAATGAAAACTTTCATAATACAGCAGGATGCCAGCATCCAGCGAAGGGAAGTGGTTACACAGTTTTTCTTGGTGCAGAGGAGCTTTTGTGTTATAATATGTAAAAAATGTGTTAGGAAGACAGCATTTAATAAACCCTTTTTTCCCCTCTTACAGGGAAGCTCATGGGAGAGTTGCCTTCAAGCATGACATGAATAACAACTGCCCTTCCTACACAAGAAGAGTCTCCCTCTGTGTCCTAACTAAATTTAGCATGGCTGCAGCGATGTCCTAGATATTTATCTGTTTGTTCCTGTGTACACTTCACTATCTTTTGTTAATGACCTTAAAGTTTGTTAATGTGACTCTTATTCTTTTCATAATCACCACCATTGTTACTACACTATCCTAATTATACAAACATTAACTTGAGAAGTTTACATTTTAGAAAGGAAAACCTTGTTTTTTTCCAAATTATTTATTTCTATCTTCGTGAAGACCTGGAACCAACTGGAATTTTTTTCCAAGTGCTTCTAAGTCTGTAAATGACACAGATCAGAAACTGCTGGACACAACACGTGGCATAGGCTTGATTCCTCAGGCATGTTTCTTACAAGGCTTCTGATTGGTAATAGTCCTAATTTGTATTTGTAACAGGCGGCACTTCCTTGTGTTGGGGTTTAACCCAAACCAGCAACTAAGCGCCACTGATCACTCCTTCTGCTCTCAGCAGAAAAGAAGGAGAAACTTGTGGGTTGAGGTAAGAACAGTTTAATAACTAAAAGGAAGTGTAACAACAACAATAATAATGAAGAAAATACAGAAATGAAAGAAATCAGACCCAAGACAGACAAGTGCTGCCCAGTGCAGTTGCACCCACCCACTGACCTTTGCCCAGACAGTCTTCAAGCAGCAATATTCCCTTCCCCACCAGCGCCTCCCAGTTTTTGTACTGGGCATGATGTCCTGTGGTGTGGAATAGCCCTTGGGCTAATTTGGGTCAGCCATCCTAGCCATGCTCCCTCAGCTTTTTGTGCACCTCCTCTCTGGCAGAGCATAGGAGACTGAAAAATCCTACACCTTTGTTTCCCCGAGTCAAGTCTGTCTTGCCCAAGGGCCATAACTGGTGTGTGATTCCTCCTTGTCCTTGTCACAACCCACAAGACCCTTGGCCATCTTTTTCTCTCTCCGTCCCACTGCTAGTGGGGAGGACTGAGCCAGTGACTGTCCTTAAGCCACAATTGTTACCAACATTATGGTCACACTAAACGCTTCACACAGCAGTGTACCAGCTACTGGGAAGGAAATTAATTTGGTCCCAGCCAAATCCAGAACACCTTGACAGGTGTAAAATGTGGCAAAACAGGCACTAAGAGTCCATGAACACCCATAGGTAGGTGCATGCGTAATTGTCAAGCAATACATAGGACTTAAAAAATGTACTTGGTCATTTGCCTTCAGTTTTTTATAGAGCACTTTTACAAGGACAGATAACTTTTAAAATAGGTTTTTACTTTTGCCTACTTTGTATTGTTTGTATTAATCTTTCAGAAGTTTGAAATAAAAGTCTTTTCCCTACAGGCTTTGAACTTGTCATTTAATGGTAATGAAGAGCAGGTACTGTAGTGAAGAGGGTAATTTGATTTTGCAGTAAGAGGGGAGGCCTCAGGCTATTTGGCTTTTTGGAAGAGAAAGTTCCTGCTAGGTTTTTAGAAAATGCATGTTATGAATAGAAAAAAAAAACACCTGTTTATAGCTATTTACCATTTTTGTGGTAAATAGTAACAATGTTATTGGGCTCACACACACATTTTGTAAACTGTAAGGAAGGCCTTTGCCATCTGAGTGTTGAGTTTTCATCACTGTTGGCCAAAGTGGGGCAGTGAGTGTCCTCCAGGCAGCTTGGTCTGTGTGAGAAGACTTTCACGCCTGCTGTCCTGCAGGAAGGCACTGGAAAGAGTCACAGTACCACTAGTGTGTGTTGTGCCTCTAAACGCAGGAGGTCCATCCTCAGGAGCTGTCCTTCACTCTGGCTTCCCTTCACTGCAGGCTGTTTGAGCTGGTGGTTTTTCTGTTACTCCTGCACACATGAACATCCTGCAGAAGCCTAGAGGAAGCATGGTTATTTGTACTTGCATAGAGGTGACTGCAGGCTCAGATTGATTTCAGGCTGCTCAAGTCAGGGAGAGGGATGACAGTATGCATCAAGTGCCTCTGCGCAGACAGGATCTAGCTGCTGGCTGCTTGCCCCACTGTCAGGAGGCACCAGTACCCAGCTCTCACTATCACCTCTCACAGCCTGTCAGCAGAGTTTTTATCCATCTGCAGGGGTCATCTGCCTTGTCACCCCTCTGGTTTACACGTATGATCCGAGGCCTGAGTGTCCCAACTCGCTGACCGAGGACTGATGATGAGGTTTTGTATTGCATCTTTTTGCCTGAGAGTTAGTTGCTTCCTAATTTTTCTCAGTTATTGAAGATGAAGGGGGAAGAAACAAAAGTGCATCTTCATAGTACAATAGTAATTTTCCTCCACATATAAACAGAGAATTGTTTCAGTTAGAAAACAGCTGTAAGATCAAGTCCAGCCACTAACCACTGCCAAGCTCACCACTAAATTGTGTCCCTCAGCACCTCACCTATGTGTCTTTTAAATGTCTCCTGGGATGGTGACTCCACCACCTCCCTGGGCAGCCTGTTCCAATGCTTAATAACCCTATTGGCAAAAAAGTTCTTCTTAATGTCCAATCTAAACCTCCCCTGCTGCAACTTGAGCCCGTTTCTTCTTGTCCTGTCATTCATTCCTGGAGAGAAGAGACCAACCCTCATCTCACCACTACAACTCCCTTTCAGGTAGAGAGTGTCTCTCCTCAGCTTTCTCTCCTCTGGACTAAACACCCCCAGCTCCCTCAGTCACTCCTCATCAGACTTGTGTTCCAGACCCTTCCCCAGCTTTGATGCCAATCTCTGGACACGCTCTCAGCACCTCAACACAGCACTCGAGGTGTGGCCTTACCAGCACAGAGTACAGGGGGGTGATTGCTGCCTTGGTCCTGCTGGCCACACCATTTGTGATACAAGCCAGGATGCTGTTAACCAGACGAGAGGAGGAGGTGAGAATGTCATATGTCATAAATTTGTCAGTGTGCACGTATCTGTGAGAGCTTGAGACACATGGACAGATACAGTGAAAAACAAATGATCATTGCATACCCTTTCCCTTTTTTTCCACTATGTTGCCAGTAACTCACTGTACACTGACATTTTTTCTGCATAATGGAAACTTGGTGCAGTAGCAGCAATTTTATGAAGGTGACATGCCTTTGTTTTGGAAGTGATCTATAGATATAGATTACCTGACCTAGTCTTATATGACTGTTCACGAGACAGTTTTGGTGTCAGCCTTTGCCTGTGGGAAAGGAGGACATAAATATGTCACTTGGCAGTGGCAGCTATAATTTTCTCCACTGTGGTTATCTGTGGCTGAGAGTTTGTAGAGCTGCACCCTTGAAAGAACAGATTCCTTGGTCTGGCAATTTGGACGACAGTTCTGAAAACTAGGGCCAAGACCGTGATACAGAAAATGGTTAAATCAGGTCAACACAAAAATGGGGCAGAAATAGTAAGCAAAGTGTGATTTTTAATCAAGTCTTTCTCTTTTTCTGTGCAAAAGAGGGAAATGTTGCCTTGTTGGCAAGAGAGTTTTATTATGTTACACTTGAAAGTTGGTTTCTAAAGTCACAGAATCACAGAATCTTAAGTGTCAGAAGGGACCTCGAAAAATCACCCAGTCCAGCCCCCGTGCCAGAGCAGGACATCTGGAGTAGCTCACACAGGAACTCATTCAGGTGGGTTTGGAATGTCTCCAGAGAAAGAGATTCCACAAGCCATCTGGGCAGCCTGTTTCAGTGCCCCATCACCCTCACAGTGAAGAAATTGTTCCTTGTGTTTCTTTGGAACCTCTTATGTTCCAGCTGATACCCATCGCCCCTTGTCCTATGGTTGGACATGACTGAGAAAAGCCTGGCTCCATCCTCCTGACACCCGCTCTTAATGTATTTGTAAACCTTAATGAGGTCACCCCTCAGTCTCTTCTTCTCCAAGTTAAAGAGCCCCAGCTCCCTCAGCCTTTCATCATAAGGGAGATGCTCCGCTCCATCACCTTTGTGGCCCTGCACTGAACTCTCTCCAGCAGCTCCGTCCTTGAACTGAGAGGTGCAGTACAAATAATGTGGGGATATCATTGTGAAGTAAACTTGCTGTTAGTGCTCTCAACATAACTTTTAGCGATTGTGAACTAAAAATCTATATTCCGTTTTCTCTGAGAGGCCAAAGCTTTCTCCCACAAGTGCTCATTTTATTAATGCAAATCGTGAGTATGCACTTGTGAGTATGAAGGCTCAGTGTCAAGATAGCATTTTACTGAAAGCATAAAGCTTGAGCTTTGTGGGTTTTTTTCTTTCAATTATTACATCAAAATTAAAAAAATGTAAGAGATAAGTGTGTTATCACAGCTGAAGGCCACTGAACCGACACTGATATGGGTAGGGGTTCTCTTGTCTGCAGGGTTCCTTTTTCTTTGTGCAGGGTTTCTTCTTCTTTGTTGCGCGAAACGAGAGTGACCAGACACCAATGTGATATGCATCAGCTCCAGTTTATTGTCACATAATCATCACTTATATACCTTTTCCAAATGCTGTGTACGTGCTACAGTTCATGGCAAGTAGTTAATACCAAGCATCACGCGCTATGCATAAGGCCTCAAAGTTTCATTTTTGTAACAACTTAAACACCAACCTCATTGTGTAAAAACATCATCCTTATTGTGCTTAAAACATCAGCCTTATTGTGCTTAAAATATCACCCCATCTGTTCGGCCTTCAGTTAGTTTTCTCTCACACTATGGTTATGCTTACCTTACATTTAGTTAACTTTATATTATTGTTAGTTACATATGTTACAATTTATTAGTCAAGTACAATCAATCTTATAATGCTAAATTGAATGCTCTATTCAGTCTTCTAACAATGCTTAGTTTAATGCTCTGTCCTATCTTCTTGCTTTGACCTTGTTTCTGTTACAATCTGCAGTTTTGGTTTTCCCCTTGCTCGAGCTTGCTATCACACAGGCATTCCTTTCTGTCCTTTTTTTGCTGTTGAAGGCAATTCAAAGACAAACTGCTGACTTTCTCTGTTCATTCATTATAGCCCAGGCCCCAACTCTTCTCTTCTCTTCTCTTCTCTTCTCTTCTCTTCTCTTCTCTTCTCTTCTCTTCTCTTCTCTTCTCTTCTCTTCTCTTCTCTTCTCTTCTCTTCTCTTCTCTTCTCTTCTCTTCTCTTCTCTTCTCTTCTCTTCTCTTCCCTTCCCTTCCCTTCCCTTCCCTTCCCTTCCCTTCCCTTCCCTTCCCTTCCCTTCCCTTCCCTTCCCTTCCCTTCCCTTCCCTTCCCTTCCCTTCCCTTCCCTTCCCTTCCCTTCCCTTCCCTTCCCTTCCCTTCCCTTCCCTTCCCTTCCCTTCCCTTCCCTTCCCTTCCCTTCCCTTCCCTTCCCTTCCCTTCCCTTCCCTTCCCTTCCCTTCCCTTCCCTTCCCTTCCCTTCCCTTCCCTTCCCTTCCCTTCCCTTCCCTTCCCTTCCCTTCCCTTCCCTTCCCTTCCCTTCCCTTCCCTTCCCTTCCCTTCCCTTCCCTTCCCTTCCCTTCCCTCCCCTCCCCTCCCCTCCCCTCCCCTCCCCTCCCCTCCCCTCCCCTCCCCTCCCCTCCCCTCCCCTCCCCTCCCCTCCCCTCCCCTCCCCTCCCCTCCCCTCCCCTCCCCTCCCCTCCCCTCCCCTCCCCTCCCCTCCCCTCCCCTCCCCTCCCCTCCCCTTCCCTTCCCTTCCCTTCCCTTCCCTCTCTTTTCTCTTTTTATTTTATCCTATTCTTCTGTAACTTTGTTTTTAATCTCTTGCCCCTTCCAGCCATTCACTGCAATGTCTGGCATGACCCTCATCTCCCTAGTTGCCCATGTGCTGAAGCAGGCTGAAAAATGTTGATGCCACTATAAGGCCTACACCTGGTTGTGCCCAGGGTCACAGCACAGCACTCTGCAATCAGTCCAGAACTTCAACATACCTTTTACCAGTTGTCCATAGAACAAACAAGTTATGTGACAGCACGATTATGATGAAAGGCTCTTCAGGAACTCACCCATGGTTTCCAAACAAGCTGTCAGGAGTGGAACTGAGCTCAGAAGGTCACAGCTGTAAGTGCACAAGAGCTCTAAGACTGTATGAGCAGCCCTGAGATTCTGGCACATCTAGTCTAAGTCTGGAAAGCTGCATATTCAGGGAGCAAACACAGGTGCCTTGAAAAATCTATGAGCTTCAGTGTCTGGTGGTTTGGTTTTTTTTTTCATTCAGGCTTTATTTTTTGTATACGGAGGAGTGATAAAGTACCTTTACATGACCCATGAGAAAAAACAGGAGCAGTAATTCTCCAGGTTCAAGGAAGTAGTTTCTCTAGTAAAATTTTAAACACATACAAAAGAATCCTTAATTAGTAAGGATTCATAACCACTGTTTTCTATCTAAAAATGAGCAAACCCAAATTTAATGAATTTGCCTTCAAAGAGTTAGAGAACTTTAAAAACTATGTGTAGTACAGAAATCTGTGTTCCATTCAAAAGAATTTGAGACGTGTCTGTCCATCTCTCCTTCCGGGGACCCTTTCATATGTCAGCTTCTTTTTTTTGAACTCTGGTACTGCTGCAAATCCCAAATCTGGAAAAGAAGTAGAAAGAAAACTTATGTGTGGTAAACGACAAACACAATATATATGCTCTTGTGTATCAATGGCCATAAAATTGAGCATGTACAGACTAACTACTACATTCTGCTACTGATCATTTGGTAATAATGATACAAAATACATACATCAACAGTGCTTAACCACAACATTTCAGCAGTGACTTTGATACTTATTTCTATTACATTAACATAAACATACCGTGTTATTCAGTATTTGTGCAAGTCAATTCTTTTTAACCAGAGGCATGTTTGTGTTTCCAAGATCTTTCAAAAAGCTACTTATATTCTTAAGATATGAGTATTTTTACAATAACACATTTGACTACTTGCTTACTCAAAGTAAGTTTCTGTAAGAACATTCAGTTTAGTCTTTATGAAAACTACCATCAGAAAACTTTAACACGGAGCTAAGGATTGGCACATTGGCTTTAACTGTTGCTGGTTTGATCAAAGCTTGCTCTAAAGCCTGTAGAATCCCCTGGGGTTTCCCCATTTGTTGTTTTAACTTGACTCTGCACAGATTTCTTAAACTTGGGATTTCACATTTCTTCAGTTTGGGACTTGAGAAGGCTTTCACTGTATTAAGGTGGCAGTTGTTTTTGCATTAGCATGCACAGCTACTTAGTATCATTGTTTTTCCCCTGGCTAGTGAACAATAGATTAAAACAAGCTTGTTCCTCCAAAATCTAAACCAAAATGGACTTTTCCTTTTTTGGATTTGATTTGGATTTAAACATATCTTTGCCCTCCCTAGTGGGCAACAGTGTTACAGAAAGCTTATCCATCAGAGATTACAGTGTTTTCAGAGCACTGTAAAATGTGATGCCAGAAGAACCTGCCTTGATCTATTCTGAAACTATTGTCTTCATAATTTTATGCTATCAGTGGCAGCTACAGTTACTGAAATACTGTTAACTGCTCCAGAGTACTCCAGATCTCATTTTTAATCTCAATGGAGAGGCAACAGGTGTGCTCACAGTTTCTGTATGAACATTTTTTTTTACAGAGGCTGAAAATTAAAAGCAGTTCATTGTATCCAAATAACTGTTCCTCCCTTTTGTAATTGCTTTAAGCAGCCCATGAAACATAATTATATCAATTAATTGTTTGTTTTTTCATGAATAAGTATCATCTAATTAGTGAAAGCATTTTAATGCTGTGCTGACCTTGCTGTACCACCAAGAGACTCAGTGGCAGAGAAACGTAAATTAAATCATCTGTACTAAGAGCTACATGCTTTATTTCAGGAGCTTAACCTTAGATTTTCAAATAGTGTAGCACTTCACCTATAGAGAAGCAGCAGAATGTTAACAAATACTACAATATATGATACAGCAATACTGAGTCTGACAGGGACTAGTGATGTTTTTGTACTTTTAAGACTCCAGGGATTCAGGCTATGGCTTATCAGAAAAAGTCTCAAGCCAACTGTGTTTGAGAAAGTAAACCAGGGATAAGAAAACTGAAAAATAAAAAAAGAAAAAAGAGAAGACTAAAGATCTTTTTTAAAGGACTGTGCACACCTTCAGGGTGAACAGTTTTGAAATACACACTGTACCATTTATTTGAAGAAATGCCCTCTGGAATGATTTCAAGATGAGGAGTTTGGCCCTGAAGACATTAGCTTAAAAATAAATATTCCAAGAATAAGGGAACTGTGTAAAACAAACTTAGAAAGTTGTGAGAGTGAAATTCTTCCTCCACTAATGTCAACAGCAAAACAGTCATTAGCAGGATCTAAATCTCACTCTCTGAATTTGTTGGAAGTTACTTTTTGTCACTTAGAGGAAATACTTTGTAGTCTTTTCTTCTCTCTTTTGTCCAAGCCTATGTTTACAAAATAATCTTTCTTACAACTTCAAAAACAATTCTAGCACATTTACTATAGACATTTCAGGGACTGTCAACACGAGGAGTCTGAAGCTTACCCTGCTGGAGAACTACACTTTTCAGTATTTTACCAGGGAAAAATAATGGCAGTGACACAACTCTGGTGGGTTTTTAAAGATTTTTTTTTACGCCTAAATGTTTAGGAAACTGTTATCACAGACGAAATATATATTCAAGGAAGTTGTTTAGCAAAGGAAACATGCAACTGTGGGGTGGATTTCACAAGTATTTGAAGAAAATATACTCCTCTTTTCCAGCTAAGTTGCAAACAGAACTTCAACTAGTCCTGCCTGCCTTGGACATACCTGTTCCATTGTTTTCTCTCATCCATAGGAATGGTGGACTTTGTTTTCTCTTTCCTTTATGGTCTTTACCTATTTGATGAAAATTCAGACTTGGAAGCTTATCTGGGTCAACAAAAAAAACAGAGAGGAAACTATGAGATGCAAATGAGGGGCTGATGGACAAAGACTCATTCCATGGGGTCTGGTCAATCAGAATTTCTGGAATCTTGAATAATGTGTCTTTAAATTCTTCTAGAAAGCTCCTAGGGCTCTTCTGAGGTGCACAGTCACTGAAAGTTGCAAATGAATCCTTCTTTTCAGACGTTATGGAAGAATGATCAGACTTACACTGTGTCCTGAAAGGCTGTCTTTGAAGAGAGTTTGGAACATCTAAATCAGAAAAATCTTCACAGTCTTTTGGCACAGCAAAGAAATTCTGCTTCCCCCTTGTAATTATTTCTGAAGAACATGATTTCTTTTGCATACAACTTGGAAGATCAGAGTGAAAAGAAGCCTGATGACGTTCCAGGAGAGGAACTATAGCTTCAGAATCCACGTGAGATGTTCCTGGTAGATAAATAATTGGAACCACTGTTGAGAATGAAAAATTACCTTATCTCTCTACATTTTACAGAAAAGCAAGATGCCATTGAAACTGTGATTGCAGTCTGTCTCCCCAGAATAACTGCTCTTTCCATAACTAGAAGATAAATACTCTAATATACTTAGATTTTCACTTGGTTTCAAAGGAAACATATTCTCCTAGTAATTCAGGGTACTACCTGTACTGTTCTGTGCCTCACTAAGCAGCTCCGAAGACTGATGATTTTTATTATAATCTGGATAGAATATTTTGAAGATATTCTGGTTTTCTAGGGGTGAAGCACCTTTCACTGCTGCTTCTTGTGCAGCAGCAGCATTCAGCCTGTACGAAGATGTCATGTCACTAAAGTGCTGAAACCACATAAAACAATAATTTAGGATTGTTTCTAGTCACATCGACATGTCAAATATGAAAAGTTAACCTGGTTGTTAGGCTTCTGAGATGTTTAATTTGCTGTTTACCAGAAAGAAAATTAAAGCTTGCTGATACAGGAGAGGCAGATAATGTGCCACACGTCTTAAACCTATAATCTGAAGAAGTAGTCTGTCTCTTGAAACACAGGAAAATCAATACCTTAATATAGTTTTTTTCTCTTTCATTAGGCCAGGACTGTAGAAAGTAGTGTCTGCAATAGATTGGTGCCTATCCTATCTTATAGAGGAATTAAACTGATGAGATCTTTCTCTGTTTTTCAGTCAGTAAACATAGCTTTACACACCTACAGTTATCAAAATAACATGCACAAGTGGATATTCAGTGCCCATGTATCTGTTCACTTGCTCTTTCACTTTAACTGAGTGCTTCTGATGTGGAAGTTTGTTCTCCCATTTTCTTGACTGATACAAGCTGTGCATTTTTTATTTAATTGGCTGACTATAATTTTTCCAGACTTCTCTCATCTCAAACCATAGGAGCACACAATTCTAACTGCAGAGTGGACACTGTAGTGATTCTTCATCTTAACCTCTAGAGCTATTTCAAACACTTAGAAGTATGTAGTTTTAAGTGGCGATGAAGCAGGGAAAGGAGGAAGGGAGGTACGTCCTGGAAGGACTAAGTTGGAAAACATTCCTATGTATGAGTGTGTATGCTGATACAACACTTGATCTGATGAAGCCTGAAGAGGAGGCTGATCAAATGAGTATCTTTCCAGCTAAAGAAAAGTTTTAACCTTTCCCACAGGAATGTAATGGTGATTTGACAAAATATTAGGACGCTCAATACTTTAGATAGGAATGGTATGCTAAAGCATATAATTCATTTTTAAACGATACCAGTGAATGTGCACATAGCATCAGTCAAGAAAAACCCACTCTATTACAACAGTGCAAAAATGCTGATTGAATACATAAATTTTGGCCAACCTTTAAAACCTTTTTTGGAACCTCTGGCAAAAGTTCCTGAAGTTGATCACAGCTTGCAAGAAACAACATGTTGAGTGAAGATGCCTTCTTTAACATGAACTGAGCAACCAGAGGGTTGATACATGGAAAAGTAAGCAGGCATTTCTCTGTCTGGAAACAGAAATTGTTTTGTTAGATTGATACCTGACAAACTGTTTCTGCCTCTTTTTTTTTACCCCCTGTTTCTACAGAATGACATTCCAACAAATAGATCACACAGTATAACGTGAAAATAAAGATTTTGAACTGCACTTCCATAGCCCCATGGAAACTGCTTTTTTTAACTACAGATGTAATGGTGTATGATTTTTGCAAAAGAGTAAGTTCTACATAATAGTTTAATAAAAAGCTGCTTTTGTTTTAGAAGAGTTACATTTGTAAAGAGCAAAGAGCAGAAGTTGCCAGAGGAGGCTGAATTTTGCACAGAGGACAGCAAGTTGAGAGGTTTTGAAAAATGTCACGTTCCAGTTCCCAATTTTCATAAAACTCTTCACTCTACAGATGCCATGACTTAATATCTTTAGCAGAGACAAAATACAACTAGTAACTCCTCCCATTTTTTTTACCAGTATCCTTAATCTCCAACATCCTTAACCTGCTTTAAAATGCTTCTGAATTTTGCAAAAGCCAGAAAGGATCTTGGCTGTACAAGACTTCAGATCTTCTACATAAAAGGGAACAAATCCACAAGTTTAGTCTGAAAAATCTTAATATACAAGTTAAAGAACATCTTATATTTTACTGTGACTGATGGATTTGTTCCAGCATTTATTGTAGATATCCAATCTCAACTACTGCACAAGAAGTTAAACAAAGGTCTACCAACTCCGTTGACTTCAGTAATGGACCAGCACTGATGAGTCTGGCTTCGTGCCCAGGTGACCTACTGCACAATTTGGCTAGTTTTTTAGACTTAGTGACTAGAACTTAGAAATGTACATACTGGCCATTGGATGTGGAGGATAAGCTCTTTTGCCAGTTAATTGTGAAATCACAGGGAAAGTCCAAGTTGCACCTAATTGTGGGGTGAAGATGTTGGGAACATTCTTTCTCTCTCTCTCTCTCTCTGAGTACACACACACACACACATATAAATATATATATGCAGACACAAAAAAGTGTGTGTATAAAAAAAAATAGCCTCTTGGAACAACATATCTTAAGAGAACAACACAAAAAAGCCTAGAACTTTAGGAGTCTGAGAAACAGGAAGAAAGCACTGTCATGTAATGGAAAGATGCAAACCTCAGATGGCAGGACAGAAAGCCAGGATTTGTCCAGCCACTCATGAGGACTGGTACTAGATGCCATCAAAATGTTGTCAGCAATCTGACGAATTATCAGTGCCATCTCTTCAATTCCTGGTGTAAGAACTACCTACAAGTGATACATAATAATTTTGGTTTAAGCTTATACTGATTTGCTACAGAAGCTAAACGCGAAAACTCAAAAATTGACCCTGAACACGAGAGCTGAACAGAGCAGTTAAACCTAATCCATGCTTATCATGCAGATCAGCTCCAATGTCTGGCCACTAGCCTGGCTGCAAATTACACTCCTTATTTATGCAAAACCTATGTTGGTGAAATTAGTTTATCACATAGGTCCTGAATATATGCAGTTAAATTTATGGGCATAATATGAGTTCCTAATAAAATAGATAATTCTGAGATGCCTGATACAGTTTAAGAAGTCTTACAACACTTTGAAGGTGTAAGTAACTTCCACACAACCTGCACTGCTGAGTACATGGAATGAAAACAGCTTTGTCCTCCCTTTAAACTTTGTTTAACCAGATAAATCTGAAACATTTTAATATGCAAATAAGTAAAACATTGCCTAAAAAGATGCTATTTTATGCAAAAGAAATAACTTAGACATCAACATGGTAAGCTGAATGAAACTTTTGCACTATTTTTAAATGTTCATTATTCTAGATGCTGCATTTTCTGTTCTACAATGAAAAAATGCTAGTCTATCTTGCCATAGCAAAAAACCCACAAAACTCGCTCACAGGAGATAGAATTACACTTTCTTCTCTTCTGCTACATTAGTAACATAATATTAATCTGAAACTGCAAATTAAGACATAAGCAGGTTTAATACACATTCTACTCATTTATAAAATTAAAGATACAGTCTCATTTATGGACTCCTAGTCATAAAAACACTTCAGCTGCTATGTGAATCTGACTCAACTTAAACTGGAGTCAATGCGTTCTTTTCACTGACTTCAGCACTGAATGAAGCTCCTCTCTCTTCTCCCAGTAATTTTGAGACATTTCATGTTTTGATGTAGAATGCACACTTGATGAAGCACTTTAGAAATATCATACAGTGAAGATTAAAACAGAAAGGTTGTTACCAAAAGATTACCTTCACTTCAAAGTCTTCTGACTTCTGTGGAAGTTCAATTATTGCAGCATAAATTAAGACAAGGTTAAGCAGGGTATCTCCACCGAGACTGTACCTATAAAACAGTTCCATTGGACTGTTAATGTTTAATATGCACATGTAATAATTGCAAAACATTTTCCATGCATTGATAAATGTCTGTTTCATTTCCTTGGATTCAGAAGTCTAGTACAGTTTGAGCATTAGTTTCTCTGAAAGCAGAACTAGGACATGTTAAGTGATTGTGTGCTGAAGGATGCACTGTGAAGAAGAAAATGGAGTCAGCCTGCAGCAAAGCAAGCCTGGCCTGAAACAAAAGGACTGCATTAGGGTCAGTCACTGGAGAAAAATCACAGAAAGAGGAAAGGAGAAGCATGGAAAATTCACTACTTACTCTTTGAAAATAAATTCACAATAGGTAATAAAGGAATGCTTATGAGCTATATCAACAAAAGCTGTGCTTCCTGAGCAAAAGAGAACTACTGATAGATTGGAAGAACACTTGAAGAATGTCTCCCTGTTGCAAATAACATATATGCTGATGCTAGCACAGTAGTTCATAACCATGCATTTGTAGGGGTTAATTTACTTCAAACAGTTACAAAAAAGAATGCCAGCAGTTAATATCTGTAGTGTTGTGAAATTTCTGGACTTGCTGATTTAAAATACACCTCACACTAGCATTACCTACCTGAAATCCTGTTATTTTATAACAACCATTTCCTTATCTGTTGCCTGCAACTAAAAATATTCTAACACATAAAAAACACCTTCACTAACTTTTTTTGGGGGTTCTCCAGTGATCACTATTGCTTCTATCATTCCACTGAGCTTTTCAGTAGGAGCAAGATAACACTGTAGTTAAGTGAAAAGTCCAAAACACACTAGAAATGTGAGCTTACAATACTCACATTGTTCCAAGAGAAATGTATTCCAACAAAGAAGTTGACAGAGCAAATGGGTTAGCTTGTTCTAATAAGCAGCTTCCTTTAGTGATAAGTTTGTTTTAAAAATACCAAGATAATAAAAGAATCTCACAACTTACTGTAAGCTCTGTTTTTCTCTGGAATATAAAACAATCCAGCAGCACGTGTATTGGAGTGATAATGCCATCAGCTTTGATATCACGTTGTCACAGGAATTCTCATAGTTTAGTTCTTCCACACTCTACCGTGAAGTTAACATAAAAAGTAAAAACTAAATAAATATATTGCCATGACTGCTAGAAAATATTCATGTGCCTCACTGATTTATGCAGAAGCTAGATCAACATAAATACAGCTCAACAACACAGTTATTAAAGACATGTCTGGGAGTGGGGGAAAACTAGGTTGTATTCTCAACTTGTTTTTTACTTGACCATTAAAAATGTGATTCACTGCTTCTTGTCTCTTCTTCCCTCCTGTAAAAGGAAAACATTGCTACTAACGTTTTAGGATAGTCTTAAGATTTTTGAGAACTTCAATAATAAAAATATTGTTAGAAATCTCTGAAGTACTTACTTGATCTTTACAAATCATATTATGCCTACACTGTATATATAAAGTACACCACTGCTAACTGAGGTAGCATTTACAGTAGCATGTAGGAATATCTATCTGTGTTGTGCTTGTAATACTAATTGATTATTTGATTCTTTATCTATCTTTCAGCAGCAGTTCATCTATCTGTAAAGTCATCTGTCTTGCTGCAGGCCAGAACTGAAGCATTATGGTACTGTCTAAACTATCGCTTTTTATTAAAAGCAGAACAAATTCTACACTAGACTAGTTCAGATTGCCACCTGAAATGGGAGGAATTAACAAACTTCTGTGAAAAAGTGTATATACAGAACATGAGAACAGTGTATGTACAGAGCATGAGAACATTTTAAACTACTATTAACTGCCAGAGACAGAATTTGGAAGTTAATGAGTTTGGAAACAATTTGTGTTGTGAAACAATCCATGAATTAAATATGACTACGAGGAAGAAAAGATATGTTAGAAGGCTGGAGATATGGCCTAGAGGTCGCCCAACACATAATAGAATTTGGGCATAGTAGTTTCATTTTGTACCTGCAAAAAGATAGCAGTGCACTCATCTATTGTCAACACAACACATTGATCTGTTCTTCCAAAGAGCCTTAAGGAGTAACTGCTGCTTCTTTCAACAAAGGTAATGCCGTACCTGAAGAAGTCAAATTGTTTACTAAAAACTCAGTTAAGTAAAATAATAAGATTTTCTTAAAGGAAATGAAAAACATACAGCTCTCAATACAATTTAAAAAAATAGATAGCGTTTTCATACCTTGATCTTTCTCAAATGCTCAAGTTCACTGCAGGACACATTCAAAGAAAAGACATCAATGTAGCAGGAACTTACTGTGGTATTACTGGATTAACTCCATTCAGTGACCACTGTCATTTCTAAGTCCTCTAGAAACTTGTATGGACAGTGTATTCAGACATTAAAAAACAAGTGCACTATAAGCCTTTCTAAGACTACATAACTCTTTGCTCAGCTGTTGAATTACTTCATTAATATCAAATACAGGTAGAGGGAAAGCAACAAAAAGCATTCCTGGGTATTTAGCTTATGGCCCGGCTGAACAGAGTTTGAACAGGTCAGAGTTTAAAAGTGCATGTCAAATTAAGCATTAAAATTTTAAATGTCAAACTTCCCCTGTCCCCTGCCCCCTTATGAAACTGCAGTTAGACACAGCTCAAAAATGGCTTCACAGTTGACTCAAGGATACAGCAAGAACCAAAATCTCTCTTTGGCAATATGGAGAAATCCACCACTCGAATCTCTGTCACTAGATTTAAGAGATTCTGGTGCCCTGTCCTCTACTTCCTTATTTCTTTTTTTTTTTTCTTTTCCTCTCCATGATAAAAACCTCCCTCAAAAGCTGTGGTGCATCAGAAAATTAGAGGGTTTTATTGTTGTTTGCCTTGATTTTTTAGTATAGCTCCAGTAGTTAAAAAATCCAAAAGCAAAGCCTTCCAAGCACCAAGCAGAATTAAGGCAAAAAAAAAGGAAAAAAAAATTTAAGGTAACATGATTCTCAGGAAAAAGTAGACAATTAAAATCTTGTTTTGACTAAAAGTACCACTTCATTATTAAAACCAAACAAATCTTCCAATTCCATTCTGGTTTACATCCGTGTGAATTATCAACTTCTGCAGAAGCATTAACTTCTTCTCTCTTAGAATGCTGATGGTGTAATTACAACAATATAACTAATAGCTAAGTAGAAAGCTTCTACATAATATAGTAGGACAAGACATACGTCCTGGAAAACTGAAAATAAACAGCCAATAAGATCAAATAAATTATTTTCACTCACTTGGATTCCAAAAGCTGAAGAATATCTGGCATATTAAGAAGACCTTCAGTTGTCAGAAATACGTATGGAATCCGTACTTCCAGAAGAAAGGAATCACAGTGATTCTCTAAAACATTTTGTATATGTAAGATCATAGTTGCATAAGCAAAACATAAAAAATACATTTAGGTACTTAAATTGACATGTCTTTAAAAATGTGGCTTTTATTCATCCCCATTAAAACACTTCAATTATATGCTTTTTTATTTATGTGGTTTTTTTTTTTTTGGCCAATTAAACTCTTTTTGACTCTCCTTGAAATGAAGCTTTAATTTAAATTCCTCTAGATCTACAGTAACATTCCCTTAGCACAAGGAAGGGTGGATACAACTCACAGTAACTGTAAACAACCGGTGAACTTGGCACAAGTCTTTATTCAACCAACATTTACTACTATGTCCTGGCCAAAACTAAGCTCACAAGAAAAATACCCTCCTGTTTTTCTGTACAGATAAACCATCTCTGTTTGCTTAGCTTTAGCTTTCATAATTTGTTATTCATTCTCTTACACAGGTACATGGCTGTAGCATTTTTATTTCAAAATGTCACATGCATTCAATATTTAAAAAAATAACTTAATATTAAAAGTTTCATATGCTAGCCATTCATATGCACTTACCCATTTGTATTGTTCTAGGGAAAGTGGTTTTAAAAGTCATGTAAGTAACATTCATATTTTTGCACAGATTTTTCCAGCAGGAGTTTTCAGAATAATCATATTCCACTACTAATGAGAAGTGTATCCAAGGGAAGTCAGCTCCAATTTGCTGATTATGTACAACAGCACAAGAATATCTACTAAGGCTTAAATAAAACAACAAAATAATAAAATTAAATTCAACCCTAAGAACAAAATAAACACATTTTTACTATGAAAAATTATCAGCTGAAAGGCAATTTACAAAAGAAGTATTAACTTTTCCTGAATTTAAAACTGGAATCTCTTAAAAAATAAATTTTAAAAGCTGTACTTCTCCCCCTCCAATTGTCTACCTGAAGTATTCACATATTCCATCAATGTCATACCTTATCAATATTTCTCTTATGCTCTCCCCTACTTTCCTACTAAAGCTTGCAAAACAAACATGTTTTTCTACACATTTTTCTAAACAAGTTTTTCTAAAATATACAAAAAGGAAAGTTAAAAACACACAATTCCATGCTTTCTGAAAGCTCATCTGAGCCTCACAACTAAGCATTTTACTAGAGTGTGGATAAAAGTCTCCCCTCTCAGAATGAAGCGGTAGATCCACGTTCTGAGCTTTTTACTCCAGACTGGGAAGTCCCATGGAAATGAAAAAATGTAACAAAGGTTTCACTCATATAGTCCTGAGTAAAGACTCAGTTCTGAAAAATTAAGAATTTAATTTACCTGCTTATGATATCTCTGCAACATAAAAGTGTTCCTTTTTTCTCAGAATTCAAATCCATGGCTTTTAAACCTGCAAAATAACTGAAGCCTTAAACAAGTGAGCCTCTGTGGCTACAAATCAATTATACAGCAGAGTAAGCCACAAACGTGGAACAACACAGGATGTTAAAATTTTATGTGTTACATTGTCTGTCTTGACCAAGTATTACACAATTTCAATTTGTATTGCACCAGTGGGTGTAATATTCAGAAACTTCTATTTTAGAACCCAAGAAAGACACAATGAAAAGAAGTTCCATGTCTCACAAACTCACACCCTAACTACCTTAAAATGAAAAATTAAAGGTTAGTGCAATAGGATGTATCTTTGCCTCTTTAACATTTAAATTCCTTTAAGCTTGCTGTACACTTCAAGTTCTACAAGTATGACTGGATGATGTAACTAAAAAGGGATATGTGTATAACACTTCAAAAGTTGGGTCAACCTGTGTTCATAACCAAGCTTTGAGATCTTAAAATGAATAAAATCCTTTTCATTAATATTATTAGTAGTAAAAGCATTGTGAACACGCCTACTCCCTTTGAAAACCTTCTAGAAGACAAGCTTCTTTTAATAGTACAGGAAGTGTAACTTTATTTTTAAGGGCAAAAGAACAATACCATACATGACACTGTTGGTACAAACAAGAAAGAGTTACAAAAATGCGTTTTAAAAAGCAATATGAAAGGAATTAGTGGCTTGCTTTAAATGTAAGTACTCAAATAGCTACCTTCTTGAAACATGCTTGTATTGACAGCTGAATATGAGACATCAAACAAGCATGTAAAAAACTTACAGGTAAAATGATGAATTAATGACAGTGTTGCTTGTATCAGTGGAGGGCAAGGATATTGGAAACAACTTTTTTTCTTTTAATGTAATAAATTGCTTCAGCTGAAGCTTAGATATTTAGCAATATGATGGAAGAGATAAGAAGCAGAAAAGAGTAAGAAAAGTATATAGAAAGGTTCCTGATGAAAAGGGAGAAACACCTGCAAAAAGCACACAAACAGGAATGCAACAAAACATAGAATAACAGCTACTTTTCAGTAAAACATGCACATAAAAATTATTTACCTTCTACTGTAGATAAAGAGTGGATGAAGGCAGCTTTTTCTTTCTCAGAATCCATCCTTGTTATGACTAGCATCTGGAAGGAAATAAGTGAAAGAGACCAAAGTAGTGTTAAATATTGTTCCTTCAGCCTGCATACATCTTTCTCCCTTGCACAGAGAGCATGAGATTGACTAAGCAGGTAATAAAAATTGAAACCTCTGAGTTTTCCAGAAAGAAAATAATAGATATCTTGAATATCTCCAGTTGCAAAGGACTCATAAGAACCAATGAGTCCAATTGCCTGCTGGACTACCTAAAACTAAACCACGTAAGATTGTTGTCCAAGATGCTCCCTGGACTCTGACAAGCTTAGTGCTGTGACCACTTCCCTGAGGAGTCTGATCACCCTCTTGGTGAGGAATCTTTTCCTAATGTCCAATCTGAATTTCCCCTGATGCAGCTTCATTCAATTTCCTTGTGTCCTTTTGCTGGACACCAGACAGAGATGAGCACCTCCTCCTCAGTTGCCCCCTTGAGGAAGCTGTAAATTGCCATGAAGTCCCCTCTCAGCCTTCTCCACAATTGAACAAACCAAGTGATGTCAGCTACTCCTTGTAAGAGGGCTCCTTGAGACTTCACCATCTTGGTCACCTTCCACTGTACACTTAATATTTTGATGTCCTTCCTATCCTGAGCCACTCAAAACTGCACACAGGACTCAAGGTCCTGTAAGGCCACACTAGCGCAGCACAGAGTGGGACAATCCCCTCCGTTGACCAGCTAGCTGTGCTGTTGATACCAGTCTTCAGAGATTTCTCATTTGTAGACCCCTCCTCAGATTCCTTAGAGTTCTACTCCTCCTGATTTATAGACCTCAAATATCTGTCC
This sequence comes from Colius striatus, assembly GCF_028858725.1. Taxonomy (NCBI): domain Eukaryota; kingdom Metazoa; phylum Chordata; class Aves; order Coliiformes; family Coliidae; genus Colius; species Colius striatus. The sequence continues at coordinate 16,995,408 of NC_084790.1, read as the reverse complement.
TCATTTACATATTTCATACAAGCATGATTTGGACTTTCAGTTGATTAGTGATGAATGATGAGAGAATTGCAAGCAAGGGGTTGTATTTAAGTATTTAAATAAGTATTTAAGAAGTGCCAGTGACCACTCATCTGTTGTGCGGGAAGGAGGCCTTCAAAATCAGCCTGAGAAGCAGCCAAGGGAGGGAGCCCTAGGACCTCAGACAGGTAGTTTTGGCTATAAATCCTGAGACTGAGTAGACAAACAACTTCAAAACAAAGTGAGGTATTTGCTTCATTTCATAAGGAGTGTTCTTTCATTTTCTAGTGTGCATGAGAGATGCAGCAATCCCTCATGCCCCCAGTGCTGCAGTGAACTAATGTGGGCTACAAAACCAGTTTGGAGAGTGTTTTTCCTTTCACTGTGGTTGATGCATCTGCCATGGTTCAGGCCCATCCTGGAACAAAGGACCACTATAAGTCATAAGTACAAAAGGATTTTGGAATGCCATAAGGACAGGAGGGGTCACTCATCACTTAAGGTCCCAGGAAAAACAGAGAAGACTTGGGGAAGAAAATGAAACTTAATTTAACCCTCTACCAACCAAACTGTAACAAACAGAAATATCCAACTGAAAACACCACAGAGTAGGGTGAATAATTAAAACTGTGACCAGCCCTTTAAGATCCCCTTCCCCCATTCCTTCCCTCTTCCTCAGCTCAGGCACCTGGTCCCAGTGTTTTTACGCCCTTCCCCCACAGAGCATTGCAAGGGGGCAGGGAATGGGGGTTTCAGTCAGTCCTTTCCTGATGGCTACTGCTTTTTGTCTCTCCTCAGGGCAGGCGGGCTCCTTGCCAGTCACCCTGCTCAAACGCAAGTTCTCTCACACACCCTGCACAGGCTGCTCTGATGTGTGTTCATCCCAAGGGCTGCAGCTCCTCTCCACTTCCTCTGGGTCGGTGTCTAAAACACTTGCCTCCTCTGACACGGGGTCCCCAACTCTCATTCTCTCTGGCACAGGGTGCTTCCAGAGTTGTGGGCAACTATCAGTCCCATTATCACTGCCTTTCATGGGTTGCAGGGGGACAGTTGCTCTTTTGCTGTGGGCTGCAACAGGGTCTCTGGTCCAGCGCTGCTCCTCCCTTTCTCCTTTTCTGACTACATGGTTGCCTCCATCTCATCCTACCCTTCCACCTCCTACACACTGTAAACTTCCCTTCTTAAATAGAAACAGCAGAGATGCCAGATTGGCCTGGCTGAGTCAGAGGTGGGTCCAAACTCAGAGCCATGGGAAGATTTAGGAACTGTTTATAGTGGCAGCACTGTAGCCCCCTCCTTCTATTACCAACCAAAGTGTCTCCACACAAACCCATCACAGTACCCCAGGACATGCTTGGCCCTTTTGGCTCTGTTGACCCATATTCAACTTGCCATCAACCCAGACTCCCTGATCTCTTTCTGTGGGACTGCTTTCCAGCCTCTCCTCTCTCATTTTGCATGTATAACATGACTGTCCTGTCCCAGGCGAGAATCTGGCACATACAGTGGTGAGCAGTATCTCTGTAGTCCTCTTGTGTCACCTGTCCTTGTTTCCCATGTCTGTATGCTCTCCTTTTCTGCCAAAGATCTAGAAGATCCCTGCTCAGCCAAGAGAGACTTCTATCCTCTTAGCTTGACTTCTAACACTTTGGAATTGCCTGCTCCTGCGCTTGTAAGAGATGGCTCTTCAAAAGCGCCCAGCGTTCATGGATCTGAATGCCTCCAGGGGATCTTGCTAACCAGATCCTTCAGGAGCCTAAAGTCTGCTCTCCCCATATCCAAGTTTTGCTGGTGGTTTTTCTCCTGTCAGTAACAATTTGAAACTCAGGTGTATGTGTGCTTTATTGCAAGAGCTGGACAAACAATATTACAGAAGATATCAGTATCAGACTTCAGTTTTAAGGACAAAACTATACTAGAAGAAATTTTGAACTGAGTATTTGATATAAAATTTTACCACATTATTACTGTGGCACTGGACAGATTACTACTGACACATTGGAGGCATTATCCCAATGGTGCCAAAGCTTCAACTGAAGGTGTCCAGGATGGTGATGTACTGGAGGGAGGTACTAGATTACTGCTGAACTAATTAAAAAGATTTTCCAAACCACAGATAGAGTATGCTGAAGTGTTTCTGCCAGAGATCGCTTATCTCTGAGACTCATTAAATACTGTTTAAGACGAAAATGTTGAAAAGGCTTTGAATCTATCAAATTGACACAGTATTTACCACAACCACCATTTCAACTGATATGAATTGAACATAAGCTACATAATCAAAGAATGTAAAGAAGAATATGTAGAATCAGAGAATAGTAAGGGTTGGATAAGACCTTTAAGAGCGTTGAGTCCAACCACTAATGTAACACTGCCAAGCCCAACACTATACACATAAAAAGTTGTTGTCCTGTGTCTCCTAGCACAGCATAATACTAGTATCACAAAGCAAAGTGTGTTTCTTTTAAGAAGAAAATGATGCTGAAATCAGCTTAGACTTTCTATTGAAGGACAGACACCAAGACAATCAACACCATTTTGATTTGGTTGCCTCACTTCTATTTTAAACTCTGAAAAAGTGTACAGTAAGATATTATATTTTTTCTCTCACTAAAATTTAATCGAAAGATGTTCAGAGTTCTTAGTGTAACTCCTAACAGGAACAAACGAAGAAGCAAGCTTTGAGAAATCAAGAATGGAAAAAAGCTAAAATAAATGAAAGTAAGCTTGAAGATTTGTCCTTCTTTGGCTGTGTGCTCAGTGGCATAAATTCTATTCCAACAGTCAGGACAGTTAAAAAACTAAGCATTCTATCCCTTCTGTTTCATCATGTGATAAGTATTCTGTAAACAAGTAATAAATGTTCTGCAAAGGCAAATTATGTTTTCCACCACATGATGTTACCCAAAATATTCACATATCCAGAAAAAACAAATTTTTAGGATAATTTTCATCTCCTTAGTAACTCTGTCTTCCATGCCATAATTATCACTTATGCATAATTATAATAATTTTATGGTGGCAACACCAGGGGACTGGTGTCACACAGAGGTTAAGTGGAGGTCCACTATGGATAACAACACCCATATACTCCATGGTGCATGTGCTCTGAGTCACACTATGCATACACACAATCCTGACTTGTGCTGGGGGTCTCTTCACACCAGAAGACTGACACCTTCAAATAAAAGATTACAATTTTCAGTGATGGGATGGAATCAGAGAATCGTTTCAGTTGGAAAAGACCTTTAAGATCATTCAAGCCCAGTCACTAACCTCACACTCCCAGGGATGGTGACTCCACTGCCTCCTTGGGCAGGACATTCCAATGCTTAATAACCCTCTCCATGAAACCAGGGAAACAAAACCACTTGCAACAAGATGAAGCACTGGCAATGTTAAAGCTATGTGCATGTTATTTCAGTCATGCAACAAAGGAAGATTCAATCACACAGAAACCTGCACCACTTCTCATAACACTCTTAACCTTTGTGTTACCCTTATTTAACAGATACTGAGAGTTGGAAGGGTAATTATAAGACTTTCTTCCATACACCAACCCTTGTTGAAAGATGGTTTTATAATTGGTCACATAATTTGGAGCTTTTTTTTGCTTAGAGAAATTGTTTACACTGTTAACCTTAACACTTTGTTTCTCTCCATAACTTCGCATCCAATTTAACGTTTGACATTGAAGCTCTATTATTTTGGGATTTGTTTCATTGTTTCTCTGGCTGCTGTACTGCACAATCTTCAGTTGCCTCCAGATGTTGTTTAAACAGGATTCTAAGATGTTTTTATAGATATCCTTTGCCTTGGACAAATAACCTGTTAATAAAGTAACAAAAGAATTGCAGTGATGAAAGACAATTACCAAGGTTTGCATTTAATCTACACATACATTTAAAATTTATGTGAAGGAATCTTATGCGAGATGAAAATTTAGTGGTTCACCAGTATAGAAGGATATTATTACTACTAACCAGTGGCCTTTATAAAACTGTAATATCTGATATATGAGTCCAGCTAGAATTATAAAACACTGCTTTCTATAGCTGCAGATACCAGCAGCACCACTGTGGTTTTTAACTCATCTGTATGTTTTATATCAATAACAACTTTGTTTATGTTCACCATCTTCAAGGCTTTACTTGTCCTGTGTTTTCACCACTCTTCCTATTATCACAGCTATTTTGTCAACTCTGAATGATACCTTTTGCATATAAATGGGGAACAATGCTAGTGTTATGCACCAAAAAAAAATACATCTAAGATAACGATGTGGTGAATCACATATATATTCATTCTATATTTTTTCTCTCTACCCTTTTATTGCTAGAAAAGCATATGGGAATGTAAAATAATTTATTTTTCCCACAGTTCTGTTTATGGCAGATGCTTTCCATTTTACATCAATTTTAAGAAAACACCCTCCACCAAGGAATAATTCTGAAGTTAGATGCTCTGAACCACATTATCTGCTCTAAGGACAGAGTGAGACTGGCTTTCTTCAGGGATTCGTATAAAAACAGACTTGAGCTCCTTATGAATCTATTCTGATAGCTCTATCTGAAAAATCACAATATACAGCTATGAGAACTTGACCAGTATGGCATTATCATTTCAGGCACAAAATCATGTTACAATGAATTTTCATATTCCTGGTCTGAGAAGCTTCTGTGTGAATCCAGTGCTAAGAACTGGACCATAACTTCAAACTTCCTGCCTTGTGATACATTAGATAATATTTCACATTTTCCTGGAAATGTCCTCAGTTTTAAGTAACTCACTTCCAAGGAACCTAAGCGTATTTTTTTAGGTGGAAGGTGCTTCACACTTAAAGATGGTGGATTATAAACTACAATGTTTCTCAGTTTCTCTGAATGTTTCTCAGTTTCTACAGAGATTCGAAAGAAAACTTGTCATTCTGAGATACAGGATAAACATTCATAGAATCGTATATGTGGAAGTTCATATGAGTGTTTCTTAGACAAAATACATGTAATAACAGAAACAATGGTGTATTAGCCGTGAACTGAGCATACACACTACCAAAATACAACCTGCAGTGAATTAATTCATAATGATGGAACGGGAATAATGAAGCAAAAGGAGTTGAATATCATATGGAAGCTACACTGAGGTATACCAATGTCAATGAGTCGCAGGCTGCAAACATGAAGGACTGACTGCAGACTACATACAAAGCAACGGGGTTTGGGTATCATTATTCACTACTGAAAACAAACCTAGTGCTGTGTCCAAGCCACACGTTAATAGAAGATCTCGAATTGTCACCAGCAGATGCACCAGAGCAGCATGTCTGAACAGCATGATTTCTGTCTCATCTACTTTGCCTTTATGAATAGAAGATACAGGTACAGTCTTTATAAAGTTTCAGTAATCACACTACACATACGTAATCAAATTGAAAGATCCTCAAAACATTCATTAAACACACGTAAACAGACATATCTTGAAAGGTTGGTTCTGGTGGTCTCACCAAACAGCTCATGATCTAGAATAAATTTTCCCATGTCACTTGACCCAGAGCAAGTGGCACACAGAGAATGGTTTCTGAAAGGTGTATAGGGATAGATGGTGCTTGCAGGGGAGGTTAAGAGTTTCCCTAGGTGTGCCGTTAAATGAACATTGTCTTACTGATTTCAGTAAGGCAATCTTTAACTATGCATGCAAACTGATTATGGTCCATCATATGAGTCCAGCTGCTCAAATTACTATTTCCACATCTGACTACTCAAACCACTAAATGTTTCAACAGCTCTGTAACTTCATCTAACACGTTTGCCAAATATTTCAGAATTCTTTCCAGGAAGCCAAAATGTCAGATTATCCACTAATCAAGAAGAAATTTGAAAGCATCCATAACCTCTGACTGAGTTTTAACAGAACTTTTTCAACAAATTTTAGACTATAAAAATCTTGTTCTTTATGGCAAATGGTTTGGACACAGCTAGTCTTCACCAATGAGAAAAATTCCTATTGTCTTCCAGAAATGATCCATGTAGAGTTTTAACCTCTCATATTGCCTTCTCCATGCCTAACCAAGCTCTCCTGATGAGAATCTTATCATAGAATCATGGAATGGTAGGGGTTGTAAGGGACCTGTAGAGATTATCTAGTCCAACTCCCCTGCAGAAGCAGGATCACCTAGATCAGGTCACACAGGAACGTGTTCAGGTGGGTCTTGACGACCTCTAAGCAAGGAGACTCCAAAACCCCTCTGGGCAGCCCTCACAGTGAAATAGCTTTTTCTTATGTTTAAGTGGAACATTTTGTGTTCCAGCTTCATCCCATTACCCCTTGTCCTGTTGTTAGCTACTATAGAAAAAAGGGATGCCCCAACCTCCTGACACTCACCCTTTAGATATTTGTAAATGTTAATAAGATCTGCCCTCAATCTTCTCTTCTCCAGACTAAACAGCCCCAGTTCCCGCAGCCTTTCCTTGTATGAAAGATGTTCCAGTCTCCTGATCATCAGGCCACCAAGGCCCTGTGCTGGACTCTTTCCAGAAGTTCCCTGTCCCTCTTGAGCTAAGGAGCCCAGAACTGGACACAGGACTCCAGATGAGGCCCCACCAGGGCAGAGTAGAGAGGGAGAACCTCCCTTGACCTGCTGTCCACACTCTTCTTGATGCATCCCAGGATGCCATTGGCCTTCTTGGACACAAGGGCACATCTTAACCATCTTTGAGAAGTAAATTTGGAGGACATCTGCTTCTTCTTAGATCGATAGAGTAAATCAAACAATTTGTAGGTGATATGTTTGGTGTTATGTACATATTTTGAATAAATCTTCAAGAACTTGACTGAACAGGAAGGAATTACTACTCTGATAAAGGAAAGCATTTTAAGGAATTGCACACAGCTAGTGGTGTAGTTAACTGTCTTAAGAAAGGAAATATGTGACTGCTGCAGAGTAAATGGACTTAAAAGGCAGGCTTCAAGATAATAAAAAATGGTTGTGGAAGATAATTAAAGAATAAATGACTACAGCTGATCATGGAATTACTGAACGAGACATACAGTATAAGAAAAATACTCGTTAATTCTGTGCCCTGGGATCAACATTGCTTTCAAAGAAAAAAGACAAGTGAATCACTTAAGAAGGAAAAGTCAAACTTATGAAGACAGCTACCAGAAGAATTAGCTGGAAAGAGTATAGAAGACAAAGATCTTGACACTATTCTGTATCAAAAGAGAAAGTGACTGTTCATCACTGTCAGCAAAGGTGCTGAAACTGAAAGACTATGTCCAGCTCTTGACAAAACTCACCATAAAAACTCAGTGAGGAATACATGTCATTTAGGAACCAAACAAGACAGTAAGAAACTACATTTTATGATGAAAGATTGGAGCATTTGGTGATAATTGGTATGGAAAGAAAAGGCCATCAGGGTAATAATAATCTTCTAATAGATCAATGCCATCATTGTAAGTGATTGTTTCCTATGTTCACTGTAGGACTAAGCAGAAAATGCTTCAATACACTCTAAGTAAACCAGGAAGGCAATAAAAGAGTGAAGTAAGTCACCAGGGAGGTTTTAGAATTCTGTTTGTATGGACCTTCCAGCAAGAAAATGCTTATCCCTTTCTACTTCTTTAGCTGGGGACAGATTGCAATGCTTGCACGTTTCTCTCTCTTCAGTGCAGATAGCAGTAGCTAAATCAAACTGACTTTTTCTTTTGTATTTTAAACCAAGAATAAAAAGTCTTTACTGTTTTCCTTGAGCTGTAGTCCAAAGACCTGCCTATTTCACAGGTTAATTTTTTGTCCATCAACAGTTATTTTTGTATAACAAGGGATGGGTAAATATCCATTAATCAGAAAACCCTTGCCCTCAAAAGGAAGGTCCTATAGATGGCTATTAGGCTCACTAGTATTTCAGCCAGTAAATATTTTCATTGATTTTGTTGATGTGATTTTAGTAATTGGTAATATACTGCACAGCTAACCTACAATCCAAGAGGACCCTGAAATTTGAATAAGCCCACCTCTCATCCCAGCTCCTACTTTAGTCTACATTTATACAGAATGTAAACTGCATTTGAAAGAAGTTTTCTTAAATCAATCTTTGATTAAAAGGTGGACTCTTACGTATTTTCCCCCCTGATCTCGAGAAGCAATAGTAGTTCTCTGTATACTTTTCTCAGTAATGTTTTCTTTTCTGTGATTCATTGATGCTGATATATGCCAAGTTGCTCCCTCATGTTTGTGATGATGGTGTTTGCTTTTTTGTAAGCTCCCTCAAATTAAGAGAACCCTGCTGATGACAATTTTAATATGGCAATTCTATAGATCACAGACTGTAATTTTACAGAGACCACTAATTTTTGTTGTTTGTTTGCCTTCTCTCTCATTTGTAATTTCATTAGTTTTATTTTGAGAAAAATAGATTCAGCATGGAAAGCAATAAATTTGAAATAGCTAAACAGTTATCGCACAAGCAGTAACATAACATAAAAACTCAGCAGGTGGGAGCTGGCCTGCTATGCTTTCCTTACAACTAGTTACTGCTCCTTACAAGCAGTACATCTCAAAAAACAATCCAAAATACCCAATAGCACAGTCTGTGTTTTCCACCCAATAGCTTTCTAAACCTTCCTCAAGCACAGTCTGTGTTTTCCTAACTCTATCCATAGTAAAAAAATCTTCTCAAGTGGTCACTGATTTTGCTGGCAGTATTTTTCTTTTCGTTTTTCTGATTATATAGGATTATAGAGATGGAAAGCCAAAAAGAAACTAAATTAATAAGGATTTTTACCCTGCTCATTTCTAACACAGGATTAGCATTTTGCATCATGCAGGAGTGACAAACAGTACCAACTAAAACGAAAGAAACAGCAAAAACACGTAGACAGATTTTAATTTCAAAATTTAGCATAAAAAACCCAAACACTGTTTGGTATAAAAGCAATATTTCTGAATCATATCTAAAATACTTTAAAATTAAATTAGAATTCTTTTTGGACTACAATATTGAGGTTAATCAATATAACGCTGAAGAACTAGGAGACATTATTTTGGAAAAAAGGAAATCAATTACTGTAACTACAAGATAAACTGAAGAAAGGTCTTAATTTCTCAAACATCTAGAAATTTGTGTCAGCAATTAAACCTCTATTAGTATTAAAGGAGAAAAAACTCAATTATTTGTTTTAGAAGACACACCTTCTTTGAATCGATCCCATATCACTTTCTCTTGCTGTTTTAAGAAAAACCTTGTATGATCAAATTTAATGCTGTCAAAGCTCCAATTTACAGAAGACAGTACACCCAGATGTGTCAAGACTTTTAGAACAGGAGTGGCTACTTCTTCCAAGAGACAGTATGCTTGGCATTGGCTCTCTGGAGAGAAAAATAAACAAAACATAATAATAGTTTGGTTTCCTATACAACTACCGGTCAGCAACATTCAAGGGATCCAGAAAAACACAAACAACACTGACTTCTTCATGAAAGCTGCACCATTTATAAAAAATCACCAGGGGAGACTCCTGGGTAGCAGAATTAAGTCTATCCTCACATCACACAACCATGCTATTCCCCATATTTCATAAGGGATCAAACTCCAAGATGAAAAACTAGGATTTTCTACTCCTGTGATTGCCACTAAGATTGTGCTATCATTCCCTTGTTCTATAGCTTGCTTCTACTTTATAGTTTAGACTTAGGCTTAGTCTCTTTACATTCATGTTCCTATAACTTCTATTTACACAGCCCTTCTCCTTCCCTTCTTACTTCTAATATCTTTGTCTAGCAAGGCTAAACAAGCCCATCTGTTAGTCTCTTTGTGCCTTCATACTAATGGTCTTTAAAAGCACATGGGTGGCTGTTTTACAATTATTTCAAGTAACAATTGAGTTTCTTGTTATTAGCATTGATGACAGAACTGTCAATTGTCAAATGAGGTGAAAGGTATGTCCTTTTCCTCAAGTAAGAAGGTGAAACTCTCCTACATCCATTAAAAAAATATATACTTCAATCGATCATATCAACAAGGTTTTGGAAGATCAGAGACTAAGCCTAATAATTTCCATATCTGTCTGAATATTAGAATTTAATATAAAATGATATTGCAAAGCTATAAAACAAAAGCATATCCAAAATAGTATACCTGATGGTTCAATATTGATTGTGACACTGTCTTCTTTCTCTTGCTCCTTTTCCTCTACTCTTACAGTCTCACAAACAGAACTTTCCTCTTTGTGAATATGCATATGCTGTTCTTCAGGTTGCAGTGCTAAATCATTAAGCCACAAGTGAACACTTAGATACAATCATCACAAAGCCAGCTCAACAAACAAAAAATGCAAAAAAATTTTAAAATGTAATAGTTTATATGACACATTTTTCATTAACTTCATTATTATTTTCATGGGCTCACATAGTATGGAAAAAAATGAGACACAGGAGAGAGAGAGAGATGACAACTTGTCAGCCTTAACAGCCCAAGAAATCAGGTTCCTTTTCGTTAGGGCAGAAATACAGAGCTGGGAAAATTAAGGAGCTTGTACTATAGCACTGTAACACAGCTCCGTAGGAAAGCTTATATGCCTTTATATGGAGAAAAATTGTGTAACAGAGGAAAGGTGCTGCTAACTATAAGGAGCTCAAGCTATGAAAAAACCTCAGTGTGTGTGAGTAGAAAAGCTCAGATGCTGTAAGTGACCAACAAAGAACACGGAAAATGCAAATGGTAGGGGGAAAAAACCTTATTGAAAGTAACTTTTTCTTCCCTCTTATAGTTATAAGAGGGAAGATGCATGAGCTACAGCTTCTGCCTACAAAGTTTTCTCCGGCAGCTCCACATCTTTATTTCTGAAAGGGGTTTTGGTTGAACAACTGTCTTCTAAATATTGTGGATTTTTTTTTTCTAGTTAAGAATCTCAGTTTCCTCAGAAAATAAACACCATACAGAGATAGAATGAAAAGTTAAATAAATAAATAAAAAATCTTCCCAAATTCAAAAAGCTATACAGGGTTCAAAATTGGAGGTACTTCTTCCCTCCTGTGTATTTTCTGAAAGAAATATTATACACAATTACATCTTTGAATATAACCCAATTGACAAAGAAAATAAAGAGCAGTGCTGCCATTTCTTATTTTGAATTGAATTTAGAATGACTCTCAATGAAAAAATTTCCTTATTACAAAAGTATACTATCATTTACATAATTTCCACATCAGTGTGTTGAGACTTGTACATTTTAATGGGTTCTCTAGATATCTGACATAACCAATGCGCAACTCTGGGGTCTAATTGTAAACATATGCATTTAACTTACTTAAACCTCCACAAGTCTATTCGTTACTGTAACAGCTCGCTTTCAATACATTTGGCTTGTTAGAGGCTGCGGTTCTAGCCACAGTTCACTAGATGGTAGCATAAAGCTTCAGGTACTTCAGGTGCTCCTAGTTTTAAAACTGGGAGTTGCTTTCTGATAAAGTGTTCCACACACATTTTTCACTGTCAGATGAATTTTACCAAGAAATCATTTCCTCCACAAGACTATATAACTTTCCAATTAAATAAATATCTCAGTTCTATTCTACAGGAATTATTGGTGAAAGCTTTCATGGAACAATTTTTTATTCTTTTTTTTTTTTTCTTAATGCTGGGACATATAACTGAAATACATATTGAAGTTCTGGTCAAGATTCTGCCACACAAGTCCAAAAACTGAAAAATATTCTTCTTTAACACAACTTTATCTTAAAAAGTGAATCTGGAAATATGTCACTGTCTCCCAATATTTTTAGGTCACAAATATTTACGTTTTAAAAGAAAGAATTTAATCTACTTGTTTTCTCCTCTCTGCTATTTTACACTTCTGGAAAGCTCAATGCATAGTCTCAGATTCTTTCATTAGCATTGTCACCAACAATAACTGGGCTGCTGACACCTTTCTGTTTTCCTTAAGACCTGTTCCAGCTCTTTGTCTGGGACTGCCCAAGGTAATAAGTTCAAAAAGTTCGTTACAGTTCATTGCCTATGCTATGCTGATTCTACAAGAGTATTGATGATTACAATTTGATAACTGCAACTGATTCAGTAACTACAACTGATAACTACTACATCTCCAAAGAGGCCAGGAGATCTGATTCGGAACATATGGACAGAAGACATATTTTGGAGTAAGTACTGTTCAGAATTACTTTGTAAGAATAGAAATAAACTCATATGTTTATTTTATTGAAAACCATTTCCACAACCCAAAAAACCCTCATATCCCCAAACAAAGAACATTTATCCCTGCTAAACAAAACAAAATCCCTTAAGATATCTAAAGGAGAAAAAAAAAGGTAAGATCCATAGTTGAAAATTCATCGCCATGAAAATGTTACCATTGACTTTGAAAGACTTTTCCCCCCATAAATCTACTATCATGTACTAGCATGTATTGTAACTGGTATAAGAAAGCAGAACAAAACCTGGAAAAATGGCATAATAAACTACCGTTCACATACCTTTTTCAGGACTAGCTATAGCCTTTTTTTCCTCATTTTGATTGAGTGTATGTTTAGATCTCAGCATTATAAAATTGCTTAGATCAGAATCATCATTGTCCCATTTCTTAGCAAGTGCAAATGTTTCAAAGTTTTGAAAACTGGATGAGTTGTCTGGTTTAGAAAACACTTTACAGTTGACGGATTCCAATGATTTGGGGTTTTTCTTTTCTTGGTTTAAGAAATAACTTGTGTCTTCTACCTCATTCTTTTTTACATTTCCTCCAGTAAGCTCTCCCACAGATATACTTTTGCTGTGAGTTTTGGCAGATGATTCAGCACTCACATTCAGGGGAAAGTACTGCCTTTGAGTCTGCAGTGACATGTTGAGATTAATTACTTTATCTGACTGATGTCTCTCCGCAGAAAGGAGCTCCTGATTTGTCAAGGAATTCTTCTCCTCAAGCCACCCTAAAAGTTAAAATTCAATTTCTCCACTAGAACACAGACTATTCCACTTCTCCACTTGACTATTTTTGATAATCATAGAGAAAGCATTTTAAAATTTCTTCTTTCTGCCTTCCCAAATCATTAAAACCTCCTTTTAGAGAATTTGTACTTCTTAGCCCTAAGCCAAAATATAAAATGATGAGAAACAGAAGGCCATGCTACTGTTTGGAGACGTTTTCACCATCTGCCTGGTGCTTATTGGTGTCAGATTTCTAGGAAGTGAGATGCAACACATTTCATTAGGAAAAGAGAATTTTTTTTTAGAGGAAATAAATGAAGTAAAGCATGCAATTAGCTCCCTCTGAAGATATGCTTCACTAGCTCTTCATTTTTTTTGCATTGCTGATGCACATCCATGTTAAAACCTGTAGATAAACACTTTACAATGTATAAAAAGCAGTTAACTGGAAACATTCTTTCATGAGTTGTGCCTACTTGCTTCACAATATATCATGTTACTGTCAATACTTAGAGTTTTGCAAACTGATGCCTTGAAGTCAGGCCATAGTTATATAACAAAATCTAAATAACTTCTTGCATTTTCTGTTAAAGCTTGTATAAAGCTTGTTAAAGTATGTATAATGGTCCATAAGAAATTCTGAGGTTTATGAGTGGTTCACGTTTGAAACAATAGCCAGTATAATAAAAGCCCTCTGAATAGTATGATGAAAGAATTTTCACTGTAACGTACTCTCCCCACTGATATTCTGCAGATAGAACTATATGAATACCTGCTTTATTAAAACATTCCAATGCAAAATTATTATCTAAGAAAGTCTCCTGTACAAAACTATTTTATTAAAAAATAGTATGGCTGGTGGAGGGTACTTTCCATCGCACATTAATAGGAAAGGTAATTTTGTGTCATTAGACATTTTTATTTCTACAGTTTGTTCTAAATTTGTTCTAATTGTTGTTACCTCATATTGCTGTAAAACATTTTGTTCCTGAGAATAAGAAATCTCCCATTTCTTTCCTTCTTGTGGGTGTGTAACTGTCACTGTGTGATTCTCTGTTAAAGAACCTATCTTTGCCCTTTTATAACTATTTTTCTAAAAAGAAGATACTTACTTTCTAACTGATGTGATGTAAATTGTGTGAATGTTTCTACTTCTTTAGGAAGCAAATGGTTTGCATTACTGGCATCTATATTTAATTGCTCCAAAGTTTCTATGGATGTTGGATTTAAACCCAAATGAAGCCACCAGCTCTCCTCTAGCAAGCTAAGCATTGGTGCTTCTACCTCAACTGGTAGCATTTCCTTCAGTTCTGTAAGTGAATTACACTGATAGACAAGATTAACAGCCTGATGCTCTGAAAAAAACAGAAATCAACAGATAATATTAATAATCCAGAAACAAAAAAACAGGATGTAATTTTGGAAACAAAAGCTCCCAAGTACTGATGACCTGTTACGTATATCCCTTGTTTATACTTCCATTCATAACTCAGTGTACACTATTAGAAGCAAGGCAGTCAATGCTAGCAGACAAAGTGTGCTTTTTACTTACTGAGTGTATGAGTAAGGGGGGAGGGGTTACATCTAATAATGTGCAGTTGGGTTACCAAAGTTAGAGATGACATTGTTCATTGTCTGTGAGATTACCTGTCGTGTTTAAAAAGACTTAACTTAATCTTCATAATTGGACATAATAACTCAATCCTTAGATTTGTAAAATGAAGGCAAATAAAATGAAAGAAGAGTGATTAATGTGTATCCTGGTGCTATCAGAGATAACCTGAAGTTTATTTTGGTTTTGTATGTTTTGCTTCCTAACATGAACTCTACTCTTGTCAAATTACAACGTTATTTTCCATTAACAGTACTCTTGTATTGATTGATAGGTATTTTGGAACAGTATTCAAGGAAAAATGGCACAACGGAAAGAGTTCAACAGATTATCAAATTTCAGTTAACACAATAGTTGAATATAATTAGTAGCAGCAAGCTGAACATTTTCATAATGAAACAAAATTCTTACTTCATTCAAATTACCTCCACAGAAGGATATTTGACATACCATTGTTGCCATATTGTAACTTTTTATATGTACTAAAAGAATGAGACAACCCAAACTTCAGAGGATTAATTAACTGGACAAACTTCAATAGCTTGAAAGACATGTTCTGTAATATGACATTTTTTGAGACGCGTACGTAGAATTCTTCACCATCAATTAGAAATTGGATCATCAAGTAGAAATACTTACCAACAAGCAGAAGAGAGCTCATATTATCCTGATACTTCTCTGATTGCCATACCAAATGTTCTAAGTATTCTCTAGAGGGCTCTGTAATCAAAATACTAAGAACAACATAAAACAAGACCTAGAGGTATGAACTTTTACATCATTATCTGTTGAATTTGTATTACATAAAACTATCTTTTAAAGATCTATTTTCTCTCTAAATTTTAAGTTAATTAATTAATCAATCAATTGATTGATTAATTAATTGATTAATTAATTATTCGATTGATTGATTGATTAATTAATTATTTTTCTTGCTGGTATAGAGAGTCACTTCGTTTAACATCATCATGAACAGTAAGGAGTGAGAGGAGCCATCAAGGTTGGCTCATGAAGTAAAGCGGCACCAAGTGAGAATTTGACCTAGATTGTGGTTCCCTCCAGAAAATGCATATGTGAGAAAGACAGCAAAGCAAAAAATGCTAGTCTCTCATACAAGATGAGAAAGAAAGGATGAAATTGTTGTTGGGAATATCCCAAAAGTAGACAATACTTTCTTCTTGTATCTCTCCTGGAGATTTGGTAGGTGATATTTGCTCATTATATGTGTTTGCCGTATGTTTAAACACATGCATATACACATATGCATACCTGCTATATACATAAATATTTATTGTTTCCTACTGAAAAAGAAGACTTGATTTTCAGGCTATTAATTACCCCAGGAGAAAGGGTTCTACAGTAGCGAATGTCGTTTTACTCTTCAGGCTCCCCTGAAAAGCCACAGGTACAGATCACGCACTCTGTTCACTCATGCAAAACACAACATACATGCAGCTGTCTCAAAAAGCTTAATTAACAATTCATAACTAGGCTAAGGTGCTTTTTTGCACCAATTTTTAGGATTTATTTATTTAGAGAATTTATTATATGATTTATTATTACAAAGTTTTCATTACCTGTTGCCAGAAAGTGAAATAGGTTCTTCTTGAAGTCTTGTACACAGAAAATTAACCCACAATCTTTCTTCTCTGCATAGTGGAGTTAAAGGTACTTCCAATATGTCTTTCAGATATGGAACATGTTTAGCTAGAAATTGCACAATGCCCCACACAAAACAAAAATACAAAAAAATCTAAATCACGAAGCTACTTATGAATGAAATACATATACTTAGGAATTTTACACAAGTAAAGTTTTAGATTAAAACACAAAATATTTTCATGGGATGTTTCATTATTTAACCATTAAACCCACAACATTTTACATTTCATTTTGACATAATAATGTGTAGATCACATTCCTTTACCTACACTCTTTCCATGTAAGATTTTTTTTTACAATCATCAGGTACTATTGATGAGGTTTTGATATGAAGTATTCAGCCCTGTTGGGCTTTTTAGATAGTTCCCACATAATTTAAATTAGTTAGATGAGAGAAAGACTTCAAGCAATATTGTGGTGGCTGTAGCATTCAGATGAATGGACTCAGGATCTTCAGAACTAGGCTGTCAGGATTTTAAATGCAAAATTAATTGTTCAAGCAGAATTACTACTCATTATAATTTCTTGGGAAGGTCACTGAAATGAATTACAACACCAACTTATTTAAAGCAGCACACAAACATACCTGGCATGTTAAAAATCCCCCATGAGTCACTTTTCACATCCTTTGACAATCCTATTACACGTGGGCATTTTAAAGGATTGCTGCTTTGTATTCAAATCTAACAAGGAATTTGCAACTTCACTAATTTTGGTGCCATTCCATAAAAATTGACAGTTTACAAAGTTACCCTGGGATTTATATTTCTGACACTCTTCTAATAGTACTTCTTGTTAAGCTTGATCAGAAAGTAGAGGCAAGAAAAACCATAATTCCTCTATGTTCTGTGAAAACTATAATCCAGAAAAATGTTAAACAAATAGGTGACTCCATAAGGTAAACCGCTTGTAATAAATGCCCTATTCATTCCAACAGGCACTAAGCAGCTGCAATCACCATACAAACTTTGTTTGGCCAACTGGCACACAGCAGGCTACAAAGCAGCCACCCATCCAGCTGCTTCCAGCTGCTTCTTTTGGATCTAACAAGTAGATTGTATGACAGGAAGGGCATGAAAGATATAGGGAACAGAACAATAGGGAACATACAGTATACATTGGTGGGGGAAAAGTAAGAAATTAAAATGGTTACAAAATAAACAGATTTCCAATCAGCGTAATTTCTTTCACATTTACTTAGAACAAAAGAAACTCAGTGAACTTCTGCTGTGAACTTCAGCTCAAAAACTGTTTCATTGTGGTGAGAAACAAATTTAGCACTTTTCTTTGAACACAAGAGGAGTTTATCTCCTGATGTATCTAAATGGAACAATTATTTCTCTTTGAGAAATGCTGTCCATATTCGTTCTTGCCTAGTTATTTTTGCCTTTGAGACAGGAACATTTTGACCAGTTAAATTAGTTAAACTCTTCCTACACTCAGAGTGTCATCTCCTCTTCAGAGCACCAACGACTGAGTGAATTCTCCTGTCCCTCAACCACTTTAACAATATACAATTCCCCATAGCTGGCAGGAGAGAGGAAGTCACACAAAGAAATGTTTACAGAAAATGGTGTTATTTTAAGATTCTTTCTAAGTTCAAACAAACATATTTCACTGCTAGTAACTCAGAGAAGACTGCAGTGTATCTCTGCTGAAACTTCTCAATATAGGAACTCCTGTTAGCAACAGTGCATGTGCAGGTTTGCAGGTTTACAGATCTGAGGATATCCTAAAAAAAGAAGGCATGAAAACTGCCTGTGCCCTAAATCTTGGCTGATTCAATGGCAAAGACAAGCCAGCAAACTGGCAATAAATACTAACAACATCACTTTTTTAATAAAGCAATTCAAGATGGTCTGACTTCTCATTTATTTCAGAAGAATGGACTACAATCTAAATACGATCATAGTCAACTTGTTATTAATGTATACAGGAGGAGGGTTCCAAACTGCTCAGGTTACTGCAGTCAAGTACTCAGTTACTGCACTTACGCTATTGCTGCTTACCATAAGTTTTAGAGGTAAAGAACAGTCAGGCAGCTCACTAGATTCAGACTAGGCAATAATCTCCAGATGGAATGAAGTTTAATTTTCTTGGTGGGAAAACATATGGCATACATGCCTCGAGCTTATATATCACACACTTTGAGCTGATATGATTGCTCCTACACAGCCTGCTACAATACAGTATCAGGAGCATGATGCTATCAGTGTGAAGGGGCAAACATCAGTCCAGCTTAAATCACATTGAAACTAAGGCAAGAACAGAGGGCTCTGTCTGGAGAAAATCCAACATTTCTAAAGAATTTTAGTAACTGCTGGATGGAAAACTATAAATTGAACCAACACTGGACGGTAATACTACTACTGTCCACTGCGATAATGGATAGACTTTTGCTGACACAGGATATACATTAGAATGAGAGGTATGTGTTTATTCAAGTATTGCCACTCTGCTCAGGTCACATCCATTTGTAAATGTCACTATTTATGAAGGCTTTTCTGTGTGAAATTAACAGTGAAAAATGTCACCAGCACAGTCATTTTTCTGCCTCTCTTAGTCGGGCAACATTAAGTTGTAAAAATGGTAGGGCCATCACAAATGTAAGAGGTTATTTTGAGAGGTTACACTTTGAATCTGTTAGCTTGAACAGTCACACACCAAACCTCTCTGGCAATCGTGTACATTGTAACCAGCAAAAGCCTGACTGAGTTTCTAGGCTGTTAAAGGTGGGTATGTTTAAAGGCAGCTTGGATTCAATGCACACGTTAGCAAATATTCAAGACATTCTGCGTATTTCTGTGTAAAACAACTCTGATGACAACCTCTCTTAATTTCTAGATCACACAGAATTTCTGAATCATTTCCAAACCAAAATGTCTGCACAGGAGTTTTCAGTCTCTGGAAGTTACAAATTCAGTATGTGTCCCTGAATTGTCCTCTATCACCCTCTTTACATAAGATGTTAACAAACATTAAACTGTGTTCTTTGACTCCACAATTTTAATCAATCTGCCTTAACTTTCCTCTGCCCTCTCTGGTTAGAGGAAAGTTTTTAGATTAAAAAAAACCAAACAAACAACTAATCAAGTGCAAAAGATAGAGACACCACTTGCAGACAAAAGCAACATGAAGGAACTCTGAAGTTGATTGCATTCAAGTTTTAAAACTGTTGAAAGAACTATGGCACGTCTACCTGCTTTTGCTGCAAGTACAAAAAGCAAATATTCTTCTCTTACATCTACACGGTGCATGTACTACGAAGAACAAAATATGGGGACAATTGCTTGAAGAATTTATTTTAAATATCACCCCTTGATTATGTAGATCTTCCTACCTGATTCACAGAATTCAAGCATACTTTTTGAGCACTCTTGTGGTATGGGACAGTACAAAGTTTCTATTTTGTATGTAATTTCTGCTTTGAGATCTGAAAATAGATTTTAAAAGGTGACATAAATGAACCATTTATCTGGGTTTTTTTCCCATGAGAGCATTTCTTTCTTCAAATCGGTTTTTTTGAATCTCTGAACTAAAATTTTATGAAAAATTACAGCTATGCTTAGTAATCCCACATGTTGTAGCTGATCAGAGCTGTGCTCAGTCTCATCTCTTAAATGCACCACAAAATATACAATACATTACAGTCACTATCTGAACTATTCAGAGCTCTAACAATTGCAGTAATATGATTTCTTGAACAAGTAGGTAGCCTAAATGTATGCTGCATTTGTAGATCCTCTTGGTACTAAAAATGACTAAAACACACCAAAAAGTAATATGAGGTTGATGTCTATGTACCTTGACCTTTCACAGTGAAGGCTGGGTCATTCAGCTTGGAACATGGCATGTAGGTTGTGATGAACTAAATGTATCAGTAATGCCTCACATTACTAAATGTGATGTAACTAAGTGTATATGAAACTGCCTTAGTCAAATACACACTTTTCATTCCTGTCTTCAAAAAGAGACTGGACTGCTCCAAACTGATGCCCTATCAGAAGCAGAATTCGGCACACCACCTCCGTACTAAGAAGCACAAATCTTGCTTCTTTGAGCTGCTTCCATAGAAGTGGTTTTCCTCACATTTTAGCCAAGATCAGTTCCAACTCTCATTTTTTTTTTTTAAGTAAAAAGATCTCAAACATGGTGTTTTTCTTTCAACTACAAAAAAGTCATAGATATCAACCCAACAGCCAAGAAGCTGTACTTATCTAAAGTGTAAAGCACTTAATAACTTTTCTTAAATTCCTTTAAAGAAATTATTACTTTAATTTAGAATATTCCTGTTATCCATGGAGGAAATTAACCAGTTTTCACTGAAAATCTATGTTTATGTTTGCAATTACAATGTAATACAAGCAATTCATACTGTACGACTGCATTGCATATAATCCTCTTCAGAATGTCTCTGAAAGTAAATTTAATTACAGAGAAGAAAACATAACACTAAATTATTATATTCACGGTAGACTGGATATCAGGAATCATGGTTTACGTTAATTTTTCCCCCAGGATTACAGCACATGGGTTGAACTAAATGGCAAACAGTTTACTTCCCCTTGGCTACTTGAGGAGACATTTTAACACTTAGAAAACTGGGTATAGCACAGCTTGTAGTCTCATACTGGGAAACTCTCATTTGACAGGCTGTGATGTAATTCACGAGTTAACTGATTTCAAAAGAGATAGATTGTATTAAATGTGTGCAAACAAAAGGAAAATCAGGTCAAGCACTTAAGAAAACCAACCCTCACCTGCCTTGATCACCTTTTTGCATATGACATCATCAGCCATAGTTTCTGGAGCTAAATTAAAAAACTCTTTCAGTTCCAAGTATGATGGAATCTTAGCAGAATCTGATCTACCAGTGCTGACTCCATAGAATTCTAACTCAACAGGCAACATGAAATGCTGAAAAATATGAATCACAAGAGATAGGTATTAATCACAGCAGAATGGCACATAAATCTCCTTTGACGTTACTGTACAGTCTTAGCTTTTTCAAAATCTTGACATACCTTCCAAAGCAATCTAAGATCTTTTAAGATATTTACACTGTGTATACAAACCTTTGTTCAATACAGAACAACTACAGTATCTAAAATTTAGCCTGTGGAGTAAAAAAAAGTGGATCTGAACTTACAGTTCCCAATCAAGTAAAATCCTCCTTTCTGTCATTGAAAGTTTGGTTTTAAGAACTTTGAAAAACGGAGAAAAAAATAGATTTGACTCTTTTGAAAAAAAAGCCAAACTGGTCCACTAAATACGTGTCTTGGAACTTTCCCATGCATGTCATGGCTTCCTGTTCTCATTCACTTTTATTCTTAGTGTAGCAATGCCTACATAAAACTGCCATACATTAGGTCCCAGCTAATCAGAGTAGAGAAAAGAGAAGGCCAGAAATATTTGGCAAGTATGAAAGGAATTCAGTAAAATGACTTACAAATAAACAAACACACGTAACATAAAGTAATCACTAGAAAACTATTCAGTAAGAAACTGTGTGATACCTCTTCATCTTTTACAGATATGGTACAGAAGTTCTCTTTAATTTCCTGCAATTCTTTTTTATTCTTTTCTGACTCCATTTCATTTTGGAAAGTCAAGCATTCCCTTTAAAAGATAAAAATATAAATCAAATTACTTTTATATATTACTTCATATCTAAGGCTGAAATTCTTAGCAGTGGCTTTGACAGCCATGTTTGTGTTTTTCTCCTAAATCCATGCTTTCCTTAGAAGGCAATTACAAGGGATTCTTCATCAATCAATTAACTGAAATTATTTTCCAAGAAACAGGACATTATATGCAGTGTTATATTCCTAAGTAAGTAGGAAGTCTTTACCTACTGCAAATATAAACTAGTTAAAATGTTGATACCAGACTCCAGAGGTTTCAGATACCTGAAAATGTGCTCTTCTGTTAAATTATGTCCCTCAGAATCTAAAAGAGGATCTCTCACTACAAAAAACTGAAGTCTGCACAGAAGTACAGATGAAGTAGGTAATTTTTTACGAAAAGTTTCAAGATCATCAATAAAAATAAGCTCCTCTTCCATACATAACTCTGAAAAAAAAGACAAAAAAACCACATTAACAATATAAATACAAAAAGAATTATCAGAAAAAAAACCCTGTTAAGCAACTGTTGGAATACTATAAATGTCAGCAAACTTTAAATATTTTAGTATTTTGGCTTTAAATGCAACAAAGCTTAGACTTCCAATGGTTCATGTGATAAGCTTTTGTTTTCGTTTGCTTTTTCTTTTGTCTTACATAACACCTGTCAAAATGAAAAGGCACTTTCTTTCCATTCCCTAGATTGCATTATAAAAGTTTTGAGGTAGGTTTTGTTCAGTGCAAATTTTAACATGGGTATGTGTCTCTCCATCCATATCTAACACTTAAATGTACATTCTCCTATTTTGAAACAACAATAAATTTATTTACAAAACAATCAGACAAAAATATAAGTTAGAAATTATTATGATTTCAAGAAAGATGACATTATGGACCTTAATTTATTTTTAATTTAAAACTACTACTCTCCATGATACAGCTTATTTTTCACAATTGTAACTTGAATGCAGTGTCATCTCTTTCTTTGATTCAGTAATTTCTGATTATCAAAGCTCTTCAGATCTTTAGTGGCCTGAATTGTGTGCTCAAGTATTTTGTCAATCAGGGGCCAAATATTCCTTTCATGTTTGAATGGGGGTTTAGCTGCCAGTCTTATCATGTGCTAGTAGGATAAAGTTACTATTCTTCAGCTTCATTGTACAAAGATGGTTGCCATTCCACTGTGACCTCATTCTCATAACAGACACTCTATGTAAAACAGAAAGGCTATTAATAGCATTCAAAATATTGAAAACTTATTTGTTATCTAAAACAAACCTAATATAATTGGGAAGAAGATTAGAACACTACATTTACTGACTGAATCAAATTAGGTTTTTTAAGTTTTCCATTCCATGTGCTTTGTATTTCACAGGTTTTAACTTTCTTGCCATTTCCCACTACTTTAGTCCCATAATAATTTACTAGCAACATTTAACATTCACAACACTATTGGAAACTTTAAACAAGTACTTCTAAATATTATTCCTAGTAAGTATTGTATGCATTATTTCTTAAATTACACCTCAAAAAATGGAATGACTGAAAGAACTGATTTTGTTTTCTGAAAGGAAGAATAGAGTTAGATTAACAGAAATAACCATGAAACATTTTAATGTGCACATGCTAGTAGTAAAAAACTCCTGCAATAATAAAACTAGCTATTTAGAATCAAAGTATAACCTTCTTCTACAGGAAAAATAGATTTGAAATTGTAATTTCAAACCCTGACTCATGTTATTTCTTTTTTTTTTTGTCATTAAAGGTCAAATAATTACATCATTCAGTCATCACATTTCACTTCTTTTAGCCATTGGTAAATTTCCATGGTTTCATACTCTGTGTATGTATCTTCATGCCTTTAGTGAAAACGAGTTAGTCTTGTGCTCTTAGCAGACTAAATGGCATTAAAACACAGGACCTCAATGACACAAAATAGTTTTCAAATCTTTCACAACAGCCGCTTTTAAAAGTGTTGGAATTAATACTTCCCTTAAAAGTCAATGGACTTTTGCTAACATTTCTATCTTTAATGCAAACACAAAGTTGGGTTGGCAGTAATACACTGGTTACATTGAAAGATAATCCTTTGCTAACTCAGTAAACCAGTCACCAGAATAGTCAACAACTTAATGTTCTCCCATTAAAATAAACAGAAAAAAAATCAGTTTCTTTAGCTTGTCTATTTATGTTTAAGTACACTAATTGCAACTTCAAAGAGTATAAAATGTTTTACAAAATTTATACTTTTATTTTTTCTTTTGGATCCTCCTGTCCATGGAAATGTAGCTCTTTTGACTGTTCCTAAGATACAGCAAAACATCTGAACTACTTTTTATTCTCTTTGTAAGCACACAGTATACACAGCTTTATTAATTATTGAAACATTCTTTCATATGCCACCTACATTTGAAAAAAAAAAATCAAGTAATTACTTAGTCAGATGAATTAAGATTACTATCTTTCACTAATTAACCATAATATACTTGGATTGTTGATACTTTGTTCCTAGTAAATGTTATCTTGTACCATACTGCATTAAGAACGACCTGCCTCTTCTGTGTGTCTGGAAAAATCTCTTAGTAAATGATTACACTACTTCACTTTTTTAACGTAGTATAATTATCAGATGGGAAAAAAAACACCCCTTCCAGTGAAAAAAAGAAAAGCAATAATTCAGAATAATAAACAATAATACAATTGAATTAAACATGTGCTTAACATTTGGTTTCCTGTGATCCGAATTCATGATACATATTATATGTATTCATAAAAAGCTAGAAAATGGTGACTTAAACACTTTACCTTGCCATTGTTCTGTAAATTCAGTGGCATAGACAGCCTTCAAATATTTTTCTTGTCGGGGTTCTTGCTTAAAAACATTACTCATAAGTAAAAAAGCTTCTTCTATGTCAGTCTGAGAGCAGGGATTTGAACTTGGAATAACTTCCATCAACTCATTACTAATAGGGAACTCTATGGAAGAGATAGGTTTCCTAAAAAGTAGGAAAAACCATGACACTTAGCTGTTGTTAAAGCACAGTCATATCTTCCCTGACTCCTCAGTGAATCAATGTCACCCAAAAAGATACTGTAAGAACTTTGATGACCACTGTATTCACTGAAGAAGACGAGAAATTCCAGTTGTTACTATTCACTAGATACACAAACTACAGGGTTAATTCTTCCTCAAGAAAAGGCCCTTTAAGCTTAACCTCCAGCCTTAAATTGAACAAAAAGATACTTGCAGCAAACCTATTGATGTCATAACATTTATGACAAAAGTTTGCTGCTGTGTTTCAAAAATCAAGCAGAAATTCCAAGCAATTACAATGTTGAAAAGAGAGGATAAGTGAGAAAACAAAACCACTTAATGTTCCTGTCACTTTTCACACTAATGCCTAGTGTTATTTGTCAGGAAAAAAAAAAACCAAACCAACACTTGCCAAATAAACTTCAAAATCATTTGACAATAGTAACGGAGCTATGCACTTCCTCTTCACATGGTACCACCTCTACAGGAAAAGCACCTCTCCATTGTTGCAACAGAGGCAGAATGTCATTGGCAACCACATCATTCACTGCACAGCCCTGATCCACACTATGAGCATGATGATTTCTGTACCATGAATGAGTAAAGGACTATGCCAAAAAACCAGAATGCAGCAATGCAATTAAAGACTGTATCACAGTGAAATCACAGAAGACTGTCACTGTAAGGTACTAGCAAGCCTCGTTCTGTTTTTTTCTGTCCATGATTCTGCAACCATAAGTTTTCTTCACAATAATTTCTTGATGCAGATTTGAATATAACATTGTCACAGTTTGACATGACAGCCTTTTCTGGTAAGGGGGAAGGGGCTGTAAAGATGGGTCCTGTAAGTACTTGCTCAAAACTCTCCCCAGCTCTCAGTCAGACCCACTTCTGGGGCTGAGCCAATTAGATGCCTCCATGATCACTTTTTAAGAAGAAGGCAGAAGGGGAGGCTTTTTCCTCCTTCTTCTTCCTGTTTCTTCCTTCTTCTGTCCCTTCTTCTTGCTGGTGGTGGTGCAAGGAGTAGGAACAGTGAGAGAAACAACCATGCAGACTCCAAGGTCAGTGATGAAAGAGAGGAGGAGGTGTGCTGGAGCAGAGACTCCCCTGCATTCTATGGAGAGAGCTGGTGAAGCTGAGATTTATTTTCTTTAAAGACCCCGCATCAGCGGTAGAGACTCATTTTGATAATGAGCCTGCATCAGGGGCAGTGATTCATTCTACTAAAGCTGACCCCGAGCCATGGGCAGCAATTCACTTCATTAAAGGCCCTGTGCCATGGACAGTAACTATGGTCAGAGGAGGCTGTGTCCTGTGGGAGGGACCCAATCACTTAATCACAGACCCTGAGCCAGGGGCAGTGATTCTCTTCATTAAAACTATGGCCAGAGCAGGCCGTGTCCCAAGGAAGGGACCCAATATTCACAGGAGCTGTAACTGTGGGGAGGAACCCACGACAAAGCAACTCATTAAACTTATGCCCAGAAAAGGCCTTGTCCCAAGGGAAGGACCCTCTATCTGCAGAAACTGCAACCATGGTGAAGACTCCACGTCAGAGATATTCACTGAGGACTGCATCCCGTGTGAGGGACCCTGTATCGGCAGAAGCCGCAGCTGCTGGGAACAACCCACACCAGAGAAGTTCATTGGGGACTGTGTCCAGGGGGAGGGACCCCATGTTGGAGTGGGGGAAGAATGCCACGAGTCGTCCTCATCTGAGAAGAGAAAAGCAACAGAGCCCATCTGTGAGAGACTGACCACATCCCCCACTCCCTGCCCCTCGTTGTGCCACTGAGTAGGGAGGAGGTAGAGATATCGGGAGCAGGTAGCTGGGGCTGGGAAGAAAGGAGGGATGGGGGAGGGAGATCTTAAAGTGCTGGTTGGAATTTTCTCATCCTCCTACTCCCTTTTTGCTCTTATTCCATTCTGTTTCTTGTAGAATAAACTTTCCTACTTTCCTCTCTAAGTCAAGTACTGGCATCTGTTTTGCCCGGAACCGTATTTGGCAGAGACCCCTCCCTGCCCTTGTCTTAATCCACAACAACCTTGTTTATCTTTTTTACCTCCCATTTTGCTTGGGCCTCTGCCATCCTACTGAAGGTGGGGGTGAATGGGGGGCCCCGAGCGAGAGACTGTTGTGGTGCTGCTGTGCTAACTGGGCCAAACCATGACAAACATAGATTTTAGACTGGTCACATTGAGAATTGTTTGAGATTACATAAAATTTACTAGTTTTGCAGAACTATAATTTTCTTTCATGTCTCATATATGCTCATGATTGTGTTGCAATCCTGTTTTTGAAGTGCACTCTATTTCAGAGTTCATCAGACACATTTTGACTTCTTTTATATATATAAAATTTTAAAATAAATATGTCTATCTTCAATTGCTGTAATGTAAATTAGACTTCCTGTAGCTGCTTTTTACACCTTTTCAAAGCTTTATAAACACCATGTTCTTCAAACATTTTCTTCTACAGTTATGAGAGATAAGATGGGGGAGTTACTAGAGGAAGAGGAGAAAAATATCGTCATGGTTTCTTTTCATGCTCAGATTTCACAGACTCTCCAATGCCGTAAACAGATTACACAAACATTATAAGAATCAGATAGAGATGCAGAAAACTCCATAAAAATGCAATACTTCTTTTAGTGAACAAATCATCTTCAAGCTGTCTACTCCATTTCACAGTTCCAGTGTACTTGCTACTGTTAGAAAACATTTCCATATCCTGTTATCATCTTTAGGTTATGATTCACCAAGTACCTGAACAACATGAAAAAAATCATATAAGTTTTTAATTTAAGGTTACCAACTTTTCCAGGAAATCCTCCACAGATAAACTTTTCTTCCATTGATCCAATACTGACACAGTCATCATGTTCTGTGTTGAAATAACTGAAACAGAAAGAGAGAAAAAGAATCACACAGGAAATACTATTTTTTTCTTTTTCTGTATTAATCAAACAATTATAGAGGTTAACCAAACTTTACACAGAATGTACAGACAAAACAATGCTTTTAGTTTGCATGAGCAGAAGTAAATGCTAATATAGTAGAAATTGGTAAATACTTTGTTTATATGTGTTTACATCTATGCTCTGATATCCCCAGGTTTTTCAACATCTCAAAACCTCAACATCATCATCTTTCAAACTTCTCCCAGCTAACCCTATTTAATATTTTACTTATCTCTGACCACTACTTTTCTTCCATAACCACTGGAAAAGTTTTCCAGAAATTTCTACAAACTAACCAAATATCAGCCTCATTTATAGTGCTGTTCACAAACAAATAACCATTACCCATTCATTTCTACTTAGGCAATGAACTTGTTCTGCCTTCAAGAGCTGTATGAACTGACGCACAACTACTTCCAGGAAGAATCTGGAGATTTTTTTTACCAGATTTACGTTATGCATAAACACAAGCTTTTCCTTTAACCCACAGCAGATCTAAACTAAAACCTCAGGACCATATAACCTACCTCTAGTCCATGGCTTCCTATACTTATCATCAGCAAACAGTCCAGTGAGATGATACTTTTCATCTTGACGTAAACAGGGAGGAAAGCAAACTGATAATCTCCAGATGGAAAACTTCTGCCTTGCCATGCTCTGCACAGAAAAAAGCACATGGCAAAAATTTGAGAGGGACTTTTTGTGAACTACTTCTTAAAAAAGTCCCACTGTTTTTAAGTGTTTTCTAGTAGAACACGGTATTTTATATTTAAACTTCTTCTTTTTTTTTTTTTAAATTGATACAACCCAAACTAGGAGAAGATATTAACATCTAACTGATCTGATCTTTAACTTTGACACCATACTTCTGTATATGCAAAACTGCACATACATATAGCTGCACCAACTCTGCATGTGCAATTACAAGTGATTATCTTAACACTTGCATCAGTCTCCTAAACTCACAAGTGTATCAAATGACCAGAAATTATTTAAAATCATTCTTAATATTGCTGTTTTAAGTGCTCATAATATTTGAAAACCTCAGCTTTCATGTGTTATTACGGGCTAATAAAAGCCCTTTATAAATCCTTTTACTTTGAACAAAACCACAGGATCTTGGTTGTAATCAACTGAATTCTGTAATTAAATAGTGAAAGTAGCAACTTCAGTAGCTCTTCACTGAAGACCGTCATCAATAACCATCTAACACTTCTTTTGTCACAAAAGCCCACATGCAGTAGTGTATAAATAGCGCAGAGACACAGTGTACTTAGGAAGCATTACAAAAAGAGATTCTTATGCAAGAGTTTGATTTTAACAAGTTTATAGCTTAGAAAAAAGTCTTCCTCAAAAATTCTAGGATGTAAAAGGCATATTAGAAAAGGCATCTGGCTGCAGAAATGTAGGAGAAGATTGTGAATGAGACTAGAAACTTCTCTCTAGTTCTAAGTCCATCACCTGACAGCCCTTCTCTCCATTGAAACAAGGTGTAAGGATTGTGACTTAACAGCTCTCAAAGTACTCTTATGTTACAGAAGAACAATCTGCTGGTTGAAGTACAGACTTCCGAGCAAGTAAATACAAGCAATAACATGACACAGATCAGAAACGAATTTTAAAAACCAGCATGTAAGTTTACAGAGGCTAAGTTTAATAGCTAAAAGTGTTTTCAATCACTGATGTTTGTAAAATGGAACCAATATGTCATAGGGCTATTGTCATAGATAATGGCCTTAAATCAGGAAAAATGTGCCTTTAATAGAAAAGTTAAAATGAATTTGTTCTAAGTGCACAGGTTAAGCTAAATCAATTCACTTTGCAAAATCTACTAATACATAGCCTTCCTTGCTTTTCTCAAATTTATAAAAACATTTTTCCAGACCTTTATTAGTTAAAGACTATGGCATTTAATCAGTGCATATTTACCCTTGTTTCGCAAGGAAATTTAAATGTCTCTGCAAATTTATCTTCTAATCAAGAGGTATGATGTGCATTTTTATAGTTTCATGCAGCTTGCATATATTGTCAGTTTATAACATAAGAGAAAGCTGAACTTCTAAGATGACTTTGTAATCACATCTACAGCATGTGTGAACATGAGGAATCAAACTCTTGTGTCCTTGATGACTGAAAAGGCTCATTTCTTCTAATATACACTTATACTAGGCAGCTGGAAAAATTGTATTTGAAGTTGATAAAAATGCATAACAAATACATTTAAGAGCAGGATTCCACACCCAGTTGAGGCAGATGTTTGCAGGAATCAGTCTCTGATATGCTCCTCTAATTCTTTCTTTTCCCAAGAGCAGGAAAGAATAGGCAAGTGCACTTGATATAGTAGGTGCCCAAGAAATCAATTTAACCTTCATATACATTCTAGCAAGGAGATAGAAGTTAGGCCCAAGACTGGAACAAGAACCTGCAGTTTTAGAACAGCACAGTCACGTCTGTAACACCTTTAAATGACTCATTGCATCCATTAACCCCCTTCTGGTGGTATCACAGAGACACAATCACACTGTTCATTCAGCAAGTCACTAAGAAGTTTCCCACTAAGAAGTTTCTCTTCTGCCATTTTATCACTTGTCCTGTAATCAGCACTGCCCTACTGAAAAACTCAGGCAAGAATAGACATGAATTGTAATTTTTCTCCCTTGCACGATAGCTCATGACATGTTTTGCTAACATACTTTTTTTTTAATTTATAGGAAACACAGAAACATCTGAAGATCAAACTGAATGGAACTACTGTAAGAAGATCTTAATGAAAATATTGAATGACAGATTGCACATTGTTGGAGCTGTAATAGAAAAAGAAGTTCTAGTTGCTACAGTCTAGGAAAACACTATGCACACATGCAAGTACTATGTGGAACAACTCTTGCACTCCAAGGAAAGGAATGTTGGCAAAGTGTTTCATAATGTGGATCTCAGTTTACTCACAAGTCCTATTGCTGGACTACTTCCCAGGCTGCATTTCTCCAGCTATGTGCCAGGACTTCTGGTTTATGGACTTTTGCTGTCCTCAAACTCTTGAAGGCATGTCTTACTACCTTGTTCTGCTCACATGCTAGAAATGTCCCCTCTTGGCAAAGCATCACTCTGCCAGAGAAGATTTTTATTTGGCTCATAGGTTTTGTTTGAAAATGTAAGTAAAAACTCAATTAAGTAAGACAGCGTGCTTCAATGATAAGCAATCGGTAACATCACACAGATGCAGACAGGAAAGAAAAACAAGACTTTATAATGTTTCCATGTCTTGACTGATCAACATCCATAAAGCCAAAATATTCATTGTGGGTGAAAACAAATCTATTCTCATTAATTTAATCTAAAACATTATAAAAGCTCTTCCCTACCATCAGTGGGGAATACAATGTTGTGTATCACTATCCTAATACATTTTAAAGTAGCTAGAAAATTGGATTAGTTTTCCAAAAAGGTAATTAATTTAATTTTTTGCATTAGAAGCCACAGTGCACTCTCCAGAGAAAGCTCTAAGTAGGAAACTGGCTATAAAACACAATTACAATTGCAACACACACACACACACACAAATTATGCTCTTCAATTTGGGCAAAATTATACTTTAAGTTTTTATTTAAATAACCTGTAATCATTTCACAATGTTATCATAGCAAGTGCAGCAACCTCACTGAAATAGGATTCCTAAGATATTATGTCTCTGTATCATTTTTTAATGTGCACTCAACCCTTTCATCAGTTACTGACATATTTCTTTCAGAATATTAAGAGAAATAATAAAAATATACCTCATATAAATAGTCTGTTGAGTGATACTTTAAAGCAGCAAACATGTTGTTTTGTGATGTTTTCAACACTTCATTTGTCTAGAAGATATACAAAACAGGGATTAATTAAGAGTGTTCTAGATCATGCAAAAATATTGAAAGAGAAGGTTGAAATTAAGGTTCTAAAAGAATAACATCCTAATTTCTGCTAGCACATGCACCTTGGACTGAATTTTCTAAAGAAGGCTCCCCAAATCATTCAGTAATATTCCTTTGAAAAGATGTAACAGACTAAGGCTGTGGACAACTGATTTTATCAAAAGGAATAGGGCTTCTGTTTTGTGGGTTTTTTTGGCTATGCCTCTGACCTGGTTCCAGTGGGGGCAGAGTTAATTTTCTCCTAGTAGCTGGTACAGGGCTACATTTTGCAGCTACATTTTGCATTTGTGCTGTAAAATGGCATTGATAGCACAGAGGTGTTTTGGTTACTGTTGAGCAGTGCTTACACAGTGTCAAGGTCTTTTCTGCTCCACCCTGCCCTGCCCGTGAGTGGGCTGAGGGTGCACAAGAAGCTGGGAGGGACACGGCCAGAAAAGCTGACCTGAACTAGCCAAAAGGCTACTTCATACTATAGGACATAATCCTCTGTATTCAAAGTGGGAGGAGTTGGCCAGGACGGGTGGATTGCTAGTCAGTGGGTGGTGAGCAACTGCACAGTGCATCACTTGGGTTTGGGGTAATCTTTCCTTCTTCTAAAAACTTTCTCTTTAAAAAAAATAATTTGAATAATATAATTATTTGAATTATATAATTATTATTGATAGTATATTTCATTTTAGTTAGCAAACTCTTCTTCTCTTCATGCACAAGTTTTTTTTTTTCCCCTGATTCCCCTTCTGATCCCATGTGGAGGGGGAGGAATGAGTGAGAGGCTGTGTGGTGCTTAGTTGGCAGCTGGGGTTAAGTCATAACAGCCTCTTCCTGTTTGCTTTGCAAAAACCCCTTCAAACCGTTAAGTGAATGTAAGCAATACAAATGACCTCCCTTAAGCAATAATTTTGAGAACTGAGATGATTCAATTAATTTTTATGGATTCTGAATTAGCTTTTAAAGAGAGTATTTCAGCTATCTAACCTATTAACTTTCTACTGCTTCATGTATTTATGAGTGGCCATCTCTCTCCTTCAGTTTTACAAAGGAAAAGGTGAGTCCACAGGCTGGTTCAGAGCAAGAGGAATTGCTGGAACACTAGGTTCTAAACTATTTGATGCATCACCGGGAGTTAAATGAAAACTATGTAAGGTCAGAGATACAATGTGGGTGCAAAACAGGATATATTGTTGGATAAGGTATGAGAATTCTTGTTCTGAATTAAAATTAGGTAGAAGAGTCAAGGTTAAAGTAAGTTAATTCCATGCAAAGAGTGTACAATATAAATGAAATGTAACCAATGTAAATTGTAGGGCCATAGGGGAAACTTGTGACTCAAAGCTATATACACATACATACCTGTAGGTAGCAGTAATGTGACATTAAGCTTAAAATTGTGTAAGTAAGTGCTGGAAAAGCCGAATTTGGATCTGGATGTAACGAAATTGTGACCAATGAGGAAAAAGTAATTATGGTTTGGTTGCTTGACAGGAGGAGTCTGGGCAGAGAAAAGGAAGTACAGGAGAGGTAAAACAAAGGGTTAAGGGAAAGAAAAGAAATCAGGAATAAGGCATAAAATCAGATGGAAAACAAAGTGGAGGGGAACTTACTGATAGGAGTGTGGACCAAACCAAATCAGTGGACCAAAACCACCAGAGATGCTAAGGAAAACACTTTGTACTAGCTGCTGGACACTCAATTATGTCTACGGGGGACTTGGTGTGGGAAGGTGAAGCAAGAAAGGATGTATTCATAAGAAGGATAGATTTGTACCTTAATAAAAGGCAAAGAACGTCAGGGAACAGAACTGTAACATAATCGTATTGATGTCTATCACTCATTACTGATTCTTTATAGCAATGTAAGAATGCAGTCATACACTAGGCAGCAGAAATGCAATCATTACAGTGATCTAATTGAAAATTAATAGAACAGTAGTGAACAGCTTAATAGCCTCTTAAGGCAATTCTAGTTCCATAAGGGTATGTCTCTCAACAGAAAAACATCAAAACAACCTCAATCAGCTACATTTCAATTTTCCAACTTAAAATGGGAAGAGTGGGACTTAGAAATACTAGCCTGTGAGCATACACAGAAATTCAAGTGTACTTAAAACATTTCAAGTTTTTAAAGCAGATACAACAAAACTACAGATGAACACAATGCCATTTCATTCTTTGAGAACTCTTGGTAAAATCAATTTAAGCAAGTGAACATTCAATATTAGGTATTTCTCCCAGCATCAACAGATACAGAGTTCACACATCATGCAACAGTACAGGCTAGGGGTGAAAAGTGAGAGAGCAGCTCTACAGAATGGGACCGGGCATTTCTGGTTGGTAACAAACTGACCATAAGCCAGCGATGTGCCCAAGAAGGCCAATGGCATTCAGGGATCCATCCAGAAGAGTGTGGCCAGCAGATTGAGGAAGGTTCTGCTCCCCCTCTCCTCTGCCCTGGTGAGGCCTCATCTGTAGTCCTGTGTCCAGTTCTGGGCTCCCTAGCTCAAGAGGGACAGAGAACCTCTAGAGAGAATCTAGCACTGGGCCACCAAGATGATCAGGGGGACTGGAACACCTCCCTTATGAGGAAAGGCTGCAGGAACTGGAGCTGTTTGGCCTGGAGAAGATGGGGGATCTCACTGAACGAGGGTGAGGGAGCCCTGGCACAGGCTGGCAGGAAGGGTGTGGATTCTCCTTCTTGGGAGGTTTCAAAACCCACCAGGATGTGCTCATGTGTGACCTGATCTAGGTGGACCTGCTTCTGGAAGGAGTTGGACTGGATGACCTTTAGAGATCCCTTCCAACCCCTACCGTTCTATGATTCAGTGCATCATTCTATGATCAGTGAAGAACCAGCAGTGGCTAAGTGGTGACATGTAATGGAAACAGAGGGCAGTAAAGCCATAAACGAACCTGGAGCCGGGCACCACAGCACGGACAGCCGCTACCACTCGCCTTTCCCTCAGGGCCACAGCACCTCCGCCGCGGCCGACCCCGGCCCGCCCCCTGCTCGCGCGGGAAGCGCAGCTCGCGCCTCTGATTGGCTCTCGCCCCCTCTACGCTTGGCGCGCGTTGGCGCCCTTTTGCTCTGCGTCTCATGGGGGCTGCGGGTAGGGGAGCGGCGCCCCCTTTCAACCGTGGGCCCTGTCCCAAGCCTCTGAGGATCCAGAGGCAGCCCTGTCACCTCAGGCTGTTAACAGGGAGTTGCCGCAGGGCACTCTGCAGGAAGTCGTTTGACAGTGACCAGGGCTACTGGCTTTATTCTAAATACTGCATCATTTCCTTTACAAGCAGCGCTGCCAAGGGGTCACAGGCACGTAGCCTATAAGCTCTGTACAAAAGAAGAGTTCTCAGGAGGAGCTGGTAGGAAAACTTATATGCTCTTTAAAGCTGAAAATGTATTTAAAGCAATATTTAATGCAATTAAATACCTAAATCTCATTTCCTGTCCAAGTGTAGCTGCTTGGATAGAACAAGAAGCTGAGGAAAGAGGTGAGGTTAGTTTTTGAAGTGATTGCATCTAAAACTTCTGTTAACCTGCTGTTTGTTACCTTGGGAACAGGGGTAGAAAGAAGCCAGAATTTAACATCCAGGAATGCTTCCATTCATACTCAGCGGGTGTATGAAATGTCACTTCCTAGAAACATCTGTTAGTTTTGGGAAAAGCTTTTTATTTTGTTTGGGGGTTTTTTATGTGTGGGTTGGTTTTGTTTTTTTTTTTTTTCTTCTTTAATTGGGTGCTTTAATTGGCTGGTTAAATTGCTCCCACAGCGCTCAGGCTGCTGTCTGCTGAAAAAGCAGGCAGTTTAGCATCATATTTCTGCTCTGGTGCAGGCTGACTAATTCCTGGACCAACAGAAATGTCAGGACTCGTTGGGAGAATGCTTCCTCTTCCTCCCAAGACTTTACACACATCTTAGCTGCAAATAGGCTCCAGATACAGTTCTGATTGCTGGAATGCTACTTTCTTACTGCAGTTGGCAACACAAAGCTATATTCCATGTCCCTGAAGTATGTCATAATGCTGCAGCAGGTGCATTCAGCCTGTTGCTACAATAGTTCTGTGAGTCTGTAGAAAGTGGCTTCTCCAAAAATTCCTAGGCTGAGACCCAGATAAGGATGGATTTCTGTGAGGAAAACAAAAGCTACGCTGTTCACTCTAAGAGCTCCATAAACTTATCAGTGAGTTAAAAAGTTAAGTAAAAAGCATATGGACAGATGATACTTTTATCACTGTGAAGTGTTATTTTTTTTTTTAACTGAGATGACAGGTTTAGCTTAGCATTAGCAGATTTTTTTCCAAGCACAGGCATATTGCAAATGTGTTCCAGGCAATTATTCCCCTAAAAAGAGCAAATACCAGTAGTTTATTGTTATCCTGGTATTTATGTTTTTAAAATGTATTTCTATTCTTCCCTCTGAAAACACAAATTGTTAGTCCAAGCAGCTTATTGCAGAAAACACAGGGACTTCCAATTAAAAGCATTTCAGACACACTCCTCTCGCAGTTGGAATGCATGTTTTTATCCCAAACCAGGAAACAAAATAACAACATATTGTGGATAAGTGAACAGGATGTTATAGGAGAGAGATGACTCCCAATAGCAAAGCCTTAGAAGTACTTGGAAAAGGTAAAAATAACAACAACTAGTAGATCAAATCAACTACCAAGAAGAAATGCAGCATCACATACAGTGATTAAGGGGCTAGAGACATCATATGAATATTATAACATCCAGTTTTTCTTAGTCATATTGAATGGGTACACATCTGCACAAGAAAATTTATAGTACTTCGTAGTTACCTCCATGATTTTCCTCAGATATACATGTACATCTGGATGTCTGTACCTACAGCTGTTAAACAAATGCATTGGGGGTTGTTTGTATGGCTGATAAAAAGCGATGTATGCAAGGTATATTATTGTTCTAAGCAAAATCATGGATGGAGGAAGTGTTTTCAGCTCACTACCTGAACATAGTCAAAGCCTTCCTCCATGCAGGATGCTATTGGAGGCTCTGTGAAATCAGATAATAGCTTTGGTATTCACTGGGTGAGCAAATACTTGCCTCATCAGACTACCTGCTGTGCCTTGGTTGGATTTCTTGTAAGTGAAGCTGAGAATCTTATGGATGACAATGGCATGAATGCTAATTAGCACTATCAGAGTAAAGGGTGTGGGGAGAGATGGGCAGCTGCATGCATTTCTCATGCTCATCTTTTACAATGGGCCTGCTCTTTAGAATTGCCAGAAGCGATGATGAACTATTTGGTTTTAGGCCTAATCAGTGCTATGGAATCTGCTACTGTGCTTTCCTGAAATTTAATAAAATTTATCACTAAACTTCAGAAAGACTTTTCTGAGAATATATTGGGGGGTAGAGCACAAGATTATTATGAATGCAGACATAATCTTGACTTATATCTCATTGTTCTCTAGAAAAGAGTGTATTGTGATCTGCATCTCACCTGGTCCAATTCAGCGTAACTGTATGTAAGCAGCACCACCTCATGTTTAACTGAGAATTTGGCCTTGTGTATTTTCTTACTCCTCGTTTTATTTTTATTTTTTTCCCATTTCATTTTATGTTAGTCATGGAAATCAGAACTGAATGTAAAATGCCACTAAGGCAATAAACCAATAAAGATGTGAAGAAATAGTTGTTATTTGGAAAAAAGTATGTTGCTATATATTGCTTTGAGACCAGAAGAGACTGAAAATGTGTACAGTTGTGGATTGGGTTTTTTTTTCTTGCTAGAGGATTCAATTAATTTCGTTTCAGAGAATTTATCTCCTTGGATAAAACATACTGGAGCTATGCCTGATTTGTTCTCTCAATTAGAGTATTTCTTGAGTGCAAATTATTCAAAACCTTCACAGAAATATAAATGGTGTAAATATTTTCTGTGTTACTCATCAAGAATTTTTATAAGCCAGTTTAAATGAACAAAACAAATGTGCATTCAGCAAGAGCAGAATTTGAAGGCAGCACAATGAACTAAGACATCCAGAAAAACAAGACGCAGAAAAAAAGTTAGCTACACAATATAAATACCTGAATTTACCACAGTCAGAAGTATATCTTCCTGTGGTGTCTTTTAATCAAGTTGCTGCTTTGCATCACTACTGCATTGAAATATGTATTTATATGGGAAATTAATGTTGAAAGAGACACACTTTTTTTGCCTTAGCTGTTAGTGGAAGGCTGGAAAATTCTGTGAAAGACACAACAGTTGCTAAGGCAAAGTTAGGGGGAGCTGGAACACACCTACAAAGTGTGTCCTTGGGTCATGTGTTTGTAGCTGTCCTGTTACACTTGCATACCACACTGAGAAGACTTGTAAGAACCTGAACACAACACATTGCTCTTCTATTTCCTTTGAATGAATTTGGTTGGCTGTAGGGGCTATTGATGAAATACCTTTCTTAGCCTTCCAGGTAGCTGCTTAGGGGCTAGAATAAGATGACTCAGCTCTGTTAGCTGGGAATGGCAGCTTTAATGCATATTTATTTCATACAGAGTTTGTATATGATGAGGAAAGTGATAAAGTATCATAGGATAATTTAACCTGGAAGGGACCTCAAAAGGTCTCTAGATCAACCTCCTGCTCAAAATAGGGTGAGACATCAGATCTGATGAGATTACTCAGGGCTTTGTCCAGTTAAGTTTTGGAAATTGCAAAGGTGGATGTGGCATAACCCGTCTGTATCTCAGCACCACTGTGTGCCTATCTCTGAGGAGGACAACTTTTTCTAATTTCCAGTCTGAACCTCTTTCCTTTGAGTCTATACCCACTGTTGCTGGCCCTCACATGCTTGCTGCCTGCCAGGGCCCAGGGCCTTGCCCTCAGAGGTGCTCTCTGGACCCATTGACCTCGGCCAGAATCACTGGTCTTCTGGTTCTCTGCCTTTCCAGGGCTGTTGATTTGTCTTGGATGAGTTTCATGGCGTTGATGTTATCTCCTTCTTCCTTCCTGTCCAGGCACCTCTGGATGGTAGCCCAGCCCTTTTGGGTATTGACCAATTCTCTTAACTTGGTGTCATCTTCATACTTAGTGAAACTGCATCCCTTTGCCTTGTCTATGTCACCAATAGAGATCTTCAAAAGGACAAGTCCAAAGATAGATCCTTGGAGTGCCTGACTTTTACCAGCCTCAAGGTTGAATACAACCGATAAACCAGTACCCTCTGAGCCTGACCATCCAACCAATTTTTTATATACACCTGATTTTTCATCCACTCAAACCACAGCTTTCCTTTTCAAACCTCAATGCAGACTGGTATTTTTTTTCCTTTGTTTCTATTTGCAACAGGAAAGCTTCAGCAGCAATTTCAGTCAACATTTTTTTTTTTGTATTTATTGTGTGAGAAGAATGGGTCAAGTAAAGTCATCAGTTTTTTTCACTTAAGCTAAAAAGAGCTGTCAAATAAACATGCAGGACTTTGCAGCTTAATAGCCGACTTGTGATTTGAAGTGATTCTTTCTAGTTACTAATTCTTTCAACATAGCTGAACTAGTAATATTCATATCTAATGGTTGGACTCAATGATCTCAAAGGTCTATTCCAATCAAAATGATTCTGTGCTTCTGTAATTTCTAAGAATAACTTGTAAGAAGAGAAACAAATTCCTGCTCTTTGAACTCCTTGATTTCATAGGAATTGCCTACTTCTCTGTGATAGCTGGAGAAACTGGGAAGAAGAAAACTTTCAGTATCTGCCTTAGAGACTTCTGATGGCAAGACTTGTCTCTACATTTCACTACATTTCATTCCAAGTGTTCACCAAGTGACCTACACTCATTCACTTGTTGTACCTTGACAGAAACCATGTGTCTGATTTTATTTAGATTAAATGATAGCAATGTTACATTTGGACCTTTACGTAGGTTTCTGTCATGATACATTACAACTTAATTAAATAGGATTTTTTTTAAAAAAGAAAAATGCATTAGATAAATCTTGATTAAAAAAAGCAAATTGATTCTGCCTGTGTTAGGCACTTAAACAGTCAATATGATAGGGCCACACTAGCTTACCAGCCTTTCTTTTGCAAATGTGAATCTAATTGTGTGCATGTATTAATTCAACCATAGTTGTAATGTGCTTTACACTACACCACATTTACCACAATTTTATAAGAAAAACCAAGTTTTTTTGTTAATGTCTAGTATATACCCCAACTGTCATTAAAAACCTGATTGATTTCTTTCAAATTTAAATTCTTTGCAAACCAAGCCTACAGATACGTGATATGAGGGAAGAATACAGGAAAATAAAAGTTAAGACTCTTTCTGCATCTTTATAATTTGTGAATACTGTTTCTTTGAATACTTTTTCAGACATTAATTTACATCTCACCAGCTGGAGTTAAAGGTAACTGTGGAAAGAACTATCCAGAGAATAAATAAAACTCTTAAAAGCACTAATCACACTGATCTTTGACTAAGACTTTTAGAGGAAACAAAGGCATGTTGTCTTCCTTCTGCAGTGAAAGCCTGAAGCCGAAGTCTGTTAATAGTATGAAACATGTATGGCTAACACTCTCCAGTTGAAAAAGCCTAAAAAATGAAAAATTGTCACTCATAGCTCTTTAGCTCAGCATGCAGAATCAGTCCTACCCAGCTAAGGGTCTGAAGACTTCTCAGTGATCTGCTTTTGTAACTGACTTCTCTGGAAAGACATCTTAGTCCTGATATTTTTGTACAAAAGCAAAACGGTGACAAATGTTTTTGACTCTCAGAATGAAGATATTGGCAATAGCAGCTAGTGCTGAAGTCGTAGTCTCAGCAAGACTACTTTGATTGACCAAAGTTTTTCACAACTCCAAGCAGAAGCCCATCAATATACATACTGAAGTGGCATTCTTGAAGCTAATGAGACTTTTTTAAACAATCCCAATAGAAAAGATTTTGGCTTATTTTTTGTTATTTATTAAATCTATATTTCTGCCTCTACTGCAAAATATTTATGTTAGTAGTATAGTGCTCTGATATTCTGAAAACTTCTGCCATCTTTGCTCTTTTTGAGTGTATTTCAGCAGTTGCCTGGATAGTGTTCACTACAGATAGGCCTATTTCAGTGCTGCTACGTGTGCTAAATTCTAACAGTCAGAAGATTATGCTAAAATACCTCTTTAAGGCATCAACATTGGAGTCAATTGTCAATTGGAGATTAGGGAAGCATTAATTAAAGCTGACATTGTTCCTGTGCCAGAGACTTAGTTTTACAGTATTGAGCTGTAGAAGTTTCAGTCACAGTGGTCTTGCTACTTTCCAAATGATTCCAAGGGAGCTTTGTAGTTGATATACCTAAGAGAAAAAAAATAAAATAAATCCATTACATATGTTAACGATGCACTAGAAGTTTGGAATACATCTGTAGGCACCAAGTGGTGAATGAATCAAGGTATTGTCATCCAAGCATCTTTCATTAAAAGTACTAGAATTCAGACTAAATCAACTGATGTGGTCTTAGCAGCCAAAAAAAACCTGTCTGTCCGGAACAATGCAACGTCTTGACACTTGCACCCTATGGAGGTTGATCAGAAGTGGCTTTTCAAAAGCCTTCAGCAAATACTGCAGTGCTTGTGGAAGATGTGTTGTGAAAGGCTGATGTGGATGCATTTAGCTCCACTGGTGGCTATCATTGTCACACATCTAGGTAAACAGCTTCCACTTACAAGAGCAAGTGTAGAAAATATCCCAGATGGACTGAAGGAGAAGGACTTCTGCTCTTCAACTGTCTCCCAAGAAGGAGATTTTACCTGTTGGCCTAAAGAAACAGTTCCTCTGTCAGAACAGAGGAAGCTCAAGAAGGGAATTGGCTTTGGTGACAGCCACTGAAATAAACGTGCAATTCTTTCATGGAATTTTGATGTATTTTCTTTGCTTCCAAAGGAAAAGGAATGGAAGTTAATGATGACTAAATTATTATGCTGCTATAGAAACATTGTGAATTTAAACACTTCTTTTTAACATCACTTAATACTGCATATTAGCATGTCAACTTTTTTGAAAGTTGACCCCAGTTATATGTGGGGTATGTGATTGTTCACATGTAACACTAGAGATTTTTGTGATGTTTTTGCACGCCTTGTTTTCTGAGGAGGAATTACCATGTAATGTATTTTCATAATTCTTTTTTTTGGTATGAAAATGCTACTGTCACACCTGTCTTCTAAGCTCTGAAAGAAGTTCAAATGATCAAGTAGTACTATTCTAATATGAAGAATGCTTTTTGAAGTACATTTGCATATCTCATCTTAGTCTAAACAAAGCAGGAGGCAGGATGATGGTGAAGGGATACCCCAGTTCTGGGTTGTTGGCATGATTTAGAAGACACATTTAAAAATGACCCTATGAAGACATGCTGTCCCCAGACATCGCTGGAGATCATCTTTAGCAAGATGAGGTAAGTGGTTCTGTTCCACTGATTTCTTGAAGACTGGAGTTTTGTAGTGGTTCACTTTACAGATCGGACTAAGACATTCTGTGATGTGATAATGAAACATTATAGCCTGCCACAGTTGCACTAACTGTAAAAACTTGGTGAATGTGTAAAGCACTGCCTCAGAGGACATTTACATTTTGGCTGACAGTCTTTGAGCATCATTTCAGTGAAAACCACAAGGCAAACCAGCTGGATTTGTTTCAGTGTTTGTCAATGAAATGATCCAGTAGAAGCAGATTAAACTTTTAAAAATTGCAGATAAGGGTGATTGTTGATGAAATGTTTAAGTTTGTTGACTAGTCTAACTAATGAAATGCTAAACAAGATATCATAAAAAACATCAGTGACGCCTCTTCAAAGATATCAGTTCTCTCTCCCTGAGACATTTCTTTTTCAAAGACTTTTAAGGCATCCCTTGTCTTTCAAGGTGTGTTACTTGTGATACATACTTTTGTTCTCTGTCTTCACTGCTCTTGTTTCTGTAAAGGTTTAATTATCCTGCCATTCACATGTAGTACTTACTGAGTGTTTTATCAACCTTAATCTTAGAACTGAAGGGCTATTTTGAAAATTGTAATTGTTTTGTGGGTCCCTAAAGATGGTTCATGGGCCACTGGTTTCTCTTTAGACCTATGGAGCTAGCGTGTGTACAGTTCTTTCTGTGACAGTTTGCAAAGATACTATAAACCTTAGAAAAGGAAGGCATTGAGTCACAGGATGGATATAGTCTGACACAAGAGCTTAGCCTTAATTTACAAGATTATTTTCTCTTAGAACTCCACTAGCATCCAAAACAGGAGCATTCCTACACTGGAGATATTGCAGAAGCCTCAGAATCTCAGGAAGGTAAAAAGAGTGCTGACAACCTTGATATTATACATTTTGTGTGGGCTCTTAGCTTTCATGTTTGAGAGAGGATTTTCACCTGTTCAAAATTCTGGATAACTAATATACAGCGAAATTTCAAACCATCAGATTACAAGGACTCAATACAATACTTCTTTTTAAGTACACAATTTTAGTTTTAAAATCTGAAAGTCTTGCAGCCATATCCCAGCTGAAATATCAGTTGCCTTAAATCTTTCTTTAGAATTGCTCACAACAGTCCCAAACTGATTGTTAGGATATGTGGCCACTAATACAGCAGATCTTTTTGCTGATCTCCTCATTCCATCCAGTTTGCAGGTCAAGTTTTCGGTCAGTCGGACTCCTAGCCAGGCTGAAGTATTCATTGCTAAGAGAGCGATCACAATGGCAGTTCTTTCTATTCACATGTCTTAGTTTGCCACTGACATAGATTTCTAGCATGGTAAGGAATAGACTTGTGATATATGTCTGAAGCATGTCAACATCTATATATTTTCAGGGGATAAAAAAAAAAGATGCAGTGTAGTTATTGTTGCTGTATTTTTTACTGACTGCTTACTTCAGTATATAATATTTGATAATGCATTTTATTCATTTCAGGCAGGAATATGATAACTGGCTTTCTTCTGAGGGGAAAAAATAATTTTCCTACTTTAGCTATATAAATCAAGAGGACAAAAAGAAGAAACAGAGGATACATTTTCATTTGCTTGTTTGGAATAACTGCAGCAATATTTGATGAGTCAAACCATGCTAGGGACACGTTTTTGTGATGTGAATCTAAACTTGATGACAAAGCAGCCAAACAGCAATGGCAAGCCCCTCCTGTGCTGCACAGGTAGGAAAGTGATAAAATTCTGGACCTTCTAATGTTCATCATCTGTTTTTAATCACAAAGAGGCACATACATTGTTTAATTCTGTGTATTTGTAGAGTCAGGCTCCCTGTGTAGTCACGATAGAAGTACTCTGTATTTTCAGTGCTCTTTCATTGCTCAGATTTGGGGAGAAGTTTTGTGCTTCCCCTTAGCTGTCACACCTATCTCCTGACTCAGGCATGTACTACATATAAAGTTAGATGAATTACTCCCAGCAGCTCTGAGTGCATTTCTGACCCAGAAACACTGTCTGCAGTTACCATCTGCCGGTAGAAGCAGCAATAGCTCAATATCTATGTCTGCCTTCTTGTGTTGGGTTGCTCTTGTCATACTGACATCTCTGTCTACATTATCTTCAAAGCAGCCTCTGAAACTTTTACTGGGATCTCTTAGGCAGCCATTCGCATGGTAACATGAAGCTAAAATACTGTCCTCCATCGAATGGTGCTGTTCTCAGTTCTGGTTATTAGATTACCTGCCGTCAATGCTTAATAACACAAACTGTTTTTGCATCTGAGTCATTGCTGGGAAACACTATATATTTAACTTTATGTTCAGCAGGGTCAGCAGTAGTGCACCCCACCGTGATGTGGAAGATTCATGATGCAGGACTTTGTGACTTCTAAGCCAAGGAGTCATAGAATGGTTTGGATTGGAAAGACCTTAAAGGTTGCTTAATTCCAAGCCTCCTGACATGGGCAGAGACACCTTCCACTAGATCAGGTTGCTCCAAGCCACATCCAGATTGGCCTTGA
The DNA here is from genome assembly GCF_028858725.1 of Colius striatus. Taxonomy (NCBI): domain Eukaryota; kingdom Metazoa; phylum Chordata; class Aves; order Coliiformes; family Coliidae; genus Colius; species Colius striatus. The sequence goes on along the minus strand of NC_084790.1, from coordinate 16,950,700 downwards.
ATACTTACAAGGATCTGGCATCCACAACTTCTAAAAGCTAGCTTTCTTTCACCCGCACTTTGGGTAGAACCACTGGAAAGATGAAGGGTGGAAAAGAGAAAGGGAGCAACAAGCTAACAGCAGGATGGGTGAAGAGGTGCAAGGAGCATTGTGCTATGCATGTATTAACATGGGCTCACAGGAGTAAAGCAAAGACGATGTTTCTTGGTTTTATAAAATTTGCTTGTGGTTTTATAAAATTTGCAAATTATAATGAGGTTACAGTACTGTGAAATACAGAGTTCCGAATGCAGGCAAGACACATCTGCAATGTCCAGAGGGTTGTACCAAACCTAAAGCAAATTGTCTTAAACTAGTTATTGCATGAAGGCGAAGAAAAAACTGAGAAGAAAGAGGAGGAGCACAATGTCTGCCTATGTTATCAGGTACTAGTTAATGCAACATATGTTCGCTTTAATACAGGGACTTTTTCAAGTCTCACAGTGGTTATTACACCAACTAAGACTCTTAGGCATATTTTGGTACATATTTTCTGCACTTGCTAACTGCTGCTAGTGGTTGCTACTTTCTGTGAGCTCGTTTTAGGACTGATCTAAGACATTCACATTTGCTTTTCTCCTGAGTATCCAGAGTTGTGAAAACTTAGATATTAATCAAATTCTTACTAGAAAAGTCAATGATCAGGCTATTCATAATACTGAATTGAGGTTACTGATTAGCTGTAGATTTTTTTTGTTCTGTTTGCTTCAGTGTATATTTATAAGTAGTTTGAATAGTTCTTTTCAGGATATGACTGGATAAAACTGCTTTGCCATCTTGGGCAGTCATCTTGAGCAGCTAACCTCAGGTGTCTTGGGAGTTGAATGTATTGAAGCTAAGCACTTCAGCACTGGCCACAATATTAATTGCTGATGTGCCTGTTTTTTTCACGAACAACAAAATAACAAATTTTGAATAATATAGCTGAAAAGATCATTTGTTAGGTCAAATAATTTGTGATGTACTTACAGATTGGGGTAGCTAATGGGATGCTAAGGTAGATCTCTGAAGCTCATTCAAATTATCAACTATTGGATTAATGTAAAAACTTAAATTTGCTTGGTTTATATGTCATGCTTTTTCACTTGTGAGGCTTACATATGGAGATCTTTTATAAATGAGTATTTTTGCACATAAGATGAAGAACAACTGTGTAATAAAGAAAACATAATATGTTTTGCTTCTCTAAACATCTAAACCTGCTAATGTTTAGTATTTTGTTACAATAGCACTTATAGCTGACAACTACATTCATCAGAACAGAAAACTGTAACAGAAACAAGGACATGCTAACAGTGGTAGGAAGCATTATATGATAAAGTTTTTGTAGTCTCATGAACAGGGAGAGTACCTTGTTGCAGCCTGCTCGAAGTGACTTGATTGGTAGACATTTGCAATAAATTATAGAGTATTTTTTTCCATGCAGGAACTAGAGGAAAATATTTCTGGCAGTAGGATGAAAAGAAGCACAGGTATATCTAGATAGTGTCTGAACTTACGGGCTTTTGTAATTTAAGGTTGAGCAGTTTCCCTTGATAGATGGGATTGTCAGAGACTTTTCACAGCTCCTCTGGATACTTCTTTATCACAGTCAGACTTCTGGTCTGAGCTGAAATGAAGCCAAGTGATCGACATTCTGTACTGTTCTGGGTTTGACAGGTAATAGCATCATCCAGCTCTGAATACTTGGAAGCCATAGATAAGTGTCAGCTGTTCAATAAGACTGTAGTTCAGATATCATCTCAGAAGTTTCTACTGTGGTTAGGAATGACTTACAAATGAGAGAGCAGGGAGACTAGTTTGAGCATTGAGTGATCCTATCTCTGCTGGAAGTATGGCCTGCTGTCATCTGTCAAGCAATCCAGACAGTAACAAGGGAAAAAACCCCACAGGATGTGAATGCTCCTTCCCTCTGCCAAAGCAGTCAATAGTCCCTTGTGATTTTTAGGATGGAGAGCTTTCAACAGATACAGCAAAGCTGTAAGGAAATGAGGGAAGCAGTTGGCTCAAGAGAATATGATACACTGAATAGTCACTTGCAAAGAAAACAGCAATCAGAAGTTTGGAATCACTGATGCTTTTGACAGAGGCAGAAGATTAAGCGTGGGTTTTGGGTGGATGTTGTGTACTGAGAACCTTCTTCAGTTGCAAGTGCACATCTAGTGCTATCCATCTGACCAGAAAAGGTATTCAAAAGATCTCCCTGTGGTCAGAGCAGACTTTGAACTTGATCTTCTGATAGTCTGAGAAGCAAGCAACTGCCATGGGAACTTTTTTGCATATAGGGTAAATGTCCCATTCCATACTACAGTGGGTAGTGAGCAGAGAATGACATAATTGTCTCGGGAAGACTGTCAGCTGTTCCTTTTTTATAGGCTTAACTCTAAAATGAACGCTTCCATAATGATACGGTGTTGACAGTTTTGTGGACGTTATAATCCAAAATAAATGCAGCTTTCTGCAAGGTCATGACTTAATATGTCAAATAGCACACTAATGGGCACTTAGATTGCACTCAGGGCCTGTGACGCCTGGTAGAAAGAAGCACCCTTAAAGAATTTAGGACCTGTAGGATGTGATTTTTTTATTATTTTTTTATTATTATTTTTATGTGTTTTTTATTTTTATAGTAAGTAAAGCTCTGCAATTAACTCTTTCAAGGCTTTATAGTATCTGTGGTGACTGAGGAGAGCTCAGTTCTTCTAACTAGACAGAAGCACTGACATAACAATCACAATCAAAACTTAGCTGAGCTCAGGAGATGTCCATGTCAAGTTGTTTTGTCTTAGGACTGTGATGGTTCTATCCTTGCAACAGCTGCCAGTGATGAAAGGCAGTGCTGTGATCAGAAAGCCTCCATACAGCAGTAGTGACAGACTATTCCTCTTCACCTTTCACCTTTCTTTAGGTGTTTGCACACCAACCGGATATTACCTGTTTACTCTCTCCTCAGAAGCACTGAATATTGGTAACTGCTGGAGGGAGTGTGAGACAGGGCTGATTGTAATAGTGGTTTAATATAGAAAACTACATCTTATGTTTCCAAACATCTATGAGTCCCCAGGCATTTTTACTCTAACTTCCTTCAGACTTCAGTTAGTCATCTGTTTGGTTTCATGTTCCACACCTGACAGAAAAAAAGAGAGAAACTTTGTTTTGAATTGCCATTAAAGTCCTGTGAAAGATTAACTACTGGAAAGCCGCCCTCCATTGTTTACAGAAGTGTGAAAGGTAGTATCATGGAAACTCAAAATGTCATCGAGTAAAACGTTTTCCAAATTGTAATCTTTACAAAGTATCTGTAAGCACCAGTGACTTCATTTTCTGTTGCTCTGTAAAATCTACTGACAGGGGGTTGATTTGAGAAAAGAAATTACCATACAGACAATAGATTCTATAGGAATTTCATAGCAAGAGTAGATTGATTTGAAGAAGAGTCCAGGAGTACTGAGGGAGCTGGCTGATGTGGTTGCTAAGCCACACTCCATCATTTTTGAACAATCATGGAGGACAGGTGAGGTGCCTGAGGACTGGAGAAAGGCCAATGTCACTCCAACCTTCAAAAAGGGCAGGAAGGACGACCCAGGAAACTACAGGCTGGTCAACCTCACTTCCATCCCTGGAAAGGTGATGGAACAACACAACTTGAATGTTGTCACTTCATATATGAAGAAAAAGATGGTTATCAGGGGGAGTCAACATGGATTCACGAAGGGGAAATCCTCTTTGACTAACCTGATAGACTTCTATGAGTGCATAATCAGCTGGCTAAATGAGGAGAGAGCAGCAAATGTCATCTACCTTGACTTCAGCAAGGCTTTTGACACTGTCTTCCATAACATCCTTATCAGAAAGCTCAGGCAGTGTGGCTTGGATGAGTGGACAATGAGGTGGTTCGAGAGATGGCTGAATGACAGAGCCCAGAGGGTGGTGATCAACGGCACAGAGTCAGGTTGGAGGCCTGTGGCCAGTGGAGTTCCACAGGGATGGATTCTGGGGCCAGTCTTATTCAACATCTTCATCAACCACCTGGATGAGGGGACAGAGTGTACCCTCAGAAAGCTGGCTGATGCCACCAAACTGGGAGGACTGGCTGATTCCCCAGAGGCTGTGCTGCCATTCAGTGGGATCTCGACCAGCTTGAGAGTTGGGCAGAGAGGAACATCATGAGGTTCAACAAGGGCAAGTGTAGAGTCCTGCATCTGGGGAGGAACAACCCCATGTACCAGTACAGGCTGAGGGCTGACCTGCTGAAGAGCAGCTCTGCAGAGAGAGACCTGGGAGTCCTGATTGATAATAAACTAACCATGAGCCAGCAATGTGCCCTCGTGGCCAAGAAGGCCAATGACATCCTGGGATGCATCAAGAAGAATGAGGCCAGCAGGTCAAGGGACGTTCTGCTCTACCTCTCCTCTGTCCTGGTGAGGCCTCATCTGGAGTCCTGTGTCCAGTTTTGGGCTCCTCAGCTCAAGAGGGACGGGGAACTTCTGGAGAGAGTCCAGCGCAGGGCCACCAAGATGATCAGGGGACTGGAACATCTTTCATATGAGAAAAGGCTGTAGGAACTGGGGGTGTTTAGTCTAGAAAAGAGGAGACTGGGGTGAGATCTTTCATTAATCTATAAAAATATCTAAATGATGGATGTCAGGAGGTTGGGACATCCCTTTTTTTCTATGGCATCTAGCAATAGGACAAGGGGTAATGGGATGAAGCTGGAACACAAATGTTCCATTTAAATATAAGAAAAAACTATTTCACTGTGAGTGTGAGGGAGCCCTGGCACAGGCTGCCCAGAGGGGTTGTGGAGTCTCCTTCCTTGGAGGTCTTCAAGACCCATCTGGACACGTTCCTATGGGACCTGATCTAGGTGAACCTGCTTCTGCAGGGGGATTGGACTAGATGATCTCTAAAGGCCCCTTCCAACCCTACCATTCTATGATTCTATGATTTCATCATTGTGTACTTTCAGGATCATGAATCAAATGTGTCATAAGCATTGAAAAATGTTATTAAGTCAGGTTTCTGCTTATGACTGTATGTGAGCAAATGGTTTGGTATACTGAGACCTTCCAAGGATATTTATTGTTCTGTGCTGAAACTACCCCTTTGTTGGTTGAGGTGCACAAGGGCAGATTTTTTTATACTATGATCATTAACAAAAGTGATGTTACCTGGCTTCCTGCTGAAATATTATGATTAATGTTAACTACTGGAAACATGGAAAAGAGGGAAAAGATTGCTGGTGCAAATTCTTTGGGTTGCTAATATAGTTCGAACAACTTATTATACACAGAATCTGTCCTAATGGGCTGCAATCATCCTGTACTTTATGTGGCTTGTGGAAAAGGAGGAAGAAATATAGATTTTTAACACTGTAGTAATAGCAAAACTTCGCAAGTGGCAATATTGTGTGAAGGCTATTGAAGATGCAGTGGAAATCCTGATGTAAACAGATTTGAGGATCTCCAGGATATTATTCTGTGGTGAAATTGCTGGAAGAAACAGGAGAGGGTTGTGCAGTTTGTCAGGTGTCCCCAACAGCACTGCGTTGTACTTACAGTGACAAGAAACATTTGCTTCTGCTTCACAGGGCTATTCTGGCAGCATGATTCAGTCCCTGCTATGTGTATAATCTTGGCTCATTTTTGTGCTGGGAGTACCGTCAATCTGAGATGAATTTCTACACAGCTTTGTTTCAAGTGCACTCGTGGTGTCCTCTTGTTTACCTTGCTTCGGGCCTGTGTGAGTAGCACTAAGCCGAACTTCTGTCCTCTATATACCTGGGGATACCTGTACTGTCAGGTGAGTAGTGGAGTAATTTTTCAGTTGACAGAAAGTCAGCAAGAGAGAGCATCTTCAGTTAGCTCACTCTATCTGTGATTCCTGCTAATACTTCTGACTCTTGTCCTGGGCCGGCTTTGTCTGCAAACACTTATCCCACTGCCTTCTTTTTTTTTCCCCCCCCCCCAAGAAGACCTAAAATAGCCAAGCCTACAGAGGAGTAAATTTAAAAATCAACGTTCTTTCCTTAACCTTGAGATCAGAAAGCCACCAAGGCTAGACCCTCACAGTAAGCCAATCTGATCCCGTTCTGACATCCGTTCATTGACATCCATTCATTTTCATGTGTCATGGTTAGTTTCCTTGCAATGCCATGCAGCAAGGTTAAATTAAAAAATTAGTAAGTTATTTGAATGAGATAGCTTCTTACACTGCATTATTATAATGTACAAGCTTAGGAGTGATACAGCCTTGCAACAAGTGCTTTGTATATCACAGATTACGTTACACCTCCAAAGCGTAATTGTTGTGTTTCATCAGTACTGCAAGGAGGGCAGGAATGTACTTACAAGGCTCTGCCATGTCCGTCTTCTGCAATGCTGATATGTCATGTAATGCTCAGGGTGTGTGGCTCACAGCATCTGTCAGAGGCTTTGAGATTGTCAGAATTTCCATGTGATGTATATGACATTGATTATAGCTTTTGTACTACTACTACTAAAGCTAACTTTTTCATGATGTGTGCTGTGTAGCCTAAGAAGTAGTCCATCGAAGTTTCAGTCCAGTCAACTCTCCCTATCATCTGCTGAGCAGGATGACAAGAATTAGGGGACAACTCTTGAGTGGCAAAAGCATAAAAACAACATTTCTATACAGAGAAGCAAACCTAACAATGTTTAGTTTGTATTTTCATACATTAAGGGGAGATAAGCAAGAGAAAACATCATGTAGAGATGTTTCTGATATGCTATACCCCTTATGAGTGCATCTAAAGTGAAAAAAGAAAAGAATAACTCTGATACTTCAATTGAAAGCAAGATAAAAAACCTTCAGGATGTTCTCAGTAACCTGCATCCCTTACCTGTGTCCTGTATATAATTCTGTATTTGGAGGCTCTGATGTTATTTTTAGCAATGTGACCCTCAGATGTGAAAACTGAAATGTATGCCTTGGTATTCATTAACAACAAACTCAACCAAGGAAATTTTCTTGTTAGTATGTTCCATGAACTGAAATTAATGGTCAATACCATAGTTTTGAACAGAGTTTATTTTGTAGCATTTTTGTACTAAAAAGTATTTTAATTTTTTTTCTTTTGACTTCACTCCATTTGCACTATAACCATTCGTGACTTAACTTTTACTTGAAGGAAAGAATCACAGAATCACAGAACCACAGAACCACAGAATCTTAACAGCTGGAAGGGACCTCGAAAGATCACCCAGTCCAACGCCCCCGCCAGAGCAGGACCACCTAGAGTAGCTCACACAGGAGCTCATCCAGGTGGGTTTGGAATGCTTCCAGAGAAGGAGACTCCACAACACACCTGGGCAGCCTGTTCCAGTGCCCTGACACACAGTGAAGAAATTCTTCCTTGTATTTCTTTGGAACCTCTTATGTCCATCCCCGCTTGTACACATTGCCCCTTGTCCTGTCATTGGACATCACTGAGAAGAGCCTGGCTCCATCCTCCTGACACCCTCCCTTTGTGTATTTGTAAACATTAATGAGGTCATCCCTCAGTCTCCTCTTCTTCAAGCTAAATATGTATCACACAAAATGTCTTTTAAGATGTTCAAAACTTTCCTACAAGCTACAAGGGCAAGGTTAAGGCAACAAAATAGTCCCCTTTAGAAATTTTTTGGCGAGTAGCCAGAAGGAAAGTAGCTACTCCCTTTCATATTAATTTGCACATGTTGACTTATAAGTATGCTTTATATATTAATTTGTTGTATACAATTGACATGCCCTTCTGGGTTTGTTTAATTTATTCTCAACTAATATTTATTTACAAGCAAAAATTCAAGTTTTAGTCAGGGAACCCGGAATCTTTGTTTCTGCTGTGGAAAATCAAACCAGCAAAGACTTTCTTCAGTATGATAATCAGTTTCTGTGGGAAGTTATGTCCATGACTGCAGCTGGTGTTAAGAGATACTGAAATCACAGAAGGCAAAGACAAAAATCACCATTAAAAATAAATCAGCTACTCTGTTCCCTGATCTCTGTGTGATATTTCATTGTATTTTGTCTATCAATTTGTCTTCTTTTCCTCACTGTAGATTAGTTAGGAGACACTGGTAGAAACCAACACACCATTATGCTGCACTGTGCATGGGCACTTAATAAGAGAGTGACCCTTGGCTCCAAACAGGCAAATAATATTTGTCTTAATCACAATCAGTGTTACACATTAAAGCAATTATACAGTAGGATCTGTTTGGAAGAAAGAAACATTTTTAATATTACAAAACTCTTGGTGTTTCTGACTCAGCTCCCAGTGATTCATGCTGTATGTTCACCTTTCATCTAGTTTTCACATCCGCAGAACAGTCTTGAGATCCTGTCTCGGGACAGCACTTTTACATGGCTGGAAGATTTGTCACAATGCAGGACAAAGGCAAGCAAACTTGTTTTTTGCCTTGGCCTGCCAAAATCTACTCCCACTCAGTGCTTAGCTGTGTAAAACCTGGTGACAAGAAGCCCCACCTCTGGTTTTGTGACTAGCTCTGCATAGTTTTATTATTGTTACTGAAATGAATGGGAAAAGGAGAAATCCCATCCTTAAGAGCCCGAGGCTTAGGTCAAGTGTGATCTAAAAAGGTGACACTGTACAAGGAAATCGAAATAGTGGAGAAGATTTCTAGTGAAAGTTAATAGGATTCTTGCTTACTTGTATGAACATATTAAGTCTATTAGTGTTTTTAGTAGAGTACTCTTTGTGTGGATGCAGTCTATGTCTCTCCAATTCATACTGAAAGGTACTGTAATCCGTGAGCAGTCCCACTGAAAACCTTTGATCAGGATTTAGCCAGATTCTGCCTAGTCTTGGGGAAGTGCCCAGCCAGGAGCTGTTTTGATATTGAGGGGGCATCATCACAATCATAAAATTATGGGGTTTAAATAATTAGCCTGGTTTTGACTGGGCTAGAATTAATTTTCTTCCTAGTAGCTGGTATAGTGGATTTAGTGTGAGAATGATGTTGTTGACACACTGATGTTTTAGTTGATGCTAAGTAGTGCCTATCCTAAATAAGGAACTTTACAGTTTCCCATGCTCTGCCAGTGAGGAGGTGCTCAAGAAGCTGGGAGGGAATATGGCCAGAATGCCTGACCCAAATTTGCCAAAGGGATATTCCATACAGTAGAACAGCATGCTCAGTATAAGCATCAAATCCCCTATCAGACTATTTCTCCTGCCTATCCAGGTCCCTTGCCCTTATACGTTACCAACTGGTCTTTGCATCTTGGTGTTATCTCCTAACTTGATGAAACTTCACCCTCTCACCTTGGCAACCTCATCAGTGATACAGAATTTAGACAGCTGTGGAATCTACTTGTTACCAGCCTCAAAGCAGAGTGTCACTCATTACCCCTCACTCTCTGAAGCCTATCACCCAGCCAGATATTTGTTGATCTGGTTTTCTACTCATCCAGCCTGTAATATCTCAACTCGGAAACAATAAGCTTGTGGAAAAGGTGTTGTAAACATTGCTGAAGTCAAGATAAATGACATCCACTACTCTCCCTTCATCTGTAGTTTCAGTCATTTTATCACAGAGGACACCTAGCTGGTCACATGTGATTTACCACTAGATAGTCCATCCTGAGTATCCACAGTCACTCCTTCTTCTTCTTTATGTGCCCAGACACATGCCTCAAGGATTTTCTCCATCCTCAATGAGGTTCACTGCTCTGTGGTTCCCCAGTGTGTCTTTCAAGTCTTTCTTAATATAATTGAAGAGAGGTTTCCTTTTCTTCGATTGTCAGGGACCTTTTGAAAATTTAAGCAAATAAATGCTTTCAATGACATTGCTCATTCCTCTTCTGTGCAGCCCATTGGGTCTTACATGCTCAGTATTTGCAATCTCAGCCTGGGATTTCAGGCAGACATTGCTATGGTGGTCAAGCAAATCACGTATACCTAAGGTGGTGAGTCTTCCTCAGTTGAATGGACCTTACAGTGTAGCAGTTTGATAGATCTTATTTCTCACCAAGTCTCTTTCATGCAAAAGTTACAATCATTATTCAGTCCCCACTCACAAACAGTCCTTGCATGTTGACAGCATCACTTTTCAGAATAGCATGTAAGAATAGTCCAGAGCAGCATGCAGAACATGTTGGCACACTGTAATTAACCTGTGAGAGGAAGTCAGCAGCTGTGGGGGGTTCAGCACACCTGAAATAGTCATTTAAGTTCTGTCATGATGTACATTTAGCATGACTATGGCTGTGCAGAATACTTCCCCAAGTCACTGTACTCAAAGGCCTATAAACGGTGCCTGTAAAGATGAAGGATTACAGAAGTAACTGTGAAAAACGGATGACTTGACTTGAGCTTGGCCCATTTTTCATTCAACCATTTCCTCCACTGCTGTAGGAGAGCAAAGTGGGAAGGGAGGAGGTCGGAACTCAATTTTCCTGCTAAGACCAGTCTGCAAAGGACATTTGTCTTGCTGTTGCATGCACTGTGCAGCCTCTGACCTCTTTGGAGGCAATCTTGTTGGCAGCCTGTCAGTAGAGCCTGTCCTGTGGGTGAGTGGGGTGAGGTTCTGGGGTGGTAAAACAGTCTCACTGAGCCAAGACAGCTGGAAGTTAATCATCTGGAAAATTCAGAGGGTGAAACTGGCTCACTGTCTTAACACCAGCAAGGACTGTCATCCCAGCTGCTGCTGCTGGTGAGCAGCACACAAAAGGGTTCTCAGCATGGCTGGCTATGAGAGGATCTATGTATGCAGCTACATAGGACAGCTGTTTTCTTCACGTTGTTAAATCCTGGGAATATCTCAGAAACTACAGCAACCCTTACTAAGTCTTGTAGCACACAACTTTATTTTAAGATGGTGAAAATTGTTTCATAACTAGTTCACAAGTAACATGAAAGCCTGAGTATTCTCGGATTTTCCTTCCTGGAAAATTTTGGACAAGTTGTATTAGTTTCTTCTCATTATATATAATATAATTTTATTAGATATCATTTACTAGATATCATTAGTCTACATAGGGCTCTGTGTCTCATTTGTATCCATTATGTTGAAGGCAAAATAATTTCCAAGGTCAATGACACCTAAACCTAAAAAAAGAGGCACTCAACAGGATTTGTTTGTGTTTTCCTGTGGGGTTCTCTCACTGAATGTCATGAATTTCTTTTGCAACTCCAAGGCTGACAAGATGGTCTTTGTGCATGGAAGTTTAATGCCATGAGAAAACTTCTCTTGTGGGCTTGGAGGCCATCGTAAGTATGCCCTGTTGCTCCCACAATAGATGAGGTTCTAATGGACAGGCCATTACCAGTAACCACAGCTTCTTGCACTAGGGCTAGTGCAAGCCTAGAGTCTGTTCTTGCTCTGTTCTCAGCATGCAGTGAAGCCACACTGACCTTGTAAGGGAATTGCTTAAATGGTGTATGGCCAGATGATCCATCAGATTATTTATCTTTTGCCCACAAAAGAAGTATAAAAACAGCTGATCCTTCCAATCAAACTTCAGAAAAATGATCTCAGCTGTAGGTCTGCTGATGAGGTTGACAGATCATTTGAGCATCCAAGAGCATGAACTTTGCAAAGCAACAAATGTTATGGTAGACTAAAGTGTTTCCCCTAGCAGCTCCTCCTGGAGCCCTTAGGAAAGAGGTGAAGGAGGCAATTTGAAGGTTCACGGGAATGTACATCTTTTCAGCGCTATTTGAGACTTAGAATGGAATAAGTTTTATAAAACTGACTTTTCTAGTGCCTTGTTTCCATAGTTACACAGAACAGACACCAATGTCAAGGGACCAACAGTACAAGAAGATCCACTTGCTGGAAGTCAAAACTAATCAAGTGAAGGCTGGAAGTGAGGCATAGCTTTTAACATTGGAGCCAATTAGTCACGGGAAATCACATTTACCCAGAGATTTTTCATCTCCTTCAGGACAGGAGATTTGCTGAAAAGAAGTGTGGAAAGGCTCAAGCAGAAGGTACAGGTTTCTCTGAATTTACAGGAGCTCAGTTTCTGTCCCGTCTCTCCTCAGAAGCTCTGTGCCAAGTTATTCAGCAAAACACTTCCTCAGTGTAACAAGGTGGCTTTTAAAGATGTTACCTTCAGATAAAATGCTATGAAACGACGACAAATGAAACTAATACTTGCTGATTTACACATATCTAGGTGAATGGTGATCTTTTCTTTTATCTGGGATAGGGCACTACTGTTTTGACTGTGAGGGATAAACACTGCACAACAACAGGCATCCACTGCAGGAGTCCAATGGATGAGGTGGGTCAGTTTAGGAAGCCAACCAAGGATAAAGCTGTTCACTGATTGATTTGGTAGAACTGGTTTTGTGTCGCTTTAGCTCTGTGATCAGGCTGGTCAAACAAGAACCAACAGTGAAAGAGAAGCAGCATGCACAGATGAGGGGAGAGAAGAGCGAGGCATCTGGGTAATTTAACTGCTGTTTTCCACAGCAGCCCGTAATCAGAGTAGTTCACCTCTACTGTACCCTAAACCTGGGAAGATATTTTTCCTTAAGCTGACAAGGCGGCCACTTGAATGTACTTCCTCTTTTCCTGCAGCAAAGGTGATTAAAAACTGATGTAATTTTTATTAGCATTTACTGTTTGGATTGTGTATGTTTCTCACGAGCCAGCTCTTGTGGGTGATCACACCCTACCTGAGGATTACCTCACACATATTGTTGGAGTTGCTTATAATAGATGGAATGGCTGGTGAATCCCAGCCCTTAATTCTATCAAGGTGGTACATGGGTAAGGCTTGTCAAATGGCACGGCACTCAGACACTACAATGATGGGGCAAAGCATAAACACATACACTAGAGAGATCTCTCTCAAATAGGGAGATCAGATTTGCTTCCAAAATTATCTGAGTCTCAAATAAACCCCCTCAGGTAGGGAAAAATGGCTGATCCTTGACCCAGGTAATTTCATAAGCCCCCAGAAAGCTGCACAGCAGGGCCCAGCGGTGTGGGAAGGCCATAATTGCCAAGCAGCAGGACAGGAGGAATGGAGAGGCAGAAGCTTCCCAGGTGAGTTTCATCACTGGAATAAATGTATCACCGAGTCATGCCCCATTGTTTTGTGATGAGAAAACATCAGAAGATGCTTAATTGTAGGAACTGTAGGACATGTTATCCAAGTACTACCACTGTTTGTATGACTATAACAATGCATCACAACTGAGTAAAATGCTACAAGTACTGTAGCTACACCAAGATAGGCTTGATGGCTGTGTGTTTTCCCAGTGTGCAGTACTGTCATCTGGCGTGTCGTCTAGTTTTCCTAACCTTCCATTATCCCACCAGCCTTTCTGTCTCCTTTTCTTACAGAAAAAAAATGTCGTCCCCTGAGTATTTAGGAAAGTATGTATCTCAGCTGTTTCATTTCTTGGCTTAGGATAATGGACTGTTTCTTCCCTTTTGTTGTCTCTCAGTTTTGATCTGTTTCCCATAACTGTCTTTCTGCTTTCAATATGTACGATCTCTGATTGTTCTTTGTTGGAACCACTTCTCTATTTGAATAAAACATCTGTTCTTAGACAGGTTTGTCAATGTGAAAGTCTGTGGTGTAAACTGCTAAACATGCTACACATATTTTCTTCATACCTACTAAATAATTGAATCTTGAAGTCAGGACGTGCTTGATGACCATGTAGGACTATACAGTAGTGTGGTAGAGGTCTGTAGGATCATTTCACATATAAGAGCAGATTTTTTTTTCTGATTCGTAAGGGAGTTGAGAGGTGGCTTTAAAAGACAGTGACTTCTGTGTCAGTGTCAGCTAATGCAGACCTCAGCTCCAAGATTTAACATAACTTGCTTCCTCCCTGTGAAGCTATGGAATTTGCCCACTAAGTGTTAATTGTGGGGAGCGCTGCAGCACAGCATTATCCCAAGAGAGCAATTATGATTTTTTTTTTTTTGATTTGAAGTTATATGTCATTAACTACTTCAAGGGGTATGTACCAAAGCACCAAGACATGTTCTCAGTGTGATTACCACAGTCCTGGCTGGACTCCAACCCTAAGAGTATACTCCAGCCCTTTTCTTGTGCCAGCTCTGGTATCTGGTGGATCCTTTGCTGAAAGAGGGAACCAGCAGCCCTAAAAGGACAGCCAGCAGTTGGGTCTCCTTACACTGCCATGACACGGTAACTTCCTGCCGCAGCTTCTTCTTCGGGCACCAAAAAGACAAGTCTTACCTTCCTTCTTCCCCCTAATCTCAGTTCCTTGTGATAGTTGTCGTGTAACCTGAAAGAAAAAGCCAACCCGAGACTGTATTTTTATGTCATCAGTAAGTGGTTAAAGTAGCACTGCTAAAGCAAGGAGAGGAAAACGAATGTCTCTATGTGCACCTGTTTTGCTGAAGAGATTTTTTTACACCGCTGCATTCAGAGCTCTTGATGGAAGACATTTGTGTCTACTTGAGATTATGGAATCGCAGAACCATAGAATGGTAGGGTTGGAAAGGACTTCCAGAGATCATCTAGTCCAACCCCTCCCTGCAGAAGCAGGTTCAGGTCGCATAGGAACATGACCAGGTGGGTCTTGAAGACCTCCAAGGAAGAAGACTCCACAACCCCCCTGGGCAGCCTGTGCCAGGGCTCCGTCACCTGAACAGTGATATAGTTTTTTCTTATATTTAAGTGGAACTTTTTTGTGTTGCAGCTTCATCCCATTACCCCTTGTCCTGTTGCTAGTTACTATAGAAAAAAAGGGATGTCCCAACCTCCTGACACCCACCCTTTAGATATTTGTAAATGTTAATAAGATCTCACCTCAGTCTCCTCTTTTCTAGACTAAACAGCCCCAGTTCCCACAGCCTTTCCTCATATGAAAGATGTTTCAGTCCCCTGATCACCTTGGTGACCCTGTGCTGGACTCTCTCCAGCACTTCCATGTCCCTCTGGAGCTGAGGAGCCCAGAACTGGACACAGGACTCCAGATGAGGCCTCACCAGGGCAGAGTAGAGAGGGGGAGCAGAACATCCCTCGACCTGCTGACCACACTCTTCTTGATGCATCCCAGGATGCCATTGGCCTTCTTGGCCATGAGGGCACATTGCTGGCTCATGCTCAGTTTATTATCAGTCAGGACTCCCAGGTCTCTCTCTGCAGAGCTGCTCTTCAGCAGGTCAACCCCCAGACTGTATTGATGCATGGGGTTGTTCCTCCCCAGATGCAGGACTCTGCACTTGTCCTTGTTGAACCTCATGATGTTCCTCTCTGCCCAACTCTCCAGCTGGTCGAGATCCCACTGAATGGCAGCACAGCCTCTGGGGAATCAGCCAGTCTTCCCAGTTTGGTGGCATCAGCCAACTTTCTGAGGGTAAACTATGTCCCCTCATCCAGGTGGTTGATGAAGATGTTGAACAAGACTGGCCCCAGAACCCATCCCGGTGGAACTCCACTGGCCACAGGCCTCCAACTCAATTCTGGGCCATTGATCACCACTCTCGATCCACCTCACTGTTCACTCATCCAAGACACACTGCTTGAGCTTTCTGATGAGGATGTTATGGGAGACAGTGTCAAAAGCCTTGCTGAAGCCAAGGTAGATGACACCCATTACTCTCCCCTCATCTAGCCACCCGGTTATGCACTCACAGAAGGATAGCAGGTTGGTTAAACAAGATTTCCCCTTGGTGAAGCCATGTCGAGTCCTCCTGATAACCATCTTTTTTTTCATATGTTCAGTGATAACATTCAGGATGTGTTGTTCCATCACTTTTCCAGGGATGGAGGTGAGGCTGACTGGCCTGTAGTTTCCTGGGTCATCTTTCCTGCCCTTTTTGCAGACTGGAGTGACATTGGCCTTTCTCCAGTCCTCAGGCACCTCACCTGTCCTCCATGATTGTTCAAAAATGATGGAGAGAGGCTTAGCAATCACATCAGCCAGCTCCCTCAGCGCTCTAGGATGCATCCCATTAGGACCCATTGGCTTATGAGCCTTAAGCTTGGCCAACAAGTCTTTAACTTCTTTCTCTTCCACCCAGGGCAAGTCCTCTGCTGTCCAGGCCATCCTGTTATCCTTCCTGGACTGGGCTTCCCAAGGGCCGGCCTTGGCCATAAAGACTGAAGCAAAGAAGGCATTCAGTACTTTGGCCTTCTCTGCATTCTCGGTCAACAAGGCACCCTCAGCGTTTAGCAGCAGGCCCACAGTCCCCTGGCCATCCTTCTGCTGCTGATTTACTTGAAAAATGCCTTATTGCTGTCCTTAACATCCCTGGCTACATTTAATTCTAGAAGGGCTCTAGCCTTCCTAGTTGCACCCCTGCATGCTCTGGCAATGTTCCTATGCTCTTCCCAAGAAGCCAGCCCCTGTTTCCACCTCTCATGGGTGGCTGCTTTCTGCCTGAGTTGTCTCAGCAGATCCTTGCTCATCCATGGAGGCCTCCTACCTCCTTTTCCTCCTTTCTTGCGCATTGGGACACACTGATCCTGGGCTTGGAGGAAGTGGTGCTTGAAGATTGACCAGCTCACATGGGCACTTCTATCTTTTAGAATCATATCCCATAAGATCCGTCCAAGTAGATCTTTGAAGAGGCCAAAGTTGGCTTGAAATCCAGGGTCACGGTCCTGCTTTGTGTTCTGCCTCTTCCACACAGGATCTTGAACTCTACCATCTCACGGTCACTGCAGCCGAGGTTGCCTCCAACCTTCACATCCAAAATCTGGCACCTCTGCCATCACTATTTAGGGATGGGAATTTGAAGTGCTGGTAGGAGGTGTAAGAGTGATACAAGATGGAGGCGACCACACGGATCTCACAGTCAGAGAAGGAGGAAGGAAGGAGGAGCACCAGACCAGAGACCCCTCCCTCTGCAACCTGTGGTGAGAATGCAGACTGTGCTCCTGCAACCCATGGAGGGCCATGGCAGGACTGAGAGCCACCAGCAGCTCTGGGTGAGTGAGCCCGGACGGGCGAGGGACTGTGTGGGGAGGCGGCCATGGCCCAGGCCGTACTGGAGAGCCTGCGGGCCGCAGAGCAGCCCCACACGAGAGGCAGAGAGGAGCTGCAGCCTTTGGGATGAATGCGCGTTGGAGCAGCCCATGCAGATCTACCATGCGTGTGAAGTACCCCATGGACGTGCAGGGAAGACTGGTGTGGAGCCCACCTGCCCTGAGGAGAGACAGCAGCAGCAGCTATCAGAAATTGACTGAAATCCACACTCCCTGCCCCCCTGGGCTGTTCAGAGGGGGAGGAGGTAAAAACACTGAGGTCAGGACTCTGAGCCCAGGAAGAGGGGAGGAGTGGGAAGAAGGTGGTGTTAAAGGGCTGGTCGGACTCTTCATCATTGTACCACTCTGTGTTGTTTTATTTTGGTTATGTTTTGGGTTTTATGGTTATGTTTTAGTTGGTGTTGCACTAAATTATTTTCTGCTTTCTTCCCCAAGCCGAGTAGCCTGGTCTGTTTTGTCCTGAACCTTAAGCTGCAATTAAGCTCTCCCTGCCCTTTGGCAATCTCAGGTCTTTGGTACTTGAGGCTAATTGTGGTCTTTTTTTCCCTGATGGGCCTAAACCAGGACAAGGCAGTGCAGGGGCTTACTCAAACACAGACGTTAGAGGATCTTCAGTTCCTCTGTGGAGCCTGGTGGGACCCACCCACAAGCGCTGAGAGAACTGGCTGACCAGCTTATTGCTAAGCCGCTCTCCATCATTTTTAAATGGCTGTGGAGGACAGGTGAGGTGCCTGAGGACTGGAGAAAGGCCAATGTCACTCCAGTCTGCAAAAAAGGCAGGAAGGACCCAGGAAACTACAGGCTGGTCAGCCTCACCTCCATCGCTGGAGAGGTGATGGAACAACTCATCCTGAGTGTTGTCACTAAACATATGAAGGAAAAGATGGTTACTAGGGGGAGTTAACATAGATTCACCAAGGGGATATCCTATTTAACCAACTTGATAGCCTCCTATGAGTGCATAACTGTCTGACTAGATGAGGAGAGAGCAGCAGATGTCATTTACCTTGACATCAGCAAGGCTTTTGACACTGTCTCCCATAACATCCTCATCAGAAAGCTCAGGCAGTGTGGCTTGGATGAGTGGACAGTGAGTTGGATCGAGAACTGATGACACCAAAGTGGGAGGACTGGCTGATTCCCCAGAAGGCTGTGCTGCCACTCAGCGGGATCTCAACTGGCTTGAGAGTTGGGCAGAGAAGAACTTCATGAGGTCCAACAAGGAGAAGTGCAGAGTCCTGCATCTGGGAAGGAACAACTCCATGCACCAGTACAGGCTGGGAATTGACCTGCTGAAAAGCAGCTCTGCAGGATTATCAGGATGGATTGAGTCACATTACAGAACAGTATTATAAACTTTTGTCAAGAAGCTAAGTGGTTATATCTGTTTTAGTAAAAGAAACGTTACACCAGGGATGTTTAATGAATGTACAAGTATGAAGGAGTGGAGGAATTGGTATTCTGAAAGGGTATCGGTTAAGTGTTGCCATGTAATATGTGTGGCAGCATATGTGTAAAATGCTTGTAAACTATATTTGAAATATTTCAATGTGGAAAAAGTAAAAAAAAAAATCAATCCTGACTTAGATACCTGAGATGAGAGTTTCCAGCACACTTTCCAAAAGCAATGTTACAGTAGTTGCCATGCACTTTGAATAAAAGAAGAAGGAAAATTATTATAGAATAACTACAATTTGGGAAACAGCTTCAGCTATGTTATAATGTAAGTGTGCTTACTGTTCCTGAAAATAGTTTAATAAATGAAGGCTTTCACAGACGTCTTGAACCAACGTAGGCAGGCTCGGAGATGGGGTGCTGACAGAAAAATGATGACAGGTATGTGGTGAAACACCCCACCTGAGGAAGGTCGAGGACAAAGCAGCGTTAGTATTTCAGATTCTGTACGATCTTTCTTCTTTTTTTGTTTTCTTTTTCCCATTTCTTTATCTTCTGACAGGATCTTTTTTTTGGGCTGTTTTTAAGATTATGTCCCAGCCAATGCTTTGCTTGGTAACTTGGCAGCTTCTACACAAATGTTCATTGGCTGCTCTCCATGTCAGGGTGTGAAAGAAGTTAAGCCGAATTCGGCACAACCTGCTCCTCATTGTGTTCAACCGGCTCCTCATGGATTTGGCTTGTGTGTGGAGGAGATTATCCTTTCTCCACTGTTCTTTTTTTTGTCCTTTGAAGACCACTTCTCTATGCAAAGTATCTTGAGGCCTGAGGGGCAGAGCAGCACATTAGTGGTAGAAGGGGAAGGCTCTACTTGTTCTTTGAAAGTACACTGACAATGTTAGAGCATCGCAGGCCTTTCTTGCTCTGAGGGAAATAGCCTTTAGGCTGATGAAGTAAGAGTAGAGATTGTGACCCTGGGCCTCCTCATGATGTCCGTGCTCTGTAGACAGAGGTCTTTACTTTTCAGGTTGGTTAGGTGAGATGTTTGAGAACCAGTTTCAGTCTTCTAATGAGAGTTTGAGGTTTCCCATTCTTCTGCTACATTCTAAGTATTTGCTTTTTTACTCAAAACCAAGTACAGTCTGGGTTACGATGCACCTTGAGAAACACTAGTGTCTTCAGTCAAAGACCAAGAAAACACTTTTTTGTTCACTACTAAAAGCCAGAGGAAGTGGTCACATCCTACTGAATTCTGGTCATGCTGTAATGAGGACATAGTACACACAGAGTAGTTTTTCAAAGCGGTGGGTGGAAGCTGAACTTCAAGCTATTTGTGGATAGGCTGTTCCTGCTAAGGAGCAATAAGTCCTCAGCAAATGATCCCTAATGTGTCTGTTATAGGTAAGATGGCCCATTTGGCCTGTTTCCTGGACTGTACAAACGCATTATTCTTGCATCCAAGTTGATACACTGCTTTGTCAGCGTCAGCTTCTCCTGGAAAAATCCATCAGATCCTGGGGTAGAAACTTTTTGCAAGACTCCAGTGTGCCAGTAGGGACTGGCAAATTCAGGCTGTATTTATCTTTGCCATTCACAACACATGCTTAGGAGTGTGATGTCAGTTGAAGGGACGTGATTATCTCCCTTTAATAATTTAAAACCATATCTTGAAGCTGTAGCTGGAAGACTGATACCCAGTTTGAGACAGAACAACAGAGAGACCAATAAACTGATGTGAGTCTGGAGGATGGCCACAGACATGCTTCAAGGGGCTGAGTATGACATGCATGGAAAAGCTAAGGAATGCAGGTTTGTATAGCCTGCAGAGCAGAAAGCTTAGCAGGCATCTAATTGAATTCAGACACTTAAAGGCGGGCCATAGAGAAGACAGAGCCAGAGACGTACAGTAGAAGGACAACAGATACGCACTTTTCACTAATTACGGAAACGGAAAATTCCCTTGAATGAAAGAAGAAAAATTTTTCTGTATGAATGTGGTGAATGAGTTCTGTATGAATGATGTGAACTGGCTCAGGTGCTGTGAGTTCTCAAAGTGGCTGTGAGTTCACCATATCCTGGAGATACTCAGACAAAGAAAGACCCTCATCTAGTTGCTTCTGCTTTGAGAAGAGGTAGGATCAAAGATCTATATGAGTATTTTCCCATCTGAATTATTCTGTGACCTAATTTTAAAGCACCTGAGAGGAGCCCTAGGCAGAGTGGTAAGGTGATTTGGAGAGAGAGAGTGACTTTGCAATCACATATAGGAAGGCCTTGGGCACCTATACTATCCATATATTGTGTCTGATCTCTAGCAGGTAAACAATTCCTTCCACAACTAGACTCAAATTGTAAAAGTCTGAATCTCTACTGTGTTGGTCAAATCACCATGCAGGTAAGTTAGAGACAGCAATATCTCCATAAATACCTTTCACCATGGGTAAAGAAGGAAATAAAGATAAGTAATGTTTAGTGCCTATCTTTGATTTCTCTTTTTGATTTATTTATTAATATAATTTTTTAGGTAGTCTGTCATTGTTCTATATGACATCAGGTATAGAGTGCTTAAGTATTGAAGTGGGTTGTCCCTTTGCAGCCCATGCAGGCCACTGAGAAGCAGAGATCCACTCGCAGCCAGCGGAGGAGCCCACACTGGAGCAGATGGATGCCTGAAGGAGGCTGTGGCTCTGTAAGAAGTTCATCCTGGAGCAAGTTCCTGGCAGGATCTGGGAGTTCATGGGGGAGGTGTCCATGCCGGAACAGGTTTGCTGTCAAGACTTGTGAGAGGGACTCAGGCTGGAGCAGTCCGTCCCTGAAGGACTGTTCTCCTGGTGGATGACCCACTTTGGGGCAGGGTGTGAGGAGCTGCCCCCATGGGAGACCGCCCGTCGGAGCAGTTTGTGAGGAGCTGCAGCCCATGGGAAGGACCCACAGTGGAGAAGTTTGTGAGGGACTATCTTCCGTGGGAGGGACCCCACAGTGTAGCAGTGGGAAGTGTGAGGAGGCCTCCCCCTGAGAAGCAGCAGCAGCAAAGTCCATCTGTGCTGAACTGACCGCAACCCCCATCCCCTGCACTGCTGGAATGAAAGGAAGGAGAGTCCTGAGAAGAGGAGGGGTCGGGGAAGGAGTTTTTAGGATGGTCTTATTTCTCATCTCATCTTTGGTTAGAGGGCTATGTGTCCAAAAAAGTTAGGATGGATCAACTGTACTGCTTCTCTCCATCTTCTAGAGAAAAGGAAACAGGTGCTAGACCCTTCATGGGGAGCTAGCACACCACACAGGTGTGCTGCCTGCATCCTGAGCATCTTCAGGGAAGCCTATTAGCAAGGGATAAGAGCACAAGGCACTGATGCCTCACACGCAGGATTTGGCATGGTGCTGCAAGTCTACGCTCCAAGACACAGGCAAGTTGTAGCTGTGTTATCATCAAGGCTCCAGCAAGAGAACTTGCAACTGTTCTTCCGGATCTATTGCCTACAGCTATTCTGCCTTGTATGGAGACAGTTAAATATCGTGGCAGTGTGAAAAAGATATATATAGGATGCTATTATAAGTTCACATGCATTAAACGTAGAGTATTTCATGACCAAGTATTACTAAAGCAAAAGAGTAAGCATCATGTCACCATCTGTTGTAACTGGTGTCCCAAAAGGTGTTTTCACACTGATGCAATGCACAGTCAGTTGTTGGGGAGTATCGAACCCTGACTGCAATGGAGCTATGTTCAGCTATACCAGCCTAAAACCTGGCCCAGCATTCAAAAAAAAAGCCCCTGATACAAAAACAAGTCCATGCTACATGTCCAGAGTGTTACGGGGATTTTCATTACTTATCCTAGAAATCTCCTGAAATTTTAAAGAAACCTTAGTGTACGATCTTCTGCAAAGGCTAAAACCAAATCAAAGCAGATTCAAACCATTAAGATGGTCTTATTTCTCATCTCCCTGCTCTTATCGTTTCTTTAATATATCAAACCTTTTTCTCCCTAAGTTCACTCTGTTTTTCCATGACGCTAATTGCTGAGTGATCTCTTCGTCCTTATCTTGACTTGCAAACTGTTTGTTATATTTCTCTCTCTCTCTCCTGTCCAGTTTGGGAGGGGGAGTGATTTTATGACTTGATGGACACCAGGCTAAACCACCACTAGTATATTCAAAATAATTTCAGTCTTCATGAAAGCTGGTTTCTTAGCCTCAATCAATTTCAAGTATATCTTCTTATTTCTAACTTTTGCCTTAAAGAGCACATGAAAAGGTATGAGTGATATTAGGTCATCAGTACAAACACGTAATAAAAGATATTACCATGTTTAAACTAGCTTGAAACTGATTGGAATTTTTTCTGAACTTAAACCCTTCAGTCAGCTTTAAAGTTTTTAATGGGGTACAGCAGATCCTGTTAAAAAGTCACATCTTACCTAAGGAAGGACATGTTTGCAAAAGGTAAAGTAGTCCAATGAATAATGCTGTGGGGACACATTCAGGTGCACGCCATTGTTCTAAATTTGTATATCACTTTAGCTGACACTACGTTCCATCAAAGACCTATTTTTAAGTGTAAGGTCATGAATCACACAAAAAGCTTCTTCCAAATAATGGAAGATGCAAGACATAGGACTAAAAATGTTGTGGGTTTTTTTTTTTTAAGGCAATTTATTATTTTTTTTCTGTAAGCCAATATTTGTAACTCATTGTCTTCCTTTTACCTCAAAAAAGAAAACAAAACATGCATTCCTGAGCAGAATTGTGCTTCAAGTAAATGAGTAATGAGAAATGGGCAAGATTAAGCTGACAACAATTTTCTCAACAGAGGGTGATAAAAAGACTTCTTAACTGAAAGAATGTGAACATGTAACCACCGTAAGTAAAAAAAGATACCAAATTCCTTGATCGGGTGCTACATATGAAGTTTGATTTGCTACTACATATAAAGTATGACTTGGTAGTTTGTGGAACATTGTGAAAAAATATTTTTAAACAGCTTTATTGAAATATCTCTGATCAGATTCAGTCCTGTAGTTCTAATAATATCCATAGATATTAGCAGGTCTTATCAGGAATTTTGTCTGGAGCTGTAAGACAAGGAAACACTTGATTTCCATAGTACAATGAAGTCTAACAAGATAAACTGAGTTAAAGAGTATGCAGGTGGATAGTCAGGAAACTCATTGCTTCATAGTGACATCTTTCAGGCTGGGGGCTGGTAATACAGAGAAATATCTGGAAATCCCTTTATTTGAGGAACTGCAAGCTGTGAAAAGCTTTTGGAAATAATTTATGTAGAAAATGATCTTTCCCCGACGGGAGATAGAACTATGGTAATGTGAGGCAGCTTTCCTGGAAACAGAAAGGGAGTTTTGTTAGAAAAACAGGAAATGTCCTTCCTTTACTCGTTCTGCACAAATGCCCCCGTGAGATTGTGTGGTTGACAGATTTAAAGGAGATTGATTACAAGCTGCACAATCTGGGATCACGCTATAGAAGGAAACGGGCTCAGTACAGGCAACTGATAGGTAACATACTCTCTTTTATTTTCCTGATTTAGTTTTTATCCGAATAAAAGGAAAAAACCACTGCAGGTGATGGAATACCTGTATCAGGTAACACCTCACATGATTGATTCAACAAGGCAAACTGTGCAAATATTTTCTCAGTTGAAGCAACTGACAATAAAAACTCACTTGATGTCTGCTCAATAACATGCATAACGTCTCTGATGTATGGAAAATTAGATTACTTTATATCTGATATATGGAAAATGAAAGTAATTTGCAGCAGTTCTGATTAATACTGAGCAGTTATGATTGTTCAGCCTGGAGAAGAGACAGCTCGATGGGGAGACCTCGTAGCAGCCTTCCAGTACCTAAAGAGGCCTACAGAAAAGATGGA
This sequence comes from Colius striatus, assembly GCF_028858725.1. NCBI lineage: Eukaryota > Metazoa > Chordata > Aves > Coliiformes > Coliidae > Colius > Colius striatus. Next base: position 16,926,425 of record NC_084790.1, on the reverse strand, counting down.
GAGAGACTCTTCACTGTGGAGTGTAGTGATAACACACGGGGTGACAGTTTTAAATGGAAACAGGGTAGATTTAATTAGATGTTAGGGAGAAATTCTTTACTGTGAGTGCAGTGAGGCACTCAAACACGTTTCCCAGAGAGGCTGTGGATGCGTCATCCCTGGAAATGTACAAGGCTGGGATGAATGGGGCTTTGGGCAAACTAGTCTAGTGGAAGGTATCCCTGAACGTGGCAGGGAAGTTGGAACCAAACAATCTTTTAGGTCTCTTCCAACCTAAACCATCCCGTGATTCTATGATTCTTTCACCTCTTTCATAGAATCATAGAATGGTAGGGGTTAGAAGGGACTTTTAGAGATTATCTAGTCCAACCCCTTTGCAGAAGCAGGGTCACCTAGATCAGGTCACATAGGAACACGTCCAGGTGGGTCTTGAAGACCTCCAAGGAAGGAGCCTCCACAACCCCTCTGGGCAGCCTGTGCCAGGGCTCCCTCACCCTCACAGTGAAATAGTTTTTTCTTATGTTTAAGTGGAACTTTTTGTGTTCCATTGATCACCATCCTCTGGGCTCTGTCATTCAGCCAGCTCTCAATCCACCTCACTGTCCACTCATCCAAGACACACTGCTTGAGCCTTCTGATGAGGATGTTATGGGAGACAGTGTCAAAAGCCTTGCTGAAGTCAAGGTAGATGACATTCGCTCTCTCCCCTCATCTAGCCACCCGGTTATGCCCTCATAGAAGGATATCAGATTGGTCAAATAGGATTTCCCCTTGGTGAAGCCATGTTGACTCCCCCTGATAACCATCTTTTCCTTCATATGTTCAGTGATAACGTTCAGGGTGAGTTGTTCCATCACCTTTCCAGGGATGGAGATGAGGCTGACCGGCCTGTAGTTTCCTGGGTCGTCCTTCCTGCCCTTTTTGCAGACTGGCGTGACATTGGCCATTCTGCAGTCCTCAGGCACCTCGCCTGTCCTCCATGATTGTTCAAAAAATGATGGAGAGTGGCTTAGCAACCACATCAACCAGCTCCCTCAGCACTCTAGGATGCATCCCATCAGGACTCATTGGCTTCCTAGCCTTGAGCTTGGCCAACAAGTCTTTAACCTCTTCCTTTTCCACCCAGGGCAAGTCCTCAGCTGTCCTGGCCATTCTTTTATCCACATTTCTGAGGTCTAGGAAAATCATTCCCCAGGCTACTATTTCCAATTAACAATTGCAATTTACAAGTGTGCAAAATGATCTAGTCATGTTATAATTTGGTTAGCTATTTGTTGTTATAATTTAATTTCACTTCCACTCCAAGTGTGGTGCATTCTCTATGGTACTACAAAGGGACCAGCCTGTTCCTCAAGAAGCTTCTGGTCAGATTTTAGCCATGACACTCCAAAGACAACACAACAGGAAAGAGGCGAGGGTGTAAATAAGGGAAATTAAGATTGCAGCTAACTTACAGTGTGTTTTAATATAGTGTAGAGATGCCATCAGAAATTTGTTCCATCGTTTCTCTACATCAATGTAATAAGCAAAAAATGCCAGAGTATATCTTAAAACACATGTTGAGGCACAGTAGCTGCATCAGTTTAGTTATGATAATTATGGAGTAAGCCAAATAACAATGCAAGTAGTAGCAGTCTATTCAGAAAGACACACAATGCAAAACCATAAAATTATTTCTGTATTAGAAGTTAAAAACCCACTTTCTAACACACCACTAATCTAGGGCTTAACTTTAAATCAAGCCCTTCTGTGACTGATTGCGCTGGGGCCATTACTGGGGTTTTCTGTTTGTTCCCAACTGAAAACCAAATGCAGTTTCAGTGGATGCATTGATTGACCAGTGAAATGCCTCTCGGCAGCTTTACCACGGAGAATATGAAATATTTACTGCAACACACTTAAGCTGCTTCCTAATTCTGAAGGTTAGTGAGAGGTTTTGCAAAATGCTCTCATGAAGAGATAATCTCTTTTTTACTCTAGGAAAGTTGCTAGCATCGTGTAGTTCCTACCTGACAACTCAATGAACTGAGCCTTGTTTTTAAGAGACAAATATGAATAACTTTTCTGCTGTTATAGTGAGGTCTGCTGTTTAATTTAATATCTAAATACTGAAGCTATTTTCTGATAGATATAAAATATCACAAGTCCTTTAGTCCCAAAGCTGGGTAGCATTTCTTTCTAATTCACCCATTTTACTGAATAGGGATCTACCTGACAGCCAGCTTTTCCATTCTTGTCAAGCACCAGATCTATCTAATATACAGATATTCAGAGGCACTGTGTATCCTCCTTGGAAGCCCAGAGAAAATGATGTTTAAAAAAACTTCTTTCACTTAAGAGCTGTGGTCATATTGAGTGCCAAAGGGGCACCAGGAACATCCCCAAAGTAGAGAGGTAGTATGAGAGGACGCACTGATACTGCCAATGCCACACACCTTTTCCTGTGCTGCACATGGGTTACTGTCTACAGATCCAACTTTTGGCTTCTCTACATTTAATATCTGAGATGTTCTTGAGCAAAGAAAGTGCTTCCCAGACACTTTGCTCTTTCTTTTGTGTGCATTACTATCTGTGCACTCTTAATTCTCTTTTTTCATGAGCCTCAATCCTTTCACATGTGGATTTAAGAGGAGAGAGCCTATCCGATTTGGGAGGGGATTTCTACTCCCTGTCCACTGGCTGTACTGCCACACATCTGCCTTGCAGTGAACGCTGTGCTCCAAATCTGCTCCTCTGTCTTTCCCTTCAGAAAATCACTCTCACCTCATAGCTGAAGGGTATAGGCAGAAATGAACTTGAAAGAAGAGGGAAGGAGATGCCTGCTTCAAAATATGAGACTGAATACTTCAAAAGCGAGCCAGAGAGACCTGGCATGGTTTGTTTGACATGACTGATATTGATACCTTGAGCAGTGGGATCAGAATGAGGAGCAAAGCTTTAAAAGAGCTAATTTGACCTTCAGAGCCTAGAGGACTTCAAAACCTACCTCTCTTCAGTGACCCTGCTGTTTAAGCACCTCTCTTGTTGCCAACATTCACTTTTAGAACCTTACACGTGCATTTACTGACACAGCACATAGACTCTTGCGCTCCTGCTACTCACCGTAGCTTGATGCTGAAACTGCCAGCAGTCAAGTGCCTTGTACCGTGTTCCTGCTCAATGGTCAAGAGCACATACTAGCTAAAATTTGTTGTATGACCTAGTAACTTTTTCCATTTCAGTCTAACTTAATCTCTTACCTGTCATTTGAGATCCCTTTGCAGGCCCTTGACTTTTAAAGAGAGCTAGCCAAGGCACTCCTTCCTAAGTCAGACAAATTACAGTAAAATGCAGGTCGTACTTAAAATACAGGATTTGAGATTGTCTGCCCTAGGTGTGGGCCAGGCAAAAAGAAGGTCATGGTAGCTGCAAACTACCCAGGTACTCAGCCCTGGAGCACTAGCCAGAGTCCAATAGGCCTTCTAGCATATTCCTATATGCTACTTAGATCCTCCTCAGCTTCCTCACCAACACCAGCCTCAGTCTGCTTTAGGCCAGGGTTTCTGAGGAGGCCCGTGGCTCAGAGATCTGTCTCTGAAATGTCTGCATGAAAGAAACATTCTCTGGCTAGATATAGGAGTTTTTTCAAGCTCTTTCTTATCGCTCTTGCTGTAAAGAAATAAAAATGCTCACTCCACAGAGCTGACGCAGAAGAGGGATCCTGTACTAAAAAAGAGGACAAAATGGAAAGGTGGTAATGCATGAAAACAAAACAAAACCAGCAGAGCTCATTGTACAAAACCAAACGTGCAAACAAAAGAGACATAAAGCCAAAAATGTCTACAGTTACAAATCCAGCTTAGGTACACAATAGGAGAAATGGATAAAGTCTGGGAAGTGCAGGCCTTCATAAACCTTGACAGTCACTAGAATATGTTATAAGAATTTGTTCTGGCTTAGCAAGGAGCAGCTTTTGGCTTAGTAACAGGGGGAGCGGGTTGCAGTGAAGACCCGGTAAAGAGTTTGCGGACTCTCCCCCGGCTCCTGGGTTCACACCCACCTCCGGCCCGGCTGGGCCAATCTGGCGCCTCTGCGATCACTATTTAGGGGACAGGAATTTGTAATGCGGGTCAGGGAGGTGTAAGAGGGATACAAGATGGAGGCGACCACGCGGACCCTTCAGCCAGAGGAGGAAGGAAGGAGGAGCAGTAGACCGGAGACCCTTCTGCAAGCCGTGGCGAGAATGCAAGCTGTGCCCCTGAAACCTGTGGAGATCCATGGCAGGGCTGAGAGCCACCAGCAGCTCCATGTGAGTGAGCCCGGACGGGCGAGGGACTGTGTGGGGAGATGGCCATGGCCCAGGCCGTGTTGGAGAGCCTGCGGGCCGCAGAGCAGCCCCACACGAGAGGCAGAGAGGAGCTGCAGCCTTTGGAATGGGTGCACGTCGGAGCAGCCCGTGCAGGGCTGCCGTGTGTGTGAGTTACCCCACGGACTTGCAGGGAGGACTGGTGTGGAGTTCACCCGTCCTGAGGAGGGACAGACGGCAGAAGCTATTGGGAGCAGACTGACTGAGACCTCCACTGCCTGCCCCCCCGAATCGTTCGGGGGGGGCAAGGTAAAAACCCCGGGATCAGGGCTCTGAGCCCGGGAAGAGGGGAGGTGTGGCGGGAAGGTGTTCTTAAAAAGGCTGGTTGGACTCTTCATTAACGTATTCCTCTGTGTTGTTTCGTTTTGGTTATGTTTTGGGTTTTTGTGGGTATGTTTTAGTTGATGTTGCATTAAATTATTTTCTGTTTTCTTCCCCAAACCGAGTGGCCTGGTCTGTTTTGTCCTGAACCTTAAGCGGCAATTAAGCTCTCCCTGCCCTTGAGCAATTCTCAGCCTCTTCGGTACTTGAGGCTAATCGTGGTCTTTGTTCCCTGATGGGCCTAAACCACGACAGAATTTCACTCAGAAAAATATATGGCAATATTGTTTAGAAACACAGCCATGCGCTGTGCAAGCTTGGGGCACGTTGTCATTTTTACAAAGCCCATACGTGTCATTGGCTTGCAGTAAGCACTGTGTTTGCAACTTGCCAGAGAGATCCTGTTCTGCAAGCTGGATTTCTCACCAAAACGAATGAGTGGCGTGCTAGCACAGCAATGTGCAGGAGTGTTGGTCCCACAGAACTACATTTTTTTGCTGATAATGTAAGGAAGTGCAGCAGCAGGAATCATTACTAGCTAAGAGCTTTACTGAGCATATCTGCAGCATACACTTGCATATCTCTAATGGCTGAGATTATGGTGCACGCAGTGCCAACCGCACTATCAGGAATACACATGCCAGGAAGACAAACCTCCTTCCCCAAGGTTCAACATGGTTTTCCTGCTTTTCCTTCTAGTTTATATCCATTTAAGTTTTGGGTTTTTTTTTTTTTTAATTTTCATTTTGTCTTTTTTTCAGTGCAGCAAGTGTAGAAAAGCCTCATTTTTGCACGATGGACAGGACTGAAATTCTATACTGATTTGTAGACAGTTCAGAATGGAGGAGGGCTTTGTTTCCAGTCTTCTTGCCAGGGCAGAACTTTGGTTTTCTGTCACCAAGACTGTAGCAGCTTTCATCACACAGGAGTTTCTCTCCATTACAAACATTAACCTTAGTCCTTGAATTATGTCCGTGTCTTTAGAGTCATGCTTTTAAACATCTTTAAGAAAGCTTTCCACATTTATGCCCAGAACTTGATTTTTCAGTACAAGCTAAGCCCCACCCCAGATGGTAGGTGATATTTTCCTGCTAACACTCCATTGCCTTCCTCTTTTCTACACATAGTTCATTACTTTGGAACTTTCTTAGAAGTAAGATGATCATATTTATGCAACATATTTTGTGATCTTAGATCATATAAAAAAGCTAATTTGCAACACTGTCAGAGAACATGGATTCAAATGTTGTGAAATTGGGTAATGCTTAAGCAAAATCTGACCAAACAGATCTGACGTTTATAGCTAGTGATACCACAAATTTTGATTCCAAGATTAAATTCCTTGACTGTAGCAGAGGGGAAGAGCAGGAGAAATGCTATTTGTTAGCAGTTTAAGTCAGTGCATTTTAGAAAGTGAAAACCTTTCTGCATGGAGGCAAAAGGCAATCTCAATTTGAGAACAATGCACATTTCCATGCAGATAGAAGTGCACTTCTTATTATTCTTGCTGGACTGGACTTTCACCTCACCTGGACTGCAAAACTCACGTGTCATTTGTTCAGAGAATCAATGGCATATTTGCTTTAACATTTAGGAATTGTATCTCTGTCATGGTTTTGCCCAGGTAACACAGCAGCATGACAGTCTCTTGCTTGGTGTCCACATTCACCCCCACCCTCATTAGGACGGCGGAGGCCCCAGCAAAATGGCAGTAAAAAGATAAGCAAGGTTGTTGTGGATTAAGACAAGGGCAGGGAGGGCTCGCTGCCAATTATGGTTTTGGGCAAAACTGCTGCACTCAACTTAGAGAGGAAAGTAGGAAAGTTTATTCTACAAGAAATGAGAAATGAGGAGGATGAGAAAATTACAACCAGCACTTTAGGATCAACCTCCTCCATCCCTCCTTTCTTCCTGGGCCCAGCTCACTGCTCCCCATATCTCTACCTCCTTCCCCCTCAACAGCTCAGAGGGGCCGGGAGTGGGGGATGTGGTCAGTCTCTCACAGATGGGCTCTGCTGCTTCTGTCTTCTCAGGTGAGGACGACTCCTGGCATTCTTCCCCTGCTCCCACATGGGGTCCCTCCCAAGTCCTTAACGAACTTCCCCAGTGTGGGTTCTTCCCAGCAGCTGTGGCTTCTGCTGATACAGGGTCCCTCACACGGGACACAGTCCTTGGTGAATATCTCTGGCGTGGATTCTTTGCCACAGTTACAGTTTCTGCAGTTACAGGGTCCCTCTCTCGGGACAAGGTCTCTTCTGGGCATAAGTTTAATGAGCTGCTTTGTCGTGGGTTCCTTCTCATAGTTACAGCTGTCGATATTGAGTCCCTTCCTTGGGACACGGCCTGCTCCAGCCATAGTGATAAAGGGTCTCTCCCTCAGGACACGGCCTCCTCTGGCCATAGTCACTGTCCCTGGTTCAGGGCCTTTAATGAAGTGAATCGCTGCCCCTGGTCTGGGGTCAGCTTTAGCAAAATGAGTCTCTGCCCCTGATACGGGCTCATTATCAAAATGAGTCTCTACCACTGATGTGGGGTCTTTAAAGAAATGCAAATAAATCTCAGCTTCACCAGTTCTCTCCATAGAATGCAGGGGAGTCTCTGCTCCAGCACACCTCCTCCTCTCTTTCATCACTGACCTTGGAGTCTGCATGGTTGTTTCTCTCACTGTTCCTACTCCTTGCACCACCACCAGCCAGAAGAAGAAGGGGGCAGCCGAAGGAAGAAACAGGAAGAACCCTGCAACTTTTTCTTAAAAAGTGATCCTGGAGGCATCCTGGAGGCCAGAAGTGGGTCTGGCTCAGAGCTGGGAGAGTTTTGAGCAACTTCTTACAGGAGCCATCTTTACAGCCCCTTCCCTCTTACCAGAAAAGACTGTCATGTCAAACCATGACAAGCTCATAAGAGATCTGGACTTCCAAAGTCATTCAGTTATGAGCATCTGAGACAGCTTGCTTAAGCTCTCTCAGGTGGGTCTGCACTCAGCAGAATCACTGTTGCCATTGAGATACAGTTGTGTCATTAGAGGTTATCTTTGAAAGTCATGTTGAAAATTACCTTATCTTAATTTTAAATGACATATTGAGCAGCTACTCCCAAATGACATTAGAAAAATTAATTAGTTTAACCTTAGAGTAACCTTGTGAGGAAAAGAACTTGTTGTTATTTCTCTATTAGAGAAAAGGAGAAGAATCCCTACGGAAACACTATTGTAAGAGATTTGCTCAAAGCCCCACAGGAAATTAAGAAAAAATATTAATGTCTGTCTGTGATTTTGGATCTGAATCACATAAGTGTCTTCTCTGTGTTCTGCAGACAAACTGCAAGCATTGAGAAATTATCTATATATTCTTACTGTGGCTAAATTATCATTTTTCCTCTGGCTACTGTGTTTCAAAATGCATACAATTTTGTTTTGTAGTCCATCCTATCAAGGCTAAGGTGCATTCTGATCTGAATTGCCTTTTCTATAGAAAAAGAGATGAAAAGACTGTCAGAGATTTTACTTCTTTTACTTCTGTATTTCCTACAAGGTATAAATTTAATCTATTTTTGTGAGTAAAAAAGCAGGTTGAATTTGGATGATAGATCATTTACAAAAAGTGACAGTTTTTGTCTCATGAGTAAGTATGTAGCTAGTCTAGAAAACTGCATCACCTCTCATGGTGACTGTGGTTTAACCTTGTCAGGAAAGTATAAACTGAGATCTTAGTAGATGTTTTAGAAAAGGAAAGTGTAAGTTTTTTGTTCAACTTCTTCATTAATAGCTAATTCTAGTAAATGAATATACACCTAACTAATCAAGTTTGCAATGATATCATAAGGAAAAGCAAGCAGCTTCCTTGGGATTCTCTATTAATAAATTTTAGCAACTTAGATACAGATTTGTTTGCCCTAAAAATGCCGAAAAAATCTTTTGTCATAAGACCTAATGTAATGGGTTGCTGGAACACAATAAATGTGAAAGCTTATCTTGATCACTGTCTGCTTATTTTCTTTCATTTAGTATCAAGAGATTTTTAAACAGGGATATATCCTTTTTGCCATTGTTTTTACTAAGATAACTAAAATTTTTAAGTAAATGTGATCTCTTTTCTCTTCATTCCAGTGCTTCTGTCTTCTGCATTAAAACAGAAGCCCTTCATCTTGTTATTCTTGCAGAAAAGTCAAGGATGAAGGCTAACACAACTTCTGAAAAAAACAGAAATTGCCTGTCTTGTAAATCCTCAGCAGAGATACTTGATGTAAAATAACATTATAGAATAAACTGTCTTATTTTAACACTTACCATTTCAGTGCACTAGTCTAGATCTTGGCATCAAACATATTGCGCTATCAGTTAAAAACAGGAGCAGTGAACTGTGGTGCGGGTTTGAGGAATGAGAGAATTAGGGTGCTTTTGAAGACAGCTTTTCTGCCAAGAAAAATATCTGTGAGTTTCATGCTTAGGCAGCTTGGATCTACATGAACTACAACATAGCCACAACTAGAATCTCAGATGTCATGATTCTCAAGGAAGTTGTTTTTCCTCCCTAAAGCCTCTGATTCTAGTCTCCTGTACTTACAGAAGAATCACACTTTCTATTTAGACATTTCTAGTGCTCAAGATTGGAGAGTAAGAAGGATCTTAAGTGCATCCTGGACTTTGAAAGTGAAACAAAGAAGAAACCAGAGCGTTTTGTTTTTGTTCTTTTTTTTGTGTGTGACTTTTAAGCCCATCTCATAGTTTTAGGAAAATCAATCTGTTAATGCTTCAAGGCTCACTGTTGGTGATACTGAGTAGCATGGGCTCCTCCTAACAGGAAGGAGTATGATCAAGTCAGAATACAGCACTGCCTGTAGTCATGGAGCAGATGCTGGGTCAGGACAATATCTGCCTTCAGTTCCAAAAATCTCCATGCTATGAGTGCAGCACAAAGCATCATGGTGTATCTCAAATCCAAGGGTTTGATTTCTGTCTTTGTCTCCAGAATAACTTTCTATAGTCATGTTTAGTGTTGACAAAGTTTGGGAAAAGACGAATAATTACAATGTCCAGTTGTTTTTAGAAACTCTTCTGTATGTGGCCATGCTTATGACTGATATTTCTTGTGCTCCAAGAATCACTTATTTTCTAAATGCAAAAACTCTTGGCAAACTTACTGCTTTTGTTCAAACATGCTGCAGTCCAAAAGCATAAACCAAATTAACTAAAACAAAGTCAAGGGGAAAACCCCCTCTCATAGTCTGACATGCCCCACCGACACCTTCTTAACATGATTTGTAACCATTGTGCCCCACAAAATACATGCATTTATTTTCTGTTTCTGTAACCTTTTGCTCCATGGTTCTTTAGGAAATGAACATTTTTGTTTTCATTCACAAGCACTTGCAATTAGAATATGTATATCATTGTGAACAAATTCTAGCACAGCAAGTAATGGAGCTTGTCTTTTAGAACTCATTGACAGCTAAAAGATGAACCCAGTTTTTAAAACTCTACTTCTACCTGCAGTTTTCCACCTCAGTGGGCTGTGTTAGGCAGCACGCTGCCTGACATAATTTTCCCTTACTGTTTACATTTCGTGTTCAACAAAGTCCATAAATGCATTTATCAAAACTGGCCTTTGCAGAAAAATAATATTTTGTCTCCCATTGTTACAGAATACACAACAACACAAAAGTGAAAACTGTTGGACAGCTGAGGAATCCAGAAGTCTGAATTCCTGTATGTGTTACCAAGTTCTTTCTCTTAGCTTTGTTTCACCTTTAGGAACCTGACTTCCTTGTCTTGTCGGAAGTAAATGTTTTTGTTTTTTTTTTTTCTACCCGGACTTGGAATCCGTCAACTCCTTCAATGGTGCAACCCCAAAAAGCCTGGAGAAGAGCATGACTAGAATCCTGTTTTCCAAAATGTCCAACACCAGAAACTTTAGAGGGAAGTGTAAGAACTCATTTAGTAGTTAGGTGCAGGTCCTCATGGTAATTAAACAAGATCATAATAATAGTTCTTAGAAGAACTGTCTGTGGCAAATATACATTAGTAAGGAATAAAACATTATTTAATGTTTCGTTGTTTTTTTCTCAAGATCCATTATAAATAGGGTAATTTGATCCTGATTTTGCTCTAAGGACCTCCAACCTTTGGAATCTTCTGCAACAGTCAGAAAGGCAACTCCTGTATCCTTCTTCTTCACAGTAGGCATTTGAAATTAACAATAGGAGAAATATACAAAAGTGTTTCACACAGAGGTATATACACAAGAACAGTTTAGAGGAGGAAATCACCCCTAGAAAATTATCTGACCGATCTTAAAAGAAACTAGAAAGTTTCATCTGGTTCTGTGACACACTTTTTATTGGTTCTATTCTGATTGAAAATACTTTGGCCAGTACCTTTTTCTCCAAGTTCTTTTGGTTTCAACCTCCAGTGAATCATGGCAATGGAAAAGAGGATGAATAAAAAAGGGTGGATATAAAATAGTTTACTTTGGACTCTTATGTGTTGCTGTCTTGCAAATTATTGGGTAATAAAAAAATTGTAAGCTACCATTCTTGAAGTAGAGTTGGTTTATAGATAAAATATTCAGATCCAGATGACTATAGCAAAGTGGTTTTGCTGGTTATTACATGCTATCTACAGAGTGACTTCCTTTCAGTTATATCTTTGCCACTCAGGCTTGAGTTGAGTAAAAGTTGCTGCAAATTGACTTTTTGCACTTTTTTGTGTACCAGCTTTGTCTCTTCACTTCAGAATGGTAAATTTGCACTGAGTATTATAAAATAATACCTAGGATGTAAAGCTGTCGTTGCTCTAAGTAAGAGCTAACTTGATGAACTCTTTTCTTAAAATTGCCTACTGAAGAGGATTCTCATGCATAGGGGTTCCAGTCAGTTTTTTCCCAATGGTTTCCGCCTTTTGTCTCTCCTCAAATCAGATGGGGTCCTTAACAGTACCCCCTGCTCCAGTGCAGGGTACCTCACACACCCGGTAGCCCTGCCACTGTGACGTGTGATCATCCCAAAGGCTGCAGCTCCTCTCTGCCTCTCATGTGGGGCTGCTCTGCGGCCCACAGGCTCTCCAGCACGGCCTGCACCATGGCCGCCTCCCCACACAGTCCCTCGCCCGTCCAGGTGCACTCACCTGAGCTGCTGGTGGCTCTCAGTCCTGCCATGGCCCTCCATGGGTTGCAGGGGCACAGCCTGCATTCTCATCACGGCTTGCAGAGGGGTCTCTGGTCTGGTGCTGCTCCTTCCTTCCTCCTCCTCTGACTGTGGGGTCTGCATGGTCACCTCCATCTTGTATCACTCTTACATCTGCTGCCAGCACTTCAAGTTCCCATCCCTAAATAGTGATGGCAGAGGCACCAGACTGGCCCAGCCGGGCCGGAGGTGGGTGTGAACCCAAGAGCTGGGGGAAAGTCCGAGAACTCTTTCCTGGGTCTGCACTGCAGCCTCCTCCCTGTGTTATCAAGCAAAAGTGGCTCCTCACTAAAACCATGACACCCATGTGAGAAACTGAAGTCATAGCATGTAGAGCTTCACTTATCCTGTTTCTTTCAAGTCATGTGTTCATAGAGCCTTTGGGAAGAGAGTTTTCTGCTCCTTTAAGCTTTGGATTAACTGTTACAACTCCCTGTTGTTTTCTGTTACTTTATGTATGTATTTGTTTGTTTGTTTTTCATTCCTTCCTGTTAATTTCAAATTAAAACTGTACCAACTGCTCCTTCATATAGTATCTTGTATGGGTGCTACAGAACAAGTAACAAGTAACAGCTGAGCTCATGTGCAGATTTTATTTCTGAAAGTATTTGGATAATAATAAATTGTGGAGATACTCATATGTACAGTTGTCAAACCTTCCTTCATTTCAGTGTAAGATATTTGATCTAGTGAGATGTTTTAGAAAATCCTCTTTCAAGGCTACCAAACCTTACCTGTCAATCTGTGCTGTGTATGTTAGCTAAAATGTTTTTGGCCCTTTACTTTGCACATAGTGACTTAAAAGATGTGCCATAAATAAGTACAACCTCTAGAAGAAGAGAAATAGGTAGGTTTTGTGTCCTTCTTTTTCACTTGAATTGAATATTTTCTTGTGGAAAGGAGAAGTATTCTTCCCCAGGAAGAATATTTTCTGGGAAAAATATTCCAGCAAAAATCAATGCCTTTCCCTAGAAAGGCACTGACTTTACTTAGGTAGATAGGTAGCTCTAAGCACAAAGGCAGTTTCACTGTTATCCACAAAACTGGCTTTACACTAAAGGGCTTCTTTGAACTGCAGTCTATATAATTAGATTTCATAAGCAAAGTACTTTCAGGTGGAACTGGCTTGTGGCATTATCATGCAAATAACACGGAGGGCTAAAACTAGATCCTAGTTGTAAGATCATCAAGCTGATTCAGTGTAGCAAACACATTTTAAAGAGCAGTAATTACCCATAATAGGAGTGAACTGTAATTTCTTCCCATGTTTTATACTGTTTTTATGCAAAAATCCTTCCTCTTAGCACAAGGCTTTTTTTTTTTCCTTAGTTTTTTTTTTTTTTTTCCAGAAATACAATATTTTACAAAACAAAGAGAAGCCTAAACATGTGAATTACATTGATGTATGGTCAAAAGTTCAAATTGAAGAGATGAAAAGCTCTGAAGGCAACTAGATTGGAAAAAAAGCAAATGTCACCTTTTTAAAACCAGTTCATCATTTTAGTGTCCCAGCTCACGATTCCATTAGCAAAATGGGGCAATGGACATACAGATGTTGTAAACTGCATGTCTTCATCATTAAAAAACAAAATACAGTCTGCAGCATAGTACATTTGGAAAAATTCCAGCCTGGGAACTGTCCCAGGTATGGGCTTTCTATGTTCTGAGTCTTGTGCTGTCTCCTGTATATGCACATCAGTGATTTTAACAGCAGTACAGCTCACATAATTACAAAGATAGGATAGTGTCTGACAGGAGGCAGATCTGTTCAAACTGATGAATCTCATTTAACATAATTTCAAAGCAGACAGATGAGAAACAGGAAATATCCAATCTATTGATATGGCATTTATTATTGTGTATATAATGTCTTAGGTGAAGGCAGTATTATACAGGCAACCACAACAGGCTCACAGTCCTGTCACATAGATGCAGACTGGATTTTTAGGTAGAGAAGGGAGGGTTTCTTCTCATTCCTTGAGCCCAGAACAAGCATATTGGATCCAAATTTCCCTTATTTTTACACTCCAGTATCTTCTGCTTTTTTTCAGAACTAGCAACTCACTGGTCAAAATCCTGTATGCCCTACCAGGCTACAATTGCATTCCATAAAGCTTTATGCAGTGCTTCTTACAATTAAATATAAAAATGTTCCTTAAAATTAAGTATTCTCTGGCTGATGTGCACCTTGCCTTAAAGGGCTGTAATTTACTTGCTTCGTATTGTCAAAGTGCGTAAAAAGATGCTACTGTAAAAGAATAATAATAATAAGCTACTGCAAAATAAGATAATCTGACATTTTAAAAATATATAGATCTCAGCGGGGAGACCATAGACCCTGCAGGACAGCTGAGAAATGTCCTGGGTTTTCATGATAGTGGCTACCAGAAGCACAGCTTTCATATGATTTTAAAAGTTGTGTGCTTCATCTGAACAGAATAAATACGGGAAAACAGATGGAGGACATATATTCTTTTTTTGTTTCTCCTATAAATATAGTCAATATCTTATCACAGTGAACCTCATTAATGAAATATTGAACGTTCGTATTCCAGGAGAGCACAAAAAGGTTGCACCAGGAAGCACGTAATCTGAGAGTTTTGTCATAAATAGGAATTCTGAGGCAACCAGGAATGGAGAGGCATTGGATGATATGTGTCCACGGAGTTAAACCAAGAAGGAAGGATTTTTTCTTCTTGACATGATCCTGCATCAAAGTTATGTTTGCATGATCTCCTTCTATTTCCAATACAAAGGTGATCAGGCAGCATAAAGAACTTTATGGTGTTGAGCTGCATAGCTGTTGCTAAGAGAAAAGCAATTGGCAAGGATACTGTTTACTGAACTGAGCCTTTTGTACTAATTGTTTACCCTGTCCATGTTATGTGGCTTCTGCCAATGTTTTTATGTCTGGTCAGTTTAGCAACATATATGTGTGTATCTGGAGAAAAGTTCATTTTGAAAACAGCTGTAAACCTGGTAAGAAGAAGTTGGTCAGGAATTAGTACTACTCAAAGGAAAGAGAAGGCCTACATTTTAACAGCTTTTGCACATTGTCTCTTTAAGCTATAATTATGCGAATATTATACCTTCAGAACATCAAGTGCAAACTGATGACGGACCCTGCACAAATGTGCCTCTGATTTGGACATCCCAGAAAACTCTGAAGAAAGTTGCAAGGTTTCTTAGTCTTTATATCAGATAGAAACTCTCTAAGGAAGCAGTAAATATGTGATTTTAAGTGTAAAATATCTGTTGTAATAATAGTATTTACTGAAAAAAAGCCATGAAGGCATTTACAAACATAGTCTTTTAGCCCAGATGCTTGTGACATAAGGCCTTCATAGAATGAGGAGGAAAAAACACCGCAGTGCAAATTCACAAACAATGAAAAATTCAAGGCATCCTGTCACTAATCCTCAGCCTAGGTTCACAGCTGCTCTTTACTACCTACAGGATAGTACTGAAAGCATCAGAGAATGAGTCCTCTGCTGGAGCACATTCATAAAAATTCACAGTTCCTTCCACTGAGCATACAATCTTCTGACTTTACACTTTGCAGAAAGCTGCACTTGGCATCTCTCCACCATCTCTCTCATATCCCTTCCCATGTGGTTAGGAGGTTGTATGAAAAAATAGTTTGTGATGTTGTCACTGCCTATGCGACTTCTACAGTTTCTCTTCTACGTGCCTTGACATGGGAAAGGTTATGGGAAACTCTGTGACTACTTCCAGAACTTGGGCGAGCTGGGCAATCCACTGTTGAAATTGGAGACATTTTACATAGAGCTGTGCCCACAGAGCCACGTGTCTGTGTCCGGTACACCTGAAAGTCCAGCGTTAGCAAATTATTGTCCACGCTGCTTGCAGACATCAGTATGAAGTCTTTGGCACTACCAGCTCTCATCTTAGAAAGCCAGTCATATGAACTGGGTCATGTCATTTGCGTGTTTGTTACCGACACCCTTTGGAGTCGCTAATGTGGAAATTTCAATCTAGCTCAGAATCCATTAGTTTGTCCCACGTCGGAGGACTGACATGCTATCTCTCTATGCTCTGTTTACAGCCTCAAGAAACAAAGATCTGTGACAGACTGCTGATGACCACCAGCTGAAAGACATGAAGGCCAGCAGGACATTAGGTCCACCTCATTAGCAATCTCTGTGTAAAACAGAGTCAGAGAACCTGTCAGTGATCAAGCCTTTCTCTCTCCTATTGCACTTTGGCTCCCTACCAGGAGTTAGCATGAGTGACCATAGTGTCATTCCCTGAGCCCCTGACATCCCTGACAGCTGCATTCCTCTGAATAGGAAGGCAATGACACAGTGCTGGCTACTTGCTAAATCAAATACCAGACTGATGTTGACCTAGCTTATCTCCAGCAACTGCAGATGATCTCCTCCTGTCAGAGGACAGAGAGGGGATCACCCCAGAAGTATTAGACATTAGAACATTTTTGTAAGCATACAATGATGAAATCAGTAGAGAGGAAGGGTAACTTCTCTTGATCTCTAAATGAAAACAGCTGACTTCTGCTTCTAAGTGCAGCTTTGGTCTCCTGTTTGAATACTACATTTTTTTTTAAACTGTACTTCACAGCATATAGAGCTTTAGTGAAACTTTCTACAGCTCAGGTTAAAAGGAAACTGCACAGAATAGTCCCAGACTCAACTATTGTTAAAAGAATGACCTTTTATTACTGAAGAGTGAAACAGAAACTCCACAAGTTTACTAATATTTTGTATCAATTCCCATTTACTTCTTAGGTCACATCAACAACTTGAACTTTCTGCTGGATCAGAACTATAAACATTAAGTCCTTCAGAGAAAGGGCTGTCTTTCTGTCCTTTGTCACTGCAACATCAATCACCGTGCCTTCCCTATCCATGCCTGCAGTTTCTATGCAGTACTCACAATGTAAATAGTAACTAAGAAGTACAGTGAGTACTATCTGCTTTCTTTGTCTGTGTCAGCAGCTGAGTTTATTGCAGTGTTTATGTCTGTAGTTCACGGAAGACTCTGGAATCTACCCTTCTTAAACAGCACTCTATAAATCTCAACCCATATACTTTTTAGAATTTTGCCCGCTTTTTACTGTTTTGTAGTTTTAGTTATGTACCATTATAAGTATTCTTGTCTTGGATTAATCTGTAAAACCCTGAGTAATACAGAGCCCACTTGAGGGGTAAGGATTAAGGACACCATACACTGCATGGTCAGCTGATGCCACTGTGAAACTGATGACATCCAAACCTTGAAGCAGTCCATAACATAAGTTTGACATAAGATATGCATCACAGAGACATCACCAGTCTTGTGGCCACAGCCCCCAGGTTTACTTATATTTTGTCTATCAGAGGTACTATGCCCCAGGTTTACTTGTATGTTGTACGAAATAGAAACCCAGCATCCATGAACTCATACTAACGAGACAGGCATTGAGCCAGCACCCACTGGGCTTTGAGCCAGCTCTGCTGCAGAACAGGATGGTAGGTGAACTGTTTTTCAGGAAAGGAGACATAACTGAGGGATCCTGAGCTTAAATTTACTCGTAGGACATAGACATGTCTGTGAACTCAAGACTTAGAGCTGACATGTCCTTGTAACAGCAAAAAATAAAGTTAACATTGCCAAGACTATTTATACTGAAAACCATAATTGGATAATTTTCTTTTTTTCCCCCCAGTGTTCTGTCAGAGTCATGTAATGGCAGGGAGAGGTCACATTGACCAATCTCCACAGTACTTATCACTTCAGGAGACGAGAAATAAGGACTACAGCGTGGACACTTCTTGTTAGTCTCAAAAGCAGCTTTTTGGGTAAAATCAGCAACAATAAAGAAGCTGACAGCTCCATCTTACTAATGTGTGTTGCCATGGAAATGAGGAAAATAGGTTTGTTCTTAGAATTACAAGAATAGGGAGGATAATGGCAAAAAAACCACACATCATAACAACCTTCCTTAAGTGGTCCCACGATGCTAGACAAAAGAATCTGTCTTTATATAATTCTTATCCCAGAAGTCAGTCTGCTGTCATTTGCCTTTTCAGTAATAGTTTAGCCTTGGGACTTCCAGCACCAAGTGTTGCACAGTCACAATGAAACCATGAAGCTCCAGGTAAAGCTGGGACTCAGGTAGCTCTCCTTCAAGATTTGTATTGTTTTCCTCAGCATTTCCATGGGAACCTCTGACTCCACTGCTCATAACAGAGAAAGGAACGATTCAGAAAGTTCAGCCAAGCCAGTTTAAAAGAGCAGCTGCAAGCTGCTTATGTGGCCTAGATGAGACAGAACAAAGGAAGCTTTAGTAGGAGACAGGATGGAAGAAACTGTGGTCTTTTAAAATTAAATCTATATACCACAAGAAATGTTACACATTTTAGCATATTGGTCCCATCAGTTGTCATAGGTTTGTGTGGAGCCATTCCTGGTAAGGGGGAAGGGGCTGTAAAGATGGCTCCTGTAAGAAGTTGCTTGAAACTCTCCCCAGCCCCGAGTCAGACACATTTCTGGGGCTGAGCCATTTAAGAACCTCCACAATCACTTCTTAAGAAAAAGCAGACAAAAGAGAGGAGTTCTTCCTGATCTTTTCTTTTTTTTCCTAGTGGTGGTGGAATGAGTTGGAAGAAAGAGAAGTGATCATGTGGACTCCAAGGCCAGTGAAGGAAGAGAGGAGGTGTGCTGGAGCAGAGACTGCCTTGCGCACCTTAGTGAGATGGCAGCTATTCCCTTGCACCCTGATGAGAAGAGTGGTGAAGCTGGGATTTTTTGGCAGTTCACAGAACAACTCATGGCAGGAGTGGTGTCTGTGCCCAGAGGGGACCATGAGTTTATGGCAGGGCAGCATTGCAGCAGAAGGTGCCTGGAATGCTTCTACTGCAGAGGAGTCCCATGCTGGAGGAGTTTGTGAGCAAAAGTTGTAGCTGCTGGCAAGAACTCACGCTGGAGATGTTCATTAAGGACTGTGTCTCATGGGAGGGACTCCGTGTTGGAGCAGGGGAAGAATGTTGTCCTCCTCTGAGAAGAGAGAAGCAACAGAGCTCATCTGTGAGATACTGACCACATCCCCTATTCCCTGCCCTGCTAAGCCATTGAGGAGGGAGGAGGTAGAGAAGCTGGGAGCAGTGAGCTGAGTCTGGGAAGAAAGGAGGGATGGGTGAGGGAGATCTTAAAGTGCTGGTTGTAATTTTCTCAATCATCCTACTCTCTTTTTGCTTTTTTACTGTTCTGTTTCTAGAATGCAGTAGAATAAACTTTCCTACTTTCCTCCCTAAGTGGAGCAGTAGAGTTTGTTTTGCCCAGAACCATAAGTGGCAACTACCCTTGTCTCAATCCACAAGGTCCTTGGTTATCTATTTTCCTCTCATCTTGCTGGGGCCTCCACCATTCTAAGGAAGATGGGAGTGGATGGCTGACAGTGACCAAGAGACTGTCTTGGTGCTTTGTTGCTGGCTAGGCAAAACCACGATATTGGTCCATATAGGAAGAAATTAATCTGAAACTATTTCACAGACTTACGGTTCCATGCTTTATTAAAATTGTCATATTAAGGGCAAAATTTTCTTTACTGGGTAAAATGCAAGGAGTATAGACACTGCATGTGAAACTAAGCAGCCTCAATGTATTCTGTCCTTTGAGGAGAGCATGGAGACACTGTGCCTGGCTACAGCCCAGGTTTTCCCTTGCAACATACTATATTTCTTGGACTCTTGAGTGCCAGAGATGAAACCCATGAATATTACACCAGCTGCCGCTCCTTTGTTACCAGTGCTAGTGCAGGGATTCCACACTAGGAGTACTTTTTTGCCCAAAAGAAATCAAAGCCAGTGTAGGGTTTCCTGAGGCTGTTTGCTGGCAGGGCTTTCAGCCCTACTGAAATTGTTACCCAATAAGGGAATGTTACCTCTAACGTACAGAAAACAATATATTGTTTCTTGACAATAGACAAGGACAAATGTGGCTCAAAATGTATTCTATTAATAAAAATACATATATAAACAGACAATTAGCTCCATTTGGACTGAATCCTTCTATCAAAATAATAAAAAAAGGAAAACCACTTATTCTCAAAGATAACTTGCTAGTTTTGTACAACGTATTTCTTAAGACCACACAGTTGTATCCTGGAATTTTATGAAGCATTACTTATGTTAGTAAAATTGGAAACCAATGTTGTTACTGGTGAATTTGCTCTTGTAATTTTCCTGGATGAATCCTACCAGGATTATAGGGAATCATGCTAATCAGGATTTTAACAGAAACAGGTTTCTAACAGAAACTAGCTGTTAATACTTACAAAATAATTTGATTTCTGTTTTCCTGGGAAGTCTCAGCTTTGGCAGACCTCAAAAATATTCTACCTAGTGTCTCTTGTACACCAGCATGTCAAAGAACTTCAGAAAAGAATATGTTCATTAAACATAATTGGACATTTTTGGTCTTTGTTGAGCCTGGTTTGGTGTGATAGTTTTGTTTAGCCATGCAACAAACTATAAAGTGAGACATCACAGTTTTACCCTACTCTATTGCTGATGAGATGCAAAGATGAAAACAGAAGTACAGAAGTTCACAGCTTCTGGGATTTCTTCCTATATTGAATGGCTGGGTTATATAGATACAGAGAAATAAAACATCTGCAAGAAGAGTGAAGTTACTATCATTAGTTC
The DNA here is from genome assembly GCF_028858725.1 of Colius striatus. Classification (NCBI taxonomy): domain Eukaryota; kingdom Metazoa; phylum Chordata; class Aves; order Coliiformes; family Coliidae; genus Colius; species Colius striatus. The sequence goes on along the minus strand of NC_084790.1, from coordinate 16,905,914 downwards.
AAGCCAATTCACTGTGCACGTGGTCCTGCTCTGCTCCAGTGTCAGATGGCTTAAGAAGTCCTTCATCAAGGTAAAATGAATGATAGACAACAGGTTTACCCTGAGTGAAAGATTACTGATTGAAGATTTTGCACTGATACCATGAACTTGCTTTCAAACTGGTTTAAAGTAAAGCATACACTGAAAGACGCTGTTGAGTGCCCCTGTCACAGAGAAAGATGATGGTATCTGGTCTGGAGGGAGACAGCTGGACTGCTAAATGAAATCTAACCAAATGCTGATCTCACTATCTACCATAAAAAAGTGTTTTAAACAGAGGTCAATGATCTCATTTACAGGTCTATAAAGGAGATTAATGCTTTTGGGATTCCTTTCTCTGAATGCAACTTTCCAAATTGTTCAGAAAACTGTAAATAAAAAGTAGACCTTAATTGATATATAGCCTTTAGCTGTCCATTAAACTTTGTATCTCAATTATCGTTTCAATAAAATGGTGATAATTGTACCTACTTGCCTTACTGAGGGCTATGAGGAAAAATTGACTCATAATCAGCTTGCAGGCTGAAAAAGTATGCCTTTTAAACAATCAAAAAGAGAGAGGAACAGTTAATGTTACCATTCACAGGAAAAGGACCAGAGGGAGGGAGGATCACTGCCAAAACTTGCTTCCCTGGGTGCACTTTCTACTGTTTCCTCACCCAGTATAGTAATCACTTCAGGCCAAAATAAGCCAGGCTTATGAAAACAAAGCTAAGACCTTCGTGGCAGAGTTTCCAGGGCAAGCCAACACCGCAGCAATGTCTGCTCACGGCTTGTCAAGATTGCTATGTGAAATGCATGCAAGGGCAGGGATTGTTTCACAAGAGAAGGAAGAGCAGAAGATTTGTCTGTTAACTATTGCTTCATGTGGGTTTGGAAAGTATTCTTCACAAGGCCTTCTTGAACACACCCTGGTAGCTGGCAACACTTTTCTGAGCAACATTTACAATTTACATTCTGTGGTTGATGTAACTATGACAAGAAGCTGTAGCAACGTTTACAAACTGCAGAATTTTATTGATAGCAATACACTTGGCAGCAGGAAATGGGACATGGTTGCTTCACCTGTGCAATTAGTGAAGCAAGTTTCTACATGTTCATACACCCTTATATAAGCAAGAAATGGACAGAAAGATCCTATTACTGCCCAGACACATCAAAATGACACAGAGGCAGTAAAGCATCATAAGGCACTGGGCAAGATGAAAGAGCAAAGAATACATTGCCCTTTTACAGGTGAATTATCTGACCCCTGTACCGCTGTGTAAAAAATTACAGCATTAACAATGCTCAGCTGTTGATACAAATGGTATCAGTTGAGAGCACTTCTATCTGCATGGAAATGTGCATTGTTCTCAAATTGAGATTGCCTTTTGCCTCCATGCAGAAAGGTTTTCACTTTCTAAAATGCACTGACTTAAACTGCTAACAAATAGCATTTCTCCTGCTCTTCCCCTCTGCTACAGTCAAGGAATTTAATCTTGGAATCAAAATTTGTGGTATCACTAGCTATAAACGTCAGATCTGTTTGGTCAGATTTTGCTTAAGCATTACCCAATTTCACAACATTTGAATCCATGTTCTCTGACAGTGCTGCAAATTAGCTTTTTTTATATGATCTAAGATCACAAAATATGTTGCATAAATATGATCATCTTACTTCTAAGAAAGTTCCAAAGTAATGAACTATGTGTAGAAAAGAGGAAGGCAATGGAGTGTTAGCAGGAAAATATCACCTACCATCTGGGGTGGGGCTTAGCTTGTACTGAAAAATCAAGTTCTGGGCATAAATGTGGAAAGCTTTCTTAAAGATGTTTAAAGGCATGACTCTAAAGACACGGACATAATTCAAGGACTAAGGTTAATGTTTGTAATGGAGAGAAACTCCTGTGTGATGAAAGCTGCTACAGTCTTGGTGACAGAAAACCAAAGTTCTGCCCTGGCAAGAAGACTGGAAACAAAGCCCTCCTCCATTCTGAACTGTCTACAAATCAGTATAGAATTTCAGTCCTGTCCATCGTGCAAAAATGAGGCTTTTCTACACTTGCTGCACTGAAAAAAAGACAAAATGAACATTAAAAAAAAAAAAAACCCAAAACTTAAATGGATATAAACTAGAAGGAAAAGCAGGAAAACCATGTTGAACCTTGGGGAAGGAGGTTTGTCTTCCTGGCATGCGTATTCCTGATAGTGCGGTTGGCACTGCGTGCACCATAATCTCAGCCATTAGAGATATGCAAGTGTATGCTGCAGATATGCTCAGTAAAGCTCTTAGCTAGTAATGATTCCTGCTGCTGCACTTCCTTACATTATCAGCAAAAAAAAGGAGTTCTGTGGGACCAACACTCCTGCACGTTGCTGTGCTAGCACGCCACTCATTCATTTTGGTGAGAAATCCAGCTTGCAGAACAGGATCTCTCTGGCAAGTTGCAAACACAGTGCTTATTGCAAGCCAATGACACGTATGGGCTTTGTAAAAATGACAACGTGCCCCAAGCTTGCGCAGCGCGTGGCTGTGTTTCTAAACAATCTTGCCATATATTTTTCTGAGTGAAATTCTTATAACATATTCTAGTGACTGTCAAGGTTTATGAAGGCCTGCACTTCCCAGACTTTATCCATTTCTCCTATTGTGTACCTAAGCTGGATTTGTAACTGTAGACATTTTTGGCTTTATGTCTCTTTTGTTTGCACGTTTGGTTTTGTACAATGAGCTCTGCTGGTTTTGTTTTGTTTTCATGCATTACCACCTTTCCATTTTGTCCTCTTTTTTAGTACAGGATCCCTCTTCTGCTGTCAGCTCTGTGGAGTGAGCATTTTTATTTCTTTACAGCAAGAGCGATAAGAAAGAGCTTGAAAAAACTCCTATATCTAGCCAGAGAATGTTTCTTTCATGCAGACATTTCAGAGACAGATCTCTGAGCCACGGGCCTCCTCAGAAACCCTGGCCTAAAGCAGACTGAGGCTGGTGTTGGTGAGGAAGCTGAGGAGGATCTAAGTAGCATATAGGAATATGCTAGAAGGCCTATTGGACTCTGGCTAGTGCTCCAGGGCTGAGTACCTGGGCAGTTTGCAGCTACCATGACCCTCTTTTTGCCTGGCCCACACCTAGGGCAGACAATCTCAAATCCTATATTTTAAGTACGACCTGCATTTTACTGTAATTTGTCTGACTTAGGAAGGAGTGCCTTGGCTAGCTCTCTTTAAAAGTCAAGGGCCTGCAAAGGGATCTCAAATGACAGGTAAGAGATTAAGTTAGACTGAAATGGAAAAAGTTACTAGGTCATACAACAAATTTTAGCTAGTATGTGCTCTTGACCATTGAGCAGGAACACGGTACAAGGCACTTGACTGCTGGCAGTTTCAGCATCAAGCTACGGTGAGTAGCAGGAGCGCAAGAGTCTATGTGCTGTGTCAGTAAATGCACGTGTAAGGTTCTAAAAGTGAATGTTGGTAACAAGAGAGGTGCTTAAACAGCAGGGTCACTGAAGAGAGGTAGGTTTTGAAGTCCTCTAGGCTCTGAAGGTCAAATTAGCTCTTTTAAAGCTTTGCTCCTCATTCTGATCCCACTGCTCGAGGTATCAATATCAGTCATGTCAAACAAACCATGCCAGGTCTCTCTGGCTCGCTTTTGAAGTATTCAGTCTCATATTTTGAAGCAGGCATCTCCTTCCCTCTTCTTTCAAGTTCATTTCTGCCTATACCCTTCAGCTATGAGGTGAGAGTGATTTTCTGAAGGGAAAGACAGAGGAGCAGATTTGGAGCACAGCGTTCACTGCAAGGCAGATGTGTGGCAGTACAGCCAGTGGACAGGGAGTAGAAATCCCCTCCCAAATCGGATAGGCTCTCTCCTCTTAAATCCACATGTGAAAGGATTGAGGCGCATGAAAAAAGAGAATTAAGAGTGCACAGATAGTAATGCACACAAAAGAAAGAGCAAAGTGTCTGGGAAGCACTTTCTTTGCTCAAGAACATCTCAGATATTAAATGTAGAGAAGCCAAAAGTTGGATCTGTAGACAGTAACCCATGTGCAGCACAGGAAAAGGTGTGTGGCATTGGCAGTATCAGTGCGTCCTCTCATACTACCTCTCTACTTTGGGGATGTTCCTGGTGCCCCTTTGGCACTCAATATGACCACAGCTCTTAAGTGAAAGAAGTTTTTTTAAACATCATTTTCTCTGGGCTTCCAAGGAGGATACACAGTGCCTCTGAATATCTGTATATTAGATAGATCTGGTGCTTGACAAGAATGGAAAAGCTGGCTGTCAGGTAGATCCCTATTCAGTAAAATGGGTGAATTAGAAAGAAATGCTACCCAGCTTTGGGACTAAAGGACTTGTGATATTTTATATCTATCAGAAAATAGCTTCAGTATTTAGATATTAAATTAAACAGCAGACCTCACTATAACAGCAGAAAAGTTATTCATATTTGTCTCTTAAAAACAAGGCTCAGTTCATTGAGTTGTCAGGTAGGAACTACACGATGCTAGCAACTTTCCTAGAGTAAAAAAGAGATTATCTCTTCATGAGAGCATTTTGCAAAACCTCTCACTAACCTTCAGAATTAGGAAGCAGCTTAAGTGTGTTGCAGTAAATATTTCATATTCTCCGTGGTAAAGCTGCCGAGAGGCATTTCACTGGTCAATCAATGCATCCACTGAAACTGCATTTGGTTTTCAGTTGGGAACAAACAGAAAACCCCAGTAATGGCCCCAGCGCAATCAGTCACAGAAGGGCTTGATTTAAAGTTAAGCCCTAGATTAGTGGTGTGTTAGAAAGTGGGTTTTTAACTTCTAATACAGAAATAATTTTATGGTTTTGCATTGTGTGTCTTTCTGAATAGACTGCTACTACTTGCATTGTTATTTGGCTTACTCCATAATTATCATAACTAAACTGATGCAGCTACTGTGCCTCAACATGTGTTTTAAGATATACTCTGGCATTTTTTGCTTATTACATTGATGTAGAGAAACGATGGAACAAATTTCTGATGGCATCTCTACACTATATTAAAACACACTGTAAGTTAGCTGCAATCTTAATTTCCCTTATTTACACCCTTGCCTCTTTCCTGTTGTGTTGTCTTTGGAGTGTCATGGCTAAAATCTGACCAGAAGCTTCTTGAGGAACAGGCTGGTCCCTTTGTAGTACCGTAGAGAATGCACCACACTTGGAGTGGAAGTGAAATTAAATTATAACAACAAATAGCTAACCAAATTATAACATGACTAGATCATTTTGCACACTTGTAAATTGCAATTGTTAATTGGAAATAGTAGCCTGGGGAATGATTTTCCTAGACCTCAGAAATGTGGATAAAAGAATGGCCAGGACAGCTGAGGACTTGCCCTGGGTGGAAAAGGAAGAGGTTAAAGACTTGTTGGCCAAGCTCAAGGCTAGGAAGCCAATGAGTCCTGATGGGATGCATCCTAGAGTGCTGAGGGAGCTGGTTGATGTGGTTGCTAAGCCACTCTCCATCATTTTTTGAACAATCATGGAGGACAGGCGAGGTGCCTGAGGACTGCAGAATGGCCAATGTCACGCCAGTCTGCAAAAAGGGCAGGAAGGATGACCCAGGAAACTACAGGCCGGTCAGCCTCATCTCCCTCCCTGGAAAGGTGATGGAACAACTCACCCTGAACGTTATCACTGAACATATGAAGGAAAAGATGGTTATCAGGGGGAGTCAACATGGCTTCACCAAGGGGAAATCCTATTTGACCAATCTGATATCCTTCTATGAGGGCATAACCGGGTGGCTAGATGAGGGGAGAGAGCGAATGTCATCTGCCTTGACTTCAGCAAGGCTTTTGACACTGTCTGCCATAACATCCTCATCAGAGGGCTCAAGCAGTGTGTCTTGGATGAGTGGACAGTGAGGTGGATCGAGAGCTGGCTGAATGACAGAGCCCAGAGGATGGTGATCAATGGAACACAAAAAGTTCCACTTAAACATAAGAAAAAACTATTTCACTGTGAGGGTGAGGGAGCCCTGGCACAGGCTGCCCAGAGGGGTTGTGGAGGCTCCTTCCTTGGAGGTCTTCAAGACCCACCTGGACGTGTTCCTATGTGACCTGATCTAGGTGACCCTGCTTCTGCAAAGGGGTTGGACTAGATAATCTCTAAAAGTCCCTTCTAACCCCTACCATTCTATGATTCTATGAAAGAGGTGAAAGAATCATAGAATCACGGGATGGTTCAGGTTGGAAGAGACCTAAAAGATTGTTTGGTTCCAACTTCCCTGCCACGTTCAGGGATTCCTTCCACTAGACTAGTTTGCCCAAAGCCCCATTCATCCCAGCCTTGTACATTTCCAGGGATGACGCATCCACAGCCTCTCTGGGAAACGTGTTTGAGTGCCTCACTGCACTCACAGTAAAGAATTTCTCCCTAACATCTAATTAAATCTACCCTGTTTCCATTTAAAACTGTCACCCCGTGTGTTATCACTACACTCCACAGTGAAGAGTCTCTCTCCATCTTTTCTGTAGGCCTCTTTAGGTACTGGAAGGCTGCTACGAGGTCTCCCCATCGAGCTGTCTCTTCTCCAGGCTGAACAATCATAACTGCTCAGTATTAATCAGAACTGCTGCAAATTACTTTCATTTTCCATATATCAGATATAAAGTAATCTAATTTTCCATACATCAGAGACGTTATGCATGTTATTGAGCAGACATCAAGTGAGTTTTTATTGTCAGTTGCTTCAACTGAGAAAATATTTGCACAGTTTGCCTTGTTGAATCAATCATGTGAGGTGTTACCTGATACAGGTGTTCCATCACCTGCAGTGGTTTTTTCCTTTTATTTGGATAAAAACTAAATCAGGAAAATAAAAGAGAGTATGTTACCTATCAGTTGCCTGTACTGAGCCCGTTTCCTTCTATAGCGTGATCCCAGATTGTGCAGCTTGTAATCAATCTCCTTTAAATCTGTCAACCACACAATCTCATGGGGGCATTTGTGGAGAACGAGTAAAGGAAGGACATTTCCTGTTTTTCTAACAAAACTCCCTTTCTGTTTCCAGGAAAGCTGCCTCACATTACCATAGTTCTATCTCCCGTCGGGGAAAGATCATTTTCTACATAAATTATTTCCAAAAGCTTTTCACAGCTTGCAGTTCCTCAAATAAAGGGATTTCCAGATATTTCTCTGTATTACCAGCCCCCAGCCTGAAAGATGTCACTATGAAGCAATGAGTTTCCTGACTATCCACCTGCATACTCTTTAACTCAGTTTATCTTGTTAGACTTCATTGTACTATGGAAATCAAGTGTTTCCTTGTCTTACAGCTCCAGACAAAATTCCTGATAAGACCTGCTAATATCTATGGATATTATTAGAACTACAGGACTGAATCTGATCAGAGATATTTCAATAAAGCTGTTTAAAAATATTTTTTCACAATGTTCCACAAACTACCAAGTCATACTTTATATGTAGTAGCAAATCAAACTTCATATGTAGCACCCGATCAAGGAATTTGGTATCTTTTTTTACTTACGGTGGTTACATGTTCACATTCTTTCAGTTAAGAAGTCTTTTTATCACCCTCTGTTGAGAAAATTGTTGTCAGCTTAATCTTGCCCATTTCTCATTACTCATTTACTTGAAGCACAATTCTGCTCAGGAATGCATGTTTTGTTTTCTTTTTTGAGGTAAAAGGAAGACAATGAGTTACAAATATTGGCTTACAGAAAAAAAATAATAAATTGCCTTAAAAAAAAAAAACCCACAACATTTTTAGTCCTATGTCTTGCATCTTCCATTATTTGGAAGAAGCTTTTTGTGTGATTCATGACCTTACACTTAAAAATAGGTCTTTGATGGAACGTAGTGTCAGCTAAAGTGATATACAAATTTAGAACAATGGCGTGCACCTGAATGTGTCCCCACAGCATTATTCATTGGACTACTTTACCTTTTGCAAACATGTCCTTCCTTAGGTAAGATGTGACTTTTTAACAGGATCTGCTGTACCCCATTAAAAACTTTAAAGCTGACTGAAGGGTTTAAGTTCAGAAAAAATTCCAATCAGTTTCAAGCTAGTTTAAACATGGTAATATCTTTTATTACGTGTTTGTACTGATGACCTAATATCACTCATACCTTTTCATGTGCTCTTTAAGGCAAAAGTTAGAAATAAGAAGATATACTTGAAATTGATTGAGGCTAAGAAACCAGCTTTCATGAAGACTGAAATTATTTTGAATATACTAGTGGTGGTTTAGCCTGGTGTCCATCAAGTCATAAAATCACTTCCCCTCCCAAACTGGACAGGAGAGAGAGAGAGAAATATAACAAACAGTTTGCAAGTCAAGATAAGGACGGAGAGATCACTCAGCAATTAGCGTCATGGAAAAACAGAGTGAACTTAGGGAGAAAAAGGTTTGATATATTAAAGAAACGATAAGAGCAGGGAGATGAGAAATAAGACCATCTTAATGGTTTGAATCTGCTTTGATTTGGTTTCAGCTTTTGCAGAAGATCGTACACTAAGGTTTCTTTAAAATTTCAGGAGGTTTCTAGGATAAGTAATGAAAATCCCCGTAACACTCTGGACATGTAGCATGGACTTGTTTTTGTATCAGGGGCTTTTTTTTTGAATGCTGGGCCAGGTTTTAGGCTGGTATAGCTGAACATAGCTCCATTGCAGTCAGGGTTCGATACTCCCCAACAACTGACTGTGCATTGCATCAGTGTGAAAACACCTTTTGGGACACCAGTTACAACAGATGGTGACATGATGCTTACTCTTTTGCTTTAGTAATACTTGGTCATGAAATACTCTACGTTTAATGCATGTGAACTTATAATAGCATCCTATATATATCTTTTTCACACTGCCACGATATTTAGCTGTCTCCATACAAGGCAGAATAGCTGTAGGCAATAGATCCGGAAGAACAGTTGCAAGTTCTCTTGCTGGAGCCTTGATGATAACACAGCTACAACTTGCCTGTGTCTTGGAGCGTAGACTTGCAGCACCATGCCAAATCCTGCGTGTGAGACATCGGTGCCTTGTGCTCTTATCCCTTGCTAATAGGCTTCCCTGAAGATGCTCAGGATGCAGGCAGCACACCTGTGTGGTGTGCTAGCTCCCCATGAAGGGTCTAGCACCTGTCTCCTTTTCTCTAGAAGATGGAGAGAAGCAGTACAGTTGATCCATCCTAACTTTTTTGGACACATAGCCCTCTAACCAAAGATGAGATGAGAAATAAGATCATCCTAAAAACTCCTTCCCCGACCCCTCCTCTTCTCAGGACTCTCCTTCCTTTCATTCCAGCAGTGCAGGGGATGGGGGTTGCGGTCAGTTCAGCACAGATGGACTTTGCTGCTGCTGCTTCTCAGGGGGAGGCCTCCTCACACTTCCCACTGCTACACTGTGGGGTCCCTCCCACGGAAGATAGTCCCTCACAAACTTCTCCACTGTGGGTCCTTCCCATGGGCTGCAGCTCCTCACAAACTGCTCCGACGGGCGGTCTCCCATGGGGGCAGCTCCTCACACCCTGCCCCAAAGTGGGTCATCCACCAGGAGAACAGTCCTTCAGGGACGGACTGCTCCAGCCTGAGTCCCTCTCACAAGTCTTGACAGCAAACCTGTTCCGGCATGGACACCTCCCCCATGAACTCCCAGATCCTGCCAGGAACTTGCTCCAGGATGAACTTCTTACAGAGCCACAGCCTCCTTCAGGCATCCATCCGCTCCAGTGTGGGCTCCTCCGCTGGCTGCGAGTGGATCTCTGCTTCTCAGTGGCCTGCATGGGCTGCAAAGGGACAACCCACTTCAATACTTAAGCACTCTATACCTGATGTCATATAGAACAATGACAGACTACCTAAAAAATTATATTAATAAATAAATCGAAAAGAGAAATCAAAGATAGGCACTAAACATTACTTATCTTTATTTCCTTCTTTACCCATGGTGAAAGGTATTTATGGAGATATTGCTGTCTCTAACTTACCTGCATGGTGATTTGACCAACACAGTAGAGATTCAGACAATTTGAGTCTAGTTGTGGAAGGAATTGTTTACCTGCTAGAGATCAGACACAATATATGGATAGTATAGGTGCCCAAGGCCTTCCTATATGTGATTGCAAAGTCACTCTCTCTCTCCAAATCACCTTACCACTCTGCCTAGGGCTCCTCTCAGGTGCTTTAAAATTAGGTCACAGAATAATTCAGATGGGAAAATACTCATATAGATCTTTGATCCTACCTCTTCTCAAAGCAGAAGCAACTAGATGAGGGTCTTTCTTTGTCTGAGTATCTCCAGGATATGGTGAACTCACAGCCACTTTGAGAACTCACAGCACCTGAGCCAGTTCACATCATTCATACAGAACTCATTCACCACATTCATACAGAAAAATTTTTCTTCTTTCATTCAAGGGAATTTTCCGTTTCCGTAATTAGTGAAAAGTGCGTATCTGTTGTCCTTCTACTGTACGTCTCTGGCTCTGTCTTCTCTATGGCCCGCCTTTAAGTGTCTGAATTCAATTAGATGCCTGCTAAGCTTTCTGCTCTGCAGGCTATACAAACCTGCATTCCTTAGCTTTTCCATGCATGTCATACTCAGCCCCTTGAAGCATGTCTGTGGCCATCCTCCAGACTCACATCAGTTTATTGGTCTCTCTGTTGTTCTGTCTCAAACTGGGTATCAGTCTTCCAGCTACAGCTTCAAGATATGGTTTTAAATTATTAAAGGGAGATAATCACATCCCTTCAACTGACATCACACTCCTAAGCATGTGTTGTGAATGGCAAAGATAAATACAGCCTGAATTTGCCAGTCCCTACTGGCACACTGGAGTCTTGCAAAACGTTTCTACCCCAGGATCTGATGGATTTTTCCAGGAGAAGCTGACGCTGACAAAGCAGTGTATCAACTTGGATGCAAGAATAATGCGTTTGTACAGTCCAGGAAACAGGCCAAATGGGCCATCTTACCTATAACAGACACATTAGGGATCATTTGCTGAGGACTTATTGCTCCTTAGCAGGAACAGCCTATCCACAAATAGCTTGAAGTTCAGCTTCCACCCACCGCTTTGAAAAACTACTCTGTGTGTACTAAGTCCTCATTGCAGCACGACCAGAATTCAGTAGGATGTGACCACTTCCTCTGGCTTTTAGTAGTGAACAAAAAAGTGTTTTCTTGGTCTTTGACTGAAGACACTAGTGTTTCTCAAGGTGCATCGTAACCCAGACTGTACTTGGTTTTGAGTAAAAAAGCAAATACTTAGAATGTAGCAGAAGAATGGGAAACCTCAAACTCTCATTAGAAGACTGAAACTGGTTCTCAAACATCTCACCTAACCAACCTGAAAAGTAAAGACCTCTGTCTACAGAGCACGGACATCATGAGGAGGCCCAGGGTCACAATCTCTACTCTTACTTCATCAGCCTAAAGGCTATTTCCCTCAGAGCAAGAAAGGCCTGCGATGCTCTAACATTGTCAGTGTACTTTCAAAGAACAAGTAGAGCCTTCCCCTTCTACCACTAATGTGCTGCTCTGCCCCTCAGGCCTCAAGATACTTTGCATAGAGAAGTGGTCTTCAAAGGACAAAAAAAAGAACAGTGGAGAAAGGATAATCTCCTCCACACACAAGCCAAATCCATGAGGAGCCGGTTGAACACAATGAGGAGCAGGTTGTGCCGAATTCGGCTTAACTTCTTTCACACCCTGACATGGAGAGCAGCCAATGAACATTTGTGTAGAAGCTGCCAAGTTACCAAGCAAAGCATTGGCTGGGACATAATCTTAAAAACAGCCCAAAAAAAAGATCCTGTCAGAAGATATAGAAATGGGAAAAAGAAAACAAAAAAAGAAGAAAGATCGTACAGAATCTGAAATACTAACGCTGCTTTGTCCTCGACCTTCCTCAGGTGGGGTGTTTCACCACATACCTGTCATCATTTTTCTGTCAGCACCCCATCTCCGAGCCTGCCTACGTTGGTTCAAGACGTCTGTGAAAGCCTTCATTTATTAAACTATTTTCAGGAACAGTAAGCACACTTACATTATAACATAGCTGAAGCTGTTTCCCAAATTGTAGTTATTCTATAATAATTTTCCTTCTTCTTTTATTCAAAGTGCATGGCAACTACTGTAACATTGCTTTTGGAAAGTGTGCTGGAAACTCTCATCTCAGGTATCTAAGTCAGGATTGATTTTTTTTTTTACTTTTTCCACATTGAAATATTTCAAATATAGTTTACAAGCATTTTACACATATGCTGCCACACATATTACATGGCAACACTTAACCGATACCCTTTCAGAATACCAATTCCTCCACTCCTTCATACTTGTACATTCATTAAACATCCCTGGTGTAACGTTTCTTTTACTAAAACAGATATAACCACTTAGCTTCTTGACAAAAGTTTATAATACTGTTCTGTAATGTGACTCAATCCATCCTGATAATCCTGCAGAGCTGCTTTTCAGCAGGTCAATTCCCAGCCTGTACTGGTGCATGGAGTTGTTCCTTCCCAGATGCAGGACTCTGCACTTCTCCTTGTTGGACCTCATGAAGTTCTTCTCTGCCCAACTCTCAAGCCAGTTGAGATCCCGCTGAGTGGCAGCACAGCATTCTGGGGAATCAGCCAGTCCTCCCACTTTGGTGTCATCAGTTCTCGATCCAACTCACTGTCCACTTATCCAAGCCACACTGCCTGAGCTTTCTGATGAGGATGTTATGGGAGACAGTGTCAAAAGCCTTGCTGATGTCAAGGTAAATGACATCTGCTGCTCTCTCCTCATCTAGTCAGACAGTTATGCACTCATAGGAGGCTATCAAGTTGGTTAAATAGGATTTCCCCTTGGTGAATCTATGTTAACTCCCCCTAGTAACCATCTTTTCCTTCATATGTTTAGTGACAACACTCAGGATGAGTTGTTCCATCACCTCTCCAGTGATGGAGGTGAGGCTGACCGGCCTGTATTTTCCTGGGTCCTTCCTGCCTTTTTTGCAGACTGGAGTGACATTGGCCTTTCTCCAGTCCTCAGGCACCTCACCTGTCCTCCACAGCCATTTAAAAATGATGGAGAGCGGCTTAGCAATAAGCTGGTCAGCCAGTTCTCTCAGCGCTTGTGGGTGGGTCCCACCAGGCTCCACAGAGGAACTGAAGATCCTCTAACGTCTGTGTTTGAGTAAGCAGACTGCACTGCCTTGTCCTGGTTTAGGCCCATCAGGGAAAAAAAGACCACAATTAGCCTCAAGTACCAAAGACCTGAGATTGCCAAAGGGCAGGGAGAGCTTAATTGCAGCTTAAGGTTCAGGACAAAATAGACCAGGCTACTCGGCTTGGGGAAGAAAGCAGAAAATAATTTAGTGCAACACCAACTAAAACATAACCATAAAACCCAAAACATAACCAAAATAAAACAACACAGAGTGGTACAATGATGAAGAGTCCGATCAGCCCTTTAACACCACCTTCTTCCCACTCCTCCCCTCTTCCTGGGCTCAGAGTCCTGACCCCAGTGTTTTTACCTCCTCCCCCTCTGAACAGCCCAGGGGGGCAGGGAGTGTGGATTTCAGTCAATTTCTGATAGCTGCTGCTGCTGTCTCTCCTCAGGGCAGATGGGCTCCACACCAGTCTTCCCTGCACGTCCATGGGGTACTTCACACATATGGTAGACCTGCACGGGCTGCTCCAACGCACATTCATCCCAAAGGCTGCAGCTCCTCTCTGCCTCTCATGTGGGGCTGCTCTGCGGCCCGCAGGCTCTCCAGCACGGCCTGGGCCATGGCCGTCTCCCCACACAGTCCCTCGCCTGTCCGGGTGCACTCACCCGGAGCTGCTGGTGGCTCTCAGTCCTGCCATGGCCCTCCATGGGTTGCAGGAGCACAGTCTGCATTCTCACCACAGGTTGCAGAGGGAGGGGTCTCTGGTCTGGTGCTCCTCCTTCCTTCCTCCTTCTCTGACTGTGGGGTCCGCGTGGTCGCCTCCATCTTGTATCACTCTTACACCTCCTACCAGCACTTCAAATTCCCATCCCTAAATAGTGATGGCAGAGGTGCCAGATTTTGGATGTGAAGGTTGGAGGCAACCTCGGCTGCAGTGATCGTGAGATGGTAGAGTTCAAGATCCTGTGTGGAAGAGGCAGAACACAAAGCAGGACCGTGACCCTGGATTTCAAGCCAACTTTGGCCTCTTCAAAGATCTACTTGGACGGATCTTATGGGATATGATTCTAAAAGATAGAAGTGCCCATGTGAGCTGGTCAATCTTCAAGCACCACTTCCTCCAAGCCCAGGATCAGTGTGTCCCAATGCGCAAGAAAGGAGGAAAAGGAGGTAGGAGGCCTCCATGGATGAGCAAGGATCTGCTGGGACAACTCAGGCAGAAAGCAGCCACCCATGAGAGGTGGAAACGGGCTGGCTTCTTGGGAAGAGCATAGCAACATTGCCAGGGCATGCAGGGGTGCAACTAGGAAGGCTAGAGCCCTTCTAGAATTAAACTTAGCCAGGGATGTTAAGGACAGCAATAAGGCATTTTTCAAGTACATCAGCAGCAGAAGGATGGCCAGGGGACTGTGGGCCTGCTGCTAAACGCTGAGGGTGCCTTATTGACCGAGAATGCAGAGAAGGCCAAAGTACTGAATGCCTTCTTTGCTTCAGTCTTTATGGCCAAGGCCGGCCCTTGGGAAGCCCAGTCCAGGAAGGATAACAGGATGACCAGGACAGCAGAGGACTTGCCCTGGGTGGAAGAGAAAGAGGTTAAAGACTTGTTGGCCAAGCTTAAGGCTCATAATAAGCCAATGGGTCCTAATGGGATGCATCCTGGAGTGCTGAGGGAGCTGGCTGATGTGATTGCTAAGCCTATCTCCATCATTTTTGAACAATCATGGAGGACAGGTGAGGTACCTGAGGACTGGAGAAAGGCCAATGTCACTCCAGTCTGCAAAAAGGGCAGGAAAGATGACCCAGGAAACTACAGGCCAGTCAGCCTCACCTCCATCCCTGGAAAAGTGATGGAACAACACATCCTGAATGTTATCACTGAACATATGAAAAAAAAGATGGTTATCAGGAGGACTCGACATGGCTTCACCAAGGGGAAATCTTGTTTAACCAACCTGCTATCCTTCTGTGAGTGCATAACCGGGTGGCTAGATGAGGGGAGAGTAATGGGTGTCATCTACCTTGGCTTCAGCAAGGCTTTTGACACTGTCTCCCATAACATCCTCATCAGAAAGCTCAAGCAGTGTGTCTTGGATGAGTGAACAGTGAGGTGGATCGAGAGTGGTGATCAATGGCACAGAATCGCGTTGGAGGCCTGTGGCCAGTGGAGTTCCACCGGGATGGGTTCTGGGGCCAGTCTTGTTCAACATCTTCTTCAACGGCCTGGATGAGGGGACAGAGTTTACCCTCAGCAAGTTGGCTGATGCCACCAAACTGGGAGGACTGGCTGATTCCCCAGAGGCTGTGCTGCCATTCAGCGGGATCTCAATCAGCTTGAGAGTTGGGCAGAGAGGAACATCATGAGGTTCAACAAGGGCAAATGCAGAGTCCTGCATCTGGGGAGGAACAATCCCATGCATCAATACAGTCTGGGGGTTGACCTGCTGAAGAGCAGCTCTGCAGAGAGAGACCTGGGAGTCTTGACTGATAATAAACTGAGCATGAGTGGCAATGTGCCCTTGTGGCCAAGAAGGCCAATGGCATCCTGGGATGCATCAAGAAGAGTGTGGTCAGCAGGTCGAGGGATGTTCTGCTCCCCCTCTCTACTCTGCCGTGGTGAGGCCTCATCTGGAGTCCTGTGTCCAGTTCTGGGCTCCTCAGCTCCAGAGGGACATGGAAGTGCTGGAGAGAGTCCAGCACAGGGTCACCAAGGTGATCAGGGGACTGAAACATCTTTCATATGAGGAAAGGCTGTGGGAACTGGGGCTGTTTAGTCTAGAAAAGAGGAGACTGAGGTGAGATCTTATTAACATTTACAAATATCTAAAGGGTGGGTGTCAGGAGGTTGGGACATCCCTTTTTTTCTATAGTAACTAGCAACAGGACAAGGGGTAATGGGATGAAGCTGCAACACAAAAAAGTTCCACTTAAATATAAGAAAAAACTATATCACTGTTCAGGTGACGGAGCCCTGGCACAGGCTGCCCAGGGGGGTTGTGGAGTCTTCTTCCTTGGAGGTCTTCAAGACCCACCTGGTCATGTTCCTATGCGACCTGAACCTGCTTCTGCAGGGAGGGGTTGGACTAGATGATCTCTGGAAGTCCTTTCCAACCCTACCATTCTATGGTTCTGCGATTCCATAATCTCAAGTAGACACAAACGTCTTCCATCAAGAGCTCTGAATGCAGCGGTGTAAAATCTCTTCAGGAAAACAGGTGCACATAGAGACATTCGTTTTCCTCTCCTTGCTTTAGCAGTGCTACTTTAACCACTTACTGATGACATAAAAATACAGTCTCGGGTTGGCTTTTTCTTTCAGGTTACACGACAACTATCACAAGGAACTGAGATTAGGGGGAAGAAGGAAGGTAAGACTTGTCTTTTTGGTGCCAGAAGAAGAAGCTGCGGCAGGAAGTTACCGTGTCATGGCAGTGTAAGGAGACCCAACTGCTGGCTGTCCTTTTAGGGCTGCTGGTTCCCTCCTTCAGCAAAGGATCCACCAGATACCAGAGCTGGCACAAGAAAAGGGCTGGAGTATACTCTTAGGGTTGGAGTCCAACCAGGACTGTGGTAATCACACTGAGAACATGTCTTGGTGCTTTGGTACATACCCCTTGAAGTAGTTAATGACATATAACTTCAAATTAAAAAGAAAAAAAATCATAATTGCTCTCTTGGGATAATGCTGTGCTGCAGCGCTCACCACAATTAACACTTAGTGGGCAAATTCCATAGCTTCACAGGGAGGAAGCAAGTTATGTTAAATCTTGGAGCTGAGGTCTGCATTAGCTGACACTGACACAGAAGTCACTGTCTTTTAAAGCCACCTCTCAACTCCCTTACGAATCAGAAAAAAAAATCTGCTCTTATATGTGAAATGATCCTACAGACCTCTACCACACTACTGTATAGTCCTACATGGTCATCAAGCACGTCCTGACTTCAAGATTCAATTATTTAGTAGGTATGAAGAAAATATGTGTAGCATGTTTAGCAGTTTACACCACAGACTTTCACATTGACAAACCTGTCTAAGAACAGATGTTTTATTCAAATAGAGAAGTGGTTCCAACAAAGAACAATCAGAGATCGTACATATTGAAAGCAGAAAGACAGTTATGGGAAACAGATCAAAACTGAGAGACAACAAAAGGGAAGAAACAGTCCATTATCCTAAGCCAAGAAATGAAACAGCTGAGATACATACTTTCCTAAATACTCAGGGGACGACATTTTTTTTCTGTAAGAAAAGGAGACAGAAAGGCTGGTGGGATAACGGAAGGTTAGGAAAACTAGACGACACGCCAGATGACAGTACTGCACACTGGGAAAACACACAGCCATCAAGCCTATCTTGGTGTAGCTACAGTACTTGTAGCATTTTACTCAGTTGTGATGCATTGTTATAGTCATACAAACAGTGGTAGTACTTGGATAACATGTCCTACAGTTCCTACAATTAAGCATCTTCTGATGTTTTCTCATCACAAAACAATGGGGCATGACTCGGTGATACATTTATTCCAGTGATGAAACTCACCTGGGAAGCTTCTGCCTCTCCATTCCTCCTGTCCTGCTGCTTGGCAATTATGGCCTTCCCACACCGCTGGGCCCTGCTGTGCAGCTTTCTGGGGGCTTATGAAATTACCTGGGTCAAGGATCAGCCATTTTTCCCTACCTGAGGGGGTTTATTTGAGACTCAGATAATTTTGGAAGCAAATCTGATCTCCCTATTTGAGAGAGATCTCTCTAATGTATGTGTTTATGCTTTGCCCCATCATTGTAGTGTCTGAGTGCCGTGCCATTTGACAAGCCTTACCCATGTACCACCTTGATAGAATTAAGGGGTAGGATTCACCAGCCATTCCATCTATTATAAGCAACTCCAACAATATGTGTGAGGTAATCCTCAGGTAGGGTGTGATCACCCACAAGAGCTGGCTCGTGAGAAACATACACAATCCAAACAGTAAATGCTAATAAAAATTACATCAGTTTTTAATCACCTTTGCTGCAGGAAAAGAGGAAGTACATTCAAGTGGCCGCCTTGTCAGCTTAAGGAAAAATATCTTCCCAGGTTTAGGGTACAGTAGAGGTGAACTACTCTGATTACGGGCTGCTGTGGAAAACAGCAGTTAAATTACCCAGATGCCTCGCTCTTCTCTCCCCTCATCTGTGCATGCTGCTTCTCTTTCACTGTTGGTTCTTGTTTGACCAGCCTGATCACAGAGCTAAAGCGACACAAAACCAGTTCTACCAAATCAATCAGTGAACAGCTTTATCCTTGGTTGGCTTCCTAAACTGACCCACCTCATCCATTGGACTCCTGCAGTGGATGCCTGTTGTTGTGCAGTGTTTATCCCTCACAGTCAAAACAGTAGTGCCCTATCCCAGATAAAAGAAAAGATCACCATTCACCTAGATATGTGTAAATCAGCAAGTATTAGTTTCATTTGTCGTCGTTTCATAGCATTTTATCTGAAGGTAACATCTTTAAAAGCCACCTTGTTACACTGAGGAAGTGTTTTGCTGAATAACTTGGCACAGAGCTTCTGAGGAGAGACGGGACAGAAACTGAGCTCCTGTAAGTTCAGAGAAACCTGTACCTTCTGCTTGAGCCTTTCCACACTTCTTTTCAGCAAATCTCCTGTCCTGAAGGAGATGAAAAATCTCTGGGTAAATGTGATTTCCCGTGACTAATTGGCTCCAATGTTAAAAGCTATGCCTCACTTCCAGCCTTCACTTGATTAGTTTTGACTTCCAGCAAGTGGATCTTCTTGTACTGTTGGTCCCTTGACATTGGTGTCTGTTCTGTGTAACTATGGAAACAAGAAAAGTCAGTTTTATAAAACTTATTCCATTCTAAGTCTCAAATAGCGCTGAAAAGATGTACATTCCCGTGAACCTTCATATTGCGTCCTTCACCTCTTTCCTAAGGGCTCCAGGAGGAGCTGCTAGGGGAAACACTTTAGTCTACCATAACATTTGTTGCTTTGCAAAGTTCATGCTCTTGGATGCTCAAATGATCTGTCAACCTCATCAGCAGACCTACAGCTGAGATCATTTTTCTGAAGTTTGATTGGAAGGATCAGCTGTTTTTATACTTCTTTTGTGGGCAAAAGATAAATAATCTGATGGATCATCTGGCCATACACCATTTAAGCAATTCCCTTACAAGGTCAGTGTGGCTTCACTGCATGCTGAGAACAGAGCAAGAACAGACTCTAGGCTTGCACTAGCCCTAGTGCAAGAAGCTGTGGTTACTGGTAATGGCCTGTCCATTAGAACCTCATCTATTGTGGGAGCAACAGGGCATACTTACGATGGCCTCCAAGCCCACAAGAGAAGTTTTCTCATGGCATTAAACTTCCATGCACAAAGACCATCTTGTCAGCCTTGGAGCTGCAAAAGAAATTCATGACATTCAGTGAGAGAACCCCATAGGAAAACACAAACAAATCCTGTTGAGTGCCTCTTTTTTTAGGTTTAGGTGTCATTGAGACCTTGGAAATTATTTTGCCTTCAACATAATGGATATAAATGAGACACAGAGCCCTATGTAGACTAATGATATCTAGTAAATGATATCTAATAAAATTATATTATATATAATGAGAAGAAACTAATACAACTTGTCCAAAATTTTCCAGGAAGGAAAATCCAAGAATACTCAGGCTTTCATTAGTTTTCAAGTAATCCACCCAGTTATGATTTAATTGTGAGGGACTGAACTTCTTGTTCTTGGGCTAATGGCATAGCAGCTATGTCTCCCAAACACAGTGTCAAAGCTTCCATGACATCTCCAAGCTCATTCAAGGGAAGACCCATTCAAGAGCAGTTTTGTCTGCCACATGGTTTTTGGCACAGACAGATGAGCAGAAGGACAAAATCAAGTGCCAACCCTGTGGCTTTCACTTTTACATTCTGGGCTGAGGTCTCAAAACAAAGTGGGGGAAACTGCTCAGTCATCTGTTTGTTCACAGGAAACAGATCGTGCTCCTGAACAAGGCAAAATTTTGATGGATCCTGCAGCTATTTCCACCGTTTATTCCTTGATGTTCAGGTTGCTATCACCAACATTGCCACAACAGCAACTAGCTGCTTTTAATTGTGTTCCTGGTAGGCTTGCCTGATGACAGACACTGGTGGTTGCTAAAAGCAGTTGATTCCAGAAACAGACAAGACCGTATTCCATTTAAGGGGCATAATTTTAAACATCTTTCTGCCATTCATCTGTATAAGTCACTCTCTGGTTCAATGTCAAGAACTGTGAAAAAACTCCAGAGTAGAAGCAGAAGTCACTACATGAAAAGATGGCGATGCTAAGAGCTCTAGTAATCCCACATCTCTTCTAACTAGCAGTCTCCAGTATGCACTCAGTTCTTACAACACCTAAGAATTTAATATTCAAAATAAAGAAACAAAAATATGTTCTGCTTAGGGAAAGCAAAATGTATGTACCATTTTTAATGGTACATTTTAATTAAATAGTGGTATGAACCACTATTTAATAAGCAAGAGCTGTGACTGTTCTCAGAGCTGCCTCCTATGTAACTCATCAAAGTTGAGCCTTCTCTCTCACCTGCTCTGTGCTTAATTATAAGAATATCCCATTGTAAAGAAATTTAGAAGAGCATTAAACTACGAGGCTTCTCTAATGGGCATAAATGGTAACTGAAACTTGTTTATTTCCCCATGAGCTTTCCCCACTTTCTGAAGGAGTAACTCATTTCAAGCAGGATGTAACAACACAACTAAAGATGATATTTCCTTCGCAAAGGACTTAAAAATTCTATGGTAATGTTGAATATTTTTAGAAACAGAAGCTCAGTTGGCATTGTTTGTCTAGAGAGAAACTGAAAACTCTGGTTTCAAACTGTGCCTGTCTAGACTCAATGTATATTAGTTTTCTGAGCCACTTAACAGCTGCTTCACTGTGAGAGTGGTAATTAAATAACCACAGCAGAAATACAAAGGGCCACAAAGGCATCATAGGAAACTTGGCAGCTCAGACATATCAGGTCACCGTGTCAGTTACCCTTTGTCATTGCTTCTAACTGGATGCCTGTCCCTGTGCAAAGCCAGAGCCTGTAACTACTGTGGAAAATGGGCATGGTTCAGAATAGATGGTCCCTGCGATCTGGGTGAGCATGGTGAGAACACCTGAGGCATGGGTCTGAAACTCCCTGCATAAAGAGTTCCCCGCTGTTTCTGCTCACCTGGGTTCATCACACTTTGTGCACCTTCCAGCTGTGCAGGAGCAGCAACTGAGGTCATCACAACCTGTTAGGTATATAATTGTGAAAATGGCTGTGCAACTGCAAGCCCACAGCAAAAGGCTCCTGGGGAAAAAAAACCCCAACAACTCTATCTGAAACAGCAGGTGTGGACTATGCTCTAAACACATTTTGTGACAATGTACAGTGACCTGTTACTCACAGCTCCTTTAAACAGCAGGTACCTAAAGGCAGGTACTGCTCTTGCAGGATGTGTAACTATATTTGACAAAGTTAATCGGTGCTCCTGTGAAAGAGTCGAGAAAACTTGCTCAGGGTTGTGGTGAACTATTATTTGCACAGCAGTCGTTACCACCTTCCTGTGAGTAGAATTCTATTTTTGAACTTAGTTTCACAAAAGAAAGAAAGTAGGAGGTCAGAAAGCCAAGCAATAAGATGGAAAAGCAGCAGTAAAGCAAAGTGAGCAACTCTGGAATAATTCATATTTGATTGACTGAAATACTGTATTAACAACTACTTATAAACAACTATTTCTTAGGTAATAGACTCTCACACAGTTTTTAAAAAGCAGTCTGAAAAAGACAGATGAATTTTCCTCTACCAATTTCAGCAGTTCGTTTTTATCCTCACTGTCCTTGTCTTCTTTCAGAAGCATCCAGGTAGAAACTGGACAAGTCAAGCCATCCCTTTCAATCACTGCTATGAATCTGTAACTTTTTGATGAGAACCAAACATACAGGTACAACAGATGTCCCAGGGAGTTCTGGCCACTCGTACATAGCCTTTCTTTCCATCTTCAGTCTGCATCTTCATTTAAATTTTGGGAGATGCATGCTAGAAGGAGATCTCAGCCCTTCATGCTGGAGTTCTGGGTGATTCCCAAACTCTTAGCAACTGCACAGCTGTTGCAAAAGACACAAATATAGCTCACACCTTTGCAGGCTCTTCTGTTCCTGTGGAATGGCTCTGACGAAGCTAGTGGACTATGACGTAATTCTAGACCTTGAGACATGAGTAGGAAACCCTGTGAAGTGTCTTGATGACTGTATCTAATCACAAGACATATCTTGTAATCAATATGTTAATTGTGGACCTCAGAGATTGCCAAGTCTTGCTTCAAGGCGTGGCTGAACCTGATTTCTAAGCCAGATATCTTTCTAAAGCACACATTTCCTCCGTTCCTCTAATACTGGGGTGCTTTGATAAGTAAGGACCAAAACACCTTTACGAATTTGCTCATCTCCCAAGCCAAGGTGGTTTTCCTTCCAGGCTCTTATGGATGTAATGGTGAGAAAGGACTGGGGGCTTTCCAGCTGCTTCTGGATCTGCTTCCACTGAACTCAGGAACCACTTCCCACCCTAACCACTATTTTGTACCACAGGTGTCTAGTGTGGTGACCCAGGAGCGCACCAGTTGCTTTAAGGACTAATTTCCATGGTGGTATCTACAGATCCATCTAGCTATATTACTGCATCTATTGGTATTGGAGGAGCATCAAATATTTGTTGATGGAAACATCAAACATTTGTTGAAGCATCAAACATTAATTTTAAATCTAGTGTCATATTCAGTCATGAAACATCACTGCTTAGTTCACTTCTTCTGTGGATGTCCTCTATTCCTCCTATCATGTTTTCCCTTGATTTTTCTCTTTTTGCCTCTTCTCTCAGTGTAAGGGGCTGTTCACTCTAATTGACAAAAACTCTACACTGTTCTTGCTCACAATAACTTGAATGTAAAAGGAGAATTCTGGAGTACCTAACAGAAATGTGTTTGGGCGTGGGCCCTGGAGAACAAACCTTGGAGAAACATGGCAGAATATAGTCTAGGGAGCAAACAGGGATGGAGTAAGACTGAACAAAAAGAGACTCAGAAAACAAGAGGACAAGAAGGCTGGGCAAAGCTGGAGAAGAAGCCATTTAGATATAAGATGATTTCTACCAGGCAACTAGAGTGAAGAGTAAGAACTTCAGAGAGGAGTCAGGGAAAAGTAGTAAAGAAATGGTAGGTATTCAGAGCATATGAAGGAAAGAGGGAAAAAGTCTGCATGGATGAGCAAGGGCTCCTGACCAAAAACCAAACATAAAAAGTAACCTAAGAAGAGGTAGGAACAGGACAGGCAAGCCAGGAGGAATATGAACATACTCTCTGAGCATGCAGAGAAAGCCACAATCAATCTGGAGCTGAATCTGGTGAGGAACATGAAGGACACTGCAAAGCTTCTACAAGTACCTTGTAGCAAAAGGAAGACTATGTTTATGCCTAACCAACCTGGTAGCCATCTATGACCAAATGTCCAGTTGTTGAACAGGGGATGGTATCTACACGTTGTGAACCTGATCTCTAGCAATGTTGTCAATACTGTCTCCCCTAGTATCATAGACAAACAGACAAGGAACAAACTAGATGTTGAGGCAGACAGAAAGTTGGCTAAAGAGCCAAGCTACAAGCCTTGTGATCAGTAGCAAGAAGTCCATCTGGAGGCCAGTGACAGAGCATCAGGGGTCGATAGTGGGACCAATGCTGTTTGGTATCTTCATTAATGACAGCATTCACTCTCATAAAGTTTGCAAATGCAAAATCCTGCATCTGGTGAGGAACAATCCCAGGCACCAGTACACACTGAGGACCAATTTGCTGGAAGGTGGCTTTACAGAGAAGGAGCCAGGGGTGCTGGTAGACACAAAGTTGACCATAACCAGCAGTGTGCCCTTTTGAAAAAGAAACCCACAGCACTGTGGTTTGCATTAGTATATGTTGCTACTATAGAAGAGTCATGGACATAGTGCAATTAGTTCAGTTGAGGGATACAAAGATGACAGAGGAACTGGAGCATCTGACGTATGAGGAGAAGCTGAGGCAGCTGGAGAAGATGCACCAATGTGCAGAAATACCTGGTTGGGGGGAGTAAAGAGGATGGAGGTACACTCCAAAATGGGAAAACTTGTACTAGTTGACTCTGCTTGGGTAGTAAGTTGGAACAGATGATCTCCAGATCATCTCTTCCAAACTCAGCCACTCTGTGAATCTGTAAAATTGTTTACTTTGGTTTTCTAAATTTAAGTCTGACTGCATAATCATAACTGTTTCCAGTAGCAATACTTAGAAGAAGGTTTATAGGTTAGTGTAGACCTGGTTTAGTTTCTCATGAAAAATATAATGTAAATGAAACAATTCCATGGGTCTCACAACATTGTTTGAGAAAATTGTATTAAGTGCTTTCATATTCTGTTACTAAAACATTTCTATATCAAATATCAAATCTATTGAAGCTTCATTCAACACAGATTTGTACTTAGAGGTCTCACTGAGAGCTGTAGGTGTAACTTTTTCCATTCTCAGGCATTTCTAAGAGCTCTGGGGGTCTCATTTTTCTGATGTTTGGTTTGTTGAGACACTCCACCAGAGAAGAAACAGCCTGCACTACAGCTAGCCTAGAACTGCATTTGTTAAACCTCATGGGCCACTTCACATACACTGATTAGATAGCTTCTTACTGCCAAATAAAGGGGACATGGGGACAGCTGTCCAGTAAGTTGAGTCTCTCTCTCTCCCATTAGACAAGCTATTCCTCAATATTTACAAGTGCTCTAAAACTTGAATAAAATTCTGAACTCACTTAGGCAAGAATCCAACCAGTCACTGCACACTTTTTTCTTTTTTTTTTTAAATAAGCTAAGCAAACGTGACTTAACGAGAGAAAGCTGCAAGACAGAGCATTTGTATAATAACAAACATGCTGAGCAGTAATACATTTCTCTGATTTAAATCAAAGAAAAGGAATAAAAAAATGTATTTTTAATAGAAAAGGTTACTTATACCCACCCAACATTCAGCTTGGCCTTGGAGACAGATTTTTCAGAGTTTAAATTATTAAAACTTTATTTCCTAATGCATATTCCCTTTATAATAAGGTATTTTACAAAGCACTTTCAGTGAGCAGATGCACAAATGGATCTTCTCATTATGCACAGGGAAAACTTACACTGTCCTCTTATTTTCACATTTTCATAAAGAAAAATGCATATAAGCAAGAAAAAGTTAGTTTGTTCTTGCCTATTTGCCCAGAACCTCAGTGATATAATTCTGAACAGAAACAGTAATAGTACATTGAACAGGGAAGTTTATACCTGGAAATACTAACAAAGGTACACACACAAGTTGTGAAATGGCATTTCAGTGGATTATAAATGTATTAACTGCAATTTAGGTGAACAAACTGTTTTACCATCTGAAGACAGAGAACTAAATCAAAGTTTTCCCTCCCAAAATGTTATGTAAATGATGTTTTTTGACAGAAACTCTGATGATTTGGGAGGATATTGAAAAGTTTGTATAGTGGTTAAAAGCTTCTACAGATACACTAGAAAGAGAATCTTTTGTGGGTTTGGTTTCCATAGCCTTCTCAGAATTAATACAAGAATCACCACAGGTTAACACACTAACGTTCCTTTTGTTAATAAGCTAAATATATATATATCTCTTTATATCCCTCCAAGGTATGATCAGGAATCTTTGAGGAGGGGGCAGATTTGCACTCCCTGAAGAGCACTGTTCTCTGTGAATCATTGCACTCCATACTATCAACAGGAAACCAGGTGCATGTTCTCTGCCACTGAACTGTCACAGCTCCAGATGGCCCGTTGTTCCAGGGAACCTTTACTCTTGTTGTTTGCTCCTTCACAAAGCATAATACACCTGCTTAAAGAATCCATGACACAGGGTTTGACTACAGAAGTTACCCAGGTCAAAGGCCTTACCCTACCTGGCTTTCCTTCACCATGCTTCCAAAGTACCTCCTGGAAGCACATTGGAGCTTCATATTTTACAGTAGACATTGATTTGAGTGTTAGGTGCTGCAGCTTTTCACCTTAAACATCTCCAGAGAGTGAAATTCTTTCTCTCCTGCCAGGGTTTAACCCCAACTGTCAGCTAAGTACCACGCAGCCACATGCTCCCTCCTCCAATTCCTTAGAGAATTGGAAAGGAAAAACAAAGTAAAATTCATGGGTTGAGATAAAAACAGTTTAATAATTGAAATGTAATTTACATAACACAATACAATATAATATAATGTAACACAATACAGAAAAGAATATGATGGAATATAATGTGATATAATGTAATACAATAATTATAATAATAGTAAAGAAGATAACGAAAAAGATAAATAAAACCCAACTAAGACAAGTGATGCCCAATGCAATTGCTCGTCACCCATTGACTGATGACCAGACTCTTCCTTGAGCAGTGATTGCCCCTCCCAGTCAACTCTCCCCGGTTGCCATACTGGGCAGGATGTCCTATGGTAAGGAATAGCACTTTGGCTAGTTTAAGTCATCTGTCTGCACTCCCTCCCAGCTTCTTGTGCACCTCCTTGTTGGCAGAGCATGGAAAACTGAAATATCCATAATTTTAGGATAAATACCACCTAGCAACAACGAAAACATCAGTGTTACCAACATTATTCTCACAGCAAATTCAAAACCCAACAGTGTACTAGCTACTGGATGAAAATTAACTCTATCCCAGCTGAAACCAGGACGTTCACATAAAACAAAGCCAGGACAGAATGCTGTCACAGAGAGGATGGCAGAAAGATGGATCCTTTGCTAAACCGAAGTTATTTACACTAGTTTGGCATTTTCCTGGGTAATGCTGCTTGAGGATTGCTCATTCATTGGTATGGTTTACTGAAGAACAGCAGGTTACATAACCTTTATTAATTTTATTTATTAAGAATACTCAGCAAAGTTTGTTTTCATGGAGCCATTGACCCCATGGAGCCATTGCAAAATATGCAGCCTGTCACTGTAATCTCTCAGGCAATCCTCTAGGACAAAGAATAAGTTTTACCACTTCAGCTCAACGCTTCTTCAAAACCAGAAAACGTTTAATAAACTGTGATTACTTGGCTAAACAGTTTGACTATTGAAGACAGGCCCTCAATCTTCCTAAATTCATTGTACTGTCATAATTTAATGAAAGACACTGCTTTGCTTAGGCTGTTTCTGCCTTGGGAGAGAGATGGAATCCTACCATGTAAGGGTTTTGTCAACTCTATTCTATCGAGTCATATATATCAGCTCTCAATCCTTTGGATAGACTAATCTTGTCACAGTGCCAAAGTTGAGCATAACAACTCAAATCGTGGCTAAAAAATGTATAAAAAGTTCATATAAATATGACTTAGACTAACTGCAGAACAAACTGCAGAGATGAAAAACTGAGTGCCACTTTCAGTGACAAATGAGATTTGTAACATAATCTGGATTTGGACATAATCTGCAATAAGAGAATTTGAAAATTAGGATAATTTGTTTTACTTCTTGAAAAATTAATTTTAAGGAGGAAAATACTGAAGCCAGTGTAAAAGCTGCCACAATTTATGTGGGAAATAACATTAAGCAAGAACAGACTAAATAGGCAGTGTGGCTCTAGGATGGACAGGTACCTGAACTGTTAATACCAGTGTGTATCTTTTCACTTTTAAATTGTACTTTTAATTTAAATGTAGTCAATTTTTCTGACACATCATATGAGATTCTAGCTTTTCTGACAGTAACTTGCCTTTCAATCTCTACATCCTAACTTCTCAGCCACAACCAGAACTACCTTGAAACCTAATTCTCCAGTTTCAAAGCATTACGGTGACTAGAACATTTTTAAAAACCACATGACCTACTTCTAAAGCAGAATTTATAAACAGTTCTTCATCTGCATTAATAATTGAGAGCTATGGAAGAATAAAAAAATCTATTAGAGAGCATGTATACACTGAAATGTTCATCTTATGGTACTGGTCAAGAATCCTGAGGAAAAAGTATACCTTCTCACCTACAGGCAACCATAATCTCTTATGTATGGATATGCTTCTTCCAGACTAGAACCAACTTGCATCTGGCAAGCTCAGTATGCAGACACAGGTGCTTAAGTCGTTTTATCTTTTTGTGGCAAACTCCAAATTAATGCAGTTAACTTTAAAATGGCTAATGCAACGTATGCTTGCCTATCATACAACTGGCAGAACAGATAAGTTGACATTTCTGAACCCAGACCCAAAACACTAGTGTGAACTGTAAAAACTGCAGTGCTGACAAGTTTCTTCACAGGAATCCCCTAAAAAAAGAGGGGCAACATCACAGCAATAGCAACTGCTTTAAGTACCGTAATGAAATAAAGGCAAGACTAGATGGCCTCAACTACTGGTAATGAGCAACTGACTCTTTAACTGGGCACTAACCCCAAGCTATCCAAAGCTGGTAGTCGCCAAAGTGTTTTATCACTGCATGGGCCTGGCTGACAGCTGCTCCAGTGTGACTGCTGGCATCACACCTGCCTTTTCAGCGGCGGCTCTTACTCAGGATCAGCACCAAGCACCACTAATGACTTCTAAGTCACTAGTGGTTGACACCAATGCTGAAAATTGCAATTCGAGGTCATCGAGAAAGTTTTCCGAGTCAAACTGTAACCCTCAACAAATTAAAAAATACTAATGGCTACGCAGCCGTATCAGCACATCGATGCTGGACTAGCTCGGCAACAGCCTGCTGCCTCCAGCGCTACTCCTATGGACGAAGGGCATTCGGTATCCTAAGCCACGGCGACAAGGCCTTAGTGGGGCACGAAGCCTCCAACTCAATCGAGGCCACTGCGCGGCCGCCTCTACCCTACCCGCACCCACTCTCAGGAGCAGGCGCTGGACCGGGCAGGGCAGGGCAGGGCAGGGCAGGGCAGGGCAGGGCAGGGCAGGGCAGGGCAGGGCAGCGCCGCGCCCGGCCTCCGGCCCCGCGGGCAGCCGGGTACCGTCCGCAGACTCAGGCATCCCGCAGCGCCACCGCTGGAGCTTGGGAGGCCGTGGTAAAGGCTCCCGCCCCGCCCCGCCGGCGGCCCCGCCTCTCCGGGCCTGTCGCCAACGGGGCGGGCGGTGCCTGCGCCTGACAGAAAGGCGGGGGCGGGGGGCCGGGCGGGCAGGCAGGGAGTGGGCAGGTCGGGCTGGGCTGGCGGCTCCTTAGTGCGTGAGCGGCTAGTGGCGCGGAGGCCGCCGCGTCGGTGCGGGAGCAGCAGTTGGTACATTGAGATCTTGCCCGCCGTTGTCCCGCTCGGCGACAGGCCACCGCACCGCCCGCCTTCTCTTCGCTATCGCTCTGCCGCCGGCTTCTGCTCAGGCCGCCGCGTCCCGGGGATGGCGGTGCTGGCTCTAGCCCTGGAGGGACTCGCCATCTTCGGGCTCATTCTCTTCGTCGTGCTCTGGCTCATGCACTTCATGTCCATCATCTACACGTAAGCGCGGGCCGCGGTATAGGGGAGAGGGGGCCTGGTGCCGGCGTTGTTCCCTCACCCTCCGCCCGCCATCGCGCCAAGCGCGTCCCCGCCGCTGAGGAGGGAGGCAGCGGGCCTCGTCCACGCACCGCCTCCCCCGCCGGCCGGGGGCACTTCTTCCCGCCCCTTCGCTGCGGTGTCAGGCACCGGGAGCCTCCCGCCCCTGCCTCCTGTGGCGGGGCTGGGGGTCACAGCCGCGGGCCGGCCTGAGGCAGCGCCCGCTGTCTACGGCCCCGCGGCCGTGCGGCCGGCCGCACATCTCGGCGGTCGGGGCAGCTGCCGTGAGGGCAGGGCCGGTTTCCCTGCCGTCATCTGTCTTTGGGTGCAACTCATTCCAGTAGGTTTCAGTCTCCTGCTTCCGCACTTTTGCTTTTTCCGAAGTACTTTGCCCGTACATCTGTACGGCAAGGCGTCTCGGCTAATGGTAGGAGACAAGGTGCCCAGCAGTTACAATACATATCCTTTTTCGCTGGGCGCGAGTGTACAGCAGAATAGCTGAAATAGTGTAGTACTCTGTGCTGACTAGACAGAATTTTAGCTATAAGTACATTTTTTCCCCTTTTTTTTTAAAAAAAAGAGAAATAATAGTACTAGCAAAAAGAAGTATATGTGGAAGTCTGTGTCCAGGCTCTTGGGTAACTCCAAGGGGAAAATGCTTTAAGAGTTTGTGAGGAGCGTGTGCATTTTGATGACTGACAAACAAAGCAGCTTCCTGCTTGAGCTTGACAGGGGAATCATCTGTGGGGAAAGGATTAAGAATACACATCTCTTTCTGTACAAGACCATGGTTTTACTCCCTTAAATAAGACGCTGCTGTTGCATCACTACAGAGATTAGAAAATATCTGAATTTCTGTTTGCTTTTCATGTGCTTATCTGTTCTCCTTTATTGCTGTTCCACATGCATTTGATAGGTATCTATGATAAATCCCAGGCCTTGTTGAAGGCAAAGCTCCTCTTGAATTTATGGTGCTAGAGTTTTGCTTCTGCTGCCCTTGGTTATGGGTGCTGTGATCTTTTCTTTTTTTTTTTTTAAATATGAAATAACTTATAACCTTTAATTGTTTTTCTGTACTTTTGACTGTCTTTAGATCTTGTGATTACTTGGTAAATTACCTTCTTTCTTAAAAACTAGCTGTATGGGTTGTCTTGTGCACAAATCCGTGGGCAGGATTTCAGTATTGGGGACTTGCAAGAGTGCTTGATGGGTGAAAAGTCTCTGGACTACCATGGGCACAGCGGATTCTGGACAGCTTTGAAGATGATGAAAACAGCCCACCCCTGTTTACCACAGGGGCACACATGCTAAAACCTCAACCTCTCTGTTGAGCATGTGTGATGCTGCTGCTCATAAATCTTTTGAGAGAATGGCAGCTGTGAGGGGCAGGAGACAGAAATGGATATGTGGGGGAAGGTATGCAAGAGGATAAAGGGAGGAAAAAGGATGAGATATAAACTAAGAGACGTGAGAGAGTAGAGAACAAGAGAAAGGAAACGTCAGGCAGCCTGTACTTCAGGATCTACACCCTCAAAAGGACTACCTCTTGAAGAGGCTGCACACTGGAGCAGGGGAGTGGGCTGCAGGCAAGCCATGCCAGAGCAAGTATACATACCCCTGAAGGGACCATCACCTGTAGGTGTCCCAAGTCGTGTTGGAGACACCCCAAGGGACTACAGCTGTTGGGTGGCCAACCTCTGAGGTGACTGTGGCCCATAACAGACCCATACTGGGGCAGAGACTGCCAAAGAGATAGCAACTTATAGGTAAGTCACTTCAGAGCAGGTACACCTGCTACAGTAGAGCAATAGTTAAGTAGTAATCAACAGTTTAGGAGAATGAGTAAGAATCAAGGTGTGGCAGAAAAACCATTATGCACTCACCTTCACCTCCTGCCTTGCCTTGCTGAAGGGCTTGGGAGGGACTGAGTGTAAGGAGCAGTGAAAACAGGAGTGGTTAAGATAGAAAAGTGGGGAAGAAAGATCTCTGATTGAAGCTTAGCCTGGGGAAGGGGGACAAAAAGTGATTTCCTAAAAGTGTAGTTATCTTTTGGTTTTTCTCAATACATGAATCAGTAATTTTTTTTCATTTAATAGACAAATTAGTAGAAATTTTTTGAGTTGAAACTGTTTTGCCTGTGACAGTAACTGGTGGAGAGTGTGGGTAGCAACTGGTGGCCTGGGGCTGGAGTATTTGCAGTGGTGTGACACTTGGAAGGAGTTGTGCGTTTCATTATGAAGAGTTTGTGTTGCAAGTGTACGTATTATGTATGAAAAATTAATGCAAATAATGTGTTAACAGGTGGAAAAGTTGCCAGCTGCAAAGGGGAGGGGTGAGAGTTAGGGTGGCCATGTCCCAACTTGTGAGACCCCTGGATGCTTCCCATAGAGTTCTTGAGATACCATCTTGGCAGGTCCAGAGCCAAGAGTTGACTGTCTTTGTCAGAGTAGTGGTTTGCTGGTAACAAGTGTATTTAATCAGAGCAAAAAAGGTAGCCCTTTGTTGGAGGTGAGCGGCTGGTAGCATTGAGGAGACCAAGTAGCAATCTGTACTGGGTTAGCAGGCTGTTGTGACAGAGCTGCCCCAGTTACAGTGATCTGATAGATCTGTGGAAGGGACCACTGCTCCCCATAGTGTGACCACACACCTGCCCTTTGCTTGTAGTGAAATTAAAGAAGGGCTGGACATCTGCAGCAGCCGTCCAGCTGCAATGTTCTTGTGGCAGCAGTGGTGTTGGCTGAAGAGAGCACTGCTTTGGTGAGTTCAGAGCCTGTATTGTCCAGGACAGTGGGCACAGCTCTTCCCTAGACCACTAGGGGAAATAAGAGATCTTCACTTAAAGACAGAAACTTCCTCTGATGTTAAGGGAGGATGTAGTACTAGAGTTAGGTGATACTTGTCATATACTGAAAACTACTTACACTGTCCTTGTTACAGGGAGTGAAGAAGAAAGATAAAAGTAATTAGTCTTCCTGTTTTTATGAGCAGTATTGTTTAACATTTGTTTTAAAGTCATTGGAGTAGGGGCTGTTTTGTCCTCTACCTGCACTGTGTCTAGCAATGGTGAACTGATGAGTTGAAAGGGCTGACCTGTGTCACTGGAGCACGACGATAATGTTGAAATGTGACTGGAAAGCTGTTCTGACCTTGGCAGTCCTCCTCTTGAGTATCCTCCCTAGAATTATAGATGTTTGACTTAACTAACACATGTTCTAAGTATTTTGCTAAGTAGATAAATTGAGTTATTCAAGGAAGTAAAATTTTTGTTTTGTAAGTGTTGTCAGCAATTGTCAAGGTTAAGGTCATGCTGGCTTTCTTGCTGTGTTAGTGCTGCAATTGCTTTGAAAGATACAGGTTTTGGATATGTAAGGCACTGTACAAGGTTTCCATTGAGGAAGAAGGCCTGTTTAGGTTCTTGTTGCCTCTTTCCCCTACTGCACTTCTCCACTTTGAATGATTTTAATTTGTAAGTAAGTATTGTAGTGTGAATTGATTTCATGCTTCTTTAAAGTGAACAGGTGGGCCAAAGCCGTGAAATGCGACTACTCACACTGTTATGTCAAAAGACCTGTCTTTATAAACTGTCAAATATATGTGATTATGAATCAGACTTAGTTTTGGTGCTGTCTCGGTGATAGTCAATGAAGTAAATGCAATAAATGTGGACCAAATAGCAGGGCTTTATAGCTAGTAATTAGAGAAAATGGAGTTTGTGTATGTTGCTCTGTGTAGTAAGGCAGTGATATCTGACTGGTTGGACATGCTATCCTTCATACTCAACTCAGGACCTTGACTTAAGACCCTTCCTTATTTGTGTGTAGGTTCTTCAGTTGGAGTTGGGCCATAAACTGACGTGGTAGGAAGAGTTCAGTGTTGGAGATTATCTGGTGCACTGACTCTGAAGCCCTCTGAAGCTTGTGTAGCTGTGCGGACAACTAGAATGAACTTTTAGAACTAAACCCAAATGTAGAACTGTATCTGAAATGGAAGACCATGTGTGTGGTGTGCTAGTAAGGAAAAAGTTTTCTAGTATTGTCTTTCTCAGGAAACTGAGGCATAAAGTGTGATATTTTTAGCAGATTATTAAAATAGTTGTTTAATGATTCTTATTAACTTCCATTCAAAGGACAGACAAGGAGTGGAACAGCAGTCTTGTGAAATCAGGGAAAAAGTGTAAAATAAAACCCCAAACCTCACCAAACTAAACAAAATGAATGTAAAACTGTTTTCCTGGAGTTTATGGCACTTTGTTGTGGCTTAATCCCAGCCAGCAACTGAGCACCATACTGCCACTCACTCCTCCCTTCTCCCAGTGCAGGAAGGAAAACTGGGGTGGGGGAGGGGGAGAGGAAGATAAAATTTGTGGGCTGAGGTAAGTACAGATTAACTAAAATACAATGCAATAGTAATATAGTAATTGCAATTAAGAGTTATAAAAACAGAGAAGCAAAACCCAAGAAAAGACAGGTGATGCCCAGTGCAGTTGCTTACCACTCAATGACTGATACCTGAGCAGCAATCTGCCCCTCCCCACCAACTCCCCCCAGTTTCTGTACTGGGCATGTTGTCCTGAGGTATGGAATAGCCCCGGGACTAGTTCCAGGCAACTGTCCTAGCTCTCCTCCAGGCAATTGTCCTATCTCTGCTCCATCTAAACTTCTTGTGCACCTCCTCACTGGCAGAACATAGGAAACTGGAATATCCTTGATTTTAGGATAAGCACTATGTGGCAACAAGTAAAACATCAGTGGGCAATGCACATTATTCTCACTCTAAATCCAAAACACAGCCCTGTACCATCTACTAGGGAGAAAGTTAACTCTCTCTCAGTTGAAATGAGGACAGTCGACCATAACACACTTTGTAATTCTGAGTTGTTGGATGGCAAGATCTGTGGCATGGGGTTTGATGTTTTATCTATATTTCAAAATAGATGGTTCTAGTTTAATCACAGTAGGAGCTTTCTGAACATGGTATGCCTCTTCTCAAGTAAGGCTGACAAGCAAAGCCCACAGAACCTAGAGAATGTCTTATTTAAGTGTAATCAATCTGA
Organism: Colius striatus; assembly: GCF_028858725.1. Classification (NCBI taxonomy): domain Eukaryota; kingdom Metazoa; phylum Chordata; class Aves; order Coliiformes; family Coliidae; genus Colius; species Colius striatus. The sequence goes on along the minus strand of NC_084790.1, from coordinate 16,871,117 downwards.
TATGTTTCTCTATTAAACCTTCAGAATTTAGTCTAAACAGTAATGAAAGGTTTTGTATTTTTTTTCTGGGTAACTCTCATTTTTTTTTGTTGATAATTATTTCAGCTTGAACCCCAAGAAGCGGTGTGTATTATAAAGTTATTCTGGGATTGAGGAAAGGCAGTTGAATTGCTTTTAAGCTGAAGAAGTAAAATCAGCCTTTGCTGACATACACTCATCATTGCCACAGAGTTCCTGCTGCTTTATTTTCCTAGTCCACAAAAAAGAACTCATGGAGTCATATTCTGGTTTTGAGTCTCTGCTCTTGTCAGTGACAGTTCTAGTTATTACACTTAATGTAAAGGATTTTCTTTAAGGCATCCACAGTCAGCTGATATTGAGGCTGTTCATTGTCTTGGTTCCCAATAAGTAGTAAGGGCAGTTTATGTCATTTAACTGATAACCATATTGGTGGATTTAGCTCTTAAACATATTTGTCTGTAAGTTACAGTAATCAATGACGGAAAGAGATTCTGCATTCACATGGTATTTGGATGTAACAGGGCCCATTGTGCCTTGACTGCTGCATGAAAATTGGAACTTTCAGAAACATGTAAATGTAGAAACATGAATGTAAAAGTAATTAATAGCCTTAGTATAATGCATATGCACACGAGGAAATTTGTTTGCATGGATGCATAAAACTTTCCATAAAAGTTTCCTGAAGTACTTCTGCGATGGTGGTGAGCTTTCTAAACATGGCTTCCAAACCTAAACAAAACCCCCACCCAGCTGACGTTCAACTTCTGGTTTTTTGTGAGTACATTTTAATCTTTCAGTTAATCTATTATAGTAATTGTGACCTTCCATTCTTAAGAAAATAATAGACCTATTTTTCTTGGCCTCATTTTGTTTTCTCATCACCCTGTTTCTCATTTGTCTGTCCCTTGCTGCTCAGTCCATGATTTATGCCCAGGCTTACCTTGTGCTGTTCTGACCCTTCTGCTAGTTTGTCATCTCTGTTTGACATTTTAGCTTGTTCATAGGAGGCTGTCTCTTCCTTTGGGCCGTCTTTTGTTTTCCACCATTAGTGGTGTAAAGTGGTAGAGTAAATGGTGTAGTGGTAGAGTAGCTAAAGTAGCTGTGAAGAGCAGTAGTAGTTACTAATTTTGTCACTGTAGGGTTGCATTTTATTTGGTTTGTGGAAGTGCTTCAGAGGCAGTCTTGTCACAGAGAGGAGCCTGGAGGGAGTGTGGTATTAGTCTTACTTAAAAGGCAGTCTTTAGAGAACTTGATTATTAGTATCAACTATTACCAGGCATAAGTGAACAGACATTTTCATGGACTTTGGAAATAACAAAAATACTTTCTTCTGAGACTAGAGGTACCTTTACCTCTTTTTAATAATCAAACTCAAATAGAAAATTGAGAAGTGTGATTTTACTGAAGCTTCTCTGGGGATTGATGGAAGATGTCTAGCACATGCAGAATTCCATATCTGTTCTTGGCTTTGTCTTTACTCCTTAGTTAAATCATTATTCAACTTGAACACCTTCTGCTAGATTTTTCCCTGCAGGTTATCTATGCCGAGATAAATAGTTTTGTCCAGTTACATAGCTGATGACAAACAATGTAAAATGTTGGTAACTTAAATAGCTGGTTGTGTATGTGGAATGGGGAAGTAGCAGATCTGTATTGGCAATCTCTTTCTGCAAAAAATTTAGTGGGTTAAAAGCAAGCAAAAAAGCTTGTATGTTTGACCACAAACTGGGACACTGGAGAAGCGTGAGAAACCGGACAGTTATCTGAGACTTCTGTTTGATCTTGGGTAATTATTTCACCTTTCTGTTCTTTCTCTCAGTAACCTGTCTCCAATAATCTGAGCATTGAGGACACACCATGTTTTACACACAAACCTTAACGTACTTAACTGCAAGTGTTAGTCATACAACTTGATGGGCTCCTTTTACTCAAAGTAAATGACTTTCATTCACTTGAAAGCATTACAGCAAAGGAAATCTGAATGGCAGCAGTACAAAGATATGAAGTCAAGTACAGTTGCTTGGGAGAACGCACTCTGTGAGACTTTTAATAGCTTAAAGGCAGAGTTGAGAGTAAGTTTTTCATCACAGTGAAGGAAATCAGAGTGCTTCAGGCTGGAAATGCCTGTTGAAGGTTCAGTTCCAAACCCCTGCTCAAAGCTGGACCAAATTTCAGCAGTCTGCTCTAAGCACAGTGCACAGATAGGATAATGATAGCTTGTTGATAGATGGCAACACTGAAAGGATGCCAAGTTTGAGGTGCACAGAATCATTAAGGATCAGTGCTGGGCCACCAGTGTGAGACACAGAGATACTGGAGCAGGTCTGGCTTAAGGCTACGGAGATAAGTGTGACTGCAGCATCAGACATGCAAGGCTGACAGATGGGGCTGCTTAGCCTGGAGAGGGCTCAGATACCTCATCAATACCTGATTTTTGTGGGGATGGAGGAGTGGGGAGAAGACAGGGCAAGACTCTTGTCAACTAGAGATGCCTCTCAACCATGTTCTGTGATTTTTTTTTTTTTTAATTTTTTTTTTTTAGTTTTTAAAGATGACACCCAGGCTGCTGTCTGAACTGTTACAGAGTGATAGACTGAGAAGAAGGTTGTGTGGAGGATGGAAATTGTGTATGTTGCTTATTTTAAACAATTTGAAATGTACGTGACACTGTGTAGTTGCAAGACTTAAATTTAGGTAATCCTTAGGGGCAGACAGATCTGGAGGAAGGAGGAGTTAATTTTTTAATTATTTATACTGAGATTGTGATTAAATGAGTTTCTGCATTACAAGATAGGTAATTAGGGAAAACAAAACAATGCAGAACCAGGAATCTGTGACAACAGTGTGGGAGAAAACACATAGTGTTGCAGGCAGTTAGGGAAGGCCAATTTTTTTAATGGTGGGAGTCAGAAGGATAAGACACAGACTGTAAACTTTGTGGCAGTGGTATCGTAGTACCGATTCCTAACGTGAACGATTGAACGGCATGCAAGGAACCAAAGTCTAGATTAAATCTATACTAGAACATCTTTAAAGGAGGGGAATTGTGTCAGACTGGTTGATATACTTATGTTGAGGACCTGGAAGATTGTGCAATAGATGTGATAAGTGGTCTTTAAAAACAAACGGCACCTGTTTGGGTGGTTTGCCTGGAAGGGGAATATAGACTACCAAGAGATATATAGTATATAAAATGAAAGTGGAATGGGTTGAGTCAATGGAGTTCTTGGAAGGCAAAAAAGTATCCAGTCTTGGATGTCATCTAGCCGAGAAAAAGCTGAGCAGTGGGGTGGGGAAGAATGTAATATTTTTGTCAACTTTTATCAGGATATAAAGATTTCAAAGAAGTTTAAAGAAGCTGAGACTTCACATGAGCCATGTTTCTATAAAGAGGTAACCTTTGGTTAAGCTGAGCAAGTAGAGTGATAGATGAAAATGGGACTTTAATTTGTGAAATTTCTGTTAGAATTGCTCTGTGGCATGCAAAGTATGTAGCTGGTTTTACAGGTTTACTAAAGCTTTCTTCAGTATTTGTGCCCATCACTCCTTGAGAGATGCATAATGCTCAGTGGAAGTGTCAGGGCTAACTGGGATCTTTACATTTTATTTTAACTGAAATGAGGTTCTGTGGTTTTGACATACTTAATACTGTGAAGACTGCGGTTTAAAGTAAATTATTAATTTGTGATAAATGTTTTCTACAGATTAAAACCTTTTTTTTTTTTTTGCTAATTGCAAGGTGAACAGTTTTGTGTTTTCTTAGGTATGTTGCTTTCAGTAATAGTTTATGAGGACCTAGGCTACACTGTTAGCTTCTTGTAAGCAGCCTGGGTGAATTCATACTCCACTCTGCCCCTACCCTCCCCCAGTAGAGCTCATCTCAGCATTGTCAGCAGTACATTCCATGAGGAGGAATCTATAAATTAAGTTAAACATTAATTTTTGCATTGCTTGCAAGCTTTCAGTAAGTGCTGTATAGAAATGACTTCTCAGGTGACTGTTGCATTGCTTTGGTGATGGTACTGTACTACACTTGATTATAAAGCAGAAAGAAATATTTCTCTACTAATATGCACACCTTATTAGACATGGAATACTCAAGCTGCTGAAAATACTATTTAAGTCAATGTATTGAGCTGTTATTGAAGAGAGATCCTAAGCACTTTCTACTGAAATCAACATACATTTTTGTTGCAAGCCTAGCTAAGGTTAGATTCTGTGTTAAAATGAGGTAGAAAACTTTCAGACTCCTCTCCTTCATGAGAACATGTATTTTGAACCATTTAATATTCATAGTAACAGTAGTACCAATTAGAAAGTGGAAAATACTCTCTGATGGGATAGAGGAGAAGGGGTGTAACCAAGATTTTCAGGCTGCAAGAGTCTGTGAGATGTTTTGCCGCTTTTCCCCTTCCCGATGCACTGACAACATAGTATGAGGTAATGCAGTGAGTGATTGAAATGCAATGTCAAAGGTTTCTTCAGTTCTTGATCTTCCTTATAACAGACCAATTCAGACTCTCCAAGGTGTTTCCAGTGAGAGGGCAGTCACATTGTGTGATTGACAATTGTTTAGTCCAGATAAGATTTACAGCTTTTTCATTATCCATACTGAGGGTAGTAGGGCCAGGGACCGTGTTCAGATCTGTGAATTGGTGCTTTAGTAAGGTTTCTGCTGTTTTGTGCTCAGGAGACACTTGAAGCTGAGTTAATAAATTAAAAACTGTCCTGTCATCCACTGAAAACTACGAAAAGAGCATTGGCATGATGTCTGCTTTGATTCATTAATGTATGTTCTGTTTAGTCATTAACACAATTCTGTTACTGGCAGTTAACTGTTTTGGAAGCTTTTAGGAAGAAGAAACTGGAAAATATGTGTCAGGGATTTTTGTCAAAGAGCAGTAAGGAGCAACCTGGGGTGTGTAGTAAGCATGTTGTCTAATGTTTAGCAGATGTCATTTAAGCTTGTGCCTTATGAAATTACTGGAACTGAACTATTTTAATCCTACAGATTTGCAAAATAAAAGTCAGAAAAACAGATGACACTCATGTTCTAAAGCTTTGTCTTTTGAAAGATCCCATGCTTAACATTGAGAGGTTGATCCTGTACTGAAAGCTGTGTGCTGTGGTTGGCCCAGAGTTACTGCCATCCACTGGAGACACTTTCATAAACAAAACACAAATTGTGTTGGATGCAGTTCTCTGAAGTTGCATAATGTGTATTGCACAGCATCTATATCAAAAAGTGTTTCTATTTCTTAGTGATTCTTTATTTGATGCTCATCAGGATAATCCAAATCTGCTCCTGGTCCTACACCTTTCTAAACATTTCTGCTATTCTAATCTGCCTTTAGTGAGCACGTGGCTGTGTGGTGACTCAGATCAGCAAGCTAGCTTTTTCTGTGGGATAGTTCTCTGTTTGATCAGCAGGCTGATCCAATTTATTTTGTGGCCTGACTGCTTTATAGCCACCAGTAGGCTGCGGGTGTGGGAAAGCAGGAACAGGGAATGAATTGCTATTTTGATGGCAGCCTGCAGATAGACTACAAGGAAAACCTGTGTGTTCATTTTATTGCTTAGTGTGATCCAGTAATGACTGTGTTGTAGGCAACTTGCTGTATTTTTGTCAAGCATGTTTCATTTCAACTTGCTGAATTGTAAAATATCTAGGATTCAGACAGTAAAATCTATTACTTCAGGTTTAACTACAATCTATTGTATGGGAGCCTTCGTGTTTCTTTTATTGTGCAGATGTCACAACTGGGAGGAGAGTAGAAGAGGAATTTCTGGATTAAGAAAAAGGAGTGTTTGGTGGTTTTTAGTTCAAGTCTCTAGTGTTTGATCTTTCTTCTTCCTGAAAGATACAGGGTTTTTCCTCCTTAAAACTCCAAAACATGTTTGAAAGGAGTTTAACCTCCCTCCCACCCCAAAAAACCTCTGCCAAGTGATGGGTTGTATCTACTGAAATGCCTTTATGATAACATTTGGAAGATGCTTCCTAAAAAATTTCAGCTGTAAATGAAGATTTGAAATTGAATATGTCAAATAGCACTAGGTAGAATTTCTGCTGTTTGGCATTGTATTATCTACTGATCAAACTACTGTTTCCCAAAACTAGAAGGGCAAATGGATATTTGGTTTTGTGAACATCTAGCTTCAGAAAAATAAGTGATCACACAAGGTTCTTTCTTTCTATCTCAACTCTGTCTCGACCTTTAATTCAACTTTTTGTGTATGTGTAGAGGCTTTTACTCTTGTTACTTTGGAGCATGCTTTAAGCTTGTTTTCTTTTTAAATCATTCCTTTTCCTCTCCAATACTGATTATAATTTCAGTGCATTACATTATAAGGTCCTGTTTTTGTCTGAGGTGTGTGTGTGTAGTACGGAAAAAAACACGTATTATAAGCGACTGAAATGTTTCGTCTGCTTTCTGCACTCAGATGGCATGTGATGAAACACTAACCAATTACAGCATGCTTGTCAACATAAATGTCTAGTATGCAAACAGTAGAATTACTTTTTTTTTTTCAGGATTTTTGCAGGCATACATAAACCTATGACTGTTTCTCTGCTGGCAGGCAGACACAAGAAATCTGTACTGCAATGTGGGCACCAAAGTCATACCCATTTCCTTCTTTAGAACTTGTCTCCTTCCCTCTATCTCTGAGCATTATCAAGGACAAGTGACATTGTTTTTAATTGTAATTGCTGTCATACTAAAAGTGACATTAAGGTTTCTTCTTAAGTCCTTTCCACTTACCCCATGTTGGTATTTCTGCTTCTCCCAGTTGTTGAATCTGACACTTGAGTGGCTGTTAGGTCAGTGGGTGTGTGAATCAGCTTCCTATGTGTCCATATGGCCGTTGAACAGTATGTAAGCAACTGGCAAGAGTGGAGGATGCGGAAGACTGTCTCCTTGCAAACACTCTGATTGGCTTGTGGAATGGGCTGACCTGAGCCAGCAGCTGAGCAAAGGTGTAACTGGCATCAGCACAATATCTTCCTTTTGGACAGGAGAGGTAGAGGGGTGGCATGATGGCCTTGAGTATTACTTTAAGAATCTGCTGTGAACAATGGCAGTGTTTTCTACTTGTGATTAATTCTAATTAGCTGTTTCTGGAAGGCAATAAAGATTCCCCTTAGGTCTCCTTTTGTTAATAGATTTATAGAAACATTTTTTATTGTCTTTATAGCAGTAGCCAGATCAAGTTCTACTTGGGCTTTTACCCCTATAATTTTCTTCCTATATAACCTCATGACATCCTTGTGTTCCTCCTGAGTTGTCTGCTTCTTCTTCCCAAGGTCATAAACTTTCCTTTTTTTTTTTTTTTCCTTGAGTTCCAGCCAAAGCTCTCTGTTCAACCAGGCTGCTCTTCCCAGCCAGCTTATCTTTTGGCACTTGAGGTTGGCCCCTTCCTCTACCTTTAAGACTTCCTTCTTGAAGAATATCTGTCCTTCCTCGACTTCTTTGCCCTTCAAGACTGCCTTCTAAGTGACTCTGTCAACCAGGTTCCTAAAGAGGCCAAAGTCTGCCCTACAGAAGTCCAGGGTGGCAGTTCTGCCAACCCCACTTCTTACTTTGCCAAGAATCAGACTCTTACCATTTCATGATTGCTGTGCCCAAGACACCTTCCAACTATCTTATCACCCACAAGTCATTATCTGTTCATGAACAGACCCAGTAGGGCCTTCCCTAATTGTCTGCCTCACCAGCTGTGTCAGGAAGTTCTTCCACACAATCCAGGAACCTCCTGTACTGTCTCCTTGCTGCTCTATTTCCAGCAGATATCTGGTAAGCTGAAGTCACCCATTGAGTGCAAGGGCTAGTGATTGTGAGACTTCTCTCAGCTGCTTATAGAATATTTTGTCTACCTCTTCATCCTGATTGAGTAGTCTATAACAGATTCCAGCTGTGATATCTGCCTTTTTGGCCTTTCCTCTGATTCTTACCAATAAATGCTCAACTCTATTGTTACCACCATTAACCTCTAGACAGTCAAAACCATGCCTGACATAAAGGGCTATCCCACCACCTCTCGTTCTTTGCTTATGCTTTCTGAAGTGCACTCCAGTTGCGTGACTCATCCCACCATGTTTACATGCTTCCAATTTTATCGTAGTTTTCCAGCTGCACAGTGGTTTCTAGCTCTTCCCGTTTGTTGCCCGTGCTGTGTGCATTGGTACAGATAAACTTTAGTTGGGCTGTTGATCCCATCACCTGTTTGGGGGTAGAAGGTCTAATTCCTACATGGCCATTCTCATAGACATCTGAGATTTCTAGTACATCAATAACTTTTTGTCTTTCAATGTCTCTCATTTCCTGCCACTGGAAGGATAGAGGAGAATACCCCTTGTCCTCTTGATCCCTTAACCACTTGTCTCAAAGCCATTGTTATGCATATATTATTTTTATATACAAAAGTATTATCTATATAAAAAGTCTTGGTTACTTAGTTGTAAAATGGTCAGATGAGTGTATAGAGTTACAGCTCTGAGATACTGAAACTTATTTGGTAGCTATCTATGCCACCTGATATAGAATTGTCTTTGTATTGTTACATTAATATGCTAGGATTTTAAATGGGCTAATATTAGTCTTTGCAAAGCAAGGGTGTTATTAATCCTTTCATGAATTTAGAGGTTGTCTGTAATACTTTTTAAACTTTTTCCAGTCTTTCTTTCAGTTGTGTTTAGTGTACTGGTGGATGTGGTGTATCTGTAGCAAATTAAACTTTTTCTTCATGGATAAAGGTACCTGCTTTTGGAAGTGTTTTAACACAAGATATATATAAAAAATAAGGAAGATATCGAAAGCTCATCTTTTTTTTTTTTCTTTCTGTTGCTAAAAAAAGCAGGATCATGCTACATTTTATTTCTCCTGTTGAAGCTGATACCTCTCTGTTACTTCATAGCAGGTCAACACTCCACAAACACTTGTTTGAGATTATTCATCTCACTAATACGCAAAGGAACTGGGGAAGGGGTGAGTATGTAAATTCAGAAGTAGAAGCAGGAAAATAGCCTTTTTCAGAAGTAATAATCTGCTAGTTTACCTCTCGCCTGTGGAACCATAGCCTTCAAGGGAGGTCTTCAGTGCTTCCTGCATCTTGTTGATGCCATCTGGCAGTATTTAGGTATCTGTTACAGCTTTCCAACCAAGAATTACTTACCTTCCTCTAATAGGATAATTAAGTAAAGTAGCAGCTGAAGGAGGGTTGAAATGAGTAAAAAGTGTTTAGATTTTTTTCAGCTGCATTTAAAAAGCGTATGTTACAATCTCAGCTGACAGACACATCACATCATACCATCTCAGTCTTGCCTACTGTAGCAGACATTTTAGTTTTGCTAGGTCTTAATGAGGTGGGTAGAGGATGTATAGACTTGGCCTTTAAAAACAAAAGTTTTGTTGCTTAATTTGAGTCATTATCAAGAATTCATCACTACACTGGACAGTATACCAAATAACCTGAATTTTGCCTATGGAAATACCTTTTATTCCTCTGTCAAGAGAAATTCTAGATTATAGTTGCTTCTGTGGATTAATTATTATCATGTTAAGGAGCTAAGTTTGAGAAAAACTTGCAGATGCCTCTTACCTGATTTAAGTTGGCTGAACTATGACTCCAGAGACCATTAGACATACTGCTGCTGCTTTCTTTCCCCATCTAAATATATACCAGTACCAGACTGCTTGGAAAGAATTTCGTTGTTTCACTACCTAGGGATTTCAGACAGAGCCATTTGACTTATATAGGTGCACAAGTTCTTGTAGATATTTGTCATTCATGCACAGGATCTGAAAGTGCTTTTAAATAGTACTCTGCCAGCATCTGCTTCAGAGCTCAAAGTTATGTACTGCTTAGTATAGTGTTGTTATGCAGCTTACTGCATTAGGCAGAGCAAGTACATAGTATAGTTGTAGATTTTTACTGTTTTGGATTCATTTCAACACAAAATAATACATAATATTCTATATGTGATGCAAACTTTGTGAAGGGATTGCTTCCCTTTATTACTTTGTACTGTGCATGAGGTATATGCTCTGTGATCATGAAGACCCACCACTGATCACATCTGTCAGAACTGAACCAGTGTAAGCAGAAGTTAGTGCTCAAGAATGCTTTCTGTTTCATCATACCTTTGATTTAGGGACTTTGGAATGTGTTCTGCAACACAACTTCACTTTGAACATACTTGTATCAACAATATTAATGTTATTTAAGTTCAGTCTATTATTTTTACGAAGATGTTAAATATTTACTTCAATTTGAATATTGCAACTTGTTTTATAATGATTGGTCTATTTCTCTGGTGATAGTAAGTTTTGTAAGATTGTAACTTCTAAATTTTACTTCAGAGTATGCCACTTCACAAATAGTCCTCTCAGTGCAAAATGGTCTAGTTTACTGTTAAACTCTACAGGGCAAGAGTCAAACTAACAGAGTATTGCAATTACTAGCATGGAAATTGCTTTACCTTAGCATCCACAGTGCTTTCAGGATAGCAGGCTAGCCCTTTTGTGCAGCATTGTGAATAGGATAAGAACTGGGGTCTTATTTTTAAGGTAGCATGTTAGAGATAGTCTTGCCACACTCTGTCAAAAGTTTCAGTGTTTCATAGCTGAATAGATGCTCATAATGCCACATTCTCATTTGCATGTTTTGTGGAGTTTCTTCCTGGTACACTATGTGTTGGCTCTTCCTCATGTAATTAAATCCTCAGCGTAACACTACATGTCAGCAGGATCTGTAATGTGGTGCCTTGCAAGATTCTGCAGTTCTGTCACTTGCTGTTTATTCTTTATCACAGTCCTGGACCATCTGTCTTCATCCTTACTCTCCTTACCTCTTTGTGTTTACTCTACCCCTTCCTTCTCTTATTTCCTGTTCCACAAGGCTTTTGCCCTCCTACAAAGCTCTGTGCACTTCTACAGTCTGTTTTTAAATGGAGGACTTTTTTGTTTTTCCTTGCATTATCTACCTATTGTTCCTCCTGGTCAAAGTACATCCTGGTCAAAGTATGTTCTTGAGACTCTCCCTTCTTATTGTCACTGAAGTTCTTGTTTGCTGTTCTGTTTGAGACTTGTTAAGGAAGTCTTTGTCAGTGGTAGCAATCTGAGCTCCTGTGTTTCTTTCTTTGACCTGACTATCCCTTGGCTGTTAATTCCTCAGCAAGACATTTCAGTTTACCTCTGAGGTGGCCAGGCTTTGACTCAATAACAGTACAAAGACATCTGCTTTGTCCTTTTGTCTTTTTATTGACCCCATTGTTTATTCTGCAACAGCATTAGGCCTCAGGTGTTTAGCAGCAAAAAAAGCACTTTTCAGACTGTGCTGGGCAGGGCCTGATGTAACAAATGTGATGGACCTGTCACATTTGGGGGGGGGCCGTGGAACTCTTAGGAGAACTACTGGGATCTCTTCTGTTTGTGGAGTGTTGTGGTTTATCTCCAGATAGAAACTAAGCACCATACAGCTGCTCACTCACACCCTTCCTTAATGGGATGGGGAGGAGTACTGGAGGGGGTAAAAAGTAAAAACTCTTGGATTAAGGTAAGACTAGTTTAATAACTGAAGTAAAATATAATAATAATGAAAAGTAATATATGATTAAAAAAAGAGAGATCAAACCCAGGAAAAACAAGTGCTGCCCAGTGCATTTGCTCAGCACCTGCGGTGCCCAGAGCTGTGACACTCAAATCCCAGCAAATTCTATACTGGGCATGACATCCTGTGGTGTGGAATAGCCCTTGGGCTAGTTTGGGTCAACTGTCCTGCTGTGCTCCCTCCCAGCTTCTTGTGTACTTCCTCTCTGGCAGAGCATGGGAAAGTGAAAAATCCTTCCCTGGTACAATGTAGCAACAATGTGTGTTACCAACATCATTCTCACATGAAATCCAAACACAGCCCTGTACCAGCTACTTGGTGTAAATTAATTCTGTCCTAGCTGAAACCAGGACACTAAGCTTCTTGTTTTTCATTAATTTATTAATTTAACATATTCAGGCATGTTTTCCCAGAGCATTCTTCAAGGAGATTAGCCTTTTTTTTTTTTTCTATTTAATCAGAAAGAAAGATCCTATGAAGCCTCCCTTTTCCCTTTTTTTGAGATGACATCTTGTAAATTTTACTGTGAGAGTTTGTTTTTTTTTTTAGTTTAAAATTGATATGATTAGGTACATATTGCAATAAAATATTCTTTCAATCTGATTACTGTGTGTGTTAGAGAACTACAATGTGGAGTATATACACCAATTTAAGTTTCAGCAAACACTTTCTCCAGTCACTTAAATTGCATTTACTTGATGCAGATTTGATTGTGTACTGGACCATCAAGCTTTCAGAACTCAATTTTGCACTCATTCACCCAGGAATGTAGGATTAAACATTCATGTTAGTGAGTTGTGACATGAACTTCAATTTACTTTATGTATTCATTGGTGATATACTCGTGACTGTTGGGAATTTTATTCTTCTGACTCAGCCTGATGTCCAGTTTCTAGAACTTTTATACTGCAGTCGTGTGATCCTTATCCTTTCTTGAAAGTGTTTTAACAAATTGAGTAGGAACAGTTGTTTCCCCTGTACTTTCACATTGCTCGAAGTTTTGCATAACCTACTACAGGAAGAAGCTCCTGACCCCTTTCTTTGTCTCCCCTGTTTATAGTAAATTGTGTTATCAAATTATCCTGTTGTAATACTAAGAGTATGAATGCTATGGAGGATGGCAGAAAAATCTTGTATTCTGAATGAGATACTCTTATTCAAACTGCATAGTGCAAAATGCATTAATCTGAAATGTCTAATAAAGTTGAGTAAAGATGAATTTAACCTCTGTACAATGCTAAGGGTGTTTTGAGCTGTTACCTGACACATCAACTGTCAACTATAAAAGTAACTTTTTTTCTAAAATGAACACTATTTTTTCCCAACAACTTTAATTCCCAAGATTCTCTCTTTTTTTTTTTAAGTTCTGACTGTATTTTTAATGGAATTCTCTAGCATATTTTCTTTATGTGAAGATATATGTTATTTCTCTTTACAGACGCCTCCACCTCAATAAAAAAGCCACAGACAAACAGCCGTATAGCAAGCTTCCCGGTGTTTCACTTCTAAAGCCATTAAAAGGTGTGGATCCTAACCTGATCAACAACTTGGAAACCTTCTTTGAACTGGATTATCCAAAAGTATGTATACCATTTGGTGTGTCTCTTTTTCTCTCTTAGGCCTCCAAAAGTCATATCAGGAACTAAGACTAGAACTATGCAACTTGATTATGTCTTGGTTTCTTCTTCTTTCCACTGCGCAAGTGCATAGTTACACATTGTACGTGTTGCAGACAAAACCTACTCCTTTTTAAAAAGCTATCTCTAAAGGAACATGTCCAAAGCTTAGAGATGAAACAGAATTGTAGAATCATAGAAATTGGCTCATTATTCTTGTGGTGTTTAAAGCAGCATGAAACCCTTCAGTCTATGAAAGATAATTTGAGAGTACAGACACTCTCCTCAGTTAACTGCTTTGCAACAGATCTTCTAAAAGAGAATGCTTAACTGATAGCTAGAGACTTTCTGGTGGTTCTTACTGGTGGCTTATTTAATAGGGAATTGCTTGATGATAAGGTGGTGTACCTCACCAGTTGTTGCTACATAGGACAGTCTCCAAGCCTTATTGGTGTTGGGGAAACAAATAGTTAATAAAAGCTTACCTTTGCTGTTGAGCACAGTTTGACTTTGTAGTATAAGTGATAAGTGCGTCAGATGCTGCCCTTGCTCTAAGGAGCTTACAACTTAAAGGGCAAATCTGCAAATGTTGCTGCATCTTTCACTATTTGGTGTATACTCTTGAGGGTAGAGAAAGGACTACACTTTCTACTAAGTATCTCTGTATTTTAAAAATTGTAGTTTACTTTTAATAAGAAAACCTTGTCTCAATTCTTCTGCTTCTGACACAGCTGTTTCAGTTATGAAAAGGTATATGTGAACTGTACAGCAAGTTCCCTGTGTGTATTCTGACTGAGAGCCCTAACCTTACTCATAAGTAGGTAGGCTAAGACAAACAAAAAGCTCCCCACCATTTGGTGCTTAATAAAAGCTGGATAGTTCTTTCTGTAATGAAGCTTGAGACCTTTTGAAAATCTTCAGGCATCAATACTTGAATCCTTTTGACAACAAAAGCACAATAAAGATTGTGTGGCCAAGGTAAGTTTCAAGCATACTTGAGGCATTCAATATTGCAAACATTGCAAAAAAGCTGCAACCATATCTTAAGCTCATTTTATGACTGTAATAAGCATCCAAACATGATGGAGCTTGAAACACTTGACTACAGAAAATTCAGAAGAAGTTATGATGATCTTGCTTTGACACAATCTTGACTGTTCTGATAAATTATACATATGGGTGGGAATCTTATTTACTGCATATTAAGGCCATTTACTATTAGTTTTTCTGTTTTCAAATATTGGAAGGACAAAGGTTTTTTTATTTCTTGGAGACTGGATGCAGAAGTGTCATTGCAACCGTAGATTGAAGACTAGTTATTTAATTACTAGCAAAAACAGTTGTTCATGTACATATTTAACTGGATGAGCAGTAAGAACTAATTTCTTCAGCTGTAATGTCTGTGGTGTTCATGTTGTCAGGGCTGATGGAAGGACCTGTCCCATTTAATGAAACAGGTTTTTTATCCTTTAAATTCAATTTTCTATGCTGGTAACATGATAGGAATCAAATATTGCTTGCTCTTTAGGCAAATTAGCTTTGAGTTTGTATTCTGACAGGTTGAGATGTGTCAGTTTGTAGAGCCAGACCAAGTCTTACCACCTCCCATTTAGTGGTTAATGTTTTTAAGTTTCCACAATGTTCTTAATACAGTTCGAGATGTTGAGGGGTTTTGTGTTTAATGATACCATTTTTCCCTGAAATAATTTAAGTTAGTATCTTCTGTGGTATCAAATATTTCTTGCTAAACAAGAACATCAGAGATTTGTCATTGAGCCCACATGAAGCTTTCCAAGTTCAGATTACTTTTTTTGCTTAAGTAATTTTCAAAAACTATGTTCTGTGAGGTGATAGAATAGTACAAGGAAGGATTAAAATGCTTTTGATCACTAGTTTTGACTACAGTTTACAACTGCTATATCAAATGAGGTCCAAGAAAATTGGTTTTAATGAGATTGAAATTTGAAATCTTGGACTGTAAAATTCCTTCTAGCTCTTTTGATCAGAAATTTGCATCTTCTGAGTGTTGTTACTTGGATTGGAGCTCTAATAACTTGCTGTAATTTTAACAGGGAGAGAGGAAGGCTACGTCAAGTAAGCAAAAATTTCAAGAAATTTGCTGTTAATGCAGAAACACAAATATATCCATCAAAGCTTACAAAGCAGTCTCAAAGCATTGAGTGCTTTTTTAAAAGACTGTTTCCTATTCCAGTATCTGTAGCTTATGTGTAGCCAGCCTGTAGCTTAATTGCTGCAACAGCTACAGCTTTCTCTTGCTTCCTGTTGACTTTTTTAAATCATTAATCTATTAAAGAAGATGCACGAATGTGTTCCTGAGCTTAGCTTTATTATACAATCAAGCATATGTATCCAAGGCTCTGGTTGTCTTCCAATTCTTTTCTTCATATGCATCTACAAGGTGAAGGAGAATGTTCTCAGGTTTGTAGTCAAGTGTATGGTAATGTCATTCATTTATTGTTTTGTGTATTGTAGCCTCATTGAATATTCAACCTTATATTAATATATGAACAAAAATTGAAGTGGAAAAAAATATTTTACCTTGTATACCAGCATGTTTTGCTTCATGCCTTGTAGGAACTCTCTCGATAAAAGACAGACCTGTATATATTCCTCTATATAGCAGTTTACTGGGGTACAGGCTTGGTTCTTTTTCACAAGTACTTAGCTATACTTTATAAAAAAAAAAGTCTTATTTAGCTGTAAAACAACCCCTTTGGTTTTATTTTTAATCCTGTAACAGTGCTCTTAATTTTTCAAATTTGATATACTGTTAAGCTTTATTCTCCAAATCACATCGATATTAAGTGTGCATGTTTTTACACTTTCGTTTTTACTAGTATGAAGTACTACTCTGTGTACAAGATCATGATGATCCAGCTATTGATGTGTGCAAAAAGCTCCTTGGGAAATACCCAAATGTTGATGCTAGACTGTTCATAGGTAAGAGGTACAACTCAAACACAGGACTTGTCAAATGTTTTTAGGTCTTCATATACAGTGTTCTGAAATAAATAATACTCATGTTCATCCCACGCTGCATCTGTTGCTTAATCATCATTTTGAGGTAAAGAAGTAAGCTTGTAGTCACAACCTATTACATCAGTCTGAAAAAACTCCAGAAGGATGATTTATGCAGCTTCTACAGCTTTTCCCTTCTAAAGTTGAAGCAGCAATTTAAATTGTCTTTGCACTTAACTAAATGTGGATGAAGTGACTTGTGGCTATATTGGAGCTGTGGTACTGCCGCAATCCTTTTTCATCAGCTTATACTGTAGGTCTCTTTCTTTACATTTGAATTAGAGGAGGCAAGGTATATTAGGGCTAAGTACTAAGACTTTTCTTTCATTTCTGTGACATAAAACTAACTGGCCCGTGTCTATCAGTTGGAATCAAAAGAGTATGTCTCACTTTCTTTCTAGTGCTCCTTTTTTCATTCTGCTAGGATTACTGTAGAGTATAATGGTCATAATCAGTCTTAAGAAGGTAGTAGTAAACTTTGTAGTTGTACTGCCACTTCTAATTACATCAGCCTTGTTACACAGCCATTTTTATGAGTATTTGAATACCTTTCTTCTTAATTCTCTGCATAATTGTAGTAAGTTCTAAGGAGTACTTTAAGACTTTAAGAATGGATGGGTAAACATTTACTGTTCTTCAGTTAGTGTATCTAATGATTTTGGATATAGTTTGAATTCTAAAAAAACCTGCAAACATTATTTTTGTATGATGTTGGTAATCTTTAGGTGGCAAGAAAGTTGGCATTAATCCTAAGATTAACAACTTAATGCCTGGCTATGAAGTTGCCAAATACGAACTCATATGGATTTGCGATAGTGGAATCAGAGGTAAGCATGTTCTCTAATGTGCTGACTGTTGTACTGCCCTTATTGTCTCTAGAGAGGCAGTTATTGGAAATTATTTTTACTGAGAATACAAGTAGAAATGGAAGTTAAATTACGGGAAAAATATTTTTGTGATATGAAAGTATTTAATCTCTAATTGAAGGTGAAAATCCTATTTGAAAAAAACAATGGAAACAATTTGAACAATATCATTGATTGTAGTAATGTTTATCAGTATTTTTCCTGAAGCTGAGTTCCACCAAAATACTGTGCATCAAATTATATGTGCTCTTGATATTGGTGAGAGAATAAGAATTACTGTCTCTATACAATATTTTACTAATGATAGAATTTCTCACGGAACTCTTTTTTCATTTGCCATGTAGTAACACCAGACACACTGACAGATATGGCCAATCAAATGACTGAAAAAGTAGGCTTGGTCCACGGGCTTCCCTATGTTGCAGACAGACAGGGTTTTGCTGCTACCCTTGAGCAGGTGAGTGCAATGTTGTTAGGTTTTTGTTTAAGATTTTGTGGTTTTTTGCAACACTTTTTTTTTTTTTTTTTTTTTTTTGTCTGCAGTCATGTCTAAGTTATCTAAGGATAACTTCTAAATGCTCCAAGATTCCACTATGGTGCTCTGAACTTAGCTTCAGTATTTAAGTTTACAGTACAAACAAAGATTACAGGATGAAAATGATGGATTTTATTAAATGTATTAAAACAGAAGAACTCTTTCTAGTGCTTAGTCAGTAGGCCATTAATTCTATTTTGATGTCTGAAAAAGAACATAGAAATGGCCATAAGTCAGAATAAATTCCAGCTTGCACAATACCTTATTTCTAGCAGATGCTAAAAGCAAAGCCGTTAAAGAAAGTAGAACACAAGAAAGGTTTATATCCTGTATTCCTGTAGTACTGTCGCAACTTTATGCAATTTTCAACTTAGAGACTTCTTGAGCAGAAAGTAGACTTGTATATTTACTGATCCTCAATATATTAGTATCTTAGTAGGGGTAGGTTTTATACATGAACTTTTCCATCGTTTCTTTGAGCCCATATAGATTTTAAACACCTATAACCGTCTTTACCAGGAAGTTCCAAAGACCTGCTATCAGTTACAGGAACCACTGCCTTGTTCACTCTGACCCTTCTGTAGTGCTATTTCATGTCTCCTAATATGTGTATTGGATGAGAAAGTAAACAGTTTATTCCTATCCACCATCTCCATATTACTCGTTCTGTCCTATTGTTGTCTGCCTTCTTTCTCAGTAAGTTCTCCTTTGTAGAATGAAGTTGAGTTTTCTTGTTTGTTCCTTGTGTCACAAAGCATGTAATTTAATCAAGTAGCTTTTAGTCTAAGATAAACTTGTATGAGGCATTTTGGCCCAGAGGCTAGCTAATGTGTGTCAGAGGCAGAAATGTGAAAGGTGAAGGTGCAGTGAAATTCAGTACTCCTTCATTGCAGGAAGAGAGGGCAGTTTGTGTGAATTTTTGTTGTTGTGGATTGTAATTGCAATAAGTATTTTCTCAAAAGCAAGTTAATTTTTATTGCATCTGAATTTCTTGTAAGAGAAGAGCAATGAGCACAAATCTCTTGCTACTTCAGCATGTAGCAGTATTAAGAATTACAACTCATGCCTTCTGTATTCCTGGAAGAGCTCTTGCTTCCAAATTCAGTATGCTGCAATTATCAGCACACCTTTTGTTTGAATGCGTTACTGGTAAGACCAGTGTGAAGCCTAATTATAGAAAGAACAGTAGTTGGGAGGTGCTAGCCCTTCATCCCCACTGTGTCTTTATAGGATGCTCCTAGTTTTTAGTTATTAAATCTTCTGAAAAGATTTACTCACAACTTGATTTTTTTGCTATTTCTGTTTGCAAGTATATTAAAAAAGACGTCCCCCTGCTTCTTTACAGTCATATAGTAAATTCTAAAGAATATGTTGGCAGTAATGCAATTGATCTTCACAAGAGGAAGGAGACAGCATGTCTGGTAGCTATTGCCAAATAATATATTAATCCTAGTAATTAATAAGCTACTTAATGGATTATTAATATGTATTCACTGGGAACAACCTCAATAAATCAGAAATGAACTACCAAATGAAATAAGGTAGTTTAATATGTGTATTTAAAACCCACTTATGTATTTGCAAAAACACAGTCAATATCACTACTAGATGACTCAGATTTGGTGGTGGACTAGGTTTCTTAGACTGGTGGTAAAGATCTTTCCAGATACGCTATCATAATTGTTCATGTCTAGAACTTTTTTCCACCAAAAAACATTTGGAGGGAAAAGCCATCAGTGAGTTGTACTTGCATAAATACATACAGAATTGTAAAAGCCTTATCTTGTTTTTTGCAGGTTTATTTTGGAACTTCTCATCCAAGGTCATACATTTCAGCCAACTTGACTGGCTTTAAGTGTGTAACAGGAATGTCATGCTTGATGAGGAAGGATGTCTTGGACCAAGCTGGAGGACTGATAGCTTTTGCACAGTATATTGCTGAAGATTACTTTATGGCCAAAGCTATAGCTGACCGGTAAGATATCTCTGAATTAGGCTTATTGCCTTGAGTGCAGTTTAATCTGTTTTCTAAAAAGCATGGAACATACTCTCAATTATAGGTGTCCAGGTCAGCTTCACATGTGTTCAGCAAACATGCTTATGATGTGCTTCTACCTATCAACACAGTTCTTTAGAAATAATTAAGCCACATCATAGTCACTTCCTTGAGGAAAAAGTTTGAGAACTTGTAATACGTATTATTCAGGTGGTACTTTCTTTCGACGAGGAGACTTGGTAAGATACATGTACATTTTTTGCTTATACTCAGTGTAGTAATATAGCACATATGCCAAAATAATTTTTCAAGCTTAATAAAGTTCTGGTGGGTTTGTTCTCAATTTTTTTGACGTCTTGTATTTGCATGTTTTTATAATACTAAACTTATTTTTCAGGGGTTGGAAATTTGCAATGGCCACACAAGTCGCAATGCAAAACTCTGGTTCATATTCTATATCTCAGTTTCAGTCCAGAATGATCAGGTAAAATTAGTATTATTCTTTACTTCCTCTCCCACCCACCCTGTCACTTGCTTCTGATGTGGAAAAGCTAATGAGGGAATATATTTTCCAAGCTAGATTGATCTCATGTCTAGAATGCTAAAGTCCCAATAAATAGATTGATGCATGCTTTTTGTAGCACTGGGAGAGAAGTATTGACTTTGCACTTAATATGAGTATTAAAAAACCCCAAACTATAAACCTCACTTTAATGCCTTGTAAATGCTAGGTGCAGTATCTTTGAGAGTTTCTGCAATGTTTTATTTGAAAGTGTAAATTAGTTGAGACTAAGCTAACAAGTGTTAGCTCAAAAGAAATTTGTCAGAAAAGACCATGTTGACTCATCATTTGGTGAGATGGGGGAGGAGGATGCAAAGACTTAACGCATAGTCACAACTTGTTTATTTGTCTCTTCTAGGTGGGCCAAACTGCGAATTAATATGTTGCCTGCCACGATAATTTGTGAGCCCATCTCAGAGTGCTTTGTTGCCAGCCTGGTTATTGGATGGGCTGCCCATCATGTGTTCAGATGGGATATAATGGTATTTTTTATGTGTCACTGCCTGGCGTGGTTTATATTTGACTACATCCAACTAAAAGGTGTTCAGGTATGTAGCTTAATTTTCTTTGTAGGTTAATGAAGTTACTAGTGCTATCTACTAGTGCTATCTTAGCAAAGTTACTAGTTACAAAGTTACTTAGCAAAGTTACTAGTGCTATCTTAGTAAAAAGCTAAGCCTAATTATTACAAAATAATTATATTGATGTCAAGGAAATAACAGGTCAAATCCTGTTACTTCAGTCTTCCATCTTCAGTTATAGTAGTACGGGAGGGAGTAAGTGGACTGGGTTTTAATTTTGTTCTCTATATGCACCTACTTCTGCCTAGTCCCTGGAAGTTTACATATCAATCCCTTTAATAATCTTCACATTTCCAGGCTGCTCTACCCTAGGCATGTGCAGAGACTTTAAGCTTTTTTTTTAAACAGAACAAGAACAGTATCTTTGTGGTGTATTATGGGTTTTTTTCTTTTATTGTATTTGTCAGTTTGTTTTGTGTATATATAGAAACATGTCACAAATCAGGACAGCATCTGTTCTTCTAATGCTGTAGAAATTAAACTACTGTGGCCACATTCCATCCAAATCGGATCCATAATTACTTGTTCATTCGAACTTACCCAAATAGTTCTCATAATACTGAAAAATATTCTTTTGGTAGCCTCAACATGTACTACAAATAAAAAGTTAGGCCTCATGTTGGTTCTCTAGGACTCCAGAAGATCAGTTTAACATCACCTTTCTGATTCCTCTTCTCACCTTGCATAGCATGTAAAAGAGCTTTGTGCCTACCTTTCCTTTTCTGAAGACTCTGATTTCCAGTTGTAGATGTAGCTGGAAATTCTCAAAGAAGCGGAAAACATAGAAGGTCTATGAGCTTTTTTTCTCAGTCTCACTTTTTCTATGCCATAGGCTTATTTGTTTGAATTTCACTCTTCTGGGAATGTGCAGGAGTGTTCTGTCTAGATGCTGTTCTTTTCGAGTCTACAGCAAAAACCCAGTGTCTGTTTGAACAGAGTTTCACAAAGCTTCAAAAAGAAAAGTGAAATTGTTGCACTTTCCCATGCCTTTTGCTCTACATACTTTTTTTTTTTTTTTTTTCCCCCCCCAACATTCTGGGTCATTCTTCCAAGCTCATGTTTAATATGGATAATCATACCTTACAGGAGAATGTTCTTGGCTTATTTACATATCAACAGCATATTTTTAAATCTGCAAAAGTTTTAGAATAGACTTATCAGTATCATAAATGTTTTACATTACCTTCAATACACTGATTATTCAAAAGGAATTTTAAATACTTGTGTTTTTTTAATATTCCTAGGGTGGTGCGCTCTGTTTTTCAAAACTTGATTATGCAGTAGCTTGGTTCATCAGAGAATCCATGACAATATATATTTTCCTATCTGCTTTGTGGGACCCCACTATTAGCTGGAGGACAGGACGCTACAGATTACGCTGTGGAGGCACTGCAGAAGAAATTCTTGATGTATAGCCACAGCTTTAACTGTGAATGTCAAAAAAGGGTGGGGGGAGGGTAGGGAGAAAAGTATTATAAATTGTTTATATAAATACTTTAAAGAAAATCTACCTTCAGTAGTTTTGTTACTTGTATGTTTTGGTATCTGTTCTTTAATTTATTTTTGCATGGCACTTGCATCTGTGAAAATACATCTGTAGTCTTGGCAAAATGGTATCTTGCTCCTATGTACAAGTACAAATGGAGAGAATTGGTCCTGACATCTACTTTCTGTAGGAATGCTCTGCAGTAAGCTCTTTAAAGATAAAATATCTTCCCGGACATGAACAGCTTCTTACTCCATGGTGTGCTAGCCTAGCAAATCCAGGGTTCACATAGTTATTTTCCAGCTGGATTACACAAGGCTGACCTAGTAAAATCACAGAGGTACAGCTGATTTCTGTTTTATCCCATTAAACTGAGCTAGTAACAAGACCTTGGGAAAGAAGCTCTTAAATGCTTTATGCCTACCTCTTGCAGTTGCTGCAGAACAAAACTAATGGAAAGTAAAAAAATAAAAACCAAAACAAAAACCAACACTTTGCAAAAACAAACTACAGTAAAGCTGGAGTCTTGTGTTCATAGGTATATATCAAATACTTTAGTCTTTGCAATGAACCAAAAGTGGGCTGAGTTTGACAGAATGAGTTGGAGGGGATTACTGGTCAGATGTATATTGTGGGCATCTTTTGGCCAACTCTGATCTGGTTCTGTCTTGAACCTTGTTAAGCACTGTGCTGTAACTAGCCAAGCTGGTCCCCTTCACTTGTTCCATCCTTTTTTAAGAGGTGTTTGTTTTTCCTTGAGTGAATGCTGCTTTGAATGGGGGGGTGGGGGTGGGGTGGCAGTGCATGTGTGTAGAGAGGGGACATAGTAGGGGCTGGAGGGGAGCAGAAATACATTTCAGAAACATTTCACACATGAGCTATTTTCTTACACAATGTCTTAGGAATGTAATTTCATGATGCAGGTATTTAATATCTTTTTAAAGTGAACATACATACCTATACTAGTCATAATTATATATTCAATTACAGTAGATATTGTGACTATATTAAACAGCCATGTGAGTTTGCTGTTACTGATTAAAACTTGTAATCTTAATTTAAATCAAACTAAGTCTGCTCTTGGCTTTTTGCCTTCTCCTGTTAGTCTAGCCTTTAAATTGGACTCTTGTATTCCAGTGGTATGTCTAAAAGGACTAGATTACAATGCATGCCATGTAGTTTTCCCCTCTCTGCTCCCTGTAGCTTGGTTTCTAGCCTCATTGTGAGACTTCCTAATTTGTGGTGAACTGGACTTGTTTTCTTTGAACACTTTTTAATTAAACACAGCAAAGCTAGAAGGGATGTTGCATAAGCCTTTTGTTTTCATAATTTTATTTATGCTGCTTTACTTCGTATGGAATACCATATTGTCACCATGAATGTGAGCTGCTAATTAAATGCTAATGCTGACAAAGCAGCTTTAGAAGTGGGATGATAATGTGTAGCATATTAGCAATAATGACATGGATTTATAAAAATTGATATTTTTACCTTACTGAGCCAATCCCTTACCTGTCATATGCTACACAAGTGTAATATGTATGTATGCATTGTAAAACTGGGCCAAAATGCTTCATCCACTTTAATATTTCCTTTGCCTTAAGCCATGAGCACTTCTTTATGAACAAAGGCTTTTGATGCTTGCTTCATTCTTTTCATGTGAATCAGGAAGAAGCACTCTTCCTGAGGAAAGTTGCAACTGAAAACCAGTCTAGTTGTGACCCACAAAAACATTCTTGTTCTAATATTGTTTTTTACATAGTTGAATTTTGCTGACATTTGTATCTTCATTTGTTTCATGAAGTTTGCCATTCATTGCACTGCTGAAGTGAAGCTTAGCTTGCAATTTAGCTTTATGCTGATTTCTATGCAGGCAATGGAACAGAACCAAAAGAGCTGAACAGACTTCATTTTTTAAAAAAAATCGGTGGGGATAACTGTTTAACAGGTGCTTCTGTATTTGTAGAGCCATCTTTGGTCATGAAAAATAAAGCTTCACTTAAGCAAATAGTTTCATTTGGCTGTTGTTTGGGTGATTATGAAACAGAAATGAACACTGTCAAATGTTGTAGAAGATGCTGCAACAGTACTTCTGAAAGTTAGAGATGGTTAATGTAAAGTTGTTTTGATCTATAGTTGTGTAGAATGTACCATGTTTATTTAAAATCATTGTCTTGTTTTTATTTCTTTTAAAATAAATTTTGAATAAATCTGTTTGGAATAAAGGGTGGATTTTTTTTCATTTCATGAATGATGCTGCAACATGACAGCTTTTAAGTATTTGTGACAGTTTTGATGGAAGTGATTTCTATTTAATCTTTACAGCAATAAATGGATTTTAGTGCTAAGTTTAAGAGGCTGTGTGTATGAGAGAATTGTTGGAATCTGGGAGGCATGTCAGAAAAAACACCACTGGAATCACTGGAAAACTAGTTACAGAACCTTAAAATACTCTTAAGCGTGCATGGTGCTTGGATATGTTCACAGTCACACAGCACAATATCTGAATCCTCTTTCCGAAGTCCTCCTGTTATCTTCCTGTCTGCTATCAAATAATGTTCTGATTTTTATTCTGTGCTTTCAAATAACCTTTCCCACTTGAATTTCTTTCATTACCATTCTTCTGCCTTCTAACTGGTGACTGCCTGCATTTCTTCTATCTATTTTGTCATTTGCAAGTCATATGAAAAAGCAACTATTTCAAAAGTTATTTCATTCATATTACAGGCTCCTTTTAATCCTCACACCTCACTTCTTATATGATTTTGAGGTGGATTTGAGCTCCAGCCACTCCTGGGTTGAAATGCTCCCCCAACAGCTGTGACACTGATTCCTGTAATTATTGAGACTAAGGAAACATGAAGTTTTATAGAGCAATAAATAAACTTTTTTACAACTGTATTATAGAAAGTGACTTCATCTGAAATACTCGCCAGGGTTGTCTAAATAACAACATTTGAAAAAGAGGATGACAGTCTGCAGAATGGCAGTAATTTGAAATTTGATCCAGATATTGGGTCTGAGAATACATAAGACAAAGCTTCTGATTGTCAGATTGTACTGCATGGGTCTGCTGCTTGGATATGTAGAGTGAGTACACAAGTTTTATTTAAATGCATTTTCTTTGCTTTTCAAATAAACCAAATTCCATGGCAGAACTACCCCTCAGCCCAGTAAGTGTTGTGTATGTGGGCAGATGGCTTCCCTTAGGAAGGTCATCTCCACCTTCATATTGGCCTTGGAGAAGCCAGTGCTTTCTACCTTAGTGTTGCAGAACTGTACTGTAACTAAAATCAGTGATCTAGGATGTGCTTTCAAAAACAACCAAAATCAAACCCCCAAAACAAAAACCAACCCAACAAAAATACAGAACTGAACTCCACGGGTTTTGTGTACCCTGAAGACCCTCAGCCTTTGAAGCTGGGGTGCTTTAAAGGTGATTCTCTTCTGCTATCAAACTGTTGAGAAAAAGTGATAGTTCTTGCAGTGAATTCCCCCACATTTGCTTTTCACTGCTTAATTGTGTGGTCCTTTAGAGTTTGATCCTTTCAGTAAGGGAGCAAAGTTTAGTGAAGCACCTCAGGCCTATGTGGCCACCTTTGTTTTAAAGAGCCTGGTTGCCTGTTTCATGGAGAAAGCTGCTTTTTGTTGAAGCAGTTTCTACTGCCAGCTGCCTCTGTTTTAAATTTTAAGTCTTACAGGTGGATCTGTGTCCAGTTCACCCTTCAAATCCATCATGTAAACCAGCCAGTCCGGACACTTTGTCCATGCTCAGCTATAACCATGCAGGGTTTCTTTTCAGAGGCAGTTTTAGGTTGGTTTCTTGTAATTTACTGACTTGTACATTAAAATTTGTACATGTTCAAACTATTCTGAAGCCCTGCAGTCTGTATATGGAAAGCAGCGTGTGTAACCTAACCATTTCAGTGGAAGACGTTTTTGATGCTTGTCTTCACACTTAGCATAGGTTAAAAGAATTAATTGTCTGATTCCTGAAAGCTAAGACTATAAAAAAAGAAACGCAGCATTTCTCATACTCTCCAACAGACCTTTGGGAAGGCTTTATTTTTTATATTTTCTTTGGATGAAGTGTGGACAGCTACTTACTTGTGGTTCGTGCTTCTGGGAAGAATGTGCTTCCTCTTAATATTCTTGTCTAAATGTTGGTGTGATGGCAGATTATCTTTTAAGAGGTGCAATCCAGACAGTTTGCAACAGAAGTTTGAGGATTGCAGCTTGTTTCTGTCTTATCCTTCCACATATCCCCATCATCCCCCCTGCCCCCCAGCTCTTTTTCCCTGTTACTGACAGGAAGGAAGGGCCTCAGCCAAACCTCTGTGCCAGCTGGAATTAATGGCCACTTTACATGCAGCCAGCATGTGGGTGAATGGGAGAGGTCAGGCGTGTGTGCCTGTGCAGGAAGCCAGTATGCTCACTGGGAGCATGAAACGGCAGCTGTCAAAAGAGATTTTTTTTTTCACTGGGCTTTAACATGAAGTGAGTTATTGTTCTTGACTTTGGGCTTTCCATCCTCTGGGCCTGTGTTAAAGTTAGATTTGCTCACAGGTGATAGGAAAAGAGATAAGGGTGTCTTAACAAATAAAGAGGTAGCAATGTAGCTTAGCAGGCCTCAGCTGAGCTTTGCAGCTGAGGTGGTTTAGCAGGCCTCATTTGGACTCTGCAGAACCACACAAAGCCAGGAAGTGGCAGAAATTTGCAAAGCAAATCAATGTGGCAGACTGGTTTGAAGACCTTTTCAACAACAGGAGCTAGGTGAGACAAAGCAACAACAAAGTAGATTCTTTTATATACCTATTTCTGAAGTTCAGTTTAATACACAGCTTAATAGGTTTTTACATGTTAACTTCTCTGTCTCTCTGGACAGCATAAAGCTGGAAATAATGAGACATACGATGTGGGCTGTAAAGTAGGGGCACATGTTAGAGCAAACTTGTAATAGGCGGATCACAAAGTCTGTACCCTCTGTGTACTACAGCCACTGGGGACAAGAGGAGGGCGTCTCAGGTGGCTGCACCCTCCAGTAAGTGGAGACATGCCATGAGGTAATGCCCTGGTGGGCTCTGTATTCCAATAAAGCTACAGGACTCCTCTGTCTCCATTGTGAACACTGACCTCTGGTCATGGGATTTTTCCAAAAACAGGGTTGCAGTGAGCTCAAATGAATCTAAGGCTCTGCTAGTCCTCTCTTCTGCCCCTACTGTGTGATGAGTAGCTTTTCTTCTTTTAAGGAGGAAAAGCTGTGCCTGTTGCCTGAAGAGTGTATTTTTATCTATTCAACAGGAACTTAGTTTTGGAGGCATTGGCTCCTCCTTTCTCGGATACCAAAGTGCTGGGGAGGTGTGGAGGTAACAGAAGACCTGTGCTAGTGAACATGGAAACTGCAGTAACACATTCAAAACCAAACCTCTAACCCTGTGAAAAACAAAACAAAACAAAAACCCTGTGGAAAAACTATTATGCCTTTGGGGCATTCCGTCAGTTACATATAATTAAGTTCTTGTTTCTTTTTGCACGTATGTACAATTATATATAAATTTATGTGTGCATGCATTTTTATATATTAACTTCATATATAATTCTATATGTGCTAATACCATAATAAAACCTTACAAGAAGCTTTGATTTTAACAAGCCTGTTCTTTTCTTTGTGTGTAAAATAATGTTTTTCTAATATAAAAAGCCAGCAGCTCAATGTTAAATAAATCATGCACCACGGGGGCTTGTATCCAGTTTCATTTCATCTCTCAGTAAGAAGATGGAGGAAAGCTCAAAATAAGTCATTTTTTTTTTCCCTAGACTCTACTTATAAGCTGGAACAATATTTTATTCATCTAGCCTTTTGGGCCATCTCCCACTGAGGGAGAATTTCGAGACTCTGCTTCCTTAGCTGGCAGCCCCCAAAATCTGGACAAGGCAGAGCACATACTTCTGTCACTTGCCTCCTTTCTGTTGAGTTCCACTGGTTTCTGTGTAGTTCCACTGGCTTCTGCTCATCCCTTTTGGGAAAACTGTCTTGCCCTTGAATATCTTTATAAGAGAGGTTTTCACCTGGGACAGAAACATGCAGGAGGAGAAAGAACAGTAAGAGGGAGAAAATTGGTATGAACATGCTGTTAAATTTGTCTGTAACTAGTGCTCCAGAGGGAGGGACTAGAGGCAAATCTGGGTGCTTTTGCAACATGTTAGATAATAAGGAAGACAGGTGAAACCTTAGAAATGTTTTTAAGGGTTCTTGCTTAGAGGCTGAGACCTCTGAGATGTTCCTCAATGCTAGGTCTCTAGAATATTCCTGTTTCCTCTGACTTACATGGGGCTTTCAGCAAGATCTATTTTAGGGTTATGTTGTGTAGTTGGCAAAGGAGGAAAGCCAGACAGCAGGGGTTGCTGACCACGCTGCAGCTGAGTAGCAAGACATGACAACTTGACAGCTGTTGTCTCCTGGTTACAAGACACTCAAACGCCTTCTTATTTTGGCTCATCATGGCTCAGAGTATTCAGTTGATGGATGATCCTGCAGATGGCTTGTGGGATAAGGACGGCGTGTCGCTGTTGGCCCGCTGGCTGAGCAGAGAGGGAGCTACAGCTGGAACGGGGTTATATGGACCTTCCCCAAATTTGGGATTGTCTGCAGCCACGGGCTTTATTTGAGATGACAACATTTGCTCTGGCACTTGCTGCTGGTGGATTTCCCAGCAATGAAGGGTTCCTGCTGATGTTGCGGAACTTGGGGAGTCCATTTGTCTAAAGCAGACGGAGTATCAGGGAGGAAGAAGGGAACTGGCATGTATTAGCAGGAGTGTTGTCTTGTGAGTACCTCCTGTCTAACCCCAGCAGTACAGGCTAGGAACCCTCTTGCTTTCAGATACTAGAACAGCTGAGACTTGGTATGTTTCTGGTAATTATGATAACAACCAAGCAGAGTTGTACAGCACATGGTAAATGATGACTCCATATAAATATAGAGTGTATCTTGTCTGTATGCAGGCTGACACAAGCAACGGTCTCATCATAATGCATCAGCAATGTGCCAAGTCTGCTAGGAGTGAACAGTCATATTTGACTTTCAGCAGCACTTTGATAAAGACAGTCTTTCTGTGGCCAGAATGCAACTGCATGTTTTTGTGCATTGCATGTCAAACAGATTGCTTTTGTATGCAGCAGGTGAGGGACAAAGAGATGATTTCCTTTCGCTTCAAGCTATAGCTGAAATGACCAGAAGTGAAATTTGACATTTCCAGCCCTCTGTTGTATGGTTAACAGAGAAACTGGTGAATTTTTGCTTCAGGCAGTTTGTTGCTGTTTAACAGCGGACTCTTCTTTATTGCCATATAAAGTAATAAACCCAAGTCCATAAAGCAGGAAAAATTGTGCTTGTGCATGTGCATGTGGGTCTGTCTCAAGGCTGGTTTTCCCAGTCTCAGCAAAGTGACAGTTATGACCAGAGGGCTTGTACCCATAGAGCTGTTCAGCACTACAGGTGTCCCTGAGGGAAATTGCCCTTCAAATGACTGTCACAGTGGTGACAGCTGTTTTTTCAGGACCACAGGGACCAGTGCTGGCCACAAAATTCTGCTGTTTTCCACTGCATGAGTAGCAGTTCCTGATGTTGCTTTAAGCCTAAACATATATCACATCAGAAAGCTCAGGCACTGTGGCTTGGATGAGTGGACAGTGAGGTGGATCGAGAGCTGGCTGAATGACAGAGCCCAGAGGGTGGTGATCAATGGCACAGAATCGAGTTGGAGGCCTGTGGCCAGTGGAGGTCCACAGGGATGGGTTCTGGGGCCAGTCTTGTTCAACATCTTCAACGACCTGGATGAGGGGACAGAGTGTACCCTCAGCAAGTTGGCTGATGCCACTGAACTGGGAGGACTGGCTGATTCCCCAGAAGGCTGTGCTGGCATTCAGCAGGATCTCAACCAGCTTGAGAGTTGGGCAGAGAGGAACCTCCTGAGGTTCAACAAGGGCAAGTGCAGAGTCCTGCATCTGGAGAGGAACAACCCCATGCACCAGTACAGGCTGGGGATTGACCTGCTGAAGAGCAGCTCTGCAGAGAGAGACCTGGGAGTCCTGATTGATAATAGACTGAGCATGAGCCAGCCATGTGCCCTCGTGGCCAAGAAGGCCAATGGCATCCTGGGATGCATCATGGAGAGTGTGGCCAGCAGGTTGAGGGAGCTTCTCCTCCCCCTCTACTCTGCCCTGGTGAGGCCTCATCTGGAGTCCTGTGTCCAGTTCTGGGCTCCCCAGCTCAAGAGGGACAGGGAACTGCTGGAGAGAGTCCAGCGCAGGGCCACCAAGATGATCAGGGGAATGGAACATCTTTCGTAAGAGGAAAGGCTGCAGGAACTGGGGCTGTTTAGTCTGGAAAAGAGGAGATTGAGGGGAGATCTTATTAACATTTACAAATATCTAAAGGGTGGGTGTCAGGAGGTTGGGACATCCCTTTTTTCTAATGTAGCTAGTAACAGGACAAGGGGTAATGGGATGAAGCTGGAACATAAAAAGTTCCACTTAAACATAAGAAAAAACTATTTCACTGTGAGGGTGAGGGAGCCCTGGCACAGGCTGCCCAGAGGGGTTGTGGAGTCTCCTTCCTTGGAGGTCTTCAGGACCTGCCTGGACACATTCCTGTGCAACCTGATCTAGGTGACCCTGCTTCTACAGGGGGGTTGGACTAGATGATTTCTAAAGGTCCCTTCCAACCCTTACCATTCTGTGATTCTATGATTCTAAAATAATTTCACAGGCTAAAGGAGGCCCTTTTTACTAACTCCTTTCCAGTAGACTTCCCCTCTAAAAGACCCCATTGTTGAATTAGTCAATTTATTACTCCTGACATGACTCCTGACCCTGTTGCTCAAAACAGTATCAGCTAAAGCAGGTTGCACAGGACTGTGTCCAGTTGGGTTTTGAGCATCTCCAAGGATGGGCACTCTACAAACGCCCTGGGCAACCTGTTCAGAAGCAACCTGCTGTGTCTCAGTTTGTGCTCATTGCCTCTGGCTCTATCTCCCTTACTCCACCCACATAAAGTGTTTATACACATGGATAAGATGCCCTTGAACTTTCTCTTCCTGGTCCGAGCAGTTCCAGCTCTCAGCTTCTCATATGTCAGATTCTTCAGTTCCTATACCATCTTTGTGCATGTCCATGGACTTGCTCGAGGGGTGGCCTCACTAGTGCTTCAAATCAGCTTTCTCACCTGCTACAGCGCTCCTCCTGGTGCAGTCCTTGACACTGTTAGCCATTGCAGCAAGAATACTCTGCTGGCTCATGTTCAACTTGGTGTGCACCAATACCTGCAGATCCTCTACTGCTAAGTTGCTTTCCAGCTTGTCAGCATCTGCAGATGCCCGTGGTTGTTCCTCCCCAGGTGCAAGTCTTTGAACTTGTTGTTGAACTTCATGAAGTTCCTGTTTGTCCCATTTCTCCAGCCAGATCGAGTGCCCCTGGACGGCAGCACTATCTCCTGACTGTCATGTGTGCATCAGCACCCTGCAAAAAGGGAACACGTGTGCCAGAGTAATACATAAATTCATATATATTGGGTCTCTGATAAAAACCTTTCCTAGTAAGTGTATTTGTGTTATGTTGATGATAAGTCCTAGTCTTAACAAAGTGAGTCATTTTATTAGCTCATTCTGTCCCCACAATTTTCTTTTGTCCAAACTAGGTGCACAGCTGGTGTCTCAGTTATATTTCTTTAACCTTTGTGCCTTATCTCTGCCTAACTGGCAAGTTATTCCAAGCAGCTACTAAAAGCTCTTGCTTTTGCCATGTCTGCAAGTAGCTGAGTATTTTCTAGTACTTCCTTCCAGTGGGAATCAATGACTGCATTCTTTCATTTTTTTTACGAAATTTTTAAAAATACTGCAGAAGAACACCAAGTCTGGATTTCACCCAGTTTCTGGCTCCTGTGTACTGTTTGATGGTCTAACTGGACTTGAGCTCGGACTTTTGAAGACTTTCAACTTCTGTTGCTGAGAACTGGAACTAAGAGTACGTTGGGTATCACTGGGCTGCCCTAATACAGCTCTCGTCTACACCCAGACTTAAGAACATGTTCGTTTCAGGAGGGCAGTACAGGCAGGGCCGCCAGATCTCTTCATTATGTGTTAACAAACAAAAGGAACCATCAGCAAGGGAGCAGTGTTAGAGCCTCTCTGCAAACATTCAAATTATGAATCTGAAGTAACTTTACTTCAGTGTAAATAGGGAAAACATATTCTGTCACTCTGAACAAAGGCAAATTATCTCCTCCTCTGAAACGGAAACAATACAACTGGATTGCTGATTGTAATAATTGGCTGTGACTGCTGCTCCAGCACTTATTCCTGAAATAACTGGGTGAAAAAAGAAAATAAATGGGTTTTGTAGATCCCTGGTGTATGCATCTTGGCACAGATTCTGAGTGCATTCATTGTTTTCCATAAGAGTCATCTTTTTTGGGTGAGGGCATCAACTATCCTCCACATCAAGCATTCCTCTTTGCCCCAGTGTCCTTTGTTTCTCTGCCAGGCTTTCCTTTTCACCTGTCCAATCTTTCACCTGACGTCATCTTACTTCTAGCTTTATTCTCTCCCCTGTTGCTTCCATTTCTTCCCTCCCAGCCAAGTGCAGATGTAGGCTGCTGCTCCCTGCCCGACACCATGTCTATAGGAATGTTTCATGTTCTCCTCTGTGTGCCTGGTGCAGGGACCAACGTTGCTCTCTCCAACTTTGCTCTTTTGCTCCATTTTTAGGATATACCAGTTGACACAGAAGCCAACCGTGCATATATTACTGGCATGCATCCTTCTGGATGATGCATGCAGGAAAAACCTGCTGCCTGCTATAGGACAAATGCAGAGGTAGCTGTAGTGGTTTGATGGCCACCACCCTGACCACTAGCTATTCCTGCTGCTCCCACATCTGGTGGGGCAGCACATATGGTGAGTGTAGCATGGCTTTCTGCTGGCTTCAGGGTATGTTCAGCCTCCCTGCCAGAGCTCACTGGCAGTTTCATGTCGAAACTTGGGAAGTGGAGCCAGTGGCTGCTGGAATGGGGTCCTGGATGCTCTGGAGATCCTTTGAAGCAGTGAGGAAGGCATGTTATGGAATAAAACAGAGGGTTCAGCTGCTGTCTGTCTGTCCTCTTTCTAGCTTTTCTGACATTCAGAAAGCCAGTGAAAAGAGTTGCTCTGTGTTTCGCACCTATGGTGTGAGAAGCCCCTGAGAAGTATAACTCTTGGTTTAGCACAATGGGCCTGCTGGTCCTCCAGTGGGCTGAGGCATGGATGTGGGCTCCTAGGCTTGACAAGACTGCTCAAGACATAGGCATACCTTGAAAAAAAACCTTAGAAGAAGAAATCTGAGCACCTGCCAGGCGTGGGTGCAGTTGGGCAGAGTCCACAGATTGTTTCTGAATGCTTCTCTTTTGTACTGGCTGCAGCGGTTTCTGAACCTTCTGCCAAAGCTTTTTCAGCACAGCAGGGGAGGCCATCAGGGCTGCATCTAGAGAGATATGTCAGGGGACATTTTGTTTGTTTGTTGCTTTAGGAGTGGAAGATCTCAGTGAAGGGCCTGGTGTCTGGCAGGAGGAAAGGACTGCAGCAGCAAGCACCAACAGTGGTACGAGCTGAGGTGAGCTCACACCCTCAGACAGTAATGTCTTCAAGGGCTTAGCCCACGTTTCTGTGCACATGCTGGCTTTTGGACATTGGTCTAAGTGATTTAGGTTTTATGAGTCATGCAACTTAGTCATAAAATGTATTAAGCTGTGGGAATTTGAGTTGCATATTGGATTAGGTTTAACTCTGAGCTAGCTAAGCGACATTAACTATGTGCATATTTTATTTATATGCAATATATTCACTTTCAAACTAAAGACATTGACTTTAATATTAACTCTTATTTTTCTTTCTCTTCAGAGGGCTGTATTTTAATAAACATAAGTAAGTCATGCTTATTTCTGCATAAGTTTGCACACTTAAACAGAAAAAAAACCCCAGAAAATGTGCTGTTAATAAACCTCTACTCCTTTATTTTCTATTAAATACACAACATTTCTATTTTGATAAATGAAAAAAGTTTTTGATTTGCATGTTTACCTCTCTGCTGTCTGGAGGTGTTTGCATTCTTACCAAGGCCTTTTGTTGAAATACAGTACTCTTTCAGCAGGTTACCAGATATTACAGAAATACAAGCAAACTGGGGTCTTAGCCTTCAATTTTTTCACAAGGTGCTATGTCCTATTCCTGTGAAGCTTTATCCAGCAGTGTTATAGCTAGATTCCTCACTGTCTTCATTTGTTCCAGTGCAAAAGGCAAGGGAAAAGTATAAAATGCTGCCAGTATGAAATGCAACATCTTTCACCCACTTTATTCTGGTCTGACTGACATAACTATGCAAAAGGCAGTGGATGTGTCCTCCCTGTGTCTCATTTGAATGGTTATATTGGTGTTTGCCAGCAGTGTTATTTGGAATTATTGGTTTTTAGCTGTATTTGCTGTTTCCTAGCCCATGCCTTTATTTGGATTAGCATTTTTCAGGTGTCTGTGTTTGCAAAAGTCTCCTCCAGATTTGAATCATTGTGCATGCGTTTGGTCTTTCAGGCCATGTTGCCTGCTCAGGGAGGAGCATAATTTTGTGTCTCTGCTACTGCCAAGATGATGCACAAAATGTGACGTATGCTGAGGAAGTCAGACAAAGCCCCTGAACATAACCACAAAGGAAGAGGAACATTTTCTGTTTTGCCCTGGAAACGCGTGTGGCAAATGCCTGCACACCCTCCATAGCACTGCACTTGTGCTTTGGACACAGGTCGGTGAGAACACCGTGTTGTGGTTTTTTCTGTGTGCTCACAGAGGTGACTGCACTGCGTGAGACCAGGGACCAGGCTCGGGATTTTTGAGCATCATCAACACATGAATAAATGCCATGAAGGTCCAGAGCCTCCCCTGTGCACATCATGACCCGTGTGGTGTAACTTGCTCCTGACAACCTCAGAGCTGCCACCTCAGCAGAGGCAGACTGAAACTGAGTGCTTTTAACCAGTGTCACAGTGCTAGTTAAAATGAGACAGGGGTAGGTCTGAGGATGCCTTCTGCTGTTTATCCTGCCCAATTTTGGAGCAAAGAAAACAGCTACTCATGATTGCAGCCAAAGGACAGACTTGGCTGGGCACAGGGATTAGGCTTCTGCTAGGGAAACAACTCCTTTGCTTAGAGGTGGTGCAACTATTTGTCCCACTTCTGAGCAAGCCAGGATGAACAGCACAACATCATATGCACAGCACACTACAAATGTCCTACTGTGACAGCCAGGTAGCATCTGCAGGCAGAGACTGCACCGTAACAGCCTTTTCTGTGAATTCAAGGAAGGGCAGTGAGGGTGGATAATGCTGGAAGGGCCATTTTCTCACCTGCAAAGTTATGTGTGCCTTTTCCCCTTCCTGGGGCTATGAAGAAGTAATTTGCAAAGGTATCCCGCTGAGTCCTCATTCATCCCTGCCTGCTCAGCCAAACAGGAGAGCGGCTCACTGCATGGTCGCCCTGCACAGCCCACCTTCGCTTGTGGTGCTGCACAAGTGCAGCCTCTGCTGTGGCCCACGGTCTGGATTTTGCTGAAGAGGAGAGTATGAAGAGGCAGAAATAAGTGGCAGAGTTGATACAGTTCTTCTGTGCAGCTGATGCTACCTGTGTAAAAGGTGCTGCTGGCACCATTGTGCCATTGGGACCCCCGTAGCAGGATTCTTTAATTAGGTTTCTGTTTCTCCAAGAAACTGCTCCCATGGGAGTCTTTTTGCCACCTGAGAGGTGCCAGTGCAGCATCAGCTACCCACAGCCTGGACAGGGGCCAGGCATCACCTTCAACATGTGAAGGTCACGCCTGTGGAAAGAGTTGTTCACACAGAATCACACAGAATCATGCAGAATGGTAGGAGTTGGAAGAGACCTCTAGAGATCATCTAGTCCAATTACCTGCTAAAGCAGGTTCACTTTGATCAGGTTTCTCAGAAATGTATCCAGGCAGCTTTGGAAACCTCCATATCTTCCCTGGGCAAAGTGAAGCTTCCTGTGTTCCAGCTTGTGCTTGTAACCCCTTGTCCTGTCACTGGGCACTACAGAAAAAAAGACTGTCCCAATCCTCTTGACACCCACCCTTCATGTATTTGTAAGTATTGATAAAATCCCCTCTCAGTCGTTTCCAGGCTCATCAGCCCAAGGTTCAGCAGCCTTTCCTCATAAGGAAGATGCCCCTGTCCCCTGATCATCTTGGTGACCCTGTGCTGGACTAGGGAGTCCAGAACTGGACACAGGACTCCAGATGAGGCCTCACCAGGGCAGAGGAAAAGGGGAACAGAACCTCCCTCGACCCACTGCCCACACTCTTCTTGATGCATCCCAGGATGCCATTGGCCTTCTTGGCCATGAGGGCACATTGCTGGCTCATGTTTAGCTTATTATCAATCAGGATTCCCAGGTCTCTCTCTGCAGAGCTGCTCTGTAGGCAGTCAAATCCCAGCCTGTACTGGTGCATGGGGTTTTTCCTCCCCAGATGCAGGACTCTGCACTTGCCCTTGTTGAACCTCAGGAGGCTCCTCTCTGCCCAACTCTCAAGCCGGTTGAGATCCCACTGAATGGCAGCACTGACTTCTGGTTGCTGGTTGTCTTCTAGACACCTAAAAATTCTGTTAAACTGCAGACAGAGGTAGCTGCCCTGAATTCATACAGGGGGCAGGATCTTGAGACTAAATGTTGTGAGAAACCTGTACTCCTGTATCAGAAAGTACTTTGTTTCTTATTCTGTGCCCAGAGCTACCCTATTGCTTACTTTAATCAGCTGGGGACATGGAAACGGGGACCTCTGCAGCTGCTGACTCTCCAGGTGTCTTATCTCCTAGGAAGAGGAGTTACTCCGCTCAAACTCATCAAGGCGCTCATTACATTTTCAGTCTCTTGGCGGTCTCTCCACTGAGGCCAGGCAAGGACTTCTCCTCACAGCAAACAACCCTGTAGTGTTGCACAGTCTTTGTCACAACTGTCTCATATCAGAGATACTGCTGCAGTACTAGATATTCAACTGGCACATGCTGAATACCACAAACGTCTGGTTTGCTTTTTCTTGTTTTTCAAAAAGGAAGAAGGTGATGTAATTTCCAGAATATGGGGTTTTCCAAAGCACACTCAGGAAAGTGAGGTTTATGGCAGTAGTAAAGTAAGACCTATCAGTGCTGCTGTTTGGGGGAAGCACATGAACAATACTCTACATCCTCAGCCTAGCTGCTTTTGTTGTGTACACAATACTAATCTTGCAGTCTGGATAGGACACAACAATGCTCAGCAGAGTTCATCTGACCCACCCTAGGATAAAACAGATGTTTTAATAGAGCACACTTGCTCTGTTTCTCTGTGTGTCTCCAGAGAGGTGTCAAGAGCCTTTAATCCCAAGGTTCACACCTCTGTCGAGCTGCTGATCAGCTGGCAAGATTTCTTGGATGTTTTAGGCTTGCATTTTGAGGCAAGAAAACTGTTTGCAAATGCCAGAGGAAATAGGATGTTACTAGCATTAGGAAAAACAGCATCGGACTATGGGCTGGAGGTCAGATATAGCTGTGTGAAGCAAACTATCTTCCAGATGTGTTTTCCCAGGGTGTCTGTTGGGCTGGCAGCTGGAGGGCAATACCTTACATCCCAGCAACCTGCTGATTACCAAGAGTGAGTTAAAGTCCAGCAAACTCACGGGCATGTGGGTGGTATCTCAGAGCCAGCAGCACTCACTAGTACAGTACTGCACAGGCAGCAATGCTGTGGTACAGTGCTTCTGTCGAGGGACAGAAGCTGAGCCATCCCCGACATGACCTTCTGAACACTAGCGAAGGGGATTAGGAACATAGTAATAAGTTTTCCAACCCCCATGACAGTCAGCCAGGACAAACAGGCCAATATCTGTTCCCTATCAGAGCTTTCTACAGGTTTTTTTTTTTTATTATCACAGAACTGCTGTCCTGTGTTAGCCATACAGGAATGCAAAATGGCTAAGCTCAGATCCCCTCCATTGCAAATACCTGAGAAAGGGTGGGGGATCTCAGATCTGAGGCTCCAGTACAAAATGAAATTGCTCTCCAAGCAGCGAGCCTGGCTGATGCAGGCTGATGCAAGTCCTTGTCTGGTCATCACTGTTTCCTGATGGACTTTTGTTTCTCTGACTGATTGATTTCATCATGCTGAGCAGAGTAGAAAGGAAAAGAAAAGGCAAAGGCAGAAAAGCAGCTGCATAGTCGGCCTGAGAAAGGGAGCAGCGTGTGCATCTAGAGCTTCAGTGCCATTTGTCTTGAAACACTCCTTAGCCTCATCCTGCTGCAGCTTTATGGTGTGTTGAGGAACAAGGGACAGCTGTCTGCAAGGGATGAAAGCAGGAAGAATGTGGGATATACAGGCATGGATGCTGCAGAATGATTCCTCAAGCTGACTATGAAATTGTTTCAAATGTTTCTAATGCACACCCACATGCACAAAAGAAGCAGCTCAAAAAAGCTGCAGAATCTTGGAACTTATGTATGAAATCAAATCTGTCAAAACCCTTTGGATTGCAGCCCAAAGGGAAACTTGCATACCAATGCATGGCTGTGACTTAGGACAAGCCTATGGAAAAATGCTTAATAATTCTATGTGGTTGAGGGACTTTTCATAAAAAACTTATGGTCGACCCAAAATATCTTTGGCTGTGGTTGCACTGTGGATTTAGTTCAGTATTTTCTATCAGGAAAACCTGGGTATGTTGCAGGCAGATCTTGGGTCTTCTTGTTCCCACCTTCCCTGGACTGCAAATAGTTGCACTGTTGACAGTTTTAGCTGCTGCATCAACCACATGGAAAATGGCCCTTTATTTTGACCTGCAAATGGTAATGGAGGATCACTTTCTCTTGACATCCCACTACAGACAAGATCGCTTTAAACGGGCAGAAGCCAAGCTATGTCCAAAAAGCTTAGCCTTGTTTTGACAGGAAAGACTCTGCAGCATGGGACGGGCTGTAGGGGGACACGCAGGCAGCCTACCCTTCACTGCATTGCCACGTCTTTGCAGCCCCACTCAGATAGATTCTTTCCATGT
Source organism: Colius striatus (assembly GCF_028858725.1). NCBI lineage: Eukaryota > Metazoa > Chordata > Aves > Coliiformes > Coliidae > Colius > Colius striatus. Next base: position 16,831,690 of record NC_084790.1, on the reverse strand, counting down.
GTTGCAATTTTCTCGTGTGACAGCTACAGAAAAATTTGTAGGTAGTGCAATTTTCTAATGGTGTGACTGCCATAACATTGGTGCTTTGGGATGGCTTAGTACAGAAATGGAGTATTAATATTTTTATCTGCATGTCAAAGCACAGTTGGGGTTTTGCTGCTTTGTAAGAGAGGAAATACCTTAGCCTCCTTGTGGTTTTTCTTCCCAAGATTTCTTCCTGTGAAGTCAGGAGCATGCCTAAAATTCAGTACCGTGAGTAATTTAACAAATGGTTTCACTTAAGAAGAGAAACAAAAGCATACTTATCTTGGAGACGGGCTGGTAAAGTTGCTATTTCCCAGAAGCCTTGAAACTCCCTGTTTCTCCTCACCTCCCTCCAAAGGTCCAAGCAAAGGCAACCTACTTGGGATAACTTTCTGGCCCTGAGAAGGGGAAAAAAGCATCATTGGAAAGATCGACTTAGATATGGTCAGAGTTTTGACTAAACAAAGTGGAGAAAGCTGCAGCTCCAGAAACACAATGGAGATCTGCTGACCAGTGTCTAAGGACAGCTGGTATGAGGGGGAGGAGTGATGAGCAGAGGGTTGATCTCACAGGGTGGGCAAAGCTGGTAGGGGTGAGTGCTGGCATGGGAAGCACTTGGCTTTGCTGCACTGTTTTCCGAGGCATGGGGAGAACCAGGTTTGCAAATCTCCAGCCCAGCATAGAAAGACCTTTGGGCCCTTTCCAGATGAGGGTTTTTTAAGCATGCTGAGAGGCCTCTGTGCCATGGAGTCAGATGGCCAGGAAGGCTGGAAATCACTCAGTTACTGGTGCTGCTGCAGGAGAAGGAGGAAGGGCTGCTGGATTTGGCACCTCGGCTCATCACCCGGCTGATTCAGAGGCTCAGGATGTGATGTTTTCATACATAGTCACATGGAGGTGGCATGTGCTAGAGGAAGGTGACTAGGACATGTCCATTTGTCACCGTGAACAGCTTCTTTGTATTTTGTATCTTCTGGGAGCTTGTGCTGTGGTTTAACAGTTTTGGCTGAATAAAAATGCTGGGGTTTGGGTGAGTTACAAATTCTGCGGTGTTTGGTAATTGTAAGGAGCAGTGATGGTTGTCCCCTGGCCTGGCCTTCAGAGGCTGGTCCTTGCAAATGTCCAGTGTGCTCTCAGAGTTACTTATTCATCTGCAGAGGGGTGCTGAAAGAGCTCAGGAATTCAATGAGGTCTCACTGCCACTGTCTGTTACTAAGAGCTCAATCCTGGCTTGATCATCTGAGAGAGATGTTCTGGATTCTGCCAGGTTTTGCCTACCTTTGTGTTGGATTTACCACTTTTCTCCGACTTCTGAATTTTCTTTTTATTTCTTCTCCCTCTGTTTTAATTTTTATTCTGAATTTTAAGACTATTTGAGATCATTTAACAGTTTAACATAGAATCATAAAATCATAGAATGGTAGCGGTTGGAAGGGACCCTTAGAGATCATTCAGTCTTAACCCTCTTGTTGTAATGGTGCAAGCAATATTCATTAAAAGATGTAGAGAATCTGTAATGCACAGGCAGAGACATACACAGGCAACCAGGTACAACCAACAGAGTTGACTCAAAGCCACCCTTCCTTTGCTAGCTACTTCCTTATATGCTGCTTCTGCACATGTGATCACCCAGGGCCCAATTGATTAACTTGCAGCACCTGTTTCTGTTAATTGGAAGTAGCTTGTCAGCTGCATTAACTTGTCCCCTACCATCTTCATTCAAGCTGGTTGGTCCAAGCCACATTTGTGCCTACACACTCTAAAGCAAGTCCAACTAGATCAGGTCACACAGGAACGTGTTCAGGCAGGTCTTGAAGACCTCCAAGGAAGGAGATTCCACAACCCCTCTGGGCAGCCTGTGCCAGGGCTCCCTCACCCTCACAGTGAAATAGGGTTTTTTATATTTAAGTGGAACTTTTTGTGTTCCAGCTTCATCCCATTACCCCTTGTCCTGTCACTAGATACAACAAAAAGAAGTGATGTCCCAACCTCCTGACATCCACCATTTATATACTTATTAATGAGATTGCCCCTCAATCTCCTCTTCTCCAGACTAAACAGCCCCAGTGCCCGCAGCCTTTCCTCATATGAAAGATGCTTCAGCCCCCTGATCATCTTGGTGGCCCTGTGCTGGACTCTCTCCAGAAGTTCCCTGTCCCTCTTGAGCTGAGGAGCCCAGAACTGGACACAGGACTCCAGATGAGGCCTCACCAGGGCAGAGTAGAGGGGGAGCAGAACCACCCTCAGCCTGCTGACCACACTCTTCTTGATGCATCCCAGGATGCCATTGGCCTTCTTGGCCACGAGGGCACATTGCTGGCTCATGGTTAGTTTATTATCAACCAGCACTCCCAGGTTAACATCTTAAAATTCTGGAGAGAATATACTTTCTAACCTCAGGTAAAGCCAAACGCATATGGATACCTACATTTTGGTATTTAGTTTGGGGTATTTTAAGTATATATATAAAGCACTTAATGTAAAATATGTCTCTAAAAAGAGCTTTATCTCTTTTTAGTGCTCCAAATTGTCTCTTTATTTCCCTCTTGCTTGCAGGGATTTGAGGAGTAGCAGTCACTGGGGTAATAGAAGGACAGCTATTCAGTCCCCCTGCCACAATGGTCCCCATTCTCCGCACTCTGGAGACTGCTCAGGGGTAGGATTCAGGACATTACTCAACGGTTATTCTGTCACTTCAAAAAAAGAGAACATTCTCCAATTTGGTACTGGGGCTCCCAGAAGAGTCTTGTCTGTCCTCCTTCAGCTTAGAAGATGATTTTTGTCTGTCTGTAAAGAACAGCAGGAGAGGGGAAGAAATAGAAGCTGAATGATGACTCTGGTTTCCTTAGAGTAGCTCACACAGCTCCTGTGCATTCATTAGAATATATCACTAAGCACTGATTTCCACCTCTTTTAACTCTTTCTCTTTCTGTTCTTTCTATTATCCTTAACATTCACAGATGTATTTCCTCTTTCATGGACATAGAAGCAGTTCAGAGATCATTTATTCCCCCTAAAACACTGCCCAACACCAGAGAAGAGTGGGAACTCTGTTTACGTTGCTCGGGCTACCCATATTATGTAAACCTTGCTGTACCACCACACCAGTTCAGGTAGGTGGAGGTCATGGTGAATGGCAAGCTCCCAAGTTCCCTTCACTGATATATCAGCTTCATATTCTCACTTGCTCTATGCACATTGGTCCCAATCACCACTTCTTTCAAGGCTTCACTTTGCCTCATTTCACAGCATCTCACCTGCCCTCTGGTCTAAGTGAGGCACTGACACACACTCTTGCACCCTTGTCTGCCCTGCTTATTCCAGAGGGGGAGAAGTTAGTGGACCAGTTAATTCTTGCACCGTCCTATTCTAATGTGGCTTGACTCCCTTGGCCTGATGGCAATGGGGTGGCCAGGACATGAGATCTCTCAGCACAGCTACATTGCAGGTACTCGTCCTTTCCAGCAATGGTGCCCCTTTGGGGTTCATGTCTGCACTGACAGCTCATGTATGTGTATTTCATCAAGATGTAAGAAAGAGTTTGGAAAGGTGACAAATCAATCCCTTTCACACACTCTTTTCACAAAACCACTGGCCTCTTCTCTCAGTGATCAAATTTGCTGTGGACAGACAATGTTATACAGCTGTCCAGGGACCTGAGCCTTAGCATCTTTAGCATCAATTATTCTTTGTGAACACCCATTAAAGAGGCCTTAATGGATGTTCGCAAAGAATAGTTGAGGTTTGAAGGTTTGTCTGGAGGTCACCTGATTCAATCTCTCACCTGCCTAACCAGGGACACTTGGATCAAGTTGTTGAAGACCATGACTTTTGTACATCTCCAAGGATGAAGACTCCACATTCTCTCTGGGCAACCTGTTCCAATGCTCAACCACTCTCACAGTAAAGAGGTATTTCCTCATGCTCAGGCACAGCCTCCTGGGTTCCAGTCTGTACTCATTGCCTCTGGTCCTCTCCCTGGGCACTGCTGGAAAGAACCAAGCTCCATGTCTTTTTGCACTCCACTGCAGATATTTTTACACTCTGATAAGTTCCTCCCTGAGCCTGCTCTTCTCTGGGATGAACAGTCTCAGTTCCCTCAGCCCTTCCTTATAGAAGAGATGCTCAAGATAATGCTTCATTATCTTGATGGATACAAATATTTTTCTCTTGTACTGGGAGCCCTGAAAGGAATGGTAAATAAATCTTTGTGGGAAAGTACCAAAAGCATAAACCAGCTGAGACAGTAACTTTGACCTTTTCTCCGTTCAGTTCAGTGAAGGGATTCAGCAGTGTGAGTTTTCGGTTTTGATTTCAACGTTCCTCCCTGCCAAACTCAATTAAATCTTATGTGCTTGGAGAGTTTCACTCTCAGTGCACTTTCACTGTTCCACTTGTCAGTAGATTTCAGGTTATGATTTCCATGCCATTGTGCATTGAGCTGGTGGCTGGGCCAGCAGAAAATAAATCAGTGGCAGAAATCCATTGCTGAAGGAAGCTTTATGTCTGTTTCACAATGTCAGTTTGGGAGTTGTGCACTGATTTAACTATGTGATTTTTAAATCACATGCTTTTCCAATTTGCAGTGACTTGGAATAAAAGAAGGGCTTAGATCTTCTGTGACAAGAAGCCAAAGAGCAAACTGAGAAAGCCACATTTGATATCTGGGAACATGGAACACAGAGGGCTGTAGACAGTCTCAGGAAAAATCTACATTTTGCAGCTTATGTCTTGATTTGCAGTTCTGCCTCTGGGCATAGTGCCTCACAAAATTCATAGGGTAATAGATAATTCACTGATTTTGTGACCATAGATGTCATTTGGTTCATTTCAGGAGAGCTCTCAGTGCCTCACGTTTTGCCTTTAGACAGTCAGGAATTTATTTTCAGGCTCCCATAACAAGGATTTGAATCAGCCCTTTGTCTGATTCAAGAACGACTGTTTTGTCTAAGCAGAATTTACACATTTTCATTATGTTCCTTTAGAACAGTCACACATATGCTGGATTAGTTTACACTAGGAAAAAAAAAAGAAAAAATAGAGTGTCTGACACAAAATTCATCTTGGGCTGCCTTGTCTACTCTGCAGTGGCAACCCTCCATTTACACCAGGGTAATTCACAGTAACAGTTTTAAACTTCAGATTTAAAATAATGTCATTTTGCACTTGATGGGTCACATTAAACACCTTGAAAAATAATCTTCAGGTCTCAGACCTTCCCCAGCATGGAGAGGCATATGTACATTCTTATATCTATATATATATATGTATACATATGTGCAAATTGGTTCAGCAAGCATAGTAATTCCCTGAATTCATTCTCTTATCTAAAGGATCTGATCTGGAGGGTTTTTTTGAATCTTGGCTAGACTGGTGCATGAACATTCAGCCTTATCTTTTCTTCAGTTTGCATGGTGAAAGATAGGTCAAAGGGTGGTAAAACTCCTAAGAGCATAAAGGGATGTCAGATTTTCCAGTTATTTACTCCAGTTCTGTGACATTTTCATAGTGTTGGGTTTAATTCTGTTGTACACAACACAAATTACACTAGGATCCAGCCCACTGATATTCTGGACAATTGTGTTGTATTCATGTTGAGTTTATGGCTCCATAATGTTCTGGTTTCCTGTATTTTTTTTCCTGTATGTTAGAGTTCTGTATATATGTTAGAGGTCTGTACTTTGCTACTAGAAGAACTTACTCTAAAGATAATTTTGCTCCAGATTCATTGGCTTGTTGACCCTAAGACTCAAAATGGGCGTTGTACACATTATGTGCTTGGGACAGGAGAGGTGTCAGAAATGTCCTATCATGTTTTCAAAGTCTGCAGCTTTCCTTATTCCCATGGCCAAATTGCAAATTCGAATTCCTTCACTTTGCAGTACAATTAAACCTTATCTTCACCTTTAAGATGATGTGCCCTGGTGCGATCGAGCAAGACAGTAGTTGCCCTTAAGTAATTTTTATCTCCAGAGCTGCCTCCTCTAACCTTTGACGTGACCCAGGCAGTGACAGTCACCAGAGCCTTTTTGCAACATGGTGGATGCCCATATCACTGCAGGCTTTTCTTCTGTTGTAGCAGGGACTTTTGACTCCCCTGTGCTATTTCTTCCTTGGTCTCCCTGGGCTCCCTCATTCTCTGCTGCTTTTACTATGGAACCCTCCAAAATATCACCTGTAAGTGCTTTTGTTTTCCTGCTGCTCCTCTGAGAACCCAGCTCCGTGACAGAGAGGCATTGACTTGGTGACCTTAAGACTCAAGCTGAGTATTGTGCTCATTAATATAGAAATCTTGTACCCTCTATCAAAAGGAGATTTTATTTCAACAAGACACTTTCGGTATAAGTCAGTTGGTTCCTTTTTTTTTCCTGTGATGATAACATTCACACATATTGCTGTGGTGCCTGCAGCTCTTTTCTGTACAGCTGACAGAGGTTAATATGTGTCACGTACAGCTGACAAAGGTTACTGCTGTTCATTCAGATTTGCAAGGGTTAGGCCTTATCTGCCCTGTCTGTGGGCCAGGTATTGCTACAGTTCAGAGGAGAATCACGAGGTCTTTTCAGCTGGCAATGAATGGAAAGTTTGGGTCTAATTTCAACCAAGTAATCCCGGTCTTTCCATAATGAGCCATCGTGTTAGTTATGGACTTTTGAACACTCATCATATTCCCTTACTGAGTTTTCTGCAGTTGCTGATGAGTTACTGTCAATGAATGGAAATCTGAGTATGCTGGCCAGACTTAGCAAGTAAACTAAGCCTCTGGTTTTCTGGGCATGGGATCCCTCAGCAAATTACGGTAGGTGCAGGAGGCAAGTATGTGCCAAAGCAGAAGCAAGAGGAGCTCGAATGGCACAGAGTGAGCTTCAGGATTACATCTATTGTCAGAGAGCAGTACCCCAGTGAGACAGATTGATAGTGGAACTGCTCTACAGGGTTTTACAGCACACACAAAGGAGGCGGGGCTGCTGGGGATGAAGCTGTGTGCTCTGGCTTTGAAAGTTACCTTACCTTTCCTCTGTTTCTTCCATGAGCTTCTGCCCACAGCATGGTGCTGGTTCTGAACTACTAAGCTCACTGCACATCACAGCACCTTCCACTGACTTCCACAGGGACAGCTGTGAGCAGCAGGAGAGAGCCACACACAAACAAGCGGCAGTGAACACGGTCCTGGCTGGCGGCTGGTCGTGGACACATAGCTCCTCATGCATGCCTCCTCACTTGAGTAGGGGCTTTGCCTTCATTACTGAAGCAATTAACCAACCCTGCCATCCTGTGCTTTGGGCTTGCCAGCTCCTCTTGGTCATGGCAAAACTCCCAACACCTAAAGTGTGACATTTAATAACTGTGCTCTCCAGCCTGTTTTCAGGCAAGGCACTGTTGTTAGCTATGGATGCATTCCCTCACCTTTGTTTATAGTGAGCTTGGATAGCCTTCATCCTCCCCATACCTCACCAGCTGCCTTCTGCAAGACTGCTTTCTGCTGCTCCCACAGCCCACTTGCACAGAGGCTGCTGGGAGCACAGAAAAGCAAGGTCACGCTTCCATGAAAATGCTTCCACAGCCACAAGAAGGATCCTCTGCTCCTGAAGAAATGGGCATCTGCATTTATTTTCTACCTAAATGGAAATGAAAAGCTCAGGTGCCAAAGCATTTCTCTGGGCATCTCTCTCTCCCAGCAAGCAAAAACTACAGTCAGCACACAGTGGGACAGAAGTGTCCGTTTGCAAAACCATTAGAGCACACCAGAATCAATGCAGGTGCAATAAATATTGCATGAACATTTTGGCTTTTTGGCCATGACCCTCTGTGGTCTCAGGAGGGAGGGTTTTTTAGTTGAGGGCAAAATGTAAAGTGAAAAAATCCATATGCATTTGAAGCAAATAAGAGTCATGAGTACAAACTCCATAAAGCTGAAGAAATGTCTTCTGAGGTGAAGTGAGACTAAAATAGGTAATGTTTTTCAAACTCTCAAGAATTAATTATTGATGGAAATTATAGGAGCCCATTATCAGCCTGAACAAGGCAGAATTCTAGCTCACCTGTTGCAACATCAAACCAGCACTAAGTGAAGTTATTGCCGTATGAGACCAATACCATCCTCTGGGCGTTTCCCACACCTGGAAAAAAATAAGCCTTCTTTTAGGTTATTGAGAGTCTTTCTCCAAAACCACTTTTGCTCACATAGCATTTTCACATAACTCTTCTTTGACTTCTGAACCGATAACCAGATCTGACCTGAGACAGGCCCTGAGATGACCTTGATCTTGACTGACTGTTTTTACAAGCTCTCAAGTACTGGATGGAAGCCACTGTGAAAACACAGCAAAGTCTGTGGCTGTAGTAGCTCTGGACAAGGGTGCATGGACCAGACCCAGAAGGGAGAGACTCAGACTACTGCAGTGGCTGTGTATGTTGTAAGACTGTCTCGTAAAGCTTCTCTAGACCTCTAGGATCTCCTGTGGGTTTTGTTTGAGACTCTTCCTCCCTGTTCAATAACCTCTGTTTTTTTCCTAGGAGGCCCCATGACTTCAGGTAAACTTAGCTGAATAGACCTTACTGTATTAGCAGAAGGGATAACCTTGTGTTATTCCAAAGAAATAGTTCTCTTCTGCCTCTCTATCCCCCACTGCCTGTTTCTTTATTTCTCCCACTTCTGGACGAGCTGAAGCATACTTCATTCTGCTGTTCTTCTCTTCCACTATTTCATTTCCATGCTGTCTTTTTAGTCTGATGCATTTTGGAGGCAGGGTTTCTCTGTTACTTCATGGCTGTGTCACAGTTGCCACATTTTAGAGCATTTGGTTCCTCATTTAATAGAACTTTCCCTACCAAAGTTGTACCATTATTAACAAAGAACAGCCATGCCAGGAGCCTGGATAGCATGAACTTTGGCCCTGTACAAGTTGTCAACAACTGATCAAACTTTCTTGCTGTTTCTGAGACTGAGCATAAGGATGGTAGAAGTTAATTGCCAACATTTGTGTCAAATCACTGAGCTTAAGCCAAGCTGCAGTGGATGTCAGAGAACATACTCTGCCTGTGATAAGAACAACATCATGTAATCCTTTTTTATTACCAACCAAGCTAAGAGCAGATTATCTTGCATTTCCATCAGCTAAATGTGTGCACACAGACTGCTGCTGTACTGCAGTGGGATCTCATCTGGCCTTCAGTCTAAACAGCTGCTCTCTAGAGACAGAGAGCAGCCTTTGCAGAGGGTCTACCTGACCTTGCTTGGATTTACAGTCAGAATTATCAAACATACAGTGCTCTTCAGGCCATATTGGCATTACTTACAAGGAGCTTAATGGACTTCGAAATTAGGAGTAGTTATAGTACAATGTTGAAATAATTTTCAGATCAGCTTCTGCTTTACTCTGCCTAGCAGTAATGAGAACATGTAAACATCACATGCCAGGGTGCACAAGGGCCTGGCAGAAGATCTCAGCCTGCAGAAATCTGGAGAAAAACATTACTTGATTTTGTTTTCAAGTCTGCCTTCTTGCATAGCCAGGGATCTCCATGAATGGGTGAAGACCACACACCCCAAACTCCCTCTGAGCTAACAATCAAGGATCAGACTGTTCCAATGGAAACATGGGGAGGACACTTGTAAAAAAGCCCCGACAAAACAAAACAATAAAACAAAAAACGCTCATAGGTTGAGAAAAGAACAGTTTAATAATTGAAATAAAGTATAATGATAACAATAACAATAATGAATCACTGAAATTGTCATGAAAAAGAAGATTAAAAAAAGAGAGAGAAATCAGACCCAAGACAGACAAGTGCTGCCCAGTGCAGTTGCTGACTGATGCCCAGACAGTCCCCAAGCAGTGAACTGCCCCTCCACACCAGTGCCTCCCAGTTTCTATACTGGGCATGATGTCCTGTGGTGTGGAATAGCCCTTGGGCTAGTTTGGGTCAGCCATCCTAGCCATGCTCTCTCCCAGCTTCTGGTGCACCTCCTCACTGGCAGAACATGGGAAAGTGAAAAGCCCTTCACTCAGAATAAGCAAAAACTAATACATCAGTGTGCTACCAACATTATTTTCACACTAAATCCAAACCACAGCCCTGTACCAGCTACTGGGAAGAAAATTAACTCTGTCCCACTCAAAATAGGACACTGAGAAAACTTCAGAGGTGAGAAAAGACAAATTACTTTATTCTTACTATTTTTAATCTGAGAGTTACTGCCTTTGTAAGTGACAGTGCTTCTGACAGTAAAAGCTGAGAATGAACCTTGGAGTCTATAAACCTGATTTATGTGCCTATATCCACTACTTTGACAGCATAAGGAGATGGCCAACTGGGAATGTATTTGATGAACAACCAGAGGGGAAAACAAAAAAGTATGTGCTGACAAAACAGCTTTGAGTATTGCTAATGCAAATGAGAGATGGGCTCACAGCATCCAGGAGTTATTCACAAATGCCTGTCATGATACCTGTCAGCAGCAATAGTGATAACTCCCAGCAACTCAGAAGCTCATCAGTTCTCACATTGGGTGTCTATTTGCACCTGCAGAAGCTCCTTGGAACTGAAGAAGAGAGACCAAGAAAAGAGACCACTATGTAAATAACATGGCCTATAGAAGCAATCTGAGGACTTCTGAAGCACAAGTAAGGCAGTGGAAATAAACAGTAGAAATAAAACAAAAGGGAAAACAGACTCCTGGGTCTAGGTGGTTGTAGCCACAAAGGAGGAAGGGCCCACTTCAGCTTAGCTGCTCAAGCACTTGCCTGCAACTCAGTAGAAGAGGAGCACTCTCAGGCTGGTGGCACATGGGGAAGGGGTGCAGTGCAGAAGAGGAAGATGGGTGGCAGATACAGGCTCAGGTGACTGCATCCAGAGAGGCAGAAAGAAGAGTATTGTGCCCATCTGCACCACAGCCACACCTCCTCCCTGCCGCAGGACCCTCACCTTCCCCTCTGCCAGTCTCCACACAAACCAAGATCCTTCTGTAGATCACCTTTTCCCCCACTCTTCTCACACACAGTACCTCATTCCACCTTTCCTACCTCACACAGGATCCTCTTGTCCATATCTTCCCCTTAACGCATCTCCTTTTCCTCATTGATCCGTTTCTGCATTTTGATTGCAAAACAGGGATGAGTATCTGCAGCGAGGGCTGTGACAGTGATGCTCACTCCAAAAGTTAAACAAGTTATTTTTGTACCAGCATTTGTGCTTAGCATTAACAGGCTCTTGATGGCCCGGGAGTGTCTGACCCTGAACACATCTCAGCCAAAGCTCAGCCTCTGCATGAGTCCTGGGGCACTCAGAGGGCTGAGCAACATCCGATGATTTCCTCTTGTCCCTCTCCCTGACAGATACTACCACCTCACTCCTCCAGCCAGCTGCAGACACAGTAGCAATGCCACAGTGAGATGAACAGGGACTCTGAAACTCATGTGCATTTGCTTTGGGGGGCTGCTGTGGGACCCTAACCCAGATGTTACGTGAGCATCTGCTCCTCCTTCCACTACTTGTCTGACCCATGTTCACCCTGATCTGAGGGTTGTAGTGGAAAGACTCACACCAAGCATGCGCCTGAAATGTCACGTGGGCCAAAAGAGCAAGTAAGAGCAAAATGAGACCCTACATCCCTGGTCAGGACCCCTTCCACTCCAGCCCTTGGGGCATTCTGTGGGGAGAAGGGCAGCAAGGGGAAGTGGTATGCAAGTAGTGTGGGAAAGCATAGTACCAAGCCCTTGGCCCCCACAGGCAGGGTGCTGCAGAAGAGCAAATCCACGGTGATGTGGGTGCCTTGTCACAGCAGGGCTGTGACAGGCAGACCTGTGCGTGAGCTCTGCTGGCTGCCTGTGGCTGCCATCCCCAGCCTTGCCTTGGTGCACTGTGCTGTGGCCACTGGGACTGGGACTCCAGGAGCACCATGCTTCCGCCTCCTGCAACAGTTTGCGTGTGATCACACATCAGATGACAGCCCAGCCTGCCTAGGAAGTGTGTTGTAAGATGTGTGGTAAAGGATAAAATAGGTAATTGGTTTGGTTTTTTTTTTTTTTTGGCTGGTTTGCCTCTGTGTAACTCTCACTCCAAGGTGCCATGATATAGGAAATCTGGCAAAACACTGCTTTGCTCTTTATTTTTCTCACAACAATGTCTCTCTGCAAAAAAAACTCTAATGTGGAAACAGATTATGCCAAGTCCACAGTCTTGCAACAGTCTGCACACCAGAGCACTGAAAACACGGAACTCAGAGTGGCTTTAAGCAGACAAAACAGTCTGAAAAGGTGTACGAAGCACCATTTCTTCTCTCCAGACAACATCACTTAACTTCCCATTGTGGACAGTAAGTGTGCTTGCAACTCCCAGTTACCAATGCCTTTTCTGCCATTACTCTGGTAGTGCCCTTTGTGGACACCTGTGTCCCTCTTGCTTGAACTGATGCAACCCAGCAGACGTGCAATTACTTCTTGGCCCATTTCAGGAAAGTCCCACCTGGAAAAAAGACTTACTTGATTGAGACTAGTTGGCTTAATGGAAATGGAGTTGCTGTTCTTCAGCAATATCCCTTCTTTTTCATTTTCAACATTTTGCATGTGCTTCCAGATACCTCTCTCACAAGAACAGAGTATCGGTAGCACAATCTCTGCACTGGCCGACCATCTCCCCAGCATGGCTCAATACCACAGAGGCAAAATGATGCAGCCTTGGCAGAAGCAAGAAAGGTGACACCCTTCAGTCCTTGGTGTGTCTGCAGCCCAACAAATACTCAGTTTTGTTTCAAGATCTGGGCTACCAAAGAAAGTACCAATATCTCTCCAGGAATAGCAGCAAAAAGTAATCCTTTGAGATCTCCTTAGATAGACATGCTGTTGTGCATGTTTCCACGTGAGCCCTGGTGTATTGGATGGATGGGGGAGACTGGAGGTCATTAGACTCTCTTTTAGCACCAAGAAATCAGGACTGTTACTGGCAGCATAGCTCATAAAACATCACCAATTTGCAAGAGCCAGCAGTAATGCTAAGATCCCGGATTGCCTTAATTTCAACTCCTGTGGAAGACCACTAATGCTCAGATGACTTCCTTTGGTTATTGGACTGAAGGAGGCTAAGCAGCGGGAAATATTTGTGCCAGGCTTTGAAGGCATACAGCACTTGGTTGTGTGATGCATCTCTCTCACTGACTGCAGACATCAGCAGCTATTTTTACTGTCTGGGTTTGGGCGCTGTGCACAAACACATTTTCCCAGCTGGCCTCCTTTCCCCACAGGAGAAACTCATGTTCCTTCAGTGATGTGGAGGCAGAAAAGCAGAAGAAGGGTACGAGGAGAGTTCTGGCTGTTTGCAAAGGTGCAGCTGAATGTGTCAGAGGTGTATGCATACTGTCTTTCAGCAACACCTTGTGACCACCCCTGCAATCCCTCCACAGTAGGAGCTGACCTGTGCTGTAGCATTGCTGCTGAGCATGGCAGACTCAGGTTTAGAAGCCTATGTGGGGATACCAGTAAAACTACTTAATTAAAAATGTTCCCTAAATCAATCCTGAAGGCCTCACCATGCTTTTGTTTAGTCATCTTGTCAGGAAAAGATTTCTTAATGTCTACTACAACATGTTGAAGTTCATATGGTGGGTTTTTTTCAGATTTTGGTGAGGTTTTTTGGTTAGACTTCCTCCTTTGTGAGTTTTTATACTGGAAGCTTAAGAGAAGTGTGGTACAGGAGGAAAGTGTGTGGATATGGTTTTAAGTAGCACAGCAGGAATTTGCTGGTGGTGCAGCATTTTCTGTGGCTTCCAGAGATACCGCTGTGAGTAGTCTGCCACTCCTTCCTGACCATCCTGCTGTTTGTGTCCTAGGGCTGGGTAGGGCGGTGTGTTCCAGAAAGGCAGTGGCTTTTCCATTGAATGCCTTCGCCAGTGCAAGTTAGACTGGCACTGCTCCAGCTTGTGCTGTGAGCTGATGTGGCCTGTGTGGTCACAGGATGAAGACTGCAGAATGGTTACAACAGGATACCAGCTAAAAGCCTCATGATTCAGATAAGCTTAGAGGCAGCAGCTAAAATGACAGTAGTGCTGCTGAAGAAACAAAAGATCATTTATCAGAGGGAGGGAAAGAGAGAGGAAAAAAAAAAAAAAGTCATGTTGTAAGAAAGAACTTTATAGATGAAATAAGAAAGAATAATTGCACTCACACTCTTGTTCAAGCAAGGGAGTTTTTCTAGGTGCCTCCTTTGCCCATCGTTCCTGTTGCGCTGGCTGAAAAAGGTTCCTCTTTTTTCCTTTCCCTAAATTGGGCTTAAGTGAATTTCCAGCAAAGCCACAGGCCACATTATGGTGTGGTTACCTCATGGGCCCTTCATCCCAACTCATCTTCCCTACTGGCAGGTATTTTGAAGCAGTTTTCTGTAGCAATGACGTACCACAGCAAAGGTGTGCCTTTGCACCTGGCATGCAGACAGCAACACGTCAGAGTTGTGCAATAACCACATGGTGTCACTGACATTTTATCACCTACATGGACATTTCCATGTCAGGAAGAAACCTCCTGGCTTGCCCCCTTACCACTGTGAGGTCCAGCCTTCAAACAAGTGCTCAGCTGGTGATTGGCTTGGTCTTTGTATGTTACAGGACAGTGGTAAAATGGACCAGGCTCTGGAACTCCAGGCAGAGGTTTGTTTCTGGTTTCCATGAGCTGTGTCCCAGGTGTTTCCTTTCTTTCTCAGAAGAGGTACCAAGTGTTTGGGATGGGTGGGTAAGGCTTGCCTGATGCAGAGAATCCTAGAAAAGGAGGTATGTTGTTCCCCATGCCCCCATGCCACCTCTCACACCACTGCTTGCTTGCTAACACCAGGGCACCAAGGGCTTACCTGGTAACCTCCACTTCCTTCAAATACTTTTGGGAACATTTTTTTAACCCCTAAAGTGTCTTTTCAATATATGACAGAGTCGGAGCCAGGGTTCTTGCTCAGCATTGTGATATTAATGAACTAAAGCCACACTTGCAGACAGGGACTTTGGCCAACAGGTACTTGGTGCTGGCTTTATACATAAAGCAGTGGCAAGAACATAACAAGCCTCAGCAGTTATCATTTAGAAAAAAAAAGTGCTAGACAGTCCAGTCTTCTTGTGGGAACAGTTTTTGCTACTCTTGCTTCAAAATTAGGAGCTTGAAATAAAACAGAAAGACAACAGTCCTCGCTCACTAGTCTTTGTTATTCCTCAAATCTATGAACTATAGCAATGTACTCTCCTTCTCTAATGTCAGCGGCAAGCTGGTGTCACTCAAATATGTTTATTTAGAGAATCCTATGGGGTATGTCCAGATAACAATTACTTGCATTTTTCCCCCCATTGTTCCATGAATTTTTAAAAATACCCAAACAACATGTACATAGGAGATGCCAAAAGGATAGCTGAAGTTCTGAACTGTCAGGCTCGTTAATAAACAGCTCAGGGTCTGCTCCCTTAATCTCTCTCTGCATTTCACAGAAACATCAGCTTTTAGCTGCTTTTATGAAGCACCAGGACTTTGCAGAGCTTCCTCCTGCACAAATGCAATAGACATGAGGATGTTTAAAACTTATCTTAAAGACACAGCTAAAATAAAAATCACTGTCCAGGTGATCCAACATCGCAAGGCTTGCTGACATGCCATGACAGCATGCAGCATTTGCTTCACAAGCGTAAGCTGTGTTGAGCTTGAGACCCTCTACACTTGCCACCATGTGCTCTCTGGTGCATGGGGGCTCTTCCTCTACCACCTGTAACGTTTTTAGGTGTGTGCTGAAATACAATCAGTTCCCATGGATGAAAAATTGAGCTTCTCTCTACCTGTATTTATCAGAAAAAAAAAACGCAAAATGGACATGTCTTCTGCCAGTAAATGGTGTTTTCAGCAAGGATTTCAGTGAATGCATTTTCAAGCATTTTCAGCTCTGCTGTTAGCTACCTGGCTTGGGATACCATTCCTGAGATGCATGGGCAGATCACCAGAGAGAAAGCTTGATCACACACAAGGGCAGAAATGCCGCAAGACAATATCCTGAGAGGAAGGATTAACTTCCTCAGCTGGGAGAAAGCTGCCTGACATAGAGAGCACAAGTGATCCAGGATGAGAACGGAGGTGTCCCCAGGGAGCATAGCAAAACTATCAGCTTGGTCTGCTGCACCTTGGTCCATTGCTAATGCTGACAGAAACATGCAGGCTTCATCATCCACACCAAAGAGCACAGCCTTGGGCCCTGGCACCCCAGATTTGCAGCATGTCCTCGGCACATCAGTGATAGTCTCCTTTTACACATATTGGCTTCCTGGGGTGCCCAAGCTGTGTGAATCCACTTTCTAAGGTGAGGCATGGGCCTTACCTGCCAGATGGCTGCTGAGAAGTTGTTTCTAGCACTGTCCACCAGCTAGCTAGGTTGTTTGAGGGTCACCAAGTTGTCTGTGCCTTTGCTGAAAAGCATCCAGAGAGGGGGAGAAAAAAACCAGACATTAATAGTTGGTAATCAATTCTATTTGTATAAAATGACATATGTTATGAAAAGAAACTATTTGACTTTCAAACACATGAGGAGGCTTGCTTAAATCATTCTGATGTGGTATGTAAACACCACCCTGGGCAGCTCTAGGAAATTAGCTGTCCCTCATGCACAGAGATCCTGAGAGGTCAAACCTCCCACAGGAAAGTTGTCAGTCAGCCTCTGCCAGCCTCACACAGCAAGCCAGCAGTTTCACACATGCAGAGGGGCAATGCCCCCAACCCCAGGAGGATTTTGACACCACATAGTCTGCTATTTGAGTTGTGGATAGAGTTTTGAAAAGAAGACCCCAGAAGGATAGTATTTTGTGCTTTGAGGGGGGCAAACAGTAAGTGCCAGGTTTGCTGGGCAGGGTGCACGTGCTCTGCTCCAATGGCATGTGCCGTGCCATCCCCATGCTGCCATCCTGCGTAGTCCTTGCCAGGCACCAGCAGAGACTTCTTGCTGTGAGGTCAAACAGCTCTGGTGTATCTATAGGGATTTTTAAAGCACCCTGCTAGCTGACACTGAGGACAGCAGACCATTTTCTGTGCCAATGCAGGTGGCCATGCCAATTGCGCAATTCCTCTTCTTGGTTATTTATTTTTAATGCTGTGACTCAACAAGCAAGTAGATGTTTCACTATGAGTTGTGAGCATGACTCAAAGGAAGCATAAATGCTGACAAAAGAGGGAGAGGCTAACAAGCTTAGCAACATAGTCATATTTATTTAATAGTTATTCAGTCAGGGGTTATCTTGCACCAGATTTCTGATTCAATCTGAAAACTTTTGGGCTAGTGAACGTCCTCTCATTCTTAAAGAACACAAGCTTTATCACAGCCAGTCTAGACAGTACTAAATATTTACAAGTCCATTCTGAATTATACCTGGGATTGACAAGCAAATGTTTTTTCTGATCTTCCTACCTATATATTTTTTTCCTCAGTATTGTTTTGTGCCAAATTTTAACTTTCTGGTGTCACAGCTTAGCCTCAGTCAGCAACTAAGCATCACACAGTCACTTGCTCACCCCTAACTCCCCATCCCCCCAGTGGGGTTGGGAGGAGAATCAGGAATAAAAAAAGTAAAATTGTGGGTTGATATAAGAGCAGTTTAATAACCAAAATGAAATAAAAATATATAAATAACATCAATAATAACAATTGTAATGAAAATTAATATCACAGAGAGAGATAAATAACACCTAAGGGAAAAAAACCCAACCAGACAAAAGGCCCCAAGTGATGCCCAATGCAATCGCTCACCACCTGCTGACCGATGCTCAAGCAGTGATTTGTTCCCACCAACTCCCCTCCTAGTTTTTATACTGAGTATGATGTCCTATGGTCTGGAGTAGACCTTTGGCTAGTTCAGGTCAGCTCTCCTGGCCATGTTCTCTCCCACCTTCTTGTGCAGCCCCAGCCCACTTGCTGGCAGAGTGGGCAGAAAAGAAAGGTCTTGATGCTGTGCAAGCACTGCTCAACGGTAACCAAAACATCCCTGATTTATCAGCACTGTGCTCAGCACAAATCTGAAGCACAAGCCCTGTGCTGGTTACTAGGAAGAAAATTAACTCTGTCCCAGATGGAATCAGGACATTTGTTTATAAGGCATACAGTACAAAACAGATTTTTAGGCCAGAATGTTGAAAGATTCTTAGCCCAAGAAATATTAATTACTATGTTAACAAGGAGGACCTGATCTTTCTAAAATGGCTTTTTACAAGGCTTGTTTTCTTTATTGAGCCCAAATTCATTCTTATGACAAGATTTTTCAAATTACAAGGGGCAGAAAAATAAAAAAAGAAAGCAGTTGTGAGAAGATTGGGAGGGAACAGTTTATGACACATTGCCCCACCTCCTTCTCATTCTCCTTTTGTACTTATTTGCTCTCCTTGTTTCTCACACACGCCTCCCTTTACAAATATATGTCCCAGGATAAGCACAAGAGATCTGTGTTGTGTTTGAAAACTGAGTTGGGAGGGACAGATCAGGCTTTTTCTTCATAAATACAAACATAAAGCATCTGATTTATGCCCATGGGTGAAGAAGGTTGATGAACAAGAAGTCTTAGGAGAAACTGGAAGAAAAATCTTCTGGATTTCAGGATTCACTTGAGCTGCTTCCTGTGTGTATTTCTGGGCTTTTTGGAGCTTCCTTTGTGCATCTCCTCCCTGATGGATGGGGCAGTGGCAAATGAGATGTGGGGAAGGCAGCAGGCTGACCTGAGGAAGATGGGGAAGGTGTAAAGGGTGGCAGGAGCAACACTTGGCTCCCCAGGGTCCCTTTTTACCACCACTTCAGACAGTGGCTCCCTGTCACCCCTGCCCTGACCCTCAGTGATGCTTCTGGGACCAAGGTGATGGAGAAGATGGCTTTGCAGGTAGATGTGGTAGAAGAGGAGAAAGAACATCTTGGGGCACATGTCTTTCCATCCTCAGTGAGGCAGGATGCCTTCCCAGCCACGGAGCATGGACTAGCCTGCAAATTTTTGTTTTCTTGGGAGGATACCACTGCAGGCTCTACTGTGTGAAACAGTGATCGCAAGACTGCAGAACCCAGTGCTGTTCTCCATGTCAAGAGTTTGGTGGCTGTCACAGCAGGATAGCAGTACATGGTGGGCAAGCCTGACACAGGCAGAACTGTGACACTCTAGCCCTAGGGACTCTTTGCAGTATGCAGAGCCCATGGGGGTGCCAAGGATGGTAAGTCACAGCACAGCCACAAAGCTGCCTGTGGGGCAAAAGGTGAGTTTGGGTTTCCCCATCTCTCCAGCCCCTGTTCAGCTCAGGCATCTGTCTAGCATAGTTGCTTTCCCTCTCTCTGGCAGTGATACAGTAGAAATCCTCATTGCTCCTCCTTAACTGTAGGTAAAGTCCTGTATGGAGCCAAGAGTACAAATACAACTGGGAACTTCCTCTCACAGCTGCTCCCACCACCTTGAGCACAGATGCACACAGTGGGGACGCATGCAGTCATGCGGCATAGCCTGTGGACACACTTCCTCCCCCGAACGGCCCCTTCCCCTGCCTGGCACAGACGTTTGGTGTCTATGCTTACGGCAGCGAGGCAGCAGCCCTCCTCTGCACTCACTCTTCTCACTGAGCACAACCCTTCTCCATCCTCAGCAGGTCACTGAAGCACGGTCCTGTGGTGCAGGGGTCAGACTGGGCCTGAGGTCTGCCAAGGGCAATGACTTTAGGTCAGGTTAGACCCACTGTGGATTTCAGGTGGGTCCCTGAAAATGCTGCATGGGCTTCCACACAGCCTGCCTTTTGCCTGGGGTGGTAGGGCGTTTTGTATGTAAAGGGTATCACTTTCTGAACAGCTTTAGCAACAGATGAATAAACCCGGTCCTTGCAAACAGTAGATATCATTTTTCATCATCAGTGCGGAAAAACACAAGAAGGTTAATCTTTTCCCCCTGGTTGAACCACTTTAACCGAGGGGAATTCAGCAGGACTCACTTCTGCTTTTGTCTGACAGATGCAAATCCAGATCCTGCCCTTCCTTAACTTGCCTACCTAAGCAGCTTACCTTACATGGCTCTTGAAATACTTTATGCTACATTATATTAAGCTGAGCAAAGCAGAGACTGAGAGTATTTGTGGTCCTGACAGACAGTCATGTTGATTTGAGTGCTCTTTGGCGCTTACAGCCGCTAACACATATTACATCTGTGCACTGCTGTTTGTTGCAGCTGCTGGCCCAACAGAGGGAAGTCCCCACTTTAGCCACAGAACTAATATATCACGAGAAGGGACAAAACAGTCATCTCCAAACTACCCACACTGCTGTGTCTGAGGTGTCACTAGGAGCAACAGCCACCTCTGTGCAGACAGAGAAGTTTGCACCAGTCTCAGTTCAGCAAAACACATGACCACACGCTCAACTCTGGATCCCTAAATTGCTCCACTAAGCCAATTGCCATTACCATGAGCTGTCCTGGTTATGTGCAGTAAACAAGGTTTTTATTGTCTGGAGA
Organism: Colius striatus; assembly: GCF_028858725.1. Classification (NCBI taxonomy): domain Eukaryota; kingdom Metazoa; phylum Chordata; class Aves; order Coliiformes; family Coliidae; genus Colius; species Colius striatus. Next base: position 16,811,193 of record NC_084790.1, on the reverse strand, counting down.
GTTTAACTCTAGTTACTTTGCTAAATCTACCTATAAAAATGTTGCCTTTTGGGGCGCTGAAAGACAGCCTTTGCAACTCACACACCCAGGCCTGGCATGTTGTTTACACCAGCATGTGCTGTCTCCAGTTTTCCAATCACCAATTTGCTTCTTTCATTTTCTCCCCAGTGACTTTGCTCCTTGGCTGGTTCTTTTAATTGATTTGTTACTTCTTTCCTGTTTCTCAAAATGTTTTCCAAACAGCAAGCACCATGAGAGGATGTCCTGCCTGCTCTCCCCATTTCCACTAATACCTGGGTATGTGGGCACACCTCATCCAGAGATTTACGGGTAGAACAGAGACCTGCCTCCAGCAGAGACAAGTGGCTGAGCTCCCAGGGGTTTGCTTGCAATGTTTTTTGTGCCAGTTGTCCTGAAAAGCTGATACTATTAGCAGCATAAGGAAAGCTCGTCATAACAACAGTGACCTGCCAAATACAGAGAGTGTTTGTTTAAGTATGAGGAATGCAACCAGCAGGTTCAGTTCATCTCACTAGCTGGAGAGTATAAACAAGCAGAGAACGCTCCTGCCCTCAGAACTTACTGCTACAGTTAATTTTCTTCTTATTATAATTCTTTAAGGTTTCAGGTCTGGAAGCCTAAAAAGGACAACAGAGGTTACAAGAGCTGCATTATTGTGCTGTTAATCCTCTTGGATTTAAGCTAGTATCAAAAAAAATAGAAATAAAACCAGAATATCTATATCTGGCTGATTGCTGCAAGGCTTTTGACACTGTCTCTCATAACATCCTCATCAGAAAGCTCAAGCAGTGTGGCTTGGATGCGTGGACAGTGAGGTGGATCAAGAGCTGGCTGAATGACAGAGCCCAGAGGGTGGTGATCAATGGCACTAAGTCGAGTTGGAGGCTTGTGGCCAGTGGAGTTCCACAGGGATCAGTTCTGGGGCCAGTCTTGTTCAACATCTTCATCAACCACCTGGATGAGGGGACAGAGTGTACCCTCAGCAAGTTCCCTGATGACACCAAACTGGGAGGACTGGCTGATTCCCCAGAAGGCTGTGCTGCCATTCAGCGGGATCTCAACTGGCTTGAGAGTTGGGCAGAGGGGAACCTGATGAGGTTCAACAAGGACAAGTGCAGAGGCCTGCATCTGGGGAGGAACAACCCCATGCACCAGTACAGGCTGGGGATTGAACTGCTGGAGAGCAGCTCTGCAGACCTGGGAGTTTGCTTGCTGAGGGGGGATGTCATTAATCATAGAATCATAGAATGGTAAGGGTTGGAAGGGACCTTTAGAGATCATCTAGTCCAACCCCCCTGCAGAAGCAGGTTCACCTAGATCAGGTCGCATAGGAACATGTCCAAGTGGGTCTTGAAGACCTCCAAGGAAGGAGACTCCACAACCCCTCTGGGCAGCCTGTGCCAGGGCTCCCTCACCTCAACAGTGAAATAGTTTTTTCTTATATTTAAGTGGGACTTTTTGTGTTCCAGCTTCATCCCATTACCCCTTGTCTTGTTGCTAGCTACTATAGAAAAAAGGGATGTCCCAACCTCCTGACACCCACCCTTTAGATATTTGTAAATGTTAATAAATTCTCCCCTCAGTCTCCTCCAGACTAAAAACCCCCAGTTCCCACAGCCTTTCCTCATATGAAAAATGTTCCATTCCCCTGATCATCTTGGTGACCCTGTGCTGGACTCTCTCCAGAAGTTCCCTGTCCCTCTTGAGCTGACGAGCCCAGAACTGGACACAGGACTCCAGATGAGGCCTCACCAGGGCAGAGTAGAGAGGGAGAAGAACATCCCGTGAACTGCTGGCCACACTCTTCTTGATTCATCCCAGGATGCCATTGGCCTTCTTGGCCACGAGGGCACATGGCTGGCTCATGTTTAGTTTATTATCAATCAGGACTCCCAGGTCTCTCTCTGCAGAGCTGCTCTCCATCAGGTCAATCCCCAGCCTGTACTGGTGCATGGGGTAGTTCCTTCCCAGATGCAGGACTCTGCACTTCTCCTTGTTGAACCTCAGGAGGTTCCTCTCTGCCCAACTCTCAAGCCAGTTGAGATCCCACTGAATGGCAGCACAGCCTCTGGGGAATCAGCCAGTCCTCCCAGTTTGGTGTCATCATCCAACTTGCTGAGGGTACACTCCGTCCCCTCATCCAGGTGGTTGATGAAGATGTTGAACAAGACTGGCCCCAGAACCCATCCCTGTGGAACTCCTCTGGCCACAGGCCTCCAACTCGATTCAATGTCATTGATCACCACCCTCTGGGCTCTGTCATTCAGCCAGCTCTCAATCCACATCACTCATCCAAGTCACACTGCCTGAGCGTTCTGATGAGGATGTTGTGGGAGACAATGTTAAAAGCCTTGCTGAAGCCAAGGTAGATGACATCCACTGCTTCCTCTCATCTAGCCAGCCGGTTATGCACTCACAGAAGGCTATCAGGTTGGTCAAACAGGATTTCCCCTTGGTGAAGCCATGTTGACCCCCTCTGATAACCATCTTATCCTTCCTATGCTCAGTGATGACATTCAGGATGAGTTGTTCCATCCCCTTTCCAGGGATGGAGGTGAAGCTGACTGGCCTGTATTTTCCTGGGTCATCCTTCCTGCCCTTTTTGAAGCCTGGAGTGACATTGGCCATTCTGCAGTCCTCAGGCACCTCACCTGTCCTCCATGATTGTTCAAAAATGATAGAGTGGCTTAGCAACCACATCAGCCAGCTCCCTCAGCACTCTAGGATGCATCCTATCAGGATCCATTGGCTTCTGAGCCTTGAGCTTGGCCAACAAGTCTTTAACCTCTTCCTCTTCCACCCAGGGCAAGTCCTCTGCTGTCCTGGCCATCCTGTTATCCTTCCTGGACTGGGCTTCCCAAGGGCCGGCCTTGGCCATAAAGACTGAAGCAAAGAAGGCATTCAGTACTTTGGTCTAATCTGCACCCTCAGACAGCAGGGCACCCTCAGCATTTAGCAGAGGGCCCACATTACCCCTCATCATCCTTCTGCTGCTGATGTACTTGAAAAATGCCTTATTGCTGTCCTTAACATCCCTGGCTACATTTAATTCTGAAGGGCTCTAGCCTTCCTAGTTGCACTCCTGCATGCCCTGGCAATGTTGCTATACTCTTCCCAAGAAGCCAGCCCCTGTTTCCACCTCTCATGGGTGGCTGCTTTCTGCCTGAGTTGTCCCAGCAGATCCTTGCTCACCCATGGAGGCCTCCTACCTCCTTTTCCTCCTTTTCCTCCTTTCTTGCACATTGGGACACACTGATCCTGGGCCTGGAGGAAGTGGTGCTTGAAGACTGACCAGATCTCGTTGGCACTTCTACCATCTAGAATCATATCCCATGAGATTTGTCCAAGTAGATGTTTGAAGAGGCCAAAGTCATCTTGCCTGAAATCCAGGGTCACGGTCCTGCTTTGTGGCCTGCCTCTTCCACACAGGATCTTGAACTCTACCATCTCACAGTCACTGCAGCTGAAATCTTTACAAATCTTCACAAATATCTAAAGGGTGGGTGTCAGGAGGTTGGGACATCCCTTTTTTCTATAGTAGCTAGCAACAGGACAAAGGGTAATGTGATGAAGCTGGAACCCAAAAAGTTCCATTTAAACATAAGGAAAAACTATTTGACTGTTCAGGTGAGGGAGCCCTGGCACAGGCTGCCCAGGGAGGGTCTGGAGTCTCCTTTCTTGCAGGTCTTCAAGACCCGAATGGACATGTTCCTATGCGACCTGATCTAGGTGCACCAGCTTCTGCAAGGGGGTTGGACTAGATGATCTCTAAAGATCCCTTCCAGCCCTACCATTTTATAATTCTGTGATACCAAAGGATGAAAGCAAAGGCAAAGTGCTTCAAGAACATGCAGCTATTACTCCCACAGGGCTGTACTGCAAGATGGCAGTCATTGCTGGGTGATTATGGAAAACCCATCTCCACTCAGACAATGTGAAGGAAAGCTGCTGTTAGAAGGTCTCTGGAGCACGGGTGCATCGGCAGAGCAGGGAATCCCCTGTGCTGAAGAAGTACTTTGCACTGTCTAGCTGTGCTTCAGCTCAGACTACACAAAAAATGCTGGTGTGACACTAGGTTACAGTCCTTCTGAGAATGTGGGCCCACCAGGAGCATACTGGAATTTGTTTATGCCCAGACATAAACAATGGGAGAGGAAGACCACTATAGTTGTGTTATGAGGATCTCCCAGCATGAAATCCTTTGCCCTGTAATCCAGTGTTCTGCTTTTTCCACAGCAACCTGGAAGATGCCACATCAAGTCCGCGCTGTGTTTTCATTGCACGCTGGTGCATGCCCATGTTCTGACCAGAGATGCAGTGGTACAAGGGCTGAAATGTGAAAGCAGGAAGCTATGTTCAGGTTTGGCTTTTGCACCCACTTTCTGGGAGCTGGTCCAACATCACAGAACAAACCTGTGATTTACAAGGAAAGCACAAGCGCTCTGCCTCTGACCCAGACCATCTGCTGATTGAAGACCTTTATCTCCACTGAAGTGATGGAGCAACATCGACTGGAATCAAGTCACAGTTTGGCCAAACATGACAGCTAGTGTCAGGCACCATGGGACAATGACAATGATAGTGTCCTGAGGATTCCAGTTGACCCTACCACCCTCATCAGAAGTGTTAGTAGCAGACCCTAGTATGGTTTATTTTTTCTATGGTAGTATGAAAGCTGTTTCTATTTTCCATCTTTGACTCCAGAGAGGCTTTGCATCAGGCATGACTTTGAATTCTTTAACTGGAAGCTCAACCAAAGCTGTTATTATGTAGCAGAATTTTAACTTTCTATGATAGCTGCAGTCCGTCCTTTCTGGCCATCTTGTGCCAGTTTCTCAGTGCTTGAGACTGTACCTTGCTGTTAAAAAGTGGAGGATGTCTGGGATGACTGAATGGAGAGAACTTCATGGCTTCACAGAGACCTTTTCTCTGAATATGGCCTTTCAAGTTTGCTGCTCTCATCCCATCTGGGCTCTCCATCCATACAAGTTGCATGACCCAAGGGACATAAATGGGGATTTGTTGTGACATCAAGATATTGAAAATGCTTCCTGCACTGCAAAGTTTTCCTGGATTACCTGCTCACTATGGCCCACATGTCCTGTCAAAACCACGATCATCCACTCACCTGGACAAAGATAAGAGGTCGTTTTGCCCCACTGTATGGAAGGGGAAGCCAAAGCCTGTGTATAGAGCTTATCTGACTCCACTTGTACCAGATGTATTTAGATAGCCTGAAAAAGCACTGAATTTTCTACAGCTCCATCCATCAGCAGGGATTATCGGTTCAGCTTTACACCATGTCTATAGCACCTCTGCAGACAGCAGGTCTCCTCTACAGAGAGGATCTGCAATAATTCCCTGACTGGATGCGTGTCTTCCAGCTCCACCAGCACACTCATGAGAGAAACAATCATCCCCAGGGGCAGAAGGAACCACAGAATTCAAGAACTGAACAGAGATGGTTTTTTCCATGGCTCAACTGACCTCAGCAAGGATTTTTGTTTTTTCTGTGACCTATCTCCACATTATTCATCAGCTATTAATAAGCAAACATTTGTGTGAGACACGAAGGTGGTCAGGACAATGTCCAAGCTATGGACTTCAGAGCTCTAGGTTGTTTTTTTTTCCAGTTGAAGGAAGGAGTACGACAGCAGCCACAGTGTTCAGCAGTTTCACGTCATCATTTACAGGTGCCAGATTGCATCTTATCTGGTCAGAATAGGAGCATATGCACATCCTACTGCAGAGCCGTTGTTAACACACCGCAATGCTGCTGCTATGCCCAGGGAATGCTGGCTCAGGCATGCGTGGGACAAAGTCAGAGGACAGCAGCTGGAAAGCACAGACACATGTGGAAGTCCAACACCACAGAACAGCTATGAAACTTCTGGTGCCCAGAAACCACAGCAAGGCTATTTGTCTAAGCTACATTTTATTTGCAATGAGAAGAAAGGAGCAAAAGAAAGAACAAATGTTCTGGTTACCTCTCTGGAAAAAGCACAGAATATGTTTTATTCTTCCCTCGAAAATGGCTACAATTAGCAGCCCCCTGAAATGGCACAGATAAGCTTAACAAGCAGTTCCCTAGCTACTGCATTACAAAACATAATGTGTTTTTGCAAAAGTAAAAGCAGTGATGGAATCTGAACGTGCCTGTACATTCGTACATTTCTTTTGCTTGAAAACACTGGTTTAATATGTGCAGGCTGGCATGAAGATGAATATTTATGTGCTTGTTCTTGATTTTTCTGAATATACTGTTGTTCTTGAGAACACTTTCAATTCAGCACACTTTGTTCGTGTATTGGATCAGGCTTTCCCAAAAGGTAACTATTTTCTGAATTGCATTAAAGAAACACTTTGACAATGTGAGGAATTAATTCCTTTCAGTCTCTGATGTAGGTGCTTTCCATTCTTGACATATGTTAGAAAGACCTTCACAGCTGGAACAACAATTTGAAAAAAAAAAAAAACAGGTTTTCAAAGAGCGGTGCATGGAAGTGATAAACTATCAGAATGAAGACAGATTGATTGAGATCTGTTGGGCAGTACCTACAATAAGTAAAGTTAGGATTGATTTGTGCACAAATTCTACCCTTTCCTCTCTGGAAGACAAAACACCTTGAGGACCTCTATCTCAAGGCAAAACTGGGTATCTTTTTCTCCTGAAGATCTGTAGCCTGAGACCTCAGGCTACATAGCTCAACAGGTATTTACCAGTTTCCTCATGAAGACTAGAAAAAAGTCCATCCCAGTGTGAAACATCATCATCATCATCATCATCATCATCATCATCATCATCATCATCATCATCATCATCATCATCATCATCATCTGTAATGTTTAATTAAAGTCAGGGCTTAAGCAAACCAGGATTTTGTTAAAATGTAAATGGATCTCAAGCTGTACATATAATTTTTGAATATGAAACATAGCAATCTGAATACATAAAATTGCCTTTTTTAAATACGTTAGCCCTGAGCTCTAAGGTAATTTCTAGTTTAGCTGATTTTCACTTTATATAGAGCTTGTTTTGCTCAAGTCTGGTGCAGATGCCATGTTGCTGCTCCCAGTGCCTGCATTTACAGTAACATGCAAACAAAAAGAGAAGTTTCACCAGCAGCTGGCAACTGGCAATCTAAATATAAATAATTGTAGATAGCCATGGGATGTGGGCACAGATGGGCAGAAAGCACTGAGACCAGGACGAGCAGGAGCTCATTTTCTGGAGCACAGCAGGAAGAAGTGGTCTAGCATCCACCTCCAAGGTGCTCTTGTTTGCTTAACCCCTCCTCCCATTCCCCACCATCAGCAGCTTCTGCCCAGCCTTCCAGGGGCAGTCATATCTTTCATCTCTGGTTTCCTGCTCTGATTTTGTTGTTGCTCCCTCTGAGACCTTCTGTGAAATGCTTGCCAGAAATGGATTTACCTACTGTTCTCAGAGATGGAATGCCCCAAGCAATGACACTACATAATCTAGCATAGGGATGCATTACAGCTAGTAAAACAGCTCATTTTAAGAGCATGCAATGCATAGTGACACTGTGTCACCTGAAGTGGCCTGACCTCCACAGCAGTTTTGCTGACTTTGATGGGATTGCTCTTGAGGTATGCTGACATGCTGGCAACCAGGATTAAGCTGTGGCATGGCTTAACATTAGCGTGGACCAGGACTGCCTCTGAACTGCTGAATAAAAATGGCTGGAGAAATTCTCATTCTTCTTGGCCTTCTGATCCAAGATATCTTTTTTTCTCAAAGTTGTAATGTCTTATTTTGTGTGCTGCAAGTTGCCTTGTATTCATTCAGGAAAAGGAAGTCCTTACCAGTGTGACATAGGAATTGCTTTCAGTATACTGCCAATGAGAGCAGCAGATCTCTGTAGCATTAGAATCATAGAATGGTAGGGGTTGGAAGGGACCTTTAGAGATCATCTAGTCCAACCCCCCTGCAGAAGCAGGTTCACCTAGATCAGGTTGCACAGGAACATGTCCAGGTGGGTCTTGAAGACCTCCAAGGAAGGAGACTCCACAACCCCTCTGGGCAGCCTGTGCCAGGGCTCCCTCATCCTCACAGTGAAATAGTTTTTTCTTATATTTAGGTGGAACTTTTTGTGTTCCAGCTTCATCCCATTCCCCTGTTCCAGCTTCATCCCATTATCCTGTTGCTAGCTACTATAGAAAAAAGGGATGTCCCAACCTCCTGACACCCACTATTTAGATACTTATAAATGTTAATAAGATCTCCCCACAGTCTCCTCCAGACTAAACAGCCCCAGTTCCCACAGCCTTTCCTTAAAGGAAAGATGCTCCATTCCCCTGATCATCTTTGTGACCCTGCGCTGGACTCTCTCCAGAAGTTCCCTGTCCCTCTGGAGCTGAGGAGCCCAGAACTGGACACGGGACTCCAGATGAGGCCTCACCACGGCAGAGTAGAGAGGGAGAACCTCCCTTGACCTGCTGGCCACACTCTTCTTCATGCATCCCAGGATGCCATTGACCTTCTTGGCCACGAGGGCACATTGCCGGCTCATGCTCAGTTTATTATCAGTCAGGACTCCCAGGTCTCTCTCTGCAGAGCTGCTCTCCAGCAGGTCACCCCCAGCCTGTACTGGTGCATGGGGTTGTTCCTTCCCAGATGCAGGACTCTGCAGGATCTTCTCAGCAAATCTGTTCTTAGAAAGCAGGAATTTGTTCTACTGAATGAGGGTTTCTGGTTTGGGGGTGAGACAGGGGGAAGTAGTCTGCTATGGGATATAAGACTTGGGAAAATGCCTTCTCTGCTATGTTCCCAAATAACATCAGTGTAGTAACACTGTAGGTCAAAGCTGGGCTCCAGAAGCCCACGGTGTACCCTCTCAGACCAGGCATCCAGAGTTTCTGAGGGATGAGGACTTCCCACTCTTGCCTGAGGAAGGCTCTGCCATGCTAGGTGCTGCTCAGTCATGCCTGTGCACTTGGAGATGCAGGGACGGGGACCATCCTCGTTGGTGCTGCAGGCAGAGCCTGGCAGCATGGCACAGGGAAAGAGAATGCCAGCAGGCACAGCTCCTCTAATGTTCCCCCATGCTGAGCAAAGCCTTTCTGCCTTTTCTTTTGTTTTTGTGTGTGATTAGAGACCAGGTTTCATAATGATGCTCTCCTTTCTCACATTCAGCTAGGGCCCATGCAACCATAGGAATATAACCCTGGAAAGGACTTACAGTAAAAAACCCTGCCAATGCTGAGAAGAAATGTGTCATCCCTAGACCATGTCAGAGCAAAGCTGGTCTAAACACACCCAAAACCTGTCAGGAAAGGAGACTCCTTGGTGGCTTGGGCAGCTGTAAGCAGTATTTTTTCTGCCCTGCCCTTACAGAAAACATTTCTCCACTTGCCGTCACCTGTTACACTGGCAGCAAATGAGCCTGATTGCTTGTCTGATTTCTGATAGGCCCTCAGAAGAATGGATTTGTGTCCTCATATAACTGAAAATCAAGTGAAGTTGGTGCTCATCTTCCCCTTCCTTGGTAAATGAAGACTTTTTCCCCAGTTACCTGGATGTTTCTAAGGCTTCTCTATACTGTGTTTTGCTTCAAGCTAGCTGTTTCTCCAAGTGCTCATCTCTCATATGTGCGTATCACTGCAGCTGATTCCTACTCAGTCCTAAAGTGAAAATTGCCTTCCTTGGCTGGGGTGTGCTTTTTTTGTCATCCATCTCACAATGCTCTGCCCTTTTGCAGCAGCATTGCCCTGCTAATGCCTCTGGTGTCTGTTATTTTCCTTCCATGCTCTACTCTGATGCAGAGATCTGAACACATTGCTCAGTTCCCATCAGTGAGCTTGATTTCTCTTTCAGACACCATGCATTTTTGCTTCTCTTGCACTTCACCCTGCTGACTATGGCCATGATTCAAGCACAACTGTTGGCACAGGCTGTTTGTCTGCTGAGAAGAAGACAGGTTGGTCAATAAGACGTGGACTGGCTGATGGCTTTGGTGTTTCACAGCCTGTGATCTACTTCCATGTCCCTGCAAGCCCCTCCAATTTTTTCTTTTTTCTCCTCAGACTCCTTAAATTAACAGCTGGCATCTTCGGCGGGGTTTAAATAGTTTGAGGGAAATAGCTCCCACCTTGTCTCTTCTCATGAGCACAGAGGTTAGGGAATAACTTATTTGGCTCAAGCAGGATCAGCATCTAAATGCACTGGCTCTACAAAGTTGTTGAACCATGCTGTGGTGACAGCTCGAGATTCTAGACACAGAATGAAGCCACTTAGCACCAAGCAGCAGTCAGTTCCCGTGCCCCAGGAGAGACTGTCACCTCCCATACATGATGGGAGACAAGCAGAGCTGGGGGAAGCTTGGAGAAAGCAGAATTAACACACATTTGTTCGACATTCCCTTGCATTGTTGGGAATCGAGGCTCACAGGACAAGAGCAGCTGGCCTCTTCTAGCTACACTGAGTGTCGCTTCAAAAGGTGCATCCCAGGAAGCTCTGTGAAACAGGGAAATGACACAGAGCCCTTGACAGGGATTGGGCTCAGGAAAGGGCCTTAGAGCAGAGGCTCCTTGGTACAGATCACCTTTCAACTCTCCCTGTGTTGGAAACCCAAATGATTGGTCAAGGGTGCCAGGAGCAGGAGGACCTGCAGAGCAACAGCTTTCAGATCATTGCCTCGGGGTCATTGTTTCTCAGTGATTTAAACCTGTTTACTTTGTTCTGACAATCTTTATTGTTTGTTTTCCCAGCTGGCACTTGAACTCCTGAGCTTATTCCAGTCTGCCCTTTGGTTCCTGTGTATTCCAAAACCCAGGAAAAACCCTAAAAGGAGAGTGTGGCCTACATCACAAGGTCTCTGTCGCTGCGGTCAGAGTTTCTCTAAGAAAGCCTTATAGACAACAAAACACTAGGCCACATACACTTCCTACACAGAAACCTACAAAAAAGGATTGTCCAGTTGCAGGTCACTGCAGAACTGTGTTTTGCAAGCCGACATCCTTGTTTCAGTGACTTGTTAGAGGAGATTCTGACATTACTTTGATCAGAAAAGCAAGAGGGGAAGTGGGTATTGCTCAGCACCCACCCTCTCTGCAGTCATGGCATTTGCAGAAGCCCACAGACCACATGCTGCTGAACCTGCTCCACACAAATGAGAGCTGGCCTCAAATGAGAAACAAACCCACCTCCTGACCAGCATTTACCTTCCAGCTGGTGTGAGATTGGGAAAGGACTCCCAATGAGTCAGGTGTAGTTAACGTTACAAATATTCTGTAGATAACACATGCCAGAAAGACAGTCCCACTTCCCCTGCAGTGCCCCAGCTGGATTACTGGTGACTCCAGGAATAGCAAGAGGCTCACACCAGGGAGTGAACCCACAAAACAAGGGCATGAAAAGCAAAATCATTCTGTTCAATTACCATGTACAGATGGGGGAGGGAAAAGAGGAGCGTTTTCATTTTACTGCCTACCATTTGATGAAGGCAATAGCAAAGATTTGTTCATGCTTCTGCCTTCTCATTTTACCAGTGTAGACTGCATTTGACTAAGGGGTTGAGGTCTCAAGCAGTGTCAGTTCTTAACCTTTTCATGAAAAAAACCACTTTAGTAGGGTCTTCCTTCTCCACACATTTCTCACTTAATGATGCATTCAGACTGTATTAGCTGTCACATGATTTGCAGAGTATCTTTCCTGCTAGACAGATTAACAGGCAAAACCAGCCTTCATTGATTCAGCTTGCTAATTACTGTGAAGCCAGGAAGGGAGACATCTGTCCTGCTGCTGCCTAGTCTCTGTTACTTGAGCCTTTTAGAAATCAAGCACAGGAAGTAGAGCAAAATTGCAACCTAATTATGTATTGTCCCAGGCTGATAATTGTCATAGCAGGGCTGTCCAAACACCACACATGCTGTTGCAGCAGGAAGAATGATGGGTTCAGGGGCAGTTACAGCAGATATCAGCAGCTGTTGTTCAGCATCTGCCATGGATGCGAGCAGACACTGAGACCACTGGTGAAGAAGGAAAGGTAAAAGCTGCCAAGGGGCACTGGCTGTGTGTGCTGCCACCACAGCATGTTTCCACCACGGCAAGCATGTTCTTGGGAGCTCTCCTTCACCTGTACTGCTTTGCCCTTGCTTGCTGTGCATGCATCACTGTTATGAGTGACCTACAAAATGTTTGCTTCCAAACCACATCATCACTGTCCTATGGCTGTTAGCTTTCCAGATGTCCATATGGGAGAAGGGGAATCCCAGACCACCCCACATTCCCTGAAACCACCAGATCTTAGCTGCATGTCATCCACGGGGTTGGGCTCCCACAATAACTACTCAAAAAGCATATGCTTCCTGTGACTCCAAACTGTGTCGTTCAAAAAGCAGGGGATTAGCTAAGGCGACCACAGGAGATTAGTTAAGGTGACCAGAATAAAAACGAGAAGGCAGTTTTCTCAACGAATAAAAGCTTCTTTTTTTTTTTTTTTTTTTTTTTTTCCCCAAATGAAAAGAAATCTTCTGCATGTTTCTAAAAAAGCTGTTCCTCTCCAGAGCCCGTAGTGTCAGGGAAGCTGTTTGATTTCTGCTTGCTGAGAACTCCTGAAGGACATTGAGCCAGAAGTGGGTAGTTTTTGCAGCATTGGCCAAGAAAATGGGCTCTGGGCACCTGAGGTGGCACAGGAAGGTAGTAAGACTCCTGGCCTGAAAGTGTGGGTGGGAGGAGTCTCCCTAAAGCCCCTGCTTTCAGGTGCAGCCTGGGAGCAACTGAGGTATCTTGAACAATAGAAGTCAGGCATTAGGGATGGCTGAGCTCCCCTTGAGTGGAAACTGCTTGCACCATTCCCTGATAGTCTTTGAGCCTTTCCACTGTATTGCTGTCTGTTGGTCATAATGTTACTTAGACACCCCTTTAACACCCTCCTCACCCCTGCCCCCATATCCTTTTCCAGACATGGGTTTTGCTCAGTGTTCGGTCTCTGCAGTGCCCTCTTTGATGCTGGTTGTGTTACTGGTGTGTTTTCTTACCCAGACAAGTCTCACTTTTTCATGCAGAGACAGTAAAACAACCCTTCTGGAGGGAAATTTCTTGTCCCTCTTCTAATCTTTCCATGTTGCAATAAATCTGATCTGGTACCTATGCACAGACAGAGCACATTTACTGTGTCTCCTACCACTCAGCCCTTGGAAGTGGCTCACTCCCTGGGATAAAAAGGAACAAAAAACAAAGGCAGATTATCTGCAATGGCTTTCAAACTCTGAGCTTTTGTGGTTACCCGCAGTGAGAGTAACTGCAATTGCTTGAGTGCAGAGTTGTGTGTGTGCCATGGGAGCTGGAGGAGCTGAGCAGCCCTGATACTGACAACGAGAAAGGCATATGGAGCAGATGAGAAGGGATCTATGTGAACGACTAGCAGTCGCTCAGGAGATCCTTCTTTAAATGTTGTTAGGTAAATAAAGCAAGTGCTTCCCCGCCCCCCCCCCCCCCCCAAAAAAAAAGCAGAAGCCCCACTTTTTGATGTAGGGCTTTTAGTGCAATTTACAAGCACAAATTTCTGTGAAATGAGAGCAGTATTATACTATGGGACAGAGTTAAATGCTTCCCACTTCACCACAGTTTTTGGTGTGGTGTTTTGGGATGACAGCTGGGGACAAAAAGCAGGAGTGAGGTGTAATGCCATGAAGCAAACGCCACCATTTCTTTTTAGAAACATCAGTGAGATTTTGAACCTCCCCTACCAATGACATCCATTCTCTAAGAGATTTCTTTCCAGTTCACACCAGGCCATCGCTGCACCACTGAACCGCAGCATTGTTGTTACCTCTGTAAGTCAGTGGTACAGTAGATCTGGTATGCTGCGCAAGGAAAAAGGAATCTCTGAGGATATGAGACTGATTAAGCTGGGGAAATGTAGCTGTCTGTAGTCTTTTGCTCTTCTAGAATAATTTTCTTACGCAAAGGAGGGTGAAGATGAGCAGGTGACAGTGAAAAAGATGGGAGGAAAGGGGATAGTGATCAGCATTTGTGTAGTGGAATTGTGTTACTACAGCAATCAGAAGTCTGTTTATTCTCTTCCTGTCAAAAAGAAAAAGAGAGATAAAAATATGAAGAGGGAATGAGTATGTTTCTGACCCACTTAACGAGAAGAATGTGGAAGTTAGTAAAAATCTTTGATGTTTAAGAAGCAAGGCTTGGCTGGGTGGTAAGACTGGAAAACTCTCATAATATAACCACTTTCTTTTTTCAACAGCATGCAAAAAAATGGCTTTGCTCTGAACATGACAGTGAAAGCAGAATGAACAGCAAATGCCTGCTTTTAAGCTCCAGTGATCCTACTTATATCTGAACCAAAGGTGGAGTCTAATTTGGCTTCAGGAGTTGATTTTCATGGCTTCTTCTAATTGCCCTCTATCATATCTTTTGTTATCTATTTATCAAAACTGGGCCTTTCCACAGCAAACGGTGCCTGTGTCTTGTGCCCCACTCTTTTTTATTCCCAGCTTCAAGGGTACGTGCGCTACCTGAAGCTCAGTGTCACCTCACCACAGCTCATCACAGGGATACTGAAGGTGCAGAGAGACACAACCGAATCTACAGCTTGCTTTGGATCTGCCTCAGAACGGTCCAGAAGAGAATACTTCGTAATGGGTGGTCTCATTCACATTTTGGGCCAGCATTTTTGTTCTCCAGTACATTTCCTGCTGCTAATGCAGCAACTGCAAGTGGCTGGGAAAATGAGCTGTCTGGGACATGTGTGTTCAGATGTCTCTGGTCATGCCACTGTGCTCCTTTTCTCTACCAGACCAACTGTTTTTTGAGCAGGGACCATTGCTCCTTTTTCTCTACCAGACAAACTTATTTTTGAGCAGGGTCCATATGTATAGTGACTTTCCCAGAGTGGAGGCAGGGAAACTGAACATCTCCAGTTTGGACTGTAGCTTGACCACTCCACTGTAAAATATGCCTGTAATGACTTGCAAACAAGCCAGTTTGCTGTAAAACTACTGATCAATAAGGCCAAGTTGAATTTTTGAAGGTAACAAGCCTGAGGAAAAGAGACAAATCCTTTTGGGAGGTAGTTCAATGTCTGAGAAGCTCTGTATTTTTTACAGAAGGAAAAAAATAATACAGATTATTTAACCTATTAAAAATAGCAACAAAGCAAGACTTGAATACATACTCTTTTAAAGGTGGTTTAATGCCCCATAATGCAGCTCATACAGGCCTTAAAAAACTGATATGCCTAGCACAGATATCACAGTGGGAATTTTTATCAAACTTGGTAAGTGTACACAGTTTATGTGCAGTGATTGCCTGATTAGTACTAAGAGTAATTTTGTGCACCAAGCATGGATGATGTCCATCTGACAGTAAGTATTATAGTTCTCCTGTGACTTATTATCAAACATAAAAGTCTTTTGTGTTAATAAAAAGTGCTATCACTGATCGGTAAGCAGCAGGTTTCCTTTTGTTAGCCAGGTCTTAGCATGAGGGTTGGTATGAGAATGTGCAAAACACCAGCTGATTTGTTTGAAAAACAAGGTGGGATTAGGGCTGGAAGTAACTTCAAGAAAGGCCAGGCAAAATGCCTTCAGAGGGTTTGCCCAGACATTCTTACTGATTGAAAAAGAAAGCACTGCAGTTCAACTGACAGGTGTTTGGCAAGAAGGAATGATGAAGGAACAGAGAAATATGAAGAGACAAGCAAAGAGGGGGAAAAAAATCCTCATTTTCCAAATAACATAACAAAGAAAGTGGTAAAACATGAAGAGCATCACAGACAGATGCAGCTGACAGCTAACATGGAGAGCTGGAGAGAGTGTACAGGACCTCTGTGAGTCCATGTTTGCAGGTGAGACATCAACATATATAAATGGAAACCACAGTGGGCACTGTCATTTGAACAAAAAATTAGGGAGCAGAATCGTACTCAAAGGCAACTGCTTTCCAGCGAAATGTTTGCCATGTTGCCTTAGGAAGAACAGTCACTTACCTCAGGGAATGCAAAATATGCTGGGAACTGACATCTGAGGTGTCTTTGTGTACATCCACTGTGCCTTTATATGCATGCAGGTATCACTGATCTGTGGGCCCTCATTCTACAGCAGCAAATTTTAACTCTGCATTAATTCTGTCAGTCATTGAATGAGCTTCCAGCAAAGCGATCAGGACTGGGGCAGCTCACAGGACCAAAACACTCTGTCTTCTCTGGGGATGCTACAGATTTCCCTGCCTGGCAGAACTACAGGGAAGTGCTCTCCACCTCCAGCTGTTGCAGCATTAGGAATTTGCATCCATCTAGCTGTGCCTCTGCTAAGATTCACTTGGGGTTAGCTCCTGGTTTTCATTATGAAATCCTAAGGAAAGAGTACCCGGGGCCAAGGTCATCCGCAGTGATGTAAATTCCCCTGACTTGAAGGCACTACCCTTTGACTGAAACTGGCCCCAAATTCCTCCACAGCCACCTTTGCTTTGGTGTAAGTTAGTAGCCAAGTTATATGGTGCAATAAGCAAAATTCCCTCTGCACTGAGCCAAACCTTCCCAGAGCTGTGTCTTTTGAGGAAAGATAGCCTGAAAATGTAATCTAAATGTAACAGAAAATACAGAAAATAGCCTGTGCGAAGTGTGAGTTTCTTTACATGAACTAGAAAAAGTTTAAAGACAGGGTTTTTACAGCAAAGGCTTTTTATCTTAAAGATAAAAATAGGGTTTTGGGTTTTTTTTAAGAGAATACCTTGCAGACTCAATGTGTTTTTAGGTCTCTCTCCAGAGATGTTTCTGGTCACACAAGTCATCCCACGCAGCTGAAACCAACCAACTTCTCCTAACTTTAGAGGAAGGATTTAGATTTCCTATTAAAGTTGAAATAGCTTTATTTTCTCCATTAATTAGTTTGAGAAAATAATTTTTTCTTGTTTTTATTTGTGTTTGGAAGTGAAGAAAACTACCTCTGCAAACAGGAGAAAGTTTAGATTAAATGTCACAAATTTGGGGAAAATTGTTCAAGTTTAGATTTTTGCAGTGAGCTCTGTGTGCACGAAAGCAGTCACCAAACTCACGTAGTCATTTCCACATCAGTGGGAAACAGAGGAGACAGCAACTGAGGATGGAGGAAGAAGAACATGAATCAGATCCTTAAAGAAACAACAAATATTTTTTACAATTTTATCATTCTTTACAGAAACCTTTCCAAATCTGTTTCTGTTCTGTCAATTCATATTGCCTTCCTGCTGCAGTCAAGTCAGGCAATCAGATATCTGATGCTTCTGTGCAAAATATCAATATAGTCTAAAAAAAAACAATAGCAAAGCCAAGTAAACACAGAGTTTTTGTTTGGTTCTCTGAAATCTCTGAGATATTTCAAAAGCATTGAAAGAACCACTTGCATCAGAAAAACATATTTGGGGTGTCATTCCCTGACTTCCACTTTTACCCTGCTTATAGTGGGAAGATGCAGTTAGCCTTGGAGCAGGATGAAACTTCTTTTTTGTCTGTTTTTTTATCACAAACCTGGGAGGACAATGAACTATAACCATGCCCAGTGGCTTCATGTTCATTTAGTGTTTTCACGTTCTTTCTTTTCACTCCTTCTTCAAAGTTGTCGTTACCAAGTTACTGCAGGGGTGTCAG
The DNA here is from genome assembly GCF_028858725.1 of Colius striatus. Classification (NCBI taxonomy): domain Eukaryota; kingdom Metazoa; phylum Chordata; class Aves; order Coliiformes; family Coliidae; genus Colius; species Colius striatus. The sequence goes on along the minus strand of NC_084790.1, from coordinate 16,793,566 downwards.
GCTGGTTTTCATACTAGCATGTTGTCAGCCACTTCAGAAGTGGAGGTGTCCGTCACCATGGGTGACAGCAATGAATGCACTCAAGCCTCATGCTTCTTTTCATCAGCTGAACATAAAGATCTCCTTAAGCCAGAGAGGCTTTCCTCTGAACTTACTATGAAAGGTTGCTGAAGGGCATCTTAAAGTGGACACTGCTTTCCCTGTTGGTATCAGTTAGCTCCGTCATAGTAACTTTAAACACAGATAACTCAATTACTATTAGCTGGGCAGTTGCAGCCACTGTAGAGCTCCTCTTTTATCTAAACTTAAAGCTCCTTCAATAACAGGCAGGGGAGGACTTGAGCTAAACTGAGACTGTACAATGTGCTTGGTTTAACCCTTTATGTGTAGCTCTGTAAGTTACAGTTTAAGTAACAACAGCAAAAATAAAGCCCAAGGGTGTGTGGAGGAAAAATGTCTTTGTTTTCCTTCTGTATCTAGATTGGCTTGGATAATGGTGACTGCAAACTGAAATAAAAGAATGACCGGTGTTTTTCCTGGCTTGCTTCAAGTGAGTTAATAATTGTTTAATTTTTGGCCCTCCATTTTTACAAGTTTACAAAGTATGTTCCTGCAAACACGAGAGCAATCTTGCTTTTCCTGTTTCCCATATAGCCTACAGAAATTATTCTCTGATCCCTCAAGCAAAATAAAGCCCCTTTTGGAACCCCTGACACAAACCAACATGTGATCAACCCAGCAATAATCTTATCAGGCTGCCATTGTTCTTTGCACAAGCTCCAGCAAAGAGGGGCAGCTGGCATTTATTTTTAAACTTAAAAATGATCATGAGAGATGGAAGTGCTTTGGGAGGAATTAGTCACGGTTCACAATGATAATCTTTGTTAATGAAGCTCCAAGTAGGCTTCTATCTAGAAGTGGCAAATAATGAGGTGCAGAAATGTTTACAAGCCCATAGTGAAATCATTAACAAAGATCCTCGAGTGAAAGAGCTGAAGGAGTCTGCAGGATGTGAAGAGTGATATTTATACCAGGAACAATGTTAAAATGCCAGGCTGGCAGTACACATGCAAGCAGCAGCTCAGCTCATTAGCAGATTGCTGTCTATGCCTGTAAAACTCTCACATTCCTCTTCTCTGCCTTTTGAAGGAGCAGCAAGAAGGTGGGCAAACTCACCTGGGATTCGAAAATTTCTGTGATTCTCTGTGTGACAGTATTGCTTGGAGTATCTATGAGTGTCCCCCAGTGCCAACACAACACACAGTTTTATGCTGCCTCCTCCCTCCCTCATTGCTCAGTGATCCAGGAATCAAGCAGGAGCCACACCAGAAGTTACGTAGGACTGTCATTTACCAGTGGATCACCACCAGTGTCAACTGGTCACAGAGGTATTTGAATTGTTCCCCAATAGCAGAGAGGTACTCACTTTACATAGGCATCACAGAGGCTGAGTGCATATTCACGTTTGGAAGATCAAAGTTACTAAAAAAGCTATTTGGTTCCATGCCTTGGGCTAACAATGACAGATAGATCTTCCTAGGGGTCCTCGTGGCATGTGAGGGAGAGGCAAAACACTCAGCTGAATCACAGCACATAGCTATGGACTCCCATGCCTGCCACAGCTGTGAAGGATCACGAAGACGTGGTCCCTCAATGTTGCCCTTGTGGCTTTAAAAAAAGCTCCAAATCGGTGTGAAATGCCAGGAAACACACAAATGTCTGTGTTTCTTGCTACTCAAAAACTGGAGGTACTGAGTCTCATTTGTCTGCCACAGATACACAGCACTAACAAATGCCTTGTGCTGCCTTCCTTCCTCAAGAACAAACTCTTGCTGAAGTCTAAAGGACTTTTGTTCAAGGGTCAACTGTATCACTGAACCCCAACTTCCAGTAATTGCAAAATGCCACGACCAGTTCACAAACCCAGTCTAGCAAGAGTGCAGTACTTTAAGAAGCCAGGTACATCTCTGCCCTGTGCAGGTGTTGGATCTTGGGCAAGGTAGGGAGGGAACCATTGAATCCTCTGCAACTCCTAGCCAAGGACATTCGTCACTCCTCTCTTGCTTCTGCAAAACGTTCACCAGCAGCTAAGCTGAGCTGAGACTGCCAAGGATGAGTTTTATTTCCTCCCATTCTCTGTGAAGTCTCTCACATTTCCTGGGCAGGAATGGCTACTGTACAAGGTGTCTGCTTGGTCTTGCAGCCTGCTGTGGCCCTCTCGCCTGCAGCTAGCTCTCCCTGCCCAGAAGGCTGCTTTCTCTCACAAAGAGTGTGATGCTGACTCTGGCCATCAAGGAGATGTGAGCTGCCCTTGCTCACATTGCTTTGTCACACAGGCGCTTTCTCTGCCTCTGTGAAGCAATGTCACTAAACAAGCGTGTAAACAGGTACTAGTTCTAGCCACAGTTTTGTAAATGGATTTTCATCTGTTTTCCCGTGAGTATCTTCAACAGTTTTAAGAGAGCACAAAGGCAACTATAAAAAGTCACAGTAAAGGAAATTCTGGCTAGACAGAGGCAAAAATTCACAGTGAGGACAACAAAGCAGTGTGGCACAATGCAATGTCCAGAGAGGTAATTTCCCTCCTTGGGAGCTTTCAAAACTGGGCTTAGTGAAGCCCTGATCACACTGACCTGTGACTGAAGGCAATCCAGCTTTGTACAGAAAGTTTCTACTGATCTCATTCCAACCAGACTAGTCTAAGTGTCTGCATATTTTCCCTCCTGAAATTCTGAGTAGCTGCAATAATTCTTCTCACAAGATCTCTCAGACTGGAAGACAGGCTCATTAGGAATGTTGATTTTAAACTAGAAATGCCATCTTGCAGCAGATTTGCTTGTTTAGAAGAAGGCAGAAAAATTCCAAAATTTCTGAAAGTCCTCGGGGTGCTTTCCAGAGCATTTACAAATCCAACATAACCCGGCTGTGTTTAGTTTATTGCAGGTAAAGGTCTGGTTCCCTGGGGTTTTTTGCACAGTTGCTTGCCTAGATTCTGTCTGAAACACACAGTATTTCAGAAGTCCACTACCACAGTTGTCAACAGATAGTTGGTCTTGAATGGAGTATTTAAGAGACTGATTTCCTATGCCTTCTTTTTTATTATTATTTCTTTTTACTTCTTTTCTTTCAGATTTCTGAGGAAGTTTCTTTGGCTTGATGATATTTCAATAAACAGGCTTTTTTTAAAAAAAAGAAAAACTAGTCCTTGCAAATACTGGATAATTGCAAATGGCACCAAATGGGAAAAGACCAGTCAATATGCACAAGAGCAGGGCTGCTATTTGGAGGGGCTGGGACAGGGCAAGGAAGGGGCCAGGGGGGCCCCATGCGCTTGGGCAGGAGTAAAAGGCAGTCCTGCTCTGGGTAGGCAGAGCCTCAGCAGTGATGCTTGTGAGGCCAAGGGCAGCTCTGTGTCTTGGAATGTGTGACATGGAGGTCAGTGAAAGCTGGTTTTCCACCACGAACAGCACAGACAGGTGATACCAACTTCATCCTTGAAGATTTCCAAACCTTCACTGGAGAAAGCCTTGAGCAACCTTATCTGATCTCGTGTCTGACACTATAGAGATCTTCCAAGATCCCCTCCCTGCTCCTTTTGTTTTATTTTGTTTGTTCTCTTCTTTATAAGTCTTTAGAGAGAATCATTACATAGATACAGAAGATATGTATGCCTTATCTTCAGGCTGGGGTGGACATTTGTCTTTTCCAAAGACATTACTTTCCAATTTTTTGTCAGATGCTCACAAAGAAGTGGGGGGGGGGGGGAGGGGTGGGGAAGCCTCCACACTTTGATGTCCTTTCCCATTCAAGTCTGGTTTACTTTTGAGTATCATTACATTCCAGTAGTCCTAGTCCAAGGGACATCTGGAAGCTGATAGAAGCAATGGGCTACACAATTGAATTCTACCCTTCTCCCAGAAATTTGTAAAAATGAATTTGCTTTTGCTTTTTTCTACAGGAAACCTTTAAAAGCTGCATCTGGACTTTTGCATCTTGTATGAACAGATTTTTTTTCTCCAAGAGAATAATGTTACCTTCGCCTTTCTATTGAAAAATAAAATTCCCTTTGCCTTGTCTCCCTTAGGATTTTATGCAGAAAGTCCATCTTGCTGTAAATATATTCCTACACTGCAATTTTTTGCACAACTGCTGGAGATGCAGAATATAACCCCATCACAGTTACGCTGCCAGATGCCCTTCCTATCTGAAAAGTATTAAAGAGTTCTTTTTTTCTCTTGTACTTTAGTTTGTTTGGTTGGATTTTAAAAGAGTTTGTTTAGTATGCTCAGACACTGAATGAGATAAAAGACCAGGGTGTGTTTCTGCCTGGCCATGGGGTTTTACCTCCTCCAGCACTACATCCGTTTCCAAAGGGTACCTCCTGCTCTGTCCCATGCAACACCAAATACTGCACAAACTGGGTGGCAGGGACAAAACCATGGTTATCTTCCAGGAAAGCAGATACTCCACAGCCATCAAGACAGACAGACTTTGCCCCCTGCTGTGGGTTCTCAAGTTTTCATTTAGCAATGTTATCATGAGCACACTCACCAGCGCACTGCCATGGTTCAGTTCTCTTCAGAACTTTTGACAAGTTACAGTAATTACTCCTGAAATCACTGCATGCCAGTGCTCAAACGGCAAAACATGATCAAGCTAAAAATGGAGATGCAGTTTGTGTCAGGAGGAGGGAAAAGATGAAATGACAGACTGTCCTGGTTTAGCAAGGATCAGCTTTTGCTTGGTAACAGGGGGAGCGGGTTGCAGTGAAGACCCGGTAAAGAGTTTGTGTACTTTCCCCCAGCTCCTGGGTTCACACCCACCTCCTCCCTTGGCTGGGCCAATCTGGCGCCTCTGCCATCACTACTTAGGGAATGGGAATTTGAAATGCGAGGCAGGAGGTGTAAGAGTGATACAACATGGAGGCGACCACACGGACCCTTCAGCCAGAGAAGGAGGAAGGAAGGAGAAGCAATAGACCAGAGACCCCTCTGCAAGCCATGGCGAGAATGCAAGCTGTGCCCCTGAAACCTATGGAGACCCATGGCAGGACTGAGAGTTACCAGCAGCTCCATGTGAGTGAGCCCGGACGGGTGAGGGACTGTGTGGGGAGGTGGCCATGGCCCAGGCCGTGCTGGAGAGCCTGCGGGCCGCAGAGCAGCCCCACACGAGAGGCAGAGAGGAGCTGCAGCCTTTGGGATAAATGCATGTCGGAGCAGCCCGTGCAGGGCTGATGTGTGTGTGAGGTACCCCACGGACTGGCAGGGAGGATGAGTGCGGAGTCCACCTGTCCTGAGGAGGGACAAACGGCAGAAGCTATTGGGAACAGACTGACTGAAACCCCCGTTGCCTGCACCCTTGGGCCGTTCAAGAGCGGGAGGAGGTTCAGGGCTCTGGGCCCAGGAAGAGGGGAGGTGTGGCAAGAAGGTATTCTTAAAGGGCTGCTTAGACTCTTCATTGTTGTACTACTGTGTGTTTTTTTATTTTGGTTATGTTTTGGGTTCCACAGTTATGTTTTAGTTGGTGTTGCATTAAATTATTTTCTGTTTTCTTCCCCAAGATGAGTAGCCTGGTCTGTTTTGTCCTGAACCTTAAGGGGCACCCTGCCCTTTGGCAATTTTCAGCCTCTTTTGTACTTGAAGCTAATCGTGGTCTTTTGTTCCCTGATGGGCCTAAACTGCAACACAGACTAAAGGTAGAAATCTGGAAAAATCAGGTGGGTACTACGCTGAGTTAGCCAGTATCTGCAGTGCTGCCTAAACAAACCCAGTCCAATTCAGTGGATCAGCTGGTGTAAGACCGAAGTACAATAACAGGATGTACTGCTGGCAAGCATGCTGTTGAGCCAACACTTTTGAAAAATGCAACCATCGCAATCTTTTCTTCATGTTGGGAAACAAAAAAGAAAAGGCCATTTAACGTGGAAGCATCAAAAATGCTGAGACAGCTTGCTCCTGTCTCTGTGGGAAGCAATAGCAGCAGCACTGAGATGCTGATGGGACACAGGAACATTGGAAGTCATAGAATAGGTGCAGGGGCAAAATCAAAATCTTCTCTCCAGTCGTACGCTGTTCCTAGATTCATAAGACCACACATCGCTGCTGCACTGGCATTGAACAGCTTCTGTGTTAAATACACACTTTGGGACATCATCCTTCCAGGAACAGGAGAGCATCACCAGCCAACGAGCTGGGTGTTGACACTGCACAGCTGTTGTTCAAGGGCTGCTAAGCCACTGCCAACTCTGCTGTCTGGCCATACTTAACAGTTCCTACTTACCTTATACTTACACATATGATACTACAAAGCAAAAGTTAAGCAACAGATCTGTTGACTCTCCCCTTCAGCCAGTTCAATGAAACAGTAGACCTATTTACAGTAGAAACTGTTTACACAGCTAAAAGCACATAGCCCTTCTAGATGCTCTGCAAGGTAAATTAGATACTTTGCATATTTGGTGTTACTGTTTGGCCTGCTGAGAGCTATTAGGTGATAATATACTAGTCTTTCTACATAAACAGCATTTTGAAAAGCCATCACATTCTTTCTGCAGAGGGGAAAGGGTATTTTGTTTTACCTTGATTACTCAGTGAATGCTTTAAGGTTTGTCTGATCTCCATATCAAACCAAATTCTTCTAAGAGGGGGTTTAAGTTTTTTTGTTATTGTAAATCTAATATAGGGACAGTAGTTGTGAGGGTTGGAACAGTTTCTTTGTTTTTTGCTGGGAGTTTTGGTTCTCTAAGTGAGATAACACACGAGACCATCCGCTAGCACCCTGGTTTAATGCCAAAACTTGTTATGGGACTCTCAACAGCTTGTTTTAGTGTAAGAACTTCCTTTCCAGCTGCAGACTTCAAGCTGTCCCAACCATAAGGAACTTTCTCTTTTTGTCAGCATATTTCTCTATTTATCCTCAGAAGACACGTGGTTGAATCATTTGACTGTCTCTAGACAAGAAAAGCTGTCCAAAATATAGTATGACACATTGCAAGTAGGCCCATCCTGAGAGCAAACAGCTGATCCTTAGATCATTCCATGCTGAATGTTGTTTGGAAACTTTCTAGCAAGAGCAGTTTGGAGCATGGAATGTTGTCTCTTACATGACCCGTGGAGTGTATAGATCGTAAATTTGTAAGGACTGCAGTGCTCAGTTCGAGCCTGAGCTCAAATTATGCTGCACAAACCAGAGCTGCCTGGAAATCTGCTGGCTTTTCATTGCAGCTGATCTCGAAACTGATACTGAGCAAATTATGCCCAGTATTTTCTACAACTGAAGAAATGTAGAGAATGTCAATCAAGTCATTGATTTATTTCATGCTGGTTATCATTACCTTGTTTACAAATAGGTGGATATTAAATATATTTTCTTGAGTTATTATTTCCATCCCTGAAGTGATGAGATTGGCTGGTTTTGAATCTCCTTATCGATCAGGGGCTTATCATTTTTAGTTTTACATGGTGCAGACATTCTTAAGCTGCACCACCAGCAAGAGTTCCAGTTCGGTATGAGAGTTTACCCAACATCTTCTTCACTTGCATTTCATTTCTGCATTTTCGATCAAAAAAAAAAAAATCTGAATAACCTTGGGACTGAATGAAGCAAATCTAACTTGACATTCTTACAATAAGGAAAAATAGTCACAGTTTAGTAAATACAAATTTGCAATCACTGAAAAATCTTTAGCATTGCTTATTAAAACTTCAGAAAAGGAGAAAAAATGAAATCTGGTTTGTTTGCTTGTAAATATTTCTTTCTAAGCTTGTCTGATATGTGTCTTCGTTAGGCAAATCTAGGCAAAAAGCCTAGATGCAGGCTTTTTGAAATGGAAATGGGATTTTGTGAGCGTTTCTTATCTCTTTTTACTTAGCAATCAGAAATAATAAAATGGTAAAAAACCTCTATCTAATGTATAAGAGGCATTTGGGTTTTTTTCTGACACAATTGTTCTAAGACATTATTTTATTTAAAAGTGCACTTTTTTCCTATGTGTTCTGTGTCTTCCTTTTGACAGAGTAACAGAGGCAAGGTTTGGTCCTTTCCAATGGAACATTTTAGTAACTAATATCTAGTTTCACTAAGAAGCAATGCAAAATAAAGTTTTATGTTATCCCTTATCTATTATCTATTTATATCACAGGAACTAGTCAAGTTTGTATTTGGGCTGCATGAATTTTCTTATGATTAAGCCTTTTCACTCTAAGGAGGTATATGTTTAAAAAAAAAGACATAGGAAAATTACAATATTGATGTTCCAAGAAATGCTAATTCTCCATTACCATTTGCCTGGAGAACAAAATTCCTTCCCTTATAAGACCTCTGTTAAATGTTCTTTATAAATCTTCCTGGAAGTTTCTAGTAGCCATAGCATTAGACCAGCTAGTAACTGATATCTCATCTGTAGACTTTCTACTCCTATGGTTGACTTAGTCCATCATGAGGTTGATGATACAGCTGCGACATTTATTCTTGCTTGTGACAAGTATTCTCAGGGCTGGTTTGGGGTTTTTTTTTAACTTCAATATTTTTTAAGTCTTCAAAGGAGTACAGAACACCTGACTAGTGAATCATGCTTAGCACAGGTCTGGAATTTATAAATTGTCTCATGTAGGGTGAAAAAGCCTAAAAGATTATTTCCAGAGGATTAAAACTCCTTTAGAAGTTCTTTTCACTAGAAGTGGCAGTGGTTATAGCATCTTGTTAAATAGAAGCACTTTTTGGGTGTCATTATTTGTGCAATAAAATTAATTCTTGTTTTTCAAGTGGGCATATAAATTTTATTGACAGCATTACACAGTTTGGCTGCAGTTTTACAGAAGAGGCTAGCGCAGGCTGTGCAGTGGCTTTATCAGATAAAGAGTTTTCAAAGTCATGCCTTTCAATGTTTTTCAAATAATGATTTTGCTTTCTGAATGTTTCTCTTTGGTCTTTCAGCCACCAGACTTGTTAGGAGACAGAAAAATATTGACCATTTCCAGCTCATCCATGGTCAAAATACTCCAGTCCCAAATGAACATCATGAGTCAGAAGCAATAGCTGAGGACCAGTGAGGATCTCATAACTAATTTCCCTAGGGCTCACACTGCAGACAAGAGGTTCCCAGTTCTCAACACTGTTTTTTAAAGCCTTCTGAAAGGATCCAATTGGTTCTTCGTACTGTACCAGACCTTTGAAGACAGTAAAGTGTAGCTTTTCTTTGGTATTGTCCAGCAAATGTGTGTGAGCTGTACAAACCTCTCTGCCAAGGACAATCAGAACTAATTTTAATTTTCATTTAATTTTCATTTAAATTTCATTTAATTTTAATTTAATTTCATTTTCATCAGAGCTAATTTTAAGGTCAAAGTGTCCCTTCACTGTAGGTGAACTCTAGCAATAGCTTCTGCAGTAATATTTTTTAAGAGAATATTTCAGTCTGTTTTTCAAGACCATTGAGGACTGGTTCCCTCAGCTGGTTTTGGAAGTGGATTCAGAGGCTTGATCTGAACTTCAGCATGAAACTGGAAATGCTCTGGGTTTCTAGGGTGCATTACACTTGGTTACTACAGCATCATTTTATGTACAAATCACCAGTGACACTGGTGATTTACCTGTTTTTTGTAATAGGCAGCTATCCTGCTATTTTCAGTAGCAGATAAGTTTGTGATTCACACTGTTGGTACATTCTTGTAGTTTATTGCTTATTAGAAGCTCTTCTTGATCTTTTTCAGGGAAGTTCTGCTTTGGTATTACCTTTTCCCCAAGCTTTTTTGACACTTTTAGTATAACAAGCTCTCTGTTCTGTAGTTTAACGGGAGTAACAGGAACTTCTCAGCTTTTGATATGGTTGGATTGTAACCTGTATAAAACCTGCCTGGTTTCTCCAAACTCCATTAAAAACCACATTTTGCCATTTAATTTCCCAGTTTTTCTGGGTTCTCCACTTTGAATTACGAATTATTCTCATTTACTATTACCTTCTCCCATTTTTTAAAAACAGCCAGAGACAGTTTTTAGCCAGGTTAATAGAATGGCATTTGCACATTTTATTGCTATTAGGTGAAGCTAATGTATTACTGATTAGGCAGAAATGTAGTGAGTGCTTTTCAAACCCAATTAAAATGCAAAAAAGCTACTGCTAGGTTTTGACATTTGACTGCATTGTTACAATATGCATCAGTCAATGCCACACATAGAGGTGGCAGTGGGTGCTCACCCTTCTAACTATACTTAATGTGCATAATATGCCTCAAATACTTTATTCCAGCATTGTAATAATTAATCTTTTTAGCATGAATGAAAATCTGAGTGGTGAGTAGGGAGTTTATTTTGGTTTATTAATACTACCAGAGCCATGCCGGAGAGGGATGACATTGTATAAAAGTACACTTGGGAAGACATTTTTCCAGATGTTAGACATGCCATTCTGCAACACAAGTTGGTACTGGACACCAAGCCATCTTTAACATTGCTCAAAAGTACATATTTGAATGAACAACATTGAGTATAAGTGTCAAATTAAGTATTTAAAAGCATTAGACAAAAACAACAGGAAAGATCCCTGAAAAAAGACAACTATAACACCGAAGTGTATTCATTGTGCACCAAAGCAGAGATAGAGGATTAGCAAAGCTCTGAAGGATCTTTCCTACTTCCATAGCACTTTAGCCAGGAGACTGAACTCTGAAGACCAGTGACACTGACTGAATTAATAGCTAGACTGCTACTTCTGATAGCATTTTCTAGAGCTAAGGCACAGCTTTGGGGTCCAATGACTTCTAGAAAACTAGAATGGCAGCTGCAGCCAGATCAAAGACAACATCACAGAGTGAAAAAGAGTGAAACGGGATAACAACCTCAGTCTCCCATTAACTCACATTAAATTTTTTGGTTCACCAAAACAGTACTTGTTAGGGGCAACCTATACCTTTTTATGCTTCAAGAATCCAGTTGTTTAGCTCTAAGTCTTTTGAGAACTGATATGTGGATACACTAGCTATGTCATCATAGGCTGTACGTATATTTTACCACATCTATGCATGAATAGCAAAACTATATTATTTTTCTAGTTGTGTAATGATTCAATGATACATTAAAAGTATCCTGCAGAAGCTGGTATCTCTGTTGCTCCCCCCTGCCCCTCTCTGGAATGATGAAAAGCATCACAATATGCTCCAGAGACTTTTTTTTTTTTTTTTTCAAAAAGCAAGCTCTAGGGCCACTCTGAACTTACAGAGAAATACCACTATCTCCTGCACTTTGATGTCATGGTGAAAGAGTCAGGTGTGTTTATGACCTCCAGCTTCTCAAATACATGGAACTTCATACAGCTGAATTATGACCTCTTAAAGGTAAAACTTAATCTTGGATCTGCAGTCATGACCATTTTTCATCTCACGAGAGAGATCAAACAAGCAGCCAGCATGTCACTACTGGCTCTGAAAAACTAAAATCATTCTCCTAATTTAGTGCACTGTTAGTGTACTGTCTTTGCCCAGTTTAACTTCTTAGAGCATTATGTTATCAGAAACAGCTGGTGACACCACGACATTTGCCTAAAGGGAGAAAGCACATTACTGTCCCAGGCAGACACTATGCTCATGGAGCACAGGAGACCCATACTGCTTCTTCTTCCAGTGGTTTCATCTCTGTGTGCTAATGTACTTAATATCATCCACCTTTCAACCTCTTCAGTGATAGAACAAACTGGAGTAGACAGAAGGCTGTAAACTGGATGAGGTAAGGGGGAAAAAATACAGAAACTACAACAGTGTTAGAGTTAAATGGAAAGTGCTTCTACTCCTGAGCTAGGGCTTGAACTTCATCACTTGGTTAAGCCACATGAGATGTCACTAGAGCCAGCACAATAATAAGAAATGAAGAACAAGGTCTAAAAGTCAAAAGGAATGTGACTTGTTTGTGAGATGGAGCTGTCTTCAGCTATGGCCACATTGCTTCATCCCCTAAAGGGGCATTTTAGGCCTACTGATTGCACAGTATCTTTAGGATCAATCTCCCACATTTTATGAGGGTGACTCAGCAGCCTTGCTTTTGGATAATCGTTTAAACAGAGTAATTTTGAGGTGAAAACTGTGTAGTTTCTATTTATCTCTTTTTTGCTACCCTTGAAGGAGTCCTAGACTATTCTGCAAAACTGGCGGGGGGAAAGCATTCTCACTCTGCTAGCAACAACCACAGTACAGGTTTACTTACATAAAGGCAAATCTTACCCTTGGGAAGCCCAGTCCAATAAGCATAACGGGATAGCCAGGACAGCAGAGGACTTGCCCTGGGTGGAAGAGGAAGAGGTTACAGACTTGCTGGCCAAGCTTAAGGCTCATAAGCCAATGGGTCCTGATGGGATGCATCCTAGAGTGCTGAGGGAGCTGGCTGATGTGATTGCTAAGCCTCTCTCCATCATTTTTGAACACTCATGGAGGACAGGTGAGGTGCCTGAGGACTGGAGAAAGGCCAATGTCACTCCAGTCTGCAAAAAGGGAAGGAAGGACAACACAGGAAACTACAGGCCAGTCAGCCTCACCTCCATCCCTGGAAAAGTGATGGAACAACTCATCCTGAATGTCGTCACTGAGCATAGGAAGGAAAAGATGGTTATCAGAGGTGGTCAACATGGCTTCACCAAGGGGAAATCCTGTTTGACCAACCTGATAGCCTTCTATGAGTGCATAACCAGCTGGCTAGATGAGGGGAGAGCAGCGGATGTCATCTACCTTGGCTTCAGCAAGGCTTTTGACACTGCCTCCCACAACATCCTCATCAGAAAGCTCAAGCAGTGTGGCTTGGATGAGTGGATGGACAGTGAGGTGGATCGAGAGCTGGCTGAATGACAGAGCCCAGAGGGTGGTGATCAATGGCACAAAGTCCAGTTGGAGGCCTGTGGCCAGTGGAATTCCACAGGGATGGGTTCTGGGGCCAGTCTTGTTCAACATCTTCATCAACGACCTGGATGAGGGGATAGAGTGTACCCTTGGCAAGTTGGTTGATCCCACCAAACTGGGAGGACTGGCTGATTCCCCAGAAGGCTGTGCTGCCATTCAGTGGGATTTCAACCAGCTTGAGAGTTGGGCAGAGAGGAACCTCCTGAGGTTCAACAAGGACAAGTGCAGAGTCCTGCACCTGGGAAGGAACAACCCTATGCAGCAGAACAGGCTGGAGGTCGAACTGCTGGAGAGCAGCTCTGCAGAGAGAGACCTGGGAGTCCTGATTGATAATAGACTAAACACAAGCCAGCAATGTGCCCTCGTGGCCAAGAAGGCCAATGGCATCCTGGGATGCATCAAGAAGAGTGTGGCCAGCAGGTCAAGGGAGGTTCTGCTCCCTCTCTCCTCTGCCCTGGTGAGGCCTCATCTGGAGTACTGTGTCCAGTTCTGGGCTCCCCATGCCAAGAGGGACAGAAACTGCTGGAGAGGGTCCAGCACAGGGCCGCCAAGATGATCAGGGGACTGGAGCATCTTTCATACAAGGAAAGGCTGCAGGAACTGGGGCTGGTTTGTCTGGAGAAGAGGAGACTGAGGGGAAATCTTGTTAATCTTTACAATATCTAAATGGTGGATGTCAGAATGTTGGGGCATCACTTTTTTTCTGTTGTATCTAGTGACAGGACAAGGGGTAATGAGATGAAGCTGGAACACAAAAAGTTCCACTTAAACATAAGAAAAAACTATTTCACTGTTCAGGTGAGGGAGCCCTGGCACAGGCTGCCCAGAGGGGTTGTGCAGTCTCCTTCCTTGGAGTTCGTCAAGACCTGCCTGGACATGTTTCTATGCGACCTGATCTAGGTTGATTTGCTTCCACAGGGGGATTGGACTAGATGACCTCTAAAGGTCCCTTCCAACCCCTACCATTCTATGATTCTATGAAAAAGGCTTGAGTATTTTGAAGAAAATTTCCAGTGTAGTCTTAAGACTGAATTTTAGTTTTATCTTCTTGCTTTCAGAAATATACTGGTATGTCTAAATATTCAAGTCCTGATTCCAGTGCCTACTAGGTCTTTTATTTCAGAAGTGTTAAATCTCTTTCAGATCTGATTCAATGGGAAGTTATTTTGTCTGTAATTGCTTCTAAGCTTTCCCTGTATTTTCTGTACACAGCTAAACTGACAGCTATAACAGCAAGTCTTGGGTATTGAGGTTTTTTTGCAAGAACATGATGTCACATTTATATAATTTAAAGCATATTTTTTTTTCTAATGCATAAAGATGCTGTCAAAAATTCACAATGTTTATAAAAATCTAGGTTTTTTATTGGCTACAAGAACCTGATAAGTACTTTTTATTCCAGTTGTGCTGAGTTTTATGCTGAAGTATGTGCTGGAGACTGCTGAAATTTTGCAACTCTGGGGACAGTGGGATTGGTACACATACCAAATTGGCTATCCTTGCCCTCTTTGCTTTTTTTTTTCAGTTGAGATCCTGAGAATCTGGACACTGGGAGATTTTCCTCTATGCAGATGGAAGGCACTATGTCTACCACAGCAATTAGCTGTAAAGTATTACTATAGACAGACCTTTCTTTCAGAAGCGGGGGTGGAGAGGGGAGACAGAGAGGAATTCATCTTGCAGAAATGGTATCTCTTCTCCTGAGCTGAAAGCATGACCCACACTTCCAATGAAAAGAAGTCTTCTGTCTCACTGGATCCTTGCAGAAATGGGCTGGCTGGTGCCTTCCCCATGAGGTGTCTCTGACCCAAGACCCTTACCACCCTCCATGACACTCGGCATCAGAGGCCTTAAGGTGGGTCAGAGCTATGTGCATGAACTCCTTCCTGCAATGTTTGAGACCTGTGCATGTCTGAATTAAAAAGAAATAAACTAGAAACGGTCAATCACTCTTCATGAAGTACCAGAGGCAAAAAAAGGAGAAATTTTTTTGCTGTAGACTTGAAATAAGATTTAAGAAATCTAAAATTTGTTTTCACCTTGGAGAACACACAATTGTTTTACTGTTCTTTCATTTAATGCTTTAATTGCTTCCAGAGCCCTGATGCAGCTGAAGCCTGGTCTGTTCACCCTATTTACCTGAATAGCACCAGGACAAAGAAAGTGTACTGCTGACTTCAGCACACTCCTGATATTCTGTCACTGTACTCTGGCATAAATGAGGAGTGACTGCAGTCATGAAATCTCACAGTGTTATGGGCTGGAATTTGCTCAATCTCTCTGTGGCATTTCAAAGTTACAATATTATCCTTTCTAGAGCACTGATTGAGTTTCTACTCAGAAGTGTTAAGACATCTTAAAGTGAAACACCATGTTTCAAAAGTTCACAGCTTTCTTTCTTTTCAGCATCTCTTTCCAAAACAATGAAAAATACAAATAAAAAAATCCCTAGAGACTCTCC
The DNA here is from genome assembly GCF_028858725.1 of Colius striatus. Taxonomy (NCBI): domain Eukaryota; kingdom Metazoa; phylum Chordata; class Aves; order Coliiformes; family Coliidae; genus Colius; species Colius striatus. The sequence goes on along the minus strand of NC_084790.1, from coordinate 16,778,227 downwards.
ATTTTTACTATCTTTCTCCTCCTTCATCAACCTTAGAAACACTGATGTTGCCAAAACTTTTGGATTGTGACAATTTTCCTGCAGACATTATCTTGGCTTCCTGCTCAACATCATAATTTCTTATTTTAAAGCTCTAGGGTGTTTTGTCTCTTTTCTATAATCTCCTGAATTTATACTTTGTATGTTCTTTAAAAAACATGTATCAACTATTAAAAAACACATGTAAACTGATATTATTTATCTCAGTCAGGAGTAGTAACCTCCAAAGACCACACAGGCCACCTAGCAACAGACTTCTTGATTTAAACTCAATTTTGAATTCTGACACGTGCCTTGGCAGCAGAATTCCTCACACATCCAAGACCTTCTGTGCTAAGAAGCCTCAAGCTACACACTGGAGCTGGTACAGAGCAAAGCCTGCAGGCCCACCTTCTGTGTGCAAAGCATCATGTGCCCTCTGCAGCCCCTATCCCTGAAAGGAGCTGAGTGTCTACAAGGGGGTAGCTATAGCTAATACTCACATGGTCGCTGCTGTGCTAACCCTTACCTGGCTCTGCTGCCCCTGGCAAACCCTGACCTCGGGGGAAGAGCGGGTATTTCCATATCCTGGACACATCAGCATCCACCTGGAACTGTGGTTCCAGCTTCAGTTTGACAGATATACATCAAAAGTTATCATGTTAGAGGCCCAGAGCTCAGCCTTGGACTGCAAACGGGAGCAGGTGTGGCAGCTCTTCACATCATTTAGCCTGTTCTTCCCTTGGATGGGTAAATAAATACCCTTTCCAGTTTGTGTTGCTGCCTGCCCGTGCTCTCATTAACTGAAGAATAGGATTTGATGGGGCACTGAGGCTACCCTGGGATTTCCCCACAAAACAGGATTTGCTTCCAGCTGTGGGTCCCAGGAGGCTCCATTCTGCTTGGCCTGAAGAGCCATGTGTGGACAGCTTGTCTTTGCACAGCTCAGGAGAACAGCACCTTTGGCCAGCACCGCACAGTGTTACTGTGACAGGAGTTCTGAGGAAAGCCCTGGCAGAGCTGATCCATGTTGCTGGAGGGCAGCAAGTGGAAGCAGGCCTTGCTGAAGTGCGCTCAGATGGAAACCGGCAGGAGCCCAACCCTTTGCAGGCGGCAAAGCTCACTTCTGCAAGTAGAGTCGTGCTGGCCCATGGCACAGTGCCGGGCTGAGGCTGCCTTCCCACTTGTGCTGTCTGCCTCCCTGAATTCATACCTTTCCTGTGATCAGTGGGATGCTGCGACATTCAGCCACAGAGCAGGAGAACAAAGGCTGCAGTCAGCAGAGGGAATCACATGAATGGGGTTTCCAGAGATGACCAGTTCTGTTGCCAGATAAAACTGAATGTGGGCTGAGCTGTTAAAAAAAATGATGCAAAATGGCCAAACTAAACCCATACTGTATTTTGTCTTCCAGCAAGATGATCAAGGGACTGGAGCATCTTTCATACAAGGAAAGGCTGCAGGAACTGGGGCTGTTTAGTCTGGAGAAGAGGAGACCGAGGGGAGATCTTATTAACATTTATAAATATTTAAATTGTGGGTGTCAAGAGGGTTGGGGCATCCCTTTTTTATATAGTAGCTGGCAACAGGACAAGGGGTAATGGGATGAAACTGGAACACAACAAGTTCCACTTAAATATAAGAAAAAACTATTTCACCGTGAGAGTGAGGGAGCCCTGGCACAGGCTGCCCAGAGGGGTTGGTGGAGACCTCCTTCTAGGGAGGTCTTCAAGAGCCACCTGGACACATTCCTATGCGACCTGATCTAGGTGACCCTGCTTCTGCAGGGGGGTTGGACTAGATGATCTCTAAAGATCCCTTCCAACCCTTACCGTTCTATGATTCTATGAATTTCCAAGTGATGGAGGATGAGCTGACGAAGACATAAGTGTGCTCTTAGCCCTGATGCTGTAGAAAGATTGGCTGCAGTTTGAAGGGGACCATGCTGTCTCCTCTCCTGATGACCTCAGCTAAAATCCCTTCTCACCCATACCCAGGATTAAGCACTCTGGCTATCCATGTATCTTTTGGATATGCCCATCCAGTTGTATTTTCTGAACCCAGCCAGATCAGATTTATCATGTAAAATTTTAAAAGAAAAAACTCCAAAAGCAAGACACAATAGAAATCTCAAAGATATTTTTTTCACAGATAATTTGGTGGTGCTGGGATAAAACTAAGGGCACTCTTGGAAAATCAGCTTCATAGGGCTTCAAAATATCTTGGAACATGTACACACATTTGTTGAAAAACTGCTTCTGTCATACCAAGCCATAAAAACGTGCCCAGTCCCTGACAGGTCAGGGAGAGCAGCTGCAGGGTACGGGGAGAGCAGGTACGAGACCTGAGGGTCATGTGGAAGGACTGACCAGCTCTCTTCCAGCAGAACTGCTTTCTGACAGGAGTGGTCAGGCTCTGTTGGCCTTTACAAGTATTTCCAGGTATTCTTATCATGTGAAAAAAATATAAGACTCTATTGTGAGTCTACTGGAGTGCAATTTTTGGACCTGAGCTTTCACTGTGCCAGCGCTTCTCAAGTGAAAAACACATATTCTGTCCATGGCAAGGGTCTTAGAAGAAATGCTTCATGAGTCTTCATATCTGCAAACAAAATAGCTTCTTGCTACTAATAAGGTTTTCTTTAAAAGTGTTCTCTTTGCTGGGTGCAGAAAATTCAATGATCTCTCGGTGTTTCTAAACGGCAAAACATGTGTCTGTGTGATGAGCCTGTGAATCCTAATCCAGAGCATCTGCCACGCTGCTTTTGAGGTAGCAAACACCCATTAAAAATATATTCCTCAAGAACTTCACCAGTGCTGGTGAAACCTGCACTGTTGGTTGGATTGGTTCAACTTCTCACCAGCTCTACTTCCCAGGGAGAGCGTTACTGGAGTGTCATTCCAGACCAGAAGTACCACTTTGATTACTGCCATGTTCACCTTTAATGGAAGTAGGCTAGGGAACTTCTCCATGGTCCTGTAGGGCTCAAGCAGAGGCCCACTGATACCACTGTGCTGTTTCTAATCAGAACTACCTTTATTTCATCCGTAACTCTCAGTAAGCAGGAGCAGCCTCCGCTCTTGTCCCTCCTGTCGATTCAGAACAGCTCCAGACATTGCCATCCTGAGTAAACCCAGTTTCTAAGGGCACAGGTACCTAGTTAGATGTTCATGGCCCCAAATAACTGCTAGCACCTTAAGGAGTACCTTGCAGATGAAAATCCCAACAGAGCAGCTCAAGCTGAGGGCTTGCCTTCAGACAAGACTAGAGCCCAGGCAAGCACAGGGAGGAAGGTATACTACGAGGTTCTGAAGAGTTACTTTCGCCAGCTGCTCCTCTACATGGGTAACACTATGAATAAAGGTGTTTTTCAGACACTGGCCTTTCATAAAGCTTGCACCTGACAAAATGTCTGTTTAATTACCACAGTAACCTTTCCTCCATGAGAGGGGAAAACACTTCCATGATGTGCTTCCATAGGAAAAGGAGTATTTTTGTTAGAGAATTATCATTGACAAAAAATTATGAAGTCAGTAGAAGCCCTTTGGTATGTAACTACCAACAACCATTTAAAAGGTGGGAAAGACAACATGAGGCTGTGAAACCCAGATGTATCACATTTTAACTGTCTGCATTTCTAACATCAGCACTTGAATAAATCAAGGTCACAGTCTCAGGGAGATGCTATATGGTGGGTGCAAGGCCACTACAGGTCAACAGTGCCAAAGCAGGGCTGTTTTTTTGGTTCACTGACATCTCCATCTCTCAAGAGAAATGGGAAGAAGAAAGAGTAGAAATTTTATTTCAGCTTACGGTATTTCAAAAGACTTTTTTGCTAAAACATGTGAATTATGGAAGTGAGAGGGGGCTACAGCACCACATGCAAAATGGATGAAGGATGCTGGAGTTCCACACGGGAGCAAAACAAGACATTGGTCCCATGAGTGTCAGAACATGCAGCCAGTCTTCCTATGCTATGTAGCACAGGCCTGACCATGCAGCTGCTGTGCGATTCCTGCCCAGGTTCGATCATGGCTCTGTTTATACCTGCAGATTGCTAGAGAACAAGCACTGGCTATGTGGTTGGGTATAAAAACAGTACAAACACATTCTGTGTTTAAAAAAAATAAAAAGAAAAAAGAAAAGCAAGACCAGCAGAAAGTCATTTCCCTTAAAGGGATCACAGAGAGCTTAGCATTGGGATGGAAAGCATTGGAACATGGTTTGCTGGGTGGATGGGGATGCACTTTCTGCAGTGGCTATGAAAGTGTCCAGGATTACAGTATCCAGATCATTCTGCAACAGTGGAGATTCAAGTTGAAGCTCCTGCTCCCAATGGGACTAAGAGAAGGTCTGACTTTTGATGGATGTCTGAACAACCAACTAGATAGTTGTTTACTGGTGCATGCTTCCCCCTGAGATTTGTAAGTTGGGGGAAGTCTATATATATGTAAGTCTATATTTCTAGAAAGAAAAAAAAAATTCTAGTGTTTTCAGAGGAAACTATGATCTGATCTCTAACCCAAAGGCTGCTTCAGCTGTCACCACTCCTCCTACTGCACTATTTTTTCTCTGTAGGTAAACCTTTTGCCAGTGAAATACAGTTTCTGTGGCTACCCCCAACAGCATACCTAGAAGGACCATGATGTTGCTATTACTACACACATGCTGATGATTTGCAAATTACTTGTCTGGTTGCCTCCTCAAATCGACAAGTCAACATGCTGGCAATGAAAGACTGCAACAAAGATGAATACTGAAAAAAAACAGCACAAAAAGCAGAAATGGCGCATTCATCTCTTTACAGATTAAGACTGCATTTTTTTCCTTCATCTCTTGTGCAAGTCATTATCCTTCTTAGTCATGTTCTTGTGATAGAGTTTCTTTCCTCTGGCCTCTCTTCAGTTTCCTTCAGTGATAATTGTTCTTTCTACTAGCAAATGTCTGTATTTTCCATCAATGACTTTGCTGTGGACCAAAAAGATGATTGTCAGCCACAGCTTAGCCCTGTTTGCAGTTGTCAGTGAGGTATGGTTTCTCACAAAGCAGGAGAAAGGAGAAGCTAAAGTTTCACTAAAATTGACTGCACTCATTGTCCTCACTCCTCCTCAGACCCAAAGGAGTTTCAGCCACAGTACTCAGATCAGAACAATATGCTCAAAGCCCAAGGTCCTGCTAATAGATGCTTCTGATATTTCTAGTCTCTACATCTGTTGGCTTGTACCATACACTATCAGACAGAGTACCAGAGACAGCAGGTAACTCCACTGAAGTCTCACAGCAAGTACCGTCCCATTCTGCCTGCCACTACTCTTTTGCGGTGTTGGAAATCAGTGTACTGTGGATTTATCTGGTATCTAATTTAAAGCAACAGAAACGGCAAATACTACATCATGGCTGAGGGGAACTGCACAGGTAACACTGCTTGCTGTTGACATCACATTTGCAGAGTGCAGATAGGTCGCCCCACTCGTGGTTTCTCTACCAGAGTAACCTAACTGATCCCCTCCACTTGCCCAGAACCCATATCAGGCACATAGATAGAGTACACAATATTTTAATGTGTTTTTTTCATAGTTAGAATACTCTTCAGTGTCACATTCACACAGATCATTTTCACCAAAGATTTAAAAAATACATAATGAATGAATTCCTACAGCATGAAATATTGTTCTTTTCTGCCTGCTCTCAAAATGTATCTGCTCCTCTAGTTATGAGCACAAACGTGGCTAAAAATCCAGATGAAAAAACCCTGTATTACCAAGTGCCTTCTGCAACCTTCCCACTCACCAATGTAAAGTAAAGCCAGTCTGTATCATGCTACAGAAAATCAGGTCTTCATCACAGATATATGTGGCAGAACCACCTTTTAACCAATGAAAGAGAATTATCGGAAGAGAAGGGGATAGTGCTGTCTAAACCAGCACTCATGGTACAAAGCTGATAGTCAAATGACAACAGTTCTAGTTTTATGTTTACATCAGTTCATTCTGTGGCAGCCAGCACAACCCCTAACTTCTCCGTTCCTCATCTTTTCTTATGCTAGTGTTTTGAGCTCTTCAGGAAAGAGATGTTGTACAAAGGACAGGTAATGAAGCTGAGAACAGATTGATAGGCACAGGAGTAAGATAATTATCTATATTCAGAACCAGAGACAAAGTTCTTCATCTCAGGGAGATACACTCTAAAAAAATTATTCCCAGCTAACCAGCAGAGGAAACATTATAAAAGTTTTGTTGTACAAAAGGAAGAAAGAGCATTGGTTACTGCTAAGATTTTTCCCACGTACAAAGGAGAAGCAGCAGTTTAAGAAGAAAGAAGTGAATACAGTAGGGTGTAAATACACAGTTTGTTCATATCCTCCACATTTCATTATTGTAAAGGCAAAACTAGGTGACTTAATAACATATTTTAAACCTCTATATTTAGTTTTAAAAACCTTTAACAAGGTACAGTTTTTAGCAAAATTTTTCAAATGGATGAACCCATAAATGTTTCAAAGGGGTGCCAGTGCCTCAATCAAGCACTGCAGCACAAGTAGACATGGCAAACCCTGACCACAGACATGTATCCAAGCCCCATGCCAGGGCTTTCCTTTTGCCAAAGGCACATGGCCCTGACTTACCTTCCAAGCAAAATTTACCAGCATTGCCTGGGTCCAAATCCTAATTTACTTTAGCAACACCTTAAAATCCTGTCTACCATATTATTTTCCTTTTCAATCAAGTTTTCTGGTTTGCTTGGGTGTTTCTTCAAGAGAAGTGAGGAGGAAAGGCACAGACCTTTGAAAAGAAATCTGAGGACATCAGGAGACAGCCACAGTACTTTTAGAAACCGCAGCTTCAACATAACAACAAACCTTCAATCTTTTCTCATAAGGAGACCTATTGCAACAGAAATGATCAGTCTTGACGTGAACACTTAAAAAGCTCAACAGTTACACAAAAGCACTCCTCTAAAGGGTGTCAGGTCACATCCTCTTTGTTTAATTGGGTCTCTAATTCAATGGTAATGCTTCCCTACTGACATATATGAAAGTCGCTGTCTGCAAGGAAGTCTTGGGCAGCCTGAAATTGGAGTAAACAGAGTGTTCCTGTCATCTGCTCCACCTTTCATTTGCTGATCCCTGGATTAAAAATCTTTTGGTGAAGACTAAGTCAGAAGTAAGTATTTGATAACTTACTCTCACAAGCATACTAGAAAGATTAACTGACATGATTACCGGTCTTGAGACATTGCTCAGAGTGGTATGGAGAAATGCAAAGGCTAGACAAGCAGTGGATCCTGTGACTCTGAAAAATAGATTCTTAAATTCTCTACTCTGTCCTGCTGAGGCCTCATCTGGAGTCTTGTGTCCAGTTCTGGGCTCCTCAGCTCAAGAGGGACAGGGAACTTCTGGAGAGAGTCCAGCACAGGGCCACCAAGATGATCAGGGGACTGGAACATCTTTCATACAAGGAAAGGCTGCGGGAACTGGGGCTGTTTAGTTTGGAGTAGAGGAGACTGAGGGGAAATCTTGTTAATCTTTACAATATCTAAATAGTGGATGTCAGAATGTTGGGGCATCACTTTTTTTCTGTTGTATCTAGTGACAGGACAAGGGGTAATGGGATGAAGCTGGAAAACAAAAAGTTCCACTTAAACATAGGAAAAACTATTTTACTGTGAGGGTTAGGGATCCCTGGCACAGGCTGCCCGTGGAGGGTATGGAGTCTCCTCTGGAGGCTTTCAAAACCCACCTGGACACATTCCTGTCTGACCTGATCTAGGTTGACCTGCTTCTGCAGGGGGGTTGGACTAGATGATCTCTAAATGTCCCTTCCAACCCCTTCCATTCTATGAGTCTACGATTCTAGGATTTATTGTGAAGATTCAGCAAAGTTCTGTTGGTGGCAAATTGAAAAGATAGGGATTGAAATTGTAATAAGTTAACAGGCATTTTTTTTTCCCCTCTCTGGTTTTCTGTCTACTAGACAGAAAATTCCAAATGGAAAGTGGGTCCATACATCCTTTCTGCCTTGATTTGAAATAATGTGGAACAGTGTAAAAAAGCAAATGTCACAGCAAGCACATTTTAAATCCTCGTCTCTACCTCAGGCTGGAAGACAACGTACAATGTATTTTCTAGGGGTTTAACTGAAGATTTTCTTTTCTTTTTTTTTTCCCAACAGAAAAGAACCATCACTCCCTCTCACTAGAAAGAGGGAAAAAAATCCAACTGTATGCTCCCACACGATGTTGACTCCATTGGGAAAAAGGCAAAGGGAAACAAATATAACTCATACTGTAGGATAAAGTGATAAAAAGTTAACAAAGTGAAAGTCAGAGAACGGTATGTTTGCTTAAGAATGTCAAAGAGAGGAAGAGAAAGGTTTACATTGATTTTGAATGGTGCTTGTTTACTTGGAAAAACAGGGCTGATTACAGTGATTTGCACTTGGGGAAAGCTGGAAAGAAATCTGCTGCTTCTGCAGTTTCAAGACTTATATACGTAGCCTTTGATTTCCCAGGAGCCAGTAGGCAGATTACTAGGGCTGTGAGAAAAGCTAAGACTGGAGAGGAGATTTCTCCCAGATTACTCATTTCTCATTAAAAAGTCACAATTTTTGCTAAAGCCAGGCAATAGTGGAATTAGCATATAAACTATGAGCTGCAAAAACAATAATTAATTGCAGAGAACACACATGGGAGCCCCTAACACAGAGCCTTAGAGATGCAGGCACCTGCAGAGTTAGCGTAGTTCCTGGAAAGAACATAAATGTATAAGAGTACAGATGTGATACACAGGGAATGGTTTTAGAGGCCACCTCTAAAAGCTCACTGTAAAAGTCTGAGATTCAAAGGCTCTTGTTATCTGAATTAATCTAATAATTTATGTCACTTCACATTTAACATCTTCTACATTGCTCAGTTGATGACAGCATAGAATTGTTGACGGAAAAACTTATCTACACAGGAATGCAGATAAGCCAGGCACTTCTTTATTATGCAGTGCTGGGAAAACACAGGGGGATAGCACCAGCTTCATTGTTAGTTACCATTTTCAGGGGTTTTATACAGCTCAAACAAAAGAATCACATTTGCCAACACAAGCATGCATAAAATGTCCATCTATCAATTTAGCCCTTCACCTTGATTGGTTCCCAACCAACACAAACTTTCCAAAATCACGGTGATTGGTCAAAAAAAGATATCAGTCCCTTTGTTTTAGTAACAACTAAGGTAACAGCCAAGGTAACCTAAGGAATACACTTACCAGGGTCTTATAGTTAAGGTAACAGCTAAGGTAACAGGTCCCCATACTTACTTAATCAATAGGTGTAGAGTTATTTGCAAGCACTTAGCTAATTAATTGAACTATTACTAGGTGACTAACAAGTGCTTAACAAGTGCTTGACTACTCATTGTGATGATACTCATTGTGTGTTAACTAAAATAACTGTGTATCTGCAACATTTCCCCCCTTTGAAAGTATTGATAACCACATGCCAATACTTTAACTCTTTCTGTTGTCTCCATAACAAAACCATGATTGTCATATGGTGGTGGATCACCTTTAGACCGATCATTGTCTCTTGACAATGCTGTCAAGATTTTATTGCTTCATCACGTTCTTTGTATTATTTCTCTTTTGATGCAACAATATGCCAAATAGATTGCCAGAAACATTATAATCAATAGCAGAAATGTTTCAGTCAGTGACTTTATCCAGGATTTTAGGTCAGTCTCTCAAAAACTTTATCTATCCAGGTTGTGTTCATGTCTTACCTAATTTCCTGGTATTGGCATTACCTGTTCCGAGTCTATTTCTGTTTGGACTGGAGTCTGGGCCTGAACATTCAATAGTAATTGATTTGACCATTCCATTTTGATCCATGTTTCCACCACTGTAGACTGAAAAAACAACAAAAAAAAAAACTTAGTCATGTTTCAGAGTTAACTTCAATATCTCAAGATCTCCTACAACTCTCCCACTTCCACGGGCTTGATGGTTTCTTCTTCACTCTAGTGTAGTGGATCCAGGCATCTGATTCAGCAATCTTGATTGCAGTGAAGGTGGTCAGCAACACCTGGTATGGTCCCTTCCACCTTCCTTGCAGAGGTTCTTCGTTCCAGGTGTTTGTATGGACAATCTTCAGGCAGGATGTCTACTGGATTTTTCCGAAGTCAGAGGTCGATTCTACACTACTGCACTTTGGAGCCTGTTCAGGGTTTTTCCAAGAGGAAGCAAATAGTTATACACATCTTGTTTTCCTACCACATGCATGTTTGGACTTGGTTCAGGAACCTCATAGGGTTTTCCATACATACTTACTGACATTCCACTTCGAGGTTTCACTCTTATTTGTAGCAATGCAAGTGGAAGTGCCTGAGGCCATTTCAATTTAGCCTCCTGACAAATTTTTCTAATTTGTCTTTTTAGGATCTGATTCATTCTTTCCACTTTTCCATGTGATTTCTATCTCCAAGGGGCATGTAAATCCCAGGAAATTCCTAGGACTTTGCTTACCTCTTGTATCACATTGTCCACGAAATGTGGTCCTCTGTCTGAAGATATTCCAAATGGAACTCCAAACCTTGGAATAATTTCTTGTAGGAGCCATTTAACTGTTTCCTTAGCCTGATTGGTGCGAGAGGGAAAGGCTTCTGGCCATCCTGAAAAGGTGTCAACCCCAACCAACACATATTTATTTCCATTACATTTAGGTAATCCTGTAAAATCAATTTGCCAATAATCTCCTGGTCCCACTCCAGTTTGTATTTTGCCCATCTGTACTCTCTTTTTGTACTCTTGGATTGTTCTTTAAACAAATTTCACATTTCACCATTACTGATTTGGCCATTTCCAACATTTGTATTGATATTACATTTCTTCTCAGAAGCTGAGTCATAGCTTCTGCACCCCAAGGACACTCCCTATGCTTTGTTTGCAAAATCTCTCTCATGATTAAGGGAGGCAATACTACCTGACCTGTACTTGTCATCCACCATCCTTCTGAATTTTTCTCTGCATTTAGTAACTTTGCCAATTTCTCATCCTCCCCTGAATATTTTGGTGGCTCCTTAGGAAGCTCTACTGTTCTGGTGGGGATGATTGCCATTTGTGAGACTGTGTGTTGTGCTATTTTACTATCTTTGAGTTCCCTGTCTGATGTGCTTTACAGTGCATGATTGCCACTTGAACTGGTTCCTGCACCACCGCCAGCAGTTGCAAGATTTCCTTTTGATGCTTAATGTTTGTTCCCTGGGACAGTAGTACTCTTTGTTTCCACAGGGTGCCACGGACATGGACTACTCCAAAAGCATATTTTGAATCAGTCCAAATACTAACTCGTTTTACTTAATTCCAAAGCACGTGTCAATGCAATCAGTTCTGTCTTCTGTGCAATGCATTTGCTTCTCTTACCGTGTTTTCGGTTGTTACCACATATCCTGCGTGGCGAGTTCCATTCACGACGAAACTGCTGCCATCTGTGGACAGCTCCCATTCAGGGTTTTCACGAGGATCATCCTTCAGGTCCTCTCTGCTGGAATATGTATGTTCAATGGTTGTAACACAGTTGTGTTCCAGTTGTTGCTCTTCCTGTGAAGCACTCAGAAACACTGCAGGATTTAGAAGGTTAGTTGTTTTCAACACTACATCATCCTGCTCAGTGAGAATTACCTGGTATTTCATCATTCAGCTCGGGGATAACCAATGTCCCCTCTCTTGCTCCAACACTGTGGTTACCATATGTGGGACATAGACTGTAACAATCCTTCCCAAGGTCATCTTTCTTGCTTCTTGGATCAGTGTGACCGTTGCAGCTACTGCTCGCAAGCAAGAAGGCCATCCCTTGCTCACCAGGTCCAGTTGTTTGGAAGAATATCCCACTGGTCTCTTCCAGCTTCCTAGTTTCTGTGTCAGAACTCCTAGAGCCAAACACTGTTGTTCATGAACAAATAACTGAAAGTCTTTGGTTAAATCTGGCAAGCCTAAGGCTGGGACTGTCATCAGAGTTATTTTAAGCTTCCGTAAAACTTCCTGCTGTTCTTTGCCGCATGTAAAAGGGGCAGATTTTTGGGCTTCATATAATGGTTTGGCTATATGACCATAATCCACGACCCAGAGCCTGCACCATCCCGTCATTCCCAAAAATGCCTGCAATTCATGCACAGTGTGTAGTTCCAGAATAGCACAAATCTCTTCCTTTCCATTTGTCCCCAGTCTTCATTCTCCTTTTGAAATTTTGAGGCCCAAATAGATCACTGTTTGGCTGCTATTTGAGCTTTTTCTTTTGATACCTTGTACCTGTTTAATCCCAAAAAGTTTAAAAGTTCAGTGGTTACCTGTATGCAGGCTGACCTTTCTGTTGTGGCAATTAGGATGTCATCCACATATTGGAGAAGCAAATGCTCTGGTCTCGGTGTCACTGTCTTCTCATTAGTCCAAAGTTCCAGTTCTTTTGCTAGTTGTCTTCCAAAGATAGTCGGGCTGTTCTTGAATCCTTGGGGTAGCCGTGTCCATGTTAACTGTACCTTGCATCCCGTTTGGGGGCTTTCCCACTCAAAAGCAAATAGTTTAGGACTTTCCTTTTCCAAAGGGATACAAAAGAAAGCATATTTTAAATCAAGCACTGTAAACCACTGATAATTTTCTCTCAGGGCTGTGAGTAAGGTATATGGATTTGCTACGACTGCATGTATATCTTTCACAATCTGATTTATGGGTCTTAAGTCCTGAACTAACCTATACTCTGACTCACATTCTTCTAGAATTTGATATTTCAGAAATTTATCAATTAGTACTGTTAATCCTTGTTTTGCTTCAGATTTTATTGGGTATTGTCTCACCCTGACTGATTTTGCTCTTTCTTTTATTTCAATTTTCACTGGTTGTGCCAATTTTGATTTTCCTGGAATCTCAGTTTCCCACATATTGGGATCACTGCATTCTCCACTTCTGGAGGTAATTCTAGCACCTTTGTTTTTTCTTTTATCATCGATATTTGTCCTGTCTTTGATTCAGGTATTTTTAGTAACAAGTCTCCATTTTCAAAGACAATTTGTACATTTAATTTAGACAACAAGTCCCTCCCCATCAGGGTATGGGACATTCTGAAACATACAAAAATTCATATGTTATCACTTTATTGCCAAATTGTAAATTTAAGGGTTGCAAAAATGGACGATTTTCCTCTTTCTCTGTGGCTCCCACAATATTTGCAGTTTTAGTTCCTATTGCTCCTCTACATGTATTTAAAACTGAACACATTACTCCCATGTTTATATTGGGTTCTGTTCTCTGGGTTTTGGGGTTTTTTGGGGTTTTTTTTTTCCCCTATTTTCCTCTTTCTCCCTTTATCTGGGTGCTCCTTATAGGAGTCAGTTGATTTTTTTTTTTCTCAGAGAATTAAATCAGAAGGTGAGAAAGGCACTTTCATGTGTACTGGTTCACTCTGCACAATCCCTTGCCTTCATGGGGCAATGATATGCTGTTTGACTTTAGAATTTAAGGGGATCTTTAAGGTGGTTATTAAATGAGTACAGCATTGAGTTCTCTTGGACACCAACAAGGAAGGTTCTGTGTCAGAGTCCTCATTTTTCCACATCACTACTATCTGGACAGGGCTGGAAGCCCTCCCTAGAACCAGCACTCCAGGATGTATCCTTGTCAGGTTGCTGGGTCCCTGTTCAGGTTCATGTTGGGAAGCAGGTAAGTGAGAGAGGGTGTATATATAGGAACAGCTCTTCCCCCTTAAAGGTCAAATTTTTAAGACCATTTTTGCTGCAGTGCATGAGGAGCAATGGTTTTGAACCTTTTGTTTTTCTACTGAGTGACATTACCCAATTTGTTCATTCAGATTCTTTCTGTCCTTCAGATTTTTCTCTTAAATAAAAGAACAGATCTACATATGGGACTTTATCTCACTTTTCCTCGCTCTTATAAAACAACATTAATCGCAAGATAGTATTATAACTTAGTATTCCATTCAGGGGGCACAATTCCTCATCATCCAGAGCATACATTGGCCATGTATGATCGCAAGATTCAATAAGCTGTTTTTTACACAAATCATTATGTATTACTTTCCAGTGAACCAAAAGGCAGCCCAAAGGATATGTTTTTGGCACAGGGCCCTTATTGTTAGAATTTCCTCCCCTAAACAGGTTTGACCACTTAGATGCCATAGCCAAAAATTATGGTGTCCTTCAAACACAGAGACTTAAAGGCACAGTTCAATATTTCTACACATGATTACAGTACTCTATAAGTCGGTCTCTAAAAAAATCACCCTTAAATTCCTTCCTGCCAACAGACACCCAAGAGGTGAATTCTCAGGTACTTTGTTTGCCATTTCAAAATCCTTTTAGTTACAAATACTTTCTCAACAGTCATTTCGTTCTTTCGCTTCGCATCTCTCTAGCTGCACCCCTCGCGGGGTCACAGAACCATGGATCAAAGCTCCGCACTCGCTTTGTGTGCAATTGAACATCTCAATCACACACACACAGACAGCTCACAACACAATATACAATCATATGCATATATATACACAATACACAAATATATATATATTTGTACTATATATATAGTACAAAACAATGTACAAACCAAAATCAATAGGTACCTTTACCATAGACTTATGTGGGCCCACTTATACCAATGATCGATACCAATACCAATGTCAGCCCTGCGATCACTTCGTCTGACTTACGGGCTGCAATACCAATGCCAACCCTGCGATCGCTTTCGCGTTTGCCTTATGGGCGGCGCCCAGGCTCCCAGTACCAACACGAGGATCCTCTAGCCCAACCAAGTGGAACTTTCACTCTGTCTTACTGGTAGGCTGCTTTGGGCTTTCCCTGGGCCCAACCAAGCGGGGTCTCTGACACCACGACTTACAGGCTAGTTCACCAGGTTCCACTCCCAACCAATTAGAAGTGTCTTACCACTCCAGGGAACGTTGCGAGGAGCTGTAATGGTCGCAGGCAATGGTCCTCGGCGAGAATTCCTCGGTGCCGGCTGGAGTTCAATCAGCATCCAATTCTGTCCAGTCTTACTCGCAAGGTCCCATCTGGGTCACCAAAACTGTTGACGGATCCACAATCTCAAAAAACTTATCTACACAGGAATGCAGATAAGCCAGGCACTTCTTTATCATGCAGTGCTGGGGATAGCTCCAGCTTCATTGTTAGTTACCATTTTCAGGGTTTTTACACAGCTCAAACAAAAGAATCACATTTGCCAACACAAGCATGCATAAAATGTCCATCTGTCAATTTAGCCCTTCACCTTGATTGGTTCCCAACCAACACAAACTTTCCAAAATCACAGTGATTGATCAAAAAAAGATATCTGTCCCTTTGTTTTAGTAACAACTAAGGTAACAGCCAAGGTAACCTAACAAATACATTCACCAAGGTCTTGTAGCTAAGGTAACAGGTCTCCATCAGGTGTGGTATGTAACTCTTGCAGTTTGATCCTCATGTGATTCAAATGAATACTTACTTAATCAATAGGTGTTGAGTTACTTGCAAGTGCTTAGCTAATTGATTGAACTATTACTAGGTGACTAACAAGTGCTTAACAAGTGCTTGACTACTCATTGTGATGATAAGGTGTTACCTAAAATGATTGTGTATCTGCACAGAATCATAGGATGGTAGGGGTTGGAAGGGATCTCTAGAGATAATCTAGATCAACCTCCCCACTAGAGGAGGTCCAACTTGACCAGGTCACACAGGAACGTGTCCAGGTGGGTTTTGAAACTTCAAGAGAAGGAGACTACATACCCTTCCTGGGCAGCCTGCACCAGGGCTCCCTCACCCTCTTCTATGCACTGCATGTTCCTGAATACAATTTATGCTGTGTCCATCTTTCCCAGAACACCAGAGCACTGCGAAAACCCATTCCTTAGCCTGTCTGTATCTCCTTACTTTGCTTACATGTAATCATTCTGGACTAGCAATTATTGGATAACTCTACTCAAAGAAAGCTTGTCCTCATGTTTTTTTCCTCTTCGATTCAGAGAATGCCACTGCTCTACACTAGTGAAAATATTTCCATGACTTTCTTACAGCCATATTCATCTCCATCAATTTTCTAACAATTGTAACATTTTTAAGAATTAACAGATTGCAAACGAGTATTGAAAAAGCCCTGTTGCAATGTAATTGCTTAAACCTGGTTACAGAGAACAACCTGCAGGTATTCTGAAAGAGTTTAGGTAACAGGCAGATCTGTGAATAGTGGGATCAACCATGCCTGATATTCCTTGGATTTGTATCTTGTGATTGATAAGAATTTCTAAGAGAACTTGAGCATTGCCATTAAATGAGCCGAGATCTTAGCAGGGTCTTCAAATAGGACCGTAAATCTTAAAAAAACCCAATCCAAACCAAACCAGAAACGTCCAAAAACCAAACCAGAAACGTCCAAAAACCAAACAAAAAGTCCAACACAAAAAATGGGGAAAAAAGGCAGAAAAATCCACACAAACTGCCAACAAACCTCTGATATCCAGAGACCAGAGGGCTAATTTCTATTTTAGGTATTGCTATTTCCACACACTATACCGAAAAGAAGCATTTCAAACAATTTTCCCCAGGCCATTATTCCTATGGAGAAGCATGTCCTGACTCAGAGACTTTACCCATACAGAAAGAACATTTTAGTGTATGACTAAACACAGGAAGTAATTGCCCAATATCCAAAAAAATACCTGCCAAAAAAAAAAATCTAACTCCAGGTACCAGATAAAACATCTGGAGGCACAAGTTTTTTCACCATCATTTACTAACATCTGTTTATGGGACATGTTTATGGATAAATGCAAAACAGGGTGACATCTAAATGGGGTTAAATAAGATGACCTCTCATATTAAGGTAGTATTCTTGCTTGTTGATACTCCACCAAGCACTCTCAGTTCATCAGTCCTGTGATTACAAAAATCGCTGTCTTTTAAGCCTGACTTCATCACTCTAAATGCAATCCCTTTTCAATGTACGGACTCTGACTTTTGTTTTGGAGAGTGAAACTAGACAAAGCCAGAACTGGTGTTTGCATATATTTGGATAAGAAATACTTGCTGTACTCTGTCAAAGATGACATGGCTTTTTGTTGCAAAACACCCAAAGCCAGTACATGAAACAGTGTTGAAACAGTCTGATCTGTTTCAAAAACATGAGTCAGTCCTGCTGTGTTAATTATCAGGATTTAGGATAAAAAGACAAATTTCTCAGAGTCCCAGCAGAAAGCAGAAGCGTTCAACAGGATCCTAAACTACCTCAAATAGTCTGATTTCATCTCAAATGCTGTTGGACTGGCCAATAGGAAAAAAAAAATAAAAAAAATAAAAAAAGAGGAGTAAAATTGCAGTTTTGAGCAAGAAAAGGGAATGACCACAAAGGCACAATGTATGGCTGGAAATCCCCATCTACCTTGCTTCACACAAACACTGCATAAATAACAGCACAGCAGAAAAGTCTTTGTGGCCATACTAGGAAAGGTTTTTACAGCTACTGCTTTTAGTCTCCTCGTGAAAATGCTCAGTATATTGTCCTCTGTGGTCTCCTCTTTCTACCTTCAGTTAAAATATAAGAGCAGGTTTTAAATTAATTTAACAATACATAATTGCACTAGATTTAGAGAGAACAATGTTAAGTGGACAGGGGGAGAAGAACAATAATTTCATAGTTTCAAGGGAATTACATGAACATCTGGGGCAGAAAGTTGAGTTCCTCAGAATACCTGGATAGTTGCCCAACTTCAAACCTCTTTTATTGTAATAAAAAAATAACATCTAGCAGATTGAAGCCATGAAGTATAAAAAGAGTAAGGTAGTATTTAACAGAACTGGAAGGAGACAAATTTCATTTGGCAACAAAATACTCACATCACCACTCCAAAACATGCTGCATAATCACATAATAATGCTTTAATTCATGTGCCAGAAAGAGAATGGTATGCTGCAAAAATGCAGAACTGCTGTTGAAGCACTACTTCAACTGCTGTGCAACTGCTGTTGAAGCACAATCATGGAGGGCAAGCAAGGTGTCTAAGGACTGGAGAAAGGCCAATGTCATTCCAGCCTTCGAAAAGGGCAGGAAGGATGACCCAGGAAACTACAGTCCAGTCAACCTCACCTCCATCCCTGGAAAGGTGATGGAACAACTCATCCTGAATGTTATCACTGAACATATGAAGGAAAAGATGGTTATCAGGGGGAGTCAACATGGCTTCACCAAGGGGAAATCCTGTTTGACCAACCTGATAGCCTTCTGTGAGTGCATAACCAGCTGGCTAGATGAGGGGAGAGCAGCGGATGTCATCTACCTTGACTTCAGCAAGGCTTTTGACACTGTCTCCCATAACATCCTCATCAGAAAGCTCAAGCAGTGTGGCTTGGATGAGTGGACAGTGAGCTGGATCGAGAGCTGGCTGAATGACAGAGCCCAGAGGGTGGTGATCAATGGCACAAAGTCCAGTTGGAGGCCTGTGGCCAGTGGAGTTCCACAGGGATGGGTTCTGGGGCCAGTCTTGTTCAACATCTTCATCAACCACCTGGATGAGGGGACTGAGGGTACCCTCAGCAAGTTCCCTGATGCCACCAAACTGGGAGGACTGGCTGATTCCCCAGAAGGCTGTGCTGCCATTCAGCGGGATCTCAACCAGCTTGAGAGTTGGGCAGAGGGGAACCTCCTGAGGTTCAACAAGGACAAGTGCAGAGTCCTGCACCTGGGAAGGAACAACCCCATGCAGCAGTACAGGCTGGGGGTCGAACTGCTGGAGAGCAGCTCTGCAGAGAGAGACCTGGGAGTCCTGATTGATAATAGACTAAACACAAGCCAGCAATGTGCCCTCGTGGCCAAGAAGGCCAATGGCATCCTGGGATGCATCAAGAAGAGTGTGGCCAGCAGGCTGAGGGTGGTTCTGCTCCCCCTCTACTCTGCCCTGGTGAGGCCTCATCTGGAGTCCTGTGTCCAGTTCTGGGCTCCCCATGCCAAGAGGGACAGAAACTGCTGGAGAGGGTCCAGCACAGGGCTGCCAAGATGATCAGGGGACTGGAGCATCTTTCATACAAGGAAAGGCTGCAGGAACTGGGGCTGTTTAGTCTGGAGAAGAGGAGACTGAGGGGAAATCTTGTTAATCTTTACAGTATCTAAATGGTGGATGTCAGAATGTTGGGGCATCACTTTTTTTCTGTTGTATCTAGCAACAGGACTCATTTAAACGTAAACTATTTCACTGTGAGGGTGAGGGAGCCCTGGCACAGGCTGCCCAGAGGGGTTGTGGAGTCTCCTTCCTTGGAGGTTTTTGAAGACCTGCCTGGACACATTCCTGTCTGACCTGATCTAGGTGAACCTGCTTCTGCAGGTGAGTTGGGCTAGATGATCTCTAAAGGTCCCTTCCAACCCTACCATTCTATGATTTCCCTGCCTCTCAGCAAGTATTTACAATTAATACTCGTTCAGCATTCCACATTCATCTGGCTCTGGTTTTGTGTACCTGATTGAACATTCCAGGTTACAAGAAAAAAATGGCCACTGTACATATGGAAACAAAACACCTGGAATGGGTCAGAATTTACAGGAATGCAAAACAAAATGGAACTTCTTCACTAGCCAAGAGCCAAACGAGTAAGTAATTTTACATACCTGAGATCTGAGAAATGGCTTACACCACCCCTACTTTCTTGTTTGGCTTTATCTGATGTATTGGCACAGCTGATCTGTGCCCCTTAGCTTGAACCAACTTCACCAGACTACTCCAATCCATTTTTCTTTCTTTTCACTTCTCCCAGGATGGCTGCAGGAGAGGTTTCTATACAAGCTGCCACGAAAGTTAAGCTAAAACATTCTATGTTAAAAGCTTCTCACAAAAATCTGAGCCTTTGGAAATTACCTTCCACTAAGAATTGACTTCATTTCTATAATCCTTTCTCTGTTGCTCCCTACTCTATTAATATTTTACATATTCCTGGGAGTAGAAACTGGACTTCCTCACCCTGCTGTGAAATTCTGACTAGATCTCCAGTTCTGAAGTAAAATGGAAGACACAGAACAAACTACATAAATATATATACATATATATTGTACATGACGTAATATATACAGTTTTTCACAATGTGGTGTCCAACAAGGATACTGGGGAACACAAAGCATGAACTGCAACTAAAATACACCAATTGTGCTGCCTCAAGCTAAAAAAAGGTTACTGCTCCAGCCACGAGACTGCAGGAACAAAAGTGGTAGTTATGGAAGAAATACACACAAACATTGGAAGACAGGAAGGACGAAAAATAGTACTTCAGAGCAAGTCACTCTTTTCTTTGTGACTGTAGCAGTGCCATTTAAGTTAATCTCAAAATGGAAATAACTCCATCATGAACAGTGTCATCACCCTCTGCTTCCTCAGACCTCACTACTGTCACAGCCAAAAGGAACGAGTATCTGTGCTCTCCACAGAGTAATTTCTCCTGCTGCCAGGAACTGCAGTTGTGGAGGTGCTTTTGCAATGCTGATGTGTTCCCTTCCTTTACAGCTCAGCACTGAGATCACCAACTCATTTCAGAGTCTCCTCAGAATGTCATCTGAAGACATCAGCTCTGTCCTTGAAAGCAATGCAGCAGTTACATTTTTCAGATTTTCGTAACTTCCTAGCAATGCTGTCACTAGGAACAGAAATACTTGCACCTGTGCTAGAGATCATGCACCTGCCAGCTCATGTTGCACTCTGGTTGAATTCTGAATATGAAATGGCCCTGTGAAATAGTGCAAGACCTGGGAAACAGGAATGGTGACTGAGAACAGCTACATCCAAGACTGCATATAGAAACAAGGAGCAAACTGACCCACATGTCTGGTCCTGTACACACAACTGAATGAGACTATAAATACTGAAGCAAACAAACAAGCCTGCATGGCTTCTGTCTCTCTCATTCCTAGAACAAAGAAATCTCACCAAAAGATCTAAAGGACTCATCAGTGACATCTAGTAGAAAGTGTATCTTGCAATAAAAGGGTGTTCATTTGACACACCATCATAATACATGCATAAATGATTTTTACAGTAACCTGCATGTTATCTCGCTATTACAGAATAAAAGATTTTTAAAAAACTTTAAGTTTACATAGATTTGTTTTTTATCCAGACCTAGTAACTTCCTGTTTCCTCTACAGATGAAATCACTTTGGAGATAATGCAGACATTGGTATGTATCTAAACCAAACAATTTCCCAATATAGCACATCTCAATATAGCACTATGAACGGGCACAGATCAGCGGCAAATGCAGAGCAGCCTCAGTTGGCTTTACCTCACTTGGCCTGGCTGTGGAATACATATCCAAGGAAGGACAGCAAAAAACATTTGAAGAAAAAGGGCAGCTTCAGTGTTAACAGAAGGAAGAGCAGTGAAGGATCATTAGAAATGTCTCTAGAATGTCTTGGATCATGAAAGTGTGACTAAGACTGCTACATATAAAATACAGAGCTGCTAGATCATTCCATAAACTTGATTCTAAGGATTAACTTGTACACTTGTAATCCAAAGGACCATTCAAAGTGGCACTGACTAGGACTATCATCTCCTAAGAGGTATTTTTTGTAACTCAGGTATCTGATCAGAAGTCTAAAAGCTCCTATTTGCTGTGAAACCCTTTCTATCATTATCACGTTTCCTTCTAATGAAATGTCAGAGAGCTGGCCCTCATTAGCCATACTCCTAAACCAGATTCAATTCACTGTACATGCTTGTTTCTGTAAAGGACAGAAGTAAGTACAGCCACTATAATTTCACATTGTTCTTTTTGTCCAGTCCTAGAATAGTTGTTCTGAGTAAAACTTTCAAGAA
The DNA here is from genome assembly GCF_028858725.1 of Colius striatus. Lineage (NCBI taxonomy): Eukaryota > Metazoa > Chordata > Aves > Coliiformes > Coliidae > Colius > Colius striatus. Next base: position 16,756,370 of record NC_084790.1, on the reverse strand, counting down.
TGTTCTTCTTAATTTCCTCCTGTTTAAATCTTTTAACTTTCCCTAAAATATAACTGGAAAGTTTGGGAGCAATGGAGCGACATCTCTGAAACAAAGAGGCTTTAACACATGAACTGTTAATATTTGCACAATTATCTGAGGAGACCAAGGCTAAATTATTTTTCTGTGCTTCCCACATTAAACTGAAACAGATGTAGATGGAAGAAAGATAAGTACATGACAGATGAAGACAGGCTCACAGCCAGAGGTAAGTCTGCCAAGTGTGACAAAGGAGGTGGGGGGAAGAGAGAAATTTGCAGGACTGTAGCTGTTTTGGAGAACTTAAGACAGCAGGATGTCCTACTTCATCACTTCTCCCTCATCAATCCGTTCCTGGGTATTAACATGCTGCATCGCTCTGCTGTACAGAGATGTCCAAATGAGTTGTTAAATGCATTTTGTGAGTCCCAGCAGAGGTGTAGATGTTTTGCAAGAAGCAGCCTCACTATGAAGACAAGACAGGTAAAGAAGAGGCACACAGGAAAGAAAGTATTTGTTGAAGGTTACATGAAGACCTTCAACTTTCCAACTACACTGACTGAGAATGGACTTCATATTCTTCGTCCTGCATAATGTCCTGGAATACTGCTGGTCTTAGTGAAAGGTGCCAGACATTTTCTTGCACAGAGGATGGCATGTTTGTGTCTTTAAATCATTTCTTGCCTCCCTAGCTCCCCTTTTGCAGGAACAGCTGCTCATGAACTCTCACACGACCAGAGCAGCAGGAGAATGAACGAGAATAGTGTGCTACAATTTGTATTGCTATATCAGACCTTGGCAACTTAGTCCATTGAGAATGAGAATTATGTGCAGAATGTGTGAGAATGAATTCCATAGGAGAAACTGAAAAATTAAGTGACATTTGCCCTGTATGGTTAAATTGTTCCTTCTTAGTCAGCAAAGGAAAACATTACCAATTCTTAATCAGTAATGTAGACAAAGGTGTCCTTACTCAGCTACTAACCACTGAGAAACCACTAACTTGAAGGGCAGATTCATTAAATGGTGGAAATGCTGAGTAACAGAGATGATACCTGCCCAGATCTGAAAAAAACACTCCCAGTTAGATGCAGTAGTTAAAAGCTCTCTTGTGTAACTTTGATTCCACTCCACTACCAGCTACCAAGTCGTCTGTAACACTTCCAAATACCCTTTTTAAACACCAAAAATGGAACTACACAATCTAGAGTCAGAACATCTAAAATTATAGAGCCATCAGGATTTAGAATTCCAAAAATGAGTGTAATATATTCAAAGTGGTAAACCACAAAACATAACTTGGAAAAAAAGACAGTACCGTAAAAACCAAAAGTCTTGCTTCTTTATTTCACCAGTTAACAGAACAACTATGCTAATATGTCTCAAAGCAACTTCTGAACAGGAGTGGAAATAATCAAAGGCACTTGGTTCTTTCTTACAGAAGGAAAAAATATTAACTGGGAGCATGCCATATTAAATTGGTTAATTGTACTTTATTAAGTGACTCTAATCAGATGTTATAAACCAGCTCATTAACCAGACAATGATTTAATGGCTTTATTCATCTGTAATTATAGAACAGATATTAACAAAACTGCACTTGACACAGGTAGGTCTTTATTTAACAAATTAGTCTCACATGCCATTAAAGCTACTCAAGCTTTTTGGCAAACTGCAGTTTTATAGATTGGTGTATTATTTGCAATTATTGCTAATTGCTGTGTGCAATGATTCCAGTATCTCAGGAAGAGATTTGTTGCTGACACTGTTTAAATGTGACAGTTTCACAGGCGACATTTCTGCTACTTGTTTTTGCAGTCTCACTACCCACAAGTGACTGACAAGAGTCTTCCACCCTTATACCTGGAAATACTTTATCACTTTATCTGTATTTTCTCTCATAATGGGCCATTTTACATGTCCTAAAGTATGTGAAGTAGCAGTTGATCCTCAGGCAGTCTGAACTGGATCAGGGGATTATTAATTAAATAAAGTACAATCCAGACACTCATTACCAGGCATTCAAGTGGTTAGAATAGCTGAAAGCCTGTCGCCAACACACAGGATGCATGCTGGTGTCACAAACCTCTCTTTTACACACCACGCCATCTGGAACCAAGGGGAGACAATAAACATCTCACTTCCAGTACAAAACACATTTCAACCGCCAATGCTAGAGTACATATGTGCCATGTAGATATATCCCTAGCCCAACAGATGCTGGCTTTGTTAAGAACAGCGTATTCTCTCTGCACTGACTTCAGAGGATAACACATCAGAGAAGGGATACATTTTCAGTCCCCAGGAATGATGATGTAATCCCTGTTTGTGCCATGTCCATCGTAGCAGATAAACGCACAGCCTCACAGGGCAGAGCAGCAGGCGGGGAGTGCACTGCGCTGTGGAGATAAGAACTGGAGAAAGAGAAAATTCCAGTTAGAAAAAAAATACTTCAAAATCATTCAAAACTCAAGCATGGACCCGACAGGGAACTTGCATCACTCACATTGATGGGATAAGTTATGAAGTTCCTAAAGTTTTTTGAAGACCTAAGGTGCTGGTATAAATTCTGAACGTTACAGCCAGCCAAGATGGGTCGGAAGGGTTCACGACCCATGACTGCCTGACTACGTTAACCTTGTCATCGACCACGCTCATGCCCAATGCAGACCTTCAGATGTTTTGGCACTCATGCATCTCAATGGGCATCACATATAAAAGGATGCAAAAAGGATTAGGAGGAATGAAACAAGGTGACTGTGTGACAAGGCATCTTAACGACAACTATGGGCTAATGTATTTTTCAGTTAAATAAATCAATTATATCTAATTATAGCTATATGTCTTAATTACATCAGCAGTCAGGCTGTGTACTTTGTGAATCCAGTGTCAGAATTTCATTCAGCAAGGAACGGTTAAACTTCTGTCAGCACCCATGGTAGTGTGAATTCACAATCTGTCCCACTGTGGTAACATAATCCTGGAGGCAGCAGACATGAGGCTGGCAGGTGAGCACTTGGATACAGGAGCTCTTTGTGACAGAAACTGCAGAATGGGAAAGCTTACAGAGACCCCAATAAATGGTCTCAGGGTATTCACCTGACACCATGGCATAGTCAGCTGTGGCTGTCTCATTCCTGACAAATGCTTAACCTGCTCTCACAGACCACCCAGAAGCCACGGTGTCACAGCACTTGCAGCCATCTGTTTCCCTTCCTCCTTCTCCTACTGTTCAGAAGCACATAGGTATACTGGTCACGTGGTACATGTACCATCAGCACTACAAGCAGGAGGAAGCTGGGTTTTCTATAATGACTTTTTATATATTTGTATATTATGCTACTGCTAGTCTCTTCTCTGCAACTTACTACTGGATTACCCTATTCACCATTGGATCAGAGAGATCTCACATCTCTCTTATTGACTTCCTCCATCTCTTTCTCCTGATGTGCCATATTGTTCTTGGAGTACAGTGCCTAAAACAGGACCATGGCTTTATGGCTGGACAGGGCTGAAGACCAGCTTTGCTTGTTCTGTCAAATTACATTCTCATTCAGAAAGGCAGTAAACTCATGGTTACTTTAAAAGAGTATTTGTTATTTCTGAACATTATAGCTATTTCTTGTGAGCAATGTGAAGGGTCTCATCACAAAATGGCATCTGGGCTTTCCCATCTCTGTCTCCTACTGGGACAGGGCAACTTTAATGTCTTTAATGGATGTGTGATGTTGTCTAAAATAGGAGAATGGATTCACTAATTTCTCTATACATGGGATCAAAGGCTAAAAGATACTTGTTGAGTTATGAAGTCCTGGCACCCAACACTACACCACATTACAGCATTACCCCTATCAAATGTATCTGATATACTCAGCTTCCTAAGGATGTTACCTGGGCTTTCTTTTCTCTCACTTTTCAAGAGAGGACTGAAATGGAAGTTCAGGATCTTTTCTACATTCATTCACAACTGGTTTATACTCACACGTTACTCTTCTAGTGCTGTCTGTTATCTGAAATAGCTCTTCTACTGCTGTGATAATTGGTTTGACATAGTTCTTAAAAGTATTTATATCCTCATCACATTTTTGCCAGATGAATCGAAATAACTGAGGAGCCTTTCACACCGCAATTGCCCCGTAATTACCCTTCTTCCTGCAGTAAGCCCTCTGCCAAGAGTGCTAGCTTAGACACCAAGACAGTTAAGCCCCTTTTGCCTCAAATGTCAAACCTGACTCTGTCAATGGTTTTCAAAAATCCCAAAACAACCAAGACTGCAAGCTCAAGTTTTCCACTGAAGCCTAGTCCCAAGGGAATTCGGAGATTTCTTTAATTACTTAAAAAAAAAAAAAAAAGAAAGACACTGTGGAACTTTTATTTTGGAGCTTAGATTGCAAGAATTGATTGAAATTTAGACAACTACAAATAATTCAAAGAATCCTACTTGCTCCAGCTCTGTGTAAGACTAGCTCCTTCTATTTCTGAATGCCAAAAAAACAGCTTAACCAATTAATGCTCTACACTCCATAGCCCCCAAACTGGAGGTCTTTCAAGGGGCATGTCAGAAGATTATTCTTAAACATGTTAAAACAAGAACAGAGATCTGTTTTTAGTCAAGAGATTTTACACATACATAGACATTCACTATTACTTAAAGGCGTATTTGTTTTACCTTTGAAAGGAAGACAGTTATTAAGTTACTATCCCTGCATGAAAGATGATGAAATAGAAAGAAATAAATGTCTTTAAATTTTCAACATGTTTTTATTGCAGCCTTAGCTAAAGACCAACAACTATGGAACAACAATCCCTTCAGGCCATCTGAATACAGTTGGGAAGACTAGAAATTGGGTCCTTACATAAGAAATATACATCAATCATTCCCTTGTTATCACTTCACTTTTACTGTAGCAGAATATACTAGCTTCGTTTATTTAGTTACCATCAAATCAACACCTCTGACCTAAATTCCTGGTGCTATTCAAGTCTGAATTCTCCCCTTATTACAATGAGCCTCATACTTTTCAGATGTTTCACCACTGACTGCAAAGATACACTTCAAGCAAGTTCAAGCAGTTCAAGAAAGGAACAGCATTAGTGGCCACCAAAGGAACTCTTGATAATAGTTTCTAAGCACCCAAGGGGCCTAAACCAAGTAGGGGCCTACACCAAGTAGGTTAGCAAGAGAAACTCTCTGAAAATAAAAACATGTTAAGTCTTGTGCAGGAGGACTACAAAATTGGAGTTAATACATACCGTGCTGCTGAGAATGAAAGGAACAGTATAAGGCAGACAGCAGCAACTGACCCTAATCCAACAGTAGTCATGTATCGCAGAGGGCGTGACAGATCTGAAAGAAAACATCACACAATTCAAAGGAACAAATTACTGCAGCTTCAGTCTAGTGACTGAGCAACCGAGTCTGCTCAAAGCTAAAGTACTGCAACAAAAAAGACACCCTGGACCTACTGCTCAGTTAAGCAGTAATGGAGCTAACTGTCAGTAGTTACCATCCAGTTCAGGAAGCAAGATTAAATGGCATATTCCTTCAACATTATTAAACTTCTCTATCCCCCAGTTTCCTGCCATTTCCCTATTTTTTTTCTTTTAGGTTAGATACTAATGTCAGTATTTTCCCTTCTCAATGCTGGCAATATCAGTCTAAATCATACGCCAGAAAATCCCAGTGCTTTATTAAATGGCTCAATGCATTTCCTTCGAATTTTTACCATCTGGACATTCTTTCTCTTCCCTGTTTTCTTAATTTTGTTTTTCCCCCAAGTGACATAATAGAAATAAATCTGGCAACGACAGCCTTACCCAAGCCCATTATACCAAAAGCCATCCAGGGACAGGAACAAAAATCTTACAGCAATTTGCTGTCAAAACCAGAACTACTAAGAACTATTAGTGAAGGTAAACTGAGAAAATAGAAACTCAATGCCTTCCATCCACCTCTACCCCATCTTCAGAAGTAGCCAGAGGCTACCTATTTCTCACCAGATTTCCCACAGACACTCTGGATGCTGGATCTTATTCCTGCAAGATTCTACAGCTCTACTTGTTGGCAAATCTTGACAGCATATAAGAACATATTTACTATTTTAGCAAAAACTTAAATACTTGAAAAAGTGGTACTTAGTGAAATTCCTGTATGTGTCCACAAGAATGCAAGTGCCTGAACATCAGACAAGCAACTTCTGTAACTTAAATCCAACTTATGTGGCTCATCTGAAGGTATAGACACAAAACTGGCTGGGCATCCACCTGGAACACCCTCAACAATTATGTGAAGCACACAGATTCATACAGGGCCATAAGGAGAATCTACCTAGTTTACCATTTTTGTCTAACACTGCTCAGTGAAGCAAGGCTTAGATCTGTGCAACATCTGTAAACTTACTGTGAGTCTGGCAAAATTGTGAATTTCAGACAGGGATCCTAAAAGTAAAATCTCCTCAACCTACAAGTACGTTCAATTTTGGTAAAAGTTTTACCTGTCCTTCTCTAACACCAATTTCTGTAAGCAAGTTATACATCACTACATGTCAGAGGGCAGTCCTACATAAAAACGACAGAACTGTCCTCCCTACACATGGTAAAGTATATCTGGTGAAAAGCTCTCACAATTCATTATTTGTGACAGAAGGAAGAGTGCTTTTAACAGCTTTCTGCCACTTTTTTTTACAATGATTTATCATGCAATGTGTAGCTTTGTCAGCATCTGAAACAGGCCCATCTGGTTTAGACTTAATTTACAGATTTGTTTTCCACACAAACTGAATTAAGAAATACTCCTCAAAGGATACATTGAGTCAAAAATACTCTCAGCCTCTCGCACTGCAGCAGTACATGTACAAACGATGTCCTTGTCTATTAAGTCCATTCATAAAGACAAATGGATTTACATCAGAAATCCAAGGGTCTGACCTGTCCTAGTCCCATCTTCCAATGCCCATATTTTGACCCCAAAACCACTTGTAAGAAAGACAGACTCTAAGCTGATAAATGAAGAATTCGAAAGAGGACAGTTTTCTGTCTTTCCAAAGTTACTTCACAGCTTTTTCTACACAGCTTTAGCAATATAGCCCTCAAACCTAGGTAATTCCCGACCTCAGTCAGTCTCCACAATCACAAACTGCATAAATGACATTCCAAGTGTAGCAGTAAGTGAACTAGGCCACAGGAGTAAACAACAAAAGGCAATCTAGAAATAAACACACAGGTGTCACCAGACAATCAGTAATAGCAATAGTCAGTGGCTTTTGTGAAGAGTGGGGAAGATGCACCTCAAATGCTCTGTGCACCAGATAATTCCAACACACTTTCACACTCTACAGTGTCACTACATTTCCTATCTCCAGTTAGTGAGTCTTTTGACTCAGAAGCATAATTTATAGTCTGTAGGGGAAACAAGAGGTGCCACTTTCTAGCGGTGAATGTTTGCCTTTTGCTGACACATGATTGAACGGGTGAAGACAGTATTTTCTACCAGTGGAAAGGAGAGGAATTTGATCTCCAGTGTATTCCAAACTCATCTGATGTGAATTCGTTCACTGGAAACATTTTATAGACAAAAAAAACAACCCAAAGATAAAATCACACTGAGAAATTCACTGGCTTTTAAATTTATGCCATTGTAGGCATAAATTTAGGAAATTTACGGCACTTCCTAATTTATGGCACTTTCCTAAAAGTAGGCACTTTCAGGAAATTGTAGTTATAAGCACAAAAATGATTTTTTAGATTTTTTTTTTTAAATTTTATTTGTCAAAGTTAATAAAAGGATTTAATCCTACAAGGACCACCTGAATATATAACACGGCTTCTAAAACCTAGCATGTTTTATTTAAAAAAACCTCTTCAATGTGATACAGAAATGCCTTAAAACCGGTTTCTAAAATTTCACATCAAATGATTTGTGCACAAAAATTGCTGTAAAGATTTGATTGGGATGCAAAGAAAGGGTAATATTGAAAACCCAGGAGAATCCTGATAATTAATTTTAGAATGGATTACTGAATCCATTAGAATGCAACACTAGGCAAATTTGCTGCCTCTAACCTTTCCAAATCACAAAGTCATCCAACCATTAGTGGGAAATGAAGAAAAAGCCACAGCAATTATTAGTTTAGGCTGCCAAGCAAAGCCATGACAACTTTCATTTTCTCATTGAAGGAAAACTGACTTACTTTTAATTTGTGCCCAAACAGCACAGGACTGTGTTCTCACCTGAAAATGAAAACATAAATCTCATGAGAGAAATTCTTTATCATTCTGCAAGAGCAGCCACGCACAACAAACTGTACTTTATAACTACCGGGAATGGAGTTTGTTATTCCCCTGGTAGTAGCTTCTAGCTTGTCTGAAAATATTATAAAGATTAAAAAATTAGAGAAAGAGATTTGATGAAAAGCCAGCTCTAGGCTTTTACATCATCATTCTTCCTTTCTTTCTACAACCTAGGCATGCAAATAACATGGAAGGATGATGAAAGCTGCTTGGATAAAAATGCAGAATTTATTAAATGCTTTGAGAAGGCTGAATTTGCTGTGCTAATTCTGTCTCCATGTAGAATATGTATGTGAAGTATGGTACTTTGTGCCATGTTTTTCAAATACTAGATGTAGGGCTTTAAGTTACGACAACTTGCTTGGTAATTTTAATACCTTTTATGAATATTTACAGTTAGTTATTCTTCACAGTAGTGGAATAAATTTTATCAGGGGTCTGCTTTTGCAGACTTGTTTAACAAGTTTGGGTTTTATACACTAAATTTTGGTCTCCTGTAGAGTTTTATTTTGTCCAGCGCTTCACACTCACACATACACGAGAAGTTCTATTCCAAGTTCTATTGTCTACTGTATAATCACTGTGAAGTTTTTATAGCGCTTTTTAATGTAATTTCCTATTAAATGACTTTCACATATTTTCACAGAAAATATAAATACATATTTTTCATGTTTTGGCACATCACGTTTCTCTAAATAACTGTACACTTCTTCGAAACTGAAGGCTACATTTTTAAGCATTTCCACAAAAGGGCAAAGACACACTTGTATGCCTAATATTACTTTTGTATGTTAGTATGCTGAATTGTGGAATTTCATGCTTCTTAAAAATCATTTTTTTATATGGAATTTTCTGTTTGATTAAAAAGACAATATACCAACAAAGAAAATCCTCTTAGGAGAGGGAAAATATTGGTAAAGGGGTGGATTTAGGAATTCAACTAAATGACAGGTTCTGGGGGCACTGGTTTGAGTTCCGTTATCTTGAAATAGCTGACAAGATGACAAACTCCAGCTTACAGGTAATCAGTCATTTCCTGACACTCAGAGAAGTTACAGAGCTTCCAGAAATCTCAGCATCAAAGTTCACTGATCTGCACCTTAGTAAATCATCAATTCTATTCCACTGGTGAACTAGCACCTTTCCAGAAAACTGTCACTGAAATGACTCCTCCAAATACTTAACCATCCATGGATCTCCAAGTCTGTATTTCAACCTGCATATTCACAGATAGCTAAACTGGAGATAGAAACCTCTTCCACAGCTGCACACTTTTAAGAGTTCTGAAGAAATGAGAAAACGTTTTCCCAAGAACATACATGTTTCTCAGGTGATTTTTACTAGGCTAATTTTAACATACTTTTCTCACTGTAGGGGTCATTTTTATTCCAATTTTCCAAAATGCTCATAACTTCTTTTTTTTCCTAAAAAGACTCAGGCCATCTTCACCTTTCATAGTCCTGCTCTTCTGTTACGTGCACAGACCGATCGAAAAAAGCTGATGATGACGCTGCACTGAACAAAAGCTATGCTAAAGAAATTAATCTCCACTGAGTTTAAAAACCTTTTTTAGTTCTTGCCCTTCACTACAAGCTTTGGCTCTCTGTACAGCATGGAATCCATAAAGTAATCACTGGAGATTAAATTAGGTACCAGATGGGTGTGAGTTATTTAATCAGCAGTATCTGTCATGCAGAAGGACATTTTCAAGGGTGGACAATTTGTTTCACCTAAGTGAAACTTTCATAATAATGATAGTAAATTATCATTTGCTACCAAATCTTCCCTTGGTCTCCATCATCCCTATATTCTAATTGCTAAAATGTGAAAAATGCTAATTTCCATTATCTCAGATTTCCTAACTGCTTTCCTTGTACATTCCCAATGTTCTCCTCAGGTCATCTGTCTAGACTTTTAATACATCTGAATGTCTTTAAAAATTAATTAAGAATTCAAAATCCTCCACTTTGAAAAGTAAACAGAAAATAAAACCAAAGGCAGAGACATCTTTCTTAGGACCTCCAAATCTGAGTAAGGGACAAATGAACATGAAATCAAGAAAAAAGAACAGCTTACTTGTCCTAACTGTCTCCATACAATTTAATCCAAACTGATTTTCCCACACTTAGGTGTCAGGCGATGAAGTATACCTGTCAGGTGTATTGAGGAATAATGGCAATAAAAGGTCACAACCAAGCCACAATTTTGCAGCATGTGTGACAGAAATTGTACAATTCTCAACATGAAAAGAACTGGAGCCAGAAAGGACTCCATGGGATGCTAGACACAAAAAGTACAATCATGAAAACATTAGATGGGAGTCTATGACATACATTTCTAATATATTTACATATTAGAATGTGTTCACAAGTAAAATACACTACAGAAATGCTGACTTCACATGTACTAATCACAGAATTATTATTATAATACTTGAGGGCCAATTAAAGAGCACATTTTTTAAAAGCAGACTTTGAAATATCAACTCTTGAATGCAAATTCAATTACTTAAGCAATCAGATTTTCAGAAATATTCAAAAGCCAACAATCATAAATTTTTAATTCAGAATTTTACTTCTTCAAACCAACAAAATTACACAAAATAAAAGTGAAGCAGAACTGAAGCTAAACAGTACTTCTGAGCCACAGATCTGAGTTCCATTTAAAATCAGCAGACCTGGGAATCAAATTTGTTTGGTTTTTCCAGTCCTCATAACGACTTACAAACATGTATGTAACTTTACTGACTTCAAGCAACAAAATCCATACAGCAAAGCGTGTAGTATGGAGCTGACACATTCTAGATGAAAGGAGGGTAAAAGTGCCTTCTACAAATAACGGTAATGCTGTTCCATTAAATCACTGGCCTAGAAAACAGACGTGGAAATGCTAAAGATGGAACACCAGGAAATAATCTACATGAAAGAGAAGAATAATGTAACTGAGAAGCAGTTTAACAAACATCTGGTTGAGATGCATAAACAATCTGTACTGTTCTGTGCAAGAAAAGTCTCAACAAAAGTGAAATGTTCTCCAGTATCAGAAAATATTGATGGGAAAGAGCTATGGAAACCATCAACAAAATCCAAGGACACATAAACCGAGTTCAAGAATGTAATTAGGAGCACTTAAGAAGGCTAAACTTGCATACATTTGATTCATTAACAATCCTACTCCACAGCACAGATTTTTCTAAAAAATACATTTCATTGTCAAAATTCCAGGGTACTTTGGGTTATCTTAATATTAGTTATGAACTGAATGCTTTCAAATGTCCTTTCCCTACTTATTCTCTCACATAATTTTAAAAAAATCATGACAACAGACTGGTATCAGGATCAGAAGTTTTCATCTATGCTATTAAATCTTCTTAGACTATTGTTGAAGTGGATGCCACAGAAAACTGCTACACAGATTAGCAGATACCAGTAAAAGCATTTGCATGTCCTTGTTTTACTTCACTTGCTTTGGACTGAGGTAGTTATTATTTCTTAACAGAGGTTGTTTTAACTTACTGAGATTTCTGTGTAGGCTTTTAAAATTGTAGAGAATTGACTCATGGATAATTTTTTTGCATGCCTCCTTGCTCCATGCTGCATACTCAAAGCTCTAAAACTCTCTTTATTGGGGTGGAAGGGTGAGACACTGTTCAGATGGTTTCTTCTTTAGAAGTGTTTGCTCTGTTCCCATTTTACATTTGACATTCAGGAACTGTATGCATGTGTAAAGTCTAATCCCTGGTCCATATGAGAAATCCTACTGCTGAGATTTATATTATGAAAAAAATTACACGCTGTTGACCCCTGAGACAGATCAATGATTGGAAAACTAGTGGTATAGTGGCATCACGGGAGGCACGACACTGGAGCATGAAGCAGCTGAGATGTACATTTTAGAAACTGTTTCTAATTAAACACATAGTTAGTTAAAAATTAAAAAATACCCCAAAACAACAAAACATTGTGCTAGCAACACACTCATTTCCACAAGGCTTTGCCAGGGGAGCTGGAGTTGACATTCATCGCTACATGGGAGGTAAACATGATAAATAATTTCAGTCAGCCCTTGTCATTTGGAGAACTGAAATAATTTGTTACAAAACATTAAAAATTAAAATGGGTGAATTTTTCATTGCTAAGGAGTAATTTTCAGATTCTCATACTAATCTTTTTCATTAAATTCTGGCCTAATAAAGGCACTCTCCATTACTGAGGTCAGCAATGGCCCAGGATTTTTAGTTTTTTCCATTGTTTGCCTTTTGGCATCCAGAGTTGCTCCAACATTACAATGATATAAATATCTGTAACATATTACACATGTTGTTTAATGAGCTTCAGATTTAACCTAATTCTGTCAACTAACAGATCCTTGCAACATCATAAAAAATTGAACACAAAGCTAACATTTTCCTTTTTTGCCAAGCACAACACAGGTGAAGAAAAGGTTTTAAAACACCCATTACCTTATTCCACTCACTTATTATTCTCAAAAAAACACAATACTCTTCTTCCAGCTTTAAAGGAGCATTATAAAACTTCCCATAGTAATGTCTGTCTCCAAGAGTAATTGACATGTTATCTGCAACATCCTTTGCCTGAAATTCAGCTGCCACATATCCTTTAACATTAGTGGTGTTACTGAAGAAAGTCACAGCAGCAAAAGAGTCACAAATAAAAGTGCTTTGCAAATCCAAGGGAAGCACAATCACTTGATAAACACTAGAGTGAAACAAAAAAACAGTAAACATTAGCCTTCACTTCAATGTACTAAGTACCAGACATTAATTAATTCATGTTATCTTTTGTATTAGCAACCTCTCAAATGCTTTTTATTTCAGTGAAATATTTCTCTGTGTGCATTCTCTTGCATTTTTAACAAAAAGCAGTGCAGGCACAACTGGTCCTCTGCACCACATGGACATCAACTTTACATGTTTAGTCATGTCCAGAAACCCATCAAACTGAGTTACTGCAGGCTATCCCTTGCTCCTCTCATCTAGCCTGTAAGTTTGGCTATAAAATAATATATCATTGGCTTCTAAAACTAATTCATAACTTCTCAGAAACAAGGCTTTTTCTGTTTAAAGAAGCAGAGGACAGATACCATTTGTAAAAAAAAAATCATCAAACCTGTCGTGATATCTCTCAAAACAATGTTTAGTCTATGGTATCCCACCATATGAAGACTAACTATTAGGGCTTTTAAACTAGTCATTTCCTGAAACATTATTAAACATTTTTCTGCTTTAGTGTAACGTTGAATTATTATTATATTATTCCTTCTATCACCAGCAGCACTTAGTAAAGTATAAGTGCTCTTTCTCCAGATATATGTATTTTTTTGGTAGTAAAACACTAATAAAAACACTGCTTCAGAATATGCACAAATACAGACATTTTTCACCATTTCCTTTGGCTCCTATAAAAAAACGCACTCGCTGCAGGAGTTTCTTGGAAAAGAAAAATCACAAGGGTATTGCTGTGCTTGGATCTATCAAAAAAAATCTACTGTGCCTTCAGTTGGGATAAAGGAAAAAAAAAACAAAACAAAAAACAACAATGAAGACTCAGAATTATCAAAACCAAAATTTTGTTCCAGAAAGCAGGGAAGAGTCTAAAGCCAAGTATTACTCTGCTAAGGGAGGAGAAACTGGGAGTTACAGCTTGAGTCTTCTCTCATTGCTAACAAAAACAATCTAAGCCCCACAAAACCTTCTAGTATTTAAGTAATATAAATCTGCAGAAATGTTTTTTGAAAGGGTGAAGAGTGCACAGAGGCAAACCTGATCGGTCCATTTCGATCTTCTGCTTTCCGGAGTCTGAGCAAGGGTGCAGAACCTTTTGCTGCGACATATTCTACATCTGGGAAAGGGGGATCTAAAAAGTAAACAAAATACCAGTGCTTCAGAGAGGTTTTTGAAATATTTCAGGCATGAGAGTTCCTAGCAACTTCTTCCCCAAAAAATTCCTCAGTTAACTGAGCCTCAAACCCCTGATGACTGAAGTCTGCCAGCAACATAAATAGTCTGGTTAAGAAAAACACACAGTAAATACAAGCATGATGGCATGGCAGTCCCAGCTCAAACCCCTGGTACTGAAGTATATCTGCTACCTGGGAAAAAGACAGATGTCTAAATCAACAGTAGGCTACAATGAAATAAGACAGGAAAGATTTATTGTAAGAAGCTGTGTTATTTACTAGACTAACTGAAATGGTCAAGAAGATGAAACTCTGGGTGCATAGCCCACTACAAGAAATAAAATCATAGGAAAAAAGGAGACTCTATTAGCACCAAAAGCACTTTCAAGATGGCAACTTCCTTAGTTACTGCTCACAGTCAGCTAGCAACATCCCCAGCCTCTTAAATTGGATTTCAGTATGGGCATGGAGCTCTAATTTGTTTTAGTGAGAATTTGCATCAAGGCCAAAACTGAACAAACATTTCTGCCTCTAATTTGGCAACTATGACAGCTGGCAATGATGACAGCTGCACACTGACAAAGACTGGTGCTATGACAATGGAAATTACCACCCTCAGCCTGGAAGCAAAAATGAAAAGTGCTGCAGTGTGCACAACAGAGGGAGCAGAGGGTGAAGCACTGATACTCTACCCCAAAAGTCTGAAAGAACTATCAAGAGATATTTACAAGTTTGGCTAGGCTGTTTGTATACTGGTCTGCCAAGCTGCTGATGTGATATGTGACTAAGAAGTAACAAACACAGTGCTTATGTACAGAAAAACAAGATGTCAGAGATCCCTCAGAAAGAATAATCAAAGTCATGGAGACAAAACAAAAGAAAAACAATGCCTGTGTTAAGTCACATTAGGCAAAATCTTGCTGAGACGCATGGATTTTCCAAACAGTAGCTGCACATATATGTTGAAACACAGAAAATCATTAGTTTAGCAAGAGAAACTGAGATTTGGTAGAACTGTATAGTGCATAAAAAACTGGTAAGCAGGGAGTTTGCAAAACACAGCATGTGTTTTGCAGAAGTACTGGGGTGCAGGAAGGTTTTAAGAAGAGTTCCTCCAAGACTAAACAAAGTCCGTAACATGTCTGGCATTTTCTTAACAATCATGGTGTAAAATACAGGTGTGTAAAGACAAATTATTTTGTTCAAACAATTTAACTGTAAGTCTGAAGCAGTGTGGAAACACTATACAATAAATACTGAAGCACCTTTACAGCTGTTGTTTTGTAGAAATGGGATTAAATTCACCATTATGAAGTACAAGGTACTTGCGGCTACTAAGAGTAATTTATTGCTGTGTGTTTTGTAGGGTTTCTTTGAGTAGTAGGAAGGGCTTATTAGTACATCTCAGAATGGGTGTTAGTCACCAAAATGACAAAGGGAGAAAAAAAAAAAGACTGCTCTAAAAAACTGCAAGAACAGATTTCTTTAACACTTAGAAAAGTATCACCAGAAGAAGGCCAGGAGTGACCACTTCATAGTATCTGAAATTCCAATCACCACTCCAGTAGAGCTAAATTAAACCAGTGCAGAGGATGATTACAAGAAAGATCTAAATAAAAGAAGAATTGTTTTATATGAAGGAACTGAAACCTTGCTTTTGTGGGCTATGAAAAAGAAATTTGAGAGTTTAACTTTTCAATTTAAGCAAAGTATGCCTAAAATAAACAAAACAGGTCATACAAGCATCCCTCACAAAAAACCCTCTTGCCTACCTTTGTCAAAAATCACCTTCAAAAGAACCTCCTGAAAGCTTATCAAGCCAAATTAATTCTTCCGGTAGGTCCCTTTAACAAGTTCTCTTCAAAACTAGGCTATGGGTGAACTACCAATGAAGAAACCAGCTACGAATGTGTAGGGCTGAAATAAGATTTTTAAGTAGCAAAGACCTAATGTTCTACACTGGCTTCCCCCTAGCAGAGATAGGTCAGAAAAGTCTTTAAGACAGGTTTCTGAGTTAATGAAGTCTATTGCACAGATGTCTGCAAGAACAAAAAAATGATCTTTACTTCAGAGAGTCTTTTCAATACTTCTGTACCTGCAGATTTGTCCTGGTTCCAGCTGGGACAGGGTTAATTTTCTTCCCAGCAGCTGGGAAGCATAAGGAAGACAATCTGTCTGATTTACTAAGAAAAGTGGACAACTTACACCAATGATAAGTAGTAGGAATAATAACAATTAGAAAGGAATTTATTTCATTTTTGGTCCAGGAAGGAAACTCTGAAGGAGTTATTCCATAAGCAGTTATTTGGCCACCATGACCTTTTAATGAAAGAAGCATCTTTCCAGAAATGTAGCATTTTAAAAACAAGTTTGCTGTGAGGTCACCATAATTTCCAGATTTAAAAATCCATGTGGAAAAACCAGTGACTTAACACCATCTGAAACAGTGGGAGGGAAAGGGAGAAGGCTACAGAGAGATGAGGACTTGTACTAGGTAGGCTGTGAGAAGAATGCAAGATCCTGTAGTCTACTGAGGTGCTGTTAGCACCCTGACTTTGTTAAAGGGTTTGGTTTTTTTTAAACTCTTTACCAGCAGAACACACTAATGTATCTGTAGCAGCACTCTGAAAACACAGAAGGACATAGCAAGAAAGGCAAGTATGTCCAGAGATAGTCCCACTCTACCTCTCTGTCATAGCAGGGCTACCTTATGAACACTTTGACATTTCATACACAGGCTCATTTTCCACATTAAGTATCTGTTTGCTGAACCTACCTCTGAACACCAAGGCATCCTAGAGGAAAGAATCACATGCTAGGAACTGCCTGCCATTGCAACAGCACAGGGAAACAGCACACACCTCCATGCTGGACTAAAAGCCTGCTTGCTCTTACAGTGTACTTAGGCCTTCCAGAAAAAGCTAGCACGTTGGAAGCAGTTCACTATTAGTCATTAAGAAAGCATTGCACAATGGAACAACTACATTTCTTTCTTTGATCCTGGAAATACAGTTTACTTCTTGTTTTAAAGCTCTGTTTTTTTGCTGATACTGTGCTGCAGTCTGAGGACTCCACAGGCAAACTGCTGCAATACAAGGAACACAGGCATTTTTATTACCTTCTCCACTAGTAACAGGATACTGAAAGCTGTTCCTGTCATCTGAGCTTTTGTACAGCTCTGAAGCTGTTAACTCTGAGACAATACTCTGCTACTTATCTTTGCATATCTAACACAGGCAAGAAAGGTTTTCCTATACACAGGCATGTCAAGAAGAAATGTACAAATCCATTTCTAATCCACCCTATATATGGATATGCACAAAACCTGGGAAACGCAATTGTGTGTTCCTTATTAAAAAAAAATCTTTACTTGGTGCCAGCACAGCTGTCTTTACAGCTACTGATAAAGCTTTAAAAATCGTAATGAAAATGAATCAAGAAGTCAAAAATCAGATGGCAACTCTTCTAAAAATTTCAGGGAAATCAAATCAAAGATTCATCTTCAAGCCAAGTTCTAACTGAAAAAACCCTGTTTGCTGATAAAAACACCATTTGCACCATCTTCATGTCCTGCAAACAAGGAACTTTTTAAAAGGTTATTTTAAGACTGTAAGTCCAAGAAGTATCTACAGAATTTTAAAACAAGGAAGTCAAACACACTGATGTAAAAAAATTTTACAAATAGCAGAGATATAAATACAATAGGAAAAGGTTTTTATCATTTGTATTCTCTGAAGATGGAGTTTACTGTACATATTACGCTTTAACAAAAGGGAAAAGATATTTTTAACCTGGAGAAATATATTACTAAAAGAAGGCAAGGAAGGAAAGAGGCTGAATAAATAAAGATCACATATACAGAAAATTATCATTTAAATCTTCTTTAAAGAGCAATTCATCTCTGGAAACCCCATTCATGTGATTCCCTCTGCTGACTGCAGCCTTTGTTCTCCTGCTCTGTGGCTGAATGTCACAGCATCCCACTGATCACAGGAAAGGTATGAATTCAGGGAGGCAGACAGCACAAGTGGGAAGGCAGCCTCAGCCCGGCACTGTGCCATGGGCCAGTACGACTCTACTTGCAGAGGTGAGCTTTGCCGCCTGCAAAGGGTTGGGCTCCTGTGCTGTGTGAGACTGAGCTCTGCTTCACAGAAAGCCCTTTCTCTTTGGGAAAATACTCCCCAAGCCACCATGTCTTTGAAGTACAGCGGTCTCAGGGGAAGGAGGAAAGGTCTCAGGAAAGATGCAAGCAGGGAGACAGGTTTTAGGGAATCTTGACTGGGACCTCTCAAGTCTCCAACATGCCATTAAGCGACCTGCCACCATGCCTACAAGCTGGTGTGCATCACAACCACGCAACAGGTGTGAAGCCACTTTGTGCACCATCCCATTGGCTCTGCCCAAGCAAGGGCCTGCAGTGGCATCAATTCAAGCTGCACACCCCATCAGGGCAGCAAGGAGATATAGGAATGGATGTGGGACAGGGAAGAGCTCTAAGAACAGCTGTGTGGGCTCCTTCCTCTGTAAAGCCCCTGACAAGGGCTGAAGATTCCTGGGTAACGTCACAGGTAAGAAAACCAGGAGGTTCATCTCAGGTCTGTAGTATCTTCCTCAGATTGTGAGGACTGAGAAGCCTTTGGGAACAGAAAAACAAGCCCCATCCTGCAGGCGTGTCAGCTTCACACAGCCGCTTTCCATCTGAGTACCCTTCAGCAACGCCCTTTTCCACTTGCTGCCCTCCAGCAAGGTGGATCAGCTCTGCCAGGGCTTTCCTCAGAACTCCTGTCACAGTAACACTGTGCAGTGCTGGCCAAAGGTGCTGTTCTCCTGAGCTGTGCAAAGACAAGCTGTCCACACCTGGCTCTTCAGGCCAAGCAGAATGGAGCCTCCTGGGACCCACAGCTGGAAGCAAATCCTGTTTTGTGTTGTTCATGTCACAATAATTTTATGAACTTGAATATCTTTAGCAGTTTCTCTCAAAATGGCATGGCTTGCTGAGCCTTCTCAGGCTTTCCTCAGGAGGCTGACACCAGGCACCTATCACTGCATTGCTGAGGCTGCCACAGACTACACCCTTTAAAGTAAACACACCTCCATCTTGCTTTTTCTTGTACAAGCCATTTCTAGCTGGCATTACAGTCATGTGTTCCCCTGAGGCAGAGCAGCAGGCAGAGCAATGTGCTGAGCAATGAGCAGAGCCCACAGGCTGACAGGGAGGAGGGGGCTTGCAGAAGGCCCAGGAAAAGCAGGGCAAGATCAGGGCCAGGCTGCCCCAATAGAATAAGAAATACTAACAAACAGCCAGGCAGGGATCAGTCTTGCTCACATTGCTGATATTCAGCTACAAAGCCAGTGAAAAAAAAAAAAAAAAGAGGAAACGTAGCGTGTGCTGCTCAACTGGCTGAAACCCCAGGTCCACAACAGAGAGGTACAGGGCAGAACAGCCCCAGGACACGACTCGAAAGCAGGCACATGGCCCCTTTGTCATCCTGCTTCTCTTCACTCTGCACATGGTGTCTTAATGTAATTTTACTGCCATGTGTTTACACGTGCCAGCTGGATCCCTATCTCCCGGCTTATCTCTACCTGAACCTTTCTCATCTGCTGCCATCTCCTGTGGTTCTTCCCATTGTGTTCTCCAGGAACAAAGTTTGAAGAGATAAAGTACAACCTATGTAATTCATCCCTGCTGTCCTGCAGACCCCATGAAAGGTGCTGAGGGTCTGCCACCCGAATGTGAGCTGAGTGCAGTTTGCCCAGGGTGGCTGGGGTGATGGTATGCTCGGCCTTTCCACAACTGTGGACTTGCTGCAACAGCATCCTTAACCTCAGATGGAGGGAGATGTGTGCTGAGATTCTGCAAACAGCCACTTCTGCTCCCACAGCACTTCCTAAGCTGCCTATAGAACCTCTCCTGGGCAGGTAGAGAGGCGCAGCCTTGCACTGGCCCTTGCGTGCACTCACTGCTCTTGCAGCACTGCCTTCCACCCTGACCTTGGCTGAGCTCAGGCCACTCTGCAAAACCTGGAGCTGGCTCAGGGGGACCTATGGCGGAGGGGATCAGCAGCAATTCATATGCACCAAGGGGAAGGCACTGACACTGCCCCTGGCCATGGGAGGGGAGGAAAATTTGGTCAGGGAAAACTGAGAGAGGTGCTTTTTCAACTGAGAGGCATGAGGAAATGCAGCCCTACTTTTTCCTTTGACTTCTGTGAAGCAACCCCCAAAGTAAATAGTATGAAATCAGTTAAATTCCAGGTAGAGACAGGTTGTGGGTTTGCTGGTTGCAGCCTTTGTGCTGACAAAGAGGTGCTCGTTGGCACTGGCATTTTGGCGCTGCAAGAGCTGGAGCTGCTGGCACAGTGACCCTGGGGCAAGGATTCAGGGTACAGGTGAGAGTAAGCTGCTGGACTGAAAACCACAGAGCGCTGCTCCACGATGGGGTGGGCAGGACATGAGGGCAGGCAGGCTGGTAAGCTCTAGCTACACAAAAACTGCACCAACTGCCCACCTGGTTTGCTCAGCTACAGATTCAAATCCTGTCCCTGCTCCTCTGTGCTGAGAAACAAAAAATTTCACAGCTTACCAAATGAAGAGCAGTTTTCAGAGAACGTAAACCATGTAAACCAAAGTGTTACCATGCTTTCTCACAAAGGAGGGAGGGTACACAGTTTTTAGATGTAGTATTAACTGCTTCAATAAGACTTGCTTTATTGCACAGGTAACAGTAAAAACAATGTGAGAGAGCACTGTCAGCAGCTTAGCAAAACAGAATGTGTAACTATGAGCAATTTGGCTTAGGAAACTTACAGGACATAAGTCATCAGCCTGATAACACCAAGCTGAGTAGAGCCAGTGGCACATTTGAGGGACAGGATACCAACCAGAGGGCAAGCTCAAGAACTTGGCCCATGAGAACCTCATGAGGTTCAACAAGGCCAAAAGGTGCATGGTCCTGCACCTGGCTCAGAGCAACTCCCAGTATCAATACAGGTTGCAGGATAAAGGGATTGGGAGCAGGAGAAGGACTTGGGTGTACTAGTGGATCAAAAGCTGGACATGACCCAGCAATGTGTGCCCTCAGCCCATAAAGCAAATCATGTCCTGAGCTGCATCAAAAGCAGCATGACCAGCAAGCCAAGGGAGTTGGTTCTTACCCTCCATCCCACTCCGTTGAGACCCTGCTTGCAGTGCTGTCTCCAGCTCTATGGCCCTCAGCACAGGAAAAGACAAGGACCTGTTAGAGCAGGCCCAGAGGAGGCCAGCTCCAGAGTTGGGAGTTTTCAGCCTGAAGAAGGCTCCAGGGACACCTTATTGCAGCCTTTCAATACTTAAAAGGGGCTTATAACAAAGCAGAGGACAGACTTTTTAGTAGGGCCTGTAGTGATAGAACAGGGGGTAATGTTTTTAAACTAAAAGAGTGTAATTTTTTACCATGAGACTGGTGAGGCCCTGGCACGTGTTGCCCAGAGAGGTGACAGATACCCCATCCCTGGAAATATTTAAAGTCAGATTGGATGGAGCTCTGAACAAACTTATCTAGCCCATTGCAGGGGAGACATTTAAACGTGCCTTCCAACCCAAATCATTCTATGATTCTCTGTATTTTAAAAATGGAAGTACTAGCAGGATACATGTGTGACTTTTCCATGCATAAATTCATAGCCAAAAAAACCTTACAATCTCTCTTCTTCCTCATTATAGCCTATTCTTGAATTGTCTTATTCCACTTCGCATTCCATTCATTTTACTTAGTGCTAATTATTCTAATTAATTGCAGACAACAAAAAGGCTGATGCAGATATGTTATTATAAATTACCCGAAGCAATAGTAAAGAACCCCCAGTACACATATATGGAAACAACTAAAAAAGCAAAGAATTTTGTTCAGCATATAAAGCGTTGGCTCTAAAGCACTGACTGTGCAACCTGTAACAAGTGCTTTGTAAACATAATGCCAGAGGGGATCGGAATTATCACAGTTTCATAAATATTTATAAATACCCGTGCTATGAAGGTCAGCAAATAACAAACAAGTGGATATTGAATCAATTTAAATACACATTTGAATAATTTCTCCATAAAAATACAAAGTACGTGCATGAACACCTGTATGGAAGTGTTTACAGGATTGTCAACTAATTTCTTCCTTGCATGAAGAAAAAAAAAAAAATCATACTCAGGTTTTAATCACTACCTTTTCCCTAATACAGAAATTAGAAACTCCCCTCTACAATACTCATGCTCTGAAGCTGTACACTGTAATGGTCCATCTCTCTGTAAGTACATGATATGCTGCCATATTACGAGCTGTCTCATCACCACATCCCCAATAATCTTTTACTTCCTCACTGGAAAGTAGATTTGGATTTTCTCTCCTTTTCCAGACCTTAAAAAATTGAGTCAGTGTAAACCTTCTTCATCATACAACAAAGCAGAAAAATAATATATCTTTTATGTATGTGTATACATTCATAAGCAGGCAAACAAATGAGATATCACAACCTGACCTGTAATGTAGTACAATTTTCACATACTGAGACAGAAGGGAAGGGCTCTAAAAGATTCTATATACTATGTTATGGAATTCACTCTTTGAATTGAAATCACTTTCTAGACTTCCTGCTTGACCTATATGACTCACTTCTGACCTATACATTCACACAAAGAGGGAGAGCACACACACAAGAGTAAGCGACTTGCAGGTATATCCTGGACTAAAAAATACTGGCAGCTGGAAAACTGTCTGAGGTACACACATGCTTGATCTCAAACCTACCCAGTCCCACTGGCAAGGATACATACAAATATGTACAGACTGGCAGCATGTGTGACCAGTAAACATAAAACAAACTCAAAATACACCTTGATCATACACACAAAATCAAGAGGAAGATGAGTCATGAGAAATCATTACTGAAACTAATATTAATTATTTTTTCAGTCTTAAAAGTGTAATGTCTTAGGTCACACTGGTCTGCTCTAAACTAAAAAAACCCTAACCAGACACTGTAAATAAGTAGGCATTTCTTCCAAAGAAGCACAGTTCTGTCACATCTATCATAAAGAATCTAACCCAAAGCAAAGTTTGCAAACAGATTCAATTATGAATAGTACTTCAATGTGTCTTAACTGAAGAAGTTGCTCTTATTTAGGCAATAAGAAGCAAAAACCAATAAATACATTGGCCCTTTCTGTTATTCTGTTTTTCAAACACTTGAAAGTGGTTATAAAATTCAGACTTCTTAAATTCGTATGTGAAAACCAAATTAAGAACAATGCAGTGTCTAAACATGCCTTAATAAATGATCTTCAAAAAGAAAAAGAAACAGGGCCATGTCTAATAGCATAATTTCAACAGAAATAATGAATGAGAAGGTACACTTACAAAACAGTTTTTTCAAAACAGATATGAATTCCCTTGCTTTAAATACAATCTTGCTGCCATCACTTTACAGCTACAATACAGTCATTGCCAAATCCTTTTTCGTAATTGAGTCAATTTCCTATCTCAAGTACACAGGTGCTGATACCTTGATTAAAAAAAGCTGACAAGACATAGAAGACTATGAAAGATGCCTGTTATCGGAAGTAAGAAAGAAACAGAATTTCAATCATCTATGAAGGCTTGCTAGACTATATTTAGTATCCACAACATGATGGGCAAAACTGACTTTGTATTCCGCATAGGATTATTTTTGAAGGATGCTACTTGCCAGGGAGAAAAGTAGGTTTTTAAGCCCCAAGTTCCTGCTTCTTTTCCTTAGAAAGGCTACAGATGTAATACATCCTTATTCAGGAGATATACATATATAAATATATAGATATTCAGGATATAGAAGCTGCTTTCTTTACTTGCATTTACAAATCTTCCTTTATTTGAATAAAGACCCAAACTTATTGCTAGCATTTACATGCTTACTGTATTCTGCAAAAGTCTTTAAGAACTTACACAAATGTCCTTGTCAGGAAATTAAGTCTGATAGGCAGTGTTCATCTAGTTCTCTGGGACATGTCTCTTCACAGTAGCTGAAATTCGACAGTTAAGATTTGCCGAACTTCAAAATGCAGGAGGTTTGTAAAGATGTATCTGCCCCCAGCTGGGGAAACAGACCAACTGCACATTTGTTAAAGGATGCCACACGGAACCTTAGGCAACAAATGAGGCCACCTGCAGTGCATTAACAGCAAAACACTTTCCCAAGTCTCAGCTTCCATAAGCCTCTGTGTTTAAGACATATCTTGCATACAGTACCATTTAGCCAGGAAACCACCAGCCAAAAAACACTTCTCAGATAAACTGAAACCATTCCACCCACCTTGAAAACACATCCATCTGGTTTAACAGTGTACATAATTACAAAATAACAGGAGAAGTGAAGAAAGAAATTCTACATCTACTCAAAAAATATATATATTTTATATAACACATATTTATATATATATCAGTTGAGTTGCTTGTACAGATAATTTAATTTTTGAAACATAAGGCACAGAAGCCAAAGGGACACTGACAGAAGAATTATTTTAACTGTACCCGTTTCACCTTGGATAAGCTGAAATAGAAACAAATTTAACATCATTATTTGGTAACCTTTGCAGCATGATTGCTGTTGGCTTTTTAATTTTCACTTCATTTCAACCACCAAAAGACCTACTTTCAGCTTTTGGCTTCCATTAAAGAAAGCACCATATGAAATGCATGCATTGTAAGTTCATTCATCTTTAGATGAAGATTCCTAATGACAGATCAACACCTACCTTTTATCATTCACTGAAAAAAGTAAATACCAGCTATAAAATGGTTTGTGTAGCAGGATCTCCTTTCAAAATGGAAATTACCTAACTTTTACAAAAAGACGTTTTTTGGGGCTATGCATGTGCATTTGTTAAGTGCTGGCTCAGCAGAGAGGAAAACATGCCAGCTGCCAAGGCAGAATCACACAGCACTTGCCGCAAAGTGTTCTCTAGAGCTCTTCTGATTAAGTGACCTGATATGATCCTGCAGAGTTTAGGAAATATCATAGCATGACAAAGCAAAGAGCTATGCTTTTACTCTAAGCATGTATTCAAAAATTACCTCAGTCAACCAAATTCTGAGACAGCTTAATTTTTACAAAGCTACATGTACTCACAAATTCATGGGCACTACGTCTGAGTGACAGCTTGGATATTTCTGAAAACGAGTTATCAAACCACTAATTTCGTTTAAAAGTATCTTTAAGAAACCTGAGATAGTCTGTCTTTCATTAAACTTAAAAACCTTACATTTACTATTAAAAGTTTTGAAATAGTATCAACTTCAAAACCAGCACAAATCCCCAGTCCTTCACAAGCAGTCAGCAGAGAATTGGGTCCATCTAGTGGCTTAATACCGTTAAAGGCATCCGGAGAGCTTCCGTGTTTCCTACCTCTTCCAATTTGTGGCCCCCAAGGGAAGAAGGATTCCAGCACCAGACACTGGACTTCAGAGTGTAACCGTAATAACCTCATACAGAAAGTCTGACAGTACAAGGATGGTGCAAAACAGTTCTAAATAGAAGATTCGGCTGTAAAATGACAGATGTTTTTTATCATACCATTTTAGTGCTATACAAATACCTTGCTAAATAGGACTCTCCCTTCAGAACCTTATTTTCTCAAATGCCTTTTGTGTTTTGTACTCTTCCAATTACAGATAGACAGGTACCTCTCTGAGGTACTTGCAGAACCTACTTTGGATCCTCACAGACTTCAGTGGTATCTGTTGTGGCAAATAACTATAGAAAATGTCACTGTGCTAATACCTCCACAGTGGAGAGAACTTGTACTGAAAAAGTGACTTAGCCTCTAACAGAGAATGTAACTCTGCTTCCCTAGATATCAATCTTGAGTCTAACTCACCAAACTACCTTCTCCCTGCTGTGCCAAAATGGC
Organism: Colius striatus; assembly: GCF_028858725.1. Classification (NCBI taxonomy): domain Eukaryota; kingdom Metazoa; phylum Chordata; class Aves; order Coliiformes; family Coliidae; genus Colius; species Colius striatus. The sequence goes on along the minus strand of NC_084790.1, from coordinate 16,730,228 downwards.
ACTTTAAAACACTGCATTCTCACTTCTCCCTCTACTGCTGGACTGTCAACCCTGTGAAATGTGTGAAAGCAAATAATTCTGAGCATGGAGAAAGAAGTTTGACAACCCAACACACAACACTGAGACCAACAATGCTTTTTCACTTGAGCCTCCTGCACCCAATAGGTGCTATTGTAAATATATAAAATAAATGGCAGGACCTACCTGTGATTTGTGTTGTCATGGAAACGAGTAGTGAAAAATTCAAAGCTACCATGGAAATATTAACAGAGTAATTGGTGCCTGGCTGCAAATCAAAACAAACTTCTGGAGCCTGCTTGTGTGTGGTAAGGTTGAAGGTCATTTCGTGAAAGAACTCCTTCTGATACCAACGCTGGCCTTGCACATGAAACTGTAACCAAACAATCATGGCATGGAAATTGCAATGTCTTAATGTATCACTTTAATTCAGTCATGTCATGCTCTAAATTAGAAGAAATAGCAGAAAAACACATCACTGCATTCAGAGTACCAAAAATGTTGGCACTGACAGTTATTCAAATACTTCCAAAATTTGACAGGAATTGCAGTCCCTCTTGATCAGCTCTGATGTTGTCCTAGTTCTTTCACTTCTCCTAGACTATTCTCTTCATTAGTACTGTGATTTCATCCAAGTCTTCACTTCCTGCTAACATACAGGCTTCCAGTAATAGTATAGTTTCATTGTAGCACACCCTTCTGGTGCAAAATGATGAGTTGTAGAAGTAAGCTCACATGAGCAGCTCTCTGCTTTGACCCTGACGACTGAGTCAAAATCAAGTCATTTTGACCTATATCAAAATGACAAGTACCCTGCAAGATTTGCCTTCAGACAGCAATGTTTCCAGGCAAATTTACAGACCTGTGGGGTTGGGGTTTTTTTTGTTTCAGTTGGATTTTGTGTATGTTTCCTTTGTTGTTGAAGTCTCAATTGAAATTGTTTACTTAAAGCCTCTCCCATCATCCCTCTGTTAATGTAAACCAAAATGTTTGCTGTATTTTAACTATGGCTAATTTTCCTTTAAATAGATCCTATGCCTTTAGGTTGTCTCTCAGCACATGGAGATTTGAGACAACAGCAGGTGGTCCAGAGTCCTGGCAGAGAGAGTTCATGTAGAAATGCCCTGCTGGGACAGGGGCAGACTGAAGGCCTGTCACACAGCACTGACTCTCTGTAATTGGAACACAGAGGACCTGTCTGAGGTCTGAACATGATACAGTTTAAAGTACAGACGGGGAAGGTAAAATAGAATAGAATAAGGGAAAATGTATGCAAGAAACAGGAGACTGCATGACAGCATGGTGGTTTCTTTCTTTTCTGATGGTCACTATGCAATCTTACTCCCTGGGTTTTTACAAGACACATTATTAGGATGAGGAATGCTGCTAGCAATGAGTGTTTGAAAAATTAAGTTTTTATACACAGGTGATTGATACAAATTATTTTCTAGATTCAAAATACAGATTGTCACTTACTGAGTATCTGTCTTCCACATCAGTTTCCCTGACATTTCTCCACCATTTCAAGCAGGTATCATTAAAAATGAAGACATTATTGAAAGCTTCTTTAACTGTAAAGACAATTAAAAAGGGAATAACTTATTAAAAAAACTTCACCTCTCAACTTAATTGAATATGAGTAGCTGAACATAAAAACAAAAGGATTTATTTTAATTCCCTCTGAGAAGGAGGTAGAATCTCATTTATTTTTGAGTAAACAAACACAGTAAATAAAGCATGAACATTTTCCAGAGAAAATGGCTTTCAGGAAAAGCCAAGCACGCTATTCCAGAAATCAAGATAGGGTTTATTTGTCCTGAGCCAGTGAGGTTATAATGACAGAAAGACCCAGGGGTTCTGACCTTCTGAAGGAAATAAAGTTATTATAGAACAATTTGTCACAGTTGATGCCCTTTTGGAAAAAAAAGCACAAGAAGAAAAGCATTTCTATGGATTCCAAAGGCACTTATTTTTAAAGGTCTGTCTCATCAGAATTAGTATGTCAGAAGGCAACCCTAAAGTTCCCATGATCAAAGTACTACAGATACCTGCTGTTAGAACATGCCTTCTCTACAATTACTGAAAAAATGCCACAACAATGCTCACCACTGCTGAACACAGAAACATTATCTATAATGTTCACATCGCTTAGAAATAGTATCACACAGCTCAGCAACAGAGAATTCTCTCACAGGCAGAGAATCAGTCTTCAAGGCAAGGAATAAAAAAATAAAAAATAAATAAAAAATAAAATCCTGTCTGCTAGACTCAAAACTGTAAACTCTGCAGCACTGTGAGTTCTGTAAGCCCAGATAATACAAAACACAACCTACCCTTTGTTTGAACTGCTACTGTAACTGAGACAGTGATGCTTCTGGAAGAGATGGTAGTAATATTCACCACGTAGTTGCTGCCAGAGTTGAGATCTAAACACACCTTTGGATTATCTTCACTTGTAGTGAGGTTAAATATCGCATCTTCTGAGAATGTCTTCTCATCCCACCTTTGGCCCAGTACATGAAACTGTCGGAGGATTAACAAAAACAATATTACAATTGCTTGTGGCTCTCTGAAATTCAGAATATTAGTTCAATTAAGCCTTGAGAACCTAGGATTACATTTGTTTCAGAATATCAACTCAATCAAAGAAACAGGCCTGTGACTAACCATTTTGGTGCAACAAGATGGATGAATAAATTTCTTCTGGCTATTAAAATTATGAATACTTTTTGCTACTGTGCATAGAGCACATTACACCAGAGATACAAAGCTTGCCAGTTACCACTGGATACATGAAAAGCACTGGTTTAAGTTAACTTATAGGTAATTGGGAACTTGTTTTTTTCCACCTCAGCAGCACTCAATAAAAGCAGTCAAAATAAAAACACATTGATTTCTAACACAGGAGGGGAAAGACAGGATGTGGGCTATTTCTCAAAATTACAAGCCAATCTTGAAACATATTTTTCACATTAACCTCCTCATCCTGGAGATCCTAAATAATCCTTTTTTTCTTATTTTCCCCAATTCTAAACAAAAACAACCTTTCTTGGCTGTTGTCACTCTCAAACCATGGAAATTCTTATCATGTTGTTTTGGTTTTTGCTAACACTGACTGAACTATTTGTGGGAGTTTATATCTTAACTTTTATTCTTATGTTAACAGATGGGAAAAAAAATAAAAAAGAGTTACCAAGGTTACTTTCAATTTCCATGAAAAATAGTCTAAAATGTCAAAATATAAGATGGTCGAATCTCTTAGTCAAGGCACAATATTTCAATATACCTTCAATTTCTAAAATAAGTTACATCCAGTATCTGCAAGTTATACACAGCTTACTTGAAATGTCTGCATCACAGGTAAGAGACAGAGGCCAAATTTTGCAATGTTTTTTGGGTCAACATGACTTTGAGCTCTATGACACTAAACTGTGACTGCTACAACTCATTAAAATATAAGCTTGTGCTGAAACACTTATGGTTTCAAGAAGTAGTTTAGGTGATTTACTGGAGTGGGACCCCAATAGCTTTTGATATTTTCATCTAACTTTAGGACAGAGATTTGTTTCATTCCTAATCTGGCCACCTTTATCTTTCTATTTCAGTGAGAGGAGTGAAACAATTAACCATGCAAGCAAAACCCAGAAACCAAATCTCCAATGCTAACTCGCCAAAATTAACCAGGACAAAGCCATCCCAAATACTGCCCCACTTACTGTGTATGTTTCTTGCAATCCAAGTCTTCCAGTTTTCCTTTGCCATTTCACACATGTTTCATTAAAAATAGATAAATTACTGAACAATTCCTCTTCTGTGAGCAAAACATGAAAACAGAATGAAAACAGCTGTTATTTCTCACACAAACCTTAATGTTTGGAGCAACTGCTAATTTCTTCCTTTTCTCTCTTTTTTTTTTAAATGGGAAAAACAAAACAAGTTAGATAGAAGTTAGGTAGAAAGTGTTCCCTTAACCGTGTCGGCTCCTAAAATTAAAATGCAAGGCTAACTGAAGAAGCATGTGCTGAGCAAATGACTGTGAAGTCCTTAAACACAGACAGCATTAGTAAACTACTATGACTAATGAAAACAAAGTACTTTGCTAAGCTTGCATTTTAACATAGAACAGTTTTAATTCTAATGACTTTACAGACCATGAAGAGGACATTAAAACTACATTAGTCTCCTGACAGCAAAGGAAGAAGTTCATTAACTCCATCAGACTGCTAATATGTTCCTATATATAAAAGCATATACATACAACAGCATTGTTTCTTAAACAAGGAGCTTCAGTATATACTGCACTAAAGACTAGAGTCTTTCCTACTGTGTGACCAATCTGAGCAAGGGAGACAATGTTAGAAGAATTTTGTTCTGATTCAGACATTGCTCCTAGCCATAATACATTAAACTTGTAGGATGTATAGGTTGTATTCCTAGTCAAAGTCTTTCATTAAAACATGTTATGATAGTATTATGCCACCAAAAAGGAAAAGCAATAAACAATGCCACAAGTTCACTACTTTGGCCACCTGTTCTATACACATCTCTAACTTGGGTGCCAGCAGCTGGATCTCATGGCATGCAATGGTCTGTCTTCTAAAGAATGAGCCACTCACAAATCAACCTGAAGACTTCTTATACTATTGGATCTCATGGATCATAAGTCTCATTAAACTGCAAACAGAAAAGTCAAGCAGATTTAAGAGCTGTTTTTAAGAAAAAGGGGCTACCAATAAACCAACAAAGGAGTAAAAATTCTCTTCTGAATACAACAACTTGCATTAAAGCTTTTTAATAAAGCTGCTCTGTTACGCTGGAAGAGAGCTTTTGTGTAGTCGAATGGATGTTTTGGTTCATTATTTATTTGAGTTGATTTTAAAAAGATGTCAACATTTTTCCTTTTTTTTTGGTAATAAATAAAAATCAAGTAACACAGCCACAGTGAAACACTTTTCAGAATAAACACCAGATTAAAACAATGAAGCGCACAGAACTAAGCAGGTAGGGACTAGTTGTAGCATATATTCCTCAACATACCTGTGTCAATTCATATTTCAAAAAGTTGGCTTATGCCTCAGAAAAAGCACGGCCAGGAAGATCAACACATTCATTCTTTTTTTTAGGCAGTTCTTTCACTGCTGTCATTAGACACATAGCAGCTGCTTTCATGTGACAAGACAATCAAGCATCCTCCAAGACATAAGGACAAAGCTCCTACTGGTCACAACTCAGATGGACAGTGAACATATTTGGTCCTTTTCTTTCCTTCACCAGCCTTCAAATTGATTTTTCTGCTACCGTATGTTCTTATTACATTCACTACATGATCATGGTCATATAAATTCAAACTCTATATATAGATTCTAAGAAGAAAAGCCTTCATCAGCTGCTGAAAAAAAGTGAAGGGGATATATAGAACAGCCTTGGTAGGTACTTTAGAAATATACACACAATAGCTGATGCAATGCCTTGCTCTAAAAGCAAGTAAAGCTCAGGGCACTCTTTCTCCATACATAAACTTCATTACTATTCCACAGAGGCTCCCTTGTAATGCATGGACATGAAGCTGTGATTTGAAATATATGAGTACACTGACAGTCTCCAAAATTCCTACCTGTATGCAGTTATTTAGAACTGAACTGTAACTTTCATGTATTTTTAAGCACTTAATTTTCCTTTCTGTTTTAATTATTTAAGCTATGAAAAATTTTTTTTCTAACAATACCCGCCTCTCTGTATATTCAACAGATCTCATTCACTAGACCAGTTTATCTCCCAAATAATTTTTACGTCCCATTCCAAACTGCTAATAAATACAGAAATGCTGTTGAAAGCTTCCTCTTCCACAGAACAGAAAAAGAGATTAATCTGCCTGTCCTCTAAGTCAGATCAATTGTATTTAAGTGCTGCTTATTATTATTTTTATCTGCATCATGGTAATGTCTAGAAACTCCAGAGTATTAAGATTTCTGTACCAACATGGAGCGAAAGCACATGTTCATTTGTTGTATTCTTTAAACCAGATAGATACCTTTTTATTAAAAGACTGGTTGGATAAAAAGACTAATTGGAGTCCCCACAGCCAGAGGGAGGATGTTTGCATTTCCATGAGATCTGAATTAAAATGCATAACATGAAAGAAAACAAAAAGTAATCTCTGAAACTGCATACCAAGGAAATCTCACTTTACCTGTGAGTTTATAAAATATTCAGTTTAAAAAAAAAAAAAAAGCAAAATAAAGCAGCATACAACAAAAAAGTGATTATGCCAGGCATTCAGGCAAAGAAAGACATTTTATACTGTGGCTTCCTTGGAAGGAAGAAGACAGAACCAGTAGCATTTTTTTCTGTAACTATGTCAATTTTTCTGTCATCCATTCTGAGCTTTCAAAAGGACAAGGCCACCATGCAACTACCACACAGCCACAGGAGACCTGGCAGACTTGTTCAGAAAAGTTTACACTCTAAATGGACAGGAGTGAAAGAAGAAAAAAAACCTCTAACATGCAGAACCACAATAAAGTCCTAGGCTTTCTGAGGGGACCTACTTTTCCTCCTTAACCTTTACTGATCACCTGCTCTTTGTTTGGATAACCAAATGTACAGTAAGTGCTTAGTTTAATATTAATCCCAGTAGCAGAAACAAAATATCTGGTAACAGTACAGAACTATTTCTGAAAAAAAATGTTCTCATACCTACAGGGAAACATGTTCCCTGATAGATTAGCTCTCTTGTGAAATATAAAAGTGCCAGTGACTTCCAGAGCTTGGAACTCTCAAAGTGAAACACACTATATGTGCCTAGCCTTAGAGTGACATCAAGGCCTTGAACACATCTGATTTTGATCAAAAGCTTTCACTCAAACTCACAAATGGGAGAAGACCCTCAATTTCCCCGTACTTCAGCACTAGGAATTTCAACTTGTTATTAGCCAAGGAAGCCACTGGATGCCACTGCTGCTCCACTGACTTTCGGATTACCCTCGCAATCTCCTTTCCACCCCAAGGGAAAGGGTCCTAGAAATGACATGCAAGTGTCTGGAGACCAGGGCAGAAGGGTGGAAAAAGATCCTGAAGAAGTCAATTATTGAAATGCATATCTAGGAGAGGGTAGAGAGATGCGAAGATCACCTGGCTGTCAGCAGCCATAAATATAAGAATGCAAAAAAGCAAGCAACAAAGTGATTCAACATCGTCAGTGTCAGAGGAGGAGCAATCATGTTAAGAAAGCTAAAGAAATAAATTCTAAGAAGGAAAACAAAGAGTAATGGTCTCAGTCATCTTTAATCTATTTCTAAAAACTCTACTAATAAGGAGGGCTCTGGGAAAATCTTCATAGTAAATCACAGGCCTCTACTGTCATGTTCTTCTGCCTTAACCCTGTGCTGTGAGGACCAACCTTAATCCTTCATTTATCAGCCTCTGTGAGTTCAGGTCCTAGTGCTCAGTGTTATTAGCTGACTCAGAAAAAAAATGTAACACACAGATAACTCTCTGTATAAACAGTTATCAAAACCACATATACAATCCACTAGTCCTCAGCGGAGTTGACTATCACTGTCCTCAGCTCAGAATACATCTTATCAGGAAAGTAATTTTGAACCTTGTGTGAAAAAAACTGTATTTACCAGAAAGGAGACAGAACCAGGTCCAATCTGACATTTTGTCTTCTTTAAAGCTAAAAGAGAATCCATATGCAAAAATTCACTTACAGAGCTCTTCCCACTGAACCCCACACATAATGCTATTTTATAAAAATCCAAATATTAGCTTTTTGTGTGTGTTTTGCCTGTTCAGTTCTGTGAATGATGCTGCAAATGCCATCTGCTACTAAAAGTGCACCACACACATTCAGACACAGAAATGAAATGATAGTAAACAACATTTTGAAGAGAACTCCTGCTCAGACTGTTTCAAGGCACCTCTTCCACAGCACACAGTGAAACTCCTCTTGCACAATAGCTTTTGCAAACGATATATGGCATTTGTTTTACAGAGACATATTTTCAGTATTTATACCTTCTAGGGTAGCATGGTAAGTTTTATGAGTTGTTCACATTTTGAATATGTGAAATTTTCACACATTTGCATCCAGTTTAACAAGGATTGCAAAACTGCAGTAGACTATCATCTTCAGCCCCAAACTTTACAGAGAAAATCCACAAAGACACGGAAAAGACACAGGCAGAGACAGTAGAGCAGGAAGGAGCAGACAGTAAATTATTTACCACTGCCTTTAGCCTAAAAATGTTACCAGGAGATAATCAGGAGCAGAGTAATTCATGTATTGAACTAGAGTGACAAAAATAGAAGACATGCAAATGTAAACATACTTAAAAAGGAAAGATGTTTCAATAAAGGATGTCAGACTAGACTGTATTAGATGGGCTGGGATTATAAAAGCACATGATTCCCAGGACTGGCATTTGCCATCACAAAATGGGTAATTATCAATTTCGTTTCAAACAAACAAACAAAAGGCTAAATAGCCCTTTTTTTGGGTTTTTTTTTTAGTTGGCACTAGGATGCATCACTTTGATCTAAGAAGTGGCACTTCCCATGACACAGACTCCACCTGTGTTTTTATAGGAAATTAAAGAAATTACCAGATATCTGGATTTAACATATCAAATTAGGCCCTTACAAGAACTCAGGCCCATAGATCCTTTTCATTGATGACTATAATTATGGCTAATGGTTTGATGAAATTCTTATTCCTAACAGAATTGTGGGTTTTCAAACAATTATAGAATCATAGAATGGTATGGGTTGGAATGGACCTTTAGAGATCATCTAGTCCAACCCCCCTGCTGAAGCAGATTCACCTAGATCAGGTCGATAGGAACATGTCCAGGCAGCTCCTGAAGACCTCCAAGGAAGGAGACTCCACAACCCCTCTGGGCAGCCTGTGCCAGGGCTCCCTCACCCTCACAGTGAAATAGTTTTTTCTTATGTTTAAGAGGAACTTTTTGTGTTCCAGCTTCATCCCATTACCCCTTGTCCTCTTGCTAGCTACAATAGAAAAAAGGGATGTCCCAACCTCCTGACACCCATCATTTAGGTATTTGTAAATGTTAATAAGATCTGCCCTCAATCTCTTCTCCAGACTAAACAGCCCCAGGACTCCCAGGTCTCTCTCTGTAGAGCTGCTCTTCAGCAGTTAGACCCACAGCCTGTACTGGTGCATGGGGCTGTTCCTTCCCAGATGCAGGACTCTGCACTTGTCCTTGTTGAACCTCAGGAGGTTTCTCTCTGCCCAACTCTCAAGCCGGTCGAGATCCCACTGAATGGCAGCACAGCCTCTGGGGAATCAGCCAGTGTTCCCAGTTTGGTGTCATCAGGGAACTTGCTGAGGGTACACTCTGTCCCCTCATCCAGGTGTTTGATGAAGATGTTGAACAAGACTGGCCCCAGAACTGATCCCTGTGGAACTCCACTGGCCACAAGCCTCCAACTCCAATCACCACCCTCTGGGCTCTGTCATTCAGCCAGCTCTCGATCCACCTCACTGTCAATGCCCATGGATGTGACATCTTTTCCCTTAAACTTGTTAACTGTTGACATGAATTATTTATACCTGGCTAAGAATAAAAATGCTGCCACAAGAGAAACATTCCAGTTGCCTTTCTGGACTGTTGCTAATTGTAAAAGTGAGGAGGTAAAAGCTGGTATCTTAGAGAACTCTAGCTAGAGGGGAAATCAATCACTGGGAACAGAGATACAGCATAGGTGAAGGTGGTAAAGAGAAACTAAAGGGAAAGTAAATATTCCAGACTGGATTGAGAATTTGCTTTAGATTTTTTTCTGTGTTTTTTGTCATTATCAAAGTATTTCTTTCCTGTCCTGCAATGCTTTAAAGTGCACAGTGTGGACAATCTGCTATGCTTTCTCTGGACTGACTCATCAGGCCACTCTTTCTTCTAAACCTTCAAACCTATTTAGAAAGTAAACCTGCACACAAAACTTAACATGTTGGGACTGGATCATCTGTTCCTCTATATATCATGCATGCAACCCTACAACCTGCTGACAACCCTTACAGCCTAACACTGCTTTCGAAGGCTCTCACTATCAGCAAGATTGCTCTGCTGTCTGACAACATTTAAAGGGCACTGCAGTCAATATTCCCTTTTGTCTACAACAGCCGTTTCCTACTGCCTGTGTTTTGGAATGCTTTACCAACAATGGACATTACATTTCCATGCAGATTAGATTCACTCCCTCCTCCAGGCTTTTTATATATCCATGGACCTTCCCCACTCATACGCAGCAGTTGCCTCTTTTGCAAGGATGATATTTCACTTAATACATCAAAAAACATTATAATTCCTAATTATATAATGAATAGTGGATGTGAACTTGTGTTTTCCTTTCCTTGGATAAAAATAATGAAATTGGACTGAAGACATCATATTGTTGCTACCCAGACCAATAGAAGCTAAACATACTGACTACCAACAATTTCTAAACAATGCAGACAGTTTTCTAGGATCATGAACAGCAGCCAACCTAGCCTATGTGCTTATAGCTGAGACTAGAGCTAATCATTACAGAGAGACCAGTGTGAAAAAGCTCTCCATGACACAGATATCCCTAGGACTTGTGACTGGGAGATTGGAAAAAACTTGACAAAGCAGAAGGGAGGACTCTGCAAACAGGCTGAAGAGAGCTGCATCAGGCAAAGGGACTACTTCCCTCCAGAATACCCATAACAATTGTCTGATTAACATAGAAAAACACATAAGACACTGCCCTCTATGTGCATGAACTGGATCCTTTATAACTGTGAAGAAGACTGGAAAAAGTACTAAAAAAGATTTAGAGTTGAACATGGTATTGAGAGCAAGGCAACCTCCCAACCACTCTGTTCATTATTAACTCATCTTGACCTTCCCTGGATGCCCAAGAAAAAAGACCTTACTTCAGCATCTATGATAGCCCTTCCCAGTCTTTTACTATCAAATATTTGTATCCAAACTCAATGGAAGAGAAAACCAACTCATTTACATATTTCATTTCAGTCACCCTCCAGTTCCTCCCCCTGCCCTCCTCAATATGATACCCTTCGCAGCCTTGGTAACAGCTTATCATGTACATTGCACACTGTGCCATTTGCAAGTGAAGGTTTAGGAACAGACAGATGGCAAAGGCACAAGTCACCTTTTTTCTGACCTTCTCAAAGCCACGAATAAAACCTTACCTGTAGAATCCAACCAAAAAAAACCCCAAATATGAATGGGCAGGCTTTATTTTATACTTTTCACTTTAATTTAAAAAACTGAATTCTTTTATGTTACTTTATGTCCCACTTTGAGCCCACATCCAGAACAACCTCTTCCAGTAAGAAAAATATTTATACCAAAAAATCTCAAGTTGACACTTTCTCCTCTCAAATTCATAATGGGAAAACCAGGCCTCTTGTTTCACACTATCTTGTACTCTACCACTACAGTGCTTTATAGCCAAAGTCCTTCCCTGAAATAAACTGAAACATTCCCACAGGGAGATTTGTGAACAATACATCCCAGATGTACCACAAAATCCCACCAGAGCTCAACACAACGTGTCCCTGGAATAGCAGCACACCATTTTTGCAACAAATATAAATTAAACAAATCATTCCCACTCCATGGTGAAAAAGAAGTTCTTCTAGGATAAGCTGTAAAGAACATCTGATGAGCAGTCAGATCATCTCACAGATGAGCATACTGGACAGCAAGTCTCTTGAATTTATGTATACAAATCAAGGGCAGGGAAAGGACGACTGTAATTCAGCTAGCTATTGCCAGACCTCACTGATGATGGCTTAATCCAATCAGCATCTCTCAGTAAAATTAACTTGGTTAATATCTAAACCAGTTACTATTAAATGTACTCCTATATACATACACAGAGACAATGCAAATAAAAGGCATTTCATACTAACCATTGCCTAAGAAATGAAGAAGCACTTATTTGTCAAAGGGGGATTACTCAGGAGAATTTCTTAACTTCCTTACTTCTGACGAGGTTTTTCAGGCAGTAGGAAAAGACAAATGGTTTTCTGACTTCTATCATAAGTTATTTTGGAATGGTACATGATTTTCTCTCATTTTAATGGGCATTGCTGATCAATTCGATACTCGTCAGATCATATACACTTGAAAGGCATAGTTACTGAAACATAAGTTTAATTTCATTTGAAAGTCATTTGTTACCTCTAACAAATGAAAAATGTGGAAGGAGCTGAAGACTTTTGTACTAATTTCCTATTCATCACTTTTTTTCCAAAGGAACTTGGATTGGTTTAGGCTATTTTTCTGAAAGCTATTTCCATTCTACTCGACCAAAACTCGGAATTTTTTGGTCCTCTGATCCAAAAGCCAGAGCTGGTGTACAGTATTGCCTCTGATGAAGCTCTTGCTGAAATCAATGGCAATCCTTTGACTATGGTCTGCAGGTTCAGCCTTCAGAGCGCTTAAGACAGAATTCTCATCACTGTGAGCACTGACATACCTGATTAACTTAGTGACTCTACACAATTCTGGATTTCAAGCCAATTCAGAAAGTACACCTATGCAGACTGCCTAAATGGCATATGAATTATGACTTCTAACAACTGCAGTTTCATCTTTATTAGGGCATTATAAGAAGTTCTCTGAGATCTGCTTTTCTGCATACTTGTTTTATTTGATTATCCACAGTGAATGCTTAAGACACCAAATGATGCAAGAGAGGCATCAAGTGGCAACTCTCTGTGTAAAGGGGTGGTCTGTGAAGCAGCAGTAGCCAAATACACACTTCCAGTCCTTTTGAAATACATGCAAATGTTACAAAGCTGCAGCAACATTACCATCTGCCAGAGACAGCACTGCTACCTAAGAACAAGCGATGGACAGCTGTAGAGCTATCTTGTGACAGACACCTCTTTCTAAGGACACGGAGGAATACTAAGGAGCACAGCAGTCATAGTCCAAAACATCTACTATTTTTTTGCTGTTATTAAAATGTCAGTACATCCTGTCTCCAAGCCCACAGTATGACACCTTTGTTACAGATCTCACTTCTCAGCACTCATTCTTTTGCAAGAAAATCTTCCTGGACTGAAATTCAGACAACTAGATCTAGTCTGGAAAGGCAACCAAGAACAAATTTTACTTGGGGCATTATTAGAAAGGGAAAAGAAAAAACAAAAGCAAATCGAGTTTTTAATTCCATTGCCTCTACTTTCATCACAGTGTACTTTAGAGTATCAGTCCCATATCAAAAAGTAATTAAATGCCTTCTGTTCGTCTGATGATGCTCCCCCATTTTTTACAGCTGAAGGTTCTCAGTGCAGCCATGAAACTTCATTTGAGTTAGTCACTTTCTGTTTGAAACAAAAGGCAAGCCAGCTACAAAAGCTACAAAAATATCTGTGGCATTCAGTAGAAATTACTGAATGGTTAATGACCTTCCCATATAAACACAACACCACATTCCCTAAATCATAAATTAGAAGAGTTTTTTTTCCCTCATCTTCCTCCTGCTCCTACTTTCCAAACAGGACTGAGAAACTATTTAAATAGCACACTTCAAGACAACTTCTTACAGTAATATTTACCTTTGCATATAAATGTAATATTCTCCCATGACTGATCTATTGTGCATTCTGAAAAATTCCTGTCCCCATTAAAATAATATCCTTCTTCACACTGATAGTACACTCTGCTCCATAGAGTGGTAGAGTTGTCCCAGATAATTTCTGTGTGTGGAATTGGCACAGGTTTGCCACAGTCTATTTCTGCAACAGAGAAAACGGGTTAACAAAATCTGAAAACTAAAACAGGCAAGGCAAATCAACCTGTTTAAGCAAGAGATTAATTGTCCCAGCAACTAAAACTCCACTTTTTTTTCCACTCCCTAGTGATTTCTGCAAGGCAGAGCAGCCCTTTAGAATCCGTAATTTTGTGACTGGAGAGTTTCTAACAGGATGGGTTACTTATCCTTCAAGATGAACAACAAAATAAAGCAGTGTCCTGTTTAGAAATAGAGAACAAGGATCTTCAAGTAAATTTTTGCAAATTGCTCTTTCTTTCCAGAACACTCATTCCCCACATGCTGTTTGTCCCTTTAATTTACCTATTATTAGTAGATCTGAAAAACAACACATGGTTCAAGGAGTGATATGGAAGAACAGCATCAACAACATTATGTACCTTTGCCACTGGATTTAATTCAAGTTTTGAAAAAAAGGAGATGCTGTTACAATCAGAAAGAGTCCTTCTGGGGGAAAATTTGACGGATCATTCAGACCACTTCAGAGATAACTAGAAAGCTAGGGTAATGCACTTACAGATTAAATTATTTGCTCAGTTGTTTAGAGTTGCTTCTTAAGAAAAATAAGAACATTTTTAAAAGAATAAGGAATGAAAATCAAATCAATGGAACTACATAACTTAGAGTTAAAATTCCCTTTCAAGTTGACAATAGTAACATTGCGTCCCAATAAAAGATCCTTCATCATTTCACTTATAAGACTTAAACAATGTAAGAATTTAAATCTTATTCTCACTAAAGCTTATATGCTGAAAATAAGTGCTTTTAAAACTGTTTATTAAACAACCTTAAGCAATTCTGATATTCCACTCATAAAAATAAAAACAAGGAAGTAAAAATCACAGTTTATAGAATCATCATCTGTACAAACTTCAAATGAAAATGAGCAGTACATTCACTATTTTGACCACCAGAACAAGCTTTAGAATAATTAATGCACATAAAAATAATATGCTTAACCTATAGAAAGACAGTATGTGATGAGATACAAAAATAACTACTGCTCAACTCCAGCTATCTTCCCACTGCCATCCTCTAATCAGACTGAAAAGCAGAAATGCAGAAGTACACTTCTGTTTAACACGGCAAACTTTCTATTTAGACTGGTGACCCAGAATAATAAAGAAGGCTTTAGAAGTAGAAAGTGATTGTAATATACATATGGCACACTCAAAAAAATTACTACATTTTATTTTAACAAACACTCAACCCTGTGGGATCAAGCTGTAAAGATACTAATCATCCAGTGAGAAAAAAGTGTAACCTGACTAAAAACTGTGATTACCCTGAGGTTACATTAATTAAGAATATGATCTAAGAGTAAAAATGCAGTAGAAATTTTACTGGGCAAAAGATCTTTTTTAAATGTACCTTTGTGCTTCTTCTCATTGAGGACCTTGTTAGGCTATAATCTCCCAAATCATGGTAACAAAAGCAATTTATGACTCGCCAAGTAACAATAGCATGTTTGAGCTATCTGAAGTTTGCAACTGGAAACTGTCTGAGTATGGGAATTTTAAGGAGATGCTACCTGCTAATAGTAGTTCAATTTCTGGGTAGTGGCTTAAAACACAGAACAGATACTGAGATAGAAAAATAGCAGCAATTTACAGATAGTTTTTATCTTATGGAACTCCAAATGTCTGCCATGCATTGTGATTTTGTCCTCAGATTGTTAACTTTCAATATTCTATGGCAAATTCACTAGCAACAGAGACTTAAAAAACCCTGTTTAAGAAACGACTTTTGTTTTGTGACTGAACTTCACATGCCAGAAGACTCTATGAACTGAATGCCCAAAGACGACATCTCTGTTGGCTGCTATTTATTATGGTGGCTGAAACAATATCTCAGCTATACACATCTGAAGGTAGATTTGATTTACCTTTGCACACCAAATCAGTACCATTCCACTGTCCTTTGGCATTACACACTGCAGTCCAATTGCCACTCGCAATAAAGTAACCATGAACACAACTGTACGTAACTTCACTTCCATATGTGGTCCCACTTAGAGATGTCAGACGTGCATTTAAAATGGAAGGTGGAACCCCACAATCCACACCTAGGGAGAGAAAAAAAGAAGATAAACTTCTTATTCAAGCAACAGAAGCAATGATGACTGCACTCCCACAAGTATTTCTTTCATCGTTATCAACTAACTCTCTTCTCCTGTGGTTATTCAACAATCACACGTGGTCTCTGTGACACCCTCACAGCAACTGAGAGTGCTGTAGCTACTCCAGAGCTGCTTGCAAATAAAATTACTTCTTTCTCACTGAGTGGTGTGCTAAATCTGAGACTCCTCTCTCTGCCTAGCTGTTAGTATACATAAGATGTCCTGAGAGGGTTTTTTGATACTTTAGACTCTTATGCTTTTACAAATCTGACTACAGGTGGCAAGCTGGTTCTACACCACTTTCAGTGCACAACAGTCAGAGGGAGGCAGATGAATAGGAACTGCCTTTAGGAAAGGGAACTTCTTTAAAAAATGTACCAAGGACCACAGAAATGTGAAACCACAGAAAAGGTCAGAACATAGAATACAAAAGCTTCCTGCTCAAGCCAGAGTCTACATGGTGTTCAAAATGCATTGGAATAGTTGCCCTATTGACAAATTTGTTGTCATTTACAAATGCATAAAACAAAGAAGTCAAGTAGCACCCAAAACCAACTTGTTTGATATGATGTTCATATTCTACTAAGCAACCATCTAAAAGGCATTCACGTTAGCATGATACAACACTAACACCCAACAGTTTAACTACTCATCATCACATACATCACATCTTCTCATTAAACTGAGTTTTCATTTTAAGAAAATTCCTGTATTAGTATTCAAGGGAAGCTATATTCTTCAAAGACACACGACATCCATGCATTTAAATTTAAATTAAAAAAGGGAATCTGCTCCACCTACAGCACTCTGAACTGACTCACATTAAGTGCCTAGTTTCATCCTGAGTATACAAAATAATCTCCTCAATTACCACAGCTTAGAAGACAAAAGCCAAACTTTGATTTTTCAGGAAAAAAAAAGGACATCACACTTGGCCAGGAGAAATTATTATATCACCAATATAGACTTGTCAGGTAAATTCTCAAGAGATTAAATAATTATTTAAAGGTGACTAGTAATTAAAAAAAAATTTAAAAAAAGATCAGACTGGCTGGTTTTACAAAAGGAGACGGTCCTAACTGAAATCCAGGAAAAGAGCTTGCAATACAAAGGGCAAATAAGTTTGTCACCTCAGTTTCATGGGCTGTTTCTTGGTGTTTGAGGTATTTTACTTCAATTAACCACAGTCAGAAACTCTGACCTGGCATACTGTCTGACTCTAGGAATTTTAAAAATCGTATTCGTAAGCAATCACTGAAAAATATCAATAAATACAAATACACCAAAAACTGACAAGGATCTCCTGAAGCTTTGGGCACTTTCTTTTCATTTTCAAATCCATTGCTCTTTATTCATTTGTGGGAAAAATGCCATTTCAATTGTTTGCAAAATTTCTGATGCCAGCAATTTAGTATTAAATTGTTACATCTTTTCTTGCCTATGAATTTTCTAGCAATATTTAATATTTTATTTTTCCCAGCCATACTGACTTAGCATGCTTATTTTTATTTCTTCACTTCTTGTAGACACACATATAACCATGACATTTCTGTCCATTCTCAACGGGAAAGAAAAAAGAAAACAGAAAACAATTAGAAACCAAGAGATCTCCTGCATTTTGAGAGAAGGAACTCTCCTCAATAAGAGGTAATTTTCACAATGACAATTCTTCCCTGTAAAATTGTTATTTACAGTGAAGCTTCTGTTAGCTAGCATTTCAAGTGTCAAGTAATACACAGACTTTCTGACTACTCACAGGAACAAAAAGTCCTGCACTTGTAAGCAGGCACATTTAAACAGAGTGGGAAATCAGAACACCAAAGTAAATGGAAGTTTTAAAGATGCTCAACAGGAAAGAAGGAGGAAGGAAGAAGTTTTTCACCATGAGAGAGGTAAGGTAACTGTAACAGGTTGCCCAGAGAGGTTGTGGCTGCCTCATCTCTGGAAGTCTTCAAGAGCGGGTTGGATATGGCTCTGAGCAACCTGGCCTAGCAGAAAGTAACCTGTCTATAGCAGGGAGGTTGGAACTAGATGATCTTTAAGGTCTCTTTCAACCCAAACGATTCTGCGCTTCTACAAAACAACATGAGAGATGTGAAAGTGTTTGCTTACACACAAATGCCCTTAAAATCATGATGGCTATCCAGAGATGAGGGGTGGTATGATGCCTCTCTTCCACATCTACAGACATCCTTCAGAAAAAAAATCAAGCTCTCAGAAAATTTTTTCTTGTCATGGTAGTTCACTGATGCCTTTCAACTTAGTGATCTTTCCCATGAAACGCTACAGAAACCTAGCTGTTTTCTAGGCCCTGGTTCATAGACAGAAAGACACAGTACACACTCTGTATAAATGGAAGGATCAGCATTGAAAATGTTTATAACCCGTTCTCATCCTCTTTTTTTTTGCAAACAGACAGATCTTGAAAGATTATCCTTCCAATTGAGGAAATGGCCCACTGACATTCACAAACACACTTCACCATGCACAAATTCCCTTAATGAAGAATGTGACAAAGATTTAAGGTTCTTTTCACCTTTACAGCTCAAAGTGGGAGGCTCCCAAGTTTCATTTGCAGTGCAATATGAGAACTTTCCTTCATTGCTGTAAAACCCATCTTCACATTCATAATGAACCACGCTTCCTGGTAACATGCTGTAGTTCCCCACAATGTAGCCATGCTTCATTTCAGGAGGGGAACCACATCCCATTTCTGCAAAGAGAGTGGGTTAAAAGATTTCACAGTACAAAAATCACAACACCCAATCAGAGTAAAGTGAGCTAAATCAGGTGATCACATCACAAAATGCACCTAATCTAATCAATCTGACAGGTCACCAAAGGGGTAGAAGACTTGAGCTGAAGAGTTGTAGTGGCCATTGGAAATCCATGTATTGAGCCACATCTTTGCTAACGTACAGCTGGAGCCATTCAAAACATCAAAGCAGAGATACTGCAATATGATGGTGCTTTCCACGTGCCAAGTCTCATCACTGCAATGACTGAATGATCCTTCAACATCAGAGGAATATTTCAGGCCCAAACAAACAGCTTTATCTCCTCATGGATGGGAAAGGTGAAGCACTGTGGACAGGCTGAAAAGAAATAGTCTGCCCCTCAATTCCTCCATCTTATTGAACCAATGCGCACATAAAAACTACATTCCTTCAGCACAGCTGCTTGGCAAGGCTCCTTTGTCTGATCTTATCTGCTAACAAAAACAGCATCCAAAGACTCTCACCTTTGCATGAAACTATATTCCCATCCGGATGAAAAGAGTGCTCTCCACTTTCTAATTTATAACCATCATTGCAGTAACACTTGTAGCTTCCTTCAGTGTTCACGCATCTTGCATGGCGACCACACAGCCCAGACTCCTCACACTCATCTATATCTAAAATTTCAGAGGAAAACATATGCACTTCATAATAGAGGTTTTTTTAATTAATTAACATAGGGCCCAATCTTAAAACAAACACAGCACTCCATGAAAGGTTCTACATTTGTGATGTCTACCTGTACAGTTTGTGCCATCATTGGGAATAAATGTCTTGTTGTTGTTGGAGGCTCTGTATCCATCAAGGCAAACACAGTAGAAACTTC
This sequence comes from Colius striatus, assembly GCF_028858725.1. Classification (NCBI taxonomy): domain Eukaryota; kingdom Metazoa; phylum Chordata; class Aves; order Coliiformes; family Coliidae; genus Colius; species Colius striatus. Next base: position 16,710,691 of record NC_084790.1, on the reverse strand, counting down.
CGTGTGTATTATGACACAGTGTATGGTTTCCACAGATCTTGCTGGCTCCAATCTGGCACTCGTCTTTATCTGTCAGTACATTTAAAACACATCAGAGAGAAGAAAACTAGAGCATCCTTCACTCCTTGCTCATTCTTTTGTAGCCAGACATCCCCTTACTGTTTTTCATCCATGTCCTTGCATGAAACTGTGACTGAAGTTTCATGACATAGCTTGAGTTGATCTAAGAGCTGCTGAAACCAGAGGGCCGTGCCCATTGCTTCTGCTCTTCCTTATAGCCATGTGCTGGCTGCAGCAACTATGAAGTGTATGCTGATCCTACCCAACACACTCAGGTGACAGAGAACTAACACTGCAAAATGCACTGCTTGATACTCTCACAAGAACAAGGTAATTGCACCCTGTGCAGGGCCCAGTAGGTGCCAGTGCTCATAAAGGAAGGGGAAGGGTCAGAGTGAAAGAGGTTAAAGGTGGAGGGCCTTCCCCATTCCCCTTTAAACATTAATAAAGTATTACATGCCCTCAGACACAGTTTTTGACATCATCCTTACTCACGTATTAATTTGTCATGTATGAGATAGTATTAAAAGGACAGTATCAGCTAAAGTAATAAAGCAACACCAAGCAACACGTTTCAACTAACAGACATTTGCACTTGAGAAATCTGTGTATATATGCATACTAAGAACAGACCTTCAGTCTACAGCATTGGTCTTTAAATACCCCATAATCTTAACTAGGAAAATCATCAAAAATGCGCTAATTTTAATTTCAATTGCTAGTTCTATTGTCCAGTCTTCAGTTCAATGGTACATAGGTTGAAAATAATAATTTAAGAGAAGCTCAGCATGATGGGGTTTTTTGCTGAAGCGAGGATAAAAAACATTAAATAAATTATTCCAATACATGGTACTTCAAAAGTAAATTATAGACTTCTATATTTTTGAAGAAAAAAATAATTTAAAACCTTCACTATATAGCATTCACTGATTAAAATAATTAAGTAACTAAGTACAAAATAATGTTTTCATCAGACAGCTGCTGAGAAGGAAAAAAAGAAGGAAAGACAACCCATACTTACTCTATGTTTCAGAAATTCTGCCAGGAAATGACAAAGCTTTCACTGTGTTTTGAAGAACTCAGTGGTATTACCAGAGAACATTTTAGGAACATACAAAGTTTCTTGCTGTTTTACAACCAGCAGCCTACCTTGGCAATGGGTTCTTCCATTGCCTACAAATCCATAGTTACAGATGCAGACACTTTTTCTTTCAATTTGATGACACGTAGCATGAATGTGACAAGTTGCACAGACGTCTGGAACTGATCTACTCACAATTCCTTTAAGAACAAAAAGACACAATTATTGAGTTGTTTTAATTTTAAAAAGGACCATAAAGGTGGTCTAGTATGGGTACCTGGCATGGAGTTTAGACAGGAAATAAAACCCAGATTAAAACACATACAGCGTATAAAACCCTACCTTCTCCCTCTTCACTTGCAAACTTGCACGAAAACCACAGCCATAGTATTCAGAGACAAAAAAAAAAATAGAAGGGATTAAAAAAACACCTAAATTTAACAGCTTTTTTCTCCACTCATCTGTTCTTTAACAAGTTTTCAGGAGTTAGTAAGGCCTACAAGACATATACTGAACAGCTCTATCCACTATGATTAATCTTTTCTCCATATTAATTTTCTTCTCCTTTTATCTTGCTGCTTTCTTTTTTTCTATTATTTTCTTTCTGCTATTTACAGATAGACATTGAGCTATTACTAATCTATTCTGTGTCTTGCATCATCACCACGTACATGATACAAATGCTATTCCTAAAAAACATGTTGAGAATACTGCCAGGAGGAAAATGACTTCTCATTTGAGAAACTAATTTGTATTAGAAGTAGTTTAGTAGTATATGACACACAACCTAACACTGTAACTTGACAGGGCTATAAATACACATGAAACTAGAACAATATATGCACATACTCTCTTATCTGTATTCATACTTTTAGGGTATTATGTGCATTTCCGTCTGTTTTTTGTAAGCTGTTTATCTTCACACTTGCACTGGCTTTCCAAATGATAAACCTCAGAACGGGCAGCCTGAATGTAGACAAGGCATACATACGCTTACACCTTTTTTCACGTTTTTGAAGAAATAGCAAACACACAGAAGCTGATGTTCTTCCATAATGTTGGACATAACATTGGGAAATATTTTCACTTTTCCAAGACCACAAAGATTGGTAAGGATGGTGTGATTCTCGCAGAATACAAATCCTACCATGTATACAACAGCTCTGACAAAATTTTTCCAGCCTTTACATAGTGTCTTAAACACACAAACATAACTGGAAGAAGGCAGATGAACACTGCAGTCAGTTTTTCAGGCACCAAAGTTTGATAAAACTGCCCATTCACACACACACTGTTTCAGCTTTACTCATGGTACATTTCCAAGGGCCTGAAGCATCATGACAGGAAGCATCACAGATTCCTACTACTGTCAGTGCTTTTTTATACTTTTATCATAGAATCATAGAATGGCAGGGGTTGGAAGAGACCTTTAGAGATCATCTAGTCCAACACCGCTGCAGAAGCAGGTCCACCTAGATCAGGTCACATAGGAACGTCTGCTTGTAGGTCCTGAAGACCTCTAAGGAGACTCCACACCCTCCCTGGGCAGCCTGTTCCACTGCTCTGTCACCCTCACGGTAAAAGAGTTTTTTCTTATGTTTAAATGAAACTTCTTGTGCTCCAGCTTCATCCCATTACCCCTTGTCCTGTTGCTAGATACAAGAGAAAAAGGGATGCCCCAACCTCCCAAAACCCACCATTTAGATAGATAATGTGTGTGCTCCTCATATGAACAGAAAGCAAAAACTGTCAGCACACCACAGTACCCAATGTAGATCAAAAAATCAAATTTAAAAACAGGCACAGTAAGAACTTTCTCACGATACTCCAATCTTCTGATAAGACACGGCAACGTCCTCCTCAGATTGCTGCTCTGGGAGATAAAAAACGGCTTTCTCCCCCGCCCTCACTACCACAAAAGAAACTTTCAGGCTTATTTCTCCTTAGCAAAGTCCAGTTTTCCACCCCAGCCTTGAAGCCACCGCACCGCTTCAGTCCCAGCCAGGCGACCCCGAGGCGCGGCTCCCGCCCAGCCAGGCCCAGCCCGGCCCAGCCCGGCCCTGCCGCCCGATGGGCGCACGCGGCCGCCGCCACAGCCCTTCCCGGGCGGCCAGGAGTCGGCGGCCCAGATCCTCCCGCGGCCGCACGTCCCGTCCCGTCTCGGCTCACCCGTCCTGCTGGCTCCGTCCCCCTCGGGCCTTGCCCGCCTCGACCGAAGGGCACCGCCCTCGCGCCCGGAGGCTGGCGCGGCGGTGCCCGCCCGCACTTACCCCGCCGCCGCCCCGCGCACGGCGGCAGCGCCAGCAGCAGCAGCAGCAGCAGAGGCCGCGGGGCCCCGCCGTCCCCGGCGCTCATCGCCACGCCGCCGCCTCCGCGCGCTGAGGTTCTGCGCTGCAGCGGTGCCGCCGCATCCTCCCCGCGGCGTGGACGGCGGGAGGAAAGCCCGAGGGTAGGGCAAAACGCCCTTATCGCTGCCGCGCCCTCGGGGCCCCCCCGCCTCTGCCCTCAGCGAGGCCCCGTTCCTCCCTGCGCTGAAGAGCCCGTGCCCGCAAAGCGCTCTGTTTTCTTCCTTTTTTTTTTTTTTTTAATGAGTGTGTGCGTGTTTGTTTTTTACGCCGTTCCCTGGCACAACCCCTTTCCTTCCCCGGGACACCGCCTCTGCCCTGGCTAGGCGAGTGGCAGAGCCGATAAGGGCTGTTGCTGTCAGTGGCAGCAGTTCCTCCCCCCCAGGACAGGGGGAGAAATGGAGGGAAGGGTTATTTATGATTCCTGGGAAAGGAGGAAAGGCAGCTGGAACATTGCATCACCTCATCTGTGGCAGGTGTGCAGCTTCCAGCCCCACCAGTGGTGGGCTTCCCCTCCTCCCTGCAGCCCATGGGCTCCAGCAGCATATCCTAGTTCATGTGTTTGGTACTTGAGTTCCTGCTTTATGTTGAAGAAGGAGGTTCTCAGGCCCACTGGGGCAAGGCCCCACATCTGGAAGGAGCCTGTGTCCTACATCTCAGCAGTTCTCGTGGACCTGCCAGCAAGTGTTCTGAAGCCGGCCCATCTGAAGTTGTTCCCGATTTAGGAACCTTTGACATGCTCTGAGCTTCCTCAAGAAGTTTTGCTTATGTGCTATGTTGGCTTTACATTGATGTCCTTTAATGCTAACACAGTCAAGTCCACCATCATGACTGCATTTAAATGAGATAACCTGATCTTTTACTACTCTATCTGCTGTTATAAATGACAGAGTCCAAACAATCTGTCTGATTTCAATGGAAACAAAACCCAGTTTCACAAAACAATCATCTTTTTTTTGATATATTTATGCAAGTCAGTCTGTTCCAGTCAGACAGTCTGCTTTTTAATTACCGTTATGGCTAACTAAGCATGTAGACATTTTTTAACAGCTTCTGCTACCCTTTATCATCTTGATCAGGACACAGGGTTGACTTGATTCTTCAGCAGTGGCCAGTTACATCACAAGCAACTCAGCTTTTGGAATAACACAGCTGGCAGTAGTGCATATTTCTGTCTTAAATTACTTAAATGCATGCTCAGTGGTGATAAGTAACTTATCATTACAAGGAATGATTCAGGGGGGAATTGTTCTGCACAACATACTAAAAAATATTTAGAAATTACTGTTTTCCTTCCCCTTAACAGCCCACCAAGTTCCAAAACCACTGATCACTGCAGTTTCTACTGCTCTTTTCGTAGTAGTAAAGGGGAGTAGTGTGAACAACTTTTTAACAAGCATTTCACTTAGCAAACAGGAAAATGGTTTTGGCAGCAAGCCTAAAGAAATTATCATGATATTTATAAAGAAGACCAGTTTAAAAATGTAATATAAACATTCTTTAAAGTAAACGCATCAATTGAAGAAAAACACTTCTCTTGTTCCAGTATGTCTTAAAGAGCTGATTAGTTGCTGTTTAAGACACCTTAAGCAACACATAAACTACATGCAATAAAAATTACGTGTGTGTTGTTTGCATATTTAAATTCAAAACACAGTCCTATGAAATAAGTGTCAAAAGGATGCTGAAAGGTCATCTGTCTGGTTTTCTGATCAGCAACAAGATGAGCTCCATAAAGATGATTCCTTGACATACTTGTCTAACCCACTCTTTGACAGTGATATAGAATTCACAGCATTACCAAGCAATCTGCTGTAGTACTTTGCTCTCTTTGTAATCTGAAAATGGTAATATAAGGTTTATCTTAACTTTTAGTTAACTTTTTGAGCCTTTTTTGTGTTCACAGCAGACTCAGAACAGCCTTCATGTTTTGGATCCAGGTCTGAATCAGCCACTGAAATGGGGCACAGATCACCCCTGCTCTGGCATGTGCCCAAGTCCCGAGCAAACTGATTTAGAGTGATAATTAAAGAGTCAGGAGAATAAGACAGATCAGCGTCCCAACATGCTGATTCTAACGTCTTAGGCAAATTTAGCTTATTTCGTAGGAAAACTAACAAACAACCTAATGAAAATACAGGATAATATCCACATAGGTTTTCTGTTCTAAGCATAGGTTAAGGGCCTGTCAAACTAGGACTTACTTTGTAAATAGAATGTTTCCCAGTATTAAATCTTGCTACCCAGAACATTCTGTACCACTATTTGCCTCCATTTCTCTTCTGTTTGATAAGAAAATAGTTGTGATGGTCAAAATAATTGAATTGACCCTGAGACACTTGAGAGTTTCCTGAGCAGTTTTTCCTTGAAGCTGTCTAAATAATCAAAAATTAGAAAGGCCAGCAGGATTAAACATCTCCTCAGCTGTCTTTGTTTGTCCTGTCTCCTTTGCAGACAGTGAATGTCACTGTGTCATCTAAATTACTTACTTTTTTTAAGAATATTTGGCATAGATTACACTACTTATTCTGACGTACAGAGACAACATTTGCTACTAATGGGTCTTTCAGAAAACAAATTTTTTAAAACTCAGCTAACATCTTCAGGCAGAGTAAATAAATGTAATTCATCCAAGATAACAGATCACTCAGCTATTCATAGTGCAATTGCATTCTCAAACAGCTTGCACTTCTTTCCAGCTGGCAATGAAAACAGTAACTACAATTTCATGGAGGGTTCTTTCCACTTGAATTTTTACTCTCTTGCCTATTTAAAATGAATCAGATTAATAACCGGTTTCTGGTTATGCACTTAATTTCCAGAGTAAGCAACAACACTTGTTGAAGCAGAAACAAGTGAAAAATTGGCTGACCCTATTCAGTTCTTAAATAAAAAGGCTCAGTAAATATTGCACAGAAGAAAAGCATTCTCTTGCAGTTAATTTTTCTTACAAAGGAAATATTACTACTCAAGTTGTTTGCAGCATTTCTGTCTATACTCACCGGTGCGCCTACAGTGCTGTCTCAACTCCTGACAAATGAAGTCAAGATCAAAAAAAGAAACGGGATTTCTGCAAAAGTACAGGAGTGAGAGATACCTGTATTTGAACCTTAAATATTGAATGCTTCTATGCAATTTCACTGGAGGACAGGCCTCCAGGTTTGGGATGAAACAGGCATCAGGCCATGCCATATATATCTCATAGCAAGAGCATGGTACATGATAAAGCCTGCTGACAGTTGCTGCTAATCAGAAAAGCAACTTTACAGAGCAAAAATGTTGCTATCTGTGGGTTTTAGCATAACAGTAGGAGCCCAGACTAAACTTTGCCACAATATAACTGTGACCTTTGATAAGATAACCCCTTTCTGCCTCTCTTTGCTTCTTCCTCCCACCTAGTTGTGAAACTGGAATAATATTCCTACATAGGTGCGTTGAGGTGTAAAAGCGTGTCTGAGATGATGCAATGTAAACTTCTCTGATGGAAGGTTTGATGTCACTACAATCTGTCGCAATACCTCAAAGACTTAGTGCCAATCTGTTTCTGGGACAGCATCCTAGTCTTGCTGGATCTTGGAGTATCATGTGAGAAGGCTGCTGACTTAGTCATCGCTTCTGAGTGTTCCATGCTGTTATGTATAAGCCCTGTCATTATTTTCAGGGCTATGCTAACAAAGTGCAACAGTTGAGAGGAGAGAAGCTGAGAGTCACAAAGGAAAGATAAAAAAGAAGTAACAGCACCTCCTTCATTATTTAAAAAATAATGAAAGTAGTGTTGTGATTTTCTTAACTCTAGAAAGATGAGTAGACATCTTTTCCTCTCTGACCCAAGATCACTGCTAAACGAAGAGAAAGAACTGGGCAACAAGATTAATGCTTCCTCTCTGCCAACCTCCCTGAGCTCATCCACATGGCTCCTGGCTTTACTATCACAGCTGCACAAAATTTAGCTAAGGCAACAATTAATGGTTATTTCTTTGATAGGTACAGGGAGAAAACCAAATCCCACTGACTGTATTATCCTTCTCTCACCATTAGCTTTGCTATATTTTGTGTCAAGATCAGTCTAGAAGTCTAATCATTAGTCAGGAAATATGGCAACTTATCAAACTTTATTATCTATGAAAATAAAAATGTCTATACACGCATGAGAAGGGAAAACCAAATATTGACTAGAGACTATAAACCAAAGAGTTCTCCTCAAGCTATTCAGGCAGCTGGGGATTTTTTTCCCATGGCATCTTTCCCTGTGGACCAACTATATTTGTCACCTGGCAATCTCATATTTGCATTCACGTTCTATAGTGGGGGAAAAAAGAGAGGAAGAATCTAATAACCAAACCTTTCGTAGTAAATATATTGACCTTTAGTCTCTGAGTTGTTTTGTAAGCGATTCAGCTTTCACATGCTATTTACCCAGTTTAAGTAAACTTGTTATCTCAATTAGAAAGCACCTCGGGTTACTGTATTTTTAGGCTCTGGGCCAGATGGATGACTTAGATCTCAGATTCATAACATTAAGCGTTCATTTCTAGCATATAAAGAGAGAGTGCTCTGTGTGATTATGAAATCAGCACGAGCTGTGCTCTTTGGCCTTTCAAAATTCAATTAGGTAAAACTACTATTTCTACAGTTACTGGCAGTCAGAATAGAAAGAGACCTAGGGTGATGATATTTCCACGTTGTCATAAATTGCAGTAAAATTGACATCTCTAGGGAAATAAAAGGTTGTGGGGTTTTTTTGGACTTGCAAAGCTGATAGCCCTGTTTATGTTCAAATAGTTTGCATTATTCCCATAAGACCCTTCAAGGCTATCAGTAATGCCACCATGCGGAAATTCATGGGTGAGAAGAAAAACGCTTGCCACAGTAGTTCAAGACTGAATTTCGCCTATTACTGAACATCTTCTGTTGCACCACAAAAAGACAGTAGCTAAATTAGAAAATCATTGACCTTTACTGGGATTTTGTCTACTCTCAGCTACTTCCTGTAGGAAGTACTACAGGAACAGTCTATGTGTCAGTCAGTAGGACCTAAATAAAAAACAAGATAGATGCTTAAAGATGATGGAAATTTCGCTGCAAAGGCAAGAGGAAGTATTTTGGGGATAGGCGCTCACACTCTAAAGGAACTTAAAAATTTGGAGGAAGAGATTCACACAAACTAGACTAGTCAATTGTTCCATTTTGTATAGATCCAAAATTAAGGAGATTACGTCTCTAATAAAAGATCTGTGCATGAAAATGCATTTCTATATGTACCAGCTTTGGGACACTTTGTCAAACTATAAAAACATGAGCATTTGATACAAATATTTGTTGACTTTCTTTTTTAAGCATGATCTAGGATCAAAACATTCCCAAAGACATTTCCAAAATTTTCCACAGTTTAGACAGAGAAGTGTCACTGCAGATGGCACAATAGCTAGGAAACAGGGAAAATGTCTTTGAACCTAAGCTATTTCTTAGTTGTAAACAATGTTAAGGTGAAATGTTTGAAAAAAAAATCCAAAGCATTGCTGGCAGAACAGTTTGTCTTACAATATGATGTTAGTTGTAACCTTTAAATCTGTATCCAAAAAAAGCCCATACAAAAATATAAACTTCACCTAGAAAAATGTTTGTATAAACAGATAAAATCCCCAAGAGCCATTAAAAGTAGAACTATTTCATCAGTGGCATTATACAGACACGTAAATCAAACATCCTGATTTATAGCTGTCTCAGTAATATAACACTGTGCATTAAGACCTAGGTAAGTGATGCTACACTTCTTTCCAGTCTTTAAATCACATGGAGGGTGTTTTAAAGTTAGTCCCATCGTTGGGAGAGTAAGTGAAGATATAAATATATTTAAGTTTAGCAGTGCAGTTTATTTAAATAGGATCTTAGACTTGGAAAGGGGAAAAAAATAATTATTAGCAGGATTTCCCGTCTTGTATTCGGCATCTTAATCAAACCCTTTTTTTTCTGTTCAACTGATCTGCGAAGATATCAGCAATTTTACCACTAGATTACATGAGACAGTAAATGACTGAGATATACCAGACAAGACAGGATGTTGTTGCTAACATCTTACAGTTGTGTCAGACCCTTCAGAAGTAACTTCTGCCTTATCTACTTCCCTGCTGATGAGTAGCATAATGACTGTGAAAATATTTTTCAAGGGCCTTGATTGAAATCTGATGCATCAAAATAAAAACTGTGTAAAGTGTCATCTTCCCATAACATAAAGTTGTGAGAATATAAGCCCCACAGGACAAGTACCTTGTCTGACAACTAAAGATGGAGATATGAAGCAACTGAGCAGCTTCTTGAAAGAACAACAATTTGCACGAGCAGTATTTGTAGTCCTGCACAAACAACTCTGTAAACAGAGTTTCAGGAGGTTCTTTGGGAACCTTACAGGCATATTGATGTTTCCTGAATGTGGAATTAGCCCAGGTCATCTTGTGACAGGCAGGTGGTAACAACAGTGTTAACCCAGAGCAGAAACAGAGAAAAAGACATTTAAGCCATAACAAGTCTTAGCACCAAGGAGCTGGTATTGTGTTTAATGTCCCTGTGGTTAAATTAACATTGAAAAGATCTTATCCTGGGAGATGCTTAAAACTACAAACTCAAGTAGCATAATGCATTGTCATTTACTAGTGACATGGAAGGCTCTCAGCATTTGGGATAGATCTCCTATAAAAATCTTCAACCAGTTTGGTGTCTGATAGGTCTATCAGACCAATAAAGGTGCTGAGAAAGAGGGTAAGCTTGTTGAAATGGATACAGGAACAGTGTGAATGTGTATGCTTTTGACAAGATAATTACAGCCTCAGCAAGAGGGAATTTTAAGCCATCCAGTTACAACAAGAACATGCACAAAAAAGGAAAAGAGTATGCAACATGACATAACTTCTTGTATGAAGGCAGGTGTAGAAACAATTCAGTTAAAAGATGTAACAGAAGAGAGTGCTTAGGTAGCAAACCCTTTTCAGAAACTTACTGTGCTCTTAAATAGAAAAAACACTTTTGCAGCTTTGTAAAATGAGGAACCTTAGATACACCATTGGGAAGATATTTCCAAATCTGTTGAGCAAATGAGTCAAATCTTGCATATACAGGAATAACATTTTGCTGAATGCACTGTATTGCAGCCATTGAATCTCATACTGCTTTTGGGCAATTTGGCCATAGGAAAGAATTAGAAATAAAAGAGGAGGGAAATAAAGAACAGATTAGAAATTATGGGAAAAAATCAGGCAGTGACATTGCCATGTTCTTTAGTAAGAAATAAAACTGACAATTAAATTTTTTTTGTCAATTCTTAACTGAAAGATTTTAATTAGAACAGAACCCACATCGCTCCTGCCAAGCACCAACCCACATTGCAGTGACTGAAACAATTAATGTAGTACAATTTTTCCCCAGATCATCAACAGAAATCATAGTACTGAACAGAAAAGCTACCCTAATTTCTTTAGCTTTTGAGATAGACTTGAGCCTTTTTGTGTGTTATTTTCACTTTTATGTTTACAGGCAGTGACACTCACTGAGCAGCATTTGCAAATAAGTTTCTCAAGGTGTGTACTAGGTATCACCACAGCAGAGTAGAAATAGAAGCCACCCAACCACAGCACTGCAATGCTGCGCAGCCTGCAGCATTCTGCAATATCCTTCAGTCAGTCTTCTTTTTAAGAGTTTCCAAGTATGCAATAACGTGGCTTTTCAGACTCAGATGGGCTTGGGGGGGGGGGGGGGGGGGTTGCGTGCGGGGGGAGACTCTCAATAGAAACTATCATAGACCCTTCATCGTACAAGTAATATGGACATACAAGAGAACCAGTTAAACCGGTAGCTGGAAAACACTTTACACGGTACATTTAATGCAGATACTGCAGAAGTATGCCTTTGCTTTTCAAACAGATAGTTTTCAATGCTTGCTTTACAAGTTAATATTCTCTCAGATGGATGTTGACTAGCTGTCCTTGAAGCAGACTGGAAATAAAAAACAGTGACCTAAAAGCGTTACCTTTATAAACTGACTCAGACTAAGCAGCAAATCTTAAAGAGTGAGAGTGGTGCTAACTTGGGATGAAAGCTCTTTTGGAGTCAGGAAACTCTTGTTGCTCCGCTACACTATCCTAAAGATTTTATGGACGATAACAAAGGCATTGGTCTGCTAATGGTCTCTAGGAGGATTCATTTCTCTGAGGTCTCTTTTCCCCTCTGCCTCTACTTCCCACCATTCCTCTCACATATTCTACCAATGATTTCCACTTTCGTATCTTTTGTTTAGACATCCCTGTACTCACTTTCTGCTACAACCTGTACTGCTATACTCTGCAGAACTCAAGGTCAAATATCCAAGCACAATTAAGAAAATGCAAGTGTGGATTTTAATATTATTTTTAAAACACAGCATCTTGTTTCCAGCTGTAAAAGAGTGAGTTCTGGGGGTGTAGAATAATTTTCTGGGACTGATCCAAAACATATGAGAATCAAACTGATGGCAAATTCGCCAGTTACTGCCCATTCTGTTTCATTTTACAAGTAACAGAACAAATTCTGTTACCAAAGATTTTATACCCACGCTGTTTAAAAGTGATTTTTCATTTTCCAAGATGGACACTTGTATTAACTACTAAGGGAAAAATATTGTGATTATATTACAGGGGTAAAACAACAGCAGATGAGAATTTGGGATGGGATTTATTTATTGGTTAAAGAGGAAGAGGAGAAGGCGGCAGGTAGGAATTCCACCCACTTACCACAATTCCTAAGGCAGACTTTGCTGAAAAAAACCAAAAGCTACCAGATTTTAGCCATCAAAAGCTAGCATTTTGTCCAAAATGCTCATCATTATCTAACTATCAAGGACAAAATAAAGAGTTACACTTGGGACTATGTATCTAGCCTTTGGAGAAGAGGCATTTTTGCTGAAAGCTGCAATCCAGTCTAAAATGAAAGATTTTTCTCCTTACAAAAGCATCTACATCCAGAGATTGAAAATAGCATAGTTTACACTGGATTTGCTCAGTGTTCTAGTCCTAGCCTTGAGACACAAGTAGTCAGTAAGTCCACATATGAGACTTCAGGTTTCCTCAAGATCTGCCAGGCTCGGACTCAGTGGCAGATATCTAAATCCTCACCACATTGGATGAGAATTTTGGCTCAGAAAGAGGTACTGTACTCCCCACATCACCCACATCGTTTTATCTATTGCTTTACAATTGTAGTAAATCAGCAAATACACTATCCAAAAAGAAACAGCAGATATTGCAGCATAAACAAAATCAAATTAACCATGGTATCCAGTCAGAAAATAAGTTTCTTAAAATGGAAAAGATGTAATATTAAAGTTATCTCAACAGACAAGTAATCCCTTTTCTGCAATGTCACGAGATGCTTTACAAATGAAAGCTGTTGCTTATTAAAATATGCAAGACAATTTTTTTAAATATAAAAACCATTTTACACTTTGATTTCTTCACTGAACCACTTTTTGCCAGGTTTAAAAAAAAAAGTCATATCATGATGTAACAAATATTTATAGCATTTTTCTTGTCTTGGATGAATAATTTTATAAACGGAAAGGGAACTTTCATGAACAGATCATTTAAAATGAGGGGATGTCAGAAATTCTTAGCAATGCTTTGTCTGTCTTGAATACAATACTAAAAGTAGTCCATTAACCTTTTGCCTTATTTCATGGTATTTGGTTCACATTTGTCTTTCTCCCAACCTGACAGCCTTTTATGAAGACATAACAAGGTGGATAGATGGTGGCAGTGGGTGTGGTTTATATGGATTTCAAGAAAGTGCTTGACACCGCCTCCCACAGCATCCTCACAGCAAAACTGAGGAAGTGTGGGCTGGATGACCAGGTAGTGAGGTGGATTGTTAACTGGTTGAAGGGAAGAAGACAGGGAATGGTGATCAATGGGGTGGATTGTTAACTGGTTGAAGGGAAGAAGACAGGGAATGGTGATCAATGGGGCAGGGTCTGGTTGGAGGCCTGTGTCTAGTGGAGCCCCTCAGGAGTCGGTGCTGGGACCAGTACTGTTCGATATGTTCATTAATGAGCTTGAAGAGGGAACAGAGGGCACTGTCAGCGAGTTTGCTGATGATACTAAACTGAGGGGAGTGGCTGACACACCAGAAGGCTGTGCTGCCATTCAACAAGACCTGGACAGGCTGGAGAGTTGGGCAGAGAGAAATCTAGTGAAATTCAACAAGGGCAAGTGTAGAGTCTTGCATCTGGGAAAGAATAACCCCATGTACCAGTACAGGTTGGGGAATGAACTGTTGTGTATGGGAAAGAGACCTGGGGGACTTGGTGGACAGCAGGACGAGCATGAGCCAGCAATGTACCCTCATGGCCAAGGCCAATGGCATCCTGGGCTAGATTAGAAGGGCTGAGGGTGGTAGGTTGAGAGAGGTTCTCCTCACCCTCTACTCTGCCCTCGTGAGACCACATCTGGAATATTGTGTCCAGTTCTGGGCCCCTCAGTTCAAGAAGGACAGGGAGCTGCTGGAGAGAGTTCAGCACGGGGTCACAAAGATGATGGAGCGTAGCATTTCCCTTATGATGAAAAGCTGAGGGAGCTGGGGCTCTTTAGCTTGGAGCAGACATTTACAAATACATAAAGGATGGGTGTCAGGAGGATAGAGCCAGGCTCTTCTCAGTGAGTGTGAATGATAGGACAAGGGGCAATGGGTATCAGCTGGAACATAACAGGTTTCAAAGAAATACAAGGAAGAATTTCTTCACTGTGGGGGTGATGGAGCACTGGAACAGGCTGCCCAGATGGGTTGTTGAGTCTCCTTCTCTGGAGACACTCAAAACCTACCTGGATGAGTTCCTGTGTCTCTGTAAAACCGGAACAGTCAGTCTTTGGTCAGAGAGTGAGGTGACACTCTGATGCAAGAATCTGCTTGGTTAGTAACCTTTGTCTTGTGCTGCTGCAGTTCTAGGGTAAACTTTTGTGGAAAGTGGATAACATATTAAAAAATAATTGGAAAGTGCTTAAAATGAACAAAGTACAGACGTGGTAGCTTCCTGCTTGTAAATAATGCCATTTCCAATGGAAAATTGCTTACAGTGTGACATTAATCTGCTAAGGCAAAAGATTTCTTCATCTATCTAGGACCTTCAACTATGTAAGCTTTAATTTCTTTGAGACCGCTCTGGGCACAATGTGTTACTACTACTCAAAGTTGGAAATATGTGGGTTACACCTAGATTTGTGCATATTGCAGTACAAAATGCAAAAAAAACCCTACAATGGTAAAGGCAGAGAGAGAATTAAATCTATTGGAACAGCTGTAATTGGCTTCTTATGTAGGCAGAAGACAACATTCATTTTTAACTATACATTTATATATACACACACAGGCACACAATTTCCTGGGGGAAAAAGTGTACTTAAAACAGCAATAGATACAAAAAACCACTACATGTAAGGTTACTGAAGGCACATAAACTTTTGTCCAATTTTGTTCCCATTGCCCATCCTCCTCAGAACAAAACCAGATATTTTCCATTTTTTCTTGAAATGATTCACGATACCTGTTAGGATTTACTTTGAAAGTAGCAGGCAAACAGTCTTGTATTCAGCAAACAAATCTTCAGAATATAGTTAGAAGATCTGACTGGTATCCTTTCAGCACAACAGGAACACTAAATCTAGTAGTGTTAACGGGCCAAAAAAGCAACAGACCTAGGATGCAGGATACTTAAAGCCTAATTACATACAGTAAGAAGAACAGAGATTTTGTTACATCTCCATTCTTGGAAATACTTAAAACTTCACTGGACAATTCTCTGAACAACTGCTCAAAGTTGGCCCTAATGTAAGTAAGAGGTGAGAGCAAGGCTTCCAGAGATTCCCTTCCAATCTACATCTTTGTGGTAGTTTGAGCCTGTCTGGATGCCAGGTGCCCACCACACCACTCTATCCCCCACCTCCTCAGCAAGCCACGGAAGGGGAGAAAATAAGATGGGAGTCTCGTGGGTTGAGATAAAAGCAAATAATTCTACGATTCTTATTACAGTCTGGTAATATACTTTATTTCATTTCAGTTATTAAACTGTTCTTATCTCAATCCATAAACATAACTTTTCAAAAATTTGTAAAACTATCATGGACCTGAGTATTTTCCATAAGATGGTAAACATTTTAGTTTTTAAAGAACTGTGAAAAATTATTTGAAATCTATACTGTTTTCTTGTCTTATTTTCTAGGTACTATTACACATAATAATAAAAATAAGACATCAAACTTACATTCAATGTTTAAGACAAGATAAATCTCTGATACCATATCTTGAAGAAACCTGTCAAGTATCTGTTACTCCACAGTGAGAAGGCACTGCCTTTTCTCTAACAATTTAACCCACATGAACAGTACAGGCTTTTTATTTTTCAAGAAAGTTATTAAAGATTTTCCAAAGTATGAACACACACCTTGGTAACATAAACAGTATTTAGAGGACACTCACAGCCCATGCTTTTCTTCCAGAAACCTAAGCACTATGTCATATTTGAATTAATGTTTAATCTGTGTACAGGAGATGTATAATTTTGATAGAAATAGTTTGGTATACTGTAAAAGCACTCAAACGTTTTGTAAGGCTGATTCCAAACCAGAGCTAAATGGATGTTCTCAAACGATAAAGTTTTAAGTAAGAAATTTGGTGATAAATATTTGCTAAAGGAGTTTAACATAGGAATCTTTCTATGGATGAATATTAAATTTTGATCACATACTAGCAACTTAAATCAGAAAAGACTTTCTTTCTATATGAATGAGCTGCTTCTTCTAAGAGACAGAGTTGGTCACATCTGTTTCAATCTCTCTTTGAAAATTTTACTAAAGACTGTGATGCAGTCTTAAAAAGAAAGTTCACAGAAAAGTCAGACTGTAGATTTTGAGAAGGAGATTTGCAGGTAACGGTTTTCTCCAAGGTCGTGACTGTGAAGGTCAATGAGAGCTTCAACTGCTTCTTCCACAGAGCCCAGCTGGATAAGAGCCGTTTTGCAATGTTTCCTGAAGTACAATAAAAAACATTATTAAATCCAAGCAAATCTTCCTTGCACCAGCCAACACAGAAAAGTGACACAAGTATTTTTTCAGCCACATCACATGCAGAGAATACTTGTACAGTGGAAGATTCAGAATAGTTATGCACCTGTTAAAATGAGGAGATAACAAAATCACACCAATTTTGCAGACCAATGCCCTACATCCATGTGATTCTTTCATTACACTGCACTTCAAAAAAAAAAAACCAAACAACAAATCAGGGTTGAAATAGGGCTTGGAAATCTCCAAGAAACACTTATATTGTCCATATATATGAGATTATTCTAGCAGATATGATCATGCTAAAATAATGCTGCCAAGTAACCTTAATGAATGTTACATTCTCATCTTTCATATGACATTTTACATATACACAGCTTGTATTTCTTTTTTAAAGAAGTATTTACTTTCCTTAAACTTATCTTACTTTGAACACATGTAGAATTTGTCAAAAGGCTGAATATTTTTCATTTAATTAGGCTAACAGTATTCCATTTAAAATTTTAAGATAGAATTATCATAAAAGTTGTCATAGATGTACAGCTTTTTCTGATAAATACACACATATTGAGCTTTATCTATAGTTATACACATGTGGAATTAAAAAAAAAAAGTAATACTAATTAATCGTCTTCCAGGATGAGAGCTTGTTCAGCTTACAAGAGAACTTACTCTAAGAATCTGAAGGCTCTCACAGCAGCTCCTCTACTTGCAAAAAGGTCCTTCAGATAATCAACAGTAACAGAAGGCCTATTTAAAAACAAACAAACAAAATTCCCTCAACTTGTAAAATAACAGATTTCTGTAAGAGTATAAAAAAAAATTTCAATTCTGGCCTCTAAATTAAAATTGAACAGCAAAAGCTATTTCCACCAATACAAGTCATGTCAACACTTTAGCTCAAACATCTTGGCTCTGACACTAAGAATTAGTACCATAGTGTGCTAAGTCTGTATATTTTCAGATACACTCTAGTGCTTTTCATCTTCCTCCATCTGTCCTTCAGTTAAATTCAGATTGTATAAAAACCACTTAAGATCCTAACTGGTAACTTCAGAAATACATTTAATCTTGTAATTACTGTGAGTGTGCTTCGCGTATTTCAAATATTTAATGTTTTGTATTTTACTCAAAACGTCATTTTCTAAGTGTACATTTTGTTTCTTTGTTTTGGTTTGGTTTTTTTAACATTTGAAGAAATTCCATAGTTTTCCCTTTTCCCTCTGAAGTTGCTGAACAAAGGAGTTTGTAAAAACTTATATTTGGTTGTCAGCCCACACATGATCGACAACATTATAAACAGAAAAAGAGGTTGTTTCAGTTTTAAAGAACGCACTTCTTTTTCCAAATAATTTCTGCTCTATGTAAGAGGACTGAATTCTGTAGGAACTATTCTTCAGAAAGTGTTAGATCTATTAAAAATGGTATCTACATTAAATAATGATGCTAATGTTGAATTTGATGTGTTGTATCTCTGCTACATTATCTAAAAAACCATCTTTAATCTTTGCAAAAAAAGTCTAAGATGGGACTCAATGTGTGGAAAACAAAACCATACTCTTGAGAAAATGTAAACTGTATTAAAACTTGTAAAGAAGAGCATTCAGCCTGCTATCCTCTTTGCTAACAAATTGAAAAGCAACAGTTAAAGGATTCACTGAGTTGTTAATTACATAGCAGAACAGCCCAAATTCTCAGGAAACTATAAAAGGCTCAGGAAATTTCAAGCGTGTGGCAGACTTTGTAACTTAAAAACATAACATAAATCATCATACATATAGATACTCACGGGATGTTGGAGAGATGAAGGGTGGCAGATGGAGGAAAGATATTACGGAAGTTCTGAGAGCCAGGCTTCTTAAAGCGATGTAAAGGACTATTGCTGTAGTCCTTCGTCAGACCTTGGTCCTCTTGTCCATCACGAGGAAGTTGTATTGTGTGATGTTTTGAAAAAGCAGTACGGAGGAACCTTCCGTGAAGCTTCTGTCCATTCAAGTAGGTGATTGCTAATCAGTGGAAATACAATTTGAATAGGAATGAAGGGAGGGAAAGAAAAAAAGATTATTTGAATACTAATATTGTCTTCTAGTTAGTGTCAGATTCCACATTCTGAATTTAAAAAGAAAACAGATCATTATCAACATATACAACGAAAAGTTTGTATGCAGTAAAACACCACAAAGATGTATTTAATTTGTTTATACTACCATTGACAGATGGACAATTTATCTATATCAGAGGCATGCTAGATTGAAGCAAAACTGTGCCTTAAAAATCAGTACCTAACTGAGCCTGGGTTGCATCTGCCATCTGAACCAAAGCAGTTTCTTTTTTCTTAAACATGATCTTCACACGATGCACATCCCCATACACACCTGTGGAAATTGAGAAAAGAAACTCATCCAGAGCACTACTCCAAACATCACAAGGTCAAGTCTGGTTTTTTTGACTTGCATTGATGTTACAAAGAATAATCACCTCATTGAACAAGTTGGTTAGAGGATTACTATGAAAGAGAGCTTTAATGTTTGTCATTTTCTGAGTCTTCAAAATGTGGTAAAAAAACCCGAGGATCTTAGTCATAAAACTGCACGTTTATGTTCAGCTTTTGAATAATGCCACAGTGCTGAATTCCTCTTAATAGAGGCATATTAAAATATTACTATGCCAACAAACATTGTCTTCTGCAACTAACATATGTGCCAATTCTGTACTCAATTTCCTGTGAAGCAATCTTTATTTTTTCATCTTATTTTGTTTTGTCATTCTTTGTAGTAAATAAATTGGACACACACTGACACTTGTCTGACACAGCAACCATTCTGCCTTTTTGGTGGCTGTGTCCTGCAACTACTAACTTAAATTCTTGGTGTTTTAAAACCAGCGCCTTCTCTTCTGCATTTTCTAGACAAGAACAGGGCAATGGAGCACGAGTTAACCAGCATGTGTCAGACAAACAAAATGAATGCCAGTCCTGTTGTTTCTCAAGGTATATTTGACAGATCTTACCAAATAGGATGAAAAGTCCATGTGGTGTGATGGCCTGTTTAAATGATAAAATGAGTACATTATTTTTAAAGCCATGAAAATAGAGAAATCCAATCCATAAGCACACAGTAAACACAAAGATTGGAAGAGTACAGCACACTAATATGTAAACCTGTCTCTCCAAAAGCCATTCCCTGCAATAACTGCAGTGTACAGCATTCTTGTTAATATATATTTACTATGCACATATGAAATACTTAAACAAGCAAACATTTCAGCTCATTCATTTTACTCACTGAAGACTCAAATGTCAAATTGTAAGAGAAACATAGACTGAAATAAGGTGAGGCAGTAAAAAAGAAGTGACAGGGCTCAGACAACCACTACTAAAGAACAAGCGTTACACAGTTGCCAAGAAACTTATTTAAAACAGCAGTCCTGGCTGGCTGGGAAGGTCCCATCTGATTGGAAGTCAGCCAATATAACACGTTTCACATACACTTATTTTTAAAAAATACATTCTTTCAAGACTCAGAGAATCATCTTGAATAACCAGCTGCAGAAAGCACATCCACAGCAATCCTAAGAAATAAGATTAAATTGACAAAGAAAAATTAACTTTGCCAATAACTCCTAATTTTATTAGTTTTATAGTTACGTAAATCTAATGAGTGTATAAAACAAACAAGAATTTTGCATTGTTGAAATAGAACTACTTATCAACATTCAATTAGAATTGTGGTTTAAGTCATGTCCTTTAAGAAAAAAAAAAAATCAAGCTTTATCAAGAGGTATACATTGCTTTTAATTAAGCACAGATCAATGTGTAATATTTGAGGTATAGGAGTAAGCTTATAGAACAGTCTGTGACATTTCCACAAAGTTGTCTTTTGCAATTTTACTGTCAACATATGAAAAAAAAAATCTGTGTGGTACTATGAAAAGTAAACATGTATATTTGTTAATTTTTAAAAATGGATTTACAGTGATGACAATAGCAAAGTGCACCTGTGTTCCTTCTCTCCAACCTGGGAAAAGTTGCAGAACCAGAAAGACCCTATCAATGTTTTGGAAGGTACTTAATTTGGCATGCTTTCTTCTCCTTTTCCCATCCCTCCTGTTTCTCTAACTCCTTTTTTTTGTAACAAATGAAAAAATCCATGTCTTCTCTAATGACAAAGTAGCACACAGTGGTGTCATATTAACAGAGGTACCAGTCAACTTAGTTATAATATATATTACTTACCTCTTCAAGCACTTCTCTTGTCTGACTAGACTCTTCTCTAAGCAGCTACACTGTTAGCTTGTAGTGGTTTTGTCTGGGCCAGGTTTTGGTAGCAGGAGGGGCTACAGGGGTGGCTTTAAACAGAGCTGCCGTAAGTTTCCCCTGTAGCTGATAGCACTAATGCCAGTCAATTCTACGATGGACTCAACACTGACCAAGGCCTGACCAATCAGTGATGGAGGTAATACCTCTGTGGATAATGTGAGAAGGGGAAGAAGTTAATGCACAGTTCCTAAACTGCAGCAGCAACAGGGAGTGAGAATGTGAAAACATCTCCACAGACACCAAGGTCAGTGGAGAAGAGGGAAGAGGGCGCTTAGGCCCTGAAAGAAAGATTCCCCTGTGACCTGTGGTGCAGCCCATGGCGAGGCAGCTGTGCCCCTGCAGCCCATGGAGGCCACAAGGGAGCAGAGACCCACTCGCAGTCCATGAAGGAACCCACGCTGGAGCGGGTGGATGCCTGAAGGAGGCTGTGACTCTGTGGGAAGCTCACCCTGGAGTAAGTTCCTGGCAGGACCTGGGAGACTGTGGGGAAAGAGGAGCCCACACCAGAGCAGGTTTGGTGTCAGGGCTTGTGATCCTGAGAGGTACTCAGGCTGGAGCAGTCGGTACCTGAAGGACTATTCTTCCCATGGACGACCCACGTTGGGGAAGGATGTGAGGACCTGCCCTCATGGGAGGCCCCATGCTGGAGCAGTTTGTGAGGAACTGTAGTGGAGGGAAGAGGGAGAGTCCTGGGAAGAAGAAGCAGTGGGAGGAAATGTTTTAAGATTCAGTTTTATTTCTCATCTCCCCGTTTTGTTTTGATTGTTCATTAATAAATCAAATCTTTTCTCCCCAAGCTGAGTCTGTTTTGCCCATGATGCTAATTGCTGAGTGATCTCCCTGCCCTTATCTCAACTCATGAACCTCTCATTATATTTCTCTCTCCCCTGTCCAGTTTAAGAGGGGAAGTGATAGAACAACTTGGTGCGCACCTGGCACCCAGCCAGGGCTAAACCACTATATAGCTACACTGCTAACACAAATTTACTAAAAAAAATTTTATTAGGAAGCTTTTGACTGCTGACTGGAGTTTTTAAACCTCATCAATATTGCAGACTACCTCAAACGAGATATAGAGCTGTCCTACAAGGTGTTTGGTACAAGTCGACAGTTCCATGAAACAAGCTTACATCAGGATTGAGGTGGCTGACTAGTACAACAGAAGTTCCTGGAACACCAAGAGTAGTCATCTGCCCAGGCATCGCAGACATGGTGACTGCAAGAGAACTAAGTGGTCCAGGAACAGCTGGAACCAAAAGACCTGGAATGGTATTAATAGCATTACTTGACATTTCACCGTGGAAGATATTTTAGAAGACAAAAGTCAGTTCTGTTTGGCAAAAACATCAATATTAAAATGTTTTAAATGCTTTTAAGGAATTTAGTTATTTCCAGTATCTGACCAGCAAGTAAAGCAGGAAGCACCAACACTCCGGAGATGAAAAAATATTTAGCTACAACAATAGATCCAAGCAAAAGGGGACATAAATTGCAGCAAAAGAAAAAATAAAAATAATTAGCACAAAGGTTTATCCTGTGCTACAAAGGAAAAGATCACTGAGTCTAGAAGACTATTCCTCATTTTAAAGCCAGAAGGAGAGAGACTTTCTCTTTTAGCTTTAAATGTAATTGAAGTCTTATGATTCTTAGCAAAACCAATGCTTATGTCCCTCTCTTGTGGGTAATCTTTATCATAGCTTTTAATTTCTTCATTTATTAAATGATAAACTACATCAGTATGTGTTTTCTTTTAGTACAGAAAGTAATCCTACTGAATAATATGAGAATCAGAATTACTCACAGAAACATTGTGTTCTGACTACTCTATTTGAAAACAAAGGTATAGTCAGACTACTGACCCCAAATGCAAACACCACATTTTTAGAGAAACAGAAACTTACCACCTTGAGAAAGCCTCATGGCTGGGGCAAACCCAGCAGCCCCTGCATCTGATGGAAAGATATTTTGGGTGCCTAGAGAGAGCGGACACATCTAATTAAAACAGATTTTAAAATTTTCAGAAAACAGAAGAGACTTCAGTAATAAGAATCAGTTTCCAGTGTTGCAATTTTGACTTTGGTTCATGATTATACCTTCTATAAAACATTTGGGTTAAAATCTCTCACTGAAATCCAAGATTTTCTGTTTTAACAAACATAATTTTCATCCACTTTTGAAGGCAAATATTCTGATCAGCCTCAACATCTACTTCTAAAATGAAGTCAAGGCAAAAATGTAGTTCAGACAAGTTTGAATAGGAAAGCACAGCATTGATTAGCATCTGTTAAAGTTAAAACACTCAATACTCAATAAGTTTTTATTCACACAATAGAAATGCAGGCTAGTAATTTTCTGGAAGCAAATACACTCAAAGACATTTTGCATGACATACTACTTCCTAGATTTCTAAAACCAGTATAGGCTAAATAATACAAACCAACTATAAGGTTCTGAATTTTACCAGTTATTGAGATGCATAAAGTACACATTTTTTAAAGAGATGTACTGTCTCAATATGCATTCTTATAAATAAACAGTGTTTTTTATAGCTCTTCTGGAGATTATAAGCATTAAACAGATTTGGAATACCAATATATGGAGAGTCCTAGCCTTGGATAGCTCAGCAATTTTCACATTACTATGTAGAGCTGAGGCAGCACATAAACTTGTGTTCTAAGAGGCAACTAGACACAAGCTTGGGCTGTAGACTCTTTCATATCTCAGCACACCAGATATTTTTTTAATCAGCAAATACATCCTCTAAGCCTGGCAATGTGTCTATTTTACTACCTGAACCTCCACCATTGACTAAAATAGCTACATTCACTAACTGATGGTTACTGACAGGTCAGTGTCACATCTAATTAGTGTCACTAATACCACAGGAAGTATCCCCTATGAAAACCAACAAATGAAACTGACACCACAGATCAAGTATTCATGCATCACATTACACCTCTTCTTACCTGTAGCAACAAAGTGTCTTTCATGCAAACTACTGAATACATCTATCTCACGAAAGCAAGTCATTGTGTGCGTTCTTGAAATACAGGCACTGATATACTGCCCTGGAAATACAGGTATCAATCACTTCTTCACAATCCAAAAACAGTAATGGAAATATGAATGAAGAAATAGATAAAACCATTTCATTCTTCCAAATAAAACCTGCATGTTGCACACTGATACCAAAATGAGGCATGTGAAAATTGTCCAGCAGAGCTAATGCAGAAAGATCTGGAATTCTTTGTTGTATTTTTTTAATGGGTAAAATAATTTGTTTCATAGCTACCAGCTAGCTTTCAAAGCAAGCTAATTCATATATCAGTGCTAATGGTCACTGGGTAGGGGAACTCTTAAAATGCAAGTTATTCACAAAATCTGCTTGTTTATAGTGCAGTATCTTTTCTATTTTTTAAACAGAAAAATACCTATGCAGCTGCTTCACTTTGAGTGCACTAAAAACAAATTTTGACACAGACCTTGGCTATTCTTTAGATCAGGATCTTTGCTAGTCTCATTAATATGGTGGATGTTCAGAGAGAAAATGAAATTGTGAGCAATGACAAGCTTGAAAGAATTGTAGGAAACGTTAATGTTTTCGCAGGATGGAGTCAAGGGGATTGAGACAAAGAATTTCCACTGATATCTGTTTCTTTGTATTGCTAACCAGTTGTCTGATGAGTTTTAAATTTTAGATAAGACTGTGGGGGTATGAGTGACAAGATAAGATCATGAACAGGAACCAGACATACTCTGAGGAGATCATAGGTGCTCAGGGAAGTTGTAAATCTTGGGGAGTACTTAGTCAATGGGGAAACAGGGGAGGGACCTTGCAGCCAGGATAGGGAATAAAAAGCTGAATACTGTATCTATCAGGTGTGCTTGCTAGCTAGTACACCCACTCTCACAAGAACACTTAATAAAAGTGCTTCACTGAAGAGTCTGACTTGAGAATTTTGCAAGAAAACTTGTTTGTTTCTTACAGATGGGGACCTCTTCCAGGATCCTAAGTTGTCTTCCTGGGGGACCTCTGTCACTGAAGGATGGGAAGACGCATCCTGTTGATTTCAACGGTCTCATGGATCATCAGCAGGGGTTCCAGAGGAGATCGACTGGATCCTGAGTTTGAAGGCAGACCCAGTGAACCACAGGGGGAAGGATGGGAATAGTAGGCATGATTGTATTGACCAGGCAACTCTGTGCACAGACTAAGGTAAGTAAACAGACTATTAAGTATTACCTTGGTGGCTGGGGCATTCAAGATAAGAAAACAGACTATTAAGTATTATCTTGGTGATCAGGGCATTCTGAGTGTGCACAGTTTGTGTGAAATGTTTTGGAACTGGTGAGTGAGTTTTTGTGGAAGGTTTTAACCCCTTGATGCGCTATGGGGTATAATCTAAAGTTGATGTTAAAATGTATGTGAAAGTTATTTTGTCTGAAGAGAAAGAAAAGATAATTGACAAGAATGTGGGATGAAATTTTAATTTAGCCTCAGAATGACTTTAGACCGGCATTATGGAAGTTGAGCAAATGGATATAGTTTGTTGACAGCGGTTGGAAATTTGATGTGTGGGACTGGAATCTTAAGGGAGACAAGAGTGTAGTAAATGGAACCAAGGAAGAGGCATGAAAAAGCCAGGGGAAGAAGTATTGAGGGAGGTAATAGTCTGGGAAGGCAATGTAGTTAGTTTCCTCCCCAGTGGGATGTCTTAAGTGCATGGAAGTGGTGTTGGGGTCTGGGCTATAATGAATGTTATGGAGTCAGTCAGAAACAGAGAAAGTCAGCAGTTTGTCTTTGAATTGCCTTCAACAGCAAAAAAAGGACAGAAAGGAATGCCTGTGTGATAGCAAGCTCGAGCAAGGGGAAAACCAAAACTGCAGATTGTAACAGAAACAAGGTCAAAGCAAGAAGATAGGACAGAGCATTAAACTAAGCATTGTTAGAAGACTGAATAGAGCATTCAATTTAGCATTATAAGATTGATTGTACTTGACTAATAAATTGTAACATATGTAACTAACAATAATATAAAGTTAACTAAATGTAAGGTAAGCATAACCATAGTGTGAGAGAAAACTAACTGAAGGCCGAACAGATGGGGTGATATTTTAAGCACAATAAGGCTGATGTTTTAAGCACAATAAGGATGATGTTTTTACACAATGAGGTTGGTGTTTAAGTTGTTACAAAAATGAAACTTTGAGGCCTTATGCATAGCGCGTGATGCTTGGTATTAACTACTTGCCATGAACTGTAGCACGTACACAGCATTTGGAAAAGGTATATAAGTGATGATTATGTGACAATAAACTGGAGCTGATGCATATCACATTGGTGTCTGGTCACTTTCGTTTCGCGCAACAAAGAAGAAGAAACCCTGCACAAAGAAAAAGAAACCCTACAAAGTGGGGCACTTTGAGAGAGAAAAGAAGAAAACATGGTGCCATCACTGTTTTTTAAAGATACTGAATAGGGAGGTCAGGAGTTTCTTAATTTAAAGGAAGAAGAGGTAGTCCTCTTGGTAGGCATGAGAGTTGACAGAAACTCATTAAACTTTATACTCTGAAGGGTAAAGTTATCAAATCAACAAATAACACTCTCAGGAGTTAAAGGAAAGAGATTTTCTTTCCTTATGTTTAAACTGGTGTTATTAAGATTAAGAAAAGAAATAATATATGGACAAGTATTGTATATTCTCAAGGTTGAAAATAATCTATTGGGAAGGAACTTAATTACATAATCAAGGTTGGAGACTGAGACCTATGATGAACAAATTGTAATCTTCATGAATTTATTAACAGAAAAGGGATGAAGAACAAATAAATCTGATAGGCCTTTTCCTGATGTGATTTTACTTCATTATGTTGATGACTTTTGAATTTTGAGGAAAGAAAATAATGTGGTAAAAGAAGCCACAGATTTTTTTTTTTATTGTTATTATTAAACTTTTTAGGAGAGCAAGAAGTATAAAAATCCAAATTGCAATCTGTCAAAAAGGAAGTTACATATTTTGGACATTTTATTTGTGAAGGGAAACACAGAATGAATCCAGAGAGAATAAAGGGAGTTCAGGAGCTCTTGCAAACAAACAAGAAAGAATTAAGAAAAAATGTTTGTGATTAGCTGACTATGGCCCTCTGTGAGTAAACTTTTATGCACAGAAAACAAATGGGTTAGATTCAAAATTGCTACATGAAGAGCCAAATGTTTTAACTTGTACAGAAAAAGAAGAAAAGCTAATCCAGAAATTAAAACAAAGTGTAATCACCACTCCTGTGTTAGCACTGTCATCCTTAGATAAACCCCTTGTTTTGTTTGTCACAGTAGATAAGGGAGTGTTAACTCAAGAATGGGGTGGGGGGGGGGGGGGGGGGGGGGTGAACGCCAACCAATAGCATATTTATATACAAACTTCTGGACCCTGTATAGAGGGGATGGCCAGAATGTATACAAGCAAAAGCTGCCACTGCCCTCTTGGCAGAGGAAAGAAGAAAACTAGGTTCGGAGGGATATTAGTAATAAATACCTCCCAACAAATGAAAACTATTTTCACCCAGAAGGCTGAAAGGTAGAGAACCCATCCTAGAATATTGAAATAAAAGACAATGTGAGAAGAGAAGAGAAGAGAAGAGAAGAGAAGAGAAGAGAAGAGAAGAGAAGAGAAGAGAAGAGAAGAGAAGAGATTAGAAAAATCTCAACTTTAATCTTGACTATCAGCCCATGCCTTAGGAATATATACAGTGGTCAAACAAATTTGTGAATTATGTGTGATTTGTAAGAGAAAAAAGGGTGTCCCAAGGAAACAATCCCCAGGAAGGAGAGAACCTGGCCTAAGGCCCTTTAAACCAAAGATATTTATTAAAAGAATTAGATACTGGGATACTCTTCATTGTTGTACCACTCTGTGTTGTTTTATTTTGGTTATGTTTTGGGGTTTTATGGTTATGTTTTAGTTGGTGTTGCATTAAATTACTTTCTGTTTTCTTCTCCAAGCTGAGTAGCCTGGTCTGTTTTGTCCTGAACCTTAAGCGGCAATTAAGCTCTCCCTGCCCTTTGGCAATCCTCAGGTCTTTGGTACTTGAGGCTAATTGTGGTTTTTTGTTCTCTGATGGGCCTAAACCAGGACATTCATGTGTTATCCTCCAAGCCCTAGAAGCAAATTTGTCTTTAATCTACTCTAATTGTACTTTCCCCTTTCATTGACATTTCAAATATTGTAAATCTAATTAATCAGACATATCAGGTCTATAATAGCACATTTGCATGATGCTATGTGGCAAATCCTCAAAAAAAAAAAAAAAGATGGTTGTACATTATGTAAGGACCTAAGGCCTCCCTTTAAGAGAACCAGCAAAACCGAGCAATGAAGCAGTGACAGCAACTCACTTTCACACTCTAATCTAAGCTACCAAAGCCAACTATCAAAAATAAACCTAAATCAAACCCAGTATCTGCCTTAGCTGTCACAGAAAACTAGTGGAAAAAATTGAATTCTTCCTCAGCCTTTGCTAACATCCTAGTGAACCGAATGGCACTTAGGTGCTTACTACAACAGCTGAGACAGTCCTTAGCTGTGTATTGTTGCAAACGGTTTTCATTAGAAAGAAAAACAGCTAAAACTGCTCAAATTGCATTGTGAGCACTTCTGCCACGTCATCGGATTAATCCATTTGCCAATTTTTATTATTACCAAAGTTAATTAAATGACCATGCCTGAGCTGTCTGTGCTGAAATACCTTCAACCATATACTGTCTTCTCTATGCCAAGGAAGCAACTTCTAAAATTCAATAAAATGTTTAAATTTTGTCTTTTAGAAAGTGACTATAAAATATACATAAGTAAGTGTAGCATTTCTAAGCTTCCCATGATTTTGTTTGTTATAGCAGGCAGTTATCCTAAAATGTCAACAAATAACAGCTAACACTCTTAAAACACTTATTTTCCAGGAGCTTTAGGTAACAAGTGTCAATTTTGTATGACTGACTTTGCTTGTTCTTATATGCAAATTTTTTATATCTTTTCATAGCACTTGACAAAGGTGTCTTTTTGACAACACTTTGAATCTTCCCAAGAGCATCCCTCATGTTTTAGTTATTCCTTTATCTGGAGCAGGACTTTCTACTTTCCATACAAACTTTACTGGATATAAACAGAAATGAACACAAAATGTACTCTTCTGTGAACCTGATATAAAGCCAGAGCATAAATGCAATGTAAAAACCATAAAGATGTTATTTTGTACTTTTCACTGAAGGTGAAGCTTTCTTACCAAGGCCAGGAGGTACATATGACTGCAGGAACGGTTGGCCATCACCAGAAGGAAAGTCAGGGTAAGCGAAATCTCTGGTCTTGTCATTGTTGTACTTTACATTAAGAGTAGCTAACTTGGAGAAATTAATACGCAGAATGCAACATCCAGTATAGATACATTGGCCATCCAGAGCCTGAAGAAAAATCATTATGTTTTCAGACAAACATACAGTAACCACCATCACTGTAGTTTATTCTATTTTCACCCCACAGCTGTATCCAAACAGAAATTCCTCTTGTGCTTTTAAGATACTGCTTTAAAACTCCAAGTAGACAGTTACACTGCTACTATCCTTACTTAAACAACCTGTGCTAGTTTAGTCCATTAATTAGTAATTCTTATGTCACCTTGTGCCAATGGACAAAATGTAGCTTTAAGCCTGACTTGTCCATCCAGTCGTGCTTCTAATCTTACTTATATCACACTCAGCACACAATACCAGATGCTAGTAGCAATACTAATCTGGATATTTTTGTTGCATGGAACTGGTCCTTACATAAGCTGGTGAAGGTCTAAAGCACAAGTCTGATTAGAAGTGGCTGAGGTAACTGGAGGTGTTCACTATGGAGAAAAGGAGGCTGAGGGGAGACCTTTCTCTCTCTGCAACTACCTGGACGGAAGTTGTAGTGAGGTGGGTGTCAGTCTCTTCTTCCAAGTAACAAGCAATAGGGCAAGAGAAAATGGTCTCAGGTTGTATCAGGTGAGGTTTAGAATGGACTTTAGGAAACGTTTCTTCACTGAAAAGGTTGTCAAGCATTGGAACAAGTTGCCCCCAGAGAAGTCATAATTCCTGAAAATATTTAAGAACCGTGTAAATGTGGCATTGAGGGAAATGATCAGTGGCAGACATGGCAGTGTTAACAGTTGGACTCGATCTTAAGGGTCCTTTCCAACCTAAATGATTGTGTGAAACTTTTAAGAGTAGCTATGCTCAGAAAGATGACTGAAGTAGTATTTTCTGCCTATACCAGGTACAAAAGACTCTGGATTGATGGAGAGGGGGGGAAAAAAAGAAAATAATCCAAAAGATACTGGTTTATTTAATACATAGTTCATTTATATGAATAAATATGTTTAAATACTTAATATAATCTAGACCGACACTATAATTTCTGTGGAATATTTAATAAGGTAGAATTTAATATTAATACTGTGCTTTATTAAAAAATGCTATTGCTAACAAACAGGCTATAATCCCAACCAGTTGTACCAGTTTCCAATATATACCTAATTACTAAAACATAGTGAATTTACTTACTGAACTAAAGTGCAAGTTGCAATAGGTAAGTATTCTATGTGTTTAATTTTGAGGCTGAGAATAAAGTCAACTTCAATAACAAAAGCAGGGTAAAAGTTCCATTGACTCTAGTCTTTTGATAATTTTTTGCAAAAATTGAGTGCTAAAAATGACTCAATACCTAGCAGAATCTATTCTTCTATACACCTTCTATGAGAACTTTCAAATTAATTTTATTTGTTTATTTACTCATATTGAGGTGATCACACAGCTTAAAAGAGAAATGCAGAGCTTCATTCTTAGTTTCCTGTAAGTGAATCATAGAATCATTTTGGCTGGAAGAGACCTTTAAGATCATTGAGTCCAATCTTTGCCCCAACCCTATCAACCACTAGACCATTTCCCTAAATGAAATATCCAAACAAAGTCTCTTATTTTCTGTGTTTATTCTTCAGAGTGAAGTATTATGAAGTGATGATTTATAACACTGCCATCCCTTCTTTGTGAGAAACAAGGATGCAGAACTTAATACAGTGTGAGAAAGAAGTGGACTGGCATGTGAACACAGCATGCACATGTAGCTGATTGGAGAAGCCTCCACTTGAATGGGAGATGCAAGCAGCAAACAAGTGATCAGCACAGTTGCCCTGAAGGATAAACGATTCTTCTTAGAAATAACTAAGGAGGCAGGGGTGTAACGAAAGGGGATGCTTGTACAATAAACTATTCCAATTGTGCTTGCACTGTAACCAAGGTCCAAGTTCAGTTTTTGAGGACTCAGCTGTCAATATTTAACTATATTTTCTAGAAATTAAAATATTTAGGTTCTATAAGGAAACTAATTCTAAAAGTTCTTTAAAAAAAAAAAAAAAAAGGAACTATTGGTTTTAGGTAGGAAACCTTTGGTAGTGGCACAGGACTGCTGCTCCTCTGTGGCATGAAACCAGGGGTTGCCCTGTGCTGAACACAGGGAGTTCCTGCGAGCTCCAAAAGACTTACCACTGCCCAAAGCAGAGTCAGTCAAAACACTTCTGATGCCTCTGTGATAGCATTTTTAAGAAAGGGTAGAAAACACTGTGCAACAGCTGAGAGAGAAGGGAGTGAGAAAAATGTGAGACAAACAACACTGTCAACACACAGCTCAGAGGAGGAGGGGAAGGCAGAGGTGGTCCAGGCACTAGACTAGAGGATTCCATGGACAAGACTGTGGTATGGCAGGCTGTTGCTCTGCAGCCTATGAAGGCTCACAGTGGAGCAGAGGTCCACCTGCAGCCCATAGGAAGGACCCACATTGGAATAGTTTGTGAAGAACTGTATCCCATGGGGAGGATTCCATGCCAGAGCAGTGGAACAGTGTGAGGAAGAAGGAGGTTGTTTCAAATGAAGAAGTCTAAGATGTACCATTGATCTAATCTCTGGGCAGTTAACTACACTAGTCTTCTGTATTGAACCTCATTGAAAATATTCCATTTAGCTTGAAAGGCAAAAGACTTTTTGTCAGCTACAGTAACCATCATTCATCACTACTGACACCTCTGCTTTCTGTTTTGGTAGACTCATTAACGTTTTGGGGTGTGTGCTACACATTTAAGTACACAGCTGATGACAGAATATCATCCTCCAACTAATGAGGGATGTTTAAGTTATTCATGTGCAATCAAGACCATTAGAATGATAAGAAGTCATAAAGGTAATGATCAAGCTATTTCTACTGTTCTTCATTTACTTGGGCGGAGGGCAACAACAACAACAACAACAAATCAAGCTGACTACACTACACTTACCATTTTGGCATAATACGCATTCATTGGATCAGAATACTGGAGCAAAGCATGGAACTGATTGTTCTTATTGAAGGTAATAATCTTTGAGATAGTTCCAAATTTAGAGAAAATCTAAAAAGAAAAAGATATGGACTTTCAGAAACAGTAAATAATTCATGTATACTAAAAACTGGCATTTGATACTCCACATAAATTTATGAAAATTATTTCTTTTGTAGAGCTGAACAGAAATTAAGTGAACTCAGAACTTTTGTTTCAGGTTAAAAAAAATATTAAATTACAAAGAGGCTACAAAAAAATGTGGAAAAAGAATAAAATTCTTCTAAAGATTTACCAATGACTGTTTAACTAATAGCAAGGAAGGTCAGCCCAAACAGGCATTTGTCCAATGTCTGCAGAGAAATTGTGGATAATCAAAGCTGAGGTTTCAGAAATGGACTTTCACAAGCCAGTTGAGTTGGTAACTGCAAACTCATTCATGGTGTCTACCTCTCTCTACTTCAAAAAAACTTCTTGAAGTACTTCTGCACTTAAATCCTCCAAATTTGGTGACAAAAATGACATCTTAAATTAGTTGAAGTGCCCATAAATGAATTATGTAGACCCATTGTTCAAACTAGAAGGAAAGATGCAAGATAAAGACCTACTTTGACATTTCACAGATTCACAGAATCTTAAGGGTTGGAAGGAACCTCAAAAGATCACATAGTACAAACTCCTGGAGGACTTACTCCTCTAACTAACAATTGAATGCTAGTTGACATTGAAAAATGCAAGCATTCCAGAAAAATTTTTAAAAGTTGACATTAAATACATATACACTCAAAATAAGAACGTGCACTACATGAAGGTGTCAATACAAAGATAAGCCACAAAGAATGAGAACAAAAGTATAGCTAGGACATATGCAAGTGAAGAAAAGGTGTGTCCAAATCAACAGAGGAAGAGGAAAGGTTTGGGAAGAACTAACAGTTTTAGAACCAACTGTTAGAACAGATGAAAAGTCAGGAATAGAAAGAGAGGCCTGAGACAGGACAAGCATCTCTTGACAGCCTGTCAAGCCTAGAACCACAAACACAAGACACACTGTCCTAATCCTTCATGTCTAGTTAATCAGTCTCTCAGAAACAGGATTTTTATGCTGTGGTTGTCATTTGGTGGTAGAAGATAGCACAGAAGCCCTTTTCCCTGCAATTTAAAATTAGTCATTGAGCTCCTGTTCCTAAAACACCTCCCTCTAAGAAAGGCCTAAATACAGCTTCTGAATACATGCTTTTCCATGTTTATCCACATGACTAAACAGACCTTTTTATGATCATGAAATTCAACATGTTCCTGTTTGGTTTTATATCTAAACCACACCATACATATGTATTTTGTTTCTGCAAAGGTAACACTGAATATTCTGTTTCTGATAATAATTTAAGGCGAACTGTGGTTTAAAAACAGGCATCAGTTTCTTGACAGGCAGTTGTAACTTACGAAACACAATTGGAGTTTTGGATGACAGCTTGCCTGCTAGTGTATCATACAATGCTATACTTCTCAGTATAAATTTTCATTTCCATTAACCTTACCAACTTACAAAGTAAGGTTACATTGTAGCTATCAAGCACAAAGTGCTGCTTTAATTTAATTTAATGAGACTGTCCCGTTCAGAACTGCAAATAAGCTTACTTTTCAAATATTGCTCAATTTTCTAGATCTATTGCAAAAGGAGTTCTGTGAGGGTCATTGGGTAATTCAAAGACTGAAAACATAGTACTGCTGCACTAAAGTTAACATTAATTTGATTTAAGTAAATTAACATGAAATTCCTTTTCCACTGCCAGCTTATTAAAAAAAGATTAAATAAATAAATAGAATCCACAAAAATTAGATCCAGGAGTTGTTGCACTATTCAACTTGTACAGTTCCTGTAACTACAGAAAATGTTTCTCAGGTGATTCTATGATTCCGAGTGCATTAATAAATCCTGAACAGTTGACACAGTATTTGCCTAAGTTAAATAACAAGTGAACAATGCTCACAGACACAAATGTTCAGATCACGCAAATTGATATGTCAAAGTGACAATTATTATAGTGAGCAATCAGTATCATGGGAGGCAGATACAGAGAAAGAGGAAATATCAAGAGCTAAGATCAAAAATAGCCTTGGTAAAGATCAATGATTGTTTCAGATGCTAGTAGAGCAGCAAAAATTTTACTCCAGGACTGCAGGTCCTTGTAAAAACATTCCAACTATTTTAAATTGCATTAATGCAAGAAACTGGTTATTTTGGACATATTTTTTATAGCACAAATTTACTAGTAAGTGCAAAAGCTTCAATTGTTAAACTCTTCTCAATAACTGAAATAAAAAAAGCATCAACAAATCCTTCAGCTACAATGAAATAGTCTTGTAAAGTTATTGTTTTCAAGCTTAACAGTTCTTAACAGCACAACACGATTCTTCTTCGCAGGAGTTATGGTAATGCCTTTCATAGCTACAGCCCACCACTATTCCAGGCTTTCTAACAGTAATGAACAATCAATAAACATTTCTACAAGCAACTATACTTCTATATTACATCACTTGCATTGAATTTTAAAAGAAGTGAATATAAACCCCTAAAATTTAATCCAAACTACAAAAGTTGCTCAACACAAAGAGTGTTAAAATGTTGGTCCACAAGTTTGTAACAATCAGTATTTCAGTAGCCCATAAGGTGAAACCAGAAATAACACCTCAAGTTTGTTGCTGCTTCCACAGAAATCCAAGAACTAAAAGAAATGCAAGACAATGGGAAAAGCTGAGTACAGAAGCTCAGTTTACTTTGATTTTTTTTGTGCAAAACTGATTCAAGCCGAGATTCTTACACTTAACAAGTCATTTTAAAGTGACAATCTTCACTCAAACAATTAAGGAGCCACAAGTACACTTCAGAGAGGAGGGGGAAAAAAAGTTAATGGATTTACAATGGGAACTTTGGAAAAGACTTAACTATTTCATTTTTTTTTAAGCTTCATTACCTGATGCAGCACTTCGAAAGTGACTGGGTAGACAAGATTTTCAACAATGATTTGAAGAACAGAACCTTGAACTGGAACAAGCGTGTCTTTGGCAGCAAAAGCACTTCTAAGAGGCAGCCTTCTAGCATACATATCATTCATAGCTTGCAATATATTTTGAATGGTCTGAAATCACAACACAGCAGAGACCACAATTAACTTACATTCATGTAAATTACTCATATCTAAACACAGTTATCTTAAGAAGAAAAGCATGTAAAATAGATTTAAAATGCAACATAGGAATGTATTCTATTTATCTGATTATTCATTGAAATCCCATGCTAATAGGTAAATGGTACCTCTTCCTTCCCTTCTACCTCCTCTAGAAAAAGTCTGATCACACTTTCACAGGATTACTACTTTTTTTAGTTAATCTATTACCACTTTTTAGTGCCATATAGACACCATTTTACTTTGATTCAGTGAGCTTTTGTCTTTCTAGAGATTCTCTAGTAAATTAACGTAAAGATAATACTGTAACAGACTAGCAACCCATCAGTGTACCAAAAACTATTTCCTCTGCTGTATTAGGTTTTCATTCTCTTCAGGAACAAAAGGTGCACACCTTGACCTTTTTTTGTGAACCACACTATCAATCACAGAAAACACTTTTAAGTCTCACTCCTCAAATTATCTTACTGGGACTTCGGAATTTGTCTTACATTTGTTTTTGATAGGCTTTCCTCAAAACAGTCTACCTTTGAGAGCACTGTGAACAGATGTTCCTTTCCAAACAGAGTGACTTGAAGTCATGTCTCAAACATTGCTTCCTTGGGAGATGGACTAAATATGGCACATGATACAAATGTCACCCAGTTTCAGAAATATTAATCCTGCAAAATAATCTGTACTTCAGGTCTGAACCCAGACAGTAGGTCACTAACATGCATTCAGTTGCTCTGCTAAAGTCTCTAAAATGTAAGTAAAACTCAAATGTAAAGTTAAAAGTGCAAAAAAAAAATTTTAGACAATGTTGTTTTTATAGAAGGAGAAAGTGTCTTGTACTGAGATGAAAATACTCTGAGCAATTGATACAAAAACTCTTATTAGCAAATATAAGTACACTTTCCTGAGGCTGTTACATACATCATATCCTTTAAAAAATCTTGTTATTTTATTTGTATGTTTTTGTTGACAACAAACCAATCCAGAAACCTTGGATGAGGGAAGAGATAAATAACATTTATTAGACTGACAGGTTTGCATGATTTCAGTGAGTTCTGTGTCAGTACAAATTAAAAATGAACACTGATTTTTCACACAATCACTACTTGCAACATTCTTACAGAAAATAAAATTGTGATATATATATTTTATAGTATGATGTAAGTATCTAAATAGCAGTCAATTGCAATTCATCCAAGAATACAAAAATCCAAACAGGTTTCAACTATAATACGACAGTTTGAATGTTTGATCTTGTTGTGCAAAGAGTATTTCCTTATTTACAGATCAGGATTTAAATTGCTCATCTGCTCATCTGCAATGTTCAATTCATATTCTTAAGAAAACAACTTTTAGTACTTCAAAAATACAAGGACAAAATCAATTTTGGTGTTTAGCATGAACTTATACATTAAATTGATGACTTACGAATGAAAATATCCATTTGATTTGATTCAGAGTTCTTAGAATAGACAGTCAACATTAAAAAAAGATAACACTGTTCTTGAGTTTAGCAAGGTCTTGGGCAGTGACAACACCACAAATCTTACATAAGTAGTTTACATGATCCGTCACAATAACATACATATCTGATAAAGGAAAAGCTTCAGAAGAGATGTTTTTTGGCCAGAAAGTGGTGCAGTATTTATTAGTCTGCGTTTGATCTTCCATGTGTTCTTCAGATGGCATCTATAGACCCATGATTAGCAATTAATTTTAAGAAAACACAAACATATAAAGCTGAACTAGTATGTTTTTGTTGTATCTCTGCTACTATATTACAGATAAAGTAATGGTAAAAAAAATCAGGACTAATTATTATCAGAACTCTGTTGAGAGCTGTTGCTTAATGTTAAAACTTAGTAATTGCAAAAGTTCTTTCAAAATACACTGTGAGCAAGTATTTCTAAGTAGTGTAGAGTATAATAAGAGAATCATCTACAGGAGGCTGCTTAGGACTGTTTCCAGATAGGTTTGTAACATCTGAGGATGGAGACTCCACTATCTCTCAGTACCACCACTAACTCATTCCAGTCTTTGACCACTCTCATAGTAAAAAAGTTTTTTCTTAAGCTTAAGTAGATTTTTCTGTATTTTAATCTATGTCCATTGCCTCATGCCTTGTCACTGGACAGGTCACAACCATTTTAGCCTTTTAGATCACAGTCGGGCCATCTAGATAGTAATTAAACTGTTTGTCTGTTGGGATGTTATGGGAAACAGTGTTGAAAGTCATATCAAGGTCAAGATAAATAACATTCACTGCTCCCTTCTCATCCATCAAATCAGCTATGTCATCATAGAAGGCTATCACACTGCTCAGGCATTAATCCCTTACCAAAAACCCCATGCTGACTTTTTCCAACCTCTTTCTTGTCTTTAGAATGTTTGGAAACAGTTTCCAGGATTAGTTGCTCCATTAACTTCTCAGGGACCAAAGTTAGGCTGATAAATCTTCTTTAAGATAGGAGAAAAATTTGCTTCTTACTAGTCCTTAGGAACCTTCTCCCATTTCCAAGATTTTAAGAGTGAAAATGACATCAGTGCAATGACATCAGTCAGCTCCCTCAGCACTCACAAATGCATCTCATTAGGGTCACAGACTTTTCTTTATCTGTTTTGTTTAAATGTTCCCTAACGAGACTCTTCTTTAATTCCTTCATCAAGACTTTCTCACTGTTCTCAATTGCCTGGTATTCCCTAGGGCTAGTCTTATACTACTGAAGACTGGAGAGAAAGCATTCACTAGCTCAGCCTTTTCCACATCCTTTGTCATCAGGGTCCCTGCCCCATTCAGCAGAAAGTCCACATATTCCCTAAGTATTGATTCTGCTGCTGATATACTTGGAGGAGACATTCTTGTTGGTGTTCACATTCCTTGCCAGAGCCACCTCCATGTACTTGTTGACTTTCCTAGCCACATCCTTTCATGTTCAGATAATGTTTTATACTCCTCCTGAGTCACCTGTCTACTTTTCTTGTGGCTCTTTATGTTTGAGTTCAGTCAGAATCTCCTTGATCATCCAAGCAGTCTTCCTGCCATCTTCACGTGGTTTCACAGAATCACAGAATCTTAAGGCTTGGAAGGAACCTTGAAAGATCATCTAGGTCTCATTCTTGAGCTTGAGCTCCTCCATGGTAATTTTACAGATATTCAGAAGTCCCTGACTAAAAGAAGTTACCACTTATATAACCGCAGACAGAAATTATATCTATCAGAGTCTGACTGTTGGTGTACTGCGAAGTAGTCTGTTCACTAATGTTGTGGTTTAATCCTGGTAGACATCTAAGTGTCCTACACCTGCTCAGTCACTTCCCCATAACTGTTACTTGTGAAGAAAAAATGTCCTA
Organism: Colius striatus; assembly: GCF_028858725.1. Taxonomy (NCBI): domain Eukaryota; kingdom Metazoa; phylum Chordata; class Aves; order Coliiformes; family Coliidae; genus Colius; species Colius striatus. The sequence continues at coordinate 16,671,899 of NC_084790.1, read as the reverse complement.
AGTCCAAGTGCCCCACCTTTCTCCTTCTTCCCTGTTTTCATTGCTGAGCACAACATCACATGGTCACAGACATCCCTTGGGCCAGTTGGAGTTAGCTGTCCCAGCTATGCCCCTTCCCAGCTTCTTGTGTGCTCACACTGGGTGAGAAGCACAAAAGACCTTGACACTGTGTGTCACAAACTACTATGAACAAAATTAACCTAGCCAAAACCAGTACATAACTTACATGAAATTCTATCCATTTAAATGGATATGTTATACTTACAGCCTGATGAGGTAGATGATAGGTCTGCAGTTGTTTATATTTGGAGAACTGAACATAAACAGGCTGACTTTGGAGGCGGGGCAGAGCAAGAGTATAGGACTTCATCATAGAAATAGCAGCTTCTTCAGAAGCCATTTCCAACAATGCCTGCAACCAATACATAGCAGTTTTGAGTGGTCTCTTTCTCTACAGGACAAAGCAAAGCATCAAAAAGCACTCTATTCTCAATTCCACTCTCACTAGAAAAAGATTATACGAAAGTACAGTACTGATTTGCTCGGTATTAAAATGTATTTGTGCATGTGTGTTTATGGGGATAATTGATTCAGTCTATGGGGTTTCTCACAAAGTTTTCAGTTTTAAGTAGAATCAGTAACTAAAGAAGACATGGAGTAAGTATGACATATGAGAAGCAATGCTGCTAAAAATACCACACTGCTAATGAATTTGTTAGATTTCTGAATCCAAGAGCTATCCCCTAGATAGCAGATACAAATATTGACTGAAAAAGTAGGAACAAGACACTCAACATCAATTTGTGCATTATATTAACCCAGCTCTGTGCTCAAGATCATTTTTGAGTAAATGACTTTTATGTTTAGGATTTCAGTGTTTATTCATGACATGAAGTAATCCATCACATATAAAAGGATTATAAAAACTAAGCTATTTATTTAACATTTAAAAATTAACATTTATGTTAATGACTTAATAAGGCAGGTTATGTCAAGACATATATCAAAATCACTAGTGACAAAATGTAGTTATCTGTATAGTTTTTCATAAAGTCAATATAATGTTTTGCAGTATTATTAACAAGTTACTTAATCATTATTTAATCCAAAAGTATATTAAAAATTAAAATAAAATTCAAGAAATTCTTCACATCTGAAAAATATTACAATCTTGAGCTATCAATGAAGTACTTAAACATAGATGCAATCACTTAAGACAAACACAACAGCAGAAGGGTCATAATGTGAATTACATCTTTAGCCTTGCTCTTGTAATTGAAACACTGACATACCTGATTTTTATTTTGTAGCATCAAGAGATTGGTTACTTTGCCAAAAGGGAGGCCTAACAAAATTATTTCTGCTGCAGTAACATCATTTGGAAGATGATGAAGATGAAGAACACATGAAGAGGAACATGGCAATCTCTTTTCTTTAAATTTCTTCTCATCACTCGCACTCTCTGAAATATTTTAGGAACAAGAATGGACAAGCAATGAAGCCACATTTATCACACAGTATAGATACCAAAACCCAAAAGAGATAGACTGCTGTTTCATCACTGACATTGACTTATCTATAGCTGTTTGAATTCTAAGAAAGGACAGATCATATATAACCAAAGGACAGTTTAAGATCGTTTCAATTGCTCCAAATCTCTTCTGTAAGTGGAATGTGTGGTGTGTTTGTTTTGCTTTGGGTTTCCTTGGTTGTTTTTTTTATTTTCTTGGGAGTTTCTTTTTATGTCTTGCAGACAGAGGTGCCAGTAACTTCCTCCCAAATACCTATGTAACATATCTACAAAAATGTTAACTACACAGAAGAGTAGCAAGTAGTAACTGGGAGGTAATACATTCTTTTTTTAATTACTTGTCTTTCTGCATGGTGTACTTCTTAAATAGATTCAATTGTTATCTCAAATATATTTTTTAAATTTTATTGAAAAAGCCTGCCGTCCCACATCATAAGTTTTTAAAAGTTTTTGAAAATGATAGATAGCAGTGAGTCAGGAAATCAGTAGAGATTCTAAGCGCTTTGGCAAACTGCATTTTTCTTTAACAAGCTTATTTGGATCCTGCAACAGGTAAGTGACCAACGTTTACATTTCAAGGGGAGAGGATTCAGAGTCCATTTAAACAGACCAGCACATGTAGAACAGGCATATTATTCTAGAAGCTATCACAATAGAGTAATAACTTAGTAAAACCAAAATTCATTAGCCAAACAACAGATCCCATAAGAGATTCTCCTAAACTAAACTGCAGAGGCTTATGAGGCTTGATGAAAAAAATAAACTAAGGTGAAAGCAGCATATTCAATGGAAGTTGTACTGGAGTCTAACTGCATATCAGTTAAGTTAAAGGAAGAAATGGCATTCTTTTTTTTTTTTTTACTTATGTGCCACGATCAGCTTGACTCCATCCAGAGAGATAGCTTTAACATGTGTCATGGTTTGGCCCAGCTAGCACAGAAGCACCACAACATTCTCTCACTCAGTGCCCCCCATTCAGCCCCACCCTCTTAGGATGGCAGAGGCCCCAGCAAAATGGGAGGAAAAAAAGATAAGCACAGTTGTTGTGGATTGAGACAAGGGCAGGGAGGGCTCGCTGCCAATTACAGTTCCAGGCAAAACAGACTCTAGTACTTGACTTAGAGAGGAAAGTAGGAAAGTTTATTCTACAAGGAACAGAACAAAAAGAAAAAGGGAGTAAGATAATGAGAAAATTACAACCAGCACTTTAAGATCTCCCTCCCCCATCCCTCCTTTCTTCCCAGGCCCAGCTCACTGCTCCCCATATCTCTACCTCCTCCCCCTCAACAGCTCAGAGAGGCAGGGAATGGGGGATGTGGTCAGTCTCTCACAGATGGGCTCTGCTGCTTCTCCCTTCTCAGATGAGGATGACTCCCCGCATTTTTATTGTCTGTGACACAGGGTTCCTCCCCTGGGACACAGTCCTTTTCTGGTGTGGGCTGTTCCCAGCAGCTGTGGCTTCTGCCGATACAGGGTCCCTCACACAGGACACAGTCCTTGGTGAATATCTCTGGCGTGGGTTCTTTGCCACAGTTGCAGTTTCTGCAGATACAGAGTCCCTCCCTCAGGACAAGGCCTCTTCTGGGCATAAGTTTAACGAGCTGCTTTGTCATGGGTTCTTCCCAACAGTTACCGTCTCTGTGACTATTGGGTCCCTTCCAAGGAACAAGGCCTCCTCCAGCCATAGTGATACAGACAGGGTCCCTCCCCTGGGACACGGACTTCTCCGGCCATAGTCACTGCCCCTGGCTCAGGGTTCTCAGCAAAATGAGTCTCTGCCCCTGATTTGGGGTCATTATCAAAATGAGTCTCTACCACTGATACAGGATCTTTAACAAAATGCAAATAAATCTCAGCTTCACCAGTCCTTTCTGGAGGATGCAGGGGAGTCTTTGCTCCAGCACACCTCCTCCTCTCAGTGAGGAAAGCCTCACTGACCTTAGAGTCTGCTTGGTTGCTTCTCTCACTCTTCCCACTCCTTGCACCACCACCAGCCAGAAAAGAAAAAAGGTCAGAAGAAGGAAGAAACAGGAAGAAACCTCCTCTTCCAGCTTCTTCTAAAAAGTGATCGTGGAGGCACCTAATTGGCTCAGCCCCAGAAGTGGGTCTGGCTCAGAGCTGGGGAGAGTTTCAAGCAACTTCTTACAGGAGCCATCTTCACAGCCCCTTCCTCCTTAGCAGAAAAGGCTCCATGTCAAACCATGATATTCCACCCCTTGCCTTCACAAATCGCTTTTTAAGGAAGTGTTAAAAATACACCCCTCATCCCTTCACCGGAAGTAGAAGCACAGAAAAACCCATCAGTCAGCAGCACAGTTCATGTTTTGCCCATTACTGCTCCCAATTAATATCCTTATCTCAAGTTTAATCTCCAATGCTCCAAGCCCCACAGACTATCCATACTGAGTGCCAAACATGTTGTGGTTTGGCCCAGCTAGGACAGCAGCACCACAACAGTCACTCACTTGGTGCGCCCATTCACCCTCACCCTCAGTAGGATGGCGGAGGTCCCAGAGAAATGGGAGGAAAAAAAAGATAAGCAAGGTTGTTGTGGATTGAGACAAGGGCGGGGAAGGCTCGCTGCCAATTACAGTTCCAGGCAAACCAGACTCCAGCACTCAACTTAGAGAGTAAAGTAGGAAAGTTTATTCTACTACCTACAAGAAACAGAACAGAATAAAAGCAAAAAGGAGCCATCTTTACAGTTCCTTCTGCCTTACTAGAAATGGCTTCATGTCAAACCATGACAACATGTCATATGTTGCATTTAACCTTCCAAAGAGAAACAAAAAATATTAAGTCATTTCAGATTTTGCTGTAGGTTTTGAGAACAATCTAAGGCTGAAAAGTGGTTTATACAAGTCATTCTGCATAAGCATCTTTACAGAGGGATTTTTTTTACTATTTTTTTTACTAGAAGTCTGTCAAATTCCAAGTTGGATGACTTAAGCCCCAACCATGGCAGACTCATAAGCCGAGTTAAATAATTCTCCCACCTGCAAAACAGAAAAGTCTCTTACGCACCAATTTGTTCATCAAGAAATTTTTAATGGCACCATGTGCTCAGTGTGCATTCTGAAAAATGTGAACACGAGTCACACTTGCTAGGTATGAGACTTTAAGACAAAATAAACATATTAACTTCATTTCAGCACCAAGCCATGAGAGGATATATTGTTATTAAAGTCTAATAATAAATCCTATTTTGTTAAATCTAGTTTTCAGGTTTAAAAAGGACAAGATGTCCTTGAGTTTACTACATCAAGGACTGCTTGACTAAAGAAAGCAGGAAACTTTTCCCTTTAGTTTGAGATGACAGAGTGTCACAGAAGCAATGCCTTCTGGGCTGACTCACTATCAGAGGTGACAAGATGGAGCTAAGTGGCAAGCACAGCATTTTCTCTTTCCGTTTTCACTGAGTGTTCATGAGTTTTCAGGTCAAGGATTCAGACAAAAAGTACAATGTTTCTAGAACAGCTTCAACCTGTTTACATACAGTGTGCATCTTCCATTTCACCAGCTACTCATTAGCAAACATATGTTAGCTCTAGTTGATCTAGCTTCTGAACAATGATCACCATCTGACCTAAAAACACTATTAAAATGCATCTTTTCCTAATCTAATTATATTGTTTCATGGAACTTTAGCTCAGTCACTGAATCAGAAATAAAAGCTTGCCATCGTTCCATCCCAAATATAAGTAGCTCAGCTTTTTCTAAACCATTTTCTGCTTCTTTCTTCAGCTATTGTTTGATATTAATTTTGATGTAGAGTGGTGATCATGTGTTATTTCTGGAATCTAAACTCTAAGATTGATTGAACAGTTCTCTAAAGCATGCTCAAGTCAATAATTTCTTTAATATTTGACATTTAATTGGGTGAAAGTAAAAAATGCTTTCAGATAGACAAAGATGAGTCTTATGAACAAAGTGAAATTTGGGTTCTGGTGCTACGATGGGAAATTCATTACAATCATGATTCATAAATGGTTACAAATATGTTTCCTGAGTGAGTAGCCTCAGATTAAAAAACCCAAAACATATCTCAGGTATATGACCCACGAGAGAAAAAAAGAATACTGCTAGTAAAGTAGTTTTATTAGGTAAAGAGGTGCATCTCAATACAGATTATATAAACTCCAAATGAAGTATGGAGTTACCAGTGAGAATTAGAACTGGGGTTGGATTTATTGGGAGACAAACACATCTACCTTATTTATAAGTTCAACATCATTTACACACTTTGAACATCACTATGAAGAAGCAGTGGTTGCATTGGTAGTTAACAGATGCCCCCTGAACTCAGTACAAATTTCTATTCCTTGTCAGTTGGTTTCTCCTCACAAAAATACTGTCTACACAGGCCTGAAATATATTTCAACTATTAAGTTACTGAGTTACAAGCTAATGCTGTTTCAAGGCCAGCAAAAGCCTCTGGACATGACAAAAAATCAATTAGCAGATGTATGCAACAATCTGACATATTCAAGTTAACTCCTCAGACTGCCTTCCCCACATTCCCTACTGGAAATATAGCAAATAAGTCTCAGATGCTTATCAAGGGGTCATCTGTTCCTTGCCCTATTATAAAATCAACTATTTGGAAACTGCTGCTGACAGTTGTCTGTGTCATGAGCTAGTTACTTTACTTACAGTTACATTTTACAGGCATGGGCCATTAATACTTCAAGCACATTTAAGATGCTAAGATGAAAGTATTTCTAAAGGAAGCAGTCCCAGCTTTCTTTTATTTTCAACTTTCTGTCTGATCTAAAACTACAGATAATCACATGTACTTATTGCATCTTTCTCAATGCATGGAGTGAGGCAAAGCATCAGTTCCTTTAGATGGTAGTACTAGTTTAACACATTTCAAGAAACATGTCTGTGGTTTCACACTGACCCATCACATTGCTTAAACAGACCAAATTTCCTCCCCTTGCATCTACCCAATTTCTCACCCTCTCACAAAACCACTATTCTACTGAAGAACAATTTGTACAGATATGCACTAAGCCAGGTAAAGGGAAAAAAAAGTGGTTTTTCCTACTGCTCTCTTTGCAAAATCACCACCATTCATCTCAACTCATGGAGAGATTTTGTTGGGATAAGAACTAGCAGAAAAACATACAAAACCAAATCACAGGACTGTCTGTGCTGCTGCTGCTCAAAAAGTTCTTGAAGTAGAGTAGAAAGTAATAACAAGAACATAAAAAAAAAAATCAGCTTAACTGTCACAAATCCAGATAATGTGTTCTATGTTCCACCATACTGAGATTCTGTCTCTGTAATCATGACAGCCTTGAAATACTTCAAAACAAATTCCTTTCAAATGCAAAAATAAAGGAAAATCGAGTAGTTAACGGAGAATCTGTACAGAAGGATACTTGCTTGATCATAGAAAATCAGTTTTGGAGTTCCTCAGTACTGTCACTGAATTGGATAGACTTCAGTGGCCTTACTGTTGGAGTCAGATTATAGTTCAGGCCTAGTGGAGGTACTCCAGGTGACAATAAAGAATATGAAAAAAAAATCCAAAACATTTACAGAGAAAACACACACTGTTGAAGAACTATGATGAAAATCTTTTCCATATATACCTGCAGGAGAAGTAGAACTGCTCATGGTAAAAGGCCTGTCTGTCACTGACCCCAGAAGAAAGAAACTGTTTAGGTCCAATCTAAAAAAAAAAAAAAAAAAGACAAGATTATTAGTAAACATTGTTATGAAGAACTTGATACAAAAGCACAACAACTCATGGAATTTATTCTTCCCAATAACATTCCTTTTTAATACGTCTTATCCATTACTGCTGTGAACTTATTATTCAGGAAAAAAAATGCTACCCACACAACTTTTCCATCTCAAGATGTCATCAAGTTCAGCTTGGTTATGCTTCTTACTTCTCTTACTATTTATTCTACAGTTTATAGTTAAAAGAATCGTGAATAAATGCTTACAAAAAAAATGAGCTGGCTGCAGACTCAGGGTCTGAAACACAACGTTGTTTCCAGATATAAGTAAACACAGCCATACAGAAAAGGTCAGCAATTGTGACTGGACACTGTGCACCTTGAGCAAAACTAACCCAAGTCATATTTAAATATACACGTGGCACCTTTTTTTAAACCCAATCTTTGTCCTATGAATTTGATGGTGGATCATAAGTATTTAGAAAAAATACTGAAAATCAAAGTGTATGCTTTAAAAATACCAATGCTCTGAGGCCCTAACTACTAACAGAATAGTTTGAGAACAAGTTCTTCATTCAAAAGTCAGCACCAAGCCACCAGTTAAGTCTGATTACTCTTTAAGACTGTTCTACTATACCAGTCAAGCATCAGCTTCAAAATTCCAACAAGAGATAGGGTACCACAATATCTCCGAGAGGTAGTTAAGGATCCTTAAACTTTCATCACACACTTTCACAAAAGCATTTTTGTTATATTTTTGAGACTAAGGGATTGATTCTACTGGATGGTATAAGTTGATCCAAACAGCTCCTCACCTCTTTGGTGGATGGAGAGGTTCCTATTGCTCAGATTCCAATATTCACAGAATGATAGGGAGTGGAAGAGATCTCTATAGATCATGCAGTCCAATCCCCCTGGCTCAAGAGATCCTCCTAGGTCAGGTCACACAAGAACACATCCAGACAGGTTTTGAAAACCTCCGGAGAAGGACATTCCACACCCTTCCTGGGCAGTCTGTACCACGGCTCCTTCATCCTTACAGTAAAATATTTTTTCCTTATGTTTAAGTGCAACTTTGTGTTCCCTTTTTTGTTCATTACCCCTTGTCCTGTCACTGGACACTACAGAAAAAAGTGCCACCCCATCTGCTCGCGGTCATGAGCTGTTTAACTTGCATTCACTCTGGTGTCCAAGAGATTTTCCATGAGATGACTTAAATCATCCAGCCAGCATTATATGCAAAGTTAGTTTATCAGCTCAAAGAGGGTTTGAAAAACCTATGTATTTTATGGAATTAATAATTTACCAACTTGAAACTAAACTGCTCAGTATACACACAACTGAAGCCGTAGCTTTTTGCAGCCAAAATGAACTGCTCTGGGACAGGGGAACTAAACCATCTTAAACAGGGGAAAAACAATACCACAAAATTCCAACTTTCAATCATAACACGTGCCTGTACCTACACTGATACATTGTTCTATCACGATCTCCTAAGACAGCTCCCTAGATTTTGTACTTCCACTGACAACCATTAATCTGGTAATCGTATAGCCAAAACATTAAAAGTGCTAACAACCTTCATGAAAACATTTCTTCATCAGTGATACAGCACAAAGGCAGGAGTGAGCAGTAATGCAAAGGGGAAGAAGTCTGTATTGTTTAGACTCAGTAACAAAGACTTAATAACACAATATACATAATACATTCCATAGTGGAGACAGCAAGTAATTTGTTAAAAATGAACTACTTATGTCTATTTTCTCTGAGCAAGAGATACTTGCAGTCAATCTATAACTCATTTCTTTCAAACAGAGCTTTCTTCCAAAAAGAGTTTCACAACTGTAATACTTGCATCATTTACTCAACTACTTCTAATCACTCTTTAAAGAGATAGTTCTGCATTTTTATTCACAGGAAAACTAGCATAAGTATAAAGTTTAGGAGACAAGACATTGTAGTTTTATAGGGATGTAACCAGAAAACACCAAGCTTCAGCTTCTCATAGTCTGCCTTATCTCAATAGCACAAAAACTTCTGTGTCCTTTTCCTGCTATTTAAAGAAGGATAATCAGAGGATGATACTGTCACAGATACTAAGTTCTTAGAGAGCATTATGAATACCAGGTCACATCTGAGAGATTTTAATAACTTACATAGATTATTATAGAATTACTTCCATATTGATTCTGTCTATTGAAGCAGCATTATCTACCCTGCATTCTTACGACTTTGAGTTGGCAAGTAAACCTGTGTATGCAAGCAGTCTTTCATATTAATATGCTCAAACATTTTCAACTTTAGAATAACTTACTTGTGCCAGGCCTAACTACCAATAATGCCTATACTCTTTCCATGTTTCATTGATTTTTATGTATTCATATGTCACCTTAGGCAAAGCTAGTGAATAATCCCTGGACTGTCTCTATCAAAAGAAGCAATCAAACAAACCAGAAGGTATCATTTTTGAAAAAAAGACCTCCTACTGCTAACTCAATTTGGCAGATGTATATTGAACAGATTTAAAAGTTGCTCTTTTTAACCAAGAACCTTTTAAAAACTAAAGTGGTCAGTATTTTATTAACATTCCAGCTCCTATATAAACTGAAAATCTAAGCATGAACATGTTAGGTTGGCGCCAAAAAAGCTAACAATTCTAACAGGTGATGTCCAGAAAACACTTCAAGAAGAAAACAAGCATAAGAGAATATTTAAAAACAATTTTAATAATGACCTTTAAGCTAGAATTTAGAATTACCCACTCTGAATGGCAATCAAATTTTGTTTTGGTGGAGACTAATACCAATAATCAAAGAATGTATGGCTACAGCAAAGAGAGTAAAGTTTTTGCTACAACTATTTTTTTAAGCTACTATCAACAAAAGCAACTTTGACCATGTGATTATGAGGAGCTGTAAAATTTATGTGACAAGTTACGCTTTAAAATTAACACTAAGTGTGCATTTTCATTCCTAAAGTATGAAATACCTTCACTCAGTAAGAGGGCTTTGGATTCATCCTAAAGGACAAGAATGCATACACAACTTTGAATGCTCCAGAGACCAGCAGGCATCATGATGCAGAAGCAAGGCTTCCTTTGAAACTATGTATCAAAAAGATGACAGTGATTCTTTGTAGCATCATCACTGACTTACAATTTCCAATAATGAAGTTTTCTGATAGTTTAAATATAAACTTTATGAGCAATAAAGATTAATGTCTATGCTTCCTAGTTATTTTAACCTTTAAATACATGAAGATCAACATTTCAGTTTTCCTCATAAGTTAACAAAGTTATTTTGCTCAAAGAGAAAGTTAATTCAATATATTCCTCTCAGATATATTCCTTTTTTTAACAATCATTAGGACACCCAACACAATCCTTGCTAAAAATCTCTTTCCTAATTCTTAAGAGGCAATTGAATGTATAAACATGTCTGTAAATAAACACTATATATAGAATGAAGTCCTGTACAGTGAGAAGATAACTTTGCCTTAAGGTTTTTTGCTTGAAGTCAAGTGTGTTTGGATGATGTCATATCGTGTATGCTTTTGTGACTTTATATGCTTTACTATGCACAAGTCATAAGATTTTTACAGGACATAATCTAAACAAACAACCAGTAAGCTCTATCTTTTGAATTTGGTCAGGAAAAATAATTTACATAACTTGATAAAATACAGAAGTGCCATAAATGGACAATCTGGTTTATAATTTGTTATTATTAAAGGTTAAAATTAAGCAAGCAATACAACTATGAGAACCACAACAAAACTGTGAAGCTTATGCCTATCAATATGTTACCAGTAAAATCCAGTAAAGGGTTATAGTAAGAGAACTAACAAGTGCATGTGAAAGGCTATGAAGAAATTCCTACCTTTAAACCAACCACTAAGAAATCTCTAAGAACACTGTATGAAAAAATGGAGAGAAGATTGAAGGTGTTAGCAAAGTATAGCAAAAGTAAACTGGCTTTTACCATTTATTTTTAATCCTAGTTCCTTCTGAAAACAGAGAAATGCATAAACAGAATTCCAGGATATAGTGATTATCAGTAGCTCTACCTTACCTCATGAAAAACACCTTTTGTCACTTTGACTTCTATTGTTCTGCAGAACTAAATACACATAACTTAGTTTAAGAAATAATATTTTGGGGAAAAATTTCTCACTTCTCATGCATTCAAATCCCACCATGGAATTAGAGGAAGCCACTCTCTCAATTCTCTCAACTGATCAATCATTAAACATAAAAGCATGAAACTACTTTTTCCAACTTAAAAATTCTCAGAGAAACTAAAAATTGTTGGAAAGAACAAAATTCCCATTCTCAACTTCATTATGACACTCTGCAGACACACATGTGGGATTGTTTGGCTTTTGAGTCTTGAATTTTCAATTTCAAATATAAAGCTTTTCTCTACAATAACAAAAGCCAGATTTTTTTTTTCTTTTAAAGGAAGATTTGTGTTCTCAAACAACTACATAACTCTAGAATCGAAAGTTCTAAGAATTGCACGCTTGAAGTCAAGTAGTTGGAAAGTAATAAATCTGTACAATTATGTTCTTCACAAAAATTATTACTTGACTAAATTCTGGTCCCAGTACATGAAAGATTTGCTTCAAGATCAAAAATAGTATATAATAACTCTATTCACAAGCAGAATTTTCAATTACTATGTGATATTTTCTAGGAAAGTAATGTTCTATGAAGGAAAAACCTGGTCACACCTATGATATCCACAGTTCTTGTCCTTTTCGTTTCATCTGTGTTTTGTTTCGTCCCCACTTCCTTAGCTTAGTTTCTTATCAGTTTCTCACTGCGTTTCTCATTGTGTTCCTCAGTCCAACTCTGCTTCATCTGTTGGAACTATTATTTAGTAATAAACTGTAAGGATCATCCTTTAGATTAAAGCTTCAGCATCAATACATTAATTACATAAATGAAAGCAAAGTAGTAATCTCAGACTGCCTGGAGACTCAGGACATAGCACAGCATTAATATATCCCTGGTTTTGTTTTCATTCTCCTCTGCATCCAGAAAATCTAAACCTTCTGTCTGAATTAATACTTTGTCTTCGGTACTTGCAGACAAGCTCTTCACCTTTCTTTTTCACTCACCTAAATATCACCAGTTTTACTTCACAGTAATACATCCTCTAAGAGTCTTGATCTCTTCCAATCCTCAACAGAATGCACAATTGATCAAACTATACTGAGAAGTGATTTAACAGCAACACTGAAATCATTTTACTGTTAAGCATAACTTCTTTTGTTTCAACCCTACCATTTTGCTTATAAGCACATAATCAACCGAGAGAAACTCTATGAAGCAAATACAAGTCCTCAATTTTATTCATATTTAAATTCATGTCTCCTGTTAATGTTTTGAGTGTTTCATAAAATACTGGCAATTAAATGAGTTACTGCCTTTGGGTTTTAAATTAGATTGGTCAAACATCAAGTTAACACTCACTGGTCTAAGACACAGTTTTCATGTAGACTTTGGATTGCATGCTGTGAAAACTCTGGATCCTGCTGAGACATGGCTTTTTTCTTGTCTCTAGTTATGAATCTGCCTCCCTTTCTTTTAAGGTACATAGTGAAACAGCAACTAGCACCACTACAAAGAGTTCCTCCAAGAGAACATTGCTCACAATACGTTTTGCTACGCTTGTCACAAGCATGCTCTAAAAGTGTTCAATTTTCACACAAGAAGAGATTAACTCTATGGCTCCAAAATTAAAAAAAAAAAAAAAACCAAAACAAAACTAATGAAGCATAATCCCATTCCTTGATAATTCTACAAAGGTAGTATTTATAGTGTTACTGTCCAGTTCTCAGCCCTACAGAGAGCAGACATTACACAGCAAAGACAAGCACCAGAGAGCAGAAGCAACAGGGGACACAGCATTGACTGAATTATCTTCACGTTTACATAGAAGTCCTACTTGTGTAGAGACATATATATACATAAATATGTTTATTTTATATGATAAGACAAAAATTGCCATTAGAAAACCAGCTTCCCCTACAGTCTTCTTCAGTGGCAGACTTAAGTAACACTTCCAAACTAATTACAATTAAGATAATTCAGTTTCTGAAGAAACAGCTGCTTTTAATCTGGAACCACAGAGAATTATAGACAGTAATTTACTTTGTTTATCAGGAAGTGATGCCTATAGTCATTGGGCTTTCCTTTAGCTGCTACGTCAGTTCATGCATTAAGTTGACCTACACGACTGGACAATGTATGTAGTTTTTCCACCCACACCTTCATTCACACTTTGGAACTGCATCAGGGGAGGGAGGGAGAAGAGACACATTTATAAACTAAAATGCCCAAATAGCCCAAGAGACTGTGGATGTCTGCAGTTTGTATTCATCTTCTGAAACTGACCAGTTTTATAAGGAGAGCAAGCTTCTCTACTGCTCTCACAAATTTTATTACACAGAAACAAGTTTGTTAGCCCTGACAGAAATCAAACGGAAAATGAACAGATCTCCTACTTTTGAGTTCAAGATGTTTCCTCTACAAAACATGTAGAGTTTGCACTAGAGCTTCCAACAGTGTTAAGGTCTTATACCGTGCACTGAATAACTGTACGAAAAATCATTATGGATTTGAAACTGACTGTGTCTTGAGAAAGATAGGTAACCAAAGCAAGGGGGAAGGAACAGATATAGAGTTATATTCCTGGTAACACAAGGTCAGAACAAATAGAAGAGAAAGCAATTAGAGACTAGAAAAGAAAAACTGAGGAACTAACAAATTGAAAACAAAAAAAAGAAAATGAATCCACTATAGTGTGTAGTAAAATGAGAAAATGAATAACCAAAAAGAACATAGAAATGGAACCAGAAATAAAACACTAACCAAGTCAAACAAAGCTACATAGGAAGGGAAAGCCTCACAAAAACCAGGAAGGATTATATGTAATTTAGAAATTAAAACTAAGTCACCTGTCCACGTCAGAAGCCAGTAACATACTCAGATGCTATACTTATACTTTGCAGTGGTTTTGGAGTCACTGTGGTGACATGTCTTTCATGCTGACTGACAAACAGCATTGTGTTTCTAGCCTAGAAATGTTAAGCATAATAAGCATATGCTTGAAAGGACGAAGGCATATAGAATTGCAGAATCATCTAATTTGGAAAAAGGCCCTAAAGATATAGGAGTCTATCTCATAATGGGTTGAAACATAGTTTATACATTCAAATACAGTCCTTTAAGCATGTTGTCACCCAGGACAAGTGCAAAAAAAGTGCTTGGAACCCTCCCTTTAAAACTGCAATCTAGAAATTGCCTGGTAAGCAAGAATCAAAGGTTTGAGCAATACTCTTAACAAGGTCACTGCAAGCTGCAGTAGAACAGATCTGCAATGTCCAGCATTTTATTACACAGGGAAGTTATTTCATAGTCCTTCTCAGGTGCCACTCTATAGGTAACTACCATGCCACCTAAAGATAAGAAAATCAGTTACCAGTCCCAGATTTCTCCACATGGTCTAATCTCAAATCAAAAGACATGTTAAGATTTGACTTCTGACTAAATCTGAACTGTTTTTCCCATCACCCTTATTCCCATGATTAACACAATTCATGTCCCAAGGGATAGCAATGTTTTGTCTACAGATAAGATTTTCCATAAGGAGTATCACCTCACCATACTCTTGCATTTGTGTGAAGTATGCAAACATTATTTTGACTCCTTTGCTTCGGGTATTCACTACTGAGAAAGAATGATCTGTTTTCTGCTTTACTTCAAACACTTCTATAATATTCCATGTCTTTTAATAAGAATGGCAGCAAGTAAAATGACTTGCAGTACAGTGCAATTAAGAAAGTGAATTACAAAGATAATGCTTAGATTATTGACTCATATGAGCATCCATTCCATTGGCTACCAGGAAAATTAGGGTGCAGTTTCCAGGTCAGTTTAAGTTGACCTAAGGCTACAGCAAGCAGAGACCAACGATGTCATTCCTCACTACCCTGTGTCCACCCTCCCCCACCCCGTGTTTTCAGAGCCCCCCCTGTAGTGACTGAACAACTGAAAGGCAGGATGGTACCGGAGTCAAATTAATATGTAGTTCACACACAACAACTGCTACACCAGGGAGTTGTAGAAATGCACTGCAAAGGATGGTGCACACTTTTGACACCAGTCCCGAGTTTTAACAACTTGGGCTAATGGGCAAACTGTAAGAACAAGAAAGAGTGGCAGCAAAAGGAACAGGCGAAATACTTTTTCTCTCTTACCTATCCACTCCTCAACACTGTGTCAAAAATGTTCTCGCTTACTCCAATGTAACTTTCATACTCACAGACCTAACGACAAGCTCTACTTTCACAGGTTGAAAAGAGAAGGAAAGGGTAAAAAGGTCTTAACTGTGCTCTTCCATAAAGGTTATATAGCACAAAACAAAATTAAAAGTACAAATTATATACAGTGGTCAAAAGCAGAAAAAAACAAAAGCAAGAGTACAGTTCCATGCAACAACTGATGAGTTGAACAAAAGAACCTCAAAGCAGCAGCTGCAGGCATACTTTTCTTAAATAACTAACTCTCATTCTCACTTTTTGTCACAATATTTTGTTTGTTCACAATATTCTTTAGAAGAAAGTTGACCTAAACACATCCATTATATTTTAGCATGGAGTTCTCCAAAAAGATACTTCTTTACACTACTTGCTTTTTGATTCATTATCATTTATGCAAGAGCATTTTTGTCAACCTGCCTCCCTATCAAGTGTCAGAAGATGTCATAAAAAGCTGAGCTGAACTGCTTGAGTCATCAGAAAGAATTTTGGTTTTAAAAAGGGGGCTGATTTATGTTAAAGAATGCCTAGATTTCAAGAACAGATAAGATCACTGAGGTACAAGGTGTACTTTACATCAATAATATCTGTATTTTTGCATGAAGTTAGAAGCACTGTCTTTAGCAATCATTTCCATTTTCATGTATATGTACTGTTACGATGAAAAAACTAAGAGAAACAGTAGTTTACTGACATTAGGCACTGTTGGTTTCCCAGAACAGCTGAATTTCTCCCCTCTGTCAAACCTCTCAGGCTGTAGATTTTTAAATACCTGTAGGCAAAGGGAAAAAATACCAGTAATCGCATTTGCACTTTAAAAAAAGTAGTGAAGGAAGTTGCCAGTACACACAATAAACCTGATTTATTACTTGCTTTCAGGAAAAGAAACTTTATCAAGACATATGACAAGTTGGTGTCCATCATGCTACTCAATTAACGGGTGCACAATCCTTCACGCTTGATAGAAGTAATTTTATTTTGTGAGGACCACATAGTGTATAAACTTTTTCACTGTAACAACGCACCGAGTACAGCATGATCTGTAAAAATGTATTTAGGGGTACATGAATAACCATTCCGATCATTGATTAACACTGCAGAAGTGATGTCGATCAACTCGCTTCCACATACACCCCTCTATCAGGCATCAGTGACACGGCAGACAGCAGCATCCTCACTTTTGTTGTTTTATAGTCGCCAGATCTGACGTGCAGCACTTAAGCGCCCGCGTGAAATTGCCATCTCCGAAAGCTCATCACCCTCGCTCACTGTCAAGAGCGCGGCGTGCCGAAGGGCTTTTGAACGCGTTAAGAGGGATAACGCTACAGTGAGATCAACAACCCGAGAGCAAGCAGTACCCAAGGCCAATTCCGTCCTGGAGCGCCACGGCGTGGGGCGAGGGCAGCCCGGGCCCCGCGGGGCAGCGCCCGGCGCATCCCGACCCGCGGCCGGCACCCGCGCTCCGCGCCCACTCCGGCCCCGGTTACCACAGGAAAGCCAGCCGCCAGCACCGGCGGGAAAAAACGAGCTCCTCAACCCTGTTGGGAAAGGGCGGGCGGGGGGGGGAGGGCGCAACAAAACAACACAAAACAAAACAGAAAAGGAAGACGAAGAGAAACCTGCACGCCCCAGGTTTCACAAAGCTGCTCGCGAAGTGTCCGGTCTCTCGGCTCCCGGTCAGCGACGGCTGCCGGTTTTCTCTTCCCTCAAGTATGTGGTGGAGCAGCCCGCGGCAATATCCCCATCCCCAGCCCTCCGAAACGCGGTCGCCATCCAACACGCACCTTTCCCCTGCTCCGCTTCCCCAACGGGGTCGAGGACAGAACAGCCGAAGAAACAAGCCCCAAATCCGGTGCAACCACCCACTGCTTTCAAGAAGAAGGGTCCTCCCCCAGAAGCCGCGCCCCGCCTCGGGCGGTGCCTGGAGAAGCCCCTCAGGGAGCCCGCCTGTCCCTGCGACTCACGGCCGCTGCCCGCCTCTCAGCGGTGTCCCACACCCAGACCTAGACCCGCCTCTGGCCGTGGCCCCGGCGGCATGGCAGCACAGGGCAGCGCAGGGCAGGGCAGGGCAGCGCAGGGCAGCGCAGGGCAGGGCAGGGCAGAGCAGGGCAGGGAAGGGCAGCGCAGGGCAGCGCAGGGCAGGGAAGGGCAGCGCAGGGCAGCGCAGGGCAGGGCAGGGCAGCGCAGCGCAGGGCAGGGCAGGGCAGGGCAGGGCAGGGCAGCGCAGGGCAGGGCAGGGCAGGGCAGGGCAGCGCAGGGCAGCGCAGGGCAGGGCAGCGCAGGGCAGGGCAGGGCAGGGCAGCGCAGGGCAGGGCAGGGCAGAGCAGGGCAGGGAAGGGCAGGGCAGGGCAGGGCAGCGCAGGGCAGGGCAGGGCAGGGCAGCACAGGGCAGGGCAGGGCAGGGCAGCGCAGGGCAGGGCAGGGCAGCGCAGGGCAGGGCAGGGCAGGGCAGCACAGGGCAGGGCAGGGCAGGGCAGCGCAGGGCAGGGCAGGGCAGCGCAGGGCAGGGCAGGGCAGGGCAGGGCAGCGCAGGGCAGCGCAGGGCAGGGCAGGGCAGGGCAGGGCAGTGCAGGGCAGGGCAGGGCAGGGCAGCGCAGGGCAGCGCAGGGCAGGGCAGGGCAGCGCAGGGCAGGGCAGGGCAGGGCAGCGCAGGGCAGGGCAGGGCAGGGCAGGGCAGGGCAGAGCAGGGCAGGGAAGGGCAGGGCAGCGCAGGGCAGCGCAGGGCAGCGCAGGGCAGGGCAGCACAGGGCAGGGCAGGGCAGAGCAGGGCAGGGAAGGGCAGGGCAGGGCAGGGCAGCGCAGGGCAGGGCAGGGCAGGGCAGCACAGGGCAGGGCAGGGCAGGGCAGCGCAGGGCAGGGCAGGGCAGGGCAGGGCAGCGCAGGGCAGGGCAGGGCAGGGCAGGGCAGCGCAGGGCAGCGCAGGGCAGGGCAGGGCAGGGCAGCGCAGGGCAGCGCAGGGCAGGGCAGGGCAGGGCAGCACAGGGCAGGGCAGGGCAGAGCAGGGCAGGGAAGGGCAGGGCAGGGCAGGGCAGCGCAGGGCAGGGCAGGGCAGGGCAGCACAGGGCAGGGCAGGGCAGGGCAGCGCAGGGCAGCGCAGGGCAGGGCAGGGCAGGGCAGGGCAGGGCAGGGCAGGGAAGGGCAGCGCAGGGCAGCGCAGGGCAGGGCAGGGCAGCGCAGCGCAGGGCAGGGCAGGGCAGGGCAGGGCAGCGCAGGGCAGGGCAGGGCAGGGCAGGGCAGCGCAGGGCAGCGCAGGGCAGGGCAGGGCAGGGCAGGGCAGCGCAGGGCAGGGCAGCGCAGGGCAGCGCAGGGCAGGGCAGCGCAGGGCAGCGCAGGGCAGCGCAGGGCAGGGCAGGGCAGCGCAGGGCAGGGCAGGGCAGCGCAGGGCAGCGCAGGGCAGGGCAGCGCAGGGCAGGGCAGGGCAGGGCAGCACAGGGCAGGGCAGGGCAGAGCAGGGCAGGGAAGGGCAGGGCAGGGCAGGGCAGCGCAGGGCAGGGCAGGGCAGGGCAGCACAGGGCAGGGCAGGGCAGGGCAGCGCAGGGCAGGGCAGGGCAGGGCAGGGCAGCGCAGGGCAGGGCAGGGCAGCGCAGGGCAGCGCAGGGCAGGGCAGGGCAGGGCAGGGCAGGGCAGTGCAGGGCAGGGCAGGGCAGGGCAGCGCAGGGCAGGGCAGGGCAGCGCAGGGCAGGGCAGGGCAGGGAAGGGCAGCGCAGGGCAGGGCAGGGCAGGGAAGGGCAGGGCAGCGCAGGGCAGCGCAGGGCAGCGCAGGGCAGGGCAGGGCAGGGCAGCACAGGGCAGGGCAGGGCAGAGCAGGGCAGGGAAGGGCAGGGCAGGGCAGGGCAGCGCAGGGCAGGGCAGGGCAGGGCAGGGCAGCACAGGGCAGGGCAGGGCAGAGCAGGGCAGGGAAGGGCAGGGCAGGGCAGGGCAGCGCAGGGCAGGGCAGGGCAGGGCAGCACAGGGCAGGGCAGGGCAGGGCAGGGCAGGGCAGAGCAGGGCAGGGAAGGGCAGGGCAGCGCAGGGCAGGGCAGGGCAGGGCAGGGCAGGGCAGGGCAGCGCAGCGCAGGGCAGGGCAGGGCAGTGCAGCGCAGGGCAGGGCAGCGCAGGGCAGGGCAGTGCAGCGCAGGGCAGGGCAGCGCAGGGCAGCACAGGGCAGCGCAGGGCAGGGCAGCGCAGCGCAGGGCAGGGCAGGGCAGCGCAGGGCAGCGCAGGGCAGGGCAGGGCAGGGCAGCGCAGGGCAGGGCAGGGCAGCGCAGGGCAGCGCAGGGCAGCACAGGGCAGGGCAGCGCAGCGCAGGGCAGGGCAGCGCAGCGCAGGGCAGGGCAGGGCAGGGCAGGGCAGGGCAGGGCAGGGCAGGGCAGCGCAGGGCAGGGCAGGGCAGCGCAGCGCAGGGCAGGGCAGGGCAGGGCAGGGCAGGGCAGCGCAGGGCAGGGCAGGGCAGGGCAGGGCAGCGTAGGGCAGGGCAGCGCAGGGCAGGGCAGCGCAGGGCAGGGCAGGGCAGGGCAGCGCAGCGCAGGGCAGGGCAGGGTAGGGCAGCGCAGGGCAGGGCAGCGCAGCGCAGCGCAGGGCAGGGCAGCGCAGCGCAGGGCAGGGCAGGGCAGGGCAGCGCAGGGCAGGGCAGGGCAGGGCAGCGCAGGGCAGGGCAGCGCAGGGCAGGGCAGGGCAGGGCAGCGCAGCGCAGGGCAGGGCAGCGCAGGGCAGGGCAGCGCAGGGCAGGGCAGCGCAGCGCAGCGCAGGGCAGGGCAGCGCAGGGCAGGGCAGCGCAGCGCAGGGCAGGGCAGCGCAGGGCAGGGCAGGGCAGCGCAGGGCAGGGCAGGGCAGGGCAGCGCAGGGCAGCGCAGGGCAGGGCAGGGCAGCGCAGGGCAGGGCAGCGCAGGGCAGGGCAGGGCAGCGCAGGGCAGGGCAGCGCAGCGCAGGGCAGGGCAGCGCAGGGCAGGGCAGGGCAGCGCAGGGCAGGGCAGCGCAGGGCAGGGCAGGGCAGCGCAGGGCAGGGCAGCGCAGCGCAGGGCAGGGCAGCGCAGGGCAGCGCAGGGCAGGGCAGCGCAGGGCAGGGCAGGGCAGCGCAGCGCAGGGCAGGGCAGGGCAGCGCAGCGCAGGGCAGGGCAGGGCAGGGCAGGGCAGGGCAGCGCAGCGCAGGGCAGGGCAGCGCAGCGCAGGGCAGGGCAGGGCAGGGCAGGGCAGGGCAGCGCAGGGCAGGGCAGGGCAGGGCAGGGCAGGGCAGGGCAGCGCAGGGCAGGGCAGGGCAGCGCAGGGCAGGGCAGCGCAGCGCAGGGCAGGGCAGGGCAGCGCAGGGCAGGGCAGCGCAGGGCAGCGCAGGGCAGCGCAGGGCAGGGCAGCGCAGCGCAGGGCAGGGCAGGGCAGGGCAGGGCAGCGCAGCGCAGGGCAGCGCAGGGCAGCGCAGGGCAGGGCAGCGCAGGGCAGGGCAGGGCAGGGCAGCGCAGCGCAGGGCAGGGCAGGGCAGCGCAGGGCAGGGCAGCGCAGGGCAGGGCAGGGCAGGGCAGCGCAGGGCAGGGCAGCGCAGGGCAGGGCAGCGCAGCGCAGGGCAGGGCAGGGCAGCGCAGGGCAGGGCAGGGCAGGGCAGCGCAGGGCAGGGCAGGGCAGGGCAGCGCAGCGCAGGGCAGGGCAGGGCAGCGCAGGGCAGGGCAGCGCAGGGCAGGGCAGGGCAGGGCAGCGCAGCGCAGGGCAGGGCAGCGCAGCGCAGGGCAGGGCAGGGCAGGGCAGCGCAGGGCAGGGCAGCGCAGCGCAGCGGTGGCAGGCACTATCATCCATGCCCCAGCAGGGAGGGCGGCGCGCCGGAGCCAGGGCTGGGGGCGGTGAGGCCGGCACGGAGTGTGACGGAATGGGAGCAGCCGCGGGCGGGGCCGCTCCCGCCCCCTCCTCGGGCCCACCCCGCCCGTTCGCGGTTCCCTCCGCGCAGGCACGCTGAGGGACGGAGCGGAGAGTGGTTGTGCGCGGCGCGGGGCGCGGGACAGCGCCAGGGCGGAGCTGGTGTGTGGCCGAGTGGCGTTGGCAGGCGCTAGGCTGCTCCTGAGGCTCCCGGTGCTGCTCTGCCCGGCGGGCCCTAGCCCTAGCCCCGCTGCTGGGGATTGGAGCTGGGGGGGGTTAGGAGGCTGTGTGCTCGAGGCCACCTGAGGCAGGTGGCAGAGAAATTTGGCGTGGGCCAGCTCTGAGGTAGGTGCTGATAGCTCGTGCCCAAGCGTGCAGCACTCCGGAGCCGTTGGTCAGCTCTTCTTCATGTTAGAGCAGGTTATGGGGGATGCAGATTTGCTAGGCCACAAGTCTGACAGTGTGCAGAAGTCTGGAAAAGTGTGTGTGAGGAAACTTGAATAATGCACCTCACCAGAGTAAGAAGCTGTTGAGTAATGCACAGCCCTGTCTCGTAGCTTACATGAATGCGAGGTGGTGGTCTGCAGGGTCAAATGAGTTGCTGTTGCATCCCATTTCCTAGAGGAAAGAGCCCAAGGGGTGGCAGGTGATGTGAAGACACCAGGCATTTGCATGGGACTGGAAGGAAATGTATTCCACCCATCGGTTTTCATGCCATAGCATGGATTGTAAGGACTTCCCAGAACCATCTCCTCGTCTGGGCTGTGGTGTTAAAGAACTGTGTACCCTTAGTCAAATGGGTGAGAGTCACAAGGCAATTCTTGGCATTATCTGTGAAGTGATAGACTCCAGTGGTAAATAGAGTCTTGCCTCAGTATTTGGGATAAAACACTTTTTCTATTGTGTCACTGTAGAAATAGGAAATATAGAGGTTTCCCATATTACTCTTGTCACAAGTCATCTAAGAGTGTGGAGGAAGAGGCAGCTTCTGTGCAAATGAGTTCAAAATTCTATGTGAGATGTCCGTGCTTCACATGATGTAAAAGTCACATTTCTGATAATGATAGGAAGTGTGGACATGGGAGGATTAGAGAAAGACAGCAGACAGAGGTCTCATTGCTCTCCCCACCTAACCCCTGGAATAGTAAGGATTAATGTGTACAGGAAATGTTACCATTTTAACCATGGCAGATTGTGACAGTTGCTTATTTGGTTCACAAAATAACCTGAAAGTGAAAGTTTAAATGCAATGAAAACAATTTAATATTAGAAGAGGGACGGATCCGTATGCTTCCATAAGCCAATTGCAGATTAGTGTGCTTATAATGTCAATCACTTGATAAAAAATTGGAAAATGCATGCATATGTATTTATTAAATGCCTAACACAACCATGGTACATGACATCATTTGTTACAGGAAGCAATAGGATTTGTTATATATTTGCATCTCCTGGAGTTCAGTCTGTGTAAGACAGCCTGACACATAGGCTTTTGATGACCCCAATCCTCTCTCCCTTCAAGCAATGAGAATGTGTTTGGCGAGTGAAATGCAAGCACCGCCTGATACCTACCTCTCATCTGTGCTTTGTCACCTGCCAGAGAGTATTTGTGTTGAACATGACAGGGAATCTTCTGAGTCCTGCTATGAGGAAAGGGAGTGAAACAGCTTGAGAAGAAGCTGTTTGGAAGCAAGTTCAGCCTGAATTCTGAGATGCAGTCTCAAGTGAAAATTGTGAGGAAGCTGTGGTTTGAAACCTTAGACCAGGTTTTGATTTAAAGGTTATAGAATGGTAGGGGTTAGAAGAGACCTTTAGAGATCATCTAGTCCAATCCCCCTGCAGAAGCAGGTCAACCTAGATTAGGTCACATAGGAATGTGTCCAGGTGGGTCTTGAAGACCTGCAAGAAAGGACACTCTACACCCTCCCTGGGCAGCCTTTGCCAGGGCTCCCCCATCCTCACAGTAAAATAGTTTTTCCTTATGTTTAAATGGAACTTTTTATGTTCCAGCTTCATCCCATTACCCCTTGTCCTGTTGCTAGATACCATAGAAAAAAGGGATGCCTCAACTTCCTGACACCCACCCTTTAGATATTTGTAAAGATTAATGAGATCCTCCCACAGTCTCTTCTTCAGACTAAACAGCCCCAGTTCCTTCAGCTTTTCCTCAGAAGGAAGATGATTCAGTCCCCTGATCATCTTGGCAGCCCTGTGCTGGACTCTCTCCAGAAATTCTCTGTCCCTCCTGAGCTGAGGAGCCCAGAACTGGACACAGGACTCCAGATGAGGTCTCACCAGGGCAGAGTAGAGGGGAAGCAGGACCTCCCTTGACCTGCTGGCCACACTCTTCTTGATGCATCCCAGGATGCCATTGGCCTTCTTGACCACGAGGGCACATTGCTGGCTCATGTTTAGTTTATTATCAACCAGGACTCTCAGGTCTCTCTCTGCAGAGCTGCTCTTCAGCAGGTCAGCCCCCAGCCTGTACTGGTGCATGGGGTTGTTCCTCTCCAGATGCAGGACTCTGCACTTGTCCTTGTTGAACCTCAGGAGGTTCCTCTCTGCCCAACTCTCCAGCTGGTCGAGATCCCACTGAATGGCAGCACAGCGTTCTGGGGAATCAGCCAGTCCTCCCAGTTTGGTGTCATCAGCCAACTTGCTGAGGGTACACTCTGTCCCCTCATCCAGGTTGTTATCAAGATGTTATGAAGATGTTATCATCGCTTGCAAAAGATATGAGGTTGTGAGTAGGTTGTTTAATCTAATTGGTTGATTTCCAAGAGTAAGTTCTTGAAAACAGTAGATTTTGTTGGGATATAGGAGTGTTTAAAAGTTTGCTTGTCTGTTTCACCATGAGATATCCCCCATGAAATACAGACGCAAGACAAATTGTCTTCATTTAAAAAACCCCACTCAGTGTATTGACAGCTGAGGTAAGATTAAAAGTACTTTGCTCAGTATTTATATTGTGAAAAAAAAGCCTTACAGTTTCATTCTTTGGCACACAGATCTTTTCTTACAAGTTGAATACACAATGTAATTTAGAAATACTCTGAGCTTTCTCCTGTAATTGGTCCATATACTACAAAACTAGAAATAAATGTATTTTGCCAATAGTCTAGACCATACTGCCATTGAGAAATGCTTTAAAATGAGTTTCCAGCTGCAATTCACAAAACCAATAGGGATTTTTATAGAAAAAACAAATCTCTTGTGATGGGGCTTAAAAGCAGGTTAACACATGCAAGGAGCAGCAAAAAGGAAGAAAAATGTAAACATTTCCTTCCTGAGAAGGGAAGGAGTGAAGGGGTGAGAGAGAAAGAAAAATAATGTAAGGCAGAACACTTCTAGGAAGCAAAGTTGATCTATGGGTATTATATTCCTGATTTCCCTGTAACGCTTTGAATGTGTATTTTTATTTTCAGTTGATGCACTTTGTTCATTCTTTTTGTTTTCTGCTTGCTTCCCTGGTTGGTCATGTCTGTACATTTTCTCCTTTTCTGGTTTCTTTAAATTGCCTTCTTCCTAATACATGTCAAATTCATATTTCATGCAACTTTAGGGAAGTCAGTGGAGTCGTGCTGTCTATAAACTAGGTGTGAGTGATTATGTTGAATGATTTCTGTGTTAAATGTGGATGTGTTGTGTTTTACCTGCCTCTTTTATAAGGACATGTAAACTGAACAACAGTCTTGTTTAATTTAAAGAGATATATGATGTAAATTAAACAGAACTTCAAGCAAGAACAGAAGTCTGTATGCACAGATCCAATTATAGTGTAAGGGCCTGGGTGCACAATAATTAGCCTACTCAGCATACAAATATGATTAGTCAGACACAAACAATGTTTATCTGTTTTCTACAACACAGCATTTTTTTAAAAATTATTGCAGGTTATCAGGTTTAAAGAAACTAACACCCACCTTAGTTTTCTCATTCATATCTTATTGATATTCCTGTTGTCCACATTAATAATAATTTCTTACACTAACGAAAAACCTGTCCTGTTTTCGGTTTTATAATTTCCTTCTACCAAAGTTATTGCATAAATCTGTTTGGAAGTTAGATGATCTGTGTATCACAGAAGAAAACTTGTTCTAGATTCTCAACACTGAAAACACTTTCTTTTTTCTGATTCAGTCAGGTTTTTATGCTTGCCACAAAATCAAGATATAATCTTCAAGTCATGTTCCCATGTGCAGTAACCAGGAATGCAACATTCTGTGTATAGTCATTCAGTACCAAAGGGAGATGTAGAACCACTTGATTCCAGGCCTCTCCATTTTTAACCTGTGTGTGTGACCTGGCATGACTCCTACTGTTCTGTGTTTTAGTTTACATATCCAAAAGACAGAAATTGTACTTATTATGAAATTTGGGGAAACAAATTTGTCTGAGGAAGAATATGTTAAATCTTTCCAGTGAGCAATTTTACACCTCCTTTACTCTTTTCTTTCTGGGTTAACAACTGAAAAAATAAGGTTTGCCATCTTTTTCCCAACATCTACTGTTAAGTCATTTTAAACAATACACACAACTACTGCAAATTGTCGCTTTCCTGATTATCATCCAAACTGTACTGCCATCATAGTAAATCAATCATAATTGCAGTCATGATGTAACTAACAAGAATATCTTGATGCTGTATAATTCTGATAACATTAACGAAGCACTGAACGTTGGAAATCGTTTGGCCTAGGATTTCTTAGTTGATTTGGTTGATTTGGTTGTTGACTGAAGAGAAACATGGGAACTTTTTCTATCTTGCCAGTTTAAGCATCCACTTTTCAGGACAGAGACTGTATTGTACTTACATCTTGACATTCGGTGATCTGGATTCCTAGTAAAGCATCTATTCAGTTCAATAAAGTTACAAACAAATTGTATGAGAATTTGATGTACAGTATTCAAAGAGCTGTCCTCTCTCTTTTGAGTATTCTTTTTCTTGAAGTTATGACCTCTAAGTTTTTGGTTTTTTGGTTTTTTTTTTGTTTGTTTGTTTTGTTTTAAATCAGTTGAGACCACTGCTGTGCATAATAATGGAGAAATAATCACATCTTTTCCACAAAGAAGCTTTTGTACTTCACTTTGACAACAGTCCCATGTCAATATAACAGATTTGTTACTCCAGATCCCTTCCTGTTACAGCTTGACATGACATGTGTATAATAGATTTGTTAGCGCATCCAGGTGACATTCTGTTACAGCGTAACTCAACACTACCCTCTAGTGGTAATCTTTGTTTATTTATCTATTTATTTACTTGTAGCATCTTTGAAAGTGGCAGAACTTCCAAAATGGCCAATTAGTTGATAACTGTTGTAGTGGAATGTCATTACCACACAATACCTTTTTTCACCGGGAAACATTTCCTTGATGTTTTTCTGCTGTTACAGATGAGTTTATGGTAGCAAGTTTCATTAGCGTACCAAGTTTCCCATCAGAGCATCTCTTTGGTAGATTGAAACTCATTTATTTTAGTCTTTTTTTTTTCTTTCCAAATATTCAAGGAATCTTTTGGTAGGTAACCAGCAGTTTCACTTTTCTTAGTACAAGATCCTTTTATATCAGCATTGTCCCTTTATAGGCTTTGATTAATCTTGCATAGCATCTTGTTTAGGACTTGTGTCTGTTACATGTTAGTTGTCCTTTAGGATGCTTTGGTGTGATTTTAAAGTTCAGTCCGACATTATACTTTGCAAATCACTATTCCCAGCTCCACAGGATTTGTTTCACAACAGATGGAGAAACACTATCTCACATGTACTTTGTGAGTAACTATGTGTACCAACATACGTATTACCAGGTAAGGAGTCTAATCTGCTATATGTTTGATTTCTAGACATATGGAATAAGTACTATTTGTAACTGCATAGTATTACTTGTTAATGCAATATCTATATGTATTGCTTAACTTCAGTAAACAATGTGTTCTACAACTTTCTGAAATTTTTGAAACCAAAGAGTTTGCAGAGTTTAGAGTTCACGCTGACATTTACTCATGTATTTTGATCATGTGTGTCCACAAAAAACTCCTGATCGGTACATAGTGTTTCTGAGATTGCCCTCATGAAGACCCAGCTTTCTGCTTGCACTTCTGTGGGTCTAAATAGTTTTTAGATTCTAGCCACACCGTCTATCCCAAAGCTCATTAGACTGCCACACAGTGCAACTTTTCAGTGTTGCTGACTTATATCATGTTGTGATCTAAATGACACAAGCACCAAGACCACAAGTGATAATTTTGCACTTAGTCTTGTGCCTCTTCCATTGGAAGACCTTTTAATTGCTGTTGGTAACAGTTTGTACCATAGAGGTAAACCTAGGCATTCTCCTATACACTAAATTGTTCATAGGCTCTCCTCAACTGCTCAGTGAACATCTGTATTCCTTGAGGATTTAGCAGGCTACATCTGCCTACATGAAAATGTATTCCCATTCATATTTCTCTTTTGCCTTCTTTGTCAGGTGAAAAAGAAAATTACAAACTTAACATGAGGAGTTCTTTTTCCTTCTATAGGCCCAGATAGAAAATAATATTTTTAAAGTGCCTCAGTTTCATTTAAGAATTTTGTTTCTGCCAACTCACATGTAGTCGAGTCTTACAAACACTTCACTTAATATTGCTAAAGAGAAGGTGAAAATTTTGCGGAGGATGAAGTGAGTGTGGGGAGCAGGATCTGTCCAGTACAGATTTGGCATAGCTTTTAGGAGAATGCCTTTCACCTCTCTATTTTCTTCCGTATTGACTCCTTTTTTTTCCTATAGTTGTGAGGAATGACAAAAGAACTCTGTGTTTGACTGTGCTCCAGTGACCATGGTCCTTTAGTCTTGGTGGCCCTGTGCTGGACTCTCTCCAGAAGTTCCCTGTCGCTCCTGAGCTGAGGAGTCCAGAACTGGACACCAGACTCCAGATAAGGCCTCACCAGGGCAGAGTAGAGCAGGAGCAGAACCTCCCTTGACCTGCTGGCCACACTCTTCTTGATGCATCCCAGGATGCCATTGGCCTTCTTGGCCACGAGGGCACATTGCTGGCTCATGTTTAGCTTATTATCAATCAGGACTCCCAGGTCTCTCTCTGCAGAGCTGCTCTTCAGCAGTTTGACCTCCAGCCTGTTCTGCTGCATGGAGTTGTTCCTCCCCAGATGCAGGACTCTGCACTTGTCCTTGTTGAACCTCATGAGGTTCCTCTCTGCCCAACTCTCAAGCTGGTCAAGATCCCGCTGAATGGCAGCACAGCCTTCTGGGGAATCTGCCAGTCCTCCCAGTTTGGTGGCATCAGCCAACTTGCCGAGGGTACACTCTGTCCCCTCATCCAGGTGTTTGATGAAGATGTTGAACAAGACTGGCCCCAGAACCCATCCCTGTGGAACTCCACTGGCCACAGGCCTCCAACTCGATTCTGTGCCATTGATCACCACCCTCTGGGCTCTGTCATTCAGTCAGCTCTCGATTCACCTCACTGTCCACTCATCCAAGCCACAGTGCCTGAGCTTTCTGATGAGGATGTTGTAGGAGACAGTGTCAAAAGCCTTGCTGAAGTCAAAGCAGATGACCTCCATTGCTCTCTCCTCATCTAGCCAGTTGGTCACAGAAAGCTAGTGGGTTAGTCAAACAGGATTTCCCCTTGGTGAAGCCATGTTGACCCCCTCTGATAACCATCTTATCCTTCATATGTTCAGTGATAACATTCAGGATGAGTTGTTCCATCACCTTTCCAAGGATGGAGGTGAGGTTGACTGGACTGTAGTTTCCTGGGCCATCCTTCCTGCCCTTTTTGCAGACTGTAGTGACATTGGCCTTTCTCCAGTCCTCAGGTACCTCACCTGTCCTCCATGATTTTTCAAAAATGATGGAGAGAGGCTTAGCAATCACATCAGCCAGCTCCCTCAGCACTCTAGGATGCATCCTATTAGGACCTATTGACTTATGAGCCTTAATCTTGGCCAACAAGTCTTTAACCTCTTCCTCTTCCACCCAGGGCAAGTCCTCTGCTGTCCTGGCCATCCTGTTATCCTTGCTGGACTGGGCTTCCCAAGGGTCAGCCTTGGCCGTAAAGACTGAAGCAAAGAAGGCATTCAGTACTTTGGCCTTCTCTGTATCCTCAGACACCAGGGCACCCTCAGCATTTAGCAGCGGGCCCACATTGCCCCTCACCATCCTTCTGCTGCTGATGTACTTGAAAAATGCCTTATTGCTGTCCTTAACATCCCTGGCTAAATTTAATTCTAGAAGGGCTCTAGCCTTCCTAATTGCACCCTGCATGCCCTGGTAATGTTCCTATACTCTTCCCAAGAAGCCAGCCCCTGTTTCCACCTCTCATAGATGGCTGCTTTCTGCCTGAGTTGTCCCAGCAGATCCTTGCTCATCCATGGAAGCCTCCTACATCCTTTTCCTCCTTTCTTGCGCATTGGGACACACTGATCCTGGGCTTGGAGGAAGTGGTGCTTGAAGATTGACCAGCTCTCATTAAAAAAATACCAGAAACTTAAAAACTTGCAAGCTTAAAAACTTGCTTAATATAAGTCTTTTATGTGTTTTCAGAACAAGCCTAACATATGATCAGTTGTAGCAGTGATGAATTTCCCTGGTTTTGAGAAGGCTTTATGAGGCATATTGTCAGAACCAAGTTAATTAACTGTGAGTTGTCCTTATATTATTGTTGTAATAGTGGCCAAGAAACATTTGGCATGGTGGGACGAGTGTGGCAGAGTGGAAACCAAAACAAAACTAAAGCACAGGTAGCCTGCAGTTGTAAACTAGAAGAGTCAAGGACAAATGAACTACCTTAATTTCTCATGTTCAAGAGGGAACACCTGGCAACTGTACAGTATTATTTCAGCTGGTTTCTTATGGTTTTGGTTCTTTGCTGTCAAGAAGAACAGTGCTTCTGTGATTTATTAGACTTGCTTATTGCTGTTAAATGGAAAGGAAAAGAATGTGTTGAAAACATAATTGGAAAGGTAGTAAGCTATGGATGCTACTACAATATATGTAAATATTTTGCTCCTTTTACTCACTGTGAAAGTTCCCTCAAGCCCAATCTGCAAAAATGCCTTCATGAATTGCATGGAATAATATCTTCAAATTTCACCATTCCAGTTGTTGCACAGGATAATAATATTTGTCTAAATCTAACCACATTGTGATGCTGGAGAAAAAAAAAAAAGCACCAAGTAGTGACTACTCTAGTAATTCTGTATCTACACTGAAATGCCACTTTTAAGGGAATAATGTAAAAGAAAATGCTGCTTTTTGAAAAAATCCAGACAGATGTCATAGGATAAAAGAAACTATTTAAAGCTTTTCTAACAGAAATACTATTTTGAAGAATATTTGATACTAATCCACATTTATTTTAAGAGAGTCCTTACTGCTGTCATTCACTCAGGTCATATTTTTGAGTATTCTAAAATTTAAATCCAGTACATCCACATATTCAGAAGCAAGACCTTTATGCATGAGAGAATAGTCATAGGGAAAATCATAGAAGCCTACTAGTAGATTCACTATTCATCCAAAGTCAGTTCTTTTCTACTCATCTACTCATTTAAAACCTAGGACAGTGATATGCACACACACTTACAAAAATAATCTATTTACAGGAGTTAACATTTTCAAGCCACATGCTCTTCGGGTCAAATCCCATTTTCCATGTATTCAAGCACTGAACTCAGTGGGACTTCCAGCATGTTAATTTCTTCTTGTTGATTCCTGCTAATGTAACCTTGAGTGGTAACGAAGCCAGGAGCATGCCAAATTGTTACTTGTACTGTTTTGTGTAACTATTACTAAGTTCACAGAAGGGAACTGTACCAGTCTCAACAGTGTCTTGAGGCAGAGGCCGTTGCCAGAGGTATGTGCAAAGAAATTGTACAGAGTGTTTCCAAAGCCAGTACAATTTTGGAGTTCTTTTGCAGAAGTTGTAAGAGCACTGTGCATAAAACTCTTGAAGTTCAATTATCTGTAGGAAAAGTGATAGGACATACAAATGTACCACTGTTTTTGGTAGTAGTGCTCTGCATCGATCCTCCAGGATGACACTGAAGGCATGATCAGGCATTCTTATACCCAGAGAGGTCACACTGGTTGAAGGATGTTAAGGGACAGAACTTCAGGTTCTGAACTGCCCATCAGCCGTCTCTCTTCCTGATGAGTCTACATCTCATGGACAAAGAGGTGATGAGAGCAGAGACACAGAGTTGTTATTTGAATGGCAGACTTCTCTGTGAGTTCAAAGCCTAAACTGGGCTCCATGTCACACATTTTAATCATAGTAACATTTGAGTCCAGAAGTTTTAGAGGATATCTATGAAACTCAGGGAGAAGCCTTGCTAAACTTGAACTTGTTAAAATAGAACATGAGCATGCAAAACAATAATTTTACAAGGACCTGTAGTGTATTTGACCTATCCAAATAAAAGTTATTCCATCTTTAAAGCCCTGAAAAACAGTAAACTAGGGACAGATAAGCTGCATGACACTCCATCCTTCCCACATGTCAGAATTACAAGATAAAAGTTACAGAAAGTAAGTCGTTAAATGGAAGATCTTTACCTCTTTCACAGCAAAACACAGAAAAATGCACACAAATATTCCTTAAGTATTTCTCAGGTAACTGGGGACATATTCAACCTCTATCATTCTCCCTAACAGTGCATTGGATGTGAGCACCAATAACTGCCTAATGCTTATCCTGCTGTGTTTGTTTCTGTAATCAGTTGTATGGACACAAAACAGCAGCAGCAGCCCTCCTGGCTGTTATTATTAAGCATGTTTCCTTGGCTATACCTGTCATTTGAAGCTACAAGCCTTCTTTTAAAGCTTTGGAAACTTGATTTTGTAATTTGTAGTACCTCGATTTTTTGTTTAAACTTCCTTTTTCCAAAGAGACGTTATTTCTCCACCTTTACCATTGAACATTCACTCTATTTCAAGATTGAGGTCCTTCTCTTGGACATATTAAAGCTGATGTGATAGATGATCATTAGTGCTTTAGAATCTTCCTAATCTTTACTAGAAATATTACTCATTTTCATAAGTACCATGCATAAGTCCATTGGGGAAAGAGGTCTGCCCTGAAGAGTTCACAATATAGCTAGGTAAAATAGGGTAGAAGAACATGCATAGAAAAAACTGCCCAAGGTCACACAGCTGAGCTGAAATTGAAACTTGACAGTATCCTCTCCACTTGACAGGCTGTCTTGTATGCCAAATTTGCTTATAGTTTGCTGAAATTTGTACCTGTTTTGAAGTGGCTTTTCTGTTAGTTCCTTAACCAAGAAATGCATGGCTGTATCATGACCCTACTTCTTCCCACTGCTGTCAGCATGACAAATGCTGAAATCTGCTCTCTTTTTCTGTGCTGTTTTTCACCCTGAGTGCTTCTTCTGTCTCATTCTTTGCCCAGCCTATTGTCAACATCTGTACTGACAACACCACCAGCTAAATGGAGCTTTCTGAAAATATGACAAGGAGAGCCACACTAGGATTCAACATAAGGTGTTTAAAGAATGAACAGTTTGTTCTGCATAAACAGCCACCTGTAATGTCATGCTTCAGACTGCATTAAAATAGGTTACAGTAATTAAGAGCCTGGACAATCCAAATTTATCAAGACAAACTTTGGTAGTAGTATCTCATTTTCAAAAGGCATTGGGAAACAGCACGTTTTGTGCTTGGCATGGGTGACCTGCCACTGTCTGAACTTGGCCTCAGCATATCAAATGAAGCAAGAATGTAGCAGAGTCTTTTTAATTAATCTTCATGTTTACATTCAGTTCAGTTCCTTGTGCGCCTGCACATGTGATTGTAAAACAGTGAGTGTGAACCTTAGTTAATATGTTATGTAGTGAGATTTTGCACTTTTTTGTCAACCTAACTTTTATGGAAGTTGTACTCACTGGTAATTTATTACAGGCTTATTAAAAACCTTCACTTTGAAGAGGGTAATGGCTTCATTACAGCTTTTTGGTTTGGTTTGCTGTGAGCCTGTTGGCTTTCTTAAAAACAAAAGCTCTAAGATCTGCATTGGTGAGGTATCAAACAAAAATAAGAAATTACACTTGAACACCTGTGGAGGATGGGATATGAGTCCACACTTTGTGTATTTGTTTAAGAGCAGCTTCCTGTCCAGCCACAGGTCAGTAGTTGGGGAGAGGGCCTAAAGTGGATCTGAATGTTTGTTTGCAGAAGGCATGGATCCTGACTGTGGTGGAGGACTACAGAGGTAGCAGTCAGGTTGCTGATCCCATTTCAACTGCTTTGCCTTCTCACTGTAATTTTACAATAAAGCTCCACACACCTCCTATTCTCAATCAAAAGTACAAGCTGGAAAAAAACAAGTTACTTGCTTCTGAAGAAAACTTGTTTAGAGAAATCTGTGAAGTGGTCTGTAAGCACCTCTTGTCAATCACCTAAGGAGGAGGGAAATGCAGGATTGTAAAAAGAAAGAACTGAAGCTATTTGCTTTCTTTGACAATTTTTAGCAGCTCTGACTAAGTAGAAAGAAGAAAATTCTGCTGTTTAGAAGAAAGGAATAAAGAAAGGTCATTTCAGTGCTCTCAAAAGAAGGATGCCCCACTAAAAAGATGTTTGCAGTTTTCCTTCTTGTACTAAAAATAATGTGACTAGAAACACTAAACAAACTGACCATCAGCTTGTTGGCCTGTCTGGGCTCAGGGTGTTCTGAAGGGTTTAGTTGTGCACCTGAAGGTTTCATTTTTCTGGGATTCTTGGAAACTTGTTTTCCACTGCAGAGGGAAGAGGAGAAGCTTGGACAGAGCCAAATTCAGTGGACAAACAGCTGAACTTGAGAAGCTAAATCTCAAGTGAAGATTCTGAAAAAACTAAAGGGTTGCTCAGAGAGGATGTACAGAGACCTGAAGTGAGAGAGGTCCCAGATTAGAGCTTGGACAGTGATGCTGGCTGAGAGTTAAGGAGTGCAGTGCCTTATCAGCACAACAGTGAATAGAGAGACCTGGGAGTCCTGATTGATAATAAGCTAAACATGAGCCAGCAATGTGCCCTCGGGGCCAAGAAGGCCAATGGCATCCTGGGATGCATCAAGAAGAGTGTGGCCAGCAGGTCAAGGGATGTTCTGCTCCCGCTCTACTCTGCCCTGGTGAGGCCTCATCTGGAGTCCTGTGTCCAGTTCTGGGCTCCTCAGCTCAAGAGGGACAGAGAACTTCTGGAGAGAGTCCAGCACAGGGCCACCAAGACGATCAGGGGACTGGAGCGTCTTCCTTATGAGGAAAGTCTGTGGGAACTGGGGCTGTTTAGTCTGGAGAAGAGGAGACTGAGGGGGGATCTCATTAATATTTACAAATATGTAAAGGGTAGGTGTCAGGAGGTTGGGACATCCCTTTTTTTCTATGGTATCTAGCAACAGGACAAGGGGTAATGGGATGAAGCTGAAACACAAAAAGTTCCATTTAAACATAAGAAAAAACTATTTCACTGTTCAGGTGATGGAGCAGTGGCACAGGCTGCCCAGAGGGGTTGTGGAGTCTCCTTCCTTGGAGGTCTTCCAAGACCCGCCTGGACACGTTCCTGTCTGACCTGATCTAGGTGAACCTGCTTCTGCAGGGGGGTTGGACTAGATGATCTCTAAAGGTCCCTTCTAACCCCTACCATTCTATGATTCTATTAATGGCTAGTTGGGAGTGCTGCCAGCCGCTCTTACAGGCAGTGTCGAGTCCCAGCTCATAGCTAGAGCCCTATGGGCAGATCTCTGTGCCTGCACAGTGTCTGATGGCAATCGCTGCAGAGCCTGAGGCAGCTTTTTGTCATAATAGTAGACACTGGAGCCAGTGGGTACAGGCTTAATGAGGAGTAATGTTCTATAATTCTGTGATGTCAGCTAGGTAACAAAACTTATTTACCAGCTTCTCCTGGGTTTTGGGGGTTTTTGTATTTTTTTTCTCCTTGTTTTGTATTAGTTTTAACACTTATTTATTACCTCTGTTTGCAAATCGACTTTTTTCAACTCAACTACGCTACTGTTTCAAAGTACCTGTTTCATAACATCCATACATATAAGGTCTTGGGTTTACTTTAGTGAGAGTAATTACCAATATTTGCATAAAGTTGTCCTGCATGGTTCCAACTCTGTGTATCTGACAATATTTGTCTTTTAGATTTATTTGTCACGCTCCAATAAATATTTCTCCAGAAAGAATATTCATAGCCTTAATTCATTGCTCCAAGCATTAGCATCACAGCTGTCTTCATTTGATGTGTTTCATTGTGGCTTACTAATAACTGACTTGATTTCCAAAAAGGAAACTTTTTGGTTTATATTTAACATAGTCCTGCTGCTAGTTGGTATTTTTCACTTGTGCTCAGTCTGCCCTTATATTTTTTCTAACAAACAAAGTTTCTCATTCACCTTTGAATTTCCCTTCTAAATTTCTAACCAGATCTTCTTTCAACTTGCTTGGCTTATGCTCTTGTTTTGGAAAGCTTTGTTTTGTTTTTCTATTGTTGTTTTGGGTTTGTTTGCCATTTTATTTTTTAAAAACACAGAGACAATCATTGCAATCAGCTTAGGACCTATTGTCACAATTTTTCTTTGACCTGTTTGTTAGAATACTGCATAACTCAGATGAGAGTCATTCTGATCGCTGGCACATTTCCCTTCTTTTCCCTTTGATCTGTAAAATAACTACTCTGTAAGCTGACCTCTCAGGCAATTCCTTGTAAATAAAATGTGTCTTTCCCTGGAGAGGTTCCTGCACTACAGATCAGCAGGCTGAAGCTGTAGGCCTTACCTAGTAGAATTGTTCTCAACCTGAGCTTTCTCTGGAACTGTGGTTGGAAGAGGTGTCAGCTACCTCGATGTGTAGCAGCAAAATACATTTGGCTGATCAAGCAGTATTTTGCCTATCACTTTGAAGAAGTTTGTTTGCTGTTAAAAAGATACATCTGTTAGTTTGGAAACCTCCACTCCTTATGAGCTGTTGTACAGCTTCTGCAGGAGTGGTGTATAGTCCTTTCAGGGCTGCAGGGACTTCAGACACAGCAGTGTGTATTTCTGTGTGTGGGGTGGAAGATGTTTTCCTTTGCAGTCACTTGTTCTCACATGCTTCTTGGAAAAAATGGAACAACCACTGCTTGCACTTATCTGCCAGATGCCTTACCATGCTAAGATGATTAGCTTTATTTGCTTCAGCTTTGCATACGCAGAATGAAATTAGCCAAGTTATTTCAGTGACAAATGTGAGGATAAATCCTATACCGACCTGTACTTTGTTTAATGCAATTAGTAATGGAGTAATTGTTTGATTTACACAACAATAGGACTGCTTAGGATGCCTTTTCAGCATGTGTTATTGCCTCAAATTTTTACAGATGAATAGGAACAAAATATTTGTTGGTGCACCAGAATAAGAAAGATCTGATATTAAGGATATACAGGAGTGTTACAGAGGAGTGCTACCATTTGAAAAAGAGAATTATGTTAAAGATTTACTAGTTTACTGATCCTGCAGCCATTACTTGCGTGGTTATTTTTATTCTCATTTTCGTGATTTGGAAGACTAAAATTAACAAATGCATGTACATATATATATATACACACACACATATATATGCCATGCACAGCACCAAACCAAACTTTGCCTTTTCCTCACTGAGTCTGATGAGTTGTTGAAGTTCGTGGTAGACTTTGTGTGAAAAATTCTTTCAATGAAAGATTCTCAACAGCTTCCAGTTCTGCATCATGAACGGGGCTGAATGGCTTGGTAGGGAGCACAGAGAAGCTTTCCTTTTGCAATGTTCCATGTGAAGCAGCATAAGCAGCACCAAAACTCTGTTAATGTAATGGTTACCTGATCCCCACTGTTGTATGCTAGAGGGATAAGGCTTTGAAAAATGTATCAGCTGAACCTAGACACGCAGAATGAAAGCTTTTGCAACAGCATCCTGAGGGAAATGGAAGAAAGAACCTGCATTTTGCTATTTATACAGTGGGTCTGGTATTATCAGTATAAAACTGCAGAAGGAGACACAAGAAGGGCCAAAATTATAAAGGCTGGGTTATAAAGGCTGTAGAAGCTCAGCTTCTAGCAACAGGTGTTCTTATTCATAGACAACTGATTTAGGGCTGCTCCAAGTTACTGTGAACATTTGTGTTTAGGGAACGACTCAGTATCTAGTGGTAAATTGTAAAGGATTAGTCTTCTTTCAAGTGGTTGTCACACACACACAGAAACAGGCAGGAGCAGTCAGATTATGAACTTGCTGAATGGTACTGTACTTACCTCTGTGTGTTGCTTTAACAAATGGGACCATATTCCACGGTTCTTAGAGATAACATTGATATGATTCCTGTATGGTATTTTCCCAGTTAACTGTAGAGGCTGTTTCTGAGGGGCTATGTCTGTCATTTAGGAAAAATTAGAAGAAAGAAATGTTAGAGCTATTCAATCAGCAGATTGCCTCCCTGAACAAAAGTCTTGCTATGACTTTGATGTTCCCAGGTGAGTAAGGGCCAAAGGTCCCAGTGACATTCAGAAAGTGAAACAAAACATGAGCTGTGGGCAGCTCCCCAATAAGAGAGCTGTGGTTCACCTGGGACATTGCATTCAGACCTCTGCATCCATGTTGGAAGAAAGTTGTGTCAGCTAACTTGCAACAGCTGCAGTACAGAGCCCAGCATATTGAAGGGCTCCAGCTGTGCAAGCAGCAAAACTAAAGTCCCTGACGCCTTTGCAGAAAGAGTAGGGCAGGTAACTTGGAGTAGAAACTCTCTCAACCATCCAGGCATAGGAAGCAGAACTTAGAGGTTGTTGGCAAAGATTTGAATACCTCTGAAAGCTGAGATCATTTCTTTCCCATCAGAGAGAAGTGATCACAAGGAACATTTTAAAAATAAATGAACCATCAATGTTCAAATGAAGTTAACTGAGCACAGCTGATGGAAGCATCCTCCTTGTGATGATGGCTGCTTTTACGCTCAGCAGAATGTGTGTAGTTTTGTCTTCTTATAAAGCCTCATGACTTTTTTTTGGTATTTCAGTGGAAAAAACCCCTTTATATAACTCTGGTAGTAGTGCCTACTCTTTGTTCTCTCTTGCCCTGTAGGGCAGTTTGTTGCCTTGCTTGCTTGCTGAGTTAGGGTGTCTGTAGCAGAGATCCTACACTCTGCTGCCACCTGAACGTGTGAAGGTGACCACGTCTCCAGCCATAAACCCATACCAATGTGGCAAGAAAAGGGAGAGAGTTCTTCCTACACTAAGAGCAAGGTTGATGAGAGGATGTCTGAGTTTTGGAGGCCTCTGGCTTCAAATCAGATGAAATGTACTAATTATGAGAGACCTCTCACCCCGTTGTTGTCTTTTACAAACACCTACAGTAACAAATCTGCTACAGAGGAGACACCTACTCAGTCATGGATGGTGACCCCAGCAGCAGGCATACTTGAGGAGACTGGAAAAGCAGGTCTCCTATCCAGAGACCTCTTAAAGGGCCTCTTCAGGTCCTCTCTTCTGAAACAGAGCAGTAAGATTATCTGTGTTCTTTGAAAAAGCGTGACACAGTAATGCTTTGATTCAATGCACGCTCTGTGTGGCAATAAATCTCTCCTACTGCTACTATCAATATTTTTTCCCCACAAGGGCAGTGTCCTGACAATAGTATGGCACATTCTCCTGTTTGTTACTTGCCTCTAAAAAAAAAAAAAAAAAAATTTCCTTTTGCTTTTAGGAACATAAAAAATTGCCAAAAGAACAGCAACCCACAAGGTGTCTTTGCTTCACTGTCTTTCAAAGTCCCTTCCTTACTGCAAACCACTCAGCATTTATTAGCTCTTTCCTGCACTGAAACTCATTAACCTCAGAATGACTTTTTATCACCCTTGTGCTTTAGCCAGGTGCAAATAGACTAATTAATCCACATACCTTTCCATTACCATGCTTGTCAAGATTAAATAAAGCCTATAGACGTAGAAGTCCAAAATTAAGGAGAAGTGGTGTATTTTATCATGGATGGCAAAGTGACTACACTTTCCTCTTCTCCACTGAGGCCAAAGATGTGGCCTGACCAAAGGACTAGCTGAGGCTGAGCTACAAGTTTCTGTGCCGTAGCTCATCTCTCAGCTGAATTACTAGCTTAGTTTACAACTCTTCATATAATGTCACCTATAGGTTCATTTCAGGGCTGTAATAAGATAAACTAGAATGTAATTCTCAGACAATTTTCCAAGACAGTATAAAACATGGCATTAGTGAGACGATTATCAAGTACAGTCAGAAAACATCAGAAATAATACCATTATTGAAAGTCAGGTAGTTTTAAAAGTCAATGGTAAATCCAGAAATATATCTTGTACAGGACATTTTATGAATTCTTTGCATTGCTGCTTCTTTTCTAGCCCATGACTAAAACCATCTGCTGCCAGTAAAACCTGAATTAGTTTTCTTAAGGAGACGAGATAAAGCCTTAAGGCAGCAGTTAGGTAAGTGCCTCTGGTTTTGATGCTGGAAATCCTGCATAGACAGGATTTTGCTGTCAGTATCCTGCTTAATAGCTTGTAACTTGCTACAGTATTGCTGCAGAAATAAACCACCTACTAGCAAAAGAAACAGTGGGTAACAGATGAAGTTTCTCTTTGGCTCTAGCATTTAACTTGACTTTTTCTTATTTTAAGAAATTAATCAGTGTCTTCATTGTGAAACCTTTGTGCTTCATGGTACATTTGTAATTGTGGTTCTTAACCGTACTTTGGCTATATTAACCCCATATAATGGATAATTGATTCTGTACTCTGATACCCATCTTGTCTATTTCTGTGAAATGTACCCTGTTGAAATTTTGTTCTTGTCAATTCCTTAGAAATTAGAAGCTTTCATTTTGGAATAATTGAAGCGAAACCCACACCTTTAATGAGTTTGCTGCCTGTGATTAGGATGTAAAGTAAGAATCTATTCTAACATGCCTCTCTAAATTTTCTCATAGAGGTCAGATAGTCTTAATCCTTTTGCCAAGGAATGAGGGAGGAAAGCGTTTTACTCTCCTCCCTGCATACCTGTCTGAAGGCCAAGGGCACAGCAACACTGGTAACATCACACTCACAGTTTATTCAAAGACATCAAAACCAGGGCTTTTTTTTAAAGTTAGACTATAATTTTTAAATGTTAGTGGGATGTTTTGAAGAGAGAAAGTAGCCTTCCCTTACTCTCCACTCCCCCACTTTAACTTACTCTCTGACACAGCTGACAGCTATGTGTTTGTATGAAAGCCAAGAAATAGATGAGGTAAACTAGGAAAATGGAACTCAGTGTCCAAGTATCAGTGCAATTTGCTGCAGCACTACACTTGCAAGATTCACCTTTTTTTAACAGGCATGCATGACAAAAAGGATCTGCAGCATGAACCTGAGATCAGACTGTGTATTCTCTATCTGAGACAGCAGTAGGACAAGTTGTACTCCACCTTTTTTCATGAGTGAACTTCTTTGCAGGTGACACATATTTCAGCAGCCAGAACTAAGACAATTGTAGCCAAATGCCAGCTTTGTTAACACAGTTCTTACTTCACAGAAATATTTTGGTATATGTGAAAACCAGTCTGCTATGCAGCCCATTTTTACAATCTATTTGCCTGATGGAATTGCGATACTGTTGCCAAGTAGCCTGATGGAGTCACATAGGAAATGACAGCAGTTAATGTGTTTTCAAAATGTAATCAAATGATATTATACATATAATTCATAAAAACTGTAGGAGATATATATTGTGTGCAAAAATTGAGTACTTGCAGGATTAGATATCATGGATGCAGGCTTCAGCAATTTGTACAACTTGGACTTTTCTCATTTACTCTGTCAAAACAGAAAATATTAATTTAAGGCTTTTAACCTGAAATAGTCTTGTGTGAGTCTTTCCCTACAGGATTCATGGGTTTATTCTATTAAAATGAGAGGCACAACCCACACACGTATTAGTATATCTTGCTTAAAACTTCCTCGTCTCTAATATATGCTGAATGAACATAACAAGATGTAACCCAAAAGAATATATGTATTCTTTCGAATATAATAGAATAGAGCAGGGAATAGAACATTCACTGCTCTTTCAGTCTGAAAATCATACCCTGTAGCTCTTCAGTGTAGTTCTCATGAAGTTAGTAATACTTAACTCTCCCACTAATTTTGAAGTAATGGAAGCCTTTCTTTTATCTACTGATTAGTAAGAAACAACGAAGAGGCTTTGATGTTCTCCCCTTGGATTTGTTGTAATATTTCAGCTTAAGCCTCCTGACCTGATTTGTAAGGGTTTGAGTCAAGGAGGATTAAACTTTTCTCATAAATGCAAAACAGTTCTCTACTGCTAACTTCTTTGGAGATTCTTCTCTTATCTCCAAGGTCAGATAAAAACATCAAGGGATTAGAAATATGCTCTGTCCATGAGATACCTCAAGATGACCTTGTAGTGTTCTCCTGCACTAAAAAAAGTTTTTATATGTATTCTTAATTTAAGCAGTGTGCTTAGGCTCAGAAAAAAAAAAAAAAAACACCAAAAATCCACCAGAAACCCAAACAATACAGCCAGAAGCTTTAAAACTGATAGACCTTACCTAACTTTCAAGCTGTTTCAAACATCCTTCAGTCTTTTCTTCAATGAGTTTGAACAACTAGCATTTTCACAGGATGCTTTTTCTGCCTGTTACAGATTTTTTAGATTTTTGTGCTTATTGAGCTATTTGCAAAATCAAGGAGGATACCTTCTGCAGATTAATTCTCTGCCACTGTGTTATCACTGAAGTAGCAGCTAAGGGAACAATTCCTTTTTGCAGGAGTACACAAGTGACAGCATGGTCTTTGCACTATCTTTCACTTTCTCATGGACTGGAATCCCTAAACTAGCTCCTCATAAAATCAGGTTTTGCATTCTGTTCCTTTTGTGATCTTCTCTTTCTTTTTAAACTATTTTTATTATTTTATCCAAGTGATCTTTCACCATTTACCATTGCAGGTAAAATCCTCTTGGTCTGACATGGTGCTTCAAGTGTTACTTTTTCTGAGCATGAAGTTATGATGTCTGTGCGCCTTGGAACCAGTGTAGAAAAGTACAATATGCTGTTTAACTCCACCAAATGCCAGGTGAAGTCAGTGGAAAATCCTGCACAGATTACAGTGGGGTTTATCTGTCTTGCTCTACTCACATGCACCGCCCTGTTGGGCAAATTCTCTGTCCTCCCCTTCTCTGCCTGGCTCTCTAGAGTAAATGACCCAGAGCAGAAGCCTCCTGTTGTCCCATTGTGGCAGCCTCTAAAACATAGAGAGGATCTTTGACAAAGAAAAACCGTATTTACGTAGGGTGAATCTCTGAGCACATGTGTTTCAGTTGTCCAGGTGAGTGCTGAGGTTCAAAGGTTTTATAACTCCATGTAACTACCTTGACTTGCGCAGCACGGCTGATTAAGATGGAAGAGTCTGAGAAAAAGTCAACACTTGCAGTCATACTTCAAGCAGGAGAATGGGAGCAGTAGGCCCTAGAGAGATGTTGATTTCAAAAGTCCTTAGAAAAGAAGGAACACTACTTGCAAAATCTAATTTGGTGAAGAAAATTATTTCATGTCAAGTCAGGCTTGTGCATTTTACTTGCAAGCATGGTGGTCTTTACCACACCATGCCATACCACGCCATGTGATGTTACGCCACGCCACACCATGCCGTGCCATGCCATGCCATACCAATTTGTTCACACCATTAAGGAGAAAACTGCTGGAATTATAGCAAAAGCTGTAATGAGGTTTGCTGCAGTTCCCATTTTTCAGCTCTTCAGTTTTCTACTGGTTATTGAAGATTTTATACATCACCACAAAACTTCAGTTCATTTAATCATCAATTTTTTTTTTACAGACTCAGACTCTAGCATATGGAACATATGGAAAAATGTTTCCAGTACAATAAAATAATTGGAGTATTTTTTAAAAGATTTTTAAATTGTTTCTAATTTTGAGCAAAGTATCTTTCACTGAAAAATGTGGTCTCTAACTAGATCATGAGTTCTGCCAGAAGTCTGTGTTTCAGTTTTCCTTTTAACTCAGGATATTTGCTATTCCATGTTTTTGTTTTCACAGTAGTAATCAGAGGACACCTACAACTAAGCCAACTGTTCTTGAGAGAAAAGTATTTGACCTTGAAACTGATCATCCCAGTGTAACAGAATATGTGAGTTGGCCCTGTAGATAGTGAGGCATCATGGGCAGTGCTGTAGATTAGAGGCCTTCAGGACAAACATACTCCAACTAAACTGTGGAGTAGCAGGAGACAGGGTCAGTAGCTGTTAAGAGCTTCTATCTAGGAAGATGCAGCACACTCTACAGTGTGAAATGTCTTGCCCAAATAATTTCATTTATCCATTGAGGTAAAATCTTATATAACTAGGAAAACGCAAGGACTTCTTTGGTGACTTCAGATAAATCAGAACTACAAACTGAAGAAATAACTTAATGTTACAGTGTTAAAGGGGTGTGAACTCACAGTATGCTCTCTGTTCTGCACAAGGATCCATTTATGAACAGCTTTACATATCCATCTTCCACGGTTTGTTTCCTATCATTGTGGCAGAAGACTTAACTATGTTTCTCTACTTTGGTTATGTTTATTTGTTTAGGGTTTGTTGTATTGGTTTTTTTACTGTCAACAAAGTTGGGGAATTCATGTCTTGACTTTGATGAGAAAGGAGATTATCTCACTGGTTGGATTTCCTATACTGGCTCAAAGCAGGACCACAGAGTTTTATACTTGCACAGATGAGCCACAGGCATTCTGCAGGACAGAGAAAAAAACACATGGCAGGGAGCCAGACCTGCTTCAGCTAGCAATGGAGGACTTGTAATTCATTGCAATTTGCCCAATCAGCTTAAACATGGAGGAGGGGGGAACTCAGCTAACCAAACCAGAGTGCAGTCTTGGCACACAAGAATATGGACCCTATCTCTAAGTGCCCCAGTCTTTTGTCTGATTTGCTCTGTGTAGATCGGAGTGTCCCGGGTCGTGTTCTTCTGGAGGATCTTCAGAACTCCTTAGGTCTCTCTGAGCCCGTGAGCATACTTTACGTGATGGAAAGGTCCCCACAATGCCTCACAGTGGTGCTTTGTGCCTTCATCTCTAACCCTCCTTATATCTGTGCCTCTGCTCCAAGT
The DNA here is from genome assembly GCF_028858725.1 of Colius striatus. NCBI lineage: Eukaryota > Metazoa > Chordata > Aves > Coliiformes > Coliidae > Colius > Colius striatus. The sequence continues at coordinate 16,627,379 of NC_084790.1, read as the reverse complement.
GATGCACAACCAAGGACTGCCAAAGGCTGTATTGCCTGGATGTAAAGTGGGTTACTTCACTTTAAACTGTTGTGAGCATTTAACTGAGCGCATTAAACTGTTATGTTGTGGATGCACACAGAGAGCAGTAGTAGCCCCAGATGTTCAAGAAGCAGCTGCTGACAACATAAACGAGGACTAGTCTGGCAGTGCTTTGACATGCCAAATCATATTTAAGTTAATTCTGGAGATGAAAAACCACTGTAGCTCTATACAAAACACTCAAAGGTCCCCTTCCACACAGAAATATCTATTTTGAAAAGCCCAGACTAAAGCTGCATTAAATGAAGAAACAACTCATCCAGACTTTTCATTGAGTCAGTGATCTTTTTTTGAGACATCCGATACGTTTCAACTTCAGTAAACCAATTTACCCTGAAGTGTTTGTGGAGATACATATTATAGGTGTCTTCCCATGGATCCAACCTATGTTCTTTATTATCTGCATTCTGAGAGTGCTTTGTTGTATTAGACATAAAAATGCATAATACAGTGCTCTTCACTCTGCTCCAAAGAAACAGTCATTATGCTCTCCAGAAAATCTAATTGCATGCAATATTCCTAACACAATACTCACAATTAACCTTTCCAAAAGGACAGCTAAACTGTAAGAGGAGAGATGATATTAATACATATTGGATTAAATCTAAACAGTAAAGGAGGCTCCTCATATAAGGGATCTTCAAACATACTTAAGCTGACAGATTTTTTCCTTTCTCCTCTATTCTGGAAGAACACATAGATCAGTCAAGGATATTCAGATACTCTGGTGTTTTCCAGGAAATGTTTGGAGTATGGTGTATAGGCAGAAGAGAGAAAGGAGAATCTTAGAGCACACAGAGTTATCTGATACTGGTGCAAGATGTGAGAAAAAACACCCAGGCACAAGCAGAGGAATGGAGGTTGGTTGAGTCATCACTAGGGCAGGATTTCAAACATTCTTTTTTAAATACATGCAATTGTGATTAAATAGGGCCTTCATTTTACGAGTCTCTCTCTCGGTAAAGATGCAAACCCTTGATGTGGTAACTAGTCTCTTGCACGTACTTACATTGCTGCCCAAAAGAAATCCTAAAAAAAGGTACTAAGATGCACCCCAATAAACTCTTTGGCAATAGGTTAAATGTAGCTAGTAGGTAACTTACTGTAACTCACTCATGAAACCACCTTCTTTTTCCTCCTTTTGGCAACAGATATAAAGCTTTACATTAGCAGTAGAAGATTCTAACATTTTAATTATTATGAGCTGAAAATGCAACCATGCTGTATTAAACAGACTGTAGTTGTCAGCTGATGCCAGCAAACAATGCTGGCAATGAGAACTGCTGTTCCAAAGAAGATGCTCCAGAGGTAGCTGCTTGGCTGTCTAAAGCATCTATGGAATGAACATATTGCCTTTTGCAAATTCCAGTTCTAAAAATGCTACATTGTTCTATAATGCAATTAAAAGTCCTGAAACTGAACTAACAAGAGTTGTGCCAGTCACTTCATTATGGCCTGATGTCGAATCGTCTCTGCCAGAACTGCCATTGAGGGTCTGGAAGGGCTCACTGGAAAGATTGTCTGGCTGTTGTAGTGATGAAGCAATTGAAGAGACTTCCATGTTCTACAGCCTAGTTCTCCTGTACTACATATTCGCTGTAGTTGGTGTAATGTCTCAAACAGAGTGAAAATATTTCCAATTAAATGAGCTTATGTAAGTTTACCCCATGGTAAAGAAATTACATGGAAAGGAAATTAAGTAACTGAAATCTTCTTCCTTGCCGAAAACATGTACACTCTGGAGACCGATGCTTCCATGAGAAGATGAGAGGAAGATTTCTGTGGGAATCACTGTGTCTAAAATTCAAAACCTACTTGCAATCTGAAACAGTGTGAGACATGGTGAAGAAATGTTTCTCCTAAGAATCAACGGACTTGAGCCAGAAGCAGCATGTGGTGACTTGGGAAACAAATCCACAAGACAGGGCCAGAAGTAGGTTTGTTGGGATGGTCAGCTGAGGGGCATGTGTTCTGATGAACTAGTGTAGGCCCATCAGGGAAGAAAGACCACAATTAGCCTCAAGTACCAAAGACGTGAGGATTGCCAAAGGGCAGGGAGAGCTTAATTACCGCTTAAGCTTCAGGACAAAACAGACCAGGCTACTCGGCTTGGGGAAGAAAACAGAAAATAATTGAATCCAATACCAACTAAAACATAACCATAAAACCCCAAAACACAACCAACACAAAACAACACAGAGTGGTACAATGATGAAGAGCACAACCAGCCCTTTAACACCACCTTCTCCCCACTCCTCCCCTCTTCGCAGGCACAGAGCCCTGATCTCAGTGTTTTTATCTCCTCTCCCCTTGAAAAGCCCAGGGGGGCAGGGAGTGGGGGTTTCAGTCAGTCTATTCCTGATAACTTCTGCCATGTGTCTCTCCTCGGGGCAGGCGGGCTCCTCACCGGTCCTCCCTGCTCCAGTGCAGGATCCCTCACACACCCGGTAGCCCTGCATGGGCCACTGTGACGTGTGATCATCCCAAAGGCTGCAGCTCCTCTCTGCCTCTCGTGTGGGGCTGCTCTGCGGCCCGCAGGCTCTCCAGCACGGCCTGTGCCATGGCCGCCTCCCCACACAGTCCCTCGCCCGTCTGGGTGCACTCACACGGAGCTGCTGGTGGCTCTCAGTCCTGCCATGGCCCTCCACGGGTTGCAGGTTGCAGCCTGTGTTCTCGCCATGGGTTGCAGAGGGTTCTCTGGTCTGGTGCTGCTCCTTCCTTCCTCTTCCCCTGACTGTGGGGTCTGCATGGTCACCTCCATCTTGTATCACTCTTACACCTCCTGCCAGCACTTCAAGTTCCCATCTCTAAATAGTGATGGCAGAGGCGCCAGATTGGCCCAGCCGGGCTGGAGGTGGGTGTGAACCCAGGAGCCGGGGGAGTGTCCGAGAACTTTTTACTGGGTCTTCACTGAAAACCCCCTCCCCCTGTTACCACGCAAAAGCTGCTCCTTGCTAAACCATGACAACTGGGAAGGGAGGAGGTGAGATGGTGTTCCGAGCAGGGCTGGGAACCGAGTTCAGTTCAAAGCAGAAGTCTGCACATGCATCAGAGAACCCAGGGAGGTCAGAAACCACTTGACTCCACAGAATGTGACAAACATACACCTAAACACATTCAAAGGCGAATGAGTTTGAATCCCAAAGTGGAAAACAAAGCCCATGTTGTGTGGCAGATGAGTGTTGATCCTTAGAGCTGTTTTAATATGTAGTTTTTCAAGATAAACAAGCAATTCTGTCACAGGAATCAGATCTTCAGAATGACACTGGCTCCTCCTTTATGGGACACACGTGTGAGCAATAATGTGGGAAAAAGCTCACTTCAGGTGTCCTGTATTGATCCAGAGTGGAGAAAAAGAAATCACTCAGAACCTAATGCATGTGGTCTCATGAAGGAATTTGTTTAATCAAGACAAACATCTTCTTCTTGTAATCAAACAGTTATTTCTTCTCTAAAAATCTCAGATTTTATCCATTTTACTACATTGCATCAGAGAAAAACAATGACTATCATTAAAAAACAGCAGTACAGTTATACATGAAAGGCCACTGGTCTGATAGTAAGGGTTTCCCCTCACAGTTTAGAGTTAAACTGAGTCAGCATCTTCTCAAGCTTTATGGCTAGTGACATATTACCTTTAATCCTTAATTTTCCTGACATAAAGGCCAGGGTTGGCTTTAGTTTACCTGTAAAGAAGACACAGAATTATCAAAAAATGAAAAGGAAACGCAGAAAGATTGCACAAGAAAATGTATGGCACTAGCTCAAGACTTAGAGCTATACTGCTACCAAATTCTGCTGTAAATGCACACTTAAGAAACCCAGGATCAAGACAGGCAGAGGTCCAAAAGACTGACTGGGTTCCTTCTGAAGCTACACTCACTGCTCAACTTCCAACACCTGGTCAACCCAAGCAGCAGAAGCTTTTTTGCTCTTCCTGCTCACGCAACAGAAGAGCTCAGAAAAATCCCAGCACTTCCACCCCACCCTCCACGTGAGGAACCAGAAGCCGTGAGCTCCTCTGCTCCCGCGCCACAGGGCAGGAGGCTGGCTGGTGGCCCAGCAGCAGGAGGCTTTCTGGGCACCAGTCCCACGCCCGCCCTGGCAAACACTCGTCACTCACCGGTGAACATTCTCACAAAGTCGGCGCTTGCCATGCTCATCACCACATCGGCCGGCACAGGAGCTTTGCCGAAACCCGCGCTCCCGCCCTTGCTTTTCAGGTCGATGTACCAAGTGCCGCCTCCGTCACCTGAGCAGACAGCGGGCAGAGGTGATGGGGCCGCAGGGAGCTCTGTGCCCCCCGTCCCTCCCGCTCAGGCAGCCACTGCCGCCTCCATCTGCAGTGGGGATGTGAGGGTACGGGTGCTGTGGTCTCTGCCAGGAGCTCCCGCTCCCCCCATGCTTTGCGTGTTGCAGGGTCGCCTCAGGCAGAGGCCCCACAGCCCCACCTCTCTGGTCCCGGGCAGAAGAGCCCAAAGGCAGCACTTTGCCGACAGGGAGGGTAACAGACGGTGCTTCCAACAGGCTCCAGCAAGCAGCCTGTCAGTTGCCTGCACGTGCCAGGCGCAGCAGGGGCTGCCTGAGCCTCTCTAGCTGGTTCTGGGCAAGAGCGGTCCCCAGGACACAGCAAAGGTGCTCTGCTTGGGGCTCGAGAAGCGCTGCTGATTCAAAACACTGTGGGAAGGTTCTGCAAGCGATGGCCTTACCAGACAATTCGAACTGAAAGACCCCCTGAGTAGCTCGCACGTGCTCGTCACTCATTGCCCCCTGAATAATTCTGAATGTCTCTGCAACAGGACCCTGCGGCTCAGCTGCACCAGGTTCTGTGTCGACTGTAGCTCCTCCTCGCTGGGATCCACTTAGCTGCTTCTCCTCTTGGAAGGCTTGGGAAGCCCCTACAAGAAAGACATCATTTTGCCTCTTTCAAATGCAAAACACCGCAAAATTGCATCCAGACACAAGCTTGGAAAAGAGTCAAGCTCCACAGCGGGCAAAACTAAGCTCAGTATTCATAGGGGTGAGGGATGCTTTTGGCACCTGGCAGTCTGAGCAGGTGCACAGCACTAAAGGGAATTCCCCAGCATATTTCACCTCCCTGGACAGCAGACAAAAACTGAAAACCAAACCGTAGCAAAATTCCATCTCAGACTGATCACAAAGATCACCCAGCACATTGTGTTCTAAAACAATCCAGACTCCCCTGGCAGCACCCAGAAAACCACATCAGGGTCTCCAACAAACGCCCCTTTCACTTCAAATGCTGCTGCCTTGTCTGCCTCGCTAAGCATGTGGCCACTTTCACTCATTCTTCTGCAAAGCTTGGAAGCTGTAGCTCAGCGCCACGGTTCCAGCAGTGCTTTACTGTCCTGCAGTGAACAGGCACAGTTAAGAGTCAAGTTGGCCTTTGCCCTTCACAAGGCTGATCAAGCTGAACAGCCTCTGAAAATGCTGCAGGTGCTTTCCGTAGTGAAACACAGGTGGGACTGTTCAGTGGGTTCCCACTCTGTGTCCTACGTTGGGAGGCGCAGGCAACTGACACCCCCATCCCTGGCTCGGGAACAGTCCCCGTGCCATGGCTCCAACAGCGTTGCCCAGGGAAAGGGACTCTCAAACTTGGCCTGCTCTGCCCTTCTCCCTCTTCTGGCACTCTCCTGGAGCCTGGTCAGTGTTCTTAGTGCCCTCCTATGTGACACCCCACAGTTCTGACAAAGCAAAATCGATGCTGTCACAAAAAGGACTTCTCCATTTCATCTAAGAGATACTGAAACAGTGCAAATTGTGCACGTTTTATCTAAGAGCAGTGGAGACTCCACGTTGTGTCCTTTTGTATAAATCTACCAAGGCAAACAAAGCACTCCTGCAAAATGTGCTCTTTGCCCTCCTACTTGACACAGTGCAACTGTGAAAAAAGAAACCCCAACGTTTTTTCTACAGAAAAAGATTTCTGCATTTCAGCATTTCTATGAAACTGGGTTTTGTATAAGTTTGTCAGGGCGGATCATATGACACTCCTGCAAAATGTGTTGTTTACCATCCAGTTTCTGATTTTGCAGTACTTTCTACATGTGACCTCTATACCATCACAATTCAGATGGTTAAAAAAGGTCTCTTCAAAAGAAGGCACTGATTTATATCCTCAAATTTCTGCAGGAGGTAACATTTTGCTCCTCGGCTTAAAGTACAGAATTACTTCTATAAATCAAATACTCCAAATGCGAAAAGTTTTTTGCAAATGGCTTGAGTGGAGTCCAAGGTCTTGTTACAAATATGAAAGAAAAAACAACTTGAAATAGGGCATTCATTATTGTCAGAAATTACCAACTTTTACACACAGTGGTTTCCCTACCTTGTCTTCCTTGTTTCATGTCAGTTTCAGCATCCAAGAAGAAGTCAGGAATCAGTGGGTGACCTAAAATGGAGGAAAAGTATAGTAGTAAGTCCAAGGAAAGCTGCAAACAGGAATCCATTTTGTTTGAAAACACAGCCAAGTTTATAAGTAAATAGACTACCATTTGAAGAGAAGACATAGCATAAAATAATGTTTGGAGTTTGGTTTACTTAAAACCTGACCTCTTAAAGTTGTAATGAAAAGCACTTGAAAAATAAAAGTGTATCTCACTAGCTTGTAAGTAGTAACAAACACATCAACAGGGCAGGCACACTTTCTTTTCTTTACTATAGTTTTTTAATGTAACAGGCATTTGATGATTAGAATATCAGTGGACTCATACGTGCCTTCTAAGAAGGCACTATTTGAAAGCTGAGACAAAACAACTTTTCACAGCCTAATTTAAAAGCCTCTAGAAACAAAACTGTATTAATATTCTCCATACAGCCTTCCCTCCTTCCTGAACTTAATTCTCACCTTAAAGATACGCTTTACCTGGTGCAATTGCATAGATATCAAAATCTTTAACCCCTTCTTCTCTCAGCAGAACTTCATCAATAATGAAGTTTCCAGTGAAACTTTTTGGCTTTGTTAAAATGCAATATGCAGCATCTGCAAGGATGTCTGTTTTCCGGCACTGTTTTTCTATTCCAGATCCTCCCAGCATATCCATCGCAGCTGTGTGTATGGCTAGAAAGTTTGGAGGGCAAGAAAACAAAGCTTTAACACTGACAACATGAAATTCCAGTTTTGCTGGCAAGCAAACTTTGTTTTCCCTTCACACAAAAGGAAGTTGTAAGAAAAGGAAGCTACCAGATACAACCAACTAACAAGGAATTGTCTACAAGCCCCAGTAAAAAACCAGAAAACTATAAAAAGAACACTTTATCAGTGCTTCTCACACACACCATGGATTTCCTCCAGGTTATTCAGGACATGGAAAACTAACAGGACAACTATTTTCCTCAAAGTGAATGGGAGATATATCAGGCATTAAGAGGTTTTTCCTTTGATAACCATTACACCGAAAATCTTAATGCTTAACTTTAGCCTTGTAGTAACTCCCACAAGATACCAAAGTGTTTCTCCTAATTAATGAGAAACTGAATAGCAAAAACTCAAACAATTTCCTCAATATTCCACAGAAAGGCTGTGTTAAGACTTGAGAATAATATCTGGTTATTAACTAATTCCACTAACTTCCGCACAACTATTTCAGTCTTCTTTAGGCTTCCTCCAAGGGAGCTGCTAACACTGCAGCATATTCCAGACTAAGCCTCTGATTTGCTCCTCCAGGCTGAAATACATGTTCTGTTTTTCCTTCATCTTGTTTCAGAGACAAGCTGTTTGGATCTAGCTTTTGGCATCTGCCATGTCACTTTTTTTCCCCTCACAAAGTTCTGCTTCATGACTTTTCCCCATCAGCTGTTTTAAGACTCAACGCTCTGCCTCAAGTTTTGGGACAGATTTGCAAATCCTCTCCTACACTTGGGACTGGCAGATCCCAGAGGCAGAAGGAAAAAAGTCTGATTTTAAAGCACCTTGCTCCTCCTTTCAAGGTTTCCATTCAAAAGCATTGATGCAGAAATAATCTCAATATAGCTTAAAAAGCAGAAAATAGGCACTGTGCAGGACATATCTGAGCTGTATCATTCACCTTCCAGAGGAGGAACTGGGAAAAGGGCAACAGCCTTTGATGGTGGCCAAGGAGATCCTGTTAAAATGTTTTCTAGGCAAGTGCAACAGTGGGTAGATGTCCTTCTTCACTTCCTTATTTTACTCTTCTGTGGTGAGTATTAGCCCCCAGCTTTCACACACCCTTGACCAACTTCAGCTTCTTTTTTTCAAAATGATGCCGTGAAGAAACCAGTCAGGACTCAATAGCCAATGTGACTATTAGGCAGGTATTCTTTATTGCAGCAGTCCATTTTTTAATTAAGAACTTTGCAACTATATTTTAAATACTGTGGAAGTCTGTAACTCACTCTGGTCACCACATGAAAGTAGGTGACTTTCTCAGTTTGGAATGTAAACATTTTGAAAGAACATTTTTATATATTGGGGAATTTGCACGCTATTATCCTCTGTTACAGTGAGGGCACATCAGTCTTCATACAGGCATTACTGATTTACACAGAATTTCAGAGCTCTTCTAATGCTTCTAACAGCCTTAAACTGAATGAACAAACAAAATGCTCTGTTTGTATACCTCTGATTTTATAGAAAGCTTAATTACTTTTTTAATTACTCTGCAGCATCTCACAGAGAGAAATCTTTATTTTAAAAGAGCATTTATTAGAATATACCACTGTCTCTTATAAACTAACTCTTCCTGGACTTCCAAGCCCCACATTCTGCTGTTCCTGAGGGGAACAGATATTAGTTGCACCCTATAACAAGCGGCAGCTTCTGCAGTGTTACCCTATTACTTATTTTAGCAGGCACAGGTATATTGCTAAGGACATAGCCACATTCTGATGCACAAGAGAAAGACGCTGTTTCATTTGGTTTGGGCTTAAGACCATCATAGATATCGTTCAATATCAGATCATATCTGGGACACTGGGACCATTACTGACATTTGGTGTGTTACAGCATAAGCAAACACTGGAAAGAAATAAAGTATTCAAGTATACAACTTAGGCTTTAACATTACTTCCGACTGTAAGTTTAGCCATCCCTCCAAAAAATTTCTCATCATGAACAGGTTGACAAATTCTCCTACGTTCTGTTTTCTCTTGGCATGAAAAACAAGAGGCAGAATTATTCACATGAGTGGAGGAGGAAAACACCTATATTGCAAAACAAAGACCTAGTAAAAAAGGTAGGTCTCTGCAGGAAGGATTCTTTAGCCTTCAACAGTTAAAGTCTTTAAGAACCAAGTTTCATGGCTCTATTCCAGATGACAAAGACAGATCCTAGGAAATCTCCATTGAAACTTCCGAGGTTTCCCTGGAGCACTCAAGGAGCAACTACGTGGAAACAAGTGAACATCTCTTCTACTTCCTTCAGAAATTAAGAAAAAATAAATCACAAAGACCCAAAACCTGAAAGATGAGCTTTCATTCCATTGCCAGGAAGGCAATCCAGCCCCTGAAGTTATACGTGCAGTGGCCTTTAGCACACAGAAGATGAAGAACTTATCCTCTTCAAACCAGTACAGGTTTTGCGATGATACATGATTTTGTGATCATGAATGATATAATTATAATCCAAAAAATCGATCCCTTACCAAAAGCAGGAAGGTCCAGCTGTGCAAATCAGAGGGGCTGAGTTCATGCTAGGAGTTAAAAGAGGCCTCCTTCTAACAGCAAAACCCTGAAAAATGTCTGTTTGCAAACAGTTCTTACACTGGGGCACTACAGCCTCTTGGTTCTTTTTTTTTTCCCCCCTCTTCCTTCATCCCGTCCTCCACTAGTTAAGAGAACTAACTTCGCTGCTGTAATGTTACCCAATGACTGGGCTCACACCATTAGAGGGCAGAGTTATCCTCTGTCTTTACCGATTTCACCATCAGTATCCCTTCTGTGCATAGACATACCTGGAGTGAAGAGACCAGTCTCTCTAGCAAACAGCTGGCCAGACCTCAAACAGCAGCTCTGATCCTCACTGAACCATGGACAACAAACTGAAGCTAATACAATGTGGGAGCATCAGTTTAATTATTCCTGCAATTATAGTGATATATGTCTTGTCGGTTCTAACTACATTCTAGCAATGTAACTATCAATGAATGTTAAACAGTTCCACAGACACAGATGTTTAATGCCTGCTAATGAAATGCTAATACTTTTGTAATTCCATTGAAACCAAAAGCCTGGCTGCATCAGAAAGAGCACAGACAAGCCAAATACTGACCGGGTGCCTCAGCCAACTGAAAGAGTTGAACGACTTGCAAAGTAGCTGAAGATGAGTTTGGATCAAAGTGGTAAAGGTCTAGAGAGAACCAGGAATGAAAACCAGTATCCATACAGATGCAAAAGAATGGGACTGTCTCTGGAATCAATTCCACAAGAAGTCTAAAGTATATTCACAGTAAAATAAAACAAGCCTTAAAGAACAAAACACAGAAAAATATTATTTTATTATCATTTAAAAAAAAAATCTAAATCACCTGTTTTAGGCCACAAAGCATTGACGGCAACTTCTCCTCTAAATTCTTCTGCCATTCCCAGGACACACATGGACATCCCATACTTAGAAATGGTGTAAGCTAAGACAACATGTATTTAAAAAAACATTATTTACTAAGATAAAAATTGACATTCTATCAACAGGATTTTAATTATGAAGGAAAGAAAAACCACAGCATTTGTACATAAGGAAAAATAAGATTCTGGGGAGAAAACAGTATACTCCTACAGTCAAAAGCCCTCCTTCCTCCTCACCACCCCCAGCAGACAAAAGCTGTAGTCTACCATCTTTTTATAACAAATGAAGTGAAAGCTATGCATGTTTTTATAAAAGTGACTGAAGTCTAGCTATATGCTGGTTTTAAGTGCTTTTTCTATGTTTTATGTGCTTTTTGAGCCAGCAATGTGCCCTCGTGGCCAAGAAGGCCAATGGCATCCTGGGATGCATCAAGAAGAGTGTAGCCAGCAGGTCAAGGGAGGTTCTGCTCCCCCTCTCCTCTGCCCTGGTGAGGCCTCATCCAGAGTCCTGTGTCCAGTTCTGGGCTCCTCAGCTCAAGAGGGACAGAGAACTTCTGGGGAGAGTCCAGCACAGGGCCACCAAGACGATCAGGGGACTGGAACATCTTTCATATGAGGAAAGGTTGAGGGAACTGAGTCTAGAAAAGAGAAGACTGAGGGGGGATCTTACTAACATTTATAAATATCTAAAGGGTGGGTGTCAGGAGGTTGGGACATCCCTTTTTTCTATAGTAGCCGGCAACAGGACAAGGGGTAATGGGATGAAGCTGGAACACAAAAAGTTCCATTTAAACATAAGAAAAAACTATTTCACTGTGAGGGTGAGGGAGCCCTGGCACAGGCTGCCCAGAGGGGTTGTGGAGTCTCCTTCCTTGGAAGTTTTCAAGACCTGCCTGGACATCTTCCTGTGTGACCTGATCTAGGTGAACCTGCTTCTGCAGGGAGGTTGGACTAGATGATCTCTAAAGGTCCCTTCCAACTCCTACTATGCTGTCATTCTATGATTCTACATTGCACACCGACAAGCGTGCTCAATTCTTTCAAGAGGCCTAAGGCATACTAGCTGCTAATGACCAAATTAGTATTCCACAGAAAACAAAGAGGAAAAAATACAAAACAACAACAACAAAACAAACAGAAAACCACGCAAAACAAAAAATAACCAACCAAACAAGGAAATTCTAAATCCTTGTAATCTATTTCTTTTGGGGGAAAGAACTGGGACTGGAGTTGGTGGAGGAGTTTAACATAACAAATGTCCAAAGCGAAAAGCTTTTTTTACTGTTTTAGAACTTTTGAGACAAAATGGGGTCTTACCCATTTTCTTACCTCAAAATTAATTTCCATTTTCAAAGGCAACATTGAGCTTTATCTCTCTTAAAGCAAATGTGAAGGTGAATCAACAAGAAAACAAATTTTGTTTTTCAATCTCTATTTGGAACAGAAACTATTCTGTAGTCTGAAGAATTCCCATGAGAAAACACTCTTACCTTGAAAACATTACTGAAAACACAAAGCACGCATTAGGTCATGAAATCTGCACTAGGTTTTCCCACAAAGCCATTTACTTTAGCTTAGGTACAAAAAAGCTCTGGGGAATTGTACTGCCAGTCTGTATACGCTGCTAAAGACTCAATATCTGGCACTCTGAGCTGACAGTCCTGCACATTTCACAAGGTGTTTACGTGGTTCTCAAAATATAACAACAAAGGTTCTGAATGCTACTCACCACAATGATTTTTGAACCACATGGGATTCAGATTCATAGGTGGGCTGAGGTTCAGGATATGGGGGTTCTTACTCTTCCTCAAGTGGGGAAGGCATGTTTTAGACCTGAAAGATAAGATTCAGACCAATCAGTCACCTCTTATTTTAAAGAGCACCTGTAATTATGGTAAAAACCATACTAGCAGTCCAGTATTTTGATATTCATGGAAGTGCAACACTAAGCTGAGACCCTGCCCTTGTGTCAATTATTTAACTGATCTAAAGAATATGACAAAATTTCTATCCTTGCTCTCTTATCTGAGGTCTAATATTATTTCAGGCCTACTATTCATTCCCGCTAACTGGACCACATTGTCCAAATAGTGCAGTAGCATCTACTAAAACTAATTTTCTAAACACTCAGAAGCCATAACCTCCTTGTAATAGTTCTGGTAGGGTAGGGGCAACAAAACATTATGAGGCAATAGGCAAAATTAACGGTGCAGTCTCTCTTTTATTCATAAATATATTCCCTTTTGATCTCATACCTATTTCCTCTTTAAAACCATGTTAAATATTTAAATACTATATAGTAAAAGGCTATTACAAATATTCCAGGCAAAAGTGAAAAGCTATTCACTGTTGACTGGAAGGGTCACTAACTTATTCAACTTAAAATATGCTCCTATCTGAGATAGAAAAGCATCGTTTGACTTCACTTCTAGCACTAAAGTACATGTTTGCATTTGCTCTCTGCTGGAGAATTTCCATGCAAGCTTCACAGGGAAAATGGCACCACAGTGGTCTACACTGCAGTGGCCTAAACCTCTGACCTGCAATTCATATATTTCACCAGGACCCACCACGACCCATGTGTACTGTCAGTCACAAAAGGTGCAAAATCATTAAAGCAGTAAAGTAAATCATTTGCCACTTCCTTTAATGTCCTGGGGTCTCAAGCCTTTTCAGTAGCAGTGTGTGAGGTTCACTAACAGATGTCTCAATTTTTTAATGCACGAGAACCAAGAATATATCAACAGGTATATAAACACTCTGTGAGATGGGAGGTCTTCCCTACCTCTTCCACACAGACAAAAATTCCACACAATTTTTTTTAAAGCTATTGCATCTTTCTAACAATTACATTGAAAACAGATCTCTACAGATCACAAACAGAAGCAACATACAAAGGAAGGGGAAGAAAAGGCTGAAATGCCTGACTAGGCCTTCCTAACTTACAGGTATAAAAGCAAGGACAAAAATAATTTGTAACTTCTCTCAAGAGGTGTCAATCTTTTGGTGTAAATCATACACTCTGCCATCCACAGCAACACAGAACCTGCTTTTTAATCTTTTTAAGGAAGCATAGTACCCAAAAGAAAGATTAGTCCATTTAAGAACAGTCCATTAATTTGGTGATCGTCACTATTAGGTGGTGAGGGGAAAACAGAGCTTGCCACTGCAAGGCAGTGGCACCCATTCAGAGATTTAGCAAGAGCTATCTACAGAGCATTGTCTGGAATATCAAACTCCAAAACCAGTTTTCCCTTTTGAGCACAGACCACTTACAGCACAGAATTAAAATACAGAAATGCCAATTTGCAAGTAGTCTTTCTTCCACCCTCCTCCTCTCCCAATGCTCCCTACACGCTGTGCGTGAATCTCTCTTAATTCAGAAAGCTGCTATTCATGTGTGTTTTTACACTACTGTAATCGCAAATCCCTTCACTGATTCTTAGCAAAAGAATATTAAGCATATAATCACCATAGCTGATAACCAAACTCATCTGCACAAAGGAAAATGACAGTATTCTAGATAAAACTTTTGACATAAAAGCTTCTGATCACATCAAGTAACAACTGAATTTAGAGAATCTACATCATAAGGGCTTTTTTTTTTTACCACAAGTCCATCAAAATCTAAGTTTTCATTTTAAAACCAGAGAACCTTTAAATGTTCTTTGAACCTTTAAATCCTGTGAATCTAAAGATGATCCTACCTAGTGAACCAATTTCCAAAATATGACCAAAATGAAGACCACAGCAATTGTGAAATCAAATCTTGGTGTGTTAATTAAAGTAAATTATAGACTTGATAAGCTGAAAGTAGGTGGATAGTATTTTAGATCATTAAGTTACATCTTTATGATTTCTAACTATGGCAAGTTACATAACAGCTCTAAACATGAGGAAGAAGCTTATCAGAAGGAAGCTGATAAACAAGACGTTGCAGTTGATGTATATACATCAAGTGTTACCTTGCTTGACATGAAAGAGCAGACAGTATTTAGCAAAGCCAAGCTGAAGCCTCACTTAAACTAGTTTCAGCTTCCGCTGTGCATGGAGGAGCTTGTGAACACTTAATGATGACAGTAATAAGGTTCCCGTTTACTGCAACTTGCAAATTAATTCTTGTAAATATTACTTTCAAATCAGCTGAATCAGCCAGTAACAGAGCAATTTCCTGTCACCACAAGTAGAATATTTGCACTGCAACTCTAGGACAGCAAGACAGCTCGATAATATCCCTGAAAAACTGTTACTTTGCTTCCTTCTCACAGCACTTACGTAAGGTAGGTTCCTCGTACATTGACATCCATCATCAGATTGACCTTCTTCGTTTCTGTTTCCAAAGTGCCAGTCAAAGAGATGGCGCTTGCATTGTTCACCAAAATATCAATCCCTGGTTTTAAAATAAACCACTTCACATTAGCATTTAAAGACAAAAAGCATGGGTAAGGCAGGCTTTTCTCTTTTCATTTGAACAATCTGCCTGTTAATGTCTTCTCAGCACCTTAGCGTACCTCCAAAAGTCTTCACAGCTTTCTCCACGGCATTAATAATTTGCTGTTCCTCCCTCACATTAACGACACATGGCAAAGCCTTTCCTCCAGCCGCTTCAACTGCACAATTAAAAATATAAACATACAAAAATTTGCTCTAAGATGTAAAAAACAGGACAAACCTCCTATGAATCTGTCATTCAGTGACATGCTTCAAGAAGGCACTGAAAATCACGCTCTTGAACTACAATCTTTTTACATGTTGTGTAAAGAACACAGAAGCCAAAACCAAATCTTAACACTGTGTATGGTACACACATACGTCTGAATTAACAAAGCATTGTCACATACATCTTCATTACATACACAGCTTTATTACACATACATCATATTTGGATACTTCACAGTATTTCTAGGAAGCAGAAGCACCAAGCACTTACTTTATTAAAGGTGAACTGGAGCTAAAGAGTCTGCCTGATTTTCCACTCAGGTGTAACAATTCAGCTAGGGCATACACCCAGTCCAGGACCTGAAGGCCACCCTCATTTATTACCACTTACTCTCTGCTGCAGCAGTGTAGATTGTCCCTGGCAGAGTGGGATGTGGCTCGGCTGTCTTGGCAGCTATGACGATATTGGCACCATCCTTGGCAGCTTTCAGAGCAATGGCTTTGCCAATGCCCCTGCTCGCACCCGTGATGAACAGAGTGCATCCTGCTAGTTTCCTGAAGATGAAGGAGAAAGTGGAGGGTAAAACAGAGACAGAAAAAAGGCAAAATATGTAAGCTGTTGACTTTCAGCACTCCTTGAGAATGAGAGTATCTAGTGCAGTCTTCCAAAAAAAGGTTTTCATAATTTTACCAAGAAAGCAGCCCCTTAAATACAAAGGAAATGTCTAGAGTTGCAGGGAAGCACAGTATCACCCAAGGCAAGACCACCCTCCAAGTTTGCAAACACTATGAAGCAAGAAGGTTGCAGAGGTCACTCAAATACACTTCCCTCTTTTTGTAAAATGATCCAACACACTATAACAGAGCTGCAACATTCTTCAACAATGGAAAAGGACTGTTACAGAAACACAATGCTAGCTTGTAATGAGATGGCACACCTACACAGTAATCTGTAATTTACTAGTCATAGCACTCAAAAACCAAAAAACTGCTCCCTCAATGTGTTATGAAGCTCAAGTGCAGAACCACACAGAGTGCCACACACCCTGATTTTCATAAACAGCAATTATTTCTCTTAAAGCTTTTACACCAAACAATTTAATCCAAGGTTCTCTCCAAAAAATGCATCCAACCAAAACCTCTGAAGAAACTAACACATTTTACAGTGTCAGAAAGGTATCTGACTTACACAAACAATGCCACTGAATTCTGAAAAGCAAAACATCAATTCCTCTTATACCACTGGTTTTCCACATGAAGGAACATATAGTTTGGCATTCTGCATAAAGCTGTCCTGCTTTGCGTAACTCCACGGAACAATATAACAAACAAAAGGTCCAAGTTTTCAACTCCAGTTAGAGAACATATATGAACTATGTGCTACAGCAATTTCACTTTCATCACAAATGTTATACACCAGTCTCCAAGTTTGCATTAGTTTTCATTTCAGTCTGGGACAGAATTCACTTACTACTGTTGGTCCATGTCTCTCTCATTTTTTCCTGACAATCTGAGAGCATTCTCATTCCCTAGGAGGGTAAGCACTTTCAGAAGGCAGAAAACTGGGAGGGTGCAAGGAACGGAAGGGATCTTCCCCTGCATTGACAGGGTTAGGCAGCTGCAGGGACCCAGGAAGTCAAGGAAACCCATACAGGTGCAATTTAACAGAATCAGAGAGTGGGAGGGTTGGAAGGGACCTTCAGAGATCATCCAGTCCAACACCCCTGCAGAAGGAGGTCCATCTAGATCAGGTCAGACAGGAACGTGTCCAGGTAGGTTTTGAAAACCTTCAGAGGAGACTCCACACCCTCCCTGGGCAGCCTGTGCCAGGGCTCCCTCATCTGAACAGTAAAATAGTTTTTCCTTATGTTTAAATGGAACTTTTTTGTGTTCCAGCTTCATCCCATTACCCCTTGTCCTGTTGCTAGATACGATAGAAAAAAAAGGGATGTCCCAACCTCCTGACACCCACCCTTTAGCTGTTTGTAAATATTAATGAGATCCCCCTCTCAGTCTCCTCTTTTCCAGACTAAACAGCCCCAGTTCCTGCAGCCTTTCCTCATAAGGAAGACGCTCC
Organism: Colius striatus; assembly: GCF_028858725.1. Classification (NCBI taxonomy): domain Eukaryota; kingdom Metazoa; phylum Chordata; class Aves; order Coliiformes; family Coliidae; genus Colius; species Colius striatus. The sequence goes on along the minus strand of NC_084790.1, from coordinate 16,610,020 downwards.
AGTCCCCTGATCGTCTTGGTGGCCCTGTGCTGGACTCTCTCCAGAAGTTCTCTGTCCCTCTTGAGCTGAGGAGCCCAGAACTGGACACAGGACTCCAGATGAGGTCTCACCAGGGCAGAGTAGAGCGGGAGCAGAACATCCCTCGACCTGCTGGCCACACTCTTCTTGATGCATCCCAGGATGCCACTGGCCTTCTTGGCCATGAGGGCACATTGCTGGCTCATGGTTAGTTTATTGTCAACATAATGTTGCAGATACCCAGTTATTTTAGTTAACAACTTATTATCACAATGAGTAGTCAAGCACTTGTTAAGCACTTGTTAATCACCTAGTAATAGTTCAATCAATTAGCTAAGCACTTGCAAATAACTCAAACACCTATTGATTAAGTAAGTATTCATTTGAATCACATAAGGATCAAACTGCAAGAGTTACATACCACACCTGATGGGGACCTGTTACCTACAAGACCCTGGTGAATGTATTTGTTAGGTTACCTTAGGTGTTACCTTAACTACAAGACCCTGGTAAATGTATTCATTAGGTTACCTTGGCTGTTACCTTAGTTGTTACTAAAACAAAGGGACAGATATCTTTTTTTGACCTATCACTGTGATTTTGGAAAGTTTGTGTTTGTTGGGAACCAATCAAGGTGAAGGGCTAAATTGATAGATGGACATTTTATGCATGCTTGTGTTGGCAAATGTGATTGTTTGAGCTGTATAAAAACCCTCGAAAATGGTAACTAACAAGGAAGCACCTATGGAGGAGCTATCCCCCGTGTTTTCCCAGCACTGCATGATAAAGAAGTGCCTGGCTTATCTGCATTCCTGTGTAGATAATTTTTTTGAGATTGCGGAGAACTCCCCAGGTCTCTCTCTGCAGAGCTGCTCCCCAAGTAGGTCAATCCCCAGCCTGTACTGGTGCATGGAGTTGTTCTTTCCCAGATGCAGGACTCTGCACTTGCCCTTGTTGAACCTCATGAGGTTCCTCTCTGCCCAACTCTCAAGCCAGTCGAGATCCCACTGAATGGCAGCACAGCCTTCTGGGGAATCAGCCAGTCCTCCCAGTTTGGTGGCATCAGCCAACTTGCTGAGGGTACACTTTGTCCCCTCATCCAGGTAGTTGATGAAGGTTTTGAACAAGACTGGCCCCAGAACCCATCCCTGTGGAACTCCACTGGCCACAGGCCTCCAACTCAATTCTGTACCATTGATCACCACCCTCTGGGCTCTGTCATTCAGCCAGCTCTCGATCCACCTCACTGTCCACTCATCCAAGCCACACTGCCTCAGTTTTCTGAGGAGGATGTTATGGGAGACAGTGTCAAAAGCCTTGCTGAAGTGAAGACATCCACTGCTCTCCCCTCATCTAGCCAGCCAGTTATGCCCCCATAGAAGGCTATCAGGTTGGTGAAACAGGATTTCAAACAGCTTTCTTCTGCAAAACTGGGTGCTAGAGAGGCACGGAAGAAAAAAAAATCTCACAAAAGCACATCAAGTCACAAAAAAACCCTTCTGCTCTGAGTCAAGTCACACACATAGTGAGGAAAGCTCATCTGTGGAATACAGAGTGAGGCTGTAAAACTGTCAAATAAGGCCAAAATCTGGCTCCTACCTTCAACCAACTGATATGAGCTCAGCAGACTCCATCTTAAGTCAGGGAAGAAGTAAATGGGGCTCACCGAGAGGTAGCTCAGAAAGAGGAAGAAGTTGAGGAAAGCTGGTGGGGCTCTAAACCACACCAAGGGCAAGAGCGGTCTATTTGGGAAGACAAGCAGATGTACAGGAGACTGGCAGTCACACAGAGTACGTGTGACTTGGCTTCCACATACAAAGGTGTCACACAGGGAGCGGGAGCAGCAACAAGTCAGCGAAAGTTCAGCTGCAGCTGAGGCCTGTGAAGGACAACAAGGGCACAAGGGCTCCTACTACTACACTGGTAGTAAAAGCAGGCACTTTGCTTAATTGGGTGGTTGACAGCAAGGCTTTCAACACCATCTCTCACCATACTTTTGCATCTAGTTTAAGATATTACGGTTAGGATGGGTCCATAACCTGATAGACAAAAAGACTAGTTGCTTGTTGAAGCTTAAGAAGGTGGAGTTTAACAAGTCATAGTCTACTCAGAGAGTTAGCAAGTGGGGTACTGCCTCCACTCCTGGACCAGTCCTGTTTCACATCTTTCTCAACAACCTGAAGGAGGTGACAAAACACCCTGAGTGTGGATGAGGAGGGGTTCACAAGCTCTAGGGCAGTGCTGCTATGCAGAGAGTCCCTGCCAGGCTAGATGAACTGAAGCCTCATAAAATCGAACAAGAACAGATGCATAGACCTGCACCCGTGAAGAACAGAGTACTTGCGATGACACAGGCTGGGGACTGAATGATCAGGGAGATGTCTCCTGAAAAGGCCTTGGGGAACCTGGCAGACAGCAAGGTGAGCATGAGCCAGCAGCATGCCTGGCAACAAAGGCTATTAGCATCCTGGGCCACACCAGAAGACTGAGGGAAAGGATTCACTCATAAGACAACACTGAAAATCCTGTGGTGAGTTTTGGGTCCCTCAATATAAGGTATGCATTGACAAATCACAGCAAGTGTCATGAAGGGGGACAGGCATGACTTGTGTGAGACAGACAGTTCAGCCTGGAGAACAGCTTTGGAGAGACTTAGCAGCAGCCCTCCAATATCTATGCAGTAATTGATGACACAGAGCCAAGAAAATATGCTGTGGTGCAGCACAGGAGGATGAGAGACAACAGGCCCCATTCAAACTGAAAGAAGAAAGGTTTGAACTGGAAAGGTTCAGGCTGTCCTCCTCATGATGACAGTGAGGCAACACAGCTGGAGACTGAGCTGTTTCCAGCCTTGCAGGTTTTCAAGACCTAAATGCACAAATCCTGTCTGATCTCCCAGCTGGCTTTCAGCAAGAGGCTGGACTAAAGACTGTAGGCACAAATGTGGCTTGGACCAACCAGCTTGAATAAAGATGGTAGGGACAAGTTAATGCAGCTGGCAAGCTACTTCCAATTAACAGAAACAGGTGCTGCAAGTTAATCAATTGGGCCCTGGGTGATCACATGGGCAGAAGCAGCATATAAGGAAGTAGCTAGCAAAGGAAGGGTGGCTTTGAGTCAACTCTGTTGGTTGTATGATGTTTCCTGTGTATGTCTCTCGTGCATTACCTAGATTCTCTGTCTTTGAATAAATATTGCTTGCACCGCTACAACATTTGGTTACCCCGACATGATCAGCTGAATTGGTTGGATTAAGAACCCTCAGCAGAAAATCGCCTGGATTCCTGTCTGAAAAGGCAAGTGACCCGAGCAAACTGGTATAATGGGAAAGACGATGAGCAAAGAGAAAAACCCTATTGACACCCTCCAGCATATCCTTGCTGAGAAAGGATTCAACTATGAAAGAGAGGATTTGTTAAGACTTGTAAGATGAGGACAGGAAGTAGGTGTCTTCGTCTCCCCACAGGAAGTATATGAAATGGGACATTGGCAAAATCTCGGAGACATGTTGAATAATGCTATTGGCCTGTGTAAACTAGTATCATCCATTCTACAACAGCTAGAAGCTGAGCACGCCACAGCTGCTGCTGTGAACGCAGAAAATGCTGTACCATCTGTGTTCCCAGTAGATGCTAAAACGTTCTTTGGAGGTGTTGACTTTATAGTGCCATCGACTCCACTTCTAGAAGAAAATACTAAGAGATTCTTTGGAGGTGATAATGTCATATTATCCTTAGCTCCACCTCTAGAGGAGGAGAGTATGGATGTGAGCCCACCCACCCCTCCCCCAGAACCCCCTAGAGCACTGTTCCAGGAGCCAAATGAACACATTGTTTCTCCTCCCCTCCCACCCACCCTTCACTGTCCTGCCCCGTCCCATCCTGCTGCCATGCCTGAAGGAGTACCTGGCAGAGAACAAAAGGTACACTTTGCCCATGACACTCCAGATCTGCCATTGCCCGATAGCTCATCAACCCCTGAGTGTATTCCAACATCTGTGAAGGGGAAGATGAACAAAGACAGTTGTTACAGGAAGAATTAATAAGGCACGGAGAAGATATGAAACAGACTTTGGCCCATTTGAAGGAACTGATAGAAAATCCAAAAGCAACAGCTCATCCACTGTTGAAACAGCTTAACAAATTAACTAAACCAGAGATTCAAGTTTCACCCCCACAGGTGCTCAGAGACCCCTGGCCAGATGACTATGATCTGGCTAAGAAATGGAGAGACCTCATATGCGACACAGTAATCGAAGGAGAATTTATTCCACAAGCCTTTCCAGTAGTAACAGCACATAATAATCCGGCAAAATGACAATGGGCGCCTTTGGACTAGAAGTTGGTAATGGAAGGCCAGAAAGCTGTGATGCAATATGGCTTGTCCAACCCACACATTCAAGCCTTATTAGATCACGTTTTCACCAGTAGACTAATGACTCCATTTGACTGGCACAAGCTAGCAGAAACCTTCCTGAAGCCCACTCAGGTATTACTGTGGGAGTCTGAATGGGAAAAAAGAGTAGACGTGGCAATAGTAGAAAATATGGACTTACAGCAGGGAGATCCACAGCGAGTCATCAGAGTGGCTATGATGTTAGGAAAAGGACTGTTTGCTGACCCTCAGGTACAAGCCCGACCCCATGAAGCTATTTTGCAACAAACACAGACACTGGCTTGTCAAGTGTTTAAGATTGTTCCTGACATAGGGGTGCCAGTTCCCTCATTCACAACCATTATACAGAAACCCAATGAACCTTTTATGACCTTTTTAGACCGTCTAAGAGCAGCTCTGGATCATATACCAAACATGTCAGCTGAAGTAAAAGCAGAAATAGGATTACACTTAGCACTAACGCTAACCATGACTGCAAAAAGATCCTGCACGCTCTCCCACAGATGGCAACTTTGGTTGGCATGATAGAAGCCTGCTCTCGGGTAGGATCGTCAGCACATTTAGTTGAAGCAATGGCAACAGCACTGAAACCATTAGTTCAACTGCACAAAGGAAACCGGAGGCCAAAATGCTTTAACTGCAGAAAAATAGGATATGTGAAAAATCGATGTTGGTCCAGACCATTGGTATGGACAAACAGCTCCATCAGATCATCGGGGTCCAGTGGCAGATTTAACGGTAATTGTTACAGATGTGGCAAGCTTGAACACAGAGCCACTGAGTGCCATTCTTGAGTGGCCAGACACATAATGCCTAAGGGAAACGGGTTAATGAGCACAAAAACGGCGAGCGCGATGACACGAAAACGCCCTTCAACACCAACGGCTGCCTGGATGGCCTCAGATCAGCCACTGCAGGAAGCACAGGAGTGAATGTGGAAACAGCAGTAGATGTAACCATCCACAATACGGATGTAACAGTTATCCTATCCAATGCTAATGGACCCCTTGGCTATGGTTTAAGTGCTCTGTTTTTAGGACAGTCATCGGCCTCTTGACAGGGTATTTTTTTTCTCCCTGGTATTATTGATGCAGATTATGAAGGAAACATTGGAATAATGGTTAAAGTTTGGCAGCCACCAGTTTATATACCTAAAGGAACTAAAATAGCTCAATTAGTTCCTTTCAGGGCTTAAAGTTCCATCTGCAGGTAGTTGTAAGCGTCGAGATGGTGGTTTTGGATCCACTGGAGTACCTGAGGTAAGAGTTGCAATGCCATTTTCACAGGCAAAGCCCACTCAGACAGTTGTGTTCCAACATCCAAATGGTGAACACATGGTTGGGGACAGTACGTTATTGGATATGGGAGCAGACGTTACCATTGTTCTGTTATCCTATTGGCCAAAAAGCTGGCCTTTAAGAGAATTTACACACCCCTGTGGTTGGAGTAGGAGGAACACGGATGACAAAAATTAGCAGAGACTTGATTTTGGTATGGATACAGGACAAAGAAAATAGATGTGTACAAATTAGACCCTATGTGATGAACACTTCAGTTTGGGTTTTAGGTAGAGATGCCTTAAGCCAAATGGGCTTTCGTTTGCCACATGAAAATTTTTAATGGTGGCCACTGATGGGCAACCAATCCTGAAGTTAACCTGGCTCAGAGATAAACCAGTTTGGATTGATCAATGGCCGCTAAGCAAAGAAAAGCTCGCCCAGATTAATAAATCAGTAAATGAACAATGAGAGAAAGGTCATATTAAGCCATCCACTAGTCCATGGAATACACCAATTTTCACTCTCCCTAAAAAATCAGGGAAATGGAGGCTGTTACATGATCTAAGAGCTGTTAATGCAGTGATGCAGGACATGGGTGCCTTACAGCCAGGATTACCCTCTCCTGCAATGCTTCCGAAAGAGTGGCCCCTGTTGGTGATTGACCTAAAGGATTGTTTTTTCACAATTCCTCTACATGAGGATGACAGTGAGAAGTTTGCTTTTACTTTTACAGTACCATCTATTAACAAACAAGAGCCAGCAAAATTATATCAATGGACTGTTTTGCCTCAGGGAATGAAGAACTCGCCAACTATTTGTCAAACTTATGTTGCCTGGGCGCTAGCACCTCTGCGCAAAAAATACCCTCACCTTTTATTTTACCATTATATGGATGATATCTTGATTGCAGGAAAAGACCTGGACCAGCATCAGATTCTACAAGAAGTGAAGCGACGGTTGAGCATCTCCGGGTTGGTAATCGCGCCAGATAAGGTACAAATGCACGCCTCTTGGAAATATTTAGGTAATATTATCACTAGTGAGTGCATTTATCCTCAGAAGGTGGCAATTAAAACAGAAATTGCTAATTTAACAGACATTCAAAAGCTAACAGGCGATACCCAATGGGTACGAACCATATGTGGTATCACGAATGAGGATCTTGCGCCGCTAATGCCTTTGTTAAAAGGCTCAGTAGAGGCTGATAGTGCACGAAAACTGTCCCAGCAGCAAATACAAGCAATAGAAAAGATAGGAAACAAGATAGTCAATAACTACAGTCATTGATATGATCCTGACTTGTCAATTAACATTGCTGTGATAAGTCAAAACCAGCATGTAATGGCAGTCTTGATGCAATGGGATTCAGTAGCTAAAGACCCATCGAGGATCTTGGAGTGGATATTTTTGCCATATAATTTGCAAAAAACAATTACCACAAGACTAAAAGCAATTGTGAAAATAATAGTTAAGGCCAGGAAATGTCTGCTGGAAATAATAGGGATTGAGGCAGACATTTTTGTTCCTCTCACAGATGAATTCTTGAACTGGGCACTGCAAAAATCTGATGAATTACAGTGGGCCTTATTGTCATATCAAGAGACTATAAATAATCGTTATCCGGCTCATAAATTGTTTTCTGTCAAATCTCAAATGGAAGACCAGCTGTTGGGATCAGCACTACCCATTAAAGACCTGACTGTTTTTACCGATGCAAGTAAGATCCAAGCCAAAGCAGGAGTGGTTTGGGGGAGAATGGAAAATGGCAAAACCTAACTGTTCACTCCCCAGGCAGCTCAGTTCAACTGCTGGAGCTGATGGCTGTAGTTAAAACTTTTGAGAAATGGACAGACGTCCCATTAAATATCGTCTCTGATTCCCTCTATGTGGTCGATGCTGTCACTCAATTAGAGAGAGCGTTGTTGAAAGAAATCTCTAATCAGAATCTGTATAACTTATTTCTACAGCTCAGTCTGAATGTTCATCAGATAAATGAATGTCAAACTGCTTATTATATTGGACATATTTGAAGCCATTTGGGCTTAAAAGATGGCCTATCAGTTGGCAATGAAATTGTTGACAAGATAGTAGCAGATAGTATCCTTTATTGATACCTCTGGGGCCAATAATTGACACATTTTCTCAAGCCTGAAGATTGCATTACTTTTTTCACCAAGGTGCAAAAATGCTGGCAAAGCAGTTTGACCTGACCATATCAGACGCTCAGGGTATTGTTTCCACATGCCCTGCACACCAGAATCAAATCAGCCTAGGAGTAGGAGTCAATCCCAGGGGTCTGGAACCATTAGGAATATGGCAATCGGATATCACTGTCTATGCTCCCTTTGGACGATTTAAACATATACATGTCACTATTGATACTTATTCGGCCATGGTTTGGGCCACAGACTTAACGAGCGACAGTGCTCAAGACATCAAAAGACATTGGAGGAGTTGCTTTGCAGTCCTTGGTATTCCATGAGAGATAAAAACTGATAATAGCTTGGGATATAAAGCCAGTAGAACATGTGAGTTTCTGAACTTATGGGGTGTCAAACATACTACTGGAATCCCAGGAAATTCTACCAGTCAAGCCATTATCAAACATACTCATCAAACTTTAAAAGGACTGCTGGAAAACAAAAAACAGGGGAAGAGGAGGTGAGCCCTCAAGACAGACTAATGAAAGCCCTTTATACAATGAATTATCTCAGAATTGTGGCAAACCGGAATGAACCACCGGCATTAACATACTTTGCCCAAATGAGTCGGGATTTGGATTTTACTGACAAACCTAAAGTTTGGTATAAGAATCCCGTTACTGGAGAGTGGCAAGGACCTGCAGATCTGTTAATGTGGGGAAGAAATTATGCTTGTGTCATTACAGATCAAGGTCCCTGGTGGATTCCGGCAAAAGGGATCAAGCCACACCAATCAAAAGGACTTAATGACTGTAAGACCAATGGAAAAAACAATCTTGAGGAAAGAACCAAGTGATCCACCCTCAATCCATCACCGTATTAAAATGTAAACCCTGTCAACTGTGGCACCATGTATGCTGCTGTAAATTCCTCCAGCAATCTGTATTACATTAAAAGAATTGAAGAACTTAACAAGATGGCCAATGGAAACTTGAAAGCAAAAATGGTGTGTTTTCTACGGATGAAGAGATACTTCCATCTTACAGGTAATGCTCACAGATAAACATGCTACAGAAGTTAAGAAAAGTCTGAAAATACATTCAGGAAACAGAAATATCAGTGGAGTTACAGAGAACTCATCCCTTCTTGCCAGTATGTGTCCCTCCTAACAACATATATCAGCTTATGTTTATTTCAAGTCCATGGATGTTTGTATTATATTGTTCAGCGATGTTGTTGACCTTTTGTTGGAAACCCATGGCCATGGGTAAAAATATTTATGTTTTCTCCATGTACCTTTAATTTTGAAATGTGTTGCTGAAGGCTGGCTGGTCTAAAAAGAAAAAGGGGGGAATTGTAGGCACAAATGTGGCTTGGACCAGCCAGCTTGAATAAAGATGGCAGGTACAAGTTAATGCAGCTGGCAAGCTACTTCCAATTATCAGAAACAGGTGCTGCAAGTTAATTGGTTGGGCCCTGTGTGATCACATGGGCAGAAGCAGCATATCAGGAAGTAGTTAGCAAAGGAAGGGTGGCTTCGAGTCAACTCTGTTGGTGGTATTATGTTGCCCATGTACATCTCTGAACGTGCATTACCTAGATTCTCTACGTCTTTGAATGAATATTGCTTGCACCGCTACAACAGAAGATGCTTAAGATCCCATCAAACCAGGATTATCCAATGATCCAATCTGGAAGGTTCCAGACCCAGACTGAATTCCTTTCTCAAAACTTTTATTTTACTTAAATAAAATCAGGGAATCTATTCTTTTTGCTCCAGTTACATCCTCTTGGTTCTCCCATCCAATCTTTCCTGACCTCGAACCTTCTCAAGTTTTCTTTTTTCTCCATACAATTGCATCTCCAGCCTACATAAATCTTCTTTTTCTCCCTAGGCTTAAAATCATCATTGATTACATTCATTACCCAGAGCTCCCTTCTTTTAATTCTAGTTCCATTCTAGTTCTACAATCTCCACTCCATGAAATGATCTCTAAAGGTCCCTTCCAACCCTACCATTCTACGATTGATTCCATCCCTAAAACCGAGTGAAACAGTGTCCACCAAAATAAGCAAAGCCTTAATAATAGGAAAAAATTATTTTCACTTCATCCCATCCAAAACACTGTGCTGACTTGATACTCTCTCTCACTGTCCTTTTATTTAAACATCTTTCTTTCTTAATTTTACATCTAAGCATGTCTCCCTCAAGAAATGTCATTTATCCTCTGCAAATTGGTGTTACCCCATCAACAAATGCACCAAGCTCTTATGTTTGTTCAGCGTCCCCATAAGAGCTATCCAGAACTTAGAGTATTTCACTCTCCCAAGGAAGGTGAGAAGCTTGCAAGACTCAGGATTTGTTTTGTAATTAACTTTGCAGTCCAATAGCTTACAGGTTTTTAAAGCACATACTTATCTAAAAATCGCTTATGATCTGTATTGTAAAGGTTACATCTTTATTGCTCTGATTGCAGATGAATTCTGGATAAGATAGAAAATGACAAATTCATCTCCATGCCCTGCAGTTTCAGGGATCTTGAAAAATAAGAAGATAGGTTCATTTCTCACCAGGCATGACTTTTAATACAGAAGACTCTGGGGCACATCAGGGATGATTTTTACATCTTGCTTACATATTATGAATTTAATAAATATTGCTGTTTATAACAGAAATAAATAATAACAACTTATATTCTTGGCTATTAGCAGTGCTGGCTCTCAAGAAAGCCAGAAAAGGAGATGACTGGGAAGTTACATGCACATGTGATGGTGCAGGATCTAGAGGTGAGGGTCCACCTCACAGTTCCTGCAGGGTCAGTACAAGGGACAAGAGGAGGAAATAAAGGAGGAGACAAAAGAGGGGCAGGCGCATGGGGGTGAGCAGAGGGTAGATAATCCTGCCACTGACATTCTGATGAACAGAGGAGGTAGGAAATGAGATGGAGGCAAAACTCCACTTGAAGAAAATCTGACTGCCAGGTAAAAAGGTACTGGCTTGGAGTAAAAGAGGGAAAAAATCGTTTTATATACATAAAATTACAGATATGCTACCCAACTTAAAGGGCCCAATAAATATTTCCATTGAAAAACACTCTGCTCAAGGACACTGACTAACGAGACCTCTGAGAGTCCCCACCTACTCCCTCATTTCCTGGGCTTGTTTCCAACCTCTCTGCCCTGGGGAAATTAGAGATCCTTGACCGGGATCTCTAATACTAGTGACTGCACGTTGCACGACCGTGGGCGGGCGGCGTGGCCCCAGAGTGAGTAGAGCCCACGCGTGAAGCGCCGGAGGCACGCCGGGCCGCACCTCGCGGCGCCGGCCAGCGCAGGGTGGGCAGCTCTACCCCAGCTGGAAAGGGCCACCACCATCGCAGCGCCACTCGTGCCCTCCGCTCACTAACAACCCACTTTAAGGCACTTACAAGCGCTGTCCTATGTAAGCCGTTTGGAGGTGAAAGCAAACCAGCGCCGAGGCGAGCGTTCGGCAAACCACCCCAGCACCGCGACGGCTCGCGGCAGAAGCCCGCCTCGCCCCACGCCCCGACAGGCCTTCGGGGGCTGAAAAGGCACGGCTTTTACCTCAGCCGGCCCTCTGCTCCGCCCGCCGCCGCCGCTCAAGGAACGGGAAGCGGCGGCCTGGGCCACGGGGAGGCTGCCGCCTGTGCTGGCGAAGGGCACGGACGGGCAGCGAAGAGCTCTGTCAGCTTACCCCGTGTTGGGCAGCATGGCGGCGCGGAGACGGGCTGCTGGCCCGCCCCGCTTCGCGCAGCCGCCGCGGCGGGGCGGGGCGAGGCGAGGCGAGGCGGGGGACGTCTTATCGGCGTCCTGGGGCCGAGATCGGCAGGGGGTTAGGGTGGTTGCTGGTTAAGGTTGGTCTTGAGCTACTGGAGGCTAGGGAATGGCCGGTCGGAGGCTGTCCGGTTGAGCAGCAGGGGCCGAGGAGAGCAGGGGTGGCTTCACTGGGGGACGTAAGCCGACCGAAGTAAGCCGAAGTTAGATGGGAGTCTACATGGAATGGAATGGAGTTCAGTTTCTGACATCTCAGGGTTCTCTGCTGCACGTGTGAAATTCTGCTTTGAACCGAACTCTGTTCCCAGTCCTGCTCAAAACACCAGAGCTTTGCCTCCATCTTGCGTCCTGTTGCCCCAGTTCATCAGAATGCCATCAGCAGGATCATCTGCCCTCTTGTAATCAGCTAAAAATGTCGCAGGAAAATAGTCTGTGCTAGGTCCAGATGCACAGATGACAGTCAAGCAAGGGCTGTTAAGTGAATTATTAACTGAACTGAAAAATATGCTGCCTAAGGTGGAGAGACATCATCAACAGCTTGATGCGGTGGGCCTAGTTACTTTGTCAGCATGGTTTGGTAATGACGGTATTACTGAAGGATCAGAAGGTGAAAACTCCTGCCCCACCAGGCACCAGACAGAGTACTCAGTAAATAGAATAACAACATGTGTTAGATAAGATTTTCTATAAATACAGCATGGGATATATTGGTGAGCATGCTGGCTTTGTGGAGCTACCCCCTAGAACCCATCTCTGTGCAGATACAAACTAAAGCAATGTCTTGACTCTGTAGATTCGCTTACTGCATACTAGGCAGGAATCTGCTCTTCTGGCAACATTCTACTTGCCCAACCATGCCTGTATGCCTTTCCTTTTCTCCCTCCATCCCTCTTTTATCCCACAGTATCTGCAAGATTGCCCTTACTCCTGTATGGCCACATGCACAGAACCATTCCCACAGCGTGTCCTCCTCCCAGTGTTACTGATGGAGGCTCAGACCTCTGCCTGCCCTTGCTGTGGAACTTCGCTGTGCCTCTTGCTATGGTTGGCAGATCTTCCAGCAACTTCCAGCACTGCCCTGTCTTTCCCCCTGCAGCTGTCATGCGGGAATCCTGTGTGACTCTTCAAGAGAGATTTGGTTGTCACTGTGAGCTGTGGCAGAAAGGGAGATCACCCAGTGGGTCTGAACCTGCTATAGGAGTTGAGAGGGACAGTTTGACTGACTTCACAGAAAGCAAATGGAGCCATAAGCAGATGTTTATGGCCTTGCCTGTTGACATAATGATAGTTCTTGTCCTGCTGTCCCTGCAGTTCTTGTTGTCACCAAGCTGTAGAGTTTTGTAGGAACAAGCTGAAGGGGCCACGTGGTGTCTGTACACTTGGCAATCGGCACATCTTCCATGCCACTTGTTTTGCCAAGTTTAGACTCCTGCACAGATGAGAGCAAAACTGCTTTGCTGAGGTTTTCTGATCCAACACTCCTTCAGCTTCTCTCCAATCACTCAGCACAAGTAAGGAAGAATACAGGGCCTGACTGCCTTTGCACTGTGCCTGCAGTGAGCTCCATTAAGTAAGCTGTTGTGCTGTGCAGAATGCTGCTGGCTTCAGCTATGCACAGAAATACCTGCAGAAGCCCTTTGATATCACATCAAGCCCTTTTACCCTCACGTGTAGTTTTCCCTCCAGTGTCTAAGAGCGAAAATGGGAGTGATGGGGCTATTTTTGCAGTGGGAGAGCCTCTTTACCTCCTGGGAGGTTTTTTTAGTGTGAGAACCAGAGAACATTTGAAAAGACTCCACAGAAGCTGGAAGATTTGTATGTTGGCTTTTGCAGCATTGCTGCTGCCTGCATGTTAGTGCACACAACAGCAGGTGAGCAGTGGGCTACCATGAGCTGAACACCCCGGCAGCTGTGCCCATGGTCCCACAGCAAGGGAGATACCCCCAAAAATGGCTCTTACCTCCAATAGTGCTGCCTTCACCAAACATCAGATCTGGCACCTGACACCCCACAGCTGCTCAAGGGAGAATGTCTTCTCAGAATGACTGCTATCGCTTCGCATGATCACAGATTTTGCCTGTCAGCTTTTTCATCAATACAGCCACTGCCATGATCTTGGGGGACACCTCCCTGGTGCCACTGCTCTACTCTCACCATAGACTGCTGTCTGCCAGGGCCTGGCTCTGCACCATTTTTCAAAAGAACTCTTTTTTTTTGTTTTATTTTTGAGAAATTGAAATCTCCTCAAGCTGTTTGGCAAACTCCCTTTTCTCATTTTGTAGTATGTGATATATGGAAATTATTCCATACTTTAAGCTGGGGAAAAAATGTTACCTTCCACAGGTCTTCAAAACTTTCCTGGTTTATAGTCAGTGCCTGAAATGCAGAAATCTTTTTCTGTAGAAAAAACGTTGGGGTTTCTTTTTTCACAGTTGCACTGTGTCAAGTAGGAGGGCAAAGAGCACATTTTGCAGGAGTGCTTTGTTTGCCTTGGTAGATTTATACAAAAGGACACAACGTGGAGTCTCCACTGCTCTTAGATAAAACGTGCACAATTTGCACTGTTTCAGTATCTCTTAGATGAAATGGAGAAGTCCTTTTTGTGACAGCATCGATTTTGCTTTGTCAGAACTGTGGGGTGTCACATAGGAGGGCACTAAGAACACTGACCAGGCTCCAGGAGAGTGCCAGAAGAGGGAGAAGGGCAGAGCAGGCCAAGTTTGAGAGTCCCTTTCCCTAGGCAACGCTGTTGGAGCCATGGCACGGGGACTGTTCCCGAGCCAGGGATGGGGGTGTCAGTTGCCTGCGCCTCCCAACGTAGGACACAGAGTGGGGACCCACTGAACGGTCCCACCTGTGTTTCACTACGGAAAGCACCTGCAGCATTTTCAGAGGCTGTTCAGCTTGATCAGCCTTGTGAAGGGCAAAGGCCAACTTGACTCTTAACTGTGCCTGTTCACTGCAGGACAGTAAAGCACTGCTGGAACTGTGGCGCTGAGCTACAGCTTCCAAGCTTTGCAGAAGAATGAGTGAAAGTGGCCACATGCTTAGCGAGGCAGACAAGGCAGCAGCATTTGAAGTGAAAGGGGCGTTTGTTGGAGACCCTGATGTGGTTTTCTGGGTGCTGCCAGGGGAGTCTGGATTGTTTTAGAACACAATGTGCTGGGTGATCTTTGTGATCAGTCTGAGATGGAATTTTGCTACGGTTTGGTTTTCAGTTTTTGTCTGCTGTCCAGGGAGGTGAAATATGCTGGGGAATTCCCTTTAGTGCTGTGCACCTGCTCAGACTGCCAGGTGCCAAAAGCATCCCTCACCCCTATGAATACTGAGCTTAGTTTTGCCCGCTGTGGAGCTTGACTCTTTTCCAAGCTTGTGTCTGGATGCAATTTTGCGGTGTTTTGCATTTGAAAGAGGCAAAATGATGTCTTTCTTGTAGGGGCTTCCCAAGCCTTCCAAGAGGAGAAGCAGCTAAGTGGATCCCAGCGAGGAGGAGCTACAGTCGACACAGAACCTGGTGCAGCTGAGCCGCAGGGTCCTGTTGCAGAGACATTCAGAATTATTCAGGGGGCAATGAGTGACGAGCACGTGCGAGCTACTCAGGGGGTCTTTCAGTTCGAATTGTCTGGTAAGGCCATCGCTTGCAGAACCTTCCCACAGTGTTTTGAATCAGCAGCGCTTCTCGAGCCCCAAGCAGAGCACCTTTGCTGTGTCCTGGGGACCGCTCTTGCCCAGAACCAGCTAGAGAGGCTCAGGCAGCCCCTGCTGCGCCTGGCACGTGCAGGCAACTGACAGGCTGCTTGCTGGAGCCTGTTGGAAGCACCGTCTGTTACCCTCCCTGTCGGCAAAGTGCTGCCTTTGGGCTCTTCTGCCCGGGACCAGAGAGGTGGGGCTGTGGGGCCTCTGCCTGAGGCGACCCTGCAACACGCAAAGCATGGGGGGAGCGGGAGCTCCTGGCAGAGACCACAGCACCCGTACCCTCACATCCCCACTGCAGATGGAGGCGGCAGTGGCTGCCTGAGCGGGAGGGACGGGGGGCACAGAGCTCCCTGCGGCCCCATCACCTCTGCCCGCTGTCTGCTCAGGTGACGGAGGCGGCACTTGGTACATTGACCTGAAAAGCAAGGGCGGGAGCGCGGGTTTCGGCAAAGCTCCTGTGCCGGCCGATGTGGTGATGAGCATGGCAAGCGCCGACTTTGTGAGAATGTTCACCGGTGAGTGACGAGTGTTTGCCAGGGTGGGCGTGGGACTGGCGCCCAGAAAGCCTCCTGCTGCTGGGCCACCAGCCAGCCTCCTGCCCTGTGGAACGGGAGCAGAGGACCTCACGGCTTCTGGTTCCTCACGTGGAGGGTGGGGTGGAAGTGCTGGGATTTTTCTGAGCTCTTCTGTTGCGTGAGCAGGAAGAGCAAAAAAGCTTCTGCTGCTTGGGTTGACCAGGTGTTGGAAGTTGAGCAGTGAGTGTAGCTTCAGAAGGAACCCAGTCAGTCTTTTGGACCTGTGCCTGTCTTGATCCTGGGTTTCTTAAGTGTGCATTTACAGCAGAATTCGGTAGGTTTGTTTCTTCTCCCCAAGAGACTTGAGTTATAGAGTCTTCTCTCAGTTAAAAGATCCAATAATCTAGTAATTTCATTAAGTAACAGTATATAACATCCAAAGTAATTTTTATTGATGAAGGATTTGTTGAACAAAATGCAATGTCACAACTTTGCAAGTCTTAAATTGTTGTACTGCTTTAAAAGCATGATTTCTGCATTAATCGCTATTCAAAACTGTTCTAAGCCTTTTACATCAAAACTTGAAAATAATGTCAGAAGAGAATAGATTAATCATAAAAAAAGAAGTATTTCATTAGGCAAGTTAATCAAGTCCTCAAGAAATGGATTAAAAGGGTCTGGAAAAAGAAATTTTATTTCAATTAATCAGTCTCCTGCTTTTCAAAAAAGCACTTCAATATTGTGACATTTATATATAGATATCTAGATAGTGAGATATGGAAATAGATATAGGTACAGATATATGGAAATACTTTGTTAGGCTGAGATATTTGAAGAGTATGGATGGGAATTTAAATAACTTTATTGTAAAATATTAGAATTGATGGTCCAAAATCAGGACAAATTGAGACCTGTTAAAATTGAACAACTTTAATTGCTGAGGCTGTAAACTTCATGATGACAAAGCACGGTGAATAGTCTTAATAAAAACAATGAGATAAACTAGACCAAAATTGAAATTCAATTGAAATTCAAGGGAATTCTGCGTAAGAATGTGGAGGAAATCGTCCTGCCTTAAGTTAACAGAAACCTGACAACACCCAGGTGCAGGTAAGATACTGAAGTTAAAAAAAGACTGATGACATTGAGGACATCCAAGTGCAGGTAATAGGATTATAAATCCACATGAGTAAAAGTTTTGGAGGTAAGAACTGAAACTGTCTAGTTACAGAGAAAAGAAAGAGAAGACCTTAAACTGAAATATTACTATGGGGCCAAGCCCTCAAAAGAAGGGAGGGGAACTTAGATTGTAAGGATATAATAAACCAGGGATTTCTTGGTTTGGACCACTCTCACAAGAGAGGGTCTAGCTCATGCTGTAACAAACAAACTGCCTCCATGCCAGAACCCTGAGTCCCAGCTCTTCTTTACATTCAGGGGCTGAGGCTGGATCCATCTGCACCCAGACTCTTCTCAGAAGGAGTTTAGAAAGCAAAGAGGAGACAATCCAAAATGCTTGACTTGGCAGGAGAAGCACGGTTGGAAACTCCTACAACAGGTATGAGGTTCAATCACAGAGTCTAACTTAGCTTTTTTATCAGCTACATTAAAAACACAAAGTGTACATCAAAGAGGAATTTCTAAAGATGTGAAGATCTTATTCTAGTAATACTGCTGTTTTCCAGTGCACAGTCTGTATCCAGTTCCTTTTCATTTTCTGATGATTCACTTTCTTCCTTTTACATAAGCTAAAGCAAATCATAGCTTTCATGTCAGGACAGTTAAGTCAAAGGTGACAGGATGCTACCAATGAGTCTGTAAAAGATGCCACAGTTCATTTCCAAACATTAGCAGAAAACTGGCCTTTCATACATACCTGCAATGCTGTTTGAAAATACTTTATTTTCCTCTGATGCAGTGTTAAGTATCAATAACATTTGTAATTCTTGGAGAAGTTGTGGCTCAGTCTGATTGTAATGCCTGACAAAAGCATTTTTCTTCATAACTTGCCATAATGATGAAAAGAAAAATGTCCCAAAATTCTGATGTTTCACGAGTAATTTTTTCTTTCCTCTGATTGCAAACTGTCCTCTGTTATCGTGAGATGCAGACCTAATAGAACTTTATGTCATATAATGTTACCTTGTCTTTGAATTATATGATGTCTAATGAGATAGGATTTCTGATCCCACGATTAGGGGATGCACAACATGTTTCCAGTATACTCTAAGAGTTGAACTCAGCAGTAACTTCCTCTGACTGGGACACAAACAACATTTTTCTCTCCTGCACTGGTTTCACAAAGCTTGTAGGAACTGACCATCTCGATCAGATGTTATTAAAAAAGGCTGATGATCTCAAGCTATTGGAAAACACAATGTATGGGCTTTTGTGCAAAACATAGTCACATAAATTTTGTTTCTTTAGGGAGCTACCTTAAAATGCGAAACAACTTTTGAAACCTACAGATATTGCTTGTGTAGTCAGTAACACCGATCCTAAGGTTGCTAGTTGTAAATGCCATTTCGTGAAAGACTGTGATGCTTGTGTAATCCTAGAGAAAGATGTCTTCTTTAGAAGAAAAGTGCTTTTGTTTGATGTGGATCGAGAGCAGCATAACCTGCCTCCAGCTGGCCACCACGTTTCTTCTCTCCAGTAAATCAATAGTATTGCTTGCATGATGGAAGAGTGAGAGCTTGCCATATTGCTCTGAGGGATACTGACTGCTGCTGGCAGTCAGATCAGGGCTGCACCTGACCACGGATGCGGTTGCCTGAATAATTACTCATGTCAGGGAGAGAGCTACCCATCCTGCATTTTGGTGTTAGTAGTTATGGATTCATGCCCAACAGCAAAAGCAACTCATTAGCATTTTGTAAGAAAATAGAAAATATGGACCTCTGTTTTTCAATTAAATGTATTTACACTATGGTACTTGGCCCAGAGGAGTGTGTGTTGCACAGGCAGCACTATGAGCATGTTAGTAGCTATCCCACTGCCCTCTTCAGATAGTCCTTCAGATGAGTTTGGTGGTAGTTATGCTACATGATGGATACTGTGGGACCTGATGGTACTGACTATTAGGGATATTTGATTCTTACAAGTGTTTGTATTATGCCATCCTGGAGTTTCCACTGTAAACGAACATGTCTGAAAAACACAGAATCATAGAATTGTTTGGAAAAAACCCTTTAAGACCAAGTCCAACCATTAACCCAGTACTGCCATATCCAGCACTAACCCATGTCCCTAAGCATCAAATCTACCTGTTTTTTAAATACCAACCGGGATGATGATGCCACTGCTTCCCTACTTCCCTAAGCAGCCTCTTCCACTGCTTGACAACTCTTTCAGTGAAGAAATTTTCCCTAATATCCAACCTAAACGTCTCCTGGTGCAACTTAAGGCTGTTTACTCTTGTCCTGTTGTTTGTTACTTGGGAGAAGATATCAACCTCCACCTCGCCACAATCTCCTGTCAGGGAGTTGCAGAAAGGTCTCCCTTCTCTTCTCCAGACTAGACACTCCCAGTTCCCTCAGTTGCTTCTCATCATACTTGTGCTCCAGACCCTTCCCCAGCTCTGGTGCCCATCTCTGGACACATTCCAGCAGCAAAATGTTCCTCTTGGAGTGAGGGACCCAACACTGAACACTGTTCAAGGTGCAGTCTCACCAGCATGGAGTACAGGAAGATGATCACTGCACTTGTCCTGCTGACCACACTATTTCTGATACAGGCCATGATGCCATTGGCCTTCTTGGCCACTTGGGCACACTGCTGGCTCATGTTTAGTCAGCTGTGGACTGACGCTCCCAGGTCCTTTTCTACCAGACAGCTTTCCGGCCACACATCCCCAAGCCTGTGGCATTGCATGAAGTTGTTGTGGCCGAAGTGCAGGACCCAGGACTTGGCCTTGTTAAGGCTCATACAACTGGCCTGAGCCCATCTATCCAGCCTGACCAGGTCCTTCTGAAGAGCCTTCCTGTCCTCAAGCAGATCAACACTCTCATCTAACTTGGTGTCATCTGCAAACTTACCGAGGGTGCACTCAAGCCCCTCACTCAGATCACTGATAAAGATACTAAACATCACCTTTCCTAGATGTATTTAAAAGACACGTAGATGAGGTGATGAGGGACACGGTTTCATCGTGGGTTTGATGATCTTAAAGGTCTTTTCCAGCTGAAATGACTATATAACTCTATGAATATGCTGTCTGCTGTGCACTGTTGCGACAAGACCTACAAAAGGCACGTAATGGAAGAATTACTGCATGTATTTGCAGTCTGCAAAGTATTTTTATATGAGGGCAGAAATGCTTTTTCATCTGTTGTTCAGTTGAAATATTTTGAGGCCCATAAAAATGAAGTAACTGAACAAACGATAACTGGTCTTCCCGGGCCGGGCCGGGAGGGCCATGAAGGAGGGGCGTAAGGGAGGGTCGAGCCAGGCCCGGGCTGAGGGCCGGGAGGGAGGGCTGTGAGGGCCGGGCCCGGGCCGAGCCGGGCTGTGCCGGCAGAGGGAGCAGGCGGCACACGGAGGGGCTGTCCTGGCCCTGCTCGGCGGAAAGCCGGGACAGCTCCAGCACCAGCCCCGGCCCTGCCGTGCGAAACGTGCTGCCAGGCCTGCAGCAGATTGTGGATGGGCGGGACTTGCTAGCGTGCACCAGTACCTTTTATGTTCTGAGTAGAGTTTTATGTTCTGAGTAGGAAAACACTGGACAAGCTGGTTTGCGGTGACAGCAACATCTGTGTCTGCGCCTTGCAGCCTCTCGCTTCCTTTCCGTTGCCCCCAGTACGCTATCCTTGCTCCAGAGCGGGGGTGAGGGTGTACTGCTCAGTACAGGGCACCGGGACTTGTCATACTTATTTGTCCCAACAACATAATCAGCAAGAGCATAATACTTTGTTGTCAAGAAGAGACTTGGCTTGGAAGAACATTAGCCTAAATGCTTAAAGCTATGACCAAAATGAAAATCACTGAATCTCAGTCCTTTTAATAGTGTTGGATCATCGTAGTTCTGTGTACCATTCTACCTAAGAATAAGATATTCCTTTATATAGAAAAGTTAAGCAATAACCAACTAAATATAACTAACTCAAGCAATAATACACAGAACTGGTATTTTTCATTGGGGTGTAGTTGTTCTTCTGTAGCTCTGCTTCTCATCATTCCTACTGGGGACTGATGCTGAAGGGACAGGAGGAAACCTTGCCAATTGTATGGGGACAGTGTCATCACACCTCTTGAGAGAGGTTTACCTGCACAGAGTTTTGTCAGTAAGGTCCACACGTTTACTGGAAGTTACTATAGAGGAAAAATAATGGAAAGATAAGGAAGCGGGAAACTGCCCAGTGGACAGTCAAATGAAGCAATGAGGCCCCCAGAAGAGTGTCTTTTCTGGTGTCACAAGTGGTAAGGATGAAGAAGATGAGTATAACTGTTCTCGTCAGGCTTTTTTCTGTGTTAACTCTGTGCTTGGCATTAGAACCCAGTCAAGCTCCCTCTTGGTTGTCCCTGTGTATGATGCTGCCAGTGCTGCCAGGATCGCACATATCAGTCATAGGTGGTGCATGCTGGTCACTCAGCTTCATGCATGTTTATGCCTAGTAATGCTAAAAGGATATTTACATGGCTTTTATCTACTTTCCTATTTTCTAACACTTGTTTTCCCCCTAATGTACACTGAAGTTACAAAACAGGTAGACTCACTGAATCACAGAAAGGAAACACAGAACTGGACGAATGGACTGGAAACACGGAAGGAAGAATGAGGAGAATTCTCAGACTGTTAGCAATTGCTTTCCATAAAGACCTGTTATAATACTGTGATTTGCAGGTAGAAGGCCATAAGAATAGCAGCACAAAGGCAAGGGGAAAAGACTGACACAGTAGCTCAGGTCAAAGGCTGCAGAGCCACAAAAGGAAGACTGGACACAGAAGTAAACACAGAAGGAAGCTCTTGGCACTGCAAAGGTGAAGGCACATGGGTACATGTGTATGTAGCGGTTGACAAGTCTGGCATTTGCTGTTCTGTGCTAAAAATGGGTTTATACAATTAAATTGTGCTCACGTTGGACTTGGAGGCCCACACATTAGAACTTCACAACAAAGGAGGGAGGAAAGTGTACACAGTTTCTACATAGCATAGTTAAACTCAAGACAGAAAAAAAGTGGGTTCTGTTAAATTTTGTGTGAACTGTAATGTTAGGCTTCTTTCCCTGTTCTTACTTTCTTCCATTGATAAGACCTACATGGCATGACCATCAAATCTTAAAACATACTTTTTCATCAATGGTTTTAGCGGAGTGGGAGATAACTATTACATCTTTATCCTAATGGTGTGTGAGATATGATATTAGGAGAATAAATAGCATAAAGCCAGTGTGCAGAATTCTGGATTCTTTTCCTAGAAGTATAATTCACACTTCTTAAAAATTATTTTTCTCCAGAAAGATGTTGTCAGCTATTTCTTTGTAAACTAAGAGCCTACATTTTCTGCTAAACAACTAAATGTGAAACAGGAGAATTTTGTGATACAGACTTTACTGTAAAAGCAGAGTGCCCAAGGTCACATCTATTCACTGAATTGTGGGTGTCTCAATACCAGGCCAAAAATTGGGGGAATAAAAGTATAACGTGGTTGCCTTACCCAAAGCCAGGAGGAAACAAACCGAGCTGGGTCACTTAGTTATTTTCCTTGTCAGAGGAGTAAATGCTCTTGCGATGGTAACAGTTCAATATATCCTAAGTAAAAAACGCTCCATCTTAATGTTTACAAGCAGCCACCTTGACTGCTGTTATTGTCTTTTCTTTGAAGAAAAGAGTGGTCCCCAAAGACATGACACACAAGACACTGTTGTCAGCCTGTTAGAGATGAGCAGCTGCACCAAAGGCTGGAAATGGCACTAGGATTTCTGTGGTGAAACTGAAAATCAGCCCCTGCATTCATCCAGCTCTGTCATTGCAAAGCTCTTCCCCACCTTACACCTCTTTGTGGTTGCACTGTGAGCTCTGTAAAGCATCCTATAAAAAACGCTGGACTGCCCTTGCAGACCAGTGTTAAGTGGTAAACAGCAAATGATACACTGTCATGCTGCTTCAGCCTTCATATGTTGCTTGTAGAAGCTGCCCCTCTTCTGAACTGAGGAACTCACAGCTAGCAATGCAAAGGGGTGAAGCGCATGACCCAGTTAGGTTTCAAAGCCACCCCATGTGTTGAAAAGCATATTAAGGAATAACATGAGGCCACAGGCTGCAGACTGAAATGTCGTGGTTTCTTAGACATAGAAATAGCGCATTGTCCTCATCCTATATACAGAAATTACACACTGTGTGTTCTTACTAATGCCAGCCAAATCTCCATCCTGTAATTAGTGCATTCTTATACTGCCAAGTCCTCTGCGTTCTTTCAAGTGGGTTTCTTGTTGAGCTGCTATTATTTGTTTTACCATACTCATTATTCAGGCTTTTGTTTAAATTGCTCTGCTTTACCTGTGTATTCCTGTCATGCAACAGCTGTCAGTTGCCTGTTGTTGCCACTTACATGCCCAGTTTCACCAAAACTCTGGGTGTCCCTACTGTCATTCTGGGTCTTCCCAAAACAAAGGGGGAGCTGCCATCAAGTCCAAAAGGAAATGGAGAACTCCAGCCCCATCTTTTTTTGTCTCAGCCTTTTCTTGCAGACAGCTTGCTCTGTACAGAAGCTGTACAATGTATGCAGTTCATAAAGTCTTTCCCTGACTATGTTTTTAATTTTCCAGGTTATTTTTTTTCTTTTTGTCTGTAAGTTGTTATTCTCCTGAAGCAGAAGTGATTTTCAGTACTGAAAGAAGCTCATTCTTTACATTTTAAAAACATTTTTGTAAGAGCTCTGTCTTACAAGCAAACATTGAAGTCAGAAGCTTTTATGTTATGCAGCAGTTCATATTCTGTCTGATTTACACACAGAAAGCCTTGTCAACCTCATTTGTCCTTCCAAGAGATAAAGCAACTGAAACTACTTTGTTTGTGTAGTAGAAGTGTAATGAGTACTGAAATGAGACTTTTTGGACTCTCTCACATCAAGAGGAGACTGGAAAGTTGACTAAATTAAAATCCACATGAATTTCATACAAAGCTGAGTCACATTGGTGACAACTCTGAAAACACATAGACTATATTCTCAAGGGTGTTTCAGGCCTCTAGGAATAGGATTTTCAAAAGCACCTTGGAGGTTGATCTTCATATGCCTTTTTCTGTATTACTAATCACTAGTTGCAATCTAGTAACAAACCTAACTAAGGAAGGACCAGCAGGAGGTTGGTTCTGGTCTGATATGCTCAGGTGTGAATACAAAGTAGCCCACGATGACAGGATTTGTCTGCAGTGTTTCCTGCAGCATCAAGCACATGTGAAGGAAAGGTGGCTGCCAAACATGTCAGTCTGAGGTCTTGTCCAGGAGAAGGCTAGCAGGTACCTTTGTCCAGTGGTTAGCTGCCTCAGAAGAGGCAAGAAGAAAAACTAGATTTTTGCCAAAGACTGAGTGTTTTTCCTGGATGCCATCTATGTGTAGGCTTTTGTAAGCTGTTATCATTTTGTGTTTTGTCAATACACATTTATTTTCTTTGATCTTAACTCTGATTTGAAGCTAGGTATTTGGCTGGGTTTTTTTTCAATTTTTTTTCAAAGTTCATAGCTAACTGCAGTGCTAACAGATCCAGTATTGTGAGTCGGGTGGTCTAAAGTGCTGGTACTCATTCCCTTATGTTTCTTCAGGATGTCCAAAGGAAAATGTGAGTACCCCTATGTGTGCCATAGACTGGGTTGTGAATCTCCAAATGGAGTATGGGAAGAACAGGAGTCTTCTCTTGATCAGTAATTACCAGAAAATGACAAAACTCTTGCAGTGCATTGTGATGACTGAATTCCTGCTCTTCAGATTGTCCTGTGTGGCCTTCTACTTAGGCAACAAGCTCAGGACACTCCTTGCCTGATCACCACTTCAAATTCAGCCTGGTGTTTCCTACACCACCAGAAAGACATCTGCTGGACCACTTCCCTAGGTCTGCCCTGCCCCAGACAGAGCAATATTTGCAACACCTAACCATAATAATTATCTGCTACAGGAAGCTGGAGCAGAAAAATAATTCCCGCAAGTTTCGCTGTTTACATTAGGGTCCTTGTGGGCTTGTGTCCCCTGGTATTGACCCAGAAGTCAGCATGCCTTCCTCTCTGTGGATCTCTTTAGCTCTCTGTGTCCTGATCTGTGACTTTGTAAGCAAGGATGGAGGGTCAGTGTTAAATACAGTGTTCCAAGTGCTGCTGCAGTACTGTCGAGCAAGATCCAACCAGATACTGTGATGAAGGACTGGTAAAGCAGAAGGACCATTATCGACTACCAAAGAAGAATTTGTTCTGAAATGATCTCAAGAAGTGATAGAAATAGTATGGCAACATGCAGTGCCCTCCACAAGTAACTTTTGGATGGGCAGGTAAGTGAAATTCTAGTACTATGGATATGACAGTTCACAGACTCTGCTTTTAAAAACCTTCCTTACAAAAACAGAAGGTGTGGGAGTATGAGGGAGAAGTTGCCTGGTTGCTTTTCCTCTTTAAGGATTACTCTTAAGCAATAGATCATGATGTGATAATGCTTTTTCATGCCTTGGTAAATGAATTGACCTTTCAAACATCCAATTTCCAATGTTTTCCATAGGAAACCTAAAAAGCCCCAAACAAACAGACAAACATTTACTGCTCTGTTCTCTTTGTTCTCTTTATGAACAGTTTTCCAAGGAACTCCCCAGTATTAGTATCCCTGTCCTGTCCCATGCTTTACTCCCTGACAGTGCTAGACAGCTGGTGTCCACCGAGGTGTTATCATCCCCCTTGATGGTTTTTATTCTGGTCCTGTCTAAGTAAGGTAGTGCTGCTACAGTATTACTAAAAACACAGGGATACAAAGACTTCTGCACAGGCCATGAGAAAAGGACTCTGCCTTCTTATTGACTAACTCCCAGTATCACAGGAGAATGTTGTAATATCCCACCTCCACTTGTCACACCGGTTGTCTGCAAGTCAGACCACTTCTTGTGGATAGGGAGGAAACTGCCACACACCTTGCTGTCCTTGACTTCTAGTCCTCAGGGCTGAGTGTCTGGAAGCTGCCTCACAGATCCACATCTCACTCTGCCCTTCCAGAACACTGGTGTCACACCAAGGAACCCACTTCTAGTCCAGCCCATTAATACTGACTTGCAGGTACCTGTCTCTCACCAAGCCTTTTTATCCAGAGAAGCCTGGGAACAAAGGCTGAGTGGGTCTAGCTTGTGTTTAGTCCTCTCAGAGAAGACTGCAGGAATGTTCCAGACTGACACATGAACATTTGGGATAGGAAGCTTACTCCTCACATTTTCTCTGCTCATATGAGTCAGTTGGAGGCAGTCTCAGTGAAGATCCAGGTGACTGGATCAAAGTGGTTCAGAGGAGGCAGTGTGGGACGTAGTTCTGCCAGACACAACAATCCTTCTCAGATCTCTTTGATAACCTTCCTTGCAAAAACAGAAGGTGTGGGAGTATAAGGGAGAAGTTGCCTGATTGCTTTTCCTCTTTAAGGATTACTCTTAAGCAATAGATCATGATGTGATAATGCTCCATGCTCCAGCTGACTGATGGGGTCAAATCTTGTTTGGGTCACAGCAAAGGAAGATGTATCTTATAACTCATACCACTGTATCAACGGGCTACCTTTTTCTACAAGCTGCTGGCTGTGCAGATTTTTTCCTGACTCAAAAGTGGTTAGATTTGGCATACATTCCCCTGAGGAACATACCTTTGAAAAATACAGCAGAGTATTGCTACTGTGATGAGACATTGGTTTGTGATCTGCATTTGGCTGGTGCCAGCCATGATCGGCAGGCCTTGGAGGAGGTACACCAATAGGAACCTGTGGTGAAGTGATGTAAAAACCTGGTGTGGCAGTGGCCTGATCCTGCCTCTCGTCCTGTCATGTAGCCAGACCAGATTAAAACCTATGTGTAGTCAAAAGTATTTCTCTTCTTTAACTCTCATCGTAGCTGCTCTTGAGGTAGGTCCCTAGCATATAGACAATCTTCTGCTAAAAGCAGGAATATCTTCTGGATAGGAGTAGGCATGGCTGGGGCACAAACTGTCGGGACATGATTCATTGTTTCCTTGCTGCCTGGGTCAAATGCAGGGTAGGGCTGAGTAGCAGAAACAAGCCTCCCAGCACACAGCCTAACTCACCTGCCAGTCCTGCACAAATGGGGAGCAGGCCCTTGCCTGTGCTACTGATGTGTGCCAGCCCTCATCTCCTCTCACAGAGGATGCTCCTCAGAAAAGCCAAGGTCAGGTCCATTACTGCATGCATGACAACGCAGTGCTGGTGGAATCTGGGGAAAGCTGAGCGCCTTCATAATGAGGCCATGTGGTCACTGGCTGTCCCCATGCTTTCTGTGAGGTGGTGGCACCTGTGTTTGGACAGAGCTCTAACTCACCATAACCGTTGGACCTCTCTTCAAGAAGACAGGCAGGTGTTTCCAAACCAGAAGGCAACAATTCCTTTCCCTCCTGTTTGGCAACTTGTACATCCTATTTTGCAGACTACTAGCCCAGCCAGTCTTTCCCTGCAGTTCTTGTGGAATTTAGGCTGCTTTTGCCTTTGCCCACTGGTTTTGGTCTGCTGGTGGCACTGATGCTGCCAAAGTGGCAGGCAATCTGGCAAGCTGTCCAGTGGTTCAGGAAGAGAGAGCATGAGCTCCTGCCAAGCACAACCAGCAGTAGTTTTCCTGGCACTGTGGCTTGGAGTGAGCAAATTCCTCCTTGTCACACAGCCTGACTGGGATGTGTAATGGTTTAGAACCATTTAGGAACAAAGGACCACTATCAGCCATAAGTACTGAAGGCCTTTGGAACCCCCCAGGGACAGGGAGGTCTCACTCACCATTTATGATCTCTGACAGACAAGACTACTCATCTTGGGGACGAAAACTAAATTTAACCCTCGACAAACCAAAACATAACAAACAGAAATAGGCAACTGAAAACAATACAGAGTAGGGAGAATGATGGAAAGTACAACCAGCCCCTTTAAGATCTCCTTCCCCCACCCCTCCCCTCTTCCTTGGCTCAGACACCAGATCCCAGTGTTTTTAGTCCTCCTGCCTTCAGCAGCACAGGGAGACAGGGAATGGCTGATGTCATTCCTCTTCTGACGGCTCCTGCAGTCTTTCTGATGGCCGTAGCTCCTCTCTGCTTCCTCTGGGTCGGTGTCCAAAATACTTACCCCCTCTGACACAGGGTCTCCAACTCTCACTCTCTCTGGCACAGGGTCCACTACTCTCACCGCCTCTAGCACAGAGCTCTCCCAGAGCTGCTGGCAACCATGAGTCCTGCCATTTCCCTCCATGGGTCACAGGGCAACAGCTGCTCTCTCACCGTGGGCTGCAGGAAGGTTTATGATCTGGTGCTGCTCCTCCTCCCTTTCTCCTCTGACTGTGGGGTCCTTGTGGTCACCTCCATCTTGCCTTACCCTTCTACCTCCTCCTACAAACTACAAATTTCCGGGTTGACCCATCTGGGCCAGAGGTGGGTCTGACTTAGAGCTGGGGTAAGTTTTGGGAACTGTTTACAGTGGCAGCACTGCAGCCCCCTCCTGTGTTACCACGCTCATGTGGCTTCATGCAAACCCATCACAGGCTGATAAACAGTCATAGCACAGATGAGTAAACAGAAGTTAGTTGTGTTGCCCAAGGTCATGGAAGAAAGTCAATGTTAGATCTGGGCTGAGGATGTGGGATACCTTCCTCCTCAGCCCACTGCATTAATGATAGTGCTCTGCCACCTCATCTGAGCATGTGGACCATCTACAAAGAGACACTCAGCACCTCCAGCAGATGCCCAACGCAGCAGTCTGAGCTCTGCCTCCATTGTCCCGCAGCAGCCAGCACAGTCCTGTTGACTCCACACCAGCTGCTCTCCTTCCCAGAGAAAACCTTGCTTTTGTAGGAATATTGATGCATACTGCACATTGCCCTTCCAGTGAGCTGCCTGTACTAACACGGCCAGTGAGCTAAAATGAATTAATCTAAAATTGCAATTCTGTGCTGAAGAGATGTTGACATTACTAGGCTAGTTGAGCTCTTCAGCAGTGCATATGATACAAACCAGAAACCTCTGATGCAATTACAGCCCTGTGTACAACACTCTGATAATAGGGCACAAAAGCCAAGCAACCATGTCAGAGGTTTGAGAAACATTTTCAAAGCCTCTTTTAAATTAACAAGTGAAGATACAGCATTGACCTGGAGCTGCTCCCAACCATGAAGAAGTGAAAGTTTAGAAAGGAGGCAGAAGATGGCAGGAGGGCAGGTTTGGCAGCTACTTTGGCCAGTTGCAACAGAGAGAAAAAGAGAAAAGCAATGAAAAAAATGCAAAGGAGTCAGGAGAAAGGAAGGAAGGATCAGAAATTAGAATGAAGAAGCTATGTAAGACAGGTAATGGCTTTCAAACTGTAACTCATGAATTGCTTCCAAGTGTTCTGCAAAGCCGACTGCAAAAAGCAAGTTCCTGTGCACTTCAGCAGTCTACACAGAAGTTATGACCACCAAAGTCACTTCCTCCACTGCAGAAAGGACCTGATCAGGAAGATGAAAGACCATTAGTGAAGCACAAGCCCATCAGTGAAATGCAAGCCTCTCATGTTGTTTGGCCACACATGACGTGCTTGGTTTTGAGGCTCTCAACAGATGCAGTATTTGTTTAGAAAGCAGTTCTCTTATTCAGGAATTCCTTATTGATGTAATGTATCAAAATATCACTATTTGATCTTGAAAAGAGAGCTCAGAACCTGAGGTAAATAAGCCACTAGTTTGAACCTTCACCCATACAGCCTCTGCCTAGGAGGTGTGTTTGGTGGCCTGAGAGGTGCTGTGGGGGCACATCCCTGAAAAGCAGTCCATTCCAGACCATGGCAGAAGCCTGTGGACACAGCAGAGTCCCGAAAGACGGTAGTCTGGTCCTCAACACTGCCATTACTTTGACTCCAGGTCCCTTAACTAAAAGTGAGAAGACATAGGAGCAGGGTGCCAGTTGTTTTATCATTATGGATGGAGGCAGACTCTTCCTTTACTCCCTGGAGTAATTACTTCTTCCATTTAGGTTCTCTATCTCCAGGAGTCTAACACTGAACCCTTAATTTTAAAGTATTGAAGAATTCCAATGAGCTACAGTGACACAACAATGGCATCTTACTGCAAACAACCACAGCAGGAGGAGTGGCAATCTTCCCGAGGCGACGTTAACACTGCTACCAAATTCCCCTGCTGCATCACTGGCAAACTCAGAAAGAGCATTACTTTTGGCATGAAAACACTTCCAGATTGCCTCCATTATACTCTTGCGTAAGCATTGTTGCCATCGTAGCTAGTAGCATGTGTTAGCCCATTCAAGTTTTGTAAATGTTGCCATAAGGAAGATGAGGAAAGGAAACCTCTGGGGCACGAAGCAGCCGGCTTGGAAGGCTGATACTCTCCAAGCAGCAGCAGCTAGCCCTCTCTCCTGGAGTGACGCAACACGGCAGGCAAAAATACCCAAAGAAAGCCCAAGTGAGAGGAGCAGTTTGCTTTGGCATGCACCTCGTTTATCGTGGGAGAAGCAACACCCAGAGAAAACACTGCAAGTGAATGGTGAGCCCTCCCATGATTAATTGCAAAAGTTACTGATAGGAGTAATGTTGCTGTTGAGATCCGTAGTTGCAGGCAAATCACGAAAGCTGCAGTTTTCACAACACGTTTCGATTTTTATTGCCCTATATACAGACATGGGAGCGAGCATATATGCATATCCCACATAAAATTAGTAAATGCGTACTTCTGTACCTATGATCTTACTAAATAAATGAAATAACCGTAAATTGTGTCGCTATGGGCACAAATGAGCAGCAGTCGCTTGGACGCAGCTACTTCGAGTACCTCAGCTGGCACAGCTCAACAGCTCCTCATCAGAATAATCACAATTATTTTGTCTGCTGGGGCCGTATCAGTGAGACAAGCCTGGCGCGCACACTTCTCTCCTTGTTGTCCCAGGTAAGCCCCCCCTCGCAGATAACGCAGCCCTCTTCGCCGCTCGCAGCGGGGCACGAATCCGCCGGCACCACGGGCGTTCTGCCGCCGCGTGCCGAATGCAGAGGGCTGCCTGCCCCCGGGCCCGCCCGCCGCCGTGTCACGTTCCCAGCGGCGCCCCGGGCCCGCGGCCGCGCGGGGGTCGGCGCCGTCGCGGGGCCGGGGCGCGAGGCCCGCGCGGGTGTGCCATTGCACACTTCCTGCGGTGTGTGTGACCAGGGCCCGGTTTCCGGTAGCTGACAGGAGCCGGAGGCCGTCGCTGCCTCCTCCGGCGCGGAGTACCACCGCAGACACCCCCCCCCCCCCCCCCCCCCCCCATACACTCACATACACGCACGGGGTGGGCGGAGGAGGAGGAAGAGGGCGGAGGTACCAGAGCAGCGGCCCCCCCCCCCCCCCGCCACCCCGAGCAATATCACAGTATTCCCCCCATGCAATAGAGGCGATATTGCACAGCCTCCCCGCCCCGCGCTCCCGCGGACAGGCACCTGCAGGTACGTGACCCGCCCGGCTGCGCCCCGTGTGTGCGTGCTTGTGTGTTCGTGTGCATCCCGCGCTGCCTGCCGCGGGGGCGGGCGGTGTGTCCCCTGTCTCTCTTTGTGCTCAGCTCCGGGCAGCTTCCCCGAGCAGATACACATCCCACCCTTCTGACTCCCTCGGCCTCTCCGCGGGGCAACGCGCAGTGCAGGGATGGGTGTCCCCCTCCGTGCCGCACGGGAGGTGCCGGTGCAGGGGTGGATGGGGGGGCAGGAGGCTTGGGTGGTCGAAGTTTGACACAACATAGGGACGGGGGAGACCCCCTCACACGCTCCCCGTAGCATCCTTTTGCCAAAAGAAAAGCAACCCTTCCTGCCTACTACCACCCCCCCACACGCCCCGTCTGAAATAGAGGTGGGAGAGGGGCGGCCAGGGGAACTGTGGTTTGGGAACCCGGGGATCTGGCGGCTGCATAAAACGAGAAGCAAAGGAGCGGTGCCTGTCAGTGTGGTTTAGATGCCCCTGGAGGGTTCAGCCTTCCTCCTCTTGCCCCCAGCCGAAGAGGGCAGTGAAGTGTGCACTGGGAAAGGCAGTCCCTTGCAAATTTGAGTCGTCACTAAGACGAGGCAGGAGTGATATAGCGAAGCGAGAAAACTGTGAAACAAGCTTGGAAAAGATGGTTAAGGGCAAAGGAAAAGAGTGAAAACGTTGGGGAGAGATATTGAGCCTTCTGCAATTTAATCCCAGCTGTCAGGAACAGAGCCACTTTTCAGCCAGAGGAATAACTATGACAGATACGTTAAAACTCACCTTCTATCTACAGTGTTAATGGTTATAAATATTCCCTGAACCCAGCTGGTTATTTGGTAGTACTAGATGTAGAGTAAGGCTGTTTCCATTTGAGTGAATGAAGATCTATCATAGAAACGAAACAACACAGTGGGTAAAAAACGAAGTCCTAGTATAGCCTGGCTTTCTGTATTTGAATTGTTAATTTGAGAAATTTGCTTTTGCCTGCCTTTTCTGCCCCCACTATCATCAGAAATCCTGCCTCTGCAAGTAGTGTTGCAATGCTAAAACTCTCATAGATGCTAAAGCTCGACCGTGAACTGCCCGGGACAGTAACAGTTTTCTTCTTTTTTTTTCTTGTTGCTTTGAACACAAGTGGGACCAAGCCCTTAGTGTGCTTGTCAGCAGCAACGAGAATTTGCACAGATGAAGTTATTACATCCCTTTGCTCCATTCGGGATGATAACTTTTCAGGTCAGGAGCTAGCCTTATTTTTCTTAACTTTTTTCCTTCTCTAAACAGAGAAACCTTAAAAGGTCTTTTCAGGTCAGGAGTGACCAGTTCCTATTTCCCCTCAAGGCTGCTTCTGTTCCCTTGCATATAATTCAGAGCTCAGACCAGCGGGGCTGTTACTTGTATGGTACTGTAATTAACCTAATAACCCCAGCCAGCACCATGAGGGGACTGCATGCCTGTCCCACTGCTTACCATGGACTAGCATGACCAGGGGTCAAGTAAAATCACCCTGAGGGGCAAATCTGACAGTTGTCTTAGGCTGATTTTTCACACATAATTTCAGGCTTGGCTAAACCTATTTTTGCCCACTTCTGAAGCCAGACAAAAGTCAAGGTCAGAAGTCACATGGTTCATGCCCTCACCTGCCTGCCACAATACCATGGCTAAGTGATACCCACAGCCCTTCCCCCTTGCTCTGCCTGTGGCTTTCAGCAAAAGGTGACTTTTCAACCTTGTGCTCAAGTTTATCAGCTCTTTGAAATGCTTCACAGGTAAACTATGAAAACAATCTGATAGTTTAAAAGCTTTGCACCCAAATGGGTAACACAGATAAGAATTGGCAAAAAGATACCATGTGAACTAGGTATTAATAGAACGTGTTCAAGGGATAATAGATGGTCTCACATGCAGTGTAAAGCTCGCCATTACAGAGATGCGCAGTGGAGTTACTCTTTCTGCTGTCACCAGTAACTCCTCTCAAGAGTGTCTGTGTATTCCACTAAAATAGCTAGGTTTCCAGGAAGTAACCTAAAACTTGGGAAGAAACTGTAACAGCTCAAGTACTTCTCTAGCCATTGTTGGCAAGTGGGTATTTATTTTGTTTTGTGTTTTAAGCAAATATATATTGATGTACATCCAGTACTGACACACCTATGTGCTAGTAGCCTCTGTACTGCATCAGGAAGTTTCCTATAAGTGAACTTACTGAAAGTGTCAAAAGCACATGTGGTTCTGTTTTGTTCACACAATCATAAGGAGTTTGTAGTCATCAAGTTCTTAAAGCAGTAGCATTTTTCTTCCTTAGTAGCTCACACCTGGCAGTCACCAGGTACACCTTTGTTACATGGTCACTGAAGCTTACCTTAATGCCGGTTTGACTGGGCTGTTGTGTGTCCACATGCTTCAGCTCAGTGGAGACTCTCAGAGCAATGCCATCTTTTAGTATTTTCGGTTTCCCAACCTTATGCCTCTGCCTCACTTCCGCGTTAGCTATAAAATGCAGTCAGAAGAGGTGTGAGGGGGCAGACTCAGCCTTGGCACTCATTTCTAAGGTGCCACTGTTTTTCCACCTCTGCACTCTGGGAGCCATAACCCATCCAGGCACAGCTCACAGAGATGATGTGAAAATTAACTACTGTTTGTAGGGCACATCACAGAAACGTATATGGCAATTAGTCCTCTTGAGGACTGTTGTGTGTCTGGTAATTCAAAGGTTATTGCTACACACCTTTTTGCAAAGTAAAATGGGGTGAGATGAAGGTTAGTGGCTTCAAGTAGTGCAAATTTTTATTGACTTTTCTGTGAAAAATATTCAGAAAGGTATGTTAGTTTGAGTAAAATGTTTCCACAACGGAATAATAGCTCAAAGGAACTTGTACGACGTACACCTTAGTCCTGTAAATAATGAAGAAGACCCATGGAGCTTGACTGCTTCAACTTCAGTAACTTGGCCTTGCTCTGATTTGTTGATTTATGAACTTTATTTACTGGAAGGACTCGTGAATTCTGTTGCAAGACAAAAATTACAGTGTGCCAACCCTCTCTTGTTTCCACGGTAACAAGTATACCACACAGATTCCCTAATGAGACCCTTGGCTGGCCACTGATGGTCTGTGTTTTTATGGTTTTGTGATTCTGGGCCCTGAAGTAAATAAAAGATCTTGTTCATTTGGCTGTCCAAACTCAAGCAGTCAGAGTGCAAACAGAAATAAAAGAATAGACACCTTCAGCATGGTGAGAATATATTATCATTTACCCTCAGTCATAGGTGTACAGATGGGATATGAACAGGCAACTTCCAGTTTTGTGTTTTGTTCTGAGAAGGATATGGTGGAAAAGACCCATCCCAGATCTTGAGTTTAGTTTGAGCTTTGTGTGCTACCTCTTCTGTGTCTGACTGGTATGTGTGCAAAGAACACATAAGTTGTTTTGCAGCATCTGAGGGCAATGTTTTCAATGACAGGTGTGTTACACATTTTCCGATCTGCCAGTTTTTATCACAGTCCCTGTATTGCTGGAGAGTTCCTTCATATTGCATCAGTCCCGTTTCTTATTTATTGTTTAGCCACAGGTGGGATCTGGAAACTTTTGTTCACTTGGCTGATGTTAGCTCAGAGACATCACAAGTCCTGTTGGACCCAGACACCTTAGAGTTTTAGTCCTGTGAACAAGTTTTTCTGTAAGTGTGAAATCACAGGATTAGATTCATGACATTCACAAAGTAAGCAGCAAGTCCTTCTGCAAGTTTTTGTTTCTACTGCAAAAGTTCAGAGTAATTATTTTCTAAGATAAATCACTATTCCTAAACTATTTTACATATATGGTTTGTTAATAGTACCTAAAATAACTGAAGAGCTGAGGTGAGGGAAGAGAAGTCTCTCCCATTTTCCCTTCAGCTTTGTGCATTTTATTAATTTTGCCACCCTTTTTTTATGGTCTGCTCTATTATTTCCCTCTGTGATCTTCAATAAAGTGAATGCCTTTGGGCAGTGTGGACAATCAGGGGAAGAAACCCTCCAAGATATTTTTTAAAAAACAGGGAGATAAACACATAGCAGTGGGCAAACATCCAAATGCGATGTTGTTTAGCCTTGGCAACTGTAGTAAATGAGAAGTAGTTTCCTTGAATCACTAGTGCTATAGTTTGAAAGCTTTATTATTTAGTCCCTACACCTATGAA
This sequence comes from Colius striatus, assembly GCF_028858725.1. Classification (NCBI taxonomy): domain Eukaryota; kingdom Metazoa; phylum Chordata; class Aves; order Coliiformes; family Coliidae; genus Colius; species Colius striatus. The sequence continues at coordinate 16,574,377 of NC_084790.1, read as the reverse complement.
CAGAGGCATCTTAATGAAATAAATGTCAGTAAAGTTATCCATTATGTAATTCTCTTCTACAGCAGTTCTATTCAAAGTATATGTAAAGCTAACAGCAACTGAATTTAGTAATTTCAGAGGCTATCCTCTCATGGATTAAGGCTGGAAAAAAGCAAAACCACTGATGGTCTAGTAGTTAACACTGAAATTGTTTCCTTTGCTCTGTTAGAAGCAGCTTCTAAACGACCTGTGATACTTCATTATGTGTAAACCCACCCTTAAAGACTGCAGTTTGGTGTAACAAACAGAATGAAACTTAACTGGAACAAGTGTTGTGGCAGAAATCAATACTAAAGGGAAAGCTCCTCCAGTGAAAAGCTGCAAAATGGCTAACAGCCAGGCACCAGGCTCCCGATCAGTGGTCATCTTCTTGATTTTAGAGGTAGCAGCATTTTAGAGCATCCGTTTCCCTGGTGGGGAGGTTTGTTGGCGGGCGAGCAACCGAGCTGTGGTTATTAAAAGCTGCTACAGGTTTCTGCTGTTTTGGCTGCCGGTGTCAAATGCCATCCCCTGCTCTTGAACGTGCACCTCCCCCACCCTGCCCCCTCCAAAAGCAGAGTTTCTAATATAGCTCTGATGAACCCAGCTACTTACTTGGTGGGTGTAAATTTCCACATGGTCAAGGGCTGTGGTTTACAAGCAGTTTTGGGAAATCACTTAACAGGTTGCTCAGTAGTAACCCAAAATAAGTACTCCTATATTTAAAAAATATGTAAAGATGTATCATATATGAATATTAATAATATACAAGCATAAAATTATGCTTATCCATAATCATATGGAACACATGCATATATAATATTAGTTCTACACAGAAATAATATATATTTGATACTGTATTTGTTCAGTATTATTTCATACATTATACATTAGATAAATGTAGTAGATGTTATTTTATTTTACATTATTATAACTAGTTCTATTATTATTACCATTATTATTAATAATAAAAAAATAATAGATGAGAGAGAAAAGATAGGTCCTGCAGAGAAGATGTCTGACTTACAGAGTGAGGGAGCTGTGGTTCTGCTGGGATCTGTATTGCAGATGACAAGGTGTGAGGTGTAAAACACAGGGATCTACTCTGTGGTAGGATTAAGGAAATACTGAAATTACAAGCTAGGTCACAGGTTTTTTGCCTCTTTTAGGGAAAAAAAAATGCTCTGCAAAGGAGGAGGGAGTAAGTGTGCTCATGGCCAAGGTGATTGGGAGAGGAAACAATAATTTCCAGGAAAGAAGGTTAGGGCTAGGCATCAAAATGTGCTTTCTAAGAAAAAGGCATACGAAGCTGCGAGGATGGAAAGTCCTCACGATGAGGTTACATGAGTGTCTGTCAGCAGGGAGAGAGGAACTGTGATTCTTCTTAGGAGGAACCCTAGTTTTTAGTGATTTTTATTTCATGATTAATGGCTTCTCTGTAGGAAGTTTTTCTTTAGAGCCGGAGTATAATTGACATTCCCCAACAGCCTAGAGAGAGACAACTACAAACTCAGTTTTTTAAATAGGAAAATAGAAAGCAGGGGGAGAAAAGGCACCAATCTGAAGTTGTGATTACAAAGCACAACCTTGTAACGTAGATCAGCATGACCAAGTGTAATGTGTGAACAGCTGTGTGGAGGGATGTCAGTGGCATAAAGAGGAAAATGCTGGGCTGAAGTGGAAACGCTTCAATTGACCTATTCTTCTTTATCCTTGTCATGCTACCAATGTGTCCCTAGAAGTGGTTCCAGTGCAGTAAAGCATTTGAACATTTAGAAACCTCCTCCGTTTTTGAGCAGCATGCTAGTATGGTATTTATACCTTAGCTGGGCCACAGTTAGGTGTTTCCATGCCGTTGTACACAGCCCGTTTCCAGAGTGATAGTCAAAATCAGGGAAAGATGATGGTATGCACTTGGTGCTGCAGTATTTTCTTCACTTTTCTGTTTGTCTCCTCTCCTTAATCCTGAAGCCGCAGACTTCTGATGTCTCTGCAGTATATAGTACAGAGGGGAAAGGATGTATTTATGTTCTCTGCTAAGTGTTCTCCTGAAGCTGTAGAGAAAACCCTCACCACCCCGTGATAGTTTGCAAAATTTGCTGCAACACACCATAAGGAGACAGCATATTTTCTCTAGTAACACTCCAAATGTCATAGCTTAGAATTTGCAAAATATTGCAGGATGAAAAAAAAAAAAAATCAGTGAACCATTCTCAAGATGTAGACACTGACATAAAAAAAAATCTGTGAGACGTTGATCCTTGTTGTTGAGCCAGTTTTGCACAGAAGATGCCAATGCACTCATTCAGAACATTTTCTGTTCTCCATTGTGTGGGTTGTACCCCTGCAGTCATACCAGGTACTGCCACTTTACACTGTGAGGTGAAATATCTGTTCAGATTTTATTGTAACTGGAAGGTTACAATAAATAGTTTTTATGTGTATGTATGTGTGTGTATGTAATTAGGAAAGTGAGTATTTCCTGTCTGAAATGTAGATTTCATACTGCCTTTTTTTAGCTCTGTTGAGGGGAAAAAAGTCATGGGTTACTTTTTTGTTTTTATATTTTAATTAAAGCGTATTTTAGCCTTCTTATCTGTAACTATAAAATCAAGAATGCCTTTTAAAAAGCTGAGCTCTTAATCACAGATTCAACTTTAAATGTTTCAGACCCAAGAGGCAAACATTTATGATGCAACCAGTAAACTACAATTGAAACTGTTCTGTAGAGTGCTTGACATAGTCTGTGCTAAATGTATGAACTCTAGCAGTTTTAGCAGATGTGGTGAATGCTGATGACTTAATTTTAAACAATTCAGGTCTAGCATTTCCATCTCCAGTTTCCAAAAATACAGATAACTGTTGTGGAACTAAACCAGTAAAAAAGAACTGTTGTCTTTATAAAAAATGAATGAATTTTAATTATCCTCCATCAGGCTGGTAAGCTCCAGATCTTCTAGATTTGAAGCTATATTTCCATGTAGATTCTCCTTACAAGTTTAAAACTTGTGTCCCCGAGTTGAGACGTGCAAAAACTCTCATGCAACTAAGTAGTGTCCAAAACCTCTTCCAGTTAAATCCTGTTTTCTGCACACTGCTTCACTTTGGGTATAGCAAAGTATAGTCCTGCCTCATGGATGGCTTTTTTTTTTTTCCTGAACAGAGTATTATGAATTAAACAAGCAATGTTAGGAGTCCACTCACTTTGTGTGACCTGATGCCTGAGATCAGCCTAAAAATAAGACACAGTGGTGGGTGTCCACTGAACAGACAGTGTGGTGTGATTGAGGTACTGGTGACTGATGATTTTTTGTCTGGAAAGAGCTGTGTCAGATATTTTGATTTTATAAATTTATCTTGATTTGAGAGGGAGAAGATATTTATTGTGGGGGTAAGTGTAGAAAGCCAGAAAATTATATATAACATACATATAAGTCAACAGTATGTAGATTTTTTTCCCCTTTGTCTTACCATAAAACTTCAAAGGGCACAGTCCTACAACATATTAGATGCCATGCGCAGTCTGGCAAAACACAGGTGACTGATCCTCCCAGAAACAGAAGCACTAGTCAATTTTAGTAGATAATTAAGTTCTGTGCCTTTTTTTTTTTCCTGTTTAGGATTTTTTTTCCCCCACAAATTGTCTGAGAATGTGTTTCCCCTTCAGCAAGCTTTTTTGTCTGGTTAGATAATCTATTCCTAAATAATGAGACTGATTTCAGTATGGAAATGTACAGCAGTCCTACAGAGTAATGCATTTATATGTATGGGGGAAAACAAGGCTGTCTGGCAGGAAAACAAAAAAAGGAAAAAATTGTAAATTTGGATGTATAGTTTCTTTTTTACTCTAAGTGACTACATTGTACTGAGCATCGCAGATAAAGTCATGTTTTGGAACAGTTCCACAAGATAGTGCAGTATTGCTGGAATACAATATCAGGCAATTTATGTGGAGGGTGGTTATTCACCCAGGTCTTTATTTGCAAGAAACATTCCACACTTTAATTGAGCATGCTTCAGTATGCTACATCAGCTTTAATGCACCATATTTTCTATATGCATTTGAACAGTCTCATGAAGGTGGACAGAATTTGCTTTGGTCTAGCCAAGAGTCAAGGATAAATAGCAGCTTGGAGCCATTTAGCAAAGAAATGCACTATTAACCATTTTAATTTAGTTTTGTGTGTATGTATGTTAACATTCAATACTTTTATGTTGGATACTTAACTCTGTAAAGTGACCTCTTTCCAGTCAGACATCTCTAAAACTGTCTAGCTCTACTGACCTCTTTCATAGGGATTAAACTTTTTGGCTGTGTTTAATTAGCTTAGTTTACAGACTTTAGCTGGTGCAGAAGTGTTTACATGAGATAACACTGTGAAGATTAAGATGGTACATGTAAAATCCTGGATCCACCTCAGGATGTTTTACGAAACAAAGAGATATGAGTCTAGTGCCTGTGTGTGGCTCACCCCTTGGGCACAACCATCCTTCTAAGTTGCTCTTATCCATTCAGTGGAAGGTGGTGGATTCCCCTCCTTGCAGCAGTTTCCCCATGGCCATGCCATGATGTTGGTGCTCTGCCTGTGGCTGTGAGATTGACACTGGGCATGAGGAATATGCTTTTGAACAAGATAAGAGCGGAGCAAATTGATCTGTGTTTTACTTTGTTTGTGTTGATGTACTAAAACTGTCCTAGCACATTTTAAAAATGGGAAATTTGAACATATCTAGGCATCAAATGCTCAGTGTCTTTCCATGTCAGCTTCCACCTGTGAATGTCACTACTTGCCTACACTGTGCAGTATTGGAAGGCAAGTTTTCTTACAAGTTTGTAATATTGTGTTATATCCATCATTTTCATCAAATGCATTTTCTTCCACTAGTAATGGCTACTGGGCAGTGATCTTCACTGACATGTTTCAAAGGAGTTGCCAGTCTACTTTTTTCCTGGACTGTTGCTCTGCAGAAGAAATTGGGATGACAGTGCATAGTCCCCTCTCCTACCCTGGTCTTTCATCAGGAGGGACTTCATTGTGGCCTTCAGTGAGAGAGGAGGTGGAGATGGAGGAGCATCTGTGTATGTGGCTCTTGAGACTCCTGTGTGGAAGAGGGAGCTGGAGGCTTTGGTCAGGGACATTTTTGCATTTTGACATGCCCACAGATGTCATTGTCAAGGTTTTGGAACTGGGAAGGTGTGAACACATAGAGTTCCATTTAAATATAAGGAAAAACTATTTCACTGTGAGGGTGAGGGAGCTCTGGAACAGGCTGGCCAGAGGGGTTGTGGAGTCTCCTTCCTTGGAGGTCTTCAAGACCCGCCTGGACATGTTCCTATGCGACCTGATCTAGGTTGACCTGCTTCTGCAGGGGGGCTGGACTAGATGATCTCTAAAGGTCCCTTCCAACCCCTACCATTCTCTGATTCTATGATAAGTAAATTAAGTCATATAGGTTGCCTTCATCTGCTTGGTTCACCTTTCCTCTCTACTTAATGGCTACTTTGAAAGACTCTCGCAGCCTTCAGGGGTCTAGCGGTTTACCCTCATGACCGTTAAACAACCATGATCCTGTCTGGTTGCATTTAAGTGATGCACTACTTTTAATTGTGTGCAAGATACTTTCTCAGAAATAACAGAAGTGGATCACTTTGCTGTGTTTGTAATTATACTATAAGGAATTCAGAAGGATGTGAAGTAAATTTTCTGATGGTAAAGCATGCTATTTGAGAAACAATGTCTTGTTTTTGTTTGCGGGGGGAGCTGTTCTGGTTTCAGGAACTGACAAAGGAAAACGGCATAACCATTTTTCACATGGTTTGACCCATTAGATTGTTTGGTAGAAAGTATTTGAGTAGGTGGCAAATTGAATTGCTTTTACATTTTCAAGAGACTTATGATAGAAAATAGAAAAGACAGAACTAGATAAACATGCTGCATATGTAATAGTATTACTGCCAAGGAAATTTAATTCAATCTTCGGTGATGGGTTTGGGCAGATGCGTTGCATTCAGCTAGAGATAAGGTAATGCAGGCATTGCAGGCTCAAGTAAGCGGGAACAGAATGAAACTGATATTTTGCATTAGTTGTGTATTATTTATTGTATCTGATATAAATGTACAGCAGACACATGATACTACTGCCACCTGCCTGGTTATTGGATACTGTGTCTGCGTGTGGAAAGAGTAGTGTGGTGCTGTCTGGACTTTTGTAGAAAAGTGGCCTCAGAAAAGCTTTTGTTTTGTACACAACTACTTTACTTTCTTTGCCAAGGTCGTATTCTGTCATTAAAAATCAAGATTTGCATTAATAGTTGTTCACTAGTGTGCAGTGCTCCCAGTATTTTATCTGAAGACAGCAAAAAGTGTCAGTTGTGATCCAGCTGCTGTAAGAAACCAATATCCCTGTGCTCTGAGGGTGGGAGCCTGCAGGAAGACAGATTTGTGCTAGTTCAGTACCAGAATATACTGTGACAGGGGAAAAAAGTCTCAAGTTTTGAAAGAGTGCTTTGCTGAATGCTCTGAAGAGACAGATATCAGTAATGTCCTTAGGTGGAGAATGAGAGAAGGAAGAAAACACCACCAGAAACGCAGGGAAGTTTCCAGATATTCAAGTAGAAAATAAACAGATGGAAGAAACTAACTCATATGCCAGATAATCTGTGGTGGTTATATGCTGTGCTGCTTTTTAGGTCAGAGATGAGGTAAGACTCTCAAACTTGAGTTTGCTGAAAAGTGACATCATTCAGGACTGCTCCTTCCAGAAGGAGCTTACTGGATTTTGGTATAAATCCCTCAAGGCTGTTGGATTCATGCATTTGAACTTTGTCATGGAGGACATGTCTACAACAACAAGGATAAAAGAAAAGGGACGTAAGTAAACAGTTGCAAACCGACCTGTACTTGAACATCATCGTGAGCTGTCCTGGCAGTATAGCATTAACGCACTCCTGTTGCTTTCTTGGCTCTCGTTGTCAGCAGAGGCTCTGGGAGTGTGGTAGAAGTGAGACACAAAATACCCATCCTCACAGGCAATAAGTTTTTCTGCTAAGAGGAGGGAACAATATTAAACAATGTCTTCTGGGGGACGATATCTTAGCCAGTGGCACCTTGAGGAGAAAGGGGCTACAGCTAGGCAGCAAAATGTCAAAAAATGGGTGATGGAAGAGCTATCCAGTGGTGCCTGACGCTTTTTGGGAAGTGTGACTGTCAGAGCGTGGCACGTGTGGACCTTGTACAGCCCACCGAGCCTGCAGCATGCAAGCACCAGGCTGGCCTGCACAAAGCAACACACCTCAGTTCTGCTAGCAGGAATGGAAGGGTTTTTTGCTCTTCCTTATGGGACGCATTACTCCCCAGTTGTTCTAGGGGAGTACGAGAGTAACTTGGGCAGGCAGAAAGAGTGACCGTGTGTACCCTGGGGAAAGACACAGTGTTTGTTCAGACAAAATCCTATTTTATTCTGGTTTGGTTTGTGTTCGTAAAGGCCTCTGCAGTGCATGCTGGGGATTGAGTGGGCTGGGAGTGGGAAGCTGCAGCCTGCTGGGGAGAGCAGTTTTTCAGGAATTTTTGCTGCTGTAAATGAAACCCATGGCCTGTCTGGTTGCCAGCTGCTGCTTCTTCACGGTTTACAGAGAAGGTTGTCTAGAAACTGCCATAAAGGGCAGTCTCTGTTTTTCTGTGGTAAGGGTGGTTTGAGAAAATTTACAAGCATCTTGAGTTTAATTTTACAAGCATATGTACACAAACTGCTCACAAAGAGTGCCCCAACTGCTCCCCTTCTGCTGCATGGGATGAAGAACACAGGCTACTCCAGCTCTTGCGCCTTGACCAAAATCCACTCCCCTGAATTCGAGACTCTGCAGACGATTGCAGTAGTGAGATATGTCATGCTTATGTTAACCTTGGTGATGAAGGAGCTTAGTGTGGCATAAAAGGAGAGATGCAAGGAAAATCAAATTAGTGACCTCATTGTGCATCACTTAGGATGGGGAATGTGACTGGCGACTGGAAATCCCACTTGGCCATGACATGTGTGGTGGCAGCATGTGCCGTGAAGGTGGAGGAGCTGAATGGAACTGATGAAATTGAACCAGGCATGAAACCTTCACCCGACCTTCCATTAGTCCCTCTGGACAGGCTTAGATATCTCACATATTTCTCCATGCCTTTATGTCTAATGGTAGAACTACTTGCAGTGTTGGGGCAGTCAGATGCTATGAGGAAGCATTATGAAAGTTACAGGTTTGTGAGAGTGTTGCTGAAGCTGGCACTGAGTGAGCTAGACAGTTGGGTAAAGAGTGAAATTCTTAACAGTAGTTATCAAAGTCAGTCTGGAACTTTCTGTGGAAGCACTTGATAAAGTAGTGGCAGGTGATGGTCCTGCTCTATGTCACTGAACAGTTTAGTCCAGTAACAACATCACTGCTTGTGTTCTTCATGCACATTTGTTTAAAAGCTATCTGTGTTTTGGGTTTTTGGGGTCTTTTTGCTGACACGCATTTCTTAGGTCAGTCTTTGCCTAACGTTAACTGCTGATGCCACAGACATTGTACATTACTGGCTTCAGAAATATTCCATAGGTAGCAGAAGTGAGGTGGTTATTTTTAAAGCATGAAACTAATGAATACAAAATGACAGCAAAACAAGGAGCCCTGAGTGATACTGCTGTAGCCGTACTGGATGTTCCATGTCTGTATTTCAGATTTGCACCATGTTCCAGTGATAAACGGCCCACATTTGCAGCCACCTAGGTGAGCAAATGAATCTCACTGAGCACTGCCATCTTGGTGGCAAGGTAGTCCATGGTGCCATCTCCCTCACTCACCCATTGCCACTGGCTTGAACAGTCTCCATGCATTGGAGGGCAATGGGAGAGCGGGTTTCTTTTGCATGTCTTGTATCTTCACAGGGTTGACTCACGTATGACTTCTAGTGTCTGGCACAGAGCTAATTCTGCCTGCCAAATGATATGTTTAACCCAGATACCACTTTCCGTCCTTCCACTCGAGCCTTCTTGTTCTGTCCATTGGACTGGGCTACAAATGTGAGCCACTAGAAACGCTACCTTCAAATAATTTTCTTTCAATGGCTGTTCACCAAACACAGTGCTCTTAGCTATAAAATGTTTAACTTGTCCAGCTGTGCAGCAGAGACAAATCTTTTGACAGCCTTTCCCCATCTATCATATTTCAGAAGCGTACAGACAAAAGACTCATTTCTTGCCTTTTTGTCTTTGGCAGATTTATTCTTGTACTGCACAGTTATGCTTAACAAAAGCCTTTTAAAATGCCCTGCAAGGCTTTATTTTCGTTCGTGTCTGTTTTAGACGTATTCCTATGTCTGTCTGTTCCAATCTGTTGAGCAGTGAGTAGGTTAAATTTCCCCTGATATCCCTGAGTGTCCTGTTTGCTTTAGTGACCATAGGGTTAGACTCCACTATACTGTGATGTTGGTGCATCTCAAAATGAAACCTGATTTTAAAAACAGCGGTCACACCTCCAAGGGCCAAACTGAAGACTCTACTTTTTGTTTTTAATTGATTTAAGAGCAGTGACATAAAAGGTGGTTTATGAGTGCTTTGTTTCAGCACAGTTGTTTTCATAGATGTTGGCAGCTGTAATTTGATTGTAAATGGACATGGCTACAGAAGTGTTAGCATTTGTGCCCCATGAGAAGCAGCATTTCAGCACTTGTGTTTCTACTCTAGCAAAATGGTTAAATTTGAAAAGGTGAGATAAGCTTGTCAATATTGTGGATGACATGAGGACAAACATGTACTCTGTCCTGCAAGATTGTGTTCATCTGTTGGGAGTCATGGCATTTCTTTTTCTATCTCTACAAGAAAGTAGGGGTCAGAAATGGCTTTCCACCTTTTATCTAGCCTGGACAGGGGCATGTTGTGCCCCCACAAGACAGTAAGCAAAATGTGCCCTTCCATTTGGCACACCAGCCAAGTCCACACTTAGGGGGCTGCTTTGCTACAGGCTACTTTGCAGCATTGTTGTTATTGGCTTTGTACATGTAATGGGGCTCTTTCTGGAGGTGTCTGCTCACCTTGACCCGTCATTGTAATCTCAGAAGACAAATGCTGTTGAAACCTTTGACTGAACTGACAGCACCAGTAGGGTTGGGAAGTTGAACATGGCAGGGACACTGCCACTTTTTCTGTGGTTTCAGTGACAATGCTCAATCTGTATTCCCATCTTTCTCTTTGGTGCCAGCATGCACTTTTACTTGCAGCTGGGCAGATGGAAGCTGAGGGGATAGAATAGGGACAGGGACTGGTGGATATTGTTTTCTGCTGCCTTGCATGTGACACAGTGACTCTTGAGATGCATCACTGCAAAGAAGGGATGAAAATCGGCTCAAGGCTTAGATCTGGTGGAAAAGCAGGGGAAAATTGTCCGTCTTCTTTCTCAGGTCACTTCAGCATAGATTATGAATATTGCAGGTCATAGCAGGGTGGAAGGACATCTTGCCTTGGGAAAGTCAGAGTAAGTACTATAACAGAGAAAGTTACTAACATCATCATTGTGGAGTTTGCTGGTACTCATCTTCACTGTTTCCTCGTGCCCCTCCCCCTCTTCTCCCCCCGCACCTCTCTCAGTGGTAACAGTTTGCAGTTGGACAAAGCCAGCCACATTTGAAAACACCTAAAGAATGCTGCAAGGCATTAATATAATAATATACAGTGCAGATCTTTTTGAGTTTGGACTCACTGTGATAGTAAATAATCATCAGCTTTGAGTGGACCATCTGTCTCTGAGAGACGATGAAGCTGTCCAAGTACATTGACAAAGAGGTCCTTTGGGAAAAACATCAGCAGATATTCAATACAGCTGTTCAGGGCAGTTCAATACACTTAGCTCCTGTATTACTGTCAGCATGTTCTTTTTTTACCCTTTCTCCTTTTAATTTGCTTTCTGTTTTCTAAATAAAAGCCAGTGTCATTCCCCAGTATAATTCCAAAATAACCCTCCTAGGTTCTGCTTTATTCCTCTAAACAAGACATGTCCAAATATCTGTTGAATCTACGTGAATAGTAATGTGTAAGAGACCTGACTGGCTTCAAAAGCAAATACACTCCATGACACAGCTGGATGAATGGGCATCTCATATGCTCATGTCCTTGCAGAAAATGTTTGCAAAAATTAGATCTGTAATTACATATATTAGAAAGCTGTGTGTTACCTAGACTATGATTTTCAGTTACTCTTGGCATATTTTCTAAGTGTTTGTCGTTAATTACTAATAGGTCATTCATTTCTAGAGAGAGTTATAAGAAATTAGATTTTGTTATCGATCTATCAATATCTAGGGGCACTCATCATTGCATCCCCTGGCTGGCTAGATGAGGGGAGAGCAGCTACCGTGACTTCAGCAAGGCTTTTAACATTGTCTCCCATAACATCCTCATCAGGAAGCTCAGGCACTGTGGCTTGGACGAATGGACAGTGAGGTGGATCGAGAGCTGGCTGAATGACAGAGCCCAGAGGGTGGTGATCAATGGCACAGAGTTGGAGGCCTGTGGCCAGTGGAGTTCCACAGGGATGGGTTCTGGGGCCAGTCTTGTTCAAAACCTTCATCAACTACCTGGATGAGGGGACAAAGTGTACCCTCAGCAAGTTCCCTGCTGCCACCAAACTGGGAGGACTGGCTGATTCCCCAGAAGGCTGTGCTGCCATTCAGCGGGATCTTGACCAGCTTGAGAGTTGGGCAGAGAGGAACCTCATGAGGTTCAACAAGGACAAGTGCAGAGTCCTGCATCTGGGAAGGAACAACTCCATGTACCAGTACAGGCTGGGGGTCAAACTGCTGAAAAGCAGCTCTGGAGAGAGAGACCTGGGAGTCCTGGTTGATAATAAACTGAACATGAGCCAGCCATGTGCCCTCATGGCCAAGAAGGCCAATGGCATCCTGGGATGCATCAAGAAGAGTGTGGCCAGCAGGTCAAGGGAGGTTCTGCTCCCCCTCTACTCTGCCCTGATGAGGCCTCATCCAGAGTCCTGTGTCCATTTCTGGGCTCCCCACCTCAAGAGGGACAGAGAACTTCTGGGGAGAGTCCAGCACAGGGCCACTGAGATGATCAGGGGACTGGAACATCTTTCATATGAGGAAAGGTTGCAGGAACTGGAGGAGATCTTATTAAGATTTACAAATATCTAAATGGTGGATGTCAGGAGGTTGGGACATCCCTTTTTCTATTGTTGGGACATCCCTTTTTCTATTTTATCTAGTGTCAGGACAAGGAGTAATGGGATGAAGCTGGAACACAAAAAGTTCCATTTAAGATAAGAAGAAACTATTTTACTGTTCAGGTGAGGGAGCCCTGGCACAGGCTGTCCAGGGAGGGTGTGGAGTCTCCTCTCGAGGTTTTCAAAATCTATCTGGATGCGGTCTTATGTGTGACCTGATCTAAGTTGACCTGCTTCTGCAGGGGAGTTGAATTAGATGATCTCTAAAGATCCCTTCCAAACCCTACCATTGGGTTATGAGACTTCACTCATATAAAAAGTTGGTTCTTTGGGGTTTTTTTGAATGAGCAATGGCTGTGTATTTTCTATTAACTCTGTTCAAAGGCTGGAATAAATATAACCACAAGAAAGAATTAGTTGGAAACACTGGCAGGTTGATAATGTTAAAATATCTTCTGGTATCTTTGAAACCTACTGTGTTGTAAGAAATATTTTGGTTTATTGTCTGTCTTTTAATTGACAAGAGAGGACAAAGTCTGGAGTACCACAGATGGAAAGATTTCTAATTTTTTAAGGTGTTTTTCTTTATCATTGGAGATACCAGAAAGTTTCTCTGGATGCTTATCTTGATGGAGGTTACTGGTGTGGTTTTGAGATGTGCACCTTAAACAAATCACTATGCTGCTTGTAATAACTTTTGTTCTAATGCTTTTACTAGCATGCATTTTGTCTAGAGACATTTCTTACTCTAATCATGAAACAAACCAGTATGAACAGAAATGGGTGATACTGGAAGGCATTTCCCCATCTATTTTGTGCAATAGATCCAGCAGTAATGAAGCATTGCAAGAACAGTGTTTAATGAGGATGTACATTGCAACAGTATATTCATGGTTTTCTGTATACATCCCCTTCCATTTTACTGGTCACATAACACGTAGCCTTATATGCTCTGCCAAACATACAGTCTAAGGAGCATGTAGTTCTGAACTCCATTTGTTCAAAAGCTAAGGAACCTGAAGGCAAAGGGCCATGAGACCTGATGAGATGCTTCAGTGAGTGCTGAGAAAACTGAATCAAGTTGCTAAGCTGCTACACCTCATATTTGAGAAGTCAGAGCAGACTGGTGAAATTCCCATTGACTCCAATTTTTGGAAAAGGAAAAAAGGAGAACTTGGGGAACTGCAGACAAATCAGTCTCACTTCTGCTTGGCATGATCATGGAGCAGATCCTCCTGGAAACTATACTAAGGCACATGGGAAACAGTTGGTTAGTGATAGCCAACATGGTGTCACAGAGGCTTCATGACTTCTGCCTCACGAATTTGTGGCCTTGTACGAAAGGGTTATAGTGTTGATGGATAAGAGAAAGTTGACCGATGTCATGTACCTGCTCCACACCCTTGGCTCTACATTGGAGAGACGTGGCTGTGCTGATAGGCCATGGGGTGGGTAAGGGATTGGCTGATGGGCCACTCAAAGAATTCTGCTCAACAGCTCAGCAACTGGGCTGAGACCAGTGACCAGGGATGTTCCCCAGGAGCCTACTGGCACCTGTACTATTTAACAGCTTTGTCAGGGACATGAGAGTGGGATGGAGGGCACCTCAGCAAGTTTAGGGCTGACACAAGCTGAGTGGTGTGGTAGGTAGTCCAGCAGGAAGGGATGCCAGTCAGAGGGACTTTGACAGGTTTGAGAGGTGGGCCCATGCAAACTTCATGAGGTTCAACAAGGCCAAGTGCAAGGTACTGAACAGGGGGATGAAGACATTGAGAGCAGCCCTGCAGAGAAGAACTTGAGGTTTTGGTGGACGAAAAACTGAATATGAGCCAGCAACGTGTGCTCGCAGCCCAGAAAGCCAACCGTATCCTGGCCTGCATCAGAAGTGTGGCCAGTAGCTCAAGAGAGATGATTCTCCCCTCCTGCTCTGGTCTGGTGAGACCGCACCTGCACTGGCACCTCCAGCTCTGGGGCCCAAAGATATGGAGCTGTTGAAGTGAGTCCAGAGGAGGCCACAAAGATGATCTGAGGGCTGGAGCACTACTCCTACGAAGACAGGCTGAGAGAGTTAGGATTCTTTAGCCTGGAGAAAAGAAGATTTTGGAGACCTTATAGCAGCCTTCCAGTCCCTAAAGGGGCCTACAAGAAAGCTGGACAGAGAACTTTTTTACAAGGGCATGTAGTGATAGGGCATGGGGTGAGTGAAACTGAAAGAGGGTAGATTTAGATTATATATACGGAAGAAGTTATTTGTAACAAGTTGCCTGGAGAGGTTGTGGCTGCCCTGTCCCTGGGGAGGAGTTCAAAGCCAGAATGGATGTGGCTTCAAGCAATCTGGTCTAGTGGAAAGTGTCCCTGCCCGTGGCAGGGGATTTGAGACTAGATGATCCAACCCAAACCATTCCATGATTCTAAGACAGTTAGGGCTCTTCTCCCAAAGTCTTTTATGTGTTAGCAGCCAGTGCTTCTCAATGTTAAATATTAATGTTCTGAGCTTTCTGTCTGTTTCTTAATCATGCATTATCTCTAAATCTCCATTGTGCATGTCAAATATTGCACTGATATTACTAAGAGCTGTGCTTGCTTGAGAACATAATTTAGCTGTTTTAGCCAAAGCTTTGGAAGTTGCCTGACTAAAGCTTTGACAGGTTTTTAGAGACTTTGGGTCAAATAATATAGATACTGCAGAGATCTCTGAAAATCCCACTCAGTGCTCATCCCTCTGTTTTGTGTAGATGGTTAATAGTGTGATTTCACTGGCATTATTTAGCTAAATAATCCATGTTTTCAATATTGCCATAGTTGTATTATTGTAATTTTCCTTATGAAAGAAATCCTACAAATAAAAAATAGAAACTGAATCTGTCACAGTAAAGTCTTTGTGAAGGAATAGCATGGTATAGCTGAATTGTCAGGGTTGGGAACTGAAGGCACTGTTTATTCACTAAGAACATGGTAAAATTTGGTCTTCATAATTTGTGTGCAAGTCAGCATTAATATTCCTGTTTTATTTTTAGTTAATTTCATGCAGACTTTCTCTTAATACAATTTCTAGGAAAATGAAAGACCAGGGAAAACATCTTGCCTTCAGGCTCTGTGTGCTTTATTCTTCTCATTGTTATTCTAAAATCAGAGGGGGTACACATGCTTCATTGTAAACTCAGGAAATTATATATTTGAAAGATTTTCCAAACATACAGCGTGATTTCTCCGTTAAAGAGTGATTCTAAACTGCAAGCTGAGGCAAATGCTAGCATCTTTGATTTAGTGTGGTTTTATATGTAGATCATTGTGAGAAATTACGTGAAGAAAGGTGCAATTTTGGAACAAATTTTAATAAACAACACAAAATAACCAAGCTGTGATACATAAGCTCCCTGGCAGCTAAGTAAAAGGTAGGCTTTAAATTATTATTGCTATACTTTTCAGAAATGTTTTCACCAGAAAATATATTCTTTATTTTTAAATGTCCTTTGCTGACTACAGAGCTAGTCAAATACAAGAAATGGCCAAGATTGACTTGAGGCTAGAGTACAACTCCTGACATGTTTTAGTCATCCTAATGCACAGACATCTTCTCAAGTATTCCTCTGAGCTGTCCCGTTGATTGCATGGTCATAGAATCGTACAATCACAGAATGGTAGGAGTTGGAAGGGATGTCTGTGGATCATCCAGTCCAGTCTCCTCCTAAAGCAGATTCCCCTTGATTGGGCTGCACAGGAACGCATCCAGGCAGGCTTTGAAAACCTCCAGAGAGGCAGACTCCACACCGTCCCTGGGCAGCTCCATCACCCTTTCAGTAAAGAAGTTTTTCCATATGTTTAAGAGGAACTGTTTGTGTTCCAGCTCTTGTCAGTTACCCGTGTCTTGTCACTGAACACTGTGGAAAAAAACTGGCACCCCATTCTCTTGACATACACCTTTTAAACACTTGTAAGCGTTAGAGATCCCCCCTTGGTCTCCTCATCTCTAGGCTGAACTTTTCTTCATAAGAAAGATGCTCCAGTCCCCTGATCCTCTTTGTGGCTCATCTTGGTATAGCAATGTACATTGGTGTCACTATCATATTTATGCACACTTTGCTGATAACCTTGGTATTGACAAGGCTCATGGAAGTGGTGTGAATACCTGATCTTTATCTTGGCACTGTTTCAGCAGAGCTGTTTAACTGTCAAGGTGTCAATTGGATTCAGAGTTCCTTCTCACTGTCATTCCTGCTTCCTTCCCAGAGCAGCTGTTATTCCAGAGGCTTTGATTAAAGTGCTAGAGGTACCTAAGAGTCCCTGCTTGTTTATTGCAAGACACAGTTCTGGCAAAAGCAAATCAGGATATGTTGCATTTGTTCTGGAAAACCTATTCCTGTTTCCTGGAGCCTTAAAGTGAGCTGGAAGGAGTGGAGTGAGGAGGAACAGAGCAGTCTGAGGAAACTTTATTGAGACATTGGCATCTGGATGATAAAAGAGGTTTGTAAGTGCTAAGATCCTGCTCAGATATCCACCATCAGTATGCTCCCTTTTTCACCTGCTTCTCCTCTTGGTGCCCATTTGGTCCCTTTATGACCTTTCAGTCATGCTGTACAAGAGCAAGGCTCATGTAGCTCTTAGTTCATGGGCACTGAAAGAAAAATACAAAAATAGAAGCAGTGGTGCTTGAAGCATTACATTTGGATTAAGGACTGAGCCCCCAGACTGTTGGTCCATTCTGTTGTCAATGGATGGGTCATTTAATTCTATGAATGAGGCAGGCTCTTGAGAGGCTCATAATCGTGTGGTAGTTAGTCTTCCATGTGAAAAAGCAAGGAATCCCCTCAGGACTGTCCCAACCAAATCCTTTTCTTTCTCAGCCAGCTGGAGGAGTTTCACCAGCAAAATGTTTTTATTGCTTTCCTCGGGCTTGCTGTGAGGATATGTGCAGCTGATGGTGTGCCACGCTTGGCCAGGAGACTGTCTTCCCTGCAGACTAACCATCAGCTGAGGAGGATCTGTGGACTCTGGAGCAAGTGTGACAGACAGCCATGAGAATTTTGTGAATGGTAAACAGCACTTGTTGAAAGATGTGTCATTATTTTTAATCCCTGCACCCCCATCTCAGGAAACCATTCTTGGTGTTGCTTATTGGTGATAGGAGTAATAATTGTGCTTCATTGTGGGTAAAACCCTGCTTATTCAGTAGCGGAACTCCTGCTGACTTCAGACACCCAAGATATAAGCACAGAAGCTCTGAGACACACAAAAGGAAGGCATTTGCTACACATAGTGATTGAATTGATAAACAGCTTGGGATGAGCCTAGGATTGTGGACATGGAAAACTAGCATGAAGGTTTTGTGTTATTCTTACTGTACATCCCACTTTATTTCTAAATGAGTTCTTAGAGACTTAAAAATGTGACACGTAATATGAGGTCACATAATTTATAAATAGTGATATTGTTAAGGTGAGAGGTAGAGGTTGGTTTTCCCTTGAAGACACCAGCTGGAGACACCCAGCTGCTTTGTGGGCACCTCAGTACTGATCTGCCTTCTCTGATGAACGGACACTTGGATTTCTGCTGTTATTGACTTCAATCCTTTAGCAATGTTAAGCATTTAGCTTAGGAAATGCTAGTAACAAAAGAAGCCCTAATATTGTCCGTTGGCTAAAACCTTGAATCAGATAGATACTTACATGATGGTGGCTAAACTTTGAATTAAAAGTGGACCCAATCTGTCAACTAGCAATTGTGTGTTCTTACTTCTAACTATGAAAACAAGGATCCTTCAAAATGAAGCAGTGCTTCACCTTCAGATAGTGATGGGCTAACAGCAACTTAAGTTTGGCCAGGGCAAAGAGGCTGATAACAAAGAAGGTTTAAAGCATTGTGAGCTTATTTTGTTAGTATGAGAAAGCAGAGCCCAACACACAAACTTCTGGGAACTCTGATTGTAGAAGCTGATGAAACATTGCCTCTCCATGAAAACACTTAAAAGTCAGGTTTCAGCTGTTGCAAGACTATTTTGAAATCCATACTGTCTAAGATATGAGTAAATGCAGTGTTTTTAAGACCCATCTTTTAATGGTTTAGGAGTCAGATTTAGAGGTTTTATACAGCTGTGAGATTAGAAAGATTATTTTTTTATATTAACAAAAGTAATTTTTGCGTGATAGTCTTACTTGAGAATGTTTGGCTTTTAGAAAATTATCAGTAGTATCAACCTTGGGATCATGTCCTAAGAGTCAGTTAATGTAGCCACAGATTTACTTTTCCTTTGAACAGAAATTGGCGTGGAAGTTCCTGAAACAAAAATAGTCATGGTAATTGAATTTCAAACATACATTTGTGTGATGCAAGTTAGTCTGTGTCAGCTTTGTGACGTTGCGCTGGCAAGGAAATCCATTGCTAACTGCCTGTGGGAAGACAGGATCCCAGTAAGGCTTCTTGACTTCATTATAACAAAAGGCAGACGAAATGTCTAGGCCGGAGGGATAGTGCAAAGTCCACTCCAGAAGACAGGAGCAGACAAAACATTATGGATCTTTAGTGAGGCAGGACAGTCAGCTGGCTATGGGCACAGCAGGAAGATGATTTGTAGTGCTGCATCGCTGCATGCTGAAGTCAGTTCTGATTCACTGCTATGCTTCGCTTGGCTTTATCAAAGTTAATTTTTCATTAAGTGATTCTTAGTGTAATATCACTGATATATAACAATTGTTGTAATGATGACATATAGTGGTATGGTAACATAGCAATTAACGTAGAATCATAGAATCATAGAGTCATTTCAGCTGGAAGGGACCTTTGAGATCATTGAGTCCAGCCTTTGCCCCAGCCCTATCAACCACTAGAGCATTTCCTTAAGTGAAATGCTCTACCCGTCTCTTTAACACCTCCAGGGACAGTGACTCCACCACTAGAAATTCCTCCTGATATCCAGCCTG
Organism: Colius striatus; assembly: GCF_028858725.1. NCBI lineage: Eukaryota > Metazoa > Chordata > Aves > Coliiformes > Coliidae > Colius > Colius striatus. The sequence goes on along the minus strand of NC_084790.1, from coordinate 16,555,246 downwards.
AACCTCTCCTGGTGCAACTTGGGGTCATTTCCTCTTGTTCTATTGCTTGTTACTAGGGAGAACAGACCAACTCCCTCCTTGCTACAGCTTCCTTTCAGGTAGTTGTAGAGAGGGAAAAGGTCTCCCCTGATCCTTCTTTTCTCCAGGCTAAACAGCTCCAGATCCCTAAGTCCTTCCTCATGTGAGACGTGCTCCAAATCCTTTACTTGGTAACGTGCCTCTGGATCCTTTCCAGCACCTCCATGTGTTTCTTGTAGAGAGGGACCCAAAACTGGACACAGTATTTGAGGTGTGGCGTCAATAAAGCCAAAAACAGGGGAATGATCACCTCCCTCTTCCTGCTGACAACACTGTTCCTGATCCAGGCCAGGATGCCATTGGCCTTCTTGGCCACCTGGGCACACTGCTGTCTCGTGTTCAGCTGCTTTCCACCAACACTCCCAGTTCCCTCTCTGCCTGGCAGCCTTCTAGCCACTCCTCCTGAAACCTGTAGCACCGCTGGGGGTTGTTGTGGCCCAAGTGCAGTACCCAACACTTGGCCTGCTTGAAACTCCTGGCATTGACCTTGGCCCAGCCATCCAGCCTGTCTAGATCTCTCTGTAAAGCTTCCCTACCCTCAAGCAGATCAACACTTCCATCCAGCTTTGTGTCATCTGCAAACTTACTAAGGGTACCCTCTGTCCCCTCATCCAGATCATTAACAAAGATGTTAAACAGGAGTGGCCCCAGTATTGAGCCCTGGGGGACACGATTCGTGACCGGTTGCCAACTGGATTTAACTCCATTGACCACAACTTGTTGGACCCGACCATCTAACTAGTTTTTCACCCAGGAAAGTGTATGCCTATCCAAGACAAGAACAGCCCCAGGAAAATGCTGTGGGAAACAGTGTCAAATGCCTTAATGTAGTCAAGGTAGACAACATCCACAGCCTTTCCTTCATCCAACAAGCAGGTCACTCTGTCATAGGAGATCAGGTTTGTTGAACAGGACCTGCCCTTCATAAATCCATACTGACTAGTCCTGATCACCTGGTTGTCCTGCATGTGCTGTGTAATAGAACTTAGGATGACATTGTATTATTTAATTCATTGGCTATTCTCCCCTAAAATTTAATCCACTTGAGACACGTGTCAGACGTTCTCATCGTTCTGCATAACTCACCAAATGCACCCAAGTCCTTGAGCAAAAGTGATCCCATGAATGGGTTTGCCTTTACCTGAGGCAGGAATAACCCGGGTTGTTTTCCCCAGAATGTTTTTCATTCACAGTTCAGGAACTTTATTCACTTCTACAGTATGTAAAAGTTCTCATTGAGTGGGAACAGCTCGATATACAGATCCTCTAGTGTTGACTAACCAGGTACCCTCTTCTAGATGTGTAGCACAATGTTGGAAGTCCCATTCCTCTTCGCTCACAATGTAGTCTTTAACAGTCCATTGAATTGTTCAGTTTTCCAGGAGGTTGGTACATGGTAAAGGATGTGATACAACCACTCAATGCTGTGCTCTTTGGACCACATGTCTATAAGGTCATTTTGGAAATGAGTCCTGTTGTCCAACTCAACCCTTTCTGGAATACCATGTCGCCATAGGACTTGCTTTTAAGGGCCTAGAATTATGTTCCAGGCAGTGCCGTGGGACACAGAGTATGTTTCCAGTCATCTAGTCATCACTCCCACCATCGTAAGCACATGGCATTTGCCTTGGTGGTTTTGTGGGAAGATGATACAGTCTGCTAGGTCTCCTCATATTTTTGTTGCAACTATCCTCCTTCATACTATGGAGGCTTCAACTGCCTGGCTTGCTTGATTCACATTCATGAGTAATTGTGTGATAGTGTCCAAGTCCACCGCTTGGTCATGAGCCCATCTGTGTATTTCATCTCTTCCCCAATGACCTGAGGTGTTGTGGGCCCACCATCCCTCACTGAGCTGCAGGTCCACCAAATGTATGTTCCAGTATGCAAACACTACTGGAGGGCACACACATCGCACTGCACACGTCTCCTTCATCCCATTTTTTTGCATTCAGCTTCTTCACCGTGTCCTCACTTCTGCTGCCTCCCTTCCAGGAGGGACATGCCATAGATTTCCTTGTTTGTCTCAAAAAACCTCCCATGAGGTCCTAAACAAAACTCAGTACAACACTCTCATGCACCAAGAGGCAAAGGAGGAGAGATAGTTGAGGTAACCTGGTCTTTTGTCCCCTTTGGTATTTATACATTCTCTGCATAGGATGAAGGAAAGAGTTCATGGTAACCACAGCCCCCATGTTGCTCCTGGGAATTATCTGGTGTCAGTTTCTTCTCTGAGTCAAATCAAAGGTTCTGTTCCTGCTGCTGTGTTTTTTAAATGAGGAAAAAAATTGTTTGCATGCAACTAGCTAAGCCAAGTCTCATCCTACAACATCAAAGAGGAACAGCTTTCAGAGGATGTTGGTTTTCGTGGTGCTTTGCTCACCAAGCCTCTCTCCTGTGGCAAAACCCTCGATTTGGATACAGATAGCTGCAGTGAATTTCCAGCACCTAGGCGTGCTTTACTCTCAATTAGATATTGCTAAGCTCTGAACGGTAGAAAAATGCTGTAGAAGGTTAAGGCTTTATCATCTGTAATGCTGTTAAAATACCAGTGTTATTCACACTGAAGTTACAGTGTCTTTCTGCCAGCAACTGTATGATTTCAGAGTATGCATGTTAACAGATTATTAAGCATGATTCATCTTATCTAATCTTGCCAGTCTGAATGAAGGCCTTATATAAACTTTGAAATGTGATTTAGCAAAGCAGAGCAGACTGGGCTGACTGACTGTGCAGATAAGGTTCCTTTTCAGGAAAAATGGGTAGACAATGATAGATTTACTGTGCCTTCTACACGGTGCATCCCTCCCTGCCAAAGTGTCATTGTCTGCTGCAGTTGGTGAAGACACATTGCTTCTTAATAACTGATGTCTTTGGCTTTTCAGTCCTGCACAAACAGTCTAGACCATGTTGATTGACCTGATCTCATTTCCCTGTGGGGAAAACTGTTCTTCAGCCAAAATTGGCTTCCTTCTTTCCAAGATAAGTTCCTGGTCACGCAGCAACTGAGCAGCTCCATGCATTTCCATGGGTTTGCACTGATGAAGCTTCTGACTATAGCCCTGACTATAGGTAGCTCTTCCTCCTTTCCTCTGTTCGCTTTTCAGATTGTCCTGTTTGTCACAGATTGCCTTTTGTGAGTGTGGTGTTACTCCTTCCATACTTGCTATTCTGTGGCAGCGTGCATTGTTAAGTTTTGAGTATACTGGTGGGCAGAAATGGAGTTGTCCTGGGAGTGCTGACCCTTGTCAAGATTGGCTGTGTATTTTTAAAAGGTTTGAAACAAATAACCAAATGTACCAAACAGTTTTCATATTTTTAAAAGCTGTATGTTTGAAAAGGGAAGCCTTCTCCAGTGCCTAAAAGGCTGGCAAGGTGGGGACCTGCTGCATTTGTTATACTGCACAGAGACACTGGTCATGCAAGGGGCTTTGTTTTGCAGGTGGTGCTGTGAGATCTGTACCATTCCAGGGGTTTCACGTGGGCAGTAATGGAAGGTGTAGCAGTAGCTCTCTGTGCATACATCCTGCCTTGAGCTACTGCAAAACCAAGCTTGAATCTTACATAATTTTCACTCTCATTCTAATGATGTGTTTCTTCTTGTTCATCCGTTATCCAGGACTTCCTTCCGTGTCTTGCTTAATTTCCAACGTGTTGTGTAAATACCTAGAAGTTTGTAAAATATCTAGAAACTCCTGTACTGCTTCCATTCTTGACCCTGCCAGTGGGACACGGTGCCTAGGTGTGGAGGGAAGACTCACAGCAAACCTCATGGAGGGAATCATTGGCAATAGTCCATTTTGTTTCCAATTTTGATTTGCACAGGCCACTCTTTGCCTGGTGGACAAGAGTAGGTGGGCTGGCTGCAAAGCCGCTGAAACAGCCTCCTCATCTCCCTTGGCACAGAGCAAACACTGTTAAGCTGGCAGGTGATTTTGAAGAACAAGTTAGTAGGCAGGTAGTAATTTGGATTGATTTTAGGTAAAGCATTCTCCTAGGGCAGTTAACCCCAATGTAGCTGTCTTCTTGACCTCTGATGCAGTTCATTTCGTATCTAAATAATTCTGTGTAGAAGAGGACAGAACAAAGTGAAGTATAACATAGGCAGGAATCCTACATTTTAGTTTGGAAAAAATATAAAGGGCTTTATATGAAAATATAAGATAAGAACAATGGGAGCTCCAAGTCTTGCAGGTCCCATTCACAAAGCACAGGAAGGGGAAGGTTAGGGACCACTTTCAAACAGGCCTACAGACGTGAGCAGAAGTTTCCAATTACTTTTACCTGTCTTGAGAAAGTCACCGGAGTGGACTTCTGTTGTCACCTATTTACAAAGAGAGATACTCAGACTTTGCTGTCATCTGACTGTGCTGCAGTTTCTTCAGTATCCCTCCAGTACTTCAGTAGAAAAAGTTCCACTTAGGTGATTAATAATTTAAAATACATATTTACCAAACTGAAACGTTTACCAAACGTTTAACCTCTGTTAATTTGGCTGATCAGGAACCTCAAGACATTCTCAGTTTACCCTTTGTCCAGCAACCGTGACATTTTTAGTTGTTTCAGCTCTTTTATTACTAACCTTCTCCAGCAATTCAACCTTCATTTTGAAAATAAGACAGTCATGTAAAGAAAGAAAGACTGTCCAGTTCTTCATTAATAATAACGAAGGCCCGGGAGTGGGGTGTGTATGTGTTGGGGTCCATCTGTGAAGCGCTCACTTTTGTACAGATCTCTGGAGTCCAAGCTACCTGTACCTGTTGAATTCAGGTAGAACTGACTTTGACCTATTTCGGCCACATACCTTAAGGATCTTTACAGTAGGGGGTAATAATTTTCCGCCTCAGAAGCAGATTATGAAGGGATCCAGTATCCCAGTGGTGAGATCTGTATTATAACTGCTTTTTGTTGTCTTTGAAAAGGACTGTACAGACTTTTGGCTAACTAGATCTCATTTGCCTGTGGTAAAAAAAATAAATAAAATTGTTATTGCAACAGTTAAGTAATAAAATGCCTGGATAACAGGACAATGGACATTGGCTGCATCTTAAAACTGGAAGTGTGTGGAGTACAGAACACTGTAGGCAAAACAAATGTTAAAAGATAATTACTAACGGCAAATGTTCCTGTGAACAACCTCCTACAGTAACAGATGATTTTGAGCTGATAGGAGAGGCCAATAGACATACACAAACCGGACATTCGCACTGCAATGTTTGTTTTTTTGTCAAGGCCCTGAAGGCACCCATGGGCCTTCATAGCACTGGGACCCCACCCACTCCCTGCCCATGGCCCAGGAGACCCAGTTCAGCTCAGCAAGGGTTTGTCAGTCCAGTGTCCAAGGCCTGGGACTGGGGCTGCCTCAGCAGCCTGGCCCCTAGCCCCAGCAGTGGCCTGAACTTCATCAAGCAGTGACCAAGACCTGCACCATTAATTCCAGACATACTTTTTAGCCGTGATCATGTATCATCAGATTGTTGAATTTTGATATCAGATACCTTGATAAACTAGTGAGAGAAAAGAAAGTGATAGTCCAAGAAATTATAAATTATTTCCATCTTTTCAGCCGAGCTCGCAGCAATCCTTGCTCTTATTTGCTGAAAGAGTGGTTACTCTTTAAATTTACTTTATTTTTTCCTTCTTTTCCTCTATATTCACTTAAATTAATTAACCTTTATATTTAATTGTCTATTTTATGGTGATAAAAGAAATGCAGATCAGAGAAACAACTGCAGGGTCTCCTAGCATTGAAGTCCTGAGGAGTTGAGGGCTTCCAGTCTCGTGCAGGACGAGACCTTGCCTGGAAAGCAGCCATACAATATAGGCAAGAAGCAGTTTCTGGCAGGAAAAGATGAACATGTGATAGGTTTTGTATGTTTATGTTTGACCTGATTGTAGGATTCATGGCTTTGGCCCCAGAGGTCCATGCCTCCTGTTGCAAACTTGTAAATAGTTCTGACAGAAATGACGAGTGTTTGTCTCAGAGTCATGATTTAGATCTGGGAAAACAGAGAATATTATAAAAAAGCAAAAAAAAGCAAAAGGCTAACTCTCAGAGTTTAGGGAAGGTTACCACGTACACTTTGCAGCTCCTTTAAGCTTCTCTTAAGCCTTTGGACAACTGAAGACCATCAGGACAACACAGCAAGGGATAAACTTGTTTGGTTTTGTCTTTATTCTCAAAGCTACAGTTTCAGGCATTCATTTCATCTCCTCTCAAATTCAGTTGAAAAGGAGATATTTGGTACATTTGAGAAATGTGTGTAAATGCTGTAAAATGTCATCAAGTTTCATCAGGTGCAGAGGAAGATTCTGAGTTGGTGCTTGATTGCCACCCTGGTGTTCAAGATGAATGTCAGAGATGTAAGCTTCAAACCGTGTTGTCACTGATACTGAACTGGCTTATTTTAAAAGCTGTTTAATCTTATTTTAGTTGTGTATTGCAGGGATATTCCTTCCTTGTGGTTTAAAGGCAGATTTTTTTGCAAGCAGAAAAAACTATCTCACTGTGAGGGTGACAGAGCACTGGAACTGGCTGCCCAGGGAGGATGTGGCACCTCCTTCCTTGGAGATCTTCAGGACCCACCTGGACACGTTCCTATGCGACCTGATCTAGGTGAACCTGCTTCTGCAGGGGGGTTGGACTAGATCAATCTCTAAAGGTCCCTTCCAACCCCTACCATTCTATGATTCTATGAGGAGTGAGGCCAGTTAAATGCAGGCACAGTTTTGAGAAACGTGTTTTGTAGTGTGTGAGATGAGAGTGAAATGGATTTAGCTGCACTTAATAATGCTTCACTTCCCCTGCCAATGTGGTCTTGCTTTGGTAGTGCTGAAGAGTGGGCTTTTGCTCTCTGTTTGCAGGTGAGCAGCAAGCATGAGCTTGGCAAGACGCACCTGTGAGTGCCAGGAGTCTTGAGATCTGAACTGCTTCTTCAGCTGACCTCCTGGTGGCAAGGCACTGTTGATCCCATACCATGGAGGACTGCCTTCACACCTCCTCTGAAAACCTCTCCAAGCTGGTGAGCTGGGCCCACAGCCACGGGACCATCTGCAGCCTCATCCCCAACCTCAAGCACCTGCTCTCTGAGGGGGCCCATGGCAACTTGACGGCCATGTGGGGCTGTAGTGCTGGCCATGCTTACCACTGGCCACTGGCTGCCACTTGCCGTGCTGGCTCCCAGGAGCGCGTCTGCTTCCAGGACAGCCGCAGCTTCAACTCAGACAGTCCCAGCATGCTAGGGGTACCCTCAGAGGCACAAGCCAGCCCTCTAGAGCGCTACCCAGGCCGGCCAGGGAAGGCCAAGTTGGATTGCACCCGCACTCGTGACTCTTGTGACTTCTCCTACTGTAGTGAGCCGTCGGAGCTGGGCGAGCCCATGGAGGAGTATGAAGATGAGGCTACCCTCTTTGACATGGTCTGTGAGTCATCTGTCACTGATGATGACAGCGACTTCGAGCCACATCCCCACCGGGCCCCTGCTGGCCTCCGCAAGCGGCCAACTGCTGGACTGCCTGCCACTGCCCAGGCCCAGCCTGCTGACGAGGGTGGTGGTGAGGTTCTCCTCAAGAAGATTAAGCAGGAGCTCCCTGAGGACTACTACATTGTGGCCAATGCTGAGCTGACAGCTGGTGCTGACGGGCCGGCTTTGGCCCTGACGCAGATGTCCAAGCCCAAGCCGCAGGCCCAGGCTGGGTCATCCTGCCTGGGCCCTGCCCGGCCCTTGCCCCAGCCCGCCACAGGTCTCGACCCTGACCCACAGTGTCTCTCTGCTTCCTCACCCAGCCAGCCCCGGCTGGCCACGCAGAGGCCTCCCCGGGGCCCCCTGGCCTCCCCAGCACGGGGGGCAGGCGGTGGCCCTGTGTCTGCTGTGCAGGTGCCAGCCACCAGCTCCAATGCTGCCACGGGGAAGCCCATCAGCATCCCCCTCTCAGCCCTGCAGCTGCCTGGTCAGGAGGAGCCACCGGCCACTGAGGAGACCCTCCCACCTGGCCCACAGCTGGCCTCAGGTGCTGAAGCGGCCAGCTCACCCTCAGTGAGCACTGAGCCCGAAGTCAGCTCCAGCCAGCAGCAGCCCCACGCCATTGCCGCCGCCACTCCTGAGGCAGCAGCACAGTCAATGCCAGGTAGGATGCTGGGAGGGAGTTGAGGTATGGCTGTGTTTTGGGTGTGGCCACCCCAGCATGGCTCAGCGAGGAGGTGGCCAGGGAGGAGGTGCTGCATTGCACAAGGATGCCCCAGACCCACCAGCTGATAAGTTGGTAGACAGAATCACAGGCTGGCTTGGAAGAGGATTTGGAAGACCTCAACTGAGCAAAGGCCAGGAGCACCCCCTGTGACAAAGTGTACCACTGCCATAGGGAAAGTGCTCTTTTGGAACCAGTTTATAGGTCTATTTTGGGTGCAGTTGTGCCACAGGAGGCTGTGTGCAGCCACCTTACTTTGGGTACATGGGGTGAGGAGGACATGAAATTCAGTTGTGCACTCTTCCAGTGAACCAGAAAGAAGCATCTCAGGCAATGGAGTTGGGAGGTTTAGCACTGCACTCACCCTGTCAGAGGGGTGATACTTGACACAGAGAGGCCAAAGAGGGCACAAGGAGAGTAGTGGGAAGAGGTTTGTGCATCTATAGATCTTATTAAACAATTTCCCTGACCTGTAAATCAGAAGAACATTCACAACCTTAACCATGAAGTATGTAGCACTTAAACTTCAATCCAAGAAGAAGGGATTTTTTTCCCTGTTCTCAGTGGAAGTTCTCATATCCTGTGTGCTTCATTTTTTTCATATCCCACTGCTGCCAAAGCACTGAGAATTGGCAAAAACGGATCAGCATTATCGGATAAAGAGCATGTTAAAACAGCATACTTCTGCTGAATGATTATCCCCTGTGCAGAATAATTTGGTGCTGGCCATCGGTCTTATAGAGGCGGAGGAAATCTGTTTCTGAGCAGACTTGCCAACTGCCTCTGGACCTGAGCGTGGACAATGCTGGCTTTGCTCTTCCAGCTGGTGAGTAGTGCCATCCCAGTAGGAGGCAAGAGCAGGAACAAGTTCTCTGTCTGCTCCTTTGCTCGTTCAGCCTAGGAGCGGCTAGTCAGACAGAGCACAGCCAAACAGTAGAGAGGGGAAAAAACTGCCTGTGTGCTGTCCCTGTGGCAGCTACTGTAAATGTTGAAAACAATGACTCTGTCATTCTGGGTGATACTTCAAGCTGGACACCCTATAGCCTAATTTAACACTAAATAGATTTATTAGTTGGCAACAGCCTGCAGATCTTGTTGCCGAATAAAACAATAGGCGAAGTTAAATACACAGTTTTGCTAAGCAAAAGCCTACTAAACATTATAAAGGATGATAATTACCTTAGTTACAGCAAAGGGAATTCTTCTTTTGGACCCATTTCTTCATGGTTGCATCTTTGAGATGTTACTTTGCAGTAGTCCTGACATGTAGCATCCCTCATGGAAATTCCCTTAGAAAACATCTGGTTTAGAACTGACTCTGCTTAGCTTAATATGAGATGTGAGATGCCTGATGCCAATCCAAATTCTGTGGTAAACCTACTTAATCTGCATTCTTCAGTTTATAGCATGTCACTGCTGTATGTACTAGAGCTGTTTTCTACTTGCCTGCCCCTGCAACTTGCTGAGTCTCAAAATTGCAAGCTGGTGCAATGGAATACAAATCTAGACAGAATTTGTCCACGTAGATATATGATCTGGGAAAGCGATTTGCTTTCAAGAGATTAATTAAAAACTCAGACTCTTTCAAACTGCTTTTGCCAAGTCCTCAGAAGCCAAACAAGGTCTGCAATTGTTAATGCTTCGGGTTAAACCGTACAAGAATGGGCATAGCACCACATTTTCACATTTGTATTTAGTTTCCAGAGCAGAGTTGGTCCATGTCTAGTATCTCACTGTGAGAACAAGATGTGATTCTATTGGGATTTACACCCACTGTGTAAATCAGCACTCCAAATCTCCTGACGCTTCTTGCATAGAGAGCAATGTTATCTCTGTGTGCTGTTAAAATTCCAGTTCAGTCAGTTACATTCTCAATACTTAAATTTCTTGTATTGTTCTCTAGAAACATTACGCAGTTCCTCTCCTCAGTCTGGTATAGTGTTATTGTAACATACTCTTACTGTAGTCAGAGGTAACAGCATTTTAACTAGACTAAAATGATTGACATATGACTAAAATCTTGATACATCAGTAGAGTCTCAGATTTCCATAGAGCCTGCTGCTTTGGGAAAGAGGGACTGGTATTAATAAATCTCTGAGTTTCAGAAAAGTGGGCAATGTTGACAAGTGAATTTATTACAGATGTGTAGTTCTGCACAGCAGATTCTTGAAGGTAAAATGTGGAGGTGTTCTGGTTTAGCAAGGAGCAGCTTTTGGCTTAGTAACAGGGGGAGCGGGTTGCAGTGAAGACCCGGTAAAGAGTTTGCGGACCCTCCCCCGGCTCCTGGGTTCACACCCACCTCCGGCCTGGCTGGGCCAATCTGGCGCCTCTGCGATCACTATTTAGGGGACGGGAATTTGAAATACGAGTCATGGAGGTGTAAGAGGGATACAAGATGGAGGCGACCACGCGGACCCTTCAGCCAGAGGAGGAAGGAAGGAGGAGCAGTGGAGCGGAGACCCTTCTGCAGGCCGTGGCGAGAATGCAAGCTGTGTCCCTGAAACCTGTGGAGATCCGTGGCAGGACTGAGAGCCACCAGCAGCTCCATGTGAGTGAGCCCGGACGGGCGAGGGACTGTGTGGGGAGACGGCCATGGCCCAGGCCGTGTTGGAGAGCCTGCACGCCACAGAGCAGCCCCACACGAGAAGCAGAGAGGAGCTGCAGCCTTTGGACTGGGTGCACGTCGGAGCAGCCCGTGCAGGGCTGCCACGTGTGTGAGCTACCCCACGGACTTGCAGGGAGGACTGGTGTGGAGTTGGCACGTCCTGAGGAGGGACAGACGGCAGAAGCTATTGGGAGCAGACTGACTGAGACCTCCACTGCCTGCCCCCCCGAACCGTTCGGGGGGGGCAAGGTAAAAACCCCGGGATCAGGGCTCTGAGCCCGGGAAGAGGGGAGGTGTGGCGGGAAGGTGTTCTTAAAAAGGCTGGTTGGACTCTTCATTGACGTATTCCTCTGTGTTGTTTCGTTTTGGTTATGTTTTGGGTTTTTGTGGGTATGTTTTAGTTGATGTTGCATTAAATTATTTTCTGGTTTTTTTTCTTCCCCAAACCGAGTGGCCTGGTCTGCTTTGTCCTGAACCTTAAGCGGCAATTAAGCCCTCCCTGCCCTCGAGCAATTCTCAGCCTCTTCGGTACTTGAGGCTAATCGTGGTCTTTTGTTCCCTGATGGGCCTAAACCACGACATTTTTGGCGCCCAACGTGGGGCCTTGAGCTGCTGGAGATTGGAATTTGTGATAAGGATGGTGAATTGGGAGTGGTAAAGGACAAAACAGACGTCTGGGTGAGGCTACCTTGTGTCTAGGGGTGGATTTTTATTTATGTGTATTTATTGTGTTATGTGTATATCATTTATTTTCACGGGGAAGTGTTTGGTTCTGTTTGATCTTAGTTACTATATGTTGATTTGTGAAGGTGGTTCAGATTCCCTTATGTTTTCTTGAATAAGTGATTCGCAGAGGCGAGGGGTGGAATGTTCTGGTTTAGCAAGGAGCAGCTTTTGGCTTAGTAACAGGGGGAGCGGGTTGCAGTGAAGACCCGGTAAAGAGTTTGCGGACCCTCCCCCGGCTCCTGGGTTCACACCCACCTCCGGCCTGGCTGGGCCAATCTGGCGCCTCTGCGATCACTATTTAGGGGACGGGAATTTGAAATACGAGTCATGGAGGTGTAAGAGGGATACAAGATGGAGGCGACCACGCGGACCCTTCAGCCAGAGGAGGAAGGAAGGAGGAGCAGTGGAGCGGAGACCCTTCTGCAGGCCGTGGCGAGAATGCAAGCTGTGTCCCTGAAACCTGTGGAGATCCGTGGCAGGACTGAGAGCCACCAGCAGCTCCATGTGAGTGAGCCCGGACGGGCGAGGGACTGTGTGGGGAGACGGCCATGGCCCAGGCCGTGTTGGAGAGCCTGCACGCCACAGAGCAGCCCCACACGAGAAGCAGAGAGGAGCTGCAGCCTTTGGACTGGGTGCACGTCGGAGCAGCCCGTGCAGGGCTGCCACGTGTGTGAGCTACCCCACGGACTTGCAGGGAGGACTGGTGTGGAGTTGGCACGTCCTGAGGAGGGACAGACGGCAGAAGCTATTGGGAGCAGACTGACTGAGACCTCCACTGCCTGCCCCCCCGAACCGTTCGGGGGGGGCAAGGTAAAAACCCCGGGATCAGGGCTCTGAGCCCGGGAAGAGGGGAGGTGTGGCGGGAAGGTGTTCTTAAAAAGGCTGGTTGGACTCTTCATTGACGTATTCCTCTGTGTTGTTTCGTTTTGGTTATGTTTTGGGTTTTTGTGGGTATGTTTTAGTTGATGTTGCATTAAATTATTTTCTGGTTTTTTTTCTTCCCCAAACCGAGTGGCCTGGTCTGCTTTGTCCTGAACCTTAAGCGGCAATTAAGCCCTCCCTGCCCTCGAGCAATTCTCAGCCTCTTCGGTACTTGAGGCTAATCGTGGTCTTTTGTTCCCTGATGGGCCTAAACCACGACAGGAGGTCTGATTAAAGACCAGAGTGGAGTGATTGTTCATGTACACAGATTTCGTTAGGTTGTGTCTTAACAAAGAGTGATGTACTGGAGGTGGTGCATGGTATATAAAATCTGAGTAATACTGAACTACAAGAGGATGTTTATCTATCATATGTAAAAATGTTTCAGTCCTAAAGAGACAGAAACAAGGGTACGTATAATTCTTATGTGAAAAAGGGCAGGAAAGTATTATATCAAGGAGCCTAGAGCTTTTTTTATTTTATAGACTTGGTGAATGCTTGAGAAACAAAGGTACAGTTCAAAGTGAGTAGGGAATTTGAATTACGCCTTCTCTGATGCAAAGTGTTGCCTAATTGTAGAATAATGTACAAAGCTTTGCTCTTGGTCCTGTTTGAACTGGTCATATGTTTATGAGATCTTTGCAGGACTAAGGCCTTGAATGATAATTTGTGACTAAAGACTGCAATCAAACCACCAAGAAATACTGTGAATTTTAGCTTAAGTCACATATCTTTGTGTTTGTATCAGACATAGCTTGTGATTTCCATACATGGTAGTCTTGAAGTTTGAGTGAGATTCTCCATACAATCAAAAATCATTATTATATATCTTAGGTTTGGACAGTTTTAAGCCAAATTATACTTTTGGACTAGAGTTTTGGGTTTTTTCCTCTTTTACTCTCTTTAATGAAACCGTGGCAACTAAGTGTGTAAGCAGGGATTTGATAAAGATCTTTTTTGTATCTTAAAAATGAAATGGCATCCCAATAAAGATTTGGTGAGGTTAGACACAGATTTCTGTCTGAAACAGTGGAAAAGAGCTGGTGTTATTGTGGAAGCATATAAAGGAGGACTGTATCTCAGAGGAAGATACAGCTTACTGTGTAGGAAAGTAAGTTTTGAGTCTCAGAGAGGTCATACTTACTTGATAGGCAGAATTCTGGAGTATTTATGAAAAATAACTCACTTTTCACCTAAAGACTGAGAGGGAAGATGTACTTTCCCCCACCATCTCCCTCGGCAATTGTATGGGTTTAAATTAAATGGCAGCTGAGATCCTCATGTGATCATAAGACTTGTGGATTAGGTGCTGTTAGGTGAGCATCAAAATATTACATATCTTAGAGGAGAAAGAAGTCTCCCATACCTCATGAGTTGCCGGTTTGACTAGGTTTAGCTTAAACTCCTAAATAATTGTTTACACTGTAAGGGGAAAAAAAAAAGTGTCAGCCAGCACATTCCAAAGAAGTGCAAACAAGAAAAAAAATTCTTTTTTTTTAGAAATATGTAAAGCATCAGCTGGACATATAGAAAGGCCAGATTATTCCCTGATGCAGTTCTTCTAAGCCGTGAAACTGTGCCAAGAGTGAAAGTACCACAAGGCAAATAATCATGGCAAAAGAAGGTTACAAAACTTTCTTTAAACTTTTTCAGGAATATTCAAATAATTGCTGATTTGTCCCTGTATTTTTAATTTACATGCAAAGATTGGTAACTTTTGGGTAAATTGACTGCTAAAGCATGCTGCTAAATGCAGCCAAGTGTGTAATTAAACATGCAGAGGGGAGATAGTCTCTTCCAATTTGTGTTGGTCTAAAGAGTTCAGAGTCCTCTGGTGACATTTTAGGTCCCATAACTGATATCTTTCGTGTGCTAATAGCTGAATGAAAAATAGTAAGTGCTGAGATATGTAATTACAAAAAGCATAGTACTTTTTTTTTAAGTTGCAAAGAAGCTAGTGAGTTCATTAACCACATCCTGGACTACTACAGCCTTGTGATCTTCCAGCACAGGTTTTCCATTCCACTCCCACCCTTTGGAGGCTTTATTCTAGGAGTACTGCTAATGAGGCTGATATTACTTATCTTTACAATACTATAGGGGAGTTCTGTTTAAAAGCAGGACAGTATCATTAAAAGGACAAATTCAGCCTTTGCAGAATGTTTGTCTGTTTGCCTTTATCATCTGAATAAACAGCACGACAATCACATTTTATTAAAATAAAACCATAGTACTAATAATTCTAATACAAGAATTTGTTTTATGAAGCTGATGAAGCTGTTCCTACAAGAAGTATTTATCAAGTTTTTAATTCTTGCAGGAGAACACTGAAATGACGGCTTGTCAATTCTTACAGCATCTTTACATTTTCACTATACTTGAGAAATGTATTTATCACCATTCCAGACCAATCTGTTTTCTTCAGGGGAAGTTCCTTCCAGACACAAAAGGCTCATGCCAGCCTCTTTGCAACCTCAAAGACCATCAGTGGACTTGTCATGTGGAGGACAATCTTCTTACTGTCCTAAATATTAAGTATTTATCAAAACAGATAATCAGACAAGAGATTAGACTGCAGCTTTTCTTTATGAAAGGGCTTATTTTCCCTGTTCACCATGGACCTTCTTTGAGTGGAACTATCTGCAGCACGTAGAAACATCTCCTGACAGCAGTGCTACTGGGTATACATATACATTTTGGAGGAAACAGTTTGTGAGTATTCATGCTGAAAGTAGGTTGTTGCAGGAGACAGCTGGGGATGGGGCTGCTGCACTAAAAGCTGCATAGGCCTTACTGTTACTCTGTAATAGGTGAGGAATGGTGTTTTCCACCCAGTCTGTGGAAGTTCCTTGCCTGTAGCTAGGAGACAGTTGAATCTGTACCTGCGGAAAGATCTATTGCAGCCAGGCCCCAACAGTTTTATGGATTAAGTCTGTGAAGTATGCCAAGTTCAGCTGGAAAACAGTCAGGAATATCTTTTGAATTCTGAACAGAAGAGTTGCATCACTATAAATTTTTGACATTTCATTTAAATGTATTTTTTAAATTCAGAGTACCACAGCAGAACCAGTGCTAAGTAAGATAGCGTGTCATAGCAGGAGAGAAACTGCCCACTTCAATGAATATTTGAGTTCTGGGGCATCATTGTTCATTTCAGACCTAGAAATTTAGCTTCTCCCCAGTTACCCCAACTTGAAAGGCAGAAAAGCAAGAAACTAGAATAACAGAATCATTTAGGTTGGAAATGACCTTTAAGATCATCAAATCCAACTGTTAACGCAGCATAACCACATCCACCACTAAACCATGCCATACCTACATGTCTCCTAAATGCCTCTAGGTATCGATGGTGACTTCACCACTTCCCTGAGCAGCCTGTTCCAGTGCTTGACAACCTTTTGGTGAAAACTATTCATAATACCCAATCTAAATCTCCTTTTGTGCAACTTGAGGTCACTTCCTCTCATGCTTTTGCTTGTAGCTTGAGAGAAGAGACGAAGCCCCACCTCATCGCAGTCTCCTTACAGGTAGCTATAGAGAGCAATAAGGTCTCTTCTCAGCCTCCTCCAGGCTAAACACTCCCAACTCACTCAGACACTCCTCGTAAGACCTGTTCTCAAGACCCTTCATCAGCTTTGTTGTCTGTCTCTGGACATGTTCCAACACCTCCATGTCCCTCTTGGAGTGAGGAACCCAGAACTGAACAGTTTCCAAGGTGCAGCCTCACCAGCAATGAGTACAGGGGGATGATCACTGCCCTGGTCCTGCTGGTCACACCAGTGCTGATACAAGCCATGATGCCATTGGCCCCCTTGGCCACCTGGGCACACTGTTGGTTCATGTTCAGCTGGCTGTTGACCAACACTCCCAGGTCCTTTTCCACCAGGCAGCTTTCCAGCTACACATCCCCAAGCCTGTGGCAATTGTGTGGCATTGTTGGGGCCCAAGTGCAAGACCCAGGACTTGGCCTTATTAAACCTCATACAGTTGGCCACAGCCCATCTATCCAGCCTGACCAGGTCCTTCTGAAGAGCCTTCCTGCCCTTACTGATCAACACTCCTGCCCAGCTTGGTGTCATCTGCAAACTTACTGCACAAGTGAGAAGCAGAAAACAATCATTTTTGCAAAACCTACATGATCCAGATGCTATGCGCTCCCTCTCACTTAAGGTGCTTTAAACAGGCTACTGTTCTGTGCAAAGTTCTGTCTTTTGTGATACTGATAAATAAAGGAAGAAAATGAGGCCTCTGCTGATTCCAGCTGTCTTGAAAATGTGGAAGCAACAAAGGAGAGTGCGCAAGTCTGTACTGAACATCTCTTTAGGAAGAGATGATTATTTAACACGGTGGTTTTGAACACAGATCTGTTTTGTGCATGTGGTCTTTGTGAGCTATTGTGACTCAGGTCACAACACTCCTGTGCAGAAGCTGAATGTGCTGTGTTTCTTTATTATTAAAGCAAGGCATACCCCAAAGATTAAGTCTGTGAAAGAAAAGGACATTCATCTCTGAACTTTGAATTGCTTGCTTCAGTTTTCTGTTTACACACACCTCTTAACTGGGTGTCTGCCTAATGGCTGCTTTAGTCCTGTGGCTGTATGAGTGATGGGAGTATGAGTAAGCTACAGAAACATGGTTGGTTTTGTATGGGAATGATTTAATTTTCCCCTAACTTTAAGTACTCTTCTGATTGTAGTGAGCTGTGTCCTTCTGTCATGGGGATGTGCCAGGTTACAGGGGTTTTTTTTCTGTCATTGTTTCTTGGGAAATGGAGTGCATCCAGTTGTTTAGGACTTGCTCTCTCTTACTGACTATACATCCAAGAAAACAAATTAACAGTCAGGAAAACCATTCTTGGCATTACAGTGCAGCATTCACATATGTATGCTGATATATGCTTTGCTTTTTGCTCACAGATTTACATTTCTTTTTTTTAATCTGTTTAAAAGAAGTGCCTTTTTGCGTGTTTCCCCTGATTTCAAATAGTCCTCAGAAAACTTACAGTTTGTAAGATGACTTTTCCCATTTACCATTCACATGTACCATTGTTAAATAAGTCAGACTGTTTATTGTGCTAGTGCATAATAAAATAGCCATTCATATGTAAAACATATACTTATAATTCTATCCGTTAAACTATACCCCATGTCACCTGTTATATGAATTGGTTGGTGTTGGTTTTGGTATGAACTCATTCAGTAGCAGGGGAACAGATTGCTCATGTCCTATATAGAAGAACAAATTGTTTTTATGGAAATAACGATACAATCCCAACAGGAAAATGTTGACAACATAATTACAGAAGAGAAATAATGGCAATATTCTAAGCAGCAGACCTGTGTATGTGTATGTGTGCTCTCTGTGTGTTTATACAGCTAGAAAAAAGTTGAAAGTCCTCAGTTTATTTAAAGAGACTTTACTCAAGAAGAGCTGCAAAATGTGACTAAATATCTATTCAATTAAACTATGATGAAGTAAATTTAAACATGTATTCAAGGACAGAAGTAAATAAGCTATGCCACAAACAACCACCTGGTTACCAATGAGTGTGCATTCCTTAGCTCTTTGCTCTCTGTGCAGAATTTCCAGCTGCTCCTGTGCCTCTTAGGACTCTTTGTCCTGGCAAATGCCTGGGCACGCCATGGCTAGTCTGCGACAGCATATGTGCTTCGGCCAGCCCGGGTGCATGAGCTTAGCAGAGTATCTAGCACCAGAGGTCCGTGGTCTTTTCACAAGTAGGGATGTGTTAATGTCTCTGTCCAGCTGTTGAGTCTCTCTCAACCTCATAGGACCTTTACATCTTTGAACTTCCACCTCTTCCTAGTATGGTGAGAGTTATGTTTGCAAAGGTTAAAGTGAAGTCTGAAGTCATCATTTTTTCTGGAGTGCAAGGAAGAGAGGATTCTCAGCCCAGGCTTGAAACAGAAAGGCAGGCTAAAAACTCCATCTTAGGAGCTGTCTTGCTTTCAGTGTTTCACGTCATCCTCTCTGGAGAATTGTATAAACCATTGGTTCTTAAATTCTGCTCTTTGACCCAATGAAGATAAAGAAAATACATGTGTTAAAAGTGTGCATTAAAACTAGTTAGGCAAGGTTGTAAATAGTGAGCTCTTCATATGCTTCATAGCTTGTTTCACTCATGCTGGAGAATATATAGTGTGGAAAGGTAAAAGCAAATTGGTCAGCCTGGGCAAAATCACCAATGTAGAATTTCAGAAATAAAACTGTGAGTTCAGTAACAAGGCAGCTGGAGTAGTTTCCTAAATTAAAGATGGGTATGGGCGAAAAGATATTGAAATACAGTTCTTTGGGATGCCTGTGCTGCAACCTGTGTTACCAGATGTCTGTGCTCCATTTTGTCATACACCTGCAGCAGATAGTTCAGCTGGAATATAGAAAGGTACCTTTTGATTCACCACCAGTGGCACTTTAATAAAACAGAGGGGAAAATGTCTGCAGTGTCTAATAAGCAATGCATCAACTGAGGGTTGTCAGCCTGTGTAGAGAGCTCCATGGCATGATTTATTATGTTAATTACAGACATGTGGGCCTCATGCTCTGAAGTCTGAAACTGCTCACATTCTCAGCTTGATTTAAGAATATGCTCTGGCCAAGATATAAAGTGGAGCTTATTATGATTAATCTAATAAAATATTTATTACATACTTCTTTCTTTGTTGCACTGCTTGTTGCCTCAGTTAGACTACCTCTTTCTGGAACAGTGATATAAATTAGATTTTGGATTATTAGGATCTTCATCTGGTTTTAATCTTTCTCCAATGTTGTTCTTTTTTTCACATGCTTTTGTTCTGCTTCCCCCTTCTCCTGTCTTTATTTCCCTCCCACATTTCCTAGCTCTGCTTCTCAGCTGCTGTCTGAAGTGAATCAAAAGCAGGCAAACTTCATAGCCCTGGCTTATGCCTTCGAGACTTCTTACATTGTTTGTGCAACTCTGCTTATTAATGTTAGCTCTTAAATGAAATGACATTAAAACTGGTGGTAGGCCATAGCTGAGAATGCACTAAGCCTCTGGTGATGTGGAGTGGCATGTAAAGGCATACATGTTTGTGTCCTATTTCTCATTCTTCTTCCACAGGGCTTGCAGCTGCAGACAGCCATAAAACTCCACTGCACCCAGTTTTCCAAAATGCTATGTAAATTTGTATATACCATATTTCACAAACCATCCCACTGGTTAAATTGCTTGCTGAGCCATCGGTGCTTGAGAGAGCTGTTTACACATGTAAATCTGGCTTCCTCTGTAGGAGCACATAAAGGTGGTAACCTTATGGAAAATGTAGCTTCTTGTTTTTCTTATGTAAGAAATGGGGTTTTATCATGAGAATTTGTCTTTTTTCCCTTAATGCTTCATTAATTTGTAAAGGACAAGCTTAATTCAACAAAGGAGGAGTTTTTCAGACCTTTACAGTTTTTTCTCTCCTCATTTTCATTTTTTCTTCTTTTTTTTTCTCTTAGCAACCTTTGATTCAAGTCATTGTGTACATGTTATTCAGTAGTATACCTCCTGCACCCTCTAAACATATAACGACTTAGGCCAATTGATTTCTACAGTTCTACGTAAGCATATACTCAAAGGCAAGGGTTCCAATCCAGAATGCACTTAAAATCTGGTGTATTGAATTGGAAGCTTATTTGGGAGAAAAACAGATGCTCTGATGAGTGTGTGTTTGTAACTCTTTCTGGACTGGTGCCAAGCCAGCCAAGTCCTCTTGGAAAATGAGTGTATCACTTCTGCCATGCATCATCCAGCTTCCAGTTCTTGGGGTAGGTTAGACAATGACTGACATAATCCTGTAGTTCCTGCTGCAACAGATAATGAAATAAATAACATGCTTTGAAAAGGCAACATTTCACTGTACTTCTAAGCAGTCTGAGTAAAAAAAGAATTATCTTTTCCGCAGTTAAATATGTAACCTGCATAAAATCATTGGGGGGAAAAAAGTCACTTGTCTTTAGCCTTAAACTGAAATCAGTATTTTAACTTTTCTAACTGGAGTTAGCTGTAAATTGGTTAGAAATTATTAGAAGATAATACACAGGTATTATGCAATTAGCAGAAAACACAAAGTCTAGTGATATTAAAAGGATGTCTGGATACAATTTGTGTCTCCGTAGTAGCTGGAGATGAATTACATAGTTTCTTTCAGCACTATGAAATCTCCTTGGTTAAATGAAGTAAAACTGTAATGACATGAAAAATTATGTCTCCTTCCTCTGCTATCTTAGTCTATAAAGGGCTGTTCATCTGCCTTTACTGTAAAGGAAGACTCAATGCAGGTGATTACAGCAGCTCAGCTGAAATCCAGTGGCTTTGGTTGTCTCATACTCTATCCGTTGGGTCTCATTGCCTGTCTGCACTCGTCCCCTGTGATGAGATATCCCTGATATTTGAGCAGTTTCATAGGAGGAGAAGAATCCACGGCCACTGCAGCCTGGGTGCACTGTCAAAATCGATGTAGTGGTCCTGATGTGGCTGGATAAGAAGCTGAACAATTTCACGCATGTTTTGTGGAGCAACATACCACATCACTGCAGGAATGCAGTTTTTCTGGGGTACTGTCCCACTTACACAACTTGAGGGCGTCTTTAATTCAACATGGGTTTTTTGTTGGCTGCAGACATGGCAATTTCCTTTGCAGATTAAGGAAAGATGCCAGAACATAAATGACTGACTAGGTGTCACTGCAGTGTTGTGACAGGTTATCCTCTAACAAGCAGTGATTGATGACATGTGTAAAAACTGAGCCATTCTATGTGCTGTTTATATTGAAACAGTACTTAAAATGTGGGCTGTCAAAGCACTGATGACTTACACAGTGCTATAATGAGCAGTGGTGGGTGCAATGAAGAAGATACCAGAGTAAATGTTTGGAGCTTCAGACAGCATTGACTGTTTCCAATCTGTATCTAGCCTTAATAAAAGGAGCTATCCTTTACATTGCCTAAAGTATGAGACTTGACTGCAGGCTGCTAGAAGCTCTTTGATAGTGACATTGATATTAAAACCAGTTTCTGAAACAGGCTGGTGACCTTTTCTTTTTCCCCTTGAGGACAGTTCAAGCAAACCTTGGTGCTCAGTGACAACGTTTTTCATGGCTGCGAAAGCCACCAAATGTCTCCACTGCAGACTCACTGCTTCTCAGTGTTTTGCAGAGGGTTTGAGGACCCCTCTTAATGAATTTCACTGAGTGTTGTGGATGCAGCGGGTGCCTCACACTGAGGACAGGGGCCTGGTCTTGAAGGATATAAACTGAGCCCTATTTCTGGCCTGCTGGCAAGTCCAGAGGCAAGTCACTCCCCATGCCTCTGTCTGCAGCTGTGGTGTAGAGGTGATTAGATAAACTCTCTTCAGAGTCTCTCTGTAGATGGTTGGAAAGGGAAGCTGCCCAGCTGCCCACTGAGATTTCTGCACTACACAAAAGATTGTGAGTGAGCTAGGGAAGGATATAAGGCTACTTTATTTTCGCTGCGGCCTCCCCTGTTTACAGGCTTTCAGGGCAGAATATGCATGAGCAGCAAGCATCAGAACTTGGTCGGCACTGCTGCAAGGTACTGCTGGAAAGCATGGATGTGCTACATGGCCTGACATAAGCTTGGCCTGAATAACAGAGAGACAGTGGGAACTTCACAAGGTCTTATACCACTTTGTCACGTGTGTGCTGGCTGGGAAACACCAGTTGAGTGCTGAAAGGTATGGATTGCCAAAATGTATGGATTTTGCAATGAGAGAATGAGAAAGATCTTGTTTTTTCCTCTTGTTCTTCTTATTAAGTAGAAGAGAGAAAAAACGATGTTCCATTCACAATTACAGAGACCAGTGAAATCATAGAATTTGTCCTTCTTTCCATTTGCTGTTCATTTTCTAAAGCCATTACGATTTGTTATATTAGTAATGACAGTTCCACCTATGTGCTTGCAAGCTGTATCCTTGTATGCACCGATAGTTTGCATATGCCAAGAAAACAGTCCTTAGTACACACATCACTGACATGTGAAGAGCTCTTCCTTTTTATGCCTATGATTGGCCTGAAAATCAGTAACAACTGTCACAGTGGTAGCATCTGAATATTGTGCTTTGAGTGTAGCCTTACAGAGCAATATAATGTTGTTTCCAGAATTTGATTTTTCTGCAAAATGAAAAGAAGTGGTTACAATTGTACTTCGACTGTCAATGTACAGCTTGATTGTGTGGAGAGACTGTATAATCACGTTTTTCTTCCGTATCTTCTGATGTGAACATATTAACTGGTTTGGGGTTTTTTTTTTTTGTTCTTATACATATGTAAATTACACGTTGCTCTGTGGTAGTTTCACCTGCCAGCTCCTTAGTTAGGATAAGCTGCATTATCTTGTACTGTAGATTTTTGTCAATATTTAGCTCTTTAAAAATGTGTCTCATTAAAGATAATTTTTACTGTCACAAATATGATGCTTTAGTTATTTTTTGTGGAAGAAAGTTGGAACCAGTACAACTTCTGGTTTCACAAATGAAACAATTCAGAAGGGGTTTATTACTTGGGCTAGTCATTGCTGACAGCACTGGAATCTGCAGAAAAACCTGCTATCTTGCATTTGTTCTAAAGCAGGTTGCTTCTAATCCCACTCTTTTTCAAAAATCTCTGTGCACAAAACTGCCCCAGTGTCGTGAGGAGCTCACTTTGGTTTTGTAACATATTCTAGTACATCATTTGTGAAACTGAAGTTGGCTTTTCAGTCACACGACAGTTATGTAATGACGTTTCCCAGTGCTCTTTGTCAAATTGATTTTTTTTTCCTTTTAAAAGAAATTTGCTTTGGGCAAAAGCACATCACACAAACTAACTGCTTCTGCTTTCTTTTGTCTTTCCCCTTCTCCCTCTTCCAGAGCAGGATGAGAGAGCGGCTGAGCTCAGCAGGGAGCAGAACGAGAAGACCATTCGCAGCACACAGACGGCTCTCCGCAATTTCCGAGAGTTCCTTATCTCAAAGTACCCCTCTGAGACCCGCGAGATCTATGTCATCCCCTGCAAAGAGCTGGATGCCTACCTTGCTTCCTTCTTTGTGGATGCCAGACAAAAGGACGGGTCCGAATATGAACCAAACAGTCTGGCCAACTATCAGTGTGGGCTGGAGAGGTATCTCAAAGAGCACAGGTATGGGTATAGTATTACAAGGGATAAGGAGTTCAAGAGGTCCCAGGAAGCTCTAAAGCAAAAGCAGATAGAGCTGAGGTGTAAAGGAAAGGGGAACAAGCCACACAAGTCCATGAAGCTTACCTTTGCTGATGAGCTTATCCTGCGCAAAAGAGGCTTGTTGAGCCGGTACAATCCTGAAGGGCTGCTGAACCTGGTCTGGCTTAACAACACGAAGGCATTCGGACACTGCACGGGTTTCCATGGGTCCACTCTCAAGTGGGGAGACATTCGGCTGCGGGTGACAGAGACTGGGTTGGAGTACCTGGAGTGGATGGGGCCAGACAACGGAGATGTCAATGCCAAGAGCAAGCGAGGTGGGACGGACTCGCGGGTGTACGCCACACAGCACTCCCCTCAGACCTGCCCTGTGCAGGACTACAAGGAGTATGCCCAGCGGCGCCCTCCTGCCATGCGCTATGAGGATGCCCCCTTCTACCTGTCCATCAAACCTGTTGTCAACCTGGCCGCGCTTCACTGGTACAACTGCCAGGCCCTGGGGAAAAATAAGCTCGCCAAGATGGTAAAGACGATGTGCGAGAAAGGGAACATCCCTGGCCGGAAGACCAACTTCAGCGTCTACCAGAGCTGCAGTACTCTCTCAGAAGCGCAGAGCAACCAGCTGGTGCTGATCTGCAATAACTTGAGCCAACAGGCCGCCCAGTCCATGGCGAGCCACTCCAACACTGGCAATTTCATAGTGTCAGCATCCTATGACTCTTCCTCTGACACGGCTTGAAAGAGGAGTATCACCCAAATGCTCTTTTTGTTTCGTTTTTGTTTCAAGTTTTGAGTTAGTGCCCAATAACACACATCGACTGTGATTGTATGCTACTCCCCCGTAGCCCTCTCTCCAGTGTTAATTCACTTTATAAAAATATATAAATATATAATATATTTTTCTTTTTACAGATACGTCAATAGAAATAGTTTAGTATTACTAACATAGTATTTATAGTGTTAATACAGAAATGAAAGGTACTTATGGGTCATAATATAAATGCAGATTTTAAAAGGATGAAAATGGTTCTCAGGCAACACAAGATAGACTGGAAGTACCATTTTTAACATGCACACATCAGTGAGTGTAAACCCCCAGGGAGGCTTACGTAGCAATTCTATTTTAAAGCGTTTTTTTCAGCTTCTTATTTTAACATGATATCCCAAGAGTGGAGGAGACAAACTTACCACTGGCTGCTGCTTCTTACCTGCTGGCTTATTCTTGATGAGCAAGATCGAGAAATAAGAGATATGTCAATGTAAGTTTGTGAAGCCTTTGCAATGCTTTTCATCTGTTTCTTGTTTTATTTCCTGAGGCTCATTTATGCTAGGTGGGACAAAAATCCTCAAGTCAGCTATTCTGAATTTCTCTCTTTGTTGATGATTTTCTGTGATCAAAATGTTGCTGGTCTTTAGACTAAAAAGTATTATTTTCAACAGTATGCAAAAGTATAATGGCAAAATTACTATCATATGTATAATTTTAACTGTTCAAGCACAGGTCGTTGGTATTTTATCACTGTGTGCACTTAGTGTAAAATCTACTGTCTTAGACTTTTCAGTGTTCTGGGGAATGCAACAGTGGAGAAAAATCCATAGTCCTATCCAAACTGTACAGAAAAAAATACAGCAACTATGTTTTAAGCCGTGGTTTGAAATCCACACAAGAAACAGCATAGGGAGTGTAATGATAACTTCAGAACTACAGAAGATGAGGAAGCTGGATAGTTTTAAATATGGGAATACAAATGTAAGTCAGCTACACATAATCTGTTTCCATTGTAGACAGTGGAAAATGTCCATGTGAATGTGAAGGCAGAATTTGGTCCTTAAAGCCTTGAAGTAATGAGTGAAACTGTTCCAACATTTGACTTTGCAATATAGTTGTTCTTCTGTAAGTACAAGG
Organism: Colius striatus; assembly: GCF_028858725.1. NCBI lineage: Eukaryota > Metazoa > Chordata > Aves > Coliiformes > Coliidae > Colius > Colius striatus. The sequence continues at coordinate 16,529,630 of NC_084790.1, read as the reverse complement.
AGAGGACTAACAAATTTGATATTCCAGTGAACAATTATAATTCTTGACCTTTACAATTATGTACTGTACTTCTCAAGTAATTTAGCTTAGTTTGTGTTCCACTAGGATACCCTAGGGCCACAAGGAGGCTTTAGAGAGGTCTGCTGGGGTGATCTAATGCCCACCGAAGTCAGTGAAAGAGTCAGCCTCATCTGGCTCCCCATGGATGTTGGATAAAACTGTTACTGAGGGCCTTTTTTTTTGGTGGGGGAGGGTACACATGGGTGGATCTTACTGTTGTGTTTCTTTATGCTTGTTTATTCCCTCGCATTTCTCTGTATCTTTTGTACTTTTAGATCTGCCACTGTGCTGTGACTTTAATCAACATTAATTCCAAAGAAAGGGTGAAAGAGAGGTAGCAGATAGAAACAAAAATAACCTACCTGGCACTATTTAAAACCTGTTTTCTGTGTTGCTAGGATGAACCAACTGTTCCTTTGTGTGTGAGGGAGGTGGCAGAATGACTGCACCTCACTTAAGCCTTATTGAAGGTCAGTTTTGGGGATGGGGTGGGTGGTAGGTGTGCCACTGGAAGGTTTAGGAGCAGAGTTTTCCACTGTAATAAACTTTTGTCCTCCCACAAAGCTTACCGCAGGTGACAGAACCTGGCTCTGGTCTTGTGCTCTGCACACGGCAAGGCTGGTACAAAGTCCAGGTTTCCCTTGTGCCAGCTGTCACAGGATCTTGCATGCCATGGCTGTGTCACCACTAAATCTATAATCTCTGAGTGCTGGCTATGGCTTCTCAAGTCTGTAGGGTAGGTGGTGGGTTGGCAAGCACAGGTGGCCATTCATACTGCAGAGTTACACTTTCTGTGACTCAGTTTTGGGGCTTGAGGCCAAATCATGTCATTACTGAAGTGAGTGCATGCTGTGTCCATGACTTACTGTGCCATGGCAAATCTGACTTGTAGATGAAGGAGAGGGACGCACAAAATGACTTCGGGTGCAGCCAGAAAAATGGCTGCCCAGCTTCCAGATGAGACTAGCCATCTGATGGTTGTTTCCACAGCCTTGCCTTTTCATGGCAGGGCTTTTAATATGTTAAAACAAAAACAGTTTTGCAAGGCTGATACTGCTATGTTTGGGGTTTCTGTGCTGTTTCCCACTGAAGAACCATGAAGCTGCTCTTAGTGTGTGCTGGAGCACAGGGCTTCCCATGCCAAGAAGCTCCCTGGGAGTGCCAGATGAGAGCTCAGCCACAGAGCCAACCTCTAGGAAAGTCACTGGTCTCTGTTCCTCTTCTGTTAGCACTCATCTCAGCACTTGCCAGTGGCAGCTACTGCAGGATCTGACCTGCTTCCCCGCCTTGCCTTTCCTGTGCTGTGACGCAAGGCCAGGTATCAGCTGGCCTTTGTGGCTTCCCACCTCTCCTCTCCTGCTCAACCTTCTCTCTTTGCTGGGAAGAGCTTTCAGGGGAAAAAAACCAGCCCGCATGACATGGCTGTCATGTGTCTCCTCAAGCCCCAAAAAGCATGAAACCAGACCTTATGAATGCAGTTGGCAGGCTCAGAGCTTGGCAGTGGTTCACGTCTTCTGGGGTATGCCTTAGACATTTTGCTTCAGAGCAGACTATTTTGTGTGGGCTGTTTCGTATGGTGATTCCAGAATTCTTCTTGTCTCCAAGGAGCCAGATCGGTGGCTGCTGATGCGCTATGCTTGTGGACAGGTCTTTGAAGCGCTGCTTTCACATTAATAGTACGTTTTGGGTTTTTGAGTGGTTTGCTGGGTTTTTGGGTTTTTTTGTGCTGAGCACAGCAGAGAAAGGGGGAAGTCAGATAATTTTCTGCCAGATTACTGAGTTGAATCTGATTGCAAATTGAGGTGCAGAGCCAGTGGGGAAAACAGAGGAAGGTGTTGCACTATCAGTATCATAGAGTCGCTAGCCTGGCCCAGCTGCTGCAGCCTTGGAAATCCATCAAAAAGGTGATGCAGATTGAGACCCTTCTGAATCATTTGCAGATGTGTTGGTTGCCTTCAGAACCACTTACCAGCTTTTGAGAGATTTGCTCAGTGATACCAAGAGCAAAATTTGGCCTTGAACTTAAGGAAGAGGCAGAGTGCCGAAGCACAGGCCTGCACACAGTGTGAAGGAGTCTGCACCAATGTTAGTGCAGACTTTCCTACGTGGCCTTCTCACGACACCAAACCAAGAGTCAGACATGGGGATTATACATGGATGTCACTGGGCTGATCTGGACTCAGCTGTTCACAGTGCACGTGCCTGGATCTGTTGACGTGATTGCACATTTAGCTGGGCAGAGCCATGGGCACTTGTTTGGCTGAAGTTCTGCTTTATTAGTCACTCGTGCATGTATTTATGGTACTGTGGGTTTGCACAATGTACGTGTGTTCATGAAGTCTTTGATGTCCAGGTGTTGTGAACTGCCGGCCTCATTTTCAAATACGTATTTATGCAACTAAATGTATTTTTAAGTGCAGGAGAATGAAATGCTGTTGTGAACTACATTGTAGCCTAAATTACAAGCGATATCTAAATGATACCACAAATCTTGTCCTTTTGCATAGTGCAATAATTCTGTGATAGCAGCATCCAGCCTATTGACATATAGGACAATCTAAAAACAGAGAAAGGTGTCCCTGTTGCATGTTCTCCTTTGTGAAGAGTATCAACACTTTCAAGCTGTTTTGTGCTTTTGTTTTCAGAAGCTGCTGTGCACTGGTCTGCAGCGCAGTTGCCCTTGTAGGAGGCTGCACAGAGAATGAGGTGCCAGCAGTGCGTGGTACCCCTGTGTGTGCTTGCCTCCAAGGTTTGTGACCGCATCTCATTCTGCTGTTTACGCAAGTGATGTGGGGTGGGAAGATGGGGATCGGGAAGAGCAGGTGTTGCTGTGTCACTCTACAGCCTGGGCTGCCATAAGGACTGAAGTTTCCTCCCTGTCCAGCTCACACCTACCCTTTCATGCCACCGTGTCTGAGTCCATCCCACAAGTGCATTGACTGAGCTGACAAAGCACACGTGGTGCATGAGCTGATCGTTCCTTCCAACAACAAGCTGCAAGTGACTGTGATTGACTTACACTGGTCTTCCCCATCTTCTGTGTCCCTTCTCCTCTCAGCGTCCCCGATCCTCTGACATTCCTCTCTCCCAGTGACTGCACCGTGGGGCAAGGGGACCGCTTTGTGCAGGGCGGCTCATGGCTGAGAGCTCCCTCCCTGCCTACCAAGTGACCTTGTGCTTTGGGGATAACACACTCAGGGTGGATGGCCCCGCGTCAGGTACGCGGGGCATGCGAGGTACTGCGCATAAGCACACATCTCGTACTGGAAGCACTCTCCCTCTGTGAGCTTTCAAATCATGAAGTGAGATGAATTCACTCCTGTCTAGAGGATCAGTCCCACGTCTCTGCACTTTTTGTGCATCCACTGACATCTTTAAAATAGGACTGAGGCGACTGGTCCTCAACGGTATGTAACTTTTGGGCTTATTCCATCATGGAAATCAGTTCATCCCACACCACGTGGGCAGCAGGGCTTCAGGACTTCCCCAACTCCCTGAACTCCCAGAGGTGATGTGAATGTGTGGGAAGGAGGAGAGCTTACAGAACACATTACACCTGAAATGAGCCAATTCATGCCTCTGGGTTAGGGTGGAGAAGGACTCTGCTGTTCACTGTGAAATGTGGTAGGAAGTGGGTCTGTACTTATCAAGAGGTCTTTGCTAAACATCAATTTAAAGACATGGCTCCTTTGCTGTTCTTAAGATTGACAGGAAGTATTTTCTTTCTGTGTTGTCATGTGTGTGCTGACTCTGCACTCTCAGTGCTGAAGAGGAGCGTGGAAACAGTCCAGCATGAAGTATGGCTATATTCCTAGCTTAAAAATTTGAACTAAACTTTCTGGTGATGGTCCCCATGTGCCTGAGCCATGCCTTGGTGGCTGGGGACAGTACTGCATCAGCTGGTGTCTGCTGGCTTGTCTGTTGGCTCTGTGCAGAGTCAGCATGGGTGTTCCTGCACCACTCTCCAAAAACCAGGGCTAGCCTCTCAAGGGCATCCTGATCAGCCAGGTAGCTGCAAGCTATGAAGGGGGAAGGCCCTAAAAACAGCTAAAGGATGGTGCTTTCTCCATGAATGGCATGTGATGGACACATGAGGCTGCACTGCATCTCCTCAAAGGTTTTGGGAAGATACAGGCCACCAAGGACATCACTGCTCCACCTCTTTCACAACAGTGCAACTTCAGTCGGCGATGGAGTGGCCCTTCTGAGGACGTGTAGGGTTTCTCTGAGCTCCCATTGAGCTGTGTGGTTGCACTGCTTACAGCTCCACTTGTGCAAACCAGGTGCCAGCCCATTCCTCCCTATGGTGCTGGCTGAGGCTCTGTGAAGCTCTGCTCAAGTAGTCCTCTAGCACCTCAATCCTTCCCAAAAGCAGCAGGGAGGCATTAAAGCAGTGGGGTGCTGGAAAGCACAGAAGCCTCACAGCTTAGAGACACCTCTGAGCTTGCTGAAAAGTTTGACCACTAGCCATTCACTGGAACATGTTCAAAGCTGAGATGATGTCTAAAGCTTTAATTCCTAAACTGATGAGGGAATTGGTTTGGCACAAAATTATCTCGTTACATGAGCTGATAGTTTTCAAGATAGTTTCTAGAGTCTGTCTCAAGCAAGGGGTTTATTTCTTCACTGAATTGGTTAACATTAGTTGGTAACGCAGGCAAAATTCTGATTGTTTTATTACACAAACACCATTAAATGGGTTGTCTGTGCATTGGAAATGAACTTACTGTTCCAAAGGCATTAGGATGCTTTTGCCTAAGCTTTTATTCTTGTGCTCAGCCTTCATTACGCAGCAGTCACTAGTATGTGAAAAAATCAATACTTTTCCAGATTTCAGTTTGATCCTTTGTAATTAGTAGGTGTCCTTCACAGTGTTTAAGACACTGGTGAGGTAGGTGCTGTCATTGAAATTCAGTGGGTTAGAGTTGCAGTGGGAATGAGAAGAGGTGAGGTCACCGCAGCCAGGTGAGAGGAAAAGAGTAAAGCAAATGCAAAATGTTTTGGACAAAAATACTGTATTTTCCTTACACTATAAAACTGAACTCATAAAATTCATTTTACAGCTACTATCTCTGCCACTTCAGCTGTTATTTTTGTGAACATGGATGACCCTGTAATGTTCCTCATGCCTAGAATTTGATCTGCTTTCTGAAGGCTATAATCTTGCTGAGACTGTCCTCCTTACCAGCATGGTATGTTCTTAGCTGGGCTAGTCACATGTAGGCTTAGCTTATCATTGGTGTGTCCCACATTGCTCCTGCCAGAATTCCTTCTTCTGTCATGCATTTAATACCCTTGCTGTAAGTCAGATTTCCAGTCTGAAAACAAGCCAATGCAAGAGGTACATGTCAGTCTCTTCATCTACAGCAGCAGTGAATGCCAAGTGTAGGTACGGAGGGCAAGGCAATAGTAACTGGCTTCAAACTGATTTTAATTACTTTTGTGTAGGAAGACGAATCTCCTAGTGACTCTGAGGCTGAAGGTGCATTGAGTGGTGGCTGCAGTGTAAATCACACATTTGTGGAGGCCTTTGTTTTCTGCTTGTGGGTCAGACCTTGCAAGCTTTACCTTCTGCAGGAGCTTTCTCTGTCTTTCAGGGGATTGGGTTCCTCTTTGCAAGGTCAGGTGGATGGATGTGAGATGCATGTGCAGAAATGCCCAGAGCAATCAGAGGTTCACAGACAAAATGTGATTTGAAATGTCTTCATGGAGTCTGAAAGCTATCAGGGGAAGAAACGATGAGGACTTGATTTTTCTGCAATTTATGGCAGTGCCAGCAGTCTCGGTATTGCTGCTGCTGCTGCTGGAGAGGATATGGTGCCAGTTCCACGGGGCACTGTCAGAAGTTTGCACACCCAAGCCGCCTGCTTCCACCTAGCTCAGGCTGTTCCCTGCCCTTGGCTGTAAGCGTGAGAGCAGCCCCACTGGGACAAATGGGTCTGAGGTATGCAGTAAAGGACTAGCTGTGCCCTAGTTCCATTGGCAGTGTTTGGTTTTGTCCACAGGACCCATCTGTCTCAGGGCCACCTGGAGATCTGTCACAGTAGGCTAGATATTCAAGGCGGGAAGCAAAAGAAGTGGCAGAATATCCAAGTGTGACGAAGATGGTGGAGAGGCAGTGGGAAGGCCTGGCGGACACAATGCAGGCTTTTGTCTTTTTTTCCTTTTTTTTTTCTGAAGAAGGCAAGTATAATCCTTATCCTTTAATATCCTACTTTGTTTGACACTAGAAATAGAAAATCTTTTCCCTTTGTTTTAATTATCTGCTGGCTTTAACTCTGCCTTTGAAAAGCATTTTTGCTATGGCAACCCTTGGTCTCATGCTGAGCAGTGCTAGAGAGAAACAGCTGAAGTAAGGCTTTTATCTTTCCCTGCATGCAATATTTAATCTTTCTAATCTTTTAACGTGAATTCATTTTCTCCCATTTTGTATATTGACAAGATTAGCACCGTTTCTTCCAAAACAGCAGTTGAAAAGCGTATTTTGCTGACATGTAACTGAATTTTCACCTGTCTGTGAGTTCTCCCAAGTGACCAATTCATTCTCAGAGTTAAACCTCTCTCTAAGGCAGACTTCCATTTACTGACTGTAATGGCAACTCAACTTTTTAAAGGGCAGTTTGTAAAAAATTATTTGTTAATTATTTTGTTCCATTCTACAAGAAAAAGATTCACTGTCTTGCCAAATAATAATAATAATGATAATAATAATAATGATTATAATGATTCTATGCAGTGTGTGATTTGGTGATGTCGCTGTTTTGCATGTTTTCTAGATGTTACAACATTTGTATGTTTCTGTGGTACTTGTAATAAAAACCCTAACCATTGCTGCTATAATCACCACTGTCGTAGGTAGCTGAGAACTGTATGAGGAGCTGTGCCAGTGAGTGGGTCTGTTTGTGTGTCACAGTAAAACTCTGCATTCTGCTGTTCAGTTCCTGTTTTAAGCCAGTATTTAGTGCCTTCTGTGGAAGGAATCTGTATGTTTTGGTAGACAGTAGGTGCCAAATTTTTGAAATCTTGTTGTTTTACACAGATGATCATTTACCAGCGTGACGCTTAGGAAAAATAGTAAAAGCAAACAAACAAACCCAACAAAACTTTGAGCTTTCTTTGAAGTGACTTCTCATTAATTTTGATTTGAAAAAAAACTCAGTTGTAGAGCTGAAAGAAGACGTTTTCCCCAGCTACACAGCTACACCTCCCGCAGCAGCCGTCTGCCAACTGCGAGGGGTGTGAGGGAATGCCAAGTACCCAAATGTTCCCCACATGTCCCCGTGGGTAACAACTCCAGTGATGAGCCAAGCCTGTTCCAGGCATTGCAGAGCGTGCTGAAATGGCTTTTGAGGAAAGCAATCCTTTGATTGCCATAGGAAACTGTTAGCTCTCGTAGCAGTTGTGAGGCTGCTTTTGTAAACAAGTCTCAGCCTGGTCAAGTGGTGGATTCCAGTCCCTGTTCTGCCTCCGCTGAAGCCGCATGTTCGTGCCAAATGAGACTTGGATGAAATTCAAGCCCAAGGATTTTGGTCTTGTTCTTTCCAACTGCTTTCATGGCAGACAAGCCCTGTTTATCAAAACTCCAGCAGCACACTTTCAGTTCCTTTTCAACCCTCTGCTTAGAATCTGTCAGTATAGCACACATGTACACATTCGTTTTGATATTGAGGAGATTTTGACAGGCTGAAATGGTACCATGCTGTAATCTGTATTGGTACCATGCTGTAATCTTAGAAACAGGCAGGAGGGAAACGCGAGATGTCCACCTGTCTAGTGTGTGTCCCAGCTATTGGGCACGGGCAGCTGTGCCTGTGCCAGTCTCTAGAGTATTGTGTACAGAAAAGGTAAAATACTTGGCTGTTGGTTTTCTATCTCTACTGAGAGATGAAAGCCTGTTATATGTCTTGAAAAGACTTTTCAAATCGGAATACCAAGCTGCCAGAAAAAATACAGAATTGGGAAAATAAGAGTGCATTGAATTCATCCTTACAGGTGCTGGTCTAAAGCCATCTCTGTTCCCCATCAAGACAATTTACAGTCCTTGTGATGTAAAATACTTTATAAAAAACAAAAAAAGTTCATGCCAAAATTTTCAGTATAGCTGCTCCTTTTTGTGATACCCAGGACACTTAACAAAAAGCAGTATTAAAGGATGCAGCCCAAAACACACTGAAAATCATCCCATGCAGTAGCTCGCAAGCCAACTCTGCTCCACCACCCTGCCTCTACACTCGATGAATCTGAAAATCCTAGATGAAGATATGAACCTTCCACAGTGATTAGAATACTTGGGAGTCTTTTGCTGCACCTTAGTTTCCATCTCTTGGAGGGAATAGGAGGGCTTTCTTCAGATATATTTGGCACTTCAATTGTCCTTTAAAAACTGGTAGCTCCCTCAGACTCCTTCTACTAGATCAGAAGCCAGCTGAGATCAGCTGCAATTTGTTTCTCCATCACTTTGCTTCTCTGCCACTTACAGATGAACACATGCTTCCAGTAGTACTTTTTCACTGTAGTGAAGGGTTTTGACTCAACTGAACTTCCGCCTAGGTGGCCCTAATATTAAATATGCAAGGCAGTGATACACGGTGTTATTTCCTGCATTTCTTCCACTTACAGCTAGATGTGAATCTCCATGATCCCACCAGTTGCACTGATTTTCTTACCAATTGGTCTTCCTTGTTTTTAATGTGTGTTGGCTTGACTTGTAAAAAAAAAGGTGTCATCAGTTGCCTGCAGCGCAGCAATGTTTTCCCCATCCTCTTCCATTGTGAAACTAAGTATGTCTGCATTATCTTCACCTGAGGTTTGAATGAGAAACATGATCAATATTCTTTATTTTGCACCTTGCACACGAGAAATGGTTCTACAGCTGCATATCTGGCATTGGGGTTTTGCCTGCTGCCTGTGATGTCAGAACCTCTGATGGCATTTGTCAGCTTTTCACTTTGGTTCACAAATTGGCTGGTTTAGGTACCACCTTCCAACCACTGTGATGCCTTCAGTGTGTGTGTTGTCGGTCCTGTAATTGCTCCTGTAGTTGCATTTTGTGTGAAGTACATTATATTGCAGGGCAAAGTTTCTCTAGGCTGTGCTGTTGAAATGAGCTGGGAGACAATTATCCATCCAAACCCCAGTGGAATTTAGGGACTTCGCTTTTTTAAGGTCCCTTTGCAAGTCCCAGCTATAATCAGCTATTAAAGATCTTGGCATGAGCAATGCTACATATCTTCCACTCAAAATGCAGTTTCCTGTATACAGGGCACCTCCTTACACAGATCTGTTGCCCCTGCATTTAGAAGATTATATATACAAAGGTTTGTTAGGGAGAAATAGTATTTTGGTGTGTTTACTTGATTAAGTTCTACAAATAAAGAATATCTGATGGAAAAGGAGAGATTACTGGATTGTTTTCTGAAAACATGAGCAAAACTTTCAACTACAGTCCATTTTCAGAGCCACACACTCATTCTCATTGTCCTCAAATTACCTTCTTTCTGTGACCTCAGAAAACAAATAAAAAGGCTTCACTGCTGTAAATGAGGAAAGATTTAATAACCTACGCTGAGCTCACCACCAGTGTTCCCAGGGCTGGTTAATCTTTTTTACTCTTCAGCTGGTTAAGTTTGACCCATGTATATGCCCTGTTTCTGCTTCTGCAGCGTATTTTTAAGCAGAAAACTTCATGCAGTGTAAGGTCATTCATAGATGAAGACGGCTGTGGTCATGAAAGTTGTCTGTAGTTGTGCCAGTTGAGCACTGGTGTTCTGTGGTGCAGTTGTTTGTTTTTTTTCAGCTGAAAGACTGACCTCTGTTTTTTTTCTTTTTAAATTGGGATGGGGTAAACAAGTGTATGTTGTACTGCTGTCTGCCACACTTCAGTCAGATGTCTCCTTGAAAAAATGCTCTTTTACTGTTTGGGTACAGAAGTACCCTGGAGAAGAAGAAAGTCAAACCAAGAGGTCTTTTTTTCTTTTTAATGGTGTCTGAGTTTCATCCCTCTCTCAGTTGTCAGATAATTAGCCTTTTGAAAAGAATGGATTCAGTTGTGTGCTAATTGGAGTGTGACATTCACTTTTACTGATCTGCAAATTCCAGAGATATTCTGATCTCTGTTGCATTTCAGCCTTGTTTTTATTCCTTTATGGTAATCTCTAAGAAGTCTGGTTCTGCTGCATAAGAGATTGATTTCACTGTCTGTACAATGTTTGCTACTATTGTAGTGTGACTTTATTTCTTGTTTGTTTCACGTTTCTTTTTAAATTTGGATTGGTACAGCCTTAAACTTAGATAATGAAAGAACATTTTAAAAATAATCAAGATAGTCATAGATGTCTGTGATAAGTGCATGCTTTATTCACAGTATTTTGTCTGTAATTAGGTGTAGTGACCAAGTCTCATGTATTTAATAAACTGTTTTCAGCAAAGTTGACTACTTTCTTCAATCAAGTGGAAATAATTTACTTGGCATTTCAAAGCATGGGAAGTTGCCGTGGACCTGTGATGCATTTCGATTAGCAGAGTGCAAATCGGCTCACCCAGAAAGACTTGCTGTCATGCCCTCTTTAACTTCTGGGGTTATGTTTCAGGAAAACATTGCTGAAGTCCTTTCTTGCTCAGGAATGTACTTACAAGCAAGCTTGATTTGATGCATGTGCTCTTGTAATCTCACTTCAGTAAGACTGAAAGCCTGCATCCTGAGAGCCTTTTTGGGTTAATTTTTCTGAACATCATCTGGTTACATAATTCCAAGGCATAGTTTATTTTGCACTTAGAACTTCAGCAGAAGGTTCTGTTTTCCTCATAGATGGTGGTTCTTTTTTTACTGTTCATCTAGAAACGAATTAAACATGCAGCTACAGATAACGCATCTTTCAAGATGCAGGTCTGAATTTCATGTCTTCAAGGGGACCCGAAAATTAAAGCTAATAAAGTCCTTATATTGTGACACAGAAACATCCCAAGGGAAACTATCCCTTGAGAGCTCCGACAAAATTTCACCCATCTGCCATTCATGGGATAGCAACTGTGTTAGAGAAAGTCAGTGTTTAGGGTTCTGCCAGAGGAATGTGAGAAAAAGGAAAAAGCCAAATCCCTCAGGGAAGTGCCACATAGGGAACAGAAGTGTGTTCGTGTTGTTGGTAGGACATCAGCGCAGGACAGTAAGAGCCAAGTGACACCACTGATGAGAGATAGAGGAGTGTTCTAGGACTGCGTTTCCATCACCTGGCAAATTCTCTTCAATAAACTCCCATTGTGCTGCTTGTTGGGAGCAGTGGGATTGTGTGTGGTTGCTCAACACAAGACGACATTCAAGAATATCATGACAGTAGCTAATATGGAAGTTGCCTGGGGACATTATGACATGTTGCCTCTTTGGATAGGCTTTGGAGATGGCAAGGTGGGGTCTGTAACTCACCAGTGGTTTGCTTTGTAATATACACCAGAGACAAATGGAAATTGGCAGCTATTGCTGCAAAGATCCACAAGATTTCATTTAAGAGTTGTCTGACAGCTTGCTATGTTACAACCTTCACTATTGATGGCACTGATTGGCTCTCAAAAAGAATAATTAAAATAAAGGGGAAAAAAGTAAGATGGTTATGTATTAGAAGATGTGGCTATTTGTGTATAGCACTTTGTTCTAAGGGCCATATTCCTACAGGTGCCCAGAAGAGAATGCACATAAGACTGGCAGCATATGAGACGTGTTGATTGCTGCTCCTCTGAAAGCTGTGAGTGCTTAAAACCAAGATCCTGTATGTAGGATTACTATTGACCTCAGAGATCCTTGTGTACATGCAAATATGACATTTTCAGTTACCCTCATGTAAAGTGGTAAACAGAGCAGGACTGGAAAAAAAAAGTGCTTCAAAAGTATACCCAGGGAACAGCAGGCAGAAGCACTGAGTGTTGAGGAGATAGGACACTGTGCCATTCATCTGCATGTAAAATCATAGAATCATAGAATGGTAGGAGTTGGAAGGGACCTCTAGAGATCATCTAGTCCAACACTCCTGCAGAAGCAGGTTCACCTAGATCAGGTTGCATAGGAATGTGTCCAGGCGGGTCTTGAAGACCTCCAAGGAAGGAGACTCCACAACCCCTCTGGGCAGCCTGTGCCAGGGCTCCCTCACCTGAACAGTGAAACAGTTTTTTCTTATGTTTAAGTGGAACTTTTTGTGTTCCAGTTTCATCCCATTATCCCTTGTCCTGACACTACATACCATAGAAAGAGGGATGTCCCAACCTCCTGACACCCACCCTTTCGATATTTGTAAATGTTAATAGGATGTCCCCTGAGTCTCCTCTTTTCCAGACTAAACAGCCCCAGTTCCCTCAACCTTTCCTCATATGAAAGATGTTCCAGTCCCCTGATCATCTTGGTGGCCCTGTGCTGGACTCTCTCCAGAAGTTCCCTGTCAGTCTTGAGCTGAGGAGCCCAGAACTGGACACAGGACTCTGGATGAGGCCTCACCAGGGCAGAGGAGAGGGGAAGCAGAACCTCCCTTGACCTGCTGGCCACACTCTTCTTGATGCATCCCAGGATGCCATTGGCCTTCTTGGCCATGAGGGCACATTGCTGGCTCATGTTCAGTTTATTACTAATCAGGACTCCCAGGTCTCTCTCTGCAGAGCTGCTCTTCAGCAGTTCGACCCCCAGCCTGTACTCATGCAGGGCGTTGTTCCTGCCCAGCTGCAGGACTCTGCACTTGCCCCTGTTGAACCTCATCAGGTTCCTCTCTGCCCAACTCTCAAGCTGGTCGAGATCCTGCTGAATGGCAGCACAGCCTCTGGGGAATCAGCCAGTCCTCCCAGTTTGGTGTCATCAGGGAACTTGCTGAGGGTACACTCTGTCCCCTCATCCAGGTCGTTGATGAAGATGTTGAACAAGACTGGCCCCAGAACCCATCTCTGAGGAACTCCACTGGCCACAGGCCTCCAACTCGATTCTGTGCCATTGATCACCACCCTCTGGGCTCTGTCATTCAGCCAGCTCTCGATCCACCTTTGCAATACTATCTGTTATGGGTGTCACCTCTCCATGTCATCTGTGTCTTTCAGGCTCCTAGGCCTGCAGACTCTTTTGAAAGAGAGACTGGTTACATGCTTGTAAAATGTGGTCATCAAACTGCTCAGTGACCAGAAAACAATCAGGCCGTGTTAACATTCTATCAGATGCCGGTGCTGCAAGCCAGCAGGAACATGCGAGTCTGGTAAGAGCCCAGCTCTGGACAGCATCTGAAATCCCTGCTCTTCTGGGCAGAGCAGTATCTGCCAGGAGCCTGTGATATGTGTCTGCATATTCACAGCATGGACCAGCACAAAAATGAGTAAAGGCCAGTTAAAGATGAGTAAAATCTGTGGGTTTTAGAAACATCCAGGTGTGTCAGAGATCTTAATCTTCTTCATTTGGAGTAGATAAGTGGGAGATTAGTATGTTTATTTCCACAGTAGGAGGATGAGTCTAGTTGCCCAGCTTTTTAAAACCCACCTGGGTGAGTTTCTGTGTGACCTACTCTAAGTGGTCCTGCTCTGGCAGAGGAGGTGGACTGAATGAGCTTTCGAGGTCCCTTCCAGCCCTTGAGAGTCTGTGATTTTATTATTCTGATGGAATGCTACTGAAATAGTGACTGCTAATTTGCAGGGTGAACAGCAATGGGCCTTGTGTGAGGAACTGCCTTTACTTTAGGGGAAGAATGCAGAGATATAAAAGGCAATGAGGTGTGAGACCTCACCAGTTTGGATGGTATCTTACTATCTCAGCTTGGCAACCTTCCTCTTCTTCCCTCCCCAAACACACACAGACTACAACTCCTGACCTAAGCACAGAACAGGAGCATTGGATGTCTACACATTTACCACGTGCATTTCATGTTAAAACGTCTGGCACAGAGCACCTACAGGCCATCAGATAATAACACGATTGTCTGCGTAGATGTAGAGTATGTGTGTGTTTTGGCAAGCAGTGACAAATGTGGTTTTTTGCCTATACAGTGTATCATCTCTGTGACAGAAGTTTGGCAAGAGGGCTGGTGCCATTTTGTGTGGCTTGTCAGGGTTTTTCCCACGAGTGTGGTGTCAGGTGAACCAAACACAAAGAGAGCTCTTTCAGAGGAACCATCACTACTGAGCTGTTAAGTCCCCTGAAGTGTTCTTTGAAAATAAGCCCTTAGATAACCTCCAGGAAGAGGGGAGCAAAAGTCATGTTAGGGGTAACAGAGCAAGACTCTGAGATTTAGGTGCACAATCTGTGCTCTGTATTAGTTAGTAACTGATGAGGTGCCTACAGTGATACTGAGGCAGGACTTGCTTTTGCTTTCACAGGCAGCCTGTTACACACATCAAAATGCAGGTTCACCAGACTTGGTCCAGAACCTGCAAAGGATTAAAACCCATGGCACCAGTGTTTGCAAGGCTGTCCTGGATAAGGAATGTGTCTTCCTGGCCACCTAACACACATCGAGTGGGTGTGTATTTGTTAATGGGATTAACACACATTTTATAAACACACAGTTTATAGTTTCTAAGTTCATGGAGACAAGGGGCCTAGTGGGAAGAAAAGGAAAAAGTGATACAGACTTTAAAGGGCATCTGAGACCTCACATGGTATGAAACATCCCTGAACATCTCCCTGTGTATGCTGTTCTGGTGCACCACTTGACTCGCTGTCCCCACTCAGGACTGAAGTGTCAGTAATAACAGGCTGTTACCGTTATCGCTGCTGAGCGTCACAAGTTGGCTCAAACCAGATGGCCTGGTTTTGAAAACACGGAATTTGGAGAAACCAGGAGCTGTAGCTTAATTTCCCAGCACATGATAAACCCTGCCTTGGGAAGCCAGAAGCAATCTAAGTCTCTCTTGTGCTGTGGTTTGATAAATTTTCTGAGTGATACTGTGATTCAGGAAGTGGCCGCCGGAACTTTCAAATTGATGCCCGTCAGAGGTTCATTAATTGCCTTGGGGTTAGTTGCAGCATGAGAACATCAGTGAGCCAGTGCTATTATGTCTTCCAAGGCAACTGGCATTTTGTGGTTTGACTGAGGGTCAACTTTGACTTGTGAGACCTCTGCCCCTGGATGGGCTTGCACAGCAATGTGTGCTTTTTGGATGTGTCTGCTGTGTAGGATGCTTTGTTCCAGCAATCTTTCTTGGAGTGTTCAAGGGGAGACTCTGCACTGTCAGGGTTCTGCAGACCACAGACTGATGACTCCTGTTACAGAAGTGTCCAAATCTCAGAAGATCAGACAACATTGTTAACCTCTGCATGGTGCTTCTCTTCATCTTTCCATCTTGTTTTGCTTGCAGTGAGTTCTTCAGCTGGATTTTTGCAGTTAATTTACCTTTTCTGCACAATATTAGCAGTGAAAGCTACAGCAATGGAAACCTCTTTTTAAAATCACCTCTTGCCAGAGTGCAGTTACACCTTTGGGACTGCAGTAATAGTCAAGTGTAGATGCAGAACTGAAGACTAGAAAGAGAAATCCAGCATCGCACTCCTCTTTGCTTTTCCTGCTGCCCTGAGATGGTCACGGTGGGGATCACTACACCCATGTGTGGGTGTTCAGAGCAACTTTTCACACCTAACATGCACTGGCCTGCAAAATCCATTAAGCTTCAGCCTTGTAAAAAGTAGACTTAAGGTATAGTGGATATCATAAAATTATAGTGGTATCATAAAAATTTATTACTTTTTCATAAAGGTATTAAGTATCTGAACGTCTATAAAAAGGTTCTCCATCAGTCCTCCAGTTCCAGTTCCTGCCTGTGAGGCTGAGGCTCTCCTTTTGAGAAATGCACGCTGCGTGTCTTCACCTAACTCATGGTATTCATCAAGAGGTGCCTTTGGCCCACTGAAGCAGTGGAGCCTGGTTCTGTTGTGCCTAACAGGGACTATAAAGTGGGTATGGGTGGAAAATTCCACTTGGTTAGCATTGCCTGTCCAGCTTGCACAGACACTCATGGTGGTGAACAGGACACAGTGACAGGCTGTATGCAAATAGGACAAGTTTTTACCCTGCTCTTAAGTCAAGTAAAAAAGGGAAAACCTTTGCCTTTGTTGTCCTCTCACTGTTTCTGCAGCAAGGTAGAAGACGCAGTGTTAGCCTCTCTTTATTGCTGGCTCTGTGTGCCAGTATACATTTGGCTTTGTGGCAACCTTAGGGTGACTTCATGTTGGTTCACCTCCTGCCACATCACAGCTTTCAGTGTGCAAACCTGTGGGCAGTCACCAGGGAAGCGCTGTGTTTCAGCTTCCTTAAATTCCTCACATTTTGTGAAAATCATCGAGTCACTCTTAGCCAGAAAACGTGGCAGCGTGTCACTAGGACAAGCTAGTTTTATCCCCTTTCTTTCTTTTTTTTCTAGCGTACTCAGCTAGGCTCAACGTGTTTCCCAACTTTAATTTTGGCGATGATCTCAAATTTCCGTGTATCAGTGCTGTGAGCCCCAACACCACCAAGGTCATCCTCTGTGCTCTCAATGTCTGGAGGTACTGGTGCATGATCAAAGGACTCTGATTACATGGACATCACTATGGTCAGAAAACATGGAAAAATACTGGTTATTCAGTGGTGGGAGCCAGCACCCCCTGTCAAATTAAGTTACCGTGAAGTTCGACAAGAGGTGAAGTTTCAGCCTTCTTTACATCCCCATGGTTTTGTTTAAGTTAATTAAGTTTCTGTTTATAAAACTGAGGTTATCCTTTTCTAATTCACACCCTGTTGCCTTTATGGTTCTGCTTGGTAACTCAGGGTGATGCTAAAGATTTCCACGTTCGTCACACTTGCACAACAGCCTTGGTCTCATGCAGCCATGTGATGAGATTTACTGCTATTACCCAAGAACATACTGTTTGCCTGATTTCTGCTCCCAGATGTAGTCAGTGCAATTCGGAGCATTTGAAGAAATGAACTCCCAGCAAAAACAGTGTACACACGAAAGGTAAGGACTGTGGCTAAAGGACAAAGCACAAAAAGCCTCACTTGCATTTTTGTCATTTTAGTTTCTGTTAGGTTGATTCAAGCCATTGGCAGCCTAAAGCAGCCTGACTGCAATACTGACATCTCATGGCCAAAAGAAGCAGCTCTTCTGCTTCTATTTTTTCTTTTTCTTCTCCTCCTCCTCATCCTCCTTTTCTTTTTCTCTTCCTCTTCCTCCTCTTCTTTGCCAGAAAAATTTCCATATGTACCATGTTACTGCAAAAGTAGAGTATTACACCCAAGTGGAAGGTCACACATTTGCACACAGTCACACCTCAGTGTGACTGAAAGCTCCATTTACTTCAAAAAAGGCAGGAATTTGTCTCCTTTCTTCTGAATCTTCTGGATTTCTACAACTGGTGAAAAAGTGATACCAGTCAGTCAAATGGATGTGGTCTGTCTGAGCATCCTTACACCATAGCGTTTTGTTGCATCGCTTTTGCTTAGATAAACATGAGGGCTCTTCCCAAGACTCAGAGTCTGCCCGGAAACAAACTCTTGGTGAAGCAGGGAAGCTGGTGCATGTTTCTTTGGACAGAGCATGGAGAAGCCCTAAATGTGTCTTATCGACCTGTAATGCATTTCCTTCCCTTGAGACACCGTTCCCCTTGCTCTTGTTCCAGATCCCAGCAGTGAAGCTCAATGAACTCCAAGAGGACTTTTACCTCACCATGAAAAAAACAGATGGGTCTGGCCTTCTAGCCACATCTCTCCACACTGTCCAGTGAGGCCTGGGCTGGATCCTCAAGAATGCTGATGCTGGTTTCTCCATCACCAGCAGCACCCTCAGGTCTTCCAACAGAAAGTTCAAGGAGAAGCTAAGGTCCTGAGCAGGGCTGGGATGTCTGGTGCCTGCACTCACAATGTTATTTACTTCTCCCTTTCTGACAAGGAAGAGGTGTGGAGGATGGGATGCCTGGGAGATGGCTGCCCTATAGTGCTGCTGCCCACAATGGTGAAGTACAACAGTTGGTACCTGAACACAAGAAGCTTGCAGACAGTGTTTGCTGACACTGAGCTGCTCTGGCACTCACAGAACAGGCAGGGGTTTTGCCAGAACACATGGCATAGAGTAAGAAAATTGAGTGAACACAAATGGAACGTTATGGCTAGATCCACCATAAGCACTCAAGAGGGCCCAAGCCCTGTCCATACAGCTTCCTCCAAAAGTATGTGTATAGGCACCAGTCCCTGATGCATGTGGAGGAGACAGGTCTCCCTTCTACTTGACAGTCTAAAAGGTTGAGGAATACCTGTGTTGGAAACTAGAATAACTTGATTGTAAAATATTAGACTTGTGCAAAATGAGAATGAATTTCTACTAAAGCCATGAAACTGAGAACTGAGGCCACATACTTTGGGAGGGACAAAGCACTGGGAGTTAGCTGGTGTTAAACAATGAAACAAACTGGAAGAAGGGGGAGATACTCATCCTACTTGAATTTAACAATAGACTGGTGACACTGATGACACTCAAGTGCAGATAAGCTAAAATGATTTTAAATCTGCATGGAACTGAAACTTCCGAGAGGCAACGAAACTGCAGGGGCCTGGCCTGACTTCTGTAGCTATGTATGGTGCCTGAGGTTGCTTTTGCTCAGCTTGCTGATGAGGTTTATAGGAAAATGGAGCCTGTTGGGAAAAAAAGCAGTTAAAAAAGCAGCTAAAGAGAGCTTCTCATGCCTCGTTAAAACACAATGCCAAATGAAATCATATCAATTGTTGATCTCTCAGGAGCCTGGAGAAATCTACCCCAGGTTTGCCATCCAATGTAGCTGGCAAAAAAGCTGCTGTGCATGATCTTACATGGAGAAATCCCATAGATGTTTCTAGAGTATTTTTTGATTCTTGGTGCCTTCTTCTGCTTGCGTGGAAGGAGAATCTATCTGGAAGAAGTCCTGCACGATGGGTCTGGAGTTTTTTAATCTGGGGGTTTTAGTGGAGCAGTTGCCTTTTAAAGCCTACTCCCAGTTTGTCAATGTGTCTTGGGAGCAGCTCTGGGTGAAGCCCAGCCAGCTCTGTGTGAGACCATGGAGTAGATTTCTGCTCTACTTAAAACATTAACCCTTAACCCTGCCCTTTGAGGGTCTCTCTGTTAGCAAAAACTCACCCAAACCTCCAGCATCTTGCTGAGATCTGTACAACCAGCCTTGATGAGGGCAGGACCTCACCAAGTTTCCTGCAGTCTGGCTGTGCTGTTGCAAATTAGCCTTTTCCCAAAGAGTGAGATGGTCACAAAGCTGTCTCAATGCCTGCTGAGCACCCTTCTCAGTAACAGCAGAGTCTGTCAAACTGCTCCAGCACCTTCTGCTTCTTAGGGTTACTGTCCACATTGCTGGGGTGCACCTGTACCCACGAACAAAAGGAGCAGCTGTGGGCTAGAGAGGAGATTTCTGAGGATGAGGGTGGATGAAGAACACCGTGGCATTTGAATGGCTCCTCTGTTATTGTGTGTAATACATACACATGCACTGACGGGACAGCTCACAGCTGCTTTTGAGAGCAGTGGCCTATTCTGGGGGGTACTTGACTGGGCTTTATGTTGTTAAAGAAGAACACCTCTATTTTGAACACTTGCAGATACTATAAGACAAAGCTGTAATGCCTGGGAGGGTAGTTTGGGAGGCAGGATCGCTGTTTACATGAGCAGAGGGTTCATTGTGAAGTTGACCTATGCCATGTTGGTTGCTTGCTCTGCTGTTCATTCAGATGCAGCAGAGTGGGTGGGACAGTGTCCCCACAAGGACAGTATGTTGTGTCCAGCATCATTTTGACACAACACCCACACTGAACCAAGCTGGGGTCAGAGCTTGGAAGAACATGTCACCTTTTCCTTTCTGGCTTGGCTATCTTCTTTTCTTCATGAAGGATACACCTAAATGTACAAACAAGCATTCATGTAGCACATAAACAGCTGTTGACCAGCTGTAAGCCACCTCCGAGAAAAGCTTAAAACTGGGGACAGGCAGCAGATGACAAACCTGTGTGCTGAAGCGGGCATCACCTTCAGAAACAAGCTCTGGCTTGTCAGAAGCGATCCACTTGTCAGAAGCCAGAATTGTCTAGAAGAAAGAAGTCCAAGATGCAACTTAATTGTTCACTCTCCAGACCTATGTCCATCTTACACTGACAATAAAAGCTGTGCAGGGAGCCTTCCTGCATAGGTTTGTTGGGTGCACTCTGTCCCTGAGCCAGACTTCTTGCTTCCTGGCATTTCCCACCAGCCCTGGCCCCATGGAAAGCCACTCTCTGGTCCTCAGCAGCTGCTTACCACTGATGTTCTCAGAGGGCTCCTGAGGACCCAGGGAGGGCTAGTCTGTGCTGAGGCTGCAGAGCCCCTCCAGCAAGCAGCCCTGCTCCTGCATGGAAGCAGAACATTCCTTTTCCCTGAGGCTACCATGGGCTGGGGCTCCTGTGCACCCTTCTCCTTGAGCAAAACAGTTAAGTCCTTAATGTCCCATCTCTGGCACACAGTGTCTGCCTGGCTTTCGCTGTGGGATTCTCTCTGGGTGTTTGCTTGACCCACTTCCCATCATGGCCTTGTGACTGGGATCTTCCTTATTGAGGCAGCATTGTTTTTATGGCCTGATGGGACCCTGGAGCATCTTCACTGACTTTGGACATACCAGATCCATCATATTTGTGAAAGGCATGACAACAGTGCATGTCTCCCCATCTCTCCTCGACAGTGATGGTATTCTTATTTTCAGAAGAAACATAATTGGCTGCCAAGTTAGACACTATGATGTGATCTAGTAACATGCAGCCCATCTCAATGCCTTGCAGCCTTTCTCATCAGGCATTTGACTGTTTTTGCCAGAAGCCCATTCCAGAGGCTGATGAGACAATGGTGATCTCTCTGAAGACAGTTGTTACTGCAGACTGCTATGACTGTGTGGAGGCCAGCCTGAGACAAGTGTGTCCACTCACACCATAGGAAAGTTTGCCTGGATACTAGCTGTCCTTTATTTAGTTACTAAATAACCAAAGAAGACTAAACTAAACTAAATGAGAAGACTAAAAGAAGACTTCAGGAATATTTACAAGTACCTAAAGGGTGTATGTCAGGAGAATGGGGTGACACTTTTTCCTGTAGTGTCCAGTGACAGGACAAGAGGTAATGGACATGAAAAGTTCCACTTAAACATAAAGCTCGGCAGTGGCAGCCTGGTCCTCACCACCTCCTGTGATATGTGTGTGCCTCGTGATATCTGCAGGGGAACTGTGGGTTTTGCACCTAGGCACTCTGGCATGACTGGGACTTCTCCTTGTTGACTGCTAAGAACCAGGCCAAAACCACACACCCAGGGCTGCAGCAGGTGATAACCCACTGGCCATCTAACAAATGCACTCCTCCTTCCCTCCCCTGCTGTAGATAGGGACAAATCCTGAGCACTGTGATGAAGACACAGAAGACTTGGACAGGTTTAAGACTGTAAAGGTCTCAGAGGAAGGCCATTCAGGCTGAGGAGGAGGAAAGCTCTGCACTTGGGAGCCATTTTGGATTTCAGCTTCACTGTGTGCACTTGCCTTCATGCCAGGTGCCAGCACTCAGAAGGGGAGCTCTTGGTCTGGTTTTGGTGCTATACTCTGTAGGCAGGTCTGAAGAAACCACCATACATCAGTATGGAAATTCACCTCTCCCCAGGATTATTCTCAGTGTTTTGAAGTGGAAATGGGCCCTACAACTCAGACTGGAGATCTCATTCCCCAGTGCTGCACAAAGCAGAAGCATGGAGTCATATCTCCAGGAGACACAGCACACAGTGCTGTTGCTGTTTGTAAGTGCTGTTCAGATGAGGAGGATTTTTCAACAGGATGTTAGAATCCAGGAGGGTAGAAGGGATAAATGCTGTGAGCAGCTAAAGTGCCTCCAGCCTTGACAGCTAGGCTTTGAAAGATTTCACTGTGTCTTGAGGAGCAGTCTGGGATGACCCTTGGGCAACTGAGGTTATTGCTAAGCTTTTTTGGCAACTAGCATCTTGTCAGGTATGAGGTGTTCAAAAACATTGTTATTCAGAGCCAAAAGCATTTCAAAACACTTTCTTGAGATATGAAGATAACATGCCAGGCTTTTGCACTCTTGCTTTTCTAGAGTTGTGTCCCCTACAGAAATGCTCTCAGCTCTCTTCTACTGAAATTCCTCCTTCTTCGCTTTTATCTAAGCTATTTCCAAGTGTAGATGATTGATCCTCAGAAAGGGAGCTTAAAAAATATTGGGTGGGGAGGAGGGGAAAGAAAGAAAAGAAGTTGTTTGAGGTGGTTTACCCTGCTGTGCAAATGTGCTCCAGGGCAGTTTGCGAATATACCACTACTGCAGTGACATAAATGTATACATCTGTAGGGCACTCTATGTGTTTTACCTTACAATTAATGAAGAAAGCATGACTAAAAGCTTGTCCTGCCACAGACCTAAGAGACCTATCAAGTGTGAAAACCCACTTGTGTTTCAGCAATGCCAGATGGGTGTCATGAGGCAATGCCACATGTAGTCATGAGGATACTGGGAAGGACGTTCTTTCTTTCTGAGGTGCTTTACCACTGGATAATGAGTAAAGTCTGTGAGACACTGGGCATCCTCAGCATGGCCTGGAGAGAGGGCAGTTGATGGGCCACTGGCACATGGAGGTTTAGGTTCTCACCCATTCTCTGCCACACATAACCTGATGACCTCAGCAAAACACTTCTTTGAGTGAGGAAAACAACAGGTCCTGCTTGATAATGTTCTTCCACAAAACAGGGGACAGAACAATGTTAAAGTGATGCCCTGCACTTGGGACAAACACTCTGGTGGCAAGAAGTGGTCTGTTCCAAGATCAGACATTCCCACCTTTCTGCTGCCACCTCAGAACAAAGCAGAGCACCAGGGAGCCATTATTGATCATCATCATCATCATCTGACTACTAATGAGAGTTAAAGCTTTCAGCTGATTTACCTGCAACTGGAATCCATAAATCACCAAAGAATGGTTCCTCTGAGGTGTGTATTCTTTTCACTTCCAAATCATAGATTCATAGAATCATAGAATGGTAGGGGTTGGAAGGGACCTCTAGAGATCATCTAGTCCAACACTCCTGCAGAAGCAGGTTCACCTAGATCAGGTTGCATAGGAATGTGTCCAGGCGGGTCTTGAAGACCTCCAAGGAAGGAGACTCCACACCCTCCCTGGGCAGCCTGTGCCAGGGCTCCCTCACCTGAACAGTGAAACAGTTTTTTCTTATGTTTAAGTGGAACTTTTTGTGTTCCAGTTTCATCCCATTATCCCTTGTCCTGACACTACATACCATAGAAAGAGGGATGTCCCAACCTCCTGACACCCACCCTTTCGATATTTGTAAATGCTAATAGGATGTCCCCTGAGTCTCCTCTTCTCCAGACTAAACAGCCCCAGTTCCCTCAACCTTTCCTCATATGAAAGATGTTCCAGTCCCCTGATCATCTTGGTGGCCCTGTGCTGGACTCTCTCCAGAAGTTCTCTGTCCCTCTTGAGCTGAGGAGCCCAGAACTGGACACAGGACTCCAGATGAGGCCTCACCAGGGCAGAGGGGAAGCAGAACCTCCCTTGACCTGCTGGCCACACTCTTCTTGATGCATCCCAGGATGCCATTGGCCTTCTTGGCCATGAGGGCACATTGCTGGCTCATGTTCAGTTTATTACTAATCAGGACTCCCAGGTCTCTCTCTGCAGAGCTGCTCTTCAGCAGTTCGACCCCCAGCCTGTACTGGTGCAGGGCGTTGTTCCTGCCCAGCTGCAGGACTCTGCACTTGCCCCTGTTGAACCTCATCAGGTTCCTCTCTGCCCAACTCTCAAGCCGGTCGAGATCCCACTGAATGGCAGCACAGCCTCTGGGGAATCAGCCAGTCCTCCCAGTTTGGTGTCATCAGGGAACTTGCTGAGGGTACACTCTGTCCCCTCATCCAGGTAGTTGATGAAGATGTTGAACAAGACTGGCCAGAACCCATCCCTCCAGTGGCCTCCAACTCGACTCTGTGCCATTGATCACCACCCTCTGGGCTCTGTCATTCAGCCAGCTCTTGACCCACCTCACTGTCCATCCACTCATCCAAGCCACACTGCCTGAGCTTTCTGAGGAGGATGTTATGGGAGACAGTGTCAAAAGCCACAGAACACAAAATACAGACACAATTCCCACCTGTTACATAAAATATCAACATGATGAGATGCAGGAAAGCCAACATCTGGTGGTAAATAATTCAGTGTATGTCAGAGTGGTAAGAACCACAGTAGTGATTCAGTGTTTTGCTCTGTTCATCATGAAAAGCTGTCATATTTATGGGGGACTTCAAGGTGCACTTTGTAACTCACTGTAAATATTACTTATGGGGATATTTCTGAAATCAATTTGGCTGTCACATAGAAGGCTGCATAATTTACACTATACTGCATGTGTTAAGAAATCCCATAGGTATCATTCTTATTCTGCCATTTGAAACTGATATTGCAGGTGATAGCTCACAGGAAAGAAAACCAGATAGGGATGAGGAAGGAGACCAGGCATTGGCTTCCGTTGCTCTAAGTATCAAAAGCAAGAAAAAGATCTGGAATGACATATCTTCATGGTATGCACAATTCATACCAAGCACACATCATAGAACTGTGAGGCACTGGACTGTCAGATAGAGGTTTGTGTCCTGTGAGCAAGGCAAAAGCCCTGCACTACTTCAATTTGGGTGTGAACTACTGAGAGATGTAGCCTCCTCATTTCAGTTTGGCATTATGCTTGTCCTAACTACCTCTAAAAAGACTCATTAGCATGTTGTAGGTGCTTTCCTGACCCACGTTTATCAAACTCTTTCTTCAGAACTGATCTTGTTTAGCCAAATGATGAATATTTGCTGGTTTGGAGAAAAACACCCTGTTACCTTGTAGGTCAGGTGCTCAGGTCCAGCTTCCAATGAATATTTACCAGTTTATCCAGGGGTAAGGAGGTCCATCAGAGTGTGCTGAGAGCACTGCCTGCCTTCATAAGCATGATTCCAGGCACGCTCTTGTGCTATGGAGGTCAGGTTTGTGCCCCAGGCCTGGACAGAAAAGCATACAGACTGGGTGGTGAACTTCTGCCTCGTGTGTTTCTTGATGCCTTCTCAGATTATCTAAGAAGAACCAGCACAGAATAAGAGTATTTTGAAGTCCCAAGAGCTTCCTTGGAAAGAGGGAAGTATTCCTCACTCTGCTCTTAATTGTTTTGCAATTAAAGCGACATTTTCCCTTCCTGGCAGACAGCTGGAGTTTGAGGCTGTATCTCGGGAACAAACTGGGCGTGGGATCTCTCCAGGGCTGGAAGCATGGAAGTGCGCTCACATGCACTGTTCAAACTTGTGTTGGAAAACAGCGCTGGAATCTCACCTTGTAGCCCCTACGTCCTCAGGAGAAACCTTTATCGCATCACCACCTACTGCTTTGCTCCCTTTTACTGATACTTGCAATCAGTGGCAGAAATAAGCTTCTGTGAGTGCTGTACCCATTGCCCTCCCCTGGGTCAGCACCCAGGGAGGAGACAGGCTGCTCACATGAGGGCTGCATGTGCTCTCTGTGGGTAAGGGCAGCAAAGGATTACATTCCCTGGCCTTTACCTGTCACCCACAGAGCTCTGGACAGATGGCTTTGTGCAAGCTTTATCAGGTCGTCTGGGTGACTACCTAACTACCTAATGGTTCACCAAATTCAGGTAGAGTCCCTTACTCACATCACCAGGCTTGGGCTCAGGCTGGAATGAGACAGCACTTCTTTTAACTTAGCTTGCCAAGCTCTAGGCAATCAAATGTCACTTTCCAATAGTTGTTTAGGTGCTGCAGAAGACAACTGCCTCATCAATGAGTCTGAGTACATTAGGGTGGTGCTGAGCTACTTTGCCAATAGTGTCATGAACCTTTCCACAGCTGAACACGCTCTCAAGAATTCCCAAAAATAACTTTCTGATTCCAGTCTTGCTTGCCTCTGTCAAGAAACATAAATTACATCTTGTTTACTACTGAAGTAGAGCTTCAGCAAAACACATTTGCTATGGTGTAAGAAGGTAGCTGAGGTAAGGGATATGGCAAGGAAGGGAGGCTGATGGGAAGGAAGGTGCTGGAGGAGCAACTCAGTGTTAACTGAGAGATGCATGTGTGTGGCAGAGGAAGAAATGGTAGTGCTGATGAGCGTTACCCCGGAAAGTCTTTAGAAAATGCTGAAAGGACTCAAAAAGGACTAAAAGGGTATATGTAATAAGCAGGTAATAATTAGTGTGGAAAAGTTTTAAAGCAATAAACATAGGAACAAGAACCACCATGTTTCCCATCTACCTTAGTGCTCAGCTGCTGTACTGAGGTGTCTTCCTTCAGCCATGTGTTGAGGCAAGCAAGTTGCTAGGACATGGAGTAAATAATTGAGCTAAGGTTTTTGACAAGCAATCATTTATTAGACTTGAGACTTAGATTTGAGAGTTGATCAATGAAAGATGGTCTATCCAAAACAACACAATCATTAGACTGACACAGAAACTAATTGGTTCAAGGTACTAAACGTGAAAGCAATCAGGCCCAAATGTGCCAAAAACATTCTCTGTCCAAGTGCATGCATGAGACTGGGAGAGAAATCCAGGCTTACCTCAGAGGGTGACCTGGCCTTGGAAAACCTCAAAGTCCAGGGAAGCAGGCTTACTCAGAATAGAGCCGCTTCAAGCCAAGCCAGCACAACACACCTTCATTTGAATGGGGCAGAAATCAGCTGGTCCTTAGAGAGGCTGGCACTGCAGCATGCACACCAGTCATCTGTATGTTTCAAGACATGGCCATTTTTCTTTCCTTGGGCTAACAAGCCATCTGCTAGGACACAGTTTGGAAACATATGACCCATGGCATGTCTCTCTGCTGCAACAATCCTCAGCTGCATAGATGCAGTCCCCCTGACCCATCCCAGCTCTTGCTGGCACAGAAACAGGGAGGCAGCAGCTTTGGCTCAGGCACACATCTGTTCGTTCCCACTTCCATAAGCAGCAACCCACTAACAGATGGAGGTGGTCTACAGTCACCCAGGCAGGCAGACACTCTCCTGTACTTCTGCTTAGGGGCACAAAATGATGGCTAAACTTCAGCATAATGGGCAAGTTTATCTGGTCACTGCTGCAAAGAGGAAAATAACTTGTCCTTGCTTCCAAACAGTATGTAACTGCTTTCTGTTCATTGGCACATTGCCTGTCCAAAAATTCAAAACATAAAGGGCCCAAACTCTGTCATACTTTGTTGTCTTCACCACCTGCAACCTCTGGGAAGCTGCACAGACCAGCTGTGTGGGACTGACCACATCTCCCATTCCCTGCCTCCATGCATCACTGGGGGGGAGGAGGTAGAGATATTGGGAACAGGGAGCTGAGCCTGGGAAGAAGGTAGGTGTAGGGGAAGGATATCTTAAAACGCTGCTGATGTTTTTCTCATCCTTCTTTTCTGGTTTTGCTTTCTGTTTCTAGTTGGAGGTAGAGAAACTATTTGTACTTTCTTCCGTAAGTGGAGCAGCGGAGTCTCTTTTGCCTGGAATCGTAACTGGTAGTGAGCCCTCTGTGCCCTTCTCCTCCTGTCTTACTGCGGACGTCTGCCATCCTGAGGAAGGTAGGGGGGTGGCGGGGGCAGGGAGGGAGAGCAAGTGGCTGCATGATACTGTTTGTCTGGGCTTAAATCACAGCCTACCTCAGACAGGACTCCTCAGCATGAAAAGTGGCACCCAGCAGTGTTCACAGGACTTGCAAATTACAGCTGGCATGGCCAGGAGAAGTGGCATTTAGCTATGTTAACTGACTGAACGCATCAAAACAACTACAAAGTTCCTGGGAAGTAACATCAGGAGGTGTAATCCATTTCCAAAAATGAGTTTCACAAGGTATTCCGTGTTCTGATGTAAAGTGCAAACGTTACATCAGGTACTATTGAATAATTTCACAGCAGTGCTTCTAAAATACCAGTAGAGTGAAAATACTAAGAAAAAATGGAGACTAAAAACCTGTAGTGGTAGGAAACCATGTTGGTTCTATAAGCCATGCTTCTTGGGTTAAAAGAGCATTTTCCAGAGCCTACAATGGTGGGGAGATGGTGAGGGACTTGGCAAAATAAGGGAGACAGAACTTGTCCAGAAGAGCACAGAGCTAAGAATAAAGTAGCTATGGTTCAATGCTGTGTTCTCTCAGTGCTTCAGTTCAAGAAGAACCTCATCTGTTCTTCATGGATGACGACTACCAGCACTTGGGAAGTCTGACCACACCACCTCCCATTGATCCCATCTGTTTAGTGTAAGGCCTAACCAGTGCCATGGCTTGCTGTCCCTCCACTATCCAGCTCTGATACAGATTCTGCACCAACCTTTCCACCTCAGTTGAGTGGAAAGCCCAGTTACTACTGTAGCAAATGAAATGATTTTTGAATGATTAGGTGTGTTAAGATGCTTTTAGGTACACAAGTGGGCACTGTACTGAAAGCCTGCTGCTTTTATGTGATCAGGTTAATGGTTCCTGCCAGAACACATCCCAGACACATCCTGGTTTGGGTATATTATAAGTGGTAATGTTTAGAATTCGAACATGCAGTTCCAACAGGAGAAAAGATTTTGCTGAAATTACTGTACAGGGATAGATTAATGATTTTAATACTGATTAATAGTGGACAAAAGTAATAGTGGCAAGACAAATTGACGCATCTGACACTAATTAGTAGGAGCCTGTGGTTTCGAAGATAAAAGCTTCCATATACAACATTGGTCTCTTTGATAATTATACCTACATATATCAAGTCCCTCACAATTACACAGAACATTGAGGGACAATAACTTAGAAACATCACAGCAGCTGTGTCAATATCTCCCCTCTTTTGAATACCTCCATCTTTGTGCCCAGGCTCTGGATTTCCAAAAGCAAATTTTTCAACACCTGAGATGAAAACAACCCAGCAAACAAGTGTAATGAAGCAACTACAGCTTTCCAAAGAAGGCTTTTTTAGTGTTTCATTGCCCAGACCATAAGCAGTTGTGCAGCAAATCTTAAGAGATTCTGTAATTCCATATGGTAGCACAGAGGGTCTGCTCTAGAGAAAGCAGACATTCTTCTGTCACTTCTCAAGAAAAAAAGTGTTTCTTCAGTGTTTAAATGGCCAGCCTACTTTTTAAATTCAACTAAAATTTATAATCCAGACTTCTTACTTTGTCTGCTTTACCTTGTCTTTGTATGCTTCCAAGCTTGGATTGATCCATTGCTGCCTCTTCTACACACAGAACTGTGCAGATGTTTTTTCTTTAAGGCATCTAAGATACTCAACTGCAGTGGTTTTGCCTGGGCCAGGTTTTTGGTACCAAGGGGGCTACAGGGGGCGGCTTCTTTAAACAAAGATCTGCCAGAAGCTTCCCCCATAGAGAGAGGGCTAATGCCAGTCAATTCTAAGATGGAGTCCCCAGCTGACCAAGGCCTGGCCAATTAGTGACTGAGGTAACATCTCCACAGACACCAAGGTCAGTGGAGAAGGAAGGGGAGGAGAGTGCTGAAAGAAAGACTCCCCTGTGACCTGTGGTGCAGCCCATGGCGAGGCAGCTGTGCCTCTGCAGCCCATGGAGGCCACAGAGGAGCAGAGACCCACTTGCAGCCCTTGGAGGAGCCCACATCGGAGCCGGTGGATGCCTGAAGGAGGCTGTGACTCTGGGAAGCTCACCCTGGAGCAAGTTCCTGGCAGGACCTGGGAGTCTGGAAGAGAGGAGCCCACACCAGAGCAGGTTTGGGGTCAGGGCTTGTGATCCTGTGAGGGACTCAGGCTGGAGCAGTTGGTACCTGAAGGACTGTTCTCCACGTTGGGGCAGGGTGTGAGGAACTGCCCCCATGGGAGGCCCCATGCTGGAGCAGTTCGTGAGGAGCTGCAGTCCATCGGAAGGACCCATCGGAAGGTCCCACGCTGGAGAAGTTCATGGAGAAGACTCATGTGAGAGACCCCACAGTGTAGCAGTGGGGTGTGTGAGGAGGCCTCCCCCTGAGAAGAAGCAGCAGCAAAGTCCATCTGTAATGAACTGACCGCAGCCCCTATCCCCTGCATCACTGAGGGGGAAGGAAGGAAAGTCCTGGGAAGAGGGAGAGGTGGGGGGAGGTGTTGTAAGGTTCAGTTTTATTTCTCATCTCCCTGCTCTTATTGTTTCTTTAATAAATCAGACATTTTTCTCCCCAGGTTGAGTCTATTTTGCCCATGACGCTAATTGCTGAGCAATCTCTCTGTCCTTATCTCAAGTCACAAACCACTTGTTATATTTCTCTCTCTCTCTCCTGTCCAGTTTAGGAGTGACATTACAACTTGGTGGGCATCTGGCACCCAGCCAGAGCTAGATCACCACACAACTCACTGCAGAATAAGGAGTAGTCAGGACAGCTTCACAGTGAAGTCACTCTTGATAATTAAAAAGCTACACAGAGCCAACCACTTTAACAGGAATGGCAGTACTCCTTTCTCCATTGTCCATAAGACTGATGATCTTTCCCATGACTCACCACACCAGATCCCTAAAAAAAGCCCAAAACAGTTCATGTTACAGTTACATCTCTTTAAGCTCTATCAGGCTTCCTCCACAAGATTTTCCTTGAAAATGTTTCAATATGCTAGAGCTTCAAGAGAGGGGTCTGTACTCAGCAGAGATACATGAAAGCAACAGCATTTTCCTTATACCTGTATCGATCTCTTGGCCCTCGCACTGTACTCATGAGGAATGGAACTGTTAACAGTGCTTATAATTCAGTAGTGCTTTCTGGGTTCAGGAAATCCCCTCCAGATGGAAACAGGATACCTTAAATGTCATCTGAAGATATCTGTAGACTACAACCCCAGAAACTTAATGAGACGGCTATGTTTCTGCAAAGGATGGAGCTGCTTCAAAGGGGCACCATTTCAACAGATGGCTTTCTGACTTCTGGTTCTCAAATTCTCTTGTTCTTTATGTTTTCTAAAACTTGCTAAAGCAACCAACGTACTAGTGTAATTGTATTAGTAAAGCTGTGGAGATACAAGAATATCAGCATTATTTTTCAGTCTAAGTTACTTTATCCTGGTAGCATGATCACAATTTCAAAATCACTTGCCTTAGACAGAATTTCTTTCAGCCTGGAGACAGAATTGGTTACTACAGAAAAAACAGCAAGTAAAAAAAAAGCAAACTAAACCGAAACACACTAAGTATTGAAAATTCAAGGCATGACTAGAAAAATATGACCTTTTAAATGGAACTGTCCTTGCAGATAAGACTGTGCATCTGAAATGTCCAGAGCACTTAAGCCTGTTAAAAGACTCTTTGAAACAATTGCTTTTTCCCCACTTCAGTTAATTTTCAGATTTCACAAAACAAAAGAAGATGCAGGCACAGTATATCTAGGGACTTGAGACTAGATGATGCTATAACAGCAAACAGTACACTATCAATGTTCCTGCATAAAGAAAAAAAACCAAAAACAACAAAAGACTGACCGATGCTTTGATAAACTCAGGTCTATTTTGATGAACACAAGTAACCCTTTTCCTTTCTGTAAAGTCAAACATAGTATCTGCACACAAGAAAAAGAAACACAGATGCTTACAGAGTGTGCATTTCCTGATGACTCTGGTTTGGACATTTATTCAAAGGAAGCACAGAAACAGGGGGGAGCAAGTGTTATATACTTCACACACCAAGGAAGTCTTACATCTGACCTGACAGAGGAACAGAAATGCAGGACAAAAACTGCAGTTCAGCAACATTGCTTTCTCATCATTAGAGCTCACGCTCCCAAAAGGCAATCACAAAAATCCTGAAAAATATAGGTTTTAAGGTAAGTAATGAAATTAAGAGGTCAGACAATTCCTGCTATGGACAGAAATCACGTCTTGCAGTTCTGAGAAACAACATTCCTCATTCTGCCTCAAGTCGAGGTAGGACAGGAAGAATAAGATTTCCAAATGCAGAGTCTTGAGTTATGAAGTATCCTGAGGAATGTGCATGTGCGTGCTGCAAAGAGAATAACATTTGTTAAAGCATAACTCCCTGCAGCATTGACGTAAATAAGACTTTACAGCTTCTGCAGCATTAATTATCTATTTCTCCCAGTCTGCTCTTCAACTCTGATAGTCAAATTAAAAAATGTCACCTTACATCAGCCACATCTGAAGAGGAGCCATCAAGGGAATTAACTTGGCCATCCCCTGCTGCTCTTTTAGCAAACCCCATGGAGATAGGAAGAGTGGCAAATGAATGATTGCTGCTCTTTGCCTAGACCTCATGCTTCCACTCCCATCTATAACCAATTTGCAGGTCTTGGTTTCTGATAGCTACTACAGGTGACTGACAGAAGTGTGTCAGTAGAGTCACACAACCTGAGGCTACACATACAAATGACAGGAGATTGCTCAACCGCACGGGGCACCATCACTCTGCTTGTTTGATGCACAGATGCCGTGAGGAGGGCAGCTGGTGCTTCTGGCTCTGGACAACCTTTGTCAAATCCTTCATAGGCCTTCCCAGTTCTAAGATTGAACACCAGTAAGCTAGGTAGCCTGCACATTCCTTCCTTCCACAACTAGGAAAAGACAGCAGATACCAAATTTGGCCTGAGCCAGCACTAGGTCCTCGCAGTGATAAAAGCTCCAACAACAGAGTGGTCTGCATCAGCTACAGCCATCAGGCCAGGGGAAAGCCACCTGTGAGGCTGCATTCAGTCTGAGAGGTACAAGCTTGAGGGAGTCCAACAGAGACCCAAAGAGATGGCATGGGGCTGGGATGGAGCTCTCAGCATCCACGGGGAAGAGTGAGAAGGCTGAGCTTCTGAATGGGAGAGATCTTACGCTGTTTTCAGATATTCAGTGACAGGATATAGAGAAGGCAGATCCAGACTTGGACACTTGGATGGAGCCAGGAAAGACTGTGAGAAGTCCATTTCCAGAGAGCTTCAGAACTTGATTGGATCATACCATGAACAATTTGATATAGTACTGCTATTAGTCATACTTTGAGCAGGGCACTTGACTAGCAACTTCGAGAGGATTCTTCCAGCCTACAGTGCTCTGTGATCAACAGAGCTCTCTTCTACTCTCATTCATCTTATGATATGCCACCTGAGGCCTTTACTGGGTAACATAAACGCAACAAGGCAGAGGATACATGAACAGTGTTGCTAGTTTGCACCTCAATTTTTTCCCCATTCCTGTGCCATCTGCCAAATCAACCTCTTTGTATAGTGCCACGAAGGCTGGCAGACACCTACTGGCTTTCCTGCTTAATTTCCAATTTCAACACCATAATCAGCCTCACCTGAGAAGAGCACAAAAGCAACAAACAAAAGCCTGTAAATGTAGAAGTAAGTTTTCCCAGTCTCTCACCCTTGCCACTTGTAACTGCAGGGTAATTACTTGACATCTACTCAGATTCAACCACGGAAAGCTGTGTGGCTTGTTCTCCCTACACAGCATGAGACATTCAGGAGTACGATGAAACTAACTTTTGACTGAGATGTACAGAACAGCTATGATGATACTGCAGGCTACATTCTTACAACCACATTGAGGGAGAATCCGCTGACAACTTTTAAGTTTTCATAATAAGAGAAGAAACTTCACTTGTGGCAAATGTAGACATGTATGAAATGTAACCTATAGAAGGGACTTTTCATTCTCTCTAGATGCAGGAATGCTCTCCAAAGGGATTCACATCTGAAACAAAGCCAAGCCGAACTCTACCTGACTGTGTCAGCTCACCTGCAGTGCAGCCTTCTGCTGTGCTGCAATGTGCTGTTGCTCAGCATGATCACGGAAATCCTTGTTCAGCGGTGATCTTGCAAGTGCAATGCTGCAAAAAAAGAACAAGACAGTATGCACATACCACAGAAAAAAAAAAGCATCCTTGCCACTCTAGCCATAGATTCCATGACTTTTACAGCTCATGATTTATTTGAGTCATATAGCTTGGCAATTTTTAACTATTGTTTGGAATTACTACTTGTTAATGTAAGTGAGAAAAGGAAAATGGAGTGACCATAGCTGCATCACTTGATCAAGCATAAACAGCTGATGCCAAATGAAACCCAGAAAACTCACAGTCCTGAAGCACAATGTGGATTTTGCTCACGGGTGGAGTCCCACTGAAGCTGGTGGAACCAATGGGGTGCAATGCTAGACCATCTCAGCAACTTTTAAAACAACAGCTTTGCGGTTTTGCCATTAGTCAGTCCCTCAGGGACCAATTTAAACAACTAAGATGAACAGCAGTACTAACAAAGAAATCTCCAGTATAAGACCAGTTCTTCGGCACATGAGGAGCAGATCACCACTTACGGTAAAAAACCTTCCTGTTGAACTAACTGAAATAATGGTCATCTGACGATAGCTCAGAGTATCTAAAACCGATTTTGCTTATCTCAGTGCAGCAAATATTAGGTTCAAATTAAAATGTCTAAATAGGTTTTCTTGGCTTTGCTATGTTTTGATTTGTCCACCTTGCTAATAAAAAAAGAAGAAATTAAAAGCAGGCTTTTTTTCTGCAACTCTAAGTAACTTGATCAGCCATCCTCCAGAGAGAAATCAGTGAGGACTGGGATTAGAGCTCTATCACAAGGTGATTCACAGCTACCTCTGAAACAGGCTCTGGAGACTGCTGCTGAAAGCCCAGCTCTTCCCCAGTCATAGAGACAAAAGCATGAAGGACAACAAGGGCTGCAAGCAAACTCATCAACTGGCCTTTCCCAGCAGCTTCAATGTCAATAGCTGATTTAGTAAATCAAAAGCTGCTATGCTCATGAAAAGACCTTTAGCCAAATCTATTCCTAAATGCATCATAAAAGCTGAGTAACAATCCTTTGAAGAGTTTATGCCAAAGCCAGAAATCAATTAACTCGTTCACCCTTACACTGGCTGTGCCACTATTGTGCTTTAGGTACATCAAGTTCTTTTAAGTTTGCAGGATTTTTGTGGTCTCATTTCTGTCAATCCTGTGCTCCAAAACCTTTGGCAGAACACCTCTACCACAGAACTATCAGCTTCTGAAAAATCACACGTCAACCCACCATGCCAAAGCACAGAGCTTGACTGCTGCTTCATAGGTGTTCCCCCTCCCATCCTCACCTTTCAAAATTAGTAAATTCTAATTATGCTCATTAGCCTATAGTATTATTTTTCCTTAGGAAAAAAAAAAAGAAAACAAACAAGTACTCTTTGAATCTTTGCTAGACTTGCAACCATATATGGAAACACTGTTGCCAGGAGTCAGGAATTGTACATAATAGTATGATATTTCTATTTTCTTCTCTAACCAGTAATTTTGCTTGAATGCTAACAGTCTACATACTCAGAGATCTAACTCAGGCAACTTCAAGTATTCTGCATGCTTTTGAACAGTATGAAGGAATGAAAGGTGACCTAGAACCCCCTTAAGAAAAAAAAAAACAAAGACACAGGCAGCACTCAGACTGTATTCAGAGTATCTGACTCCCGTACAGATCCTGCATGTAACACAGTGTCTAGAATACGGCACTGCACTCACTTCATGATAACCGAAAAGTTCTACTATCTCAATTTCTCACCAGGGTGTGACTTTCTAGTTATGGGGGGGGGGGAAATATAATCTTTTGTCTTAAATGGGAAAAGTTCATAACCTCTGATATTAGATTATTACACCTTATGGTATAGAATCATCCTCACAACATAGCATCTTTTACAAGAAGGTCTGCAGGAACAGAAACCAGCTTTGTCTTGCTCACAGGAGTTACAAAGATAACTCCCTGTCATAGCTGTTCTCTAAACACACAGTACCCTGAACCTAATGGTCTGCTACTTCCATTCCTTAGGACACTTCAGTTTAATAATTAAATGCTTTCTCAGTGTCAAATTTTTTCTTTAAGGCAGACTCTAATACAGTTAAGTCACGCTCTCCCCTTCTGAAATGGAAATTATGTATGCCTAAATTTAGGGTCTGCAAACAATTATTGAATACTATGTTCCTGAAGTGCAAGGTCTCTCTATGGGTTATTGAGGATGGTCAGAACACACTTCTGGTAATCGTTTATGTAAGTTTACAGTTTACTTGGGATTTTTTTTTCCTCTCCTATGATGTAATCAGTGATGTCCAAACAGATCTAAGAATAAAAAATACCTGGCTCCAGGGTGATTTGTGGAAGACTGGTTTTGCATAAGTAATTTTCTCTTCTCCTTGTCTAGTTCTGCCAGGATTGCAACCCTATTTTTATTCTGGAAACCTGGTGGGAATGACAAAAAAATATTAGAGAGATTTACTTGATTTCTATGGTCCAACTCTAACCTTGTGGAATTAAAATTCCCTGTACAATGTGACATTACGATGAATACACTGATCTTCAAAGCTTTGCACCCATCTGAAAGGCTATTAATAAATAGGCTTAATTTTTCCTTTTCTCATATTGCAACAAGAGACAGCTTCATTAAGCTATCATACATATTAATACATTTGAAAATACAGGTTTTGATTTCAAGTTAGATCCTACCCCTCCCCAAGCCAACTCTGGAGCTATAAAAAAGGTGCATAATCAAATATCTGCCTTTCAAAAAACGTAAACTTACCAGGTTCTAGATTTAAAATGCAGTCATGAACGTACAGCGTATGAACTCACCTGCCCTAATTTCTCATGCCAGTGAACTCAAACTATAATACAAGCCTTACACAGGTAAGAATCCAATGACCACTAAGCTTACATATGTGCTTATGCAAAAAAATACAGTCTTTTATTTAAGCTACCCAAAAGGTTTTAGTTTTAATATGCTGATGTCCTTAGGTTTGGACACTGCCCTTATTCTGCCAGAATTGAGTATGACCACAATGCTGAAATAGAGATGCAAAATTAAACTGTTTTGACACAGTATGAGAACGTGGCCTTTATTAGCTTTGTATACCATCCTCCCAAGAGGACCTTGTATACAGGACAGAAAGGGTCAGGAATTAAGACTGACTGGGGGAATTTAGAAAATGCACAAAATAGCTGCCACTTATGTATTTTCAATGTTGCCTTCTAAAGGAAAATGTGGCAAAACTTCTGTACTCAGGTAAGACTCTTGTATGGTAAAGAACAACAACAAAAACACACAAGTCCCTGCCATGTATGCCCACACTGAACAACTGAGAACAACAGTTACAGAGCCGACCCACACAGGTTTCTGTGCCACCAAGGATGCTACTTGTGTCAAGAATATACACTATTTTTTCTCTAATTTGCTGCTACTCTATAAATGTCAAGGCACTACATTGTCATTAAAAAAACCAAACAAACCAAAGAACTCGTAAAAGTCAAACTATCTCCTTTTATTTCCTCCATGCAAAAAGCCAATGCCATCCCCATGGAAAACTGCTGCATGTTGTGTCCCTACCTTGTGTGCCGTTTCAGTAACACCATTTAAAAAATGGTAGCCCACAAGCTGCTAGGAAGGCCAGACATAGTAACTCTCAAGGGGAGCATTAGCATGTCACAGAACCACAGAATGTCAAGGGCTGGAGGGGATCTCAAAAGACCACCCAGTTCAACCCCCCTTGAGAACAAGACTCTACAACCCATCTGGGCAGTCTGTTCCAGGTCTCTGTCACCCTCACAGTGAAGAAATTCTTTCTCGTGTTTCTTTGGGACCTCTTATCTTCCAGCTTGTACACATTGTCCCTTGTCCTATCATTGGACATCACTGAGAAGAGCCTGGCTCCATCCTCCTGACATCCTCCCTTTATGTATTTGTAAACACTAATGAGGTCACCTCTCAGTCTCCTCCAAGCTAAAAAGCCCCAGCTCCCTCAGCCTTCCAACATAAGAGAGATACTCCACTCATAGAATCATAGAATGCTAGGGGTTAGAAGGGACCTTTAGAGATCATCTAAGTCCAACCCCTCTACAGAAGCAGGTCAACCTGTCCAGGTGGGTCTTAACAGCCTCCAAGGAAGGAGACTCCACACCCTCCCTGAGCAGCCTGTTCCTCCATCATCTTCATGGCCCTGCACCAAAAATGTCAAGGTAAAATGATTTCAAACTTATTTTCAGGAGCTGCTCTCAAAGTTTATTCCCTTTGAGAGATCTTCTCTTGCTGCTCAATCACAATACCAAATATTCCTTTCATCTGCATGGCTCAAGAAGGAGACAACTATCAGGTAGAAGCTTTCAACTCTATACAGTAATTTGCATCCCTGTCTTGCTAACAAACCCTCACCTTTCTCTTTTACTGTGCCTAACATACACATTCCTCAGCCTCCGAGCTCAAAAGAGTAGTTATTTGATTGCATTTTACTGTGGTTTTATTCAAGATCACTCAATCACCTTTACATTTAATAACAGGTTTTAAAAAATAGATTCGGTTACTTGCTATTTTCCCATTTCTTAATCTCTCCGTTCCACATGGCATTAGTTCCACTTAAACTCTGTTTTATAAGTATATTGATTCAGGCCTTCAATGTTTCTCTGCTGTTTAGGTACGGTACAGTCTTTTTCTGAAGACCTTCCACTTGTAATGAGATTAAAGAATTGAAACACAGATGAATGTGTGCTCTAAGACATACAAAGGCTGAAAGAGCTTGGTAAAAGCTAAGGTTCGGCATTTCCAAGTTGCAGCTAGCCAGGCTGTACCTTGTTGTAATCCTGAGGACAATGCTGATGACTGATGTACCTCTAAGAGGATCTGAACTAAAGTGACCATGTCTGTATGCTCATTCGACACAATTTTCAGCCCAAAAACTTAATACTTGACATATTGCTCAGCAGCCTTCTGTTAATGCTGTTTATGCCAAACCACATAGATCTAAATGCATGCCTGGAATTCAGACATTATGGTGACTGAGGCAAGAAAAAGGAGACCACTTTTTAATGTAAGTTGCTGTCAGCTAAAAAGTAAAGACTAAATATGCTTACACTGATCATGAAGCAGATGGTGTGATTCAGAAAGGCTTAAGATGGGTAAGAAAAAAATAAAAAATGTTGTTTTCAAACTGTGATCAGAAACTGTGCAAGACTATTACTATTTTCTATTTTAGTATGAGTCTTGCTATAGTGTCTTACAGCAAAAACTTCAGAGGGATTGAGAAAAAAACATAAGTATTTTTAATTCCTTTTCTTAACACTCTACTAAGAGACATTTTTAAAAGAGAAGACTAGTGTTTTGCTCTAGAATTCAGACAGTGCCCATTAGCAACCCGCTGTACCGAAAATGGAAGAGGATGTCCAACATGTACATGGCAGTGCTCTGAGGCTGAGGAATGTGAAGTTACTATAGGTATTTCAAACCTTTTAAAAATGAAAAGTAAAATCTATTAAACTGGAAGTTAACAACAGAGGCAGTAGGAGATGAGAAAAACATTTTAGAGAAAATCTGTCATCGTTCCAAAAGAATTCATCATACCTGGCAATAAATATGTAAGACTTCCAATCAGATTCTTCCCTGCCCAGGACTCCAAAGTGCTTCCATAAAGACCAACTTGAAGTAGCTAAAGAAGTTGTCTCTTTCAGTTATCAAGAAGGTAACTTTTAATCTGTAGATTTGATATGTCTGTTCTGCTTTCTAGTTCAAAAAACAAGGATGTGAAAAAAAAATTACCCATCCTCAGTACAGACTGGAGTCTCATCTATGAAAGAAGGTGTAGATTTTCAAACACAGCAACTTCTTAATACAGCTTAATAACGTTTAGACTTCCTTTACATTGGACTGGGTTGCACTACTATTTTGAGTTTGAGCAGTTTGTGAATATTGTAGTTCATGAGCTTTCTCTGCTTTGCAGACACAAGAGTCCTGACACAAAATGACCCGTGCAAGGCAGCTACATAGATTAATACCAGTGTCAAACGTCAAACTGAGCATCTGAATCCTCAGATTAACATTTTAAGGTGGCAAATTTAGGACATTTAGAATGTAAACCTTTTCTTACTGACATCTCTATTTCTGACATCAAGAATTGTATGATGTGCCCTGTACAGGAGCTCTAAGTTTAACTGCACTGCTGTTTTGCATGTAAAAGGCAGAAAACAGAGAGAGCTGAAGCCTTCCTGAGTGATACTGGTAGCTTTAAGAGCTCACAGCAAGCTTCACTCTTTAACCTAATCCTGCCGCCCTACCTCACTGAGACCTGCGTCAGTTAGTTCTAGCTAACGCTGCGTTTGAAGTTCTTGCTTTTCATTTTGTACCTTTTCCCTGATCTCCTGACTGCTTCAAATTCACAGTATGTGTAAGTTTTTTCTAACATGCATTATTTAACATTTGTCCATAGATGTGTAAGAGCACAAAGGGCCACTTTGTGTTCAAGATACACTTTTACTTGGGAAAACGGTTTCAAAATTTGATGTCTAATCTAAGCTCTGTCCATAAACACGGACTGTCACTGTACACCGTTCTGGCTGCTTAATTTACACAGTACTTCACAACAATTTAAGACCATGCCTTCAGGAAAGCCACTATCTATGAAGTGAGGCAGCAACCTCTTGAAAAGCAGAATACTAAAAACACTGGGAAAAAAAAGGATGGAGCAACTATTTTGATTTCCTCTTCTGCCATCACAAAACATCATCTAATAGTCTTCTGCTCATCAATATTTTTCAGTAACAACTTACATTCGGGTACACTGTCACATACGTTACATGACAATGAAACAAAAGGCATTTTAGTAATTCAGTAAATTAACTTGAATTACTAAAAGAGATATTAATATATATTGTCTGTCCCTCCAGAAAACAGCTTAATGTAATTCATTCACTGTTTTATGGCCACAAAGTCTTCAGGGCAGTGATGTATACTATAGCCCTCGAGTACTACACTTGTACAAAGACCAGACTCAGATACAGAGCAGCAAAGTTTGTAGATGATGGATGATGTAATTCAGTGCAGAACAGCACAATCTTCCTTTTAAACACAGACCTGGTGAAGAGAACGGTAAATCTGTCTGCCGAGACTGTGTTATGAGAAAGCACTTACATACCTTTAGGCCAAAAGAATAAACGACTGCCAGGACAGAAAGAGGCTCTGTGGAATTGCTACAGCCTGAAGCTTAGAATTCCACATGTATTTCAAGAGCTTGGTTCTTCTGACAGACCACAACTTCTCTTTTCTGAAGAGTTCAGCCCTGTCTGAAGCAGGACCTCTATTTCTTTCACCTTAGTGGACCTAGTGTTCCTTCCTAAGCAGTCACATTTCTCTCATCTCCAAGGGCTTTCTCTAGGAGACCTCAGACATGGAGTCTTAAATTTACCATGTTCTGCCCTTACTGTGCACAAGCAAAAGCATTACAAGAGTAGCCTGATTAATGCATGTTGTGTAAGTACTGTGAAGTACTGCTCAGAAGCAGAATATTACCAAGCATCGGAAAGTAATTTCTGGTATTTACAAGCTGATTTCCCTTCCCCGCACCAGCAAAATGTATAACTCTGTTCTGTGAGCTCATCTTGTCGACAATATGCAGCACTGCTGAAAGCTTTTCCATTTTTTTTCAGTGCTGTAATCAGTCTCATGCAATCAGTGCAGACAGTTCCACATGGTACTAACAGCCTGAATGCAATTCTGTTTGGTTGGTTTTGCAGCACTCGTGCAGCTCCTCATCTTTGAAATTCTAATCAAAAGATTGCTTTCCTAAGAGGCCCATGAATTAAAGAAAGTCCAGTTCACGAAGTCTTAACCTTTTCTGTCCAAGTCTTCAATTAACAGAAAATTCATTTAACTCCTAGGAAAACAGCTTGCACCAATTGTCACATACAAATGTGCATGTTGAAGTCTCTGGTTGCTGGGACACTGAATTCTGAATTAACTTCTCGTAAGTAGTAAGTGAAGAGCCATACCTGAGGAACTCCTTCCTCCTCAGCTCTTCTGTAGAAGAGACAAGCCCCAGAGTTCCACTAAAATTCCCAGAAAGCACCTCTAGAGGGCGAGTCAAGACCCTTCTTCAATTGACGGTGTGACACTCCCTCCCCCACTCCAGACCCTCAGCTCTCTCTAAGGCTTGTGCCCTGAACTATGGGCCATGTCCACCTCTTGAAGCACTTTATGGATGCAATCCAGATGCTGCATCAGACAAGGGAACGTTTTGCCAGAGTAATCATAATTTTGTTTGGCTTTTCCTCCTAGGCCTGGCCACTTGCTATTTATCTCTGACAGATATTACTGCCAGAGTCTTGCTCCTCCCATCACAATATATGGAATATATTAGACTTCTGGCTGCTCCCTGATGCTGAGCAGAAAGAGCTGCAAGTCATGTTCAGCACTTAGTGTTTTAAATATCTTAAACACACTTCAGGAACCACAGCACCACAGGCATGATAGGTACTTCAAAACCTGAGCATGAACAAACACACAGTAATTCAGAGCTCCTCGGCCATCAGTGGTCTTTTTTAACCATTTAACATACATGTCTTCTCCCAGAAGGCTTGCTCACATTCTGATACTTTCAGCCCCACCTTCCTGCCTCTTTTTTCTCTTTCTATAAAATAAACTTACGGTTTATGGTGACTTCAATGACATTTTTCACGGTCTTTTCCTTTGAATACTTAAGATTAAAACATACCTTGTCCTGAAGGATTTGCTGCCATTCTTCAGTTTTCAGACTTTTTGTTATTCAGCTGCAGTTCTAATCATTTACCCCCACAAATAACTGAAAAACAGGTACAACACAAGATAAACATATTCCTTTAAAAGCTTGGATTTCATTCTGTTACAGATATCACAAAAGTGTCAATTGTTATAAAGTGTAAGTCAAATACAGCACACACATTGCTTAAAATATGTAATACTATTTATATAGCTGAGTTCTGATTGATTCTTTTTCAGATTCTGGTAACTTAAGAATAGCCTTTAGAGACATTCTGGAGTCATACCCACTTCTTCCTAACCAAACTTCTTTCTGACAAAGTATGTCAGACTACACTTCAGAATTGTGTTAATGCACTGAAAGCCAGAACACGACTTTTTACAAGGGCCTGTTGTGGTAGGACAGGGAGTAATGACTTCAAACTGAAGGAGATTTAGGAGTTTGGAAGTTCTTTCCTATGAGGGCTGTGAGGCACTGGAACAGGTTGCCCAGAGAAGCTGTGGCTGCCTCATCCCTGAAAGTGTTCAAGGCCAAGCTGGATGTGGCTTGGAGGAACCTGGTCGCCCTGAAAGGCCTCAATTTAGGATCTAACTTAAGAAACTTATTATTTCAGGACAGATCATTTAGGTCTCAGCTACAAGGTCTGACGAAAGCTACCATCCTCACAGCTGTTGGAAAACCAGAAGGGACACCCACTCCTCAGCCACACGTCACCTCGGGCCACCATCAACTTCTGTTTCCATTAAGATGCCAGGCTGTTAAGTCCGGTGGCGAAGGTCTCCAGTTCAGCCGGGTGGAGGGCTGGGTTGGGAGCACCGAATTCCGCGGGAAATGTCAATCACAAGTCTCAGACTTCAGCAGGACAGTAGGATCAGTTTTCTACATTTACACCCTGGAACCACTGGCCCCCGAGCAGCAATGCTACTGCAACGAAAAAGTAATTCAACAGCGGTATTAAGAACAGTGACGCGGGTCAGGACGTTTCTCCATGAGGCGGGCTGACCTGCACCGCGACAAAGGGACGGGGAGGTGCGCCCGAGGCCTCCGGGCCCCGCGCCCACCGCTTGCAGCTTCACAGCCTCCGCGAGGCCCCGCTTGCCGGCGGGCTCGCAGGCCGCCTTCTCCGGCTAGCGGCGGGTCCCCGAGCAGCGGGGGAAGGGCACAACGCGCCGCCACGCTCGCACGGCCCGCGGGAGCCGGCTCTGCCGCCAGAGCGAATGGACTCTCCCACCCGTTTTCCACACAGGTGCGTTGACTCTTTCGCTCATCTTTCGCTCACCTTCCCCTCCCCGCGCGTGTGGGCTCTCCCGCTCGCCTCCCCGCCCCCTCCCGCCTACAAGGGACAGACTCTGCCTCTTTCTCGCGCTCCCCGGGCCGGCAGCCATGCAGCGCCAGGCCCGGCCCGAGGGCCCCTGCTCGTCTCCTTTACCTCTTCTCTTCTGTCCCGTCCCGTCCCGTCCCGTCTCCCC
Source organism: Colius striatus (assembly GCF_028858725.1). Classification (NCBI taxonomy): domain Eukaryota; kingdom Metazoa; phylum Chordata; class Aves; order Coliiformes; family Coliidae; genus Colius; species Colius striatus. The sequence continues at coordinate 16,485,581 of NC_084790.1, read as the reverse complement.
CGCCAGCCGCACTCGGGCCGCCTCACGGCCGCCCCGCCCCCTTCCCGAGCCGTCCAGCCCCGCCGCCAATGAGCTCGCGGCACACGCTCATGACGCGCAGCAGCGCGACGCTCCCCCCGCAGCAGACTGCTTCCTGCCCGGGCGGCGGTGGGAGGAGTGCTGAGGGCCACTCCCGGTGCCCAGCCCACGGGCGGGACGCGCCACCAAGGCAAGGCGATGCACAGCCCTCTCCAGCCCTGCCCGGCGGGGCGGGGCGGCGCGGCACGACACGGAACGGCACGGTACGGTACGATTAGGGCCCGAGGAGTGTCCTTCAGCGTGTAAAGTGCATCTCTGCTTCAGGGTCCCGAAGGGCCAGCGGCTGGAGTAGGGGAAGGGTGCAGGAGTAAGGCTGAGGACTGCCCATAGATCACAGGAAGGGGACTTCAGGCATCGATGTAGTTAAATGGGGGAAAGAAAAAGAAGCGTAAGGAAGGGTTGTTCAATCACAGACATGGCGTTAGAACGCAGCAGGAACGAGTATTACGTCATGAATTCCAGAAGGGGTTGGACGGTTATGTTACTGATGCATGATTTTGAAATCCTCCAAGTAATCCAGGCTGTCAGGAAGACAGGCCCTAAACAGCAATCTGTGAGTTTTATTTTACATCCTTGTGATTAAAATACTTAAGTTTGACTCAAACCAAACTGAGCAGTGATTTTGAACTCTGGCCCTTAATCAGCTGTACATCAAACATACATGAGTAAAACCAGTTATTAAGACTGCAATCAATAAATGTCTGCAAACAGATGGGGCCAACACTGACCTACGGCTAGACAAGAAACAGGCCTGCTCCTCGCTTGAGTTTTATGAATAGGGGTTTTTTTTAAGGCAATAATTTTCACTAAATAAAGTGGGCTTTTAAAGAACTAGATTTAAATATAAGTACAGAAAATCAGTTACCTAAAAAAAAAAAAAGTCATGGATCAAGGTGTCTCTAGTTAGATATGCTTTTATTGCAGGATGTTAAACTTCTTCATGCTGAGATTTTGGTGGTGTAAATAATGGGCATTTCTGAGCAAATGACACAGCAAGGGCAGCCTTAGATCTGGTAGGCAAACCTGTCTCCATGTGTTTGTGTGTATTAATGAAAACCCAAAACAGCACCTGAGCAACCACCAAACATCTCACAGCCTCTGGGAGTTTTCTATTTGCTTTAAAGCTATGTTAATTAATACCGTGGAAGGCAAACATTGCTACTTTTCTCACACTGGGATTATTTTCAACTCTTTGTCTGAACAGATGATTAAGCGCCTTTCCTCCTGATGTTTTGGTTTGGTATTTTTTTGTTTGTGTGGGGGTTTTTTCGTGGTTTTTTGTTTGTTTTTTTCTCGTTGTGCCTTGAGAACTGTCCATATATGCTACTTTTTCTTCCTTTTAATTATTCCCTCTTGGATGACCTGCAGTTTGTTTTATGTAGACTGAGCACAAAAGTGATTCTGAAAAGCTGCAATTTGAGACTGCTTAGCTGCTGAGCTCTTCTTTGACACAGTGATAACTGGTAGGAAGAAATAAAATAGTGGACAGTGGCCCTTGGCTGGAGATCAAGGTAGAAAAAGAAAAGGAAAAGGTAGCAAGGCATGGAGGAGCCATTAGCAAGGAAACTCAGGCACAAAAAGGTTGGGACTCATCCATTCTGCAGTTCTGTACAAGTGTGGCAAAAATTGATCATAGTAGTAACTTTGATGTTCTGTATGAAAACATAGTCCTACTTCAAGTCAAATGATTCTTTGACTTTGGAAAGAGTTTCATATTGGTAAATTAATTTCCTCCTTGGTTTGTAGAAACAGGAAGGAATGTAGCCTTTGAATGGAGTCTAATCTCTTTTGCATCAGAATACTTCCATTTTCTCTGAAATTCCTCCTTGTGTTCACTGTGATCCAATAAAAAATAATTTAGAAAAGAGAGAAATAACATTTCTTGCATGTCTATTGGAAAGTCTTTACAAAATCTTCAGTTTTAAAAAAGGCTGTTCTTGATCACAAATCTGACTCTGCTGTTTCTTGAGCCAATCAAATGCTGGTTTTCAAGCTGGCTGTTCTCGTCATCTTGGTATAGAGGGAGCTATGTGTCATTAAACAAACAAAAAATGGATTAAACTGAATGTGACACAGAATGATTGTGAAGTGCAGTATTTCAGAATGGCCATGGGCAGTTCTTTTCACAAGCTGCTTGCAGTTGACAAAGCTGAGGCAAAACAGTGATTTACTCTTTGTGTTTTGTGGGTTTTTTTCATCAGGGAAAAGGGTCTATGTGGGAAGTAACCTTGGTCTGAGCGAAGATCTTCCAGAATGCTGCTGTTATTTCCATCCGGCAGTGCTCCTCATACAGATCCATTCTAAAAACTTTGTGGGTTTTTTTTCTATCTGTACTGTGCATGTCCTCCTCCCCCCCCAAAGAAATCAGAATGTTTTAAAGAGTCTGTAAACATTGTACTTGGATTACTTTACTATCCAATTGCTTCAAGATACTGTATCTATAGTTGTATTCTTTCTTCATGGGTGGGCTTCTGAGTTTTCATTTGATAGTCACTTAGCACAGACTTCCACTTCCTATCACAAGTACTCTATCTTTCCTCAGTCCTGTTCATTGCTTTTCCATCAGACTTGACAGCTTTGAAGGCTTTTGATGCAGCAAAAGCTTACCCATTACCTTAAGTGTTTGCATGAACAGTGCTGTTGACTTGAAAGTGATCACGTCTCCGTACAGTCAGGAAGTAGGTATGCACGATTTAACCAAGTCAGGTCAAAAGCCTGCCCTCTCCAATCTCTGCAGCAAAAGACATGAGCTGTAGTAACTGGCGGGGGAAGGAAGGACTTTTTTCAAAAGATAGCTGGGATTTTTTTTTATGTCCACTAGAATGGGCTTGCTGTGTAGTAGTTTCTTATGTGCCTATGTGCAGGCAGACACAAATGTTATCTTCTCCAGATAGAGCACAGGAGGACAAAGATCAAGCAGTCAAGGAGAGGCTGTCCACACCAGGGAGAAAAGCTTTTTACTGCCATTGACCTCGTAAACCAGCCAAGCCTGACAGTCCGGCTAGTGTAGCCTTCAGACTACCTTATTGTTTGTTTTCTGTACTGTCTGAAGTGTGCTACAGAGAAGAATCCTGTAATTTAGGCTTTAAATAGAATACTTTATGAGAAGCAGATGAGTTTTATATGTCTAGCCTAGTAAATAAATTCAACCTGAAGACAGCCTCCTGCTATTAATTGTAAACCTTATTCCCATTTTATGTCTCATTATCTGAACAAGAAGGTGAAGATGCATTACTAAAAGAACATTACAAAGCAACTGAGAGTCCTTCCAGGCTCTCACACTGAGCACTTACCAAGCCATCTGCCATTACAGAAATATCCTGAGTGTTATTACTAGAGTACCTGGCACTCCAGATCAGAACAGCAGCAAACCACTGGTGTTACTTGTAAACTGCTTTTCCTACAGGTGACATTCAGTTATTATTAAGGAATTGTTCCAGTCCTGCTTTGAAGAAAAGCACTTTGCCACCTAATAATGTATTGCTGACATGTTAGGAATTGTATTAAAGAAGAAAATGCTCTTTTTTTGAGGATTTCAACAGGCAATAGAGAAAGCACACATGTCGCGGAACCCACCACCAATCTGCTTCTATACCAGCAACAGTAGGTATGTCATATATAATGAACTGAATAGCACTGCACCGAATCTCTTCAAAATTCCTGTTGTTGCTTATGCTGGCCTATGTCCCACCCTTGGTAAAGATCACAGGAGGTGTAACACACACAAAATGATCTGCGCTTGGTGACAGAGATCACAGAATCTTAAGGGTTGGAATGGGACCTTGAAAGATCATCTAGTCCATATATATCAGCCCTTGTTGAGGAGATCCAGCTGATCAGCACAATAAGTGTACTTCCTGAACTGACACTGCCTTAATGGAGGTGCAATACTATCATTGAAAAGGCAGGATGAGAAGGCAACCTGTAGATCCTTCCTCTCGGCATTTATCCTACTAACAATCCAAAGAGAGAGAGCCCATAGGACTTTCTTTTCAGTGACAGAGCCAGAATAATTTTCTTCAGAAAAACCACGTGAAGCTGGTAAGTCTTGTCTTGAACCAAGGAGATTCTTGATCCCTAAATTGACTGTTTTCCTTCTTGCCCAGTATTACACATGCATCTGCTCCACTGTATCTTGTTTCTAAAATGAAGTGGTGTAAATGTAATAAATAGTGAAGGGTTTGCTAGGGAGTGTGCCAGTTTGTTCAGGTTGATGTAGGTTAACAGGTGGACATTGAATAGCAGTCTCTGGAGCTAGCCACTGGTTTTGGTCCTCATATTTTAATCTGCTGGCTGCACGTTTCACATGCTGATTGTTTTAGCTTGGGCAATGTTTAACAAAAAGAAAACTATCAATAAAAATGTCAAGGAAAACATTACAGTCATAAAATTGTACCACCACAGTATGGAGTAGGAATTGGAGAATGGAACATTAACATGTTTTTAATTACTCATAACTTCTTAGTAGAATGAAGACATTTATTTATTTATTTCAAGACTCCTACTATTCTAAACATAGACACTTCTTCAGTTTTTTTATGTACATTCTTGTGCCTGCTGTTGGAGCCAGATGACCTACATACTGATGCATTTAAAGCTTTTCTTTTTGTGGATAAAAAAAAAAAAGGAGCCTATCTTTTGTCTATTTTATGCACAAAAGATTTGGAGTTGTTGAAGGCCTCTGTTGGTAATGTGTGACTAGTTCTAATCAAGGTAAAAAAATTTTTCAAATGCAAGCCTTAAAATGTTTTATCTTATGGCATTTTGAAGTTCCAGCTCCTGAAATCAAGTACATACGACTGTCGTGTTCCATGTTAAAAAACATAAAAATGGGTTTCTCTCATGGCTGAATAGGAAGCTATACAAACTTGCCTCACCTTCATCTAAGCTGTGGAGAAGACAGCAATGAAAAAGCCAGCCAGTTGTACAGATTTTCCAGATTACAAATTTAAAGTAAGTTTCATTTATTTCAAGATAAAATTTCTTATTTTTGAACTTTTCATGTTCTCAGTATGGTGGTTTACATCTGCTACTGGCGATATATAGCACTGTTAAACCAAGACTACTGCCTATACAGATATTTACCGACTTGATACTCACTGAAATTGAGGAAGATAGACATCTGTCTTCAGTCCTTAAGAGATTCACAGATACTCTAACCCTGTCTATTCGGTTTCACAAAACACATGCTATTATCAGAAATACGTTGTGATGAACGTTTATATTGAAGTGACCTGTGGATCAGTATAGGAAAGAGACTTGCTCAACAGTTAACCGTCTTGTCTTATAATTTTAAAATTTAAGCATAACTCTCATAGTCAGAATTCAGGAGAATCACTGTAATAATCACCAGGCTGGTCTGTTTTCCTGAGTGAAAGTCCTCATACTAATGTCTTCAGAACTTTTTCCATCCAGACTTCAGCTTACTTGCAGTCATAGGTCCTGCGTTCGGCACATCCTCATCTGGTTAGTTATTTGAAAATGTTTCTAAGTAGTTTGTGTCAGATGAAAAGGATGACATTTCAGCTCCAAGCAGAAACCATCTAGGGAACACAGATAAATGTGATTAATAAACAAAGAGGCATAAATTGCCTGTACATACAGTATTCACAGGGAGGGAGATAGGTAAATGAATCACTGGAGCTTGGAACTTCATCCTTGTATAAAGGAAAACTGAGAGGTGACCTCATACCACTTCATAAAATAGACATCCGACTTCCATAGCAACAAACATTATCTGAATCATTGAATCATTCAGGCTGAAAGGGACCTAGGGAAGTCTGGTATAATCTCTTGCTTAAAGGAGGGTCAGACATGAGATCAGACCAGATTGTCTTGAAAATCTGCAATAGTGGAGACTGCACTATCTCTCTCTGCAACCTGCTCTGCTGGGAAGAGTCCAGCTCCATTTCTTCCATCGCCTCCACAAAGGGTACTGGAGGCTGCAGTGGAGTGCCCTGGAAGCTATGTCTGCTCCATGCTGAAAAAGCCTTCGCCTTGCAGCTTTTGCTTGAAAGGAAGGTGCTCTAGTCACCATCTCAATGTTTTCCGCTGAACCTTCTTGTTTGTCTATGTCTTGTCTTGTATTAAGGTGCCCACTGTCAGCCACATTATTTCTGATGTCTAGTGAGTGCTAAGTAGCAAGTGATAAACCCTGCCCTTGATCTGCTTCTTGCTGTTTAGACAGTATAGGTACTGTTGGTGGTCCTTGCTGCATGGATGCAGCACGCGTATGCTCAGCCTGCTGCCCACCAAACCAACACATTTCATGAGTAGAAGGGTGTTCATGTTTGCACAGAACTAGAATGTCCTCACATTTCCGGGTTTTGGCAGAGTTAGAGAGAAGCATCCCTGACAGGTTTCCTTTGGACAAGGGTCTGTGTTGGAAAGACAGCTCAGTGAGCATGCTGAAGGGAAAAGGTAGGAGAGCTCTTGGTAAGCCATAAGCCTTTGAGATACAGGCCTTCACAAACCTGACTGGGACTGATTCTTGACCAGTGTGACAGAACAGATGAACCTGCCTGCTACTTTATCACAATTGAGTCCACTTAAGATTTGGATAGTCTTAGAATAAGGCTGGAGTGTATTTTTCTATGCTGGCTAATTCGTTGTTTCCTTTTCTTGATAGATAGTTTTTTAATCAAGTGTAATAAGTAAGGCCTACTTCACAGCCTCATTCTCACTGGGATCTGGGATTTGGTTGGGGCTTTTGATTGTTATTGGAGTCCAAACATTGTAGAAGTAGTTATATATAATAAGGATTTATTTCTTTTTTCATAGCTTTTTTCCTGTGATAAATCACATTTCTTTTTGTAGTGGAAGTCTACAGTGTTGCACTACCATGTTTATCCTGCTGGCATCTGGTGCAGGTAAAACGTGATTGCTTCCCTGTAGGTAGCAGTGCTGCCCTTTTGATTTCAAGGGCTGTACTCCCTTGGGAAGGGTTAAGCATGCTCAAAAATGTTTACAGCATCTGAGTCCTGTTTGGTCACATATCTGTATGTCTATCTTTATGGATCTATACACAGAAGGAAGGGATTACTCCAGTCTCACATTGATTCATCTCTTCCCCCAGTAGCATGTTATTCTATTCCGTCTAATTAGTTCTGAGCAAATTATTCACAAAGAATAATTTATCAGACAAATGTAGCTGCTTTATCTGCTCAGGGAATATTTTAAACCAGGCTATGATTTTTCTCCTATTTATTAATTATTCATCAGTCATCAACATTTTTTCACATTGTTAACTGTGGATAGATCACCGAATTTTTGTAATGGATACATGCTGTTAGGCAAATGTGCATGGATCATTTCTGCAGGACTGAATATAATCTTTCAGCTCATTTTAGCAAATCGTAAGAGAGCCTGGACTCAAGGTTGCCTGGAAAAGACAAAATATCTTTCCGCACACCGCCAAAATAAAACTTTTCAGTGCTTGTTCTTTAAAATTCCCCCTTTTCACCCAATCTAAAAATATTTCTCTGTAATGAATTCCAAGCAGCTTCAGTATGAAAATACTATTTTACAAAAATGTTAATTCCCTCAAGTGCGGTGAGAGTAACCCCATCGCCAAGTCGTATTTCTGCCGCTTGCTGGCCCCACGTGCGGGCCGCCCGTCCCTTCGCTGGCCCCGCCGGCGCCGCCCGGCCTCCGGCACAGCGGCTGCTCCCCGCCTGCGGCTCGGTGCTGCGGTCCCTGCGGGCGGGGCTGGAGGAGGCGCTGCCTCAGCCCTGCTGCCATTTTAGCCACCCGTCACACCCGCATCTCCACCGGCACGAGCTCTCGTCCTGCGCTGATACGCGCAGCTTTTGCCCAGTTTCCCTTCAAACCTACAAGTAGTTGGAAGAACTCGGCCTGCGCCAGCCGAGGTGCCGGTTTGCCCTTCTGTCATGTAACCAGCCTACGACACCGTCCTCAGCGCGGGGCTCAGCCCCGGGGCCGCCCGACGGCAGGGCCGCGGCTCTCGCCAGGAACCCCAGCCCGGCGCCCCCCCCGACCCGGGCCTCAGCGGGACTACGCTGCTCCCGCGGCTGCCGGCGATCGGCCCGGGCGGCGGCTGGCACCGGCCGCCCCCCGCTCCCTCCCCCCGCGCCAGCGCCTGCTGGGGGCGGGGCCTGCGCCCGCCGCTGCCCTGCCCGCCGCCGCCGCCGCCGCGGTGGGGCGGCCCCGCGCTTTCCGCTGCTCGCCCGGGGCAGGGGGCGGGCGGGGCGGGGCGGACCGGACCGGACCGCACCGCTTGGTGGCCGCCGCCGCTGGGCGGAGAAGGCAGGTGGCACGGCTGGTGCTTTCTAAAGGGGCGGGCGGCGGCGGCGCGGGCAGGCGCTGCTCTCGCTCCTCCTCCTCCTCCTCCTCCTCCTCCTCCTCCTCCTCCTCCTCCTCCTCCTCCTCCTCCTCCTCCTCCTCCTCCTCCTCCTCCTCCTCCTGCTGCTGCTGGTAGCGCGGTGGCGGCGGGCAGGCTCCGGTCGCGGCACCGCAGCTCCCCGCCGAGGCGGCGCGGCCTCCGCTCTCTCCTTCCCTCGGTCGCTGCGCGGCCCCGGCGCAATGTCGGGTGGCGCGGCGGGCGTCCCCAAGGCTCTCCCGTCTTCCGGGCCCAAGTCGCTGCGGGAGATGCCGCATCCCTTGGCCACATCCAGCAGCGAGGAGGTGGGGCCAGCGCTGACCCCCAGCCCCGACCTGCTCCTGCCCCGCAGCATCGCCGACAAGGTACGACGCGGGCAAGGGGGGTGCCGCGTTTCAGAGGTCCTCTGCTTTGGAAGGGGAGTGTATGTGTGTCCCTGCCACATCTCCCTCCCCGGCTGCATCCCTGGCTCACTGTAGGGAAATGAAGCCCAGGGCGCTGCTGGCATCCGTTGCAAGAGCCCGGGGCTGCCCGGGGAGTAGAAAGCACCCGGTGTGGGGGCTGCGAGCATCGTGTCCCTCTCTCTGCGAAGGACCAGCTGGGGCACTGGTGTTTCCACTCTCACCGTAACGGGTACGAGAGGCAAGGTTTTGCTCATCGTGCCTTCCTGTGTGTCGTGCCCTCTACAGATGGGTCTGAATGCTTCAGAAATTGTCGCAACTCCCTCGCTATCTTCGTGCTGTAGCCCTCACATGGAAGGCTTGAAGCTGCCGTTGTTCCCTCACCACTGAGCTTGTCTTCAACTTGTTTGTTGCTGTACTCTTCTCAGCTGAGCTCCTGCTTACTTCTTTGCGGCAGTATAATATGGAAAGGACGCTGTTGCATGCATGCCATGATTGTTGATGTCTGCCTGCTTTCCCTTCCCTAGCTCTGGCATGTGTCCACGGGACGCTAGCAGGCTTTGTAAAGTGCCTTCCCGGTGTCTGGGCCTTGGATGTGACAGTTCCTGAACGTGGAAACAGTAGCAGCAGCATAGTACTGGTGATCTACTCTTGCGAGGGTTCAGTATCTTGTCGGGTAGACTTCTTGAAATGTGTTAAGATAGGATTTCCCGGGAGCAAGAGTTGTAGGGGAGGAAGAGATGGGCTTGAAACTTTATATTGAGCAGTTCTGGGGCAGCTGATGTGCATACAAGGTGTTACAGAGCTGTTGGTAGCAAGAGGTGCTTCCTATGGCTGTTGTCCTGGGGAATGTGCAGCTACTTCTGGACAGGACAGATCTGCTAGCCTCCAAAAGCCTTGGTGCTGGCAGCAGTATCTGAGCCAATGTGTTCTTATGCTCTAGGGGAATGAGTCAAGGTACCCTGGCCTCCTCTGAGTGTCACCTTCTGCTGCCCTGTAACTGTGCTGTACAGAATCAGCACTTGTTCCTGCCCATGTAAGGAGCCCTGTCCTTGAACATTTGGCCACTCTTGCTAAAGTGTGAAGCCAGGCTTATCTTTCCACTGGGAACATACACCTTCATCTAAGGAACTTGTCAAAGAGTTGACATGCCTCTATGAGAAGCGGGTATATGAGTAAGGTAAGAGTAGGAATTGTGGAGGGTTTTTTAATCTATGATATATTGGATTTACTCATGTAGCTAGGTTGCTGTTTGGCCAAACTGTAGCAACAAGTGTTGGCAGGTGTCCTTGTGGTTCTTGCTGCTCAGGAGTGCAATGGTGATACTGTGCTCACTCTGTTAACACTGTCCATCTTTATTGCTGTGTAGGTGGGGAGAAGCTCTGTTCTGAGGAGTATCTCACACCCCGTAACTTCTTTCCTTGTCTGTATTAAAGAGGTTTTTTCACTTTTGGAGTGCAAGCAAGCTCTTCTCTGCTGTACTGCTTTGAGGTGTCTGACAAGTGTTTCAACATACTTGATAACCTAGGAACAGAAACATGTCAGGCTGCAGAACATGCTGTAGTCAACTAGCTTCTCAGAAGGTTCTTAGTTTTCCAGCAGCAACACAGGTGAAGTCCATCTTCTAGTACCTGTAAGTAGTACTATCCTGCTCTAGGCACTTGGTAGTGCATGAGTGCTATAAAGGGGAGAGCAAAAAGGGAGCGAGGGAAGCGATTTTTAGACTCGAGGAGTTCTGAGGTTGACCTGGCAATGGCACTAGGGTAATGAGCCTTGCAAAATAAAAGGATTTCCAGTAGGAAGAGAGCAGGACTCTTTTTCCCACCTGCTCCCATCTCTGTTCTAACTGAACTAGCAGCAAAAGCCAAGTCTAATCTTTCTGATGGAAGGAGTCCAACAGCTCTGCTCTGTAAAGGCTATCTCTTCTACTTAATACCTGATGCACACAAGAAAAAGGTTGACTTCTTTCCTACCTCAGAAAAAAACTTTAGCAAGCAAACATGTTCTTAATTTTAAGGTAATAGTGAACTTTGGCTACTTGCACTGTCTATTGAGTAGCCTAGAGAGTGAGTATAGTAAGTGGAGGTAAGTAGGTAAAACTACCTTTTAGGTAGTATGTCTCCTGGTCTCACTCTCTGGTAGTTGGTCATTAATCTCTTGAAAGGCTGGCTTACTAATCAGCTAACACTGTGTGGCCAACTCCAGTAGTTGGGTAACAGAGGGGCCAGTATTCAGGCTTAAAGCTCTGCAGCTGTTCTTTGTTGATCTTTGAATAGGAGCTATGCTTGTCTACTCTGTTGGCTTTTCCAGGTTCTCTTTCTGGAGGTGGAAACTAGCACTGCAAGAGAAATCTGGATTGAAGTCTTCTGTTTCAAAGGAGCTATGAGTCAGTAAACTTAGCCAGGCCTGTGCAAGGGCATCCCTCTGTCAGAGGGGTAGTGGCAATGGCTGAGTCATCACCATGAACTAGATAACTTGCTTTTTCTGGGTGGTTCTTACCTGCTCTGAACAAATACTTCCTAAACACTGCTACAAGATATAAGTACTTAAGACTGAAATCCTCTGAAGGAAGAAAGTGCAGAAGTGAAGCTGTCTGCCTGTAAAGCTTTAATTTCCACTGCCACAGGTGTGCAGCCTGAAGTAGCTGAACCTCTGTCACCACTGCTGTGCATTCCTTAAAGCAGGCATTCCTCACAGTTTTGGAGCCTCTGAGTAAGAACACTTACTTTATCCTGAGTCAGAGGAACATGGAGGACAGGAACACGCTGTATGTGTCTTACATTGGTTTTTGACTCAAAGATGAGAGTAATCTAGTAGCTTGGATGCTGTCTAACTTTAAAGTTTCATATCTTTGGTTGCTGTTTGAGAACAGTGGCTAGTGCTACCAGAGGAGTAGGTCGTGGGAAAGGCAAACCTTCTGTACTGTATTCTGTGACTTCCATGGTTCTGAGTCTCAAGTGGTCTGAATCTTATGAACAGGGCTGCAGAGCTTTCATTGTCTGGAATTACATTTTCATCTTGGCTTGTAAGAGAGAGTTGTTTCAGGAGCCAGGAAGCCTTGACTTCTGAGCAGTATCTAACCTCTTAAATGAAGTGGACATCTTTGGCCAAGTACTTGGCTTTGACAGTGATTTCACAGTGATTCTGCAGCAAACGTGAAACACTTAAGTTGTGGATTCTTGTCTCTGAAGCATTTCTGAATTGGCCAGACCTCCCTATAAAGATCTTTCTGTTCCTCTTAAGTGTAATTGTGTAAAACATTGTTCCCTGGTACCTGACCACCATCAGCTTTTTTGAGCTTTTTCTCCCTTTACCCTTTCTAGACTCCAAATAAGGAGACAGCTAAAGCTGAACTCAAGCAATACTAACTCCCTTTGTTTTGATTTTTTTCTTTTTTTTTCATACCAGGAAAGAAGGAAACATGCAGTAGGAAGTAGTCCCTCAGGATACACAGCAGGGTCCATTGCAGAGTTAGCTGTAAAAATGAGTTCTTGCTTACTTACAGAGCTTTTTTTGGAAAACATACACGCTTAATTGAGATCTGTTTTTCAGCGTAGATCCTCTGCAGAGGAAGGTAGAACAAATGTGGAAGTGTGGATTTACTCTCTCTCTCCTTTTTTTTTAACAAAAAAAAAAGGAAGTTCTGCTTGCATGTGACTGCTTTACTCCAGTTCACTAGTTTGTCACTTTCGATAGTGAATCTGCTCTGTGCACTAGGACCAACACTTTGAGGGCAAAAGGTATTATTAATTGGTTACTGGGTTTGGAGCAGAGATGAGAAGTAGATGGTATTCTACTGTGTGATTGTGCCCAGGTGGTAGTAGCAGTATGATAAGACTCAAGATAGAGCTCCACTGAGGCTGTGCAGAGCTAATAACATGCTACTAAGTGTTGGAAGTGCAAGGCTATGCAGAATTACAAAGAATATGTTCTGTGTGACTTATTACTGTGCTCTTCTAGAACTTGTAGTCCCTCTAGATTTGTCATATCTCCCTGATGGGGTTATGTTGGTTGTTTTTGCTATGATCTGCCTTGAAACTGGCAGCTATCTGATAGGGGCCTGATTCCCAGTGCAGGTTTTTTACCTGTTGTTCCAAAAGCTTTTGTATTCTACCTGTCCTAGGGCTCAGACTCTCTTGTCCTCTTTCAGACATCTCTGATGACCTGGTACTGTACTTGTGGCCACATAGCTATAACACGTTAAGCTTTTCTTCTTTGAAGCTGCATATGCCTTGTATTTGATTCTGTTACACCAGACAGCTGAAGTGGGCTTTGGGCTGCTTTACATGTATTAAAGCAAGCAGAGCTGATATGGAATATCAGGCTGGCAATGAATGCATAGCTTAAATTTGCTAGTCCCTGGAGCTGGATGTTAGAACTCCTATTGCAAACTTCTGGTTCCTAACTGAAAACTACTGCTTGCATGTAATCCCTTGCTCATTTGCTTGCAAGCTACCCCTCTGATGAAGCCCTAGGCCTGCATTAACACCTGATCAAGTAGAAATACTTGCTGTGTTCGCTGGAGTGCTGTTACATAGCACTCATATTCTGGAAGGAAGCCTGGCAGCTTCCCAACAAAAAATATACCAAGAGTCAGGAGCTCTACTTGCAGCCTCCTTGGTTGCTAGTTTATAATTATTGCTCTTAACTTCATCCACCCACAGATGAAACCATTTTGCAGTATAATCTGAACTCTTAAAATAGATTTGCCGGAGCTTCTACAAACCTCTTCCTTTTCTGACTACATGAGAAGTTAGACCAGTAACATGTATTATTGTTAAAGCAAGCTGTAGGTGAATTCTCAGTCTTGGGAGAGACTGAGAACAAAAAAAGTCAGGAATTGAAGTTTGCTTCAAACCTGGATCCAGCTCGTGAGTAAAATTTCTGTCTCTTGTTTAAGTGAAGCTTCCCATAATTAAACTTCTTCACATTGCCTCTTGTTCTGTTGTTTCTAGCTCTGTCAGCACCACCTGTATACCCTTCCATCAGGTATTTATCCATATTGATAAAATCCCCTGAGCATTCTCATCTCCCAGGCTGTTGGCCTTCTTTGCCATGCAGCATATTGTTGGTTTATGGTTGACTTCTCCATCAAGAGGGTGATGAGGCACTGGAACAGGCAGCCCAGATGGGTTGTGAAGTCTCCTTCTCTGGGGACATGCAAAACCCACTTGGATGAGTTCCTGTGTGACCTACTCTAGATGGCCTGCTCTGTCAGGGGATTGGACTGAGCGATCTCTTGTGGTCCCTTCCAACCCTTAAGATTCTGTGATCTTTTGAGTGTGGTCTAGGTTGTTTTTTTTTTTTTCTGGGTAAGTATGTTATCGTTCCTTCTGCCAAACTACTTTTTAAGCTAGTCAGCGTCCCCAAGCACATACTACTATGTGACGTTCTTTCTACTCTCTGCAGGACTTTGCATTTCCTCCTATTAAATTTCATGAGGTACCTGTCAGCCCGTTTCTCCAGCCTGTTGAGGTCCCTCTAAGTGACTGTGCAACCATCTGATGTATCAAGCACTCCACTCAAATCTATACCTTCAGTGTGCTTGATGAGGATGTACTGTCTCATCATTTAGGTCATTAATGAAGGTGTTAAACAGTAGTGGTCCTTTTGCTGTCTTCTGGCATGCTCCACTGTTGACTTTTTCTAGTTGAAGTTTGTGAGATCACAACCTTTTTGAGTCCAGCACTTCAGCCAGTATTCCCTTCACTTTGCTATACCTCTGGTTAACTTGTACCTCATCAGCTTATCTATCAGGATGTTACGGGAGATAGTGTTGAAAGCCCTCTTAAAGTTGACATGAACCAGGTTAAAGCTCTCCTCTTGTACACCAGGCCATTCATATCTTCATAGCAGGTGTTAGATTGGTTAAGCATGACTTTCTGGAAGTCCACGCTGACATCTCATTACCATGTCCTTTGTGTGTGTAGAAATCATTTGCAATATTTGCTTCATCACCTTTCCAGGGATTGAGGGGAGGCTGACTGGTCTGTATTTACCTATATTTACCTTCTTGGAGACAGGAGTGACACTTCACTTCTTCAGTCTTCAGGAACCTCCCTGCATCACCATAATAAGGGTAAGATAATTCAAAGTGTCATTACAGTGACCTCATCCAGCTCTCACAACACTTGTGAGTCTGTCTTGTCATAGGTTTATGCCTGTCCAGTTTATTGAAATGCTCCCAGACCTGGCCCTTCCCCACTGATGGTGAGTTTGCTTTGTTCTTGATCTTCCCACTAGACTCACAGGTCTGGGATTTATGAGGACTAGTCATCTCAATGGAGACTGAGGCAAAGAAAACGCTGAGTAAATCTGCCTTATCTGTGTCCTTTGTCATCAGATCTTGTTCCCCATCAGGACCGCATTTTCCTCGTTCTTCGTTTTGCTGCTATAGAAGCCTTTCTGCTTGTTTTTCTCATCCTTTGCCAGATTCAGCTCCAACCCACTAAGCCTGTCCCTGCATGCTCAAACAGTATCTCTGTATTCCTCCTGGGTTAACTGTGCCTGCTGATGCTTTATTAATGCTTCCTTTTTATATTTCAGTTTAGACAGGAGCTCTGTGTTCATGCTTGCAGGTCTCCAGCCACATTTGCTTGATTTCCTGCACATTGGGATGGACAGGTTTCAGGGCTGGAGAGATGTTCCTTGAAAACCAATTAGGTTTTTTTTTTCAGCAGATCTCTGAAGAGGCTAAAATCTGCTCCCTGGAAGTCTGGGATTGGGATCCTGTTCTTTGCTTTGCTCCCTCCTCTTGGAATACTCATGACTACTGAGGCCAAGGCAACCCACTTATCATCCCTGATCAATTCTTCCTTCTTTGGAAGACTAATTTTCTGCAAAGCATCTCTCATCAGCTTACCCATCACCGGTGTCAGACAACTGTCATCAGTACACTTCAGACCTTCTAGATTGGTGCCACCTTTGCAGTACTGTCCCTCCAGCAAATATTGTGATCTAAGTTACCTGTAAGGACCTGTGAATGTGAGGTTCCTTTCAGTAAATCCTTGTCCTTGTCTGCAGAATAAATGCTTGAAAGACATGGGAGAGTTGTTTCCCACCTTGGAGAACAGGATTGCTAGTCTGGTTGAACTGTCTCCTAACTGTTTCAGAATTCACCTCTTCATGAAGCTGTTTTCCTGTGTTTTAGGAAATCCTGTGGTTCTCTTACTCTGCATAGTAGATGCATGTTGAATCGATGAACCTTGGTTCTTAGCCCAGGAAACTTTTAGGTACAAGTAGTTGTCTGCAACATTCTTGGTAAATGGTCCATCAGCTCTCAAAGGCTGAATTTAATTGTCCTGTTTAATGAAACTGCTGTCTCTTTTCTTGTTGCACTGTGTGCATGTGTGTGCATCAGGCAGCTCTTTTCCTGGCTTCCTAGTTAAAAGAACTGACTTAAACCTAGCAAGGCTTTCAGCTTACATAGGTTAATACCATGGTATCTTGCTGGAAAATAGCATGCCTGTCTCATTTTTGCTTTTAGCCACTCCAGGGTTTGATGGTGTAGAAGCATATACAACAATGCACTGGTGTGCCTGCTTACAGTTGCCTTCATCTATAGAAGCATGATTTTTATTAGTAAGAGTGCTTTAATGGTATCTTACAGTGTAGATACTGTAGTACTGTTGTAAAACTGTATTCTCTGGGCTCTTTATGATTCATAGCTTCCCAGTACAGTGAATTTCTTTGAAATTGGCAATTACCATCTCTTCTGAACAAGATGAAGGATAGCGAACACTTTGCTTGGTAGGAACAGTTACATCAACATAACTGTCTTAGATTTTAAAAGTAACAGTGCTATCTGGTAAAACTGAACATGGTTTCTACTATGTTGTTCCTTTGTGGTTGTTATTTCAACTTAGTGGAGGGAGGAGTATACTTTGAGGTTGTATTCAGTGTTACACAGCCTCTATAATCTTTTCTGCAGGACTGCTTCACACTTAAGACAGTATTGAAAATAGATATTCAAAATGTACATAGAGGAACTTGGTTCTTCAGCTGGATTTCTCAAGGGTGAGTCTTGGCAATAATTTGTCAGCTGTGGTGGAAAAAATTATCCTTGGTGGTCGGAAAGAATCCTCTGGGCTGCCTGTGCTGGAATGTCTCAAACCTCGTCGAGTTGCTAGATTCTCTCTGAGCTCCTTCATTAGGAGAAGGGGATAACCAAATTGATTAAGAACCTCTCCTTTTACAGATGTGTGGGCATATTTTTCCTATTGATGCCTCAGGGTTTTGTGATAAGCTTCTGGAAGTCTGTCTTTAATTAAGAGTGAGGGGGGGAGAGGATAAAAATTGAGGCTTTCCTATTGGCACACAGTGATCTGGGGGATATCAGTTCCTAGATTAACCTGCAAACTGTTTTTCTGGTGTCTTCTGGCATGGTGGTATCTCAAACAGTTTGTCTCTCATGCTAGCCAGTCTCATCCTTATCTGAGTTAGGAGGATGCTTTCTGTAAAGTAGCTCAGGAGACAAGATAAGTGCTCTTAACAGTGTAGTGAGACTTAATTTGGTACTGTTATGTGAAAATCTACTTGCAGCTCCCAGACTGCATCTTTGAGATTGTAACTTGCAAGTACTTTCAGTCTGCAGGAGATAAAACTGACATTTGATTTTGTATATTTCTCAGAAGTAACTTCACTACTGACCTTGATCTGACAGCTGATGGCTTACAGTGCTGAAACATGTGCTTTAATCTTGATTCTTAGACTGTGCTCTCACCTCAAGCTGAATTTAAGTGTGAAAAAACAGGCTGTTCTAAAACATCCTAATGCTGCATATATGAGAGTAGCCACTAGCCTCTCAAAGCCAAAACACTAGAAGAAGTGAAGCTTCTCTCTGTCACATCTACCAGTGTTAACACTGGTTCAATATTCTGTCCTCATGGGAGTGTGTTGCCTTACACTACTGGAATGCAACTGGCTGTAGCCTTTTGAGGGACCTATTGGATATTAAAAGTCCCGTCTTGAAGCGAGTGTTCATAGTTGGTCTCGCTTCCAGTGAACTTGAACGACATGATGTATTCCTTGAAAGGAATATGCATCAGTGCAGATGTTGCTCACGGGCAGAGAAACTTCAGATGCTGTTAGCAGCAGCCACTTTCAACTACTTCAGTGGTGAAAGTGCTGACATGTGAGAACAGTAAATAGACTGTTCCAGACCTTACTGAAACCTAGTAGATTTGGCACCTTTACTGTAGCTTTTTGGATGCTAATGGAAGGCAAATTATAAGTGAAAGTCTTGGACACTGCCAAGGCAAAGTTGTATTTTGGCTTGTCACCAGGAAAATCCTTGGAGGATTTTAATCAATACTGTTTACTGCAAGTGATTGGCTTGATCAGGACTTGTATGCTGACTTTCCATGTGCTGCCTGGATCACACACTCCTGGAACAGCAATGTACTTCATTTGAAGCCACATCAAATGCCTGTATGTGCCACAGTGGCTGTCAGGAGCCTAGGCCATATAAATAAAGGACGTTTCTGTAGATGAATTGATCTGTTGATCTCATGCCTTGTTTCTTTCTTTCTTCAGTCTCTGTAGATTGTTTTGATACTGTGAGAAAATGGTGTATGACTGCTATTCCTCACTTGCTGCCCTTAAAAGGGAGTAAAGCAGTAATACTGTGTGGTTTTGGGATTTGTTTTCTCTTTTTTTTTTTTTGTTCTTCCAACAGATATGCACTTTGTTTATTTTACTCTTCTGACAGCATATACCTTCCTGCAGGAAAATGTCTTGTTTATCAGCAAATGTGACAGAGGGCTGTGACTTAAATTGCACCTGTGTAAACTAACTGTGAGAGCTCTTCCAAGAGCACACTACTCCATCTCTTCCAGGGTTTGAGACGAAAATATGACTTTTTACCTTTGACTGTCTCTGCCTTCTTTACTAGCATGGTAATATCTCAACAAACTGACTAGCTCTTACGAAACCTCCACTCATCTTCTGTGGAGAAATGCTAATGCAACTCATCCAAATGAGTAAGCATGAGGAAACCCATGTTGTAGTGCAACATGAAGTGTATTCTGACTTGTTTAAACAACATATTCACCGGGATACTACAGTGCTTTACTGTCCCTTTCATCTCTTTCCTTACCATTTTTTCTCTTTGCTTCTGCCCAGTTCTTTGCATCTGCTTACATTTAAGATATATTACTCTTAGCTCTCAAAAGCGTCCTAATCAAATTGGCACTTTGACACTGGATACCTAGATAACTGATGTGGCTAAAGCCTACTTCTAGAGTGCTGCACAGTATGTCTGCAGAGCTTTAGCACAAAACTATATGTCTCTAGGAGAAAGTAGTTTAGTTTGGACAAGCTTAACAAACTGTTCCATCTGCAATCAGATATAAATCTGGCTTCTTGGATTGAGAATGTCTCATAGTCATATGCTGGATTCAAGTTTACTTGCTTGTGGTCTGAATCCTAGCTGCTGCTTTGCAGTTTAGAGGGTCAGAGCTCAAGTTCTGAAAATGAAGCTTTAATCAAAACATTGGATGTGTTAGATGTGTTCAACAAGGTGCTCTTTAGAATGTTAGATGGGCTATGATGTTATGCACACAGTTGGACAACCCTTCTGATAATAAAGTCTTAAACAATAATCCAATATATAAAATAATCCAAGTCTTAAACAGTATTCTTGAAACAAACTCCTTGCAGATGAGTGTGGAACTTGCAGGGCTAGAGGACAGTAGCAAAAGTTCTGCATTTTTCCAAATGTTTCTGAAGACATCTGTCTTCTGCTGTTCATAGAGGGACATCTTTGGGCTCTGAAGATAGAGTGGAATTGGTGTTTATTGCCTTCTACTGAGAACTATAGAAGATGGAATGTACCTTTTAGTTCTATTAAAAGATGCAACTGCAAGCCTGTCCAAAGTTAAACTCTCTTGCTTTCCTTTGTGTCACAAGCACTCTTCTACCACTTTCTACAGCTTAAGCATAACTGACCTAATCTTCCTGGATAGTTGCCAGACAGAAATTTTGCTAGGGAAGATAGGTAAAGCTCTTTCTGTATGGACTGTAGTGCTTTATAAACAGATTTAGAAACTAACCTTGGATCTGCAACTGTTTCTTCTAAGCAAACAGTGCATCCTGTGGATGTGTTAAAATACCTCTTTGTGTTTAAAATACCTTGCCACAGTAAGGGAGCTATAAGATATGGCAAACGTCCAGTTACTCCTTGCACTTTCCTTCCTATTCAGAGGATATGGGGAAGTATGCGTCAGATTGCTGAGGGTTAATAAGACAAAAGTATGTCTTATCCCTTTACATTTTGCCTAATTAATGTCTCTTCCCAATAATAACTTATTTCATCTGCCAAATGCCTGGCCCCCAAAGCTTTTTGACCTTTTGTGCACAAAGTAGCACAGTAACATGCTTTATTACTAACACTGAAGGACCTGTCTTAACTACTGTAAAGTATCTGTGAGATGCCACTCATGATCCTCATATTTAGAGTGTAAACTGAACCACCTTTAGCTTTAGTGTGACATTGCAGAGTTTCCCTTCCAGACTAG
Organism: Colius striatus; assembly: GCF_028858725.1. Lineage (NCBI taxonomy): Eukaryota > Metazoa > Chordata > Aves > Coliiformes > Coliidae > Colius > Colius striatus. The sequence continues at coordinate 16,465,248 of NC_084790.1, read as the reverse complement.
GAAAAGAGGCTGCCCTCTTAAGGACTTTGTGAGAAGACAGACATATAGCCAGACTGTATGAACAGATGATGTGGTACTTGGCATCTTCTTGTGACATCCCCCTTTACCGTCCCTCCGCTGTAGGGCAGAAACTGAACCATATTGTAGCTGAGTCCTTGAAGACTTCAGCAGCAAAGGAAGGAGATGGCTTATTTCTCTTGCTGAAGATACCATTTGCAGGATACACTTCTATGCCCACAGTCTTGCTCTGGTTAGCTTAACTGTGATGATTTATGGGAAAACAAACCACAAGGTAAAATAATCCATCATACAAGACCTGGCTGTTAGCCTCAGAAAAAAGGTGGGAATCCTATGACCTGCATGAGAAACCTTGGGAAGTGCCCATGTCATTCAATTCATTACTCCGTGAAACTTGTTCAGTGTTTCTCTGTTCAGCCAAAGTTTCAAAGAAGCAGTGTTCCAAGTATGATACCTTTATAACTCAGATCTTGAGTGGTACCAAACTGCATGCTGTTAGGATCACCTGCTGAATCTAAAATTCTTATTTTTTCAGCTATACTGAAGAGTCTGTCACCAGGCAACTTGGACCTACAGAGCAGAAACAGTAGTTTGCACGATGAACTCCAAAACAAAGTCATCAGAGTAATGGCTTGGCAAGTTGTTCTACTCTGGTATCTGTTTGCTGAGAGCAAATTAAGCCAGTTTTTAACTAGTGGCTTTTTGCTTAGATGGGCAAAATGACAGTGGTACTGCTGTGGAGGTGAGGCTTGGACTGGATGTGGTATGTATGCAGTTAGGAGCTTTCTGCCCAATGCTTCATGGCCCACAGACTTACTTGATACCCTCCAGGGCCAGGAAGTAAAAATCTGGGCTTGTATCTTTAGCCTCAGCACTGTCCCTCCTCTGCTGACACACTTCCAGGTAACAGCAAGAAGAATTACTTCTGAGCATAGTCTGTATCACTCTTAAAAATAGTCTCAACCTTGGAGTCTGATTCTAGATGATTTATAAAGCAGAAAACACTGACCTCTTCTGAGAGTACAGTCTTGTTTGTTGTGAGTACACCCACACACACTGTACTCTTCTTCCCATTACTGAAGAATGTCAGGAGATTATGTATATGTAACCACTTACCCTTTCCCAGGAGGATAGGTCCAGCCTTTGAAGCTGGTTCTCACAGTCCTTGTCAAACTACAGCTTAGCACTGTCTTATTTGTGAATCAGTGTAGAAATGTGGTACTTCCTCTTGGAGACTAATAGTGTTTTTGGAGTTAATTAGCTGTGGGGTTTCTGATTTTTTTTTTTTTTTGTTGAAACCTTGGAGGGTAAGGCTGCCTTCTTATCCTCACTTCCCTACTGTGACCAGAGCATTCTTCCTTCTCTGCAGTCTGGGTCCCCACTTTGGTCACTCTTAAAGTAGGTGCCGAAAAACAAGAGCAGGAGCAGGGGGCATGCAATATCTCATATCTACCTCAGGTATTTGTGAGGAAACAAAGGTGACCTGTAGTAAACAACAACAAAAAAAGAAATTATGCTGGTACCTGGGAGAGAATGGAACTGAACAAGTAAGTTTAAGAACAGTGAATCATAGAATGGTAGGGGTTGGAAGGGACCTTTAGAGATGATCTAGTCCAACCCCCCTGCAGAAGCAGGGTCACCTAGATCAGGTCGCATAGGAACGTGTCCAGGCAGGTCTTGAAGACCTCCAAGGAAGGAGCCTCCACAACCCCTCTCGGCAGCCTGTGCCACTGCTCCGGCACCCTCACAGTGAATATTCTTGGATCATATTCTTGTGCAGACTGAGATTTCGCTATACAGATGCTTAGTGAGATCTTCTAATATGATACTATGCTATCAGTGCCAGATTAACTGATCTAGATGAAGGATGGAAAGATGCTTTCTCTTTCTATGCAGAGCTGACCTGTACAAGGCAGTGGCAGAGAGCTGCATAAACAAAACCTGTTTTCAAAACTTGCTGGGATGAGACAAGTAGTGCTGTGAACAGATCTGTGAAAGCCAAGGTAATGCAAGCTTTCATAATATTCTTGGTAACAATTACATCTAAACCATTCTGGTTTTCCAGTCACCAGCAGTAGTTCTGCTATCGCTTTTTGCCATGTACTGAAAGTAAGACAATTCCAGAAAACAGCTGTAGTTGTTACATGGAATCATCATCCCCTTGACATGACTGTATCTGTGACTGTGTCTCTCTGGGAAACAGATAGCAAAAAGTAATGGAACGCTTTGAAACACAAGGAGAAGGGAACAGCACTCACAATTTCAGGAGCAAAGCAGTGAAGTGCTAGAAGAAGTACTACCTGTGAGGAGATCTTGAAGTTAGAGATATTTGGGGCTAAGTGCATGACTTGCTTCTAAACTTGCCTATAATAGTTGCTGAATGAGAGCAACATCTGGTGTTTTCAGGCTAATGCTTTCCAGATATGAGCTTATCTGTGCTTGGAAGACTCAGCTAAACCACTTGGTTTGTGGCCTACTGCTTGGAATAGCCAAGCTATCTGGTTAAGCTGTATGCTTGCTAAGTCAGGATAGGTGAACATTCACTTTGTAGAAGCTGTATTACTGACTAGCTTCACTTAACTCAGCAGCAGACTGCATGATCTTCACTTGACATTAAGCTGATAACTTCAGAATTTTAGACTCTTTTTTTAGCCTTCAAGGGTTGAGTCTTAGACACTTCCTCTGTTGTGTCCTGCTCCATTGAGAGAGACTGCCTTCCAGAAGACTGAATACCAAGCTCCAGATGTTTTACTTTATGTGGATCCAAGCTGCTCTGTAAATCCAGAGTCTTGGAAAATCTCCGGAGAGAATGAAGGAGGGAGAAGATGACATCAGCTGGAAACTTCCCAGCTCATTTTGCATTCCACATGCAGGCTTCAAGTTTATAAAATTTATCAGAATTCTAAATTTGGATGAAGTGAACTTTTTTTAAGATTTAGTATCTGTTTCTGGGCAGGCTAGCTAGTCAAGGTATTTGGACCGTATAATCACAACAAAAGAATGTGAAGCTGCACTAGATAGCAGCCTGCATAGTTGTAAGGGCTCGTGTATTTCCAACACAAGTTAGTTAGTTCTTACTTGCCCTGTACAGTAAGATACCAAATGTGTGCTGCTCAAATCATCTGATCTCATATACCCACAGACTTGGGTGTCTTGAGGAATCCTACAAACCTCATAGGAATGCGTAAAGAGTTTGCCTTAGGCAGTTTTACAACTCCACGGAAGACTTGTGCTTAACCAGTAGATCCTGAATCTGAAGGTTGTACTAGTTCTGCTATAGGTTGTGATCTAGGCCTTGCTAGACCTTCACCTGACCTGCTTCTGCAGGTGAGAAAGCTGTGAGACTGGCCTGAGGAAGTGAGGGACAGAGACTAAGAAATTTTGCTCATTCCTTTAGAAGAAGCTTTGAAACTTCAGGAATTCTTCATGGATACTCTCTAGGACTTGAAGAATGCCTTGACGAAACCTGTCTTCCATGCTGTCTGCTCAGCTACCAGAAGCAGCCTCCCTTCCTTACTGCTGTGGGACTGCTCAGATTCATGTCAGGCTAACTACTATGTGTAACAAGTGCTATGACAAACAGGCACTTTTTCTGTAAAGAGCTTTGTGAACTGGGTACCTGCTGGGACTGTACTGATCTCTCGTAAAGCAGATGAGTACTTAAAACTGTGGATGAGCCACTACTTGGTGCACTAAAGGTGAAGCTGATGCATGAGTTCCTGGCACTGAAGTCAGTGTAAAATGATTAATACTAGTCAGTGTTTCAAATGCTTGTGAACGTAATGGTGCTAACATGTAGAAATGCACATGGCCACAGATCCCCTTTCCTGCTAGGCTCCACAGAACATACTCTTCTTTCTGTTGTAAAAGGAGACTGGAAAAGATAATGCAGTCTTGCCTTGCCAACTGCAACAAAAATACAAATCCCACGGAAGAGAAAGCCAGTGCTAATTAACATGAAGAGGAAGCATTCTGCAGAAAGGAGTACAACCTGAGACAACTTAAATTGCTAGACCATCTGCTGTGACACTTCAAAGCCTGCCTTTTTCTAGCAATAGTGTAAGACTTCAGTAAACTCATCCTGCCTACTGTTAAATGAAAGTTCAGTGTTGTTCCTTGCGGAGTTAGCTAGGAGGCTTTAGCCCCTTAAGAAGGACGAATAGCTTCTAACTTGGCCTTCAACTGCTGAAAACTAGCCATGTAGCAGGACATAATGCCAGCTGTGACTGCTAGAGGAGGGTTCTGCCATTGCAGATAGGGATGTATAGCACAGTACTGCTTTCAATGTATATGTTCGCTGTCCTTTACCCCCTACCCCAACTAGCAGCATTCCTTTTCTAACTAGTGGTGGTGTAGAAGCTTTACTTGATATAGATCTAGGGTGTTTTATTCAAGGCTAAGATCAGGTAAAACTATCATAGCCTTTATTGTGAGGACTTGAGACATTCCACAGGACTTAACAACTGCAAGAACACTCTCAAGTAGACTGAAGTGTATCCCAGCCTTCACAAACCTCTGCTCTGCTTAAAAAAGTGCACAGCATGCTAGTACAGTATTATCTCACAACAAAATTGGTAAGGGAAGTAGCTAACTTCATGCATGTGGCTGAAAGCTCCGTCTCTGGTCCTTCTTCCAATTGTTATAACACCTTGATACAGAGTTTTCATATTTTTAGCAGATTTTGTCATCCTCTAAATGTTCTTCTGGAAGGATTTTGTTACAAGCTTGTAAGATCTCCAATACAACTAAGTTTAAGTTGTTTCCACAAGTTATTTCAATTCTATCTTGGAAGCTTAGAATTTGACTTACTGAAGTTCTGGCACAACTTGTCTTGTACTAATGCTTATTGCACATGGGCAATGAAGAGATGTCTTTTCCTTTTGGAAGCAGCAACAAATTTGTCTACAGCTTTTGTGGTTTCCCAGGGTTTGCTTTGCTCGTTGTTCTGTCTAGCCAAATTACCCTGTCTAGCTGAACTGCTATCTCCTGTTGCTAATCTTATCCTGTCCTCTGCTTATTTTGAAATGCAGCAGAACTGTGTATCTGCTGAGGTATTGTAGCATTACTTCTTTCTGTTGTACAGGCGCTGTCTATGTTGAGTCTGAGATAGCTTCAACTATAGAAGTATGTATCTGCCTGATATGTGAGCTGACAAGCTGTGCCATGCTCATCTTGCTCTTTTGCATCTTAGATAGCATTAGAGTACCTACCTTCCAATTCGTGCTCTCTTGCCAGTTAAGTCTGAAATATCTCATCTGTTTGCAACCATTTCTGAGCATTAGCTGGGACAATGCACCTAACCTCTCTGTTAGTAGACAGTTTTAGATCATCCCTCTCCCAGAATGTCTAGGCTAAAACATTATTCTCCCTTCATAAGGCAGACCTCAATGTAAAGGGCAGTACTACCACAGTTCTGCAGGACTGCAACAGTACTCCCATGAGAAGTTTGTGATGAAGACAGATAGGAACTTAGCCCTGATCTTAGTTGTTGGCAAAGGCAACATATAAGTAGCTTTACCTTGAAGCTCTCACCTGTAATTCTGAACCCTTTAACCAAAGAGGACTTCTTTTGAAGACAGGGACATAAACCATAATTGCATAAGGAATACTGACAGACAAAGAAGATCTTACCAAACAGGAATGCTTTGTGAAGACTACATATTTTTAGCCACTTAAGGACTGTGTGAAGTGGGGGCTAAGCATTAATTTTGAAACGAAGAAGCTTCTAGTTAATGTGCTACTTAGCTATAGTGATGTTTCTAGCAACCAGAGGAAGCTTCACCCTTACAGGGGGAACACAGAGTAAATCTGGTTTTGTGCTGCTAATTAAAACAAACAAAAAACCTTTTCTCTTCCCTGGAAAGAAGAGCTGTGGATCTTTGGGACTTTCTAATACTGTTGTCAGATGTTCCTGCATGTTGTACAACTTGCTCAGTGGCAGAGCAGACAATACTTGTGAAGTTGCTGTAATATTTTTGCAATATTTTGCAAAGTAGAGTAACCACTAGCTGTATGGAGTAGTTGGTCTATATCAAAGTGTGAGACCAGAAGGTATGGGAAGGTTCATTGTAAACATTTTTTTGTGTGTGTGTTTTGTTTTGTTTTTTTTTCTCTCTGCTGCTTAGTTAGTTTCAAGGAATTACAGACTTCCCAAACCTTAGTGCATCTCTTCCTGAAATAGCCACTTTCTGGTTCTTTTAGTGTCTGTTTTCCCTAGGCACTAGATGATACTCTTGGAGTTGGGAGGATGGGAATGAAGACCTCTACCAGCAAAACACACAGTGTTTCATTGACCTTTGAACTCCAAAAGGGAGGTGATGCTGGATACTGGTGCTGAAGTGTATAATCTATGGCTGTTGTGTAGTGCAGAGATGGCAATTCAGTCTCTGACTGCCATCAACATGTTTGAAAGGTAACTGTTGAGGTGGGAAGCCTCTGACACAAGTTTGCCATCCTTCCTTTACTACAGGAGTTTCCAGAGGCAAAGGCTTACTGCATTCCAGTCAACCAAACTGTTGCCAGTTTGCCTGAAGCTAATCTTATAAGCAAGTCTCTTGATTTGCCTAACTGTTTTGTTTTCAGCATCAAAGTTTGTTCAGTCTCACCAGGAACTGTTGGTTCAGCAATATTATTGCTTTCTCCTGAACAGAAAGCAGCTTGTGCCATACTAAGGGAGATGTGGTAGTAATATACTTTTCTTCAACTTGCAGAATGATAGAACGACCTAATACTTAAAGCCCAGTCCTGGAGAAGTATGATCCTTGGAGCTGCTGTAAAAATAGCCCAAATAGCCCTCATAATATACCAATGAAGCTTTGAAAGTACTGTGCTTTACAACAAATCTGTTCAGTTACTAAAAACTTGCTATTTTTCACTCTTCAATACAGGATCTCAGTCTACCCAATGGCACACCTGTGGATACTTCTAGCCCAGCCTCCTCCTCATCTCTCCTCAACAGACTACAGCTAGATGATGACTTGGATGGAGAAACTAGAGACCTCTTTGTTACTGTTGATGATCCCAAAAAACATGTGTGCACAATGGAGACGTACATCATGTACAGGGTTACAACAAAGGTACAAAGCAACATTCTCCTTTCCTAGTATTTCTTCTATTGGGAATTATTTTTAGAGCACGTTCTAGGTGACTATGCACTGTATTTCCTTATGTTCAGAGCAAGAACTTGGTGTCTCCGGTAGCTTCCGAAAATGTTGAAGGTATGACTTCTCTTAGCAGAACTATTACTACTTCAGTATATGAAACTATGCAAAACTTTTAACATATCAGCTTAGATTTTTGTCTCTGACTCCTAGGTAAAACTGTTTGTAAACTTGCTGAGCCGGTTTCTTTCATGAACTTGAAAAATTGTTTGTGTAAAGTAATCTGACACATATTTGGCTTGAGTTGCCTCCTGTGAAGAGGAATGTGCCTTGTTGATGATTCACTGTTATAATCTCATATTTTGTGTCTATTCTTCTCTAAAATACTTTAAGTTTGTTGCTTTAAGTGTTTACTATGCTTCCTCATCAGCCACTTACCTAATCGTAATCATCATACTGAACTGGAAACTAACGTCCACGCAGTTGGTACAGAGACTGTATAGCTGCTGGTAAAATTAAGTAGCCTAAGAATGCTACTGCCTACCAAAAGAAGTGTACTAGAATTTTTTTTTCAGTATCTTGTAGTTAAATCATTAATGCAATCTAACTACAGTAATATGAAAAGTGATGTGAGAAGTCCACTGTGCCTACAACTGGAATGTTGATTTCTGTTAACTAATTCATTCTCATTAGCATCAGATCCTGGATTATATTGACATCTATTTTAGGTACTTGTAGTTACCTAAGGCAAAAAGTGTTCACTAACTTCAGTAGGAATATACTTGATCCATTTGTCCAAAAAGATTAACATTCCTCTGACCTATTTAAATGGTGCTATGTAATAGAGAGAGTATTTTCGTTTGAGATAACGAAGCCTTATTTTTTTTCTCAAAGTGTCTACTCCAAAGTTTCAGTGTCAGATTGTACAGGAGAAAACATGTTTTCTCTAAAATAATAGCTAGCTCTAACTGCATACTTAATATAGGCCTGTCATTCTTTGTTGCTCTAAGTGTCTTGCAAGAAATCACAGAATAGTAGGGGCTGGAAGAGACCTTTTAGCAATCATTTAGTCCAACTCCCTTACTAAAAACAGGTCCATGTAGTTCAGGTTGCCCTGTGCCAGGGCTCCATCACTCTCACAGTGAAATAGTTCTTCCTTAAGTTTAAGTGGAACTTTCTGTGTTCCATCTTTTGTCCCTTATCCCAGTCTAGTCCCTGCTGACAGCAGAAAAAAAGTGTCACCCCATCCTCTTGACATACACCTTTTAAATCATACAGTCATAGATGGTAGGGGTTGGAAGGGACCTTTAGAGATCATCTAATCCAACTCCCCAGCAGAAGCAGGTCAACCTCAGATCAGGTCACACAGAAATGTGTCCAGGCAGGTCTCGAAGACCTCCAGGGAAGGAGACACTGCAACCCCCTGGGCAGCCTGTGCACAGAGCTCCATCATCCTCACAGTTAAATAGTTTTTTCTTATGTTTAAATGGAACTTTTTGTGTTCCAGCATCATCCCATTACCCCTTGTCCCGTTGCTAGATACCATTGAAAAAAAGGATGCCCCAAACTCCTGACATCCACCATTTAGATATTTGTAAATATTAAGGACATCCCCCCTCAGTCTTCTGATGAGGATGTTGTGGGAGACAGTGTCAAAAGCCTTGCTGAAGTCAAGGTAGATGACATCCACTGCTCTCCTCTCATCTAGCCACCCAGTTATGCGCTCATAGAAGGCTGTCGTGTTTGTCAAACAGGATTTCCCCTTGGTGAATCCATGTTGACTCCCCCTGATAACCATCTTTTCCTTCATATGTTTAGAGATGATATCCAGGGCGAGTTGTTCCATCACCTTTCCAGGGATGGAGTTGAGACTGACTGGTCTGTAGTTTCCTGGGTTGTCCTTCCTACCCTTTTTGAAGGCTGGTGTGACATTGGCCTTTCTCCAGTCCTCAGGCACCTCACCTGTCCTCCATGAGTGTTCAAAAATGATGGAGAGAGGCTTGGCAATCACATCAGCCAGCTCCCTCAGCACTCTAGGATGCATCCCATCAGGACCCATTGACTTATGAGCCTTAAGCCTGGCCAACAAGTCTATAACCTCTTCCTCCTCCACCCAGGGCAAGTCCTCTGCTGTCCAGGCCATCCTACTATCCTTGCTGGAGTGGGCTTCCTGAGGGCCAGCCTTGGCTGTAAAGGCTGAAGCAAAGAAGGCATTCAATAGTTTGGCCTTCTCTGCATCCTCAGTCACCAAGGCCCCCTCTGTGTTCACCAGCAGGCCCACATTCCCCCTAATCTTCTTCCTTTTTCTGCTAATGTACCTGAAAAAACCCTTCTTGTTTCCCTTTACTTTCCTGGCTAGGTTTAATTCTAGAAGGGAAAGGCTAAGAATTCTTAGCCTTCCTGGCTGCACCCTTGCATGCTATTATGGTTTTACCCAGCCAGCATTGAAGTGCCATGACAGCCTCTTGCTCACTGCCCCATTCACCCTCACCCGTGTTAGGATGGCAGAAGCCTCAGTGAGATGGGAGAAAAGAAGATAACCAAGGACCTTGTGGATCAAGGCAAAGGCAGGGAGGGCTCACTGCCAATTAGGGTTCTGGGCAAAACAGGCTTCAGTATTTGACTTAGAGAGGAAAGTAAGGGAAGTTTATTCTACTGCCTACTAGAAACAGAAAGCAAAAACACAGCAGGATGGTGAGGATAAAAAAATATACAACCATTACTTTAAGATCTCCCTCCCTCATCCCTCCTTTCTTCCTGGGCCCAGCTCACTGGTCTCCATATCTCTACCTCCTCCCCCCTCAACGGCATGGCGGGGGGGTGGGGGCAGGCAGGGAATGGGGGATGTGGTCAGTCTCTCACAGTTGGGCTCTGCCACTTCTCTCTTCTCAGAGAATTCTTCTCCTTGCATTCTTCCCCTGCTCTGATAAAGGGTCCCTCCCACAGTCCTCACCTCATGAGTTCTTCCTAAGGGCTACAGCTGCTTCTCTGCAGCAGCAGCATTCCGGGCACCTTCTGCTGCAACACCACTCTCCCACAAACTCACGGCCTCCTCTGGGAACAGTCACAGTTCCCCTGGTATGGGGTCCTCTATGGGCTGTGAACAAAGCTCTGCTTCACCACGCTTCTCCACAAGATGCAAGGAGGGGTCTCTGCTCCAGCATTCCTCCTTCTCTCTTCCCTTACTGACCTTGGGGCCTGCATGGTTGCATCTCCCTCAACTCCTTCCACCACCAGCAGCTGGAAAAGAAGAAAGAAACAACAGCAAGAAGGAACAGGAAGCACCCTCCTCTTCTGGCTGTTTCTTAAGAAATGATCAGGGAGCCACTCAGTTGGCTCAGCCCCAGAAGTGGGTCAGAGCTGAGGAAGGTTTCGAGCAACATCTTACAGGAGCCATCTTTACAGCCCCTTCCCCATTACCAGAAATGGCTCCACACAAACCCATGGCACACCCTCAAGCAATGTTCCTATACTCTTCCCAAGAAACCGGGCCCTGTTTCGACCTCTCATAGATGTCTGCCTTCTCCCTGAGTTGTCCCAGCAGCTTTGTTCATCCATGGAGGCCTCCTGCCTCCTTCTCCTGCTCTTCTACTTGTGGGGACAGACTGATCCTCGGTTTGGAGGAAAAGCAGCACTTGAAGATCCACCAGCTCTATTGGGCACTTCTATCTTCGAGGATACTGTCCCGTGAGATCCCTCCAAGCAGGTCTTTGAAGAGCCCAAAGTCAGCTTGTCTGAAATGCAGGGTCACAATCCTGCTTGGTGTCCTGCTTCTTCCACACAGGATCTTGAACTCTACCATCTCATGATCACTGCAGCCAAGGTTGCCTCCAACCTTCACATCCCCAACCAGACCCTCCTTATTTGTCAGCAGCAGGTTCAGCAGCACACCCTTCCTTATTGGTTCTTCATTTACCTGAGACAGGAAGTTGTCGTCAGCAGTCTGTAGGAACCTCCTGAACTGCATGTACTTGGCTGAGTGGCTTTGCCAGCAAGTATCAGGGTGGTTGAAGTGCCCCATGAGGACCAGGGCTTGTGACTGTGAAGAGGCTCTCAGTTGTTTGTAGAAGGCCTCATCCACTTCCTCCTCCTGACCAGGTGGCCTGTAGCAAACTCCAACAACAGTATCACCTAACCTTACCCTGCCCCTTTTTTTCACCCACAAGCACTCAACTTGCCCCTCATCGTCACCCAGGCAGAGCTCAATGCACTCTTAATTGCTCTCTCACATATAGAGCAACTCCACCTTCTTACCTGACTTGTCTGTCTTTCCTAAATAGCACATAGTCCACCATGGCTGTGCTCCAGTCCTGGCAACTGTCCCACCACGTCTCTGTGTCCGCAGTGAGGTTGTAGCCATGCATCTGCACCCACATCTCGTTCTTCCTGCTTATTCCACAGGCTGCGTGCATTGGTGTAGAGGCAGCACAGGGGCTTACTCAAACACACAGGTTTCCCTGGATGGATGCAAGATGTTCCTTCTTGATTTGATACTCCCTTGGGGTGGTCAGCCTTCTGCATCTTGTCATGGTGTGGGGCTGAGGGAGCACTCATCATTGCATTTCCTGCCTTGCCCTGTTTTCATTTAGATGAGGTGGCTTGTTCTTTGCCATTTTTCCCTCCCGACTCCCACATCCTTCAGTTTAAAGCCCTCTATTCCCAAATATTCCAGTGCCCTTGTGAGAGACGTGTTTTCAGTTCTGCCTTATTGAATTAGAGTCTTCAGAGACAGTTCCGTTGTCATAAAAACTGAAACCTTCTTGTTGGCACCAACCTCTTATCCAGGAGTTAACTTGAGTAATTTTGGTATTAGTGACTTCCCCTTTTTCTGTAATGGATGAGATGGAAGAGAAAATAACTTGGGCCCCCCTACCCTTCATGTGTTCCCCCAAGATTTTATAATCCTTTTTGATTGTGTTAATGTCATGTCTCATTACATCATTCATACCCATGTGGAAGACTAGTAGCCCATGTCCCTGACAAGCTGTGGCACTCTCTCGGGTACCTTGCTCATCTTGGCTCTCAGCAGGCAGCATACCTCTTGTGAATCCTTGTTCAAGAAACGAATACGGATCTTGGTGCTTTTTAACATCGAGTCACCTACAACGAGCACCCGTCACTTCTTTTTTCGGTGCCCACTGCCTGTTGCTGGTGGAGCAGCTGATGGTGAATTGTTCGGTGGATTGTCCCCTTCTGGACCTTGTTCATTTAGACATCCAGTGTTGTTAATGCTTTATACTTACTTTTGATTGGCAGTTTGCAAAGGAGGATTATGAAAGGGAGCCCTGCTTTTTTTTTTGCCTTTTTTTTTTTTTGCCAGGAATCATGTATTTTAACTACTAGGAAATGCTAAGAAGTATTGTACCAAACTTTTCTACTTGGAGTGGCTTACCTTTCAGCTGTTACATGATCAGAAGGAAGTTGAAGCACAAAATGAGATACAGCTTCCCACAGTTAAGTGGCAAAAATTGGCTAAAGTTTTTTCTTCCATAAATTAGGACCCAATTATTTTGTCAAGATAAAATACCCCCATGCTGTGGCACCCTAATAGTGTTCCTTTTCTTAGAAATCTGAGTATTCCCTTTTTAAAGCAGAACTCTAGAAAGCTATTTACCATATTTAGATATGATCTATTACCCAGTAGTTGTTTGTTTTTTTAAAAAAATTTAAAACTCTTATCCTGTACTTCTGATTTTGCATATCTGCCCACCTGTCTGTTAATACTTGTTTTATTTGGGATCACACTGTAGCACATAAATCTGCTTTGTCAGAGCATTACATTACATTATTGTGAAACAGTGCGTAGTTTGTTCTTGCCACCATGATAGCCTCACCTCTTCAGGTTTATTATTCTTCTAAACTTCTGGCTAACTTCTGTGGTCAGTATTTCTAGCACCATCTACCATTGTCTTTGGAAGACTAACAGTATTAATGATCTGATTCATTTTTACTGTACAAACAAGGCTCCGTAGATGCCAAGCTAATTGTCCAGTCAGTCAGTGTAGCTGAAAGCAGTAATTTAACATGGCAAAGAAGTTGCACAGGGGTGATTCCTAGATAGTCAGGAGGCTGTGTTGATGCTTTCACCTTCAGGTTATAGGTCAAAGTTTTACAGTAGACCTTGCTCCTGTCGTCAGTGTAAGGCCACACATCTCCACCACCTCCCTTGCAGCCTTGCATAAGAGGGATCTGAGACCTGTGAAGGCCTGAAGAGATCTCTAGTGGCTCTGTATGAGAAGACAAGGATGACTCCTTTCTTCTTTCTCCACTGAAGAATGATACTGGAACCTCAAAGGTTATGCTAAATAAGTCCTAGAATGAGCTACACTGGAGAGTTACTTGCTGTGAAAAGCAGCATCACTAAGTGGAAGAGGGCAGTGTAATTGCTAGTGCTGTAATGTGCCCTTGTGGTTGTGACTGGACACTGTAGAGAGGAATGTAACCTGACCAGTGTCTCATTTTTGTGTTTTCATATCTTTTTTTTCTTTAGAAAGCTGCTTCATCATAAAAGCAAAAAAAAAAAAGAGAAGTTTTTCATTATGTCCCAGACTTCTCATTTACTGTTACCTTTGTTAGTAATGATCTTGGTGGCTGAGGTGATGGCTGTCCAAACACTTGGTCCAAAACAAGAGTTTATAGGGAAGCAGAGAAGAAAATGTAAGAGTTTGCTTCGTCCTGCTTGTGTTTGTGTTTTCACAACTTCCTAGGAAACAACCAGGTAGGAATCTCAGCCTATTTTCTGGATTAACAAAGAACATAATGGGAATTCCCAAAATAACAGAGATGGTGATTCAGACCTGGCTCTCTTGTCTCTTTCATACTTTGGGTTTTTTTTTCTTGTTAACAACAGTTTTCTCACATGGGTAGGTACTGAAACCAAGAAGGTGGGTGAAACTTGTGCTGGAACTTTATTGGTCTTGGCTGTGCTCCTGATCCACCTTTGTCCTCTTCAGATTGGCTGATGTGCACTGTAGAGGGATTTTGTCAAGCAGATGTTTCTGAGAGGAGTAGGGGGAGAGAATAAAGCTTACCCTTGCACTGTATGCAGTCATCTCTCTTAAGGGATACATAAGTGAGTGCACTTCTAACTTCACTTTCGTTGTAGTTTCTAGGACAGCCAGGCCTCCTTCTGTGCCTTTTCCCATGGAGGTCTGAACAGCTGTGTGCTGCTCCTTAGTCATGCTTTTACTCTGCAGGCTTGAAGGGAGGGGCTTTCAAACCAGTCAGCAGTGAAGTGGAGGTCTTGTTTTCTTTTTTCCCATCCTTATCCTTCTGCTTGCAGTGCATGCATTGGGTAGATTACTGGAGCATTGCTGAGGAGCAAGTGTTAAGTGCTATAATCTCTTTATAAAACAGGCTAAATTATTTGAGTCAAGTGAAACTATGAACTGCTAAGAACACTAACTTTGCTGCCTTTCCCAATCTGCCTTTCCTCTCTCTTTCCTAGTTGATTTTCCCCCAGACTTTTAATAGTTTTTAGAGGGAAATCAGGTGTAGTAAGAGAGAGATAAGAACTGGGGTACAACAATACTTAGTAACACAGGCTAGCTTCAAGTTTGACTGTTAACTCCCTTCAAAAAAGACAATCTTACACAAGATCAAAACTTGGTGATTGCCTTAATATTGCCTCAAGTCAAGACTGTTCCAACAGCAGCAGGACTGTCTGTACCTCTGCCTGTTTTCCAGCAAGTAAAACTGAGCCCAGAATACTGCAGTGCTGACTTGGTGGAACTTTGATGGAGTTTTCAGTAAATCCCTGGAAACATCTTCCCCTTTATTCTTGGGAGGTTGAGATAATGCTACATAAGTTTCTTAGCTTCCTTTGAAAGAGACGTGTCCTTTCAAGATGAGATTTATGGATCCTACTAAGAAAGCAGGAAAAAATTAGCTGTGTCAAAACCCCAGATATTTCACGGGACATCACTAGACAGTGGCAAGACCCTTTTCCCTTTTGTGTGCATCCTGGAAAAAAATAACTTGTGTTAAGCCAATGAACAGTTTGATCTGAGATCCAAATTCTTTCAGCATTATGAGGTGTTGTTAAAATCTTGAAAGGCCCTTATGTTCTGTCCAAATAATCTTTGAATAGTCTTATTTGCTGTCTGGATTTGACAGACTGTCCAACAAACAGATGCTGATGACTGTGATGTATTTTCATCTGCTTCCTGCTGAGGAACAAAACCTGATGTATGAAAAACATTGCAAATTTGCTTGTGATGTAAAGGCAGCAGTAGCAGTTTCCTAGAGATGAACAATAACTAATGTAAAGTTTGTGCACAGAACTTATCCTGCTTTCCTACTTTAAGATTAAATAATAACTGTACAGTTTTCCTTAACTGTTAGCATAATATGGGTTAATAAGGTTGTCAGTGCTAACAGAGGGGAGGCTTTACTTTCACCCTGATGATACAGGATAAGACACTGTGATGTGTGTATGTCCTGATTACTCTTTCACTCACTGTTTGATCTCTTTTAAGAGACCTTTTCTCAATGACAGCCAGTTCACAAAGCTCTCCCTACTACTAAATCACTACTTCTGGGAGGACTGGCTGATTCCCTAGAAGGCTGTGCTGGCATTCAGCAGGCTCTCACCCAACTTGAGAGTTGGGCAGAGAGGAACCTCATGAGGTTCAACAAGGGCAAGTACAGAGTCCTGCACCTGGGGAGGAACAACCCCATGCACCAGTACAGGCTGGGGGCTGAGCTGCTGGAGAGCAGCTCTGCAGAGAGAGACCTGGGAGTGCTGACTGATAATAAATTAACCATGAGCCAGCAATGTGCCTTCGTGGCCAAGAAGGCCAATGGCATCCTGGGATGCATCAAGAAGAGTGTGGTCAGCAGGTTGAGGGATGTTCTGTTCCCCCTCTCCTCTGCCCTGGTGAGGCCTCATCTGGAGTCCTGTGTCCAGTTCTGGGCTTCTCGACTCAAGAGGGACTCTCTTTAGACAGAGTCCAGTGCAGGGCCACCAAGGTGATCATGGGACTGGGGCATCTTTCATATGAGGAAAGGCTGCAGGACCTGAGACTGTTTAGTCTGGAGAAGAAGAGACTGAGCAGGGACCTCATTAATACTTACAAGTCTGTCCAGGAAGGTAGTGGAATCTCATCCTCTGGAGGCTTTCCAAACCCTTCTGAATGCCTTCCTCTGTGACCTGATCTAGGTGGACCTGCTTTAGTTAGGGGGGTTGGATATGATAATTTCTAAAGGTTCTTTCCAATCCCTTCCATTCTGTGATTCTGTGTGGGGTTTTTTGTTTGTTTTATTTTTAGGTTACTTCCTGCAAGGCTCAAGTATATCTGCCATATTAACAGAACAAAGCAGTCAGCACCACTGAGGACTGTCTGCATATGTGAATCATCTTGTGCTAGCATAATGTCATTCAGTCTTTTAGTTGAAACAAGTGAGAATGATTCAAATGAGATCTGAGAAGCTACATGTATAGTGTGACACTCTAATATGTTATACAAGCTGGTGTTACTCTTAAGGTGTAGTTGAGTAAAGCACAGGGCTGAAGTGAATATCTAGGTCCTGGCAGTTTCTCATCTACAACCAAAACTGCTCCACTGATGAGCCTTCTTTATGTTGGTCTTGTGGGCATGTATATATCTGTTACCATAGTTAGGAGGTCGAAGAAGACAGGAGGTGAACTTCATGTCTTTTCTGTCTATGCCTTTCTTCTCTAGAAACAAACCCTTTTAGTGCTAATATCACATTATCACACTGTTTATAGTATGCTAGAGCTACTGTTCTGTTCACATTAAGGCTGTCGATATTTCACAAGAAAGAGATTTCTGTTGAAGAATTTTGTACAGATTCCCAAGTGAGGACTGGTGGGAGTAACGTACAGTAACTGAAGCGTTGGAGCCATCCAGGGAGCAAGCGAAGAGGTGAATTGCATTTAAGGGCTACTTTTTGGCTCTTTCCAAGTATGTGGCAGTTGCTCTCAGTCTGGCAGTAAATACAAAATCTCTGCTGGAATTTAGCAGGTGGTTGTAGTGACTAGGAGTAGCAAAGCAACCTAGTGCTTGACTCAGTGCCACTTCAAAGCTAGGAGAGCTAGTGCATTGCCCAGGATGCAGTGGCATTCATGTCTAACTGGTACTGCAGCATGACATTTATTAGATGGTCTTAATGCTGCAGGTAACTAAGTATAGCTCTCAGGCTTCTCTGTGAGCTGTGCTACTCATTGGGACATAATGATAAGGGCCATCTACCTTCCAGTTAAGACTATCAGAATACCCGGCCCATTAGCAGAGACTCCTAGTTGTTTCACAGTTCCATTAATGCTTTTAGGCAGTTGCAAAATACGTTGTGCAAGCAGCCCTATGCAGTCAGCTTTCCAGACCATGGACTGTGGGAGGACTGGATAAAATGTTTTCCAGCAATTTCTATTCATACTTACCTTCTGTCTCAGATTTGTGATGGTAAGTTTTACTCGACCTGAAGAATGAAAACTTTGAATAGTTAACCTAATGTACTGATATCTGTAGTCAAGCATACCTGAAGTTAATGTAAACAAGATTGTTTTGTTTTGGAAATGCACAAAAATGGTCCTTTGATAAACCATAGTTATGTTCTGACATTTTATCCTTGAAGGAGTGTAATTGGCCTGTCGCTTCTGGAATATGAGGTGGTGGTGAAACACTTTTTCACCCATGATTACTGGAGATCTTAAAATAAACAAGTCATTATGTGTCTTTGTTTCTCATTCTCTATGACTAAAATAGCCTCTTCTTTGGAACTAAGTCTCCCGTGCAAACTTGTAACTGCCAAGAGCTTAATGTGGTGCCCAGTACTGTCCACTCCACAGACTTCTCCCATGAAGTTTATCTGAGAAGGACATATTATGAAGTACAAATACATCTTAAGAACATATAATTTCCAAGTAATTATTTTTCTTATTGCTGTTTTTCCCACAGCTTGGAAGGCCAGAGGATCTTTCTCTCGTGCTGTCTGCAAACGTGCTTTTGGGGATGACAACCTTGTGCAAGGCTTGTCTGGCCCTGCCCTTGCAAGTGGTGGCTGTACTACATCTACTGTTGCACTGAAGTGAAGGGTTTTGGTGTACACTAAGCATATTCTGTTCTTCTTTTCCAGACGACACGAGCAGAGTTTGATTTGCCAGAGTATTCTGTCCGCCGCCGGTACCAGGACTTTGACTGGTTGAGAAACAAGCTGGAAGAGTCTCAGCCAACACATCTCATTCCTGTAGGTAGTAAGCAAGATTCTGCTGATGAGGACAGTTCTGTGCCTGTCTTCCAAGGATGTTATTTTGATGATATATGTCTGTTTAAATACAACACTTCATTCTCTTCTAGTATTTAGCTTCAAATATGGTACGAGTCCTTGTTTCATTCGGTTTTCAAAGTGGCCTTTTGAGCTGACTTTAAAGAATATTGTAAACCTATTTTTGTTAATGCTTAACAGCACAGACTTAAAAATCTTAGCCTGTAGCTTGGTAGCTATTGTATGCATAATCTAGTAAGACTGGCTGAATTACTGCCCCTCTTCTTGACACTGAAGCTGGCATCTGACAACCTTGTGTGATAGGAAGAGATTGATGCTAATCTTCAGCAGTCTTTCTCGTATGGTTGAAGACATGAAAAGGTAGGAAGCCTGTCAGCCCCACCACTATTAGCTTCATTAAACAAAAGCTCAAAAAGGCCTGGAGGAGATGAATTGTCAGGAAACAGCAGCACTGCTAACAGCTTGCCTGTCTGTGATGGAGAGGAAATTTATCTGCTCTTTCTCCCTCAGCAAGGACTAGGGCTATATGAGAAGTATTCAGTTAAACTGTTCCAGAGTAGAGAGCTATTTAAGTACTGAGACCTGCCTTTAAGTGGAATAGTAGCCCAGACTTTCAAAGATAAGAAATACTTCACAAAACCACGTGACACCACTAACTGGCAGCAAATATATTTACTGAGGGGTAGAAAGAAGAAAAAACGGTGAACTTGATGGGAAGATATGAAGACATGAGATTAATGTGTTGGCTGCCTAGTCCTCTTTTCTCCCTCTCTGTGCTTGGAACAGCTGGAACTATAAAGATTAAGCTTCGCTGGCATCTTGAGTGCTGTTAGTCCTGCCTAAAGGCTGCAAAGCAATAACTAATAGTCTAGTGGGAGAAGGTGAATCATAACCAGGAAATCAAACTACTTTGCTGTGACCTGAAATTCATTGCATCCAGAAAGGCAAATTTGGCACAAATGACTCTAATACTGGACATCAAACTAGCTACAGAACAAGTCAGTCTCTTGAGTGCCTCTCAGCATAAGGATGTGCTGCCCTTTTTTATCTGTTTATGCACTAGTTAGCAATTATGGAATTTCCTATTAATCTCTTCTGTACAGTGGTATGGCAAGGAGAATGCTGAATACTTTATGTATTTGTTGTCTAGAAGTAGGTAGGGAATAGAATCTAAAGGCAGTTTTCGGTGCTGAAAGAATGTTTAAAGCCAATTTAAGACTATCTGTATTTGTAGCTGGAGGTACTGCAATCCTTGGAGACCTTCTGTCTAACAAAATACTGAAAAGGAGTTGTCCTCCTAATCTTAGTATAGTGACTCTGTCTAAAATCTTCCTGAAACAAATGATGTATCTTAGCAGTCCAAACTTAAACTGAATATGAGCTCCTCTTCATCTCTTTGCTTATTTTTACACCTGTTCTTTCAAACAACAGTCAAAATGCTCTCAGATCTCTCTCTAGACTAGAAAGGTAAGTCTAACATAGCTAAGGAAATTGGTTTTGGTTGGTGATGTTTGGATACTTGAAGACATTTCTGACTGCAGTGAACTCTACTCACATGTCACAGTGTGGAAATGTAGTCTATTAAACTGGAAGACTGAGGGTAGATACACTGCTTTATCTGTGTGCTGCTTATCAGTTGCTAGTTGTGCATAGTGACTATTTGGGATGGATCTCCAAAAGCCTGAAATGTAAAGGACTGTAACTAGTGCTATAGCTGAAGCCAGGTTAGATAGTGGGAAGCTCTTCAATGCAGGTGCACCCTTCTATGGGTCTCAAGTGCTCAAACTTTAGTGATCATTAAATGCTAGTTTTAATCTGATTAATTGAATTAGGATTCTTTAATCTTCCAGCTTGTCCTTTTCTTCCTGCACATGGTGCTGATACTTCTAAAGTATGGAGTTCCAGACAAGCTTTACAATGCAAGGGAAGAGTTTCTTCCTCTCTGAAGACTACTGTGCTACACATTGTTCTTCTGAAGAAATCTAATTAGAATGTAGGTTACAGTGTTTCATCCTGAACGGCTGACCTGAATGCTAAGCATAATAAAATAAGTCTTAAATTGTGAGAACTAAATGTTTCAGATCACATTTCAGATCATATAGGCTCTTTGCAGAGGAAAGTTCTGGATCCTGAACTGTGTGAAAATGGCTGTCATTGCTAGCCTAAGAGTTAATAGGTTGTCTGTCTTGGACTGTTTCACAAGAATAAAACCCAAATACAGTTTAAAAACTGGTATTAATATAACCAGTCTCATAGAATGGTAGGGTCTGGATAGGACCTCTAGAGAACATCTAGTCCAACCTCCTGCTAAAGCAGGACCACCTAGATCAAATCACACAGGAATGCATCCAGAAGGGTTTTGTAAACCTCCAGAGAGGAAACTCCATACTCTCCCCGGGCAGCCTGTGCCAGGACTCCCTCACCCTCACAGTAAAGAAGTTTGTCCTTATGTTCCACTTAAACTTTTTGTGTTCCAGATTGTGACTATTACCCTTAGTCCTATCACTGGAAACAACAGAAAAAGTGCCAGCTCATCTCTTGACATCCACTTTTTAAAAACTTGTGTTAATGAGATCCTCCCATGGTCTTCTCCACACTGAACAGTCCCAGATCCTGCAGCCTTTTTTATTTGGAAGATGCTTCAGTCCCCTGATCAACTTTGTAGCCCTCTCTAGAGTCTGTCTAGAAACTCCTTGGCTCTTTTGAGCTGGGGTCTCACCAGATGCAGATTTTATTATATTTTATTATTGGAACTGATATTAAGAGTTGATGCTGTCCAAGATGAACAAAAATTGATGTAGGCATAGAGCTGGGACTAACCATGCTGAAACTTAAAAAGCTAGCTTCTGTCTGAAGCAGTACTTTGAAGTCTGGAGTCTTAACAGGAGGGACTGCAGAACTAGCAAGTCTGTAGGCAGACTTGGCTTAAGTGGAAGCTGAAGCAGAGAGATGAACCAGTGAGAGTTGCAATAGGAATGTAATGGATGAGTATATTTATTGGCAGACCTTTTTCACTTAGACAAATGTGCTCAGGACTGTTGGCTATGGTAGATGCTGTAGGAAGGCTCTAGCCTGGATGACTACACCATTTGCTGTGTCAAGCCTGCTCATCTGTCTTCGCTTAGTGTGGTGCCATCACTAAGACTATCAGCCCTCTACATAAAGGCCCTGACCAGGGGCTCTAAATTGATCAGAATTGGGAGGAAAACAGCAAGCAGAATTTCTAAAACTTTCTGACTTTCCTTAGACTGAGCAGCCTTGCTTCAACACTGAGGAGTGTGTTAATCGGTATTGCTATAGTGAACAGTGAGTGTGCAGCTCTGCAGGAATCTCCTTTAGAGCTGGAGCTTGAACATGGATAGCAGCAGTGGGTAACATCCTAAGCTATGCTACAAGTACTTAAGTGTGCGTACTGTCTGAGCTTCACTAGTGTGGCACTCAGCTGAAGCCATTCAGTAGAATTGCTAGCATTAGGCTAGACCAGCTAAAGGGTAATTCAGAGCAGGGCTTGCATCCCATCTGATGTATGATTTCTGTAGCAAACGTTAGTGTTTTGGTTCCTGTTAAGAGTGGAGTTTGATTGCTTTTGTATGTTTCTGAATAGCAGAAACAAGTTTTCAGTCTTTTCAGTCTTGTGTATTTTGCTTGTCTCTTGACAGCCTCTTCCTGAGAAATTTGTGGTGAAGGGTGTTGTTGATCGCTTTTCTGAAGAATTTGTGGAGACAAGGAGGAAAGCATTAGACAAATTCTTGAAGAGAATAACTGATCACCCAGTGCTTTCTTTTAATGAGCACTTCAACGTGTTTCTCACAGCCAAGGTAAGCTAATAAATTCCAAACATGATCACTGACAGGGACAACAAAGCAGGCATCTTTGCAGTGTCTTTTGAAATGAAGGCAATTAATAAAATTACAGGTGCAGATCAGAACTTCCCCTAAAATAACAGAATTGTTGAGGACTCCATAATGTTGTGTGAAACAGATCCCCATGTGTGACATTCAAAGCAAAGGGCATTTATAAGAGAGAGAGGTGGTGTGCAGATGTGCAATTTCAGTTCTCCAGCCCTACTTGTTTTGTATCCCTGTATCTAGAGCATACTGTGGCCACATGAGTGGTTCAGAATTTAGAAAATGGTGGACTTTGTGAAATCTTCTTTTGGAGAGGAGGGAAGTGAGGTAGGAGGAGAGATCTCTCTTGCACAAAAGCTTGCAATTTTTGGTTTTTTTTTTCTTGTCTGTGCCTTCTATATTGCTTGCACTCATTTGCGTCAAAACTAAGCATGAAGACTTCATTCTTCTTTGTCCTTGGCCAACAACTTCTTGCTCATCTTCTGCTTGACTCGTCCAGCAATGGTGCAATTTTCTTTGGCTGTCTTTTGAACTGCATTTTTAATAAGACTAGGAGGACCTACAACCACACCTGGGTTTGGCCTGATAAGTGAGAAGAGCTGTAAAAGCACATCTTTCCAATGTCATATTAAGCTAGCTCACTCAGATGTGACACTTAATTTGAGCCCACTTCAGGCTTGTCCTCTGCTTGCGGGTAACATGAGACTCAGTCTCTAGTTCCCTGTTTTTTTCCGCTCCACGGTGAACTTAACCACTGAAACAAACCAGAAATGCAGAATTTGGTTAGCACCTTGACAGTTAAATATTGGAGAGCTTTGTTCTGCTTTTCAGCTGTCAACGCATGACAACTTTTTTAGCTGCTTGGTTGTTTTCTCCCATCCCTGCAAAATGAATTAAGGCTTTATCCTCAGCTCTGAGCAGGGCTTGCCTTGAGAATACAGAGCATCCAGAGAGGCTGAGGGAAAAGGACATGTGTTCTTCTGTTTGCCTCTGGTGTTAGAACTTTCTGTATTGTAGCAGTGAGGTGTCAGTTCAGTGAGCTTAATACTTCATAATTTAGTTAATACAGAAAGTCATGAAACCATCTTCTGGTTGAAAGAGAAAACCAACCATTTTTCAAGTTGCTTGTTTGGACCAGTTACATCAGAATGCTTGAGAGAGTAAGTGGATATTTTTGAGTTAAAGGGTCTTTTTCTGATGCCTGCTTGCATGTAGTGCTTAGGAGAGGTGGAAAACAAGAGCCAAGAAACCACTGCATTTAAATGCAACTTCTAAATGCAGTGAAATTATAGTAGCTGCTAAGATGCCAGGTTCTCTTAAACAGACTTACATTTTACTTGAGTCCTTGGAAAGAATACCTCAGTTCATGGTTTGAAGATGCCTGTTTATTTTTTTAAAGAACACTTAGACTTTTAGTCTAGTCTATAGCACCACATCTTGATTCTTGACCTTTATGGGTCTGCTTGGTTTGAAAGCATCTCTTCCTCCAGGCTGCATGGGGTGACCAGGTTATGGCCCTTAAGCCTGTATTGAGATGTGGAGTAGTAACTCCTGCTGGGTGATGTGCTGTCAAGGTAAAATCCCCTGAACACTTTAGGTAAACAACCTTGTTAGCACAGGTTGTCTGAATGCTGATTTAAACAAACATGTGAAGCATTGGCAAGGAAGCTTAAGCTTCCTGTGCAGACCACATGGCTATGTTTGACCTAGCCTGATCTGCAGTCTGCCTTGCAGAGAAGCTGTACTAGTCTCTCCTTGTTGCACTTCTGTGTATAGTCTTACTGATACCTCTATTTGACCACACAGCTGTTACGAGGAGACTGCTGGCCAAAACAGCATCCAATAGGTAATTCCATATGAGGTCATTAGAGCCAGCTGGTGTATTTGCACAATATTGGTATTGTGGGCTATGACTTCAAAGTATGTGTGGATAAATGGAATGAACAGGGTTGGTGGAAACAGAGTTGCTAACATCACTACTTCCCTGGTGCCAGTACAGGAACATGGGAAAGTCCCTGTGGAAACGTGGACCATACACTTACTTATAATGTACGTGAGACCATTTTCCTGGATAGCTCCATCTAGAGGTAGTCTTGAAACCACACTCAGCTGTACAACTTGAGGTGGTACAAAGTGAAGTTTTATCTAAAGCTGTTGTCACAGTTAATCTCTTGCCTTCACAAGATTGGATCTTGATGAGAAGTATCCTTCACTGTAATCACCTTCCTACATGCAAGAGAAATATTTCTAAACTGTTGATTTGGGTTTTTTTTTAAACTTTCCAGGATCTTAATGCCTACAAAAAGCAAGGAATGGCATTGCTGTCGAAGATGGGAGAGTCTGTCAAATACGTCACAGGAGGCTACAAATTAAGAAATCGGCCACTGGAATTTGCAGCCATTGGGGAGTATCTAGACACATTTTCTTTAAAACTCGGTACCATTGACAGAATAGCACAGCGGATTATCAAGGAACAGCTGGGTAAGGACACAAGGTGCTCTAATGTAATACTTGAGTCTGAGTGCTCTGTATCTTGTTGATGGCAAGATCAAGACAATTTGCATCAATCATTCTAGCCTGTAATGAGCCACACGCAGAGCAAAATCTGTGCTTCTTGCAGATTTAAAACTTGCCCAAAACTTATCTTAGTTCCTCAAATATTTTTAAGTTATTCTTGTTATACCAGCCTTTTTTTTTCTTACTAGGCCTGTTTTTGGAAAGACTTTTTGGGTAAGGAAAAGCCTCTAGATTCTGTCTGGAGGAGTACAGATGGAATTCCTAGACAAAGATAACCCTTACAGACCTGTCTTAGTAGAGCCAAGTTTACATATGTTTAGAAAAAAATAACTTTGGCTACTGCATACATGTGTTGGAAGCTTGTAGGAGTGGTCAGTGAAGCAGGAAGCAGCTTGGACCTGTCACCTGTGCAGCCATAGAGCTCTATTAAGGTGCTAATTCAGCACAAGATCTGACTCCTAGGGGAGTTAATGTTTGCCAAGCTTGGTGCATATTTTCTCCTCTTTGGCATGTTTGCAGATCCTTGTGCCTCACTCTTCCTGTGTTAATTGACTTTTCCATCTGCCTCTTGCAGAATACTTGGTGGAACTAAGAGAATATGGACCCGTTTATTCAACCTGGGGAGGACTGGAGGTTGAGCTGTCAGAGCCACTGGAAGGAGTGTCTGCCTGTATTGGGAACTGCTGCACAGCTCTTGAAGAACTCAGTGAAGACATGACAGAAGACTTCTTGCCTGTACTTAGGGAATATATATTGTACTCGGAGTCAATGAAGGTAAAGAGAGTGCTGTGGCAGAAGACGTTGTATTTACATAGAATGATATATTAGTGACTTCTTTCTTTCTAATGGCGAGAAGGGTTGGTGGTCGTGGAAGTAGGGAAGTAATACATTAAGTAGGAGGATGTTTTCCCAATCAAAGCAAAATTAGGTATTTTTAGTAGCAGGGGTAGCATTATCTATCTGCTAATTCATCAGGGTGGCAGGTGAGACTCTATAGGAGGCATCTTGTGGCTGCCTGGAGTCTTTCTTCAATTGTTAAAATTTGGTTATGGCTCAGCTCTTCACTACTGGATCAGTGTGAACCATGTGTCTAAATGACACACAAAATGCCACTGCTTCGTTTCTCATCACTGTACCTAGGCAGTATGTGTTTTTTTGTAAAGTTCTGTTAAGTTCTACATACCAAGTAACTGCTTATTGTTCTGTCTATTCATGTCTCTTAAGAACTTGAAATCTCACTACTTATGAAGGAATAATAAAAGCTACTTCAGTGCAGTTTTATTCTTTTGAAATAAAGAACACTGGTAGCCAATCTCATTGCATGGGGAAAAGAAATACTGAGTTAACTCCCCTGAAAACAAAAGCCAAGGACTCTATTTTGACTATTAGAGCTTTTCACCACATGCCCATAGTATGGTATTTATTAGCAGCCCCTGTATAGAGTACTAACAAACAAATTCCTTCTGAGGACTTTCTACTTGAAACAAGCATTACAAGGCTACAATATGCACTTCTGTAGTGCTCTAATAGCCTGTTGTAAACTTGTGGTCTGAATGTGGTGATCCTGCATCTTAATCTTAGTCATCCTCTGCATCTCACACTGAGAACTGAAACACTTGCAGATTTCTTTTCCTATTTTAGGATAGCTAGTTGTATGACTCCTGTATTGCTCGTCTGAAGAATTCTTGCAGAGGCTTTGGTTTAATTCCCTGAATATACTCGTTACTTTTTGTAGTCATGGTACGGACCACAGTATAAACGAGGTGCATTTTTTTTACAGGACTGTAAACACTCACGTATTGCTAAAACACCTTGAGCTGTAACTGGAAGCCTTGAGCCATGGTATTCAAATGTATGCTTATTCTGTGGGAAGAGGGGGGTGTGTACTTGTAAATAAAATAAATAAAACATAACTTGAGACTAACGGTCAAAGCTTTTAGCCCAGAACATCTGACTTTTGATGCTACCGCGGCCACACCACAGCGTACTGGAAATGTATCTGAAGTGTGGAGTTGGGAAAAGCTCTTTTCACAAATGTAGCAGGGGGAAAAAACATTAAGCTAAAAAGCAAAGGATTCTTCAGCTGAAAAGGTATACTTCAGGCGGTTAAACACCACCTACCACAGGGAGGGCAGCTTTAAAGGCTTGCGGCTAGACTGCCTGTTGGCTTGGAGACAGCCCCAAGCTCATCAGATGATGGCAAAGACACCAAATGTAGTCTCAACACGAACAAGTAGTCTAGCTGCAAGTCTGTAATGCTGCTCTCCCTGTGGTAAGTGGGTGTTTAACTGCCTGAAGTGTACCTCTCCAGCTGAATAAAACTTTGCTTTCTAGCTTAATTTTTAGATGGCTGACTTGAATTTCTAGTGCCCTAAAGGATTCTTTTTTTCTGTCATTTTCTGGTAATGAACAGAACGTATTCATTATGTGGGTTCTTTGGAACTGGCTGGATTTAGAAACCATGCTTGCAAAACAGCAGTTAGTAGCAAATAACGATTATTCTTAGTATCCAGCTTGGGCATCTCCTTAGCTTTACTCTGCCTGAAAATCAAGAACAAAAACTATTGCAAGCAAGGGCAGATTGTTACTGTTTTCCCACCCTCCAGAATAGCAAAACTGGAACTTCTCAGGTCATATAACAAGTGCAGTTTTCTTGTGCTGCAAAACACCAGTCTGTTACTATTTCTTCAGTAAGCAGCTGCAGAACTCTCTCTAGACACCATAACACCAAGTAGGTAACTGTAAAGGAGACTACTCTTGGAGTGCAGAATGCTTTCTGCTGAAAGGGCTGTTCCATCTACTAGCAATACAGTCCTGTTCATCAGCTGCTGTGAGGCCTGCTTGTGAAATTAAAAGTTTGTCTAGTCTTTGAGAGCACAACTTTTGGAAAGGGTGCTTGATGGATGGTGAGCCTTTAGGTACCTAGGAGTTTGGTGTGGCCTTGGTAGCTTTTTCTGTTGCACACTACACTCCAGGAACAGATACAAGAATTTGATTTGTAGAGCAAATCTCTAGCTGGGTTAGTGCCCCTCAGAGTAAGAACTGCTAGGTAATCTTCACTGTTTCGAGGACAAATGTTCTCTGTAGTGTCTTCAGGAGCATTGTTTTACCTGATGTGGGGGCAGCCAGAGAGAACTATGTGAATGGAGGCAAAGCCCAGTAGTTCTGGTTGGAACAAATATTAGCTGAGTTTTGAAAGATTTGCAGGAGTGGGGAGAGGCAGACATTGTAATTGTAGACTTGGGTTAAAATATGTGCTGGTAGTGTCTAGGAGAGACTTTCTAAAACACAGATCATGCATGATATGGCCAGATGACACCTCAAATCCTGGGGCAGTAAGACTCTTGTCTGCAGACAGGAGGTGCCACGTTTTGTGATACAGTAGCCTTCCTTAGGGAGGCAAGTGCAGAGGAGAAACTTTGCTCTGTGTAAGTTAGTGCTGATATCAAAATGTTATATGGACTCTGTATACTTAACGCTGCCAGAAAGGTCTATCAGTGCAATCCGTATCTGTGTGCTCGGACTTCAATGCATGTTTAAAGCAAGCACCACTTCAATAGCTAACTGTCTTTCCAAGTGCGGTCAGTTAAATAAGGATTCTTTTATGAGATCTAGTCATAGTAGGAAGCATGTGGTGTGCAAATGCCATAGGATTGCAGTTTGAGAAAGCAGGCTGGTGGTAGATTCCTGAAGCTCCTTTGGAGGTAAGGGCCAAGGTGAAATCTTTCAACTAAGAATGAAACAGAAAATGACCTGGTTCACTGAAAGCAAGCTAAGTTTTGTTTGTACAGGGACCAGTGGTTTAGTTCTGTCCCCAGTAACTGTGTAAGTTTTCTTCTGTTTTGGTAGTAGTATCTTCCAAATTCAGTAGTTTTAAAAAAATTTATTTTGGCAAGGCCCTAACTAGTGAAAATACTGCATGGGCTGTAGTAGGTCTGAGGATACTTGGTAGGAAGCTTTTTGGAGGAGCTGTTGAAGCATTAATGCATTGATCTGCAACTGAGAAGATATTGCCTGGAGGTGCCAGAGGAAATGCACATAAGGGGCAAGTGATAGGGAAAGCAATATTTTTCTCATCACTTACAGGTCAGTCATTATTCAGATGCATATTGTTAATGGTCCACAGTGGAAGGACTTGAGCACTTAAGGAGAAATAAGACACCTGCCCTTTGAATCTAGTCTGCCTATAGCTGTTAATCATTGGCTGCTCTTGGTACAGATCCAACTTACTGCACTGTCTCCAGGCTTCTAAAACCAGAGTGCAATTGCTGGAGGCATTTATTTTCTGATAAAAAATTTCAACTGATGCAGTTTCAAGAGGCAATACAAAGTAGAAATACCTGTTAAATATTTCAGGCTTTTGTTGCATTGGTAACCTCAACTACTTAAGGGCAACATAGTTGCCTAGGTTCCAAAAGGAACAGGAATGTTGTGGTTTTTCAAGCAAACACAACCAAGGGCATACTTACTTGCATCTCTTCGGAGATAAATAAAGATGCTTAAGCTATTGAAGGTTAATTTTTCAGTTTTGTCCTCTTCTTTTCTTAAACCAATAGCAACTTTGTGGATAAGGATGCCTTTCCCATTTATCATGGGCTGAGGTGTGTAAGAATATTGACTGCAACATTTCCTATCTCTACTGTAGAGCAACTGCACTAGTGACCTTCCCTTGGCTTAAGTAGGAGGAGGGAGAAAATAATAATTAGTAAATATGGAGCTTGTACATCTTTAATTATGAAGCAGATCTTGGCTAGACTTAGAGCTTCAAGAAATGTTATTTTAAGCAGGTACTTCTGTAGGCAGCAGTGTCTGTGACTACACCTTCTTTACTAGCTGTGTCTGTTAAAATGCCTAGTTACGTCCTTTTATCTCAAGGGAGCAATTCCTTCTGGGTGGCAGAAGAGAACACTCAAAAGTATGAGCTGGCCAAGTTGGCTGCAAGAGAAGTTCCAATTTACAGGTTTCTCAGCAGTGAGTGTTGGCCAACTTGCCTCTGAGCATTTTAAATAATAACTTTGCATCAACCGAGTCATAAAAATGACTCATCGTTGCCTTGTGAGGACTGAAATAAGTTGCCTTGTCTTGCAGACACAGAATGCTTAATTTTAGTAGTAAATTCTTCAAAAGACTGATTTCTATGGTTGTTTTTAAATTGTAAGACTGTAAGTGTAGCCTTAGAGAAGGTTTTGGCTTGTGAATGTAGTACAAGTAAGGGTAGCATCTTTTTATTGTATATTCTTAGAATAATCTGTCAATAAAAATGTTTACTGCCTGTGAAACTTGGGTAGTTCAGTGCTTTTCATGTAAGTTATGCTTTCCATAATTTATTTTAAATAAGTTAGCAACCAAACCTCCCAAACTGATCAAAAAGCAAAGGTTACTTTTGTTCTAGCAGAACATAAGCTTGCTATAAAGGACTTAGCACTTGGAAAGGCTCCTCAAAGAGACATGTAATACCTTCTGTTGTGGCCTTCCTGTCTCTTAGTTCACACTGTCTTTGCACTAGTTCTGAACAGCTTTGATGCTTTTGATTCTCTCCTTTCTGTGCTAATAGGTCAACTGATGAACTGAATTTAATTAGCATTGTATTCATAGTTACATGGCAGCTTCTATCTTGCATACTTCCAGCATGTCGAAAAGTTGAGTTTTATCTGGCCCTGCCAGTGGCTGGAGAGCAAGTGCTCTTTGTTTTTAAACGCTACTTGCTAAATATTGTAAAATAGGAAAAAATAAGTCAGACTTAAAACTAAATAAGCACTTGAGCTGTATCACACTGCAGTTTCTTGCAGGCTGGGGAGGGAAGTAACAAAAGGATTCCTCTTGCAGCTGTCTTTTCTCTCATAGAATGTGTTGAAGAAAAGAGACCAAGTTCAAGCAGAGTATGAAGCAAAACTGGAAGCAGTCGCCTTGAAAAAAGAAGACCGTCCAAAGGTTAGTACTTCAAACTGCTCTACAAAATCAGCTTGTACTTTCTGTTCTTCTTGGGAAGTAACATGAGACACAACTCACTGGGTTTGGTGGCTTCTTTGCAGTATATAAGCAGTTTCTGACAGAATGGAAGTTTGTTGTTGGTGAGCTGGTGTGAAATAAAACCTAGGTATGAATATATGTAACCTGTCTAGCAAGTTCTGTGCTACTGATCTCCCACCTTCCAGAGCAGGATGACTCTGACCTGTGTAGCACTTGAACAACAGCGAGCAGTCTGTTGGAGTGTTTGGAGACATGAACTGAAGCAGTGATAGCACAGTCCTTTTGTGTATGTCAGTATTCTGATTTGAGGTCTTATTCCTGGCACTGCTGAGTGATATTGTAGGACACCTCTTCTGCCTGTGGAAGACTCCATATTTTGCCCCTTCTGCTGGGGAGCTCTTCCCTTGTGATGCTGAACAGGCAGAGCAAGTATCACTGGTGGACAGGTTTTGGTTGAGCTTCATGCAGAGCTGTAAACTGCATGTTTGTGCTGCCACCTGCTTTCTGCTCGAAGCAGTGTGCAAGAGCCTTGTTTACAATCACTGCACCTTTCAGCAACAACGACAACAGGTTTTGTTGCCTTCCTCTGCTTGGGGTTTCTTGATTCCTCTTTGTTTTAATAATTGATGGATGATTTCCCAGCATTTGGACTAATGTACAATAATCTTATAGGAAATTCACATAATGTCTTTAAGAAGATGATTAGAACCATACCATAGCAATGCAAACCAGTGTATTTTCTGGTCTTGTCCCTCATGAACTCTACAAGCAGTGTGTCTCACGTATCTTGTGGTGCTCTTCTGTTTTGCCAGCCCCACTGCTGACTGGTGTGGTGTGTACTCATAGTTCCTCAGGATAGCTTTGTGTAAGTAGCTATTCTAACAACTTCTTTGTAGGATAGACAGAACCAAATCTTGCATGTTCAGCAAGCAAATTTACTTTTTTAGGTGTTTGACTTTACCAAGATCTTGATGTAATGGAGTTGCTGGACTTTGTTCATCTCTCGCCTACTAAAAGGCACTCAACCTGTCAATGGGATTACTCTATAAAGCACTGCACTTACATAGCTATCTAAGAACTTTAAGTACTTTTGCTACCCTTGACAATATAAGCATATATTTTGGTAGCACTTTGTAACTTCAAATTGTCTGTGTTGTTTGTAACATGAAGTTGAAGCAAACTCTTTGCCTGTTTGTAAAATACTAGCTCATGATTTTCAGATCTTTTCCACCTGAAGGTAATGTCATCACCTGTAAGTCCTGGTAGCTTGGAGCTGTGGCTAGCAGCATGATCCTACATTCAGTGAGGTGTCCTGGCTGTAACCTGCTGGACACCAAAAGGAGACAGGGGCTCATGGGCTGAGTTGTGCAGTGAGTGGCATTTGTGGTCCTTCTGGGATATGTAACTTATGTGGCAAAAAAATATGTAAAAAACCCACAACAGTCAAACAACTACCGCCCTAGAACCCTCCAGAAGAACCACAAAACACAAAACCCCGTACAAAAGCTTAAGGGAAAAAAGCCATACTTTTGGATAATTGAATGTGAGCATCTCATTCCCTGTTACTCTTGCACTGGAGGGCATTCTGGGACTTGCTGTACACATAATCAGCTTGGTGTCACAAAGCTCCATCAGTGTCATTAGATCATTCTCACAATGAGATGATCAGCTTAGAACTTGGCCTATAAATGCAGAAGGTTTGTAGGACTACTTTAAATGTCTGTTGGCAAATATTGTTCAGAATGCTGAGATTTAGCCAAAAGCATAGTGTGTGTGAGGTTTTTTAACACTAGCACAACAACATTACTGCAGAGCCTGCAGCATTTCTATTTCTAACAAATACAGTGGTGAATGTGCTGCATGCCCTTTTCTGACCCATGCTGGAGCTGATTTTGCAGTACTCCAGTCAATGTGGTTAAGTGCAGACATAGCTTCCTTGTGGTGAGATCAAGTCCACACATCATTACCTAATTTATTCTGTCTTCCTCAAGACTTTGCAGTGTGGTGATCTACGGGAACAGGAAATATGCCAGGGTGCAAATTGAAGTAGAAGGTAACTATGGAGGGGAAAAAAAGTTTTGTAACAGTGTATGTTTGCAGAGACAAAAGAAGGTAAAAGTATCTAATGGAGAGATTAGTTGCCAAGTAAATCACAGAATCAAAGAATGTTAGGGGCTAGAAGGGACCTTTAGAGATCATCTAGTCCAACCCCCCTGCAGAAGCAGGTTCACCTAGATCAGGTTGCATAGGAACATGTCCAGGCGGGTCTTGAAGACCTCCAAGGAAGGAGACTCCACAACCCCTCTGGGCAGCCTGTTATGCTGGATTTGTTGTGCTTCAGAACCATTTCTTACTAAGTAATGATGCTCTAGAGGAGTTTTTAAAAAGTGGATGTGCTTCTGGTGCAAGTGATGTCGTCGGCGCTTGACCACACAAAATGCTAGGTGTGAGGTGTACTTAAACTCTGGTCTCTTGAAGAACTGTGAGTAGGAATAGTATGTGCAGAACTTTATGTTCCTATGTGACCTGATCTAGATGGACCAGCTTCTGCAGAGGGGTTGGACTAGATGATCTCTAAAGGTCCCTTCCAACCTCTACCATTTTATGATTCTGTGATTCATCTAGATCAGGTCACACAGCAATGTGTCCAGGCAGGTTTTGAAGACCTCCAGAGAAAGAGACTCCACACCCTCCCTGGGCAGCCTGTGCCAGGGCTCCCTCAGCCTCACAGTAAAATAGTTACCCCTTGTCCTGTTGCTAGATACCATAGAAAAAAAGGGATGCCCCAACCTCCTGACATCCACCATTTAGATATTAGTAAATATTAATGAGATTTCAGTATATACTAAAGCAGCAATATACTACTGTATTAGTTCTTGCTTGCATACACCTCTTTTCTCAGTTTAAACTGACACTCTGAAAAGGCCAATCACTATTTTAAAAAGTACTGGAATTTGAGCCACTTGTTACTGGAGTTTGAAGTAAAGTATCAACTTCTCCCTGAGTCCTCTTTCTTTTCAGTTCCATGTTTCTGGATAGTACTTAGTATCTCTACTGGTAAAAGCGAATAAAAGCATCAGCATTGATGTTTCAGCTTATGCCTCATTTTTCGTTAATCTTGCACTAGGTCTAAAGTGCTTGAAAGCTGTTAATTCACTTAATTTTTTTCTGCTACTAAGTTGCAAATTCTGTTCTGGGAAGCTACAGTTTTGGATAGAAAGGTATTTACTCTCCCAAATATGACTGGTGCATGTACAGACACTATTTTCATGATGCCTGTTGGAGACTTAGCTGGAGTTCATTGCTGTTGCTCTTTAATTAGAGCATATGTGACCCATTTGTTGACCAATATGTTGCCCCTGTAGCTCTAAACACATACAGCCCTGTTAGCCTGACCTGCAGGAGAACTGGCTGTGAGAAAGAAAAGATATTTTTTTGTTTATAGCTGCATTGTGGTTTCAAGTCCTGGCAGAAGAATCAGGAAGCTGGTGAGTGCTTAGAAGCTAACTTTATTGGACTGGGAATTCATATGTGGTTTTTCTTCCAGACTTCATGACTCTTGATAGCTTAACCTTTCCTGTTAAGATAGCAAAGTACTCATAAATAGGATGCAAGGCATGCTTCCCTTAAGGGGAACATCTTCTAAATCTTCTGGACACTGACTTGATAGCTCTTGTCTAAAGACTAAGAGGGAACTTTGTGTCTGGAGTTGCAGCAGAGTATATTGTGTAGCAAGAGGTATAGACCCCAGGGAGTGGGAGGAAATGTGTAGCTACTGAACCCCCAAGCTATGTATAGTGTAACTGCAGCTGGGTGAATAAAAGAGTACCCAAACCCTGTGAGTATGAAGGAGGTACTTCCTATGTTGAACAGTTTTATCAGCGAACAGATGTAGGACCATCTCTGAGTATCTGTTGTTGCAATACTTCAGTGATCATCCCTAATCCACATCCTATAGAAGAACTAAATGGTGTACCTTGCCAAACTGTGAGGTAGTAATGCACCTCTAACTGCCTATGTTGTTACCCATGGAAAACTTATTACACAGTCTGTTCATCTTCTTCCTCCCTTCCTGCCTCTCAAAGAAAAATGGAGCTTCCTGAAAGTATCGAGTGTGAAAGGAGGCACTAGAACCTTCTGCAAATGTTTTTCACTCTGCCTTTCGCCATTGTGCAAGTCCAGGCTTTCAGAGTGGAAGATCACTTCTCACATTGGTGCTAGATCTCAGGGGTTTTGTATTCTGAGGTCATGGCCTTCCAGATTGTGTGGACCATGCAGCACCAGGAAAAGGGACAGAAAAGTGTTCACGGCTTTTATGCTTGGATAAACTGATTTGTAAACTGTGTAGTTACCTGGTAGCATACGTGATGTTAGTTAAAACATATAACTTGTTTGGCTGATGTGCATCTATCTTAGGCTGGTGATCAATGTCATAATCTGTTTAAATCTCTACATAGACTTGCAATAGGCTGTGCTTCAAGATTTATCTCATTCCTTACATGTGATTGTGTTCAATGTTGAGCTCAAAGGATGATGTGCTGTAATGATCATCAGTGTTTTGCACTTAGACTTATTGGGTTTTTTTCAGGCAGCCTGTAAGGTTAAAAGGGTAAGCTGGAAATGAGAGGCTTAGGAATTTTTACAGCTATGGCTTATCACTGCTGTTTGAATATAATGGTTGAGAGCTAACAGTAAGGTCTCTTATCCAGCTCTTTGGACAAACTGAAGCATTTGTTGTTTCATACATGCTAGTGTAAGTTAGAAAATGCCTAATGCAGCCGTAAAATAGGAACAGAGAAAGGAAGCTTGCTTTGAAGCTGTGGTCAAGCTGCTCAGTTTGAAAACTGGGAACGGAGCATAGGCTTGTAGCAAGCTCTTCCTCAGTCTGCCTCCGTATGTGGCATGGAGATGTTCAAGCACAACTGCCCACCACCTCAAACAGCAAAGAACAAATTAAGCAGTCTCATCTCATCACCAATATAGAATTGGGGCTCTTCTCCCTGCAGGCATAATTGAGTTTATTCAGGGTAATTACTGGACTGTTAACTTACCCTTCCTTCTGTAGCTCTGCTTGGTGATGTTTGAGCTAATTCAACACTCTAGCACTCTCAGTTGACAGTTTCAATCTTCATTTACTTTGCTGCAGGTACCCACTGATGTTGAGAAATGTCAAGACCGAGTAGAATGTTTTAATGCTGACCTGAAAGCAGATATGGAGAGATGGCAGAACAACAAAAGACAAGACTTTAGGCAGCTACTCATGGGGATGGCAGATAAAAACATCCAATACTACGAGAAGGTATGTGGCACTGCTGGAGCATTGACAAGAATAGTGCATTTTCCTCTGAGGTGGAGACAGGTCTTCAGGAAATCTTAATACTGCCTTGAAGAAAAGAATCTTGAACATCTAAATTGGTTCTCTGATGCTACGGAAGCTACTCTTTGTCAGCAGCTTAGTGGAACCTGTTGAGTTGATGATAATGCTCAACTGACCTTCATGAGACTAGCAGTCTTTTGCAAGGCAGCCTTGTAACAACATTTCATCCCAGATGCGTGTCTCTTGCATTCTTGAATTGAACAAATTACTGAGCAGCAGTAGTGGCAATGGAAAAGACTAAGATTGCATGTTCTAGTAATACTACCAGACTAGAAAATCTTTTGATTCTGCCTTTTGTGAACCAAACTACGTGGGTTAATGTACATTCATGGATCCATATATAGATTACATCTACCTCGTATGCATAAATTGATCTGATCTCTATCTCCTTGTGCATAATTCTGTCCCATGTGTGCTAGTCCTGGAAAATACCTAGTCAGGTGCCTCTACCCCTTTTCATTTGGTGCAGATATAGCTGCGATTCAGTGTCGGATTTTAAGTGAAAGGGCCTTGACATTTAACTGTGTATGCTGTTAATCAAGTTTTACTCAAACAGTTTGTCAACAGTTACAAGAACTGATGTATAACCCACTTTTAAAATCTTTGTTTTCTCTTCAGTGCCTTACGGCGTGGGAGTCAATTATACCACTATTGCAAGACAAGCCAGAGACCAAATAAGAAGTACCTTCATGGACAGTCTAGAACTTCTGTGCTCGTTACCACTAAACATACTGGAACTGTATGAAGGACTCATTTTTTCAAGTTAACTGAAATGCCAGCTGCACTTAGGCTGGAACAGACACTCTGAAAACAACTTGGGGTTTTTTTTTCCCTCACTTTCTGTGTTTAAAATGGGGTATTTTTCATCTTTTTGAGTTATCTTGAGTGGTTCCTTCTTTATCCTATGGAGTGATTTGGGGTTCATGCTGAAAGTGCACGGGGATCTTGATAAAACTTACCTCTCTAGTCTGGAAGGAACTGATGAGTAGAACACTAAAAAGATGAAAATAAAACTCTATTGCAAGGTGCCAAATGACATCTTTATCACCGTTCTGTTTTGTTAGCTAAAAACAAGAAATTAAAAAAAAAAATTCCTATGATACAGTACTCCTTAGCCAATCCTTATCCCTTTATTTTGTACAGGGAAAGGCTGGAAATAAATATTTTCTGTTTTGCCACCGCCCGTATGCTCCCTCTGGGTAAAATGGTTTCTGGAGACTTTTCTGTGTGGGAGTTGGGCTGGTCCTAGACAATATCCAATATGACCTGCAGGTAGCCTGTGATGCAAGCATGAACTGTGGTTTTTGTGAGTGTGGCATGCTGTTGGTTCATACTGAGTGTCTTTGTTTACCTTGGTGATTATGAAGTAATGTCAGTTGACTGAAGTGTACTTGTGACTGACTTGGGGATCAAAATCAGCCTAGCTGTGGGGAGTGAGTTAACAGTGGCTATTCAAGGCTTAGGGGAATTGGTGGAAGCAAGGATGAGTCTTCAATGTGAGATTTGTTGCTTTGGGTTTTTTTTCCCCCTAAAGCTAGCTCTAGAAGGTACGTGATAGAATTCTCTTCCTCCATGCTTTAAACATAGAGTTGGGCTTTTTGCTTGTTTTCCTCAACTAGAGCCACTTTGGGCTTGGTCCCTTAAGGTGCCCACCACAGTAAAGGTAGAACTCTGCTTTCTCTCCCCGTGTCTTTTTTTTTAGCAACCAAAAGCCAGAAAGTGTCAAATCCTTGCTTAAATCAAGCATTATAGTGTGTGAAACTTGCCTTAAGCAGGGTAATGGGGTAAATGGATACCCTGTTAGGTACACATAATGTTCATACGCATCTCTACTGAACCACATGGCAAGTCTTTTAAGACTACTTTTGGTACAGATCTATTTTCTTAGTAGTTTTTACTGGCCTTTAGAAATGTAACTGCTTTTGCAATCCCCTTTTTGTTCCCCCCTTTCTCTTGCAGTCCAATCTCAAGCAAATGCTTGGTTAATGGCCTTAGGAGTGCTGCCGTGATTCCCAGAGTCTTGGTTTAACAGCGTGTAGATAAATCCTTTTTAACCATCCTAAGTGAGGGGGTTTAGGGCTGACATCAATGTGATGTTGGGATTTTGGAGTATAAGTAACTCTGAGCACTTACTGATAAATTAAAGTGATTAACTGATCTCTAGCAAGATTCTTGCAAAGAATCTGAGCAGTAATTGCGTATGTCCAACTTCTGTGACAACCTAGATGTACCAGTCTGGTTTGGACTTTATCCCTTCATAAACACAAAGTACACCTGAAGCCCCCTTACTCAGTTTGATGGCTTTATAGTAGTTGTCAAGGTGACTTGTTGCAGCAGTATGGTAGTTGTCAGGCTAATGAGATGATGTTCTCTGGGTGCAAAAGTCAAGTTTAAGACATTTTAAGAGGTCTTCCTTTTTGACTCAGCCTCCTGTAGTACTGAAACTATGTTTTTTGGCTTAAGCCTGAAGTTTGTCAATAGACTTTTTTTGGTGTAAATGAGAACATTCTTGTTCTGGATCAAACAGCAACTTAAAGTGAACTACTTTTGTTCAAGGGAGGTGCTTAAGGGGATCATCTTGAAGCAGTAATCATGTGTTTTCCTCAGTCTTTCCCTTATAAAACAAGCACTTGCTTACCATTTAACAGTCTGACCTTCAGGGTTACAGTCTTCCATTTTACTACAAACAGAGATCAACATGCTTTTTTGAGCTGGTTCCTCTGTGGTAAACGGAATTTTGTAGTTGACACTGCAACATCACTGGGAGTGAAGCTAAATGTAATTTGAACAAATGTTTAGTATTCCCTTCATCTGTTAAAAAAAAACAAACAGTGAAAGAGGAGTAGAGAGGATGGTGGTCTTTTTCCCTAAAAGCGAGTGAGTTTCATTTGATGCCTTACACTGAGGTCCTGTTAGTTTTATGTCAAGCTGAAGTGATTGTTGGTTCTGAGGAATTTAGCAATTGACATCACACCTGTTTCTGAGAAATGTAATGGACAGTGGGGACATATACCAAGTCAAGTTCAAATTAATATGTAGCTGTTGGGGCTGGAGCTGTTGAAGATTAGCTTAAGTTTTCTTTAGTCTGATGCCACTGATTCTGTGGTATGGTTTTGAAGCTAGGGCTCATCCAAAGCATGTTTCAGCTTCAGGTAAATCCCTTTCTGTTGGACTATGTGTCTCTGTAGCACCTGCAAGTTGATTTGGAGGAGAGATTGGAGCACGTGCCTCAGCCTGTGGTCACTAATAGGATTTCTTGCATGGTCTGGAATGCCACCTCTTACACCCCTTGAAGGGAAGTAAAACTTCACATTCAAAAGAAGAGTCCTCTGCAAGAACTGCTGCAGTGTTAGGAAGGATGTGTAGTGCTGTGTCTAAGCTCCTATGAGCTATGAAGGAGTCTCTTTAGAAAGACTGTTGTAAATCACTAAGTAACTGCGGAAGAGGCTGTGAGGTGTGGAGAAGGTCCTGACTGTGAGGTTTGGGGCAGCAGTGCCGAATGGAGAGCTATGCAATCACAAGAAACTTCTGTAAGATGGAGTGGCAACTGTAAAGAGTGCACTGACCTGACAGCTTTTAGTGGGAAGGTGAGATCTGAACTGTTAGTGAAACTCCTACGTGTTATCCTGTAATTCTTAGAGGATAGGAGTGTCTCCTTTGCATGGCCCAAACTTTTAAGTGAGAAAAGTAAAACGTTTTAGTAATGGGAAGCAATAATGTAGGAGCTTCCTGTTTGAGTAACTTCTTTAGTATTCAGTCACTTAAAGTCATCCTCTCTACATTCACTAAAATGATGTAAAAAGTAGTTCTATGAGCCTATGTATTAACTGGGTCCTTCAATAGTCCTTAAATTAGCCCAGTTTTCATTGTAATCCATAGCCAGACCAAGTTCTCTCTCGGATGATGCAGAATTCACTGCTGTCCTGGTTACTTCTGTGTAATTTCTGGGATATTTGTTTCTTCTCTTAACTGGCGCCAGCACAATAAAGCAAGCACTGAGGCTTTTATCATGCTCGGTAACAGTGCATTGTTCATATGTACCCTTATCAGGTTCTGATTCTTGCAATAAATGGACACTGAAACATCATGGCCTTTTCAGGTAACCATTGAAAAATCAAAAGGTAATAGTTGTAGCTCAAAAGACATGAACTCTTCTGATGTGAGTTGTATCAAAGAATAAACTATGGATCCTTCACTGAAGTCTACCTGAATTTTTGTCACACTGACCCTTGTGCTAAGGCGAGAGCAGTGGCATGAGTGGTAGTAACAAGCATCTGCAAAACCCAAGTGTCAGAGGCAGTCCTGTGAAGGTAGCGTGAAGTAGCTTTGCAGCAGAGGCTTGGCATAGCCTATTTGTCCTGGATATTGCTTCAGATGTTGATCCTGCAGATGCCAAGGTACAAAATCCACCCCTGTTGCTGTGGACTGTTTGGCGTTCTAACATGAGCCAAGTTTTTGTTAAAACTTGCACAGTTTAAC
Source organism: Colius striatus (assembly GCF_028858725.1). Taxonomy (NCBI): domain Eukaryota; kingdom Metazoa; phylum Chordata; class Aves; order Coliiformes; family Coliidae; genus Colius; species Colius striatus. The sequence continues at coordinate 16,424,692 of NC_084790.1, read as the reverse complement.
TGAATATGATTAATGTTTCAGACTGTTTAAAATCCTGGTGCTGATGGCCACTGAGCAAAATTGCATAGACTGGCTCATTAGATATGTTCAGCCTTCTTACATTCTGAAAGCAGAACAGTCCCTCAGTGTATTAACTTCCACTACAACCAATGAATAGGGAAAATGGAGTCTCAGTCTGAGATACGAGAGTTGCTACCACTTGCCAGACTCTTTATTTTTGTTAAATGAGATCACAAGAGTAAACTTACCTTCTGGCAGTGTGAGTGTTGTGTTTTAAACTTCTGGGAGTGGTATTTAACCAGTTTTATGGAACAAAATATCAATGCTTAATTCTGTGCTTAGAGTCTTTCTTGTATTGATGTTGGACTTCTGCAAATACTTGGTAATGAACTGGGCTAGCTTTAAGGTTGCAGTGGCTAAGGCACAGTACTTGTGCAGAAAATAATAGACTTTCTGAAAAGGCATGAGTAAATCACCTTTACCTAAGTGGCATGACAAAATGTTAAAGGCTAGTTACTACCTTAGGCTGCCTTGAAGGTCTTGATACACTATGCTTTGAAGCTGAACTGTTTTCTTAACTCTGCTGCTGAGATATGTATCCATACCTTCAGATCAAGCAGCAGGGTTGGGCCCAGTGCCCCATTCCGACTGCACAGGGAGACAACAAACACCCAAAGGGCTTTCATCTTGAGTGTATGAAAATGCAGCAGTACCTTCCTTGTTCCCTTTTCCTCTGTGCCTACATTTATCTGTCCCCTCCTTGAGGTTTGGAGAGTTGAGCCATGCAGGAGAATGCAACCTGGCTGTGAGTGGAGTTGGATCTCTCATCCCCTTCCTTGTTCAAAGTGTCAGTACCAAGGATCCAAAATGATGCTGGCTCATTGCGCAGACTCTTCCTCTTTCAACCTCTGTAAACCCACTCGTGGGAACTAAAGTCACCATTTGTACCGTTAAAAACCAAAATGGAAGCTGTGAAGACTTTACTCTGTGTGAATTAGCTAGTAAGCAACGTAAAAATGGGAAGGAAGCTTTTGTTTCCTGCACTTGAGTAAATCTGACAACTGTGCTCCTGTTCAGATGCTCAGACTAGGAAATGTTGTCTTGCCTTCTGGTGCTGGCATGTTTCTATACCCTTTCATATATCTCTGTATAAATATACTTTGTGCGTTGTTTACTATGGAACTAGCATTGATGGAGAAAAACACTTTGAGGTAAAACTGTTTGTAATTTCCTATTAGTGTGTACAATTTTTTTTAAATGCAGCATTTGTTTACCTCAGTTAATTTAATGGAGTGGACCAATAAATGTATTAAAAGAGAACTCCTTTACCTAGAACATAAAGTTTCATTTTTTTGCAGCCTTTGCCATCAAAATAACACGTGCACTTATTTTGCTGGGCAGCTCACTGACTTACCCTTCCTTAAAAACCTTGTTCCTCTGCTGATTTAATGAAAAGTCATCTGTCACTGTAGTACATATGGTATTATTTGAAAGTGAAGCTTTATCTGGGGAAAGATTGCAAGAGAGTATGTGTGTGTGTCTGGGAACAGGGGTGGCAGCTCTAGGAGCATGGAAGCTGCTTGATCCTTGTTAATATAATTGGCATGGAAATAGAGACATGGTTTAAGCCCTTATCCCTCTGGGGCATGCCAGTCTTTTGAATCGTGTTTGGATTTAGCTGACAACATATCATGCCAGTTGCGGTAGGGGTTTCAAGACTGCGTAACGCTGGGGTGATAAAATGACTGTTGTCACCAATGTCTCTGCACCTCTGTAAAGCCTGTAGCAGTAGTGAAGTGCACATACCTGTTCTTAACCTGTTATAAGAGTAGTACAGCCTCATGGTGTGAGTTGAAATGCCATTATCAGCTCTCGTGTCATAGGTGTCTTCCCATGAGTTCTGTTAAAGCATCATCTGGGGACGGTGGGATGATCCCAGAAGTCAGGGCCATGAAGATCTGCTCAGGAGTGTTTTATTGTAGGGATTACTAAAAGTGTCTTAATCTTACTTTTTTTTTTTTTTTTTTAAATAATGATGGTATTTCTATATTTAGTGGCCTTCTATGTAACGTTGATCAGCTGGGCTGACACGTCTTGAGTAGCACTCTTGAGAGCAGGTTTGTCCTGCACGTGTGGCTTGTGGACCTCTATTTCATCACCCAAAGTCACAGAACTACTCTGAGGTTTCCGGATGAACAGAGAAGAGGGAAGTAATGCAGAACCGTTTCTCTGCTTTTTCCCTTCCACACTGAGTCATGTGTCTAGCAAACACCATTTTCACTTCCACCTTGTTCTTGTCCATATGCACTGTTGCTAACCAACCTAGCAGGAAAGCAAAATGCTCTGAAGACTGCTGGTGTGCAGTAGCCAATGCAGACTGCAGAAATAACAAGGCAAACTTCTTTGTCATGGATGAGCTCAGTGGTTGATGGATCACAAATGAGATGCTTTCTCTAATGGTGAGGAGTAATGCTTACCAAACCTTCCACTTTCATAGTTTGGGAAGTTGATAAAGAGCAAAAGATGCTTTAGGTGGTACAGTCTCTGTCACTTGATCAGAATCTGAAATGAGCCAGTGGTTGAACATTGTCTGATGGCCACAATGCTATCAAGAGAAGTAAAAAAGCAGGTATTATTACAAGGTTACAAGAGAGCTAGCAAATTACTTCCTCAAACTACAGTTTGTTTTTCCCCATCAATTCTTTAGCTTAAACTTTGCTGGGGTGTCTGGAGCTGGCAGAGTGTTCATATGATTCCTCTCAATGTGCCAGCCTCTGTAAGTTACTCTTGTGCACAATCAATGACATTGGTGTCATTTTTCATCTTACAGACTTCAAGTCCTAGAAACCTATGTTTGTGTTGGCCATGGTGCTAACTTTGTAGCCTGTATTAAAATCAGTTGAGTGGCTAGCAGCAGCTCGCAGGGTTGTGCTTAAAAAAAATGAGTCACTCCTGTGTCTGGAAAACAGAGGGAAAGCAGAGCCAGGGGATTGATGAGCATGAAGTAGCCTTCCCCACATTCATAGTTCTGCTGACACCAGGTGTAAAGTGTGTTCACAAGCCCCCAAAGACTTTGATACTCTGGATGAAGCAGAGCTGGCTTTCCTTAGTGTTAGTGTTTCCTTAGTGTTTTTATTTTCATAGAATCATAGAATGGTAGGGGTTGGAAGGGGCCTTTAGAGATGATCTAGTCCAACCCCCCTGCAAAAGTAGGTCCACCTTGACCAGATCACACAGGAACATGTCCAGATACATTTTGAAGCTCTCCAGAGAAGGAGACTCCATACCCTCCCTGGGCGGCCTGTGCCAGGGCTCCCTCACTGTTACGGTTGAAATAGTTTTTCCTTACATAGAACACTGGAGTTACTATACATAGTGCCTTTAGACTTTCTACTTTTTTCTTTTTTAAAAAAATATAGCAAAATCAAGCAAGAATTTTGCCTGGGGTCAGTTATTAGCCTAACTAGAACCCACTTCATATCTGAATAAAAATATTGTTGTATGGATTAAATACTGACATTATCACTATTCACTTTAACTTCATACTGGAAGAGTCTTTCTGTTTCTAATAATGCAATAAGCTGCAGGGTCTTAGAGAAGGGGATGGCTGGCAAGGTGAGATTTGGAGGGAAATCCTTCAAAAATTCTGGAAAATCTAATTTATCTCTACAAATTAAGGTAGTTCTCTAAGTTGTACCCCTCAGTTGTTCTGTAGTACAGTTGAGCAAATTCACTGGCTCAGAAAAGTAACCATTTCTTTCCATATGCAATAATGGTCTTTCTTTGAAAGAATCACATGAGAGAGACTCGGGTTATTCTTTTCCATCACAATAAGTAAGTAACCTGTAATGGATTTTTTTTTTAAATGTTTTACTTTGTGCAGAATTATTCCCTCATTCTGCTTAGGACTATTTTTGCAATATCAAGCACTATGTCTATGCGAAGGCTTTGTTGTCTGGGATTGTCAGCTCTTAAACTCTGCCAAATATTCCTACTGCAACAATTCTTGTTGCATTAAACAAAAATAAATTTAAAAACATTGGCTAAATCACTCACAAGTTTCATTCTCTGTCTCTCCTTGGTATTTGTCAACTCATTTCTGCAGGGCTCTTGTTTCTCTTCTTCCAGTTTTCTTAACTTCAAAATTTAAAATGATGCTTTTCTGCATTATACACTTTAGATGTAGAATTAGGGAGCCTGGAGAAAATACAGCGTGATTGGATGACCACTTTCCTATTCCTTACCTTAAAGGAAGAAGACTCAGGCAGCCAACTAGAAAGGACAAAACAAAACAGAAGCCGCTGTACCAGTTCAGTGTGTTTTGATAGATCTTGTTGTAGACTGTAGATGTCACCACTCCTGTGGCGACTAAAGACAGCTCCAGCAGGACAAACAACTTACCTGTAAAACAAGGACATAATGTGTTGCCAGGGAGAAAAAACAACCTCTGCTACCTCCCTGGTGTATCCAGGATCACCTCTGCATGCAAGAGTGGTGTGACCATTGCTTCATGAGCATGAGATGGCATGAGCTTCTATCTGCTTCTGTTCCAGAACAGAATTCAATGACTCCTTTCAGGCGTAAGATGTAAGATCCAACTAGAAAACTGTCTGCTTAAACAGTCTAGATGTAGAAGTACATAGTTCAGCTAATATCTTCAGGACAGGAGAGATTTTAGTCAGTATCTGCCTCTATCCTGGGTCAGAAGAATGGTCCACTGGATTAAAATTATAATAACAGAGAGGTGCATGTGATTTGTATGGTGTTTAGGGTGGGGGAAAGGCAGGAACTGAATTCTAGTTTAAACAGCTTTTTTTGCTGAACAGCACCCTTCTGCTTCTGTCATGGTAAATGAGGGAAGGGAAGTAACTGAGCCCTTTGGGACTGTGCAAACTGGGAGCAAGGAGATGGCTGTGCACATTAATGATGATTAATATTTATGATTCATTTGGGAGGTGAGTGGTGCTGTTTGTGGCAGATAGTTAACATTTCCTACAGAGCATGTTGAGGAGCAGAAAATGAGATGGTGACAAAGCAGCATTAAGTTCACGTGGCAGCAGGGAGAAAGATGTGAAGGATGGCTGTGTTAATATGCTTAGAAAAGGCACGAGCAGTCATGGGCCTCAGGTGCTATTTGAATGCATGGCCAGTCCTGCCTGTTGTGTATAAATCCATCTCATGGGAGTAATGCCTTCAATACAGTGTTGTAATACCTATATGTATTACATATATTTTACTGTTTTCTAATACATTCTTAAATAGAAAATAATCCCTACTCCTGTGTACCAAAAGTACAAAGGTTATTTTTTGAATTGTGAAGATGATCAGGGGATTGGAGCATCTTTCTTACAAGGAAAAGCTGTGAGGCCTGGGGCTATTCGGCCTGGAAAAGAGAAGACTGAGGGGGGATCTTATCAACACTTAAAAATATCTTAAGGATGGGTGTCAAGAAGGTGGGTCAGTCTTTTTTCTGTAGTGCCCAGTAACTGGACAAGGGGTAATGGGCACAAACTGGAACACAGGAAGTGCCACTTGAACATGAGGAGAAACTCCTTTCCTGTGAGGGTGATCTCTGGAGGTTTACAAAACCCACCTGCATGTGTTCCCGTGCAACCTGATGATACAGGTGAACCTGTTTTAGCAGGGGGATTGGACTGGATGATCTGTAGAGGTCTCTTCCAATCCCTACCGCTTTGCTAGTTAAATCATCATTTGAAAGGAAGAAATTGCTAGGTAACACCTGGAGAGATATTTAGAGAGCATAACTGAGAAAAGATGAAAAAAATCCATCACTCCCAAATCTGGAAGTAAAAGAAGCCAAATATAAATGATGTGAATATCACAGTGATTCAGCCCAACATCTTGCTTCTCTTGGTTTCCCTGGAGTACTGTGTTTTTGAGCAGCACCTTGGATGTTCTCTCTGCCTTTGTATAAATGATGATACAACCAAGGACAAGAAGTTTGTATGTGACAGTCTTGTCCTGCAAGTTTCCTGGCTCCTCCCTTCCTGTTCATGGTACCAACTGTTCTGATTTTACTACTCAGAGTACAGTTTGCATCAATGACTTACATTTCTGATTGTAACTTAGGCTGAATGGAGGGATTTGAGGGTTTTTTGATTGGCAAGGTAACCAAAGTACTTACCGTAGGATGATCCTTCAACATGCTTGGATAACATGGACCTGATGATTGGTAAGGGAATGAGGGCAAAGAGCATCACTGCCCGTGCTGCAATGGAAGTAATACATAGTTCTCATCAGTACCAACAGAACCACCACTGCTTTTGAAAAGTATGTACCTCTGGCTTGGGCCTTTGCTTCACCTTTTCTTGTCCCTTGAGACCACTTTGCTCAAAAGATGAAATACCACTACCAGAGGTACTTTGCCCAAACAAGCTGTGGTCTTTTGGTCTCAGCTCAAAATCCCAGCGTGGGTGGTATATAGCGCTGTCATTTGAGACAGTGAGGCTGATGATTTCAGAGAGCACTCCATGCTACATGGCCTTGACACAAACACTACCTTTGTAACAGCATGGCTGTTTTCTGTGGAAACTTTTAAGGGGCTGGAATTACCTTTCTGTCAGCACAACCAGCCTCAGACCTTTTCCTTGTCTAGTGTATTGAGGCATTTCTGCAATGCAGGGGATAAGGATCCTGCAAACTGTATGGCAGCATGCATTTATGAGGGACTTAATATTAAGCGAGGATTATTTGATTTTAACTTGGTATCTTTTGTTCCTCACCCTGATTGTGTAAACAAACAAAATTTCACCCAATGTTTAGTGTAGTACACAAATGTAATGTCCTACCATCTTTCCCTTTAGAAAAACTTTGATTTTGAATTTCTCATTCTCTGTAGAGGTAGACAGAAAAATCACGTCAGGCCTTTTCTCTTAGATCTTTTCCTCACTTTCAGAAGCAAAACCTCAAAGCCATGTGGTCATCAGTCAGATACTAATCATCCATCTCACTGCCACAACAGATGCAGTTCTTGGGTTTTGTTTTCTGTGTCCCTGCAGAGACTACCTCCCAACAATAAACTTGCCTTTCCTTCATCCTGGAATGCTGCCGCATCTGCTGATAACTGTCCTTTGGTCATTTTAAGATTTGTGCACTACATTACCATGACATTTTAGTTGCTAAAGCAGCTCCAATGTTTTACTATTAAGTTTTCCATTGGTCATAAATACCTCAACGTAACAAAAATAAATCACATCTTAAGGCATTTGTTTAGTAGGAAACCTTTGCAAATTTGTTTCTGTTGTAGCCCTAAGCCTTATCTCACAAAAAGCAAGTGCCTCTCATTAATGCAGTGGTGTGACTAGTGAGACCAGTACAGGTAATCAGCAGCAATTCCTACCCTCCTCCTTGTGATTATTGTTCCCCAGTGCAGATCTGGGCTATGGCCAAGTGATGAATTGCCAGTTAACCAGCCGTAAACTAAGCCTTGTCAGGAGTATGTGCCTGCTCTGGATACTGTAAGGTGCTGAATAAAAGAGTACAAAGGGAGATGTGGGGAGAAAGGAATTGCTCATGTGTTGATCTACCAGGCTGTCTTCTCTGTGAAACTCATGGTGAAGCAAAGCAAGAGCCTTTCTCCTGACACCAAAACACCCCAGCCCCTCTCTCAGCGTGCACTCGCGCTAGTGGCTGATAGACTCACCAAGGTAGAAGAGGAATGTCTGTCGCACGAAGGCCATAATGAGGATGCCAGCGCTGAAGGATGCCACTCCAATCATGATCATGGTAATATCCCTCAGGTATTTAGAGAACACAAATACCCCTAGGAAGCTGGTGATGAAGATTGCATATCCAGCAGCATTGCTGTAGCCAATCTCCACAGCATCCCAGCTTAAAGGCTCCCTGAGCAAGAAGAGTGGGAGTATGTTCATTGCACCAACCACAGCAAGGTCATAGATGATTGCTGCCACAAACAACATGATGATGATGAGTTTTGAGGGGGATACTGGAGAGGAGCTGCTGCTTTCTGAAGGTTGGGAACTTCCCCTTGTTGCTTCTTTTGTGTGGACTGGCAGTTGGCTGCCCACCTCCTCTGCACTCTTGGCTTTGTCTGGGCAGGGAGCTACTGGTGTGGGGACTATCAGGACAAAAACACTGTAAAGGAGGCAGAAAGCATAGCAAGAGATGCTGCAGACCACCAGCACAGTGCCCTCTCGATAGTGATCACCAAAGCCAATGAAGAGATAGCCAGAGGCCATGCTTCCCAGAAAGCCAGCAAGGCCATACACCAGCTCGATAATGATGAGCCGCAGAGATCTCCTGCTCTCAGATGACCCCAGGGATCCAAGAGCCATGATGCCTGCCCAGAGTGTGGTGAAACCGCCCGTCAGCCCACTGAAAGCAGCAGCCCCATACATCACCTCAATCGGCCAGCCCAACAGGATCAAGAGGAGCAGGAGAGTTTTGGAGCCCAAGTAGCCAAGAAGAGGGAAGCAGATGGGGATCTTCCGATGCATCCTGTCCCCCAACTTGGACAGACCGTAGGCTGACACCAGTGGGCTCAGGCCCAGGACTAGGTTGTAGATAATATAAAAATTAGAGACAGCCTTCTGCTGAGCATCTTCCAGTACGTGGGAGGGAGCAGTGACGTTGGTCTGATTGTAGTAGTCCTTCACCACCAGCAGCAGTGCCGTGTCGCAGAAGGCACTGGCAACTTGCGAACCTGCGACCACCGGCTCAACCCACGTCCTCATCGTCGGCACTCCCACCATGCTGCAGGTGACCGCCTCGTCCTGGGGAGAGCTGCTTTCAGGGAGATGTGTGGGAGGAAATGGCTCTTCAGAAGTTCTGCTCTGGAGGCAAGCTTGTAGCTGAGCAATGGAGGAAATAAAACCAAGAGGTCCTGTAGGCCGTGCAGAATCAGGGAGTTGTGCAAGAGAGATTAATTGTCTGGGAGGATATTTTCACCTTGCTTTGTTGCGTATACACACACATGCACATCCCTGTGCCTCTCTGATCTCCAGCTCCCACACGAGAGGCCTTTATACTGCTGGAGAACGCCCTGCACTCTCCAACTACTGCTGCTTCTCTTCCTGGTGTAGTTGCAACAGACGTCAGATGACTTAGGGGAGTTTCTCTCTCCTACTTTAGGAAGTGAAAATGCCCTGATCAAGTAATTACTGTAATTTGGGGGGTGGTGGTTTGTTTTTTGTTTGCTTTGGATTTGATTTTTTTCCCTTTTGACATCCTTTATGTGTTAGAGGACTCTCAGGGTGGCTGCAGGAGGCAGGGGACATGTGCTTTTTTGTCAAGTAATTTGTGAATTCCCCTTACTGCCAGCTCCTTTTCCTTTCTTCTATACAAATATATTGTTGATTCTGTTGCTCTTACCTGCTCCTGTCTGCCCTGTTCATGCATTGTGCCCCTTATGTCATTGTTCTTTCAATAATGTACACAGAAAATGATATCAAGATGAATTAAAAGGGGAAAAACTCTATTTTTGCTAACCTGCTACCCAGCTTCCCATGGCTGCTGCTCTGCATCCTACTCTCAGTGGGAAAGTCCAAGAGGAGGAGAAAAGCTTTGATTTGTCCAAAGACACCAGCAACTGCAGTCTCCCAATACTCATGTAGCTGAGCTGGAGACTGGAGCAGGTGAGCCCACCTCTGGGGTATGTGTTCCAGTTGCAGCTCCTCAGGCTGGTGCTGTGCCTCTCTGAAAGTGCTGATGCCACGTGCAGTTCTGCAGTTTGAAGTCAGCCCCCGCTTTCGGAGTTGCCTGAAGGGATCAAGCAGAATGACCTGTCCCAAGTGTCTCAGGGTCCCTATAGGCAGGATGGTGTGGCTGGGCAGAGGCAGAAGAAGCTCTTGGAGCAGGATATGGCATAAGCAAGCTGCCAGCTCCGAGGAAGATGCTCATGCTCCCAGCTGCAGGAAATGCTTGGAGGATATTTGGCTGCCTCAAAAATGCTCACTTAAATGTTAATGATCTCATTCTCTACTGGTTTAATGAATCATAACTGACAGAGTAACAGTCTGTTCCAGGAAGATATACGATGATTACTTTAAAAAAGAAATTAATGATTAATTTGCAAGAACAATGCTAAAACCACCATCTGTTGCACTCTATATTGATTCAGGTGACTTATCTTCAGTGCCTGTGTTCTCACGGCTCAAGAGTTTCATTTTTTCTCTCTCAGTAGGGTTGTGAAATAATTTTTGTTTTCTATCTCAGTTCAAGGAAAAAATGTCCCAAGAACTAACAGGGAAAGAGCCGGGAATTGTCTGCTAGAAAGATTTGCTGCTAGGAAGTTTCAGTTTCACCAGAGAATATGGGTTTTTTTCAGGCCAAAGGACTCCTTGCCAGCTGTAAATTACAATATGGATTGTTCCAACAGTTGACACTTTCCACCTCCCTTCCTGTTTGTTTTTTTTTTTTTTCCACAGGTTTTCTGCAAAATGTGTCTAGTTTCTTTAGCTTTTATTCATGAGCAGAACAAATCTTTTTCTTCAAACCCTGGAATACTTCCAGGGGATGGAAATTCCAGACAGTCTTACTGAAAACCCCAGAGCACCAGCCTGTGAACACTTAAAGCAAACAAATGTAGCCAGAGGAATTGCCACGTTTTGCTTTACCCAGGGAGCCCTGTCTCTTCCAGCAGATCTCAGAGGAAAGATAAATGACTTTGTCCTATTCAAGTTTCAATTTGCTTGAACATTAGTTATCCTGAAGTGCAGAGGTGTGTTTCAGGCACTGTGCTTGAGAGACTGTGGATCTACTGAACTCTTAAATAAGGGATGTTTTCCTCCACACTTTCTTTCATCTACAGGCTGTCTGGCTTATTCATCTGACATTCTTGACATTTAGGTGATACTGTGTTATGTTTAATGCTATTCAGGCCTAGATAGCTAATGAACTAGGCTATTCTGAGTGTTCGTTCATTCACATCAAATGAAACTTTTTAGAACTGGTTCTTGTGGAAAGATATAATTTCACCTCAGGAACTGTAAAACAGTGAGTGCTAAACTAAGAGTTTAACCCAAGTTCCAGAATATTTCCCAGTGCAAAATACTTTTCATGAATACCATATTCATTTGATGCCACAAAGACTTCAAAATTAGTTGCTATTCTCTAGCACTGTTTTTCCATGGGGCCCAGTTCTCGTGTTACTTATATTTACAGAGACAATTGTATTCACTTTAAAGTGCATTTATGTCACACAAATATAGTGGGGCCTGAAGAGAGTAGCCCTTGATGTTTAAGAGAAGCTGTCCTACAGAATCAATGAGACTAGTCTAAAAGCGAAAATACACTGGTGTAGCCTACTGGAAAAGAAACACATTGTTTTAGAGCATCGCCCTACAGTTGTCTTGTCTGGAGACCCACAAGAGGCCCAATCAGCACCATGTTTCACCAGCTGTTGGACATGTGTCAGTCTGGCCAAATAAAGCTGTTTAACGTCTCCCTATGGTGGTTACATTTTCCTATACTGGATAGCTTTTTCTTTTAAAAAACCATTTATGACAGTTACATAACTTTTTCTCTCTGTACGGAGTTATTTTAGGGATTTTAGTGTCCTGGGGCAGCTGGGCTTGGCAGGTACCAGCTTTTTGGAGCTTGGTCTTCTGCACTCATCTCAAAAGGTCCTTTTAATTTCCAGGACTGCAATCTAACATGGGCACATAGTCCTCCTCGCTTCTCTTGTGGGATCCCAGTCTGTGGCTGGGATCTGTGATCTACCATCTCTGGCTGGTAAGATGTTTTGCCTCTGTGGTGGTGTATCAGCTCTGTACCTCCTCCTCCTCCTTCTCCTCCTCAGTATGTGCAGATTGTCCTGATGCACACTGTGGCTTTGTGGTAGTGGCAAAGCAGGGAGACATGACTGGGGAATGGGGAGCTCCTGGATCTGAGCCTAGATGGAGCTGTGGACACGTTGTGGCACCTGAGAGAGAAGAGCTGGTTGAAAACAGAAGCATCTCACTCAGTGAGGGCTTGCTCTCCTTCGGAAAATAGGTCTTTGTCACAAATGACCACAGACTGCAATGGCAAGATGTGCTTGTTCTCTCTGTGGTTTTGGAGGCTAACTTGCTCACTGGCTGGTCTTTAATTATGTATGGCCCCTGTCCTCACAAGGTACGTGGTTCTGCTCACAGACCTGGGGAAGATGGAGGCGAGCAGAGGCTGCACAGAAAGCTTGGGCTCCTGGCAGCTGCTACATTGCCACGGACATGAGGCACCCTGGTCCAGAGCAGTTGTCCTGTGGGATCTTGGAGCCACCAATAGTGGATGCCAATGTCTAGATGTAAAAGACCATCCCAGCAGCCTTGTCTCAGCAGCTCTGGAAAACATCATCCAAGCTGTTTGGAAACTCATGATGCTGGTGCTAGTGTCCGTGGCTCAACAGTTGGTAAACCTACTATTGCCATCATAAAACACAGGACTATGCCCCTAAGGGTGGAGCTTGAGGGGAGACCCCTGGGCCAGCAGTCCAGCACTCAGGACGTGCAGCATGACAAGATATATTGAGATCGCCTGTGGCGACATGGGAGGAAGAGGAAGCCCAGGCCACAGGCTGCATGAGTATGTGGCACCTATACCCCATGCATTGAAGCTTCTCTCATATGAGCAAAGCCCAGGGAATTATGCAGGCTGCAAAAAATCTGGAGAACAGATTTTCTCTGTGGAAAGACCTTGTAGGGTGTACTGACATGAAGCACAGTGAGGAGGGGTGAGTCCATGCCAAGGTAGTGGTGGTCCCTTGGAACAACACAGGAGAGCAGTGAGGAGCTGGAAACAGCAATACTGCCCAGTTTCCTTTGGCATGAATGCTGGCTGAGTAGACAGCACTAGAAACCTGCATTGTCTTGTTTTCATCCCCAGATGACATAGATTTTTTTTTCCTGTCTCTCTCCTTCTCTGGGAATATTCCAAACCCACCTGGACGAGTTCCTGTGTGAGCTACTCTATGTGGTCCTGCTCTGGCAGAGGGGATTGGACTAGATGATCTTTTGAGGTCCCTTCCAGCCCTTGAGATTCTGTGAATAGAATGGTATCCTGCTTACCTGATTGGAGGATCCTGCAGGCTTCTCCATCTGCTAGAAAGAAGAAATCCAACATCCCAGACACACGCTTTTTTGCTGAGTTGGCTTCTTTTTTCTTTACCTTAAGGAATTTAGGTGATTAATAGTGCTGACAGCTAACTGTATGCCTTAACATTAAACCTCTCCACAGAAGCAGGAAAAAGAGCTTCTTGTGGTACCTAGTGTCTGCCTGATCAGCTGGACCACAGAACAAATCCTGCTGCAGTTCTTAGATAAGCCCAAGATAATCCCAAGTGCTAAATGATTTTGTGTGTGTGGGTGTGCATCCTCCTTTTCATTAGTATTCATGTATTTTAAAAACCGTTGTCAGCATATATGGGTTTGACACTGAAGCATTTCAAAGTTCAAGAATGCAGAGGCAGCAATGGATTTGAGAAATGGGATGGAATAAATTGTCCTAGAACTGCAGCTTCAGTAGCTCTATGTTAAATAAAGCAAAAGTGGCCAGTCTGGAAAAATGAAATAACAATAGCAAAACCCTGACTTAGAAAATTTCACTACTGAATGAACTACAGTCAAAACCTTTAAAAACTGTTCAAAAATAAAAACTGACCTCCTCTTCTCGAGTGCCCCCTAAAGCTGTTTAGAAATAATTTTGGTTGTCTGATTCACATTTTCTTTCTTGCTTTTTTTTTTTTTTGATGTAGGTGTAGAGGCTTGGCAAAGGTGAATGAGTACACAAAAGTCTACCAAGCAGATTTAAACAGTAGTAAGCTTGAGAAAAGTTGTGAGTAAATTCAGCTTGGAATTTGTAAGATTGGAGAGGAACTGTGTATTGTGTGGATGTGAAACAGAGCAAGACTATTGGAAAGGCTAATGTGACAGAATAAGAGTGGAAAATCCTTGTGGAGTGAGAAGGGAAAGAAGGGAAGAACACGGGAAAGAGAAGCACTAATTTTTATGGGCTGTGGTAGGAGCTTTGCTACGTAACTTGGCCTCTAATCAGGTACAATTAGAGGTAATAACTATCTCTCCATAAGCCTGCATCTCCATGGAGGTAAGAAGAGCAGCTGACAGAGGACATCAGGACAGTGGAGAGAAAAAGGATGGAGCCACTCCATTTTCTAGGGTGAGAGGTGGAAACAATCAAAAGCACCGCAAATGCTTAAATATACAGGCTCTGCCTTGTGTGAGGCAGAGAAGAGGATTTTGAGGAGAGGATTCAAGGTAAAATATTTCTTTAAATCTCAGACTCTCTCCAGAAGTTCTCTGTCCCTCTTGAGCTGAGGAGCCCAGAACTGGACACAGGACTCCAGATGAGGCCTCACCAGGGCAGAGGGGAAGCAGAACCTCCCTTGACCTGCTGGCCACACTCTTCTTGATGCATCCCAGGATGCCATAGACCTTCTTGGCCATGAGGGCTCATTCCTGGCTCATGTTCAGTTTATTATCAACCAGGACTCCCAGGTCTCTCTCTGCAGAGCTGCTCTTCAGCAGTTTGACCCCCAGCCTGTACTGCTCTCATTGCCACACTCCCACTTTCCAAGGGTCAGTGCAATGCCTTCAGTGTTTTGTGTTGGATGTCTCCTCCAAGATGCCATTATGAGATATTGCTGGCTAAGAAGTCATGTCTGGCCATGAGCTTTTAGGCACTCTCTGCAAGGACACACAGCCAGGGCAGCCTAAGGCCAACCAGGCAGATGCCTAAGAAGTAACCTCAGAGAATGACCTTTCTGACATTTATAACCACACTCATTTAATACTTCCATACAAGAAGGGAATAAAAGATTAAGATTTCAAAAAGAGAGCCCTTTCAGGCACTGAAATACTATTTTGATCCTTTAGTACTATGGCATTGTGATAATCAATTCCTTGCAAACATCCCCTGAAGCTCAGTCAGACTCTATTGACCTGTCTTTTAATTTATAAACTAAAAAAGAGTTTCATGTCAATAAATTATGGGGCTCATGAGCAATGATATCATTCAGCTATTTCCTGACCCTCTTCTGCTGACAACCGACTCTGCAAGCAGTGGCCAAGAAGGACAGCTGAGCTGAATCTTGTCCTGAGCCACCACAGCCCAAACCTGGCAGCATGGGTCTCACCTGGCAGACTTCTTTTGTTCTGGTTTCAAGAGAGCTTGGGTAAATATGCTTTTTTGCCATATAGCTTCCATTCCTGCTCAGATGTTGTCTGCTTTCATCTGGCTTCAGAAATGGCTCCCTCCATGAAAAGATTCCTGCCAGCAGGATTTTCCCCCATTTATCTTTCCATTTTCCATCCCTTATACCACTCCACCCTGACCTGCATTACTTATCCCCCTCTCTCCCTGTTCCTGCCAGCACATTTGGATCTGGTCCTTTAAGGTTTATCTCATGCGTCTTGGTTTATCTGTCTTCCATGGAGTGTTTTGGCAAAGAAATGTAAATCCAGTTAAATACCTGAGGAGAGGAAGCCAGCCTGGTAGGAAACCTGACTGGAGGCTGATGGGGCCTTGCACTGGTGATCAGTCAGGGACCTGTGGTTGGCGACTTGGTCTTCACTCTGTGAGGCCCAGTGGAAGCAGGATGAGATACCCACAGCCATGGGAGACATCTAGTCTTGCTGCCTGAAAACAGTCATGTTTTGGGTGCAGATAGCATTACACGGAAACCAGAAGGGAACAGCAGAGGGCAAGGAGATGGCAGGGAGTGCAACAGTGTAATACTGTAAAAGTCTGCATCCACCTTCGACTGGTGCTGTGCCCCAAAACCACACTCTTACAAGCTAGCAAGACTTACCAGTCAGTGTGTAAGCACCCTACTTTAGCATCTTTCATCTTTCACTCCAATTAAGTAGTGCTGTAATAGTTTCTGCGTCCTCCATGCAAAGCAGGGGTGACAAAGCTGCCTGGCAAGTCAATCTCCATTGTGTATCAGGAAACTCCACCTCTCTCCATGGAGATGATGCTTCACCGAGACTTGAGCTTGTCCCTCCTTTCTAATGACTGGTTTACTTGCATACTTTTGAAGTATTCTCAGCCTTCTGCTCTCCCTGCTTGTGGTGCATACACCTTCCCAGCCAGCAACAGTCCTCACAGCAAGAGTTCAGTGCACCATGGCCCCCTGTGTGGTGTTTTCTATGCGCAGACAGCCCTGCACCAAGCCTCCTGCACCAAGCTTCCTGCTTGCAATTGCTCCCACCGAGGGTAGACTGTGAGGTCTGGTGCACCCCAGGAGCTCGTGAATAGGAGGCATGCCCATAGCACTGGGTGTCCATCTGCTAAGCACAACAGCACTTTCTGGGGTCCCCATCCTCCCTACTCTTACCCTGGGAAGCTCGTGAGATGTGCCATGGCTCTTTTCCTGATCCTTTGCTGATTCTGGGAGGTTTGATTTTTCTTGCTGCTACTGCCACATTCTACATTGGAATAAGGCTCCTGGTGGCACATCGCCCTGAACTTGCTGTAAAGATGACACGTGCCTGGGACTCAGTAGCAGCTTTCACACTGACACGCATTTAGTGCATACTGTAAAAGTTTTATTCCTGGAGACCTCATTGATAAAGCAGTGTGTTAGGTTGCCAGTTAATCAAGGCTCAGCCAGAGCTATCAGCTATTGGATGACATTTGGAGCTTTTCTGCTGCTGATTGGGTTTTTTTGTTTGTTTGTTGGTTTTACTTTTTCACAGTCATCTTTAAAATTAACCTTTTTTTTTTTTTTAAGTCATCTGTAGTGCTAACATCCACGCTAATATTTATGGCCTTGCTCAGCCCCTCTCCTGCTACAGCTTCTGTACACCACAGAGTTTGTGTTTTTTAATCTCCTGTTCCTACTCACAACTGGAAACACTGTATGGAGTGCTCTCCCCCCTTTTAAAGCAGTTTGATCAAACCTACCTTTGCAAAGGAGATCCTTTGCCTCTCCATTTGCTTTCCCACTGTGCTGTGGCCTCTTAAAGTCACCTATAACTATTAGAGATTCAACAGCCTGACCTTATATGGACTAAACCAGAAATGAAGGATAAAATGGTTCTTTTAGATTCCATTTCTACTGATATGTGATAAGTAGTGGCATATTTATATGGGATAAATAGTGGGACAAGCATGCAGGATAAACTGGCTCTCTTCCAGCCCTTAAATTTATGTAAGGCTATGCCAGAAATGATGGATAAAATGTCTCTTTCATAGATCTTAACTGCTCTGTAAAAATACCCTAAGGCTTGGTGCATGCCACTGTAGTGATGCAGTGGTGTGACAGGGATTTTAGATGTCCTAAGCCTGTATTATTAAACAAATATCAACAGCTGGTAACAGCAGAATGCATTGCAGAAATTCCTGAGCTGCTGCCACCCACTGGTGTCACCGCCTTAGTTTTGCAATGTCTAAATGCTGCAAATGTCCAATTTCCACTTTTAACGCTCATGAAATCCAGAGCAGAGGCCTACAAGGAGTTGCCTTTTGCATGGTGTGCCACTAAGTCCAGTATGCTTTTCCTCTTAGCACAGAACACAGCAAGGCAGACAGAAAGTCTCTTGTGTGTTCAAGACAATAATCTCTTTTTCTTCATAGATGTAGACACCAGGATTGGTGGATACACTTTTGGGCTTGTTTTCTCACCCATTTTCTGACTTCTAGCAGTGCTTACTAGCTGGAAAGGAAATCTGCATCTGACTTTTCTCTGTAGGCATTTCTGATATTGTATGCACAAGGGAGAGGAAAGGCTCCTTGTGTTGCAGAGGTCGCAGACTGCATTGCTGCATGTGTTCCCTAGCTAATGCCCACCAGAATCACTCGCGTCTTCCTCCTCACTCCTCCTCCCTGCTCTGGAGAAGGGTTATCATGAAATGTCTGACTATTCCTGGCACAGGGAGGGGCAGAGGTTGGTATGAACCTGGCCTGTTACCAGCAAGTCCCTGGCCCCAAGTAGCTGCCATGCACCCAGTGATCTGGCACCTTCCAGTTCTTGCAGACTTCCTGGCAGGGCTGAGAGATGGGGTCTCTCCTGGCCTAGCTGACCATGAAAGAGCAGGGTGAGAGAGCAATGCTGGAGCAACGGGCTGGCTGCTGGAGGTGGACACATGAGAAAAGGATGACCAGCTGAAATGAGGTGCTTTGCTGTGCAGGGGGTCCTGCAGGTGCGAAGGAAGCAAGATATGAAAGCTCGTGCAATTCATCACGAAGAAGAACTGGCCTCTGCAACCCCCCACAAGCATGTTAATGGGAAGAAATACTCAGGGATGCCCTTATATCTACCACTGACACCACAGTGGAGAGAAGGAGATCTCTCTGTCCTGTCAACGAAGTAGAGTCCAGACCTGGGGGAGAGACCAACTGGCTGCCTTGGGAGGTGGGACATGAGCCACTCTCCTCCAGCCACATGCTGTGTGCAGGGGTACATCTTCCTGCAGGGATGTGAAAAAACAGGGAGCTTTATAGAAACACAACACAGGTTTCTGTTTTAATGAGAAAATAATTATATACTTGCATTGTAGGCCTCACAGTCACTATAAAACAGAAGCAGGATAACACTTAAGTGGTTAACATACAGAAAGCCAGGTATTGTTGAAACTGGTTGATAAGTCACGACAAGGATGCCGCCTTTTGGTTGCCCAACATGTCAATGCTACTGTATTTTCCTTCAGATAATATCAGCACAGCGCAAGATGAAGCCCAAACTGGCAGCTTTTAAAACAAATTGTTCAGAAAACCTGCACTGTAACCCAAAACTGATTATAATCACAAATGCTAATGCTTAACTATTTCTCAATACATAGTTTCATTAAAACCAGTCTTTGCCACGGGAAAGGATCTAAGTGTTTCTTCTGTGGAGACAAAGTTAACTCTGCAATAGTGCTCTTTTTTGTTGCATTTGATATAGTCATATATAGATAGATATGTATTACTGGCATATACTTATAAACATCTAAGCTTGGTAGCATGCAAATGAAATAAGAGAGGCAAGTAAACTGCATTGTACTCGTGTTACTACAGCACTGAATCTGTGCTGCTGACTACGAGTGTCCATAATTTCTGGAAGAGAAAAACTGTGGAGTGGAAAGTTTGGCTGTCCTGGACCAATACATGCAAATGCTTTTGTTGCAGAGGCTGAAAGTGAACGCTTCTGGAGCGTGGTCTCTCCCCACCATCACAGCCTCTTTCTGGAGGAACAATTTCATTTTCACTTTGAAGACTGAGGCCTCATTGTGACAGTAGGGGAGGATGTGGCAAAGCAAGAAGACATGTCTTAAGACAGGTGATCGATGTCACTGGCTTTCACTGAGGGAACAGGGAGAAAAACAAGGCTTCAGGTTAAAGAAAATAAAGATGTGGGTTCCTGGGGAAGGCTGCTCCTGGGAGTCCCAGTTTCAGGGAGCAAACATTGGGGGAAACACAGAAAAGTATTGTTGGGGTGCAAGACCATTTCACTATGGTCTGGGAACAGGGACTGTCTCCTCTGCTCAGGAAGCCTTGTTTTCCCAGCCTCACTTCTGCTGTCCCCAAGGGCATGAGGGACGCAGGACTCCTCTTGGTACACGTGTGAAGCACTGACATATGCAGCTGCATGATGGGTGACCTCACACCGCCTGTGGTGGCCTTGTGGCTTTTCCAGCATTTTGATGTTAATGTCAACCTCAGTTCACCGTCGATAGCCATGACTCAAAAACAAGTCCACTTCATTAGAATCACAGAATGATAGAATGGTAGGGTTGGAAGGGACCTTTAGAGATCACCTAGTCCAACCCTCCTAGAGAAGCAGGTACACATAGATTAGGCAGGTAACTTCTTGACAGGCACAGTGCCTCCCCATGCACCTGGGTTTAGAGAGCATCCTTGAGATAAACTTGGTGCCCTTATATCACAGTGAATACTCTATTCAGCAGGGTTTTCTTCTGTTCAATAGCACTTCAGGAGAGAACTGTCAGAACCGAGTTAAAGAGTATATATAATTGTATTTGCTACAGTTTCCTGAAAATAAGCCTCAAAATGAGAGTGTACAGGGATAGAAATCGCATGCTGGAGGAACTGAAGGTAGAGGGGAAACAATTTGGTTGCAAGCTCTGTGTTTGTTTAAGAAAAGCACCAGAAGAACGTTCACAGTATTGGTACTCATTTTAAATAAGCTCACTATTTCAGGATAAAAGAGCACAGCAGGTCATGAAACCAATGAAAGGCTTAAGGGAGGACCAGCATCCTGGCTGATGTTTTTTTTAAAAAGATGTGAAAATAATAATTGTTTGTTTATAAAAAAGAGAGAGTATTTTATATAGAAAAAAGCTCGGTGTCTTTTTTTTTTTCTGTCACCTCCCAAACTTGTCGGTTTCTAGTCCAGAAATTATGGTTCCCAGTTCTAAAATATTCCTACTGTATTGCTTGCATGAAAGAAAGAGTAAACCTGCAGCCTCTATACTACATACAAATACAAAGCACAAGAATAAATACCACATTTCTTTTCCTAATTGTCAGCTTACAAAACTGGTCAATACTTTGCAATTGTGACTCATGCAAATACCATGTTGGGTCAAATTTTAATATCACAAATACTGCATTAACTCAGTGCCTTGTTTTTATATCCCCTTTCAGAAAAAAAAAAAAAAAAAAGAAGAAGAAGTTAGCACTCACCCCTACAGCTGGTAAACAGCTCTGGAGAAACAGTCAGAACATGCACTGCCATACGCGCTGTGGTATGCCAGCCTGGCGCTCACTCCCGCACACATACACACGCTCACACACAGATCCACGCAAACCCTTCACTGCTGATCCCAAGCCTAAACAATGACTAAAGGCTCTATGGTTTGCTTGTAGCACTGAAAACACCAGCTGAACGGCAAAAAGAATGGTTTTTTTCCCTTGTCTGCTGTTCCTTGCTCACTCCTTCCAGCTCATTATGCCCTGTAGCTTTTTTTGTTGTTGCCTGGAAACGTGAAGACTTCCACAAAGCACTCTACTTCAAAGGCTTTTTGTTGTATAAATATATAGTTGAAGACATAACTACCTTTCTTCTTTATTTCATACCTCTTTCTAGGCCAGAGTCTGGCTTAGTTCAATTATTGCCTCATTTAAAAATTAAATGTCTTTTCTTTGTATCCCTTTCCCACTACCTTTTTACTTGAAATTATCCATCTTCATAGACTTTACATGTGCCACTCTTTTCCCTCCCTGCCATCAAAAAATAGTTGTCACCCACTAAATACAGATTTTCTATTTAGAAATTTGTTAGGTAAATATGCTCTGAGAACCCGGAGTTCAGGTGATATTGCAAGCATATAGGATCCTAAAGCTAAGGTAATCCATTTGGCTTAGCTCTCATCCCCATCTACTCCACTCCTAAATGGTGATGATGGCTTGTGTTTGCAACACAAGGGCTGTTTTGCTGAGTCTACTGGATTGTACGTTTGCAATAATTGCCTCCCTGTTTGCTTTTTTCTTTTCCTTTTCAACAGATAAATTACTAGAGAGGGGAGCAGAACCCACCCCCACCCCAATCCCAAACCTGACCCTTCAATCCCCTCAACGCAATAGCAACAGAGGGCAGTATCGTTGTGTGTTGTGGCTGGATAGGAGTGTGCCGAAGTGACACCGATGGTCTGGGTGCAGCGGCTGCGGGAGGTGAAGGAACGGCAGGAGGGTTCCAACGGCAGGAGCTTCTGGGGGGATGGTGGTCCCAGGGGTGAGGCAGGGCTGTCATTTCAGTCAGCAGGAAGCACCAGCATAAGCCCTGGCCGCAGGCTCCTCCACGCCGACCTCCTGCCACATGCCTGCAGCCTCTCCAGTCCATGGGGACAACTGTCCCCTTGTGCCTCCACGAGGGCTCCCACCCCCTGCACCCTCCTAATTGCATTATTTCAGAGGGGGAATGGAAGGAAGAAGGGGTTATTTTCTAGGTGGGCTTTTCCTGTTGCTTTAGGATTGCCAGGAACTGGATCATTTCCGTGTCTATGTGCATCAAGTTTGTTGTGTATTTAATAAATATTGGACTAAAATGCTTCTGCTTTCATGGTGGGGTTTTTTGTTTTGTTGGGGTTTTTTTCTTTTTTTCTTCCTTTATCTTTTTTTTGGTTTCGGCATGCCTGGTTGCTCTCCTCGCACTGCAAAGGCTTGGCTACTCATCCTCCTCCCGGTTGGCGTAAATGCCAGCTTCCCAGCGCAGTGCCAGAGCGCTCTTCCTGCGGTTCACCCTCGTTGCCTCCAGCACCTGTCGGGGAGAAAGGGAAAAATGCAGCAAGTCACTTGGCAGCCCACGGCCCCCACGTCAGGGTGCCCCACAGGGCCCTTCCCACAGGTCTCCCAGTGCTGCACTGCGTGCAAACTGGGAGGACTCATGCGATGAAGCACTTGCTGATGTGAAGGTGGGTGGGGGGATGGCACACAAGAGCAAAGCCACACCACAGGAGCAAAGAAGTGGTAGGAGTTATCTAACAGCATCCAGCTCGCTTCAGGGGAACCCTGGCTGCCCCTTACCAACCACACTGCACATTGCTCTTCTCCAGACAGGGGACACGGTCTCAGTCCTCTCCTCATGGGCAGCTGCACACCTTTGATACCAGGACCCAGCAACCACTCCTCACCTTTGCCCAGAGGCTGCCTTGGAGCTGTGGGTGCAGCCTCTGCGGAAAGTAGTTTGCTGCTTATTCCAGCAAAGGACTCTGCTTGGCAGCACTAGGCAGCCCTCCCCGAACATCATCTTCTCCTGGTCTCTGGCTTGCAGCTACACCACAGAGAAAGCCTACACACTGCGATCAAAGAGCTCCTGGAGTGAGAAGTCCCTCCGTGCATATGGCAAAAGAGATTCACACAAGGAGGACCTGTATCTGGTACAAGGTAGGTCCTGACACATTAATATGTTTTACACACACACACACACACACACACACACAGAAAACCACACATACTGTGTAGGTCTTATACATATGCACACATAAACAATGAACTAAAAGCGTAAGAGGCAGTTTTAATATCTGAATTAACAAGGTTGAAAAAAATCAGATGAAAACAGAAGGTGTTATTGTGAAGCACTCCAGGGAAAATAATGCATGGCAGCAGGAGGTCTTCCTCCCAGCAGTGAGATATAAAGGGGTCTGGGGCCTTCTAACACATGAGGCTGTTATTTTCTGACCAAGATCAAACTACAAAGCTTTGAGCACCCACTGTCCTCCATGTGTTTTAAACCAATGCTCCTGGAGAAACGAACTTTTGAAATGTTTAAGTGGTTAGTTAAAAAACGGTCAACCCTTTGCCCTCCCCGCCCCCCAAAATATATGATTGCTCATCCCTGGTCCCCAGTGCTTCCTGCAAGCTGCTCTGCACACTTCTTGACTGCAGAACAGACAGCATCCCTTCAAGAAAAGACGACATTATTTTATTCTTCTGTGCAGAAAATTGGATGCAGTGAGGATTAAAGACTTGTCTGGAATAAACCGAAATCATTTAAAGAAACAAACCCTTCTTTCAGCTTGTGACAAGCTGTGGTTGGAAACGTACACAGGTACTAGGGGTTGTACAGGCAGTATCAGGAAATCAGCTCTGAACTGTCTGCTGAAATTACAGGCTCTGACTTTGCTCATGGGAACACTGCATTTATGCCAAGACACAGATCTCCATCCAGCAGCTGAAGGAAGGGTAGGGTTTTGCCGGATTTGTTCTTGGTTTCACTATGACTTGAAACAGGCTAAAGAGCAGAAGGTAAAATCAGCCAACTGAGATGACTTTGAGCTAAAACTCCATCTGCTTCTTAGCACTGACCAGGGCTACTGAGGTGGTCCAGGCCCACTGGAGGGATTTTTTTTCCCCTGAATTTCTGTCTCAAATCGTGCCTCCTCTTTTTGCAGATCAATCACAGGAAAAAGGGAGCAGAGTTAAGCAGTTTCTATTTTACCCAGTAGAGGGCAAATGTGCTCATGAGTCTAACAATTCATCAAAGAGAAAAAAAAAATCTGAGTCAGTAAAAAAGTGCCTTGTGAGACATGAGCCTGTAAGCAGCGTGCTGGAGCTACTCTTGCTGCAGAGATGAGGACCACTGCTATAAAATACAAGTTTGGGATTCCGAGTCTCCGAACCAAGGAAAGACAATCCAAACTAAACAATGGAGAAGCAAAACTGGGACTGGGTATGTGGGCATCATCTTCTTATCTTCTCAGGAAAAGGAAAAAGGTTAGCATTGAAGGGGAAAAAAATCCCAGTGTTTTTTTTTTTATGCCAACAGTCAAATACTGCTAGATGAGAGACTATCAAGACCAGTTGTGGGATGATGATTAAACAAACCACAGAAAACTACTGTTCTCCCCACAGTATGTTGAAATGTATATTTAAAAAACCAGTAAATTCAGCATAAATTCAAAATGAAAACTGACACTGTCGAGAGAGTAGTGGCATATTTACATGAGGTCTGCAGAATCCATGGTCTCTGGTGATGCCTTGCAACAGCCAGGATCTTTAAACTCAACTTGCCTTTATCTTAAATGATCGGAAGGGTTTCTTCCATTTATCCCTAGTCTGCACACATGCCCAGAAGCATGTCTGCTTCTTCAAATGTTGTTAGCTGCTCCAAGGAAAACTCTTTCCACAATTATATCTGAGACATTATGAGGGCATGGAATGTGGACTTAGCCTTTGCAGGAAAACAAGCACTGATGTCTGGCTCAGTATTCATAAACAAGCCATCTAAATTCTAGAGCAGATACTAATAAGTTAAAGGTCCTTTTGATTAGCTACTCCAGAATTATTCTTCCATTCTATTGAAAAGAGTGTTTGACCTAAAATAACTCTCATTTTTACTAGTCTGCGTCAGTTTTACACCCCCTGGAAGAAACAATGGGGTAATTATAGCATTCAACTGGAATGACTGAATGGAGAGTTGGGACTCCTCAATGGAGCATTGAATTCACAACCCAGGAAGCTGCTTGCCTAAAACAGCAACTAATCTCCATTAAAAAAAATATTCTTGGCAGTATCAGGGCTATCTGTAGACCCATCACATATCAGGCACCTAGAGGCTCTCCACAGCAGGTCAAAGGAAGGAAAGTTTTTCGCTTTTGGTGGTGTGGCTGTCTTGGGGGTCTGTTACACACTGCATTCTTCCATGTTACAAAATGCTACCTGAATGCATCTCATGTGTCCTCCCTGATGATGCCCTGTGTCCCATCAGTGGGTGCACGCTGGGTGACCCAGGCAGGGCCAGGCTTGGCTGGTCAGGGCATCCTAAAACAGCCAGGCTCATAACTGTATGCTGAAGGTGTATACTGAAAATCAGAATGACCATAAAGCAGACAGTTCGCCCCAGCTCAGGCTGAAGAACCAAGATGGCCATGTCATAATGGCCAGGCCACATCAGTGAGGGGAAAAAAAAAAAATCAATGGTATACAAAATGTTTTATTTGGCAGAGGCAATTTGACGACTGGCTGCAATAAATGAGGAAGAATTTGGAGAGCAGAAGTAGGTGTGAGGGAAAGACAAATGTACCAACCAACACATGCAGGGCTGTAAAAAACACTCTTCACCTCTTTTTGCAAAAAACTGCTGTGTGGATCTTGTGGCTGTATCTCTGGAGTCTCACTGCTGCAAGATTTCATTTATTTTTGAGGACTTCAGAAAAATAAAAGACTGGAACAGCTACCACTATCAGGTGTAAGACTAATTTATTTCTCTCTCCTAGAGACTCTGACTAACCTGTCCTGAGTTTCCCTCCAAGAGATGTAACAATTGTGCTCTCACAATTGTCAACAAAAGGATAAAAAGCAAAACACAGACATCAGCCCAAAGCATATTTATCCTCACCACTGAACAAACCTGACTGCTATACAGTACAGGTTAATTTGTACTGAACAGTATCAGCAAAACTCATGTGGAAGGAAAATTATTTTTGTGGAGTTTAATATTTTACTAATTCTTTCCATCTGTACCTGGAAGAACTAAATGCAACAAGAAGAGAAAATGCAGAGGTCTGGGTATCTAAAGCCTACCTGTACCATCTGGGAAATACACAGTCACCTCCACAGAGCACACTGTGCACAACAAGACAGAAGCACAAAGCAGGAAACAGGCTGCCTGCTTCTGCAGACCTGAGTGTTTCCACTCAGGAATGATAAGCTGATACTGAGGGACAAAGAACATATATTTCTCCAGTGTAAAGGTATTTTCTTTACCGTACTACTTAATGCTATTCCCTAAACACATCAGACTTCTAGTGGGCACAGAAAGGAGGTGGGTAGGTGAGAGAGAAACATGTTTACCTGAAACAAGACAGTAACAGTATTAATACTGCTGTTGGTTGGTATTAAAAGATAAACTGTGTGCCTTTTGCCATCAAATCTAGTACATTTTGCGACAGAAAAACTTTCAGCAGTATCTCCTACAGCATGATTGATTTTACGTAAACTCAGGGTGATGTCCCATAAATTTGAATGTATGCATATCTGTAAGGACAATAGCAGAGGTTTTCGAGGATAAAAACAACCCAGAGATGTGCAGGCACACAGTTATCTGTACTCTATTTAAAGCAGCAGACAGATGTGCTTTTAACACAGGCTGTAAGAACTTGGAGGTGATAAAACCACATCAGCCTCAAGAAGCAGGCTGTGGTTTGTGGCATACAGCTTCCCTTGAGCAGCGCCTGTACCTTGCCAGGAGTTTGCTGCTTCCCAAAGTGGAGCTGCCAGGCTGACTGAGTGGAAGCCCCTGTTTCCAGGTGGCACAAGCACAGTCAGGTCAGCTCCAGCCCTGCCGACAACTGTTAAAACTGAGCCACCTGCCTGCACTGGAGCAGATTACTTATTACTGGAGGGCTATAGTGAGCAGGAGACACAGCTCAGCTGTGGGGCCCATAAAGAGCAGGAGGGCATTATGCCTTGATTCTTGCTGTTCCTTTTGAAATAACTCCCTGTCTTCAGCTCAAGACTTCCAGTGAGAACCAATGGTTTCTTCTGTCTGAGGCATAACACCATGGCTAACTTTCACCTGCATACAGAATTCCTATGTCCTACAGCCTTTTTTCATCCTTAGCCCTTCCATCCATCCACATTCATTTCCAACACATTACTCCTTACATCATTGTCATTTTACAAGACAGACACATAGCCCTTACCAGCAGAGAATCAAAAGCTGGGCATGTAAAATCTACACCCGAGTTTCTGTCTCTCACACATCACCAAATGCTCTGAGGACCACTTACTGTTCATAGGTCGTAACTCACGATTATTGCGCAGATATTAACACACAGAAGAGGCCCTACCTGTGTTTAAAACAGGTCTCTGAAAGCACACTTGTCTTGCATTGACTAACTACAAATACTCTACACAAAGATCAAGCAGTGGCTTGCATCAATGAGATAAAATCCACATTAAATTATTTAATGAATAGGGAATGGCATAGACTTGACTTTGCTTTATTCTCCAGGACAGAAAATGTCCACACATTTGTCTTGAGGTAGGTGATGTGACCAATTACGCTCTGGAATAGGGAAACAGTGGAAGGTTTATGTTTAAGAAAAGATGCTGATGCTGGACAAATGAACATCAGTCATTACCACAATCTGTATCTCTTAGAGAAGCCCAGATTTACACATATATCTGCACAGAAAATAACAGGCAATTGAAATATTCCCACCATTGAGCATCTTGTTCCTAACAAATGTTGCAAAAAGGTCAACTCCCTGCTCCTAAAATTATTTGCCTTTTTCAGAGTCCAACTTTCTAGCGGTAGAGACTGTGCAAGTCATCACCTTGCTAATATACTAAAAGTCATTGAAAATAGCATGAAAATAGAAGGTTTTTTCCACTCTGAGACCAAGACTGATGCTAAGCTGTGCGATCAGCCATCACATCACGACACACATGGACAAGGACAGGTTCACAAAATTCACCAGACTCAGGTCGCATGCTTGGATATCATACTCTTCTTCCACAGACAAAAGGTTGGTGTTCCAATTCTTTTCAAAATACTAGAGACTTTGATAGTGCTAAATATATTGCAAAAGGAGACAAAGAAAAGGCACAGCAGTTTCACTCAGCATCTGAGGATGCCCGGATTCCAGGTTTAGCTTTGTCAGCTGAACAGTAACAGGGATTCTGGAGCAGTTCTCGTTTCATGGCTCAGGAATGCTCTAGTCCTGAGCAACAGCTCCCAGGCCTTTAATTGCAACCCCACATCAGAAAGCATAACTGGAATCCAAGGGTTAGAAAATCAGCCACACAAATATTTGTTGCTGAGAGATACAAGGCAATATTCCCCCCTGCCCCATACAATTGCATCCCAGTTTTGATATGAAACAGCACTGGCACACAGTATGAAAATGCAAACTGCAGCAACATGCACTTGGAATCACCATGCAAGAAGCAGCAAAAATAAATAAGCGGTTGAAAAGTACCTCAGAAGTAACCTTGCTAGACAGTAATTTACAGGTGTACTGGTAGAAAGGGAAAAGACCAGCATTAGTACATTGAACAAGCATGTTATAACTAGGAAACAAGAACAAAATAAAGAAATTGCAAGAACTGGCAGTCTCAGTATTTCAAGCAACTTGGTGTCATAAGAAAAAAGAAATCAGTCAGTTTGGTGGTTTTTCAATGACGTTGCTTGGCCAGTCTCAGTCTTGTTTACCATCAGTGCTTGACCTGTTTTCTCATTGCTGCTTTTTCTCTTTTTCTTACCTGTGAAACCTTAATGTAATACATCCTCTTTGGAAGAAACTGCCCCCTTGCCTGAGCAGAGATATTCTTCCACAAGCAGATGTGCTTGATTTGCCCTCTCTATTTCTGAAAGGCAAAACCTGCAGGCCCTGGCCAGAGCAGCTACACTGTAGCCACTGAAGCCAGACATAAAGCAGGAGGTGGTGATGAGACAGGGTAGATGTTGTACCGAAACCACCCTCCTGCCTTTTGATGTGTCTCATGTAGGCAGAAACAGAATCCTCACGGAGGCAGAAACAAAATAAAAACTCTATACATCAGCACTCTTAGTGTGTGCTTGGTATATGCAGGAGAGTTTCCATGGACAGCAAACCAACCTCTCCACAATTCCATTCAGCACACCACGTGTGCTGCCTGCTGCCCCTGCGGCAGCCTCAGGTGCTACGGCCCCCTGACTGCTCTCGGTACCCCAGCAAATGTCTGCTTCCCCTCACTCACAGCAAGTAACGCCGAGCCATGTCTGGCTCTTAGGACTTAACGCTGCAAGTGGCAGCTGCCTGCCTGGTTGTCAGCAATGGTCCTTCTCCTGCTGTATTTCATGCACTTTTACAAACAGGCCAGTGATGTGCTCTTCTGTTTCGTAAGTTACAGAAATCTTGTTTTCTGAGCATACAGTCAAATGTCCCCTGCCTACAAATCATGGTTACTTGTTGTTTAAATAATTATTGCTTAGCCTGGCATGTAAAATATTAACTCACACTAACAGTGGTACAAACGCAGCATTTATTATTTGAATTACCTTTCTCCTGTCAATGGTGGGAGCTGTTTGCAAAAGAAGAGTGGAAAAAGGCAGGGAAGAGAAAAAACCCCACTCCTGCAGGCCCAAGGAAGCTCCTCCTGGGCTCTGCCAGGATATTGGCCACTAACAGGATTTTGGGTAGGCAGCAGCAAGAATGTGTATCTTGTTTGGCTGTGTGCAATGGGCTTAGAGAAGAGAAAAATGACAACAAACCACAACACTGTGGGGCTTCAGTGTGCATGGGGCTCTGTAAATGCACTGCACCAATAATTTGTCCCATAAATCCATCCCACAAGTTGTCTGACCAGGACCACTGTTGTGGCAAGCACATTTTTGGGCAGTCAGTGCCCGGGCAGCCTTAGCAGCAGTGAACAGCCAGTCTGGCACCCAGAGCACACCTCTTCAATCAGACAATATCAGTTCCTCCCAGCTTCCGCAAAAGGATGTGAGGGTGCAACATGTCGCCTGCAAACACCTGATCAGCCTTCAGGGAAAGAGACTCTCTAGGGAGATGCCAGAAACAGTCAACCACTGGAGCATTTAGAGACACCTTATCTCACTGGGTGCTTGAGGAGGGAGGAAAAAACAGAGAGCAGCATTTTCCCAAGACACAGCCTCAGAATGCTGCTGCCAGAAGAATGCATGCTCCTGTGCCCAAGATAGCTTCCAACATGGCAGCAGGAGCCTGGTGGGTGATGTGATCTTGTTTTTCAATTACTTCAGTAGAAAAAGGGACCAGAAAGTTTCTGGTGAGTGCTGGAAATTAATCTGTTTGCATGTGTTGAGTCATTCCTCTTGATTTTAAGTACCTGTACTTGAGTGCAATATCCACCAGTCACAACTAAAAGCTGCCAGACTAGCACAGTATTCACATTACAAACCTCAATCCCATGCACCTAAGGAGATTCTGCTTTAATGAATGTTACCAGAAAGTAGTTTGTTTGGAGCAGGAGCTCCTTGGTGCTAGGGTCACAATTCTGACATCTCTGGGAAGTGCCTGGAGGACTGTGGCTGTTTCAGCAAACACTGTGTCCATTTAAGTTTTGTATCTCACTGCCTTTTGCACTCATTGTCCACAGTAATAATGAGTCTGAGCAAGGAACACTGTGTGCTGTTGGGAATACAGGTTGTACAATGGTTGCACTTCCAGCTATGAAAATCATAGCTCTTATTATTGCATCCAATAAAGAACACCTTAACTGGGTGTTCTCTACTACAGAAGTGACTCTACTACAGTAATGACTGGAATGCAGACACTCATTTCACAAACTGAAATTCCAGCTGTTTGTGTAGAAGAAAAACAACAAATACAGCGGGAAGCAGCATGTTGCCCACTGAAAGTCTCAAGCTAATTTTGGAGACATTCCCAGTCCAGTTCTGTAAAGGGGGTTTTCTGCATGTTACTCACACTGGATTCTGAGCACACTGGACAAGAGCATCTACAAACACAAGCATGAATATATGCTTGATCCACAAAATTCAAGAAGCCACTAATATAACCCATTGCAGGGTCTTGGTGATGTGTGAATTAACAAGAGTCTGGAAATTGCAGGGCAGCTACCCACTGTTTTTATTATTAATTAACTTAATTAAAATTAAATTTAATCTTATTTGCCTTTAATATTTGCAGTTAACACTCCTTCTTCCTCTCCACTAGCCTTCATCCTTCCATTTCCAATACATTGACCCTTATAATGTGTTAAAATACTCGCACACTTGCGAGTTGATCTGAGCAGATTGTTGGGACATAAATATTGCTGTCTGAATATTGTTTCTCATGAGTTATGGTCTCCATCCCAGAGCCAAAAGTGAGAAGTGCACTTACACTGCTGTCATCCATCCTTTCTCGTCTCTTAGTTTTGTGTGTTTCATAATCCTCCATGAGGGTCTGCATCAGGTTCTTGGGTCGCTGAGCTCCCACAGGTTCCTCAGGCGGTGAGTCGGACTGCGAGAGGGGGCCTTCGGTAGTGGGGGATGGAGGAGGCTTAATCTTCTCTATCTTTCCTGCAATGATATGAAAAGGAACAACCTGTTCTAAACTGAGGACTCACACATTGTTTCCAAAAGATGATGGCTGGAAAGCATTTACAGTAGGGTTTGAATGCATAAACAGTTTGGACTGAGGTCTGTGAAACAATCTGGTATATCAGGATGGTCACGGGCTTTTAGAACACTCTTCCTGAAATCCACTACACCAAAAACACTGCAAAAGCTGTTGGTGTAATCTAGAAGAGTAGCAAATGATACCAGAACAATTGTAACCCACTGCTACCCTTTACAGTAGCGTCTGGCTGAATTACCCCAATCAGCGATCTGCAAATGTCAGTACGATTCTGGAAAACTGCAAGGTGATTTTTTGTCTGTCTCAGACAACACAATGCACAGAATGCCATCACTGTACACCAGAGACCACGCACAAGACTTCCAAAGATGGCATCTGGTTCAGCAGTGCTGGCTTTTTCTCTTCTTCCAGTGCTTTTTATCTGCCTTGAAAGTGTGAAGGGGTTTGGTTTGGTCCCTGGTGCTACTCTTCCCTTGCAGCTGTTTCCTGCAAGTTGCATAGGATGCTCCTGGAGGGAGACCTGTGGCAGAATAGGATGGGATCTCTGAACAAAACACCCCTTTTCTGACGGGCCTCTTCAGTCTCCTGGTGGGAGGAAAGTCAGAGAGAACTCAGATTGATCTGTGACTGAGCCCATTTCACCCAGGGGAGCCTGTTTTAGACAAAGTCTCCCCAGCTGAAGAGATGGGTAAAGGAGAGACCCCAACTCAGTGCACTGCAGTAGAGCTCAGAGAGTGGACAACCCATGCTTCTATGGGGAGCACAACCTGTGTTTCTCATCACCAGGTGCAGATCTGGGGTGAGTCACAAACCTTGTCTGGGTGGGGAGAAGGAGGATGATGGTGTTAGGTTATAGTGTGGGTGTATGATGCAGGGAGTCTTCAGCTATGACAGGAGAAAGCAACGTTGAACCAAAACCAGGTTCCCTTTTCCACAGCATATCAGCTCATAAAAATAAGATGGTTCAATGATGGGAAAGAAAAAAAAAAATAAAAAAAACCTCACCCCCCAAACCCTTATAAATAAGTGATCAGAAGGATTGTGCAGATTTTTATGAGCCAACTGAAAACCCTAGCTGCTGCTCCAAAAAGCACCATGACAGCATTAGCCACTAGGGAGCAGCCTTGAAATCTCCTGTAAGAATTAGAGGATTTATTCTTGAAGGGAGAAGTGAAACTTGTGTAGACACTGCAAAAGTCTTTAACAAGAAATCCCCTTGCCAGGCTTGTTTTGTTTCTGACCAGTATGGAAAAACCCAACATTACCAGTTTATCGTTACAAGCTTAGCTTTAGCTGTCCAGTGCAGGGATGAGGCTGGGAATTCATCCCCCTTTTATCACCCAATCAGAGACTGAAGGAGGAATTTCTATGAGCCCAAAACCAGCTCCACAGACAGCTGGGAGATACACTGCCAAAGCAGAGGCCCATAGCACGTCCTGAGCTGCCCAGTTGCACCCATATGTGACAGCTTTGACCGTTCAGCAGGAGAGTGTAAGAACAGACCATTAGGACCAGTGGGTAAAAACTCCTGCTGCAAATAAAAGGCCTGATTAAGAGTCTCATATCTTGCTGCACTACCTCATTTTCACATTAGTAAGTAACTGTCTTGGATGTATGCAAGGAATGCAGGAAGAATCATGCTTCTCCGATGCCTGCCCTGCTTTTGCTTTTTTTGCAGACACATCACAACAGACCTACAGGCAAGCTTCATCTCTGAAAAGAGCTCCTTCCACTCCACTTACCCTGGAAAAAAATGTAAATCATGGGCTTTGCAGACCCGCATATTAGGAAGGGGATATTTCCAAGCAGATTCATCTTCCCTGGATGGAAGTCCCATCAATTTCCATATTGTAGCAGCAACACATAACTGTTCTGTGTGTGCTGGGCAGTGTCACCATGAACAGTGGTGTCTCAGTTTCCTTTACATAGACAGAGAAGCCAAGGTGGTAAGGAGCTTCACCCACAGCAAAACAGTAGTTTGTTCATTTGTATCTACAAGAAGCTACACTTATACGATCATTTTTGCCGTGTTCAAATTCCACTAAAAATTCAGGAATTCACAGCACTGTTTCAAGTACTTTTCACAGAGCAGTTAAGTGCCTCTTTCAAAGTCCTAACATTATGTGAAAACAGGTAGGCATGTGGAAGAGAGAAATCCTATCAGTGCCAGTGGTGTTAGAAAGGTAAGTAACCAGCACAACCATCAGAGAGACTGTGGTTAGGTGATGGGGTGTCTGAGGCTTCAGGTCTCTCAGAATGATGACAGAAAAGCTCCATGAACTTGATGCAGAGCTCCAATCCAGCACAGACCTATTCTGCCAGTTCAGACTGTGTTAGAAATTGTCCTCTAGCAGATTTTCATTCACATAAGGTTCTATTCTCATGCATAAAAAGTCATCCAGCATAGAAGCACGATGAAGCACGATGATCACAGGCATTTTCTACTTCCACAGTCCTGTGCCCACAACTGATGCACACAGATACTGCTGACGTTCCTTGGCCAAATCCAAACTAATTAATAAAGAAACTGCTCTGACTTATACGGAAACAGGGTCACACTTGTGGGGTGACAGCAAAAACTGCAACCTGGTCCTACTTGCAACTTAACAGTAGTTACCAGCACTGACTTCCCCTCCAGGGAAAGGTGGTCCACTGAGGTGACCTTAGAGCTGTTGCAAGAAACTGAATACAGGCTATAGCATCCCTAATCTTTGCCTACAGATTTACATTTTTCTCCTCTTTCAAAAGGACTCCAAAAAACATTCTCAGTAGAGAATCCCACATTAACATGATTCTTAGTAGAGGCTGGTTCAGGATGTTCTGTGGCTTCGGTTCTGTTGATGGTCTCCTCCATTCTCTGGCTTCAGGGATCTAGTAAGAAGCTCCTGGAATTTGATTTCTTTTCTTTTCCTGTCTCTTATGCTATTTAAGACAGGTGGGAGGTGCTCCTACAGAGAACACCACCATTTCTCAGCCCAGGGGAGGCAAAAAGAAAGCTCAGGGAAGCATCCCAGTCCAATGGCTGAAAGACATTGAATGACAAATTTTTATTTTTCTCTGCAAAATGAAAGACATCTAAGAGCTGCAGAGAAATTAGTTTCTTCCCATCAAAATCTCTGCACAGCTCTGGGGAGCAGGAGGGGTTGCGATGGTGACTTAACCACCCTGTGGAGCCTGACAGTTGTCCAAGGACTCGGTGCAAGCATTCAGAAGGATGGTTAGCTGATTTGCTGCAATATCAGCAAGAATGAGTGACTTCGTGAAGGCCCTGGGACAAGGGCCTGAGCCATCACTAAGTAACCAGCAGGTACCAAGTGCCATCACATAGTGTTAACTGAGTTACAAAGGAGATGGGAAGAACAGGGTTTCACACAAATAACAGCAACTATTTTACACATTCTGTTGGTATTTTTAAGGCACCTGTGCAGCAGATATAAAACAAGGTTATTTCAGCAAGACATTCTGTTTTAGGAGATTAGTCTCTGCTGGAGTAAAGGGAAACTGAAGTATGTGAAAAAATGTCCCTCTGCTAACACAGAGCCTCGTTACTACTCCAAGTGAAAGGCGGGCTTCATTGGTCTTCTTGAACATTTGAGCAACATGAATATGCAAACACACAGGTTGTCGAGTCTTCGTCACTGGAGACATTCAGCACCCACCTGGATGAGTTCCTGTGTGACCTACTCTAGGTGGTCCTGCTCTGGCAGGGGGGTTGGACTAGATGGATCTTTTGATGTCTCTTCCAACCCTTAAGATTCTGGGATTCTGTGGAACAAGCAAACATTGAAGAAACAACCTCCTGAAGATCTCACTGCATACACATTCTCTAGTAGGATGGGAATGAGACAGATGAGCTGGCTTATTATGCTATTAAGGCACTCCTAGAGGTGTTCAGGGGCTGAGTGATGAGCACTCCAGAGGAATCCTTCAAGAGAATAATGAACTTTGCTTTTTTCATATCAGTGCTTACAAAGGGGTAATGTAACAATATCTTCCATAAACTCAAAGGCTTCATTGATGCTCTAGCCTTTCTCAAAATTCTCACTTTAAAGGAGGTTAATGCATATACATTATACCTGATCCTTATTCTTTGCATGTATACAGGGCATTGAAAGTTTTACAAAAAATACATTTCCCCAAAGTTTCTGCTTCTCTTGCTACTGGATCTTCAGGCTACAGCTGAACTTGAGAAATTTCCTTAGTGTAGGTATTACTAATGAAAGTGCAAAATGGTTTTTGGTCTGAAGTGGCTCCTCTGATAGAGGCTTACACTCCACAGCTGTGACTCAGAGCAGAAATCAAGGAGGAGAAAGAAGCATACACATGTCCCTCACCACATAAAATTTAAAGGTACCTGATCACTTGTGCAATTCTTCCTCCCGTGCTTTTGACAGGCATTGAAACTCTGTCATCTAGTTCATCAACTGAGAATGACAGAATTGTTTGGAGGGCAGCCCTCCCATATGTGTGTGCAGATAGGTTCGAGTGCCTGAAAATGAGTGCAAGGAGCACATCATGTCTTCTGCCTCACCTGGCAGTGCTTTGTCCATAAATACCAAAAAGGCACGTGTGGCAGCTTCAGGAGAGCTTCTCTCAGGCACATCTTCCCACGTTACGCTTTTCCCCATGGCTCGTCACGAATCAGTAAATATTCACAAAGGGTTTCTCCCCAACAGAAAAGCCTTCACTGAGCCAAGCCTCTCATGCAATGACTTTCACATCTCCTCTAGTGAACACATTACTAGAGCCAGGCACTATGGGAATTTAGACACAAGTTCTTCATAATTTAAGTATTCCTAATAAGAGGAAAATAGGACTTATATCATCAAACATATGCTGGATTGTCTCCTGTCACACATTCAGCTTCCTGTTCAAACAAACTATCAAGGACTCCCAGATGCCCTGCCCAGGAGGGATGGTGTACTGCCTGCACATTGTAGGAAAAACCCACTGGCTTGCTATGCAGCTACTCATCGCATAGGCCAGTGCAGCAGGTGCTGCAGCAAGGCAACACAGGAAACTTTCAAATTTGATTACAGCTCCACAAATATTTTGGGATCTGTGATGATTCTGTGATACCCCATTTAGCCAGGCTCATGCCCTTTTTACCCCCCGTCCCCTTTCTAGAGTTTCTTCATGCAGGAAATGCAACTTTTTGGGACAGAGGTTCATATAGATTCTTCCCTTCACCTTTCCAGGAGAAGTGTGGAGAAGGCCTCATCCTGTGTGCACAGAACACAGTCATCATTCACTGAAACTCCTCGTCTTGCTCTGGTGATCTGAGACAGCTTAAAAAGCTGCTTCAAAACATCTCAAATAGCTTTAAAGGATACTTGTTAGCAGTACATAAGCTTATTACTATGAACTGCATTGGCTTGTGCTGGGTGGTTGGCAGGCACCAAGTTTACTGTTACCATCAGTTGTATGAAAGTTGTGTGTCAGGGTGGTAAAAAGAGCCTGTTTGCTCTCTAAAGTAATTAGCAGTTATTTCACACATACACCCACATGAGTTGTGTTAGTCTTCCACACTTCAGTCAAATGAGGAGTTCAGTTCCCTGTAGTCCTTTTTGGTTGTTTGTGTTTCTGTTATTCACATAATGATGGTCCAAAGCAGTGATGTGGAGCAGAAGTAATAAATAGCCAGGAGCTACCAGGACTCCTACCAAAGCTACCTTGCCCAGTCCATCACCAAAACACAACCTGATAGGCAGGCCATTGCTAATGAAGTTAATTAGCGTACCGCCTCAAATGAGTTCCGATAAGTCTATACTTCCCTGCTTAGCAACAGATTTTTGAAACGTAGACTTGACCTCCTAATCCCTTTGTGCTGAGGTATCCTGATGTCAAGCTCTGATTCTTTCTTTGAGAAAGGCAATTTGGTGACTTGAGTACCTCTGTTTCATTATTATTATTACTACTACTACTACTATTTTTCTATGTGTATCCATATTCAGATTACAGGATCAGACATGTTCTACATCATATTCCTTGCTGTGCCTACCACAAGTAGGTTTTCTTTTCTGCTCTGTAAATCACACCTGTGAAGGCTGGTTCACAGCCACAATGAAGCTTTACAGACAGATTTTGTTTCCTCTTCTGAACCATCTTTTGCCTCTGTTGTTGTAAATATATTTAAAAGATGCTGTAAATATAAAAATAAAAGGAAAGTTGATACAATCTTCCAAAAGTAACCCCTCTCCCTATTTTTAAGTAAGCCTGCAAGCTTTAACTTCAACGCAGCTGGCTAAAGGGGCAAGGAGGTTAAGACCACCTGAGTGTACGCACCCTGTAATGCTAAAGGTGCAGAGCTAATTTTCACCAGCTGAGAGCCCTGCTGAACACACTCACTCTTTAGAAAGCACCAGAAGTTGAAGATTTAAGAATGACTTTGGCAATGCTCATTGTGGGTTTTTTTGACCAATGACATCTTTTATGCATTGCCAAATATTCATCTTTTCTTGGAAATGAATTCTTTGCCTTGTCACCAGCTGCAAATTGCAGTAGCTTGAGTCACTGGCTAATAGATCCTAATTTTCTTTCTTGAATATACAGCATTTGGGCATTTAATGGGAACTGTCTGGAATGATTCATTATAAATATAAGTTTATCATTCTCACTGGAATGTAATTTACAACAAACATTTTAACATCAGACACAAAGTAAATGCCTTGCTGTGTAGAGAAATAAGAATGATGCTCCGTAAAAACAAGCATTAGTGTCAGCATCCTTTCCAACATTACTTGTGAGTAAAAAGCAACCATTACCAGCCTCATTTTGAGCACTTGCAGCTATAGATGGTGCTGTTTCTGAAAACAGTCACGAGCATACCTTTACACAAGTCCTCTTAGCTGAGGTCTATAGTACCTTGTCTCACATCACATCAGACATTGCTCAAAACACCTCAGCTTATGGAGACTACCTATCAAAACTGCTGTTCTATAGGACTAATAGCAATAGTACTT
Organism: Colius striatus; assembly: GCF_028858725.1. Classification (NCBI taxonomy): domain Eukaryota; kingdom Metazoa; phylum Chordata; class Aves; order Coliiformes; family Coliidae; genus Colius; species Colius striatus. The sequence goes on along the minus strand of NC_084790.1, from coordinate 16,386,267 downwards.
CAAAGAAATTATCAACATCTGGTATATTTTTTGGCAGGAAAAAGAAGCTAAAATTATCCCCTTTGCAGAAGGAAAAAACCCAAGTTTTAGCTATTTATGTGCTGCACAACAGTCCAAATTCATAATCAGACTGGGTAATGGACTAAATCCATTATTATCTATTACTCAAGTCTGCTATGACTTTTAAAAGAAAAGAGTCACCGTGCACAATATTTGGAAGCATCATTGGCTCAGTTTTATACCAGTGGAAACAGTCCTCTGGGCAAAACTAATACTTCTTCACAACAATCACTGAAGTACTTGCAAAGCATACGTAAGTCTAGACTTATAAAACCCATGACATTTAAATAAGTCTGGCATGTAGTTTTTTTGTTTCGATTAAAAATTCCTTTTTTATGTTAAGAAGGCACGAGTGCTTGATTTTACCTTTGCAAGAAGGAGCAGAGAGATGCTGTAACTGCTGCGAATGTCACTACAAGGATCCAGAAGCTAATCAGTCAGAGGAGGACTTCTACGGAACCTATTAAGCACTTTGTTTGTGATGCCTGTTTAATTCAGTCGTGAACAATACCGACTGCAATATATGGCAATTCACAGCTCTGGAGATCTTTTTTAACCAGACAAAATTCATTAAGACGAGAATACAGATCTGAAAACAGAAATCGAAACATATTGCTGCTGGTCTGAGCAGCAACAGTGACAGACATGTCACACAACAACATGGCAAGGGATGAACAGATTGCAGGGTTTCCTAACGGCAATCAGCAGGGTACGTCAGTTACTTCTGCACTATATTTGTGGGGAAAAAAAAAAAAACCCCCACAAAACAACAAAAACCCAAAACCGTCCACAGGTACGCTCACAGACAAAAATTTTCATTGTCCTATGCCCTCCTCCTGCCTGCAGTTTCCAGGCAGATGAAGTAATGACAAATCTCCCAGTCCCTGCAAAGCAATGTATTAATTAAAAAAAAATGACAGAAAACTGAATCTGACCTGACCCTTAGTCACATTTCACTTCCTCTCGGATGCTTTGGGGCATTACCTGGTGCGGTTTTGTAAGACACGGTTCTGGTGGGCATGGGTGGTGCGCTCTTCGTAACAGGGCTTGGTGCCACCTGCAGACCTTGCCGCTGCCTCTTCAGCTCCTCTTCTCTTTCCTGAGCAGCTCTGATCTCTTCTTCTATCATCGACAAAGTCCGCTGCTTCCTTGACCGTAACTTGAAAGGACCCACAGTCACTTCTGGCTCCTGCGTGGCCAGGATGGAGGCAGTGCTCCTCAGCTCAGCTGCCTCTGAATACTTGCTGAAATAGCTGACTTCATGCCTGTTTTCCTCCACAAGGAATGGTTGGCTGGCTGAATACACAGGCGACTGCTGCAAGGTCTTCCCTTCCCTGAGTCCTGAGTCTTCCTCTTTTGAAGTCTTTGGTAGGGTGTCCCTTTTGTCTTGAACAGGTGAAGACACCTGGGGTGGAGCAAACATTGGGTTCTGCTGCGCCTTGGAGACTAGGGTTGGCCTGGTGGTAGCTGGCTGCTCTTTGATTGAGATCTCCTTCTCCGCTGGGATTTCTTCCTCCTTGCAGCTTGCTTTATCTGCCTGCTCGGCTATGGCTTGTTGGATGGCATTCTGAACCAGTAGGCCAGCATGGTACTCCAGCTGGTCATCAATCAGCATGGAGTCTGCCAAAGCAGAGGAGGGCGAGTCACAGCCCGGGTCGCTGAATGACTTGGAGATGCCTTTGCCCCTGCAGTCTGCTGGTATGTCAGCCTGTGGAGTCTGTGGCAGGGAGAAATCGGCCAGCAAGCTTTCCTGTAGGGCACTCATGGTCTCATTAGAGGCACCACTGTCGCTGATGTTATCCATGCTGAAGTCATTGGAAAGGGTCTCCAAGACAGTGGTATCCTGTGACCTGACAGACAAGTCATCCAAACCAGAGTCAAGCTCCTCAGGAGGGGAAGAGGCACTGCCTGACTTTGAGAACTGGTCTAGCACTCCCTGTCCATCATCTTTCACCACCGTGAAAATGGCTCTTGCACTCATGAATTCTCCATCCTCCGCCCACAATTTTGAGGCCTGTCCAGCTTTGGGGCTATCACTGCATGGTAAGTCTCTCACTGGATCAGTAGTGGTAGTCTGAGCACTTGCATCATCTTCTGAAGTACAGGAAACCTTCTGTGCTTTGACAACAGTGCCATTGTTAGTCTCAAGCTGTCCTGCTTGCCCACACACTGAAACAGGTCTTGTCACAGAGGACAGCGGTCTGTCTGCATGTGAAGGATTGAGGCTTTTGTAGAAGGGTTTGATGGAGAACATTTTGGGTGTTCCTGACCGTCTTGGTGGGATCTGACTCTGAGATGGACCTGAATGCTCCATCAGCTGGAACTGCTTTCTGGCAGCTGAGAAGTCAATTTGCTCTGTGACAATATCCTCTTTCTTGGTATTGACTGGCTCTGGTGGTGCAAAGGAGCAGCTGACCTGTTTAGGGGATGCTGGTGTTGCACCTTGCTGCTGTTGTCTCTCCTTGCGCTCCTTGTACTTCTTGTGGGACTCCAGATGCTCTTCATCCAGTTGATCCTCCAGGGTCTTCTCTTGGGGAGGGTTCCACCATTTGGCGGCAATGCTGGGGTTTTTCTTGACAGCCTGGCTCTTGATGAGTTCCCTTCTTTCCTTTTCAAGTTCCATCATTTCCTCTGACGGTCTCACTTTGCGAACTCTGTATTTTTCTTTCTCTTCCTCATCTTCAAAGAGCTTTGAGGGCTTTTTGTCTTCATGGAAGGCTCGTAGTTCAAACTTTGCCTCTTTCTTAAGGGTTGTAAGAGTTGTTTCTCCATCCTTAGAGGATCTCCTAGAACTGTTTGAAGAAGTGGGACTTCCTGGCACCTTCAGATTCTCCCTAGTGTCTTCTTTCAGTCCACTCAAGGAATGGCCATTAGATTTCAGGTTCTCATCTGTTACGCTAGCTTTCAATGGTTCAATTACCAAAGGTGTCTGCTTGTCAACTACATTTGCTTCCCTTCCACAGGGTATTGAATCATTGCTGACGTTAACAGATGCTCCTGAGCCATCCATAATGGTGACTGCACTTGGTTCGGGGGAGGAGCTCCCATTGAAGGTATTATCTGCAGCAGAATCACAGCAATTTGCCTCCAGTACTTCATCTAGGTATCTGATCTCTTTAGCAACTTCACTGTCCAGAGATTCATGCCTGTCCTTAAGTCCATTGTGGCTGGCAGCAGGGGAAAAAAAGTGGCTTGGATTGTCTATGGGATCTGGTGAAGCCACTGTGGTGATGCTTTTGTGTTCAGAAACTGGAACTTCAATTTCCATTTTATCTTCCTTTGTAGCAAGCACAGTAGCTGACTCCAAGAAATTGGCACAGTGTTGGTCTCTGTTTTTTCTCAACCTGATGTCATCCTCAGGGATTCTAGAAGATTTCTAAAATAAAAGAGAACAAAACCTTGTTGAAATCCTAAAAAGTATTTTTTTTTTCCCCTCTCAGAGTAAACACCATCTGGAAAGCAAATCCTAGCACTTCTTAAACTTGACATTAAAGCAGCCTCTCAGAGTAGAGGGAAGGCAAGGTAAATCATTAACACCAAGAACAGAAAGTCATCTTACTAGAAGTTGGACAAGGCACCAAAAAGAAGAGCAAACTTTCCTTAATTATCTCCCATCTGCTTATCATCCTCGCTTTGTCATTATTTCATGCCTGTGTCCTGGTTTGCCACTAAAAATGAGCTTTGGAATTCCAAGTTATTAATGACTCGGCAGTTTAGTGCACACATTCAGCACACATCACCTATCATCTTGGTATTTTTAAAATGTTTTCCATACATAAAGGAAACCTCACAATGCTTCTACCGATGAAAAGTACCACTGCCTCCAGTTTGAAGAAACAGGTGCAGGAGGAGTAGGCAATTCATACCAAGTTCGGGAAAAAGGACATGGCAACAGCAGGGAATGTTCATTCCTCAGTAGACCAATGCTGGTCATTAAACACAGTAGGATTACGTGATGCTGGAAAGATATGGGAACTTTCTCCAGCCCACACAGAAACCCACATGCAACTGGACCTGGGAGACAGGAAGCATGTGTAACTGCCACAGCACAAAGACCACCACAAGGAGCATGACAGGGACCAGAGTCACGGCCTCCTCCCTCCCACTGCTTTGATCTGCAGTGCAGATGCAGTGGATTCATATTTCTCTCTGAAGTGCTGCCTGTACTCTCAAGGAGAGTACTTAAAGAAACACCATTTATACTCAGGTCCGTGCAGATTTTACTGGTCAAGCAGGATACAGAACTTCCTGTGAGGAAAGACTGAAGGAACTTTGGATTAAGCTGGTAACAAGTCAACAAATTTCTCAATAATTCTGTACTGTTGAATGGCAAAACAAACCCATCCCAAGACCCAAAAAAGAAACATTGAAAGAAAAGAGGAGGGCATTTTCAACATCATTCTTCAAATATATTTTGCTAGCTACAGCTAACTCTTCCGAACTCCTGAAAACCACAAGTGACACAATCACTTTAACTAACGGTATAAAACAGCAGCTTGATATATTTCTATATGTGTTTCTGTGTGTGAAGCATGGGCATGGGAAGCAAATGGCACTGATCAAACCCTGTGAACTCAGTGGCCACCCAACAAGAGCACCATTGTCTGCTAGTCACCCCCGCCCTTGCTCTCCCTTATCCTGCATGCTATTAATACACACTGCAGCAGAAGATAGTCAGCTAGGAACACAATGGCACTTACCAGTGACCTGAACAATCTCATTGCCTCTGGGTTTATATAAGCAGTAAAATGCCTTTGACACACACATTAAGGAATTATAGCCAGCCAACCCGAAGAGCTCTCTTTTTAACAGCTCTTAGAGATTTTTGTCTAATTATGTAGTTGTACACAGTTGAAGACAATGCTGGCTTCATCCATCAGATATTTTCTTCTTAATTGTGCTTAAACACTGTGAAAAACTTATAAAAACAAACAAACAAAATCCCTGGTTTTGTCTACTTATTTTACTAGACATACTTCATTGGTTTTACTTGCACTTCACTTTCTGCTGAACCTGGAAGTTCTCCAGCTGAAGTTTCTATCAGTGCTTTTCTTAAAGCACATTACATTTTTCACCATTTACATATCTAAACGTGGTCAGTTTCTTTTTAGTTCTATTAAGGATATATTCAAGAAATCAGATGTTCTGCAAAAAAATACAAAACATGCGGCACAAGAAGTCCTTACTTTTTGTAGTACGCTCAGCAGGAATGAAAGAATAAGCTTTCTTTTACTCTGAAAGGGTAAGAATTGCTCTTGATTTGCCTGCTAAGTTCCTGGTTTCATGACATACCAGGTACTCCCGTGACAGGACTAAGACTACAATACCTTACTGATATCTAGGTTATACTGATATCTCCCTTGTCTGACTTGCTGGTGCAAAACGTGGGATGTTGCTACCAGGAGCAGTCTGCAAAAGGATGTAAGCATCAGTGCAAGACTATTGGCTGCCCCCTTTCAAACAAACCATGAGTTCTTCACACAAACCATCACGCTGCTGCTAAAATTTGCTTATAAACAGACAGATCAAACTCACTAGTAGCTAACTACATGTCCTCTGTAGCTGCAATAGCCTATCTTCAACAGATACAGAAAACCAGGTAATGAAGCTGTGCACCTCAGCCACTGAAATATATCTTTCTGCAGAGCCAAACCAGGGCTCTAACACCTCTATGCCATGGAGCTGGGAGTATGCCCCAAGTTGTCCCAGAGACCCCATTTACTAAAGCATGTCTACTTCCATCACTGCTTTAATGTATGAACAATTTCAGATCATACCATGTTTGGGTATTCAAGGAACAGAACCAGAGGTGCAGTATTTTACCAATTTCTTAACTGGTAATGCCCATTCTTTCATCAAGGCTGGAACCCATAGCTCACAATTAAGGCACACATACATAACTACCTAATTGGGGCACACATTTATGACAGCATGTAATTCTGTAAGTCCATGTGTCCATGCAATTAGTACGGTACATGTCATTACTTAGTAAGACACACAACTATGCAGTAAAACCTATGAGGAAACATTGCTGCTTATGAGAGGGAACCTTTCTTTGCTGGGGATTAGTAACTGAGCAAGCAGACGGACTACCAAAGGGAAAGAGAAGATAGGGAATAATGCTAGAGGAGGTTTTGGCCTGGTCAGAGGTAGGTCCAACTCAGAACTAGGTAAAGTTTCACGAACTACTTACGGGGGCCAACATTGCAGCCCCCTCTCTGTTACTGAACAAAAGGTGGCTCCACACAAACCCATCATAGGAAGGGAAAGCACAGCATATGAGGAAAAGGCATACTATTTAAAAAGGCACTCAGTTCTTCCCTCAATGCATTCTGGTAGACTCTGGGGACAATTTCATGAGATCATGACAATGAGAGTATGCTCCAGACACTCCTAAGTGGAGCAGAAGTCAATCTACTGATGAATTACCTGAGGAAGATCACTGATAAGATCATAAGGATAGAGGCAGCTGACAAAATACAGCTTTTTGAGATACTCCATACCACAGAGTCTGTCCAAGATAATTGTCTGTGTCTGGGAAAATGACACATCTTGGGATGATGACACCACAGTGATGGGATGCACAGAGCCCCCCGGCTCAGCTGTTTGACAGAAGAAGGTGAGCTTGCCAGAGGCTGCTTTCGGTCCTCAGTGATAACTATGTACCACCAGCTTTATGTTTGTTGCCTAAAGGGAGAAGGCTTTCCATAGCCTGCACCATTACAAAGGCCTGTAAATGGGAAAAGGGCTGCATTCAACCCAAATTGTAGTCTGGAATACTGTCTCAAAGTGATTCCCTTAAAGTGCTCATCTAGACTCAGATTTTCCAGAAGTTACTGTTACATTTACACAGCCTCTGAATGTGCATTCATTTCAGTTTAAGTCAAGATGCAACTGGCTAATCAGTGTCATTTCCACAATGCTGCAGCACTTTAGTAAACTGCAGTTATTAGCAGCTTAGAGGATTATTAACATATTTCCTCCTTGGCTGAATTCTTCATCTACAAAAGTGTAACTGTTTGGGCAATCAACTCTTTTAGAAGGAAAAAAATGTGGGTGTGCTACTAGCAAGACCCAGCAAATGTACTGCCAGTGCCTGCCTTTGTTTGATGCAACACAAAATGCCTATGACAACAAGTGGGAGGCAATCCTTCTGCACCACATTGACATTCTTCCAAAGCAAAAAGAGGATGGGGGGAGGAAGGAAAAGATTAAACAACTGAAAGCATTTCATGGTTTAAAAAATCTAAACCACAGTTTCCTCATTGCAGGCTTCTGCCAATCACTCCAGACAAGTTTCAGGACAGCTTTTGATGTTGTTGGTCTCCTGGTGTCGTTAGTATTGCTGACTTTCCATTTCTTCATGTTTCATCATCCTTTGGAGATGTCCTGTTCTGCATCTGCTTCTACTCCCACAGCCTGATCACTGAGCCAGTACTTTGCTCAAACCTTTTTCCTCTACTCTTGGATCTGACTCTTGGGCTGGCCATGCCTCTAGCAATTTTAGTACAACAGCATAACTTAAAATCACACTTGTTCCTAATCTAATCTATACCTCCTTGATGGTCAATCACCTTCTCCCTCTTCATGTACTGTCCTGACTTGCCTCCCTGAAGTCTCTTTGCAAAGGCAGAGGAGCCAGATGATGGCATTGCTAGGGAGTTAGTTGACTGGCAAACCTTCAAGAGAGCAGCTGCTTTCATTCAGCTCATCCTTTTGAAGAATGCAATCACCATCTGAGTCACAGATGGAGCCTGCATCAAGTATAAAAAATAGAAAAGTAATCTGCAGCTCTGTGCTTCCAGAGGACTATCCTGTCCAGTGTGAAAACAGCCAACACAGGTATTGCTCCACTTCTGCTACCAACAGCAGGCAGTTCTTTAGAGAAGTTTCCTGTAGAAAAATGGTACAAGGAGCAATGACTTTAAACTGAAAAAAGGTAGATTTAATTAGCTATTAGGAAGAAGGTCTTTCCTGGAAGGGCAGTGAGGCACTGCAACAGGTTCTCAGAGAGGTTGTGGCTGCCCTATCCCTGGAACTGTTGAAGGCCAGGCTGGATGGGGCTTTGAGCAACCTGGTATAGTAGAAGGTGCCCTTGTCCACAGCTCAGGGATTGGAAGTATATGATCTTTGTAGTCCTTTGTAACCCAAAGCATTCTATGATTCCATGTCACAGAAGCATTGAAGTTCTTAACAAGCCAGAAAATCAAAAGCAGAGTTGTACAAGTGTTGTTGTACAAGTTGTATAAGCACCCATCTCATAGTTCACATTCACTACTGCACAACAAGTGCTCAGAAGGGTCCCACCACCCCACCCTAGGTGGGAATGACAGTCCAAATCATTGTGACAGTTGTTGTCTTACGCCAGCTGGCATGCTCCTTCCCTCTCATGGCAGGCTCTCCCAGGCTGGCTGCCACTCCATCCACCTCCAAAAGGTGCTGTTCCCTTTTGTCACTGGAGGGACAAGAAGGCTCCAGCTGGCAGCCCTTGCAGAGAGCAGAAGAAATGAGCCAAACACTGTCTTTTGGAAATTCTCTGTTTGGGTGAACAAAAAGAAAGCAGGAGCAGGGAAAAAAAAATCTTCAAAAAGGTAATGGAAAAGGGGAAGAAAAGAGATGCAGCTGATGCTGTGGGGCTCAAGGTAAGGAATGAGATTTCTACTCACATTAACTATAGGAATCACATTTCTCCATTAAAAAAAGAAAAAAAAGCATAAAAAAGTCCCAAACCAAAGCATTGTCTTCTTGGTTCCATTTTTCCATTCAATAATTTATACTGACTCCTAAGGGTTTAAAAGTACTATGGAAAATCTGTCCAAAAAAGGTACTATTTTTCACTTAGTGAAACTGGACAAAATTCAAGTTTTGAGAAAAATAAAATCCACAGATCCTGTTGTCAAATTTTGTTGAATTTAGGACATGTCAGGCACATGCTGGCACTACCTTGAATAGTTCTATTCATAATCCCACTTGCACACAAAAAGCAAAGCCTGGCCTGTTCCTCTCACAGTCCAGTACACCATGTCTTCAATACACATATGGAAACGGTTTCCAATGATTAAAATGTGTTAGTGTTGAGTGTCGCAAGTGACATTGTCTGGAAGCAGCTCTTCACACTCATCAGTGACTTCTCTGAGGCAGCCAGAGAGTAAAACAGGCAAATTTTCTTTACAAAAAAAGCTGGTTTATTTCCTTCTAAGCATTTCAGAATCACTAAAGAGTACTGTCTACAAATCAATGAACTTTGTACTAGTTCCCACTAAGAAACAGAGTGGGGCTCCTGTAGAACAGAGATAGTAACAAGGGACGCAGGGATACAGTGCCCAGTAAGTGGCTCCTTGGAGAACTTGCCATGTGACATTTTCTGAGTGTTTTTCCACATGTCCTTTTTTTTTGCCTGTTTAAGAGAAGGAGTTGTGATTGCTCAGAACGTAAGTCAAAGGCTTTCCAATATTCATTCTTTTTCATTCTAGTTAAGTTACTAGGTTTCAGCTTCCCCATGTGATATGTTTTAAAGCCCTTTTATCAAACTGAACTCCAATCTTTTTTTGCTGCTCTAATAAATTCAGGATGGAGAAACACAGCTCAAAAATTATGAATACTTTAATCAAAATACATTGTATGGTAGGATATTTAAATGTTGAGCACATAAGAACTAAAACCTTATTTTTCCAAACACATCTCTGTAGCTCTGGTATTCTGTGTGCCCTCACCAAAAAACAGGTAATGTTTTTCCCAGGCAAGCCAGAATCCACCTTTGAAAGTACTTAGTACTTCACACTAACTCCAAGGTACGTAACTGCAAGTAGGAAGCCATTTATGCCAGTTATTTTCACTTACTCCCTAAAAATCCAATAAACCAAAAGGCTCATAGTACCTGCAAATAACTGTAATTCCACGAAGCATCTGCATGAGCAAATGATTTATATGGAAATGATTGGTTATGAACAAAAGGCTGACAATTTCTGAATGAAATAAGTATCACCTCTGATAAAAAAAAAACCAACCCAACAAACCATTGCAGAAGTTAATAGAGTATGATGGTTTCGTAGCTGGAGAAATACACTAGGAAAAGTAACATAGATTCAAGAGACATAGATGCAGATACTACTAATGTGTGGGGCTGGTTAGCTTTGCTGTGAAAGCTCTGTTCAGCTTTACAGTTATGAAGAAGAAACCCTGAAATTACAGGAACACTCCATTAAACTTCAATTTAGAAACTGCAGCACCATTTGGTACTTACACACTCCACTTCCCCTTTTTCTACCATCATGCAGATAATATGATGCCCCCAAAAGCTACAGAATAATGTTTCATACACATGGAGACAAATGGGAGCTCCTAGTACCCAAGAGATAAGTAAATTGGTGATAATATGATTTCAGGTACAAGAACCTGCATTCTGGAGACCATTCTCTGCACTTCTGGCTTCTGGAATGTAGGTCAGCCTGAAAGTGCAACTGAATTAGAGCAGTAAAAGCATGTATAAGAAGGCATTTCATCCAGAAAAATGTGTTTTTCTCCTCATTTCCGTCACTTCCAATCCCATTCTTGATGCTCCCTTCACTTCCAAACTGATTTCTATCTCAAAAGAAAAATGCAGTGAGGTATTATTTTTTTCTATTATTTCACTCAGTTCCCCACACAGAATGACCAGGATAGTACATCTTATGTGAGGGCATAGCAAACAATGCTGCAGAGGCAGCACTAGGCTGAAGGTCAATACAAATATTATTAGTGTGTTAATCAACCACAACACCACAGATGGTTAGTACTTTTAAACTTTATTACACATTTCTCCTGAGGCTTACTTTTCCGTAGCTTGTCTCTAAAATCTGTCTTTGACGAAACAAGAATGAATGCTTACAACATCTGTGATATTTGATTTACAGAGCATGTGGTGCTAAGTCACTTAAAATGGTAAATACAACCTTCTGAAGCAGTTTCTGATGCTACCTGAGGAAGTTGAATGGTTTACTGAAGTAAATGAAGACCATTGCAACCAACACATAAGGAATATGATACAATTAGAAAAATGTCCTCTACCTGGCAGGGAATACAAATCCTTAAGTAATAGAAGGAGATCTTCGCAGCAGAAGGTCACAGATGAGGTTCTGTACCATGAGCCATTGCATTAGCCCAGTCTGCTTGGATGAGTTGCCCTGAGTCAGTGCTGGTGGATCTGAGCTCACAGCTCACAGCTCTGCTGTTAATAGCCCTCTCTTATGTTCAGCCTCTGGTTTGATGTCAAGTAAAAGCGGAGAAATCTCCATTGAATACGGACAGAAATATGTTCAGCTTAACAAAGTGCGCAATACAGATACTGAGCAAAGCAGAACATGGCTTCTGAATGTATGCACAAAAAAATCAGTTCCACAAAATATGGCAGTTGAAACCTGCCCAACACGCAGGTTGGGATGGAACAATTGCTCTGGTAAAGCATGACCTAATCCCGGCGGGGAGGAGTAAGGACGCTAAACTAAGCCTTGCTTTTAATACCCTCTAACCCATGGAGATAATGTCAGCACAAGGAAGAGAGACCTTTACGGTCATTTAGTCTTTTCATTGAAGGTGGGGGGGGGGGGGGGGGGGGGGGGGGGGTGTTCCTGTTCCATCTAAAGAATGGAGCTACAATCCCCTGTAAATGTGGGATCTAGCATTGGTATATTAATCATTTTGGTGTCTGAGATAGAGACCTCTTGAGGAAGGAATATGGGTTAGGCAGGGGCAGGAGGAAGGCAGTAAAGAGACAAAAGACCACTAAACTGCATTTTCTGAAGAAAGAGACATGATCTCTCTATGCAGGAACTCTTTCAACGCCAATATGGTAGGGACTCAATACTTTAAGTGAAGCAAGCAGCTATAAATCTTTGCAAATAAAGCCAAAGATAGATTACTTTTCACTTCCATGTTTCACAAACAGCAACTGACAGAGATCATACCGCTTTTAACTATTACCTAAAGCCTAATTAATACTTGCTGCACTTCTAAAGGGTATTGGCTGTTCAAGATCTACTGGAGTTTGACAGAAGTGATGCTGCAGAGAAGGCTAAAGAAAACTATCCTCAGAAATGTGAAAATAGGCAAAATATCTACTTATCTTTGGGAGGTAAAGAAAGGTTAAAAATTATTATTGATGCTTTGCCTCTATCAGTAGGACTTGTTACATCTGCTCTTGTCCATTAGGTTAAGATCCATCACAGCAAAATCTCCTTAAACAAAGGTAGGCCTAGGTAACTGCATGGTGTAGCCTGTCTCACTTGATGGTTGCCTACACTACCAGAAGCACAAAGAGAGGGACAATCTTTGTTTCACTGCATGCAGTGAGCCTTGGGAGGGTTTGAGTACTCTACGGATTGCCTTATTCCCAGTTTTTCAGGGAAGCGGGGTTATTTTAAAGCTAGAGGTCCCTAAAACTCTTTATAAAGAGAATGTTCATAGTGGCTAAAAAAGGTCCCAATTTATATTTATTTAGCCTATTTCACACTGTATTCTAGGCTGTTACCTCCAGACTCATGGAACTTCAGCAGAGGAAAACTGAGAAGATATGAAGAAAGAAGAAATCTAGCCTAGTCCTAGCTTAAAAATTATTTGTATTACATACGTGGAGAGTGGGAAAATATGAGGGTGACCAAAGTATAACTAAAGTCTGTGCCAATAGCAGTGTTATGCACACAAGTGGGGAGAAAAGCCACTTCCAATGAGAGCCAGGCACACCACCTCCCCTGAGTCAAGCTCTCCAACATGTCACCACACTCACAGCCCATAAGTAAACCACCTAACTAAAATGCCTTCAATCCAGCCCCTCCTTTCCAAAAATATGCCACAGTGAAAATAGCATCTGGGCTACAAGCTGGAGGTTTTTATACAAGAGCCAAAACCTTGTAACTCTAGTGAACTGCAATTTGCAGGGCTCTTATCTCTGAGAGTATGCATGTAATTTAATTTGCACATAGAAAAGTGCCCTAACACTGACAAAAAATGAAAAATGCTATTGCTGGGTTAAGTACAATGTAGCCAAGACAACCAGAGACTTTGACACATTGTTTCTACAAAAGGCCAGCGAATAGGTAATAAAAGGAAAAAGAAGAGAGACTACCAGATCTACAGAACAATTTTTCTAGTAAGAAGCTAAATGTGTACAGTCTCTAAAAAGGAGGATGTTGCTAAATTCTCCACATGCCATTGCTGTCCTCAGGCTATAAATATGACCTACCATGTGAGTTAGGCCTTGTGAGTGATTAGCAACTTCATCTAAGCTTTGCTCCTTTGCTCCTGTAGTGCTAAAACTAAGCACTACAGTTATCTTACTATCTGCTGCAGCAGAATACTTCATCGAAAGTGAGAGTTGTACAGGAGTTTTTTTCTAATTCCTTATTTGGGAAAAGAAGCAGTTGAGGAATTCTGGGGAATAAGACATTCCCTTTCATCACCTACTACTTTCCGTCCCTCTGCCCCTGCTCTCCTCCTTTCTTCCAAGCAAAGACTCATTATCCCTCCTTTTCCTGCTGAAAAGCTGCTGATTAAATGACCTACAGCACATCTGGACTACATTAGGATATTATTTGATTAAGGCATTCATCACTTGTTCTTTCAGCAAGTGGAGGAATAAGATAATGGTAGGGGAAAATGGTGTGTTAACTGGCTAGTCCAGCTCAAACTGCTCTGCTTGAAAAAGTCCAATTGCTCAGTTGTGGGTCCTTTTTTTCCCCTATTCACAGAAAAATGAAATAAATATTGGATGTTGGCAAGATCATTAACACCAAGCAAGCTGTTACACTAAGGGTTGCTGTTATCTGTATTTCTTAGAGAATTTGCCCTTTGGTAGGAAATATTTGCTTGGAGGTATTTTAAACGGTTGCAAAAAGGCTCCCCATTAAACTTCAAGCAGCACCTCACATTTCTGTACAAATTAGAAGTTTTACATATTCTAGGTTTAGGGGAGAAAGGTCACAGGGGAAAATGGCTTAACCAGATCTCCTCAAAAGGCTACTGTTTACAAGCCCATCACACAAGCAGTAACTTAGTTTTCAGCATCTGAAGAGATTGCAGGACACTTCAGCTATGGAATCTGTGTATTTAAAATCCAAAGCAAAGACTAAAAACCAAAGCACAGGCTAGAAGGAAAGATCACGCTGCCTTGGCTTTCAGACACTTTACCTCAAAACATCCTTCCTTATTTCTCAAGAGCTAAGGAATGTACTATCCTGGTGCACACACAGAGGTATCAACTAATATCAACCAAATGTCACAGTGTACATCGAATGCCATAAAAGCCAGGAATGCTTGTGTTGTTAAATGTGAATGCTTACAGGACTAAGCTTAATTTCCTTCAACGCTAAACAACCAAAACATGAAGCTGAACAGACACCCTTAAAGCCTCTTTATCAGCTGAAGTTTGCTTTACAGTGTCAGGAAGGAGAACACACTCGATCAGTGGGAAACATAACCGTCCAGAACAACTAAAGAATTCAGCCAAAAGACTGCCAAGTGCTGCATAAAGAATATAGACACTGAACATGTGGGCAGTTTTCCTACTTATCATATTCACATGACATACAAATGTATCCTTTCTCTCTAGAATCAATATTCTCCTGCATTACACCAAAGCAGAAAGTTTTAAATTTCAGAAAGTTCTGCCTCCTTTTTACAGACCAGCCACAGAGCAATAAATTCCAACAGCCAACAGAGGGAAAAAATGGTATTTTAAATATCCCTCCTGCTATCAAATGATAATGGCTCAGTGTAGATACAAGTCACAGGTCAAAAATATTAGCTTACCCTTTTTCTCTTTCTCTCTGTTCTTGTAAAACTCTGAAGCAATCCCCAAAAAAACGTCCTTTTCCACAAGAGCCTTCACTTTTTTTTGGCTCGTTAAATCAAATGCTTTCCCCAGCTCGTTACAGGACTGTGATGTCATCGGCTGAGGGAGGGCTAGTTTAAAAAAAAAAAAAGAGACAGCCCACACTCTCAGTCCATTCACACAAAGAGACTGTTTTAAAAGGAAAATGCCAGTTCACACTACACAAAAAGAGCATGACTTGACTTAATCTGTAAGGGAGCCACCTCCTTCAAAATCACATTAGCAACAGACCTGAAGATCTGTTTTTCAGATAACACAGAGGGGTTTTTGGTATTTCGCTGGGTTTGGTTTTGTTTTAGGTTTTTTGTTGTTGTTTCTGGTTTCGGGGGATTTTTTGGGGGGTTTTTTGGTGAGTAGGTGGAATGCAACACAGCATGTGGCTGACTTTGTACTAGAAATAAGCAATTACACGAAGGGCTGCTGTGAAAAACACAAGCTTCAAGCAGAGTTAGCAGTAATTTTTATCTACTAGGAAACAAACAAACAAAAAAAGATTGACTATGTTCTTTCCAGGGAATATATTTAAACATTAACTGAAGTGCTTAGGGCACCTTTGCTAACCTTCTGCTTCAGCAGACTCAGGATACAGCCGTGGTCTCCAGCCTGTAGGAAACATGTCAGCCACAAGAAAAACAACTGAAGACGTGGAGCATAAAAAAAAAAGAGAAGGGAGGGTGACCGGGGAAAAAAGCACAACGTTTCTACAACACAGTACTTGCTCATTACAGCTGCCTGTGGACTACTGACATTTGAGTACCCCTGGATTAAGTTTCCTGGAGGCTCAACAGTTAAAGCTAAAAACATAAGCTGTATTGACCTGGCATCCCCTGTGAAGGACCTCTGGACGCTGAGTTAAAATGGTTTTAATTTAGCATCACCTTACACATTGGTATAGATGGCACAGCTTAAATGTTGAAATAGCATATATTATCTAAAGAATTACATTAGATAAATTCACTTTCTCACTACTTCTAGGGCATCAGGAAAGACACAGTCATCCTCAACCAGCAATTATGAAAAAGAACAGTAGTGGTATTTTTGATGCAAGAACCCTTGATGGCAGTGGGAGCCATCCAATGCTTGACTACATATGTGTCTGCACCACCTTAAATGAGGTAAGTTCAGTCTCTACAGCTTTAAAATAGGTAGGAAGCTCCTGATGAATCAATCTATGAACATAGAGTGGAAAGAAGCTTCCCACAAGAAAAAAAGAAAAAAAAACCCAAAAGATAGTCAAGATCCCTGTCCTAAAATAAAACTAAGAGTGGCTTTGGTGAGCCTAATGTGACAGGAAGTAACTGGGTGGTTTCATATACCACCTTTCATAGTGTCTGGACAAGTTATATATACACAATTGTAATTACAATACATAGTTTTACATGTAATACACTTAACTTTTCCTGTATTAGCTTCTTTTTTCTTCCCTTGGATCATCCAAGAATTCTACACTTTGATGAAGGATAAATGCCTCACAGAGAAATTAAATTCTGTGATAAACTGTATGGATTTAAAATGCAATTTCTGTAGCTCTTTACTAATTAAATACCAAGTTCAAGTAACCCTGCTTCACCTTTAGTGACTGAAGGAGCAGAAGATCACAAGATATTTATCTTATGCATTCACTTTGCCCCCAATGTCTAAAGCCCCACATGTCCCGTAGTCCACTGGAAGGCAGATCCTGTAACTGAAGCACTACCCAGGTTTGCAGGAGATGGTGCTCAAGACTTTTGCTACAGACTCAAGGAGCGGCCCACTTGACATGCAAATGGTCAGTTTTCACTGAAACCTAAAAGAGCCACTCTAGAAAATAGCTCTTTTTTTCTCTTTTTTTAAAAATTCTTTTTTTCCCCCTTAAATATCTTTGTCATACTGTTTTGGAAAACTGGAATAACAATATTTCCCTAACATACTGGTAATGAGGATCTTGTGTACCAGTATAGCAGTGTAGCTCAGTAGCAATGGCAAAAGGTAACACCCTATAAAACCCTCTTCTGCTAGTCTTGGCCTCAAATAAACAAACCAACCATTTTCCTCCCTGAAATTCAGATCCACTGTTACTGTAAACTTTAAGTTTGGTTTGTTGTTTTGTATTTTTCCCCTTTTCTTCCTTAAAGCCTTAGTTCCTTCCAATAGAACCTAAAACTTATGAAAAAAATTATAAAATTCTAGTACTCTCGGTTGAGGATAAAAGCTTGAACAGAAACTTGAAGTGGCTCAAAGATCAATAAACAAATAAAACTCTCAGAATTCTATCTCAAAGTGATCCATGAATACTTTAAAAGTGACTCCTCTTAACTTCTTGAAGTGCAAAGATTCTTGACATATCTGCATTTTAAACCACCTCTCCTGCATGACTATAAGCAGCCAGTGCCTTACATCATGCCATACTGAAAGGCAGTTAAGTGTACCAAGATTGAAATGTGTTGGAGAGTCTGTACAAGTGTCACAGATCCACCAAAAAAATCAACCAGTATTGTCATCGGAGATGTCATGGGCAAGATTATAAAAGACAGAGCCACGCTGGCATCAGCATCCGATTAAAAAAAAAGGACCATTTCAAAGTGATTTACCTGTTTCAGGCCTCTAATCTTCCAAATTTGCAGTACAAATTGCACATGAATGCCAA
Source organism: Colius striatus (assembly GCF_028858725.1). NCBI lineage: Eukaryota > Metazoa > Chordata > Aves > Coliiformes > Coliidae > Colius > Colius striatus. The sequence goes on along the minus strand of NC_084790.1, from coordinate 16,368,718 downwards.
GGATGCTGGATTTTGTGCCTAAACATGTGCATATGAAAAGCTAGTGTGAGGCAGGGAACTCCTGGTTTTGGCTAGAGATCTGAGGATTATCAGATCTGCAGCCATATTTTCTCTCAGAATAGCAAGTTACATGCAATTTTAGTGCTGAATTAAACTTATCAATGAGAAAGACTAACTGGCCACCAAACTGCTCTCTCCATGCCAGGAGGCCACCTGTAGATGTGAGATGTGTGAGAAAGAGCTCAACCAGTCAAAGGAAAAAATGTAGGTGGCACCATGTTCTCTGCAAGGGCCTCATGACTTTGGGAGACATCTTTAATTCAAAACAGCCCTCCTCTGTGAACCTTCAAGATGAGGCACTGGATGTGGGGCACGGTCTATACTAAGAATATTAAGGCACCTCAGATTTTAGCTACTGGTTGCAAATTCTGGTTTTGGTTAAACAAAGCACGGGCCACGAATTCTTTAAACACATGGCAGAAACAGGGATTTGCAGTGCTTTACATCCTGATCAAGCAGTAACAAAACCATAGCGGTCACAAACTCAAGCCCTTTCAACTACCTCAGGACACAGATGTTCCTCTCTTAGCCTAAAGACCCTCCCACAATGGAGAGAACAGCACCACTTGAACCACAGGGTCATTGTAACAACCTGTTGCAAAAGAATAATTCTATTCTTGAAACATGTGCTTGGACACAAAAAAATCCCCAAATCCCAGAGGTGCTGCTCTTTATGGAAAGTGAATACAAGCGTATGATAAACCAAGCAAATCCTCCTGTTCATCCCTTTCCTGTTCAGGGAATAAACACTCTACCCGAATTTCTGAGACTCTCACACTAGCACCCTTACATACGACTAAATTTAAGATGTGCAATAACAGAAGAAAAAATAAATCCCAGAAGTATTCCATTATGTCCTTCTGTACCAACAGTCTTTTCATGACGTGTATCTCACTAAAGAAAGTGTTACCTCTTTCCTCTGCATCAAAGGAAAGTTGCATGCATGCAAAGGAATGTCTTATGGGACCAGAGTCACATTTCAGCTCGCTATCTTCAAACTATATTATCTCCACTGATAACTCTCTCTAGGACTGTAAAATGAAATGTGCCCAACAAGGCTGGCTGCTGGAAGCAAAACTCGTGCTTGAGCATGCAACTGATAAAGTTTACTGAACATTTTAAGGATCTTCTTGTTTTTAGTACCTCTGCAAATCTACCCTTATCAAGACTGCATGTCATGTGCAAGGGAGATATGGAATATATATGGTGAGGCCTTTAATGCCAGCCCTGTCACTGTCTGGTTCAGTGGTCTTTGGTTTTTAAGTGAATTGCTCCCTTCTTCGGCCTTTTCTCCAGGTAAAAGATTTTTGACTTCTTTGCGTGGCCCTAGATGGTGTGAGGAGATCCAAGGAGCACAGGTCAGGAGACTGAAGGTAATATTCTGTGCAGGTGCCCATCCACTAGTGATGCTGACCAGGTCATGCCTGATCACCAGACAATTTCCAGTTTTCATCAGAGAGGACTCAGAGCAGCCAGGGAAGCCAATCTGACACAATTCTTTCTTGTAACAAGTACTGTTAAAAAAGGGAATTATTTTCTTGGATACTGCCTTATGCTTAAGTGGCTATTTGGTAACCAGTAATTACAAAGAATTTAATCTGGTGAGTAATCTTAATTGTTCTTCCTCCTCCTTTCACGGAAGCCACATGCTTTAAGCCCAAAGGCCACTTCTATTTATTTTATGTGAACAAATTGGCTCTGTCAGTTTAATTTCCCCTGGTGCTGTAACAAGACCTGCTGTTCTTATAATGACAACTGGATGAGACAGAAATAAACCCAGTTTCCGAGGATAGGCTGCATAGGCTGCTTATTCACACCCCAAACCTCTCCTTTCCAGAGCAGACTCACCCAACACCTACATTACAAAGCCTGGTCTGCTGCTGTAGCAGCAGGAGAAAAACTGCTCAGCATGAATTGCCCAATGATGGACACCAAAATAAATTTCTGAGAGAAAATCACCATATTAAAACTTTGATGGAGGAGCAGAGGGCTCTTACATTTCAGTAGTGATTTGCATTTTATGAGTGATTCACAGTGGGGAGGTGCAGTGTGGTTGCTTGCTGCTGCCCACTTTCACAGGGGAAGGGACCAGTGCCAGACTGACTCTGCTTGCTGTCAATACTGTGTCTTCTCATGATGGTGAAAGACTACAACTTCTTCAGAACAAAAATGCCTTTGGTGGGTGCTCATACCCACATAAACATCTATCTACTGGAGCTGGCAGCTGGACTGAGTAATGTAAGTACAACTCACACCTCTGAAACCTTTCACCCCGGTGAAAACGAAGAGTTAGTGTTCAGCCCAACTCAGAGAATACCTGGAGGCCTCCTCTTGATGCTACTTAGACTTAAATTAATTTCCAAGGCTGAAAATTGTGTTCCTTCTTCTTATTTCCCTATGCCCAACAGGTAAAACTTCTTAAAAGATGCATTCACACTTGACTGCTCTGAAAACTGGGACTCAGAGGCATTCTCCATTGAGAAAGCAAGCAGCATGTGGCGTGGTTACTACTCCCAGCATGGCAAATATAAAATAACTTGTCAAAATTTCAAGGGCTGGAGCCATAAATGCCAATCATCTGACAGTGCAATATTTCACAAAAATATGATGGCTGGAAAAACAAGTGAAAAAGGTCATACAGCATCCCTCTTACTTTCCTTATATACTTAGTTAATAATATTTGGCTGTTCATCTCTTTAGCAAGCCAACAAAGAACTGACAAATCACGTTTGTTGTAAGTCATATACATGGGAAATACTTTTCTTCCCCCTCACATCTTTTCCTAGCTTTTTCAGTACCTCTCAAAAGCAGTGACTTATCTACACACTTTTGTTGTGGGTGCTGAGGTGGATGAAAACTGCACTTCACAACCTGTGACAGCAGATGCAATGAGTGACACCCACTGTGGTTCCCGTGGCCACATCCTGCAGTCACTTCACAGTAAACTTTTCACCTTTTTCTGGAGTTTAAAAGTCTAAAGCTCATTTCAGCATCCCTTGCTGCAGAGGTATGCAAGCAGATGAGCTTCTCCTTAGTGCTAAAGGTGAGGTAACTCAAACCGGCCTGACCTGCACTAGCAAGAAGAGTAGGAAGCTGCTTTGCCCTGCTGCAAACAAACTTCAGCTTCTTTGTGCTCCCATGTGTTAGGTGTGTGTGGATAGCAAAGGGGAAAATTAGCACTCCCTTATCACCTGTTGGGTGGAAACCATCCTGCACTGGCTCTTGCCTGTCCAGAAATGCAAAGTGATTTGAAGAAGCTTCTCTGAGACTGACTGAAAAGATTGTTAGCACTTGAGATAGCCTGTTTACCCTACACACCGTTTCTCAGGCAGACACAGAAGAGAAGATAAAAAGGCCCGCAGACACTTGGGTTAAAAGATGCCATTTATTGTGGTTGCAAGGAACCTGTGCACTGCCTTTGTTTTGGTTTGTTTAGATAAGGTGGCTGGAAACAAATATCTCTGGGAATTTTGAAAAAGCTAACAGAAAAATTATTGTTTTAAAATAGAACAAAATGTTTAAGTGACACAGCTATGTCTGTTAACTCTTGTTCATTAAGCCTAAATCTGAGCATTTTAACTCTGGTGCCATCTGGAAGTTACATATCCTGCACAGCCAAAACAGAGAGGACACTTCAGGCTTATGGGAGTCAGGATTTCTTCAACAGAGTCAAACCTTTGGCCATGCTTACAGAAAACCTGCTGAATGTTGAGGGAGCTAGAGGTCTGATGACAGAGCGAAAATACTTTAGGCTGCAGTTTACCTGGGGTCCAGTATTATCAGGAGAGCCTGGTATATAAAACAGATTGACAGTAAGATTCTCTATACATAACCTGAGAATATATGGGGTACCTTAACTAACTATAGACAGAGAAAATCAGAAAGGAGAAAGTCCGGAAAGAAAAGAACATTTGATGCAAGAGCACCCACTGCTTTCTGCCATCTACTGAAAGGAGACGAGTTAGAAGCATAAGACAATTTATCAGCATAAGCTGAATATGACTAGGCTATTGCAAACCAAGAATTCTTGCTACCAAATGTCAAACAGCTTGAAGCTTAGAAATGATGTCTATATTTGAAGTTGCATTTAATGTTTCTTTTGCTGTCATCACCCAGCTGTCATTTCTTCTCTGCTTAATACTGACAAATAGCAAAACACACCCAATTTTGTTCTATTACAATTGATTTGTTTTCTTAGTAGGGTGGCTTTTTTTTTAATAATCTAGCTCTGTTTACTAAACAACCACGGTAACAATAAAATTACTTCATGGCAGGGAAAAGACCATCCAGACTCCTTTTCCCTGACTTCTTCCCTCCCACTCCAAACCCTTACATCCCTGGCCCTCACCATCATGAAGCACTATCAGAGTTGGTGTTCAGAGAAATCCAGCATAGCAGCAAGACAATGCTGACTGACTGACAAGTCTCTCCAGTGACAGGCAGCCACTTCTGAGACTAAACTTCACCAACAGTCCAGGATTCAAAGAATTGCATTTTCCTTGAAAACCAAGCATTTTCCTTGAAAAACAGCCTTACATAGAAGGTGCAGGCAGGCATTTTCTAGTCTAAAACCCCAGCTTAAGTCACTAAAAGCTCTCATAAAACCATAATCTTGCTTTCTTGTGAATCCAGAAAGGTGTGGGAAAAGCGAACACAAGATGTCTGCTGAACACAGTTTAAATCTTAGACATACATTTAACACCAACAGAGGATGATGCCATCCAGCAAGACTCCAGGCATACAGACTAAGATAAACACTATGCTTCTTATCAAATAAGCAAGGGCCTATCAAGAAATGTTAAGATATCTTTAACTATGAAAGAAACATGAACATGCATTCCTTAGTTGCAGTGATTTTCTAGTACTTAAAGGCAATTATTTTAAAATTTCCTGAAATGTCTTACTAACAAGCTTGTTTTGAGGCACTGGCTTATCTTCTTAGCTATAGATTTCTTATAATTAAAATTAAATCTAAAATAAAATGATAACATTAATTATAAAATTAAGCTTCATTGTGCAAAAAAAGTACAGATAAGATTGCAGTACAACATCCTACCTAAATTCAGCATTAAAACTTAACAGTTCATTCTGAATTCATTCAGCCTTGGAGTTAATCAGTTTCTAAGTGGGTGAAACTCTGATACAGTAAGAATTCTGGGGCTACAGGATCCCCCTGAAACTCCACTGCCTTCTGAGACATAGGATTCAACTGTAAAGTTGAGCGGGAGAAAACTAGAATGACCTTGCCAACAGTAAACACACTGAAACAAACACCATGTTCCACTATAAGCATACTCCTCCTGATGCAATAATATTTACTTATTTAAAAAAAAAATGCTGGGTTGGAAATATCTGAACTGCCTTTTGCACTTTGGAAAGGGAGGTGAAGGAGAATGCTGAAGGACCTTTTCCATACTGGGCCAGAAAACCTACACAAAGACAAGAAATTTCCAAGCAGCACAGCTTGTCCAAGGACAAGGCAGACACTCAAAGTTTCACATAATAAGAAGAAAAGGCAAGGCCCTCTGAAAGTCAACACATATGTGTACAGGTTTGCACATACTTAATCTTCAATTATATCTGAAACGATGAAAGTGGCAGGTATTTTAAAGGAAAAATAAATTAAAATATATATGATACCAAAATCTTGCTAAAGAGAGGGCTACAGATGTCTTTTATTTTTGTGCTAATTGATTAACTCACAGAACATGTAGGAGAAGCTAATTTTTACTGTTTAAGAACGTTACAGCATGATTTCTTGATGACATTATTATATTTTTTTAATCACTGTCTTCAAATTTACTTCTCCTCATTTAAAGATTTATGACAAAGAGCTCTATAAAATCTATACTCTCGTGTGAAACGCAGAGAGCTTGCAGGACTGTTGCTGATGCCCTGTTGGATTGTGTTCCTGTATTTATCAGTTTCTTTCCAGTAGAGATTCAATGTAGATGGTATGAATTAGGCCCTGGATACAGAATTTACAGACTGTTAGGTATTGCCAGACCTCTAATACTGTGCTGTTGGTTGAAACAGTTCATTAACCTCAGAATTATCTGGGGCAATTGTTTATCTCCGGGGGTTTTTTTTAACAAGCTTCATTTTCCTTCACACTAAGACTTGTCCACCTCCCTTTGACAAGCCAAAAAGACATTGCAGTGGTTGAAATTGCACTTGAACACACATAGTGAACACATAATGCTCATTTTGAAGCTCTCCCTACATTGCTAATCCTCATTGTCTCAATTTGCTAGATCTAGCAAATGCAGTTGCGGTAGTCTGTGTTGCTAGAAGTAAGACAGGAGAAGAAATACCTTGACTCCCTGGCTGCTAATGTCCACCCTCCAGGCACTGTGCCACATCTGTGTGAGGCATGAGCACTGGGTACACTACTGTGAGCTACATCTTCAAGATACATCTATTAGCGAAGATGTTCACCACTGACAGAAGACTTGCCAACGGTGTACTAGGCGCCCAGACAACAGTCTATGACATATGACTTCCCACCATTTCTGTCACTTAAAAGGAACTCTTTTGTGATGCTTTTTGAGCATCACATCAGCTCCATCAGGGAAGCCTGGCAGAGATCTTTTTTGCTTCATTGCTGCTAAGAGACAAACGGGAGCTACTGCCCCTTGGAGGCAGAACTGGCAATGATCCACAATGACCCACATCAGCATGCATGTCTGAAATGTCTGTTTTCTGATTTTTTTTTTTCCCCAGAATGTTATCCTTCTGTTGGTTTTCCTCAAGCTTTCTCTTCAGTGTCAGCTGTCGTTCTTCCTCGTCTGGCGTCTGCTATCCACCACCTGCTCACATCTTGTTAAAGGAGGTCATGCTGAGTGACCACGTTGCTTTCATATAGCATCTTCACCAAATCACTGAATGGTAGGGTTGGAAGGGACCTTTAGAGATAATCTTGTCCAACACCCCTGCCAAAGCAGGTCCGTCTAGATCGGGTCACATAGGAACATGTCCAGGCGGGTCTTGAAGACCTCCAAGGAAGGAGACTGCACAACCCATCTGGGCAGCCTGTGCCAGGGCTCCCTCACCCTCACAGTGAAATAGTTTTTCCTCATATTTAAATGGAACTTTTTGTGTTCCAGCTTCATCCCATTACCTCTTGTCCTGTCACTAGATACAACAGAACAAAGTGATGCCTCAACCCCCTGACATCCACCATTTAGATATTTGTAAATATTAATCTTGTGAGATCCCTGTGGTTTGAGCCCATTCATTCTGCCCCTGCCCAAGCTGACTTCTCCTGAGGTTCTGTGTATGCATCCCACCTCGAATGCAATGCTGAAACAAAGCCCATGAACTACCCAGCAGTCCTTCTGCTTGGCATTTTCAAGTGTTCAGCTACAATCTAGGGGAACCTAACAGTCTCTAAACCAACATGCTGTCTCACAGTCTAGGCAAACATCAGCACTGAGACATTTATTTTTAATTCACTCCTATTACAACAGTAGAAACAATAAAATCAACCCATAATGATTTCTTGGTCTCAAACCAGCTGCTCAACAAATTAAGGCTTTAACAATGACAAGGATTCAGGGTTTTGGAAAGCAATAGCAAGTGTTGTACTATACTGTGTCCCTTGTGAAAAGTTCTCTCCAGTGGAGCTATATCTGGGAGTCACAGCAGTTATACCTGCACCAAGAAGCTCATTGCTTCCTCTTCCTGCCATTTTTATATAGTTGGAGGGAAACAGAGGAGACAGCCCTTGTTGAGGTTAACTCACTGCGGGTTTGGAGGATGACTCAATGCTGAGCTTTATCTATCTATGCCTATGCCAATATATGTTACATTGTAGTAAATTTCAGGTTCAGGGAAGCCTGCCCTGATTAGAGTGTCTTCCCAACCTATATTCCTGTATGACTATTCTAAGAGTGTGCACAGAAGCAGCTAGAGAAACATGGTACAGCATTGCAATTTCATGCATTAAAGGATGTGATTTGGAAAGCATAGGCACAAGAAGAAACCCAGAAAGCCCATGTATATTTCTTTTTCTGTTACACAGATGATGAACAGAACAACACTTTGCTTACCTCTATTCCCATCATGCAACAATGTCAAACCACACTGTAGGTGCTTTACAACATGCCAGGAAATACCTCCATTTTATTCACTATGACCTAAACAAATACTTTAAAAAATGTCTTCCTTTCTTAGAAGACAACACTAGTACATTTTACCAAGAGTGTGCAGTTTTAGCCCCTGATTCTCTCCAGTAAGGCAGTCACCAAACTGGGATAACCTAAAACTGGGGATGCTTATAAAAACAAGCGTAAGCAATGTGTCAAATGTTTGACTTGCATCAAAGAATCAGACTTCTGAGTTAGATGCCAAGGTTTTAATGCCTTAGGTATGAGACTGCATCTGAGATGCTGTAAAGGCTTTTACATGGCAGCTGCTCGTCAGTGGCTCCATGCCAACACCTCTCTCCCTCCATTGCAGGAAGTCCTTTCCTGCAACAAACTGGGCCAAAATTTCACCACAAACTTTTAACATGGTCCAGAGGGAAAAGCAGAGCAGCTTCAAACTTGGGTAGGGCAGGCTGCAATACCATCCCGTACATTACTTGTGGAGTATCACCACGGGAAGGGTAGCCATCCCAGGTGGAAACCATGACTTATGCTTCTCTTCTTAGTTTATTACTCCTACATGAAACTCAGACAAAAATTGCTCATTTTGTAGCTTCCTCACACTTTCCTGCACACAGACAATCATACAGAGGGCAACGACCGTTGTCAGTAACATGCAGTGTGGGGTTTATGAGAAATTTCTGATGACAGCTATCCTCCCCATCAGAGGAAAACTAAATGCCTGTGCTGGCATCAATCCTTTTTATGGTTTTACAATGATCCTTCTTCTTCCCACAGCTGAACAGATACTCATGGAAAACAGCAACAGTATAACCCCAGAGTCTCTAGCATCATCTGCCTTTTTAGAGTAACAACTTTAGACCAAGTATTAGCTTCACTTTTATTACTTGTTGTGTTTTTTTACTGAATGATTAGTAAACAGGGGTTTAGCTTGCAGGAAAGGGTTAACATCATGATTTCTTTTACATTATTAACAGTTACTGTAAAAGTACTGGAACAGTAAGCACTTTTAGATTGAATCCCAAAGTTTGTTTGGTGTTTGCCTAGCTCTTGTCTGAGCAGGATTCTCTGGCTGCAGAGCTTATGTGGGAACAACCTTAGCTCTTTGCTTTCTTAGGAGCAGCCGCAGGGCCAGGGGAAGGGGTTGGAGCAGTGGCAGCTGCCAGCTGAAGCAGCTATGCATGCCTCTGGCATCCCATTCAAAATTCTTTCCCCTTGCTCAAAAGTTCTTCCCCTTGCCGCAGGCTCCTAAAACATGCTTAAGCACCTGTCTAACTTTATTGCCCCCAGATGGCTTCTCTGGTTTTGATGCAGGACCTTAGGAACTCAGGATGCTGGGAAAAATCTCAAGCTGATTTTCACACAAAAAACCCAACGTGGCACTCTTTTTTTCCCCCCAATTGACATCTTAGTTTTGGTAGTTTCCATTTCTGACTGACAGGTTAACAAGAACTTGCTCATTCAAGGCAAACTTTTATAAGGAGAATAAAAATGCATTTTATTTTTTCTTTTTATATGCTTTGCAACTCACAGATTGAGAGATGACAGACAGCAGAGTCATGTGTACTCTGTGAGTTGATTATCATTTATCAAAATTGACACATCCAAAATACGGCAGGAACTAAATTAGTTATCATAACTAGAGAAAGAAATAAAACAGCTAATCTCAGAACTCAATTTATATTCTTTATGAGGACTTAAAGCTGGCAGTCCTCATCATGTGAGATCTGTGAGCTATAAATAAACTTATCTTAGAACAAACAAACATTTTTTACATGCAGGACTTAATGTATTACAGTTTTCTGGCAGAACAAAAAATAACACCAGACCAAAGCCTTGTCTCATTTTTAATGAAAAAACAAGCCAGTAAAGCAGACGTCCAAAAAAGGAAATCTCTAATCTACAAGTGCAAGTATCCAAGCATGTCTTCAATTCTTCTCATTCAGTTTAATAAGAGAAGAAACCAGGCCACCAGAAGTTTACAGACTAATGCAATTACAGGGTGGCTCAATAAGCACTGATTTGTCTGTCATCTACAACAGGAAAGATAAACAGATGTTAACAGGTCCAGTTTTCCTTTCACAAAGCTGAGTACCCACCAATCAATTAATCAGAATGGACGGTTTTTGTTGGGGAAAGTAACAACGTGCTACTGGCAAATACATGAATGACTACTTCTTATAGCTATTTTTAAGACCCATTAACTGAATAATTGGATTTACCTATAAATAACAAGTGCATTTTCATCAGATAGCATTTAACATTTCTTACATCACAGGTGAAAAGAAAAATCCTCTTAGTAGGTTTATTAAAAGGCAAACAAAATTAAACCCATAATCATAGCACCATTTCAGAATCACCATGCACTTTCAACAGTCCTGTGAATACAAGCATATAAATGCACCATTAAAAAGTTATTCACTGAAAAAAAAGCCACTTGAAGAAAACTAAGTTGTTTTGCTGTTTGCAAGTGGGATGAACGTGGGAAACAGCCTCTCTTCTGGAAGGGTGAGCGGCAGCTTTGCACATGGACTACAGCAGAGAGCTGGATCAGCTCCAGATGTATTGAAAGCAGAGCTCATTGTCTTTTAGAACTGCAAACATTGCAGACCAGGCTCTTAAAACAAAAGCGCTGGAACTCTGATGCTTACACTCCCAGATTCATTCCCTCACACCTTAAAAAGTGGTTTCTCAGGCTGATACATCTAGATGTTACTAATGTGCATGCATTCAGATTTAAATATGAATTTCAAGTGTTCAGCTTTGCAAGCTTGAGATGTCAAGTTGCAAAATAAAATATATTAGAAGGCCAACCTGATCACTTACATAACTTCTAATGCTTGAAAATCTCTGATTCTGAAAGGTGTACAGTGCTACTTCATTTCGATCATAACCTCAGTAAGAAAGTTATTCACACTGCTTCAAAAGTTTGCCAATGGCTGCATTTCAAACACCCACATGACAGTCCAAGACTGACATTTCTCCAAACTCTGGACAATAATTATACACGCTGTTGACTAGGAGAGGAAGTATCCAGCTTGCAAAAGGACATAGGTGGGACTCAGGCAGGACCTCTGGGTTGCTCTGTCAGGGCATGGAAACAGCATGTTGTTCTTCCATCCAGAAATGGTTTTCATAGCACCCTGGTACTCTACTCAGTGGGCACCATCCTGCTTGACCATACCTTCCAACTGTGGACTCTTTATGGATATGCATAAAGAAGTATCTCATATTATGTCAGCTGGCAGCTTCCAGAAACACACATGGACAGAGCTTTGCTGAGCATTAGTTTGCTGAGTAAATCAGCCAAACAGAAATTACCCAAAGGTAATACATTGCCTTCAATTAGGGAATTGTGAACATCTCAACCACTGACTAAGTAACAACCTGGCTAATGTGCTTGTCGGTGCGTTAGCACTGACATCTCTTCTTAACAATTAGCGTCATCTCAAACAGGATAAAGAAAAGATCATAGCTTTGTGATGTGACAGCCAGCTATCACAGAAGCACCACTGAAACCTGCAGTATAATTAAGGGTACGTCCTCAACGTTGAGCTCACCCATACTCGCACTTGTTTGCTATACCTTGTCATGACTGTGGCTCACACACAGAAACCTCGTTACTGGGTTTGGCAGAGGTACCATTCTGGGCTAGTAACACAGGCTGCACTCCACATGGCTGCTGAGTTCACCCATAAACCTCTTTGCTCTTCAGCAAGGGATGTACAAGACTGCTGACAGTCCTCACTTGAGCCAAAGCATGAGGATGCAAAGCGTCATGTGAGTCCAGCCTCAAAATATGCCAAAATGGCAAAAAGAACACTAACCATGACACTTTACCCTGCACTATTTAATCAGGAAAACTGATAAATCTCAGCATCTCTAGCCACAGCCCAGGTGTGGATCTCAATGTACTAGACACTAACGTAGTTTTAACACAGCAATAATAACCTGGCCACAGCCTCCAAGCAGAGCTAAGCAAAGACGTGGACACATGGAGGTAGGGTGTAACATCAGGTGACAATAAGCTGACAGTAGCATGTATGAAAAGCGCACACACTATCAACATAACTATTCCAAGTCAGAGGTATGTGTTAGCATCACAACAGGAGGGAGACTTGAAGACACTGAGAAGTTTTTTCAGATTGTTAGACAGGTTGCAATAAAAGCCATAAATCAGAACTCCTTCAAGCCCACAGGTATGCAAGGAAAAAAAAGTAATCACTCAACAATCTTCAGATGAAGCCAACTCCACAGAGGAGAAAGGAGCACAAAACATTTGTCTGTCCTGGGGAGTGTTCAGGGAGACTAAGAGAATAATAATGCCTATATTCTCACAGGAAGCTCTAAAGCAGTGAGTGTAATTAATGAAGGAATCGTGTGATGAATGCTCCTTTGCAGGATATGTGGAATCAAAACTGGATGTTTTTCTAGAAGACAAGCTCTAATCCAAATATAAGTCAATTTAGGGAAATCCAGTGGTCTATGTCACATTGCCAGTCACAACGTGATCACAGCTGACTCTTTAAACCTTCTAACCCATGAATATTATGAGTCATGAATGCCAACAGTACTGTTCCTTCCTCCAATGAAGTGTTTGCTGATATGGTGTCTGGATGTGGGTGGGTTATGATTAACGATGTAATTTACCATGAGTTCACTGAAGAACTTTTTTCCCTGATGATTACCACAGCTTGGACAAGTTCTTCTTCCAGGAATTATGACAAAAGCCCGACTCCAGCAAAAGCTCCATTTTATGTCCTTAAGTCCATGTATGCTTTCCCAGCACAAATGGGCATGGATCTTCTAATGGGAACTAGAGCCAAGTTTTAATTATTTAAAATTACATCTAAATGACTCAGAATATATTATCAGAATCAGGCCCTTATTACTGTCAGAAAATGGCACTGAAGATGTACAGCAGCATGTTTGAGAAGTGGCTCTGACATGGTGGTGAGCTCAAAATAGCCTGAGACACTTCTACTAGCCAGCTTCTGGTTACTGGTCAGGGAAGCTGCTGGTACAATTCACTCTCTTTTTGCCCCTAACTGATAATTAGTACCGTTGTTCTGCTTTCCCCAGTCTCTTTACACTGAGGGCACTGGGACCTCTGTTTCATATAAGGCCTTTGTGTATTAAGCATTGGAAAGTGCTGCCCAGAGAGGTGGTGGAGTCACCATCCCTGGAGATGTTAAAAAGATGCATAGTTGAAGTAGTGAGGGATATGGCTTGGGTTAGTTTATTGATGGGCTTGGCAGTGTTTGGTTAGTGCTTGGACTTAATGATCTTAAAGGTCTTAAAGGTTTTTTCCAACCATAATGACTCTGTGATTCTGTGTGATTCTATTCCCAGATGGATGGGTCTGTTTGTCCCTCATTTTCCCCATCTTTTTATTTCAAGTTCTTCCATTCTTTCACCATTTCTAGAGTCTGGCCACCTTGTCTTTAGAAGAAGCTCCTGTAAATTACATATTGGGGTCTCAGACTTATGAATTCATGTCAATGAATTTTGCTCATATGTATTTCTTTAATAATGGGACAGATTTCTGGATTTCTAGTTGGCAGCACCTGATAGAAATCATGGAATAATAGAATGGTAGGGTTGGAAGGGACCTTTAGAGATCATCTAGTCCAACCCCACTGCAGAAGCAGGTCCACCAAGATCAGTCCACACAGGAACGCGTCTAGGTGGGTCTTGAAGACCTCCAAGGACAAAGACTCCACACACTCCCTGGGCAGCCTGTGCCAGTGCTCCATCACCCAATCTATGCAATCGGAGTAATCTTCTGGTACCCACATAACGTTAAGTGTAAGTCAGCTTCTCCTAGAATGTTTTTTAATTTACTTGTTGCCAAGATAAATTACTGGTCTGAAAACATCACTTCATCTGTAAGAGAAGATGATTATTTTTCAGTATGCAGGGCTACTCATTTTCCTGGGAACACAGGTTCTGCTAGGGGTTGGAGAGTTATGTTAGGCATCACTCTCAAGAGCCTCTTTCCTGAAAAAATTCCAGGAAATTGTATCAACTCTGTACTCTGAAGAGAACAAACCATGACTTAATTAATCTGAATTACTGAAGACACAATGAGAACAATTTTGGTTAGGTATGAAAATTTATTTGCTTTCAGTGTTGGAGCTAATGCCTGGTACTTGGAGTGTGGGAACCACCAGATAAAAACTGGTTATTTGTATGCAATAATAACTTGAATATCGCTTCCAAATCTTGCTTTTACCACATCACCTGATCAAGCGTTAAACTACAGAGATGCTAGAACAAACACCTGTATGTATAAAGGAAAAACACCACCCAGCCAAGCAAAATGCCCCCCAATGAAATTAAAGGATTGCATCTACATTTACTGAGAAGACTTTTGAAGCTTTATGTGATCTTAAGTTCAGAATGATTTAGTGCAAACATATACCACTCAACAGTTCAGCAAGATTCGGAATGCCAAATCTGACAGGGCAACTGCAGAACTCTAACGATTTGCAGCTTTTACTTGTTTCTGGTAAGGCTTATGATGTCCTTTAGTTGCACACCTGGAAAGGCTATGCCTCTCCTTCAGGGTATTTATGTTCTTGCAGTCCCTCCTTTAATTTCCTAAGGGCTAAGCACAAATTACAGCTTTTTAAATGAGCAGCATTCATTAAATCAAATTACTACTAATACCGCAGTGCTGGAATGTGCCCCTAATTAGTCTTACAGCATTTTTGGTATGTACCAATACACTAGCAGTAGCCCTACCTTTTCACTAATCATTTCTGTGCTAACTCCTCAGCAATAATGTTTTGGTAAAACTTCTCCACTTTTGTTATTACTATAAATAGTACCTTCAAACTACTGTCACATTGTCTATGTACAGCCTCTGTATCAGTTCAAACCAAGGAGAGTTTTGCCATTGACTTCAGCAGGAGTGGGGTTATTACCTGAATGTTGACCACAGCTTTCATGCAAGTCAAAGGTAAGCATATCTAGTCATTCAGGTATGAAATGCTAAATGGGGATTTTGGCTGGACCACAAGCTCACCTAAGAGCAGAGATTAAATACCCCAGCCTTCCTCCAGAAAGATCAATGGTGTACTATCACCAGCTAATACATACAGTTTGTGTGATACCTGCATAGTCTAAAAGTACTGTGAAATTTATCACTGCCTTGATTAAATTAGCTCATTGCAATAGAGAAATGAATATAAAGAAATAAATGTTTACAGTATACTGTATTGTTTGTTTTCAGCACACACAAGACAGAAACCCCAGGGCTATGACAACCTCAACATTGTGTCCATACTTGAGGTTTCAAAGCCTCCTAGCACTAGGAAGAGAAAGTCCTGTGGAATTTGCACCTTCTGAGCTATTTACAGCTATTTACAACACTTCCCAGCTTTATCCTGGATAGCTGTCCATGGAGACGTGTAAGGAATGTATGGTACATGGACAGCAGGCTATGACTCCATAGCCTGGCATAGCCACAGCAGGCATGACTGCATTCACGACTTCATTTGCATTCAGGTGTCACATCACTTACTGGGGGGAAGCCATCTCTGCACGTTTTTGAATGGGTAATGAAGGAAAGAAAGCTGAAGACAACCTTGCTCAATGAAGTGGATGTCTGCCTGATGGATTTCAATTACAACAGAAATGCACATATTCTTGTTTGAGCTGGTGTCACAATCATAAGACCATACTGCAAGGACAGTGAAGGTATTTAATCTTTTAACCTTTTTGACAGAAAGTAGGCACTTGATTTCATTTGACATTAGTGTTCCTCAGGTATCCTATTTAATTTTTGGCTTAAACAATACCCTGAATTCAAGCCCAGCAACTGAACTGCAGCCAATGTTGGCATTCTGCTTCCTGACACCTTAATGCATTTGGATCAAACATCCAGAATTCATTATCACCTCTCTAGTACTTGAACAGCTCTGCACTGCACACAATTCAACAAAGAATGCCATGCCTTGAGGGGTGCACTGGACATACAGCTGTATTTTCTTATCTCCAGCTTCTTGTAATATACTGAGTGTCTCAGATATGCTGTAACTTATGACTGCAGAGCTGTCTAAGTTAAAACAGAACTAGGACAAAAAGAAATTACTTCATGGACATACTGATATTTTTTTTCCCCAGTACTTTGATTAAGACACCAGGGAGAAAAAGGAGAAGCTTCTTCAGAAATACTGTTTAGAGACTTGCTCATTGTGAAAGCCAGTACTACATACATTGCAGATTTATATTTATCCAGAAGTAACCTTCTATTATATAGTAAGACACAATTAAAAACTAAAAACTGTGCTAAAGGGGATCACACAACGATCCCAGAAGTTCCATTCCAGAGGGGCAGTTAGCACAAATACCAGCACTTTGAAATCCCAAGTGCCACCCTTTTCATACCATGAAATCCCACCTCCATCCCAAAGAAGATTACATAATGACTTATAAGTGATCTATACAGTCTGTACAGTTCGTGTCCCTTAAAATAAAAGGACTAAAAAGGGAATAGTCAAAATGGACTTAGCAACAACAAATGGAAGCTATTCTTGCACAGGAAAACAGCTAGCTGTGTGTGCAGATCTCAATCATACTGTTTCCAAGTATGCACTTTCTAGAGAGACTGATAAAAAAGACAAACCTTCAAAAATGGCAAAAGCTAGTGAGATACAGATCTTGCAGGCTGTAAAAGTAAGATGATACAAATAGCATCTGAATATTTATTTGCCTCTTTTGCAGGGGATGTGGGGGACAGAAAGAGGCAAATCAGGGTTAGTATTTAGAAGCCATATTTTTTAGTATTTCTTTGCAACTTTTGAGCTTAGAAACCTATTTTCCAAAATTAAAGATACTTGTGGCATTTGGCGTTTTGGGAAAGAAAAACCATACCAAATATTTCAAGAGCTGTGATAAAATCAAGAGAGTTGGGGAAACTTAATAGGTATTTTGGAATTGCAAAGTAACTCTTTCATATTAAATGCCATCAGAGACTAGTAGACTGCTTTCATGGAAAAGAATACTTGTCAAACTTGCCCATAGTTATTCTACTGCTACAGTTAATGGCTGTACTTTCATGAGTCCTCAAGGCTAATGGTCTGGAAGAAAATCCAATATAGAAGACAACTAACAGGTATTAGGCAACTAGAGTGACTAGATCTGGATTTCATCCTCCTATGGGTGGCTGACTTGCTGCATGACCTTGAATAAAATACTTATTCAGAGTGCAACCCTACTGTAACATGCATCTCCTAAGACTGCTCTGAGGTTTAATTAATTAATTTTTGCCTATAAACTTTTCAAATTCCTAAGGATAGAAGGGCCTTTGGAAATACAAATAATTTAAAATATGTTCCAATACAAAGGTACAGAGAGCCATCTGTTTGCTGTATGAATATGATTCTATGAAATGTAGAACACCCAAACATACACAGTAGTTTTCACATAACTTCTTCTGATTTGTTCAAGGAATGGCAAAAGGGGAACACATAATGAAGGAATAAATACAACACATCCCTATAGATCCTTCATTTTCCTGTAGCTAGCTCTGAAACTGACTTCCTTGTATAGCACATTCTTAAGATTACAAATTAGGCTTGCTTAACAATATTATGAAAATAAATTGTTCTTACCCTCAGCCCCTGTTCCATGGACAAGCAGAGGACCTGCCAAGGTGCCGTGTACCTGAACATGTTTGACCCCTTCTGTAGACAGACTAAATAGAAAAAGGCACTCTCAGGTCTCCTGGTTTCTTTTCATCTGAGGGATGCTTAAATTGAGAGAAATCCTTTAGTTGTACTCTTCAAGGCCTCCCCTAGAGAAGACTCTAAGACAATGTTACAGCCATTCCACTTGCACCCTGAGGAACTGAATAACTAATTCAATAAGAGGCTTGTTTTCTTGGGAAGAGCTTAGCTCAAACTCAATTAGCATAAATAGAATGATAACCTTTGAACCTCCCATCCCTCTTCTCAGAGGAGCGGATGGTGGAGAGCACGTCATGGCAGAGTTGCTCCCTGCACTGCAAATCTTGAGTTTGTTTGTATTTCCACTGTTGGCATTCAACTCCGCCTCACAAATCCAGAAACAGCTATCAGACACCATCTGTAACTTTTCATTTTTAATTTTTGTCATTATCGTTTATCTTGGCTTAAAGGAAATATCTTTTCCTCCTTTCAGGAAGGATTCCCCTTACCTGTTTCGGCATCCTGACCTCCACCTGGCAATCGGCATGATTTTGCTGAGTAGGTTCGCGAAAAAGCTTCTAGAAACACTCTCATGACAAAACTACTGCTGTAAATAGTTACCACCCTAAATGAGACTGGAAAGTTTTCCGCAAGGTACACTGAAGTGAGCTCTTTGGAATACTGGAAATGTGATATGCTGCAGCCTTGGCTTGTGGCTAAGTTCTCCTTTATGGATTATCAGTTTTTCGGTCAGAGACCAAGGCCTAGCCTCCAAGAGATTTAACTTTTGAAAGAGTAAAGTCTCTGTTATTTTCTACATTTCTGCCTTTTCACTGACGAACTGAAATAGTAATTCTGCGCCATACTGCTGCTCAAAAAAAGGTGAGATGCTGCAAGGCCACTTTTGCTTTTCTTTTATGGCAATTATTTGTACTCACCAACTGTCGTCAGTGCAAATCCAGATATATAGATCAAGTAAATAACTTATCCTCGCTTTTTAAACTCCTTCAGTAGAGAACCAAAAAGTAGTAACTTAAGATTTGTATCAACTCAAATCTGATTCAGTGATCTTAAATATTTCATCTCCAGTCCTTATTCTCTAGAGGTAAAGATAAATATTTTATCTTTACCTCTATCTCTAGATCTTAAATATTTTACCTCCATCCCTGGCTATCTGCAGCAGTCCCACCCAAACAAATTGTAGGGATGCAGGGAGAATGGTGCAAGACTCATCTCCACAGTAACTTCTAGCAGAGAACTGAGGCACTTGTGCACTTCAGTGCTCCTCATCAGCTCCATGTACTGAAGAGTCACAACAGTGTACTGCAGGTTGTCCCACAGCAGAAATACCAGCAGAAGTACTCTCATGCACGCAGTGATTTTGTTTAAAAAATGCTGGAGAAAATGTATCTTCTCATAAATATTTTGTCTGTGTTGGCAGTGAAGTGATAGACAGCTATGAAAAAAAAAACCCAGACAAGTAGTAAACTGCAGATTTCACATGAGCTCTGTCTCAGTTAAGTTCGTTAACTATACCCATATTTGTTGCACACATATAATCATAGAATCATAGAATGGTAGAGGCTGGAAGGGATCTTTAGAGATCATCTAGTACAATCCCCCTGCAGAAGTAGGTTGTGGCACCAATTCAAAAAATGTAGAAGTGCAGTTCTGTTTGAAATTGTTGAAATTACACAATACATAAATCACTTAGCAGTGGCTTCAACAATGTCTGTACAATGCTGACTGCACAGAACTCAAAGCCCTGGCTTCTGCTCAGCTTACTGAGGCAGTTTGCTCACTAACCAATCATGGATGCAACATTCTTTTCCTTCACCTCTCTCTATATTTTGATCTTGCTTTGATGCTTCTTAAGTCAGTTTTGGAAGCAACAAATGACTTTGGTTATTTCTTCAGTGTAGCTAAAAGTGATTTAAACCAGAATAAACCTGTGTACCACGACTAATTTTTCAACAATTGGTATGGTTTTATACAAAGTACAAGAGTAACAAATGACAAATCTCATTCCTCAGTAAGTACTCGGACATGACTCTAACATCGATTACACAAGGACTTAAGTCACAAACATGAAACAGATGAAGTGCCTTCTGCTGAGGTAACACTGAGTTACTTCAGTATGGCCAAGGGTAGAAATGTGGATTTGATAAGAAACAGCCATTTCATGCATCCCTTGATAAGAAACAGCCATTTCATGCATCCCTTGAACAACTGCTGTGGAGTGGAAACCAGTCTGTCCACATGCACCTCCATCTTGTAGCCTCTTAATAGATTCCTTTTTGTGTTGTTAAACGTTGTATGCCTTTCTCATTACCTACATGACAAAGTCTGTGTCACAAGATTTAAATCTGAAGGTAAATCGGAATAGAGATACAGAATGGATCAACTTAAATTCTCATATACAATTCCACAGGCTTAACAGTGAAATAAGTCTGCCAGAACACCCAAAACCTAGGAAATCCTAAGGAAAATCCTAATGACAAAAGGTTTTGACCTAATACAGAGTATCAAACAAGCTTCTTAGAAAGACCTCTGACCTTCGATTTTCCTAGTAGATGAACTGAGTGCTCTTGAATAGCTCAGGAACTGCTAGCCAAAAATACTGTGATATATATCAGCCATATTTGGGATAGTTAACTATCTGTGAACAAC
This sequence comes from Colius striatus, assembly GCF_028858725.1. NCBI lineage: Eukaryota > Metazoa > Chordata > Aves > Coliiformes > Coliidae > Colius > Colius striatus. The sequence continues at coordinate 16,348,206 of NC_084790.1, read as the reverse complement.
ATGTTAAAGCCACTTTTACACCTTTTGCATTAAGACATAGTATTACACCTAAACATTTAAAAAGACAGCACCTGAACTTTTGTGACCTCACACCCATACAAATATAACCTGCTTATTTTCTGCAAAAGTTAGCCTTCTTTTTCTCCTTCCATTTCAGGCTGTCCCCCCTCTCCTTTTAACTAAAAAAAAAACCCAAGACTAGTGGAACTGCTTCCACCCATAGCCAGTTTTAAGTGAGAGCTGACAGAGCTGTTAACATCAGGAATTAAATATAAACAGTCCCATATCAAGAACAGGAAGTTAGTGCAACTGCTAACTTTCGTCAGGGAGAAACAGCAAACAAACAGATATAAATAAAGGGAAGCCATGAAGAGATACGATTGGGCCATCCAGCTGACACGGATGGTACACGGTAATGAATGCCGACTGCATCTGAAAGCCGATGCTTCTTCCCTCTCATCAGAAATCATTAATACCAGGGGAGAGCTTTCCAGGACTCAGTTAGAAGTCAAAGCACTAACCCTCACAGTATTTCCCTCCAGTGAGTCGTTTTCAGAAGAATTAGTGTCGAAATCGTCTTGGAAAAGGTAGGCAGGATTTATAGTAGCAACGTAAAATGCTGCCTGATGTCACAGGAGAATGCAAAGCACATACCAATTAATATCACACCCACATTTTGTGGTTTGTGTTTCTCAAGCAAGGGTCATTCAACTTCCTGTGAGACTCTCACAGCACAGGATTTACCAGTGCTGCCTTTCTACAGCTTCTTTTATTTCCCAGTAAATACAAAGACTTTAGATAAGGTTAAGAACTCACTCAAGCTGATGAAGCTGTAAAAGCTGTTTGTCTTCTAGCTGTCCATGACTTAAGAAAATAAGACACTGCATCAAAGACACGAAACCTCCTGCTGTGAAAAAATGCATGTGGCTAAAATACTAAACTGGAATTTATGAGATAAAATCCAGTCCCAGGCTCTGACATCTTGGGAAAAATCACTTAACCTCACCATGGTTTTTTTGTCAGAAAGGTGTTTATAGTATATTTTGTGAGTTTTGTGCAAAAAAGTATGCTTACGAGGACACTTGTTAATTTATTTCCCTCTTTGAAGAATGCAGGAAAAATAATCTTTTACATAAAATCAGTGCGAGAAATATCCATATCATATCCTTATAAAATGTCAATATTCAAGGAAACCAAGAGGAAAAGACATTCAAGAATTTAAATTTTCAATTTTAATTTTTCATTTTACTCCCCATTAAAAGATTCGCTGCATTCTCTAGGTCTCTCAGCATTCCACTGAAATGCCATGTCCCATGCAACAGCTTATATTGCAGATACAGTCCCAGCAGTGTGAGGAAGACCTCAGCTCTGCTTCTTCTGCTTACCATTTACGACATTTGATACCAAGACATTCAAAATGTCCTGAAATGTCTTTGGTTTTGTCCACGCTATGTGCAACGTGCAAACACAAAACTGGCGTGAAAAATCATACATCAATCATTGTGCTCTGTTTTTCCCTTACAAATGGTAGAAAACTGGATTTGTACCCATTGTACAGTAATTGAAGGGTTTGGCAGCAGCAAAATACATGGTTTGATGATATGAAATTTGGGCTAAAGTACTTAGGAGTACATTTATGCTGCTTAGTCTCAATCTGTAACTACTGAACTTCATGAGCACAATATTGCAATAACAAGAACCGCAGGCCTGAGTAAGAAAGAAATCAGCATGGTGAGTACCTCGGGGAATAGTGACATGTATTTCAAGTATTTGATGCTTTTTAATTATTATTATTATTTACTATACTGCTACTATTATTATGGTTCTGTTGTACCGTTCCTCCTGTCTTATGGCAAGAGCTCTCCTACATAATCAAAGACCTGGTTTTCAATTCCTGCCTCCTGTCTGGAAAGCAGTGAGCCACAAATTCTAAACTCTAAATCTCCTGATTTAAATGTATTGCTTTATTCATCTTACTTCTTCTGTTGTTCGTAATTCTACTATCCCTATTTCGTATGTGACACAAAAGATCAGTCTCAAAGTTATCTCTATCACCAGACAATCTACACAAGATCTCAGACATTAAACGAAAAATATGCAATGTCAGCAATATGAGCCTGTCCTTTTCCATCACATATTCTAAAGGCCAAGCACATTTCCATACACAAAAGAAAAAGCCTGGAAAAAAACCAGTAAAGTTATCTGAGGCCTGGATGGGAAGCCTGGAGCACATGGAAAACATACTGTGGCTTCTTGGAAGAAAATCATCATGCAGATGAGCAGACGATTGGCTTCTGAACCCAAAACATTGTTCTTTTTTCTTACTTCTAATAAAAGATGCTACTACTTTCGTCTCCCTTGTTGCCAGGTAAGTCTCTGTATACACAACACTGCTACTATTATTAAACGTCCATCCTCCTAACAAAAACCTGTCATCCAGGAAAACACAGTGTACTGGTAACAACATTAGCTGACAGTTGTTGCTCCATGGAGTAATACATGAGGAGTACTTCAAGAAGAGAGCAGACAAAAGTTGCACAGTACTAAATAAATTTCTCAGTACTTAGAAAAGCTTACCACATCAAGAGAAAAAGCATTTTTTCTTTTTTTCTTAAAAAAACCCCAAAAACCAACAAGGGGTTTTTTTTAAAGGCTAACTAGGTAACTATGGGCTGGACTAACATTGTCTGGAAAGATTAATTCATATAAACCGCAGAAACCTGAGAAGCACAATTTTCTACCTTCTGTTTGAGTGCAAAAGCAGCAGGAATGGGTGTAAGAAAAAAGTAGTATGTCCAAATGCTTTGCAATGCAGTGTGTGTGGCTCTTTTGACTACATTTCTCAGAAATTTTCTCAGGGAAATTTTGCATCTAGTGGCTTATAAGATCTCAGTCTTCATGATCTCATACATTCCATTTCCCTTGAATACATCATTCTGCGCACTGCATACTACTAGTGATGATAGAGAGGCATGAATTATTTTATATCATACAAAAAATGATACGGTGTAGGTCTGTGAGCACTTACCAGCATGTCATCAAATAAACCCTGCCACTAGAAATGCAGGAAGAAGACACTTCAACAAATGAGACCCTAGCTGTGGGAATTCAGCAATGTGTACTTTTCAGGCATTGCTGAAAACACATGTAATGAAATGGGTATCTAACTGTACAGTGCAATGAGCTTTGAACTGGGCTCATTCACTGGTATTCACATGGCTCTTCCTAAGCAGGAAATCCTGAATTCTCATTCATATTCTTTTCAAATCAGATCCAACTGCTGCTTGTCCACCTTTCAACCTCTGAAAGACCAAAGGCCAAACACTTTTACAAGTGGTAAAGATGACAAAAATCCTGAAACAATTAGTAGAAGAGGAAACGCCTTTAAATTCTTCACTGTAATCAGGATTTTTTCATATCTCTCTCTCTATATATATATATTTGTATATAGAGCGTCCTAATTCAGTAACTCTGAGACATCCAGTATAAAAAGAACAGGAAGACATCTACATGAGAAGGTAATGTGGGATGGAGATAAACTGGCTGTTCTGGAAGACACTGAGTGATTGCCTAACAGTTCTCCTTTTCAGCTTTTTGAGAGTGTCTCTCATAGGTAATAATCCAAACTTGTCCCTGGTTGTCTACATGAGAGATGATGCACTGATGATGAAGTGCAACCTCTTGAGGTTTGGCAGAAAATATCACAAGCGCTTACATAACCACAGTCAGGGTCATGTATAGCATCACCATAGAAAATCAGCCTTTTCATTAGCCTAACAGCACTTATAATGGTGCTGGCACAGTGGTTTGCTACTGACGCAGAGAAAGCAGCCAGCCATAGTCACAGGGCCTAAAGGAGCTGCCGTAATCCTGTGTACCTCCTCCTGGATATGCTGGTTTGTCTGTCTGGTGGTATGGCTGAAAAGTTAAAAAAAAAAAAAAAGTGGTTCATGTCTGTCTGGATTCAGCTTCCCAATGACCCAACACAAACATCACTCAGCATAAATCCGCACTGCAGTTTCCAAAGCACTGCATTTGCCTCAGGTGGTCAGCTACTGAGCCACTGGCTAGGCATTCCCCTCCTAATCCTGTGAAACTTGTGCAGATAATGGTCTGAAGTTGTGTTCGTGTACAGCTCACATCCACGAGTGTGCTTTCCATTTGCAATGTCTCAGGCTCCACTGCAAAACTGCTGCATGAACTGTAATACATGGATGTTTTGAATAGGCTGATACGAGAAAGAAACAAGATCTCCTGTGTCATCTGGTCCCATCACCTGTTACAGCAAGAAAGCATCTCAGCTTATCCTCTTCATGAACTTATTCAAACTCTCTCTTAAAGACGACTAGTCAAGAAAGTCTGCCCTCACTATTGCTATATAAGTGTTAGTCTTATCCTTAAGAACCGACTTCTAGTTTCTAGTCTACATCTACTAATGCCTAGTTCACCAGTCTTTGTTCTTTTCCCAGTACTGACCATTTGGTTTAGTAACCTACTGCCCTTCTTGGTGTTTCCTTCCCTGATGTGCATATAAACTTGTGATATATACCAGTCTGTATTTTTTCTAGACTAAACAAGTAGAGCTCCTTTAATATAAAATTGCATGTCAGGTTTTCATCTATGGGTGTTCCAGGTACAGTCTTACCAGTGTTGTCTACAACAGCATTCATTGTTTCCCTGTCCCTTTTGGAAATGCTCTGGCTGTTGAGTAATCATAGCTGGAGATGGGAGAAATCCTCTTTGTATAGCCACATAAGACAGCTCTCAGGGAACTCCCTGAGAACATAAGGAAGCTATTTATACAGAAAGCATATGGACAAAATGAGTGCGTGACACAGGAGGTGCTGGCAGCCGGGTGACGGTGTAGGAGAGACTCAGTTATGCTACTCTTATACGAGAGGATTATGCCAATTAAAAGATGACAACAGCTGCAAGCAGATGGGCACTTCAAATACAGACGTTTTCTCCAAAACTGGTAGCAGCAGCAACAGCTGTGCTGGAAAGGCAATGAGCTAGTGCACAAAGAAGCCCAGAAAGTATGTTGTCCTTCCCAAACTGTCTGATACCTGCTCCTCTCAGACAGGCTGACACAATTTCTTACCCTCTATTTGTCTTGAAGCTCAACTGACACTGAGCTAATGAGTGAATGATTAAGCACCAGCCCATGCTACTCTATGCCCTGGATACAATTACCAATGTTACAGTGCCAAGCTAAACACTTGCAGCTCATATCCTTTACATGAAATGGCATCAGAAAGGAAAAACGAAACGAAGGATGCTCACACAATCATTTTGTTTACATGGGAGAAAGTTTCAGCAACCCAGTGGGAGAACTCTGGGAAAAAAATCCCTTCTTCCTTCACATTGTGTTCTTTCTGATGCTTCATGTCAGAGCCATCTGTAGCACCACAGCCAGGGAACCAGTCAGCTCTCAGACCACCAGTTGCCCTGTCCTGTCAAGCCTTATTGCAGAATGTAATAAATATTAAATATGGATCCAAGCCTCACTGGATCCAGCACCACCACCCCCTGTTACCAGCACCAGCCCCTGCTGAGTCTCCACCCTGTGCCTCCTGCATCCTTCCTCTCACTCCTCTCCCTGAACTCGCTTTGCACAGCCAAGCACAGCCCAGGCACTGCTGGCAGGGTGTCAGGTGTGGGCGAGCAGCATTGACACTATCTGTAAGCATTCAAAGGCTCTCTGCTGTGTTGATTTCAGGGCTGTGAAACTGAGAAATACACGCTGGCCTCGTGAAGGTTTAACAGAGGTTATCCATGCACGGCCAGGCTGGTCTCAACACGTGCAGAACACCACACCCTGGCATGGGCTGGGGATGTGAAGCTGGCTATGGAGGAAATTTTCTGCTCTTGTCTGCTTGCTCCATCTTCCCTTCCGGCCTAAAACTGCTCATAAAATACACATCTATGTCTCATGTGCATTGACTTTTTTGCTACAAGAACTCCAGGAATGGAAAGAGGGAAAAGGAGAAGACACAGTCCCAAGCATAAAGTCCAAGGCAGCCTGTGCCACATGAAGATGTTCATATTCACCAGCCATATAGTATGGTTTTATTATGGCTTCTATGTTACATTTTCTCTTTTCTCCTAGGTGACCGCAGTAATACCATATATACTTGTTGCAAACAATGTGTTGGATCACACAATTCATTGGAAAAAAAGTTGGCAGTGTGAAACACTGAAACTCATCTGCTTTTCCTTAGAGTGGGTAGGTTTTGAATTCATACTAAAAAATTACAAAATAAATAGTCTCTAAACGTTAACTCGGGTAAGTCTAGGGAGCAGAGACCAGCACCACTCAATCCAAAATCTTTTAAACTTGCAGTATGTTAACCTTATCGCTCCTAACTCCTTCATGGCTTCTTCTAACCCTGTTTTGATCTTTCACTTTACTGCAACACCATGTCTTGACCTAAGCCCTATACTTCATACAGTGAGCTGCCACAGCTAATAGCTTTTACCCTGTGCTCTGGTCTTTAGAAGACAAATTCTGTCTCCAAAGGATGCATTCAGGTGCTATATCCTCAGATAAAGACCAAGGCAGAACCAGTGGTAGATAAAGAACAAAGATCTGTGAATTCACCTCATGACACAATGTCTTGGCAGCTTGGTTTTCACAGAGGTAAAAATCATCTGGATAAACACCTATAAAAATCTAGATGTGTCTTATTCTTTCTTGTCACTTCAATCAATAAATGCTCCATTTACTCAACTCTGGTCAAATGCTGCTCCAGGTATATCAGGGATTTTATGTAGAGTTTTGAAAAATGCTTAGTATTGCTCTAGCCTGCCCCAGTGGTTTCACCCTTTTCTATCAATACACAAAGTCTCATCCTATTTTAAATCTCAAAATCTACAGCAGCCTTCAACTGCCTTAGGGCACACTCTTTTCCTCTAATTCTCTAGTACAATGATTCTTTTCTTCTCCCTTTTTGCCTGATCCCTTTAAAAAGGGAGAAATTTTGTAACAGGATTTGTACAAATCCCCTAATTTTCTGTTCATTAATTAGTTATAATGAAGCACCGTTTACATATAAGCTATGAAGAGTTACTGTGCTGCCTCTTGAACCCCTAGACAAATTCTTACACTGAATGCTTTCTACTAAAAGAACTCATCTAACGAAAACTCCGGTTGCCTGTGCACACACCTCCAGCTTCCATCCGCTGAGAGAGGCTGGGAGACAGTACCCTCCATTTCGCACTTTCATGCACTTTTATAGTGTCTCTAATATGCAGTACAATCCCCGTTTTCTTTATGGAAACTGAAGTTGTCCCTTTGTGGCACCAGCTGTGCCTAATGAGTGTCTGCCCAGAGCAGACAGAGGCTGAGCTAAGCAAGTCAGAGTTTTCTCTTATGCCAGATGTCACTGCTGTGGGGCACAATTATGGGAAACAACCTTTGCAGGAGGAGAGAAAGAGACAGAAAACTGCTTTGCTCCACACACTCAGTACAAACATATGTCTGTGCATGCTCACACACATCTCTGTGTGTACATCTGCACTGGTGTGCAAACAGATCTATTCCTGCCATGTGTACTCACAAGTGGGTTTCTGGTGTGGCGGTAAGCACTTACCGTTAAAAATAATTTGATGTTTCTTGCACAAAATTTCATGTTGTTTCTGCCAAGATGGAAAAACGCTGTTTATTGCACAAGAGCCTCATTTAAGATATGGAGCATTTTCAAGGATGGAAGCACTCCAGGTATTAGCAGTGGCCTAGAAACCCAGTGGCAGGACTAATTCCCTGACTAATGCCGTACCATGATGCCTTTGCAGCATCATTTGTTATACATTGGGGTTTTTTTGCATGCACTGGGTAGCTACAATGCACTAAGAAAATATATCTGCTACTGGTATTTAAATGGTAGTCATATGGTTATTGCAACAGCTTCTCCATCCAGCTGGCTGGGTGTGCTATATGGATACTTCATTACACATCTTTGGCTCAAGACACAGCCCATTTGACTGCTATCGCTGAAACACTGACATTTAAGTACATGTGAAGAGAGATGTTGATAAATTAGGCTATAATTCCAGATCCAGTTCAAGAAGTTGCCGAGGTATGACATTGTATGCAGGTCTTTTTAATCAGTGCTTGCAACTGCCTTCCAAGTAATGAGCATAACACAAAAAGAAGGAAGATCTGGTAGATAAGATCACTCTATCTGAATTGCTCTAATCTGCCTTCCACAGACCACACTCAGCTAGGATTCCAGTTTCCCAGAACTGGGTGGTACTGTATATGGAGAGATACTCTTGTCCTTGGAAAATAGCTACATTTCACACTTTCAAAGGTGCAAGACTAAAGAACTGCTACAGAACCAACCCATGGCCAAGATTCCTGCAGCTGATCATTCAGATTCACTCAAAACCAAACAGTATGTATTTAAAATCTGTTAGCTAATACAATCATCCTAGCATAGATAAGGTATGAGGTAAATATGATCTTGTTTTCAGTTAGAAAGTTGAAAACAAGAAAAAAAGGTCAATTAACTGATTTATCTTCCTTAATCTTAAAAGCAGCACTGCAGTTTTGTCAGTTGCCCATACATCCCTTCAGCCTGTTTCAGAGACTCTCCACTCCTTATGGAGAAGGAGAGTTGTGTGCTCCTATTACTGTTGCCATTGGCAAGGAATGCAAAACAGAGTCTTTCTTTGAGTAATTTGCAAACAAAAGCAAAGAACAGACAAGAGTCAAAAGTTGTAGAAACAGATGCTTTGACTAACTGAAGCACCTCTGGACTTAAAAAGCTGGCTTCTAGTAGCAGCCCACCTCTTGGAGTGTCCCAAGCAACATTTAAAAGGAAACCTTGACACTGTTTGTTTAGTATTGTTTAAGAATGCCTTGTTGAGCCAGAAAGGAAGCAGTCATTTCGTTTCTAAGGAGCACCACCAAAAAAATACCATCAAAACAAGATAAACGTTGCAGCCTGAACAAGTTTCTCAGCACGTAACTCCACCTAGGAATTTTCTCTTACGAAATCAAGCTCTCCTGTGCTTCCAGGTCCATCTGCTGGGAGTGCCCAAGCTTGAGAAGCACACTTCCACTGCTGTGCCAATTCTGTGAGCGGGCTTTGTGGAGGTATGTGAGGATTCATATTTACAGTAAAGCCTGCCGATCGGGCTCTGACACCCAGACAGTCTCTGAACCAGCACTTGCAAGCTGGGACAGGGCAGTGACCCAGGAGACAGAAAGACTCTCCCTCCATGAGGTTCATGGGAAGAGCCTTCCTCATCCCCCAGTGCTCCACAGGCTCAGTTCCAGAGCGCTAGGTGGGAAGAAGGCATGGAAAGCCTGGCGCTGAGGAGTGCCAAGGTCACACAAAGGCCATCCTGAAGGCACAGCAACACTTTCACACCCTCTCCTGCCCACTCACTTGCTGTTCCCTGCCTGGAGGTCACAGGCTTCCCTCTGTGCACCCTCCACACTGCTTTCAGCAAGTGTTCTCCGTGAAGCACATCTTACTAGCAAAGCTGCATACACCTTATGAGAAATGCAACCTTATGTTGTTGATTAGCAGATCTCTGTTGGAAGCAGATCTAAAGAAAGGAGTTGCAATGCACAGCACAGATTACCAACACCTGCCTGTAAACAATACAGCAAGCAGCAAACAGTTGGGAACGACCCCCATCTTTATAGACAGTAAAATTACCTTACTGCCACTATCTTCCCTCTCTGAGATGCCATTTCCTACCTCTTAACATTTCTTTCCAGTGTTTTTCCCCCTAATTTAGGAAACAATGTCCTTCCCAAAAGACTGGCTAATCCCATTTTATGTACCCTAGAAGCCTGAGATCATGTCCAAACCACTTTTGTGTTTCCCTTTAACCATTTCTGTTTATTGTTTAAACAGCCGTGGCTTGTTTTAATGGTGCTTTTACTCCTGCACCTTTTGTATTAAGTATTGCAAAGAAGAGTCAAAGCCAATGCAAGGCTTAGAATCGTAGAATGGTAGGGGTTGGAAGGGACCTTCAGAGATCTAGTCTAACACCCCTGCAGAAGCAGGTTCACCTAGATCAGGTCGCATAGGAACATGTCCAGGCGGGTCTTGAAGATCTCCAAGGAAGGAGACTCCACAACCCCTCTGGGCAGCCTGTGCCAGGGCTCCCTCACCCTCATAGTGAAATAGTTTTTTCTTATATTTAAGTGGAACTTTTTGTGTTCCAACTTCATCCCATTACCCCTTGTCTTGTTGCTAGGTGCTATAGAAAAAAGTGATGCCCCAACCTCCTGATACCCACCCTTTACGTATTTTTAAATGTTAATGAGATCTCCTCTCACTCTCCTCTTTTCAAGACTCAGTTTCTAGACTCAGCCTCAGTTCCCACAGCCTTTCCTCATATGAAAGATGCTCCAGTCCCCTGATGATCTTAGTGGCCCTGCACTGGACTCTCTCTGGAAGTTCTCTGTCCTCTGGAGCTGAGGAGCCCAGAACTGGACACAGGACTCCAGATGAGGTCTCACCAGGGCAGAGGAGAGGGGAAGAAGAACCTCCCTTGACTTGCTCACTACACTCTTCTTGATGGATCCCAGGATGCTATTAGCCTTCTTCACCACGAGGGCACATGTTGCACCTCAGGACTCTCAGGCAAGGCCACTAACAACCTGTTGGCCCATCCCCATTTTTCTCATTCTTCATAACTCTATCAGGACTGATAATCCCTCCAATTTCACTGGCCTTTTCTCACTGCTCAGGCAGAATTCTCTGAGCCAGAGGTATTAGATGCTGTCTGACATATCTTAGAAACACTATGGGAGGAATTATGTTTAAAAGCATCAACATTGGCCAATTTTGCCTAATCCATCAACCATAGTTTTTGTCATTGAAATTGGGTGCAGAATTTCACTTGACTTCATTGGGAATAAAGCAAAGGCAGTGCTAAGATGTTAATCACTTTGCTAAATCCACAGGTAAAGACAAAATGAATTCCACAGCAACTGTGGCACTTCTGGAGCAGATTTGCATATTTTTTCCATATGAAATAAACATCTGAATTGAGATCCTAAAAGCTGTGCCTGAAGATCACCAGAAAAAGCAAGAGGATCCGAGCAGCAACTCCACCTCCCCTTGCCTTCCTCTTTTCAGAGGTCAAGTCCTGAGGGAGGCTAGTTTTTTAATGTTGCAAAATGACATTATGAAGGGCCATCCATGTTAGGTAATACCATGAACAAATGGTTTGCTCTCTATGTTTGTTCTGCCTCCCTACACTTACCTCCTTATGCCAAACATAAGTGTGTGTACTGAATTCTCCCCAAAAGCTACACAGCGTAAAACTGCTAGTCCTTCCCTAAATCCACAGGCGTGTGACTGACCTCTATGACTGATTCCAAGGTCAAAAGAAGCCAGGAAGCATTCTTAAAGTGTTAAAATTTTTTAACAGGTTCATTACAAAGTAAGTCTATTTTGACATAGAAGAGCTCCTTCTTCCTGCTCTACTGTTCAATGCTCTGGTGCTGCATTTCACCTTCAGCATCCTTTATGATTCCTTAAGCTCCCTTGAAAAAGTTTAATGTGCATATATTATAGTTACGTTAGACAAAAAAGGACATTTTTCATGTACCTTTAAGGAAAAAGCATATGCTGTTTTAAAGAAGTATATATTCAAGGGGGTAACTCAAAAAATACTGAAAAGAAAAGCTGAAAAGGACACATTCTTGAAAAATTATGAGAAGTAATTACAAGACAAAAGTTCCTAAAAGAGTAATTGTGCATAAAAATCTGAATAGTGACTTTGTTATTGCTTTGAAGACACAGAACAGTATCACTAAAATGCAGTGATTCTGCAGAAAGACATTTATGCATATATATAGACACTGTTAGGAGCTTGAGTCAGTTACATTAAGAAACTGAAATGACAGAGTTCACTGTTTCTCACAAACTGGCCAGTTGTGCTAGGAAAATACTTTTGTTGTTTGGTTGGGGTGTGTTTTTTGTGGGTTTTGTTTATTTCTCTGTTTTTCTCTTCTTCTCTAGGGTCCTATTGTATAATACTTAAATCTGAGAAAAATTTATCTCATTTTTTCTGCCACAATTCCAATCTCTATCTTAGCAAGACTGCCTAGGAGAAGCGAGGAAATATAAGTCAAAAAAAGACAGGAAAAATCTTCTGCCTGTCTTTGAAGTACACTGCTGATCTTCCTGCTTGCCCAAGTGTTTTCATCCACTCTTGCTGAAGCTGACAGAGGTATGAAACAATTGAGTGACTTTTCTCCTGTATCTTTATTCTCCTCCTTGCTCACTCTATGGTTTCTGTCAGCCTCAGACTGCACACTTTGATGATGGTGTGTATGCTTCAAAGCAAGCACCACTCAGAACTGCAGGGGAAGTAAACGTGAACTGATTGAATGAAGCACAACCTCCCAGCGAATGGGGTGGGAGACAGGAACAGTCTAGATCTTTGTGTCTCAGAAGGACATCCACAAGGACAGACTCTGATGTAGATTCCTCAAAATTCCTCCCTCACTTTGAAGGTCCTTTCAACAAGGCACAAGTAGTCAAAGAGCCTCTGAAACATCAGTGTTGGTATGTAAGAGGCTTTTGTAAATGATTTGATTATTTCTTCTGGCACATTGATATTCAAATCCTTTACCTGCAAGGAGTTGAGCTATCTTTTAATACATTTTTAAATCTTACATAACAAGAGGCACATACACCTCTCCTGACCAAGAGGAAGGAGAGTGCTTAGTTCCAGCTTGTACTAGCTGATATGCAGATGTTTGTGAATATCTCTTTCCTTTAGGCTAACCAGATAACAGAAGCATTTGCTCCCTGATCTTCTATGCAATGATCTTCAATGGAAAAGTGCTTTTGTAAATCTATCAAGGAACCATAATCTTGCAAAAAAGGTGTACTCTGTGCTAAGAACAAAGTCTGAAATAAAAGGCTTACTGCAATCTGGATGCCTTGTGTGAAAGTCCCCTGGAGAAGACCATCCTGTATGAATCAAAAGCCTGGTAATTTGATTTGATAGCTCAGCATGGGTTTTTTGTGCTCTCACTTAGCTTCTTCCAGTCAGGTACATCATAATAAAAAAACGGGTATGAAATGAGCAATGTCAAGAAAGCTAAAGATGACCATGGAGGAGATTCCAGAAGAGTCAAAGGTTTCACATAGCCCTTGACAGTGATTGAAAGCATTTTTCAAGTTTCTAATGTTTCTGACTGAGAGCACCATTTCTGCCTCTTTGATCTTCACAAGACATGGGAAGATAAGCCTCACTGAAAGTGATACTCTGAATATGGTAAAACAATGTTTAACTCTGGTGCTACCCAAATTTAGCAAATAACACCTTGTTATTTAGACACTGATAGCAAGTCAGCCTGCAATATACCATCATTCCCCATACCTTTCTGCAAAAGGTACCATCGCCAATCAGCTAAAAGCATTCTGACCATCAGCCCATCAGGAGTCATTTTATAAAACCAAATCTGCTTGACGGGTTTCTTTAAGTATATATACATTCCTATCTCTTGCACTGCTTAAGCTATTACCTTACCATGAATCTTAGTCTTGGTAGTTCCCTTCATTTCCTTTAGACCCTGTTATCACAGTAACATTTTGTACTGCCTCTCACACACTGAACAATCCACCAAAGCACTCTTTGACAGTTTCTGGAAATTTCCATTGATTCTTACCACAACAGTACCAAATGAGAAATTCCACCAAATGTGAAACCAAAATCCACTTCTGCAACAGCCATTTGAAATAAGAGGTAATCCTCTGATCTTTCTGCTTTGTCTTGTGTGAACCTTGAGTGTTGGTAAGCACTATGGCATAGTGACAACATCTGTTCTCCAATATTCTGTTAGGGAAGCAACTGCAATGTAGCTGAACCATATAAATGTGCAAAATACAGCCTTTAGCCTTAGTTGGTCCTGAACCCTCCTCACTTACAAGCCCAGAAGAGTATGCATCACATAATGTGCACTCTGACATGCAGAGGGAATGCCTATTTGTGTATACAGCAAAGGATATCTGCATTCTGTTGATGTGATGGACAGACTTCTAGTAACACGGCAGCATATGATTCTTTTGTGAACAACATTAAGCCGCTCATCTTCATTAACTTGTCTCACCTCTTCTAACTATATTCATGCCATCTGCATTTTGTATGCAGGTCTGGACAGGTAAAAGACCACATAAGCATCTCCTGTTACCTAACTCAGAAGACCCAAAGGGAAGATACGCATACAGAACAAAGGGTAGGATTCCTGCATTTTTTTGTATGACTGGTGTGCTTTAAGATTTGTGACAGGAAAAGAGTGTCCCCTTGGATAGCACAGTGCAAACTGCTAGAGCTATTCATCAATCTGAAGGGGAGATACTGACTGTACAATGCCATGAGTGCCTCCAAGGAGACACCACACCACACTTGCTTGAACCACCTGTGCTTGGGGGCCAATCTTGACCATTTCCCCCAGTGAATCATGAGTTGTTCAAGCTGTCTCTTTCTATTCAATCCACTTGACCTGCCATGAACCCCATCTTTTGCAGAAAAGGTCATCTGTAGGTTAAGTAGACTATACTAGCAACTGCTTTAACCGTTGATGACATTTAGTCAACCCTGAATTCATAAGAGATTTAACAGCCCTTTCAGAACTGCTCCACTCCCCTAGAAGAAGGCACCAGGAAAACACTGCTCTTGGTCTGCTAAGTTGTTGAAAACAACTCAAAGGCAAAAGATCCATTAACATTCTTGCACAAATCCAACAGTTTGCATCAGCAAGCATATGAAACCCTTCTAAAAAAAAAGTCCAAAATAAAATAAAGCGACCTAATCCCAGAGGCAATTAAGTTCTGCCTAAGGAGACATTTCCATTGCTGCATTTTTTGAGTGATTTAAGAGAACACAGAACAATTTAATTGACTTTATGATTCATAGGTGTAAATCTAGTGTAATATCAGGTCATAAATCCTAGGGGCAGAAGGACGGCAACCAAAAAGACATAGAATCATACATGTTAGACTTGAAGAGTCTGAACCTACCTCCTACAGCAAAGTGCAGAAGGCTTTAAGGCCACCTCCATGACAAGTTACTCTGTTCTGTTAAAAAACACTCTAACTGTTCTTAACCAGAAATAAAATCTTCTGCAAGGCATATGCTTTCAGTATTCTTTAACTTAGAGGAAAATCTTCCTGTGCATCAGTACTACTCTGCACAAGCGGAGATCAACAGTGTGTAGATGCATCTGTATAGCCAAGTTTAGCCCTCCAAAACCAACGTATGCAGCTCCCAAATATGCTAATAAGAGCTGTCAATGCTGTATGCAAAACACAACATGACTCTGAAGCTGTAAAAGTAATACTATGGAATAAAATCAGGTTTATAGTATTAAACACAGGCAACGAAATGATTAGTGGAAAACCCAAAGGCAAAACATTTTGTCTTGACCTATTTTTGTTCCCAAATGTATTTCAAGATTCCTTCTGGCTGTATCTTTAAGTGAATTTAGAGATCTTTGCTGTATATCGTAGCTCTGTGTCTCCTATTTCAAAGAACAACACAAAATGTGCATGACAGGACTTGTCCTGAAAGTACCCCAACAGCAATTCCCACCTCTAAATGATACATAATACTGTATTTTAACAGAGCTTTCCCCCTAGATTGAATAAGACAGAAGTAATAAGCAGGAATTATCTGGGAGGTCTGTCTCATTGCCTAATAATGACAATATTTTGCTGCTAAGTTCTGCTCCATAAGCATACTGAAAATCTCCAGTGCATGCTCACCTTTTGCCCCACGTGACACATTACCCTCAGTTCGTGTACCTTTGAATTAGGAGCCTAGTGTGACTTTTATCTGAGGAAAAATTGCAAGGATAAGACAAACTAGTATTTCACTAAAAGAATGCAATGAATGTCACAAATACTTTGTGCACACCATGTTAATTTTGAATTCTTCACAGGAAGTTCTTGGTTTGCTTTAGTTCCAGACTGGAGTCACTGCTTTGCCCTAGCTTTCTTCTTTATTTCAGATTTACAGTTATAACTCCCTCAAGAGGCTCCTCATGTTGCACCGAAGGCTCTTCAGCTGTTCAAGGACATTTATAGCTTGGTTATCTCCAGGTCCTGAGGTGTATTAGATGCCATACTTGTCCTTTCTGAACCTGCCATGCAAAGCCTGTGCAGAATTTTTCTTGGGGTCTCCCACAGCATAGGGTGCTGCTTGGGTGTGGGAAACACCAAGCCACATCTCACTCTTTGTGAGCACTGAGAAACATTAGCAAGCTTATATATGGCCTGCCTGCAATTGAAAGACTAGCCATCACAATGAGTGACTTTTGCTCTGGCCAGATTTTGCAGTAGATGATGTTGGATTAATTACAGCAGTAGATAATTACAGCAGCATGCCAAGTTAGCCAAATGTGAACTCTTTCTCCTGCAGCATCCCTTCTGTATCTGTGTCTTTCTGTTAACTCCAACCAAGCTATTAACCATAAAACACAGTAACTCACATGGGATTTTCATCACAAAATAAGTAGTGCCATTCTGACTCCATTACATGATTAATAAAAACAGGTAAGTATTTGGGACTGCAGAAAAATGAGTCATGACTCAGCAATCACTGAATTTCTCCCCTCAGGTCTGTGTTCATTTACGGTTTTTTTGTTTGTTTGTTTAAGGACTGTCTGGCATTTTGGTGAAGAGGGAGGTATCAGGAATACAGATTAGTAAAACTACTAACAGCACATCGAATAGTCAGTTGTGATACCAAAAATCCCCAAATCTTAGTATTCTCCAAATCACAAAAGGCACCTGCTTATCAGCATTTTTATTTCGCTCTTGCTACTGATTTAAGTGTGATATCAAATAAAGTACTTGGGTTTTCGATTCTGAAGAACCTCATGGATGATATTCTTGTTTTTAAAATTCAAAACTGAAGTACCTCTCTTGCTTCCTCCTTAACACAAGCTCCTGAAGGTAATGAGGTTCAGACAGACGTCATTCATTTTTACTTAATTCACTACCAAAGTAATTTACAAATTATTTGAGACTTGCAAATGGGATACTGCTATGCAAGAAGTTCAGATTGTGACTCACAGTATTTCTTAATTTTGACAGTCTTTGAGAAAAAGGGCATCATAGATAAGCATTCCTGGATTTATTTAATCTGTAACTACTAAAATAAAAATGTGCCAGAAAACATGTGTTTTCCAAGTCCTAACCTTTATTTAAAAAGAAAGAAAGAAAGAAAGAAAGAAAGAAAGAAAGAAAGAAAGAAAGAAAGAGAGAAAGAAAGGGAAGATGGCAAGCTGTTCAGGAAGAGAGCAAACTGTTTTGTGTTTGCACAATACAAAACACATTTCTCCAAGGCTGACAAAAGCATAATATAATTTCCTCTGACAGGTTTTATCTTGAATTTTCCCATATATGTAAGCTGATTTTCTTCCCTTTTATCTAATCAAACAAATTATTATTTATTTTAGGCTTAGAATAGGCCTTCTGGGAATTGGAGCTGAACAATGAAAGTGGTACACAGCACCACAGAGGCACACAGTAATAACAACAAATACCCAACAAAATACATAGGTGATATTCTGGTCACAATGGAGTTGACGATGTATCTGACATTATTTCAACTAAGGTGAGAGCTTTATCCAGTGTTTCTGCTGGTCTCCAGGGCTGTGCAAGAGGCCACAGACATAAGGGTTGAGAAGCTGGGGAGCTGGGCAGGTTCCTTCTGCACTGGGCTCACCTATTTCTTGTCTCCCTATCTCTTAAAAATTAAGTTACTATATTTTTAGGAGGACAAGGAAAAAACCCACCAAACCTGATACAGTGTTTTGCTTTTAAAACCTACTTTCTAAGCATTCCATTCTGAAGTACCTGCTCTCCAAATTATACTGACAGAAAGAAAGTCCAAGGATTGAGAATGAGAGGCTCAGGCTTGGTACAGGTTTGCATTTAGTTTGAGACTGAAAAGACACCTCAGCACTTGAGTCTTCCCAAATAACAAAGATGATGAGGTGTAATTTTTTTCTTCCCCCATCAATAGCTACAGCTACTAGTCTTGCTATGTTTAGTCACCTTTATCTTCTCACATAAAAGGCAAATCAAGGTGGAGAAAGGCTTTTCTCAACCTCAGACATTTTTAGAGCAGGACTGTGCTATCATCATGCCTTGCCAATGATAATCCTCAAACTTACTTCTTGCAGCACTGTTAATGGAACAGCATCCTATTTGTACAAGGGCAGTTTCCAACAAAAGCAGGATCTACCCTCTGGGATTCATATGCTCTTCCTTTAATTAAAAAGAAATCTCATTAAAATTTGCCACTGCCACAAGTGAATAAAATTAATTAAAAAAAATTAGAAGACGGGAACAAAACTGTTTTCAGGAGGCAACAATTGCAGCTTAAATGTGTACACTTTTAACAGTATAAATTAAAACTCACAACTTGCAAGTACTTCCCACAGATCTGAAGAAATCCACTGAAGCAGTGTAGCACTGAGTAACACTGTGCCCAAGGAAAGGAATGCTGCATATTTTTAGGTCTTATTCACTCAAAACTGCACACAACTCATGTGTGACAAAAATTTTACTTCAGATGCAGAAACAATATTTACTGCTTTAAATAAATTTAAAAAAACCCAAACCAAACCAAACCAAAAGAGTAAACCAAAAAACTCCACCCAAAGCAGAATAAAGTTGTTCTACTTATAAAGGAAATCACATTTGGGACATCTTTGTTTTAAAGCTTTCAACAACTGAGGCAGGATGTGTTTGTTTTCAATTTCCTACTTACTATTAAGGAATATGGGTTTGACCTACTGTTGCAGATGAACTTTGTAAGGGTGTGCAATTCAACTAGGTGAATGATGGCAGAAGATTAGATGCAAACAGAGTTTCCACTGGCTCTGCTGATTGCTTCACCTGTGGCTGAAGAGCCAGAGATGGAAAAGAGGGGAGAACAAAAGGATAGATGGCCAGGCTGTGCTTTTGAGGCAGCACAAATGGTAGTTGCAAAAGATGGGGGAAGGAAAGCATTGCACTAGCAATCAAAGAGCAGTTTTAAAAGAACATTCGATGGTCAGGTCAGGGTGTAAACCCTCTGCCCCTAGGCGAAATTGAGAATCCAGACATCCCTGGGGAGGAAGGCTTCCTGCTCTGCCCACCCCAGCCTTCACAGCCATCAGGGATGTGGGAGAAGGTTCGCAGGGCTCCCACTGGAGCACAGCTCAGTGTGAGGTCATCACAAGCTGGAAAGAACCTTTCTCTTGGATCTGAGGTAAAACTTGGACTGACATGAGCACTTCTGCACAGGACTTCAACTCCACAGCCACCTGTATCCTTGTTCCTCCAGCTGTGGTGGTTGCTGTGCCATGAAAGACGCAGCCTTGGTTCAGGACAAGATATAATCTTAATTAAACAATGCCTTGACAGCCATATCTTCAGTGCAGAACACGATATTAACTTAATTAAGCAATAAATTACTAAACCAGATGAAAGCCCTGACAGAAGTCCAAGCTCCGCTGTATTATCAAGCAGCTGAATAAGCTTCCCTCTAACTTTTGTTGTGGAGGAGAGAGGACATAGCAGGAGGGGGGCTGTGGGAGTAACTTCTTCCCTTGCATTACTGGAAGTGGATGTCTGGAGTGGGCAGATGCTGTTTGCACTGTGGCAGAGACAAAATCCTTTAGCTGTGTTTTCTGAGATGGCTCCGGATTTTGCCAGTTCAAATGTCAATCCTCATTTATGCTTCCACATTCCTTTTGAAACTCCTACATGCCATGACCACGGCTTTCTCTCTCCCCGCTCTGCTCAGATAGACAAAGTATTGCTAGTCTTACTTCCAAACCTTGCTGGCCTCTTCCAGTGAGGAAAAAGGCACCATGAGAGCACCTGCATGGCTGTAAGCCAACCATCTCTTTTTCAGCTGTTAAGCTTCCTCCCAGGTACTCCACCCTGGATGGTGGTCTATGCTCAGTTATCAACCACAGCAGCTTCCACACTCAGCTATGCTTCCTCTACATGCTCTTCTCTGCTAGACTTCCTGCACACAGATCAGATGACTGAAAATCATGGGTACCATCTTTAAAAAGATGAGTATGTGCAAGGGGACTAGAAAAGCCCCAAACCATGCTGTACATATGTAGGAAGTGATTGAGTAACATAGTGGAAGAAAAAAGCCAAGAAGGAAAGGATACTACTTCCAATTTTTGTCTTGGCTAAATATGAAGTGCTCTACAGATTAGCCAGAGGTTTTAAGTAATGCAAACTTTTTAACAGTCTCACTGCCCTTATGTTCAAATTGAAATCTTTTCACTTCTCTCTTCCAAAACCTAGGCAAACTACTGTTCCTTAACACACCACTGAAAACAAGCAAATGCTAGCAATAAGCCTTGCTACCAGCCCAGCTACCAGCTGCAGACCTCACTCTGCCTTTCCCATTCTCCTCCATGCACTCTGAAACCTCCCATATTTTAGGAAAGCTCTCACCCTGGGGAAAAAAAAAATTGTAAAATATGGACTGTCTACTCTCACTTCCCTCAGTATGTCTAGCTTTGCATCCTCATTCTTGAATATATTCATGGTGAAAACCTGATCATGATGCCAGCACATACAGCATTTATCAGAACTCCTCTTACCTTGAGAACTCTGCTGTAGAGGTGAAAGAGACTTGCACGCACCTCCCGTATGGGGTAAAGAGGATAAAACTCAGAACTCTAACAAGACATGTGGTTTTCCATGTGGATTATCACTGTTGCAACAACTTTCATGACAATTCTGTTAGATCTGCTTTGTTGGTGACTTTGACAGGACTGCTCATTGGATTTCAGTGTTGGGCCCGAATGCTGGCTGCAGGCATGGCAGCATAACCAACAATAAAATTTGACCCGAATAGTTTGTATTTTAAATGGCAAAGGATCTGCTCTGCAAGACCCAGAGGGTGCTTGAAGGGGAAGAGGCATGCTTGTAAACTTAAGAAAGTTTGAGAGAGCAACAGAAAGGATTTCTGTTGGCTCCCAGAGCACTGCCTCTGTTCATGGCACATCATGGCTCTTTAATTTCTGACATTCCAGAAACACAGCATTAGAAAGGAAGAGAGGAAAGCAGAGGAGAACGTCCATGCTTGCCAGAAGGCACAATCAGAGTCCTATGAACAGCAAAAGAAACATGTTAGTATCACTCATTAAAAGATTAGGAGACATGCATGATAGTTTTCTTAGAGAATGTGGATTATGGGCCATCTGTTAATCTGTTTCACCCTGGGTAGCATATGTGAGCATTTCTGCTAGGCATAAGGCTGGACAGCATGCTCAGGCTGCATTCCTTGACTACCTTGCTCCCTACTGAGTGTGTGGCACTCCCTCCCATCCTGTGCAAGTCATTTTTCTTCACTATCAGCTACCCTTTAACTGCTTGAGATAACAAAAGGTGCTTGGGGAAGAAGCTAGGAACTTCAATCCCAAGGATTAAAACTTCGTAATGTTGGACCTGAGGGATAAATCTGAAATGTACATGAAAGCATAAGGAAGTATGACCTCAGTCAAGCTGTTATTTTCTACCTTCTATAGATGAAAAACCAACAATTGCAATGCACATTGTGCACTGTCTGTTAATAACTCATTGCTCTTTCAAAACATTAGCTTGAGCAAGAAAGCTGACAATGCCTTTTGTTAGACTTCTCCTTCCATTACTGTGTTGTCAAGTCTTTTCCTACATGGATATTTCAGTGATATCTAGTTTTAAACAATGCATACAGGTGAGTTAATTCAGACCCAAAGGCCTCAGGCAGCTTGCCAAAGTCATGCTAATTAGCTGGCTGAGCAAGGACTATGTTAACTTTACAGCAGCACTTGCAGACTTGCATCAACAACAAAAAAGCTGCTACTTGAAGTGATGAGTGTACACAGTAAGCAATCATGGTGTAAAAACAAGCATCAGAAGAAAATTAACTGATCAGAAAGACTCCAAGTTAATGGTGACCAGACCAAATCAAGGTCTCATTACAAATGGATTCTGACCAAGATACTCTTTACCAACTGAACTAGGGAGAATAATTTGAAATTCAAGTGAACAGAAACTCAGATCTGATTTCAAGGCAAATTTCCGTGTGGAAAAAAATGTGAAGAACCGCTGGCAAGTAATGGAGGTATTGAGGGCTGGTAAGATTCCGAGCTGGAAAATGTATGCATGGTAATGGTTGAATTTCCAAACTGTAGAGGATTAAATCTAATTGGAATTGAAGTTGCTGATAAAAAGCCTTAAGTTTCAGGGCAAATAAAACCTCATTTGAGTAGAATCCTCTATCGCTGCCTTATTTCCCTAACCGAGATAACTGCTGAAGTTACAACATATTTATGGGCCCTTACTCATTCAAACTTGTGCTCTTCACTGCAGTACCCCTGGGATTTTCAATTACTTCTGTGCAGTGCTGTCCCACATATTTTCCATTTAGCTTCTGTTGACAGATGTCAACCTTTAGGATTTTTTTTCCCCTGCATGTTTAATAATGTCCCAGTTATACATCACTAGGGAAATTTCAAAAATTTTCCAGTGAGTTGTCTTAATTGACTAGAAAAATAGCAAGGGTCATAGATGCAATATTTTCTCCTGGCTTTAGCTTCTCCCTATAAACTTGATCAGCCTTATTTTCTGATCTGGAGCACCGACAGATTGATCAAAAGCAGCAGTGGAGTAATCTTAATCTGATTTTAGACCAGGCTGCCTCTCTTTCCCTCCATCCCTGCCTCTAATTTCAGCTTCTTATCTTAAATCAGTCATGCCATCTGTAATGGAATGGCAATTAAATCCATATATACCTGAAATGGACAGAAAACTTTTTGGTGGATTCATTGTTCCTGCATAGCCTCCATTATCTGGCAAGACTGCTGGAATTCCTTCCAGGACATACCATGGGCACACTTTGTTAGGCAACTCTGTCTTAGTATGAAAGAGGCTTTAAAAAATATGTTGAAATGGGTATTAAATCAAGGAAGCTAAAAATGCTGCAAATCAAATGTTTGGCATGCACATCCCTTTCAAATTACACATGTTCTGAAGAACCAGAAAAATTATGCCCTATGCACACATGGTTTCAGATCAAAATACTCATCTGCACCTCTCCAATTAAAAAAAAGCAGTCGGTACTCAACAGCAGGCACATGAGTGAAAATAGCTGTATGAAGAGAAATGTAACCACAGAAAACCCCTTTACAACTCTGTTTCATGTGATGAGCTTTATAAAGATGATTTCTATGCAGAAGTCAAATGTTTGGGAAGTTGGAAGCCACTCACATTTTGGGAGAATTAGCCTCTAAAAAGGAAATTAATGGGAAAATTAACTTTGAAATTAAATAACCCTGTCTCCCCCTCCTGCAGAACCCCTTGCAAATTACTCTGCCTAAGTCTTCTCCAAATCTGATTCAGCCTCAAAATCCCCATGCTTCAGTACTTAAGTCTATTTTAGTTGACCAATGCAAATACACACAAGTAAGATTCAAGAATATATCTAAAAGGCTTTGGTTTTTGCTTGCATACATTTATATTTAGATATAGATTATGGTCTACAACTTCTAGAATAAAATCAACACCTTGAACTTAATGTGCCATTTTCCTTTAAACTCCTCTTCAACAGGTCAAAGCATCTGGTGGAAAACAGCTTTAGGAAAGCTCTAAAAACTAAGTACAAGGTCTTGTTAAGTCACTGTTTTCCACAAGCCTGTAAAGAGTCTACTGCAGCTTTGAAAGCTTGCCCTACCACAGCTCCACTGAAATGGGATAAAGTCACAAATTCCCATTCTGCTTCAATTATCACAACATATGGCAACTGAGCCACAATCCAAGCAAACAAATCTAAGGGGCTTTGGATCAGCCCACCCTATCCACCTATATCACTCTTTCACCTTTCATGGAAAGCCAAAAATCAGTGAGCAGGCAGGTGACTACTGCTCCATGAGTCAGTACAGCTGTGGCACACTGCATTCTCACTACCTCCCCACCCATGTCAACTGGGGTTGCATGATTCAAGCTAGCAATTAAGAGTACAAAACAATTATTCTTCCTGACATCACTCCAGCATCAGACCGTGAGAGCTTCCTTTCACCCTTCCTCTGCCTCACTGTTTCCTCCAACCACTTCCCAGCCTTCTTACGACAGTTTCAGGGTGGAGCAACCCAAGTCCAAAACCAAAAGCACTACACGTTTTAAACTATTAGCATTTCTTAAACTTATGACCAAGTTCTAACAATGTAACCTAGTCTGGATAAGCAGTATGCCTGATCCTACCCTCCTGTAATGGTAAATAAGCTAGTAACCTTTGAAAAGCTTCTAAGTAAGTTTCTAACTTTGAAGACTTCTGACCTTCTAAGTTATGTAACCAGGTGGTTCTGCAGGGAAGATACAGTTCTGACTTCTAAAAATACATCCAGAAACAGTGAAACTTCACCTAAGAGGCTGAAATTAAGAATGTACCTCATGTCACATCCTTCTCTTCATCAGTGTTAGAGAAGCTGAATTGTTACCTAGAGTGAAATCAAGACTTGCAGAAATTTCAGCATGTCAATCACAACCATTAAAAATTCTTTAGGTCTGAATTTTACTGGAACTAGTATGCAAAGAGAAAAGATTATTTTATCCACTGCTGAGCCTTGGCAGCCCTGTGGAGTCTATCAGTAACAATGCTGACTATTGAGCAATGAGCTACCTCTGCTTTCTTTATTCTCTTATTTTGTCTACTTTAGATTTTGGGACAGAAATCATGTAACAGGTTTATATAATTACTTGAATTCAATTTCCAATCTTAATTAGGAATGCAACGAGGAACTATTAATAATATTCAGAGCAGCATTAATCTATCCTTGCTACTTCACTTGAGCAGTAACAGGAACTAGACCATCAGGGAAATAAATTAAAGATAATTTGAGTTTTGGAAGAAATGTCAGAACAAGAGCTTGGGATCTACATTCCTGTAATAGCTTCTGTCTGTGAGAAATCCCATGGGTACCAAGGCAAACAGGAAAAAGCAGGATGGTGGGTCTACTCACAGTCTGATAAAGTGAAACAAATGCACAGGACACCACAGGATTCGGACCCAACTGCTGGCCATGTGACTGAATAAAAGCAATGTTAACAGAAACTAAAGAAGGCTAGTGTCAAACCTGAGATTAGGCATCTTGCCTGATAAATATAGAAATGGAATATACCCTATCC
Organism: Colius striatus; assembly: GCF_028858725.1. NCBI lineage: Eukaryota > Metazoa > Chordata > Aves > Coliiformes > Coliidae > Colius > Colius striatus. The sequence continues at coordinate 16,323,031 of NC_084790.1, read as the reverse complement.
CGCTACTACCCTTAAAGAGCAAAGTTTTCCCATTCCCTCAAAGGGAGTCAGGCTGCACCAGGAACAAATCCCTTGCACCAGGTGACAGACACTAACGATGCTTCATCTGGTTAAGAAGCATCTAATGCAAAGCTCAAAATGCTAAATACATAATTTCTGTTGACTGAATAGTTGCAAGTTATACTCCTTAGCAAAAAACCCCACAAGATCGTACACCGTGAGGCTTCAGTGTTTTGTTAGAGCAAACTTGGTCATCTGCTGGAGTAATTATCAAACTGCTTCATAAAGACCACTGTAAAAAAGACTTCATTCTCAGTGAAGTATAAAATTAGCCAGAGAAACCTCTGAATCTTCAGAATAGCATGTGTTTTCAGGAAATAAACTGAATTGACTATGCTTTAAATGAAAAACAAGCAAAGAACTAATTTTTCAATTCTGCATGGAAATTCTTTAGAGTGACATCTGTATCTTTAAAAGTTTTCACCAAAATCACACAATAATATCCTGAGGAAAACTAAAACCTTGCAACTTTTTCCCCCTCTCAACAACATCAGTTTACAGCTCAACAACACAAGGGTGGAGGAGGAAATTCCTTTATTCTCACCTTCCAAAAAAAAAAAAGTTCCTTTTCAACAAGCTTTAGTACAATGAGTTTGTCATCAATTGTTTTCAGGAAACATCTCACATTTTTTCCTTCTATGCAATGAGCTTGATCCCAGCAGGTTGACTCAATTTTCTAACAACAAAGTAAAAAGACACAAAGGCAAAGGAGAGGCAAAAACCACAGTCACAAAGGAAATCAGAAATCACACCAACTTCAGTAAAAGTACCCACACAATTCTCACAGAAGATTCAGGCAATGCATAAACACAAGACCAGAGCAATTTGGATTTAAAACTGAGAAAAAGCATATGTGACTTCACTAAATAACATTAACAAAAGCAGCAAGTAGGAAGAGCTTACTCCATTCTGACAGAGTGCCAAATTTACCACCCCAAGGAATAACAGCACACGGGCAGCATTCCCACTGTGAGCCTGGACTAACAGAGATTCCTAAATATCTTTTTAATTCTGGTTGTTAAAGGTGCTGTGAATAAAATACTTGGCTTGCAACAACAATACTGAAACACACAAGAGCAAGAATTTAAACCAAAATTTTTCTAATTTCCTTTAAGATGTTTTCTCTAGTTAAAAGGTCTTTCTGATAATCCTTCTCTTGGTAACTTCCACTGATGGCAAGAAAGACAAATGCTCTCTTGCTTGGAAAGTTCTGCTCTTTCTTTGGAATAATCAACAGTAATGCAGTAACTCAGCTGCTTCAGAGAAAGAAACAAAGGCATGGGTGGATTGTGCTTTTTGGCTGTTTGCATTAACCCCTGCAGAAGTCTGTGTCAGGTGAAAACTTGAGGCTTTTCCACCCAAAACTAGTGCAGCGCTCTTTCCTCTTTGTATGGGGAAGAAGCACTGTGGTCAGAGACCAGGAGTAATGTCAAGCCTTTGAAGACTCCTCCTGGCTTCATGTTCTATATGCATGTTATACATGCCCTGTATACACATCTGATGTTGAAAATGCAGATACAAGATATATCAATAAAGTGAAAAGACTTGCCTGGTAATCTGCATTCCAGGAAGGCTTTTGTAAATGTAGGCAATACTGTTGGAGTAAAAATGTAATTCATTCAAGCTGACCTAAGGTATAATGCAAATAATTCTGGGGTGAAGCAGACTGAAGGACTGTCATGGTGACAAAGGTCAAAATATTTTTGTCTGCCAGACTGTATTAACTCTCCAGCAGCTAGAGCAGTTACTGACATTTCAATTCAGCTGATAAACTTCTCATGGGTTCTCCTACTGTCACATAACCACGTTACTTTTTAAACATATGGCTTCTGAGAGTCGACTGAAGACTCAGAGCACTTCCCTGAAGAAAATTAATCAACTTCCCTCTCAATCTCCCACAAATCAGAGAGTGACCAGAGTTGGGTTTAGGACACACAGACTTTACACTTGTTTAAGCCCTTGACACCCAGTGCCAGCAAACACTTAAAAGAGCAACTTACAAAACACTGAAAGAAGTTTTGAGGTGGCTGAAAGACAGGAATTAGATTAAAAGTGTAGGGAAGGAACAGCTTGCCCTGAAGACCAGGACACTGGGACAATGGCATTCTGGAAGGAAAGGTGTAAAGGTGCCTCAGACTGGAAAATATGCTAGTGCAAGAGCTGCTTGCTACTGCTACAATGCCATTGCCCTAAGCCGACTCCTCTTATCACTCCCCTGCTCTGGGGGAATGGTGTTATCCCCCATCTTCACATCTCCTTCTCATCACAGACTTCAGAAGTGGGACTCTGCCCTGCAACTCCAAGGACAATTATTTGTTGTTGTTATCTTTGTAACAGACAAACCAAAGAAACTGGCAACACTGTCACAGACTGCAGGAAACACTCATAATAGCCTATTTTTCTATTGATCTGTGTTTGTTAGCAGAGAGGAAAATCACATGGGCTTCTCATGCCAGACCATACCCGTTGGTATTACTGAAAGCTTGGGCCCTGGGTTTGAATAATTTGATGTTTTGGAAGAGGGGTGGCTTTTATCAGAGCTTTTCAGGGAACTTCAGCGTTTTAACAACAAGAACAAAGGCTCCAGAGAAGCCATTCTTTCAAGCTCTTCTGATCTTTACAATACACCCTAAATCTAAATGTTTTTGTTAGTTTTTAACTCTTCAGTCCAGGAAAGGTTCTCAAACTTTAGATAATAATAATAAAAAAAAATTACAGTTAACATTCCACAAATTGTTATCAGTGATGCTGCTCTTCAGTTAAATAGAAGACCTTAATCATTCTTGGAGCTTCTTATAAACTGGTGAATACAAGAATTTGGTTTTAGTCTCATTTTGAGGCACGTTTTTTTCATGGAGAAATTTACATTTATAGCAAGCTTCATTTCAAGCCTATATAATCCAAGCAAATCTGAATTTACTAGAAAAAAACACCTTCAAATGCTGTTCTACAGCATGAGTGACTAATGTTTGCTGTTTTGCAGCTCATTGATGTTCCAGTACAGAATAAACACATAAAATCTGTTTCCTCAACCCAAATCTAACTGTATTGCCCAGCATCTAGTCCCAAGCATGAAATGAAAGAGTTAGTTCCATTCTGCTCAGCTATTTAAAAATGCTATTTTAAAAAATGCTCTACTTGAAATATTTAAACACCTGACCTTAAAATGCTCAAGAAGTCTGAAAAATGTTGTCAGCATTACCCTCTACAACAGATTTTTGCTGGTGTTGGAGCCCATCACCACATTCTTGAGGAATGAAACCATTAGTTCACCTCCAAATTCTGGCACCAATCCAGAAAAAGTGAAGTGCTTGTGCACAAGTCACACATCCTATTTCAAACTCACATTTGCCACAACAAGAACTGCAAGCCCTGCAGTGCCTCTTTTTTTACTTCTCCCCTTCTGTCTCCCAAGGAAATTAAAGTATGCATTAGATCCACCAGCTAGAAATATTTAAAATGGCATGATGCATTTCCCAGCAAAGCTGCACTCTGACAGATGGCTGATGCCTGTGGGACATTGAGCAAGGCACACACATACTTGTAGGCCTTTTAACTACATAGTAAGTCCCTGTCCACAAAATATAGCCATCCCACTGTGCAATGCTGTTGCACTCTTACTAAACTCACAGGTCATGGCCACCTAAAAGAGCTGGTAGAGCACTTGTAAAGGTAACTTGGCACTTTGGTGTTCAGATGCTCACTTCTCCCTCCCCTCCGTCGGGACCAGCAGATATACCTGTGCCTGAGGGACACTAAGAGAAGGTGTGACCAGAGACCTCTGGTCAAATGCTTCATGTTTTTTCTTCATGTAGTGTAAGCATCTGTAATGAGTAAAGCACTGAAGAATCAATCCCATCCATGAAACTGAGAGGTGGGCACAACCTGAGCCCCACCCTGCCATCCTCCAGAGGCCATGCACTGTAGTGTGAGTGTTGTCCACGTGCCACAAGGCTAACGTGAAAGCAAAGGCGACACACTGGTAGAAGTGCTTTAAGCTTTATCTTGCATTCTCTGCATCTGCAGATGAACACGTAGCTGCAACTTGGCCACAGCTTTAAATGTCATCTGGCTTGCGACTTTATGAACACTAGCATAAGTAACCTCTCACTCTTCTTCCACACTCACCACTAGCTTTAATAGAAATGGAGTCATTGATGTGACAAGATTTTTAAATTTTTTTGCCTCCGAGTTGTTTACCAGTGCCTAACGTGATGACAGACACATTCACTGCAACATCTACCCCTGCAGGATCCTGGTTTTATTTTCAGTTCTGCAGAAACACGTCCACCAGGCATGCAAAGACCACATGCTCCTTTGCCTCCACAGATCTAAGTCACAGGCTGCTGGCAATCAGTTGGCAATATCAGGCTGTCTTGGAAAGTCTCTTTTTTGACAGTTCACACTGATGAGAACATAGGGTGCTGGCTTGATTTCCCTTCGGAAAACTTGAGATAATCCAGATTTGTGGAGCATGCAAGAGAACAGTCCTATCATCCTTTTCTTTCAGAAAGAAAACAGGTTTCCAAACCCTATCCAGCCAGTCAAAGAGAAGTCATGTCCTTTATCCAGGCCAGCAGGATACACTGACTTACCAGAGTCAACAAGAACAGGAGGCAAGACATGCCTGAAAGCTGAACTTCTGGATTTCGTACATATCCCAAAAGAAGTAGAGAAGAACAAAGAAATTCTGGTGCTGAATTATTGCTGCTCTACAGATGAAAGCTCTGAATTATTGAGAGGTCTGGTGAATGAATGAGAGGCAGAATAGCTTAAAACTATTTTTATTTAGGGCAGAAGGCATCTCACAACATCTGACAAAAAGACATGAGCAAGAAAACTCCCTGCAAGCAACAGTAATTCTATTATACGTTCTTCTTTTCAATACAACTGATTCTGAAAGACTGGTTTATGTAACAGTTAATCCCAGTTTGACTCAATCAACATTACTTGGGATCCAATTTCGACACTGGCCACCATCAGAACTTAACCCACATTCAAGAAATCAGCAAACTCTCCGTTGAATAAACTGCTACCCAAAGTTAAGTTCTGGAAGGTCCTGCTTATGGGCTAATAGTTTTACAAACTGGCTCTAGGACTCACTACATATGGCAGTAGCTGCTGTCAGCTTTCCTGCAACAACTCCAAATGTGAATTTTTCCCCCCTAAGTTTGATCCTCACAGAAATTTCAAAATTACCTGAGCTCCCCACTGATACAGTCAAATTCATCAGATGAAAAATGCTTTTCAAGAAGTTTAAGGGCTTTAAATATATTCTGGTTAAGAATGTCAACTAATTAAAAGGTATGTTTAATTCAAAGTGAGAACTATTCCCTAGAAATCACTGTAGATATAGATTCTGATCCCGCTGTACCAAGCCTCTTCTCATTAACCAAGCTGATAAATTTTATGCACCACAATAAGCACAAATGTGGGCCTTACAGATATATCAACCAAGAAAGGCAAACAGGCAACAGGACAGAGGTGTTAAGAATGTCCATCAAAAACGCTGGCAAAAGGCCTCATTTTCAGAAAGAAAATAGGCACTTCTTCAGTCTACGCTGGCTCCTCTTATAACATTTCAAGTGGAACAATCCAAATTCCAACAAACTCCCCAAAAGTCATGCTGCTGTTTTGCTTCCTCTGACCTGCTGCTCACCAGGGATTCAGATGGAGATCACACAGACTCTAGGCTCAGAGAGGAAGAACAAACTTGCATTGGCAGGAAGATATGTGAAGGAAGGTATTATGTCTCTGACATTTCTAAATTAAAAAAAAAAAAAAAAAGAAAAAAGAGAAGAAAAAAAAAGCCAGGAATTGAACCAGAGAGTTTAGGTAAAAGTAAAAACTATGGGCAACCCAAAGATAGTGATGGGAAGCGTCATGGAGACTGGCACCATCAAATGGATGTAGGACACACTCAGGCTCCTATCAGATGAAACGATATCATCTAAAGCCAGCACAGATTCTTCTGTGCTACTGTTTAGATCTGCCCAAAATACTTGGTTTAACTAAACCAATTTCAGTATATTCAGTATATCCACTGCTTTCACAATAGAAAAATACAGAATTGATGTAAATAGTTTTACTGTTGGACTTGATCTTAAGGGTCTTTTCCAACCTGAGTGATTCCACGAAAATACTGAAAATACACAGACAAAGGGAAAACACTTAAAAGGATCAGACCACAACTTTGTCTGAATTTTTCCTCTTGATGATGTAACCATCGGCAGGAGAAAGAACAATGAAGGACTGGGTCTGTCTCACTGATCTGCTGGGATCAGACAAGCCACATGGCAACAATGCTGCTGGGAACATGCCCTCATGTCTCCCTGTCCCAGACACAGGTTGTGAACAGTTGAAACAATACAGTATTGAGACCTGAACACATTTGAACTCCTGTGATTGCATTTCCTCTTCACACTCCTGGTCCTCCAGCCCTTCCTTGAGACTTTGGCAGGACACAATCCTCCTCTCCTCAGTGAAAAAAACTGTGCCAGTAAAATGGGTCTTGAAAATACGAGGGCTGGAACATCAAACCATGGTACAGCCCACAATGGCCTCTTCACCTTGTATGTTTTAAAATCAGGTTAAGTGCCTGTGTGGGTTTCCTGATAGTAGATCCCATACCAACAAGGGGGTTCTCAGGAGTATCACTAGGAAAAAACCTTCGTCTTGTGCTCATTCTTGAGGCTGGGTAGCAACTAATGGAGAACTCTAAAATTGGGAATAAAATGACCTATTTACAAGGAAAGTTGAAAGAACAGTATTTAAGCAACTGAGACTGACTTCAAATTGTCTTTCTCACAAAGCTACAGGACTTTTGTGATAAATTCCTAGCAACACAGAGGCAAAAGGTTTGTACAAGAACTGCTCACTTGCTGTCATGGTTTAGCGAGGAGCCACTTTTGCTTGGTAACAGGGGGATGGGGCTGCAGTTCAGACCCAGTAAAGAGTTCTCTGCCTGCTTTTGGGTTCAGATCCACCTCCAGCTCGGCTGGGCCAATCTGGTGCGTCTGGCATCACTATTTAAGGATAGGAATTTGAAGTGCTTGGGAGGAGGGTTGAGTGGTACAAGATAGAAGTGACTATGCAGACCCCACAGTCAGAGGAGGGAGGGAGTAAGGAGGAGCACCAGACCAGAGACTACACTGCAAGCTGTGGTGAGAATGTAGACTGTATCCCTGCAACCTGTGGAGGGCAATGGCAGGACTGAGAGCCACCAGCAGCTCCGTGTGAGTGCACTCGGACGGGCGAGGGACTGTGTGGGGAGGCGGCCATGGCGCAGGCTGTGCTGGAGAGCCTGTGGGCCGCAGAGCAGCCCCACACGAGAGGTAGAGAGGAGCTGCAGCCTCTGGAATGAACAGACATTGGAACTGCCCATGTAGAGCTGACAGATGTGTGAGGTACCCTGCAGAGAAGCAGGGAGGACCGGTGGGTGAGGAGCCTGCCTCCCCTGAGGAGAGACAAATGGCAGATACCATCAGGAATAGACTGAAACCCCATTCCCTGCCCCCCTGAGCTGTTCAGTGGGGGAGGAGATAAAGACATGGAGATCAGGGCTCTGAGTCTGCGAAGAGGGGAGGGATGGGGAGAAGTTTATCTTAAAGGGCTGGTTGTGCTCTTCATCATTGTACCACTCTGTGTTATTTTGTGTTGGTTACGTTTTGGGGCTTTATGGTTATGTTGTAGTTGGTGTTGGATTAAATTAATTTCTGGGTTTTTTTTCCCCATGCCGAGTAGCCTGGTCTGTTTTGTCCTGGACCATAAGTGGCAATTAAGCCCTCTCTGCCCTTTGGCAATTCTCAAGTCTGTGGTACTTGAGTCTAATTGTGGTCTTTTGTAGCTGGATGGGTCTAAACTGTGACACTCGCCTCAACAAAAATATTTTCTTCTGGTAGAAAACTGCAACCTTTATGAATAGATTTACACTGACTTAATTAGTTTCACAGCAGACTATGGTACAGGATGCTAATACAGGTGTACATTTCATCTGCTTGCTATTTCTGGTCTATCCTCTTCCTGAAGCCAGCCCAAGAAGAGTTATTAAAAACACAGGGAACTTCTTTAAAGTTAAGCTTTTTCAAAGATAGGTGGATCTGGGTTGTGTACTAGCAATCTTATTTGGGAATTATTCTTAACTGGCGCTACTAAACTTGCCCCACATTTAACAAGACACATAAAGAGGGCACTCCAAGCACATGTACAGATGGAGCTGTATTTTCCCTGGAGTACTGGGAAAAAAAAAAAAAAGCTGTTACTGAGCTCAACTCAAACAATGCTGGTGCCACTGCCCAAATAATGAGGTACAAGATGACCACATGAATTCTTGGATTTAATGGATAGAAAATAACAGCTGTGATGTCAAATATCAGTACCTTAGAAGAACTATTAGGAAGGAAACTAAATACGATGTGTGCATTTCATTTGCACCCAGGCCTGGTCAACATAATTGTCATACCAAGTTGCTCAGTGATTAAGGCAATGGCATATAATGAGTTTGATGGTTTTTTTTATTTTGCAGTCTATTTAAGTCAGTACAATCCTAATGTGACACCAGTTTAAAGGTATTTTGCAACTGCTGAGGCTGGAGAGTTTTTTTTCTCACTGCTTAATAAACTTTAGGTGCTAGAAAGGATATAAATGATGCAAACTAAATCACTTTTTACTAGTAGTACTATACACACTACATCCTTAGAAAGTTTTCCTCATTCACATGTTATATAAACAGATGTTATATAAAGTAACACAAAAACATGTACAAAGAAGCTAGTGAAACATGGAGCACCCTTCTCTTTCAAAGTACACACAGTGACGTGAATTAAGCAATTTATACACACAGTTTCCCTCTCTTTTTCCTTTCTAACACCGAGAAAATGGGAGAAGAGGGAAATTACAATGCCCAGAGTACAAAAGGCATCAGTGGAATCCACAGACGCAGGAAAAAAATAATCTGAGATGTTTGAAAGCATTCATTTCTCCTGTATCGTGATTCATCTCTTTTGTCAATTAGATCAAGCTGAAAAGAAAATTCTAAAATGAAAGTGACATACTTTCACAATTCCATAGTACATACCAAAGTTTTCTCATGTGCTTATGCAGGTCTTTAAAGCAACGCTCCTGATCCTTCTGAAGACGTGTACATGTTTTGAAGGGAATTTTCCCTATTTTAAATGATTTTTTTCTCTGATATTAATAAATGATTAAAGAAATCATTCTCTCTGCTAAACAATACCTACAGAAAATTCTCACTTTGTGGTACGTTGCATGTAAGTATTATATCAAGCATTGTAACACTTGAGTCTTCTTACATCCAAGTATTTTTACCACATTTCTAAGAGAAGCACTTTTCCCCTGTAAACCCAGTATCCTACTATCATTGAATAAACATGAAGTGAAACTCAGAAATCTCATTAACTGTAAACTTCAGGATCTCTTTTCAAAATTAAGGATGACATGATTTACAGTTGTAATGGATTACTGAAAGATTGTTCATCACCAAAAAATAAGACCAGAATGCGTGTTGCTAACCTAGAATTTTAATATGAAAAATATATCCTCTTTTTTTTATTGTGTCGTAATACCAGAACAGTCAAGTAGTGTTAATATGATTATTTGAGAGATAAGAAAAAGAATGAGAAAATCTAGATTTATATAGTATATAATTTTGGACACTAGTTACAATATGATTTTCTCATAAACCAGGATGAGTGTTCTAGTAGCAGCTGAAATTACAGTTTTGACACACTGTGCATAAGCAAAGATTGTAAAACGGCCCTGAAGATCTTCCAATGTAGACAAGAAAAAGGAAGAAACAATAGTTTCATTTTACAGCTGTTTACCTGCTCTGAGGATTGAAACTTTTTTTTAAGAAGGAGTAAGATACATCTGAAGTCTCCTAAAGTTACTGTGTGCAATGCATCTTCTTTATTACTTTGTACACTTTTCAGTAATTATTTACTGTGATTCTCACCTGATCACAGGAAGGAGTACTGGAAGTGTCATCTTAGTCAACATTTAGATTCCTGCCATCAAACACACTGGCAAGTTACTATTAGGGTATTTTAAAAAATCTTCCCAACCTGACATACACTGAATGACTGACTCTCTCTTCCACCTGAACCAGAGGTAGTTTACCAACTTCAACGAGACACCTCATTTTCAGGTGGTTGAGATGAAAATTAACTCTAATTGACCAACTCCAGGCCAGAGGAAGACTGCAAGGTTTGCTTCCTCACTGAAGACTACGTAATCATTCTCTAGATTCCTCTCCATCAAGCTGTGCTGTGAAGTATACTCTTAGCAGCAGAAAGATCCCAGATTGGAGAGCTGACAGAGCATGGACTTTGCTTGGCTTGACTTCACTCCTCTTGAAACCAGAAATTACTATTTATCCTTCACAAGGATGAAACAGACTGATATGGAATACTAATTTATCAGAGCAATCCAACCCAAAGTCTTACAATTATTTAAGCAGAAATTACTGTAAATTTTGGAGACACAGAAGAAAAAAAGTATTTTTTTGGCATATAGTATAAATAGCCATAGCTGCATTTGCTGGCATTCATTCAGTGTTATATTTCGTAATTAAACTTAATTTTATAGAGCTGTACTGTAGTGGCCTAGGTCAGTAGTCAATTAAAGAACATCACACGACAAATGCAATAGTCAGGTAAATAAGTATCATCACAAATAAGCAGGCTAAGTATTTTTTTCTTATATAATTTGAATGCCAAGACTATCGCTATCAACTTAAATGGACTTGCTCCTGATGGGTAAGAGTATTGAAAAGGACTTTTCTTCAATGAGCTGTTGAGTCCAGAATTTTGCTAGGGTACTTGCATTCACGTTTGGTAACAAAACAAATACAAAGAATCAGCCTAGAAACAGAAAGCAAGCAATAAAATTGTAGCAAAGTAACATAGAATTGGGACTTCAAGCAGACAAACAATAGGACATATGTGAGAACTGAGATAGGCCCCAACTTCTGGGAGAGACAGCCACCTAAGCCTTTTTTTTTTTTTTCAAATGGGAGAAAAGAAAGGAGAGAGACTATTTTGGCACCCTGAATAACACTCTTTACCCTACAACCACAAACTAACCACCAGTCAGCTGAAGTTAGAACTGCCTGTAAACCAGCACTGTGGCACACTGATTACAGAAAAATCAGGCTGTGAATGGTAACAATACAGATAGTTCTACATGTTCATTATGTAGCTCATCATGTCTTGCTATAAAGTCAGTATCAATAGTGTTGCTAAATCAGCAGTCCTTTTCTGTAGCAAAAATGAGTTTTGCAGTTTAGACAAGACAAACCAAGCGTGAACTAACTTACCCAATGATCAAAGTATACAGCAAACTGCTCAGGATTCTGCTGGGTATACTCTTCACGCTGCAGGCCATATGATGCTGTATTCCTCACTTAGCCAAAACTCTGGCTGAAGTCAACAGGAGTTTTGCGTGGGAAGTTATGCACACATCCCTTAGCATGGAAGCTGTACATCCACGAAGAAGGAAAACATCACCTGCACTACTTCTTAGCAGCAATATTATGAGACATCTACAAACACAGCTTAATTTACTTAAGGGCTCACCTGGGACTTGTACTCTTTGGCCATGTGCTTGAAAACTAAAGCTAACAACAACATATCTATTACCTAAAGCCAACAACTATACGTAACATTCTAAATTTGTGCTGACTTAACTTTGGCAGAGGCTATCAAAGGGCAGCAAATGGACCAGCATTTAGGTATAAAACGAAGATAAACTGAATAAAAACCACCCAGTACTGACTAGTCGGAAATATTTACAATGAATACACCTAAATGAACACAGTTTCAGCTATAATATCATCCTCTGCTCTGTGCAGGCACATAAAAGCTGTGATCTAAAAAGACATGAAATATTTAGGAAAAAGAAGTCATGTACTAACCACAGATACCGATGTATATGTACTCCCCCCTCAGGTTCCTGAGGCTGGTGAGGACAGAAAATGGAATTGTGAAAGTGAAATAAATCCCTGTCAGATACGCAAAACCTCTGCAAAACACTTACACAGCATGAATACAAATTGACATACCAGAGCTATGAGACAATGCTAGAATCCGAGGATATCATTACAACGTTGAACTGTTAATCACAGCTCAAAATAAAACAACAGGCTTATTTCATTGGTAAAATCACAAGCGGAGGATCTTCTCTCCCTCTTCTAACACTAGGCTGGTTCTTATTGTACATCATCTGGGTGCTAATAGGTGATTCATCTTCAGATAAAAAACAAACTTCAGTATGATGATTGCTCTTTATGGCTGATGATGAATGTTATCAGGAACACTGATATCCACAGTGGCTGCCTGCCTGCCCATCAATAACTTCTTAGGAAGAGACGCCAATGTCTGAAAGCTTTACGCTGCAGTGGTGCTAAGCAGAAGCCAAATCAGAAGAAATAAAATATTTAAAACTTATGCTTCACTCTTACTCTGGGATCTAAAATTAGAACGACTTGGAACAAAGATACAGGAGATTTTCGACTCAAAGAGTCCAGGAAAAATTGAGATGACGATGAAAAAACATGCTGATTAAAAAATAATTACGTCACAGGTTTCTCGGGATCTTACCAAACCCCCTCCATACTGTCAACCCGGCTCTCACCCTTCCCGCTTCCCCCCAGCCCGGCCCGGCTCCCGCGCACGGCGGCCGACCCTCAGAGCGAGCTACAAAGACGCCCTGGGCCCCCAAACCACAATCGAGGAGTAGGACAGGGTGGTGGGGGAAGAGCTGTTCCTCCACCTGCCGACATCGGGGGGGATGCGTGCACAGAGCCGGCTTTCCGTACTCGGCTCCACGCCCCCCGTCGGTTCGCGTCCCCCGGCACCCCCGCTCGAGGGGAATGTGCACGCGAGGGGCTTCCCGCCGCCGTGGAGAGCCGAGTGGGAAAGAATAAGGACATTCCCCCCCAACCCTCCGCCCCCAGCATCGTCCTCTCCTTCCTTCCTTACCTCTTCCTCTCCTCGCATTTTCGTTCTCCCTTCCCTTCCTCGCCTACTCCTACCCGCACTTCCATCCTCCTTGCTTGCCTTTCCTCTGTTCCTCCGTGGCGCTATATTCGACCTCTCTTTACCTCTCTCGCCCCCAGACATTTGCTCTCTCCACTCCAGGGCATTTCCACCTTTAGTACCCTCCACAACGGCCCGCAGTCGAGGGCCAGACAACTCACCCTCTCCCCTCCCTCCGTACCCGCAGCCGTGCTCACTCACGGACGGGCCGACGTCGGGACGGATGGACGAAAGCACGGAGCCGCGCGCGGAGGTACCTCTCCACAACGCGCCCGCTCCTGCGGCACGCAGCCCCGGCACTTCGAGTCCCCCTTCCTCCTCCTCTTCCTCCTCCCTCCTCGCCCGCCCCCTTCGCCGACGCCAGGAAGAGGGGGGCAATGCCGCCCGCCTCGCCGCGCCGCGCCCCGCCTCGGCCCGGCCCGGCCCGGCCCGCGGGGCCATGCGCCCGGCGCGGAGCCTCCGCGCATCCCCCTTCCCCCCCCCGCATCTGTCTCTATCCCGCCGCGCTCGGGTTACCCGTCCGGCTGCGAGCGCTCTCCTGTTACCGATGCGCGACCGAACCGAGCCCCGGGAGCGGGGAAGCAGCGCGGTCCCGGCGGCCTCGCGGCCCGCCCCCGGGGGATGGGCAAAGTGGGCAGCTCCGGGGGTTTCCTGCTCTGTGGAGTTTCGGGTGGTTTTGCTGCGAGTTGGTTGGTTGGGGTTTTTTTTTTTGTTTGTTTGGGGATTTTTTTGTGGGTTGGGGGTGTGTTTGTTTGGGTGTTTGGGTTTTTTTGTTGTTGTCGTTATTTTCTTTTTCTGTTTATTCGTGTGGTTTGCCTTGTTAAAAAAAAGCAGTGGAGGAGACTTCCACCGGCTTCTTCAATGTTCCGTTGCACCCAAAAGCATTTGCACAATTTACAGTAAGCTCTAGCAGGTATTTCCATTGGTCTGCCACCTGTCTCGTGAAGAACCTCTGCCTTTTATTTTTGGTTTCAATACAAACTCAGTTGTCCCCTCAGCTCCTGTTCTGGAGATGAACAGCTTCTAACACTCTTGCACTGCTCATGGATTTGCAGACTCCACTGTAATCCCTTTACAACATTTCTTCTCCTGGCTGAAGAGTTGTAGACTACTCATGGAGGCCTTTGTCTGTAGACAATTCTCTGCCTCTTATCATATGTGGTGTCCTATCAAACATAATCCTGATCTACTAGATCCTATTTGAGACAAATAAATACATGATCTTTAAGATCTGGGCAAAACATGGATTCATAACCTGGAATAATGATGTTTTTCTCTTAACAATTAATATTTTATGAAGAATTTCCAAGCACAGAGGCTTATGTTGCTGTGGCATTGTCTGTTTTAAACCCTGAGATTGTACTCATGCAACAACCATCTCAGGGCCCACCATTTAACGTGACTTTTTCCATGTGTGTCATTTCACAGTTACCTACACTGAATTGCTTATATTGCCCCATCAGCCTCATTGTGTCTTTATGTAATTCTTCACAGTTTTTCTTCTTATTACGGACCCAAATAAATTAATACCACTGATGAACTTTGCTATTTCACTCCACTGCCAGTGTATTCCCCAGAGTACACTTGAACAGCACATGTCCCAACATTGACCCTTGCAGACCATCACACCATGCAGCACCTCCCTCCATTCTGAGAACCAGTCATTTATTCCTGCACTTTACATTTTATCTTCTAGGCAGTTACTGAGTTATAACAGCGGTTTCTCTCTTCTTGCTACCACCACTTAGTGTCCTTAAAAGCCTTTATCTAGAGCCTGTTAGAAACCCAATCTAGTTTGAAAATTAGATCCCCCTTATCCAGATTTTTGTTGACCCATTCAAAGACCTCCTTAAGGCGGGACTTTTCAGACGCAATGTTGACTCCTCTCAGATAGATTGCATTAATCCAGGTGTCCTTTAGCTCTAACCCAATTAGTATCTCTGTATTTGCTCAGTACAGTCTGTATTTAAGTTTAGTGTCACATTTGCCAGTATACACTCTTCAGGTGCCAATGTTTTAAATGAGAGGTTACATACTGCTTTTGCTAATTCAGCTGCTGCATCCTTTGGTGAGAACTCAAGGACACAGATGCACACACACAGGCGCATTGCTTCCTGAATGCCATGATAATGAAAAAACCTTATAATAAAAGCTAATGGAAAAAAGGAAATAGATGCATGAACACGTAACTGCAGGTCTGTAAGCTGGTGCTACTAAGGTAAGCAAGAAGCTGTCTTAGTAATTAACTATATGTGGCCATGACCCTTTTTGCAAATGATATGTCTGAAAGCACACAATGTATAGTACAGACAAAACCACACCAAGGTCTTTGGACCAGGGAACTGTTTGCCATTCTCTGTATCTGCAGCCATCTGTTTTCTCACTTTCATTCTTTGCTGTAAATTCTCTGGATCAAGGGATGCCTTTTTTAATGCACATTTTTTAACTTTCCAGTAGCATACAGCATGGGAAGGGGAAAGGGTCACCAGCTCTGAGCAGAACTGTTTCCATTGTACCAACTAGGAATGTTCCAAGGAACATGTGCAATTTGGTTACCTGCCCAAAGACAGGATTCCTACACTTCTAGGATATGGTGCAGCTGTGCAAAACATGTGCTGGAAGCACAGTACAGCTCTGTTCAGCCTATTTGCAGGGGGTGGGCAGGGAGCTAAGGAAAGCTGCACCTCTGACACCTGTTTGAAGCAAGTGTCTGTATTCCCACAGATAGAGAGAGGCCATCCAAACAGCAGTGTGGGGCTATGGAGGAGAGAGAAAGGAAGAGGAGCATGGGGTTGCATCCCTTTGGATGTTTCACATGTTTGACAACGGCTTTTGGGTTTTCAGAAACCTCAGCTGCTAGAAACAGAGTAAGCCAGTTATCATAACTTCAGAACTTCAGAACAACTGCAGAAAGGTCCCATCCAGGTACTAGAAAAATAATTTAAATAAGCATAATCCAAGTACCGTGCTTTTTGAAGGCCTCAAGTTTAGGAGGTAGGCAATACTGCACTGTAGAGAACAATCTGTGGTATTCACAGTAACCAAACATGTTACACTGCCGAAGGAGGAACTTTAGAGCTCTTCTTCCTGGGTTTCCATCCCTCTGCCTTTTTGTTCCAACAATTGTCCTCTCCTCTCCTGCTTAGCAGTCTCATACAGGATTGTACTGGGCAGCAGCAGCACAGATTTTTTTCCAGTAGATAAACAAGTATCACAAACAACATTGATACCATTCAATGACAGGGATGCATTTGCTCTGTGATATTTTTACAGTATCACAGAGAGCTTCAAGTAGGAGGAAGAAGCAGCTCTGCAGAGAGAGACCTGGGAGTCCTGGTTGATAATAAACTAACCATGAGCCAGCAATGTGCCCTTATGGCCAAGAAGGCCAATGGCATCCTGGGATGGACTGAGTGTGGCCAGCAGGTCAAGGGAGGTTCTTCTCCCCTTCTCCTCTGCCCTGGTGAGGCCTCATCTGGAGTCTTGTGTCCAGTTCTGGGCTCCTCAGCTCAAGAGGGACAGGGAACTTCTGGAGAAAGTCCAGTGCAGGGCCACCAAGTAATTCAGGGGACTGGAACATCTTCCTTATGATGAAAGGCTGTGGGATCTGTGGCTGTTCAGCCTGGAGAAGAGGAGACTGAGGGGAGACCTCATGAATACTTAAAAGTATTTAAAAGGTGCATGTCAAGGGAATGGGGCAGCCTTTTTTTCCTGTAGTGTCCAGTGACAGGACAAGAGGTAATGGACAAAAGCTGGAATACAAAATGGTCCACTTAAGGAAAAAACTTTTTTACTGTGAGAGTGAGAGAGCCCTGGCACAGGTTGCCCAGGAAGAGTGTGGAGTCTCCTTTTCTGGAGGTTTTCAAAACCCAACTGGACACGTTCCTGTGTGACCTGATCTAGGTGGACCTGCTTGAGCAGTGGGGTTGGACTGATGATCTTTACAGGTGCCTTTCCAACCCCTACCATTCTGTGATTCTGTGATTCTAGGACATAATCTTTGTTTGAGTGTATTTCCACTGGGAAGGTAAAATACCTTTATCTAAAAAATAAACTGCAAGATTAGTTGGTAGTGTCCTAAAAACTCTGATAGTAGGAAGAGTATAAAGATCAGCTGCATTAACCAAATATTTGTCAAGAAAAGTAGTTATTTCTAACATTCAAATGGCAGTTCCTAGCCTGTCATTCAGTGTCAGGCCTGCTTTATATGCCCTGTAAACTGAAAAGAGATATGCATCTGTGAAATTACCTAATTCCTCCTCCAATGACTGACCAGTGAATATCCCAAGGCTGTGCTGAACATGTAGGAAAAAAATATAAAAACAGGCCCTGAGATTAGTGTGATGTCATTGGGAAAACTCAAGAAACTGTGATTTGAACTTCTACTTGTAGGGGTCTGTGAAACAGAGGATGTCTTTCTGTATGCTTAGCCTGTGGACAAGAGGACTAGTGCCACTGAAGTTAGTGGGAACCGCACTCAATGCCTCTGACAACTGGGCCACATGCTTATGTGAGATCTTGTTATTATACGAAAAGGCTCTAATTTCTACTCTTGTTTGTTGGTTTGTTTTCTCTGCCACATAAGCTGACCTAGTTTACGATCTGCCTCTCTACAAATATGTCCTCTTCCGTGGGCAGAAAGAGGACAGAGCCATTGCCAACAAAGAGTGCCTGGAGTTAGCAGGAAGAAAAGACATGGGACAGCTCAGGATGGGGAGATAAAGGAAGGAAATGAAAGATAAAGATGTTTGGAAGAGATGAGAGAGAAACAGAGAGTGAAGAAAGTGCAGCCATATCTGTATCTACTATTCCTGCTTTATCCACGTGACAGAGGAGTTACTCAGAGTCTTTGATTTGGGACTTTGTCAATATATTGGAGCCTAGTTTCAGTGGGCAAATTTTTTTGTTGTTATTCAGCAAACCTTCAAATGGAGAATAATTCAAAGGGAATATCTCCTTCCTATTAGGAAGAAATTTTTTCAGGCTGCTGTTTTACAGTTCTCTATTCTTGTTCTCTATGAACTCCTAAAGACGCTGAGAGCAGTGCAAAACAAAGAAAGGAAGGAAAATGCTGTGATAATGATGCTGGATATGCCAGGCACTTTTATGACATCTATAAAATGAAATGCAATTCTGAAATGTAGTACCTGATCTGATTGCTTCCACACTGAATTTCAGTGAGTATGAAAAATTAGTTTTGCTGGGGATGCAGATTTTTAAGTTGCTTAGATTGACTGTCAGAAATTTTGTAATTAGATTAATTTTCCTTTCCTTGTGCTTCTGGTTATTTCTCTGACTGCAGAATAGCGTGCAGATGAGCTGGATGAAGGAATGCACTGGCCTGCAGTAATGCATGTAAAATGAAAACGATACTTCTGTGTATTCTCAGTGCATTTGTAAAACAAATGAATGCAGAGATCCATCAGTCAGCAGAAGAGCTGTGGGAAGTTTGGAGGTCACATTTATAAGTGCTTCATTTTCAGTACAGGGATGAAATGTTGAGTATTACAGAGGGAGAGAGCTGTCACTATGGAACTGACTGGAGATTAGTGTTTTCTTCCTGGTGTTGCTGATGACCTGTGATGTGACCTAAGGCAATCCACTTTCCCTTATTTGTCTACATGAGTTGGTGAATTTTAGAACAGAGACTGCCAGTTAGTGGATGTTTGCAGGACATAACGAGACCTCAGCTGTTCTTAGGGAGTTCAAATACTACTGTAGTATGAACTTGAAAATTATTTTCTAAAGTTATTCAGCTGACTAACAGGCTCATTTGCACACATCTATTATCTAGCAGAATAGCTTGGCAAGATCTCTATCAGCAACTAGATACATGAGTAATCTCATTGACTTAAATGTGACTCCTTGAGTGAGTGATGTTTTAGTACAGGCTCCGTAAACTGTTTTAGTCATCATCAGCTTACAAACTACATACGTAGCCCTGCCAGCACTTGCCACACAGTGTAGTGTATTTTACTGCAAGCAATTCTGCCACAAGAGTAATATCCAGTAGTAACTATGCCTACATGAAGAAGTTACTCTGTTCTGCAGTTGCAAAAGCAGCCAAGTTTCACTGGTGTTGTGTTCACTTTGGTTCATGGGAACCATTAGTTCCCTTTCATAAGAAACCCAAAGAAGTATTTAGTATCTGTGATGTTGTAAGGAAGAAATACATTTTTTTTATTGCAGCTTGTGGGGATACTGCTGCATGACTGAATCATCGCTCTCCCTCCTTCATTGCAAATCTGGAGCTGTAAGGTTTCACTTAAAGCTCTTTACAGTCTTACTTGAGCTCATGTTTCTGCTTTGATTACTCCTGCCTTAATCTGAGTGTCTTTGTACCTTCTTCCACAATAGCCCCTATTTCTTTCACCTACTGGGGGCTTTGTGTCTCCTTTCAATCTTTCCTTTTCTTAAGCATAGGAAAAAATCCCATTCAGTAGTATCGCTCTTTTATTCTACAAATCCCTCTTTCAAGTGTGCTTCATCAATATCTTCCACATAAGGCAGCCCTGAAAGATAGTTTGCCTGTGTCCAGCTTGCGTGATTGAGCCTGAACATCCTCAAGGGCAGGAAGCATATCTCCAAAAATTTCTGAATTACTGCATGTATAGGGAGAACCATATAAATATAACACTACTTGTTACCACAGAGTCACATATTTAACATTTATATCAACTGCTGGGGCAAGATAATCACAGACTACAGCACTTCGACAACTACGTATGGTTGCATGTTGTTCCTCCAACTAAACAGGCATAACAAAAAAGATTTAAAGAGCAACAATTATTTTAGAAATAGGGAACCTCTGTAACTCTTCTTTACAATACTTGAATAGCATATTCTCACAAAGAGCATTTGTTTGTGAACTAAAGAGCTCGAACCAAAGCCCAATGAAGGCTCTTCCAATGCATTCAATAAACTTTGGATTAAGTCCTTCCTGAGGAACAGATGCAGGGTTTTATTAACTACTAGTAGAACAATAAAAGTGACAAGACAAAGAATAAAGTTGTCTACAGAAAATAAAACAGAGTTGTCCTGCATCAGCTTAAATACATTAGGCTCTATAGTTAAAGTCCCCTAGAGTTTTAAAATTGTGTAGCTCATTCACAAAAATATACTCTCCAGAAATGTTTAAATATCTGTATATAAATGCCCAAAATATGTTCCACTGAGTAATCAACTTCTCAGTATTTGTTGAGAACTGAGTTAGAAATGTAGCTACAAATTCCACTTGTGCAAACAAAGATAACACAGAAGTAGTTTGTTGCCTTTAATCATCAAAACTCCAATGGAAGAGAGAGCTAGAAATTTTTTTATGCTGTGGCTCTTAGACGAATACAAAGTGTTTGGTGAGACCTCTACTAGAGACAGGCTTTCCTTTAGTTAAGTTTATCTTGTTTAATACAATGATTTCTAATCTGGCTCATAGATATTATCAAGATGTAAACAATAATGAGTGTGGAGGTGCAGAGAAATTTGGCCCTGCAAGAAAAACTGAGGCCAGAGTCACTGCAGGAAAAAGAATCAGACAAAGGAGATAAGCAACTGTGGGAGACACAAGAGACTTGGCTGAAGTAAAAGTGTCAGCAAATGAGAAGAACAATTAGCAGAAACAAAAACAGATTGAAACCTGGGACTTGCACCAGAGACAAAATATGAAGGGAAGCTGATCAGAAGCTTCCAAAAAGTATGCATAGATCTTGTAAAGAGATCCAGTGGTAGCGAGCATGAAAGCAGCAAACAAAATACGCTGTTTTTTTTAAACACCTGCATGGATTTTGTAAAAAGTATTAACTGGGAAAGGAGCCTGGATTGGAAGAGATTGCTGTCTCAGCAAAAAAGACCATTGTGATGAATATGTCGAGAGACAGGTGGATTTTAAAGAGCTAGGAAACTGGCAGAATCTGGTGCAAGAAAGTGTGATGGCAGACAAGGATGTTACACAAAACTTTTTATACCAGGAAAGAAAGAACGGAGTCAAAAGATGACAAATAATATTGCACAAAACTGTTAAAAATAATACAATTTAAATTTTACCAGTTTGTATTTAAATGTTTCTAACTTTTCCAGCTAACAAATAAGAGCCTCCAAAATGAGTCAGTATTCTTAAATCCTCTATATTTGAAAGCCAACACAATGCTTACTCCAGTTGCAAGCATAATCTAAATGCAGAAAGGCACATTTTGTCATGCTATGTTTTCCTGGAGGGTTCCGACAATTATGGAGAAGATAAATCCTTCTGTCATTGCTTTTATTCCCACATGGGGAATGCTATAAGCCTTCAGGGACTGAAATCCCCACTACATAAGAGAACAGTAAGACCCTCTTGCCATGCTGCTAACCTTCCCATCTTTATGTTGATACAGCCTTAACAAACAGTCCTGCAAATTGCTGATACGTTTTTAT
Source organism: Colius striatus (assembly GCF_028858725.1). NCBI lineage: Eukaryota > Metazoa > Chordata > Aves > Coliiformes > Coliidae > Colius > Colius striatus. The sequence goes on along the minus strand of NC_084790.1, from coordinate 16,301,507 downwards.
CTGAGTTTTGCTCATTGAAGTACAAACCTTCAGCAGTTAAGCTGCCTTCTCCACACATTTTACCAATCTTTCCCTATACTCAAGGCTGGATGCTTGTCCCTTCCAGTTCAATTACAATGATGTTAAATATCTCCAACTGGGATGTGTTATTTGCTGTAAGGTGGATGGCAATACTAGAAACAATTAAATAAGGAAACAAAGCCTACCTGATAGTCACCAGAAAGTCAGAGACTGGTGGATAATATTCAAAGAAGAAATCCATTATCTCAGGACAAAGAACATTGATGTTCTTTTTCCTTCAAGCAACGATATCACAATTTCCTAAAGGCATATCCCTTTCTTGAATTAGAAAGGTAACAGGACCAATGACTAAACCTGTGGCTAGCCTGAAGGACTGGCTATCCCTGCAATAAGCTGAGGTCTTTGCTTCATTTTCTGTTCATCAGAAGTGATATCAGGCAAAATGAAACTGATTATAGGTCTGCTAATTAAAAATACCCTGTATTCTGTATGGAAATCCAGCTCTGCACTATGATACTGCTGTGTATTTTAATACCTAACTCACATACTGTTGGAGTAGGCAATCTTGTTTGGATATGAAGGTAGATGGGCATGTTTCACACAGGCACCATAGCCTGACAGTCTTGTAACTCTGCTTTGGCAGTTTCCACGCAGAGTCACAGAAATAAAATTACAATGGTCAAATATAATGTCTTTGATCGATTTGAGTGACTGGTGATCCTCTGGCTTCCCTGACTATTATGAAGACACATTTGAGCACAATTAGCAGAGACTGTAATTGGAAATGAACTCTTAGCTGTTTGCTGTGACATGCAGTTCAGTAATCAAGATAAATCCCTCTATATGTTCCCCAGACCAGCTCTGCTGACTTCAGCACAAGGTGAGCTATGCCCAGGGCCAGGGATGGAGTGTGTGACCTGGGAAACCAGTGATGAGGGCTGGCAGGAACCAAGCAAGGAAAGTGTCAGTGGCAGAAAATAAACTATTTTACTCTTTGAAGCTAGCTTGTACCTTGCCTTGGATTTGTACTGCATAATGAATTTCAGCAGCACTCCTTGCTCGTGTAGCAGCAAGATATGTCCTAAACTGCCTGACAGGTCAGGGAGGAGGGGATGTAAGCCCATAGAGGCTTTGAAAAGTGACCATGGATTTTTTGCTGTGTAGGCTCACAAAATTCAGATACATGCACTGTGTAGAAGGAGCATCTCCCTTTTGAACTACTCCAGAGTGATGAAAATATCAAAGCCTTTGTCATTTTGAGTTATCAGTAAATTTTTCAGCCACAGTGCACGTATGTCAGCGTGGCAAGGGGGAGGATGAGGGGAAGAGGTTGTATCCTGGATCTATTTGGATATTTTTTGTTGGTTTTTTTTTAAGCAGCTGCCTAGTGAAAGTAATAGATCTTTCCAGGATTCATGGACTCATTTGGTTTCTTTGGTGATATAATCTTTCATAAAACCAATGAAAGAGCAAATTGGAATTCTGTATCTCTGATGAAATATTCCATCAAAATAGCACCATCCTTTTCAGAGCGAGACAAATTCTTTCAGCCTACTGCTGATCCTTTTATGTTCATAAAAGTTTTGTTGACATTAGGAGTTGTTCACCAAGATAATCTTCCAACCTCATGTACAGCAGAGCTGCAGAGAAGCCAAATGGTGTATATGTACATCTTCTTCCTCGTTACCAGTCAGCAGAAATGATGGTGGGAAAATAAAGAAAAACAGCTGCAGTTTATGTAACTCCCACACACATACACATTCTTCTTTATGAGCAAAAGCTGCAAGAAAGGCTTAGTGATAGAGTACACGGTATTCTGAACCTACACTCCAAAAAGAGCTGCAGGCATAACAGGATGTGTTTTAAACGCAACAATGAAGATGCAGCATTTTGCGGTTTAGAAAAGACTGAAGAAACATTAAAAAATCCAAGACCATTCTTAAGCTTTGGCTTGTTCAGCAATAGGTCCAGCTTGACTAGTTCTGAGCACGTTCCATGGACTGGTTCTTTGGCAGGACCATATTTTTCCTTTCTTGTAAGGGAGAGTATTACTTTGCTTCACAAGTACGATCAAGTGTGACATTTGTTTGCTGATCTATATCCTGTCTTCACTGGTTGTGAATGTCATTAGTTATTAGGACATAATAGTTTTCTGTGCTTTATTGAAACTTATGCAAGTACCATTGACAAGTCAAGAGCACAGTCTGGACTTAGGGTTATCTTGTTGCTTCTTGTTAATAGTTTGCTAAAGTTTGTTAATAATTTGTTAAAGGGAACTTTACGATAGTCAAGGTATCCACTTGAAGAAAGTAGAGCATTGGAAATAACACAGATATGCAGATTTCTATTTCCTGATTTCTATTAATTGAGAATCTACTTTCTCTTGGTCTCATAAAAAATACTGCAATTAGGTTTGCATAGATTCTTTTCAGAGTTGATCTCAAATTGCTCGGTTTCTTATCTGAAAATAACTTTACCCACCCACTCAACTTTTTAGTGATAGAAAGGACAATTGGTTTGGGATTGTCTCTCTCAGCAAAGGCAAGCTCAGAAGAGTTTATATCCATCTGCTCCATATACTCACTAGGCTTCTCCCTTCCACAAATTCTCAGTAAATTGTTAAAGAAAATTTCAGCGCTTCATTTGCTATGACTAAATTAGTTTTCTTCCATACTGGTAGGGATGCTCTCATGGACTTTGTTTTCCCGTGCTAGCGTTTTGCTGATTCTGCTCATGCTGTGTCTGTGGCAGCACTGAGTCAGCCTCCCTCTCACCAAGTTCTGCCATTAAACCTCCTCCTTCCGCGGGGGGTTGTTATTAAAAAAAAGAGACCTTTTTTTAAAAAACGAAGGGGAAAACAATGCTAAGCCAGATTTTGTTCTGTATAGTGTTCCACTCCCAAGTATTGGAAGTACTATATTATTAAAACAAATTGCATTCCACAATTGTTGAACCTTTTCCCCCCCTGTTCCCTTAATTACGAACTTAACTTAAGCCAGAGAAAGTTAGAAACCGATTAAATGCTAGCTCACAGGTTTCCCAGCAGTCCTACAGGTCCTGCTTGTGATATACGAGCTGCCACAAAGCAATACTACACTGAGCAGAGCACTGATAGCAACCAGTACAATATGCCTGGGAATGCCTGTGCAAGTCCATGTTCTAGCTGTACTCAAAACAGTTTAAATATCTGATTTAAACATGTTATAAAAGTTTCATTTGACAGCTTTGCACTATCAATTTGAACATTACTTTTATTCTCTGCGTTGTAAATTATTTGCCTAGAGAAAGGTGCCCCAAGGACGTGTCAATTCATTGCTTTTTATAGTTTTAACCCTAAACTTGGCTGTTGTATTTTATAGTTAAGAGTATGAATTCCTGTGCTAATTTGTTCATTCTAAGTAGTTAACTCCATTTAGTCAGAGTCATATTTGTTATTTACTTGCACATCTGTTTTGTTTTGTGGTTTTTTAAAACATAATATTTGTCCAACTCTTTCTGTCATTCTATTAGTGCTTACATAAAAATTGTGTAAAACCTGGATTTTGAGAAAATTACTAAGGTTTTTTTTTACAGGGTAAATTAAATTAATAAATATGATAAGAAAAATCTAAGAAAAGGTTTTCAATACATGTTTTGCATTTACATTTTCCTCATTGAAAAAAAAAAAAGCTTTTGTGTGTGCTGATTTAGGTGATTATTCACCATGGCATTTGAGATCTTAAAGACAGCTGATCTGAGCTGCTCATACCAGTTTTTCTTCATAGACCAGAAGAAGATATGAACTTGCTGAATTTTTATCTTTAAATGTTTGTCTAAAGGAAAGGCTAGTTATTGGTCTAAATTTAACTAACTGTAATTTAAGAAAAAATTTCTCTGCTTTTATAGCAGAAATCATCAGTTTCATCTCAACCAGTTTAACAGCCTTGGTTACTATTTTAACTTAAAGAAATGTAAAAGATAAAGCAAATTTAGGCATTAATATGGGCTACGTATATCCAAGTTTACAACTTTATGTAAAATTCCAGTTTATAATTGAACAATTGTTGGATGGGCCTTTCATTTTTAACATGGCTGATTTTGTCTCTGGATGTATGTGCTTCATGCTCAGAAGCATCAGCATCCCTGAAGATTAATGTCTTGACCCTGAACAAATTCACTTGCCTATTGGGTCCTTTTCAACTGCCAGTGTCCAACTGACAAATTTGTTGGCTGCTTTTAAGCACATGTGGCTGCATGCAATCACACCAACAACAAAGAAAAAGGAATATCCCAATCACACCTTTTCCAGTAAAACAGCATGTTTCCACATGCCACTCAAGTGCATCAGGCTACTGGGTGAGGCCAACACTTCTTGGACACTTGCCCTCCTCATGCTGAGAGCTGTTTGCCTACAGGTTTCCAGCAGATGAGAGGAGGTGGGGTAGCAGTAACCTCAGAGGGGCGTGAGTAGAAGAGAAGGTGTAAGGGAAGAGAGGAGGGGTATTGACTGATGGTGAGAAAGAACTGAGCATTGTTTTGATACCATCTTGCAGTGAGCTGCCAGGATTATTTAACGAGACCTCCAAAGAGATGTACTTTTATTGAAGGTCTTCCTAATACCAAGTGTTACATGGGACTTTCAGGTATCTAGGAGACCTTGCAGTAGTCAAGCAAATCAGTTTACACCAACAACGTCAGCTGTGCAAAATACTTCCACTGTGACAACCTCCTTGCAGCTGAAGGTGTGGCCCATCGATGGGTGCCATCGAGCCTTTCATCTGAGAAGAGCGCGGATCCCTGTGCTTCCCGCAGGGACGCAGTGGGAGGAGACTTACCCCTGCACCCTCTTTGGCTTTGAGACTCTCACAGGAGCATGATCCCAGCGGGTCCCTCGATACCAAATCCGATCCTCCTGCGCCTACAAAACCAAAGACATTTCATTGCCCATGGGAGAATATGGATGGCTGAGAGGTTGTTTTGCTTTGTAGATTTTATCTCCAGTAGCACTGTGTGTACACAGTCACACTGACAATACATTGAATGATGTTCTTGTGCTACCACAGTGCTGGATGCACCCTACTATATTTAAATTTGGCTCATGTAATAATAAAGCTTGAAGTGGCTCTGAAGCCCTTGGTCAATACAAAGACTGTTATTCATGCCCTCCCTGCTGCTACTCTCCTCTATAATCTTGCTTGTGTCTCTTCAAGCTACTACTCTTTGGGTATCCACTGCTGTGTTATGGTTACTTATGCAAAACGTTCTGTGCATCAGAGATGCCCTCTGCTTATTTGTTGCTCCAGTGGACAGTCACATATGCTAGCAGTGCTAGTTGAGTTGTAGTCTGCCTATGGATACAAGAAGGGACTGACTACACCTCTACATCTTTCTTCCTAGCAATACTGGCTGGTGGATTTTCACGATTTTTGGCAGCCTCAGATAGGCATGTTTTGCCCTGGGGGAAGAACATGAAAAAATGTCAGTGCAACTTATGTGCCAAAATCATACAGGTGCTTTAAACTTTATCCAGCACAAGTTCCCTGGAGCTGACCCCCGCTCTTCCTACATGCTGATCTACAGCATCCATGTAGTCCACAGAGCCAAGAGGTAGCTCCCAGCAAGGTTTAAAGACTGCGTTTAAACAAGTAAAAGTGAGTAGTAACAAATTTGTGGCTTTTTCTCTTTTGCTGTCAGCAGTCTGGAGAAGTGCACAAAGCTAAAAGTCTAATCCCGTGGCTTTACCACAGGATTGGTCCCACTTATGCATTCATTTCTGCTGGGGTTCCCCTAGAGTGCTGCTGCAAGAAAAGGCATCTAACATAGTCTGTCCTGAAACTTTTTTTTCCTGCTGTTGTGTTTTTGAGGGTTTGTTTGTTTATTTGTTTTTTCTTCCCAGCTCACTTTGGTAGCTTTATTCATGCTACTCTCAGGCTAAAAGGACTTTCCTTGCTATGTCTCTAGAGCATTTTAACATAGTGGACTTCTGATCATCTATTGATATTTATATGCTCTCTTGCTATTCAAATGCAGATGTAAAATACAGTTGTGTACCTTCTTTTAGCATTTCACTGAAGCATCCCTTCATACTCAGGTCCCTGTGCATCTTTTTCTGCAATATATTTGGAACTGAAACACCTTCAGCACATTGTCCTTGTGTGGATGCTTCTGTTTGAATTAGCAAGTGCCCATGAGGTAGGAGTGGACCAGAAGATGGGAGCTGTTGGTGATATCTCTAAAACTATACTGTAAACATTCCCAGGAGTAGATTTAGTTTGATTCTCTGAACTGAATGTTACCAGTGTGAGAAGAATATTTTATTTGAGTATTTGTGTTTCCACTAGGGTTTGAAAAGTATTCCACGTGACCTTGCAGAAGAGTTTCTGGTTTAGTTTTCTCCAAAAGGACTTTTGCCTGCAACTCAGCAGTCTGATCACATATCAGGAATCACTCTATATCTGAATCAGTTGCAAGCATGGTTAAGGGAAAAGGGCATGAATTCACTAAAATCCATATTACTGTTCTCTGCAAAACTGCTGATGTATATGCAGCCTATGCCCACCAAGAAAGGGCAGTCTGGTGACTAGGATGTCAAATGGAGATGTTGATTGCCTAATTTCACAACTGTGACACAACTAGCATTCTGTATAGGCCTTGTAATTGTCTGAAGCTGTTCACTTGTAAGTGATATTCCTCATTGATCTGGAAAAACAGGGAAGATGAAGAAGAGGGCATTACAGCAGTAAGGTGTTTACTTCACAAGAAAAGAAGTCATGAAAGTCCAAGGCCTAGAAATTAACACATAAAGAAAAGGATAGATTTTCCCCAAGTCCTACAAACTTATAAACACTATAAGCCTCAGCAGACTTAATTCCCACACTCTGCATTTGGTGACAGGCTGTATTTGCCACAATATGGACTTCTGACTTGATCTGCGTAAAGGACGTGGCAACTTCATAATCTCCCTTGGATTAAAAATACCCAAACCCAAGCATGTTCACATCCATGGACATGCTGCAAAGGCTGCACAGTACCAGTTCATGCTGCCATTAGCACAGCTAAAGCTTTACATCCATCATTGTCTGTGCAGCAGTGATGCAGTAACTCAACCAGAACAGCTGCAGGGCAGTTCCATCAGCACTATTAGGGCTCAGTGGCTTTTCATCCATCTCTGCGCATGCCAGCTCCACTTCTGTTATAGCACTGTGCTGACTTATTTGTTTCCTTTTATTTGCTATTGATTTCAACATTGAATGGGGTTTGGTGGATGACAGGAGTTGAACAATAAAGAGGACTGGACAATGCAACAGTAATGAAGCTGAACTAAGAGTCTCTTTCCTTAAGAGACATATCTATGCAGACTTGGGAGAGACATCAAGATGCAGATAGTAAAAAGGAATTTAGGCTCTCAGCTCACTAGAATCAGATAGGAGAGAAAGGAACATAAGTTGTCAAGACGGAAAGGATGAAATGTAAATGTAAGAGGCAGATGGGCAGTTCCTGGTGGTGCAGTAGGCAATGAAAGTGCAGAATATGAATGAAAAATAGAGGTACTCATGAGGGATCTGGAAAACTGCTGTGCACATCCACTCATTGCTCCTAACAAAAAAGGGGAGACTTTAGCATTTTGTGGTCAGCACTGTGACCATTGAGGAAGCATCTCTGCATTGGTTAGGAGTGACTTAGGCAGTCACTCAAGGATTCTTGCTCCATCCATCTCAGTCTGTCAAGCCCTTTGGGTTTCTGGTCGACTTTTATAGGATGTGGAAAAAGAAAGGAAACTTGTAAGGAGCAATGCAGCTACTGAAGTATGTGACCTTTCTACAAGAGCCCACAACTCTCTTAGAAAATCCTTCACAAGTGCAAAAATTAAGTGGAAATCACAGACCTAGGGTCTTAATTTTGTTATTTGTTTTAGCAACAGAGTGCTCTGTGTTTTCAGCATATAGACTCCATTCCTGTGTTGTTACACTGTTGGAAAACAACTCTGAGCCGTGCACCATACAGCTGTTTACACGGGGGTAGATTGTATCCACCTGAAGCTTGGCAGCCTACATCCTCTTGCAAAAGAAACTTGTGCAATAAGAGGGAAGGTTGCAGCACAAGAGCTGAATCAGAGAACACCTTTAGAGCAAAGATTTTTCTCCTCAGAGCAAATGCTAGATAAAGCACTTAGAGGTATTCACCAGAAAAACTCTTGCAGTGATCAAATCACAGTAAATCAAGCCTTCTTCATTTCTCACATTATACACATTTCTACCTGCCATGAAAGGTTAGGGCATAGAGAAATGATTGCTTGCATGGCAGCTGGAGCAGTTTAAGATTTATTATCCTCTTCCACTGAGTCAAGTTATTTGTGGGAGTGCTTTTAGTCCCTTTTAGAGACAAGGCAGGTTGCACATGTGTGCCAAAAGGACGTGTTACTGCTCCCAGCTTGACCCTCTCTGCGTGCTGGAAGATGCTGCCCTCTCAGAGATCTACCAGCCGATCTGTTGTTCACCAGTGTGTCCTGCCCTGTTCAGATTGGGAGGAAACAGGCTGGCTACAACTACATAAATTCTGGATCATCAATACACTGGCCCATGTTGTCTTGAACAAGTAGACAATTTATTAGAGCAACTATTTTCACTTGACTTGAAGCACAGGGACACTGTCAGTTTCTCAGTCTGCCTTCTTTCAGCTACATATGGCTTGTTATTAAAAACAAAAGCTAAACTATGTCCTTGTATTGCCGTCTTGGCCATGCCTAGCTGAGCTAGCAGACAGATGCCATGTTAAACTACAGACTAGAGTTTGCCACCAATTATTCCTGTGAATAATAAAAGGTCATTCAGGAAAATAAATACCTCAAAGAAGGAGAGAGAGAGTAAGAAATAGATACAGCCTAGGAAAAGAAGACTTTTCAGCAAGAGTGTTGGCATTTGTTTATTGAACCACTAAATGGTTTGTTGGCTTCATGGAGTTCAGATTGAGAGAGGTCACGTATCAGCATGAAGACAAAGGCATAACTTCAGTGATGAAGAAAAACACTCATCTGTTTTTTGCACCCATCTATCTTTAATATATATCATGTTTAAGGATTGCACCCTTGCTATATGTTGGAACAACAGTAAGGAAACTTTCTTACCCTTTAACCATGCTTTGTGGGCTCACCTCTAAGAGTTAAGAGAATAATTCAGTTTCCATAGAATCTTCAGTCATAGAAAAATTATTACAGAGAGTGCTGTAGGTGATACTTCTCTTGTGATGTAAATGTTTCTCTGATAGTAATTGTCTTAAGAGTGCCAGCTCATTTAACCTGTTCTGCATCTGACAGCAGTGTTATTCACTGGAGTGGATGCACAGGTTTTAAAGCTAATGGCACAATTCTCTTGCCAATTTGCTTTTTACACAATGATGTGTTTTGGATTTAAACAGGAAAAAGGTAAAAATCTCCCTACTAAGGCAAGTAGGAGGGAAGTCACATCTACTGATGCCCCATAAAAAAGGAGCCTTGGCTAGTGTCATTCCTGAGAGGATGGTGGTTGGGTTGTGACCATGCCAGAAGCACTGTGTTGTGTCTGTACTAAGAAGAGGTGTTGAAGGCTCAGTCTCCACAATTCAGATGAATGTTTCAATTGCAGATATAGTCTGGAACAATTCTGGGACAGATCTAAAGAGACTTGCATTGGTGGTTACAGAGGGTTAATGGGTTGTAGGTCTCCATCACTGAGATGAGTTAGCTTTCAGCAGCTCAGTCAGGCATTCACAAGTGAACTGAACTAGCCCAGGATAATGATACTCTGACTTTTGCATGCTTCAGTTGTGTGGGAAGTGATGGAAGCTTGGAAGAATAGCTGTATCTTCAGCCATTCACTACAAAGTCCTATAGCACCAATCTGAAACTTTGGCCTTTATTTGTTTTAGCATTTGATCTACCAACATATTTTCTAGTGGCCAGCAGTGATGAACTATTGTTAGTTCAGATTGTGCATGCATTTTCTTGCAGATTTAAGTCTGTAGGCAAAACTCTTTAAATAGTTCTGGTAGCATAAAATGGCTGCCAGTGTACTATGGACATCACCATTTCTGCTATGAATAAGCCAAAAAGCCCTCAGAACCACAATATACATATGTTTTGCAATGAAACCTTAAGTATAGACCAGCCCTAAGGTTAAAGCTATTATAAGGGAATGAGATTGCAATATTGCTTAGAAAATTGCTCCCAGTCTCAGCAATCTTGTTCACAGTGAACAGCTTATGATGAAATTGAGAAATAATGAAGTTTTTGGAGGGGAAAAAAAAAGGTCTGCATGAAATAAGATAGAACTCTGATATGAATTGGGAGGCATGGGGAAGGGAAAACTGTGAATTTTGTTTCTCTTGTAATAATTTGGCTTGGAGTACGTTCTCAGATTTGGAAATACCAGCTAAGAAGTGCAATGTTCGATCATTAAAAGAGCAGATAGCCTCTGAACTCTGCCTACAGTTAGTTCCTGTATGTGACAGCATTGCATCCAAATAACAAATTCATTGCCTGGCACAACAGTTTAAAAATAGCAAAGAATTCCTTGAATAATATAAAGAAGGGAACCAAACACAAGTGACTCATGCAACTTCTTTTTAATCATGACATCTTAAGCTAGAAAGAAAGCAGAAGGGAGCACAAAGATTGTCTACTACCAATAACCATTCTCTACTATGAGAAAGAAAAGCCATCAGCTACACGAACAGTTCTGAAAGCACTTCTCTATAATGCATTGAGGGAGACAAATTACACTGCATCTCCCTCAGGGTTTCTTGCCCCAAGAGAAGCATTCATGTAAATACCATGAAGATGAGCTTCTAACCTTCCTTTCCTAGCCAACAGAGAGGACTGCAAGAGCTGTGTTCAGTGTCCTTAACTCCAAAGTGGGACAGTTTATGTCCTCTCCTCATCATATTAATCTTGCCCACACTGAGGCAAATGAGGCATATTTATACGACCCCTTCTGTTACCTGGAGTTAAACCTGCAGCTGTACCTACCAATGGTTGGGAATGTTACGTGCATATGCAGAAGATGCCATAGATGCATCTCCAACAGTCAGAAGTTGCTACATATCCACTTAAACCTAATTTCCTCTTCGGTGAGTTTTAGCAGCAGGAAGGACATTCCCTGTTAGTGGATACTGCTGCTGAAGTAAATGGCTATTCTTTTGTACCTGGTGGTGATGGGAAGAAAGTAATCTCATTTTTTTCCAGCAAACTATGTCTTTAGATGACCCTTCCATTATGCTTTTCTGCTCTTCCCTGTGGTGAATCTGGCGCCACAGGGTAAATCCTTGCATGTGTCAGATTGCATTACTGCAGAGGAGGAGGGACAATGATAGCCTGTTGACATTCAGCTGCAGGTAATAGAGTGCAGCTGAATAGAGTGCAATAAGAAGACCTATCACTGTCAATTTTCACAGACCTCGTGGTCTCCTTCAGAGGTGACAGTTTTGCATACTTTTAAGATTGTACTGTCAGTTGTCTTGAGGAAATGTACAATTTTTCTATCAGACAAATTTGTATGAACACTTTATTGCAAAGCTAAAACTCCCGTTTTGCTTGACAGAAGATGTTATTAATTAATGCCTCACCACTGACTTCTGTTGAGGTCAAGAGTAATATGCCAGGCCTGAAAGAACTCACCTCAACCCTGCCTTTGTACTAGACAGACATGTTAGTGCAAAGCCTTTAAACTGCTGTAAATATTGCTTTTCCCTAGGCAGGTGCATGAGAGTTAAAAGGTGCAGGTGAACTGGTTAAGGTGGCATTAGCCATGATACTGCTGGAAAGCCATGCAGTTCAGCAGGGAAACCCCTTTCAGATCACATATTTGGTTCACCTCAAGTTGGGAGTAGATCTGCAAGAAGAGATCCAGAGCACTGGAGAGGGTTAAGAAGTTGTACAGTCAAATTAAAATTACTGCTTTAATCTGACTTAATAAAAGGATATCAGAGAGATCTTTTTAGCTTATCTAAAGGGCAGGTGTCAAAGAGGATAGGGCCAGTCCTTCTTCTGTAGCACTCAGTGACAGGACAAAGAGTAAAGAGCACAAGCTGGAGCACAGGAAGTTACACTTGAATGAGGAAATATTTCTTTCCTGTGAGGTTGAGGGACCCCTGGCACAGGCTGCCCAGATTGACTGTGGAGTCTCCTTCTTTGGAGGTATCCAAACCCACCTGGATGCATTCCTGTGTGACCTGATCAAGGTGAACCTGCTTTAGCAGGAGATTGGACTGAATGATGTCTAGAGGCCCCTTCCAACCTCAACCATTCTGTCATTCTGTGATCTAGATGTTTAAGGATGAAGACACCTGTCTTCACCTAAATTTAGCTGTGCTGCATGGTAATCAGTTTCAGTCATTTCAGAGGGAGTACTTATAGAGTAAGTTAGTGTTAAATTAGAGAAGATGCGTAACGCCCTGGCCTCTGTGGATAAAGTTGGTGATCTTAGAAAATGACATATAATTAAGGGAAAATTATAGTGTTTGCTTGCAAAGTACTGTTTGCTTTCCCAAAAAAAGCAATCTGACAGGCAAACATAATATCCAGATATGGTATATCCTCCTCAGTTATTCACGTATCACCTCCCGAGAATTAAAATAAGTAGAGAAACGTTTCATGTCCTAGCCACAACATTCAAAAGAGGCATGACTTGCCAATGAGATTTCTTATCCAAGCTGTGTGCTTTGGAGCTGTGTTCAATAAAGGATTGCTTGAGTCTCTAATACAGGAAGAGATCCAGTGCTTTGAGAGCAAAAACCAAACTAAAAAGAAAAAAAAAAAAAGATTTTGGAGTCATGATAACAGGCTGTATTTTGCACCTAAAAGGTTTAATATTTAAGGAAAGATCACAAATTGATGTACCATGACAAATAATGCCACATCAGTCACTTTCCAGGCAATACTTAAGGTATTAAGAGAAGTATAACAAGGTACTACTTTTTTGAGTCCTGCTGCACAAATGGACTAACTGGATATAACTTTCCAGCCTGTCCTACACTTTGGAGACTTGTGTATCTTTAAATTCTTATGCATAAAAGCATAAATTAAATGCTTAATTAAATTAAGCATTATTAAATTCTTAATGCATAAAACCCAAATGTTGCCTGAGACCCCCACTAAATTTACACATTAATAAACATGATGAGACATGCTTGCTTTCTGCGTCTCCTAGGTTAACACAGGCTAGTCATGTGTCCCCAAGGGACAGGATCCTGACTTTGTCCTCCCTCAGTCCTTCACAGTCAAAACATGTGCTCCTTAAAGCATGCCCTGCTGGTGTAATGCAAAAGCTCTAGATCTTGTGTCTGTAGTATGCTTCTCGTGGCTCTTCAAGGGTTGAACAAACAGCTACGGCCTGATCCAAAGTCAGTAAGAAAATGCTGGTTGACTCTACAGACTTCTGGAAATTATCAGCTGGATTCTACTTCCTCTCTTTCAATGGTTTATCTGTCCTTTGATGTGCATTGTCTTAATTTGAAATTAACAACATTCATGAGGCAATGAATGTCTTTAACCACTTGCATTCCACAGTGTATCAAAGAACAGTGATGGCTGACTCTTTGGCTGTGGCAGCTATGCTTGCATTCAAGTTTTTGAAGCCTCATGATTTAGTAGTGTAAGTGCATCTCCCTTTGTCTTTCCCATATCTTTGATTCCTTCCACTCCTCCTTAGCATGAACAGTGAGGAGTGTTTATTCAGTGAAGTGTCCTCTTAAGAGAATTAGCTACCCCGTTGAGAAAGAGCAAAATAGGGCCTGTACCAGGATACCAATGAATGTTTTTCATAGCTCTCAGCTTGACAATAAGCCCATAACACCGGTGGAATAGAGCATTAAGGAAGCATAAAATTATTTCAAGGCTTCATTTAACTTTCACACTACCTATAACTCTATTACTTACTGCTTCTGTGCTAGAGTTATTACTTACTTTTATAAGATTTTAAACTGTAACATTTTAAACAGATAGCCTGCCCTGTAGAGAGATTCCAGCCCTGAAAACAAGCAAAGATCAGGAAATTTCAAAAGGTTTAAAAGTAAGTCCCCAAATGACAGAATGCACTTTCAAACCTTTCCTGTTGAAAACTAACAAGCTACATTTCTTCTGAAATTTCTAGAAATTAGAAATGTGTTAGAAAGCCTCTTTTTGAAAGAACCACTGTGCTTTCATTTTAAGTGTTCCTGGAACATGAAATTGTGGAGACATAATGAATAGACGTGAGGTGTTTTTTAGTGCTTTTGTGTTTTTTCTTTTTCTTTAAATGTCAATCAAATGACTTGATCCCCAGCAGCTCTCAGTTTGTGAATACTTCACCCTGAGTTTAAATGAATTTCTATGCTCAATTTATTTTGACTGTGTATATAGGTTGGTTGAATTTTCCACATTCTGTTTCTGAGAAAAGCAGAGGCTCTTATCCCAGCTTATAAAAACATAGTTTCTAAAAACACAAGAAATGCCCCACTGGATCAGAGCCAATGGTCTTTGACAGCAGCAGTAAAAGACTTCATATACTGAGAACCCCTGCACTCTGCCTGGATCTCCTGATCTTTCTCAGTACTTCCTGTATCTCCTGATCTTCCCCTGTACACTAGATTAAGGATGTCATCAAACACATCTCTGCCTTCTCACTTTAATACAATGTCTGGATCTACTGTCCACTGGTTTGTTAACATAGAGATGTATATCTGTCTGTTTATGGTCTAGTTTGTTTTTTGGGTTCCTTTTTCTTTTTTTTCCCCTGTGTAACACCATCATCATCTACATTGTGTGTGAACATGTTTAGCACTACCAGTTCAGAAACCTCTGAGGAGGATGGACAATGAATCTGTGTATTGTTACAAGTTATCATTTGCTAAATGGCTTAGTATTTTTGGATATCTAAGATACGTCTGCAAAGGGATTGAATGCTCAGGAATTTAAACATTGACAATCTTAAATTCAGGCCACCTTAAAAGAACCTCACATAGTATCCAGAAGCAGAGTCAGTCAAAGTAGTCATAACTTTCAGGAATTTTAGCCTCTAGCAATGTTTATTGCAGAGAAAAAATAATCTGAATAGATTCACATTCACTGTGGACACTATTTAATAAAGAATTAGGTTAACAAAGAAAGACAGATGGCAGAAACAAACAAGACAGTTTGAGACTCAAGGCCTAATTCAGCTTTGATTTAGTTAAGCTGAATGGCCATTGAAGTCAATGTTTGTACCATGAAGTTCACATGTTTGTAACAGGGCTGAATTTCCTTTCATGTGTTTAACAGAGAGAGGTTAATAGTTGAATTCAGGTAATTTTTTTCTTAAACAGGGATGTTCATATGACATTTTCAGTGCAGAGATGTTTCCTGCATAATGCAAATACAGTTGAGAGACAGTGCCTGGCCTAAGGCTTTGTGTAGATATAATGGCAATAAACAGATGGAGACACAAGAAGAGGCATGTTCAGTGCAACCTAAATGGAATGGAACTATGAATTCTTGTCCCCTGAATCTAAGCTAGATCTGTGATTTTTATGTTTCTACAAGAACTGTTACTGGGTACCCACTTCTCCTTAGAATTACACAGGGAAGTATACTCATTTGGAGCATGAGGACTGGAAACTAGCATTTCACCATTTCTGCTTTTCCCTCTGTTGTGGTCTCTTAATCTATGGTGGATGTTTTCCTCTGAGGGGCTGCTCACCTTTTCCTTTTCAATGGATCAGTGTTTGCCAGATGGCTCCTAGTTTGTAATTTGTAATTTGTTTTGGCTATAAAATGAGAAGGTAGACCTTATCCCGGTGAAATGGGATATTACTTTACATTTGCTGTCATGTAGTGGCATCTCTGGCTACTGTGGTTTGCAGCTTATTGGTTGCCCTGCTTGCCTCTGTTAAGGTACTCTTACTGAAAATCAATCTCAACTAATCCTCAGTGAAAAACTGTGCATTAGTTGAGACTGCGTTACCAGAATGTTTAAAAAAAATGAAAAAGAAAAGAAAGAGAGAAATGAACACGTATTTACATTCTTGTGGGTTTTCTTCTGCCCTCCAAAAATACTGTCAGAGTGCTACTTGTACAAGGAAGTAGTAAAATACACTGCTTTAACGCAAACAGTCATGTTTGTACTGTGTAATGCCACGGCATTTCCCTCTCACCCTGTATCAGTGCAACAGTACAGACAGCCATAAAGATAATATTTCTTTGGCTCTATGTAAGCACACACAGCAAAACAGCTTGGTCTATAAAATAGAAGAAAAAGCACTTGCCAACGTACCTAAGCAGCTCACTATGCCAATGATGCACACTTATGGGGCAGCAGATGCTTTCCTCATGATGGTTGCTAGGTCATTGCTCTGCTAGGCAGAACAGTGGGCAGCAGTTAGCTGATGGGATATAACTGTACAAATTGGAGGTTTTGGATCTATAATTGTCCCCACCCTGGGCAGAGCAGTACCCTATGTGTGTATGGGTTTTTAGTGGTATTCTCTGCAGCTGAGAAGTGGAGTTACCTGCCTGGTAGCTTTTCTGTTCATGACTTATGCTCTGTTCAGATGAAACATGCATATGTTATCACAGAATCATAGAATGTTAGGGGCTGGAAGGGACCTCTAGAGATCATCTAGTCCGACCCTCCTGTTAAAGCAAGTCCACCTAGAGTGATAACTGTGAAACATCAAATCATCATCAGAAAGTGATTGTTTCTGAGGAATTGGCTAGGCTGCCATCATAGGCAGCCTCTTCATTTCTATCTGCCTCAGCTCCTCATTTTTCTTATAAAAATAATAGTACTTCTCTACCTTAACAGGATGCTGTGAAATTTCACTACATGGAAGAATGGAAAGTGCTCATATATGTCAATGTCTGGGAATAAGTGAAAATGTTATTAACAGTGCTGCAGACATGCACCAGGTCAAGGAAATTAAAAGTGCACAAGAGTGTTTTAGGGAACCTTAAACATCACAAAGGTGGCTTTTATGTGGTGTAGCTGCATAGAATCATAGAATGGCAGGGGTTAGAAGGAACCTTTAGAGATCATCTAGTCAAACCCCTCTGCAGAAGCAGGTTCACCTAGATGATCTGTTTGTTTTCATCAGAAATACACCAAAACCAGCCTCAGTCAGAGACAATAGAATTTCAAGTGCTAATCCCACTGGGACCCAGGCAGGGTGCCCTAGTGTGCCTGGCTATGGAGATGGGTATCTGCTACCATTATATTTGTGCCACCATTCCTTAGGTCTTTCAGGGAGGAGAAATGGAACTATTTCATTGCTTTCTTAGGAGCTTTTAACGAGTAAACTATATTGTAGGACCATAGCAATTGAATCCACTTCATATTCCTTCTGATCCAAAGAAAAACTTTAGAACATGGATTATTTTAGTGCAAATATTCAGGGATGACTTGAAGTGTATTTTGAAGTACTCTGTCTCCTATTCCACAGAACCATCATAAGACATTAACTTTTACGTTGCAGCCCAGACTATGTTGATCTCTATCCTACTGATACATTTATTCACAGCATTTTATAGTTTTGATTCAAATGCAAATAAAAAAAGAGGAACTCTAAAAGAAGAACAACTAAACCACACAGCTTTGCTGATAATAAGAACTAATCAAAATGTCATCCTTACTTCTGTTTGGACAATTTGTAGTTTCAGAAACTTTGAATTTGAGTCTGCTGTTAAAGCTGGGCATGCACAGATACCGCTTCAAAATCTTGAAGGTGGGTCAATGAATCTCACAGGCTAAAGTCTATATAGGATGAGTTTTAAGAAGTAAACAAATACCAAGTAAAGTTTTTTGCATACTTTTAGTAGGCTATCCCTCATGGCTGTGCTAGAAAATCTCTTTTAAATATACTTTTCATAAAAATTAAATGTCCAGACTGAACTCTCATATCCCTTTACTAGGGGAAGGGATACACTACACTAACTGTATTCATAGAATTATAAATGCTTTTTACATTGGGAATCTTTACAGACTATTCAGGAATTTATGGCAGCAGAATAGACTTTTCTTTAAATTTAACCTGCCTTCATAGAAAACAGGTGTTTGTAATACTAGTAAATTGATTTAAATTTATGGCTTATGTAAAGTAGTACATCCTTCCATGTAAATTTTTTTTAGTATCCAGGCCTGCACAGATTTACACACACAGATTGATTGTGTGTCCTGGTCCCAAGAAATCAGAAACAAGAGTCCCATTGATTTCAGTGGAGTCAGGACTCTGGCTGCTGCTTCCAGAGAGAGTAGTACTACACAGCAGAAAGTTTACCAGACTTTGTAAGATGTAGGGAATTAGGCCAACTTTTTGACATGAGATGTGAGAACTTTTCCACCTTTGCCCTATACTTGCCATATTCTACAACAGTTGTGATATAGTGACAACAAGAAAAAAAAGTGACACCTATCTCAGTGAGCTTGAGATTCAATGTATTTTAAACACCCAAAGGCAAATACTGAGAAAAGGACACACTGTTTAGAGTTAATACAAAATATCTTTTTTCATAAACTCAAGCCAGCATTTGTGTCAGGAGAGGAGGAAGTTGTCTGCACATATGTGAACACACACACGCTTGTACACAAGTCAGAATTTCTGCTAGCATAAAACATGACTATGAGATCTGTGGTCAAGCTCAGCTCTTTTCTGTGTCCAGCATAAAGCCAGTGCAATCTCTGAGATTGATTGAAGCCTTCAACACAAGACTGACAAGGACTGATCCTTGCACAACAATGATTTTCCACAGAGAGTTTATTTTTAAATCTAAACAGCAAATGGGAGGGCAGTTCACATTTGGGGACCTAAAAGCTATCATTTTTGTTCTGTCTGAAGCTGACCTTCTATCTTTTTAGGGCTGAGATTTGTCTAGATTGGGTTTGGATGTTCTGTGTTTGAACTTAATGTTGGGGAGTTGTTTCATCTTTGTCCACAGGTCTAGTTAATTGTGGGTATTATGTGGATACAGCTCAGCCCTGCACAAACACCACCAATGGATCCAAATGAAACCACATGTGCTGGCTCACCCATTTTCTGGGGAAGCCTGGACTTAGGTCCAGCTCTAAATCATACAACTGTCTCTCACCATTGTGCAAAATCTGTGCTTTGCCTAGCCCTAAAGTTTGGGGTTGGCTTGGCTCCTGATCTTTGTGGCCTATGTTTGTCTCTGGCCTGAAATTACAGGAAAAGCAGACTTGTATTTGGGCTGTGGTTATTCTGTCCTAAGGAAGGCTTGCAATAGGCTATGGTGCAAAACACTAAATCATCAGAAGTGAGATTTCCATGTGTTTCCCAAATTCACTTTTGCCTATTGAGTTTTTGTTTATTGCAGGCTAGATGTTGTGTTGCTCTCAGAAAAGAAAGATGCTGATTTGTAAATGGCACAAGGTCCCCCCGATGGACCTGCCAAGCCAAATGGGGCCCAGACCCTGTGTTCAGCATTAGTGCTATGAAGAATTGGGTTTTTGTCCATCTTCAGTTTATTATACTGCCCGATGCTTCCCTGACCCTTCAGACTGGAGAAAAGCTGCAAATATTGCCCCTTTTCTCCTTTCACAGGATTCCCTTCCACTAGGTCAGTTTTCTCCTTGACTGGCTTGTCTTCAACTCAGGTAAGATGGGAGGATGTCTGTCGTGCTTTGCCCAGCTAGGTACTTGTCTGTCTTTGCTGACCTCCTCTGCAAGAGCCAGAGCGAGCATCTAACTGTGGTGAACTACAAAAAACCACCCATCTTACAGCCTGCTGAGGAGTAGTAATATCATTTCAGTAGAGCCAAAACACATAGATTTTATTCAAGAGAGAGTTTCTCCTTAATGACAAAATTAATTGAACAAGGCTAATAACTCTGTTATATTCAATGTTAATTATCCCTATTGAAATAGGCAGAAGCCACCAGAACTGCTTTGTAAGCTACTGGAGATAGACCTTACAACCCCTTACAACCATTCTATGATTCTAAATACTAGTGTTCAGATTGCAGTCATAAGATGTGCAGATGCAATAAGATGAAAAAATATACAGCAGATATGTTAAGGGAGAGAGCTCAGCTGAGCAAGGGATGCAAAGACCAGTGCCTCTGAGCAGTGACTAGATTTGAAGAGTTTTGTGCTTTAAGTCTGTGTTCTCTCTGGAGAACATCTGATTGCTTTCACTTCTGAGGCTTCTCTGAAGGGCTAGGGGATTTGCAAGATATTTTTTCACTAAGATCAATTTAACACAAGCATATTCCTGCCTCAACCTCTATTATCTGACTTGAATTTTCCTTACTTTATGCAGTGGAAATGATAAAGATTTGTTTTGAGATCAGACATTACATCTGGCATGAAGTCTTTTTTTCTACAGAATTCGGTATTGCCTAGGTTTTTCACAAAGCAGATATGGCAATGGGAGAGTGATTTGTGTCCAGGGGAGGACGAGTCCAGTAATAGCAATCAGTAAGCATCAGCTGTTTTCTCTTGAAAAGCTTTAGCACCTGTTAAACAGTGTGCTAGTCTTCACATACACGACAATGAATGTTAGATTAGTCTTCCTTTCTGGTGGTAGCATCAAGCTGGATCAGAGTGCTGTCTACTTCAGAGACACCCATGCAGTGCAGCAGTGCTCAAAGGAGTGCTTTGCAAATATGTATGTGGCTAAAGGAAAAGAGGCAGCAGACGAAAAGGGGAGAGAAAATTGGAAAGCTGGCCATGGCCCACAGAGAAAGAAGCATCATCCAGTACTGATGGCTTACAGCTGTGGGTCTGTTGCCCATGGCTATCTCCTTATTATCCCACATACTTGACTTGAAATCACAGTGTCAGCCCTCCAGGCTTCAGCTAGGAGTGCTGAGCTGGCTGGGGCCAAGTGAATTTTCCCCTTGAATCTGAACAGCAAAGTTTCTGGAAAAAAATAAACTCTGAAAGAATGAAATAATATTCATAGAATCATAGAATGGTAGGGTTGGAAGGGACCTTTAGAGATCATCTAGTCCAACCCCCCTGCAGAAGCAGGTAAACCTAGATCGGGTTGAATTCCTGTAACGATAATTACAGGACAAAAAGTTGAAGGGAATGTTCTAGTAATGTCAAAGCAATGTTTTTAACATATAGCAAATGAAATAATGGGTTGGGTTTTAACTTGTTTTTATTTGTTGGGTTTTTTTTTTGTTTTTTGGTTTTTTTTTTAATGCCCGAGCTGGCTTTGCAACTTCTGATTTTGAAAGAAACAGGCTTGTTTTTAAACAACTGGTCTGAAATTGAGAAAGTTTCAGTTTGTGTTCACCATGGAAGAATCCATACTCTGCTCTGGATTGTTTGTTTTCACCAGTGAATCAAAACATTATTTACTCTGCTCTAATGTTGACAGTGTTATCACCCTCTTTCAGATCAAAGAGCATGCAGTAATAATTCCTGCCTCCTTCCCTCTTCTGCCCAGCATCATGCTGTCTGCCGATGCTCTGCACAGACTACATATGGCTGGCTTCCAAGCTGACTGGCAGTGAAGGGCCAAGGAAGTTACTTCTGCAAAATAGAGGTATTGGAGGGAAAGCTGTTTGTTATGCAGAAAACCAGAACTTCAGCACTGCAGGTCAAGAAGCATCAGTTCATTTGAAGCACTTAACTGCATTTCATAATTACCTGTCTGCCTGATACTATTTAACAATCCCGTTCTCTAGAAATGCTCTTTTCTTTATAGAATGACTCTTCTGTTGTTCCCAGTTACCAGGGCTTTGTGAGGAAGCATTTCATAAAATGGGATAATATAAGCAGGTCCAGGGAAGAAAATTTGTCAACCCGTGTTATTAAATTCAAGCGTATGGCTGTTTCTTCTCTGGTAAGGCAGTTCCTTTCCCTGGAGATTCAAAGACTACTAGAAAGGCTACATTTTTCCCCAAATTATCTTTTACGGGTCTGTTCTCTGGACTTATCCTTTATTTTTCACTGGAGGTTTTTTTTGTTATCTGGTTGAACGATCTTGACTTTCAGCAACCTGTATCACCATAATGTGCTAACATGACTGCTTATTATTGAAAAAAAAAAGGCTTTTCTAGAAACACTCCTGGCCAAGCTTTTCTTAATGTTACGTACTTGAAAAAGACTGAACAGATAAGGGGAAAATTAAGATTGGAACTTTTTAGGGAGTGAAGTGCTTTTATAGTGTGCAATGTTGTTACATGCCAGATACTCCAGACAGTGTAATTAGAGGCCTGCCCTCAGTTTGGCTTTTGTTGCTGTCAGCAGATTTGCTATTTGAAGTTCTCCCCACAGTAATGCCTTTCCTGAAGAGAAGATGTTGCTTGTATGCCACTTATTTTCCTTAAAAAAGACAAAAAATTTGATTCTTCAGTACTAATGGTGATGGGTAGTGCACTTCTTCAAATCTGGGCTTACTTTCTTTGCTATCTGTATTACAATCTGTGCTCCCTTCTCTGATTTTGTGGGACTGGTTATTTATGGCCTGCAATCTCTTTGTGACTCAGGAACCTACCTTTAAAAATATGATTGCATCAGGGTGTGTTTTTCAAATTAATTTCAATACTTTATTTCTAGTGCTTTGTGGTAAATGTCTACCTTGACTGACTTTCCACATAGGCGCTGTGATCACTAGGCTGGCTTGGAGAGTAAGGCGCTGACCCTGAAAACACATGTGTATTTTCCCCTAAGGGGCTTGGTGGCTCTATTTGCACTATTTGAAGCTATTAAGCTGTGAAAGTTGTCTTTCAACACCAAACTGGATTTCATAGAATCAGAATCATAGAATCATTTCATCTGGAAGAGACCTTTAAGATCACCGAGTCCAGCCTTTGTCCCAGCCCTATCAACCACTAGACCATTTCCCTAAGTACAACATCCACCTGTCTCTTAAATATCTCCAGGGTCAGTGACTCCACCACCTCTCTCGGCAGCCTGTTCCAATGCCTGACAGCCCTTTCAGGATTTAATCCCTTTTAGTCTATGTATTAGAGGAGAACCTTTCCTGATGCTGGATAATAGAAAAAAAAGTTATTTTCCTTTTACTTTCACTTTTAGTTACAGCTTTTAAATAGAAATCTTCAGCCCTGATGTTTCCTCTGAAGGATTTGGAATGAGTAGAGAAAATGGAGACAGCAAGCTGCAGCCTCTGTGGCAGGTCTTAGATTTATTTGTTACATTGTGTAAATAAATCAGTGAAGTAATCACAGTATTTACATCTCTGTGAATTTTAAATCCTGATATATAAAATAAGTCAAGAAAATAAACAATGTGTTATCTTTCAGTAGCTTCTATGTGTGTGTTATTATCATTTCCTTATTGTATTCAACAATGCTTAAGAATAGTGTCTATAGTCTCTTAACATAGAAAAGGAGACCTAGAGTATCACACTTCTGCAGGGCTTGGCAATGCAGCTAGAGCAAGTATTTTCTGTAGTTCATTCTCAGGCAGGAAGCCTAGAAACTACTTTTTCTCTTCTTGTTTCTTTTAAATAGTAGCAAAGACTCTCCCAAATGTTTTGACTTCATGAGCTGGAGATTCAGAAGAGACTCCAAACAGTACTATTTGCAGCACAAATTGTAGAGGCAAAACCAGGAATGATTTATCTTAAGAGCTGTATCCTTTCCAGGCTGGGGTTAGTGGAAGCTATCTACTTGAGTTAACTCTTCCAATATACGAACCCCCTAATGACCTCCAGCTTCTGCAACAAAAAGTCCAGACTGAAATTGCAACAGTGGAGAGTTTCCAGCCCTGTTTTCAATGTGTAACTGCAAGTAGTTTTTAACAGCTTCATCACCACATCTCCCTGACAACTTAATGATATAAAATTGCCTAAGTTGGTCAGCAGAAGGAAGTATTTATTCTGTCCCCCAACCAATTTGCTTATGAGCTCCTACTTCTTCAGCAATAAAGATGCTTCTATAACTTTGTGGACCATGTTAAGAAGAAACCTCTTACCACTTAACAAAAACTGGGCAGCACAGCAATCTATTTAAAAAATTGTCAGGATTAAATAATCTCAATTGCTTTAAATTAAACAATACATGTACTGCACTAGAGTAAAATATAATGATCAAGACCATCTGCTGATACCAAACAGTATCCTTCCTTTTAAGCTTACAAACCACAATGCAGTGCTACCTGGAGGTAACCACACCAGCTAAAGAGCAGTACAGTCATTTTATCATGGGCTTATGCTCAAGTGAATAGATAATCTCTTTCTCACCTTGGCTAATTAGCGTAACATACTATTCCCAGACCCCAAAACTACCATATTGCTGCCAGTGCTGCAACAGACTCATCTATAGCTGGAGTGTGCAGTGATGCATTATATGCTATGGAAATACTCAGGAAGCTGAACTGATTTGTCATGTCTGAGAAAGTGACCCATTTTGTTAATTTGTCTCCTTTTTTTTGTCCTCCACCTGTTCTTCCCTCTTTTTTTGTCCATCTACAAGTGACCAAATGGGCTACTGCTACATCCTTTTTTTTCCTAAATCATGACAAACCTATTATTTCCAGTGAAAGCTTTACTGCTGTGAATGGCCAGTTTTGGTTGCAATATATCCTTTGTTTTTTTTTTTTTTTTCCTGGTTTGGCAGTGCCATTACAAGCACAACCCCTCCAAACAACTGCAACAGTAAGAAGACATTTTATGATGCAGGGTCCTCAGAGCATGCCCCACATTCTTACAGTCTTGTGACAGACACATCATCACAGCCCCACAAAGCAGGGTAATTCTAATTAGCCTAAATTACAGATGTAAAAGATGAAAAAACTTAGGACCACAGAGGTAGATACCTATACTTCCCACCTAAATCCAGGAGATTGTCTCTACATACCTTTGTAGATCTGGAGATAAGGGACTTTTTGTGATGTCATGCTGAACTGCACAGATCAGCAATTAGGAATGATGTTTCCTGGGACTTGGACCAGTATCTTTATTAGTGGTCAGTGAGTTCTGAGAGCTTACCTACTTAAACTGGGAGGAACTGATGTGTATAAAAGAAAGAAGCCAATTGCCTTTCTGAAGGAACTGAGTCTGTAAATTTGCAGGCCAGTGTCTGTGCAGCAACACAGTTCTTCACTATCCCTGATTTGGAGTGGCCCAGGCTCTCTCTGACAGCTGACCATTCTCTCTATTCTTTTTTTGGTTATAGGTTGCAAAGTTCCCACCTCCAATTCTGATACACAAACTGTACTTCTATGCATGTATCCTTGTCTCGTCTAAAAAGGTGATTACTGTCAACTAGAGACCTGTGACAGTGGCACAGGCAGTTCTTCTGTCATGTAGTTCTTCTGTCATGGGTAAATGTGGTTGACATTTTGCTCAACTGTGCCATATACTGTGGTTTTACAAACTCTTTTAGAGACTAGGCTGTGTTTTTCCCAAGACCAGTCATAGAAGATTCATATGTGATTGTGCACAGAGCAAAAGACACCTGAGCAGACCTTTTGCAGCAGATGGAGATTGCAAATGGAAATCCTGGGACAGCAAAAATAGTTATTAATTTCTTGTCTGTTTTTTATTATTAATCCCTACAGTTATTAGCCTTAGAGGTTTCTTACTGTGACCTGAAAACGTCACAGTGTGAAGCAAGAAGTATTGGAGTTAGTAAGAGTTTTGAGGGATTAAGGACAAGTTGTGAGGTCCCTGTGGGCAAGTGAGGGGCTGACTGAAAACAAGGTATTCCACTTCTACTCCCTGACAAACCACTGAAACACTCTTGAGTGTTGAACTTTCAGAGTAAGTGTCCATCTTCCATTACCAGATGAATACAGAACTATTGTAATAAAGGAAACAGATTGAAAACTTGAGAGGGCTGGTCTCCCACATGCTGAATGCAGTATTGCTCCGGTAAGTCATTGACCTCCAGGAAAACACTCCAGAATTGATTCAGGGGAGTGCCACACTACCTCACCAGCTGCTAAGCATTTTCTTTCTTCCTACATGTCATGGGGTGAGAAAAAAAAAAATAAAAAGGGAAAATGTGTGGAAACATTTATCTTTCTGAAACTTTATTAACAACAGCAATATCAGAATTGTCTAGTCTGGTTTTGGTGGTTTTTTGGATGACTGTGTTTTGTGTATTTTGTTTTGTTTTGTTTTGTTCAGATGAAGATGTTCTTGTGGCTATACTATTAAATGAGGTAGAGTGAAAATAAGAGTATGTCACAGGTCTTGGTATGCACCATCAAACTGAATATGTACCTGACATGTCCAAGTGTCTGTAGACTAAATACTTGCACATGATTATGCCCTTGTCATTTCATGGTGTTCACACAGACACTTCTACTAATTCAGGTTCATGATCCTTCCTTTTGCCGTTAAGAAACCTTCTGAATTAGAAAGGTCTTTGCAACACCAAAGAAATTTAAATACTTATGAATCACTTCCCTCAGCTGAATTAATTATAGTCCCTCAGTGACAGAAACTTGCCAGTTCTCTAGCCATTCATAGAGTCTTCTAGGGCAGACAAATCTGACTTTCTGTCACTACAACACAAGCAGGAAAAAAAACCCAAACCTCAAAGACTCATTTGAAGCAATAATTTCAAGACTTAAATTATAAAGCAGCAAAGCAGTGCACATGGCCATTTTCCCATCACTGACACTAAAAGGTACCTTATTGCAAAGGCTCTGATATGTATGTGTGTATCTAGACACATTTATCTGTATGGCTACTGGGTGAAATGAGCAGAGGGAGAGTACTTATGTAGGAACAGGCAGTCTGTGGTGAGCTCCATAAATGGCTATGTTACGCATCCTATCACAGTTCTAAGCTATCACATCTTGGGAAAAAAATTATAAGAGTGGGTTTTTTTGTTGTTGTTGTTTTGGGTTTTTTTCCTCCTCTTTTTTCCCTAGAAGTCAGACCACAGCAAGCTTCTTCCAGTCCTGAAATAGAGGACACTCTCTCTGGTAACCTTGGAAAAAAACCACACGCTGTTT
This sequence comes from Colius striatus, assembly GCF_028858725.1. Taxonomy (NCBI): domain Eukaryota; kingdom Metazoa; phylum Chordata; class Aves; order Coliiformes; family Coliidae; genus Colius; species Colius striatus. The sequence continues at coordinate 16,274,624 of NC_084790.1, read as the reverse complement.
ATTTTGTAAGTCCTTAAATCTTTTGGTGATTATTTCTGGGGAATTATATATGCCATATGGAATACTTTCCTCAGTTAGGAAATAGGCTGACCCAGGACATACTGCCTTCCTTGCTGACCAAAGCCAATCCTTTGGCTTCTGCAAATATGTAAAGATGGCATGTGATCCTAGAACAAGAGTCTGTAATATGCTTGGCAAAATATCACATGAGAAAGAAAGAGAAAAGAGAAATGAGCAGTAACAGGTACAATGAGTTAATATGTATTGAAGCATCTAATAAAAATAATGGTCAGAGCATGAGGACACAGTAGTGGAGGAAAGTAAAAAAAAAAACAAACCAAAACCAACCACTCAACTGTGCAATTAGTGTTTTAATCCTTTTAGAGAAAGAGGTAGCTCCACTGTGGTATGTCCTTGAGATCACAGAGCATCTTGAGCAGTGCTAGTTAGGGAGAAACACAGTAAAAAGACACAGAAGTAGGCGCAGTGAAAAGGCAGATTTATTTACTAGTAATACTGTACAGAGAAAAAAAAAAGAGAGAAGCCACAGATACAGCATGGCTGTTGCTGGCAGTGTTCTTGGTTTTTTATTTTTGTGGTTTTTTTGTACTCATTTTTTTAATCTGGAGAAAAAAACATAACAGTCGAAAAAGTACACTTCAGGTTACAAAGTACAGCAGCTATCCCCAGCAATTCTAATCCAGTGTTAGCACAGCAGTTTTTCCCCAACAAAATGGGATTTTATTTACATCAGCTCACAAAGAAAGTGGGAGACTAAAGCTTAAAAAAATCTCAACCACAACATACATTCACCATAAAAGCTGCATTTTACACAACATTTTCTTGAACCCCTATAAGAGTCAGTCTATGGAGTGAACATAGTAGGGTGGGGCACGAATCCTTCAGAAATGTATTCTTTGCCTTTGTCCTGACCTGCTCTTGCTTGGCTACCTTTGCTGCACTCAGATTGAGCGGTAGCTGGAAAACCAAAAGAACTTCAAATGTATTTCTCTCCTGTATCTGCCTGTAAGCAGCACTTACATCCATACTTGCAAAATAACTGGCACAAAATCTGAGCCCATCACCAGTAAAGCACCTTAATCACAGATACAGGCTGACTATCCTAAAGGCTATCCCTGACCAGCACAGTGCTTAAGTGTGTGCAACACTTCAAGCAAGTGCTTAAGAATTGTGGAGCTTAAGCTCTGCGTTCAATTGGGACTTTATATAGTTGCACAAAACCCTCTTTATTCTTGAATTCGTCTCTCTCTGACTGGCATGTTATCCTGGAGGGATATCAGTAGCTTCTTGGCAGCCAATTTTACTGAGAATGCCTTTGCATGCTGATCAGTCTGTGGGGAAGTTCACATTTTCTCCTGTCTCCTTTACCCTGCCAATAGAAACCTGACAATTAGCTTGTCTTCTGCTCCTGTATGTGCTTCTGGATGCTGATATTTTATGTACTTGGGCATATCTACCTCATATGGGCTTGTGGGGCTTAGTGCAGTCCCACAGGAATGGATAGAGACAGAAGGTTTACCTAAACAGTAAGATTTTAGTGGAACCCACTGTTGGGGCACCTTGTGGGATGCTACATGAATAGATAGGGAGTGCTTCTCTAAAATCAAATCTGCCCTAGGAATCTAGGAAAATGCAGGAAGGTGTGCAAATGCTGAAGACAGGATACCATCATTTCCTTTTCTTGGGAATCATGCCAATAGACCTGTGGTGAAGTTTTTAACTCCAGTCTCTCTTTTCTCCCCTCTATCTTTGCTCATAGGAGATCACAAAAAGGCAAGCAGAGAGAGGAGGAAAAAAGATGTAGCTGAGGAATGGTCCAGAATGAGACCAAGTACAGAGACAAGGGACAGGCAGAATCTGAAGCAGAGGTATGCAGAGGGAAAAATTTGAAAGAAAAGCTTACACTTCCTATTTTATGTTTGTGTTTGTGTGCAGGTATGAAATTCACCTCTACCTTCCTCAGGCATTGGGGATTTTTAGTTCCCAGAAGTGTCTATCTGCTTCCAAACACAGTCAGCAAGGAGACCATGCTCTAAGCCCCTTTCTGTGGAAAAGTACACCACTTTCACAACACCATTTGAAAAATCTATCTAATGAAAAGAATGAGAAGACACAGTTAAAGCAGCATAAGTAATGCTTGTAGCATATTGTTTAAAGACCAGACCCTATGAGCATTTGTGCATGTGCTTAAATTTTATTTTTTCTGGATCATCCCATTAAACTAAAAAGGGCTGCTTGGCTGCTTAATTTTATGCTCATGGGTAAGTCTTTAGGTCTTGTAGACCTACTGAAGAGATATGCAGTGTCTCAATTCAGGTATGAAGCATTAAGATAGCAGTGCAAGTTAAAAATGTATAAGTACTCCCAAACTGGTAGAATTGAGTTACTTAGTTAATAATAATAACAGCAGTTTGTTTTGTTTTGTTTTGTTTTTCCAAATTTCAAGGTATATTGATTCTTAAATCCCTAAGTCTTCCTTTGAGAAGAATTCTGGAAACAATTGCAGGAAACGTTTGCAATACAATAACAGCAAAAACCCTCAAAGTAAGAGGAACTTTTGCAAACTGGAGGAAGGAGTTCAGAGTTTTTCACAAGTTTGCCTTTAAGTGACCTATTCTTAATCTGCTGGACAGCCTAAGTAGAGCCGTGAAAAAGGCTATATATTTTGCAGGACACTTTGAAAACATGAGGAAAAAGTTTTAAAATTCCTTTAATTTAAATATAAGTGGGACACTTTTTAAGAACTTCATGCACCCTTGTCACTATTTACAAGCTAAGTTACTAGTGTAAGTTTATATTACAAGTCAGATTTATATTCTCTTTGGACAAGTTGACAATCCATTTATATTCTAAAGTTAATAAATTCAGCCATTTTATACTACTTACTCTTTTACATACAAAAATTACAGTCCACATTTTTGTTGGATATTGTCATAGACTGTGACCTCTGATTAAGCTCAGAACTAAAGTTCACTCTTCCTGCCCAGAAGGCTCATGAAACATGTGCAAATCCTAAACTTTTTAATAGACAGAGAGAACTGGAGGAAACTGAGTCTAGTAAAAATAATGAAGCCACTTATCAACCTGTAGGAAAATCCTCTACTTTGTCTAAATCGATTTGTTCTACTCTTTCCAGTGGCACCACCCCTTGCACTTTGAAATTTGACTTTGGATAAAGTATGACAAAGTGAAAAAACATATAGTTCTCTTATGTAGCCGTACTTTTATTCTGAGAGTAGGTAGCTATTGCTTACCATGTTGGTTTTCTAGATAAATAAGCTTGTCTAGTTATAGAAATTTATGTATTTGTCAAAGAAATTTACTTATCTAGCTGTGTTCATAGCAGATATATTGGATTCTACTTTTCTGACTTTATAAAGTATTGTGATCTTGATTCCTGGAGAAAACTGTGGTTAGTTCTACAAAATACCCCAAGAAGTTGTGTATTGTCATAAACATACGAAACAGTTCAAAAGCTCAATGTCATGGGAAGGATGATATTCAGAAACGCAACACCCATTTAGGGTTTGTATCTTATTAAAAAAATATTTATTTCTTAAAAAAATACACAAATGTAAAATACTACATTTTCTATTATATCCCCTCTTACTTTCCAAGTATACCATTTGGATGTTGAACTAATTCAAAAGGCAGAACACTTTATTTCTCTATCCAGTCTGTACACTGTCTTTCTGCTCTAATTAATTGGTTGTACCTCTGTAATTTTAAGCATGAAGAGTCAGTAGTGAACATAGATACAATGGCAAGGGATTAAGCTATTAGCTGTCAGGGAAGTCTGATTTAATATTTGATCATAGATTCCACTGACGTGGTGACAATGCTAACTTGGGACCTGATCCTACCAGATGCTAGCATTGTTTGGTTTTGGCGCTTTTCTCACCAGAAGCAGCAAACCTCAGAGTTAGCTCCTAGGATTACACCACCTTGAGCAGACTCAGCAGTGCATGAAATTGGTATAGGAACAAAAACAACACCCAGACTACACCCTATTAATCCTTCATACCCTGATCTTGTGGACACCTACACACATTCCTCCTGTGAGCAGTCCTGTTGACTGAAATAGGTCTACATATAAGAGAATTAGGCTTATGAGTTTTTGTTTTCAAGGTTGAGGACATCTATTGCATTGGTAGAGGTATACTTCATGGAGAAGGGCTTGTGCACACTTCTGCTGGGGATTGAAAGATAATGTTGTGTTTATACAGCTTTGGAATACAGCCTGTGATTTTTAGAAAAAAATAAGGAAAAGAAAGATACAAAAAGAAGGAAACTCAAGAGCGCTAAGGCAAACTGTCAAATGGCACATCATACCTACTTTGTCATTCATTTAGATAACATCACAAAGGCAGACCAGAGGAGTTATGTAAACATATACCATACAGTACGTCAGCCACAGGAAATTAAAAAAAGAAAACAACCCTGTAATTCTTTTCTTTCTGTATTGATATTCTTGTAATTGAAAGAGATTGCCTAGCCACTAATCATAATGCTGTGTTTTTTGATTTGTATTTTTCTTTTGTTAAAAAAAAGAGAAAGAATGGAAGTAAAATGCAGTGGTTGGTTTGCAAAAGAAAGTCCCTGAATGTAAATGAGAGATGACATGGAAAGTGGGTTTATAGAAACTTAGAAAATACAAAATATAAAAAAGTTTCATAGGTTACTTTTTCCCAGTTTAGGAAAGATACACTGAAAAGAGGTTTGTTGTTTGTTTTTTTTTTTTTTCTTACAAAAGTTAAGGCGAGCAGTTTATTGTGGCAAAATGCTATCACTGAACTGGTTTCTGACTCTTCTGTATTCCCTCATGCTGAAATTGAAAATGTACATGTGATGTCATAAATTAAACAGACAGGGAATTTGCTTAAAGCAATAAAAACCCCTTCCACCATTATGATTCTTACAGAAACCTTGCTTGGCCGTAGAGTGGACCTCTCCCTTCATGCATGATTGTGCATGTATTTCCACAGGCAGCTACCTATCTGAGGGCAAGCGGAAAACCAATCCCATCAAAGCCCAAGCAGCCCTGGTAAACTGGTTTATATTCCTCAGCCTAGGCTAACACATCTGAATTCCCCTGTAACTTAACTGTAGGCTAATGGCCAGAATGGACAAGCTGATGTCTGGGCATGGCTGCTGCCCTTGTGAAAGATCATGATTGGAGCAAGCATGTTTCAGCCAAGATAGCTAAAGCCTTCTGAGTTCAGACCAACTGCTTGTGTTTCATGTTTTTCCTCACCTCAGATATAGAACAGCCTTTGGCTTGTAAAGACAAACCCCATGCAGACAAACCTTTAACTTTTCTTATCTATCAGGAGCCCTTAATCATGGAGTTCATATGAACACATGAAAAACACTAGCCTTCCTAGGCACTCAATGTAAGCTGCAAGTACTGAACAGTAGGTATTTGGCAGGTTTAAGGTTTAAGGCTTGTGCTCTACTTCTAACCACTAAAGGGCCACTTCTGGACTCTTGTATTCCACCATCTCCCTGCCACATTGTGCCTTAGGTGGTGTAGATATACCTCAGATATATTCTGGCCCTAGCCTCAGCAAGCATCTCCCAAAGCTGACTGCTCAGGGAGTCATCCCCAAAATGCTGAGTCTGTGCTGAACCAGAAGGTCATCTGACAGGGGACCACGTGTCTGAAGCGATGCATGGACAAGAGCGGATTAGGGTAAAGATGATACCCCAAATTTCCCAAGCTGAAGGCTTTGTTAAAAAAAATTGTCAATAGGAGAAAGAAGTGTCAGGGGGAAAAAACTGGGCTGTGAAGACACCAGGAGGCCAGGGCAGCCGTGAAGGTGGCATCACACCTGGAAAGGAAAGGATGGTGAGCAATGAGATGACTGGCCAGACCAGAAGGAGACGGCTGGAAGATTTGTTTTCAAGAGCAACTCGTGAGGTGAACAGGCCCCAGAGTGAGGGAATTACTGCAAAGCACATCCAGCTTTCATGGTGCTCATGGGGTAGAGGCAAAACGGAAGGAGCTTCACCCCTTGTGTTGCAATACTTTCTGGTCCTAAACATGCCTGGAGACAGCCTCGCCAGGCCACCCTGGGTGTCGAAACTCAGGGTCTTGTTTAAGAAATGTTGAGATCTGAAAATGCTTAGTGTTTCCAGGAAAAAAAAAGTCCCACGCAATTCAACCAAAAAGACATCAAACACAGGTTACTAGCTTCCAACGATAGCCGCCAGATCTATTGTCACAATGCAGGGCTCTGTGGCCATTTGTCTCTTTGATAAAACTTAATCAATTAAGCCTGAGTCAAGGAATGCTGTACAGAGCTTCTGTGGGTGAATTTGGTCCTTCTCCCATCCAGAAGCCCCCAGGGGAGGTGGAGGGAGCATGTGTAAGTATCAAATCTGGCCACTGTCCTACTCCTTACTTGTTTTTTGAATCTTTCCTGACAGTCACCTTTGGCAGTGGTGAGGAGTTACATTGTCCAGCTCCATACTGATGACTGAGTGACCTAATACAGGAACTACCTCTTGAATTTTTGTGTATGTATGTTTTCTGTGTTCCTCATATTACCACTGCCATGACCAAGTGTCTTTTCTACTGGCACAGAAAGAAAAGAGTACAGAGCAACAACTCTGTTTAATCAGATGCTCTGAAGTAACAATTAATGCAGTAAAAGCACCATCCAAGAAAGAACAGAAATATCATAGAAACTATCTCAGACTGAAAAGAGGCCTTTTGTTATTTTCTCTTTTTCTTTCTTTCTCTTTCTTTCTTTCTTGTCCTTTCTTTTCTTTCTTGTCTTCTTTTATTTTCTTTTCCTTCTATTTTTACTTTTATTTTTCAGATGCTGTTATTGATTTTTAAGGTCTGATAGTTTCAAAGACACTTCAAAACAATCTTCAGTACCTTTTGACACTATCAGAAAATAGAAATCCTTATTTTTAGTCTCACTTCTATAATTACAAATCCAGACTAACTCCACTAGATTGAGTGAAGCTACACTTAAGCAAAACCAGTGTGAAACAAGAATCAGGCTCATAATGTCTTGCCAAGGAAAGGCTTGTTGCTTCTTCATTTTAGTTAGAAGAATCAAAGGACCAAAGGATGAACATCTCGTGATTTTGGATGCCTTAGCCTTTTTACAATTTCATCTTGCATTGTTTTTAACAGGCCTGATTTTCAGAGGGTGGATGAGGAAACATTTAGGAAAATCAAGCCTCTCTGAAGCATCCCACATGAGAAAATAAAGCATCCAAAACCACCACCAGTTTTTTCAAATATTTGCCTTTCAGCTGTAGGATCTTTTCCCAAAACAGCTGCTCTAACAAAGATCCAGTGGGCCTTCATGGGAGTTTTACCTGTGAAAGCAGGGCAGGATCTGACCCATCACCTGTCTTTAGGTGCACTGTAACTACACCCAGTGAAGAACGACACTTCCCTAAAAATTACAAAATAAAACTCTGGCCCTGCTCCCATTCCCAGCACAGAGAATTTTCTCAATGAATCCAGTGGGAACAGGATCGGACTATGAGAAAAGTTCATTTATGTTCTAAGGAAATAGAGATCTCTCATCTGCTGGAGTTTAACAGGAAAACTTCATGTATAAACATTGGCAGAGTTAATGAAATGCAAGTAATTAGATCAGTGACTCCATTTCAGTCGGTGTGACAGCTGCATCTTTTTCGTGTCAAATTCATTTCAATTGTAATTTGGGGAGATGAAGTACACATACAATACTGTAATCTGGAAGATTTATATAAGGCAAAATCATCATTCATACATTTTCTAGAAAGAATAATTAAGGTCCACTTTTGGTATCACCAACAAGCAGAAATGGCTGATGGATTTTTCTGACACCGCAAACTAAACTGGAAAGTTACTATAAACCAAAACTTTTCAGGAAAGACTTGTCTGAGTTTTAGCAAATTAAAACAGTAAATGATCTAAGCCTTCCCCTAAGAAATAAAAAATAGGATCTATAAAATAAGGTTGAAATGTTTTTTTTTTCTTAAAAAAGAGAAGCAACTTTTTTTTAAGGCTCTCATATCTGGCTGCTATAAAACTTGGGCTCCCACAAAATCCTAGGAATCTGATTGAGTCTGCCAGATATCTAAAGAAAAATGTAAAAAGTGTTTTCATTATATATATAATATATATTTAGATCAAATAAATATGAAAACATTTATTCCATTTCCCATTTATCTCTCACTCTGCAATATTAAGGAAAAACAAGAAACCTCAAAACAAAACAAAAAAGAAGTAAAACTCCTCCCCATCCCCTCCCCAAACCCCAAATATTACATCTGATGGGAAAATAATCATGCGTTCTTCTTCCTGAAGAACTAGAAAGAAGCAAAGCAACCCAACTGCAAGGCAATGGAGGCATTCACTTCCAGTTCACAGTATTGCAGTTAGAAGTACAGTGAGATCTAAATAAGTGACAGAGCAGGAGCTGCCCGGAGCAGGGAAGGAGTAGGTGTTCACATGACAATACAGCATTGACAGCGCTTTTTCTTTTGTGTACCTGGGGCAGCTTCCAAGGGCAGGCTCTCTTCCTTTCCCTCAGGAGAGGAGGGCTCTGTCGTATCCGACAGTGGCCTGCCAGAGACCAGCTCAGCGGCATTCCCATCCATGGTGGAGACATCTGTCACTGTCTTCTCCCGCAGCGACTTCTCATCATCTTCATCGATCAGGACCAGCTCTGCCTTGATGGTCTCATCATAGCCCAACACTTTCTTTGTCTCCTCTTCATCATCGATGTTCTGGTAGCCCATAAATATCATTGTCACTGGCTGATCTGCGCTGGCCTCCTGGGCTTCATCACCACAGGGTTTGTCTTGGGGCTGAGGGTTCACAGCATGCCCTTTGCTGGGTTTGTGTACCATTTCCAGCTTTGCCTCCTTGAAGAGCATTTGCTCCTTCATATGGCTAAGGTTTCCATCGGCTACCGCATTTCTGTCTGACACAGTCATTGTTTCATACCCTCCTTTTACACTTGATTGTCCAGCTTTTTGCATAAGTTCATCTACGTCCTTTGAGCTTAATTTATGTACTCCATTTTCTACCACTGTGCCACCAGAGTGAACCTCATAGACTACCTTGGTACCATCATCATAGACTTTGAATCCTCTTTGATGGGCCTCATCTGGGCCAATAGGTGAAGCAGAGACAATCTTGGTCTCTCCTGTCTGTTTGTCTTTCTCCACATTAATTTCCATGGTGCACAAAGCTTGAATGAAAACAAGAGAGGAAGTGCATGTTACAACAAAAAAAGCCAGTGAATGGTTAATTGCCAAACAGACAAAGAAAATTATGGTGCCCCTTCTCCTACCTCCTGCTTCTAACGTGCCAAGCGTTCTACGTTAGAGGTGGGACGCAATGCTGTGGACAGAGATAGTTACTACACTACGGCTTTTTATGCAGCTGAAGGCTAGGCGTACCTGTGGCCCACAGGACCTGGTCTCCCAGCTCACGCCGCGTGGAGCTTTCTCTGAGCAATCAGGAGTGCCAAGAGCACCTGGGTTAGGTGTAATTTAGACAACGGGAAGTGTCAGCATGCAGGTTGCCCTCAACCATTCCATTCTGAACTTGCCTCAAAATTCAGAGCAAAACCCATCTCCAGGAACCACTCTATTTTCCTTCTCTGCCATCGAACTGCCAGTTAGCTGGTAACAACTTTAGTTCGCTGCATGTTACACCCAGACTGTTCTACTATCAATGTTTGTTCTTGCTTAACTCTTCCATCCATAGCATTCAAAACGTTTTAGAGAGGTGAAGAAACATTGTTAACCCCTGTTCTACAGGTAGGAAAACAAAATCACACAGGAATGGCTAATTTCTCCTGCAGATGCACGGCAAGGCAGGTCTTGCATCTTCCAAAGCAAGGCATCAACTGTGACCTCTGCTTGCAGGTTAAGAGAACATACAAAACGACCATGAAGTGCTCCTTCACTTATCTGAATTAGGCCCTAAGAACCATTGCCAAAGTTGAAGAAAAAAGTAAAAATGAACAGATTTTCAAAGTGTCACGAAAGAACAGGTAAGAATATATGTGTGAGGTGTGCTACTTTAGAGTAGCAAAGAAGTTTTTCTGGCAGTGAAGAAGGACGCGGTAACAAGCTTAACATTGTAGAGACCACACAGTTGGAATAGACAGGCAGCCTACACCACTCTCAACACTCATTTTGAAATACAATGGCCTCTCACTAGACAGCTTTTCAATTAAAAATGGGCAAAAGTCTGACATTTTCCAGAAGTGGTAATTTGTTTAAACATTCTTTGTATGCAGATGAAGACATTGAGGCTCTTGGACAGACATCCACGGACATTTATGTACAAATTACCACAGGCAGTGACAAGCGTTCACAAAACTTAGTGACCATTGATGAGCTAATGAACCTCAATAACATAGTTGTGAGTTGTCTTACCTGGGGACACCACAAACTGTTATGTTGGCTATTTTTCCTGACTCATTTTCAAGCGAGCACAGAATATCCTTGCCCCAAGAACCAATGTGGTTTTGTAAACATGTATTTAAAAAATCATTAATATATTACCTGAGTCTTACTATTCACAAATAGTAATTTTTTTTTCTGTATATTTAAAGCAAAGTAATTCATCACCAACAGGAAGATTATTATGGTGTGCATCATGACCTCTATAGCTCTACACAGAAAATTCATGTATTGTTGAGTGAGTACATTCTGGCCCCTGTGAGGTGGTCTCCCCTGTTCCCCCAGGGGGCCAGTCTGGTAGTCAGCCCAGCCAAATATGAGGTGTGACTACATGCTGTGTGCTTGGAACTCTGCCAGTCCTAGCAGTGCTGGTTAGGTCAAATGCAACACCACACAAACATCTGCACAGAGCCGGAAGACAGAGGGATCGGTGGGAGAAAGGGCATTGTTGTCTCTGAGAGCAAACTGTTGCTTGATGCTGGAGTGGGCTGCAGAAGTGCAAATCTTGCCTTGACCATTGCAAGCTAGGGGAATATCCCTGAGGATTGTGTTTCACCACTGCTTTGAGAAATTTACAGACTAGCTGTGTCTATAGCTCAGGCATGGCCCTGAGCACAGAATGGCTGTTTCCACAAAGAGGTAGGAATATGGATTTTCTGATCTCCCTCCTTCTGCTGACTTTTAATGCCCATCCCACAGCAGCCTGAGCAGCCAGGACAAGGCTGAAAGGGAGAGAACCGGACTCTACTCCTGAGGTGTGCAGCAGCTGACATGGACTGAAACAGGAGATTGAAGCTGGAAATCAGGAAAAACACTGTCACTCCAGGGCTGGTAGCAATTAAGCGCTGAAGTAGATTGCTCTGGGGATCTGTGGAAGACTGCACCATAGTACAGGTCAGAAAGCTGCTGGCATGGATTATTTGCTTGGCACTATCACAGCCCAGGAGCTGCTGGGGAAGTACCTTTCAAGTTTCTTCCAAACACCTCTGCCCTGAAGCATTGAATCCAATTTACAGAGGTAATGAAACAAAAAGATGCAGGTGCCACCACTGATGGTCTGGAATTTGCTTCTTTCTAAGTGCAATTTCTTTGGTGGAGGTGAGGGGAAAGAGGAAAGAGGAATTTTGTTTATTGGTTTGGCAGCCAGGCCTTTAGTGAGTAGACTTCGAACATTGCCTGACCTTGCCAGAACTGCTCAGGCAGATATTGCTCATTAACTTCCAACATTACAGAGGTAAAAGTAGAGATTGGCTAGCCTATGCTGAAGATGTTAAACCAGACACAACGGTAGGGTCACAGTAGGGAGCCACAGCATGTCCATAAAATCTCTAGTAGGGTAGAAGTTCCTGATTTGTCCTGAGCACCACAGCTGTGCAGAGAAAGTGCAACCAGCCCACTTGCTACCTTCTTGGTGAGAAGCAGCATCCTGAGCACTTCTGGAGTTTCTGTGCATCTCCTCTTCTTTAAAAAAGAGGAGTATTATCTGGGACATGACTTTTCAGTAAAGGCTGCTGATTTTCATGTGAAACAGTTGTGCTGTGGTATTGCATATGTTTTTAGTGCAGAAGAGAGTGTCATCTGCCAGACCTTCCTTGTTTTGATGAACAAATTTCATTTAGTAGTGTGCATTAAAAGAAGGCTTGTATAGGGAGTCTGAACTCAGAAGTAGATAGGAAAAATCTGACAGTTGAATCATGTGGACCCGGCCATATTTAATAAGAGCTGTGGTATGCAGTACTGATAAGTAAGTGTCTTTCTTGTTAGCAAGCCTTTGGGCAACAATACTAGCACTGCTTGGAAGACTCTGTCCTACTGGCTGACCTGATTTAGAAAGTTAAGATATGTGGTCCTTGTGTATTTTATGTTTGGCTAATTTGCTTAAGCATTTGCCACTGTCAAAGTTTTCTTTTCACTTTTTTCTACTGTGATTTCAGCAGCAGAGTCTTTAGATACTGGTGTAACACATGGTTTATGACTTGCCACAGGAAACACATTGCATTTTAACATATATATATATGTTTTTACTTGTGCAAGTAAATATATAAACATACAGAAAGTTCTTGGAAATCTGTTTCTAGTGAATTGCATTGTCATGTGAGAAGTGAATAACAGATCCTGGCTTATCTGCCTGTATGCATACTGTTCGCTCTCTGCAGGAAAACCTAGGAGCCCAGCTAGTCAAAGTAGCTGAAAAATACACTAAAGCTGATTTCTAAAATGTTTTTATTTAATCAAAGCTTATTTACTGCAAAACATGCTATATTAATATGATAGAAACTTATCTGACCATAGAGTTGAAATGAAAAGCAGTACTGGAAGATGACAGCCTGTATGCAGAAGTACAAGTTTTCCGCAAAAGCTTTAATTACAGTTTAACATGATGCAGTGCTTCATGACAATGGATCCCAACATGTAGATGAAAGGATCTGGCCTTTTAGCGTTTATCCAGAGGCTGTTCTTCAAAAAATTTAATCTCAATAGACTTTGAGTGTGTTTTAAGATGGATGCTTACAGTCTACATTTGAGCATATATGCTGGTGCCTTTTTTTAACCTGTTGCATATATATGATACTCTTGTCAGGGACTACAGGAATAAGGCTTCTGGGTTATCCAAAGAATGAAAGATTTTTTTTTTCTTGATGTTGACAAAATAGCACAAAACACACAAGGCAAAGGTGGCATTTAAGACAGATTAAGTTAAGCACTGGTGGAAGGGAAGGTTTTGGAATGGCTTGCAACAGGACTGCTGAACAAAATGACATGTCCTGTATCTGTGTACAGTGTCATAGCTGCAGACATTTCTTTGCTATGCTTGTTAACCTGTTCTTCAGTAAGCCACCTTTCATTCCCACTCCTTGGGACACCTTTTAAGTAGCTGCCAGCAATATGGTCTTGGTATACGGAATACATTGTTTAGAAAAAATAGGATCTTGTAAATAAGAAAAACACACAGCTTTTAACAGTCACGCTGTTACGTTTAAAAGACATACTCCACCTGAAAAATAAGTATGACCAACCACAAAACATGTTGTAATTCCCTCCACCTGTTCCCCAAAAAGAAAGAGTGGCATACAAATACGTACAAAATGACATAAATGTGTAAAGCATGAATGAGGTCTTGTGAGTTCCTGTCTGTCTCATTCATCTTAATGGAACCTGCATGGGTATAACAGAGGAGACAGAACTTTGGTCTTGGTACCATGTATCTGTATCAGCAGAGATGGGAAGGACTGAATATTTCCATGTGAAAAAACTGGATGCATTTCCTATGTTACTTGTATATTGTCCAGCTATATTGTTTTGAGAGTACTCACTGCTGCTCAGAAAGCCTTGACTTATTTACAAAATACAGATCAAGAGGCATTTCCTGGTATTTAAATGATATCGGGACACTAGATCCATTAAGGTAATATAACAAAAAAAGTTCATGGCTATTGGATTGGCATTGTAATACTTTGTTCCTTGAGACTTACCAGCTACTCTGCTTGCTCCGTCCCACCCGGGAACTGGCTCTGCTGTTCGTGAATAGAGGGTTGGGAGTTCAGGGATCTGGGAGTAAATGTAATTTACTGCATCTGGTGTCAGAGAACAGGAAACAGTTAGATTCATGTTACGAGCCCTAGTGACTTCATTGCTTAGACAGCAAAGTGTTGTCAGCCCTGACAATAGTCACTGGAGCTTTGTACTAGATAAACGGATGAAAGCAAAGTGCAAAGTCACTGTGGTGTGATTGGTGTTCAATAGACTAGCTGAGGCAGGAGGGAATAGGTCCAGATGACTCATATGTCTGTTAAACACATAAAACTATTTGTCAGGATGTTCTGGATTTATCAAGTCTGTGGCCTTTAAAATGGGGACGAGAGAGGGGTAAGGTAAGGAACAAACCTAACGTGATACCCAGACACATGATATTTCAAATAGAGATATAAAAGCCTAAGAATGCTAGTGCTGACTGAATGGGAAGAAAGACCCAACTCTTTTGTACTAGTTGTTTCTGACAGTATTGAACAGGCAGTTGACTTTTTATTCTTAAAGCTGAAAGTGAGCTAATAATAAAAATCACTTCTAGATACTGATAGGGTGCCTTTTGTGACAATTCAGTAGATATTAAGTGCTTGCCAGTTCTGCAGTGCCATCATTCCTTAACGAACTCTGAACTAGTAGAAAGCTGTCTTAAGGAATTGACTTGTTTTACATTTGAGCTTATGGTTGTTTAGCATATGTTGAATGTGTTCTTTAGAAGAGAGATACTAAATAAATTTACAAATATTTAGTGGGAGATGTTTTGTGGCTGGGTTAAATGTATAGGTATATATACTATATGAATATAAATAAATGTATATATTCATAAATATACAGTTTGGGCACTAAACCAAAGCAAAAAGGAAAAAAATACCCCCAAAATGTAATTCTTTCCTGTCAACTGGAAATTGTTTTCAGTTTTGTATGGAAATGGTTGAATTTCTGTTCAAATGTAAGATCTTATCTGATGTGAAACTTTTTTTTCCAAAGCTACTGTACGGATGCAATGTGCCATATGTCAGGGTAGGAGAAAGCAAATGTGGCCTGGTATTAGTGAAATTTACCGCTTTAAAAGCAGCAGTGGCCAGCATTAAGTGCTAGTCAGTGCAGAAAGACAGTGCACTGTCCCAAAGACACTCCATCTCTTCATGGCACACTGTAGCTGATTCAGGTAAGGAGGTCCCACTTCCCCTTCCTGCATTAGAGGAGGATGGCACAGAGGCTCAGTGCAAATTCATTCCAGAAAGCCAGGAAGTTTGTATATAAGTTCAGTTTGTAACAGACGAATATGGAAAAAACGCTGGGCTGGGAAATACCATTTTTTTCCCTACTTCAGTGGACAAATGGCAGTCTTGGCAAATGGGCTTTTATGTTTTTAAATGCATGCCGTTTCCTCAAAGCATTTTATTTTTAGTATTAGAGCCTAGGAGAAACCATTGTTTTAGGACACAGCTGGCTGAGCAATGGCCAGCAACGGCTGTTTTCTTTTGCAAGCTTTCTTGCCTCTGATGAGAAGTTGGTACAATGTTTGGTGATGTTGTTCTGGGAACTATCACTAGCAAATGAGTCGGCCATTATTGAAAACTGAAGTAACTTCTCAGAAGGAAGAGGTGGTGACTGTTTTTCTGGGCCAGGATAAGAAGGCACTTCTGGAAATGGCAGAAATGTAGTAATTATTCACCCTACTGGAACAGTAGTTTCAGTACAGTCATCCAGTAACTTGAGTGACAGGCCTATCTGTCCACAAGAGGATATAAT
The DNA here is from genome assembly GCF_028858725.1 of Colius striatus. Classification (NCBI taxonomy): domain Eukaryota; kingdom Metazoa; phylum Chordata; class Aves; order Coliiformes; family Coliidae; genus Colius; species Colius striatus. The sequence continues at coordinate 16,258,889 of NC_084790.1, read as the reverse complement.
CAATGCTGACTTGTGCTGCTCAAATAATTATCCTTACTTTTGCAGTCCATGAGAATAAAGAGGCATGGTTAGGACACGGTTCTTACCCCGGGGCACTGAAGGAGGCAAAATCTTTGCAAGTGCTTGTTTTGGATTTTTTTTTCCCCAGTGCCTGTCCAGGGAATTGAATTGACCATTCTAGTCCCTAGCATCACTGACATCTAGCAGAAAGCAAAATCAGTCGTACAGCTTGATTGCTGTACATACCTGTGAACGTTAGGAAGCTGGGGCTTTTTTTGCCTCCTACATTAGGAGATAATATCTAGGTATTGTATTAGGTGATACTAACTCATTTTAGAAAATTCTCTGGATATTACTTTTAAAAAAGTTCTTTTTGGGGCTCCTGACAATGTCTCATTACTGTCCGGAGATGAGAATGCCAGGGTGGTATTCCTTTGTACTGAAGCAAATAAAGCAAGTGATGATGCCATGTGTCAGAAATGGGGTATTTGACTAGAAGAAGCTGGAGCTTGGTTGATTCTGCCAGTTCCCATCTTGTTCAAACAAAATGAACACTCTGATTTCCCTTTGTCTCACTGGCAACAAGGTGTGCTTTATTTAGCACCTTTAAGGAAGACATGAGATCAGTTTTACAAGGAGTGGATGAGACGTAAGATAAAACATAAAGCGTTTGAACGAACTGCATTCAGTATCTATATTTCAGTCTTTGATGAGTTGCTGATGTCTAAGGATGCCATAAAACATGACCTGAAACCTTTTGTACTACTTAAAACTACATTTTAGGACTATGCAATTCTTAAATATTTCCAGACAGATAAGTGATTGGGAAAACATATGGGGCAAGATAATCCTTCAAGGGTGCTTACACAAAACTAAACCTTCAGAATTGTTCAGAATAGCTCCGATGCAGAGGCTATCTGTCAGACAACCTCATTTTCCACAGTTTGTATTATCTTTTAAAAGTCTGACTACCACAAACATTAGTAGTAAGTCTTTTTCAAATACTAGCTCCCAGGGCTGGACTGTTCCATCTACAAAGCCTTTTGGTGCTCTGTGAGCCTACATCAGAGGGAACAGAGATCATGGCCTTCCCATCGCGTTTATAAGGTCATGAATGAGGATTTAATCAGGAAGCTTTGCTAAAAGCTAGTAACATGTCTCTGAGTTGGTGAATCATGTTTTAAACTTTCACTTGTGTATCTATAAGAAACAGGGTGCATGAATACATCTGCCAGACCAGTAAGGAACACTCCCTAATCCTTTCCAAAGGCAAGAACCCTAAGTTCAGCCACCTCAAGTACCCATGGGTGTGATTTGGGCAACAAGTAGGAGAAACTAGAGCTCTGTGCGCAGTCTGAGAATGTCACAGAAATCACAGAAACTTGGTGGGAAAATTCAGATAACAGGAAGACCACAATGAATGGCTGCAAATGCTTTCAGAAAGACAGGAAGGGAAGAAGAGAAGATCTCTGAAGACCATGACATTTCTATTGAATGAATGCCTTTGGGTCAAGATTAGAAGGATCATTATCAAAGGAGACCTTACATTACATCTATTACTGACCTCTTTATCAGGATGACGAAACTGACAAAACTCTGCTTTGCCTGCTCAGGGAAGTCTTGGGCCAACAGAACCTGGTCCTCATGGGTGGCTTCAACTACCCAGGGATTTGTTGGAAAACAAAATTAAATTGGTGCACAAGCCATCCATCAGGTTCCTGGAACGCAGTAAGGATTGCTTCCTGCTATAGATGTTGGGCATGTCAACCAGGAGCAGTGCCTTACCATATTTACTGCTTGCAAACTGATAAGACTTACTTGACGAAATAACTACCAGTGAAACCTTTGGATACAGTGACCACAATATTGTGGAGTTTAAGATTCTGCTGAGCACACTGAAGACCAGTAATAGGAGAAAGACTTTGAATTTTGTAAGAGTGAACTTCAAGTCAGAGCCCAGCTGTGAGGGATACCATGGGAAGCATCCATAGAGGGCAAAGGAGCTTGTGAGTGCAGGGAGTCACTCAAGAGTGTCTGCTGAAAGGAAAAGAAAGTTCCATCCTCTACAAAGGGAAAGGATGAAGACTGAGTAAAAGATCACCCTGGCTTAACAATGATTCTTTAGATTTAATTAAAACCAGGACAGAAACATACTGGCTGCCACATAGCCTTTGAGGACAACAATCTTTCTAAGCCACACAGAGATGCAATCAGAAAGGGAAAGGCTCAGCTGGAACTGAAAATGGATACAGATGTCAACTACAAGAAAGGGTTCTTCAGACTTGTGAGCAGAAGCACAGTGGAAGCTTAGGCACATTCTAAAAAAAGTGGGAAAACTACTCACTAACAGTGCTGACAAGGTAGGTGTTCTCAATACCTTCTTTACGCCAGTCCTTACTGGCATAGCTAGGTCCCGGATGGCAAGATGAAGTAGCTATGACAAGTCACGTGTTGACCCATCAGTAGTGGATGAAGGGCTGGTCTGCAGCTTATGCAAGGGTTCAACTCACATAAATCCATGGGTCAGGTTGGAATCTATCCCAGGGTGTTAAGTGAAGTTGATATTGTCACAGGGAAACTGTTTATAATCTTTGAAAATCGTGGAGATCAGAGGACGTGCCTGACAACTAGAAGAGGGAAAATGTCATGCCCATCTACAGGAAAGGATAAAAGAGGACCCAGGAAACTAGAGGCCTATTGATCTTACTTAATTTCCTAGGAAGGTGGCAGAATGAGTCCTTCTAGACTAATGAAGTCCTTCTAAACCAAATGAAGCAGGTGATTGGGAAAAGCCAACATGGATCACCTTCTACAACAAAATAACATCCTCTGTTGATGTGAGGGATGTTGTTTACCTGGACTTCATTAAAGCTTTTGGCACTGTTTCCCACAGTCTTCTCCTGGGCAAACTGACAAGATACAGACTGGATAAGTGGTGTGTGAGACAAGTAGGAAATTAGCTAACAAGCTGCACTCGAATGGTGTTGATCAGTGGTTTTCACTTAGGTGACCAGAGGTGCTATAATTGTGGCAGCCATAGATGAAGGTCAAATTAAAAAGTTACTTAAAAGCCTACAACTGAAAACAAATTGCTGATGAGGTTTCTACAAGACATGTGGAAAGTATTTTGCAAAGATCTGTACTTGACTCCTCTGAGGACATGCTCATCTGTTTTGCTGCTGGCCTGCATAGCTGAACAAGATGAGAAAGAAAACCAGAAAAGTCTCTAAGCAATGTGCTGGGAACTAAACAATCTATACTAGGGTTCCAGAGCCACATCTTTGCCAAACATATCCTAATACATATCAAATTCAAACAGAGGTTTTTGCAAAATGTAGACTTGCTGTAACTGTGGCTGAACCATGTTGGCTGAAGTATCAGCATATAGTTTGCATACAGATGGCCAAAGATTGCAGAGGATGGATTTTACCCTGAGGCAAATTCAGTGGTCAGGAAAGTTACATGAGATCTTAATGTGGCTTTTGATTTATATATATATTGAGCCATAAACATATACACACATGGAGTTAAGAGCGCTCTTCCTTGTATTTGTCTGTGATGTGCATGCAGCATAGCACTACAGCATGCCTGGTTTTGACTACAGACCTGAGCATCACCAAATGATGTAATTCATAGTATCATCTTAGGCCTTGTTTAATGGAGAGCTTGGCAGTGACAAGCCACCAAGGAGCTGGCAGAAGCATGGCTGCAGGTGACAGGACCTGTCATGGTTTAGCAAGGAGCCCCTTTTTCTTGGTAACAGGGGGAGCAGGTTGCAGTCCCAGTAAAGAGTTCTTGGACTTTCCCCTAGCTCTTGGATTCAGACCCACCTCAGGCATGGTATTCTTCCCAGGTCCTAAGGGTCCTGGAAAGCCATTATAAGGGGTCTCTCTAGCTTCCTGGAAACCAGCTATATTATTTACTCACTCAGACACCTAAATTTAGAGCTCAATATTTAGACTAATCACCCATAGTGTGACACTTAAGTTCATAAATTAGGAATTATGATATCCTCATCCACCCGTGCAGTCTTCTGTGAGAATGATCATGTAGAAAATATAATTTATCAGTTGTCTAATTTAAATAGCTGTTCCTATATATTAGGAATAGTCCTCATTGTATTTAACTGTTTATGAACAGAACACAGAGCACACAGAATGGAGAAGATTGATCACAGAGAGCTGAAAAGGAGTCTGGAGTGCAAGGCTATCATGCAGTGAAAAGGAGTCAATAGCACAAAAGTTGTATGATGTCTGTTTTTAGTCATCCATGCTATTCTTTCCCCTTGTCAGCATGTAAGAAGAGGTGCAGTTCTTTCAAAAGAATACTGTTTCACCACAATAGTGATATCTATGCTTGCACTACAGCGATACCAAAGAAAAAAGTAATGGCTCTAAGAAATAAATCAGAAACATACAAGGAAGAGAAGAATCCCCACTCTGTAAACCTTTGCAACTAAGTCATACTAACAACTGCTGTTAAACCCAAAGCTATACAATAATAAATAGGCACTTACCACCATCCTGCTGTGAGAAACCCTGTGAACGGAAAAAATAAGACGTTTGATTAGACTTTATATTTTGAGTATAATTTGCACAAAGTCTTGATTTTTAAGCTAGGCTTGCTTTTTATGGGTTTTTTGCAACTTTTAAATGGATAACTGGGGATGTGTGTCCTCAGGTTTAGGTGCTATTAGAGGCTGAGGGAGAGTGACAAGATGTAAGTAAAAGAACACTGCTGTTTATTGTAGTCTGTAACGTTCAGAAATGGCACTTGTGGCAAATGCCACTATTTCTAGGTGCCACTTGGAATGGGGAAGTTTGAGATGCCTTTCAGCTTCCTGCTGACATCTTTCGGTGGTGCCGAAAGCTCACATTGTTTCCCTGCTGATGAGCTAGGGGGATAGTCTCTGAAACACTTCTCCAAAAGAGGCTGTAGTGGGAAGTGCAAATCCTAACAACCAGCAACAATAGATCTGATTCCTCTATATCTTTTCTAGTCATGTCCATTCTGGTATGAGGGACATGCTCTGCAGCTGCTCTCACTCTTGCCCTAATTGGAGAAGTTATAACTGCTTCTCTCATACAGTTCTAGGAGTCTACGTTGGTTTCAGTCTGTGTCCAGGTATCTTTTTTTTCATTTACCTTTTGCAAGCTGTTGAAGGACTTCTCAGTCTCTTTTAGCTTTTCCAAAATGATTTGTTCTTTGGCAGATATCTGAGATTCCTCACTTTCTAATTTCTGTATTTCTTGTTCCAGCCTGTGGAAGACATACAGACATCCACATAACAGACAAAAATGAAACATGTAAATATCATTTCAATGAGCCATAGTTTCCTACGTATTAACTAGCACTTCAAATGTAATCAGGACTAACTGTAACTCTTGTTATTCCCAACTGCTTTCCTAGTGCATGAAGCGCACATGAATTATTTGTAAAACAGGTAGGTCTATCTAAAAGAAAATCAGTAATTCTTATAATCCACTTCTGCAAAAGCATGTACAGAATAACTAAAATTATAATACACCTTGGTATTCCTTCACCTCAATTCCTGTAGCATCTCTCAGACAATTTTATTTAAGAAATCATACTATGGATTATAACCATAAATATGCATTAATAATTAGGGGAATGAATGAGTGTCTTTTAATGCTTCTGTACTCCAGACATTGACACTGGAAATAGTTGCTGGAAGCTGGTAGTCAGCTAGTTGTGTTATGAGTTTCTCTTTAACCAGTATTTTGCCCACACCCAACAGTAACACTTTGGTATATCCAACAATGCTTTCCACAATTACTGTATGATACTGGGGTCCCCAGAGGCTTAGGTTAGTGAAGTAGACAGGCTGCTCAGAAAATAAACTTATTTTGCCAGGCAGTAAGCATTCAGCATTCTAATTTCTCTTGTCAAGACCTAATGGCACTTACTCCTTGAGATATCCTGATTATGATTTGGGATACACTTTTGATCAGGGTTAGATTCTCCATTACTTTAACTCAAACCTCATTTTATTGACATGATTTATGCAAGTGCAGAAATATGTCCTCTTTCTGTCTATTTTTGTGTATACTTTCATCTTTATTTTCTTACTTTTGACACCCCGCCTCCCCAATATCTGGGGAGAGAACATTTTTCAATTGGGACGGATACCTAAAACTCCTTTTATCTACAGAAAGAGCTGTAGCTGCACACAGCTTGTTGGATCATAATTTTTTGAATGCAACAAATCGCCATTACCCACCAATTACCTTACCCTTGCCTGCTTGCACCTGCCTTTCTGCTACCACTTTTCAAGTGAGGGATCAGGGCATTGATCCAGACTTAAGGGACTAATTCTCGCACTTTCTTGGCCCTGTTCTGCACGGGACTTTTTAAATGCTTTTTCAATCACAAGGCTCCTCTCTGTTTCCTCTGGGCTGGGGTCCAAAACACTCTCCTCCTCTGACAAGGGGTCTTCCCAGAGCTGCTGGCAACCTGTAGTCCCGCCATTCCCCTCCACAGGCCGCAGGGAATCAATCAGCTGCGCTCACCAAAGACTGCAGGGGGAGTCTCTGCTCCAGTGCTGCTCCTCCTTCTCTGACTGCAGGGTCCATGTGGTCACCTCCATCTTACCCTACTCTTCCATCTCCTCCCACATATTACAGATTTCCCTTCTCCAATAGTGATGGTAGAGACACCAGATGGGCCAGGCCAGTCTGGAGGTAGTTCCAAACTTAGAGCCTGGGGAAGTTTCGGGAACTGCTTACAGGGGCAGCACTGTAGTCCCCTTCCCTGTTACTGAGCAAAAGTAACCCCCCACAAAACCATCACACTTGCTGATTAAGACATTTGAAATATTATGCTGTGCTGTCTGATGAAATGACGTTGTGGAGCTGGGTGAGTTGGGGTTTACTGGTATGTCTCTTCTCTTCCCAAGTGAATCACTAAGCAGCATTTTCAGGATACACGCTCTATAGCCTGGTACATTTTGTTTGCTGTATAATCCAGAGTGAGACTGGAAAATGGGAGTGCGTAGAAGTCAGCAACAACAAAATACAGGGGAATAAATAAATCCTTTTTCTTTCAAATGACCTGGGCATTATTTAATAATTAATAATTAGTTAATAATAACAATGAAAACATTTTGAGTATACGTGGTGTGAGGCAACTCATTTGATATAAGCAAGTTATTAGTAAGAAAACTCCTTGTAATTTGGGGTGATCATAAGTCCATCATTTTTTGTTCACCAGCTCAAAACTGTAGATTTGTCATGAATTGTTTGGCACTTCCAAGGAAAGTTCACTTCTAATGCATGCAAATGTGCACTTACACACGAATACCTGGCAAATGACTTGATTTACATTTTCTTACATTCTGATTACTTGCTATTTTGTTTTCACTTGTCTCTTTTATACAATCATAGAATAGAATAATTTAGTTCAGAAATGACCTTTGCAATTATTGAGTCCAACCATTACTGCCACATCCATCACTAAACCATGTCCCAAAGCACCACATTTACATGGCTTTTAAATACCTCCAGGGATGGTGACTGCACCACTTCCCTGGATAGACTGTTCCAGAGCTTGATGATGCCCTTGGTGAACCAATGTTTCCTGACACGTAATATAAACCTCCTGCTTCCCTTGTGCCAGCCTATTCTTTCCATTAAAACAAACTGGTGAAGATGCAACATTCTGTTACCTTGTTTTGACAAGACATATCAGTTTTGTTTTTTCTTAAATCCATTCTTCAGTTCCTTTTAGAAGTGTTATTTGCAAATTATTAAAGAGGAGGGCGGTGGGGATAGAGCTGCCAGGATTTAGAAACATGTGTGAATCTGGTAGGAAAACAGATTACTTATGTGACACCAAGAATGCATACAAACTCATCCCATAGGTGCAAATTGCCATTTTCTCACTGAAATCAGTTTAGGCAGATTGAGAGTCTCCTACGTCCTGTGTAGGAGAGGTCTGAACTCCTAATCATGGCAGGAAAAACACAGATCATTCAACCTGAATGTACCTGTTACATAGTGCGGAGGTCATATACCAGCATTTGCTTTATAACTTTTCACTCAATTTTATACCACTCCTGTCTCTACTCTCTAGACTTAAAGGCTGAGATAAAGTTGCTGAGGTATTGAGGTAACTGAAATACTCAAGGGCAGAGTTTCCATGTGAGCTGTTGTATACATTCATCAGTAAAACACCTGAGCATCACAGAGCTCACTGGAAAAATTGAACCTGGGTTTTTCAGCACTTCCTTTGGGCTGTCTTTTCACATAGATGCTAGCAATGCAAAAATTAAAATAATAATGCAAACCGAATGTTGTTTTGCATACTTTATTTTTTTAGTGAGCTTCATGTAATCAGAATTGCTGAGTGATAAGGAGATACGCCTGCCATTTCGGTAACGAGATACAACAGTGACATGCAAATTTGGTCTGAAAACTAAAATGCACTAATATCACATCTGTTTTGAGCAACATGCTATGTAACGGTTTAAACAGTAATAAATCATTCAGAATGCATATGTTCATGTACATATATATATAAAGTGCTCACGTTCTTCCTGTGTAAACTTGTTAAATATTGAATAACGTCCTTTTCTTTTAGCCCAGTTTTAAAAGGATGTGCCTTAATTGTCATTTGACACCTGGCAAGGAAACCTTATAATTCCCTTGTTCCTGGCTTAGCAGATTTGAGACTGGCATTTGAAAGATGGCCACAACAATAACACCAGTTAAATAAACAACTACCATATCTGGAGTGCTATAGGGAAAAAAAATAAGAGAAAAAATGGAGATCCAGATGAGGAGAAGTGGTATAAACCAGACCGTTATTGGCCCAAACAGCTTTCTGGTCATTAGGATTTGCCAAACTGGTTATATAAGGAGAAAGAAGTGGGTCAAGGAGTCTGAAGTTCCTTTGGCCCTAGTTTGTGTTTTTTTCAGTGGATGTACAGAGTCCAATTTCCCCAAATATCACAGAAACAAATAGGGAGGATTTCATCACTTAGATTGCCAAGTCTACCTTGCTGCTGGAGTGTGCCCTGTAACTTTCTGTTACGCCTGCCTTTCTGGCTTCCATAAGCACCTGAGGGTACAGCAGGATTTCCAGGGGGGCTGAGAAGAGCTGCCCATCTAAGCAAGGTGACTCTCCAGGTCACATTAACAGTGCTGTACTGTTATGAAAGGGAAGAAACCACAAATAGCAGAAGGGATTCTGTCTCTTGGACTACATTTTTCTGTTGTTTGAGGGCACCTTGATTCCTTGGTTAGTAAGATTACAGGCTTGTAGGACAATTCCAGCTGAAAGTGACCTCGGGAGGTCTCTAGCCCAACTTCCTGCTCAATGCAGGGTCATCCATGAGTTCAGACAAGGATGCTCACGGCTTCTTCTGGTTGGGTTTTTAAGGCTTCTCACAGGCTTTCTCTTTTTATTTCTGTACATAGCAGACATAATGCCTTGCAAAATTCACACCAGCACTGTTCAGTACTGCAGGGAAAGGGGGTGCACTAGACTATTAAAAGAAGTCTGTTCTATGTGTATGGTGGAATTTTGGCCTAACTAGGCAGCCACATGCGTGTAGGCAAGTTGGACAGTGCAGTTTCTGAGAATACTGGAGGCTAAAGCAGCAAATGAACCCTCCGACAGAGATGCTGGGATCAGTGACCAAAGGAACTGTCAGGCAGCACAGATGACTAATTTAGGTGACTGAAAGGAGAGTTAAGAAGAGAAATCTAAGACGTGAAGAGTTAGAGGAGAAGTCTGGAACTGTGTCATGTGTACACATCGATTTACATCTAGTACTCAGTGTCCAGCAAACGTTATGTTTGGATCCAGGGCTCTGTGTTGAGATCCAGCCTGAAGGTGATGAATGCACTCTCTCTAGGGGAAGGATTTCCTCTGTTTCCCATGTTAACATGTTGAAACCAACAGACTGGACTGTCATTTTCCTTTGTGCTGAAACGCAGAGGCTGTCCTGGCACAAGATGCCTTTACTTTGACCCCAGCAGGGTCCCTGAGCAGGATCCTGCAGGGAACTCACACATCTGATGCAGAGACACACTGCTTTGCCAGAAGAGCACACAAATCTCAAGTAAAGAAAATCAAGTCTGAAGAAAACAGTCTCCTCTATCCATCTAATTAACTCTGTCAGATACATGATTTCTAGAGATATCTGCATTTGGTTCAGCATGACTTTGATTTTTGGGGTTGGATGATAACATCATTATAAACAAGGAGAACAGCTGTAGGTTTATGGACCAGTTTCTTCAGCCTGCTCTAGCTCTGCATGCTGGGTTGCACCTGAGAAATACTCATGTCATATCTGCAGTGAAGAGAGAAATGTAACTCAGGTTATGGCTGCAGCACACAACCTGACACGTCAGTGGAAAGAAAGAACATTCATCAGCACTAATAAGGAAAATATACAAGTATTTAGAACTCAAGAGGGAAACAGGAAAGATCTAATCAGAGTAAACACTGGAAGGGAAAAGCTGATGGATGCATACGTAGGACAGGGTATGTCTCAGTTGTAAATTTATTTTGCTATTGCTTGGCTGACAACCTAGATCAATGTGTCACAAAGAAGACATAGGCCTGCATATGAGTCTCTCAGGTCTCTCAAAGCTGAACACCTTGAGGTGTTATAACTGGTATTAAAATGACAGACTCGCAAGCACAGCCCTGCCAACAAACCCCTCTGATGCTTGCTGAACAGAAAGTTAACCACCAAGTTTAGGGATAACTGGGCTTGCCCATAGGAGTAAAATTGAGCTTTCTACAATTTCCATGCCTATGGCAAGAACATTGCCCTCACAAAGCTTTCGGTCACGTGATAAAACTAGAAACTGAAATATAATGTGTTGGATGCACCCCTTTCCAAGCAGGAAGCCATGTGCCTTTCCCCATAATGCAAAAGACTACTGGTAAAAATACACCACCCCATAGGCTTCTCATTCCCACTTACTGGTTGCTGTGAAGAATTTTAGGGCAGCAGGGTACCTGATAACTCACCCAGGTTCAGAATGACCTTGGAAAATGAACTTACAAGGGGAAAAGCTTCCTCCTGAAATGTCTAAGTCTTGTATTTAGACTCTTAAAACTAGAATAGCTGTAGAAGATATGGAGAACTGTACCCTAAATCCCAGTAAAGCATCTCAACCCTTGACAGGTTCCTATAGCTGTATCAACAGCCAAGCACCAGCAACTTGGCTATAGACAATCATGCCTAAGAAATTGGAGCTGAAACCTATTTGCCAGAGTCAGAGCTGTGAATGGTGCCCTTCATCTGCTGTAGGAGAGGGGGAAATCAATGAGTAATATTTGGTTTAGTTTCCACGTTGGCTTAGTTTTCCTAGAAAACAACAGCAGTTGTGCCAAAGCCAGTCGGATCATTTGTGGATGTCACTGTGTATTGACACATAGCCAGTGCTGATGGCAAAAAATCTGTGTGATTTCAGGTCTGTTGCAAGATCTGAAATGGAATTCCAGAGATGAGTAATTCAATGCCTCTTAGTTTAGTCCCTCTGCAGAGCTTGTCTTTTTTTAATGTCTCACTCTCAAAGAGGAAAGCTGGCACTGCATATCTTATGATTTCCAAAATATAGTTGATTATCAATAGTAGCAAAATTATTTGGCACCTTTGAAAAGCCAAAACCTCCGTGAGTTGAAAGACTGGGAATACATTATTACCAATCAGTGCTTGGAAATGAAATTTAGGCACAATGCTGAATAGGTTGCTCTGAGAATATTCCTGAATACACAGGAAGGAAAACCATTCCCTTTACCAAGAAAAAGTTGCATCCCAGTACTAGCTGATGAACTCGGAAAGAGAGGGAAAACTCTGTAATTCCCTTGGCTGTTTGAAGTAAATGTGTATCCACACATGCATAGAAAGAAAGCTGTATGTTGATATTTTGCATCTAACTGATTTAGAACCAGATTAATCTCTGCTATGTTAGCCAAATCAAAGCAGTAAGTCAAGCATTGTCCACAGGATTTCTTGAGCTAAACATGAGGAGAAATAAAACCCAACAATCATGATCCTGAGTTAGTTAGTAAAACATTTCATGCTCCAGGTGTAGAAGGTTTAGTGTTCATGCAAATGTTTTGACCTGCTATTGCTGAAGTTACACAACTGAGTCTCTTTCCTTGCCAAGGCAACATTGCTTATTTATTAATTTTTGTTGATGGTCCCCCTGATGCAGTGATAACTTTCCCAAGCATAAGGACCTTTAGAGCTGTCTGGGATGACTCTTAACTCCAACTGGGACTACTTTTTCATGACCTGCTTTTCCTATGTTTCAGAAGGATTGTTATCTCATTCCGGTATCATCTCCTCCTGTCACCTTAACACACAACTTCATGCTCCCATGGTATTTATTACCTGCATTTGTTTGTGGACTTTTACAAGAGAGTTTTCCAGGACCAAGTTATTTCATTCTTCTTCAAGTGGGAGATGTCTCTAGTCTGGGTGAGACTGCAACCTTAAAATCTTTTCACTGCTTGGAGAGAGGTCAGATCACTTCCTGGAAATCAGTGAATCTCTATGCCTTGACTTCTTGCCCTTCCAGCAAAGGAGCACATGGCTTGACCCTCCATTGGGAAAAAGGGAAAAAAAAAAAAGGCCTTGGTCTAAACCCAATTCCCTGACCAGTGACCAAAGAGGTGAAAGACTGAAGAGTCCACATATTTTATCACTGTCTGTTTATACCAGAGTGTCTGGACCTGAGAGTTCCTGTTTGTACTTCTGACCAGGCTCCAGGCAGGATGTGGCATATCTGACTGAGTCCCTTTATTGTCCCTGAACAGCCAAGTGAAATCCCCAATAGCTTAACCTACTCTAGTAGAATCTGGCTTTTGAATGATCCAACTCCTGGAGTATTTGTGTTTAAAACAACTGGCACAAATGTCCCAGTTTCTTGGCACAGTCCTGTGAGATGAAAATGCATATTTAGACTCCTCCTAGTGAAGATGGATTTTGTCTCTCTTCACTATTGACATAATTTTTTTTCTTCCCTTCAAGCCCTTAGAGAGGGCAAGCCTCCTACTCTGGAGTCCTGCTCTGAACTCTCTTGGTCCAATGTCCAATATGTTAAAATAAAATGAGAACCACAACTCCTATAGAATGATCCGGTTGTACCTAAACCAGACATGTAACTCTCTGTTACTCTCATGTAACTCTCTCCAGACTGACAGAGAATCACACCAGAAAAAGTCTGTGACCTACACTGCAAGCTTAGGAAGGCATCACCTATGATTCATTGTTCAGTACCTGCTGGGATGGCAGGAGAAAGGCAGGCAGGATGAAACAGCCACATGAGAGAGGAAACGTGTGCTGTACTTTGTAATTTGAAAGTGAAACTGCAAAGACTTAGGAAAGACACTAAACTCTGCCAAAACTTGCTTGCTGTCCCAGAGCTCTAAGTAAACTTGAAGAATAAGCATCAGGAGAATTGTCCCTGGGATGCCCAAGGACACACAAGAATACATTGGACAAACATGTGTGGCTTATTTTCACGAAATCCTCTCCCCTTCCCATGCTGTGCTTTGCTCCTACCATTGACTTGTACTTTAGGTGACTGGCCGAACACTTTCAGCATAGGGAATAAGCTCCAGAAAGGCCACAAGGATTATGGTGGGACCTGGGGTTGGAGGGCATGTGTTGCAAGGTTCAGGCAAAGGAGGGTTGCATGTGCAGTTCCCCCCAGCACAAAGTCTCTGTACACAGGTACACACACCTAGAGAGCAGAAAAGCAACATAGGTGCAGCCGGCCCTGTGAAAAACTGTTTTCTAGCACACTGCAGCTATGAAAATTCATTTAGGTTTAGCAACAGATGCCAGCAGTTCAGCTGTACAGTGGACTGTGCTATTTATATCTTGTGAGAGTTCAAAGAAATAGAGGGGGAGCGATCAGGAGATGACAATTGAACACTCATTCTTGCACTCTGCAGCAGTGCTGGCAGCTGCAGTGTTGCCTGGAGTGAGCCTGGATATGCCACCAAAATGAAAGTGTCACCTTAAGCAGCACCTATATCACTATCTGCCTAGGAAGGAGGATGTGTTTGTGCAGTTCCTGCACTTGTGGAAATACTGGAGATACACAGTTACCCAGCACCCTTTACAGAGAAGGCAGGAAGACTGGAAGAAGGTGTAAGTTTTGTCTCCACCTTCTTTCTAAATGAAGGGAAGTAAAAAAAAAAAAAAAGAAATAAAAAGAAAAAAAGAAAAAGAAAGTATTTGTGCTGAAAAGATTTCATTCTCCCATGTACAGACTGAGAATACACTTTTTGTCCCTGATTTACAATGTCAGTTGAGAAATGAGCTGTTAAGAGTCACAGGGAGCTCAGTACAGAGCATGAGCCAGGCAAAGCTGCCCAGAGGAAAAGGACCTGGGGCTGTTAATTGATCTGAATATGAGCCAGCAGTGTGCCCAGATGGTCATGAAGCCCAACAGCATCCTGGCTTGTATCACAAATAGTGTGGCCAGCAGGACTAGTGCAGTGATTGTCCCCTTGCACTCAGCACTGGTGAGGCTGTACCTTGAATACTGTATTCAGTTCTGGGGCCTTCACTACAAGACAGACATAGAGGTGCTAGAGAAGAGGATGCTGAGGGGAGACCTTATCACTCCTTACAACTACTTGAAAGGAGGCTGCAGTGACATGGGGGTTGGTCTCTTCTCACAAGCTACAAGTAACAGGACAGGAATAAACATCCTCGGGTTGCACCACAGAATGTTTAGACTGGAGATTAGGAAAAAATTCTTCACTGAAAGATCTGTTAAGCAGTGGAACAAGCTGCTTAGGGAAGTGGTGGAGTCACCGTCCCTGGAGAGGAGACAGTTCAAGAGAAATGACTGGTGGAGCTCCAGGGCATCAGGACATCAGCTCTGGTAGTGATCTAGAGTAGTATTGGGGGACTTAGTGATGCTTGTCTGCTCCTCAGTGGTGGAGAACTCCTGTACCTGATGTGCCCACAGGACACATTGGGCAGCAAATGAACTGACCATAGTGTTTTCTGCGGAGCGGAGGAGTCAAGAGCAGACACTGGACGGTACCTTAGAAGCATGACACGTTTTCCCATCTTGCTCTGAATCTAGCTTTGCTCTTTGGAGCTCCTCAGCCCTAACTTCTTGGCTCTGGTTTTTATGCTTCTCCCAGTGTCTGCTGTCAATAGGCTAGAGGTGCATGCTTGGAGCAGAGACTAGTGTTGCTGTACTTGCTCTCAGTTTCAGGTAACCATAGACATGCAGTTTTGCTTGATTTAATCTATCTTCTCAGCCCCAACACACTAGTACTGTTTTCTGCTGATACAGTGCTGAAGACCAGAAGATAGAGAAATGTGTTCTAAACCAGCCTTGTCCATCTCCTTTCCCTTCCTTTTTCCTCCACTTGTTTTCTTTCCTCTTCCATCTGCTCATTCTGCTGCTTGCTGCATGCTAGTCTGCTCCTGTGCTGTCATCCCTGAGGTATCCCATTCCTTCATTGCCCTTCCCTGTGCCACATGCTGGTCCTTACAAATTCTCCAGGCCACTCCTGCCTCCCTGTGACTCCTCTGCTCCTCAAAGCCAATCTCAATTTGTTCTTTTCCAATCATATCTATCTTTTTCCTATTAAAACACTATCCCCATGTGTACTGTCTCCACACTGTCTTTTCTCTTTTCTCCTCTCTCTATCATGTAAGCCAAGGGCATTTACTCTAGACCATTCTACTAATACTGCTGTCTGCAGGCTGCCTCTCCTGGTGTTTTCACTAAAGGTTATGTTTCTCAGTAAAGAGGTCTTCAGAGCACAGGGGATCATGCTTCACAGGGAACCATGATTTTTCACATCATCTAGGGTAAAGCATGCGTGCAGCTTAAAAACTTCTACACACTTACAGACAGGCAAAAGTCTGAGCATTGGCCGCAGCAGGTGGGAACAGTCCCACTTCAAAGGAGGGATTCAATGTCTGTTCACAGTGCATAGTGTTACATGTAACAAATTATGTACTATTATGTGTATATATATATAGTACACTATATAGTTGGAATTCCCAAGAAATTATGACTCACCTTCTGGTCCATTTCTACTTGTTGTAACTCCTGGGAAATAATGATTAAGGCTGTACAATTGATGTTGAGAGATACCTGACTGTGCTACTAGCAGTGGACATCTTGTTAGTACAATACAATTTTCATTCTGTGCACACAAGAACCTTCACCTAAAGAAGCATGGGCAAAAGTTCATGAGTCCACCAGTGTGAAGAAAGCTAATGGGTTTTGGAGACACTTGGTAGTACTTTTCCCCCTATATCTTTCCTTGAGCTATGTCTATGGGTCTTTTGCTCAGAGTGAATGATCTGCAGGGTGAAGCAGTAACATGGGATGAGCATTGCCCAGCCCCTCCGTAGGAACATTCAGAAAGGCTGTTTTGACAGTGCCATACAAATACTGGCAAAAATATACATATGTTTAAACTTTCTGAGGAAAAAGAAAGACTGGAAGAAAGACTGCCATTTTATATAGCTAGCAACTCACCTAATAAGACCCTCTCTGTAGCAGATGTGCAGCAGATGAGAGCGTGTCCTGCTGGTTTTCCCTTCTAAATTATTTTCTGAACTGAGTTTTTCCTCACTTGCTCAGCTTGTAGTGACAATTCTTTCTACTTTTGTTTTGGCAAATATTTTTTTTTTAATCTCAAGGATATAAATATTTTTGATGTAAATATTATTCTTCCTCTGATGCACCTATTACTTAGTTTGCCTGGAATGGATGCTAATACAACATAGCAGTGGTTACATCAGTGTTTGCTTATTTCTTTGCAATGCCACATGGCTCTCAGCAAACTCAAGGTATTTATTAAGACAAATAGTAGATCTATGGGAAAAAACCTCCTAGTTTTCTGTCTGTTTTGATAAGACACAGTAGTTCTTTATTGCCACAAAGATGTGCACCAAAGTTTCACTCTGGCAGTCATTACAAGTGTTGTATTTCTTCTGAAGTATTTGAAATAATGCACTGAGCTGCATTTTAATATCTCTTGTCTTACTGTTCACACAATGTGTCCAGCTAAATACCAACACTAAAAAGCAGAGTATTATTAGCCTCCTGTGATGTTCATTCAAGTCAAGAGTAAGATTTAGGTCTGTTTAAGGAAGAGTATATGGTAGTTGTTAATATATATATGTTAGATCTATACAGTCCAAGCTTAAGTAGCAATGCCTCTGAGAGCACTCTTGAAAATGCTCCAATTTGTGAATGCAAACCAATACATAGATATGCAGATATGTGTATACTGAGTGAAATACAAGATTTTCCAGGAAAAGGCTGCTTTTTTTTTCACCTCAATGTTATTTATTTTCTTCTTTCGATTCCTGCACAGGTTATTTCCACATCAGACTCCACCTGAGCCTTCTTCCTCTGCTGAGGGAAAACATTGGCTCCATCCAAAGTCAAAGGCAGCTTATTCCATACTGCTCACAAACCATGATTTAACTCCTTGCAGGTTTCTCATTTGGGGTATTTTGAATCGTTCCCTGCCCTCATCATATGTGACTTTTAGCAATTTAGGAGTACATGCCAATGACTCCTTCATATGGCAATCTGTGCAGCACTTGAAAGGCGTTGCAGTTATTTACTAGAAAAGCAGTGTTGACGAAAATGGTAGTCATGTGCTAGACTAGTCTGTTTTATTCCTGCTGTAACCTCCAGCAAATCACTTTGCTTCCATTTCCCCATCCTGATCCAACACATTTTGCCAGTGCTGTGCAGTCCAATCATATATCAGACCATGCTTATTCCTGGTAGATCTGTTAGCTGGTATTATTAATTATACTCTGAACACATGAGGTTTCTATGATTTTAGTTTGACTTCACTCAGATTTGCTGCTAGTGACTGCATGGACTTTACAGTAGATTTCTGGTTCAAAGAAGGCTTTACCTGTTTATTTTCTGTAGTGGTGGCTTAAAATGTGCTGTTTCAAGGAATATGATACTTGCAAGCCGACCTGGTGTAGTTGCTGCCCAGCATCCAGAACTCTGACCTAAGGTACCTGATGTGAATGATTGAATATAGTCTGAGAATAATACTAAAAATGCAAACAAGCCCCAGAGAATTCAGACCCTTGCAACGAAAAGGTGAGAAGTCAACCAAAGTAGTGTAATTGGTGTGAAGATACTTTCCCTGCATCCTGGCTGCCATGTGACTATTCAAGCACAACTACCTTACCACCACAGAAAGCTGCAACTTACAGGGATCCCATCTCCCTCCCTCAAATGTTTTTTTAACAAACCTTTCCTTGCCATTTGTGTTATACTTTACTCACAACTGCCTGAATCTCCCCTCAGAAGCCCTCAACAAAGGAGTTAGATGGCTATGTGCAGCTCAGATGGCCTGCCTCAGGCACTGAGATTTATTAGGTCCCTTTAAAAGTTCCCTACGTTATGTGCCCCTCAGAAATACACAAATGCATTCCTCTCCACTGCTTGCCAAGAGGGACTTGGACGGCAGGGACAGAAAAAGCGCAGCAGGGCAGGAAGGGGAACACCCAGTGTGAGCCGTAACTTGTTTTGTTTGTTTCTTGGATTTGAGTTTTGCAAATCTGTCCTCTGTCATTCACTTACAGGAACTCACAGTCCATTTTTCCATGGTGAAGGCTGATGCGAGGCAAGGAACGTGTCTTGTGGGAATGGACAGACTCTCCACTGGGAGCAACAAGGAATACACCAAGCTGCTGTTCTGAGCACTGTGATGGCAGTGTCCTGATCCTGCCTCATTCGCTTGACCTACCTTAGAGCTTTTAGTTGCATGCGTTTATTTATTTGTACTTGGCTGTGAGCATCCCTATGCCCCAGAAAGGACTGGAACAAACATGGCCTCACTGGTGAAAGGTTTTGCCCTGGTGGGATAACTCCAAGGTTATCCAAAGTGCTCCTGCTGAGGCAAATCAAGCCAATCAGGAAGCCCCCAGAAACGTGGGCTGTACTTGGTTTGTTGTTTCCACCCTTAGACATTTCCTGCTATTGTTCTTGTCATTTTGTCTGAGTGTCCACTGGGCTTGTGGGTGGTGCTGCTACTGCTGGCAAGGGTTTTTGGGGAGGCCTCCAGTCCTCTTGGGCACATGGAGATCTCTGTGCTGTTCCTTTCACAGACTCCCAGCACAAATTTCCGGCATACAAGTGCAGGGAAGGTGGGGCTGTGGTGGTAACTGTATTGCAGTGAGAAAAGCAAAGTGCCTTTTCCGGATAGCTGTGCTCAACTGAGCACAAATGAAATCATGCCATAAAATGATGAATGAATTTTAGCTCAAGAAACTGCTTACCATCCCAGGAGAGGCAGAAGGTGAGTAGGTGGAAGTAGCAAGCCCACAGCATGTTAGGATTCATTGAGAACTGTAGAAAGCTGAGGAAATTCTGACTGTGCTCTAGAAATTGACTTGTTTAGTTTTATTTCTGCCATCCAGGCCTCATTTCGTATTGTCAGGAGTTCAGGAGGTCACCTACAATGGTCTAACCATATCATACCATTAAAGAACCAGAGAAGCTATAGCTATCCAGGCCTCCTAGGAATGATACTCGTATCTCATTTTTTAACTCTCTGAGTTTCATAATTATGCTTTGTCTTCATCAGATGCATCTCATGAGTTCCCACCTGCAGCAGGAAGGACTGAGAAGAGCTGAGTGCTGCACTTCTCATGCTCCAGTCTCATCTGGAAACCAGAGCAAACCAGTTCCTAGACCTCCTCCCACCTGCTCAGGTAATCATGAGCACCTCTCTGGTTTTCATCTATATCAAGACAACTTCTCTTGCTGTGGAGAAACTGTGAGATCAAATTTGTGCTTTGGATAGCATCTGTAATTCTGCAGAGAGATCTCTGGAAGTGTGATGTCATTTCTGAGCTGTACTGATGAATAGAGACAGCTACAGAGCTGTGTGGAGGAGGAAATGAGGAGGAAAAATTGCTTTGAGATTGCTTAGGGCTTACTTTTTCAGCTCTTTGCTCCACACTACATAACAACAGCTCTATCTTAGTCATTGCTGTCTGATACCTCATGGTGCTGGAATGTCAATAAAAAAAAGAGGACAATTTAATGACATGACAATGCCCTCCTTTTTATTTTCCCTGATTGATCATAAGTCCACCTTACTGCCCCACAGAAGGTTGGAATGAGGCGCAATTTTAATTGTGAGAAGCTCAAAAGTTTGTCTTGACTTTGTGCTGTAGGTTTGTGATAGGACTCAGCTGATGGCTTCCTGCCTGCGTGGATCTCAGATGGGTGAAATTCTTGACCCCCAGATCTCCCAAAAGCCACAGATCTTCCAAGCTGGGATAAAGCAGACATCTGGGCTGATTTAGTTCAGGGGAGCAAAAACCAGCTAGTGGAGCACCTGCATCCCAGCATGGGTTAGAAAAAGGATTTTTTTTCCATTTGAAGAGAAGCTTTAAAAGCATGCCACCATCTACATTTTGATAGTTGGACTGAAGCTGGCCAAAGAGTATAGAGGAAAGATGGCCCAGGATTACATTTCTGAGGGTAAAGATCATAGAGGAGAACCTCAAAACCATCTAGCAGTGTGAACAATCTCTACTCCTGGAACAGTGGTGCTGAGAGATGGAGTAGCAAGGGGACTTGATCCATGTCACATCTCTGGAAATCGCTGCTAAAACTACAGAAAAGCAGCAAGAGTTTTGCAAGACTTTGCTAAAGGCTAAATAGTTTGTCTCATTTTCAATCTCACAGTGATCTTACTGCTCAAGGATCCTGACCTGGAGGAAATCTCAGCTTAGTCTTGACATTTACTTAAACATTCTTGGTTTTACTTGTATGACTGATCCCTTTGTCTTTTTTCTCTGTCCGCTACTTTTAAAATATGGTTATTTAAAGATGGTATTCAAGTAAAATAAGTTCTTGTAAGAATAATCAATAGTAAATGTCAGACCCTGGTGAAAATCTGCTTAGGTTTACAGCACTGACAGAATATTTTCATTTGCTTTGCCTAAAATTTCACAACAATATGAAAACAAGGACAAAGGCTTCCTAGATGCCCATGTTATGGAGAAGGCTATGTCTCACCAGTTTACTTCATGCAGATACATACACCTGCAAGTTATGAGAGGTGAAGAAATTACTGACCAGTGTTTAAGTTATAAAAGATGCAAGTAGCTACCTTCAGGGATTTATAAAAAAGCTTGAAAGTGATAGAAGTGCTCTAAAAATGTGATGTAGGTACTTCTGAAAGTTTGTCTCTCATGATTTCCATGCCAGTTAGCATGTGGTTATGAACACTTTTCCAGTGTTATTGCTTGACAGGGCTTCATCTATTGATGTAAATTTATGGTTGAAGTAGTAGGGCAGTAGATGATAGAGCTGTACTCAAAGCCTTGAAATTAAACAAGAGAGATAAACAGGCATTAAACTGTAGGTGTATATGTAGCTCTAGCGGCTTGTGTAAATGAACTGATAAGCTTGGGTATAAGCACAGGCTGAAGTGTCTTTCTGGCTCAAGCCATAAAGAGTAACCACAGTACTCTGCTGAAGACCACGCAAAAATAGGAAATTTGTCCATGCTTTCAAATGGGCAGAGTAAAAATGAAATTAAACTAAAAAGGCTTTATTTAAAATAAGTCACAGAAACTTAGAGCAGCAACAATATTCTGGGAGATGGAACAGCATCAGCTGCATTCCAAATACCAATAGCCCAAGGCAGCTGGAAGTGCATACTGTTGGGATGACTGGCCAAAGGGCCAACAGGTTAGTCATTGAGCACCAAATGCATACCACCCTTTAAATGCTTTTTCCCTCATTTATAATTGGCCTCATCTGTGGCTGAGCTCCCTGTCCCTCCCTGTGGTTCTCAGCTCTGCTGTTGGCAGCCTCCTTGGCCTATGCCCTGCAGACAGAGTGGAAGCTCCTGTCAGCATGATAGTCCCTGAAGGACCTGTGGGTTTGCTGGTCCTGTGGTTTGCTGGACCTGTGGTTTGCTATTCTAACAAAATTTGCCTCATTAGCAGTGTGACTCACCCACAGCACCATTTCTTTCCACTTTCCATTACTTTTATCTTTTTTTTTTTTTTTGGTCATCTTACAGACATGTCAGCTGTTGGAGTCAGTCTTAAAGAGGCATTTTGCAATGTAGGTGGAGGACTGTTGTTATTTGCCACCTTATGCTAAATTAACATTGATAAACAAGAATAGTCTAAAGATGCAGCTTTATGCCTAAACCAGCTGTTCCCGTAAGCCTCTCTATCTTATTCGTGGTGTTCCAAATGCAAACTCAGTGCTCATGTGGCCTTCTGGCTATAGGACTCCTCTGGTCTCTGCATTTTCTCCCTCTACATGTCTCCTTTTATGTAGCATCAAAGTAAGGAAGTCCTCTTGCAGAAAGTTCTCTTGCATTTTCTTCTTCCTGCCTTCTTCACTGTCATGTCTTTTTTGGGAAGTACTAAAATTTTGAGGCCAAGAAGTCCTTGGAAAATGCAATTTCTATGAAACAAGGGAACCTGGAAACAACCTTGTGCCGAGCTCCAAAAACTCTGGATTGATTTTAGGCTCTTCAGAGGGACCTGGACAGGTTGGATCAATAGGCCAAGGCCAGTTGTATGAGGTTTAACATGGCCAAGTGCCAGGTCCTAATCTTGAGTCACAACAACCTCACGCAGTACTACAGATTTTTGATAGAGTGGTTTGAGAGTTGTCTTGTGGAAAAGGACCTAGAGGTGTTAACCAACAGACAGCTGAACATGAGCCAGCAGTGTGCCCAGGTGGCCAAGAAGGCCAATGGCATCCTGGCTTGTGTCAGAAATAGTGTGGTCAGCAGGATCAAGTAGATGTTTGTCCCCTTGTACTCTGCTCTGGTGAGGCTGTATCTTGAATACTGTGTTCAGCTCCGGGCCTCCCAGTGCAAGAAAGACACTGAGGTGCTGGAGCGTGTCCAGAGGTGGGCAATGAAGCTGGTGAAGGGTCTGGAGAACAAGTCTGATGAGAAGTGGCTGAGGGAACTGAGGGCATTTAGCCTGGAGAGGAGGAGGCTGACAGGAGACACGATCACTCTCAACAGCTACCTGAAGGGGAGTTGTAGTGAGGTGGGGGTTGATTTCTTCTCTCCAGAAATGAATGATAGGATATGAGGAAATGGGTTCAAGTTGTACCAGGGGAGGTTTAGATTGGACATTAGGAAGAACCTTTTCACTGAGAGGGTTGTTAAGCATTGGAACGGGCTGTCCAGGGAGGTGATGGAATCACCATCCCTAGAGATATTCAAAAGACACATAGGTGAGGTACTGAGGGCTATGATTTAGTTTAGTGATGGGCCTGAAAGTGTTAGGTTAGTGGTTGGACTTGATGATCTTAAAGATCTTTTCCAATTCTAATGATTCTATGATTTGTAGGACACCAAGCACAAATTAAATGCGGAAATGTAAGTTGCCACATTCAGTCTATTTTTGGATGGCTTAAAGTATGAACCTAAAGATGATAGGAACAGCACAGAGCTCAGAGGGAGTATTGATGTTGCAGAGGATGGCTCCTGCCTGACCCTGCAGTGCAACTCAACACATTTTCACACCATTATTTGTGCTCATGGCTGACTCAGGTCGGTGCCATTGAGTTAGAAAGTAGAAGCCATTTCCAAAAGGACCAGACAAACGGCCTCGCCACTCTTTCCCACAGCTGGGAAAGACAGCAGAGAAGTGCTGATGCTTTTGAATGGGTTCATACAACTGCAAATGTGAAGAAATCCAACACTCAGTAAGAAAAAGATGCAGGACAAAGGAGAGTGGTTTGCTCTTACAGCACACCAGCAAAAGCTAGGTAGAGCCACGATCAGTTTATCATGTCTATGCACATACTGTAAGTAATTGTGGATCACAGAATCATAGAATCTTATGGGTTGGAAGGGACCTCAAAAGATCATCTAGTCCAAACCCTCACCCAGAGTAGGATCTCCTATTTTCACCAAGAAACAGAAGTTTATCTGTTGTAGCTTGTCCAGCTGACTTGTCAGCTGAGGGCCAGCAAACAACTCAGTGGTCTGTGGTTGTTTAATCCTTTCAGGAAGGCGGCTGAAGTTATCATAGAATCATAGAATGGTAGGGGTTGGAAGGGACCTTTAGAAATCATCTAGTCCGAACCCCGTGCAGAAGCAGCTCCACCTAGGTCAGGTCGCATAGGAACGTGTCCAGGTGGGTCTTGAAGACCTCCAAGGAAGGAGACTCCATAACCCCTCTGGGCAGCTTGTTCCACTGCTCCATCACCCTCACAGTTAAATAGTTTTTTTTTATATTTAAATGAAAAGTTATGCTTTATCCCACACTGTCAGAGTGCCAGTGGTGGACCGGTGGTCATTACCATGGATCACCTGAAACATGATAAGAGTGTGTATAATGGTAACTTGGATGTGACTTTGAGCTCTTCCTCTCTTTCTGTTTCAAACTTCTATATCTGAGAACTGTATTGGAGTAAATATCTGCTTGACAGGACTGCTCTCAAAGGCTGTGGCCAGAAGAATCAAGAAAAGTTGTAGAGAGTGTTAAATATGCAGCACACCTTGCAGAGCGCACAGCTATTTCTCTTTACCCATTTCTGCTTATGCCCTCCCTCATGCATGTCTCCTCTGACGAGCCTTGGCTCTTCCCATGACAGATTGTGTAGAGATGCATATCAGTGTAGGAAATGCTGGCTTTGCAGGGCTTTTTCCCTAATAAAAATAATACATCAAACCTTTATCTGTACATGGTAGATATCTCTCCAACAGTGCAGAATGGCCTCAAAGGTTGAACTTCATGTCTGCTTCTGCACCAGTTTGTACAAAGACAGTATTATAATGAAGGTCACATACTGGCGTTCCCCCATTTCTCATTCCCGCTGCATGCTGTGTGGTGTAATCATAAAGGTTTGCGCTGCAAACAGACCACCACTGCCCAGGAGACAGAAAGAAGAACCAAGGAGAGGGGTCCAGGACCAGATCTTAAAAAAATAGGAAAATGATAATAAGAAAATCCTTACTACTGCATGCAAAACCAGATTTTTAGAAGAGGTTGCTGAAGGAAGAGTTTCTCTGCAGTGTATGGGGCCATCTAGCGAACTCGAACATTATAGCAGCTCCCCTCTCCACTGCTCATCACCAAGACAAGACTCCATACACTAGCTCTCAGCAAGGTACACGCACACGCTTTGCCTGTACTTTCCACTGCAAGGTGAAAGGAGGAAAACCGCTGCAGGAGAGGAGAGGATGACAGCAGAAAGGGTAAGGCTGAGTTGTGCTTGGTGTGCTGAGTTTCTGTGGGAAGTCAGGAATCCAGGTACACTGGCAGTGGAAAAGTAGTGTGCAAGCTTCCACTCTGTTGTGTGCTCAGGTGCAGAGCTGGTCATGACAAGGAGAACTACTTAGCTAGAGGACACTGCAGCAACTGGGGTGGTGATAAAACCTTGTGAGAAGCAATGAGACGTTGGCACATAAATACTATGTGGTGCTTTCACTGACAAGCACCTGGTGAGGGGTGAGGCAATGGAAAAGTGATGTATTAATTTCAGGATCTCAGAGAACGGATGCTTGTATTTTGGAGGATGCTGGATTGATAGCCCTGAAAGGGAATCTGCTGCAATTAAAAGCATTACACCCACAAAGTTCTGTCATCATGCTTTGCCTCTGATCAGACTGGACTGATGGCCCGGAGATGAACAAGTAACCAGCTGTGTTGCCACTCACTCCTCTGAGTCTCCCAAGAGGCTGATGGATTATGACAGTAACAGTAAATATCTGGTTGTGACTGCCCTGGAATGCATCTGTACCTATAGCTGACTCTGAAACCTGCAGCCAGTGTCATGCTGCTCTGGTGCAAACTACGCCTTGTTCAGTCAGGGGTACAACATGGAAGAACATGAGCATGGGATGACATTTGGACATTTCAGATGATGGCACATGACTCCTCTCTCTCCAGTGACGCTTTCCACTCTCAACATAGACATAAAATACTTTAAAGCAAGTTTGTCCTGTTCCATTAGAGGTGCCTTGGAAAACTTGGAAGGGAGTTTTGGAAGATCCTCATCTAGCAAACACCAGTTTAATCTCATTGAATGGTTGGGAGCCAGCTAAGCACACGGTCTACTAGTTTATCTACCTTAAGCAGAATGAATGCACTTACTTTTCCATCCCTTGGACACTTATTGGACTTGCTTGGACCAGTCTCAAGGGTAAACTCTTCATGTCTACCACCTTGTTTCATGTCCCCCAGCCTGTACCTGAAACAGCTGTAAACCTGGAGCTTGTTACTTGTAGTACTGACAAATTGTTCCACATTCACCTGAATTACCATTTAAGACTTGACCCGCAAACATTAGGACACTAAATTAGCTTTCAGCATGTCATAATTAGTCCCAGTGAGTATGAGAGTCCACATCTGGAAGCATTTGCTGTTTTAAGATGTGTCTGTGTGTGTTTATACATGCTATGGACAGAAGAAACAAAATATAATTAGTTTTGTAGCCCTGAAGCCCAGTAAATACAGTATTGCCATTGCTAGTAACAGGCCCCAAGTTTTTTAACAGCTTTGCAAGGCCCCTAGGAATTGTCAGGCTTTGTTTATACTCAAACAATTTGTCTTACTTCTCTGTTTGTGTAATTATATGGTGAAGCTACAATTTTCAGACAGCAGTGCCAAGCAAGTTTTATGACCCCATAAAATGATTCAGTGCAGAGGAAGATAGGTTTGATGCCATAGCTGAAGCCTAGAAGGAGAGACACAGGCTGCTGTGAAGAGGATAGGGTGGGATAATATGAGGCACAGTCTGGCCCTGGAGGTCTCTGGGCTATGAGCAAATTCATAATGGTTGAATAAAGATGTGCAGACCTAGGGCTGGACAAAATCTTGTTAGGAGCAGCGAAGAAAACAAAGAGCAAGTATTGAAAGCAGTGCAGCAAGCAGGTTGAGGAAGGTGGCTCTATTCCTCTACTCCATTCTGGTGAGGCCTCACCTGCAGCGCTGTCTCCAGCTTTGTATCTCTCAGCACAGGAAACATGTGGAGTTGCTAGAGTGGGTCCAGAGGAGGACACAAAAATGATCAGAGGGCTGGAGCATTTCTATGAAGAAAGGCTGAAAAAGTTGGAGTTTTTCAGCTTGGAGAAGAGAAGGCTTGAGGAGACCTTATTGTGCCTTTTCAGTATTTAAAGGGAGCTTCGAAGGAAAAATGGGGACAAATCTTTTTAGCAAGGACTGTTGCAATAGGACAGGCGACGATAATGATTTTAAACTAAAAGAAGGTAGGTCTAGACCAGGAAGAAGTTTTTCACTATGAGGGTGGTGAAACAATAGAACAGATTGCCTAGAGAAGTGAATGCCCTACCATTGGAAGTGCCATTGCAGGGGGTATAGGACTAGCTGAACTTTAAAGGTCTCTTCCAACTCGAACTATTCTATGGTTCTTTGATTCTGTGATTCTGTGGTTCTATCTAACGTATATAACACATTCTATATAAATTTGTATCTCTACCTGTGAAGAAAGACCAAAGGATAAAGCATTTTAGAAAATATACACAAATTGCCTCAAGTATACTCAAAACTGAGGAAAAGGAAACCATCAAAGTCTATATCACATTCCTCCTGGCAAAGAAAAGAGACTCTCATCATTGATGTAGTATTTCTGCTGATGAGGAATTTGAAATGCTGTTGACTTGCCATAGAATCATAGAATGGTAGGGGTTGGAAGGGACTTTTAGAGATCATCTAGTCCACCCCCCCTGCAGAAGTAGGTCCACCTCGATCAGGTCACATAGGAACACATCCAGGCAGGTCTTGAAGACCTTCAAGGAAAGAGACTCCACACCCTCCCTGGGCAGCCTGTGCCACTGCTCCGTCACCCTCACAGTGAAATGTTTTTTTCCTTATGTCTAAGGGAAACTTTGTGTTCCAGCTTCATCCCATTAGCCTTTGTCCTGTTGCTAGGTACAAGAGAAAAAAGGAATGTCCCAACCTTCTGACACCCATCATTTATACATTTGTAAAAATTAATAAGATATCTCCTCAATCTCCTCTTTTCTAGACTAAACAGCCCCAGTTCCCGCAGCCTTTCCTCAAAAGGAAGATGTTCCAGTCCCCTGATCATCTTGGTGGCCCTGTGCTGGACTCTCTCCAGACGTTCTCTGTTCCTCTTGAGCTGAGGAGCCCAGAACTGGACACAGGACTCCAGATGAGGCCTCACCAGGGCAGAAGAGAGGGGGAGCAGAACCTCCCTCAACCTGCTGGCCACACTCTTCTTGATGCATCCCAGGATGCCATTGGCCTTCTTGGCCACAAGGGCACATTGCTGGCTCATGCCCAGTTTATTGTCATATATTTTTAAAGACATTGCCATACCTTTTATCTCTCTCCAGCACAAATACAAAGTGGTTGTGGAAGAGTGACTTTAAGAACTGAGAAAGAGACAGGTACTAGGATGGCAAAACAGTTGTTAACTCCTACTCTGGAGACCTTTTAAAGCAATACCATTCCTTTTCCCCCTCCTATAATGCTTTGACTGAAACCAAAACAAATTCTGGTAGGTTAGACTGGTAGGACTTTTATTATCTTAACAACAAATTCTTCATTTTGCTTAAAAAGAGTTTATTTATTTTTGTAACTTTTTGTGAGCAATGACACCACATTGCAGATATGAGATGGAGATATATCTACTTCCCAGCTCAGTGCCTTAAGAAATGGACTGTCTTAGCTTTTTCTGTCATCAGATGGGCTTTGGAGAGAACCTTCGGAAGAATCTTTTTTCAAGGGCCAATTTCTCCACTGCTACTTTAAGGAAATAATTTTCCAGGCCTCAAATTTCAATTTGTTTAAAAAAAATTCAAATGCTGTAACAATATTGTAACTCAATGTGTGAGTGTAATGTTACTGCATGTGACAGCAACCATTTCACAAGCTATGTAAGAAAGAATAGACCACATCGAAGTGACAGTTTAGGGTCAAGATTGGGTTGCTGTGTCTAGGTTTCTAAACTCAAGGACTATAAAACAGATGCAGTACAGTGCCAGTGGGTAGAGGAGGAGAAAACTGGTAGGTGGTGTATAAAAGCTAGAAAGCTTTTCAGGAGGAAGACAAAATAGAACTTTATACTACAGTTCCTTTAAAAACACTAATTTATTGTTTCTATAGGTTATGTACTGTTTAAGTAATGCTTCCCTGTAAGTTCATTTCTGTAACCACTATAATTGGTGCAGCAAAACCAGGTATTTTGAAACAGTAAAGTGTTAGAATATAACATTTCTTCATTAGAAAAAAACTTCCACAATTTTTGTCTGTTGAATTCACCAGATGATTTTGGTGTACCTCAGATGGCACTTTTATTCTTATTTATGGAAAACAATTGCTTGGCTGGAATAAAAATTCTCATTTCCTACTCCTTACAGTGTCCTTAATCTAGGGAGGATGTTACACAGATGTGAGACTTTCAGATATGCCAACTCATAAAAAAAAGGCTATGTCATTCTTGAAAAGAACATCAGGCTGGGATTTCAAAAACCCGAGGCAACTGTGAAGGCGTGAGGCCAAAAATTTATCATGGAGCTTCTCCTCATTTAGAGAATTACTGTTACGTCCTTATAATTATGGCAGGACTTGTTACAAGAAAGCAATTTTTATTATTGCATGTTAATGAATAGAAGACATCTTCTGTGACACTGCTATGAAAAAACCTGTGTTTTTGGATTATTTCAGTGGAGGATGGATACCTTCTGTTCCTAGCTTAATGACTGGAAAATATGATATAAGAGTAGTATTATTTGCATGCAAATAAAATCCAGATTTGTTCTCAAAGCTATTTTCTTCTTGTTCCACATTCTGTCTGCCCCCCATCCCCAACCCCTGAAAGTTTTATTGCTTAAAATCTTTCAGGTGTTCAGTCAGTTCTTTAAGCAGAAAATAGTGCTCTGTTTTTTTAGAAGCTGAATGCACACATGCCTGGGTTACTCTCTGGGAGACTGCAGCACACATCCTCAATGGATGGGCACAAATGGAAATCAGAACTTAGTGGCAGACTTTAGGAAGGCAGACCTCTCTGGCATTACTGCTGTAATTTTATGCAAATTTATATCTATTCTAAGCAGAGCTGCCTTCTTAATATACTTCCAGCTAGCATTCATTGTAAGATAAATGCAAACAACCTTGTGATCACAACAGAAAAAAAGGCAGCCTAAAACATGGTATTTGGTTCCATATACTTGTACTTTTGAGCATATGGTTTCTGAATTCAATCCATGTGAAGCTTTCTCCTGCATTCCATGCACACGTTATATTTTGCCTGGCAAAGAACAAGCTTTTGTCATCTAAAATATGGAAAAATAGAAAGCCCATAGTTTCATTTCCCATTGGTCCCCTTCACTAAGCTCCTTGCCTTGAAGTACCCTTTTCTGGGTAATCTGGAAATATGTAAATAGAAATTATTTGATTAATAAATGGCATAATCTTTAATCTTAGTGAGACATCATGTGTTATTGTGTTTCAACAAATTAAAAAGACTGCAAGTGACTGCCCTTCATCTGCTGTATAGGTGAAAATATATGACCAGGGCAGGGGAGCCCTCTTTGCCATCCAGCTAGTGGGGCCATCCTCATGATTTCTGCAAGCCACAAGGCCTAAAGTAAGCAACATTTCCACTGACTGAGACATCAGGACAACCACACCTGGGGCCACTTCTCACCTGCTTCCTTTCACTTTGAAAATGCAATGACAATAGTGATTTTTTTAACGTGTTTTACTTCCAGTTCTTCTCTGTATCTCCTTAGTTCAAAATCAGATAGATTAAGTGCTTGCCAAGCCCCTCTCTGTCACCTACCAGCAGCACTGGCTCACTGAGAAGATCCCAGAGGACTGGAGGATGATAAATGTGACACCCATCTTTAAGAAGGGTCAGAAGGAGGATCCTGGGAACTACAAGCCTGTCAGCCTGACCTTGATGCTGGGGGAGGTTATGGAACAGATTGTCCTGAGTGCCACCCTGAGGCACATAGAGGCCAATCAAGGGTTCTATGATTCTACGCATTGGTATCACATGGCAAGGAGGAAGCTATAAATAATTGTCATAAAAACTAATCACACAGCACAAAATATGACACGGAACCTTACATCTGTAAATGCTGTAATATGGAAGAAGCTGTCCCAGGTGTGGAGTTTTCCTAGGAACTGGTAATCTATGTTTTAACCTTCCGGTAGTTATGGCGATCTAGGAGTCAAGCCTGGGCTGTGATGAGACCAGAACACTGGAAATGGCATGCAGCAGGCAGAACAGTCACATTAAAACCCCAGATGATAAAAAGAAAGCTATAGTGGTGATGTTCAATGCTACACTGCTGCAGGGCTGCTGCGCAGTGGGATTGCGGAGTTTCTCCAAAGGATGGAAGGAAATGTTTATTAATGAGAATCTTAAAGCGATATGTTAAGTACAATGACTTTCCAGGAGTCTGACAAAATGAGCTCTAATATCTGCTGAGCACACCTCAGCATAATGTATGTTGATATTCTGGTCCTTGATTTCCATCAGACTTTTATCCTGAATTCAGTCACAGTATTTTTAAGAAAAGAAGTAGTCCAGTGTCTTGAAAAGTATTTTTGGGAGATGTCCTGATTCTGTTGATTTTATTTGTGGATTCCTCATATTAGTCTTGTTTCTTTAAAAACATTTCTGTTCAAGGAACACACTATTTGAATCTGTCAGAAACCTGTGCTGAAACTTTCTCCTGACTTGGTCCCAGGTGCAGTGAAGGAAACCATGCCAGTGTGGTCTTTGCCTGCAGACAAGCAGAGGGATATGGCAGCAGGGCACTCTGCTCTTCCTCAGGGCTGGGGCAGCAGTTTTTCTCGGTAAGCTTGGATGCTCTGTGCATCACTGCAGCCTGTTCCCACGCCACACTGACCGGCAGGTGACCTGTGTGTCCCACATCCAAAAATAGACGAAAAATACAGCCTCTTTCCAGTTTTAACTGAGGATATGAAGAACATAAAAATACTTTTCTGTGGTAAACTAGAGGCTTCCCAGAAATACTTTCTAATGGTTGCAGACAGCTGTCTGCTCCCTAGGGTGGGATCCTGACATTATTTCATGAAAACTAGGTTATATAAGACCGATTATTTTAGTTAACTCTTTTGTGTTTTGGACACTCCAGTAAGGACCACCTAGCTTTCCGTAGCAAAAATACAACAAAAAAGTGGAAGTAAAAAGCACATACTTCCTGATATTACAATTACGTTTCTACTGAGAAGCAGGTATGGTGTAAGGCTGCAGATGGCTTTTTCCACATGTCCTCAGAAGATGTAGTGAAAAACCCCTATTTTCCATACAAGAAATGTTCTAGGATTTTGCTCTTCTCAACATACAATGAGCAGCTGATGGGGGATGAAGTGTTCAGACAGAAGAGCTTTGTGCAGAAATGAGTAAAGACATGGGAGGAAAAAACAGCAATTGTATTCTTAGGAAAGATGCCCTGTTAGCAATTAGGTTACAGAAGCCTCTAGAGAAGACAGGCACCCCCTCACCACAGTAAACACCCAAAGCACCTCATGGAAACATCATTCTCAGTTTGCCTGTTAACATGCAGAATGTGGGACACATCTGCCTGGCAGCCTTGCAAAGCAGTATCTCTGTCCATGTTCGGGACATCACACATTTTCATACCACTTCACGTCAGGCTCATCATAAAACATGAAGCTATCTGGGAAGCTATCTGCTCTGGGACAGAGCAAAGCAGAGAGCAGAAGTCATTATTGAATGCAAGCATGATGAAGACTTCTCTGGGAGGAGGAAGCCTTATGATGCTCCAGTGGCTGCTGAGTGGTCCTGCCTCAGCAGTGCTGCTGGAGATCACAGTGCCATTGTAGCACACAGCCAGGAATCCCAAATATGTGTTTTGGGACCTAGAAGACAGCTTAGTGAGTGGCTGTTTAAGGGGCAGAGGAAGAGAAACAGGGAAGGCATTTCCACATCCTCCACTCAGCTAGGTGGGATCAATCACAGCTACACTACTGCTACAAGGAGAAGAAATAGCTCATCTGAGAAGCACCACTGCTCCTGGCTGGAAGGACCAGCAGCAGCAGGCAGAGTCCTCGGTTACCTCCTGGCTTCATCAATGACATGTCCTGGGTTTCCTTCAATGAGGTGCCCATCCTTTCCGCACCAACGAGGAAGGCACTATGGCAGGACTGCACAGGTACAGTGCCAGGCACAGCAGACTCAAGACCAGGCAGCTGCTGTGCAGTTGCCGCTGTCAGAGCCACAAAGGATGAAGACAGGGAACTGCCATTTGCCTAGGAAAAGATTAGCTCTACTATACAGGCTAGAAAAGTGGCTTAATAAATTCTCCTTTGCCTTGGATGTTTAACATGCTGTATCAGTAGCAGAGACTGGAAAATGCTCTTGGCATTTCTTAGTACAAATCTGGAAGATATGAAATGAAGAGATATAACAAACTACCCAAGGGAAGTACAATATTTGTAAGACTCATTTGTATGAGGCAACTACTAGGAGAGAAAATATATCTGTTTAATTCTCCTCACAGATACAATGTGATGAGTAGCTGTTAAACAATTATGCAGCATTCATATGGAACATTAAGCAGTTGTTTTGTTTCACTCTGGACATGGCTTTATATCTGCCTAGCCACAGGCTATTTTCCTGTCTTTGTTTGGAAGTATATACCGTTTTGACATCTGTGGGGTTAACGGACATTAGAAAATGATGGCATTTGGTTTATAATTTCTGTCAGAAGTATTATTCCTTTAGAAAACATTGACTTAATTAAACGTAAGATGTTTTTGAGAATGTATCCATTTCTTGATAATCTGACAGAAGACTATCTCGATATTTTGTTTCTGTGAAGCAGAAATATCTGCTTTTAAAATTATTTTTAAAACTATGAACAGATAAAAGTGTTAAAATGGCAATGTTGACAATGTTTCAGTGTTACCAAACAAACGTTTCCAGTAGATCATACAAATAATATTAATTATTCTCTTTCATAACATTTCTGATAAACTTATTTTTAATCTGTATTGAGACAAGGTGAAATTTAAGTGTCTTGGAATTTTCTGTATGATGGAAATTTTAAGTTTTGACCTATTCCAGTCATTACTTTATGCTACAGTTTCATTTATAGCTTCAGCTTTTCATTATTCTGTCCTCCAGGGTCCACAGAGCCTAACATTTATGCCTTCTGTTCCTCTTAACAGATGTCTATTCCTACTATTCCGACAAAAGATGAAAATTCACAGTCTGTTTCAGACTAATGGAACAATGCAAAATTATTTAGAGAATAAAACTGGTGCTCTGATTGCAAACCAGCAAATTTATTTATGTCTTCAATTAAGAACTCTGAAATAAGTGGCTCCAACCAGAGATATTTTGCCAGTTACCGAACAGAGTGTGAATGGAAAGAAAACTCCATCGTGATTTCAAGCAGTCATACTGTAAGTTGCCAGTTGTTTGCACTGGTAATCCGTCCAGTTCAGTGTCTAGTACTGTTTGTTTCCAGATATTTCATGGAAACATACCATAATTCAGGGTATACTTTCATGTAGGAAAGTTTCTACCTTACCTGCAATGCAAGAAATTGGCTTTGTCCTACACTGTAAGAGCCAATATCTTTTCCTAAATACTAATTTATGCCATAAATACCTGAAGAATGTGCCTGAATTTAGCTAAATATGCAACTGTGATGAATCAAAAAGTACAAGAAGTCGATTGTTTATACTGCAAAAAAATGAGTTCCCTTGTCGACAGTATTTTTAATCTCCTGCTTTGAGTTTCACAGTCCGTCATTTGCTCTGGTAAAAAGCAGTTCCTGCTCTCACTTCTCTGTTTCATTTCCATATACCTTTAGCACTTCCATTCTCCAAAATAACTACAGAAACATAGAACATAGTGCAGTTGTCCCCCTTACCTCAAGTATCTCAACAAACCCCTATGAAGGCCATTCCTAAAATTATCCTGGAGCAGAGATCTCCCTATGACAATTGGCAGTCTACTCCACTGTTTCACTGTGCTCACTCTTGAAAAAGATTTGAGGGAAGAGTATGTGAGTTTTGTTTTTTTTTTTTAAAGTCTGATCTTCTGGCATTTTAATCCAGCTTCTCACATCTTTGGAAATTATTTCCATTACCTTTATAGCTATTTCCAAACTACCTGCAGACATCATTATGTCCCTGGTCACCTTTCTTTTCCCTAAATAGTTTTCTCTTGCAGTTTGTAGATCTTTGTGATCAGAAATGGAGAAAAAAGTCTGTTAGGGAGCTGGACATAAGTGCAAAATCTGAGTGATTCAGGAGAAGCGGTCTAGGCAGGTAATTGATGGTGGGCTGTGTTGGCTGAACTAGCACTACTTTTGATGAGTTTGTCCCTGACCCCATCTAAGAGACCCAAAATAATGGAGACTCCATGGCATGCCCAGTGCTTCATTGTCCTGACTGTGAAAGGATTTCCCTAATGAATTTCTTTTGCCAACACTTAATTTCAGTAGTTGTCCTTTCTATCATGAACACAAAGATGATATTATTCCTTTCCATTGCAATGGCTGACAAAATATTTGAAGACTTACTCCCTGCATTACATTAAGCAGTCCTTCTTATAGACAGTGTGCATCAACTATTTCTATTTTATCTTCCTGATTTTCCGGCAGTCTGCATTGTACTTCCAATGCAACACTCTGACAGCATGTTAAGGAAGCTGAGGCCTTATTAATGGTCAGAAGAGGAGATTTCTTTTATGTCTCATTACCTACATACCAATGTGTCTTACAGCAAAAAATCCTTGACTCACATTCAGCTTCCTATTCACTCGCCCAGATGATTTTGAGAGAACTGGGCTGACAGCCACAGTCCACTCTGTCTGCACAATTGGTTATGCCTGCCTAAAGGTACAATTTTGCACTTGTATTCTGTTGCATTTTTAAGACCATCTCTGAAATCATCATACTGTTCTTCGATGTGTGTCCCTAAGCTGATTCTGTCTTCAAGGTTAATGAATTAACACCTAAGGTGTTAATGAAAAGACTGAGTGATCTCAGATCCAGCATAGCAGCATCTATCAAAACTTTTTCATCCAATTTTGACTGAATCATTTATTGACGGTATTGTATCTGGCTTACAGAAGTTTTGTCCAAACCATATTTATACTGCTTGATTATAAAAGTATCAAAGTGCTTTTATCATCAAAGTAATTGACATCCTCAACTGACCTGGAGCTATAAAGTCTGCTAGCTGCCTGCCAAGGAAGCTAGTGTATCTTGATGGGCCTTATTTGATAAATTCAATTTGTTTATAACTCACTATGTATCCATCTAGACAACCAGAAGTACTTCTTTAAGAACTGAAGTTCTGTTGCTATTCCCTAACTCTTATTTTCCTTGTCCTCTTAGTAAAGTGTGACATTTGCTTTTCCTATGAACAGTCCTCTTCAAAATCTCAAAGACAAGAGGCTCTGAGACTGCTTTAACTTGCTCTCCATTTCACCATGCTCAGATGATCTGAAACCAGCTTGTTTTGTCTCAGTACTCTTTTTCTCAATTCTGCTTTGGATATGTACCTAGTGTAACTGCAATCTGATTGCAACATACCTTTCCAGTGAAGACTGAAGCACAAAAAAAGGCTCTTAGCTCAGTGTTATCTACTGTCTTTCTTCGGAACAGGAGATCAACACTCTTCTTTGCCTTCTTTCTACCAACAACACTGCCACAGAATCATTTCCTTTTACAGTACAGGACACATTATGTCTCTGCCTTTTTGTTTTTTGTCCTCACATGCCTTTGCAACTCTGTTCAAGCTAGGTTTAGTAAATCTGTATCATTTCCCATTTTCTGTGAACTCCTTTGCTTAAAGGCAAGGAAAACCCAGTGGTTTAGTACAGTGAGTCTCTTACTTACTACACCTTTTACCTTTCCTCCGGAACAGTTTGTGCTTATTTATGGTCATTTACCCTCTATAATTCTTCTACCCATCAAAGCTTTCATGTACAAGTTGTCTTGGGTTCATTGAAAACTTCCTACTGAAAATTCCTTCTTTCTACTTTGCTTTTCTACACATAAGTCATGGACTTTGTACTTCCATGGTCATGCTAGAGGCTTGCTAACCTTTCCATCTTGTGAGATCTCACTATGGACTAATCAGTCTGGTGCACAGTTCACAAATAGTTATTTCTTCTATATAGTTAGCTAAAAAAGTGAGTTCATGATCCAAAGGTTTTCTTTCCTGTGCAATGTGAGGTTAAGATTATTATGACTTTTTTTTTTTCCTCAATAAGCAGAGCTTTCTTATGACTTTTTCTTCCTGTATGTCTTCTACTGGACCTCTTGGAGGATGTTACTAGTTAGATGAATATGAGACTGATGAGTGAGTCCCAGAATTTTCTACAGTATCATTAAGGTATCTCAGAAGCTTTTAGTAAGGAGAAAAATGAAATGCAAAAGCTATTCTTTCCTCAGTCTAACCATCTCTTCCTTTTTAGACAAGCAAAGTGTGAAGCTGAAAGAATACTAATCAATCTGTGGCACAAAGAACAAAGAATCTTTCCTCTCTTCTACAAATCTACCCTCCCACTTAATAAAAAGTAGTCTCCCTTGGAAGATAATGAGGAAAAGGAGAGGAGGAGCAGAAGTAGTAAGAGTCAGAGAAGAAACCTGGGCTGAAACACAGGTATAATTTTGACATTTCCTAGTTTCTGTAGAACTAAAGCATCTCCCCAGTACCACCTGTGATCCATTTTTTCTGGATTAGCATGATTGATCTCTATATTCTGGCCCTCTCCAGACATTCTTGCACAGGCTGGACAGAGCCTGAAGCCCACCATGGTACCTCCTCAGTGTGCATGGGTGATGTAGCTGGCAGATACAAGGGCCTGCAGGGCTGCTGAGTAAAACTCATGGGTATGGGCTTGCAAATTCTCCCGTTTCGGATCCCTGGGACAAAAGGAGGCAAAGAGGCTAGGGCTAAAGCCTGGAAAACCTTCTTGCACTTCCCAGTGCCTCCTCTGCTGGAGAGGCCAAGACCATCTCTGCTCATCACCCTGGAGAGAAGTAGGTAGGCTGGGACAGAGGACAGGGAGGACCACATCACTGATGAGAGCACAGGGGTGAGGAGGTACAGTGAGAAAGGATTTTTCCATGGAGCCATGCCACATTTCTATTCAGAGATAAAGGTGTTTCGTGAAAGAGGAATGCAGGAACCTAAATGTTGCCTACAGACAGGCCTAGCTGCTTGCTTTGAAGGCTGTCTATAAGGCCAGTCATCATACCTGGATGCAAGAGGAGAGAAATCTACGAAGCTCAGCTGTTTCCCACAAGCCCTTTGAATTGCAATGTTGGAGGAGCTATCAAGTTCTTAAAAATAAAACAAAAAATATAATAGAAACTGGGGGTTTGGCAGGAGGGGACAAGATTGCAATGAACAGCAACTAAGAAAGAGAAGGCTGGGGGAACTGTTAAATACTGGGTGACGTTAAGAGCCCTGGGAGCTATAAATCCTTATGATTCATCCTACCAACAAAAAGCCAAATTCATCCAACTGCAGCAGAAAGGGAATGTTCTCTATTGCCCCCCTTCTTCTCAAACGTCCTGGGTCATGGTGAGAGAAGAGGGACAACAAATATTTCTAATCTCCTAATGAACAACTGGTGCCTGCTCCCTAGGCTGTATGTCAGACATCTCTCAAGCAGTATCCCTTGCATGAAATCAGCCTGTCCCTGAAAAGTATAAGTGCAGCTAACCGCTAGAGAACATCTACTTATAAATAAAAAGCAGCAGTAAGAGCTGCTAGAGCATGTTGTATGATTCTGAAGGTGACGATTTATCACATCACCCTAACTCTCCTTGGGAAGCTCTCTTCTGTGCCTGCCAAGTGCATTTCTCCCTTTCTTATTAAAAGTAAATTTCTATCCAGTGAAAACTGGATGCTTGCTGTCCAGGAAATGATGTAGAAAATGGAATTTTTAAACCCCTCATTATGCAAACCCTCTAAGCACAGACTCACAAATACATGATTCAGCATCCCTGGGGCAAATGGTCACATTAACACTCTGTGCACTGGGCTATTTCCCAGCTAACATTCCTCCCATGGTAGACTTAAAACACTATTATTTGTTTTGAAGACACTTTCCTGTGAAGCAAAGAAAGTCCTTCAAAGAATTACGTAAGATTGGACCATGTCCAAAATACATGTGTTCAGATGAAAATAATTCCTTCTGAAATACGCAGCTCTAAAAATTGTTCTCAGTACATAGAACAGCATGAACTTTTCACTAGTAAATCATAAATCAGAGAATTTAGGTAAAACCAAGGCATTCCATGCCCTATTTTACTGTCTAACTGCTACTGGGAAAAGCCTTCCTTAACAAACAACCATACTAATCCAATATGGATTTGCGTAAGGTTCAATTTGCCACAAATACCCAGGGGCAAAATTGGTGTATTACTGGCTATTACAGCTTCTCAAATTCTCTTTACAACATTCTAATGCCAAACAATTAAAAAAAAAATCTACATATTTCAAAGAATACTTGAATGAAAGAGCTCAGGTCTCCATAGTACATGTCATTTCCTTAATGATTTATCTTTGAAAGCAGGTCATTTGTATTAAGAAAAAGGAGTAAAAGGCTCACTCACAACCCCATTTTCAGCTTTATTCATGCATACTCATTTAGGCTATGTATATATATAATACAAGACAAACAGTTCAGACAGAGATTGTGTTTAGTAACACAATCTATCTCTTTCCTAATCAAATACCAGCTATCACTATTTCTTTCTTTTATTGCACTGAATCCTTTTCAGCTCAGCAGCACAAAAAGGAAAGACTAATGAAGAAAGAATCATCATTCAGAAATGCTGGGTCATTACATCAGGTTTTTCAAATGTCTTCACCTTTGGGAGATGAGATGGCTCAGCAGGGGCTGATAGGATGGAAAAATATCAGTATATTCCTTAACTTATTCAAGATCACAGAATGATCTTTGCAGTCTGTACTGATGCAGTAAGTGTTAAGACAAACCACTTAATGAAGCTATTAAATGATTAAATACCACTGCTCCTAATTAGAAAAAAGACATTTTCAGGATAGGCAGTTTTGCAGTCACCCCCTACAGACACTACAGATGTCAAAATAAGTATTGGAAATAAGGAAGTAATATCAGACACACTGCTTTGCTTCAGGCGTTTTATTTCATGTCCATTCCTGTACAAGATTATTGTCAATCTTCCAAAAGAAAGGCCGTATTATCTCATTTGCAAATGAGGCAAGTCTGGAACAGCTTCCTTGAAGCAAGCAAGCTTGTGATTTAGTTGGAGAAACCCAACAGTGTTCCTGTGCTACATCAAGTAAAGCTGATGCCCGGATAAGATCTGGTGATGTTTGCTGGGGTCTCCTGAAGCACAGGTGTCTGAACCAAGGAGACACCTGAAAGAGCCATCCTGTTCATTAAATGTCTTAATTTGTCACATGCCTTATTTAAGCTGGTATTTTCACTACCTGAGAATCCACAGTGCACTCTCTTGTCTTCTGTTCACACTTGAAAGGGAGAAATTTTGGATAGTCTTTCTCCTTTCTTCTTTGAAATACTTGAAGAGTGGAACTATAAAATGTTGTATGACAGCACTCTTTGAAAAAGTGTTGTGCAGCAACTTGCATTGAGGCAAGAAATCTGTTTGGTCCTGGGATCACTGCTAGACTTGGGGACCATGAGTCAGGATGTGATTCTTATCTCTGTTGCTTATTGTATACACTTACCAAAGCATTTGTCAGCTATTATGTTCAAAGTCCTAAGAGAGGAAGAAGTTGATGCAGGGATGATAGGAATGTAATTTTTAATTTTGAATTTAGTTTTGAAGTTCCTTCTCTCTTGATTCTGCTGCACCAATGATTTCTTTGCTTTCTTGTGATATTTCAAGGCTCGCTCTTCTGCTAGGAAAATGACAGTGATAAGAGACAGCAAGTCCGCTTTTGTGGGTGTAGAATTTTGGGTGACAGATGACAGACATTGGTCTGATCTGTAGGGGTTTGATAGTGTTTTCTGTTCATTCTCTATAAGTTTTAAATGAAAGGAGTGAACAAACCAGTGGTAATGTAGCAGTGTCTGTTGTGCCTGAGGTTTTGTTTTGCCTTAGACAATTTAATTTTGACTATAGCAATCCCTGATAATTGATGTTCTCTGGACTTAATGTAATACCAACATTAAGAAAAAAATGCTAAGTAAAAACCCTGAAGTTCTCAAAATCCTGGTGTGAAGGAAGCTACTATTACTGGAACCTGTTTCAATCCATCCTTCCACAAAAATTATATATTTTTCACAGATTTCTGTTCAGATCAAAGTGGACTCTTTACCTGACACCTGGTGCTACATGAGCATGAAAAACTTTAAATGATAGCCTCAACAGTAAAATAGGATGATTTTTCTGTGACTTAGCTTCAGTATGATTGAGGATTTGCATCTATCAAACTGATGTTAAGTAGCAAAGAATGGAGAATTACATAGCTTTTTTTTTTTTTTTTGTCTGTAGGGTGATTGCTCCTGAAATTACTTGTCTAAAAGACGATACCAAGGAGTATTGGCCACTGCTGCCTGTCTGGAAGACTACTTAATATTACCCATAGCCTTAAAACTGGGCTTTCAGTGGATGTACATCTGACTTGGTGGGCACTTATTGCCTTTGGTAGCTGGTAAAATATTTTAGATCATGTCTAAGTGAAAGTGCAGTTATTACATATGAAGAAAACATTGCTGAAGTTCACCATGTTCTTGGCACAGTGACACCCTGCAGTTGTGTAACACTGGAATCCGTTCCTGCACACTACGTCTCTCCCCAAAAGGCAATCCTAACAGAATAAGAGCTCAAAGGCAATCCTCTTGCTTGTGAAACATGGTACATGTGTAAAGCCTGTGGCAGCTCCATGGTTTTCTCCTGCTACTACCTTTCCGGAACTCAGAAAGCTGTTACGATGGCTTTTGTTTCCTGATTGATTGATTGATTGATTGATT
Organism: Colius striatus; assembly: GCF_028858725.1. Classification (NCBI taxonomy): domain Eukaryota; kingdom Metazoa; phylum Chordata; class Aves; order Coliiformes; family Coliidae; genus Colius; species Colius striatus. The sequence goes on along the minus strand of NC_084790.1, from coordinate 16,216,923 downwards.
GCCTTGGCTGAAAGTCCTCTGGCATACAAAAACTGGAATGCCAGTGTAACAGATAAGAGCTATCTCCCTGCAGGTCAGGAGTGATATCGCAAGCTCCTGGGAGTAACTTATGGACAGTGGGCTTAGCTGTCCTCACAGGACCAGATCAATGGCTGGCCTGGCATGACCCATCTGGAATGGCATTTAGAGGGTCAACTGGCTTCTCTGTTTTCCCAGCCTGCATGCTTCCTGCAAGATGAGGCTTATCAACCCAGCTCTGTTGGTGCATACTGTTGTTTTGCTGCAGCTGCTGCCTGAAGCACATTTCTAAATTAAGAGCCTTCTGCCTTTTCTGAGACTAATTAAGAGCCTTATGCCTTTTCTGAGACTAATTCAGGTGTGCCAAGTCACAAAGCTCAGAGATCATCAGACAAGTCAGAAAACTGAGGTTTTTCTCTGACTTACTAGTATTCCATTTTCCCCTTCTGTTCTTTTAGAACTAAGAGGTTTAGCTTTAACTCAAAGTCTTAACAAACCTAAGCTATCTGCCCCTTTATCTGATGGACCTAAAGGAAAACATCTCACTGCCATCCCGTTTCTTGATTGCAATGTGGGTTCTTGTAAAGATTATTTGTATAAAATTCACTGTCATGATTTAAAAGTACCCTTAAATTTAAGGAGAGGTGCATAAAAGAAAACTCTATTTGAATTTTTTTAAACTTGCAAAAACAGCCCAACCATGTAAAAAATAAAACTGAATGGAAAACTTGTCATATAAGGTTTAAAGCTGCAAGACTTAAAAGTTGTGTTCTCTGCTCACTTCTTTGACTAGAGTGTTACACAACCCTCCACATACACTCTCTTACCTATCACTAATGAACTCAGGTTTACTGGGATATCTGTTCCATTCACGTTTTGTGCAGTTAAGATTCTGTAAGCAATCTCATGTTTCCCAAATGGTCTTCCTGCAAACGAAATGTCCTTTAAAATAACCCAGCTGCCATTATTTAGGGCATTTTTCCTGAGCTGCCAACAAAGACGATAGTCTGTGCTGGAATTGCCCTTTCCCTCTGGTCTGGTTGTAGAGAACATGTGTTTCTTCTGGTGGTAAAGATCTATGTTATGCTTTGATTCTATCAGTTGGTTGCAGACTTATCTACATGGCAGGTCATTCAAGCCCGGAAATCCTAGTCTCTAGTCCACATTTTTGGTCCACAGTTTCTTTTCTAGTGATTTCTTTCCTCATTGGCTTACATTATGAAGTCTTTGCAGCAAAGAATAGGTATCACTGTGCACGGTATCCACCATGGAGATCCAGTGGAGATCCATCATTCCTGAGTTGCTGCATACAGAGAGTGACAGCAGGAGAAAAAGAAGCCACACAAATCAATGATTCATCTGTTTGCATGGAAAACCATGAAATGCATTTGCCATTTTCAGTAACCCTGTCCAAAAGTACTATTGATTTAATAGGCTACAGATTTTTCTTCTTCAGACAAATAACCAAAAGAAGCTCTTTCAGACACAAATAAAACAAGCCCAGTGGTTAAAGGGCAAGGATAAGAAAAATGCCAGCACATTAAGAAGATTAACAAATCATTTGGGAACTGGATTTTGACAACTGAATTAAAAAATAAAGCACCTCCAGGAATTATCAGCAAAAGCTACCCATTTGATTATGCAGCTCTATCTTCCCATAGGCCTGAGGCACCTCACACCATGTCTTCAGCATGGCCAGAAGTATGTATGATCCCAGCACAGACAGGTATGCCCTGTCCACTTAAAGCTTGCACTAGTTGAAGACTGCTATACAGTGATGCTGTGGCAATTTAGACACCAGCTCAAGCTAGCCAGCTGAGTGGCTAGGTAGACCTTACTGCAGCTTGTGCCTCTCTTGCATTAGCCATCTATAGATGAGTGGAAAGTATCACAACCCATGGGGTTGAAGCCCACTGTCTGATTTTCATGGAATCCTGCTGCAGTGTAAAGGTCTGCACCAGTTTCAGTGCTATGCAACACAGTGTTAACACACACAGCCAGTCACATCAGTAGGTAAACAACTGATCCATCTTGCTACAGCTGCAGTGCAAGGTTCAGAGAGAGCCGAAGGATTTCTTACTTTGTCAGCACCAGGGTCTACACCCAGTAAATGCTGCTGTTTCAAACTGGATTGTCTCTCTCTCTTGCATATTAGAGATTAAAAGCATAAATTTCACACTGTAACTCGCATACATCACCCAAATACTATGTTGCTTCTCTGTTTTCAAATCATACTGCTTTGATACATAAGAATGGTGTGACAACCAAGAGCCAGGTTACAGTCAGCAAGAAGCACAAGCCCAGTCACAGCGTGAATCGTCTTTTTTCAGTGAGAGGCCATTTTTTCTTGTTTTCTCTAGAAAAATGGACAGATGTGTTAATAAGTATCTATTTTTAATTTGTATTGCACTGCAAACTAAGAGAAGAATACACAGAATTCTTAAGAATGAAAATTTGCTCTAGGTATCTAAGTGGTACCAGTGAGTTCCCTTCATACACCAAGAAACTATTCCTGTATCAAAAAGCTAACCTCACATTATGATGAAAGCATGGCAAAGACAATTATAAAATTGAACACTGGAATATGAGATGTGGAAGAAATGTTGAAGTACCTTGCTCCAAGTCATGTAAAAAATCATTGATAGAGGTAAGAGTTTACATTGGTGGTAATTCTAAGCTTCAATCTGCTATGGCTGGTTTCTCCCTTCACGCAGTTCCCAGGGACACATGCTGTACTGCTTATGCTGTCTAGCAGAATACAGATGCAAAGACTTGGTCCCTGGGTCTCCAGTGACTGACTTGAGACGATTCTGCTGATGTGCTATTGTTGCCTAGAGGGTAGATTATTTTTAGGCATACTTTATTTAAGTATGTTTTCCAGTAGAGAGATGGTTATACAGGGCTACAATAACCTCTGGCTGTAGAGTTAATTCCATTTAAATGCCTGTACCTTTCTCTGGTAAAAAAAATGAATCCAAAAAGTGAAGCTTTGCTTGTGTAGCTGTACTAGTAGCAATGACCTGGTACAAAGAAGGGATAATTGTGAAACTTCATTGCTTCATATGAAGGACTAAAAGCACTTTTCTGGGCATGGCAGAGCAGGAGCACGGTGTTGATCTGCACAGTCTTCTAGACTCCTAGACCACTTACACTCTACATGTTTTTGCAGCTTTTTGAAATTTCTGTCTCACCAGTGATCTAGTTACTCAGAATCAGCTTCATCTTTTCCTCAAAAGGTGCTTTGGTTTTGAATTTCTTGTCTTTTTAGGACTCAATATAGTACTATATTGACATGAAGCTGTCCTGCTGCAGACTGGCAGCTCAGAGAAGGGAGAGAAACTCCCTGCTCAAGCCCCAGCAACCTCATGTTACTTACACTTAGGGTGTGTCAAACTCTTGTCCACAGATTCTTTTACATGAGTAGTATCCAGTTGGACACATTTCCGTATATACCTCTCTTCCACTGCCTGATAGCTATGATTCCTTGTATATCAGGTAATCTTCACTGGTTGAAGGACTTCTAAGGAGAAGTGTGGACATTGTTCAAGTCTGACTTCAATGTTGGAGTTTATCTCCCTCTCCAAATACTTTTTGTAAGTCATTAATGACATCTTAAGATCACAAACCGCTTCAGTCACTTCACTCATCAAACTTTGCAACATGCTATTTGTACAGGAGTCCTAATTGCAGCTCTGAGTATTGATTACATTCTTGATATCTTTGAAATGGTTTTATTCCATTCATTTATTCCATGTATTTATTGCATTCATTAATTTCTCCCACTGTGTCCACTTCCTACTCTCTGGTTTTGTTGTCCCTCTGTATATCTATCATACCAAGACAGTTCTCTAGTTTGAGTTCTCATAACAGTCTTGTGCTGGGACTTGATTCCTCAGTGTCTTACAATATAGTCATATATCAATTCACTCTCTAAAGCCCATATTTGCACATGGCTATGAGAATGTTTTATATTTGTAACATGCTGATCTAAACACCCTCAATGTCCTTCGTTGTTGATTTGACTATATCATTCATATGTTGTATTCTTGGATGGCTACAAGCATTTTTCCAGCACACTGAGGTTCCCTCTTAAGTCATTTGCTTTTCTACAGGGAGACTGTGACACATGTGTCAGCAGATTCTCTGTTCCTGAATGTGTCTTCTTGGGGCTTTTCTTTTTTCAACTGCAACTCCTCAATAAAATCCATTGCAGCTGTCCCTTTCACAACAGGGGAGATTCCTGATTGCACATCCAGTCTTTTCTTTCTCTTCTTTGGACCACCAGATGGGATCTGTATTATTTTTTTGCCTTAGAATTCACGTAACAGCGGTTTAAAAACCCTCCAGGGAAAATGCCAATGCCTTTCAGACTAGATTTTTTAACAAAGAGGCTGAGCCTTGCGGTGCCCGCTGGGTGGCTCCAGACACTGAACCTTGCTCCAACTCCGGCTGCTCCTCTGCCTACTAGCTCAGCTCTGCAGAAATTCGTGTCAGCGCTGGCTGCTAGATGGAATGACAGGGCAGAGCCGGTGGTAACAAACACATAAAGCACCAAATACATAATTAATGGTTATTAAGACTATTTACATCACGCTAGCTCCTAGTGGCTCCTTAGGACTTCCACTTGGGATGTGAAAGGTGACTGTGCAGGAAGAAACCTTAAGGCTTAAATTCTACCCATTCCAGTTGAAGCACTTAACTGAGGCATCTATACTCATGGGAGAGAGATGGGCTTACACAGACCATGGAGGTGATGTGCTCTCCGCACTGACTGCATGGGGAGTGCTAAAGGAGATGATACTCTAAATGTAGGTGACATTTAAACTCCTGCAGTTATATAAGATTAACCCGAGCCTTTGGCAGAGCCTCTCTAGGACCAGAACTACAGTGATGTCTTACCTGGCTCTACGAGCACATGTGTGCACGCATGTGTTTACACTCTATATTCTGGCCTTGCCTGAAACAGACACACCATATAAAAGAAGGTTTGTCAGAGAAGAGGAAAATCTTCTAATTTAAGGTGAAGACAATAAGGAGTAAACAAGGCAAGAAGACAAGAAGGAGTAAACAATAACTGCAAAACATCAACACAACAACATCAAGCCAGGCAGTTGCCTAACTTCCTGTTTTCTCCTAGTAAATATACTCCAGGTTTCCCATCAGTTTAAAAATTGTGCATATCTATGTCATCTAAACATATCTTTCTGTTACAGATTTTCCATTTTTATTTTTCCATCTACCAAGCACTATACAGATTGTGTAGAAGGAGCTGTTTTGCTAGGACTGCCCTGTGGTAGGGCCAGCATAGAAGGAAAGCCCACCAGTCAACTTCAGTAAAGTATAACAAAGAAAAGAATGGAGGCTAGTTCTTTCTGTTTTACTCCAGGCAACAATCTGTTTGGCTCATGACTAAGACCTAATTCAGATGTAATGAAGTCAACAGTTCCTGCTCTTTATGCTATACCACAATTTACTGTTTCAGGAAAGCCCTGACAGTTCTACTAGGCTTAAAAGAAGTGTGAAAATATTAGATGTCTTTGCATATAGAGGGAGTATGGTGATTCAACACATATGATGAATGCATGCATTATGAAGTGATTTCGCTATCTTGCAAACATCACACAGAGAGTCATGCAAATTTTTTAGCTTTGAATGTTAAAGCCAAGGAGGCTCTGAAGCTTTGGATTTGGTAATCTCTCACTAGGTCTCATCTAGTATGGCAACAAAATCCCAGCCGTGTCCATTTTATTGAAAGGCTGCAATGGCTGAAAAGGCATTTTTCCTGCCGAGCCTGGCCCAGAGCTACCCTTTTCACAAGGGACTGTAGCATGTGAACTACCGTATTAAAGTTTTAACACATGTAGAAACTGATGCTACATTCACATGTGCTAGCTTGCCTAAAAAAGTTGGCTTTGAAAACCTGCTTCTGTCCAGGACTGAATTTAAGTCTGTATGTCCCTTTCTTCTTGACGAACATGTCTCTTAATCTATAGCATACTGACATGGATGAAGTGACAGGAGCACCTGAGGTGGAAATTCCTTGATTGGTAGAGACAGTGCTTTGGAATCTCTTCTATATCTCACTCCCAGATTAGGGGAATGGATGTCTTTGTAGCAGTCCATATGTAGTACACATATTTTAGGAGAGCAGATATAGCTGGAGTGAAGGGAGTCTGTGCTCAGCTTTAAGGGTCTGTCTGTTTGCCCATTTTGTGAGATGCATAGGCATTATTAAATAATTACAAGGTAGCAAGGCCTTGGAGTTGTGAAAGGTCTTGAGACTGCTAACTTAAACCTAGAACACCAGCATTTAGGTAGCTGTTAAAGCACTGGCATGTCATTCTGCTATTTTAACTATGGGTTCAATTTCAGAATTGAGGTAATAAGCTGTGTTATTATTTTAAAGCATTTTCATTTTTTAAAAAAAAACTCTGAATGTATTATACCATATGTAAAAACCTCAAACCCATTGCCACCCAGCAACAATTACCTCACTGCTTTTCTGAGATCATCCTGCAAGTCCTGAGGATTTCTCTAATCACACCAAAAAGCTGGTTCCTTTGGAAATCAGATATTTCCTGTTGTTGAGGTTTTTTCCCTGGTTTTGTTTTGATCTCTGTTTTTCTAAGAAATGCATCACATATGGAATACAAAATCTTTATGGGAGGTGAAGGATGTGCTGTTTTGGAAACCACAGTCCCTAATGGTTCCCAAAACTGGAATCTGTGGATGTTCAGTGGATGAGATCTGGTACTGTTCAATCTTAGCAGAAATCAGACAGAAGGCTTGGGGAGGAACATCCTGTGCAGAAAGCTTGGTCTTTCCTCCTAAGGTCAGTATACTTTGAAGAGACTGCTTGGCTATGAGGCTGCACCTCAAATATTCTGTTCTGTTTTGGGCCTCTCACTACAAGAGGGACATTGTGAAATCTCTTTCTCTGGGGACATTCAAAGCCCACCTGGATGAGTTCCTGTGTGACATAGTCTAGGTAGCCCTGCTCTGGCAGAGGGATTGGACTAGATGATCATTCAAGGTCTCTTCCAGCCCTTGAGATTCTGTGATTCTGTCGTTCTGTCATTCTGTGATTAGGGTGTTGGCATGTGTCCAGAGATGAGCAACGGAGCACAAGTCTGATGAGGGGTGGGTGAGGGAACTGAGAGTATTTGATCTGAAGAAAAGGAAGCTGAGCAACCCTCTCACTTTCTACAACTCCCTGAAAACAGGTTGTAGTGAGGTTTGGTTCAGTCTCTTCTCTCAAGTAACGCATGATAGGACGCGTATATCTCAAGTTGCACCAGGGGAGGTTTAGATTGGATATTAGGAAAAAATATTATTCACTGAAAGGGTTGTCAGAATTGGGACAGGCTGTCCAGAGTAGTGGCAAAGTCACCATCGATGCCTGGAGGTGCTTAGGAGATGTGTAACTGTGGTGCTGAGGGACATGGTTTAGTGGTGGATGTGGCAGTGCTGGGTTAACAGTTCACAATATTAAAGGTCTTTTCCAATCTAAATGATTTTATGATGTCAGTCTAGGTGAAACTCAAACATACCGAATAAACAATGTTCCTGATATTTTTTTCCAGCTGCCATTAATGTGGAAGTTGCAAACTATTCATACTTATGTGGACTACGTACATGGAGGACACACTGTTCTCTGCACTAACATACACTTCAGCAACCAGTCATATCTCTCTGAGGCTAAGACTGAAGGCAAATGAATGAGACCTTGCTAAGGAGAGGTTTATGGCACCTCTAGTCCTGCCTTGCACTGTCTGCTCTAGGAGAGGTCTGAGCAGCTGTTTCTGACATCAGATGATCCTTCTTTCAAAGGAGTGCACTCACATCCGTCTTACATGCTCTATCTCCCTCTGTCATGCAAAAATGATTAGTGAAAGTCCCAAGAGAGACAGAATTATACCCACGTTCCCAGTCTGACACATGTGAAGTTTTTATCCTTGGAAGAAACAGCAGGAAGCACACCTTGGCATCAGAAAGAAATGAAAAAAACGTCACTGAGAAGAGAGAAAATGCCGAAAGTGAAGCAGCAATGACAAGCTCAACTGAACCACAAGCCTGTATATGCTGGACTCTCCAATGAGAAGAGACTTTAATGTAATATCAGATCTCTGAAGCACTCAGAGTCTATCAACAACATAGTATATTCATAAGATTTTATTTTCTGCATGTTAAATCAGTTTAGTGAGGATTTTCTTCTCAGTGCCTAGCTCGGCCTCTCTGACAATACTCCAATCTAAGCATTTACCTGGAAAGATTCAGCTTCAGCAATGGAAGGACAATTCTGCCAACTTTGGAGAAGTTTTACTCCATTTTGCATTTGTTTCTACCTAGATTAGGATTTCTGTCTAATAGCTGGTTAACAGATACAGATCGAGCACAGCAGAACAACAGAAGAGCCTCACACAACCAAAACTATTTTGCCTGAGAGAAATGTAATCTCCAGCACACCACCAACATAACTGAGGGTGAAGCACTTCACAATCCTGAAGTGCTTCTGCAAATGTTAGGAGCTGAGTGTGCTTACAGCTGAGTAGCTCTCAGTAAAGAGAAGGGGATACACTTACACCTTGGCCTCTGTCCTTCATTATTGCACCCCCAAGAGCTGCTACAGTGCCAAAGTGCCACAAACATCTCTTGTGTGTGCTGTTCAGAGATCCAGCATCCACTGCTATAGGCTCTCTGCCTGGTCCACATGTCTAAAGTGTCTCCTCTGCTAAACCAATAGTTTGTCTCTCCTTGAGGCTGATGGGCATCTCCTCCTCCAATATGTGCAGATGTGCTGTTGATTACTGAAGGGATATGACACTTTAGTGAGGATTCATCTCAGTTTCTGTTCTCCAAGTGCACAAGTCTAATCCTGGCATCTCATGCCAGTGTCTGTCATCAAGTAGGGAGGTAAGTCGTCACAGAGTATTTCATGTTGGCATGCCACATGAAAGCTTCAGAGCTTCACCTTTTGTAGTAAACATAGGCTTCCAGCACATCCTATAACATAATCTAGTGAAAAAAAAAAAATTGGGAGCCTTTCAAATGCTGTGAAATAACAGCAGGCTTCAGGTGGTTTGCTCTGCTCTATAAATGCTGCTTGTTAATACTCAGATGTCAGATGCCAACTTTCCATTCATTGCTGCAAAATAACAGATTGTTATGTGTTAAAAATAACCATAGGAGGCATGCAACACATTCCAGTGCTCATTTCACTTACAATATACTATCAGAAATGTGGCCATGGAAGTTCATTGGGCATCTGTATCAATATGCTTCATGTCTCTGATTTGGAGAATAAGTTTAAGCTTCTCATCAATTTTTTACTGCTTTGGCATCATTTACCTCAAATCTAGAGTAGTTGCAGAAAACACGAGATCATTTTCACACTGTGACAATGGGAAAGAAATTCAGAAATATCTGCTTTCCTCTAACATTAACCCAAGATCTTTAGGAGAACATGAAAAATTAAAAAAAGCTTTAAAGCTTCTCTATGTCTAAGGATAGTTTGTGCCAAGAGATATCCTAAATCCTTTGCTCTGCAATTGATACTATGATACCACTAATCTGGCAGCTGGGTTTCAAACATTTAATAATGCAACAATGTCTTTTCATCCTTCCCCCTACTGACAGATTTCCAGCATGCTTGAGACTCAATGAATGCTGAATAACATTCAACGGGGTCCAATCTTCTTGTTAAGTCCATTGGATCAATCACTTTTTAAATGAAATTTCAGACGCAGTACCGGGATTTTTACATGTAGCGGCATAAGACTTATTCCGAAGACTCAAGTCAGACAAGCAGGAATGCCTGGAGTGCAGGACCAAACTTGGGTCAATTAAACTTTGCATTCTTGGATACAAAGACTGTTTCAAAACCTCTAAACATAATAAACTAATACCAACTATCAAAAGATAATTCTTTCTGTAATCCACTGTTACACCATTAATATGCCTGCATCTTGTCTTGCACTCCCTATTGAAGGTGTATGCGTATGTTGTAAGCTTTTAAGGATGAGGAAACTCATTTAATCATTACACTTATGTCTAAGTTTACTCATATGTACATATTCTTGTAAGCTACAAACTGAAGGATCCAATTTCTCATATCAAGATAACTGGAAGTTTAATAAATAAACAGTATTCTGTACACTCATGCATTTTTGCTGCCCCAGTTGAAACTGAACACCTCCCACACAAAAGAGAATCAGTTAGACTAGACCTAAGAATAAACACTACAAGCTTGCATATATCTTGCGAAATGTCTGATTTTAGTGGGAAAATCACTTAAAATTGAATTAGAAAAAGCAATACTCAAGTTAAGTATTTGTGTCATGCAAATGACCTCATGACCTTCTACAAACCCATAGCTATAACGCTACTGTTTCTCTAACGTAGGGATACTTGCATTTTCTGGACAGCACAGACCTACCTGAGCTCACATCCTCATTTTTGAATACTAGCCTGGTCTCAAATGCGATTTCTTTCAGTTTTCTGTTGTAAGTGTTGCAGTTCACTCAGTTTGCCATATGTACTTTTTACATCTGGCCTTCAAATAAAGGTGGATATTTCTCTTGTGTCATGACTGATGGTGTAGTAAATGCAGAGGTATGAGAAAGGGACCTTCTTGAGTGCTTTGGTGTTAGAACAAGCAATGAATGGTACTCTGTGATGCGGATGGGATGTTCTACTGCAAGAGGAAATGGACGACTGCAGCAGAAGACTGGTTAAAGCAGCAGCACGGGTTTGGGCTGCCAGCAGAGGAGGAGCATTGGCCTTCAAGAATAAGCTTCACCTTGCACACACTCAGCATGTGTGCCACAACACTCTTTTACAGATGTCTCGATCCATGCCATGTCATTATAATGTAATTTTTAATTAGGCTAATGATCTCAGCCTCTGTTGAGGCTACATCCACAGTTCAGGTGAAATATTTCCGCAGGGACGTTAAGCATTCTAGCAAGGCTGTCAAACAATTGTCCTTTCAACTCAGGATCAAGCAGCTGATTGGACAGATAGGTAGTCACAGCAGAAGACTGCTCTGTTACTTCCAAATAGTCAAAGATCTAATTTCATGGCCACAAGTTAAGGAAGAAAAAAATAAAAAACACAGGAGCAAATGTTTTAGACAGATTTTCAACCTACACTTTGAACTAATTAAGCAAAGGAGGTTTAATTGCCTTCAGTGATGGTACTCACACAGCTGAAATTAAACACATGCTGATGTGTTTTGCTGTATGGGGTCAGAGCACTTAGCAGCTTAAAACATTCAGCACTAGATAAAATATGTATTACAGTATATATTTCTGAAGTTCAATCCATGTATTCTACCATATCAATTTATGGAGTAAAACACCAGGTAGTATATGAAAACTAAATTGTCTTATGCTACCTGTGTTACCACAGATGTAAAAGAACAATGCATATTTTGAGATCAGTTTTAATTAATAGGAGTCATAACATGCAGACCAGTAGTATGAAGCAACTCTTACATTCATGCTTATCTATTACTTCCACACAGAAGCCATTTAATGCTGCCCAAGCTTAGGGTGGATCTGCTTGTGTATATACCAAAAAACCCCATTTTCAGTGATTTCTCCAAGAAATCTGGCAAAATGCAAATTGATCTCACTAGAGGCTAGGCTAAAACTTCAGTCCTTGGACTATTGGTCCTATTTATTTTCTCCTATCACTCAATGCCCCGTATTTCTAAAAGCTGTGGTGCCAAATTTGACCATCTTCTGATGATTTTCTGTCAGCTGAAATAAATCAAAATTCACACAGACTAAATACCAGAAGAAGAAGGTCTGAAATTCATCCTGTGAGGGTTAATAGCATTTTCATTATAAGCTTTAGAGCCCACTGTTTCTTGCAAAACAAATCAAAACACAAAAAGATGACATATGTCAACTCAGACTGCAACGGTAAACTGATAAAAGGAAATAATTCTAATGCCCAGACCTTGTTTCTGAAAGCAGTAATATTTGATATGCTGGTGGCATGTGGTGTTGCATTTTGAAAAGTCATTTGTGTCACTGGAGTGCAAAAGAGAGCTGTCCCTCTTTGAACTTATTTTGGCAGTAGGAGGTGTAAAGTAATGGAGAATCTCTCAACTGATGGTCAAGTTATACACATGAATCTGAACGGGGAACTCGTCCCTCTTTTTAGCTCGCTCATAAGAGAAATCCATTAAACACAAACAGCTATACCTTGTAAACCATGGGCATCTAGGATACAAATTCTGGGCCTGTTTGGCTGTATGTGTGGCTGCTGCTCTCAGCTGCTGCCAGAGATAGGTACCTGGGCAAAGAATGCCCAAAGAATGCCCAGGTAGCCTTAATAGAAGTGACTGTTCTCAGGTAAACTGTCCCTACCTGTGTATGTTCTCTTCCAGCTTTTTCACCTTCAGCTCATCCTCTTCTGACTGCTTCCTTCTGGCTTCTTCCTCTTCTGCAGAGCCAGCAGGAATTCCCTGTAGCAGCCATTTTTCCCGAAGAGCTTTTGACTGTAAGGCAAAAAACCCCAAACCTTAGGAACAGACTGAATAAAAACCATCTGAAGACTAAGAAAGAGCTGCCTCTGCTTCTGAAGGTTAGTCCGTCCCCAGTAAATTTCCTATTACTAGTTTAGACAGTTGCTTTCAGGAAATCCATCAGCTATTTATCCAGATGTCAGGTCTTCCAGCTTTAGGAGTGTCAATTTTACAGTATACACGTTATTTACCATTAATACAAAAGTGTTATGAGTTCCTAATAAAAGCAAGAGTTTAAATCACACACATTAACTGGTCCTGAAAGAACAAAATTCTTTGAATAGAACTGAAGACTCCTTGTGAATGATAAGGTATGTGTTGGAAGGACCAAAATGTAAGCTTCTTAACGCTTCAAAACCAAAGGAGTGCTCTAAATGTGATGTGTTTCATGATGGATAAAATCATGGTGCTACTAAATTAACCAAAGATGTAATTTTTTATTTATACCACAGGTGTGCCTCTGTACACTTGTAGGCATAAAGGCAGATAGACAAGTGTGTATGTTCCCACAAGCACATACATCACCTCTTAACCAGACACACATTAAAATAAAAATCCCAAAGTCTTCCAGAAATTATGAGTATCTGTCATTTGACATGGAGCTATTTCGGGTAAGGGGGAAGGGGCTGTAAAGATGTCTCCTGTAAGAAGTTGCTCAAAATTCTCCCCAGCTCTGAGCCAGACCCACTTCTGGGGCTGAGCCAATTAGACACCTCCATGATCACTTTTTAAGAAGTGGGAAGGGGAGGGTTCTTCCTGTTCCTTCTCATTATGCCCTTCTTTACTGGCTGGTGGTGGTGCAAGGAGTTGGAAGAGAGAGAAGCAACCATGCAGACTTGAAGGTCAGTAAGGGAAGAGAGGAGGAGGTGTGCTGGAGCAGAGACTCCCCTGCATTCTGTGGAGAGGAGTGGTGAAGCTGAGATTTGTTTGCACTTCATAAAAGACCCTGCACCAGGGGCAGTGACTATGCTCAGAGGAGGCTGTGTCCCATGTGAGGGACCCCATATTTGCAGAAGCTGTAGCTATTGGGAAGAACCCATGCAAGAAAAGTTCATTAAGACTATGCCGAGAGGAGGCAGTGTCCCATGGGAGAGACACTGTGTTTGCAGAAGCTGTAACTGTGGGGAAGAACCCACATCAGAGAAGTTTGTTAAGGACTATGTCTTGGGGGAGGGACCCCATATTGGAGGAGGGGAGGAACGTGAGGAGTTGTCCTCATATGAGAAGAGAGAAGTGGCAGAGCCCATCTGTGAGAGACTGACCACATCCCCGACTCCCGGCCCCTCTGAGCCGTTGTGGGGGGAGGAGGTAGACATACCGGGAGCAGTGAGCTGGGCCTGGGAAGAAAGGAGAGATGGGGGAAGGAGATCTTAAAGTGCTGGTTGTAATTTTCTCATCATCCTGCTCTCTTTTTGCTTTTTGTTCGGTTCTTTTTCTTGTAGAATAAACTTTCCTACTTTCTTCTCTAAGTCGAGTACTGGAATCTGTTTTGCCTGGAACTGTAATTTGCAGCGAGCCCTCTCTGCTCTTGTCTCAATCCACAACATCCTTAGTTATCTCTTTTCCTCCCATCTCTCTGGGGCCTCCACCGTACTAAGGAGGATAGGGGTGGATGAGGGGCAGTGAGCAAGAGACTGTCATGGTGCTTCGTTGCTGGCTGGCCAAAAGCATGACATTATTCTCAGGGCACAGCAACATTGTCACAGAAAAATAAAATAGCCTACACCCAATAGAAATATTTCTGAGGGGTTTTGCTGCACTTTCTACAGCAAAACCATGGCTACAACTTCACCTTTCTACGGTCTAACCCAACTGCAGCTCACCCAAGGATGTTCACAAGTGGAGATGCAATGGATGCAAGCAAATCTTTATATAGCGTATCAGGTTGTGTGTCTTGCTTGGCTCAAATCTTGCCAGATGGATGTGGAAATCAGTTGGTGATCATTGAAAGGACAGTTAGGAGTCCAAAGCCTCTCAGCAAGAAATGGAGCTGGTTTTAAAAAACTGTCAGCCGTGGGACTGACCAAACTAATATTGAGCAGAAAAAAGAGCTTTGGTTTAGAATTTGCAAAATGATTGGCAATGCCAGTTCAAGGAGCAGCTGTGAGAGCATGTAAAGGAGACCTAGTAAGGAAATCATCAGTTCAGAGAAAGTGGATTTCAGAGGCTGACCAAACATGCATTATCATTTTTTCAATGCCACGTTCATCACTGGAATGGAACCTTACTTGTGCAAACTATGTATAAAGGAATAACATTCATCACCAAATACAGGCTTTAATCCCAGCCCAAAATAGAAAGACTTGACATGACAGACAAAGCTTACTTGTTACTTTTTGAGTGTATATATAGAAATAGTATCTATGCACAAACTATTCTTGTTACTCCATGGCCTATTTGATATCAGGCAATTAGATTTTAATAAGGCAGCAGACAGAAAGCAAGGCAAAACACACAAGTGAATTAGATTTTATAAATGACTCCAGCTTTCAGTGACTTTAACTGTGCTGTTCACCAGAGAACTTCTGGGTGGCTTTTAAGTGATTTCTAAATAAATCAGGACTTGTGCCTGACACAAAATGTCTCATGCTCTTGTACTATACAGTCATATTCAACAGCCAGACCCACTGTTTTTGAATCATACTTTATTCAGCTGAACTGCTTTGGTTATGGCCTCCAAGGTGTTTCTTCACAAAACACTAGAGATAGCTGTCTCCAGTCACAGTTTCTGCAGTTTACTGATCCTTTTGCTCCCACTACCATCTACTACTGCTTCCTGCTGTATTTTGTGGGCTGGTAATGAGATTTTTCTGTAGGACCTTTGCTTTCCTGTTCAACTCAGATTTCTGCCCTGTTTCATCAGCTCCTTCAGGCCCAATGTGCTCTTAAAATGTCCTCTCATCAGAGGATTTCCAAGACATCACATGAACCAAGAAACAAAGTGAGACAGTCAAGATGGATTTGCAGGTCCTGAGGTGCTAAGCATTTAGCAATCTGTGCTTTGGCATTTAAGAAGTCTCAGTAGCACAACTCAGTGGGTACCTGCTAGGCTAGTTCTCTTATTTAAAAAGAAATTTGACCAGCTCCACGTGAAACTATGCTGCTACACGTGCCATACCCAGCTGGGGTCTCTAATCTGAAATCTTGGGTTACACTCAGCTGGAAAAAAACCCCTCAAGTTTCTAAAGACCAAACTCTAAAGATGATGGCAGCCTTCTCTGTTTTAAACTTGGTTTAGATATGTCTCCAGCAGTCCTAATAGAGTCTTTGGCAAACTGCTTCTTGGACAGCACTGAAGACATTCAGTTAACAGTCATTCCTTATTTGCTGCAGGAGCACAGACAAATTCCAGGACTTTTTTTATGTACTTTTACAGAATTTCCATGCTGATGCTCAGACAGGGAGAAGGCAGTCCCTTTGGCACAACTGCTGTATGCCGAAAATAAGATATTTTGTGCAGGTCTTTGTTTATGTGAAACATTTAAGCTACAAAATCACATGATTTCTTTCTCCCAGAAGCCTCTTTTTTTTGGCCTATAAATAGCATGAATTTGAAACTGGAAAACATCAATGGGATTTTTAAAAAGATGTATTTAGAGACAAGCATGCTATGATCTACTAAAAATCCTCCCTTTTCAGTGAAATGTCAGCATATTTTATCTAAAACAGGAAAGCTGGTATCTTTGATGCTTCTGACTCTCTTTTTTAACATGAAAATTAAGGCATTTGTTAAATACTATACTGACAAATCCAGACAAGAAGACTCTGAGAAATGGAAAAAAATATAAGAAGCATCTCTTAAAATTCAGAGGGTCTATTTGCCAAGCTCTGAGGTTACACATTTATAGTCTCACTGCAAAGACAATAGGCAAACAAGCAGGCATGTGTCAGGGAACTGCCAGCAGCCATCTTGCTCTCTGGTAAAAAATTTCCCTCCTGCCAGATGACTGGCATAGTGCTGAGGCAGTGGGTAGGGGTTGAAAAATCTCTCACTGGCTTTGAATAAACCTTTAGCAATACACTTTCATCCCAAACCCAAGGGGAAGGCTTTGACATATGTGACGAGACCAAGGATGGGCAGGGTGCCACAGGGAGGTGGTGGCAGATCTATGTTAGGTGGCTGGGCACAGCTGCTGGCTATGAGACAGTCCAGTGAGGCAGCCAGCATTGAGGCAGTACAGCCAGACACAAACCAGAGCAGATGTGGCTTGAAAACAAGACTGTATGCTGTCATCTGTCCTCCACACTACAAAATTTGGGTTATGCTTCTTGAAAAAATCTTGCAAAGTCCTTTCCCAGGAAGAATAGGAGGTGTCTCTCAAGTCTGCTAAAAGGAGAATACTCGTATGAGGATGAGACACAAAAAATAGCAAGCTGTATGAGTTGCTTTTTCTTAACAATGTTGTGCATTTGCTTTTCTTAATTGTCTGTGACTAAAATGGCCACAAACTAGTACTTCAGCATTGCCCCTCCTTCACTGTCTGTTACAAGCTTTAACTCTCTACTGCATCTTGAAGCTTCTTTATGCACCAAGGTTGTGCTGTAGGATTAGATACTGTCAAAATGACAGAGTACTCAAAAAGTGGCCAGGTAAACTATTGTAAAAATACAGATATTTGTACCACTCGTTCCAACACCGGAATGTGAATATACTGTACTTTCAGAAGGCATCACTTCACGAGTACAAGAAGAGCTATGCTACATACGGTTTGGTGTAACTATTTCTTCAGTTACTGCATAGTATAATTTCTTCAAGGCTAAATCCTTTAGCGGAAATTAGATCATGTCATTAAAAAGGCTGTTACTGAAGTGGAAAGGGCACTGGGCTTGTGATGCTCTAGGTCACCACTGCTCTCAGGTGATTTGGTTTCTCTCCACACAAGTGAGATTGCAGAGATAACTGGTAGTGCCACATTTATTCTGTTCAAGCATAGGAATGTAGAGCCACTTCAACACATGCAAAATGGGAAAAATAAAACAGGTCATTATTCTGTGAATAGATCGTGGCGAGGACGGAAATAAGTGAACAGTTGTTGTACAGGACAGAAAGAAATCATGCCAAATGTCTGAATGTAGTAGACACAGTCATGACCATAAATGTGGTGCATAGCTCCCTTACATGCTATTTATTACCGTTTCATGCTTCAGGACAGTAAAGCCCTAGGGCTTGAAGTTGTTTACGTTTGGTGTTAGCAAGGAAATAATGCATAGGCCCTCAAACAGACATAGAATTAATACTGTAGGGAAAAGTATGTATTTACTTTCAGTGGTGCATTTTGCTTTAATATTACATCAAAAGTTCAGAATTGAGATATTTTATTATGGCATAATTTTCCTATACCATTATTCCTATTATATGCCATCTCTGGACTTCTCGCTTGTGAAAGGTGATGAATTCTAACTGTCAGTCTTGCTCATTTTGGACTTACTTCCATAAACCTTGCCCATAAAGAGTAACGCATTTCCAGTCTTACATGAAACATAGCAGTATCTTAACCTGAGGTCCAGATGCATTTGCCAGATGCCACTTGACTCTTTATGGCAATATAAAAGCCAGTTCTTGCTGTGCTGCTACCTTTTGAGGTGGTTCCTTCAAGAAATACTGGTAGGGTTTTTTTGTATCTACAAGTAGTTAGAATGGTAATCAGTACTATTTTTCCTTGAGAGCAGTGCTTGCTACAGTGGAGTGCTCCTCTGGCTGCTCAGTAATTTTCAAGGAAGATGATAATCCTGCAGAGAAACAAAGGTCAAAAGTTGACTCAAGACAGCCTCCTCCAGTAAAATAGAAGCACTACTGGATGTGGACAATTCAGTGTAATGATGCTTTTCTGTGCTGTGTAAAATGGGCAATAATGATCAGTGGTGTAATTCCACTGAAATGAGTAGGGCTGGATCAAAGGCACTTTCACAGAAATTTTTGCCAAATTGAAGTTTTTCCAAAAGTCTTTGGGTTTTGAGGCTTGAAGATCATCAGCCATTAACAATTTATACCTGGAAAAATTTATTACTATTACAATTTATTGCTATGAAAATATTTTCTCCCTACATGCATTCAATATCTCTGTCCCAGAGAAAAGCTGAATGCAAGAAGCTGGTTCCTCATATTCTCAAACCTGCATATAACTTGTCTGTGCCCTACTGGGAGTAAAAGAGTGCAATAAACCTCTTCCTTCACCTGGCAGTATGAGAATCAGATAGAAGCCCTGAACACATCTATTAGGATGTTAGCCTAACTGGATGCATTTTAGTTTTGCTCCTTGTATTTCAGGAAGCTACCTTGGCACAAAATGGCCAAGTTTTCCAGGCAGATCTAGAGCTCTGGAGGCAGCAATAAGCCCAGCTTCGCTGTTCATCAGCGACCCGGACTACCCCACACAGGGACTGCAGTTTTGTCAACCAGTGGATCAGCTACAAAAGGGAAGGCTTCCTGGAGTGGCAGACCCCGCTCTGCCTGTGCACAGTCTCAAGCATCTGCTTGGGTTAACAGAACTGAGTTTGTAATAGAACACAAGTGCAAGAATGACCACCACTACAACTCCTATGGAATTCCTTCCTTTTACTTGCTACCATGTTCCCATGTCTTCTCCAAACACTGCATCTCTTGCTTGCCATATTTTCCTACATCTTTCCCTGCTATCCAGCTGGCCCTAACCCAGCTAATGCAGGTTACTCAGTGGGTCTGGGTCTGATATGCTGGTGTGCAGCACAATTGCCAGCGCTAGTAATGAGGTTACTGGGACATGCACTGAGATTCTAGAAAGACTGGTTCCTTTTCCAGCAGGCCATTCCTTGCCTTCCAAAAAACAGAAGAAATAATTGTTTGCATGACTCTACTGTAAATAGACACATTATTGTTAGATGCCCTTAGTCATTCATGAATAAATATACAAATACAGAGAAGAGTTGTAGACATAACCTGTATGACAGGTAGGTCCATCTCAAAATAAGTAGCTTCTCAAAATGTATTCCTGAGTGATGATATGGGATTTCTTTTCCTGGTGAACAAAACAGTTTCATTCTTTGACCATGCTGATGCAGAGTTTTCCTATGTGGTGTTTCAGTGCAAGAGAGACTGCTTGCAAAAGGCAGGAGAAGTGTGGTCCTTGGCAAACACAAGAGATTTTACTCTGCCCTGTCACAAGGTGGATGTGGCCTTGTATGGCATGGCTGACCCTGGAACAGAATAAGCAGTTGTTTCCAGCTTGCTAGCAAGATCTGTTTTTTCACAGTGGCAAAACTTTCTGTTTCCTTTCTAGTCATCTAAGATACTTGTTCTAGCCTAAGGAGCATGTCTGCATGACACAAGGATAGGACTCAAGCATTGGCCAGATTAGGGAACTAAGTCATGCTGAAAAACTGGCAGCTTGATTGTAGTCTTGACTTCAATCACAATATCATGGCTAACATCACTCAACAAAAAACAGTATGTTACTTGTTGTAGCTTAGCCAGCCTAAGACCAAAGAGCATGTTTATAAAGCTGATTAAATATTATCTTGTAGAGCTGCAAGTTTGCTGCTGTTATTCTTTGTTCAAAAAATGAATAAAACATTTTTTATAAATATCTTAAGGAAGCAATGTCTTAAAACTTTTTTTAAGAAGCATGCATTTACATCAAGCATCAGAAACACACAACACACATTAGGTGAATTTTTCAAGTCTGTTAATACCTGCTCACTGTAATTGACAACCTTTTGTGACCAGTCACTGGAGACTGATGTCTTAACCTCTAACCAACTTTCTTATCAGTCACAGAGGTATTGGCCACCATTTCACTTGTCTGAGTTTTCCCTTTTCAGAAAGCCCTTACTGCAGTGGACCCCCAAAGCTCAGTATCACTGGTTCTTAGGTATTGTTTCAGGGTAGCTCTAAAATTTCCCAGTGCCTCCTCCAAGGAAATATCCTCGTCTAAGAGACCACTGTTCTGCCTTCCCCTAAGCAAGATGTCTACTCTTCTCTTTGTAACTTCTGGCATGACAGAGGTTGCCTACAGCACCAGGGAGCCACGTGGGGAGATGGATAAATCAATAGTAAATAAATAAATAAAACCCCCATGGTTACTATTATGATGAATACCACCTATAATCATGGCAGCCAAAAGACTTTGCAGAGATAATCTTTCCCCTTTGTTTGTTTGCTACATTTGACAGCCCTTCAGCTCCCCTGGGTATTTACTCAGCCATTGCTCTTTCTCAAAGTACGCATTCAGCACAGAAAGAGTAGTTTAACACGTTAAACAGTGCAGTGTAACTGTAAAAATAGATGAGGGAAGACTGAAATAGCTGGCATGACTTACATTAACTTGGGAAGGGTTGAATGTCAGCTGGGTGCCCTTGTGGTAAGGCAAGGGGCATCTAACAAGAGCTGCAGGTAAACAGGGAAGGTACATCTGTGGCAAACTACCTGAGGGGTGGGTGTGATGATATCTGTAGATCCTTCATGAAGCTCTCCTGCTTTGTTTGTTTAAAAACTCCCAGGAACAGAAATTGCAACTGTACAGATAGCGGCCCAACTAGGAATGCTTTAGGGGAAAAAAAGTGTTGGTTTACGTCCTCAGCGTAAGCTTCCCATCCATTAACAAGATCATTAGTGTAAATATTTTGTGTGCATTGCTTTTATATTGTTCAGGTGCCCTGTTTTATTTAACTTTGTAAATCAAGTAGACATTTGTTTCCATACAAAGATGAAGAAGAAGAAATAAAATCCAAGCTCTTTCAGCTGCAGAGAAACCCATCACAGCAAGAGACATTGTCAAGACTCTATGAGAGAAAACACTAAGTTTGTATTTCTCCTCATCCGCCACAGAGCCCTGGTCTGTACAGACAGGTTTCACTTAGAGGGGATTGTAGGTATGGCCTGATAGAGGTAAGTTTCTAATGCTCACTCAAGACTTGAGATTACAGTGAGATAAGAAACAACAATACAACGAAAGATAACTCAAACATAAGCTCTTTTCTACACACATATTCTACACATCCGGGCTACCTGAAAGTTCTGCTTGAAGTAACAGGTGAAAACAATCATGCTGATACCTAAGCTGGAGAGATGGGGCTTATTTTTCAGTATCTCTCTTTAGGAAACCCAAGATTTCAGGACTTCTTCATGTGAAGATAACAACAAAGTCTTTGTCCAATTATTAGCATTTCATTTGTGGCAATATTAAGCACCATAACAAGAATAAACAATGAACAACTGCCAATGGCTGCTGCAGGGGTGAGGGGAGGGCTAAGGGGAGAAGGCTGTTCCAGCAGACACACTCTGGCAGTGCAGGGACACAGCTTCCAAATGAGGATACTGCAGTGAGGCACATGTGGCCCTCCGGATGGTGACCTAACTTGGGAGTGGGTTTCCCAAGGGGAACATGAGACCTCTGTCCTGGGCAAGAGTCCAAATGTAATGGGATGAAGATGGGCATAGGAGCAAGGGCATGAGGAGACCTTCAGGATTCTTTTGCATATAAATCACTTTGTGGCTCCGTGAGAACATCTTTGTTTCCCAGGGAGCTGCAGGAAGAAATAGTTTGAAGCTAGCTAAGTTTTGGACTTCGTGTGGTTGGACTGGCAAATTAAATATTACCCTCTTTTACAGATACCCACATGAAAATAGTTCAATCATACTTTTACCTGAAGCCAGAAATGTAAGTACTAAATTTTAGTACTAAATTTAGAAAATTAGTATTCCCTAAGAGTACTCACTCCACATTTTGAAAGGAGGTATAGCAACTTTTTGAGACAAAACTAAACAATTTTCAGTAATAATAACCTCCCCCTGGCTTTTGGAATAGTAAAAAATCTGTAATTTCAAAAACTGGCAATTCTCTCGCCCCTCAAAACAAATAGGCATTGCAAGTTACCATCATTAGCGCACACAGCCACAGTTGCTTTACTATTATCTCTGAAACAGTAATTTCCTCTCTACGTTCAGTTTGTCCTAGGCTTCAGTTCAGCACTCCCTTCCACATACACACACCAGTCAAAAGAGGCAAAAAGGAAAGCTATTTATCAGAGATACCTTTCTTTTCTGACCTTAAAAGTTCTTTTAAACATCTGGGCTCAGGTCACATGACTTGATTTTTGGGCAGGTCATTAGGAGTGGCTGGAGTAGAAATGATCCATAAACATCCTTCAGTTACTTTGACAGAGTCCGGCTAAAGCGAAAACTGCCAGAGAGGTATGACCTACTTGAAGGACCTTCTTACAGGTGAAAATGTGAATGCCAATTTTGATGAGTTTCAAGAAAGCCCTGCCTACATGGGGAGGCTTACTTACCTGGTCATACAAGGATAACTCTGCCCCAGTTCAAAGTATAAGTCATACAACAATACTTTTTTAGGATTCTAATGTACAGAAAGAGATGAACAGGGTTCCTCTCTGCTCTGGAATTCAAATTTCTTTCCAAATTAGCTCTTAGCTTCTTCATTTCCCAGAGATGAAGTTGAGAAATGGAGATCACGGTACCTTCCAATCTCTCAAATGTGCAGTGGGGTCCAGTACATTAAAAATAGAGGGTCAGCCTGGGACTACCATAGCAGACATCACAGACCAGAAAGTGTGCTCATTTATTAATAAGAATAGCTTATCGGGGCTATTGCACTGACACTGTAGAGAACAGGTCTGTCCATGACATCAGAAAACATTTTTTGTGTGCTTGACTGAGTTGCCATTTGATTTAAGGGTTAATTTACTTGAAAATCACAAAGGGATTCAACATAAAGGAGAAACAAGAATCCTTCATTTACAAAAGTTATGTCTATTTTTCCACACTGTTGGGTATATAGATATGTACATATAGAAAGATGTATCTATTTATATTCTCTGACAGCAGTTATTTTAAGACTAGAATAAATTGAGGATAGCAATATAACTGTGGAATAATAAAACAAAAATTTATTTATAGATGAAGTAGTTTCAGCCAAAATCATACCCTAACAAATTCTCTGTAACATACAAAGGCCTCCTCTCCTTCAGAATAAAGATGTAATTGTGTTATAGATTAAGTGTTCAAGAACTACCATCTTTAAGAAGACAATATTAAGAGAAATGGGTCCCTAATATTTATATCACTTCAGAAAGAAACTAACAGTGGTAAATGAATTTATCATAATAGTTAAAGTTACTACAGAGAAGTAATTTTTCATTCAATTATGAGGTTTTGTACCATTTATTTTATTACCAGCCACCGTCAAACAAAGCTACAGTAAACAAATACAGAAATTCTGTTCAACTAACTACAGAGGCAGAAACAGTTCTGCCCTAGAATTTATTTGAAGAAGTAAACAATTCCATTAAAACAGCCCTACCCAACTGCTGCCTAGCTGAACAAGTTCTTAGAAGCAGCTGTTGCTTGTAGGTCATATCTCCAGTGCAACTAATCAACGAAAATCAATTACTGTTTCCCTCAAGAAACCACATCATGTTGATGGATAATGCAGACAGCATGTTTTTGTAAGGTGAATTTTGCCTCCTCCTCTGATTTCAGACTATAGAAGCTGGTAACACCTCCAGTTGCCATGAACGTGTGAAGCCCTGTCTATAGGTAGATGGCAAATGAACTGCTGAAGCATGACATTTAAACTCTATCTACTGTTAAAAAGCACAACAAAAGACACCTTGTATTATATGAAAGGAAGAGGATTATTTTGGCTTTAAGGATTAAAGTAGGTAGGAGGTAAGGGAAGCTGTTGTAAATTGACGTTTATTAGAGAAAGATAGCATGTTCAGTCTCAAAAAATGGGGCTCCAAAGCAGCTTTATACCTTTGTCAACACCAAGGGCCTTTCGAATGAAGCATCTGGTTGTAATGTAGACAAATACACCTTTTGCCTTCAACAGAGTGTCCCAATGACCCTTAACGACCACATGGACTCTCTGTGCCCACCAATGTCCCTACTTTCCAATGACTCACAGAAGAAGGGATATCGCTTTCACTGTTAACTTCAAGGGGAGTCAGTTTTCAGAGCCTACACTACTCCAGACTTTCACCTACTCCAGACTTTCACACTTGGAGGGTTTCTCTTGGCTAACTCATAAACTTATATAGACCATTAGTAGCTGAGTCATGGTTTTTTCCTGGTGTCCTCAGCCCTAAAGCTATGGGCCACATTCTCAGAAGCCAAATGTCTTGACAAAGACCTATCCATATTCAGTGCTGACATTTACTAACTCTAGTGTTTGCTAGGTTTTTCTGCCTAAAACAACACGGCAGCAGCTGCTGTTCCCTTGTTTCCAGACAGCTGTGTAACAAGGGAAAAATGAATGAACTGGTAGTAGAGTTAAGCCATTTTCCAGGGGTCTGTTTGGCATCAGCAACTTGAAAACTGCAGGTAATCCAGCATAAACATTTTCAATGAACTATTTCTATTACGTACTTTTCTTATGTGAATAACATTGTCTGAAATTAACAGAACCCCTGCAGCTTCCAGAATCTTTATTAGGTAACCAAACATGTTATTTTACACAGTGTATTTTAAAAAGAAAATTACCCTGACATTGCATAAAAAAAAAAAAGGAAATCCATTGAATCTTGGCATTAATGTCTTTGGGTGAGCTCACGCTGTTATGCTTGTGGGATCAACCCATATACTGCAGACACAGGATTAACCCAGATATTATTTTCAAAGGTTTTTCTACAGCAGATTTTAACAAACACTGATATGAAGTCTTTACAGTGACATAAAGCCTTGCAGCATTTTAGGTAAATACATGAGCTTCCTAGGCAAGCCTGGTGTTTCTGACCTGGATTTATGTCTTGCACAGAATTTGTTCAAATCCACATAATTTAGGAAATGAACCATGTTCTGCTAGCACTTCTGAAGGAAAAGGGATGTACTTATTTTGGGCTGTGTGAGCCAGACCAGGGAGCCATGTCAAACTGGGGGAGTATATTTACAGCAGTCTTGGAAACTCTAGGTTGCAGAGGCTCAGAGCAACCATGGTGAGGTAAAGGAGAACTCTGAGGAGATGGACAAAGGATATACAGCTTCTCAAATGAATGCAGCAGCCTGGCAGGCCAAACACCATTTTGTTCTGCACACCATTAAGCAACCAGAACACTGAGCAAAGAATGAGAAGCAAAATGCAGCTTGCTTGGTCTATGTCCACAGAGAAAGCGAAATATCCTCAGCCAGAGTATCTAGTTTTTTGTTTGCTTATTTGAGCCTGGGGCCTTCCTCCATTTAGGAGGCACTTCCATTTAGGAGGTGATGTTATTGAATGGAGAGGCAGAGAAGCTCCTATCATGACGCCCATCCTCACACTCAGACCTAAAGACTGTCTGTGCTTTTGGCTGAGAAAGCTGCCATTTTAAATTTCTGTGCCCTGATCTCCTCTTGTCAGCCTGTACTTTTGCTCCAGGCTGTGAACTAAATAATGAAGGGAAACAGTTAATTTTCATGTGTGTCACTCAAAAAATCTATGCAGCAAGACTGAACCTCTGCTAGTAGCAATCAGCATAACAGGGCTGAAGTCAGTGTCAGTTTGCAGCAGCCAAGGGACTGACCCCACTGCACCACCTTGAGAGGTTTTACTTTTCCCCGTGGATGGTGATAAAATTCACTTTAGCAACAGCTGTATCAAAATAAACCAGATGATGTAAAGAATTGTCAGAATTAGCTTTCCAAAAGGCTCTGCTAAGTGATTCTGTGATTCTGTAAAGAATTTAATGAAAAAGCATAATTCAATTAGCTTGGAAACAGTTAACGTGATAACGGAAGTACTGAGCTTTGCAGCAAAAAGAAAAAAAGCAAGCATCACAAAGGCACTGAAGGCATCTCTTACTACCCTGCTGCACCAGTTCTGGCCATCAGAAGAAATAATCTCTCACCTGTAGTCAATCGCAGCCTGAACGAAATGGCAACTCCTGCTTTCCTACAGAAAAGCAATCACATCATTGACTGGTAACACCAAAGACAGTGTGTGCCATCCAGAGATTTATGGTGAACCTGATGAAGCATTTGTGTAGGCTGCAATCAATTACAGGCTTAACTACATCATCTTAAACATCTTTTCCAACTGAAATGATTCTATGATCTTCACCAGAAAATGAGAAATAATTTACAGAACATGATGGCAGGGGCTAGGAGAAGGATCCTGTCTGTAGCATAACTTGAAATCTGGTCTTCAAGTGCATGCGTGGGCAGAGAAGACATTCTGCACACCAACTCCCCAGGCAGGTGCACTGTTCACACACATACATATACACACACACACTGCACAAGAAACTTAAATGTCTATTTTTAAAAACACAGCCCAGCTCACTTGCTGCAAGGATAAACTGATCCAGTCCTGATCATCTTTCTCAGAAATTTTAATCACTGGAATTCTTCAGGCTCCCCTACTGAACTAATCTAATGAGATTTGATCCACAAATATGCACTTGTTACGAAAAGATCACATGTATGTTTTTGTTCTTCTCATTGCTACGCACAAATATAAAGATAAATTCTGCTACTGACAGGAAAGATAAATGACGGAAATAACCGGGATGGCTTTCAAATGATCTGTAGCTGTCATGGAGTACAACAGGGACTAGGGCTGGTCAGCACCCTGTTAAATATTAAGATGCCTCTCCATGTAGACACGCACACATGCATCAACACCCTCTCTGCATGTGCACACATTCTACCCACTTCATTATGCATTGTATGCCTAATAACTTCATCTTGCAATTAAAGCTTTACACACACGCATGCTAACTAGCACCCTCTCTGCAACACACACACAAAACCTAGTGACAGGCACCAGAAAAATCCAACACAGCTCTGCAGGCACAAAGTGCTCACCGAAACCATGCAGTGTACACCCAATCCACTGTGACTGGTGTCTTATTATGATGTATAATAAATAACAGCGTTAATAATAACAGCATTGCAAAGCTGCCTGTGCTCACAGATTCCCTATTCCATGCTCCTAAGCTGTTACTGCAACACCGTCCTGTGCATGAAACACACAGAATGAAAAGCAGGCAGGACATGATCACTGCAAGAGATAGGCTCCGGCAGTGAAAGGTGTTTCATGTCGGAGTGGGCTCTACCCAGCTTTCAGACGTGTGATCTGCATTTCTAATAACAAACACATTTAGTCAATCCATCATTTCTGGCATCAGTCCCTTACCTTGAAATGCTGCAGCTGAAGTATCTGGTCCTCAAGCTGTTGTCTCTTGCCTTCTATTTCTGTCTGCCTTTTCCTTTTCTCCTTAAAAAAATAATTTGAGACAGAGAGAGAGAGAGGGAGAAAAAGAGAGATCTCATCAGAGAAATGAAGGCTTTAAAGGTAGCAGATTGGTAAGAGCATGTAAGCAGTCAAATGCATCTGTACAGATGTCACCAGTCTCATTTCACCTGCTCCTCTGCCTGCTGGTATGCAAACAGCAGCGTCCTGGGAACACGCCAGCCCCAGACTAGCCGATCGCTTGCCAGCAGGAGAAATTCTCCGTGCTTTCTCCCAGCAGCCGGAGCAGCAACAGAGTGCACAGTCCCAGAGGAGGGGAGAAAACAGGCATAACAGCTGAGAGAGAAGTTAAAGGGACAAAGATGTGTTTTAGAATTTGAGATGCTGGGCCAAAAACATGTATTGCATGGTGCAATTGTGTGACAACGAGGATACACGAAAGCAAGTGGGTGGCACCACAGAGGAAGAGAGCTCGGATGCAGACCATATTTCTCCCCAGGGAGGATAGTGGTAAGGCTTTCCCTAGGCTCAACAGGGAGAAAGTGTTAAGCCAGACTGCAAGGGATTTACCTGCAGAGAAAATGGGATAACCTCCAGCTTGCTTTGTTTTAAACTCAAGCCACACTGGCAGCAGGCCCTTACTGGCTCCCAGATGCTGGCATGATTGACTGGTGTCAGGGAGAGAAAGGCCATTTCCACACCTGAGAGTTTTCACTATCATGTTTGTGAACATGACCACTTGTCCATCCCCAGGCTACTCCCTTTAGCCAGCCGCAGACTCTGTAAGGGATTTCAAGTGCAGGTTGACCTGCTCTTCTCCCCTTTTCCTCCTATGAAGGATCAACTACTTGCCTTTCATCAGTCTTCTGCATCTTGTGGGGCATGTTTATTCTCACCTGTCCCCAGTACAAACCAAGTTCCCTCTCCTGGAGGTAATTTCTCATTTTAGATTTTGCAGCCAAGATAGAAATACTGAGTAGTAAATGAAATAAGCATATCAGCCCCAGTTTTTACTGGAAAACCAGTTTTTACTCCCTACCATGTTTTTGTTATTTAAGTATTTTGGTAGCTCTAAGGTTGGGCTTGAAGACATTTGGGAACTCTTGAAGTCTTGGAAATAATTTTTATGTGTCAGTTTTAGCTGCCTTATTGATGCTATGGGAATTCACTGCTTTCCAGGGATCTGAAGCTTTCATGCCTTGTCCTCAAAGGGCATATAATGAGATGCTGTCTATGCAGAAATAGTGTTTCTATCGGACCTAAATCCAGGGCATTTTGAGTGACAACATGATACCTACAGGGAAGATCAAGCAACATTTTTTATTTTTTTTAATGCTAGGCTCACTCAAATCAAAGCTAAACATGGAGCTACATAACTCTATGGACTACTCCTGCCAGAGTGGGATATCAGAATGGTGATGGGAGAGCTGGAGCAATGAGCCCAGAAGTAGCAAAAAGTAGTCAAATGATGCATATGTCAAGCAGTTCTTTATTACACTGCACATCCTTACATGCTGATTATTTGTGTACATCTACACACACACTCCTCACCGTATGTAAAATATTACTGCTGAACAAAAGTATTCTGGTGCAGTTGTTTTGGAATAGTAAAATTGGCCTTTTTGAAAAATAAAATGCCATAAACTGTGTCTACCATCTGAAAACTTGGCATCTCACTGCTCTGTACATTCAGCAAATACTTTACATTTGTGCACACAGATGCGTACAAAATTTATTCATGCACCTTTAGAAATGCTGCCTTACAGAAAACTGATAGTCTGTGGATCACCTGTTCAGTCACACCTCCAGTCCCCATCTCCTCTCTCCATTTCTACATGGAACAGGATATTAGGTGGCTTAGGGGTTAAAAAAAAAAACCAAATTGTTCAGGGATTATTCTTGACATTTTTTTCAGTCTGTGATATGAACAGTGTGCTTTGGAGACTCAATACCATAATTTGCTGTTTCTTCAAAAAGCTGGTCAGCCATGGAGTGGAATAAAGGAGTTCTAAAAGCCATTCCAGTTAATGGTTCAATATTCTCAGAATAAAGATAGTTCTGACCTGTTTATGCCAAGCTATCCAGATGACAGAATGTTTGAATTTGACATATGTGGACATTAACAACCTACATCTGAAAACTCCACAGGCCAGCATAAAGCACCTACCTCTTCACAGCTAAATGACCTACATTTGTATGTGTGTATATACATACATAAGTTTTTATATATAAATACATATTCTACCTTTCACAAAAATCTTCTAGCTAAAATATATGATAGAAATCACTTTAGTACCTCCTCTGGCTGGTTGTGTCATGCTGTATAATGGATGTGACAAGACAACCTTATAAAACATAGATGGAAACTTCTTTTCTTTGTAAGAAAGGGAAACCACTTAGTGTATTTTTCCTGTAGGCAGCAACACAGCGGGCACTAAAATACTTGAACTACTTACTAACTAGTAGGCTTCTGTGGAGTTAAATTGGAATATTGCTCACATTTCCATTCACTGGTTTTCAGTCAGCCTGACTGCACACCTATGCCCTCTGATTTTGTACCACAGCTACAGCTGAGGAGTATGATAGAAAAAATACCTTTTTTTTTTTTCTCTGATGATATGAATTGCAACATTGGTAATCAGCTATCAGAAAGTTTCACCTTCAGATCACTAGATCACATTCTGTTTAGACTTCTCCTAGTCACAGAACCACAGAATCACAGAATTTCAAGGGCTGAAAGGGACATTGAAAGATCGCCCAGTCCAACCCCCTTACCAGAGCAGGACCACCTACAGTAGGTCACACAGGACCTCATCCAGGTGGATTTTTAATGTTTCCAGAGAAGGAGACTCCACAACTCATCTGAGCAGCCTGTTCCAGTGCACCGACACACTCACAGTGAAGAAATTCTTCCTTGTATTTCTTTGGAGCCTCTTATGTTCTCTCTTGTACCTATTGCCCCTTGTCCTGTCATTGGACATCACTGAGAAGACCCTGGTTCCATCCTCCTGACACTCACTCTTTACATATTTGTAAACCTTAATGAGGTCACCCCTCAGTCTCTTCTTCTCCAAGCTAAAGAGCCCCAGTTCCCTCAGCCTTTCTCCCATAAGGGAGAAGCTCCACTCCATCGTATTTGTGGCCCTGCACTGAGAATATATGTGCTCCTGGTTTTATGTTCTGAAAAACATGTAGAAGACTGGACCAGCTGACAAAAATCCTACCAAAATACGCATGTCAAGAGTTTCAGACATTCAGGAGATGAAACCAACTCCCACTTAAGCAGAATCAAGACAACTGAAAAGTATGTAAATTACATTCTTAAGCATGATCATTTGTGAAGGCACTTTTCTACACTGAAGCCAGTAGATGTTCTTCATTACTCTGTTCATCTACTTATAGATATCTTTTTTCCTTGACTGCTTTTTTAAGTTATAAATTTACTAAAGGTCCTGGTACCAAGAAAGTAAAGTGCTTGCTTTAAATAAACAAGTTCACACAGCTTCAGTTAAATTCATGTCCTCTCTTTTTCCTGCAATGCAGGAAAAAAAATCTATCATTGCTTCAGCTAGCAATTAACACTAATCACCTCCAGGAAGTAACCCCCAAGAACATCTCCTCCCCAGGCAAGGATGCACGGAGATCAACACATAGCGGTGTAGTGGGTCTGGGATGGTAGTGATTTTCCACAGCAGCTCCTGCAGTGCTGTGCTTACTGTTGATATCAATATTATGACTACTGCTCGCACAGCATCAGGGCTGTCCCTCCAGCATTCCTTCCCCCACCTTCACCAATAGCTGTGGGTGGGCATGATCTTGGGAGGGACCATGGCCAGGACAGCTGACCCAGGCTCACCAAGGAGATATTCCATACCATATGGTGTCAGCTCGGTAATATAAACTGGGAGAGAGGAGCAGGAAGGGGAGGCGAGATTCATTCCTGGCCTTCCCAAAGCAACCGCTACGCGTACTGAAGCCCTGCTTCTCGGGAGGTGGCCGGACATCGCTGCTGATGGGAAGTAGAGAGTAACAGCTTATCTGCTTCTGCTTTGCTTCCCGCGCGCGCGGCTTTGCTGCTTATTTATTAAACTGCTTTTATCTCAACCCACGAGACTCCCATCTTATTTTCTCCCCTTCCCTGGCTTGCTGAGGAGATGGGGGATAGAGCAGTGTGGTGGGCACCTGGCATCCAGGCTCAAACTACCACAAGGGGGAAGACAGGAGCCAAGAGGATGCTCAGATATATACATGATAGCCAGATTTTACACAGTTCCTGCACCTTTTGAGGAGGTTAGTGAAAACTGTCAGCTGGCATGTCAAGGACACACCTACTCAGTTCCTTGAAGCTGTTCTGTGGACACTAAGTGGTTTGGTTTTTTTTTCAAGAAGTGAAAGGATTATAGAAACTAGGTTGAAAAGAGGTAGAGAAAACAGGCACTGAAGCCAATTTTACTGTGATTGTGGTAGGTTTAAAAGAAAAGATTTCTATCTGAGATGGCTACCTTTCCAAAATAGTAGAGGAGTATCACTTGGGAGGTACACTCAGGACTTTCTGAATATTTGGGATATTCATGAGTAAAATAAGATCTAAATCTTACATACTTTGTCTTCACCAAAAATACTATGAAAATAGGAAAGTACTTGATTTTTTTACTAACAGACTCAAATAATGTGCCAAGAATGTAGGTCAAATGGCAAGGTTACTCATACTCTGATATCTGTTCAATCACACATTTGATTTGTACACAAGCATTCATGTGTTGGTGCACAACACGGAAACCATAAATTTACTTCCTTTTCAAAGAAGCTTGTTTTCAGAAAGGAAGTAGTTGCTTCTTGGCCAGTGTCACTTTTGTAATACTAAATCCCAAATATATCAGATACTCAGTAGGACCCCATCCACTTGGAAGAGAGAAGTGTCAGAAAGACAAAACAGAGATGTGTAAAGTGATGATGAGTGAGGGCATAGAGACAGACAGTGCAGATCTACTGCTCTCTCTGTCTCCTCTTGAAAGAAAGAAAAGGAGCATTGCATGAAGCTGGATGGGCAGATTTGAAACCAAGGCAACGGCTTGCTGTGGAAATCCCTGTCTCAGGATGCTTTGGGTTCTAGAAGGTGATCAGGGTCCCAGAGGAGTCTGGGGACAGTCAGCAAGAAGAAATATTGTGAAGGTAACTACACCAACTGAAGTTTCATCTGGTTCAGTAAGCCTCTGAATCATAGATGGTTTTGAGAGTGTTTGCTAAGTTTATGTAAGCTTGTCCTTCTCTCACGCTCATCCTAACACCACTGATTTTTCATTCATCAGAGAAGAGGTGAAGGGTTTTTGTCTGAATTGTGTGTTACATTTGATTAAAATAACTTACAGTTTAGTATTAGGATTGTCAAATTGTTCCACTCAAGAAAACCCAATCAATCACAAATTAACAAAAAAACCCAAATCCAAAGAAAACCTGGGAGCTTGAAAAAAAAAACAAGTTATAACAAAATGCTTTTCTGTGACATTGCCACCAGACAATATGTCAATTTTCCATTACAGAATAATTTTTGTTCTTATTTAGAGATCTGCCTGCACAGTGTGGGAAGCAATACAGAGATGATGCAGCTCACAGAGTCATAACTGTCTGTGGAAAAACACACACCTCTGAAGCCATGTGAATCCTTGAGGCAGTAAAGCCTTGGTGAAAGCCCTCTGCTCCTCTTGCACTGGCAAAGGCACCTGATTTTTTTGTTTTAAAGCCAGCTCACATGTGTGCAGAGAGCATTCCATGGAGTAGCACTGACCTCACTGGGAAATCACATGCCCAAATCTGATAGCAAGGTAAGACTTATGGTACAGGTCTCCAGGAGAACATGGTGGGAAAAAACAAAAGATCACCAACTCAATAAAAAACTCAATGAAGTTCTTGTGACCCTTAAGGAGATGTGTAGCACAACACTGGAGTAGTTACCACCAGTAGTTTCAGTGATTTCCCATTGACTTTATCCTGCACAACAATCAACTGTCCAGCCTGCTATGGAAGACTGAGTGGAAGAGGGATAGTACCAGCCAATGCAAAACAAATGCACCAAAATGATGACACAGTTGGAGGAAAACTATAGTCTGCTTCAAAGCAAGGAAAACAGTTACAAAGAACTGTCTTCCAAGAATCATGTGAATTTATTCAGCAAGACATTATTCTCTCCACTCTGCACAGTTGGCAGATATTAATCCCTGTTAATTTAAAACACAAAGATTTTCAGGGGAGCAAGCAAGGAAACAAACAAACAAGAGCTGCCGATGCCT
Source organism: Colius striatus (assembly GCF_028858725.1). Lineage (NCBI taxonomy): Eukaryota > Metazoa > Chordata > Aves > Coliiformes > Coliidae > Colius > Colius striatus. The sequence continues at coordinate 16,182,919 of NC_084790.1, read as the reverse complement.
CATTTTTTCTGTTGCCAGTTCAGGGCCATCCAGAACTCTAAGAAAAAAGGAGCATTGGGGTTCTACTAATGGTTTCAACCTGCAGTTAGTATAATGCCAAGAAATCACTCCTCAGTCAGTGAAACTGAAACTTTGACAAGGGTGGTAGTTTAAATGACTATCTTCACTGTGGTGACTTCACATCTTTCAGTAGTGAAATCAAAGCTGTAAATTAGTTTCCACTTCTGCAGTGCAGCACTAATGGTTCACGGGAAAGAAAATATTAAGACAGAAAGTTAATTTCCTTCTTTCTGTTTTTTCTTTCCCCAATCTGCTTCCTTCCTGTTTGATCAATTCTTTTCCTATTGTGTTTGAAGAGAAGCAAACTGTCATGATAGCAACCATCACTACCAGTTGCAATGATGCAGCACAGTACTGTTGCCAAACACAGTTCTAAATGCTTTCTGCTGTTGTAAACAGTGTACAATAGAAATCACTGCACCTGAACAAGGCAGGGTGAAGAACTGAAGTAGAGACACTGCTATGTCAGGATGAACACACCTTGAAGGTTGGTGTCAGGATGCCTGCTCCTATTGGATCATCAATATTCACTTTCATAACTTGCTGCCAGTATGAGAAGGTGGACCCCACTATCCTGCCAAGTGTATCAAAGTAGATCATCCTATGCACTGGCATGACTGCACTCAGTGAAAATCTTGTTGTTAAGGGTAGCCACACAGCTTTCATCATTGGAAGCTGGAGGGTTTTCTTGGTCTCCTGACTCAAGCACTAGGAAATATGTGTTTTTTCAGATTGTGGGAAATGACTCCTTCAGCTCCTCTCCTACCCTGCTAGCAGCAGAACTGGAGTCCATACTCATCCATTTCTGAGATTCGTTTTTCTCTGCAGTTACATCAACAACAGATAAATGTAAGCTATTGGCTTTGCTCTTTGCCATTTTTCTGCAAAGATTGTCTCAGCTCCAGTGCCTTGAAATCCATGTCCACCTGACTAAGCTTTGCTTCCCTTAATAGATGAATCAAGGACAATTTCCTTGCATTTGTATACTGGAATTCAGCTTCTGAACTTAAGGAAACAGTACTGTATTGCTCTTATGTAGCACCCAGGAAACTGCCACTCTTTTTCACTTGCAGTCTCCCTGTGCAGAAGACATATATGTCATAAATGGCCAATAAAGTATAGATTCATGACTTCAAATTTCCTTTGTGCCTAGGACCTTAGTGACTCACCTTGCTGAAACCTCCCTGCTCCTGAGCAAACCAAACTACACATTTGGAAAGACCTAGTTGGGAAGTATGAACAGCAGGAGCACAAGATGCTGCTGTAATGCTTTCCATGAGTATTCCCTATACCCACATATCTTATGACAAAACTGTAGCCATTTCCAACACTCCAAACAACAAGCAGATGAGTTTTTTAGGACTAAGCAAGGTGAGCTCTTACTTGTGGAAGTGCAGTAGATAAACGCCCAAGGGGAGCAGGTGAAATCCACCTAAACTGTAAGGGCCTGGGTTTAGCTCCCCTCCTTTGCTGTCTCTTTCCATGGTTGTATGCACAGCAGGAAGCAAAGGAGAGACTGGAGATAAAGCAAACTGTTCATGACCAGGTATGGCCTTAATCTGATCTCCCGTTTAACTCCTTTAAACTGGAGATTGCTGTCACAAGCATTGATCTCCACTAACTAGGCAACTTGTCACAGTATACAAGAAATATCTTGGCATACTGGTTTTGGGCCCAGAATACAGTTAATTCACAGAGGCAGATACTGGTGAGGGAGTCAGTGTAAAAGCCGGGAAGTTGAAGTGCTTTGCTTCTCATATGTTGAACAGGCTCCTGTTAAGGGGAAGGTAAAATCACTTGCAAAGAACTGAACGTTCAGTTCAGGGTGAAGAAAGAAAGTGCCTTCAATCCAGAAATACACCTACTTTCACTGCAGCCTTGAATCCCTTTTCCTCAGTAGTGTCAGAGAAGTTATATGCTTAGGTATAAGAATGGGGAAGTTTAAGGGAGAGAAAGAGATACACTCCTGCAACCAACTTAAGTGCTTCTGTAAAGGAATTGGCATTTGTGGGGCAGTGTGTGCGCGGCTCCTTTCCTGCTATTTTTATCACTTGCATTCAGAATAACAATTCTTGCTTAGATGGGGAAAACACACCTTCAGAATTAACTTTCTTGATTTCACCTGACCCTACCCTTGCATAATGCCAAAGGATGAGTTTCTCTTGTGCTGACTTGCTAAAGCAAATAGAGTAGATCTGTGTTCACATGTGCTTTGCCTGCAACTCAGGGTTCAAATAAGAGAATTGTGATAGTCATCCCGTGTGTTTGGGACACCAGAAGAGGAGTTCATCTACGTGGAGCTCTGTAGGGTTAAATTCTACTCAAGGCTTCTGAATATGCATATATTAGACTGTCTTAAACCCACCAATAATGCTATACCTGAGACTATGCAGGACAAAGCTGTCCAAGAGGAGAAAGGATCCTCTCTGGTGAAAAAAATCCACTGAAGTATTGCAGCAAAAACTACAGCTGCCCTGCACACTTAAAATTATAGATCCCTGGTCACCAAGTTCAACCACCATGATGTACATAGACAATGGCCACTTAATTAAAATCACCATGTGTCTCAAACAACAAATAAAAGGATGGCACTGCTCCCAGAACAACAACTCCTAATGAAAAGTGATGAACACAGGAAGGAATTTCCTTTTAAAAAATCCCCCCATTAGCATTTTTGAAAGGAGACAGAATGGAAAAATATTTCATTGAGATGGTGAAGTAAAATTATTTTAGAGGAAAACATGGTTCCTCTGATATCCCATGGAAATTCCCTATTTGTAAGTGCAGTAATCATCCACATTTTGATGCAACCAAGAATTTACCTGCAACATCTTGCTTTCCCTGAATGCTACTGGGTCACTGGAAGCAGTGTTTCATGTCTTACATAACTCAGGTACATTTGACTGAGCCACCACCATTATGGGTCCTTGAAGTACCAAAAGGTTTAGTTGACTTCTGCTGAAACCGAACTGAAACTGAACATGGCTGAGAGTCATAGATGCTGCTTCTCCTTGGTCAGTGACAAGAATAAAACCATGCTTTCCTATGCATTTACAATTTGATCAAGGTTATCAGACTCTTCAATGTCTCTCGTAACCGCTCAGCAGCCATTTGAGTCTGTTTTCTGGGACATATGACAGTGAATCCAACAGATGTCCTATGAATGCCAGATTCTTAGCCCTGGTTAACTCCATGTCAGCATTTATTCCAAAACGATCAAGTTTTTACACGAACCCTGAAAGTAAGAGTAGAGTCCTATAGCGATGTTCTCTGCAGCATCAATTAATTCTGAAAAGTGTTCCTGTCCCAGGTTTACAGCTCAAGAGACTGTACTGAGTACATTATTAGTATAAATCATAAAACAGACAGAATTGGCCATTATTCTGGATATTGCTTAACACCTGTCATGAATGACAGGCAGCTGAACTTCATTACCCAGTATCTACTACAGCTAACCTCCAAGACCATGTGCACATCTCACTAGCACTGACCTTGTTCTACAGTCCAGGTAAGACAGGTGGAAAATTCAGTGTCTTCATCTACCAAACTATTTTTCTAAAAATAAGACTGACTTTTCTACATAATGTTGCATTAAAAAAACTCTGAAACTTCTTCTATTTTCTCTAGAAAAAACATCAAAATTACAAAAGAAGCTAGTTTCAATCAACTATTTTTTACAGTATTTTTCTTAAAAATATCTTTTGATTAAAGAATCTTAGGCAGACTAAGTTTTCATTCTTGAAAATATATGATGAGTTTTCTTTAGGTTGAGCAGACTGTTTGTAGAAAATCAGTTCATTAACTATCCCTACTTTCATGTTGCTACTAATTGGTCTTGGTTTAAGTTCATGCTGTTCAATGTACATCCTTTCACTGTTTGCTGCTGAAAAGGAGAAAGACAGAATTTGGCCAGTATAGGCTTAATTTAATCACATTTCAGCAGAAAATGTGATTTTTCCAAGGAAAAAGCTGTATCTCTTTTTTTACCCTCATGTCCCATACACTCCTTAAATATCTATTTATTCTGCCAAACAGTGTGTTGTAAAGCCTGGGGAAACATCTCCTTCTCTGGAGGTTTTCAAGACCTGCCTGGACACGTTCCTATGCAACCTGATCTAGGTGGACCTGCTAGAGCAGGGAGATTGGACTGGATGGCCTCTAAAGGTCTCTTCCAACCCCTACCATTCTATGATTCTATGATCTCTTATTGCAGCAAGGTGCTGAATGTGTAAGAGAGACACAAGGCTGATCTTGAACTACAAACCAGGTGCTGATGCCAATATTGTGACAGCCATTGGGGAATTTCTAACTCTTGTATTTAAAAAATGAAGTTTTAAAGTCAAGGCATCATTCTGAAGCTGTGATTTCTTATGCTGGTCTCCAAATGCCTGGTGAGGATCTCTGTGCGTTGCGTTACTTGCTGAGAACCTAGATCAGAATCACCAAGGCTGTGATTTGAACAGAATTTATTTCCCCTCTTTATCCAGTTTAATTGCACATATGATAGACATCTCCAAGAAATGTTCACTTCTGCAGGACATGGCATATTAAACAGGAAGAAGGAATTGGATTTTCTGCAATGGAAAGGGAATAAACTAGCCTGGGTGGTCAGGAACCATAGGTACGACACCAGTGCTAATTCTGGTACTTGAATAATATCCAGCTTTTTGCTTGTTATTTTCAAAGTAATGGTAGAAAAGACCCAAATGAAGGAATTAATACACAGGGCTGGGCTTTGCGTTTTAATCCTTACAGTCTGGCTGGATTAGCCAATTATTTCAGAGTTTCAGTGCTCCACATCCAAAAGTTTTGACGTAGGCTTCCTCCCTTTGCTTGTGAATGTGGCAGCTTGCCTCCTGACACGGAGGGTTTCAATGCTGACCTGTGTGGCACCATGCCAGATCTCCTGGGATGTGCTCAACAGCTGCACTGTACAGGGCTCTTCTGCTGCTGAAAAGCACTTCTTGCCATTCAGGAGATAAAGCTGTTAGCTCTAAACCCTTTCTTTGGACTTTTGTCTAATGTTGGCTGAGAACTAAGGACACTTACGTTGCCTAATGCTGAGAGATTTGCCGACAGCAGTTGCAGTGGTTGGTGTGTTTGAGTTCTAATTTATACATTCAGGAAGGGAAAGTCTGCCTTGTTTTAAACCAAGGAGAAAAAGGGAGACTAACTTTCCTACAATCCCAAGGATATGTAATTGGGTGCCTGTGACTTACCACCTTTCTGCTGTCAGCATCCTCTCAAACTGGTGGTGCTGTGCCCCAGAGCACGATGGAGCCACTGAACATGCCATCTCTGCCTCCTCCAGTTCACCCGGGGAGCAGTATTACTGGAACATGAGGCCATGGAGTGAACACAGTCCATAAAGGATGAATGTGGTCGTGACTGAGAGGATGGATACATCTATGTGCTTGTCAATAAAGCACGCTAAGTGTGTGATCTAGGTATGCTGAAAATCCTACCCACCCTTGGCCTTGGCATTTTGCCTGTGCAGCACATAAAAGAACTGGCTTCATCTACAACCAGCTTACTTCTGGAAAGCTAATTTAATCTGACAGGTGTAGGATCACATGCCTCAACACTGAACCTTAGCAGTATGCGGGAGGTATTGCTGCTATGTCATCTCTTTAGGTCAGGCATCCCAACGCTTTCTTAGTGAACAGGAACATTTGTGACATTACACTATGGATTGCATAACAAATTCATCTGCCAGCCTTCTGCGTGCAACACCAAAAGCAGAGACCACCCTGTTTCTGTCAACTGAAACAGACCTTCTCACTATCACTGTGTCACCTTAGGTAAAGAGGAACGAGTAAGCACATGAAGCCTGCAAGCTGTGCCCCCTTGGCTCTCCAGGGACGGATTAGCTGCAGTCAAGGCAAGGTGCTCATGGCTGCTTTGGGCAGGATGCAGGGGAGTGCACAGTGCCAATCTGTGGCACTTATCAGGGAAGATGCAGAGAAGTGTAAAAACAAACCACAGTCTGGATCTAACTGCTTTGATACACTATTTTGCACATATGAGCTTCCTCAAAGAAGGTCTGATCCTTCTCTGAGGCTGCTCCAGGAGGTTTATCACCCTTCCTTGAGGCTTTATCTTTTTAAGATGGGCCATTTAGTAATTTCCAGAGATTTAGGCAACGTAAGGTCTGTGAGTGATCAACGTCTGTGAGTGGTCAATGTCAGCTGCTGTCTTCAGCCTGTTGCTCTGCACATCCATGTACTCCAATGCCTCCCCATGCAGCCTCTCTTCAGCCTGAAAGACGTTCACAAAGGAGATCTCTGACCTTTTGAATGGAAAGGCCTGAATAAACGTGGTCAAAAGGCAAAAGATATTGAAGGATATTGGCCAAGAGAGACAGAAAACTCCAGCACCTCATATCCTGGTGTAAGGTCACATTGTTACTGAATGGAACATGGTGTTGACTCCACACTGTGCTAGCTAAATCAACCACTATTGTGTATGCTTCCTGCATTTAACAGCATGGTAATAAATTTGGAGAGTAAAAATCTACCTTGCTCTAGAAACTATATTTAATGTGATCTGCCCTTGGTGGCCAGGTTGCCCCACAGTTTCTGAGGCAATGCTAGCATTACCTTAGCAGAGCTGACTCTGACAGCTTGTGGAGCACTGAGAGAGGCAGAAGGAGAAAGGTAGAGGGACAGCAACAGCTCCCCAACTACCTAATAAGACACATTTGTCAGAGCAAGGTGAGAATCAAAACTTATAGTTTCCTTTGTTTCAAACTGTACTAAAGCCAGCTTTGCTGAGAAACACTCGGTGTATTTAATCTCTTTACATTTTCAAGAAAGCTGCTGTTGCTCCACTGAAGTACTTACATCTTCCATACAAAGCGAATTACAGTGTGATGGCTGTGCCTCTACCTGCAAAGCTGGCCCATTGCAAGGACCAGATGGGACAGAATTACAGGCTTGGGCATGGTGTTGCACACAGTTGACTCAGAGGTCTTTGTAAGGACTTGTAAGGGAGGGGATGTAAAACCAACACCTGTGGTCCACTAAGCAAAGACATGCTCAATGTTTTTCCAGGGATGACAGGAGAGTCTGGGAAGAGTGATGGTATTTATTTCCAGGTATGGAAAACAGGATGAAAAATCATCCTCCTCTGGACATTAGCACTTCTGTGGTATGTAATTCAGTTATGCCTCAAAACGGAGGAATCCGAGGGAGATTTTTCACAGAGATCTGAATGTTAGTGGACCACTTGTCCTGTGTAGACAAGAGCTGCTGAGCTCTGTGTATGAAAGGCAGTCTCCACTGCTCAGGTCAGTACTACACTTGGCTGCAAGGCTCTGCACAGGAAGAGACCAAATGAGTCAAACAAGGAGAGTACTTATAGGCCTTGGTAAGGTCAAATTAGAAATATATTTTATTTTTTGCTCATAGTGAGTGTGGCAAATGAAGCTGGGACTCCAAATAGTGTGTAGTGTGTTAAAGTATTCACTTCTTGCAAGGCTTGTCACTTACTGTTGTTTCTTTGGTGGCCCCTTTGTATCTCTAAATCCATGGCAGTGACAGCACTACCCACGCTATCTTGATTGGGCTTCAGGAGACACGGGACTCTTTGTTTATTCTGCAAGCCTCGCATGGCAGAGACAATCTCTCTGTTCTGACATAAAGAGGTACTAGTTCCTGCCTGGGGTCACTTTATTATGATAGCAGCAGTCTCACAGCCAGATCCAACCACTATGGACAAGGGTTCTGTGAAAACTAAATGATTTCCCAAATCCTAGGCCCACTATGTGAATGTCTGTGGCTCAGATCCTAGGACTGTGGACAAGGGTTCTGTGAAAACTAAATGATTTCCCAAATCCTAGGCCCACTATGTGAATGTCTGTGGCTCAGATCCTAGGACAGGTATCTTGCAGAGGTGTAGCATTGCGCTCCTCCAGGAAGAAACAATCAGAGTGTATCTGAGGTTTTCCCCTTGTCACATCTCTGCATGTAACTATAAAGTCAGTGGAAGCTCAAGAAAGAGCATATAGAGTTTTTCATTAAACCTTAACCACATTCAGCAGTGCTATAGATGGACACTGATAAATTCAGTACATTTTTTAACTGTCAGGGGGAAATGGTGGCTCATAAAAGCAGGGAGAATGGATTTTCCACCAAGGCTTGCTCAGGATTTAGAACTTGTTTTTATGAGTCAAGCTTTTTTTCTACTGAAAGGCACTAGTTTGACACCTTATTAAGCTCTAAGTAATAGTACAACTGTTAAAGAAAACAGTAGTACTTAAGTATTGTATCACTGGGATTTTCAAATGGCTTCACCCGTTGGCTTTAATATGAACAGGGTGAGGTCATTGTTTGCACATCTGCAGTGCATGCTCTTCCAGGGCACTGAAATAAACTTTATAGACTACATCACTGATCTGGCAAGCATCTGCCTCCTGTGCCACTGAAATAATCTGTGATTCACTGTTGACAAGGGACAACTTGCTTGCAAAAACCACCCCTCTGTGAAACCAGAATAACAGGAAGGAAAATTTGTATTTTTCTCATCTGCAGACTACAGTCAGCACAACTAAAATGTTAAAAATGACAAGCTGTAAGACTAGCTACATGCCATAAAGAAAAAAGGGCATAGCAGTAAGCTCTTACAGCAAGTTGCCTTTTGCTTGACAGAGCATGCACACGGCCACTAAAATCAGATTATGGCAAGACTGCTAGTAGTGACACTACTGAACTGTGAGCTTCTGTCCCTGAAATGATACGAGTTTCCTAGGTTTCCCTCCACTCAAGCAAGGACAAATTTACAGAAGTGTTCCAGCAAGACGACAGTTCACTGCCGAGTAGGTTGCTCTGCCAGGTGAGGTACTATTGATCAGTTCAAGCCACTCTCTCCGTACTCTCCATAGTCTTTTGAAAATCAAATGTACAAAACTCCTTGTTGCCAAAAAGGGATGGAGAGAGGGAGATTCACATCCTCTTTTTGCCAGCAGCCAGTCTACAACAGCTTGTAAAATGGACATCCATAAGCATGGATGAGGGATGGAATGTGCTGGGCATTCACTAACATCACAAGCTCTTTCATAGTATTCATGTCTGAAGCAGCAAAATTGCTGGATTCCACTACAGAAGAAAGCATTTAATGTGTGGATATCTACCCCTTCTTAGTCTAGGCTTGGTGGGAAGGAAAAGACCTGGCTCCTTGTAACCCTCCAAAAACCCAACTCAGCCTTCTTCCACCTAGCTTTTTCTAGCAGAAACAAAACCTAATTGATCACATTTCCCTGACTAGTGTTATGTACTGCAAAATGTCATTTGTCATTTAGGCTAGTTACTAAATATCACCTGAAAAGAGAACCTGGAGAGAGCAAGAGTTTTGAATTTACTTTTGCCAGGTGGTAGAAAGAGCTGTAAGCATCACTATCTAGGAGCTCCTTCTGTTGATATCTTACACAAAATCTGTCTGATGCTTCTGATCTGGAGGGAAAAAACAGCAACTTAAATCAACCTGTTCCTGCTTACCCTTCTAGTAGGCAAAAGCACTCACAGAGCAATTGAAAAGAAGAAAAGAAACCCCACAACAAAACTGAATGACAGAATAGAAGGTGCACATCACAGAGGGAAGATTTTCAACCACAGTTGAGGAAACCACTGCTTTCACGCCAAAGTTCAGGAAACAACTGCTCTTCCACCAATTAATTGCCTTCAGGCCTGAGATCTGCTATGCTCTGTGCTGTCGTAAGCATCAACTCAGCAACAGCACTGAAAAGAGCAAGACCTTTCCTAGAAGGTTTCTTTGGGTCCAAGCAATGCTACATAACAATACATGCTTCATTACACCAACTCTTCCTCTAGAACATGTTAAGTATGATTCTCATGGTCCTTGCTTGTGAAACAAAAGTAATTACTTAGCAAAACTCTGAAAAGCGCATGGTCAATTATTTGACTATAACAACTATAAAGAAGAGTTACAGACAGCTGTAGCACAACAGAATCTTGGTTCCCTCCCACACTATATACTGTTTGCTCCCCATCATATACCCTTTTCCTCAGGACCTTCTACTTCAATGGCAGAAAGCCAAGGCAGTATCCAGAGCAACATATAACATTGTTATTACTGACTCCTTTGCCTCAGTCTTCCAGGCATGAACTACACTAGATTATTCCAGCACAGTACATGGTAGCAACTACTGGACTGTACTCCATAAAATAACTGGTCATTTAGCTCTAGACGATACCTTGCCAGGCTGTGTGACATTGAAGGTAAAGGCTTGAGGGGTACATACTTTGTTGTTTTGGGGGGCTTTTTTTTTTTTTTTTTTTTTTGCACAAGCTAATCACATTATGGGAAGCTGCACAAGGTGAGAAGAGCTTCTGGTAACTGCTGAACTCTTTTCATCACACCGCAGCATGGCTGGAGGGAAATACCCTGAGGGATAAATGATGCAGAGAATTTGAGCTCTTAAGGGGAACGAGTGGGAGCATTTGAGCTCCTAAAATAAGAAACTTAAAAGAAATTCTGGTTCCTGGAGCCATGATTTCTCCTCTAGTCTACCTTTGGAGCCTCACAATGCTGTGCTGTTCCTTGCAGATAAAGTTGTGTTTCATCCTTTACAAACAGAATACATGCATAAAAGCAACAAGCATAATTTCTTCCGAGTTCCTCCATAGATTATTATTATTCCTTAGAAGCCAATGTAGTTAACTAGGTTGGAGTATAAAATGATGATCCATGGAGCTGTCTTCCTGCAGTTGGTTTAGCACTTCTACTATTTTAAGAAATCTTCTGAGAACTGCAAATATGTTTTGTTAAAGATACCATCTTCTAGGCAGAGACATAAATAGTGAATCAGTCTGTTCATATTAATGTCATGAGAATCGTCACATCCAAGCCTGCGCAGGGCAAAGGTCTCTGAAATGCATGCTTTCTGTTTGTTACCAACAATTTATTCTGTTTATGTGAGGCAATCAAGGGATTGGGCTAGACTTGGAGGCTGTGCATATCCACACTTTAATCCCATTTACAGGCTTGATGCCTCAGGTCTGTACTTTAATGGAAGATGGCTGTTTGTTTTGGTCAGAGCTCGGTAGTCTATAGATCATGCAGCTCGCATTCCTTCTGGAAGGCATTTTGTGAGCTGCAATTTTCAGCAGCAATCTCAAAGACTGAAGCAAAATTTCCACAGGCAAAAAAAATCCTGGTCCTGCTTTGGTCTGCATAATAGGTGTCTATTTTGTGTCAAGTCTTTTGCGTTTGAGGTTCAAGGTTTGGAAACATGAATAGATACAAAGAAACTGGCAGAAATGTCCTTTTGTTAAAACTGGATAAGTACTGTCCACCTGTAACACACTGGAATATCAGATGTTTTTTTCCTTGTTCATATGAGCAGAATTACTCCCTGATAATCTATACTAAAAGCTGAGAAGAATGACCAACAGTCTGCAACATGATGGCTGTGCTGATTTCTAAGCACCCACCTTTGTTCAGAGAGCACTGAACTGGAAGTAAACATAGTCAAGGGCTGAACCCCTTTTTGCAAATGAGCATATGCTCATAGTGCTTAAAATAACAATAAAAAAGAGTACATCTCAAAAATTCCAGGCTTTTGCATTTTTGATCTGATATTTTCTGCATGGTCCTACTTTGGCTGAAAAATTCAACACATTAATGTTCCCTGGGGACAATGAGATACCCTGTGGCATTCTTTAGGGGCTACTGGATGGCACTACCATCCAAAATATCACTACCAGCTAAGTGTTTGTTTGGCCAAGGAAAAATCCCTTGCCACTTAAAAAAACCACTCAGAATAGGAATCCTTGGCAGCCTGCAACACTACCACTATATCTGCCTAAATTGTGCAGGTTGGAGGAAAAGTGACCTAAATCACTGCAAAATATATCACTTTATAACACAAGTTCCTGCAGACCAAGAACTTGGGCTATACCAAATCTATTTTTCAATTTGTGGCCATAATTATGTACTTGAAAAGTACTTATAAGAAAGGAATTGATTCTTCTGTCTGTTGGATGGATGCAACTCCCTATGGTTTGGGTTAGCAGAGCAGGGAATAAAGGAAAATAGTATGGCCCATGCATTAGAAATGGTCCACTTGCTCCTGCAGTATATCAGACCCTGTGGGTTTTTTGTTTTTGTAAGAAAAGATGACATTGGAATAAGGCACAATGCTGTTGGACTAAGATGAGAGAGAAGCAGTCTGCTGCTCCCCATGCTCCAAATGGTGTTGATGGAGATGTTCACAGCACATCTTCTCACTAGCACTTGAAGAATCAGGCTTTAAACTTTAATTTCAGTATCCTGCCTTAGAAAACATTATTGTTGTCTGATTCAGCTTTGTTCTTGATTGAAGGATAAAATGGGAAATGTGGATTTATTCTTTTTCCCCCCAATGGCCAATAATGGAGGTACCCTGGAGATGCTAGAACTGGGACATCTCTCTTCAGTGATGAACACAGCATCTCTAGGTGGCTGGAGGAAATGATTTCAAACATGGGGTTTGTGGAGCAGTCATGGTTGACTAGTAAACTTGCTTCAGTACCTCAATGGATCAGGACATTTGCCAAGTGCTTAAAGCCCTGAGAAAAATCCATTCTTTCCAGTGAAACTGCAGCCAGAGCAGCAACCTGCCACCCTTTTTGTACCCACTCAACAGGAGTCATTCTTCATTTCCCTTAGGAAGAAAAACAGGGAAAGCTGTCTCAACATGTAATATTCTCAGAATAGATGCTAAATCCCAGTGAATGGCACATTTCAAAGTGTGAACCCGTCTTTCAGCAACTACTTTGCCTGTGAAGAACCAAAAGAAGGGGAGAAGGAAGGAAGGGTGAAAGAAAAGATCATAAATAACAGTTGAAGCAGACAAAAGGGCTCTGTTTCTGAGTGCAAATGAGGCACAGCTGGTTTACAGCTGCACTGTATTCCCCTATAGGTATGGCACTAGAGAAATGCAGTAATGCTTTTGTTACCATCAGGATGATACAAAAGACTGGATGGACTTCTTCTCCAATGCCTATGAAAATTACACTAGAAACCCCATTAGTTCCCCACTGCCTTGTGTGTCCTGAGACAGGCTGTCACATGGAAGACTCCGAGGCAGACTGTTGCTTTGCTTGCAAGGGATGCATGGGCGAAAGGCTTGGAGGAACGCTCCAAAACCTGATTTTGAGGACTGAACAGAAGCATTTAAGACTGGGACTTGGAAGTAAAGATGAAGACATTAAAGCAAACTGGAACTAATGCCAAGCTTCCCCTGGACTTCATCAGGACAGAGCCCAGTCTTTCTGTCATTTTCTTAAGCTCACAATGGCAAATTCTGGCACTCTACTTTTTTTTTCATTTTCACCTTCTTCCCTTCCCACTTGATAAATAATTGCATGAGCCTCCCAAAGGCTGCACAACAATTTCATACTTGTTCCTCAATCTTTTTCTCTCTTTTCTTGGCCCACACATTTGAGTTAATGCCTCTGTCATTTCATCCTTCCCATAATTATAATCAGATTTTGATGGGATAAGATGTGGTGATTATGTGTCCAAAAGCTTTTAACAACAAATACCCTGCTGTTTGCCTGCCCCACTTAAGGAAGTTCTCCCAAATTATGTGAGTCTCTCTGACCTCCCTGAGATAGATGTCTAGCTGCTGCTTGAAATGGGGTCATGATCTATAAATTGCAGTGGCACCAAAGCTGAAAGCAAGCTCCCTGTGTTTTGTTGTCTGAGGTGACACATGGAAAATGATAATATTTATTGAACAGTAACTACTCCAGAGAGACAAAAATCATTGCTTCTGCAACAGAAGCAGCAAAAGATTTTAAACTTTTGTTACAGGATGAGGAATGGAGGCTGCTTCTTTGAGCTATTTAGCCTTTAGCACTATTTGTGATGTGATACAGTAGGCTCTTTCTAACTAGGCTACCATAAGACAAATGCTACTGGCTATAAATAGCATCAAAAAGTACAGCTATGAAACTCAAGAATGTAATTTTTTTTTCCCACCGGGAGTACATCATGAGCCATGCCGAGTGCAGATGTCAACAGCTCCTCTGTTACATTTCCCCCAGAAGACTTAAAGCTGGGAAAAATCAGAAGCACCAGATTCCTCTCTCTAAAGTTGTGCAAGAGCCTTTGAGGTTTTGCTATTAGCAGCCTCCTTTTTCAAACTGTTTATTCCAAGAAGCATTCATTCCCCACGTTAAGGTCAACCAGGGGTTTTCTTAAGGCCACTGAGCCATTGCCATCTCTGCTGGGAAGGCCTGGTGGGAGACACAACTCCAGGATTGCTGTCATGGGCATGTGCTGGAGACGTGGCATGAACCCAAAATCTAACTCGGAGCTTTGTAGTGCCGAGAGGCGATCGTGTTTGACTCCACAGATGCAATTGCTTTCTGATCATTTCCAACAGCAGGGTAGTCATCTCTTATTGCCCCACTAAGCTCATTAGAGAAATATTTGGTTTATCTTCCAAAATAAAGAAAGATGTAACAGATGTGCCAGTAGTTACTCACATACTTAAAAGATGAACACAAAGGCCTTTTCCTCTGTGTGTTTCACACTGCTGCTGCTGTGTGTGCAGCACAACATATGATAGGAAAACTCTGCAGGTAGATGTGATTTCCAGCACAGGCAGGCTTGGAGATTTCCCTGAAAACAGACCTTTTAAATGAAATTAATTGATTCTGGAATAATTAAAAAACCCATTTATTTTCAATTGGTTCACAAATTAATGCATACAATGAGATTTCTTTAACTTAATTTCTCTGTGGCTAGGAATTTCACTTACACAGAGCTGGAGGCTTCTGCACGAGAGGAATGCACAGACAATATAGCTAGTAGCATTAGGGATCATTATGTGGAAGCAAAAAGGATTGAATTATACCACAGGCTGACAAAAACAACAATTTTTACAGGGTTATCATGCAAGGAAGCTGTCTAACACCTACCTCTGCATGAAATATGTTTCCCTATAAATAATGATAACCACAAATATCTTTTTGCTATGCAGCCTAAGTCCCAGGTCTTAAAAATGTTAAAAAAAACATTGACATTACTGCAAAGAGAGAATATTTTTTAATTTTCTGTATCAAACTTCCTCCACTCGTTCATCTTTGCAAATAATTTCCAGCAATCAATCAAAAGACAAGTCTGGAACAATATCTTCTGTCTTCCAGATGTTCACAGTCAAACCAACAATTAAATCTGCCCACCCTCTGTTCTTTTTTGTTAAGCTTTGTTATTTTAGGGAGTCTCTATGTTCGATAAAGGTACTTACAAAGACAGACAGTGGATGCACACATATTCTACCAATCATTTGAACTCCTCTTTGTACACAGAGATACTGATAGCACCTCCAGAGCAATTAAAAAAAAAAAACTTTTTGTCTTTGTAGTTATCAAGTATGTCACGTCTGTTTTATCTTTTAAATTTGTTATATAGGAACAAATGTTATGTGGTAAAAAAAATCTCATATTTAAAAGTAAATTTATCATAAATGTTCATAAAGATTCATATAATTAATGCAGAACATTTCAGATTTTGCACTGGACTCATGTGCCTGGGGACCTCAGTTTTCAAATTCCAAAGCCACTCAGGACCTATGTCTCGGTGCAAATGAAGGCACATGCACATATCTGCCTTCCAAAGGAGTTCACAGTTGCAGGGAATTATTGGTCTCCAGCTGCTTGTAACTGCCTTCTTACCAGAAGCTACATTGCTCTGTGATAATGTTTCTGCTCTGCAGCATCTGCTTCAGTGCAAAGTCAGTCCTCGCATTGATTTAAATGGAGGAAACTGGTTTTCTGCTTCACCAACTTGTGGAATCTCTATCAAAACATGGTCTAGAGGTCCAGCATCTGGGCCTTACTACCTCGTCAGGGCAGTAGATGGGTTCACAGTACTATCTATGTGCTTCTGCTCCTACACACTTTAGTTGCATTGGCTAATACACAGGATATTCTTGAAAATGCTGATCCCAATCCAATCCTACTGCCTCTTTTTGCTCAGCCAAGCACACTGCTGGCACCACTTTTGTATAAAAATTTGCTCCACACTGGTTCAGCCTCAAAGATCTTAAAAGCCTGCATTAAGTTTTTGTAATTATTTTTTTAAAATCCCAAAACCCAGAGTACATGGTCTTCAATTAGTATCTAACAAATAGTGTCATCTCCTTCATGCTGTACTGCATGTACTGCTGTGATGGCACATCTTTCCAGTGTACAAACATAAAACTGGGAGGACTGGCTGATTCCCCAGAAGGCTGTGCTGCCATTCAGTGGGATCTCGACCGGCTTGAGAGTTGGGCAGAGAGGAACCTCATGAGGTTCAACAAGGGCAAGTGCAGAGCCCTGCACCTGGGAAGGAACAACCCCATGCACCAGTACAGGCTGGGGATGGACCTGCTGAAGAGCAGCTCTGCAGAGAGAGACCTGGGAGTGCTGGTTGACAATAAACTGAACATGAGCCAGCAATGTGCCCTCGTGGCCAAGAAGGCCAATGGCATCCTAGGATGCATCAAGAAGAGTGTGGTCAGCAGGTCAAGGGAGGTTCTGCTCCCCCTCTACTCTGCCCTGGTGAGGCCTCATCTGGAGTCTTGTGTCCAATTCTGGGCTCCTCAGCTCAAGAGGGACAGGGAAATGGTGGAGAGAGTCCAGCACAGGGCCACCAAGATGATCAGGAGACTGGAACATCTGTCTTACAAGGAAAGACTGTAGGAACTGGGACTATTCAGCTGGGAGAAGAGTAGACTGAGGGGGGATCTTATTAACAGGTGTCAAGAGGATGGGGACAATCTTTTTTCTGTTGTGTCCGGTGACAGGACAAGAGGTACCAGGGCACAAGCTGGAACACAGGAAGTTCCACTTAAACATGAGAAAATTCTTTCTTGTGAGGATGAGGGAGCCTGGCACAAGCTGCCCAGGGAGGTTGTGAAGTTTTCTTGAAAACTAGTTTTTCAAAACCCCACCTGGACACACTCTTGTGCAACCTGATTGCAGGGAACCTGCTTTAGCAGCAGAGTTGGACTAGATGATCTCTAGAGGTCCCTTCCATCTTCTACCATTCTGTGATTCTGTGGAAATGTGGATTATATGTGCCTGCCATTTTCACCCAGTCACTCTCCCTTTTAAGTGTTTGGACAGCCTGATGATGAGAAATTAACAGCTAATAAGTGGGACGGGGAACTTCTAGAGAGTTCAGTGCAGTGCCACCAAGATGGTCAGGAGACTGGTGCACCTTTCTTACAGTGAAAGGCTGCAAGACCTGATGCCTGGGGAAAAGGAGATTTAGGAGGGATCTCATTAACACTTAGAAGTATTTAAAAGGTGTATGTCAAGAAGATGGAGGGGACACTTTTTTCTATAGTGTCCACTGACAAGACAAGGGGTAACAGGCATAAGCTGGAACACAAAAAGTTCCACTCAAACATATAGAAAAACTATTTCACTGTGAGGTTGAGGGAGGCCTGGCACAGGCTGCCCAGGGACAGTGTGGAGTCTCCTTCTCTGGAGGTTTCAAAACCCGCCTGGATATGTTCCTGTGTGACCTGATCGAGGTGAATCTGCTTTAGCAGAGGATTGGACTAGATGATCTTTAGAGGTTACTTCCAACCCCTGCCATACATGATTCTGTATAGTAAGTGCCTGCTTCAGGTTTCTTGTAGAAGTCTTCTGAAATGAGCTCGCAACCTCAGTCTTACGTCATATAAGTCAACAGCCCCCGCAGTAAAGGTGCTTGGGGCATATGCCACACAGATTCTGGCTAGACAAAATGAAGATGATATCCTCTAATTATATTTGCTTACATCATTCCCCTGGATACCATAAAATTAAATATTTGCTATTTTTAAAATGAATATTGCAAATTTTAAACAAATTAGTTTTCCATTGTTGTTATTTCATTCTAATCTTATTAAAAATTAACAATAAAGCAATTTTTATCATTCTTATGGTCTGGGTTTCATAAAAATTCAGATTCTCCAGCCTGCCTGACACGCTTTCTTAACGACTGTCGGCTCCTTTCTTACAAGAAAGCAAAATTGCATTAGAAAGGGACAGTTTTCAACCCACAATGTCATTGGTGTACAAAATGTGTGATACTACAGGGTTTCTACGCCATTGAACCATTTAGCAGAAAGCTGTTAAAACAGACCTGCAAAACAAACTGACCTGTGGGTGATATGCAGACCACAAGCCCAGTTCTGTGTTTATTCACATGATACTTACACATCAGGGAAATTAATTCGAAGAACCATTAATGACTACACAGTATGACTCAAGTGGGGGCCAATGTAGGAATTAAAAACTATAATTTTAATCTATTCCACAAGTCTTGTTTGCATTTCATATTGTCACAATGTCTAATCAAATATTAATTGGAAATAAAGGAATTGTTTTTTTTCAATAGTAAAATATTTCATCTGGTTAAAAGGAAATATGAGCTTTAAATTTGGATAAAGTTTTTCATTCTTATTTTTGAAACGACATGTCAGAATCTTTGAAATCCTGTGAAGTGTGAGGAATGTTTGCACTCTTGTCACGTCTAGCCACCAGACCACACACTTTAGTTCAAGAATGCACATAAAATACAGAGCTTTCTCCTGCAGCTGCACAAAATAATCAAAGGAGCTGCGAAAAAATAATTTATTCCCTTTTTCATAGATTCCCAGAAAGGCCAAATAGCACTATTTTTTTTCACACTCAATCAGAAAACCTTGTATTCTATCTATTCTTTGCAGAAACACCTTTCTTCACCTTCTGATTGACCACTTAGCTGTTTCTGCATTCCTAATAAAGATTTTCTTTTCATGGAGTCTGAAATCCATTCAGCAAGCTGTTAATAGCAGTGACTTAACTGGATCAACAGAAACAGAAAAAAACTGAAACAATCAAATTTGCTGAACTGTATGTTGCATGTGTCCTTCTTCCATGCTTTGCTGTGCCTCAGTTTCCGATACATACCAGAGCTGCTAGTGCAGCTGAAGTATCTTCTGGGCACCTGGTCCCAGTGTGTAGACAGGAACAGCGTGCAGTAACTGTGTGTCCTTGCGACAGCTCCTCAGGCTCTCTGACACCTCTCCACCCAGCACTTGTAACTTGGTAAAACTACTTGGTACTTGCAGAAACAATGGCAAATACTAATGTTTACTAATAAGTGGCTAGAAAAAGTTGCTGCTGGCACATTGCACTGGCACAGTGAGGGCTTCTCACTGAAGAGGCAGCCCACTCTGGCTCCACACTCATAGCCAGTCTGAAGACTAGAACTGTTGCTGAAGGCTTTTTAGGCTGTGGCTTGAGCATTTTCAGAGTAGATGAACAGTCAATTGCCTCACACCCATGTGACAGTTCATAAGAACTATCTAGCTTTTAAGCACCAAGGCTTTCCATTCCCTGTGGAGATAAAAGTGCTTGGCACCCACTGCTTACGGCAGAAACGGAGAGCTAACAGACCTTTTAGGGTCTAGATATAAACACATACACAAGATAATAAGTTTCTCTTATAGCCTAATGGTGCCCAAATGCCATGAAGCTCACCTTGCAACACTCTGTGCCTACCACTTTGATGCTACAGACTTAGTGCTACCCAATTCGGGTGAGGGAGTGGAACACTGAGGATGGCAATACTAATTTGAAGTGTTGAATAATACCTCCCTAATGTCTCCCTCTCTTATTTGAATGATATGTTGTCCAACAAAGGAGTCTTAGCCTCTCCAGCCATTGACAGTTCAGGTAAATTTCAGGTCTCAGCACTTCTACTATACAATCTCACTTTATCTAGGACAAAGAAAAATGCCACAATTTCTGCCCATCTCTCAGCCTTGCCACAACTAAGCCTGTCAAGTCCTACAGACTGTGGATGGTACCATAGTCTATGGGAATCTTTTGAGACACTGCATGGCGTAAAGCTGTCTCTGTCTTCCTGCTTCATTACTCTGTATTGCAGTGATGCCCAGAGGACTTTCAGAAATTCTGGTTACTGTGTGCAGAGAACAGCAGTTACTCAAAATTTCCTGCTTTGGGAAGGTTAAATGCAGATCCTTTTTAAATGCAATGAAATAGGCCTTGCAGAGCCCAAAGAGAGAGCAGACTAAAATTTATTCTGTTTTTAGAAAGGAGAAAAGACTTTTCTATGGGACATAAGAAAGCACAATGCTCATTCCTACCACCCCTGCCTCCACCCACTGACATGCATGACTTGCACAGTTGTCACCACTGCATATTTGGAAACCTTTCCTCTGCCTGTTATTTCAACTTTCAAACCATGCTTTGATAGCAGAGGAACTGGAGTGGCATCTCACAGGGAAGAATCACCCGTCCTCCAATAGGAAAGAGCAAGTTCTCCCCCCACCACATATGAAAGTACTCATTACTCTGGGTTATTTCTGCACATACACAAAGCTATCTGATTTGCTGCAGGAAATCACTATTTCTCTTGGTCTTTCATATTGCTGATAGGTCCCTTCAGCACTCCGTAATGTGTCACATGCAATGTGGTACACCATAGCCATTTCCCAAGTTGGAGTGCAAGCAAGGCTATGCAAAATCAATTATTCGAGAGAGAAGACCGTCTTCAAATTGCTATGAGATGATGAATGGGAGCAGGGAGCAGAGTGCTGATGTATTAGCTTAACAGGGCTCTTTTAATCAGAATTATTGTAACCATTTATTTTATGTGCAAGATAATAAGTTTGATAAGAAAATTCTGAATTACTTTGAGGCAATATTGAAGCTTATGAGTACTAGGTACTATCATTTTGACTATAATAATATCAAGAAGCCCCAGGTCATGATATCTAGGAATCATAAAATAGTAGGGGCTGGAAGGGACCTCTAAAGATCATGTAGTACAACCTCCCCGGTCAAGCAAGTGTGCCTAGATCAGGTCACACAGGAATGCACCCTGTACTCCCTTCCGTTTGGATGTACACTGTGCACTGGCCTCAACAGCAGCTGTTGAGGTGTGAGGAACTTCATGAAATGGAGAACACTATTTATTGAATAACCCAATTTGCTCTGCAAGAGTGCTTTTTGGGGTTGCATTTATTCCCCCACCATTTTCTATGTTACCTGTACATTACTGATTTTGATTTTTCATTTACATGAAGGTACCAATACAGGAAAAATAATCTTCAAGCCATGAAAAGCTGCTTCCCACAAGCTCTCCCCTGCCTTTGCTCTCAAGGAACAAGGCTCTGTTCAGCAATCTCCCTGACCAAGAGCAACTTTTTGAGACCTGTCAGTTAGCCATTCCTTACTTCACCTAAGGAACACCTCACTGACACAACACTGTCCTGCCATACTAAGCCAAACAGCTGGTGGCATTTGAGTAATGTCACGTTCAGCTTCACAAACTCATACTCAGAGAAAAAGCCAGGTACCTCAACAGGAAGTATCTTTGACATGGCTGCTTGAAGGTCAATCATTATTGTTTTTCAGTGCTTCACTGAGTTATGGGCTCCCAGAGCTGCTAAGTGGTAACCATCATTACTGCTGTTTCTACTTGCTAAGAAATCAGCACATTTCAGTAGTTTCCCACTTGTGTCTGTAGGCCAGACATGTCCTTAACCTGCAGAACTCCTCCTGCTGTGCTGGTTGTTGCTGTTGCTTTCTCCTCAGTGCTGTCCCTCAGACTGCCTTTAATTCACCTGATCTATGGGTAACACATACTGGCTGCACTGTATGTGTCATATGTGCATTTGTACTCCAGATGCACTGCTACCTAGTGAACACCCTCACTTCCCAGCTTTATGGCTGCTAGCTAAGCAATGGAAAATAGTCACATTTTGTCTGTCTTTAGATCACTCTCTGGTGGCAACCTCTGTAGTCACAAAGAAGGGGACCATATCGTAAAGTCTGGAGCCACACAGTCTATTTCTCTGAAATGTGACAAATTAATTCAGCTCACCTGTCCCCTGGCTGCTGAGCCTGCTTCCTCTGGGACTATTTGCATTCCAAACTTCTGAGCAACTAGAAGAGATATATAGAGACCATCTAGTCCAATCTCCTTGCTAAAGTAGGTTCAGAATGTTTTCAGGCGGGTTTGGAACTCTCCAGTGAAAGAGACTGCACAATCTCCCTGGGTAGCCTGTGCCAGGCTCCCTTACAGGAAACGTGGGTTTCAAACAGACTTTACCAACTATACCAACCACCAGATTTCACCATGAAGAGATACAGCAGTCTTCACTCATATGTAACCTCCATCATTGCTGCAATGCTATTGTGGTATTTTGTTCTGCACAAGTCTTTTTTTTTTTTTTTTTTAAAGGGATGATCAGCATGAAAGAAATCATCTGTCAATTGTAGCTGCAGGCTCTCCATTGTAACTTTGCATCTGTGCTCAGTTTAGGTCTCTAAGTGCAACTTTCTTAAATATAACTAAATCTCTTCTTGCTAGAAGTGCATCATATCCTCTGCAGATTTCTCAGTAAAAGTCTTCAATGTCATTGTGGGCTATATACAGGAGGAATATCAAACAACCTTACAGCTAGCTCTGTTTTGGCAACTCTTTGGATTTCATAGGAAATTTGACAATGTGTCTTATTTTTTCTTAAAACCTTAGCTCTAAAGTTATGTGACTACAGCAGAATCTCAGCTTTCATATAAAAAAAGAAAGTTTTGAGTCCTTACGAGTGCAGGAAAAATATGGAAGCATAAAAATTTTAAAATGTATATAAAATGCTACATTTTTTTCCTTATTATCTGTATTTTACAAGGCAAATCTTCATGTTGTTATGGAGCCAATATATAATCATATTCTTTCATGCAAACAGGCAAGGGTGAACACCCTTCTTTAATTGTACTGAAGACTCTTTGTAATCCCTTTTTCTGCCCCATGTACTGGTGACATTATGACTCCACAGCTCCAGCTGGGGACTTCGGTGTGCATCAAATTATAAAAGGCAGATCATTTATGCTGGATGATGGTTTATTTTCTAAGTTCGTAACATCTTTGCCATCAACTTGAGCTGATGTCAGTAACACATTGTCATTGGGGAACAAGGATGATAAGTTTAAAGTAATAGAGTTGCCAAGGAAGTGACTGAATGCTGATTAAATCTTAACTCTTGCTCAGATCTACATGTTTTTCTTTTTCAAATGTCTATAGGCTTTCTGGAATTCCTTTACATCAGTATACAATCTAAAGGTGTAGAAGACAGTAATTTCTGCAGAGCTTCCTGTACCTTCCTATTTTCTATAACCATGAACCACTTTAAGCAGCATTTATAACAGTCAGCTTGCCAAGAATTTCCCTCTGGAATAATATCCTCTAAAGTGTGATATGAGGAAAGTACTTGCTCTTGGATGGTTCTCATCTAAAGCGTGTATTGTAGTTGATTCTCCAGAAACAGAGTGGTCTGAAGAGAACAGGTTACAGGCAAAAAAAAAAAAAAAAAAAAGGAAAGTTATTGTCATGTAAGTGCAAGAAGAATATATTTATCCTTTTTGAAAGAAAACTTAAAAACAGAGTTACAACTGCTGACAAAAGAAACATGAAGTTTAAGTACTGAGTGAAAAAAGACTTGGGAAAAGAGTTGAATTTCAGTCTTGTTAGACAGACAGGACAAGGAAATCAGAAGTCTGGATGGGATGTAGTGACAAATACATTTACCATTTTCTTTTCCTTTAAGTTTCTAAAACATTTTCCTATAGTGTAGCAAACAGATGGGAATCGCCCACCAGAAGTTTAACATAGACATATTCACTACATTTAGAGGTATATCATGAAAATATAACCCATCTTGTACAGAAATGGTAAGCACAGGGTACGCAGTAAGTGGGGCGGGGTGGGGGACACACACACAGTCTATGTTTTCAAGGATGCATCTTTCATTGAAACTCTTTCCCATTGTACACTAACTGCTGAATTCTTTTGCAAATCTGATCAAGGGTTCACATTCTGCAGAAAAACTGCAAGCCCAGTTGGTTGTGGGGAAAGAAAAGAAACATGACAAACTGTAAGGAGTGATATTAAAAACCTGCAAGTATACACACACCAAAGATGAAACAGCAGCTGTACAAGCTCCTCAGTTTTGTTATCAAGGGGAGGGAGAAAAACTTTAACAATAAAAATGGTATGAAACAATGGATTTTTCCATGCTAAAGTATTGTATTGTTTGGCCACTGTACATTGCTACTCAGTGTTTTTTATGCTGCTTCAAGCTGACTGCCACCCAAATGGGATAACCTTTGGTATGCTCATACCATCAGGCAAGACTTGCAAGAGATGACTTTGTCTCCGCTATGGTCACTTGCCATGCTAGAGCACAACATGGGATTGCTACTTGGCTTATTTCAATGGCAAGGCAATGTCAGAACTAAAGAAGAAAGTTCTAAAAAAATCTGACCACATCAGTTTGATAAGAAATAAAGACAAGTTCAATCACATTCAGAAAAAATTTAATCTCTGGTGCGTGAATGATATGTCAGGTGGAGGCAAAAAACTGAATCTGCATGGATTCATTAAATGTTTAATGAATGTAGAATGTTTAGAAATACTTTTGTAAACAGACTCTTCACAGCATGTCTTGGCCCTCATGGAACATTCAATGGGAACGGCAGTAATATTTCTATTTCTCATTTACAAGAGAGCCTCTATAACTTTAAAATATATAGAAAAAATCTTTTTTTGTGATACATCTTATGTAACTTTCGCTAAGTCAAAGTCTGCCATAATGATCTTTCTTGAAGTCCTGTGCTGAACAACTGGCATTCAGAGAAAATATACATGCTAATTAAATATGACTCTTTCATCATTCCTTGTTGCGAGGGTGCATCTTTGTTGAGCAACTATCTGGCCGGCAGTCCTGATAACTTGCAGCAGTGGAAAAGGCTCTCTCCCTTCCAAGATGCATGCTAAGAAACTAGCGTCAACGCTTTCATCTTTTTGGTTTTCCTTTCTCAACCTTAACAGCCTTAAAAACCTCAGAATTTCCCACCACCTGTCCAAGAGCACAGCTTGAAAGGCTGAGACAAAAATGATCCATTATGCTTCTAGGGTTTTGAAAATACATGCCAGAGTTATGTGACTTGTAATGACTTGGACAGAATGCTTCTGTACAGCTGAAAATATTTGCATGTTTCTCCTTCCTATAGCCATTCTTTGCTCACAGCATAGATTATTTTTTCTTTCTAAGGGTTATTGCCTAGGAACAGTACCTGTGAATTAAAACAGAAGGTGAGAGAAATCAAGCTATATTCATAGGTTGTGTTGCTGCAGAGAAGGAAACGCAATCTATTTGTTTCCCAGGTCATGCTAGACTGAGAATGGAAGTTCTTGTTTTTCTTCCCTAGAAATAAAGAAGTATGAGGTATTCACAGGGACAATTCTGTACAACATAGTCTCTGTGATGGCCTATCATCTTCTAAACTGTCTCTCTCCATCATTGCAAAGGTACGAACAAAACCTGCCCCTATACCCTCCAAATTAGACCAGGTAACAGTGATCATGAACATGAGCAAAAAGGGAGAACTACGTAGTCAGTGGGGCTGCATCCAGATTCCCTCTCTGGCTTCAGATGCCGCTGTACTGGAGTAAGCAGGCAGACGCTCAACACCAAATCTGGTTCTGAGACACTTTTGAAGGATCTCTGAAAGAGCGTTATTGGTAAGGCAGCAGGAAGGCAGCAAAAGAGTGATGGATTAATCGATTGTATACACTGTAGTCAACAGAATGTATAAAAGACTGCTGAGGATCAGCATGGCAGCATTGTTGGAATATGAAGTCTACTGATGCCAGCTAAGCAAAACACATTAAAGCTCTATGCAAGATGCTCTTGCTGGTGTGGCTTATGGAGTTGGTGGAGAGTTTGGGACACCAAAGGGTCAGAGCATCCTGCAGGGAAGAAGGCAGTTAAGATAAATCCCCTGTGCTCACACGGGGTCTTTCTGCGCCCTAACAGAAGCAGTTCAGTGGACTGTGGGTTCCACTGTAGGGTGATAACCTTTGACCAGTTAATGTAAGCATGAGCAGTGGGGTTCAGTGTGTAGGCTGCCAATGTTATAGTCAAAAGCATTACCTACAGGGCTCTGCTCACTGACTATCCTTGGGTAAATGTTTTCACCTTCTGGAGCTCACTTCTTCTCTTTCCTGGTCTCTGCTCTGTTGGAGGCTGTTGTTGGGCACACATTTGCTGTTCTCCTAGCACAACGGGGACCTCAGCTGGTGCATCTCTAATAGCAGTAATAAACAACAGAGATTCATCTTCTCCATTACCAAAACAGAAAGAAAACCACCCTGAAACTATTTGGAAGGTGCATAATGCCATTTCCTTCGCCTCCCTTTTAGCATGAAGTTTCATCAGTTGCTGGAGACAGAATAATAAAACTCTGGGAAGCACCTGGGAATGAAGTCCCATCTTCAAGGCACCACTCAGACTTCTTGTAGATGCTTTTTGCATTGCTCCTGTAAAACACTAAGTATCATAATCCAAAATTTATGGGGAAAGATGTAAGTTTAAGTATCATAAATAATCCTACAGTTCAGTGACAAAAACTTAAAAATCTATTATGAGGGGCTTTCGGTGCTTTTTCTTTTTGCGTGACCAATGCTATGCACTTCAATAGCATGTCTTATATTCCTTACTACTGTATACATTTTGTTTGTCTCATTCTTCTTTTTATCTACATTTCATGTGAGTAAAAACAAACAAATGAATATTGATTGATTGAATTTTAAAAGCACAAAGACCAGTGATACAATCAGTGTTAAAAGGCTAAGTAGGTGCAATTTTTCCATACCACAAACAGTGTGTTGTTGCTCAACTTGCCATTTGTAAATCTGTGCCTCAGGAAAAACTATTTTTCCCCATAAAACGCTTTAAGTCTCTTCAGGCTAAAGCATTTCAACAAACACTTGATTTGCCACAGTGCAAATTAGCTTTGGATGTCTAGCAGATACAGAAGTCAAATGCACGTCAATACAAGAGGTATTCTCAATATATGAAGCATTAAACAGCAATCTAATTTGTGAAAAAAGCAGGTTTTGAAAATGTCTCGTGATGAATGCTATGAGTTAGTGGATAATTCCAACAATTTTACTCTTACTCATGTACTAGGAAAAGAGTTTGAAGATAGCTAGTCCTCATCAGAGTAAGGGAAAATAATAATAAAAAAATCAAGTTTGTGATGATACTGGTTTGGAAAAAAATATCTGAACAAGGACACTATGGAGTATAACAAAAAACTGCATTGCCTCTTTTCTAAAGCAGAAGTTTAGACTTCGTGCTGAGTTTACTGAGTAAGGCTCTTTGGCGTGTATTTTTGAGTTGGATGGAGACTTAATGGATGCCATACATCACAGCATGGTGAGGAAGCACCTGTGCTCATCCTATCTGCCGTGTGCTAAACTTGGAGCAAGTTACCAACTTGCTTCCATTACTTTTGATATCTATTGTAAAACCATTTCAATAAACATCTGATTTGCCACAATGAGGATAGTTTTTGGATACAGAACAGACCCAAAAGCCAGATATGCATCTTTGTACAGATGTAGGTGTTTCAGTGTACAATTTAGACATTCCCTGAAGGATCGTAATTATTATTTTGGTGCCTTTTAGCCAAGGAAAGCATATCCAACATTTTGCAGATGGAATACGCTATGGTAACCTTCTGAAAGACAATACAGCTTGAACTGCTGAATGCCATGTATGCAGTCACTTTTCAGAAAGTGGTACCTTTCACAGTAAAAAAAATCACAGCTCTTGGACCAATCAAGATCACTGGTGACATTTCTCAATTATCCAAAGTAGTTTTATGTTTAGTTTTGTAAAGGTAACAAAATTGCTCTAAAAAGCATGAGCTAGGTTGCTAAATCACAGGTCGATGTGACATTTTTAACAGTTTAGAATTCAGGAGGTAATTTCTACTACAATACAGTAAAAGGCTGTCAACAGCTTTGCTACATTTGCATGCTGATAAGTACCCAACGTCTGCAATTCTGGATTGCACATGGAAACACACAACACTTTAGCAATATATCCACAAGCAAACCAATTGTTCATTGTTCATGGTTTAAGTGGGACTTCATTAAATCTAAAAGTTCTACTAAAAAAGGAGAAATGGAATACAAAACTAATAGCACATCAGCAGCAAAAGCTCCCTCTGATCAGTTTTTTAAAAAGTATGTGAACTGTCTTAAAACACAGAGACACATAAAGACAAACCTGTACGGCTATGCTATATTCTGGGTACCTATTGCCGTACCTTAATGCCTTCTGAAAGGCTTTTTGCATGTACAAGTTGAAATGCAGACACAAAGAGATGATCTGTCTGAAGCTGAGTTTTCTAGAGGCTTTTGACAATTCTTTTGCTTTATAGAGTATGTGTGATTCATTTTCCAGGCCCCACATATGTACTAAGGATATGATCCAAAGTTTCAGTGTAAAGTTTTGCGTTGATTTTGCAGATTTGTAGAGGCAGATGAAAAAATGTTAGGTTGGTCAAAGAGAAAAGAAATTCAATGACAGTATTGTCTTTATTTGGTTCTGTAGCATAACTTTATAGTAGCTGAAGGGCAGGGGTCTCATCCCCTTTGATTTTAGGCTGAAGCATTAGGAAAGTTTCAGTTTGCTAAGCCTTCACAGTTTGACACCTTCCAGGATCATCAAAGAAATCACAAACATAGTTTCCCTGGAACTGATAGTACTTCTTCTTTCCCCTCCTCCCCCTGCCATCTTCCTGGGAAAATTAAGCTATTACTATCCTTTTTCTTTTTCCTGTTGGTAACAGGAAACAGAGAAGTGAAAAGCTTTCTGATGAAAGGAAGATTCCAATCAAAGCACATCTCCTTATAAAGTGCAGGTAATACATAGGAAGCTTATTTCAGCAAAGGTTATTAAATATCTGGACTCTTGGTAACATACAAGAGAAGTCAAGGGCAGTGGCTGTTAAGAGCCCCAGGCTCTCAAAACTGTCTCCTGTGGATGAACATGAATATGTGGAGTTTAAAATCTGCTCAATTTTTTTTACATTAATATTTTAACTTTTGATAGGTGAGTTTAGACACTTTCTAACTGAGGCCTCCCTACTGCTGGTAAGAGTGTGTGATGAATGGCAAAACACATACCTGTCAAGTTTATAGGAGTGGTGAATCTCACTTTCTCTATTTACCTTCAGTCTAATAACTGGTTTTCCTGGGAAGTCTGATTTAGATGTGTGATTTGGCACATATCCGACACTTTTTAAGATGATAGTCAGAAATAGTGGTAACACTTATGAGGACAATATGGGTCTGTTCCTTCTCACTGCTGAATCCAGCAACAAAATTACTATTAACTTAATTGGAAGCTGGACAGGGTTCTACTGCAGAAGAATAGTAGAGGGACTGGTGGTCTAACTACAATAAAAGAGGTAGACTTATGTTCTTAGATGTGATCATGTTACCCAATACATTTGAATTCCAGCGATTGACTACTCACATGCTAAGCCTATTAAAAATGCAAAGTAAACCAAGCGAATCTAAGATTTATTTCACTATGGTTGGATTACATTGCTCTCCTGGGTCTCCAAGCACCCATACATTGCCTGTCAAGTCTCTGGGAAGCATTGGGCCTGGAATCACAAGAAAACCGATTGGCTGCAGAAGAACCCATTATGCATGAGCTACTTATCATTGTGTGACTGAGCAACATTTGGGCACAAGTGACAGTACTGGTGATCCACTCTAGGAGAAATACGTAAAGTTTTTTGTATCCTTAAACTACATCTGCTAAACCTTGGTGGTTTCTTCACTAGGCTAGATAACTCTTGACTTATTCTGTCTTCCCACAGAAGTAATCTTCCTCCATCTCTGATCATTCCTGTCTCTCCTGGACTCTTCTCCATCCAGCTCATGTTTCTCTTGGACACCAACATGCTTCACAGGTCTGACAAACACACCATTTCATGTGTATTATAGGTGTCATTCCTGTCTATATATACCAGTACATTTACCTTTTCCATGTTGGATGAGTAATGTTCACTAGATTACCTACCATCATCTTTGCTTCCGAGATGGTATCCAGCAAGTGATTAAGATTAGGTGTTAAGTTTCATTCATTTGTTTTGAAGATATCATGTGAAAAAAGGGTAATAATCTACCAGTACTATTTTAAATTATCTTTTATCATGTGTGTTCACAGACCCTTACAGTGAAGCCCAGGCTACAGATACAGTGACTGAGATCCATTAATTGGTCCAGGTTCACAAAATGCTGCCCAGAACTGGAACAAGGTCAGACCCAGGCTGGACACGCTTTGGTACAGGTTTCCATTGTGACATCTGGTTGCTATTATATGTATTCTTGCTTCAGCTCTCCAGTCACTGTTGCACCTGATAGCTTCACCCAGACTGAGATGTGAAAATGCCAAAACGAATCCACTGAAACCTCCTCCATTGAAACTTCCTCCAGCTCAGTGTGCTCCTTTCAGGCAACAGTATCAACTGTGCAGCAAGTCCTGCAGGAGTAGCTTTATAGTTGGTGAGCTCACTGGTGTCAAAGCAGCTCAGAGAAGCTTACAGTACAATACCATTTCTACCTTTGGTGGCACATGGATGGAGCTTAGTTAAACCACTCTCCAATCTGTACAGACAATGACAATACATAACCAGGGCCACTCAATCTTTTTGGACCTTACTGCCTTTCCACCAGCCACCTGTAACTTGCCCACAATCACATGGTCAATATTATCCACATCAATGGAAACTGGATTTATTTCACCGAAACCCACGTGTTTTCAAACTGAGACTAAGGACTATTTTTGTTCTCTTACCTGCCTAAAGTGAGGACATTGGTTTGCCCTCAGTGTTACAGAGCAAGCCAGTAGAAATTGGAGCTGCAGGTACTTGGACAAGCAAAATACCTGTCTTGTTTCCTTATACCTGCTTTTCAGGACTGCTTGCATGGGCTATGGCTTCTCAGGCAAGGAAGGTTGTTGCCATGCTCTTCCAACAGATAGGAGACAAATGCAGAGGGTAATTCTTCACAGCGACCTGAAATCTGTAGTAGAGTTGTGAAAGGAAATTCCTACCAGTCCTCCCCAATTTAATAGTGTTATACATCCTCTCCATCTCAGCAGTGGAGTTATCTCTAAAACATACCTTGTCTCCTTACTTATGAATTACTACACCATTTTAAAAGCCCAGACAAAAAATAAAAAATCATTAACGTAAAGAGTTGTCTATATGGGAAACTTTATTGATTCTGGAACAATTCCTCTGTGAGATATTCAGTTGTGTGAATTGCTGAGAAACTCATAGAGAAGGCTTGCACTATTCAGTATCACATTAATCTCATAAAAACTTCTGCTCAGCATCGTATGCAATATCACACATGATGAGGACAAAAATAGTTATAAACCATCTACATTCTACTATTTTTTTTCCCTGGAAATTAGGAAAGTCATAATGAAAAACATGAAGTATGAAGTATCAAACATGAAAGTATGAAGGAGTCTCTATTGGAGTTTAGGTTTTGTTCCTGGCTGGTTAGAAGTTACTTCCTTAACCAGGGCAATTTACTAAATTCCTTATGATGCTTGGATGAGCCTGTGTACAATCCTAATTCAACACTTTTCCCCATCACAAAGAGTGGTCTTAAAAAAGCAGCTTAAAATGCTGGGAAACGAATCAGCCTTCTGCTAGATCTTTCATCTCTAAAGTGTGGCAAGCGTGTGCATATGCTTATGTTTATTAGGAAAAAATATGTGATTAACAACTGACTCTAACTTTTTATGACAATGTGGGTAGGAATTCAAAATAGATAAAGGATTAACTCCCAAACACTATCCTGTCTGCAAAGAGCTACCAGAACTTGCCAACACAACCAAGACATTAATTTTGTACTACAGCCAGTGTATGAGACAATCCAGTCCCCTATGCTGCAGTTACAATAAATTTAGTGACACCTTAGATGCCAAATGCTTGCTTTATGCTCCAAACAGGAAACAGCTGGATGACTAGGGATCCCTTAAAAGCCCATGGTTGCTAGTGGAAGCTCTTCCAAGGTCCAAACACATGGTGCAGCACAGACCTGTTCCATGGGAGGCTAACAAGTGTGTGTGTGCACATGTTCTACAACCCTGTTCCCACTGGGAAGCCCACTGGGAAAGGACAGACAGTCTGTTGCTGCACTGCAGCATGCAGCACTCAGCTGGTTAATAGTTCAGTTTGCATTCACCACCACTCCTGAGTAACCTCAGCTCTGCACTCGTTCCTTCTGCTGCCATAAAGGGGCTGCAGCTGTGTGACTGCAGCGAGCATTACAGGCTGCTCAGCTCTTCCTCCTCCAGCAATAAATTACATGGTAATTTGCCTCCTAATTTCTGTCTGCAATTTTCAGCCTCTTTATAGGGTTTCCTTAGCTATTACCTGCCCAGGTTACCTCCTTCTACTGCAGTGCTGCTTGTAACTTTGTGTAGCAAAAGAACATGGCTGAAGCAGAGATGACAATGACATGTCCCCAAAAGGCTGGAAAGGACTCTTAATTTAGCTCTGTGCTGGTAAACTGAAGGCTTTCTGTCAAGGTATGTATTTTTTAAACTCTGAGCATCCCTCTTTCTGCTGTCCCAAATCTTCAGATGTCGGCACTGCTATCATTAGGCATTGCAGAGGGGCTGTGCCCCACCCTGCTCACTGTTGTCTGTGGATCCTGACAAACGATGCAGCATCTCAAATTAACATACACACAGCACTGCCTAAAACAACAACCTGAGCTCCAAGCGGTCTGAAAAAGGCAGAGACTCATAGATGACAGCAGGTCTCTCTCCTTCCAAAAAGAGCTCTCCAAACTG
This sequence comes from Colius striatus, assembly GCF_028858725.1. Classification (NCBI taxonomy): domain Eukaryota; kingdom Metazoa; phylum Chordata; class Aves; order Coliiformes; family Coliidae; genus Colius; species Colius striatus. Next base: position 16,150,116 of record NC_084790.1, on the reverse strand, counting down.
CATTTGTTGTTGGGGGTTTGGCTTTTTTGGTGGTTTTTAGTTTTTGGGGTGGTGTTTTTTTGTGCACAGAGAGCATTTGTTTTCACTGGTGAAGAAGAAGAAAGTGTTACATGCCTCCAGCACCTAACTTCATTGGAAGTCAGCTAAGTAATAAAAAGCATCTATGCGTCAAGAGCTACACAGGTCTTGGTGTGCAGTTGCCTAAAGACCACACCTGTTTCACTGCCATGGGACTTGTTGGGTGATGTTAACCCTTGGAAGTACATGGCTTTCTCTGATCAGAATTTACAACAGAGGAGGCTTTTCTATGCTAGGGAAATCAGGACCAGAAGCATGTGTAGTATCCCTGTGCTCCCTAGTCCTGCTCCTGAATGCAATCCTCAGTCCAAACAGTGCCTCAGGACGTGCAGGCCAGGTATGTGCTCATGTGCCATTTGAGATACGAAAGCATGTGATTGAATTCATGGCTCTCTTTGTTTTGCTGGTGAAATAAATCCCCTGACCAAGCTTCATTTTCCCTGTCAATAAATAAATACTTTGAAAACTTTGCAAAGTTCCTCACGACTCACTCAAGAAGAGGCTCAGAAACTAAATATTATTGTTGTGAGGCCTCATAATTTACTACACATGTGCACAGGCCTGCATTTTCCCAAATACATTGTCTTGTTGGTGATTGTACTTTGTAAGGATTCAGGTGATGAAAGAATACACCTCATTCTGTACAAGAATGAAACATTATAAAGTGGGTATAGAGTTAGATAAAATGAGTGATTCCTGGAAGAGCAAGAGCGCTCAAGGAGAGACAAAGCATCAGCCATGCATACCCTTCAGCCCCACCCTACCCTCTTCCCAGCTACCCATCATGGCAATTTTATCATGGTGTTTTAATCTCAAAGCCTCACCTCTGACTTCACATGAACATCTACCTTGCTGCTACCATGGCATTCACATTTGTTCTTAAAGTCCCACTCCAGGCTAGAGCTGTTTAGTTTCCAAAACTGTAAATCTGTCACAACTAGTTCACTTTACCAGAGACTTAAAAACAACAAAATCACAAAAACTTTCCACTCATTCTCATCTTTTGCAATATATAATTTGAAAAGCACAAAACAAAATCTAGTATCTGAGCTCCTTATCTGTGCTCAAGAGATGTTGATGTGTTAAGGGCTAGGAATGTGCTGTGGAAACAATTCTAAATTTAAACAGTTGAGTTTGGGTAAGTCTGGAGACTGTCTAGAAATTTCTCAAGAGCAAGTTGGTTTCTGGTTTCTACTTGTTCCTAGTTTTCACTAATACCTTGACAGCAATATTTTTTCATCATATTTCCGCTTCCCTTGCTGTCACGTAAACATTCCTAAAGGAAAAATACAGACAAAAACCGAGACAGTGATTTAAGTTTTCAGACATTATAGGCATTTTTCTTTGGCTTTTGCTTGAGAATGGGCAAAGGCCACAACGTTTTTAACACTGTGCATGATCTCCGAGGGTTTTATATGCTTTAGAAGTCAAGACAAGATGCAACTGTACTTGCACAGCTTTCCCTGTGCAATGTCTGCCTTGAAGCTGACTCATGGTATAGCTGCAGTCAAAGGCAGAGCTGCAGATCTGTGTGCGGGGAAACCTCTCTTCATCCTTTACAGCAAAGGTAAACATAACACTTCCTCTCCCATGGGTGATTTCCACTCAGGTTCACAGGAATCTCAGTGATTGATCATGTGCTCACAATTTAGAACTCATTTTGATTTAGTTTGCTCTTGTAAATACTTCCATCAGGATGTAGACTCTTCCTAACCCACCAGGTCTTCCTCACCACAGAGTACTCTGGAAATCTGTTAGTGTCTCACTAGCCCTTAAGTTCTTTCAGCTCAGAATATAAAAGGAGGACAGCTACAGCTTCAGGAGGATTTTGTATTTCAGGTACTTGGATGTTAGGACTGCTGAGGAATGAGATGTCCGGGGAACAGCTGTGATTAATCAGAGCCATAAGTACAATTGCAAATAGGATAACGAGAAAAATGGGAATGGAACAATTGGATTAAATTATGTAGCACGAATATTCAAATTAATCTCACAATGAATTGCAAGGACTCTCTCTAGGATCCTCTTGCTTGTTAAATGCTCGTGAAAGCATTTAAAGACATGGTTACACCAGGAATGCATCTGTATACACAGAATGGCTGCATCATGTCAGACTATCCATCCCACGTTACATTCTACCACATTGCCTAAAACATAAGATCTCAGGAGCATGGCAAGTACATGTAGAACTTCTCTGCCAGCCTCTGGTAACTTGCAATTAAAAAATTACTTATATCTAATGAGGAGGTGCTTAATGGATTTGATATCCATAAGTATGCTCAGGTTCTCCTGAAGACCAAATGTGCTCAGCACTCACCACATCCTGGACAGAGGGGCTCTACAGCTTAACAACTCATTTGAGATAGAACATCACTTACAATCTTTTGTTCACAACTACTACTCTCCTTAGACACTTATTTATTCTTGTGCCAAACGTTATGAGTAGTATTTTCTTACTTTCTCTCTCTTTAACACTCATGATCTTACTGACTTCTGCAGATACTTCTCACTCACTTGTTTTCCAAGTGGAAAACTCCCAGACTGTTTACTCTTTCCAGATCTTGTTGCCTCTTTTCTTTTTTTTCTTTTTGTTTTCACTGTGGGCTTTAGGTGTGAAATCAACTGAATGAAGACAGATTTTATCATGTCCTTAACTTTAAAGCCAAAACTTTACTTCCTAAATGAAGACATAGAAACCTAGTGTATTAAGTCATCACAGCAATACTAATTAGTTGACGAAATTAATTTGTCACAACTTTCCATGTGATTTCATACACCAGGGATTTTCATTTTCAGAAACAATGTTTTCTGGAAGGACTGACAAATATTGTGGAGAGGTGTAAAAGGACCTTTGACACAAGATCTACCTGCCATCAGATTGAATTTTATGACGTAATAGACAACAAGTGAATGGGGAAAACCCCCAAGATATATTAGCTTTTCTGTCTATAAATTTCCAGAAATTTATGGATATCACATGATGCTCTTTGCAGTTGCTGAATGTTCACTCAGAAATGCAGAATGCCTAGGTTACTAGCAACTGTGAACCTGTACTGGTACTATCTTTCCAAAGACAATTGTATTACCATTCTCAAAAGCTTCTTGAGAAATTAGTGCAACGCTATATGTAAAAACATATTCATCTACTTCCCATTTGAAGCACTCTAAACCTTCATAGGTTTAACTGGTGTGGAACTCATCTGCTTTGCAGGGTGAGGATGCCCACCTCATCCCTGTTGAATTACTTCCCATACTTCTTCTAGTTCTTGTGAAAGACAGTACAGCTTGCACTGTGCAGAGCACTGTTCTGCAGTGCAGGCCCTGTGCTCCCTTCTGTTTGGATGCACACTGTGCACTGGCCTCAACAGCAGCTGTATATAGGTGTGAGGAACTTCATTAAATGGAGGACCTCATTTACCAAATAATCCAACTTGCTCTGCAGGACTGCTTTTTGTGGTGGCATTCACTCCACCATTCTCTAGTTACCTGCACATTATCACAGAATCACAGAATGTTAAGGGCTGGAAGGGACCTCGAAAGATCATCTAGTCCAACACCACTGCCAGAGCAGGACCACCTAGAATAAGTCACAGAGGAACTCGTTGATTTTGATTTTTCATTTACATGAAGGTACCAATACAGGAAAAATAATCTTCAAGCCATGAAAAGCTGCTTCCCACAAGCTCTCCCCTGCCTTTGCTCTCAAGGAACAAGGCTCTGTTCAGCAATCTCCCTGACCAAGAGCAACTTTTTGAGACCTGTCAGTTAGCCATTCCTTACTTCACCTAAGGAACACCTCACTGACACAACACTGTCCTGCCATACTAAGCCAAACAGCTGGTGGCATTTGAGTAATGTCACGTTCAGCTTCACAAACTCATACTCAGAGAAAAAGCCAGGTACCTCAACAGGAAGTATCTTTGACATGGCTGCTTGAAGGTCAATCATTATTGTTTTTCAGTGCTTCACTGAGTTATGGGCTCCCAGAGCTGCTAAGTGGTAACCATCATTACTGCTGTTTCTACTTGCTAAGAAATCAGCACATTTCAGTAGTTTCCCACTTGTGTCTGTAGGCCAGACATGTCCTTAACCTGCAGAACTCCTCCTGCTGTGCTGGTTGTTGCTGTTGCTTTCTCCTCAGTGCTGTCCCTCAGACTGCCTTTAATTCACCTGATCTATGGGTAACACATACTGGCTGCACTGTATGTGTCATATGTGCATTTGTACTCCAGATGCACTGCTACCTAGTGAACACCCCCACTTCCCAGCTTTATGGCTGCTAGCTAAGCAATGGAAAATAGTCACATTTTGTCTGTCTTTAGATCACTCTCTGGTGGCAACCTCTGTAGTCACAAAGAAGGGGACCATATCGTAAAGTCTGGAGCCACACAGTCTATTTCTCTGAAATGTGACAAATTAATTCAGCTCACCTGTCCCCTGGCTGCTGAGCCTGCTTCCTCTGGGACTATTTGCATTCCAAACTTCTGAGCAACTTGCAGCAGGCCTAGTTTCTAGAGCCACAGAAATGCTTCCTTTTTCACCCCAAATTTTCTCTACTGCACCCTTTCAGGAAAAGAGCAGATGCAAGCTCTTAAGTATGTTATGGGAACAAACTCAGAGGGAAGACAGCTTCCATCCTCCTCTTTTAACGTCTTGCTGGCCTCCTGTGAGGCATCTTCCTGCAGCGTTAAGAATGGGCACTGCTGGGCTCTGGTGGTCACAGAGTGGCAGATCGGTGTTGTGCTGACTTAGGGCCAAGCTCAAGCAGATAATGGAATCATGGAATGGCAGAATCACAGAATGGTAAGGGTTGGAAAGGACCCATAGAGATCTTATAGTCCAGCTCCCTGCTAAAGCAGGTTCCCCTAGTTCAGGTTGCACAGGAATACATCCAGGGGGGTTGTGAAAACCTCCAAAGAAGGAGACTCCACAGATGTTAACAGCAGTGTGGCATGACAGAAATGTTTACCAATACCTGTTTGTGGCACACATGATACCCAACTGAGGAGATGTGATGTGGCCTCTACTCAAAGAGAGATCAGAAAACAGATCATATGACCTCCCTTTGACACAGAATATGTTTTCCTCCCAGGGGGAACTAGATTTCACTTTTTAGTGGTTGTCTCACATCTCTGCATTCCTCAAAGACTGTTACAGTGCTCTGAGCCTCTATAGTCAGTTTGTGAATTTTAGGAACTTTAGAAATAGATTAAAAATCACACCTTAAGCATGTACAATGATATTACAAACATACATTTAAGTTTTTTGATTTTTTTTTCCCTTGAGCATCACTGTATTTTTTGAAGTCTTAGTTAGCTGTTTCTTACCCTGGCAAACCATAGCATCCAAGCTCTCTTCAGCTTGCAGCATCCCTAGCAGCTCTCCAAGACATGGGAAAAGTCCATTATTCACATTTTACAGATGGAAAATGAAGGCACAGAGAGGCTAAGTACTTGCTGCTGGCAACATAAGTGGCCTACTCATATTCACCAAGGTTTAGATTAATGTCCTAACAGTTAGATCCCTTTTTTCCTCTTCTCATGACACTTGCCCCTGTGCCAGACAGGCATATATTAAAACTGTGATTACTCAGAATAGCAAAGTACAAAATCAGATTCTTCCAAAGGCGCCAGCCTTCTGGTGCAAATATTCATATTTCCATGACTGGATTCTGTTTTCCTTAAATACTCAGTGATGCACACTTCAAATTTACTTTGCCTTCCTGACAAACTCAGTTCCTGTGGTGGTTATGGAAGCAAGTACAAACATATAGGCAACAGTGTGTAAAACCACTTTACCCAGTGGTAAAAGGTTTTCTTCCTATATGCCTAGCATTCAAACAGCTTCACAGAAAAGTGCTGCTGTAAGCCGCAGCTAATCTGAGTGAGACACTGCAGCTTGTTAAAACAGAGGGAACACAAAGCTGAATGCCACCTTTTTCTCCTTCTAAGAAAGGCCATACAACTTTGAGGACTGAACTTATTTCAGCTAACTGGTAGTAGAAGAGAAGTGCCTAACTTGCATCATGTCATTCATCCTGATGGAGCAAAGCTTATACTAGAAATAAAATTCTCTGTATTCTGATAAACATCTGCAGCAGCCCAGGCACGGGAGAAAAATTACCAAACAAGCTTATTTGGAAAATCTGTTGCTCTGCAGGGTGGGTAAGCAAACAGGTCAGTTTATGGACCCACACTCAAGCTAAAATAAAGCAGAATATTTTTATGCTGATGTAAAATTCTTTCAATATAATTCACTGCATGCCTTGCTATACTAATTTTTATTTGGAAATAGAAAATAGAAATAGAAACCAAGATGGAAATCTATATAAAAAATGATGCTCCAGATTCTCAAGGCTTTCTCTCATACCAGCGTAAACTTACTGTAAAAAGCTACAATACACTAGGTGATGATTTCATATCCATAATGGCCACATTGGTATGAAATGCAAAGTACTAGGAAGCAGAGCATCTGATGTACTCTTTGGTGAAAGTTTTAAGCACATCACAAGGAGTGGAAATGGATGCTACTTGTTTCTCCGTTACATGGCGGTCAAAAGAAGCAGGAATATGCCAACCATTTGTTGTTTTTTAATGTGGAGACAGAAGTTTTCTAGAGCTATGCACAGCAGCAACGCGCACAGCAGCTCTGCAGTATGGTTCTGCTGTAAGGAAGCCCCAAACCAGAGGCAGGAGCAAGGATTGCCTCTAGGGGAATGTTTCTTATGTTTCCATTTGGAGATTTGACAATGTCTATGCTGACAGACAACTGTGAACTAACTTAAAAACATGTATCTACTTTCTTCTATCTGAAAATTAAACAGCCATAGTATCCTCCCTCCCCCTACAAAATAATACCATTTGCTCTTTTTTTTTTTTTTTCCCCCCCAGGAAATATTTGAGAGAGAAAAAAACCCTCCAAACTGTTTGCTTTACATTTGGTTACTTCAAATCTCCATGGACATAGTAGTAGAATAGCTCAGCAGCAGCGGCAGCGGCAGCGGCAGCGGCAGCGGCAGCAGCCATTCCTTTTACTACAAAGGAAATCTGTAATCTCTGCTGGCTACAGTAACACTAAGCATCTGTTGATCACTGGGGGAACCAGAGAAGGGATTGTAAAACCCATGTGGGCTCTGCCATCTTCTGTCATTTCCCGTCAGACCTCCAGGTGTGCAGTCCCCGGCACGGACTGTGCCACACGCCTGGGACCGGGCACAGCTGCATCGACATTTCAGCCACAGGGAAGAAGAGCTGGGTGTCATTCGAACAAGGACAAGCTGTGTGGGGCTGGCAGACTGGCAGTGCCCACCGAAACACAGGCCTTTTGACACGGTGACTGTGCCGTGCTGGAAGATGAACTGGCAATTTCTGTGTGCCAAGATGATGGTTTTTAGACACCCAGGCTGAATCCTCACCAGATATCACTGCCCATGTACCTCTGAGGTCTGCGCTAGTCGAACCCATGGCTCACTCCAAATAATGGTACTAAGTGTGAAAACAGGAGTTTTAACTAAAATGGGGCAAAATCCTGCCAAGACTTTACCTCCTGGCAGGATGCATCTCAGCAGGGAATTTGTCTCAAAGCATGTGCTCAGCTATGGAGCTGAAGTGACAGTTTAACTAGAAGCTCAAATAATTACACAATTTTGATTATCCACTGCTTGTTTTTGATTTTCTTAAAAATTAGCAATATCATAATTATTTTCTGCAGTAAAAGCCACCCTGCAGCAGATCATTTTGTTTAACTTCTTTCTTCATCAGCTAATCTAGAGCTCCCACCACGAGAAAATATCTTTTCAGCAGAGTACTGATTTTCTCCCGCAATCTCCCCTCCTCCCCACTTATTCCTTCTTTTCTTCTCCATCATCAATCTTTTAAGCGTGCCACTGTGCATTCACATTTTTCTTTCTGCACGTGTCAGCTCAATGCTCTTCCTCAGAGCCCTCTTTTCTCCGCCAAATCCTGCAAAGCAGACTTTAACCACTCATTTCCCGAACGGAGAACTCGATGCACAACTTCGCGAAAGCCAGGCTCTCCGTGTGCTTCCCAGACACCGTGACAGAATCCCCCCTTCCCTCCACAGTCCGTGGCTACGGACAAAAGAGCAAGTAAAATGAAACTGACTTACTGCGATGGCTTGGAGCCTTTCCTTGTGCAACTCGGCTTCCGCCATCCTGGAGAGGAGGACACGGGAGCAGAGAGAAGGAGACGCGCTGGGGCGAGGGGGGGGGGTGGGGGGGGGGGTGGGGGATTGGGGGAGGAGGGGAAGAAAAAAAGAAGGAAAAGAACCAAATAAAACCAAATCACGAAAACACACTACAGTCACCCAGGGGCAACTGGAGTAATTGCAAAGCAAGCCGAGCTAATGTGTAGCAGTCAGACACTTTTGGAGGCACTGCAGGCTGGCTCACGGCAGAATCATTTTAGTCACTGGACCAGTGCCTGCCTTGCTGCCTATCTCCCAGCTGTATTGCTAACTGCATTGCATTGCTGCTTCTGTGTGCTGTTGCTGTCACACAAGCCATGTATGCACTCTCTGAGCAGCTGAGCGCAGGGATAGCTCGCATGGCTATAATTTTTGCATTGACGTCTCAGCTCATTTGCTCCTCCTATGGGCGCTGGGTCACGACAGGAGCTCGACACCAGTAGCGCGCATCGTAATCCAAACCTGCATGACTGCAGCAGAACAGGCAGACGGCTGTGCCACGGCGTGTCCTTAGCGAGCCGGCGGCGGGGAGGGAAGGGCAGCGGCACACGGCGTGGCGAGGGGCAGCCGCGGCGGGCGGGCAGGCGGTGGCTGCAGCGAGGAGCTACAGCGGGTTTGACCGAAGGAAAGGACGGCGCTGGCAGAGAAGACAGACTGCAAGGGCAGAGCAAAGTCTCTCACGGGTGCAGCAGAAACGCGGCACTCGGCAGAGCAGCCTTTAGGAGCAGGGGTGGGCAGCGTGTATGTGGGGTGGAGGAGGGACGGTGTCCACGAACCCGCACGTGCGGTGCACCTTAAAGCTCTGTATTAACACCAGGCACTCGGAATGACAAAGGTGCGTGTACAAATGGTCTGCCTGAAGGCCCCAGGTGTGTTATAAATAGGGAGAAAGGCAGGTGGGGAAAGGAGGCCTAAGCCAGTATTGTGAGGGCACACTTGATGGTGGCTTTGCTTTGGTTTTGCATGCTCTTTTTGTTTCTCCCCCCCCGCCCCCCCCCAATCTCCTATCTGCTTTGTTTTCCCACAAACAAGAAAGAAGCCCCCTGTTTTCTCCCTGATTGGTCCCATGGGTTGCTGCTGTAAGAGTGGGCTACCCAGTGGATGGACTGTGGAGCCAAGACAACCACCCTGCTGGCTGGCTGTAGGGCTGAGTAGGGGCTGAGCATGGCATCCTGCTGCTGTCCTGTTGCCTGTGCAGCAGGCATTTTCTGCAAAAGTGAATGCAGAAGTGCATTTTGCAGCATATAATTTTGCTTTAGTAGCTCCACACTGACAAGACAGGTAACATCCATCATGTTGGAGGATAGCAGTCTGAGGGTTAGCCTGCTTCCTCTGTGCCTGCCCTTTCATGTGCCACTCAGCATGGCATTTTACCTCTCTACTGACATCCCAGTGTTCTCTCCCAGACGTCCTCCATCTTCATCTAATTTCCATCTCTGGGATGTGCTGCTTATGCAATATGCTTTTCAAGGCAGCTGCTTTCTCAAGTGTTTCCACCTTGTGGTCCCATTTCCCTTACTGGTGCCCAGCCTCATTGTCTTGTGACAGCACATCAAAATGATTTCTTGCTTAGCTTTGCTTTGGTGAAAGAGGTCTTTTGTTGTATAGGAAACTCACAGAATCTTATAAAATTCCAGTAGTTTCTATGGCCAAAAGACAAAGTTTTATTGCAGTATCCCAAGTAAGGCAGCATCTGTAAGTGGATGTTGTGGGGTGCACACAGCTAGGAGAAATGCAACAATTCCAGCTTAAACTAGGATTCTCTTTCAGTCTCCCAACTTTAAGTAATTTGATGGATGGCATCTGTCTTGTAGCTTATATTGATCCCTTTCAGCTTGTTTTTCTTCAAAGCTACTTTTTGGTGTTTTCAGTCACCACATAAAGGTCCATGCATTACTCCGTGTATTACTACAGCTGGTTTTGAAATATCCCATCACACAGTATCCAGACATCTATACTGCCACATGTGCACTGAGAACATACATGGGCAACTCTTACTAAGACTTGTAAGCTATGTGATTAAATCTCTTCAGTGTCTTTCTCACATTTCTCATATTTGCTGTTCAATTTTGTCCAGGAGAGGAATTCTGCTACAAGCTATATCCAGCGATGCCAAGGGTATAGAGCTGGGACTGGCAACGTGCTCCCTCCGTGACCTATAGTCACATTAGATGCTGCCAAAACAGAGTGTGAAATGCACCACATTAGGCCATGCCCTCTTTCCTGCCGCATGGTGTCCACTCAGTAAAGCATTTAAACATATATTGAAGTGCATTCAAAGTAGCTGTATAGGAAAGTGCACGGGCACATTCCACTCTGGATACAAACCTCACGTCAGTTCATGAAGCACAGTAACTGCAGCTGAGCTGGGTGCTGCTTTTGCCCCATTTTTATCTTCTTTCTCATTTAACTGCAGCACTGTTTTCAGCTGAGGGGTAAGCAGATTGTATCCTAGTGAGTGCAGGGGCATTCCTGGCCCCAGTGAAACATCCTGCAGGGCTGTGCACCCCTCTTCAGTTTAGTTTGCCAAGGAAATGTACATCAGCTCTGCTGTAGCAGCCTACCCTATCAGCTATTTATGATTGCACAAGAATGATAAAGGATGCATCAGCAGTAGAGTGGTTTGTTACTGTTGATTTGCAGTGCAGAGCAAAGGCTGGAATTAATGCAATTTTCATACAGTAATAGTCACCTCTAGTTTCACTACAATATCTTTCTTTTGAGTAGCTTGAAGCCTGTTATGCAGTGAAGCAGGAATCTTTCATGCAGGTGAAGTGACCTCTCTAAGATGACTGACTAGATCATGACAGAATCTGCAGGGGACATTTGGTTACTGAAGGCAGATTTAAAAAAAAAAAAAACCACATAGTCTTTTCTTACACGTTTTTTTTGGTCCATGTTGATTAAGATGTTAGTTTCCAGAGTGTTTTCCTGTGTTAGTAAATAACTTTAATAAAAAATACGAAATTTTTAAAGCCTTTTAAAATCTTTTAAAGGTTTAAAAAGTCTTAAGGCTTTTTGTTGGTGGTAGTGTTTTATTTTACTGGTAAGGCAGGGTAATATTTCCAAATTTTGAAGCTACTGAGAAAATGAGAGAGGATGGAACAAGAGATAGGAGTAAGAAGATTCTAAAAGAGTAGACAAGCAGAAGGAAGGAAGTATTTTAATATACTTTATTCACTAGCTAAAAGTACAGAAGAAAAAAAAATTACCCTAATATTTTTCAAATGTCAAAGGCTGTTCTTTACACCACAATTTTTCAAAGAGCAAAAACTGCTATATCTTAATAATATGTGAATTGCGTCCCATTTCCATGCAAAACTGATTTTTATTTTTATTTCTTTGGAAAAGAGTGTAGGAAACAATCTGCAGTCCCTGATCAGTGCTGGAGAGGATCCTGGAAGCACTCTGAGATGTATGTAGCTCAAACTTTTTGTGAGATGACTTAGCTATATAGTGGAAATCAGACTCATCCTCATGCAGTTTTCATGCAGCAATAATCACCTCTAGTTTCACTACAATATCTTTCTTTTGAATAGCTTGAAGCGTGTTACGCAGCAAAGTGGGAATCTTTCACCCCAGGTGAAGCTCAGCCATGAAGCTGAGCTGGATTAGGAAAGGTTCTGGATTAAATCACCCGTGCTTGTTTTTTGACAAGACATTATTTTTGACAAAATGAGGGGTTTTGTTTGCCATTGCCACACATACAATGAGAACTCTTCTGTGTGATGCCAGGCGTCTTGTCCCCACAGCAAAACCTTTGGCTTCTTATCCTCCTGGCTGTTGGTAGGACTGAATCAAAGAAAGAAACCAGACTTGCTTGAAGCATGTACAAGAATGGTACACACATACACATGAAGGTCAGGATTAACACCTCAGCCATTGCAAATGTATTGACATATTTTTATGGTGACAAGTTAGTGGTTGGATCCTGGCAGTGATTTTCAAGAAAACAGAGCAAGGAGGGAAGACAGGCTTCACATTTACATTTCAGATTGTTTAAGAGGAGATACTTCTGGCTTTTAAAATTACCACATGCCAACATGTTGTATTGTGGCAGCACTAACACTGCACTGGCATCCTCGATATTGTCAAGCATTCCTCCCTAGGGCATATTTGAACCATATTATTTTCATCTCAGTTGAAATTCTGAGGTTTGATTAATCTTTTTTTTTTAATCTTCCTTACCAGACTCTGGCCTTAGAAGCTACAGTAAATTAGGCCAGGAATTAGAAGTTCAACAAAACTTTTAGATTCCTGAGTCCATTGTCTGTGCTCGCTTTTTGGATTCCCTCAAACATGACGTCTTGCACAGCACAACCTCTGAAATTTTTGGCAGTGAGGTGAACCCGCATTTCCAGGAAAAGGTACTCCATCTGCAGGTTTACTTGGGGCTCTCAGCCTTGTCAGACAAGCCTCATGCTGTCCTTCTCTCTCCTCTACACAGGCCACTTGCTGAGGATGCACAGAGGCTACAACCAGGAGTTGTACTCAGGCCACTTGAAAGCTCCTCTGTGTGAGCTACACATCACAGACCTCCATCCCAACAAGCTATCACCCTTGGATAACTGCCCTCATCCCACACAGACATTAACCCAGTAAGCAGTGGCTGCATGATGGGGGCTGTCTGTCCAAGCCCTTGCACACTCATCCTGGGTGTCTGGTGATGGGGGTGCCCAGGCTATTGATGCTCCTGCCTTGCAGTGGTGAATGTGAGAAGTGGCTGAATGCTAAAAAACATGCCCTTGCCACTCAGCTGTGAGATGGTAGATGCTAGCACTGGTATACTTCCTTCATCTGCCACTGCCCCTCGCATAGGTTTTCATGGGCACAGCTCACAGGCGGTGTGGGTTGGTGGAAAAAGCAGCCTGAGTGGCAGGACAGACAGGCTGGAAAATCTCTCCTCCATCTCTTACAGCATTTCACACTTGGGAAATGCAGTCAGGGAAATCCTAAGCAAAATGCAGGTGGGCAGTTAGCAGAGTGCAGCCTATGCCTCTGAGTCCAGATCTGTACGTGCACACGATCATTATTTCTTGGTTGAAAAAAGTCTCTCTATCAAACTCAGTTTAACTGAAGTTGTTTCCTCACCCCTTTTTCTGTTGTTTCAGTTTTGCCACTTGCTATCAAGACATGGAGTTGAAGCACACACAGCAGGAGATGGTATTGTTTGAGAAATAAAAAGCTAGATCCCCAGCTTTGTTTTAAACCTTCACAAGACGGCAGGCTTTGGAATAGGTAAGCCATAATTTATTAATAAGTGCAGTCTATTAGGTTTTTGCCATGTTTGCCTGATTTCATTCTGCAGCCATGGGGAGCTTGCACTGTCAAGTCTACTGACTTAAGGGGTCTCTAAGCAGGAGATCTCTTCTCAAGGGACCATCAGATACTGTGGGTGGAAGGGGCCCTCAAAAGCCTCTGCAGAGCAGAGTTCTGGGCAAAGGATGTCTGTTGTCCACAATCAATTACTTTTTTTGTCTTGCCGATCCTTCTGGAATGCATAAATAGCATCATAGCCAGAGATTTATTCAACATCTTCAGTGCTTGGCAATAGTTAATGAAACCAGCCACAGAGCACCCTCTGTCAAAGCCTGCAGATCAGTAAACCAGGAGATTCTGTTTGCAGTGGCATTCCTTAATGCAGGAAGAACATGAAGAAATTATATATGCAGTTCACCTATTTTCCGTATTTCCTCTCCTGGTAGCTGGGGCTATTTGAAGCTTCCCAGTTGGACGAAGCAGCCTGACTCCTGTTGGTATTTCAGTGCCAGCTGTGAGCATCACAGCCCACTTACCTTGCTGCAGGAACTTATCCTGACTCCTGGGGAGCAGAAGAGGATTGGATGATCTGCAGAGGGTAACTTTAAGGCAACCTATTTTCCTTTGCTGTCTCTGAAATTACACAAAAAGAAAATCCTATTCATTCCTTACCTTCCACCTCCTCGGCTCCTCCCTTAACACTTTGCACCCAGCTGGAGCAGAGAAGGGTAACCAGAGGAAGTAATATTCCCAGCACTGCAGTGCAGAGATATATCAGTGATTAGGACAACTCTTCACTTGAAAGGGAATTTTGTTTGAATTTCTATTCTATCAGCATAATGTCACCATTGAAATAGGTCACCATCCCTTAGGTGCACATCTCTCTTTAGCTGTTAATGAGCTGAGATTCATGTGTGTACCAAGTCTTGTATTATTCACCCTGTTAGAAACGTTTTCTGCCATTGAGTTTCATGGATCCTGACAACTTCAGTTCTGATAGAGACTCTTGCCCTTTTTGCCCCTTATAGCTGTCTTGACTGTTCAAATCTGCCAAGAGAAAGAGGAAAAAAATGCACATTTTTTTACCTTATATTTTAAAACTGGGGCTTGGTTCCTGTAGATTCTGGCATGTCCCTTTCCTTTCTGTTCAAACAACCCAGATTGCAGCAGGAAAGCTGCTTTTAGCAGCATTTATTTCTGTTCTTGTGCCTGCTGATCGTCCTTCACATATAGTACATAGTTGAAATTATGTTCCCTTAAAAATGGCAAAATATTTACTGCTGAGGTTTGTGTTAGCACACTGCATTTTTCTTCAGAAGTGACATAGTAAAGAAAAGAAATAAGTTATCGGCATTCTAACTGACAAAAGCTGTAAAAGAGGTGAAAATGAACTACTGCTTCCAACCCTACCATTCTATGATTCCATGATACTGCCTGAGAAAGTAACTGGGGCCAGAATCTGAACATTGGGCTTTATTGCTGCTCTGATCTCTGTGTGACATTTGCTTCCATCCCACAATATAGGACAAAAAGATAAGTACCTCAATTTTAAATACTCCTTTTGTCTCCAAATCCTCTAGTCCATTCTCAGTTTGGTCTCCTGTCTTAACAGACACCTCAAAGAAGGACTAGGGGATTGGCATTGGATTTGCAATGTCAAAAAAAGTAATAGGGAATCCACTCCAGTCTACAAGGGCAGCTTTTGTTCATGACAAGCTTTCAGCTAAGGTTAATTAACTAGGACATTTACAACAGTAGTCCTTCTTCCTCCACAGAGAGGCTGCCCAGAGAGGTATCTTCGGCTTGTCTGCATCAAGGCCATAACTTAACGATGGGCATGTCAGATTAGTCCGCCTCAAACCTGCACATTACATCAATGCAACAGCTAGAATTTTAATTTTATCTCTTTGATGAAGAGAAGTTAAATCCATCTATTAAAATAAGGGGCCTAACAGTACTCTGAAGGAGGAGTGTGTCAAATCAGAGTCAGGTCTACATATCACAGCCCATCTTTCCAAAATTCTTCAGACACCGGTCATGTAGACTTTAAGCCTGCTAACTAGTGCTGCCAGCTCGAAAAAGAGGACCACATGATGACATATTTTTAAGCAGTATCCCATTTTTGGTCATCTGACCTAAAAACACTGGAAACCTTTTGCACAGAAAGCATCTCCTGGCCTTTGGGCCAATCTGCTTCGGATTATGGCAGAGTTACACAGAAGGAGCAGAGACTACCATGATGGAAGTATAATATGAATTTTGGATCAATCTACTCTATGCCCAAATTGGTACATCCAACTTTCATTGTTAGCTAGGGAATTCATTAAGCTTTTCACAGCCTGAGGCAGACACAAGGTGCCAAGAGTTTGCCTTGAACCAGTGTAACATGCACTATGTATTATGCAAAGTCACTGTGTTCTGTGTATGCAAGTGATTACTGCCAAGGATCATTAAGGCTGTTGTTCCTTCTCTGTGGTCCCACTTTCAGTGCTGAGGTCAGAGGCACACAAACACACCATGTTCCTTTCACGGGAAAGGTGTTCCCACTGGTTAGGGCCACTGCAAATATGTAATATTCCCTCTGATGCTTTTTAGAGGTTAGTACTATGAAGAGTAGCAGTAGATGCTGAGAAAAATCATAATAAGGCTTTCAGAGAAAAATGCATGTTCCACTGCTTCCTATTTGTGTCAGTCTAATGGTACAAATAGGAAAGCTGTTTTATGTTACATTGCATACCACATACAAGCCTCACTCAAGATAAGACTACCATTAAACTAGTATCTCTGGCTTGCAGCTAATTAAGAAATCCTCTTTACGTTTTGAACCTTTAATGTACAAATGCCTTGTCTGGTAGAGAAGAGACAGTATTCATTAAACCTAGCAGTCAGCAGTTTCTAGGATGAAATTTAATGCTGATTAACAAAGCGATCTAAATGATTGACATTGTCTTCCACTAATTTTAATGGAAAATGATTCTTGATCCTCTAGACTGCTTTGAAAATCCCTGTCAACATGTCTACATTTTAAGCTTCTGCATATATTCCAATTTTGGAACCTGGAAGAGAATACAATGTGTAATTGTTTCAACACTAAACAGTCACCCAACCTTTTAAATAAAGATATCCGGGGAGAAGCTGAGTGCTTTTAACCCTAAAAACTTACAGTTAGACCTTATTTTTAGTACTTAAGCAGACTTTTCATCTTCCTCCAACTTACTCTGGTTGATGTCTCTTGTACTGGAGAATAATAAAATGTGGAGCAAAGCTGCAGATATCTCATGGTAGATTCAGACCTCTTGAGAGAGATTTTAAATGATGTTCACCTGTAGTTAGGTGTGCCAGGAATGAAAAGAAAGAGACTCACTGTGGGGCTGGGACTGGATTACAACAGGCAAGTGGCATGACAGTTATGTGTTAGTACTGCAGTTCTGCACTCCAGGCACTAGTTCATCAAAAATTACCATAATAGTAATGAAGTGGCAGGACCCTCTGCACAAATGGAGAATAAGGATACATCTCAGGTTGTTAATTTAATAAAACAAGCCCCTTTTTTTCTTGAATAATTTTTCTGCATAACTAGAGCCTTGCCAATTTCTCCTAGGAGTTTAGGATCAATCTAGCGAAGGCAAAGAAAATGCACTGGTTGAGGCCTGCTTCTACCACTGTCCATTCTTCACAGTATGTGACTCCTTCGTAAGGATGGTAGAGGAGCATTGCTTTTATAAAATTACAGAGTGAAAGAGCATAGCTAGTGAAAAAAAGACATCTCTTCTTCATGATGTTACCCAATGTGATCATCTACTCCTTCCTCATAGAAAAGCCGTCTCCCTTTTTCTATGTTTTCCTTTGATTTCTTCAGATGACTGATTTATTTCAGTCTTCTGATGTTATGGGCAATATAACACTTGCATTTTGGGCACTAACCAAAGACATGGAGAATGCTATGCTATCTGTCTGCATTAGATCTATTTAGGCAACTTAATTTTCTCCACATGTTAGACTATTCCTATCATGGAAAAATATACTTTTTAAAGGCTGATAAAATACTTCCAATTGAGATTTGGCAGAAGACAAAGTGTTTGTTGATTTTAGTACCCAGGCAATCACATAGTGTGGTTTTATAGCTGTTTCAGGATACTTTTAGCCTGTGTAAACATACGCACATATGTCTACATCAGATGCCAATATTGTATCTGGAGTGTGATGTCAATGAGGTGACAGGAGTCTTGGACGTCTCTTATTTAAACAACATCTTCAACAGATCTTCTGGTTGCCAAATTACTAATTGCTAAGCACCAGTTCAACTATACTGGATGCACAGATCTCCATGTTGCAGTGAGAGTCCCATTTAAAGATGAAGGCAGAAAACTGGCAGCACCGTATGCCAGAAGGGATTTTTAAAGCTCTATTTTGAGTTTTTGCTTTTCAGATCTACCTAGCCATTTCAGTATCACCCCCCTCCCAAATACATATGTGCAAAGACGTAGAATTATAACATTTGCAGCTTATTTCACATAGAATGTGCAAATGAAGATGTCACGTCCCTAGTACTCAAATTACAAACGTGTATGTCTCAAAATCAGTAAACCAAACTCTAACCTAAACAACGTTAGTTTATTTTATTTAGTAGGGAAGATCAATAAGGATATTCTGTTTATTTAGTAGGGAAGATCAATAAGGATATTCTGTAGATGTGGTTAGTAATAAGCCTTGACATCTTGCAAATCACTTCTTCTTTCATGAAAGATTTTCTTTGCCCACTGCCTTCTTTTTATTTGACGTGTGGCTGCTGAGGAAGGATGTTGATTAGTTACATTACATCTAGCACTGCAATAATGGCACCAACAAAAAATTAAGCTAATATTTATTGTTTAATAAATGTCACCAGTGGCAAAGTAATGATAGTTTATCATTATTTTCTATCTATCTTACACAGAAAGTATGGATTAATTTTGCTAAAACAGAAAAAATTTAAAAGACTCCGATTTTACTTGGCGAATTTCTAAAAATGCTTGATTTTTCCCCTAAAGAGATTTTCTGAGAAAAATACAGTGGTTTTAATTTTTGTACAGAGCAAGTGTGGGAATGATGTGCAATATTTTTATTTTTGGTTAAAAAAATGATTTGAAATACTGTTTCAAAAGTACCTTAAAAATAATACTGCTTTACCGGGAAGTTCACAACCAGAGCTTGAAAAACAGCCCTGGGTTTGAATTCCCTTTCAAAATATCCTGTTATTGAACCACATTGCCCTTGCTCTCAACCTAAGTTTCCAGCCCTCTACTAATCTGTAGTTCATTCTAACTTGTCAGTAGTGGCAAGGAATTCCACAAATTAATACCAAAAAATGCTTCTTTTTAATAGACTTCCCCCCCCCCCCCCTTCATTTCACTGCACCTGTTATCCAACTATCAGAGTTTTGATTTAATGCTCTAGGAGTATTAATCTCGTCCCATGATGAAAGTGTACCAGCTGTGAAATTTTATAATGGGAATCATTCCTGCAATCAATATGACAACAGTTTTCCTAAACACCACAGAAAACCACTGTTAGAGAAACAAAGTGTAGCTCATAATCTTCTGGAGTGAGGCAGAGAGAGAGAAAGATGCAAAACAAAAGGAACATTCTTGATACTTTCAAGAGAAACAAAGAATAAACTGAGGAGAATGAGTTAATGTAAAAATGGCTGGAAAAACAGAAGTTTCCTTTAGATTGGACATCTGATGTGCATTGTCAGCTTGAAATGATGCTTCACGGGAACCAGAGCAAGTATTTTAGTCTGTTATTTTTGTCTAAAAAGTTCCACAATAAGCATTATCTTGGCTTTTGTTTGCCTTGAGTAACCTACAAGTTCAGCAGCTACAAAGCCAAAGAGTTGAATGCAGTATTGCTGCAAGGAGGAAAATGGAAAAACCTTTTGGCAGTGCCTACATCAGACTGGAATGTGAATAAAAATTGGTTTGAAAGGCTTTAAAAGGTGATTTAGTTTGTTTTGGAGACAGCAGATGCAGCTTAAAATTTCATATGGATGTGCTCACCTGTATAGGGTGCTCCATGTGCAATGTAGGCAGTTATTTTTGTTTTTTGCTGAAAAGCTCATCCTATTGTGTGCATAATTCTGTGCAAACTAAGGTCCACAGACACTGTGTTCACCGCAGTTTTAATGCTTAATTAAGTTATGATCTTTTAGCTCTGGATAAATCACAGTGTGATGACAAATACTGTCTATGACAATGTTGATGACATATGGTGCTATATCTCATAGCACATCTCATCCCCAGAGCGGGTTATAAGACATGGTTTCTATTCAGAGCCCTTGAACAGATGTCCTGTAAGTGATAATCCCACTGAAGTCACGCAAGCCTTTGCTTATGGGACCTCTTTTGCATGTTGTCCCCATACAGGTTGGATTTCTTCGACTGCTGAGTCTGTGCAGTACAAGCTGCTACCATTTGTAGATGAGCGGGGTTTTGCCACCAGGAGACGAGATAGCCCTCTGATAGCCCTCAGGACTGGGGTGCAGAGGTCTGAGATCTGTTCCTGTTTCTTTTGGTCTCTTGTGTCACCCCCACATAGGCCTCCCTCCTTCCTCAGCTCCAAACATTTGTAAGGCCCAGAGTGATCTCTCATGACACATAGCCTGGATGAGCCTCGATGGGAATGCTGCAGGGAACAGCAGGAGATGCTGAGATTCCTCCTGGATTTCCACAAATGGCTGTTTCCCATGGCTTATAATTCAGTCAGCTTTCAGAGAGGATATTTTAAGTCAAAGCAGAGCATATTCTGCTTTCAGAGGTTTACATTCCTCATTTCAATACTTCAGCCTCATCTGTTGTTTCAGAGCTTGCTAAAATAAGACAGATACTCACAGAAAAGAGAAAGAGAAAATGTTTCTGCTGGCCTGATGTAGAGTTGCTGCTACTAATGTGGCTATATATCCTCACAGAGTGGGAATGAACCGAGAGCAACAGCTTTACTGTGAGATCAGATGTTTCCCGAAAGCAGCAGATGCCATGCCCTACCGCTGAGGAATGTGTGTCGGTGGTAGTCCAGCAATCTTCTGAGAGCATCACAGCTTTAATCAAAGCCAAAGCACAAAAGTATCTCAGTGCATTCAAACTAATTCAACCTTTGCAGCAAGGATATATATACATGGGAAGAGTTAAACTTGTGTCCTCCCCACACTTTACCTTAAGGCTACATTTTTATGGTAGCTGTCAGGACAGCAGCTTGAAGGGCAGCAGGTCAAGGCAGACAGGAAAAATGTGGTTGCCTGAGCAGAGAACGCTGTTGCTGTGATCTGTTCCCAACAGGCTGACACTTGGAGGGGTTGTCATGTGCTTGTGCTGGAGTTAAAGGCCTTATAAGGCAAAGCCTGAACAAACTGTTAAGCAGTCTGAAGTGTTCCTCAGCGCTGAAAAACCTCCAGGGAATGCACAACATACCCCTGGCAAAGATTACAGCATATTTTACAGCAAGCTCATAAAGTAACAAAGCAGATATTGTAATCTTTGCATTTCAGGCTCTGCAGGCTACTCTCAGAAGGAAAATTAAGATCAGGTCTCCTTCTTTGATTCATTTTACTGCAGTGGGACAAGCTAACTGTCATTCATGAAATTTACCTTTAAGATTTCACAAAGTTGCACATGAAATCCTCTTCTGGAAAGAAGCTCTCCTCAGCAGAACACTTATTTGGAGGACTCTATGAGCTGATAACTGGACAGGTCAGATCTGCAGTAGTCAATATCAATGCCAAGAAGAGCAGACTTTGCTCATGGAATCTGCACAGAAGACCAGACGTGCTTTGCCACTCTCCAGCTCACTTGATGTCATGAGGCATGAGGACTTTCACCCCTTCTTCATTTCCCCTCATGGTTCAGAAGGAGCTGTGGCACAACTACCTCACACTCTCTTCATGGATCTGCAAGAAAAGCACTGCATGACTTGATGCAACATACAGAGAAAACAGCTGAAGCTTTGGTTCTGCTCCAGCTAATCTTCTCACCAAAGACTCAGAGTACCATTGAACAAGTGTTAATAAAATGGCTGAACAATATTTTGCGTGGTAATGAAGCAGGCATGGCTGTGGCACCCCTGTGCATCACAGACAAGGACTAAGGCTTCCCCTGAGAAGGCTGAGAACCATCTGTCTTTTTCTGATTAGTTAAAAGGCCTTGGAAAGTAAAGCCTGAAAACTGTCTTTTGCTTCCATTTCTTATGCTAATTCATTACAGCGAGCTGCAGCTTCTGGTAGTTTTTAGTAGTTTTCCTCTAATCTGCCTTTTCTGAAGCTAGTCAGTATATTTAGAGGTGCTTACTCACTTAAAAAGCAGTGAACTGTGCCAGAAAGACGTGGGCCATCTCTTTCCCCCATAAGCCACATCAGACTGCTGCCAGTCTAACAGCTGTGCCTGTGGATGCCCACAGTTTCTCTGACTTTCTTCTGTCAGTTCTGCAATTTGCATTCTCTTACTGAAGCTTATTTATTGTTCTGGACCTTTCCTTGTTATTTTCTACTGTTTTCAAATAAATCCTTTCCAATTGTAGGATTTTTTTTTGTTTGTTTCTACTCAGCTCTCTGTTTAGATTATTCAGGTGCTGACCTGAAACTTAAGTGGGCATCCAGAGGGAAAAGCATGTTTGATCATTTTTCCAAAGTGAATATAGTTGTTCAGCATACTTTTATTAATTTTAATAGTAATAGAAAGATGCAGATGCCAGTGTGGAGTGATTTTCAAAAAGCAAGACAATTGAACTGAGATTTGTTTTCTTCCTCCTAGAAAGAAGCTGCTTGGAGGCAGCCTTGCTCCAGCTAAGGAGGAATAGACTGGATAACTACTGAGTACTCACTACTTTCACCTTCATGCAAGAGCTAATATAACAGATTTCCATGCAAGTAGGACTTGTAGGCACAGACAACTTTTGCAGTTGCTAATTTTTTCATGGGTATCAAAGATAGGACTGAAAGTACTTTGTTCATGTTTGTAGTCCACCTTTCAGACAGTGTAGTTCAGATACGCTGAAATCTATTCAGTTACGGTGAGACACACATTGTCATGGATGAAAAGGAAGCATCCATGCCTCTTCATTACATTATACCAACCATCTTCATCAGAAGACAGACTTATCCTCCCTAAGTTTTGGTAGATAACTGGATAATGGGACATTGGCACATCTGTAAAAGAATCCCCAAAAGATGATACGGAAGTCAGCAGCCAGCCGAAGTGACTGAGGTTGAATGAGGAGCTCATAGAAAAGCCAGTCATCTGCAGATGACAAGTGAAGGTGGCTACTGCAAAAAAAAAACCCAGGTTGCAAAGTACCATTTGTTCTGTAACCATAACAAAACATAAACATTGTAAGTATTCAAACTTTCCATCATATTAGTTTTGAACATTAACTCACCATTTTGTGCATGACTTTCTAAAAATGGACAACTAATTGAACTAGCAGGCACACCCATAAAGACAGAGCCTTAAATGAATATTGCAGAAAATCACATTTGAAATCTGTCAGCACAGGGGCATTTTCATTGAAGACATATGATCTCTAGGGAATGCTTTCTCTCAGCTACTGAATAGCAGGAGGTGGTGACCAGAAAAATCCATACAGAGGCATAATTGTTTTTAAAAAGTGGTGGTAAAGGCAAGCAAGTGGAAAAAAACCCCAACAAAACCCAAGCCAAACAAAACAACAAAACCCCACAAAACTGTAGAGAAAAGCAGTGTAAGCAAACATCATGAAGGAAAAAAATGCACTCCAATCAGACCCAAATTTAGGGACAGTAAATCAAAGCTAAACTAAAGGTAAGAGGTTTTAAAGTGTAGACATGGACGCAAATTCTGCACTAGACAAGAAAGATAACAGATGGGTCAAGACCTGTTATTAAGGTTGGTTCAGGCCAGTGACTTGAAGTATGACTCAGTTTGGTGTGTAACATACATGACTACTTGCGCCTAGCTAATGGCATCCAAAATTTTCACCAGTCTCCCAAAGCAGTCTTTTTGTGGTGTAAAATAAACTCCAAGGTGACATAATCTACTGACACTGGAAACTTCTTGATGTCCTCCTCTATGTTTTACCACAAATCTTGTATTTTTTTTCATCTTCAGCATCATCATCTACAATAGTAATGAGAGAAGAAGAACTGTAATGATTTCCAAAGCTTGTAGAAAGTGATGATGGAAAGCCTAAGAAAACTTTTTAGAAAATAATACATATGTGCCAGAGTCTGTCTTTGCTTAATCCCTAAACATTTACAAGTAAAGAATGCCAGATAGGTGAACCGGACAGTTCAGCGTTGTCCATGTGACTCAGAACAGATCTTTGATAATGGCTCCCTTGAGTGATGTCAAAACTGTGTATTCGAGAATGATCTGGAAGCTCAAATATCACCACTTAACCTTTGCTTTGGAGATATGCTGCCAATTACTACAACAAAAATGACTTCCTTTTAATTTTTGCTGCATTGTTTTGAACACAGAAAATGTCCCCAAAAGCTGCTATTTTCTCTGAAAATACCTGTGATGGCAAGAGGAGTAGACTTCGCAAAATTTAGTACTTTATATTTACAACAACAAGCAATAAAACTCAACTCAGAAAATTTTTTTACAGTATGTCTGTGTATGAACCGTCTACCAACATAAAACTAATGGCAAGAAGGAACAAAAAGAAGCTTTATATCTGTCTAGAAACTTTTTTGTTAAGGCTACTCAAGTCCTACAAAAACTGAGCAGATTGGTAGGTATTCTGACTTGTTGATGAACAGCTTGAAGCTTGTGTGTTGTTCAACAGCATTTGTACTTGTCCAATGTATGAAAATGAATTGAATATTCATTTCCGAGGTTACCCCGGGTCAGAGATTGCTAATAAGCTTGTATCTGGTATGGGGAACTGTTTGCACCTCGGATTAAATTCTGTAGCGGTACAAACCTATGTTATTTTATTGAATAAACCTGTGAGAGTACACGATCCACTCTGGTTAGTGTGGGATTAAGAGCGGAGTGACCTAACTGCAACTGTAATTTTATTGAAAATACCATTACTGAGCTAACTACAATGCCATTAGAGGGAGAAGCTGCATGGAGGGATGAATTGCTGTTTGTCTGCTTTATGATTCATTCATCTGACTATGCCAATCAAAACAATTTGCTGCAGTGTCTGTTGTACACAACCAGGAAAAATAGAGTCTCTTAGGGCTCCAGCAGTTCTCTCATTTTCTTATGCTTTAGTACCATTTGAATCAACCTGCATGTAATTAGACTCTGAAGTGTCCCCATCACTCACAGAGTCATTTCTCTTAAGAAAAGCAGGGAAAGCTGTATTAGATCAAATTTGCCCAGTGCATGTAAGCTAGCTTGTAGTGCTGAACAGCTTGTAATAAACAGCCATGGATGCTTTTGAGATCATTGAAATCATCAGAACTGTACTGAGTTAATATGGGCAAAGACCTCAGAAGAAGTGAATGTTTGTGGCTATGAATCTGTGCATGTGGCTGATAGAAACTCAAAGGCTTAAATTTGTTATTTTTCATCATCTCCCAGAGCAGTGATCGAGCCCTGAGTATATCAATAAGCCCCCTGCCAGGAAAGATTACAGAAAGCCCTAGGCACGTGGAGCCTTTTAGCTGGCATTTTCTTTTATGACTACATCTTTCCATGTGTCCTTGTTCATTCTGGACAAGAGCAGAAGATCTCTTTTAAGTGCTTCTTGGCTGACTCTGACCTCTCAATAGACAGATAAAAAGTAGAGTGATTTCCTGCTCCTGTTTCTCCTCCTCCCATCCACAATTGTCACTTATCTCCCCAGCTAAGCCAATTATAGTGCCTCAGAAGTGTCCCTACGAAGAAAGGGAAGCAACTAGACAGACACGAATTGAATTTCCTACAGGCACTATACAGAGGTTGTTTTGTTCCTGCAACAGAGCTGTTACTCCCTTGTGCCACTGGTGACTCAACTGAGGTCTGAACCCTGCAAGACAGTGAAAACAACGCAGTACTCCTAAAAATCCAGCAGGGACTGGCAGATATGGTATTGATTTCATTATCAAGGAGTCCAAACTGTACCCTAAACTTCAGTGTTTCAGCAAGCTGCAAAGGGGAAGAAAAATAAGAGAAGAGGAAGTGAGGGAAATGGATAGGAGGGAAGGGCAGCACAGGGCAGGGAAGAATAAGTTATCATCTCTAAACTCCATTGCTTTTGTATAAGTAGCTGATGCCATCCATTACCTAGTAAAAAGAAAAAGCTGTCTTTATTTGGATTTCAGGAGAAGCCTGGTCGTGGATAAAGATTTGCATTGGGCTGGGCACTGCACAAATGTTGAAGGGAGTGCAGTCTAAGGATGTAACTCCTCTGCAGAAAGGAAAAACTTGTCAATGTTGTCTTAAATCCTAACTTGGGTAATAATGTAATGGGGCCTCTGCAATACAAGCTTGAGCATTGTTAACCATCCAGTTCAGTATCCAGAGTATGATTTGCACAGATGCTCTTCCCTGCTACTCAGGGAAGTTAACACAAAGCTGCTGTGGGCCTGTTCCTCATGCTGCAGTCCTACCTTCCAGCTGCAGCTGGATAACACCTCAATAAGAATGGGAATGGAAACCAACAGTGGGGACTTGTAGCCTACCAAGAACAGCATTCAAACAAACTGTCAGCAAGTTGGATGTGAGTTTTACAGAATGCAACATTCTGAGGATCAAGTTCCTAAAGCATTGTCAGTTCTGTGCTATAATAAACCCACATCACTACTGTTTTGTTGATATATTTGCATCAACAGACCTGTAACAGTTAAAACTCTAGAGCTAATGGCTGTATATGGCAAAAGAGTGTTTTAGTTAGAAAGACTTGCACCAGTAATATTGTGGGAAGTAACACCAACTGAAGTCACAAGGGCTTTTTCTGGAACAACAAACAGCCATGTCTGTTAACAATAGAGCAGTGCTGGTAACATTTTCCAGTGCAAGACCACCCAGTCATAATTCCTTTAAAATGAGTATTTTATTGAATGTTTGTTATAACTTCAATATTTGTATAAGCTAAGTTGTGTCTATCGAGCACTGCCATCCTCTGTATATTGTTTGATAGGGCAGGAGGAGGGAATGTAAGAAGAAAGGTGATAAATTTACCTCAATATTCAAAGAATAAACCAGAAAACCTTCATTTTCTAGCTTCAGATTGCTAACTGATGGACTTAATTTGTGTATAAATTTGTGTTAAAGATGTTTTTGATACAGATGTTAAAAGCATGTAAAACTTGTGTAAATATGTGTGTATAAACGAAACAAAAAGTCTGGTGTGAAAGATTCATTGCTTTGGCTATGAGCACGTTCCTATGTAACTAGTGCCAAAGATGAGAGAACGGGCTTTTGTCCTTTGTTTTTATGTGCCTAAATTGGGATCCATGAAAAAGTCTAACAGTCAGTTATGTCAGGCACTCTGTTTCTTCAAATCGACCTCTCATTTAATTTCATCTCATCGCATCTCATCTCATCTCATTAGAACATATCCCTCAGAAGAAAAGCCAATCCCACAGCAAAACAGTTTAATTACATCAGGTGATTGTCACCAGCATTAATTTAGCCCAATGAATCAAACTCCTTCCTGCAGCCATTGTCAACACAAAACTAAAATGTCTTTTTCAAATCCATTGAGAAGGCATTTTTAAGGTGTGTTAATATTTGGAACAGTCTCCTCATGTTCCTCCCTGGGCAAAGCATCCAACCATTTCAGAAATGCATCAAACAAGTGAAATTATGGAAGTTTCCTAGTTTTCTAAGTAAAACTCTGGCCCAACATTTGACAATTAGGAGTGACTAAAGATAATTGGGAATAGTAAGTGTGTCAGTGCCTATAGTAAAAAGCAAACAAAAATCTGTTCAGTACAGAAGAACAGAATCAATGTTGTTTTGCTGAATAGTCTGGTGACTGGAACAATAGCAGTACCAATCCAGCACAAGGAAGGTACTTTTAGCAGTCCACATTTTTTTCTTAAATCCTTATTTCAGCTCATGCTATGTAATGAACAATTATGTTTGTCCCTGCCTGCTAGATCAATTCAATGAAACCTTTGTGTTAATAACTTATGCTATTTAATGACAGAACTTTACCACTCCTGAGAAGACTGGTGTTCTCATTTTTAAAACCTAGTCTCCATTTTTTTTTTTCCTGACTACAGGAGTTTCTGTCAGCTGTGATAGCAGAAGGTGATAGACCCGTGCTAAAACATATAGGTACGTCATTGTTCCTCTTCGAAGAAAGATGTAGTAAATGTGCTTCTCTGCAAAGAATAACTTATACCATCCACACTCCTTTTCCATGAGATCATCCTTATTAAAACATCAGAAGAAAACTCTCTTCCATAATTTCAATGACTCCTCAATTCAGGGTTACTAAGCCTAAGTGCTAGTGAGTTCTCTTAAATATATGCAGTCCCTTCGGGTGTCTCAGAAAAAGCAAGTGAGGAATGGTCATGTTAACTAGGTCTTTATGCTCCTCTCCTGCTTTCTGGTCTGCACCTGATGCAAAAACAATGCTGTCTGATGCATTTCAGAGCTGCTTACCCATGTTGTACCCTGAAGATATTTCGTTGCTACAGTACATCATGCCTTGACTAACCTGCCATTAGTAACTGTGAAGGAACATCTTAAGAAAACTTAGGTAACAGGACATTTGAAAATGTTTATAAAAAAGTTGTGAATGATTTGAGATATTTATTATTTTTTATTGAATGAGATGTTTCTTAATTTCTGAGAAGCCAGATTCTTTTGTGATTTTTACACCTCTTTAGCACCTCATCAGTACACTGATACTGGCATTATTAAACTGAATGCACAATGGCAGGGGTGTGATTTGGTCCGCCTATGTGCTTAATTGGTCTAAGCCATTGATCTCACTAGAATAATTGTTAGTAAAACACACACTTTGGAATTGGGGAAGGAAGCATATTTTTTTTGCGTATTTCCTAGAAATGAGTCTGGCACTATCTTTCCCAAAGGAAATAAAGTTATGTCTTTTTCTTCTTCTTAAAGAAGACTTTTAGCCTATATTAAAAATAAGAGTGAAAATAAGCCAGTACTTTAGCACATACATAATTGAAACAAGTGATTTGAGACAGGCTTATTGTATTTTGGAAATGGGGATATTTGGAGGTGTCTTACCTTAGTCACAGAAAATTCATTGTCATCACTGCAGACCATTTAGTTCAGTAAACCAGTGTTTATTCCCAACAAATATGTTCATCTTCTTCCAAGAAATAAGTACTGGCATTGTCAAATGAAGACAGTCCATTTTAACTGCAAATTACTCAATTTGCAAGAATGTCCTGTGTTCTTTGCACTTCAAACTCATGCTGGATAGAATCCAAATATTTAAAAGGTTAAATTCTGTTTCCTTGCTCTATTTTTAGTAAAATAAGATTCACTTCTCTCTACAGCTTTTCATGTAACAACAATCCCAAGGCAGAGGGCCTAATAATGAATTAAATACTTCATGTCCTATAGCTGCAACATTAAAAGCAATACAACTGTTACTTTCCATTATCCTTGATTCTCCACAGCACTCTCCATGCAAGGAACCATTTTCTTGGAGGAAAGAAAAATCAGATAACCTGGAAAATCTTATAAACTACAGGAAGACATGCAATGCAAGAGTGACTGTGTGGGTCAGACCAAACAGCCATGGTGTACTGGGGCATAGCAGGCCCCAAGGAAGAGGGTTTGCATTACGAGGGCGATCATATAAATGATACTTCCTCAGGGTTTTCTCCCAATTTCCAATCATTTGACACTCAGAGACTCTCTGAGCTGGATATAATCCTTCTTGGACTTCGCTGCCCCAGGCTTGTACACTCACCTTTTGAAACTCAGTAGCCTTTTAGTACCCATGACATCCTTCAGCCAAAAATGTCTCTTCAGCCATTTATGCCTCATGCCCAGTTCATCTCTTTCCAGGCTAATAATCTTAGTCTACCTAGCCAACCCATGCAAGAAAGGATGACTCCATCCCTGTGGTCATCTTTCTCATCCTTCTCTTAATCATTTCCAATTAGTGGCAATATTCCTCTCATTTTTAGGCATAGGTTATCTACATACATCCTTTTAAGAAGTGCCATAGGATCTTTGCATTTCCATTTAAGCAGCATCTTCAAAGTGCTGAGTGTTCATATCACACTGAGTCTAGGGTATGTAAGCAAATGTTTTCAGGCTCTGCAGCAGCAAAGCTTTCCTTTCACTTTTTGCCTACCTAACAGGGGAAAAGTAACCCCATAACAGACAGGAACATGTCAAGCTTGTGAGGATCTGTTTGGTTAAAGGCAGCATTCACTTTGCAACATGTGTTACGCAACTCTTACAGAGGATGTGGAGCTTACAGAGGACTGTTAGCCAAAAGGACATTGTCTGAGCCTAATTGTTTTGTGTCCCTTTCCTATGCTACACAGGAAATTAGGCTGCTGTATTCACACTGAGAATCCCATAGCAGTACAATGTTCTTCATTATGAGTTCAAAGATCTGTTTCAAAACCTACTCTTTCTGCAGGAGTAACTATCATGAGGCCTGATGACAGTTGTTTCTGTGTTCAAGAAGAGCATCTTGAGAAAATATGTAATTTTACAATATCTCCTGCTTGGCTTTTTCTAATCGTAAAGTACCAGTACTAACACAAAGGGGCTTTTGCTAAGAGAGACATTTCTGTACCACGCCTCTTTAGGGTCATCCTATTTTACTTGCAGCCAACTGAAGCGTTGTTGACTGTGATGCTTTAGACTAACAGTATTGACCTTCATCAATGAGAAACTCAGCTTCTTCATTTTACAGCTTTTACTCCCAGTTTATGAAAGATCAATACGAATCAGCAGTCTCATGAATTACTACAAGGTAATTTATCCACAGGGTAATTTATAAGGTAATTTTGTTGTTGTTGTTGTTTTAAATTTAACCTTTAAAGGTATGTAAAAACAGCAGAAGTTTTGTATTATCTGCAGCAGATAGTAATGCTCGTGGGACTGTGTTTCACTCTGGAAAAGCAATATTGTGACCCTCAGTCACCTTCCTAATTTTCTTGGCATCATTTCTATATGTAACTACATGAGACGTGATGCAGTGTCTGTTGGCACTAACTTGCTGGCCCAAATACAGGTGAAGAAAAGCTGTGTAAAGTGTGTGTAGCATTGAAGTATTGTATAAATGGTGTGTATAAATGGTGCATGACATCTTAAATGGAATGAGGTGCCACTAGACAGGCAGAATAGTATATGTATAAGTGATAGAAACAATCTTATCATAGAATGGTAGGGTTGGAAAGGACCTTTAGAGATCATCTGGTCCAATTACACTGCAGAAACAGGTTCACCTAGATTAGGTGCCATAGGAACATCTCCATGCAGATCTTGAAGACCTCCAAGGAAGGAGACTCCACAACCCTTCTGGGCAGCCTGTGCCAGGGCTCCCTCACCCTCACAGTGAAATAGTTTTTTTCTTATCTTTAAGTGGAACTTTTCGTGTTCCAGCTTCATCCCATTACCCCTTGTCCTGTTGCTAGCTAGTACAGAAAAAAGGGATGTCCCAACCTCCTGACACCCACCCTTTAGATATTTGTAAATGTTAATAAGATCACCCCTCAGTCTCCTCCAGATTAAACAACCCCAGTTCCTGCAGCCTTTCTTCTTATGAAAAATGTTCCAGTCCCCTGATCATCTTGGTGGCCCTGTGCTGGACTCCAGAAGATCTCTGTTCCTCTTGAGCCAAGGAGCCCAGAACTGGACACAGGACTCCAGATGAGGCCTCACCAGGGCAGAGTAGAGAGGGAGCAGAACCTCCCTTGACCTGCTGGCCACACTCTTCTTGATGCATCCCAGGATGCCATTGTCCTTCTTGGCCACAAGAGCACATTGCTGGCTCATGTTTAGCTTATTATCAATCAGGACTCCCAGGTCTCTCTCTGTAGAGCTACTTTTCAGCAGTTCGACCCCCAGCCTGTACTGGTGCAGGGGGTTGTTCCTCCTCAGATGCAGGACTCTGCACTTGTCCTTATTGAACCTCATGAGGTTCCTCTCTGCCCAACTCTCAAGCCGGTTGAGATCCCGCTGAATGGTAGCACAGCCTCTGGGGAATCAGCCAGTCCTCTCAGTTTGGTGGCATCAGGGATTTTGCTGAGGGTACACTCTGTCCCCTCATCCAGGTTGTTGATGAAGATGTTGAATAAGACTGGCCCCAGAACCCATCCCTGTGGACCTCCACTGGCCACAGGCCTCCAACTCGATTCTGTGCCATTGATCACCACCCTCTGGGCTCTGTCATTCAGCCAGCTCTTGATCCACCTCACTGTCCATCCACTCATCCAAGCCACACTGTCTGATCTTTCTGATCAGGATGTTATAGGAGACTGTTTCAAAAGCCTTGCTGAAGTCAAGGTAGATGACATCCGCTGCTCTCCCCTCATCTAAACAGCCAGTTATGCACTCATAGAAGGCTATCAGGTTGGTCAAACAGGATTTTCCCTTGGTGAAGCCATGTTGACTTCCCCTGCTAACCGTCTCTTCCTTCATATGTTCAGTGATTACATTCAGGATGAGTTGTTTCTTCACCTTTCCAGGGATGGAAGTGATCTGACTGGCCTGTAGCTTCCTGTGTTGTCCTTCCTACCCTTTTTGAAGACTGGCGTGACATTGGCCTTTTTCCAGTCCTCAGGCACCTCACCTGTTCTCCATGATTGTTCAAAAATTATGGAGAGAGGCTTAGCAATCACATCAGCCAGCTCTCTCAGCACTCTAGGATGCATACCATCAGGACCCATTGACTTATGAGCCTTAAGCTTGGCCAACAAATCTGTAACCTCTTCCTCTTCTTACCAGGGCAACTCCTCTGCTGTCCTGGCCAATTTGTTATCCTTGCCGGTCTGGGCTTCCCGAGGGTCAGCCTTGGCCGTAAAGACTGAAGCAAAGAAGGCATTCAGTACTTCAGCCTTCTCTGCATCATCAGGCACCAGGGTACCTTCTGAGTTTAGCAGCAGGCCCACTTCCTCCCTGGCCATCCTTCTGCTGCTGATGTACTTGAAAAATGCCTTATTGCTGTCCTTAACATCCCTGGCTAAATTTAATTCTAGAAGGGCTCTAGCCTTCCTAGTTGCACCCCTGCATGCCCTGGCAATGTTCCTATGCTCTTCCCAAGAAGCCAGCCCCTGTTTCCACCTCTCATAGATGGCTGCTTTCTGCCTGAGTTGTCCCAGCAGATCCTTGCTCATCCATGGAGGCCTCCTACCTCCTTTTCCTCCTTTCTTGCACATTGGGACACACTGATCCTGGGCTTGGAGGAAGTGGTGCTTGAAGATTGACCAGCTCACATGGGCACTTCTACCTTCTAGAATCATATCCCATGAGATCCATCCAAGTAGATCTTTGAAGATGCCAAAGTCGGCTCGCCTGAAATCCAGGGTCACGTCCTGCTTGGTGTCCTGCCTCTTCCGCACCAGAATCTTGAACTCTACCATCTCACGGTTGCTACAGCTGAGGTTGCCTCCAACTTTCACATCCCCAACCAGGCCCTCTCTATTCGTCAGTACCAGGTCCAGCAGCACACTCCTCATTGGTTCCTTGATCACCTGCCACAGGAAGTTATCAACAATCTGTAGGAACCTCTTGGACTGTGTGTGCTTGGCTGTGTGGCTATCCCTGCAAATATCAGGGTGGTTGAAGTTCCCCATGAGGACCAGGGATTGTGATCGTGAGGCAGCTCTCAACTGTTTGTAGAAGGCCTCATCCACATCCTCCTCCTGATCAGGTGGCCTGTAGCAAACTCCTACAGCAATATCACCTGCCTTGCCCTGCCCATTAATTTTTACTCATAAGCACTGTTCCCTCACATAGAGAGCAACTCCACCTCCACACCTTGTCAATCTGTCTTTCCTGAACAATCCATAACCCTCCATGGCTGTACTCCAGTCATGGCAGCTGTCCCACCACGTCTCTGTGACTGCAATGAGGTCGTAGCCCCACATCCACACCCACATCTCCAGTTCCTCCTGCGTATTCCCCAGGCTGTGTGCATTGGTGTAGAGGCAGCACAGGGGCTTACTCAAACACACAGGTTTCCCTGGACAGATGCAGGAGGATCTCCTCTGATTTGGCTCTCCCTCAGGGTGGTGAGCCTTCTGCATCTCAGCCCAGTGTGCAGATGAAGGGCACTTATCCTTGCATTCCCTGTCCTGCCCTGTTTCCCAGCTAGAGGGGACAGCTTGTTATATTTTGCTTCTCCCCCCACCCCTCAAGTCCCTTAGTTTAAAGACCTCTTTATTAAATTTGCTAGTCTACTTGCAAATATTGCAGTGCCCTTATGGGAGAGATGAATCCCATCCCATCCTATCAAGCTGTAGTCCCTAAGGAAGGATCCATTGTCAAAGAACCCAAAGCCTTCCTGCCAGCATCAGCCTCTCAGCCAGGAGTTCACTTGGCTGATTTTTCCATTGCAGACTCCCCCTTTATCTCTAGTGAACAGGATAGAGGAGAAAATAACCTGAGCCCCTCTGCCTTTTACCCGCTCTCCCAAGGCTTTATGCTCTTCTTATGCTCTTCTCCTTAAGAAAAAAATACAATGCAAATCCATCTTGGTGACATTTGATCTTAGGGCCTGTAAAGAACTGGGAACAGCATCTCAAAGTCTGCCATGGCAATCTACAAGTAATGATTGGAGTGCTATTACAGTGTGAATTAATGAAGACAATCTTCAGCAACACATTTCTGACTTCTTTTCTGGAGAGTAGCTGTCCAGTCAAAGCCTTGGGCTCTGCTGTGAGACATGACTCATGTCAAGACAAATGTCCAAGCAAACAAAGCTTAGGTTTTAAAATCCATCTTGGTAAATTCTTATTCCATAAGGAAATGCCTTTCCTTTCAAAAGAGCTATTTTTAGGAGAAGGAATAGCTGTATTGTGGTGTCATGCATGACTAATGTAAGGCTGGGGCAGAATTAGTATTTTCAATTCTAGGTTTTCTTTGTATCCTTTGAAAATACATCCCTTTAGTCAAGACATTAAAAACAATTTTATTCATGGCTGATCCTAGCCTGCAAGCAGGAGCAGCACTCAGAGCTGCTGATCAGGGCATAAAAAGCTTTAATGATGTATAACTATCAGTCTGTGAAAAATCAGCTAACATTACTGCATTGTGTTGCATTATAACTCCACACTGAAATGTTCCATTAACTACTGAGTCCAGATGCTGTTTTGGTTTGCTGACTGTATTTAATCTCCCTGTATTAGCCTTAGTATGCCTAGAAATTATTTTGTCTTTGCTCTATGTCTAGCACAAATTTACAGAGAGGGATGATGTAATTTTTGAAGGACTCCTACTGTACTGTCTGCCCAGATTGTGTAATTTTCATGGCACCTTTCTGGTATAAGTGATCCAAACTTGTATTCACCGAGTCTGTTATCTGAACTTGGTGTCCTCATTGCAAACATCACAGTCTGCAATAAAAGTGTGTGAAATATTAAAGAAAAATAAAGAAACAGAAACCGGATCAAAGTGTCAGCACACCTAGGATCAGTGCATGGAGGTGCTGTGGACCTGCAAGGATATTTGTGTCATGTACTCTCAAGAGGAAAGTACCACTTTTTGTTCCATATGAAGAGCACAGTAGCATTCACTGGGTTTCAAAACCCTTCAGAAATCAGAGCAGAGGCTGTCAATAGGTGTCAGTGATGAGAGCACCGACCTTTCAGCCCACATCCACATTCTGTGTGTCCCCATCTGAAAAATATTACATGGCAGGCTGCTTGGCTGCTGCTCAGCACAAAGGAAATCTAAACCACTGCAAGCTAGACGTTCATCATGGAAAACTACAGTGCTACACTCTCATCGTGCTTCTGGCTTCTGTGCAAATCAATAAATATCATCCAATGCAAAAAAAGGGTCCAGCCAATATTCAGGTTTCTGGTACCACGCAGCCTCTTTTTCTGAAAGATCATCACCTATTCCTGCAGAATTGCTACTGTAGGAGCCAACCCTGTTCATGCCCTGCAATTGAGACAAGTTTCTGTCAGATACAAATCCTATTTATTTCTCTTTTCTATGGCATGGTAAGCAGATTTTTAAGCAACTATTTGAACTGCAGAAAAGTCATTACAACCAGGCGAGCTGAAGAACGTGATGAAATGGAAGTCTCACTCAAGGGTTTATGCCTTGACCTCATTGAAAGCTAGCATGTTTCTGTTGCTATAGAATGAAAAATGCCATTTTCTTTTACTGTTCAAGCTGTATATATTAATATACATGTATGTGCAGTTATTTAATATTCTTTATCAAAGTTTCAAGGAAACTGTCCAGACATGTTGTATCAGAAGCTTCTGTCAAGAACAACAAAATGAGAGGTCAAACTATTGGAAGTCATGCAAGGACCTGTGCTAGCCAAAGTATTCATAAACAGGCCAGGAAAGAGGGTGAACTGGGGACTGATGACATTAAGGGCAGCAAGTAGAAATGTTGAGTGTGAGGAATTGCGCAAATGTCTAAATAACTGGGTGAGAAACCAACATAAAAGTCAGTGTAGGGAAATTAAACATAAAGTGTTTCATAAGGGAAAACATCTTGAGATTTCCTCATAATGTAATGGATGCTGTATGGATGATGAGTCCTTAGGAGAGAGGTCTTGGGCTATGACAGATAGTGCTGAGAAGATGTTAGCTCAGTGTGAAACAGTGGTCAGAAAAAGGCAAGCCAAAAGCTAGCAAGGAAGAGAGAACAAACCAGAAGATATCATAGTGCCACTAAATAAACAGGTGATTTGCTCCCCTTTTAAATACTGTAATTCTGACACTATGATCCCAGAACAGATGTATGGAGTTGGAGCAGGGTAAGTCAAGGATGTTCAAAGTTAAAGAACAGCTTCTGTATTGGGAAATGTTGAGCAAGTGGGAACATCTCAACTTGCAAGAAAGAAATTTAGGTAATATTGTGGACATCTATAAAGTGGGGAATATCAGAGAGGTGCTGACTGAGATCACTGTTGTTCAGTTCTATAACAAAGGGGCATAAAATTCAGAGAGTGGGAATCAGATGAAAAATGGACAGTGGGAGATGATTATTCAAACAACAGGGTCTATGAAGCTCCTTGCCAAAGGATGCTGCCATAGTGCAGGTGATGGCTTCAGAAAGAGTACTGAGGGATGGAGAGGGAGAAGAGTTGTCTCACCTGATGTAGCTACTTATGTTCATCCTGATGATGTAAACTCAAAAGCTTTCTTTTTATTGTTTGGTTGTTTTAAATTCTTTTTATCTGTGAGTTTCTCTCACCACTTCCTGTAAAGACATTTTTGCTCATAAGCTTTCTTAAACACTCCCTCACAAAACAGAAAAATACCCTGAGAAACCACATGGTGTGCATCACCTCTAACTTAACCACATCACAGTTTAAGCATATAAACATCCATAAGTTTATACTGTTACAACTGAACTTCACCTCCTACAATGAATCTTTCTCTCTATGATGGGAAAAAAAATAAATGAGAAAAAATTGCTATGAAAATTTGTGGTCAAAGCCTTGTGAAAAGCATCTTAAGCGTGTCTCCTGCTCTGGCAAAACAAAGGCTTTGGAAAAGTTCTAGAAGGCTGGAAAGCTGAGAAATATTGAACATAAGCTTTCCTCTGTATACAAGTGCCCTGAAACACCACCACCCATACATACCTGGGGGCTGCTTCCACAACAAGTTTGAAATTAGTTTAAACCATGATGGCTGCTGCTGCATGCTGCCCAATCTTTCCACATATGGGAAATCTTATCCTCCTAGTCTACTTCGTCAGTATGCATAAGTTGGCAGTAAGCCAGTTCAAGGAGCTGATCTGTCAGAGAGCTAACCTGGCAAAAAAAAGTGACTACTTTTTTATAGAATCGTAGAATCATAGAATGGTAGGGATTGGAAGGGACCTCTAGAGATGATCTAGTCCAACACCCCTGCAGAAGCAGGTTCACCTAGATCAGGTCACACAGGAACATGTCCAGGCGGGTCTTGAAGACCTCCAAGGAAGGAGACTCCACAACCCCTCTGGGCAGCCTGTTCCACTGCTCTGTCACCCTCACAGTGAACCGTCACCCTTTTTGTTGCATTAGTTCCAGCATGGGCACAGGACAGGGTCAATACCAGGGAGATGATCTACCTGGTTGATCTCTGATTTATACCTTACCTCAGCGAATGCTGTTTCCTGCACATATATATATATATATTTAACAGTCTGAAAAGCTAAAATGATAAAGCAAAGACCATGGAGATTTAGTAACTTCAGTGGTTAAGTCTGGATCACTGTCCTTTTCCTAGCAGAAAGGGATTTCAAACATCTCTTGTATCCCTTGGAGCACTTTTTCTGTTCTTAAAATCTTTCCTTACATGTTGTCTGGCAAGGTCGTCTTTCCTTTAGTCCTCCTTCTGTACATCTGTTCTGCAACAGAGAGGGAGCTCAGGAAATCATTGCTGATAGGACTCCTACCTTTTCACTGACTACTTTTCTTTCTCTTCCAATGTACAGATTTACAGATTTAAGACACTGCAAATCAACCCTTAGCACTTCTCAATGTCTTAACGAAGAAATACAAATATCTTGCCTGCTCTGACCTCCAAAATCCAAATTATCCTGGGAAAGGTGACTTTTGATTATAAATCATCACCACATGTTGCATTAGAGAGCATGTCAAAACCAATCTCTTTGCAATTTTCATTTGTGTTGACATCTGGAATTATTTAAATTATAAATGAAAAACTGGCCCACATGGTTCGCCAAATCAAAAGGCCTGAAAAGCTTAATGTTTAAAGAGTCACTTGATTCCTAAACAGATTGAGAAGTTCAAGGAACCAAAATCTGACCAAATCCTTCAAAAGAAAATCAGGAAGACAACAAAAAAGAAAAGAGAAGATTGAATAATAGGGAAAGATTTTTAAAATCGAGAAAGGAAAAGGAAGAACAGAAAAGAAAGAGAAGGGGAAGGGGAAGAGAAATGGAAAAGAAAGAGAAAGAAAAAAGGAACATGAAAAGGAAGAGAGGAAAAAAGGAAAATAATAGAGGAAAGGAAAAGGGAGGGAAGAAAAAGGAAACGTTAAAAAGGAAAGAAAGAATTAAACTGGTTGCTGAAAAGCTAAACAACGAAGTACAGGAATAAAAAAATAATATATGTGCTCTGCCAGGACTAGATAAGAAGCTTTTCTGGTGACCATTTCAGTTACATACTTCAACATATATCCAGTTTCCTACCTAGGAATTACTTGAAAATTAGGAACATGCTTTCTGCCTTAAACAGGAAGGGACAGGATTATTCATAATGTTTAATGTTAAGGGCTGGATTTCACTGATACCATATCTATGGAAATAGACTTCATAAATGCAAAGTTCCGTGTTGAACAGGTCTCTGCTCCCAGGGCTGCAGGTACTCGGTTCCTAGGGCTGCTGGATCAAGTGCTCCAGCCTTGCACCAAGCAGAGGGGAGTTCAAAAAAGTTAGTCAAATCTGCATGAGGTTTGGAAGGTTTCCATTGATTTTGCTCATTTATATGAGAAAGAATTGTTAAATATCTGCAGTCAGCATTGCGTAGAGCAATTCTGCTGAAAAATGCAATATCCTTTCCCTTAATTCAGGCAGGGGATTAATTAAAAACACATATGCAATCACTCTCCTGCCAGAATTCAAGTTGATCTAACTACGTTGGCACTAAATTTGACCAATTCCCTAAGCATCAATCTGAATTAGCATAGCATGTTGAGAGAGATGAGATTATTTCTTTGTGTGACAAGTCTTGAGATCAGGGTAAGACCTTTAGCTTTTAAATAAAAGCAAAGTTTACCAGATTACTTGGTCACAAGTAATATAATTGGTAATGTGAACTTCTCTATGGAAATGGGAATTGTAAATTTCAACTCAGTATACCAAGAAAGCAGCCAGACTTACGGAACTCTAGTTACTTTATGATGTCAAGTGGAGACTGGCTGTCTAAGTGTAAATCTTAGGTATTTGTTATATAACTATTTTCTTTAAACATGTAAAAAGGCAGATCCTTGCTTTACCATTAACTAAGTATTGGCTGCAGTCTCTGTATGACAGGAAAAGACAAAGCTTAAATTCGTAGGCAAAATTGCAACATAATCACTTCTCAGCCTTTAGCAATGAGATATTCTCATATCACACCACCAAATCAGTATTTTTTTGTTTTCTTTTTCTGAGGAGAAAAAAATATTGAATGGCTATACAGAAGGGCTGTTACTATCACATTTTATTTAGAAAGATACAAAAGTATTCTGGAAATAAATCACAAATTGGTGTTCTCCTATGTGAGTATAAAATCACATAATAGTGTCTTTCTCAGTAATGGGTACAGAAGAAGTGGTTTCAACCTTACAGAAGAGCTCTGTAAAGAATAAGTTTAATGAGCACAGTATAATTTAATATTTGTAGCTGTATTTCAGGAAAAAAACTCCATGTCATTCTCATAGAGATATTCCCTAGATGTCCAGTTCCTGCAGAATTTTTGAATTACACATTGAATTTGTTTTATAAGAGACCTTATAGAAGATTGCTAATATGGAGAAGGAAGCATGGTTTTCTAGTAAAGAGAAAGGAAACATGAATTCCGTTCCTGGCTCTGTTATAATTTTCCGGATGACCCTAAGCTATTTTCTTAACAATTGTGCACCCTCAGTTGAACACAGTAGCACGACTTTTCCTCTCATACAGTCTATGCTTGTCTCTTTCAGTGGAAAGCTGCTTGGAGTGGGCTCATTCTCATTACACTCTAGGCAGGTCTTATGACAATGGATATCTGAACTCAACTGTTACCAGATTCATTCAATGAATAGCATCTAAAATAGAAAAGGAAGCATCACAGAGGGGAAGAAACCAAAGGCATGAGTAACAGAGAGAAATGTTATAAGGGGAAATAAAAGGTTCAGTCTTATGGGCTTTGTGGGTGAAGGGAAAGGTAAGCTGAACTGGGATGTGAAGGCTGAGGATGGAATAAAGCTGTTGAAGTGCATGTAAGATGTTAAACACAAGACTCCTAAGAAGAGACCATCTTCCCCCTGCCCCCTTTTTCTTCTTTCATTTATCACTTTGGGACTTGCCTCTGGGAATGCACTCCTCAACTCATGCTGCCAAACACAAGCAGGATGAAACAAAAATAAAAAGCAGACAGTTCCTCATAAATGTGAAGACTGCCAGGTTTGTGAGGTTATGAGAGCAGCACATGCCAGTATATCTCCCAGCCTTCAACTTAAGCACAAAATCATCAACGTTTTCACAGGGAATAATGTTAATCGGTAAAATTTGCCTGGAAATCACTCAGGGGTAACATTCACTTCATTACTTTATAATCAGATTCCTTCCTGAGGGTAAATTGAGTGCAGTTTTTCTTTCATCACTGCCCCTTCCTTGCCCTTGTCCACGCACATGATTGCTGCTGTTGAAAAATCAAGAGAGGGCGGTTAGTGTATCTTTAAAGGCTACAGACAAGTCTAGAAAGCTTTGTTCCCCAAATGGAAAATGTTTCTCTGAGTTAAATAATTTTAAGGCTCTCTTTCTGTCACTTTCATCTGCTTTTCCATTCCGGCGTGTTTAGTCTGAGTGACCATGTGGGTGTTGGAGTGATGTGTTTGTATCATGTACGAGCATGTCATGAGTGAAAATGTGTGTCATGCACCCTTCTCCATTTCTATTGTCACCTGACTCAGAGCGGAATGTGATCTCTGATACTGCTTTACAGCCCAAGCACCACTTCACTCCAAAAGCCTCACTAATAATAGACATCAATCTGATATTGTATGTATATAAATGTATATGAAATATCTAGAATACTATATGTAGTCTGACACTATATATTTATAGTCTGATGCTATAGAAAACTATATACAATATAGTCTGATATATAAAATAATAACATATATAATAATGAGAACAAAGAAGATGTTAAAAATGCCTTGAAGAATCCCTCAGCCTTTACCATATATGGCTTTACCAGTGTATCTAAGCCCTCACATACTTCCCTCTGGCTTGAACAAGATGACTTCCACTTCTATGTTCCATCTCATTATAAATCAGACCAAGAGAAATAAACAGTACATAGTGTCTACTTGTTGCAGAGAAGAGGCAAAGGAGAGGAAGGCAGACAAAAGGTGAAGATTTACAACAAAGCACAGCTCCTCCTGCTTTCTGTTACTACGTGCCAAAGAGCTGTCTTCCCTTTTCCTTCTCCCTCCCGAATCATTCTTTGCTCTCCTGCCTCTCAGTCTGCCTTCTGGATAAGAAGAGGGTTTTCCTTCTGCTGCAGCACAGGGAACAGTTACAGATTGAAGAGGCGCGTTAAGATCCTACCACAGTTCTATGGGTAGAAAGATTTCTTAGGTAGCTCTTGAAACATTCTCCCCATGCATTTAGGATTACATTGACAGCTGCTTTGTGATTAGGAAATATCCCCCTCATCCTTCAGTTCAGCCTTGACTACTGCCTATTTTTCCTGTCCCATGCTTCAGAAAAGAGAGGACACAGCCCACATACTCAGGCATTGGCAATGTGCTCCTGCTATCTGCCTGAAGCACTGTGCAATGGTACTTTCTAGTAATTTTTGATGGACCTCATGTTGTGTCAGGCTTTGACAAAGGTTTTGAGGCTTGTATCGTGGAGGCAGTTTCCCCCAGTAACTGCTGCATGCTCTAGAAAAGGATCTCCAAATCAGAGAGGTCTTAGAGGTTGCTCTGCCTGTGATCTAGCTGCCTGTGGCTTCAAGTAGGACTTAAACACTAAGGTTGTTTCTGGAAGCTTCACCATCCCTACACTGTTCCTTTTACACTATGAACAGAGTATGAGCTTCAGAAGATGAAGATTAGCTCCCATTTTCACAAACTAACCTGCAAACATGAAGTGGTTTACAAAGGAAGGGCTTTTGTCTCTCCCGTTTTTCAAGCTTGGCTCAATCAGATCTCTTGCAGTGAAGATGGGTGAGGCCTCAGACATCATCTGTCCTTAGTTTACAGGAAGTCCTTACGCTCCCCAGGCTTGAGGTAGGCCCCTGTCCGTGCTACAAGCCTTACATGTGTTCGAGTTGAGCGAGTTTTTGTCACTGAGCACAGCAACCAAAATGACAAATATGATAGTGAAGCACTTAAATGGCAAAAGCAAAGCATAATGTTTTAGGCTTTAACCTAAACCTTACAGTGGCCTACCTATACGACAATTTCCAGAATTAGAGAGGTATTTTTTCCCTTGCTATCTGTGCTTTGTTTCTCCTCTTGCCCTGGCACTCTTCATGTGTTGTGCAGTACTCCTACATCCTCACTAAATGTACATTTATACAGCACAGTTGGGGGAAAATTCGTGGACTTAATTTAATATTTGCTTCTTTCTCTTGATATTATCATAACACCATTTTCATGAATAAATAACTCTTCAGTAGTCATTTGTTCCCTGGGCACTGTAAATTAGCTATTTCTGGATAGACAAGGAAATTGAGAAAAAAAGAAACAGAAGTCCGCTGTGATTTCATCTGTTTTGTTTCAGAAAGTGGTCAGTGTCAAGTCAGAAACTCCCATCTCAAAAGGAATAAAAAGTAATTGCCATCTCTATACAGCAATATCTCAGCAACATCTCTATGCAGCAGCCAATGAATTCTGTAGGTGTGGGGCATTTTCCTGATGACATACACCACTACATAATCCAGACCAGACTGATCTCTCTGAGAGCTGTACTTTTTGTTTACAAGATTTCAGCAGTGGCTTTATCTAGGAAGCACTGAGTAATTTACATGGCTCAGACAATGTTGTTCACTGTTGGCAGGTACCTCCGTTTGCTGAGGTCTGGTAACTATTGTACTCACCCAGTCTGCTATGGAACACGGGTTTCACTGCTTAGGAGCAGTTTTGCCATCTCCAGCACTCCTCCTCAAGCAGTGACTGGGTGAGAAAAGTTGTTTAGAGCCACTCACTTGTAGGCCCAGGTATCCACATGGCAGTAAAAACAGAGTGGCCAAACCACCTGCTTTCGTATGTGGGAAGGATTACCACAGCTGTGTGGAGAAAAGCAATTCTCTCTACCAGGAACGGATGAAGGACAAAAGTGAGAATGAGCAGAGAGAGAGCTGAAGATGAAACAGCTTCCAAAATCAGTACAAAAAAGGAAGAAACTTGATGAGCTTCTTCTTTCTGTTGCTGCTTATTTCTGCAACTGATCCAGACTGAAAAGGTCACATCCAGACAGACACACACTTTTTCTAAATTTGGCATTTATTTGTCTCCAAATTTTTCTGTGCTGGCCAAAGTCAGAAGATTAAACAGTACATTTCATCTTCCCTAATTTTCTGTATCTCAACGGACAAGAAGCATTCCAATAGCAGCAGACAAGGCCCTCTCCATGTTTTTTGTTGGGTGAGCA
This sequence comes from Colius striatus, assembly GCF_028858725.1. Lineage (NCBI taxonomy): Eukaryota > Metazoa > Chordata > Aves > Coliiformes > Coliidae > Colius > Colius striatus. The sequence goes on along the minus strand of NC_084790.1, from coordinate 16,106,188 downwards.
ACTAAAAATCTCCAATTTTTGAAAAAAATGTGCAATGAAAATAACTTCATAGTTTTCTCTAGTTTTTGGATAATGTCTGTGGTGACTCTGCTTGCTGAAGTGAAAAAGCCAACAACAGCATCTCAGTTATCCAAATCCCATGGACTGTATGTAGCGTGATAAAGGAACGAACCAAGTAGCTTTTTCTGGGTGTGTTGAGCTAGAGGGCATTCATATATAAAATGTAACCTGAGCTCTGAAGACCCTGGAATATTCTGTTCTATCACACTGCTCACCAGCCTTGATAAAGCAGGGGTTATTGCTGCGATGCTAAGTCCAAATAAATTTGGTTTTTTGCCGTTTGGCAAAAGAAGAATTCTAATTAGGACAGGGTAAATGTACAAACTGAAAAACAAACATCCCTCATACTTTTTCCTTCCTACAATCCTGGAATTCTGCACTGAAGCTAGGGTTATTTTATGAAGGTTAAACAAAATATTTGGAGCAAAGTCTGCTTTTTATAAACCCTGTCTCTGTCTAACCTTTCACTCCCAATAACGTGAAGAAAAATACACAGTACTGAATGTCTGGCGGCAGCTCCCAGCCACTGTGAGACATTTATGCTGCTGCTAAATCACGTTAGTTGGAAGTTTGCAACAGTGAAATATGCTTGAATATCTCGCCTCTCTTCCTACACAGCAAAGTTTGGTGTGAGATTTTTGCTTAAATCTCCCTTTGCACAAATCTTTCTCCATTATCAAGACTACCCATTTTACAGTGATGCTTTCAAAAGCTGCTGCTGCTGAACAATCTTTCTGTACTTCTAGTTTCTCCTAGTGGAAACCTCCTGAAAACATTCCAAACGCCTCTTTGGTACACGTGCCAGATAAAGCCTCAGCCTGTCTTTTCCCTCCACTCCATTCTTGTTTTGTTAAATTTAGCTCTGTTTCTTGATTAGGTGTAAGTGACTGAATAAGCTTTTCCTGGACCATGTGCACTCATAGGCAGACGCTTGTTGCAAGTTAAAATGCTTATCATCTACTCAGTGGGCAAGAAATTTATAAATCAATGAAAATTAGGTGAAAATTACTCCAAAGGCAATAAATAAAATGAAATCTTTCTCTGAGGCCTTATACAGTGGTGGACAAATGCCTTTTTTTTTTTTAATTTTAAAAGATATGTAAAGTCTGTGACTGGAGAAAATCCTTTTCAAATGATAGTTTGAAAATAGGTAAACATTGTTCAAGTTGGAAAATTAGCACTCAAGTTTTGCCATGGACCCAGCAAAACACTTAAATTTGTTCTCAACTTCAATTTGCTGTTGAACCAGGGCATTGATAATGGTTTTATTTTAGTTTCAGGGAGGGCAATTGTGTTGGGTGTTTTTTTTCTCCTTAATGTGGAGAAAAAGTACCTGGAGCAGTGGATTAGATGTCTTTGTTAAACACCTATATACATCTAAATAATAAACTAAATATGAATAAATTCTTTTGTTCAAAGCCGTTCTCTCCTTTGATTTAATAATCTGATGAGCCGTTCTTTCATACTCTCCCTTGTTCCATCTGTGCTATGATGACATGACTTCTTAATTACTCAATAAAAGCAAATGGCTTATGTGTAGTCTCCGTTAAGGTTTATAATGCCCTTAACTATTAATTTCCTAGCTTTTCAGTGCTTGGTTTTGATAAAAGCTGGCACTGCATGGCAATATGAAAGTTACAGCTCTGACTGCATCTTCATCAGGAAGTAAAGTCTAAAAAGGGAAGCAAGGAGCCATTCTCCTTCAGCCCATGGAAAAATTTTTCCATGCTAAGACTCCTGCTAGATCCCGAAGCCAAGGTGCTGCTTATGCTTACCTGCTCACTGGTCTGCTAGGTGTGCTATCCCACAATAGAAGCCTGCTCAGCTACAAAGACCTTGGATACCTTCACACTAAGCCTTATTATGATCCAAAGAGCAATGGACTCCTCACATAAGGAAAATCCTTCTGAGTGCCATCTCCCTTTCCTCCTCTCCATTACAGTGCAGGAAATGCTCCTCTCTGGCCAGGGACTGTGCTCTGACACTGAGAGATCTGGGCCACATAAGATTTGCAATTGGACTCTATGGTCTCAAGGGTGACCAACCTAAATGATTCTGTTAACATCCTCAATCATTCTCATCTGTCATTTATCTCCTTAGATACACATTTTTCACCCATTTAAAAATTAGAATAATTCTGGTCATGTACATGTTTGTATTTTGATCAAGCATTTCTTTTATGACTATCAGATAAATTTCAGGGGGGTTTTTTATGCATGGTTAAGAGCAATTTAAAGAAATAAAAATAGCTAAACTAGTGTAACAATGAGAAGAATCAGGTTATTAGTTTGCTTTCTACTCGGCAAAGGAAAAAAATCCTCCAGAGTTAAATTTTCTGAGACAAGACAAGGGTCTCTAGATGTGATTCAACAGAAGTGGGTAATTACATTACATATCTACTAGAAAAAAAATAATATACCAACACTTAAAGTTCTTATGACAAAGCCATTCTTGCTGTCCAGGTCCACCATCAACAGATATTAAGCACAGAAGTTGTTGCTTTTTAGCACGGAAAGGAGCGAGTTTGTTCCAACTAAATGACTGACCTCAAAGCAACATTCATTAACCCCATCTTAAGAGAGGGTTCATTGGTGTTCATCCAGATGAAGAAGATGTGCACAAAGGTGAAAAATATGCCGTATCCCACACCTACTGACAAGTGCTCCAGCATTCTCCGCACCTCTGTGCATGTAGAAACCTCACAGAAGGAGGTGATATAGCTCTCATTCTTAATTTTAGTCATGTAACTATATCTTCAGGTCTCAGGGAGGCTACCTCAGGTACCTTGATACCAATCATATAAATACATTTTTAATGTGGTTCAGTGACCGCAAGTCTGATAAACGCTCTGGAATTTCGAGCAGGGTGCCCTTAAATGCAAGTCTGTTGTTGGATATCTCCTGACAGTAATGCTGAACTCAGTAATCCAAGCAAAATTAAGCAGTGGCAGATCAAAGTTCTACTGCTGTCTCCACTCCCTGAGCTCACCATTCAGATGCAAAGCTACTCTCAAATAAAAACCAGATGTCGAGCCAGCTGCCTTTCTTGATTAGCTGAGGTGTCATTTTGGAAGCCACCCACTCTGGTTCCCATCCTGAAATTGAACCAACCTTTCCAGCAGAACATCAAGGCAAATAAAATAAAAGGCACAAAACATGGTGGTGGTGGTGAGAACAAATTTTGTCTTTGAAAGAAGTCCTCTCACAGGGACAGGGTAAAATTACTGCAGGGAAGGTAGCTGGTTGTTCCTGTGCCACATTACATCATCCTCTTTTAAACCAGGCAATCTGTAGAGGAAACACGAGCAACGATTCTCATGGCTAATAACGCTAAACACTGACAGGGTCCTGTAATAAAACACGTTGCTCCTGGTAGGAGGAAAATGGGTGAAAGGTAGACTTGACCCTAATCCTGGCAAGACTGATTTATCTATACTTTCTTCTGAGAACTAAGAATGTGAAAAAAACTAATCAAACTTGAAAAGGAAAAATCCCAAGAAGATTTCTTTCTTAATACATGTTTTTGAAAAGCTGGTTTTGTTTAAATTTACAACTTTTTGATTGTTCTTAAGATGTTTCTGTTTTCAGTTCTTGTCCAGAAAGACTGGAAGTTTGAATTTTCCAACAAAAATACCCTTACAACTTGAAGTTACGAAAAAAGGTCTTAATTTTTGCAAAAGTATTCTCCATTCCCGTACAATTCCATGTGTGAATTTTGTGGGAGTTAGCTCTCTTGAAAAAAAAATCAAAACAAAACTGTGATAAAATAGATTTTACTCAATTTTAGCAGCTAATCTTCTGCGTCTCCATCACTGCTTCACACAAGCAAAATTCCTCCAATACCTGTGCAGACAGTTGGTTTAAGTTGTGGAGAAGATGTGTTGCCAGGCCAAATGCTTGACATGCACTTCTTGCACTAGCTTTGTGAGAGCTCAGCCCAAGGTATCCACTTTAATTTTTGTCCAAGAAATAGCTGCTATCAAAATTTTAAAAAATCAGGATTTGACTTATACTTTCCAAAGCATGCAAATGTGGTTTTGGATATGCAGTATTAGGTGTGGGCAGCAGTTCTAATTTACTGCTGCCCTATCTTGAAGGAGAAAGACCCCTGTAAAACAGTTCTATGTAGGCTAAGATCCAGCCTTAGATTTCAGCATCAATTTGTTTGCTTGCAGCAGACTGAATGGACATGATCTTTATTGGAGAAAATGTACGTTTCAAAGTTTGCTCATTCCTTGCTCACGGCTGTCCTTTATGAGATCCTACTGTAAAGTCTTCATTCAGATTTCTAGCATCTCACTCATTTCTCTGGAAACTACTACACTGGGGTGTAGAGAGGATGTCAGGAGGAGTGGCTAAACATTGTACCCCTCAGTTTCGGAATTAAAAGTAAAGAAAAATGCCAATTGGACTGCCAAAAAAATATTTGTTTATAAAGATTACTTCTTTACATCCAGTAAGTATTGTACAGGAAAGTCATCTTATGATTCCTTATTTTCAATTTGCTACCTTGAATTCTGTGAATTTATTAACAATGACTGCAGATCCTTAATTCTTTAAGATCTAAATCTTTTTAAAGGTCTGTGACAGACCCAGCTCCAAGCTACAACGCTGAATACAACAGTGAATTCTGTAATAACCAAGACCACATGCCATTGGTTTTCATTTTGTTGAGGCTACTCACGAAAACAGAATTTGCCTGCTGCATTTTAAAGAAAGACAGTCAAATGTTAAGTATAAAACGAAAATATTTGTCCTCTCCTGAAGGGAATAATACCATGATGACAGAAAAGACTACACTCTCTAATGCCTTTTTTTGATACTCTCATTTTCTAAAAAGCTTGACTATTTGTTTTCCATTTCACTGTGTTGCTACGCTCATTGCCTCCTTGTGGCTCCTCACAAGGAAACTTCTGCTGTGCATGGGAGGTGCCAACCACAAAGTTCTCAACGAGTCCATCAGGTATCTCAGACTGGAAAAACTTTTCATGTGACCTGAAACAACAAATAGTCCCTGCTCTTCTCCATTTGCCCACAAAACACTCATAGTCCAAAGGAGAAGTAAACTACTTCAAGCTTTGCAGCTGGGACTTGGAGACCTACCCGCCAAAGTACCAACAACATTGGGAACAGAGCATAGGCTGAGAAGTAGAGTGGAAACGTGTCTTATCTCTGAGAGAGTTGTTTCCTCATTTTCTTCCTACGAGGAATGAGAATAACATTAAAATCTCAAGAAAACTACAGATTTTCTATAACCCTCCTCTTCACATGTACATTATTTCAAAAGGAGTGACAAATGCTAGAATACCAAAGAACCACATAGTACCACAGTTTCTCAGAACTAGTTTAGTAGAAGGAGCATCTGATACTGATAATCACAAAAGCTTTTTCTGTACTGTCACATAATATGTCAAGGGCCAAACATGCAGTGGATTCAAAGCAGAAGAGTTTAAGTTACCTCACAAAACTTCTGAATTGGCAAAAAATTGCAGCTTTACCACCTTTATGTGTTTGTGCTTCACTCATTACAAAAATGCATAAATTAGTTGCTACAATGACAACTGGGTTCATTAGTACTGTGAAAAATACAAGAAATGGCATCATTGTACAACACAACCCAAAAATAAGATATGTTTACAGGTTTTTTCCCAAGAGTTACTGCTATTTCTTTTTCAATGACAATTTAGAGAAGCAGCAAGACTGACATGGTTTCAACATAAAACAACTTAACAACTTACAGTGCTCCAAAAAGTAGTATCTCAGAAATTATTCTGCTGGATCCTGAAGTTCTACAAAAACATGGAAACAGAAAGAATTGATAGTTCAGTTTTTTAAATCAGTTCCTGACTGAATGACATGGGCTAGTAATCATGAGAAAGCTCAGCAGAGGGACAGTAACATGGGCTTGCTTTAAGAAGCAAGCAATGCCACATGGTATTTGCATTCAAAATGGCACCTCAAGCACAAAGCTTTGGTGTGTTTGGCATCTTACAGCCAGGATTTACTGCAAGTGTTGAGGCTTCCATGCTGAATGAAAGGAGCACCATGCTCCTTGATTCTGACTTCTTTGGAATAGTCGCCCAATGACATCCCCAACTACACCTGGCAGTGTACACGTCTGCAGAGATCACCAAGCACACAGAAAGAAAGGACTAGGGCTAGATACCGTGTGAAGCTCTCTGATGTCATTTTTAGTTCCACAATACCTCTATCAGCTTACAGCAGGAGAAACTTACCTGTTTTTTTGCCATTTGGACTTGTGTGGTTTCCAGGCATAAGCCAGAAATTAGATTACATTGAGTCTTTGTTCCTCTATGGAAAACAGAAGTATCAATACAAAATAAGAAAGGGCCCATAATAGATTTGGTAGCCTAAGATCGAAGAAGCTTCCCATATACCGAAACATACAGATACTGAAGTACGGAAACGTTTTCCTGGAGAATTATGTACTGCATTCAGGTATGTTCTTGATATGTGTATCAATACAAGGAGGGATGGATACCCACTGTGTGAATACTGGAGCTTGTGAACTCTTTAGCCTACCCTGCAGCACACATGTATGATGATTTAAGGGGCCTTCTGTTAAGCTTACAGCCCACATACTCACTCAGCAGCAGAGAGTAATGATCTCAATCCAGTATAGTTGCAAAGCATATGTGGAAGGCTTTTCAACCCTAAGGCTTTAATCTATCCTGTTAGCTACTGCTGCCATGTGGTGAGGCTATTACTGTCTCTGATTCTGAAACACGGTACATAAACTCATTCCACATGGTTTATACAAACCCCTATAAGGCTGTGTTGCGTTGTTCTGCAGGCAAGGAGACATAACAGCCTTTACTTCCCCTCTTCTCTTCCCGAGCCTAAGAGAAAATTGTCAATGTTCATTTATCAAATAGTAATTGAATTCTTCTCCTGGTGATTAAAGAAATGACAGACGTTGACATATACAACTTAAATAAAAACAAAATGCTGACCAAACTTGAGTCATATGGAGGGAGTATGGTTACCTTCTGATGCAAACTACAGATTCCAGATGAATCCCAGATGCTCACTGGAGAATGCACAAAGAGGACGGTGTTTATTGTCACTGCATGGTTATCTCAGCAGTGCGTCCAATATAAAATGATGAAATTTGCTTTCAAGCTATCTATCAGAAGAAAAAACAAATAAAAAATATTCAGAGTCTAGGTGGTGTCTCGACTGACAAATGGAAATTCTAATAGGAATGATATTGAAAACCCTTTGGGTTTAGACTCTTTCTTTTTGAAAAGGGTCTGTGTTTATTTTATTAACTTTTTTGTTTTTGTTCACACTCTGTCAGTCTTTCTAACTGGGCTGTAGCATCCTTTTACAAGCAGAGTATGAAAAGAGGAGGAATCCAAGCTATCATTTCTGAGGTGCATCATGTCTATGCTTTAAACTTTTAATGTGGAACGGCCACTTTGAGGAGAATTCCATTGTATTTCATGAAAAAGAGTTGCTTCTCTAAGTTTACATGGAAAACACGGATGTTCTAATTCAAAATAAGTGACTAAATTTTATGTATTAAAAACACTGGAATTACAACCTGCCCATTCATTTGATTCTTCTGAAGAAATCAGGTTAATTACAGAAGCTGCAGTAACCTAAAACTCCAGTAAAACAGGAATTTTGAAAATATAGATCAACAAAACTTAAACATTCAGGGTTAGACCTCCTCCCAGTTATGACTGGAAGAGTTGTGCTGACTTACAGTATTAGAGCATCTATTCTGTAAATTTCTCAGTTATTTTTACTACATAGATGAAGCAGTAACTTTTTTTTTTTTAATTTTTTTATTCACTCTCTACACAAATCCCCACCCACAGGTTGCAAATCTGATGGTCAAGGTTTAGGCAGAAGCACCAGGAATGTATTTTGGAGAAGAAAGCTTTTTACAGTGGAAAAACCTGACATACTCCAAATTATACATGGCAAATGTAACAGAGTAATAGAAAGAGAAAACTGTTAAAGAACAAGATGTGTTCTTACAGGAAACTCCATGAGAAATAGCATTCAAGTTCACAATGGGTACTCCCAAAAGAAAGTAATTTATTTTGGTATTTTTCTTCCCTACTAATACCTTACTGAAAACTAAGTGCAACTCCAATGTTTGAGGTTTTTGTGCTGATACCCTTTGGCAGAATGGTCATCTTAAGGTTTATTTTCTACGACCAATATGCCTGGTGTTCGGGTCCTTCTTCCTTTTAAGGGATTTACAGTTAAGCTGCAGATTTTAGTTCTGTTCAGATTCCAGATTTTAGTTCTGTTCAAATTCCAAATTTTCTGGAGCAAAGCTTACTCTAGCAATCACAAGCATGGCTTGCTTTCTGGTTGTGCTTTCCTTTATTTTAGCTTCAGCTTAAAGATGCTCATTAGCCAAGTAGCAGAAAAAAGAACTTCATCAGTCTGCATTTTGAACTTTACTCAGATTTTTAAATACAAAATTTACAAAGAAGTAAGCATGCAACTGTTTGCCAGTAGCAAGAACTGAATAAGAATACTTGTAATCAAGGATTAAACCAGAAAAAGATGAAAAATTCCAGTTTCCTTTTCTGTTAAAGAGGCTGGTCTAAGTCACCAGAATGGTATTAAAAAGAAGAAAGAGAAAGGGATGTAAAGATTTGCAGATACACTTACTCCCATTTCTAGTATTCCCTCTTAGCACGAGGAAAATAGGGAAGGCTGTAATTCCATTGAATGTGAAACTGGTGTTTTGAAAGTAATCACTCTATATGTTTGCATTTTGTATTTTGTGAATACAAATGAACCTCAGGGATATTTTAGTTATTTCTACGTAGATCATCAATTACATATTTGGTTTGAGGAATACGCTTTGTATGTGTAAGTACTCCCTAGGGGGATAATGCTATTTATATTTCTGCATTCTTTCACTTTTATGAGAAGACAGAACTAAATAGTGCAAGCGGGAAGCATTTTCCAGACATTACAGGTCTTACCAGGTCTGAAGTATCCAAGTCATTGAAGACTCTTGGGAATGCAACTGACTGAGTTAATGTCAGCCTTACATGGATGATTTTGAAAGCAAATTGTGGGTCGAGAGACAACTACAGCTGTAGAACAAAATCACCAGGAGTTTGAAAGACAACTGAGCCTTAACTGGAGAAGAAAATGTTGTGGTGTTTTGCCTTACTATGAGAATTAGGCCTGCCCTCAATTGCACTGGCAAAGTCATTGCTTAATAACCACCTCTTCCTGACCGTGCTTTGTCCAGCTTCAGCCAACCAGAGCGATTTGTGCTGTGTCTTGCTTCTCTCATCGCTGATGCACAGGCAACCCAGCTTGCAGATGTGAAGCAGACAAGCAAACTGGGACAATGCTGCCACAGCCATGGGGAGGAGGTAATGGACTAGCACCTTAAGGGAGAGAATACTCTCATTAACCATGAAAATCATTTTCCATAGCTGTCATGGACATTAATAACACTGTCAATTGCATCAATTAACAGCATTGCATGGTAATGTGAATTACAGTTAGTAGGAACATTTTGCTAATTAAAACTTGAATTAACCCCAGTATCAGGTAATTAAATTAGAACCACAATCAGTTTACTTTAAAAAAAAGGGTTTTTTCTCTCATCTCCCCCTGCATCCACTCCTACCCCCTACTCTCCCCCAAGACTGTCACTAATTCTGGGGCTGTTTCACATCAACTGTGTACCAGTCTTGCCTGTGCTGCAGGGTTGTTCTCCTTCCATTAGCCTGCTTAGCTGTACTATCAGTCCTGGTAGGAATACAAGGCTTGACACAGGAGATTGTTCTTCTAATGAGGCATCGCTTTCAGATAGTGCAAGGTGAGTTGACCAAAACTGCATCCTGCTGGCATAGCTACATAAATAATGATGGGTTTGTTGGGTTTGTTGTTTCGGTTGCTGTTGTAAACTAGAATAGTGATGTTTGCAAAAGTGGACATTTCTAGCCTGGAACATGCCTCATGCTGTTGGTGAATTTTCTAGCTTTATTTGGGGCTGAGACTTTCTTCTGAAGGTTGAGGTGGGGGTTACAGGTTTTTTTCTCAACCTTTTTTCTCCTTTATGTAATTTTTTTTTTTTGCATTGTTATCCAATAGGAGCCACATTGAGAGGGCAACACATTTCATCCTGCATTCACATTCCGGTGCTGCCACTCCATGATTCATTCCCTCTCCCTACCAATTTTAACATATTTCAATCCAGGCAATGGTAACAAGAACATTTGTAAAATACATGATGACAGATAGGAGAAAGTTGCTATTTCCAATTTCTCTCTCCTATACACTTCAGAAACAACCATGGAATAATAAACAGTCCTCCTGTTGAATTATTTTTTTAACATAAAAATTTGAAGAGTATTACAAATTTTAATGTGCTTATTGCACAGCAAAAGGTTTGCATAGTTAATTTCAGTAAATATAATCAGTCAACTTGCACAACTGTTGACTCAGAGAATTAAAACAGGTGTCACTGGTAAAACATTCAAATGGCCCAGTTTTGTATACTTCAAGTTAGTAAAAGACTGCAACTTCAGTCCTTAGAAGATTAGAAATGCAATGTATTTCAGAAGAATGTTTGTAATAGGGAAATCTAATAATTTCAATGACAGATTCTTCATTTGGCCATCAAAAGATATTTCCCTCATTTTTTTTTAAAAAGTGCAACAGATGTTTGACATGCTTGTGACCTGTTTCACTTAGCTGTACTTCCTGAAGCAAAGTGTGCAGTGACACAAAGCACAAGATAGAAGATTGTGTAGCTCCAGGAGCTCTGAACCAAGGAAGATTTTAATCTTAGAAGCCATTTAGATATGACAGAGATGGTGACCATAACATCAAGACAGTTCAGGTGGAATATATATTTCTCCTAGGTACTCAGGAAAAACTCATATTGCTTTCCTATCATGCCACGAAAGTAGAGCAATGGGTCTGTAAACACAAACAGCTGCCTGAGCACAATGTCTTCTGTTGAAGTCAAAGCCTGAAGAAGAGAAAGGACACAAGACTGCTGCAATATGTTAGTGGAGGAATTCCTCGCTGTCGGGTACATACTGTCCTTGAGAGCCATAGAAATGTTGTGTCCAAGCATTATACCTCTGGGAGCTTCACCCAAGCTTTGATCATAGTGTCACTGGCAGTTTGTTTAAAGAGATCTTTCATGGGATGCATTGAAGTGAAGTTCTTATCTCTCATTGTATGTATGTAAAGAAGAGGGAATTGGCCTGATGGTGTGGTACTCTGGACTGTCTCTGCTCCTGCTGATTTGAGAAGAAATATGTAGGGATCATTGTCAACATTTGTTAGGGAAATTGCTGCAATTTCATATTGCATCAATACACCATGTCCCAAAGTAAAAGAGGCTTAAAGGACTTTGTGTGGTACCATTTGCTTTGCTTTTTGAGTTGGATAAACACTTCACAAGTATTAACGGGGATACAAATCTCTTCCTTGTCTTCCTTTGCTTTTTTACACTAAAAACAGTGGGATTATGTCACAGAATGGAAGCTGTTTCTGAAGTGGGACCTCGCAATTCTAAGCATGGCTTCCCCATCAGTCTGAGCTTGCATAATGTTTGTTGTGATGACAGACATAGGCTTTTCAAGCAGGTATGCTTGCTTCTACCCGTTGCCTAATCTAACATCCATTAAAGTCAAGAAGAAAGACTCCTACTGAGTTCACTGTTCACAGCATGCCAGCCTTTGTCTCATAAATGCCTAGTTTCTTAACTGTTTTTCATTCTGAGCTAATATTCTTTACAGTGTGTTAAAACCAAAGATTTAGACAACTCTGACTTTGTGGAGCATAAAATTTGAGACATGATGAGTGAAAACATACATGTAAATGATGAAATCAGATATATTTATCCACTACAATTATGCCCTTCACCAGCTCTATGGAGTTGGCAGAACATTCCCTTAAATGATGAAAGGGAAATAGACAAAAGTCTGACTCAAAACAGTGAAGTGTTTCAAAGCAAAGCTGAATTCCTCGAGGTGAAGCAGCAGTAAAATTGGCAATATGTACACAGTTGACAGGTTTTGGTATGCTTGTTGTTTTGGCTGATGTCCAATTATAAAAACATTGTCCCTGAAGCTTAGCAATTAGTGACAATAGAAATAATACCACAAAGAGATTATGGCCTTTAGACAAACTGGGGGAAGAGGGAAGGGGTGAGGGAAAGTTGCCTGCTAAACAACCTACAGATAGAGTGAGTTCATTCATTATACATGAGTTCATTCAGTTTACAGGTATTTATTTTTCTGCTAGTATGAGGTAGAATGGAAAAGACTCTTTGATTCACTTCTGAGAGCATATATAGAAGCTGTAAAGCTGTTTTAGGTGATTGTACTGGTAAACCACTCAAGTGTCTCAGACAGCCATAAATGCCTCTCAGAGACAAAAATTCTTTCACAAGCTCTTCTGTGGTGACCAGGCTGAAAAACTGTAGCAGAAATCACATTAGGTGTTTCTAAGTTGCAGCAGAAGTGATGAGAGCCATTCTCAGTGATATTGGGCAGGAGGCCTGTCCCAGGGTGGGCAGGGAGGGCTATGTAAGGGTGGGCTGGTGGTCAGCAGAGGAACAAATAAACGGGAGGGAAGGGATTTCAGGGTGCTCACAGTTTTCCACCCAGGGTAGCCTCTCAACACAGTGCAGGGGGTATACTGAACTCCTTTGTCAGCCATCCCAGGAGCACTGCACCTGAATACTGAATTACAAAATAAGATATTCCCTTTGAAAAAGCAGAACCTGCTTCTTTACTTGGATTAGTTATCTGGTCAGACACATCTAAGTTAGATGCTTTGGAGCAAAGAAAGTATGACTGCAAAGAAAAATGTCTGTAGCCATTGGCATAATGACAAGTTCAGTTACCAGAGCCAGTGATCTCTGTTCTTCTCTTTGTGCATCCATCTGTCCTGTGTTCAACAGAAGTAGAAAATGTGGAACACATCTTGGAAGACTAGATCGTCTGTCCTTTATTAAGATATGGTGTCAGGCAGGTTGATTCTGGGCTGTTGAATGGGTGAGCCTATAAGACTAGTTAGATCAAGCTGTTCAAAAAAGGTAAAGGCCTGCTTATTTGGAGCTTTTTTTCAGGCAAAATAAATGACCAGTCAGAAACTCAAGAGAATTCAGATGAGAAACAAAAGGAAAATATAGAGCTTAGCCTCTGTTGTTTATATATTTCAATATTTCTCTACTCATTATTGGATATAGCCTCTTATGAAAGCTTTGCTTCTCTAGATAGAGGTGTTTGCCAAGCTTGGATTTCAGGTGCTGTTTTGGTTTTTTTTACTTCCTGTTATAGGAAACTATTTGCTATTATTATCATTACAATAGTTTAGTGGGGTTTTTTTCCCTGCAAAATGCATAAAGCACATTAGAGTAAAAGATCTTGAGCTGTGTTGTGCTTTCATGGAAAGCTGTATACTGTACACTCGCTGCTCTACCAGGCCTCAGGGTGCTCCGCAAGACCGGATGGTGTCTTTTTTTAACAAGTATATTGCTGAAAATAACAAGGGACACTCAAGTTCACTGGTCAAAAGAGAAGCCACCTAGATATTGAAGACAGAATTAGCACTGGAAGCTGAAACTGTTCCGCAGAGAAATTGCAAACATATTTGTTCAGTTTTTAAACTACATTCTTAGTGAAATGCTTTGTCTGGACTTGTTCTCTCTTCCTCCATCTTTCCTTAATCCAGTCCAATTTTCAATTTCATGAGGCCACAACACAGAAGTGCAGAATTGGTTGGAATACATCAGACCGAGGGTCTGTCTACTCTGATATCTTTCTGTGGTGGCCTAAGTATAAGCAAAAATAACAGCAGGAGCAAATGCTATCTCATACAGCAACCTCCTAGGCATCAGTTTCTTTCAGTTCAGGTTGTTCCTGGGTCAGATACAACCTCTCCACTTGTGGTAAATGTCATCTTCCCTGAACTACAAACAGCTTCCTGTCTGTCCTTAAAAACACAACAACTTTCAAAAGTCATGGTTTTCAGCTTTCTGTTGGCATCTCTCAGCTTCTAGCTTTGAGGGAAGATATGTTCCACATTTAGCTGTTCAAGTAAGGCTTCTTCTACAACGTTGATGAGTGCCAGGACATGTTCTGTCTCCTCTGAGCCAGTCTGCTCGGAAACCTCTGTTCATTAATTAGGCTTAACGTTCTTAAGATAAGGAAGCACTATTTTCACAAAACACCATGGCAGATTACTGGGATGCTGCTAGATCCCTTCTGCTTAGGCCAGTGGTCGTGTGTACTACAGATGCTATATGCCATGGAGAGAAAAGATAGGAAGAACTGATTCCTCAGACTATGAAAGAAACATGAACCCCACCCCCCGCAAAGTCCCCCAGTCTTTGGGCTTTAGAGACTTCAGTGGAAGTAGTTGAACAATGTCCTCCGTCAAGGAGCTGGAGTCATCAGTGTTGACGACAAAGAGATGGAATCTCTAAGTGGATTTTTTATGCTATTGAATAACACTTTAGAAAGAATAAAAGCAAGGCTGAATGCTTTGGATAGTTGCTGTCATGGCTGACACAGGTGGTGTCAGGATTTATCCCTGGAGAGGTTACTGTTTTTCATAGCTAGGGGACAACAAAAGATACGTGTATAATACAGCACATCTGTTACGGCTTCTGTGAGGGAGGGAAATGGTAGGCCTGTGCTGAAAAATGCTCTTCTACCATAAAAGGCACAGAAGCTCTGGAGAAAGATATCAATGTGAGCTTCTCGAAGAAATTACCACTGTTTGTCAGCTGCATCCAGAAAGGGAAGAGGGTGAAACTGCAGTAAAACAAAGTAGGTCTCCTGTTATTTAGTTTGGACACTATTTTAAGTTTCTTGTGTTTCTGGCAGTAGCCCATCACATCTCAGATCTTCTCAGGTCCCGAATTCCTTCAACAATGGGCTTCTCATGGTCTTAGTGCAAACTACACCAGACCTCTGGGTGAATTTAAGCTATTGGCCTCCACTGATGTCAGTTTAATGGCTTTTACTGGCACTGACTTAATTTTAAAAGATCACACTCCTGAGATACATACAATTTATATGTCTGTATATGTTGACACAGTACTTAAATTAAATAGAATGCTATATAAAATGTCTACATTTGAACGATTATGAAGCTGAGCCTGGTTTATAGCTTCAAATGTTTTCCAAATTATGGCATGTTTCAGACTGCATACCAAACTGAAACTAGTAAAGGTTGTGCTTTCCCTTCCTTTTTTTTTTTTTTTTTTCTTTTTTTCTTTTTTTTTTCCCCTTGGAATGGAGAATAAAAGAGATTAAAATAAGGAGCTAAGAATTTAACTTTTTCCCTGTTGAATTATATCTAAAAGCCTTTACATTGTCCAGGAACTTACACCATAAAGAAGTTGACAAGAATAGTTGCAACTGCTACTGTGAATTCAGTGCTTAAATGCTGGAACAGTTTGCTATAGTATCAACATCTGCAAAAGGAACACAAGTTCTTTTTTTAATTGTTATTCTCATTTAGTGGTCATTAAATTACGTATCTTTCTAAAGGATTTGATATAGATTAAAGTCAATCAACACATGGTACAGAAATTACTTAATTTCAACATCTTATGCTGCATGGAAATTTGGATTGAATTATCGTAACAGCTCTTTCTAGCAAAATTTATCTATCCAAAATTTATAACTAGCTACCCGCCTCTACTGATTCTTAAAAGTGAAATTTGGCTTGCTGGATATGTGTGTGCCAGCATCAGAGGGGATGGCAGACATATATAAAATCTGTCACTGATTAAGTATCCACTTCATTACTATGCTCAAAGAGTTTAAAATAATACTTTTGAACTGCTTGAGGTTCTATATAAGTCGAATTCCAATTATATAAGTCTGTAATATTAGGCATGAAATCCTCCATGCTGTGATGTATGGCATAGTATAGTAAGCTATAAGGTGAAAAGCATGACTCGTACTGCTTTGAGCATATACACAATACTTTTTTTTAGACAGGACATTACAGCAGACTTCTGTTTAAAAAATAGCAGCTTCCTGTGGCTATAGTGCCTTAAGTATTGTAGGGTTGCATATCACTCTGGAGGAGGAGAAAGCCTCAGGTCATTTTTCTTGTTTTGCTTTCTCTTTTTCTGGCAGTGGGGAGAGGATGAAACAAGCCCTGATTTGTTCAAATGCTAACTAAACTATCATTAAATTCTAGAGCTATTTGTCAATCACTACTCAGGCACAAACGAGGCTGACTGCAAATTAATTTTATTGATGCTTTATCACAGAAAAATATGTTATCTTACTAAGAACAGAGTAAAGGCCCCAAAACAGCTGAATAGCTGTGCCAAACTCTATGACAAAATTGCAAGTGTTTTACCTTTTATCCCCAGGAAAATAGCTATGTATGATCATCTTGAAAGAAAAAAAGATCTTCAAAAAAGATGACATGTAAAGGGGTTTTTTTGTGGCTTTGCAAGTGAAGAGAACTTTTTTTTTCCCTACATGCTTATTTGCTTATTTTCAACCCAACTTTCTGTTGGACTAGTGTCACCTACATCTCTCGTCATTTGTATTTCTGCAAATGCAGAGGTTTGTACAATTTTCCTATTGATATGGAGCTGCCTCCAGCTTGAAGCCCTGGCTCTAAAATGGCTCCTTAGTAATTATCACCAACTGTCCCTAATACCTTTGATTGAAATGCACTGGAACCTGGAAGAGCAGGGACACTTGGAGTAGGAGAGATCAAGGTGCATCTGAAGCATATGGCATGCAGGAGAGTGAAGTTGACCATTGGAGTCTTAAGGAGGAGCCCGGGAAAAATCAGTCCTTCATTATAACTCTGTGATTGGTAGGACAAAAGGTCTTTGCAGTTTTTCTTCCAGAAATTGCAGAGCTGGAAATTCATTGGCATGTAGGATTGCTTTAGCCTTAATACCCACACTACACTGTCACCAACTTTCTCTGAGATTTCAGAGGTCATAGAACTACTCTGATTTGAAGAAGTCTTTGCTCTGCATACAGATTTTTAAGAAAGAATTAATGTTAGTCCTAGAGTCCATTTGTAGCAGGCTCTCTTGTACAAAGAGACAGGAGCAAAGATGAACCATACTCAAAATTTAAGTCTGGCGCTCTTCCTTTTTTCCCATTAAAAAGTAGCAGAAAAAAAAAAGTAGTTAGTTGTTGACAGTAACTGTACCTATGAAACATAGTTGGTTATTATGTCATTACAGGAGTGTAATTCTTAGTTAAAATTAATTACTTTGCTGACTGGAGAAGAGAAATTTCTCCAGTGCTCTGGTGTAATCAGACTCCTCTACCATGCGCTATGACAGAATGATGGAGGGGTTTTTTTGCAGAGAAGCCAAGTTTGCTTTTCTTCACCAAAGCTGGAGTGTGTTTGGTCTGATGGGAAGCATCTGTCTCTTGCAGGCTGCTAATAGCTTGGGAGTGACTTGGGCAGGACTTTAGGGGGAGTTGGGCAGTTTCATTAGCAAGTGTCTATGCTTCTCAGATTGTGGATGCTTCCCTGTTAGGGCTTCACCTATTACATAAGTAGGAATAGTAGATCTTATGCCCTGCCTCTCTTTAGATGCAAAGCTCCTGGGACACATCAAGGGTCTGCTGACTTTAATGTAATCTCTTTAAGACGGTGATTTTTCTTACTTGTTCATATCCAGAAGACCACATTCCTCATTCCTAATCAGCTATAAAGTTTGTGGCCCAAGTTAACTGAGAAATGAATTCAGCTTCAAATTCTCCCCAGCTGCATATCTAGTTTTGGTATAGGTTGTTCAGAGTGTTTTTAATGGCTGTGGCTGATGGAAAGTATTTCTCAAGCACATCACAACTGTGCCACTTGTGCTAAATAAAACCTTCAAGACTATTCTATAGATGTGAAAATGGCTCTGGAAAGCAACTGTGACCTGCCAAATGAAAACTGCAGCTCCTGGCCCTGTCTTGGAAATGGACTTACTGAGAAACAAGTCAGAAAGCCAGTGTCTGTGTGTGCAGGCACTCTGAGACTCCCTCGTTTTCCCTCCACCTCTAGGGTTTGAGGTATGTACTTGTACCAGCACAGAACTATTTTCCTGTATTTATGGATTTTTTTAATGTAATGCAGCATCATGATCTATGCATGTGAAGCAGTAACAGGCCATAAAGATAGAGGAGCATGTTGCTTTGCACATGGACTAGACCTCTAGGCTGTAAGAGCTTTTCTCACAACGACCACTTCAAATGCACAGGGAACAGCCTCAGAGCAATCCTCAGTTTGGGCTGTACTCAAAATGTAGTATGGTCAGGCCTGATTTTCACTGTCTCCTTCAAGTATCTACAGAGGTTCCACGAGGATCCAATTGTTGCATCATGGCTATAATTAACCATCTCAATGGATATTTGGAGACACTTGCAGCAGCCAGGGAAAGGGAAAAGTGAGTGTATTGCCTAAGTGGAACAGAAATGTGTGTCCTGTCAGGTTTTCTAACCTTTTTTTTTTTTTCCCAAGCTACATTTGATCTTCAAAAAAATATAAATAAAATCTTCATTATAAATCAATACATACCTCATCAGTACAAGCTGAGCAGTTACTCTAATGGCTTGCATATAATTGACATAACTGGATAAAGGAAATTAACAGTGTACCAGAGCAATATTGGATTAGCCAATGTCATTAATCCTTTTTTTTAGTAAAGGAGCTTTGGAAAATTACTAGGGAAAAGAAAATGAAACTGTTAGGTTTACTCACTGATCTTACCCATATAAAATATCTGGTTCATTGGCCATAATCTTCAAATTAGATGAACCCAGAATCCTGATAGGAGATATATGTAGAAGGGTTAGATGGAGAAGCTCATTTATGAGTGTGGGAAGATCAAGGATCACGAAAGAGATTAAAAAAGCCCAAGAAACTACATGAATAACTCTGCACTGTGGGATATCCCTAACAGCATCAGTGGGACTGCTAACATTACGTCTAGTGAAGCACAGCCTAGGTTTACTTATGCTTCTCCGGAAAACAGTAGTTCAAGTGTTATTAATCCCATAGTTCAGATGTCAGACTGAGTCTCAGTGTAACTGAGGCACAGTGTAACTGGTGTCTTACTCATAGGTAGTCTGGAATCTTGTTTCAAGCGGTTACTAGTGGTGAATCCTGCTACAAGTGCATTTTAAAATCCTTTAGCACTTAGGGGCTGCAGAGTTGTTACTAGAAGAGCTAGTGAAACATTGTGAACCAAAGAATTCTATTTTAAAGTTTTTCTTAGAATTACAGTAAATAATCTATCAAATGACAAATACTTAAGTGGTTGACCATACAGTTAGTAAACATATTAAATAAAATTATTTAAATAATGGAAGCTAATTTCAATATTAATTTTTAAACTTTTTTTTTTTTAAATGAGCCCACCAATATTGGTTTTTTTCCACATCCTCTCAGTGGCATGGGTTGTACAAACCTTGCAAGCAGGTTGGTTTGGAACGTTCTATCTGATTACCTTAACTGAAATGAACCTCATCGAGGCATGGCCTCTTAGCAGATGTTCTTCTCTGTTAATGGCCTGTTTTACATCCCTAGCTCTCTCTAAGGCTTTGCAGTTGTGGACTTGTTTACATCTATGCAGACAAGTGTAAAGCGCAGACCTAATAGAAATAGCTCACTTTGTCACTCTACAATGACGCAGCTCCCATATGCTCAAGGTCTTAGCAAGGTTAAAGCAGTGGTTATTTAGAACACTGAAATTAAAATGCGTATGTTTACAGTTGAACTTGATGATCTTAAATGTCTTTTCCAAACTAAGTGATCCTATGATTCTACATTCAATAAACTGGAAAAAGTTTTGATACTCTTTTCCCAGCTCATCCCTAACTTTCCCTTGAGCACTTTTTGACCTCACCTTTCACCTGTGTCAGGGGGAGCTGAAATAGTCTGTATTGCAGAGGAGATGCACAGAATGAGCTGTTTGCTGACCACCCTGCAATGGCAGCAGTGAAAGCTGAAGTCAATTCCTTGCTTGTAATCAATAGCCATGGACCTACTGGCTACTGAAACAGCCTGCCACTTGCAACTCTACCCATAAGGAATGACATTTAGGCCTAATGGCAGGGAATGCTGATGTGTCTAGGAGTAGTTGTATCAGATGTATATTTAATACAGGTAAAATGGGGAATATCCACTTAGAAAGACACCAGGTAGCCTGTGATTTGATGAAACAGTTCTAGTGCATGCAGTGGGATTTCATGCAAACTAACTTTTTCAATCAAGTAAAAGTCAGAGGAGGCAAGGACTGGCCACACAACTTACTTGTGCTTACTTGTATTACCCTCCTTTCCAACACTGCAACACTTTCTCCTTAACAGCTGTGATTTGCAGACCACTTTGAGATAGGCATGATCTCCTTAATCCCAAAGAGCAGACAGTAAATGCTGGCTATACAGCTGGAAGAGTTATACAGGAGCATGTGGGAGTACAGGCCATCTTGTTTGCAGGAAGAAATGCAAAGGAAGGTGAAGCAAATAGTCGCAGGTGATACTATTTTTCCTCCAAATTTAATACGCAAAAAGTACCAGGCTTGAAGCTATGTTTTTTTCTTATCCAGAATCCAGATCTTACCTGAGTTACACCTTTTATTACATTCATCTAGTAATAGTAGTAGCATTGGTATTATTGTTATTATTTGTGTTATTGGCGTTATGCAGAATTTTTCCTTTTATGTTGCTGGCCTATTTTTTTGAGAGTATTTGTGTGCTGTGCTCATTAAATAACAAGAAAAAAACCACCATTTTTTTACAAAACTGTACATTTTAAACAGGAATATTTAAAAACTGTTTTCTTCTATTTTTTTGTAATTTTTAAAGAATTGTCAAAATAAAATACGTGTGTTAGGTTTTTAGATAATTAATGGTAAATAAATTATTTTTTATGCTTTCATAAAAATAATTGAAGCTGAAATAAAATAATAATTATTTATAACAGGCAATGTCAGTAGCAATTGCAATTTTCCATAAGTATTCATCTTGACTGAGAAGTGTTTGATGTTACTCTGAAATATAGTACTTGAAAAAGCGTGATAGTCATGGTTGTTGCAACACTAGGTCAAAAATTCAGAAGGCTAAAAATTAACTATGATCCTAAGTGATGTAATATTAACATCACCTTATTAGTAAGACCCTTATTAGACTAGATCTTTGGCTACTGAGAATTTATCTTTTTGCGTTCAAGCAGAAATTTTTAATTGTTGGTCGTACTAAAAGCAGAGTCTCAGCAGTGCACAGTGCACATAAAACCTGTACATTTGTTCCAAAGTAGATGCAGTCTGCAGAAAGTCTCTTTCTTGCAAAGTAACATTTTTAAAACCCTCCATTTTTAATATTTTTTTTTTCTCTCCATGTATCAAAGACCATACTTCGTGAAATCTAACATGTGTAGACAAACTTTACACAATTACTTCTTGGTAACTAGGTATACCTGTTAGAAAGACTGCTTGCTCAAAGCAGACTTCTTACTTGGACTTCTGCTTACTTGGAGAGATCCAAAACAAATATACTCTATCTCACCACAGTCCCTTACTGTATGATTTATAACAGTATCAAATGGATGAAAAAAAACCCCAAACACTGTTTTGGTTTGATAACAGTTCTTGATGTTTTCTAATAAAAACACAGATAAAGCCTGTTTTTGTCAATCATGCCCAAAGCATGGTTTGCTCAATTCACAAACTCACATTTCCTGGGTTGGTAAGAAGGGACAGACTGAGTCAGGCATTGATTAAACCAAGTAAATAGCCCTGTAGTTGAAAGGCAGTCAAAATGACTAGCAAATGAGACTAATGCATCAAACTGCAATTGCTGAAAAAAGTTGAAGAATGGAAGTAAGTAACTCAAGCAAAAGCTGTAACAGACTTCTTGACTTTTGTCATCTCATGAAATTTTTAACACTAATAATGTAAGTGCACAAAGATCTTTAAGGACAACCTTTCCCTTATTTATCAGGCTAGAAAGATCACAGAGCACTGCTTTGACTTTTTTTCTGCTATTTGCCACTTTCAAAATATCAATAATTGCGATCCTGGTTGTATTTTACTGGAAGGCTGATGAAAAGATAAACTAGGCATATTTATTCCAAGTACTGACATTTGAATAAGAAGGGACAAAGGGGTGAAAAAGTAAATATTATTTTTGTTGAACATCCAGTGAGTAGGGAATGGGCCATTAACATACTCCAGAAACAATTAAATTGAACAACCAAAAGCCTCTTTCTCTCTTACAGTTGCTTGAATTTTACTTCCTTGAGTTTGCACTGACAGTGCCCATTCCCCATTCAACAGAAACTATCCTTAAAGATCCTCTAATATTCTGTCACTGGTGGAGTCAATGCACAAAACATTTTACCAGTACAAACGCAGTGGTGAAGACTGTGATTTTGCATCAAGACATAATTTAGGAAACCTCACTGAATAAGAAAGGATTTTAGTGACACAGGGCAATTCTGAGACCAAGACAGCTTACTGATTCCCCACACTTACACAGAATTTTTCAGTTTGCTACCTACCATACTTAAAACTGGCAGATTTTGGGGGCTTAACTCATGATTATTCTGTCACAGATACAACACAAAGCCAATGCTAATGAGGTGGCCTCCTTACAGAGGTGTTACTGATCCAACAGGTAGTAAGTATTGAGACAGAAAAAGATACTAAAGAAACTACTCATTTAGGAAGCCATCAGATAAATTTTGACATATAGCAGGAGTATAGATTTTAAAAGATTAGAAGGTATTAAGGACTGTACAGAGTAGAAATGTCACATGCAGAAGAAAAATCACAGGAACTAAAAAGCTGCATAGTTTGACTGAGGTTTGCAGCCAAAGGAGGAAAGAGTGTGCAAGGTGCAGGTTCATTGGGCATTCTGGCATGGTCAACAAGCAACAAAAACAGCCTTGTCTGTCTCATCAGTGTCCCACTGCAAATTCAAAGCTTCTTTTGCTGTGTTTACTGAAGGATATTCCTCTCACTATACCATCTGCACATAGTAAACTTATTTCTGAGGCAATTCCCATTCATCACCAACAAAGCTCTACAGAAAGATTTTTTTTTTTCACTCTGAAGCTCAGGGCTAAAAGTTGTAGCTGCTTCATTTTATTTTTATTCCAAGACAGACACTCAGAAATATCCTGGAAATTCAACACTGTGTCAGTTGACTTTAAAGTTTTTTCCAGCTCTTTCCATTTTCATGCAATAATCCATTAAATAATTTCTCCCAAGATAAGATCAAATGTGGTTAGAAGCTAAAATTCTGTATTTAGATTAACCCTGACCTCCTTCTCCTTTTGTCTTCAAAAAATTTGGCAAATTCTGACTGTCATACACGTAAAGTTTCATTTGTCATCAGTATAAAGTGATATAACAATGAATTTGTATTGCTTTTTTCTTCTCTCTGAAAGGAGACAAGAATATTCTGGTGCCAACAAGAATGTGCATGCAACATAAGGGCAGGGGAGAAGCTTATTATCTGTGTAAAACAGCTAAGAAAATATCTTATTTCAGCAGATTGAAGGCCCTTATGTCAAGAGAAGGTGCCAAGGCTTTGTAGCATATTTTTTCATAACTTTAAAAAAAAAAATTAGTTCATTTTCCTTTCTTAAGTATAAAAAATATTTATTGCTTTTTAAAGGTTTCTGCTTTTTTTTTTTTTTTCTGAGCCCTATTAAGCAGAAATTATCCAAGGTTTTGCTGAAAGATCCCTAGAAATATCAGACACGTTTACTATGAGATTTTACAGCTTACTTGAAGAAAGCATCAGTTTAAATATCCAACAGAGGCTTCTTTTCACCCAAATGCTCTTTATACACTGGAAGTAAATAGAGAATACTAACACATACAAGCAGTTGTGATATGTTATTCAAACCTTTTATTCTGCATTGCTCAATTTTTGCGTTTACATTTTCACCAGACTGCTACTTAAATGAAGAAAGAACACAAAACCATCCCTTCCTCATAATTACATTTGAAAAAGGACCAAAGGTACAGTTTGCTACATAGCTGACCAATCGCAATAGCAGGCATATTGGGTAAAAGAGACTAGGAGAGACGTATCTCAGGGGAACTGTGGATTTTGTATCTAGCTAAAGCTTAATGTAATGGGAGGAAAAGCTAAAAATTAACATCTGGAGTTAAAGGAGAAAGCCTTTGTGTTTTCAAACTTTCTGCAAAAAGATGAATGTGTCCCTGGCAGCTGAAGTGACAGATGTGTCTACATAAAGTAGAAACATTTTGCTTGATTTAAATAAGTTGTTCAGACTTTTAAGCTGAAAAAAGGGGAAAAAAAGAAAAATGTATTTGGGTCAAAACCTAGATATTTTTAGATCTTGTGTGTGTAAATTTTGAGGCCAAAAGTAGTAATTTTGTAGGACACATTTCTTTCTTGCAGTTATTTGAGGCTCTTGAGTCTGATTGATAAACTAAATTAAATCCAGGGGCAACTGAAAGAGAAATAACTGACCTTCATTTCTGCTACTACAGATAATTCAGTGACTGCTGTGAAAATAACGCCACCTGATAGGAGCAATAGGTGAGCTAAGTATAATTCTTCTGAATGATATGTAACACTTAGAAAAAAGCCATGTTCTGGGAGCAGCCTTTCTGCCCACCATTACTACCCATATGCCAAGCAAGGGATTCTTTTACACGGCCACAAACCAGTTAGAAACACACGTAAGAGTGCAGAGTAACATGGCATTGACAGCTAAAAGAGAAAACTCTTACATGACAGAACTGGTCAAGAATGGCATTGATGCTGCATTAGTTATTAAAAGGAATCTGTACTGCTTGTCATATTACAGGAAAAGTAATGTAAGTCAACTCTTTTTCATTCTACTTTATATCTATTTTAAACTTAAGAAGCCACTTCAAGGACGGCAGACCTCCAAAGGTAAGTATCCCAAACCCACCTCTCTGTAGGAAAATATGAAAATATTGAGGGGGGAAACCTCAAGAATTTATTCCATTCTTCAGACAGATTCTATCTGTATCTTACCCTGGCTACAGAAACATGCCCCTCCCAGGACTGCAGTGGGAAAATCCCACACTCCATTTCCCCTCTCCCCATTTATTTCTGTCTTCCGTCTCTGACAGGAGAATGGCTGAACCTTCATCTTGGTCAGGAAGATAGAGTGATTTCATTAAACCAAGGTAGACTCAACATTTCCCTTATATTGTGCCCCAGCTTAACAGCAAGACAGCTCCTACACTAACTAGGGCTTACCTCGATGGCCAAAATGCATGCTAGAGAGAGTCTGAGGACAGATGCCTGAAAAAATCTTTCTTCATTTTTAAATTTTAATTTTTTTTTATGGCAGGAGGACAGCACTTCATCAACATAGGAACATATTCTTCACCATTGGCATGTTTTACCGTATGTTTTATCTTCTGCATTCAAAGATGCTTTCTCTCTTTATTGTATTGTTCAAAGTGATATTTATCTTATTTCATGGGGAAGCATAAAATAGAAAAGAGGAAAGAGAGAAGGATCAAAGCAGAACAGATTTCCCTGGATTTCATTCAAGTAAAAGAAAACTGTGCTTTTCAGTCTCTTTTACAACAAAGGCATTTAAATCTTGGTGTTTTCTTATGGGGCATTAAATCTGCTTTCTGACCATCTCTAGATGGGAGGTCTTGAGCATCTGTAAGCCCTGATGTAGCACAAATTGCAATAAAGACTCCTTGTCAAAGCAGATAAAGACAGTACCCTTCAGAGGACTCAAAGCTGCTGCAAGGGCAGACGTCACAGTAAAATGGGAACTGAAGACCTTGCACACAGACTGAAGGCACTGCTCCTCAGAGCTACATCTCATCTTAAAGGAGAAAAGTGCATCTGCTGACTGTTTTCAATGCATGGCTGTGTTCATTGTCCAGCGTCAAAGCCTTCCCTGGGAATGCCACACGTATGTCCAAGCTCACTGCCTCAGCCACCCTGGCACAGGAGCAAGGAGCAAAATATGAGCCCCAGCTCTGAAAAGGCGTTAGTACGTGCTGTTTCATTTACCACGCGGCCATCTGTCTCTGCCTGAGCACAGCTCTTTGTTTTTTTCCTGTTCTTGATGATACCTGGGAAGCCACAGAGGAATTTAAGTCCTTTGGGGTTCATTTCTGTCTTGTCTCCAGTATTGGTAAGCAGAAAGCCCACAGAATGAGGTAGAAGTGAAGTATTAATCATAAAGAGAAGGGAGGACTGAGTGAAAATGGAGAAACCATAATTTATGAAGTTAATTTTTCCCACAATATGTTCCATATGCTTAATGCTCAGGGAGAGATTTACAGCATTGTGTGCAGTCTCACCATTACTTTAGTATAGACTCTGAAATCAATGTAATTTCACTGAAATGGCTGCTGTCTTTCATTGTCTTTTTTCTCTTCTTCCCCATCCACTTCTAAGCTGCTGCATTCCTCTCCCACACCTTGGCCTCTCCTCTAGCTGCTGGGTGATGGGAGTAGCCAGGAAGAACAGTACAGCTGCCTGAGCTGCAGAGCAGAACATCTTGGGAAAGGGCCAGGCAGCGATGCTGGTGGATTGCACCCCTGCTCCAGGGTGCTGTCTGTTGGTACGCAGAGGGCCCAAAAAGAAGCAAAATTTAGCTGAGATGATGAACAGAGAAGTAAAAATTTCTGTTTTCCTTCTCTCAACACGTTGACTGCTGTCTCATCTAGGTGTTCAGACTAAGATTTCCTCTCATTTCAACTCACAAAAATTGCCTGGTGTGTGGGGCTTTGACACTGAAAATCTTCTCTTGATTACTAGGAGAAGAGAAATTGGCACACCAGCATGCAACACCCCTCTGAGACCTGCTGTGCAGTGGGAAGGTGAGATAAATGCCCACTGAAAAGCATGTGGGATGTTAATATTTTAGCAATGGTGTTGGTGGTTGGTGTGAGAACTACCATTGCTGGATGGAAATTGAACATGCTACACCAGTGATGAAGAAAAAGTGATGAAGTTGGTGTGAGAACTACCATTGCTGGATGGAAATTGAACATGTTACACCAGTGATGAAGAAAAAGGTGGGGATATCAGGGCAACTTATTCCTCGTACACAGAGCTGGCTTTCAGTGAGGTCCAGGTCCTGAAGAGAAGTGCTGGGACAGGCTCAGCTGCTTGAAAAACAAAGTCATGGGAGGAAGGATGATGAACCACGAATAGAAAGGTGGATGTTTGGGTGTAGCTGAGTGGGAGCTTCATGGTAGGTACTTGTGTGAGAGAAATGAGTGGATTGTATTGCATTATGACTGTTTCCTGCTGGTAAGTGGCAATGCAAGAGTGGCAGATGGATCCATCAAGACAGAAACAACAAGAGCAGTGCTTGCAAAGGCAACGTTTTTCATGAATAAAGCAGCCTGGCTGCATATTTAATCCCAGCACTGAAAGCAAGCTGTCCTGCCATGGCACTGCTGAAAATCTCATGCCTTTGCCCTACATGCTTCATCAGTTTGGATCATGGTTTTATTGCTTTTCTCCTGCACGGATTTATGAAGGTTTGATCATTCCCAAACAACAATCTAGCAGCTTCCAGGATTCTATCAGCTTGCAAAAGTCTGCTCCTCAAAGATGGTAAATTGTAGATATACTGAGTTTTCCCCGACTACAATGGCAATAGCTAAGACACAGTCCCCGTCCCTCTTCCTGCGATGAGGAAGAAGATGGAGCATGTACAAGAGAACACTTAGGTCTCCCTGATCCTGACAGCATTTTAAGAAAAGGCTACAGAACAATAGAGACATCTAAGGCAGACACTGGATTCAAGAAGAGTGCTCCATCATCCTGCTACTTGCCCCAGCCCTCGGGGCAGGCAGGGAGAGTGTAAGCAGGCAAGTATGGGACAATTTACCACAGGCAACTTCCTGAGACTTGATTTGACTTCTAAAACAGCACCTAACAAGACCATGGTTCTCCACAAGCCCGGATACTCCTGCTGCGCATTTAAGAAAACGCGTACGTCTTCGGTTTTGCTAAACCCTTGGGCACAGTGACGCCCAGTGGCAGTGACTTCCATAGCCTGCTTGTACACGCTGTGCTACAGACGCCTTGGCGTCTCTTCCGTGTACAGCAAAGTCCCACCACGTTTCCAGAGACCATCGCAGCAGCCAGGAGCAAAAGGAGGCCCCTCAGCTTTCAGACTGATTAGCATCCTTGTATGTTCACAAGCTATGAATGCTGAGGAGGCAAGGCTTTTTTTTTTTTTTTTTTTTAGTGAATTGAGGCTCTTTCTGAAAAGGTTTGTTTATGAACAATTCTTATAATCACAGGATGAGGAGTCTTCTGGATTACAAGACACATTTGCCTCTCACAGTATCCCTGGAAAAAAAGAATGTGCTGTCATTCCTCTTCTGGAATGGAGACTGAATCACAGGCAGTGTGTGCAAGTTGCTTATCAAGGGTACTCTGAGCAGAAGCAGCACTTCATGCACCTGCCTACTGCTTTCCTTTTAAGCCGTATTTCCTCCCTGTTCTACATGCTGAGGATGTGCTGTAGGCCAGGTTTGAGATACAGAGAAATGGAACTCCACGTGTTGAAGAGCCAACGCTGTGGCAGCAGGCTGGCTACCTGCTGAGGAAATGCGCAGCTCACCTTCTCGCTTGCCCGTGAATCCCTCTGTCTGCTCACCTACCTGCCTGTTTCCTCCACCCCATGCAGGGATAAACAGAAAACATTTACTTGGGTTTTGGGGTCCCTTTCTACTGCTCCTTCCTAGCCTGGGATCTCCACTGCCTCTGCAGGTAGTCTGATGCATTAAGCATTTTAGTCAAATGCCCTTCTCCCATTGGAGTTTTTCCCTTGCCCTCATCCTCCCAGAGTGATTTGTTGCTCTTCACGATTCACATCCTGAATGTCACATCCTGCTAGTTTGCTGCAGAGAGCCTGAAGCAGGCAGCCCCAGGAAAGCTCAGTGCTGTGTGGGGAATGTCTTTCCAAAATAACCCCATTCTGGAGCAAGGCTACCTGCGTGTGGCCCCAAGGATATGGCAGCTGGCTGCCTGCCCACCCAGCCCAGACTTGCATCTTGCTCCACAGACAGAAGCACTGCTTGGGGATGGATGTCTGTGGGGCAGAGAGCCTCCAGCTAGTACCCACAGAACCAAAGCTGTACAGGCAGGTCCTGGCACTGCAGGATCAAGCCTGGTGGATCGGTTGTCATGGAAACATGCTGGGGAAGAGGGATGGCAGCCATGAGAACAGAGAGCATCCATACTCACCCGACTGCCTGCTGGGGTGGGGATTTCCTCCTCAGCCTGCACACCGACTATGTGCAAGAGATGGGGTGATACAGCACTCACTGTTTCTCCTCCTGTCTCTATCAGAAACCGTTTTGCATGGTGGAGCTCACAGATCTCTTCCTTTATATGGGTTTTTCCTCACTCCTGATTTCAGCCTTCTCTCTGGAAACTGCAAGGAGTGAACTCGAAGGGTGCTTCAGTGCTACATCCAGAAAGGGTGGCAATCGGGCAGCATGCTTTATTGAAAACTGTAACACTCCTGCCTCAGGCTTCATGTGTCGGTACCTGCACCAAGCTGTTAGGCACACGCACTGCAGATCAGCAAATGAGAATGCAGAAGTAGCCAGGAGAAGGATATCACACCGTGCGTACACTGTGTGTAGAAGGCTGCCTGCAGATATAACAGCAGTGCAGTGTCCTTGGGGACATGCTTTGGGGTGCTGCTTTACAAATACCTGTTCAGTATATAGGCTGTAAACTATGTAGCATGTAAGCTTTCATGTGAGTCCTGCCTGCCCAGGAGTTACCTGCCCATGTGTTGTCCCAGCAAAGTCAAGGAGATTTTAGTCTCTCATGTTAGGTACAAGGAAATGAACATTTCTGAACTTAAGGACAAAATACAATACATGCTCAAAGAAATATGCATATTAACTGCATTCTCCCTCTAGTCTAGAAAGAGAGAGAAAAGGACAGAGCCTTCCGACCCATCACTGGGGAGAGACAATTGTAGCTGGGCAGGAGAGAAAAGCAGTGCTTCCAAGAGAGGCTTCCCACACACTCCAGTCATCCTTCAGGAATAAACTTTGTGGCTGGGAGGGGCAACCACCACCACTATAGATGTAACTGAAGCTGGAGGGAGCATCAACTCACTCTACACTCTGCCTTCAGCCTTGGTCCATCTCCACTCCTTCCTTGTTTCTTTGAGCACTCCAAATGGACTTGCTGAGCAAGAGTGCACTTCTTTGTGGGGTCCAAAACCATCTAGCAAGCTTTATTATCCCTACAAACTCATCTCACCTGCTCAC
Organism: Colius striatus; assembly: GCF_028858725.1. Lineage (NCBI taxonomy): Eukaryota > Metazoa > Chordata > Aves > Coliiformes > Coliidae > Colius > Colius striatus. The sequence continues at coordinate 16,075,858 of NC_084790.1, read as the reverse complement.
CTTTTGCACTGCTGGAGTTTTGGTGGGGTGGGGAGCTAAGGAGCTGACCCTGTCCTTCTGAAGCATAGTGGGAGCACCCCACCACTGTAGAGGCAACATTCAATATCCAATGATGAGTTCTTCAGAGCCCAATGCATGTAGAGCCCTGCAAGGACTTGGCTGCTCCATTCAAAGCAGGGAATGGCACTCTCCCAAGGGCTTTGCTTTCAGTGGGACAGGAGCTGAGTGTCCTCTGAGCTGCCATCGTAGTGCCAAAGGTGATGCTGTGGAATGGTGTCCTTCCTAGTCAGCCTGATGCTAGTGTGTCACTAGGACATGAAACTTAAACAAATTGACTGTAATGACTTCTTCCAGGTCCTGTGGTTTTTGTTCAGGGCCAATTTACTGTTTCAATTTGTGACTTATCACTGAGATAGAGTCATTTTACCAGTGCAACTTCTGGAGAAAAACACAATCCATGACATTTTTATTGTAGTGAACTTACAAAAAAAAAGTTTGAACAAGTTTTGAAGAGAAATGAGGCCCACCATTAATGAGTACCACTAACAGTGATGTTGTATATGTATTCAATACACTTACATGTACATACTTTACGTGTATAAAATACAGAGAAACTAAACTAAAACACTAGTCAGTGCAGCCATAGTACCTCTCAAAGCAGTGCTGAATACATCTTTCTAAAATACAAAGCCTGCCACAGCTTTCACAATGATCTGCAGTATCAAGAATGATTCTAATTAAGAATAATTAGTCTATATAGCTGATTTTCAGAAAATTATTGTTTAATCCTCATAATAACTGTCATTAGATGAGTGATTAAAGTTACTTTGTTACATTTTACATATTTGACATTCTTTTTGGAGTAAGTTCCTCGAGGGAAACAGCAAGGATGTTTCTCTGCCTGATTAAACTTTGCAAAATCCATAAAATCACATTCCTCTTCTAGAAAATTAGACCAATAGATTTTACCCAGCTACTCAGAAAGGCTGAATAACTCCAGCCAAACAGGCTTCCTAGACTAGTGGAAGTTGGTGGGATGGACTGTTTCAGTTGCTCTGACACTGAAAAATGTTCTCTCTAGAAGGCACGAGCAGATACCTTCAGTCATCTGCCCATGTCACCTTCCCACCCTCTTTCAAGATATTCCAGCAATTCACTCTCTTACCATGTTCTGCCTATGTGGGGAATGTGGAGGGCAAAAAAGGTGTACATTTCTTTTGGTCTGGAACACTGCACTTCTGCATTAGCTTGGAGACAGATATAATGAACTGTGTCCTGCTTTGTGTAACTGCCTTTTTTGACAAGTGCTTCATGACCACAATTTTTTCTCTCAATTTCAGAATGTCTCCCAACATGCTGGCATGATGAAGAAGTTAGAGATTGTAAGTGTGAGCAACTGCAGGAGAGAGCAAATAAGATCAACTTTCTAAAGGTATTCAAACCTTGACCTCCCAGTAGCTTCCCAGAGCTCGTGGTAGAACACCAGAGCCAGGGCAGACCTGTGCTCTATCAAAGCTTCTGCTGCTCTGCACCTGCTTCTACTGAACCATGATGAATCCTCTTAATATTTTATCCTTCTCTGCTCTTTCAAAATGCTTAAAGAAATGGTTTTCAAAATACTGTGCAGTACACAGCATCCATACACTTTTGCTATTTTATTTTTATCTTTCAAACATAGTTAAAGGGATGACAGCCAAAAAGTACATAAATGAAAGCTGTGATGTAGGAATGAGATATGTATTTATGTGTGTTTACGTATACTGTATACGTATACACATATACTTGTTTCTTGCTGTTTGTGTAACTAAGAACTGATACTTTATAATCTGCAATTCATTTACAAGAATTTCTCATCTTAGCTCTATTCATCTGTTTTGGTGATGACCTGCATATCAAACAATCTTTGGCTGTTTCCCATGCATTTCAGAGCTGACTAGAATGTATGGCATAGCTCTTTGGGTTTTTTGTGCTGCAACAAAGTGCTGTGTTAGTCTTTGGAAAGGTTGGAGGAATGGGATGGGTGGCTGGCCAAGTATTTTCTGACTCTCTGACTGGTATGGACAGAGAGTCATCAATCACGTCATCAATCAAACCTACTGAGTGCAGTCACAGATACTTGAGAAGCAAGTGCAGCCCTTTATGTCATTTCCAAATACAATCTGTTCCAAGTCTGAGGATCCCATCAAATTATTTTCCAGTTGAGCACTAAGGAAGATATTATATTGTGATCTGACAATTTGGGCACCGCTCTTCAGCTTCATCAGGGGAGAAGACACTAGGATGCTGTCCTTGAAGCCAACAAGTTACTGCTTGCAGAGCAGCTGAGCTGGTGTGCTGAACAGGGGCCTGTAGCCCAGGCTGGGCCAACTCTTGTTTGGAGTCATGAAGAGGTCAGCAGCAAAGGGAAAGACAGAGAGAGGACAAACAGCTGCATGTTCTGCCCTGGTCCCACTCTGCTTCTGCCCTCTGGAGCCCTTGCCCCCACTGCACAGCCTCTGCTTGCCTTCTCTGTCCCTGAAAGCAGCCACAACATGGCACTGGCAAGAAAATCACTGAGGGAGCTGTGCAAGATTTGGAAAAGATGCCTTATTGCTCAGCTGGCCACATCCTTACCAAAAGTGCCTACTGTCACACCACAAAAACAGGGAAGAGGAAAGGCAGGAGCTCACAGAGATGCACAAGAGTGTGAACAGAGGGCACAGAGCAGCATGCATCCAGTGAGGAGGTGGGACAACAGTCCCTAGGAGTTGAGTAGGTGCAGGAATGGATATTGATGAAGCAGGTGGACCTGCTTCTGCAGAGGGGATTGGACTAGTTGATCTCTGAAGGTCCCTTCCAACCCCTACCATTCTATGATTCTGTGATTTTATGATTCTATGAAGCAACCATGCTAGGGCTGTGAAAAGGTGGAAGTCCAGCTGCCTTACCTGCCTTTGACTCTCATCACCTGTGGCTACCAGTGAAAGAAATGGAGATCAGTGGGGTGGCTGTCTTTTGTCCTTTACCCATTTAGCAGGAAGCAGACCCATGGCTTGCTGGTAGCAATCCAATGCAGCTTGAGATGAAGCTTGTAGGAAAGACTTTTTCACTGTGCATGGGACTGAGGGAATCAACTTTGTATTCCTGCTCTGGTAGGAAAGGGAAACCAAAAGCTTGAGCATCACTGTGCAAACATCAGTGTCCCCAAACTGGCCTGTGTCCCTTGTTCATGGAAAGAGAGCAAGCCTCAGTGGACCTGTAACAGAACAGACTTTTGTAATTTGGAGCTGAATGTCTGGAGGACATATGGCTGGAAGCCAGCACCCACATGTCTAAGGACAGAGATCAGAGGAGAACAAGTTTTCAGAGCAGCTCCCACAGGTATACAGATTTATGATTTCTGAGGTGCTCCATCAGTAGCCTACCTGGTTTCCTTCCAAGAGCCACATCATCTCTCAATGACTTAGTTTCTCTAGGTATGAAACTTGTTCAAACATCCAAATCCAGACACTCTATGTCCTTGACCATGTGGACAATGCAGCTGTTACTGCTTCTTTTTTTCTTACTATTTCACAGTTATGTTGCATTGCTGACATTTCAAGTCCTTATCCAGCCACATATAGTGAGAATGCACAAGAGCTGATGTTTCAAGCCATGGCAAGAGCTGGGTAAACAAACACCTGTTTTAGCACCTGAGAAGGACTGTAAGGCAAATTCCTCTTCCTATGTAATTTTCTGGGGACTTAGAGCTTTAAAACATCCCTGAGTTTGCAGTCAGCTGTCAGCAGAGAAAAGGCTATGTGCAGTGGATGACAACAGAGACCAAAGATCAGCAGCTTCAGAGAGGCCAAGGGAATGATACTCTCTTTCCAAGACAGAAAAGAGTGTCAAGTGGTTGCTTTGCTTAATGATGTTTTCTTTGATGATAGTCTAGAGTCGAAACCATCCTCCATTCTTAAAGGAGAGCTGTGACTGATTGCACTCACAGCTGTGCTCAGGAGAAATAAATATGAATTCAGGTAGAGAGGTGCAACGTAGAAGCACAGCATTTATGCTTTTGGGGGCTTACAAAAGACCTTTGAAGTCTGGCAAGTCTATTCTCCTGCGGCAAGGCAGTGTCAGCTAAAGAAACTGAAGGCATTTTCAATTTGAGTGTTTATGTCTTACACACTCTCAAAAGCCTCCAGTATGTGGGCACCCTCCTATTCTGCATTTAAACCTGCATACACCTCATGATAGAAAAGGTATGGACACAGACATGGAGGAAAAAAGTAAAATAACAAGCTTGGAGTGAAAAATTTTGGAGTTTTCCATCCTTTTAAGAGTCTGCATCCTAAGATGTCAAACTCATTTCAACTGACACTACTGGGCCCTTAAGAAGACAGTTACTAGTAGTTACCATAGAACCAAAACATTTTAGACTAAAAGTTCCACAGTGATGAATATTACAATAACATCACAGAATCACAGAATGGTAAGAGTTGGAAAGGAGCTTTTGATATCATCTAGTTCAACCCTCCTGCTACAGCAGGTTCACCTAGATCAGGTCACACAGGAGTGCATCCAGGCAGCTCTTGAACTACACACCCTTCCTGGGCAGCCTATGCCAGGGCTCCTTTACCCTCACAGTGAAATAGTTTTCCCTTATGTTTAAATAGAACTTTTTAACATCAGATGTTGGTGTAATTTAGAGAAATAGTATGTCTTGATAAGCTAAGGATTGCAAATTGTACAGTCAGATTCTTCTGGCTCTCTTGCAGCTTCACCAGTTCCAGAAAGCTATCAGTTATGTCGAACTTCCCTAAAGACCACTAGTATCAACCCAGCTCTGCACTGAGACAAAGACAATCCAGTTCCCTGCTGAATCTTGTACAAAGAAAAATACAGACAGTACTAGTAACTTATATTAATACAAAGAAAGTTGTATGTGTGATTAGCCATTCACACACATTACCTCTACTGGTAGCATGTTCTTGTTACAATTCCTAGGTACAATTTTGCCCAACACTTTTCTGCCATTGTTACCATTTAGGGGAGTCCCTCTTCCATGCCCTGTACCGTGGTCACAGACACGTAGTACCTCCTTCTGCTTTTCCATCTGCAATAACTTTGCATCTAGCATGACCACTAATGGAAGACTTTCCTCATCAATACATGTATTAAGCATATTAGGTGCTTATGGCAGGTACAATATACATTATGTGTGTGCCCCTGTGTTAAAGTGCAGATCAGCTGTTCCAGCTGCCATTGCTCCTGTTCTCCTAATTCTCTCCCTTTGCATAATGTCAGAAATAAACATCCCATCTCAAAAACAAAATGAAATTCAAAACAACTGACTTTGATCAGCAAAACATGTATGCACAGGCTTGGGTTTAAAAGTAAACATGCATTTAAGAGTTTTATTGAATAAAGATGGACTTTGGCTGTACAATTTGCTGTGATTTCTGAAATGTGGTGTGTCTTCCCTCAAAATCAGTCAGGATAAGTCTTAAGAACCACCTTACATTCAGAGGAAATTTTGTCAGTAACTCCTACAAACAATGCAGGCTTTATTTATCCTGCCTCTTCTTTCTTTCTAACAGCACAATGCAAAAGCTTCCTAAACTAATTTATTAAAAAGTTAATCCAAATCTTTGCAAATATCTTCTAGTAAAACAATGCAGGTTTGACAACTGACTCTATCTCCAAGCAGAGTTCTGAGGTATTATGGAAGGATCTGTGCACACTGTTCTGTAAATAGACTCATTGAAGTCACTGGAATGCCATCCTACAGTGAAAAGAGGTGTCCAGAATCAATTATTGAACTCCTGAAGGATTGTTTAAGGGGAGGAACCTAAAGCAAACTGGGGAAAACTGTCCTGGTAATGTACTCTGTGAATGTGGAAAGAAATCAACACTAACGTTGTATTAATGAAAAAAAATAGCATGTCAGCACTTCATTAAAGAGGCATATAGAGATATCAAGGTAGAGATACAAAATATGAAAATGAGGCAGGGGGTATTACATAAGAGTTTATGATTAAATATTCATTTTAAAAAAATCTACCAGTTGAAGTTCTTGCAAGGTCCCTTGTGTTGTACTATCTTACCATATTATCTTAGAGTGAAAAAATGCAATACAGACCTGAATCAGTGATATTGTATCTTATGGTACAGCTTCATAAGATCTAAATACAGACCTTACATTTCATAGGAAAGGATTATGTGTACTAAAGCAGTTCAGGAAAGCCTGACCTATGCAATTAAGTATGTCTACCTCTAAAGGACAGAAGCAGAAGCCATATGTTCAAGTCATGGGGAAGGTGCATCTTCTGCCTTGAACAGGAATCTGAAAGGATCTCTGCAGTCTTGCTAGAGAAACAAGGTAGTTTTTATTCCATTTGAGTTTTATCTCTAGTCAGGGAATAACATAATAGTTTAATACCAATGGCTCAATCATGATACTAGTTTTATTTGCTATATGTTGGGGAAGCTGTGAGAAGCACTTAAGCAGAATGGTGTATATTTATGTATTTTGATGTATATTTAGGTATTCATTTGTGCATTTTTGGAAGGAAAAGGAGAGAAAGGAGATCAGAATTGGACCTGTTTCAAAAATTTCTCATCAAAGCAAACAAAATCATTTCCTCTCTGCTCTGCAACAGATATGGACATAGTGCAATATGCAAGGCCCCAGGCTGCATACTGCATGGTGAGAACAAAAATAAATGTCAAACAATTCCAATTTCGTAAAAGAGCACATTCTATGGAATCTCACAGTAAAAATTTATTCAGAAATGTATTGATGTTATTTTCTCAATAGCAATTTCATACTTTAAAAGTAGATCATGATAGTGAAAAAGAATTTCAGCAAGGAAAGCACTAGGAAAACATTCTAAATTCTGAAAATTCTCCAGAAAACTTGAGTCACAAATTTTTCTGTTCTCTGACATACCTGTGAAGCAAAAATGTGATCTCCTCTAGCATAAGACATACCCAAATAATCAAATATTTCTCTGGCCTTCAGGTGGCTTCACATGAAACTGCTACCTGAACAAAACTGTATTTTAAACTTAAGCTCTTGCCGTCTTGCTGAGGTGGTCAACAGCAGTGCTGCCTGGGATATGTGAGGAGCTGCAGGGACCAGATAGGCCTCTGAGGAAGTCCTAAGCAGCATCTGATGGAGGGGTGATTTTTTTCAGTTTCTTCTCTATTTCTGTATTTCATGGGCCCTGCTTCTACATAGAGAGGCTGCAACAAGAAAATAAACTCACCTCACTATCAGCATGGATTTGTCCCGAACATGACCTCTGGGCCTTTGTGAGGGACTGCTGATGTGCAGGACTATGGACCAACCTAACCTCCTTCCGTTGTGTTGGCTGCAAAGGCAGAACTTTTTATCACCTTTTGAGGCACTGCAGCTCTAAGCCCAACTCTTCTCCAGAGGTGAGACACTACCTTCTCACCACCTATTCCACTGATGGTGGCAAAGCAGTAACCCATGGAGTAAAAAAGGCAATACTGACATGCAGGAGCCATCAGACTGCTGAAAAATTTGCTCTAGTTGCCACAGAAACACTTCCCTGCTGAAACAGTTGCTCAGCTGTGAGGTTTCAAGCCACCACAAAATCTTTGGCTCCTCCAAAGTTGTTCCTGCTAAAGCCATGGCAGAGGTGGGCTTCACATTTGGAGGAGTTGAACCACAGCTGGTTCAGGAACCATCGGGGACTGTCCTCTCCTTTCAGGCTTGTGGTGCCCAAAGTCCACTGCTGGACAGAGAGAGGCTTTGCTCTCATAGGTGTTGATGCGTGAGACTAATAGCACAACATGTTTTCTTCCCCAGTGTCACCTTGGGATGTAGATTGCTTAGAGTGAGGTCCTGTTGACATCAGTAGTCCCGTTGACTTTTCAGGGAGGCTAGTATGGGACAAATATCCTTCACTGCTCTCTCAGGACATGTAAACCAAAGCATCCTTCTTGTTAGCTCTTAGCAATCATGTGATAGTGCTGAGCACTGATGAATCACTTGCAAGAAAATAAAGGTTTTAACCAAATGGCTTTTTAAGAGAAAAATTTATTTTCTTAATGAGCTGCTTTGTCGTGGGTTCCTCCCCATAGTTGCAGCTGTGGATATAGGGTCCCTTCTTTGGGACACGGCCTCCTACGGCCAAAATCACTGTCCCTGGCTCGGGGCCTTTAATGAAGTGAATCGCTGCCTCTGGTCCGGGGTCAGCTTTAGCAAAATAAGTCTCTGCCCCTGATACGGGCTCATTATCAAAATGAGTCTCTACCACTGATGCAGGGTCTTTAAAGAAATGCAAATAAATCTCAGTTTCACCAGTTCTCTCCATAGAATGCAGGGGAGTCTGTGCTCCAGCACACCTCCTCCTCTCTTTCCTCACTGACCTTGGAGTAAAAAAAGTGATCGTGGAGGCGTCTAATTGGCTCTGCCCCAGAAGTGGGTCTGGCTCTGAGCTGGGGAGAGTTGCGAACAACTTCTTACAGGAGCCATCTTTACAGCCCCTTCCCCCTTACCAGAAAAGGCTGTCATGTCAAACCATGACAACTTTTTAAGAAGAAGCCAGAAGGGGAGGTTTCTTCCTCCATCTTCTTTCCTTCTTCTGCCCCTTCTTCTTCTTCTGGCTGGTGGTGGTGCAAGGAGTAGGAACAGTGAGAGAAACAACCATGCAGACTCCAAGGTCAGTGATGAAAGAGAGGAGGAGGTGTGCTGGAGCAGAGACTCCCCTGCATTCTATGGAGAGAGCTGGTGAAGCTGAGATTTATTTTCATTTCTTTAAAGACCCCACATCAGCGGTAGAGACTCATTTTGACAATGAGCCCATATCAGGGGCAGACTCATTTTGCTAAAGCTGACCCCAGACCAGGGGCAGCGATTCACTTCATTAAAGGCCCTGAGCCAGGGACAGTGACTATGGTTGGAGGAGGCCGTGTCCCGTGGGAGGGACCCAACCACTTCACTGCAGACCCTGAGCCAGGGGCAGTGATTTTCTGCTTTAAAACTATGACCAGAGCAGGCCGTGTCCCGAAGAAGGGACCCAATATCCACAGCTGTAACTGTGGGGAGGAACCCACGACAAAGCAGCTCATTAAACTTATGCTCAGAAGAGGCCTTGTCCCAAGAGAGGGACCCTGTAACTGCAGAAACTGCAACCGTGGTGAAGAATCCACGCCAGAGATATTCACCAAGGACTGTGTCCTGTGTGAGGGACCCTGTATCGGCAGAAGCTGCAGCTGTTGGGAACAACCCACACCAGAGAAGTTTGTTAAGGACTGTGTTCTGGGGGAGGAACCCCATGTTGGAGCAGGGGAAGAATGTCAGGAGTCATCCTCACCTGAGAAGACAGAAGCAGCAGAGCCCATCTGTGAGAGACTGACCACATCCCCCACTCCCTGCCCCTCTGAGCCATTGAGGGGGAGGAGGTAGAGATATGGGGAGCAGTGAGCTGGGCCCGGGAAGAAAGGAGGGATGGGGGAGGGAGATCTTAAAGTGCTGGTTGTAATTTTCTCATCATCCTACTCCCTTTTTGCTTTTATTACGTTCTGTTTCTTGTAGAATAAACTTTCCTACTTTCCTCTCTAAGTTGAGTACTGGAGTCTGTTTTGCACAGAACCATAATTGGCAGTGAGCCCTTCCTGCCCTTGTCTTAATCCACAACAACCTTTCTTATCTTTTTACTCCCATTTCTCTGGGTCCTCCGCCATGCTAACGAGGGTGGGGGTGAATGGGGGCACTGAGCGAGAGACTGTCGTGGTGCTGCTGTGCTAGCTGGGCAAAACCGCGACACATTCTTACTCAGCATATCTGTCAGTAGGATTGGTAGAGTTCATACTACTAAAAAACAATCTTTGTTAACCCAGTGGGACCAGCAGTGCTACAAAAAAAATGAGTTGTGGCCCCCAGCACAAAAAAAAAATTAATCTTACAGACACCTGTGAAAACTGACTGAAGGTACTGCGATCGTATGGGTCCATATGGCAAGGCATGGAGATAACAGGCTTCCAGGAGTATAATTGGCCTTCAGAGGTATTAATGATGCTGCAGCCACTGTCTGAGGCAGGATTGGTATACACTTTTTAGCAGAATACTTTCCAAAACCACTCCAGACAATTTCCAATTGTGATTTTATTTTAGGAAAAGAGGAAAATTTGTGTATGTTTGGTTGGGTTTTTAAAAATATTTATTTCAACTTAAAAGGATAAGGTATGTAATGCTTTGACATTAATGCTGTAATAAATTTTGTTACACATCGGAAAGAGTTTCTTCTCTTTGCTTTCTCTTTAGTTTGTTTTCTTCCATATTCTTGCCTCTACTTACTATTTTCCAAAAAAAGGGGTCCAGAAGAAGAGGCATTTGGATGATGTTCTTACATTCTCTTCTTTTGTTTCTTTGAAGTGAAAAATGATAGGGAAGTAGAAATGGCCTTAGTGTTGAAAAAATAAAGCCAAAAATGAGGAAAATGGATTTTACATTTCTGCAGGGAGGTTGGACTAGATGATCTCTAAAGGTCCCTTCCAACCCCTACCATTCCATGATTCTATGAAAAAGGGAAAATGGAGCATCAATGTAATTGAAAATTGAATTAAGCAGACATCTTTGTCTAGAATATCTGGGAGCAAAATTTAAGGTAATTTCAAAAGAGACTTGTGTTGCAAAGTATTTTCTTGAGAACCAGATTTGTTTTTCCAGTTTGCTGAAAGTAAATCAGCAAGCTTTGCTTACTAGAGCAGTTGGAATTATAACAAAATCAGTTCTATAGGACCAATGTAGTTGATTCAGAAATTGTTACTGACATTAAGAACAAGAGATCATTTCTGTAGGCCCTTTTTTGAAAAAATGTACCAGGTACAGTACCAAATACAGTCCCTTGCTCATGGTGCAGTGATTCCTATTTTACTTTGTGAGCAGCCTGTCTAAATATCACCCCTTCTGGATCACCACACTGCTGAAAAAGACCATTCTATGACTAGCCTACACAATTCTGTTTTCTGGCCATGCCAAAATGAACTCCCTGACAACAGCCCTGGCCATCAAATTTTTTGCACCATGACATTTGCTACAGCTCATCATCTCACCACAACTCCTTGTTGGTCACCCCTAGCTCATAACTGGACTTGCTGAAACAACAGGACCCGCAAGTCACAAGGTTATCACATACCTTTAATTTCACCTGTCACTGAACTGTTATGCCCTATACTGGTTATTGGTCACCCAGAACAGATGTATCCAGATGGGAGCTCTCTTCCTCACAGATCTCAACTATTCTGGGTGAACTTTTTATTTAATAATTTCCTGGATGCTGAACTATAGCTCATCAAGCCCATCCTATGTGACCTGCAGCAATAAACAGTCATTCTGAGGCTATTCTTGCTTCCTGAGAGAAAATCAAAGCAAATTTGAATGAGTTCAAGTTCTGTTAAGGGTAGCAACCATTATATGTATTGGGGAAAGACAAATGCCAAGACTGTTACTTTGCTTATATCCATCTTCTGAATTAGTAAAAGACTAGAGGAAAATGACAAAACACTATGCCTTTTTTCTGCTTCAGTGCTTTTCCTGCAAGCTGTGCTACAGGGAGTCAGGCCATTAACATTTAGATGTAGACATAGGTCGGAAGCTGGCTGAGTGCAGCCTTACAGCTGGAATGCCACTGTCTTTGCTGCTCATTAAGTCTAAATGTGTTCTACCACTGCTCTGCCCCACAACAGCCCACTCCCTTATGCTCTAGGGAGACTTTCAGATCATAGCCAAATTTGCTTTCTCTTTCATCTCTGCTGTTAGATTCTGACAGCAGGAATATCAACCTACAGCAAAAATTTACCAGATTTGCTTCTAAGCTAGATATTTCTGTGCTAATGTCTGAACTGTAGTAATAATATTACAGTCATTTTCTTTCCCAGGTCAATTCCATATACTATCTATCATCGAATCTATATGAAATTTCTCCCAGATTGACTTGTCTTTTATGTCTTTTGGAACTCATAAGAGCTGATGAAGAGTTGCTGAAGTAACTCACTAAACCTGATAAAAAAATGTGTGCCTTATTTCTGCTGTCAATATGCTTACCTTCATTTCATAACTGTTGGGTCCTATTTTTGAGTGAAAGAAGCTTCTATTCTCCGAGCAAGTGGTTGCACTTAGCGATCTGCCTATCTCCTCTTCTGCATAGGAGAGGACCTCCCCCAGTCTTTCACTGGTATGTCTTCCAAATAGCAGTTCTTGAAACACTTTTCTGATGTGTAGCCCATTTTCAGACACCTTACTTGAACTGTGGCTGTAAGAATGGGTACAAGAGAGAATGACTAGTGCTCCCATTCAGCAGCCTACTGCCCAAATGTTTCAAGATCAAGTGAGCACCTGTGGCCTAAGTATTGCCCACATTTAGCTGTTTTACCTTCCTGATCACACTTTAAACTTCATTATCATAGTTAATGTCTCTGCAGTATGAGAAGTTCATATTCCCTATACACAGCTGTATAGTTTAAGCACTTCACTGAGGTTATTAGCCATGTGAAACTCCATATCTAGTCTAAGGTGACTACCTTACCTTCTCTGGACAACGTCTTCCTTGAGACAAATGTCTCAGCAATGGACAAAAATATAAAAATTCTTTTACATTCCTCTCTTTTTTGTGCCTTTGTCATGCACTTTTATGGACCTTTCAGAGTAAGTAGACCACGGTTAGAGACATTGATTAGTTAGGGGTAGATTAATAAATTTTTGTACCAGAAAGGTCTTTGATGTTGATCTATGCACCTCTGTGACATTGTCATACATCTTCATTTAGCAGACCCTGCATCATCATTAGTAACCGTGGCTGAGACAGAGCACATTTGGGACTCAAGCGTGTGAACTAAGAGAGATTCTCCTGGGCCGGAAAAAAACATTTATCTTCTCAATTTACCTCTTTACAACATGATTCATATAAAGCCAATTTCTATATCAAGGCCATCACTTCTATTTCAGAGACAGCCTTCATTTAAGAACCTGCTCATGGTCATCACTTGAACTCCCCTAGTACAGTTACTCTGAGAGACTCACCTTCCTGAATTCATCTCTAGCTAAGTTGTATTTTCACAATAGCTTATGGTCCCTATTAAAATATGATGTGCTATTTGCAGGTTAGTGTATTGCTAGCCCCTAGTTGCTAGCTGTTGCTGGGCTTTCATAGTCTTGTTCCCTCATTCATGAAGGAATCAGAATGCACATGCACTATTTAGAAGTGTGCAGTCTGGTATTTTGCAACTCACTAGTGACTGTAATAGATTGTAGCCACTAGTTTAACTTTTAGGTTATTTCCTAAGGAGATAATAGTACAGTCACTGCTACTTCTACATAGCAAGATTTTTTTTAAGTATTACCAACATGAGCAACTTCGTTGGTATTAAAGATGCAAGGAAACCTCACAAGACTGTTCCCCCAGGCTAACAGCCACATGATTTCTTCATGCCTGGATCCCAGGAACTCAGTTATTCCACTTGTCACAGAGTTTAAATAAATGCACTTTGCCTAGAGACATTTCCTGGAGACTTCAAGAAAAGAAATTAAGATCCAAAAGTTTATGTGACTCCTCCATCTCCGTTTTTACTTTCTTTTTTTACAAAAGTAGTTTGGCCAGATGTTTTTGACCAATCCAACCATAAAGTCTTCTGCATTCCTCAATTTTCAAGCCATCAAAATGATTAGAGGACTGGAATATATCTCCTATGAGGAAAAGTGGAGAGACCTGAGAATGTTTAGACTGGAGAAGAGAAGACAGAGAGGAGGTCTTATCAATACTTTTAAATACCTAAAGGCTGGGTGTCATGAGAATGGGAGACGTCTTTTCTCTATATTGTCCATGGAGAGGGCAAAGGGTAACAGGTGCAAGCTGGAACATAGGAAGTTCTACTTAAACACAAGGAAAACTTATTTCCTGTGTGAGTGACTGAGCCCTGGCACAGGCTGCCCAGGGAGAGTGTGGAGTCTCCTTCTCTGGAGGTTTTCAAAGCCACCTATCTGGATATGTTCCTGTGCACCCTGATTGAGGTGAACCTGCTTTAGCAGGAGGTTGGACTGCATGATTACTAGAAGTCCCTTCCAATCCCAACTATTCTGTGATTCTATACCTCAGCATGAACATATTTCCAATGTGTCTATATTGGAGCTACCTGAGTGTATTCACTGGTATACTTGCACGCAGCTGGAGCCCTGTTTGTACCCAGGGAGATGCTCTTGGAGTGGGAGTAAGCTGTATCCTAAACGTACCGATGAATAAGCACATATTTGGAGCTGACAGTTATGTTGTAACCAGATATTTTTGGCAAAGGAGTGACCCAAACCGACCCTTGAATAGTTTTCTCTTCATGCTGGGATGTTTATACTAGGTGGAAAGAACTGATGAGTTGCTGTCAGCATCCCACTGTAGCAGAGACATTAAGGACAGAAGTATTTTTAGCACTATGTAAAAAAAAGGCCTATAAGACATTCTTTAAGTTATTAGGGAGCAAAAAGAGGAAAATGTTTTGGAGGTCATAGAACAGGAACACAGAGTAAATACAAGACTCTCAGTAAGTATCCCTAAGATGAAGCTACAGTATGCCTATCAGCTTTTCTTCAATAGGAGAAAATATGAGAACTGTATCATAATCCTCCAGTAACCAACATCCCACTAGCATTTCTCAATGTAGATGTGTTTTTACCAGCCTGCTCTAGCATGAAAGGTAGAAATGCTTCCTCTGCAGGCTCATGCTACCATATGATGCTGTGAACAAGCTACTGTTTCAGTTAAAAACTAGTAGGGGCTGTCAATTTCTTATAATATGCATCAAACTTTCTACTCTTACTGGTTATTTTGTTTTTGCCAAGAGGATGCAATGCCATGGGGCTATCAGACTAATTGCTTTACCTTGTTTCTTGCTTGTCTCTGGTGATGCAAGGCAAACATTCAACATTTTGCTGAAGCACAGAGGAAAGCAGGCAACAGGAGAGAGTGCTTCCTCAAGAGTCAGCAGAAATCTCTGTGTCCATTTGACATAGAGGTATAGGCAAGCGGTCCAGGCCTTTCTACTATTACTGTCCATCTTCCCTATATCTTGCTTCCACAGCATCCTGGCCTTCTGCTGTGTCCTTTTCTTCAACTTGCTGAGCTCAGCTCAGCTCATGTCATAGTGATGAGGCAAACTGAGGAGATTCTCATCCTTCCTTGGTGAAAACCAAATACCTATCACAAGATGGTCATGGACAATGATGGATGTGCAAATGCTGTTGCTCATGAGGACTAAAAACCCTGAAGGTTTAGTATTTGAAGTGTCAATCACATGACATGGCCACTTTTGCAGTGATCTAAAATATTCTGAGGCATGGAACAACTTCAAAATTAGGATTCACATGTGTACATTTGGATCCAAGTAGGTTAAAGATAGAGAATCATTATTTGAATGGGACTGCTTTGTAACTCTCAGGAAATGTGAAGAAGTGGAACTGCAGAGTTCAATTTACTGTGGTTACTCAATGAACTGAGTGCATTAGAAATTATTAAAGGTTTGCTGAAAAGTAGTTCAACGAGGGGAAAAAAAACCATTTAGTTTTCTCATGGAATTGTATTAAATTCAGGGCAATCTGCGCTACAACAATTAATTTTCCTACCTTTTTCTTGATCTATATATAATGTAAGCCTGAGGTATTCTGTCAGCATTTTAACAAATGCTTTGAATTTCAGACTTGCTGCATAGAAGCTGGCATGGGAAGACCATGTGAAAGTTTTTCAATGACTGCGAGGTGAGCTATCTGTTATGGACATGCTACATGAGCAATCCAACTTCTTCAGAATTGTCCAGGTTGTGTTAATTTATGCATTAGGCACAGCCTCCATGTGCAACTAAGAAAATCCTCTGATTGGTTTACACCCTTTGACCATTCTGACTTGGTGCAGTCCCCATTGAAAGGAATGAGAAGTTTCTATTCACTGTTTGCCATGTGTGATGTGTGATTTTCCCCTTGGTGAGGGGATATAATTGTTTCTGCTCACTGAAATATTACAAGATGAGTTTGGAAAAATGACCAAAGAATACTGTTGTCTGTAACCTTATTTATGGGCAAATAAGGATGACTACAGAAAAAAAACCAAAACAAACAAACCAAAGCAATTCTGAATAATTAATGTAAACAAAAACCTGTTCAAACCAATGACCAGCGTTCTCAGGTGAAAAGCAGAAGTGCAATCATGGTTGCACTGTTGCAGAAGAGCTTTCTCCAAAACTCTCTCACTATCCCTACAGCAAGAGCTGCCCCAAAGCCATACAGAAACACACCCTTGCAAAATTGAAGGGGAATTATAAACATCACACAACCTTGTACCTTTAAGTTACTTTTAGGAGCTACCTTTGGTTCCCTCTGAGCCATCTCACTGCATCTGAACCTTGTAAAGCCATTGCCTAACATTCCAGCTTAATGACTGGCTCTTTTTCTTGGCTGGTGAAATGAAAACCTCAAAGTTACAGGCACTTGCCTGTAGCTTCCGTATGGGAAAAAGAGCCATTTAAGTACAGGCACCAAGTATCTAGAGCTTAATGCCTCATGCAATTTCTGAGCTATAGCAACTTTTTGGCTAATGTCTCCTGTATTTTCATTAGCTCATTGTTACTGTTATTTTCATCCCCCTGCAGCATGCTGAGAAGCAATGTTGTAACAGTACAGCACTAGAGGGCTGAGCCAACAATATGAACAATGGCTTTTTGAGCTCTTGTCCTGATCTAGTGCACACGACTTACTCTGACTACAGGCACTGGAGACAAATGAGAACAGAATTTGACATGAAGGTTTTCAGGTGAGATTTTCAGAAGCATTTGTCACTGACATTATGGAAAATAGCAAAGTTGTCATTTTACCACTGGCTTCCAGATATACACATCTAGGTCTTTACTGAAAGCATTTTAAAATCTTGTCTCCAACTCCCATTGTTGTCACTGTGTACCCAAGATCAATAACAACATTGGAAAATATGGCAGAAGAACCAAGAAATTCAGAGACACTTCTTGCTTATTTTGAAGCAGCTGTAATTAGCCTAGGAAGTATGAGGAAAATCTCCTGTTTTCACTCATCATCTACCTGAAGCCTTCTAAGGACACAGTAAAATCTCCAAGGGATGTAATTGTTTCCGTATTGTGGAGGTTGTGGGTAGCTGCAAAACTTGGCTTGAATTCTATGGCTACAAGTAAACCACCTGAAAACAGCAAGCCATTTCTCTGGTTGCCTTTTTATGCACAACTATATGGACTGAAAATGAGTAAAAACCCACTTGTTTTCCAGGTATGTATAAGCAATCTGCAGAAAAGATGGGCCAAGGTTTAAGGTAGTGGAATAACAATGCCAGGTTTTAAGCATACGAAGTGTTAGTATTTGCAGGAACAGTAAAATCACTGATTTCTGACAGCAATGAGAAGCATGTCAAGCAGAGTGTCACACAAAGCAATTATGCTCTGCCATCATCCTGAGGAGAGTGAATACAGCAGGCAGTCTCAGATCCCATCTGGATTTCAATAAGGGTTTTAAGACCAGGGAGGTCAGTTGGGAGACTCCCCATTGTTTCAGGAGAAGCGATGAAAAATATTACTTGTCACTGCAATGTTGCTGAGAAGCCATCCTACTCTTTATTGTACCACTATGAATAGAAAAAAAAAACAAGAAAAAAGTTTGACTGTTACACTACATGCAGTTGAACAGACCTATTCCTTGGGTTAGAATTTCTCTTAGAACTTGTTCAAATCAAAGGTCAGAATTAGTTAATATTTCCCAGATCTTTCCACCATATGCTTCTTTTTTAGCTGTTAAGGAGCAGCACTTGACTGGAGAAGTTGGAAAGGGCACGAGCTTCAAGGCAGCACGCACGTCCACGTCAAATAATGGAAAAGGGAATGCATGATTTGCAGGAAGAGCTCAAAATCTATTACATCATCCTCATGGTCAGAAAGGATCTCTTCACATCTGTCCTGACTTGGACCAAATTCTGAACCCTCCAAAAGCCATAGAGATGGAAAGTGATGAACTGATGCTACGCACCTAACCCATGCACGGATGAAGGCTGAGGTCTAGAGCGAGGAAGATCAAAGGAGAGAAAGGCGTCACAGTAGCATACAATCAATCTGCAGCTTACAAGGAAACCAGAGATGTTGGTTAAGGAAGGGTTTCTTCAAAAGCCTTAAAGCCTTCCCTTTGGACAAATGTAGTCCAAAAGGCATTTCTGGCATGATATATATGTCCTCCTATTTTTCCTTTGAGAAGAAGTAAGATGTAGTAAGAGAGGGCAAGAGAAAAAGAAGATAGGAGGTCACTCCTGTTGTTCCTTGTTAGCTTCTATTTCTCCTGCTTTTGGTTGTGTGTTACAGTGATGGCTCATATACCACTGCTGATATCACATTGAGCTGGTGTGCAGGTTTCAGGGGGGTATATGGTCTGGGGCTCCTCTTCCCTTTCTCCTTTGCCCACTGTGAGGTCCACATGGTCACCTCCATCTCATCCCATTCTTCCACGTCCTCCTCTGCGTTACAGATTTCTTTTCTTAAATAGTGATACCAGAGGCACCAAACTGGCCTGGCTGGGCCCAAGGTGGGTCTGACTCAGAGCTGGAGATGTTTTGAGAGCTGCTTACAGGGGCTGACACTGCAGCTTCCTGCCTATGTACTTGATCAATAAGTGGCTCTACACAAACTCCTTTCAATTAATATTGAGTGGGAGTAAAATGCAGCCAGAAGCAGTGTCTGAAGCCTTTTCTGGCCCTTCTGCTGGGAAATTGCTGACACATGGGCAGTGTCAGGGGAACTGCACCACTACAGTTAGCCCTGGAAGGGCTAATTGCAGCACCATCTCTGATGTCCACCTACCTTGGCTTGGAGGAGCCACCATGGTCATCTACATCTTTGTCTGAATCCAGCCTGAACTACTGAGGTTTGTTCTGCCTGGGTCTTCCTGCAGAAAAGAATATCCTTTATGATAATTACTCCTTTAATAGCGTATTTGTTCCTGATGCTGTCCATTTCTGGCATCAGGTCAAGATGTTAATTATTTCTGGCTGAAAGCAATCTCTTCACTTTAGTCATCCTCCCAGAGCAGCTGCAATCTGATCACTGCGCATTCCAGCTGCTGGCATTAAATGCTGCTGTCTCCGAGGCAGCTGGGTGTAATGTGAAAGGTGTACACATCAGTCTATCATCTTGTATCAAAGGAAACACATTTTATGGAATTTTATTAACTTGGACCAAGTTTTTCAGCAAGCACGTAAAACTTGATTTTTTTTTAATTGAATCAGACTAAATTGTGAAATATTTAAAATCTTCCCTCCTTCTTTCCAATTAGAAAAAAAAAAGTTTGAAAGGTCAGGAATCGCTATGAAAAGCATCTGTCACCTCCAACTTGCCCTATGTGCACAGACAGTATGGGAGTGAGTGAAGGTCACGCTGGCAAGAGTCTCCCTGTCACAGAGACTTCTCTTCAACAGTGTCCAGAACAGGTCATAGTCATTTAATGCAGGGTCACAAGAGTTTGGAGAAAATCAGCTTTGAGATGATTCCCCACATAGACAAGAATTGAGGCTGGTTGGCTTCTAGGCACATATTAAATGACATGTCCTAGTGAAAACTGCCATGTTTAAATACCAAATATACATCAGAATTTTCCTGTACTTTCTCATGGAGAGCGGTTGGTATCAAGTTTGGATTTTATTTGGGAGAGGTGTGAGATAGGGGTTGTACCAGTGTAATGCTACGTCAAGAGAAAGAATGGAAAGCACTTTTGGCTCCAGAAGCTTTAAAAAAAGAAACATTATTTGTTCACTTAGAGAAGAATTTCTACTACCTACTGGAATATTTCCATGAGTGTCAATTTCAATTACAAACATATGGCATTCTACTTTATTTTTTCAGTATAGTTCAATAAAGCCTGAATTCTATTTGACAATTTTCACTGACATCTTGACAGAAGAAATGTATTAAATGTTAAAAACAGGAGTCACATCAACAAAAAATAAATGTAATATATTTTTACATATATTTCTAGGTATGCTTGCATATTCGTTTTTTTCTTCTTTCTTTTTTTTTTTCCATTTTCTTCAAGCAAAAAACTTTTAATTGTTTGTTTGGGGTTTTTTTTTCCCCCCCTAGCAGAATGAACAAAAAGCACTAGAACTTCTGACCCAGCATTTCTTCTATAAAGAAAGACCTGCTTTTTTCTTTAATTTGATTTGGCAGGTATCACTATAAAATAGGAGAGCCCTAACCTGTAAATTTCATAATCTGTAAATTTGGAAATCTCTCTGTACACAACCTTCTGTTTCCAGCACCTCACCATTACACTATTTAGGGATAGATATGCACTTCATTGTCCAATATACACAGGAGAAAATGATTTCTAAAATTGCTCTATGGCAATTATGACTAGACTAGAAAATCTCGGCAATCTGCTTCCCAGACATCAGGGGGAATACACAGGACCTGTTTGCTGGTGAGCTCACAAGACATGCCATAAACTGAAATGCCAGAATTAGTCTGTGTATTTTCATTTTCCCTGAATGACAACTGTATCTCTTTTCTATCTTGGTGGGGTGTGACCCACTCAAGTGTGTGCCTCCTGTGCAGCCTGCCAAAACTGTACTGGCTCTGCAGGGCTCAAAATAGATGCTGGTTCCATCAACTATTGCAAACCTGTATTCACTCATGAAGTTTGTCTGATTTTTGAGATACACTGTTTAGTTAGGATACCACTCAGAGTAACACTCAGGCAAAATCTCACCCTCAAGTTTCAAGATATTAGGCAGAAATATGTGTAATCAATTGTAGTGGAAACACAAACTAGATCAGAGTGATAATAGTCTGTAACATTTCCTTTAGTCAGTGAATGCAACTATGAGATGTACATCAGTTAAAAATCAGGTTTTACAAATGCTTCTGTTCTCTAAATGTTTCCCATGACATGGCTCATTCTAAGCACTTAACAACTTTTCAAGTATGTGTTGGTAGTTACATGAGAACAAGAAATCCTCAAGGAGCAATCTGGGAAAATGTAGAAGTGAAAAGCACATCTGTCTTGATTTAACTTCCAACCTGGGATCTGGATTTTTTTCATTCTTCTTTTTGTGGGAAGAAAGAGGGGGAAAAAAAGGAAAGAAAATTTTCTGCAGTAGCACGTGTCTCTCTCAGAAGAGTGTGTCCACTTGCAAATACATCCATTTATTAGCGTTACGTTCACCTGGATAAGGGCTGAAATCCTTCCACATCTCATAGCTTACTCAGGGATAGTGACTGGATAAACACCTCCAGTTCTGCCTCTTCCTCCTATTCTTGTGATGACTCTGCTCATCTTCATCCCTTACTAGGCAAATTGATTTTTTCTT
Source organism: Colius striatus (assembly GCF_028858725.1). Taxonomy (NCBI): domain Eukaryota; kingdom Metazoa; phylum Chordata; class Aves; order Coliiformes; family Coliidae; genus Colius; species Colius striatus. The sequence continues at coordinate 16,054,517 of NC_084790.1, read as the reverse complement.
GTGTTTCTTCTTCTCTACAGGGGCAACAGATACCAGCACAGCTTAATTGGCTCTGACACGGTGCCTGTTCCAAACTTGAAGTTCCTGTTGTTTTCCTGCCAGATTCAGAGAATTTCTCTTCCTCTTGAGGGTACTGTATTGAACAAGACTGCTCAGTAGGCGTGGGCCAAGCCCCAGCATGTTGCAGTGATTTGTGTCTCTTTGGAATTGAGAGGGTGACAGTAAAATTTTTCCAAATCTTTTACTGTTTTTTCCAGATTCTGCAGTTCTTCTGTAGTGCAAGTTCTAAATGCTGGAAGTGTCTACCATCCTAGGTACTTGTCCATATTTTCCCACACACCCTTTCACTCAACAAGTCTCCAATCTCAGGGCAGATTGTTTAACCCTAAACAAGACCTGAAACACATTCAGAAACATGCATGTTCCTAGGAATAAGACTATACTTGTCTTAACATCTCAGGGATATAAAAAATTTTCAGAGTGCTCAAAGGCTACTGTAATTAGCTGGGCAGGGAAGGGGAAGATGTCTCCTCCATACGCTGCCTCCCTGAGAAGGTAGAAAGTGTAATTATTAACAGTCTCCAGGAGATGGAACCCGAACTACAGAGCTATCTCCTCCCTAGGTTAGCTCACAGAGGAGAAAAGTTAGTGTGTAATTTTTTATCGTTTTCGATAGATGGCTCCCGAAGTACGGAGGCGATGGCAATGCCAAGTACAAATACTGGATTATTTTCATAAGCCAGCCTCTTCATTTCAGGTCACTCCACTCCTAAATCAATGTGTCTCAGAGATACAGAGAGAAAGCTGCTAAAGCATTTCCCAAGGGATAAACTAGTTCCTGTCAGGAATTGCTTCTCTGCACCATGCTGGGATGAGATCTATTAACAAGCACAGTCTGTGTACATGTCTATGTTCTCAGACCTCCTACTAAAGTAGCCGGGCTCCTCTGAGTGCCAAGGAAAGAATCTATGTTAAAACTGCATTCAAAATGCCGTTCTCTGGGAGAGATGCAGTCACATGTATACAAAAGGGCATGCTGTTGTGATTCCTCTTGCAATGAAACGTGCCAGTGACTGAAAGTAGCAAGAGGTCAGCTCTCTGCACCTTCTTGTGAAATTACACTATCACAGATCCACAGAACATCTATGACAGTGGACTTGGCTATGACACTGTCCTGGTTTGAGCTAGGATAGAGTTAATTCCCGTGAGGAACCAGGAAAGGGCACAGTCTGAACAGCTGACCCAGGCTGGCCATCAGGTATTCGATACCATCCTAACGTCATGCCCAGGGTACAGGTGGGGGCTGGCCGGAAGAAGCTCTTCCGGGGGCGCGGGCTCTCGGTCGCCGGTCCGGAGCGGTCGCTTGGGTCGGGTCCCGGGTGGTGAGCAACTGCGTCACTCACCAGTTTTCTTTGTAATGTCCCCTTGTCTTTGTTATAGTTGTTCCTCTTCAATTTTCCCCAGTAAATTGTTCTTATTTCAACTTACGCAGGCTCTTTTACTTTTTTTTCCCTTAGCTCTGTCTGGGCAAAATGACAGACACTCATTCTCCTCCTCCACTTCCTTGTCTTCATCATACTCATCCTTATCCTCATCCTTCTCATCCTCATCTTTGTCTTCCTGATCGCCCTCCTCCTCAGCCGTGGCTTCATCATTCTCATCATCCTCATTCTCCTTATACTTCTCCTCCTCATCCTCCTTGGCCTCCTCCTCCTTGCCATTGTCATCATTCCCTTCCTCCTTGTACTCCTCCTCCTGCTCCTCATCCTCCTTCTCATGGCCCTTGTCCTCTTCCTCCTCAATCTCCTTGGCCTCCTCCTCTTCCTCCTGTTTGGCCTTAGTCTTGTCTTTTTCATAATCCTTCTCCTCTTCCTCATCCTCCTCAGACTCCTTGCTTTTGTCCTTGTGCTCTTCCTTGTCCTTCTCCTCCTCCTTCTCAGTCTCAGGCTCATCTTTCTCATCATCCTCATTCTCTTTATCCTCCTCATCCTCCTCCTTGTCCTCATCCTTATCATCATCCTTAACCTTGTTCTTCTCCTCCTGCTCCTCCTTGTCTTCTTCTTCCTCAACATCTTTCTCATCTTTCTAATCCTCCTTGAACTCCTTGTCCTCCTCCTCATTCTCCTCAGCTTCTTCAGCCTCAGTCTTGTCTTTTTCATAGTCCTTGTCCTCCTTGTCCTTGTCCTCGTCCACCTCATATTCCTTCTACATCTTCTTGGCCTTATCCTTCTCATTGTCCTCATCCTTTTCATCATCCTCATCTTCCTCTTCCTCCTCCTTCTGAGCCTCCTTGTCCTCGTCCTTTTGATCCTTCTTGTCTTCGTCTTTCTCATCCACCTCATCCCCATCCTCCTCAACTCCCATGGTCTCTGTCTTATCCTCTTCATCACCCTAATCCCCCTCCTTGTCCTCAGAAGGAGGACCCTCTTTGGCTTTGTCCTTGTGTTTTTCATTGTCCTTATCCTACTCCTTTTCATCATCCTCATCCTCCATCTCCTCCTCCTTGGTCTCATCAGCCTCAGCCTTGATACTCTCATTGTACTCCTCCTCCTCCTTGTCCTTCTCATGTCTCCTTCTCCTCATCCTCATTCTCCTCATCCTATCATTCACTCTATGTGGCTCCCCTGTGCTCTGATTTGTCTTGTGAAGAATGAGAAGATGCCCCCCATCACTAGTGCTGTCAAAGGGTGTCACATACTGCAAAAAGGAGAGAGGCCCCAGTCTCTTGAAGTCCCAGGGAGAGAAGGACAGGGCAAGGGAGGAAGAAGTTGTATGAGTGAACAAAGCATATAGCTCAAGTGCCTGCATAAGCACAAGTCCTTACTGGCACATTGAAAAATGCATGATTAGCTTGCACTGAATGTAGGATGAAGTACAAGGGTGTCCTGGCTTTGGCCAGGATTAAGTTAAGCTTCATAGTAGCTTGTTTGGGGCTAGCAGCTGTCTGATGCTCAGCTGCTGGCCGGGTTAAATCACAAGACAGAGAGCCAGGCAACCTCTTCAGTGGTACTGGTGCGTGGGTTTATTTTTTCCCAGATGCAGCACTCTACACTTGCCCTTGTTGAATTTCACTAGATTTCTCTCTGCCCAACTCTCCAGCCTGTCCAGGTCTCGTTGCACGGCAGCACAGCCTTCTGGTGTGTCAGCCACTCCCCTCAGTTTATTATCATCAGCAAACTTGCTGACAGTGCCCTCTGTTCCCTCAGCAAGCTCATTAATGAACATATCGAACAGTACTGGTCCCAGCACCGACTCCCGAGGGCCTCCACTAGACATAGGCCTCCAACCAGACCCTGCCCCATTGATCACAACTCTCTGCCTTCTTCCCTTCAACCCGTTAACAATCCACCTTGCTACCTCGTCATCCAGCCCATACTTCCTCAGTTTTGCTGTGAGGATGCTGTGGGAGACGGTGTCAAATGCTTTCCTGAAAACCGAGAAGGAATGTCTGACTTAGTTGAACACAGGAGTTTTGCATCTAATTGCTGGCAGATGACTGTTTGAGCAACATGATCAAATTCAGACTCTTTTTATGATAGGAGGAGGAATGCAAGTTGAAAGTCATCAAGATACTTCTTTCATCGTGTAACATTCTTAAAATCCCAAAACCTCATGATGTACATTGGGCTACTGCATGAATGACAAAGGTTTTGAAAAGCATCCACTGATTAAGAAAATCTTTGGGCAACAAACTGTATATGATGTGTATCTCTGCTCAAGCCTTTTCATTGGCAAGAGTTTCTCTGAACCCACTAGGGATTTCTTACAGTATAAAATGCTTCAGGAACGTTAACTTTTACAGCCTTGGATTCAAAGTGTTTATTCTTCATCTTCTGCATCTGTCCTGCATTCACACCATTGATGAGGTCAGTATTTTTCAGCTTAGATGTATGGAGCTCTGAGCACTGATGACTCTCCTTGATTTCACAGGGCTTTGGAATCTTGCAGAATTTGACATCAAATGTTTGGTTTGAGACCATCTAATCGTATCCTTCTCTTGAAGGCAGGTCCTTTGTGGATATTCTTGGAACTGGCTTGAGATGCTCTTACGGCTTTCAGGTTATAGGATGGGCAGCCATCATGTGGCATCTGCTCGAACTGCCCCTGAGCTTATAAGAGCTGTCACGTTTCACAGGAAGAGTGGTTGCCTTTCAAAGAACAACGTCCCAGGGTTTGGGGGTACAATTTTGGTGTTTGCAGCACACTTGCCTTCTTTTCCTTGCTCTCATCTTGTTGCTTCTTTCTGAAGAACCCTTCCATTTCCTGATAAAAGGTATGCAATTTTGAAGTATAAGCTACAGGTACAAGCTTGCAGTTGCTCTCTTGGCTGACAGATATTCTCAGCTACAGTCTTGTCGCACTATTTACCGAGGCTCACGTCATAAAATGACAGGATGGTTTGGATTGGAAAGGACCTTCAAGATCACCTAGTTCCAACGCCCTACTGAGAACATGGACGCCTTCTGCTAGAGCAGGTTGCTCAAAGTCCCATCCAACCTGGCTTGAAGATTTCCAGGGACAAGGCATACACAGCCTCTCTTGACAACCTCTTCAGTGCCTTATTTGATTGTGTCTACACAACTTTCAAATTGAAAAATTAGAGTTTCCTTTCCTGGCTGTTTCTAAGGGAGAAGTTTAGTTTACTCATCTAGCGTGAAGTGAACATAAAGTTAAGCTGCAGGCTGTAATGTTTACACCCAGATATGGCTGACGGCAGGAAAAACATGTATATAATTGCAATTTTCTGTAAATATTTGCCAGGGAAATGCATTGTTCAAGGGGACGAGTGAAACAGAAATCCAAAATAAAATGTCATCTGTTCCTTGGCTAAATACACGCTGGAGCCTTGTTATTGACGTCACGGCCTCTTCAAAGGGAGAGGAGGGGTTTGGGGGTCAGCAGTCGTCCTCCTTTCAGAGTGCTGGCGGCCCCTCCTGTGTGAGCCCCTGGCCCCTCTGTGAGTGGAGGGGCTGTGGCTGCCACCCGGGGCAGAGGGTCCTGCTGCCGCCCCTTCGTCCAGTGTCTCCTGGGGCTGCTCCTGCTCTGCAGGGATGGGCGCAAATAGGGAGCAACTGGGATCCCTTTGGAAGGCTGCCTGCGATGTGCTGGGCTGGCCCACATTGTCAAAGCCTGAGGGGCTGTTGGAGAAGGCCAGGCTGGATTCTGAGGTCTCCCTGTAGGAGTGGGTAGAGTTGGACCTGAAGAGAGCTGCCGGACTGCCCTCCCCAGCAGCGCAGGAGCGCAGCAGCCTCTCGGCCTCCTGTCTGCACTGGCCCACAATGATACGGATGATGCCACGGACCAGCAGCACCGTATATGCCCTGGTATAACCCTGCAGCAATCGGACCATGACACCTTCATCAGGGCCATGGGCACACAGGACATGCAGAATCCTGCTCTCTACAATCCTTGGCATCCACCAGAACCAGGTCCCAAATATTGTTTCCAGCTGCCGGCGCAGCCAGGGCAGCACAGGATCCAGGAGATGCTGGTGTCTTCGGAAAAGTTCAGCCCAGACTTTGGGCAGAAGGCCACCCACAGGCTGAGGTTCCACATCCCCTGGCTCAGCTCTTGACAGATGCCTCTGTGGGGAAGGCAAAGGGAAAACCGCAGGGCCACGGCGGCGGTTTTCAGGCACAGAGCTGCGAGATCTTCTTCTTGCTCGGTTCCTGGCATCCCTCCTCTCCCAACCGGCCATGACCACACATTCTGCACTTCTACCATCTCTCGACACTCCAAACTTGACAGAATCTGTATGTCTTCTGCAAAGAGGGCACTCTGGTTTCCTCCATGTCCAGCGCTCGATGCAGCCCATGCAGAACTGGTGGCAACAAGGCATTACATAAGCAATGTCAACAGCATCATCAAGGCAGATGGGGCAGATCCAGTCTACTACTGTGTCCACGTCTCTGGTCTGCTTTCTCCAGAGGGCAATGGGGAATGATAAGATGCTCCCCATGACGGGCACTGCCAAGGAGTGTCACACACTGCAAAAGGGAGAGAAGTCCTGGTCACTCGCTGTCCCAGGGAGGACAGGATGGGGCAGGGCAGGAGAGGGTAAGGTAGGGCAGGAAGAAGTGGCCAGGCCCCTGGAGAAGGACGGCCTCCTGGGTCCCTGGGGCCCCACCACCCACCCCACGGCCACCCCAGGGGACGTTTCCCTGCACAGCTCACCTCCGCTGCTGCAAGCGTGCCCCGCGCTGCCCGGCTGCCTGAACCAGGCAGGGCCGGGGAAACTCGGGGACGAGCACCGAGAGCACTGGCAGAAGCCTCACCCGACTCGCCAGACCTCGCAGGAGGCCAGGCACGAGCCAGACTGGGACAGCCCTGCCGACACCCCAGTTTAAGCAGCCAGGGCCATGAGGTCACAATCCCTCACTCGCTGATGTCACGGGCTGCTGCCAGGCGTCGCCACCCTCCAGCACCCAGTGACGTTACCACGGGCCCCCCTTCCTCACAGGCCTGTCTGAAGCTGGCTGTTTGTCTCTCCTCAGGGCAGGCGGGCGCCTCACCGGTCCTCCCTGCTCCAGTGCAGGATCCCTCACACACCCGGTAGTCCTGCATGGGCCACTCTGACGTGTGATCATCCCAAAGGCTGCAGCTCCTTTCTGCCTCTCGTGTGGGGCTGCTCTGCGGCCCGCAGGCTCTCCAGCATGGCCTGCACCATGGCTGTCTCCCCACACAGTCCCTCGCCCATCCGAGTGCACTCACACGGAGCTGCTGGTGGCTCTCAGTCCTGCCATGGCCCTCCACGGGTTGCAGGGGCACAGCCTGTGTTCTCGCCATTCTGGGTTGCAGAGGTGTTTCTGGTCTGGTGCTCCTCCTTCCTTCTTCCTCCTCTGACTGTGGGGTCTGCATGGTCACCTCCATTTTGTATCACTCTGACATTTCCTCCCAAGCACTTCAAGTTCCCGTCCCTAAATAGTGATGGCAGAGGCGCCAGATTGGCCCAGCCAAAGACAAAGGTGGACCCAGGATGGAGATCTTGATGAAAGTGATTCAGGAATTGCATTGATTTACACTCGCAGGCCTGTGCTTTTTGTCCTATTTCTTTAACTCATAGCACTCCATGTACTTCTTCCTTCAAAGCCAAGCGTGTCCTTAAAATCCCTGTGTTCTGTCATCTGCTCAAAAGGAAGCTTATCTCATATGGAAAGAAAATAGGTTTCCCAGGCCCGGTGTTACAGATATTTCTGGGACACTCACAAGTGTTTTCATCCTCTGCTGTCTGCTGTGAATGTAGACTTCTGACTGCCTAGAGACTTGACGTCAGATCTTGGCATATTGCAGTGTAACTAAGAGGAGGTTTCAGTCTTTTATTATTCTTGTGTGCTAATATAGCTATCTGAAGGAAGGTGTTTTCCAAGAGGAAATTCTGAAACAATAAAACTTCATTTCAATATATTGTTTCAGATATCTCATCAAGTACTCTGTTTCAGGATATTGTAAATAGTGACAGTTTATAACAGCAATTTAACTGCAATATTTTGAGTGACATGTGACATCATTTTCCAGAGCTCTTCCAATCTTGTGATTTTCAAAATGGAAGGAGATATCTTTCTTAGGTGGAATTAGTGAGGACCTCATGTCAGAAGGGGTGGTTGCTGAGGGCCTCATGCCAGGGGGAGTGCCTGTGCCCAGACAGGCAGAAGATGCACATCAGAGTGGTCTGTGCAGGACTGCTCAGGCTGTGAGTGATCTCTCTGCTCAAGGGACAAGGAGGCAAAGGTGTCAGAATCTGCTACCCGAGTCTGGACAGAGAGGAAGAATGGGGGGAAGTGGTCTTGAAAAGGCTAGTCATGCCCTTCATTGTGCCATTCTTACTGGTTTTGTTTTGTTATCGTTTTGGCTGGTGATGGATTAAATTAAGTTTCATTTTATTTTCTTACCCAAACTGTTTGTTACCCAGAAATTTTTCAAGGGCATTCCCATAGCAGCAAAAGTACCTTTTTACCTTGATGGTATGAAAGCAAAGAGGTCTTTGAAGAACATTTTGTGTGGCTGTGAAGTAACAATGGGCTCTGCACAACAGGCACATACACCGTGTGAACACAAACTTTTGAAGCACTAAGAACAGACTATTTATTCCTAGCAGCTAGACACAACATTAGCCAGTAATCTGTGTCCTTCAGCTATACAAGCGCTTAGACTTGGATTTAGTTTGTTTGGTTTGGCCATTCTGAACCCATCATCTTCATTTTTTCCATTTGAAAGCTCCAAAATGCTACGCCAGCATTTATTTGACAGTATCTCTCACATGGGTTCAGTCTCTCAGATGTGTAGAAGAGGCCTGCTAATAATGGGAGTATTTTAGTTCCAACAGGGTAATTGGAAATTGGATTTTGCTTTCTGGCGTGTCCTTTGGGAACTTATACAATTGACCCATTGGATGTTTTGATGGATAATTGTTATGGTAATGCTGGTGGCATAGTAATATTAATAATGAGGATGATTATGAGTATTTCTTTGGAGTTGAATAGCAGCCTGATAAAGTTACTGGGGAAAAATTTTACAAGTATCTCCAACATATACTCAGAACAAATTCATTAATTCACCTTCTGTCATATTAATAATGGGAAAAAATGTTTTACTCACATCCATCAAAATTGCTCACCTTAGGCAAGGGGAGCAGATAATTTTTCCTGTCTGGCTTATTTACTCTTCATTTCCAAAGACTTCAACACACTTTACAAAATAATCAGCTGCTGTGTTCCCCTTAATGCATTACACCATCAGCTTATTGTTCATGCCAAGAGAGATACTAGGAGGAAAACCTTGTGGTCACAGAAATGTTAGTTGTGTCATTAATATCAGCATTCAGTCACATGAATTACAACAACAACTTGAAGGCTTGGCCGGGTCCCTGCTGTATGAGGGTGATGAGGCATGCTGTATTCATGCTCCCATAGTCTGTCATGTCAAAGAGGGAAGCAAAAGTGCAGGGAGAGACAGAGAAGAGGGAACCAGGCAAACTAACAGCCTTCTCCAGAGCTTGTTGCTTCCTGCTCCCAGCTGCACCTTGCTCCACTGCTGACACCCTGAAATAACATTGTCATGGTTTGATTGACTTCTGCTTACCATCATTGCAGACAACCCATGTTTGTTTTGCAGACTTATCATGTCCATAGTTAACCTTTCTCTCTCCACAAGGAAGAAGGTGAGGTCAGATGAAACACAAATGCTCACCTTTCTTCCGATTGCAACACTGCAATGCTTGCAGAAAACAAATGACCTTAGCACCTCCTTGGAGACAGTATGTTGACGAATGGAATGGAATGGAGTGGCATAGGGTAGGATAGAATAGAATAGAATAGAATAGAATAGAATAGAATAGAATAGAATAGAATAGAATAGAATAGAATAGAATAATTCAGCTGGCTGTGACCTACATGATCCTCTTCCCCAACTTCCCGATCCCTTCAGGGCTGATCAAAAGTTACAGCGTACTATTAAGAGCATTGTCCAAAGGCCTCTTGAGCACTGCCAGGTTGAGAGCCTTGGCCTCCTCTCTAAGAAGTCTTTTCCGGGGTCTGATCACCCTCTCAGTACAGAACTACTTTCTAATTCTCAGTCTAAATATCCCCTGGTGCAGCTTTGAACCACACCCATGCATCCTGTCACTGGATACTATGGAGAAGAGAACACTGCCCTCTCCACTTCCCATGCACAATGGGCAGGTTATGAAGTACCAACACTCTGTAAAACATTTCTACTCCAGTACAAATGTGGAGTGAGAGAAGAAATATAGCAATATGACCAGAAGAGAAGACTGAATTTGGGAAAGTGCAAATGTTGACAAGAAGCATGTGTTCAAATGTGTTCTCATGTAATCCAAAAATTCCACTGTTACGGTACCAGAAGGACTTTGTTAGGGAAGTGTCATCTTCTACACCAAATCCTATCAGCGCTATCTCCAAGAGAAAGTACAGTGACAATTGGGTTGGGTTGAGTTGGTTTTCACAACTGTAGAAACTGTAATGCCATCACCCCATACAGTCATCTTGTCTTTCCAGAGCCTATCCAAGTGTGTAGCAGAGGGTGCATTTTTGCACCTTTTTGCATGCTGTTCATGCCCTTCCAAAAAAAAAAAAGGCAAAAAAAAGGGACAAAAATAAAGACAGTTATTCCCCAACAGGAGTTGGTACCTCCTGGTAGGCCAAAGGCTCCTGTCCTGCCATCTGGGTGGCCTACTCTCAGCCTCTGCGATCTGTTGACCTCTCTTCTGTCCAGAGCCCTGGGTGAGACATGATGTGCACAGACCCTGCTCTCTGATGATCCCAGTCCTGTTCCTACCATTTCTTTGAAAACTTAAAGCATAGAAAGTGAGAAAAGGAGAACAAGAGAAAAGGGAGGTTAGAAAAACAAACTGCAGATACCTCTGATGACCAGAGAATCTGGGATTCGAGGACCTTAGGGCACATTATATCCTTGGGACTGCTCAGCTTTTGGAATGGTTTAGCAGACACCACAGTAAAGCTTTGTCTCTTCTCTGCAGCTCATCCTTTCTTTCCAAGCAACAGTTGCAGGGCAGCCCAAGCAGGGTGAGCATTTCTCAGGAAAGCTCTTGAATATCACTAGAGTGCCATTTTTTATCCTCTTTCAGTCTTTTCTGCCTCTATTTGTTAATTTTAATCCCATCTGTAAAGAAGAGTGTGGAGCATAGTAAACTAAGCAAACAAGTTCACTGAAACACCAATGTTCTGCTTGCAGAGTTTACAAGCTGCAATGGGTACCTCTTGGTAATTCAGTATGTTCTTTCTAATCAATGTGATAATGTCCCAATGTATATACACAGGTAAAAAACAAAACCCTAAAAAGCAAAAAGATCCTCCAGAAACTGATGAAAACCAGTCATCCAAGAATGAACTAATTGGAACTAGGTCTGAGTGCTACCTCTCTTTGAGGGAAATCACTAGACCTTGCATGTCAAGGGATTTGTCAAATGCTGTTTCATTACTGTCATAACTCAAAAAGGATGCTGAAAACTGACAGCTGTTTCTCCAAGGGAGATGAAGGATTTTGTACTCCTTTCTCCAGTGAAAGGAAGTAACCTACGAGAAATCTGGAGAGTTTAACACTGGAAAACCTTAGTCCTGACTTTTCAAACAAATTCTGAAGAGAGGTACAGTATTATGAATGACTGAATATTAAAGTGGCGGTCATTTTAAGCACTGGAATGCACTGAAGGAGTTTTTTTCATGTATTCTGAATGTCTGAGAAATCCAGTGCTCTTTCATTAAGAAGCAAAATGTGTGTAAGTAATCACTACTCGGCATGCAGTCACCTCTTTCTTTCCAAAACAAATGTTATAATTGGCCTAAAAATACTATTGCTGAACATATTCCTAGCATCATTCTCAGTCAGGCACATAAGCAAATACAAAATAACATTTTGTATATGTTGTGGTTTAGGATCAGCCTCAAGTACCAAAGAGGCTGAGAATTGCCAAAGGGCAGGGAGAGCTTAATTGCTGCTTAAGGTTTGGGGTAAAACAGACCAGGCTACTCGCCTTGCGGAAGAAAACAGAAAACAATTTAATGCAACATCAACTAAAACATAACCGGAAAACCCCAAAACACAACCAAAATGAAACAACACAGAGTAGGTCAACAATGAAGAGTCCGACCAGCCCTTTAAGATCACTTTCTCCTAACCCCTCCCCTGATCCCGGGTTTTTACCTCCTCCCCCCTTGAACGGCTCGGGGGGGGGGGGGGGGGGAGGGGGGGGCAGGGAGTGGGGGTTCCCCATAGCTTCTGCCGTTTGTCCCTCCTCAGGACAGGTGGACTCCGCACTCATCCTCCCTGCAAGTCCGTGGGGTACCTCACACACACGGCAGCCCTGCACGTGCTGCTCCGACGCGCATATACCCCAAAGGCTGCAGCTCCTCTCTGCCTCTCGTGTGGGGCTGCTCTGCGGCCCGCAGGCTCTCCAGCACGGCCTGCGCCATGGCCGTCTCCCCACACAGTCCCTCGCCCATCCGAGTGCACTCACACGGAGCTGCTGGTGGCTCTCAGTCCTGCCATGGCCCTCCACGGGTTGCAGGGGCACAGCTTGCATTCTCGCCACGGCTTGCAGAGGGGTCTCTGGTCTATTGCTTCTCCTTCCTTCCTCCTTCTCTGGCTGTAGGGTCCGCATGGTCGCCTCTATCTTGTATCACACCTCCTGTTAGCACTTCAAATTCCCGATCGCAGAGGCGTCAGATTGGCCCAGCCGGGCCGGAGGTGGGTGTGAACCCAAGAGCCGGGGGGAGAGTCCACAAACTCTTTACCGGGTCTTCCCTGCAACCCGCCCCCGCTGTTACCAAGCAAAAGTTGCTCCTTGCTAAACCAGGACAGTATATCATATATTTGTGAGGTAAAAACAGTAAGGTATGCAACTTCCTCCATGTCATAGTATGTATTCATCTCAAGAATAGCAAAAATACAAATAAATAACTTCATTCAGCTACAGTTTTCCTGCAGTCTGCTTTTGAATTCCTTAGGTTGACATGACATTATGACACAGCTAGAATTTAAATGTTAGTATTTCATTGTTGTGGTTTGGATTAGGGAAGGGGATTTGTGTACTTCTTCACCTATATGCCCCATTTTCTGTTACATTAGCCTCTCTAATTTTGCTATCTTGGCACTTGAATTTCAGCAGCATAGAGACCCTGAACACTGTCGACACCTGAAATACTTGTGTGTTCAGCACTGGAAGGATCATATCATGGATGGTTTGAAATAAGAGTTTTTGTCATAATAGTAAAAATAGTCAATAAAACCCTGGGATATCCTTGGGAAGCTTGCATTTTGGGGCTGTTGCAGCATTTCTTCCTTACTTCAAAACCCTCCTTCCTTTGGGGATAATAGAGGAGAAGAGCAGGCTAAGGATTTAGGACTGTGCTTTAGGTCAATTGACCTTCCCTGCCACTCATGCTTATATTTTGGTAATGTAAATTCTAACAGGTTTTATCTTAACTGAGATTTTTTTTTTTAAAGAAAATAAAGCAATATTAAACAAAGAAAAATTATGATCAAGGGGTAGTCCAAGATGCCTAGACTTTCATTTTTCTAACTGAAATCCACACATTCATCCATTATAGATATTCCCACTGGCAAGCACTGAAATGTGATGCTGTCCAAGTAATATGATCATGTGAGTCCAGAAAAAAAAACAGTGCCTCACTCAAGAGCTCTTCCTCTCTCTGTACATTTATCAGATTTATATTTGTCATATTTAGCAAAAATATCTAATGAAAAACTGGGGTTTATTCCATCTTTTGCTTCTTCGAGACTCAATAAACAATTCTCCCAGCAAGATTCAGTTGACAGCTGCACATGCAAAGAATAATTAATCCTGGCCCATGCTGGAAGTGCATCTCCAGTGATGTTGATACCAGATATTGTTACCACACCTTGTAATTATGTCAGTAAAATGAAGATGAGATTGACATGAATTGACATCAAACTGGTTTTGGGAGGGTACATGATCCAAGAGAATGAAATTTCTGAGAAATATACTTGGGATTTATTATGTGGTGTATTCTTCGGGTATTAATTATGAAACTCTGCAATGCTTTTCAGACAACTAAACAGCACTCCAACCCTGAAACTCTTTGTGGAAAAGTCACTTTACCTATTGTAAAATGTCCATTTCAACTTGGGACACACAAAAAATATGATACTTGTTTTACAACAAATCTCAGAACTAGAGTTATGTTTAAAGGAAGCTTGGTAAAAAAAGAAAGACCCCCAACCTATGTATCTGCTATGTGATAGGCAAATGTGTGATTGGATTTTAGTGACTGTAGCAACAAAAGATAGATATGTTTAGTATTAGAGGGAGTCCATTCTAATTTCCCTATTTCACTAAATGCAGCGACAGAACTTAGATATTTACTAATTCAAAGCAAAGGGCTGATTTCACAAGCTTAGTTTTACCGATTTGTGTTAAATCAGGTTCATAAACAGAGCCTGGAGAAGATGAGACTGAGGGGTAATCACATTAATGTTTACAAATACATAAAGGGTAGGTGTCAGGAGCCTGAATGGAGCCAGGGTCTTCTCAGTGATGTCTAGTGATAGGACAAGGGGCAATAGGTATCAGCTGTAACATAAGATGTTCCAAAGAAATACAAGGAAGAATTTCTTCAGTGTGAAGGTGATGGAGCACTGGAATGGGCTGCCCAGATGGTCTGTGGAGTCTTTTTTTCTGGGGACATGCAAAACCCACCTGGATGAGTTCCTGTGTGATCTACTCTAGGTGTTCCTACTCTGGCAAGGGGGTTGGACTGGGCAATCTTTTGAGGTCCCTTCCAGCCCTTGAGATTCTGTGAAATCACGAGCCACCAGTTTCTGCAGAAGAATGCTGTGGGAAATGGTGTATGTAAATGCTTTGCATTTGCCATGGCCCACAGAGGATTACTGAGGTTTTGGAAACACTGGGGCCTTGGAGGAGGGAGCTGTTCTGTTTTGAACCGGTTTTTTTTTATGTGGTGACTTTTTGTTTTTCATATGTTTTGTGGATAACTCAGGCTACTTTTTTGAGAACAGTTATTGAAATTCAAATATTTTTTTTTAACTCCAGGGATAAAGCTATTTCCAGAAATTCTCACAAGGAAAACTTCAGGAAAACAAGAGAGGGAGTTGTGTTGAGTTATGCTTGGTTTCTCTCTCCCCTTCCCATTATTTCTTTTTTGACTCATTCTTTCTCTCTCCTTCACTTTCTTTTTCTCTTCTCCCTCCATTTCCTCTCTCTCCTTTTTCTTTCTTCTCTGTTTAAAATTTCAACTTGTAGTCCCCAGTGCTAGCAGGTGTTTTCTGCAAAAGGCAGTTAGAAGTTAATGAATTTTGCATTCACCCAGCACAATCTGATTGTCAAATTGTCAAATATAATGCTGAGTGGATCCATCAGAGTGACCCAACTGCACTGGCACCCAATATGCACACACTTGCAGTTAGCTAGGAAAGTGTTCAGCCAAGCTGTGTTCCATCTTAGAGAGGAGCCCATGGCAAAGTTAGTGGCATTTGGTCAGGTTTGCCCAGTCAACACGGATAACAGATTTCACATTTCTCTGTTCTGTTCTGTTTGGTTCTGGTTTATACCTCTAACAGAGAGCAGTTACCAAAAAGAAAAATTTCTGAAGGACAAGACATATTAAATTACTTTGGTGGTTTTGGCTTTGTTTCTCACCATTCAAATCTATTTTGATTTGCAGTAAGTTACTCTTCCCCAATTCAAGTTAATTTTGCCAGTCACAGTAATTAGTGACTTCCCTGACTTTTTCTCAGCCTATGAGTTATTTCATCTTACTTTCTCCCCCTTTCCTGTCAAGAGTTGGAATGAGAACACGACTGGATGGGCATTGGGCAGCTAGCCAAGATTAACCCACCACAGAGCACTTCTACTAGGAGCCCTGCTTTTATTTTTAGATGTAGCAAAACTGGCTGATTTAAAAATACATCATGTTAAATGTGGACACATGAGTTGCTATCCTCGTGTAAACAAATCGTTCACTACTGGTGAGAATCAACTATAACAGGCTGTGATCTGAGGTTTGTTTTGTTTCATGGCTTCAAAGTTTCAGCAGAAGTTTCATTGTCTTTCTGAAACTGATGTGCAGCTGAAAAACTGTGCTTCTTTGGGAGAAACACTTACTGTACAGAGTTACACATCTATTTTATTACTTGTGCTCTGATTGCAAGCTGAGTTCAGGACTGTGCTCTGTTTTGCCGCTTGTATAAAGAGACAGCCCATAGCTCAACAAGTATGCAAGGCTGCTGAGGGCACAGCTGAGGAGTTATATTATGCAGCATCAAAGTCTGAAGCTGTGCTCTGCACTGCTTCCCGTCCTCTGGTCCCTGAGTTTGTAAAGCATATTGGTAAGGGCAGATGGTGCTTGTGACTGTGACACCTGTAGGAGTTTGTTGCCTGCATGTATTTGAGGACAGTGCTTGATCTGCAGTATGTGTTGAATCTCTTCCTAGAGAAAACATTTTCCAACATCAAAGTTGTATTTTTTACTCTGAAAGTGACTCTGCTGTGGTTCTGGAAAGAGTTTTCTCCTTGAGAGACTTTTGGAATCTGATGCTACCTACCAGTGAAACCTGCAGTTAGTGCAAACTGGCTTTTAAAGAGTGAATAAAGATAATACCATGGTACCCTGAACATTCTTTAAGCTAGCACTTTCCTTCACCTCTTGAGTGTCCATACAGTAGTGTGCTTGTGCTATATACACCAGCTGGATTTCTTCAGAATCTTGCCTGTAACAGATAATTTTCGCATGTTGCATAACCCAACTAAAGGAAAATCTAAACAAAATACTAACTTTGTTTAAAATGTCCATAGCCTGTCTCTGACAGGTTGTGGAGATGTGCTTTCAGGCTCTCTTTTGTCCAGTATCTAGGCCTTTGACTAAATATTTTAAATTTAACATTAGCACTAATTTTGACAAGTCCCCTAGTTCTGAACAAAACCCCCTAATGTGAGACAGCATGTGAGCACAAAATCAAACAGTATATCACATTAGTAAATGGAAGATTGAACACTCAGTTTCTGATTTCAAGCTCTTAGTTTGTCTGTTGGAGAATTAAATATTACCCAGTATGCATAATGTCCAAAGAGTGTAATTGTAAATCATTTCTCTCTTGGTAGATTTTTTTTTTTTATGGTATTCTCAGGGTCTTGATGGCACAGAATCGTTTTAATTGGACTGGGTGTCTTCAGCAAACTGAGATGACAACATTTTAAATGGGAAAACAAACTCAGCTTATTCTGAACAAACTTTTCTCCTTTGTTAGACAAACACCCAAAGAAGAGACGACAGCTCAATGTAAGTTATTTTATGAATATTAATTTTGGGGGATTTTGTTAGTTTGTAGAAGAGAAGGAAATCTAGGTTAAATTTTCTAAGTAAAAAAGAGATAGAATTGATGCTGCTGACAAAAAAAGATCATAGACACCAAATGCTAAAAGAATTTGGGAACTCTGGATCCAAGAAAAATTAAACAGAAACCAAAGACCTGTTTTATGGCCAGTAGAAACTTTCATGCTTTGAAAAATTCAGCATCTGAAAGTCTGCATCAACTAAAGTATTGATGCATGAGACACATGGACACAGGCTAGTGGTTTTTCTGTCCTCAGAGAACAGAATAAGTACACAGCTGATAACAGAAAAATCTAGAAATCCAGACAACAGACAAAAGAAAGTGGACAGTAAAAGCACAAAGGGATGAAAAGCTTACCTCATCTAACAAAAGAGCAGTATCTAATTCCAGAGGCAAATAAATCAGTCACTGAAGGATTACTTTGGAGTCCATAGTAAATGTTGAAGAGATACAAGGAAGCTGTGACACTGTCACAGACCGTTCATGTTGTGGAGGTATAAAGACAAAGCATTGATAGTCTTGACTGACATGAGCACAGAGGATTAGAGTTCACGTGGTGGTTCTGCCAATAAAAAACAAATGGGATGCTCTATTACTGCACTCAGACAATGTCCTTATCAGAGGGTGACAAGATTACAAGGGGAGCTCAGGAAGGGAAAATCTCTGAGACCCAATCCTTCCTGCTGTACCACTGGTAGGGTCAAAGCATTCCCAGAGCCTGATCATGAGCCACAGTTATCAGAGCTCACTTGCTGTTGCTAACAGCCTATCCTAAACCTGCCATTTCCCTACTTTTGAGGGTCTCACTATTCAGCTTCTCTGCAACTTCAGTTCAGCCTTGCTGCATGCAAAAACTCGCGTATCTAGATAAAAATTCTGTGCAATTAAATACAGTTATAAAACCACTGCCTGCAATGATTATCCAATCTTTAGGAACTGGAAGACTGAACAGTTGGAAACTCTTCTCCAGTATCACCCCAGTATGGCTCCCTACCCTAGCAGGGGAAGGAAGAAGGGTAGACTGCTTTCTAGTTCTTGCTGATTTCTTGAGAGCATTCTACATGGGTATTGCCTTAGTTGTCATAATTATGTCAATAGTCTGAATACAGAAAAGCACTGCACTCCCCCAGCTGTAAACTAATACCTGTTAATAGCAGAAAACATCATCCTCTGAGTCTCTCAGATACTGATTTTAAAAACCTTGCAGCTTGCTACAGAGCTTATCAGATGTAATTAAAGGCTGGCTAAGCACACTTGCTTTTAAGATACCCAGAAGGGCTTGCTCCATTTTCATGAAACAGAGATGCTGTCTCAGCACAAATCCCCACCTGATCAATGGCTTCTGCAAGAAAACTATTAAACAGCCCTTCTCGAAATGGTGGAGGCAATCTCTCTGTAAATGTCTGACTACTACAATTTCCTGTTAAGTTTACAAAAGATACTTTGTGAATGTGCAGGGATGAGATAAAACATGGGACATACAGCTGTTTTTAACTAAAAGGAAAATAGACCCACAGGAACTGCCAGGCAGGCACCGACTAGCATCCTTGGCTTTTTAAGGATAGTTTCACAATGTTTTGGTCACAGAGGTAATTTTTGACAGTTAAAAAAAGAGGATGTTAATGAATCTTACTAGTCATTCTTGTTTACAGAATGCTTTTCCTTTGTAATCTCTATGCATGTCACCTTTCTCTGAAAACAAAGCAAACTGCAGATAATGTCTGAGTTTTTGATGTCTTCTGCTGTCTATCATGCTTGTACAATGTTGTCTCTAACTTATTACAGTCAACATTGTCAAAACCACATGAAAAACTTGGCAGCTTCAGCCTTGGTTTTATTCACATCGGAATCTCTGTCGTGGTTTAGGTCCATCAGGGAACAAAGACCACGATTAGCCTCGAGTACCAAAGAGGCAGAGAATTGCTCAAGGGCAGGGAGACCTTAATTGCCACTTAAGGTTCAGGACAAAACAGACCAGGCCACTTGGTTTGGGGAAGAAAACAGAGAAACAATTTAATACAACATCAACTAAAACATACCCCCAAAAACGCAACACATAACCAAAATGAAACAACACAGAGTAATACATCAATGAAGAGTCCAACCAGCCTTTTTAAGAACACCTTCTTGCCACACCTGCCCTCTTCCCGGGCTCAGAGCCCTGATCCCGGGGTTTTTACCCTGTTCCCCCCTGAACGGTTCGGGGGGGCAGGCAGTGGGGGTTTCAGTTAGTCTGTTCCCAATAGCTTCTGCCGTCTGTCCCTCCTCAGGACGGGTGAACTCCACACCAGTCCTCCCTGCAAGTCCGTGGGGTACCTCACACACACGGCAGCCCTGCACGGGCTGCTCCGACGTGCACTTATTCCAAAGGCTGCAGCTCCTCTCTGCCTCTCGTGTGGGGCTGCTCTGCGGCCCGCAGGCTCTCCAACACGGCCTGGGCCATGGCCGTCTCCCCACACAGTCCCTCGCCCGTCCGGGCTTACTCACATGGAGCTGCTGGTGGCTCTCAGCCCTGCCATGGATCTCCGTAGGTTGCAGGGGTACAGCTTGCATTCTCGCCACAGCTTGCAGAAGGGTCTCCGGTCTACTGCTTCTCCTTCCTTCCTCCTTCTCTGGCTGAAGGGTCCGCGTGGTCGCCCCCATCTTGTATCACTCTTTCACCTCCTGACCCGCATTCCAATTCCCATCCCCTAAATAGTGATGGCAGAGGTGCCAGATTGGCCCAGCCGGGCCGGAGGTGGGTGTGAACCCAGGACCCGGGGAGAGTCCGCAAACTCTTTACTGGGTCTTCACTGCAACCCGCTCCCCCTGTTACTAAGCCAAAAGCTGCTCCTTGCTAAACCAGAACAATCTCCTTGCATAATGGTGTTCTGCATTCACCACAATCAGGTCTCTTTTCTTTTGCTGATGTCACTCTCGATATAGTTCCTGCAATATTTCTCCTAATGTCAATGGCTAACATAGTTTCACAGTTTAACCCCAGTTAGAGTGATAGTGCCAGAAGTCATTGCGGTGCTGGGGTTATCTCAGGTTACTTTATAACACTGATGCTATAAAAGTAGTTACAGAACTGATTAAAAGGAAGACGGACATAATTTCTCCCTACTGTTAACCTGAAGCATGTAATCCAAGTAGACAGGGGAGACCTCAGATAGCAATGGTTAATGCTGAACACCACAATAGTCTCATCATCCAAGGTTGTCACAATCTTTGTTTGTGTGCCAGCAGGACTTTATTAGTGTGACTGAACTAAGGTAACAAAGTAATAAACCATCTGTGTTTAATTAATTTAGCAATAAATAAACATATAGAACTCAGAAGATCTAAGTGGTATAATTGCTCAGCTCCTGTGAAGGGCAAGTAATTAATTTTGCTGTAATTAATATCAAACCACAGTGAGCAGAGAGATTGTTTTCCCTTATTTGAGTCACTTCCTCCCATCCAAGTCTGTATTTCAATGAAGGTCTTTCATTGTTTAGTACATCTGTCATCATCTGCTGTCAAGATAACATCACGCAGATGCATGCATCCTCATTTTATTATTGTATTCTTTTCCTTTTGTTTGCCTCAGGAAAGATGTTTAGTTGCTAAGGATAAAGACAAATCCAGAGATCTGAGAGACCAAGGGGAAAGAAAACAATGGCAGTATTTGCATGACTGAGAGGAAAAACCTGTCTGTTCACATAGTTCTGCAATTCCTTACTTTATAACTTATGCCTGGAAAAAGCTAACAACAGTAACAGATGAAGGTACCAGGGGACAGGGGCAGAGCTGTGGCTGGCTACACAACCTCTGGTATTACAGGGATTCACAAGAACCAGCAGCAGGGAAAATGGAAACCAAGTGCCAAACATCAATCCTACTGCCTCTAGCTCCACCTCTGATCTCTGAGTGCAGTATAGGTCATACTACTGAATGTCATGAACAGTCTGATGAGGTCTGGCCCCTCCTCCACCTGCTCTGGAGAATAAGGGACAGATTTGAAACGGGAATAAAAACTGTTTTTAACAGGGGATGAATGAATCAGCATTCACTATGTATGTCCCAGTGCACCATTCATTGCCTGGATGACAACACCACATCCACTCTGGCACTGCTGAAGCTTGCACTTGACGAGCTCTTGGCCTTCCTGGCTGCAAGGGTACATTGCTGACTCTCAAAGACCAGGATGCCCAGGTCTTTTTCTGCAAAATTGCTTTCCACTTGAGTGATGCCCTGGGATTGTTCCTCCCCTAGTGCAGAAAATGGCATTTCCTTTTGTTGATCTTGGTGAGAATCCTGATAGCCATTTCTCTAGCCTGTTAGGTCCTCTGAAGAGCAGTACTCCAAGGTGGCAACTACTCTCAGTCCTGTAGCATCTGCAAACTTACTGAAGGTACACTCTGTTTCACTTCCAGTCACTAATGAAGACAATTATTACCTGCTCCCCAGGTGCTCTCCTGCAAGATTCACTCCTCCTACACGGTCCTGTGATAGTGAGATATTATCACCTGGAAGCAAATAGGAAAAACAGGACACCATCAGCCATGCTTAGAAACTCCTCTGAGCAGTTAGGAAAGTTGCATGGGCACCTTAGCACCTGAAACCATACCAACATGTTTAGATTTATTTATTCACTAGGCTCTTTATTTGAATAATGTGTATTGTCTACATCTTGGAAAAGTACTGTGCATAATTTCAGTGTTACAAAAAGGATCTGCATAAATACTTTAATATTTTTGTCCCTCCTTATCTGCCTTCCTTCACTGTACAACAACAAAGTAAGAGACAAAGCAAGAGACAAAGCACACACTGAGCACAGGTCATAAGGTCTGCTGGATTTCAGCTTTGTTGGAAGATATAACAGTTAAAATGCAGTGCAACGTGATTAATCTATGTAGGTCCATCCTCAGCATTTCTTTAGAAAATGTGCAAATTTGACACATTATCATCATTTGGCTTCTGAATACAAAACTGCAAAGGAAACACATTTGGACAAATATAGGAAAAAAAATAGTTAATATGGAAATCAGCTTGTCCCAAGTGGAAAAACGTCTCATTTGCATTCAGATTCTGTTTCTACCACCTCTTCTTTTGTTTCCAAAGTGACAAATGGTCTTTCCCTCCTCCTCACCCCTTTCAAAATCTCATTAAAAGGTGCAGAAATGAAGCTTGAACAGCCCCATGACCTTCTTTCCTTAGGGGTCACATGCAGAACACAATTCAATCTGGCATGCTGGCATATTTTGTCAAGGTTTTCTTTTTTTTTTTTTTTCAGAAGGGAGTAGAACAGCACAGAGTGACCCAAAACACTGATGGTACAATACACATAGTGACACACACGCCATTACTCCCAGCAATATATTCTGATGGCACACAGATTGCCGTATAATGTGATTTTCCCTCAATGGAAGGGTTTGAACAATAAATGGCTCTATCATGGGCATGAGTTCCACATATTGCACTTTGAGAAATGAGGTTTCTCACTAATTTAACATTCTCATTTGCCACGCAGTCTTTTGCCCTCTAATAACAGGAGACTAGCTTGTTTATTTCTAGTTTACTTTACTCCCTTTTTAATGTAAAAAGCATGGGGAAGAACAGCATGGCATTTAAGTGATTATATGCTAAGTAAGTCTGAGAAATACTCGTACTTCATAGCAGTCATGGAAATCACAGCTGAGATGCAGAGAATTTCATGGCTAGAAAGAAATGGACAAGAGCAAGTACTGCTGTCAAACACAAGGATCCCTACAATATCTGTTAGTGGAACAGAAACCTAAACCAAAATAGAAGTTTCAAAAATTGCTTTCCCAAGCCTGACAAATCTTCATCTCACTTTTCATATGGGAAATGTTTTGGAATTTTTGGTGATAGACAAACATCAATATTAAGGCTTTAAATAGCATTTTGTGTAATTATTCCTTAAATATTTCAGCAACTCCATTATGGGCTCCTTCTGAGAAATAAACCAACAGCCAGTCCCTGCTGCACAGAGAGAAAAAAACTCAACCCATTGTTACATGATATTGACTTGACCGTCAGGACCTTGCTTCTAGAACTTTGACTCTTCTCTTTTAAAAAAATATGTCCTTTCCTTGTGAAGATGCCAGGGAGGAACAATGGGCATTAACTAGTCTCTGCAGAGCCACAGCTGTATATACCAGCTAAGAAAATTACTTTGATGTTCCTAGACAAGCCATTTCTAATAATAAAAGTATTCTACAAGGCTTAAAATCATTTTTCATCTGTGTAGAAACCCGCAATAAATATTGAAAAGCAATTACTAATGCTGTGTCAACTATTTGCTGATACACGCTGTCTAAATTTTAACTTGGCATCAAATATCAGTTTGTCTGAGCTAGCCCAGGTTCAAATGTGATTTTGACTCATTCAGTTGTCTGCTGAAGATGAGATGCCTGAGTGAGGGGAAAACGGGCATTGCAACTAACAGATATTTCACCTGTTCCAGCTAGGAAATTATTTGTCTTATCCTCCACATAGGACATGTTTCCTCCTATCATTAGTTACCTTTAGAAGTAACTATATCCTGGAATTAGAGGTGACTCTCAGTTTGGCACAGATGTTCCTAGGAGCTCTTCCAGACTGAGGAACAGCCAAGAGACAAAACAAGTTGTAAGTGCCCCTAGAAGTGCATGGCACATGAGTGTGGGTGTTTGGAAGTCTGGAACATCTATGCCACTGATTACATGTAACTATGAAGTGCAGATTACTTCAGGCCACCTACAAGCATGTCACCTTCTACTGGTTATCTTTGAATGCAAAAAATCAGACTGTGGAAACCAGTAAAAGACATGTACAAAGTCATATACAATACATAAAGTCACCTCTCCACCAGCTCTTCACAGAGCAAGTGAAAACAAACTGTGCTCTTCTTACAGAACTTCTGTTTCCATAGACAGCAGAAGAAACAATGCTGCAAATGCTGCAAGTCACCCAGCTTTAAAAAGACCAGACTCAAAAGTTAGGTTTGCTAAAGTAACAAGAGAAAGCAGCGATCTCTGGTTTTGAGCTAAATTAACCAATTAAATTAATCTAGAGGCCTATCTTTTAACTCCAATGCCTGCTGCTTGCCCAGATTACATTCAAACCTTTTTACTCACAATGCACTAGCAAAACAAAAGAATATATTTTCTCTCTGGGGTTTTTTGTTTTGGGGTTTGTTTGGGTTTTTTTTGGGTTTTTTTTTTTTCTTGAAAGGTTTATTTTTGCATTTCTGCACTGGCAAAGATGTATCAAGAAGAGTGTGGCCAGCAGGTCGAGGCAGGTTCTCTATTATGCCCTGGTGAGGTCTCATCTGGAGTCCTGTGTCCAGTTCTGGGCTCCTCAACTCAACAGGGACAGGGAACTTCTGGAGAGAGTCCAGCGCAGGGCCACCAAGATGATCAGGGGACTGGAGCATCTTCCTTATGAGGAAAGGCTATAAGACTGTCACAGGTTTGTGTGGAGCTGCTTATTCCTTAGTAACCGGGAAAGAGTGCTGCACCGGTAAACAGTTCTCAGACTTCGCCCTGGCTCTTGGTTTGGACCCACCTCTGGCCCAGCTGGGCCAAACTGGTGCCTCTGTTTTCAATGTTTAAGAAGGGAAATTTGAAGTTCGCAGAAGAAGGCAGAAAAGCAGGGTAAAATGGTGGTGACCATGCAGGTCTCACAGTCAGAGAAGGAAAGGAGGAGCAGCACAGGACTGGAGACCCCTGGGCAGGCCACAACAAGAGATAGAGAACCTGTATCAGAGGGGACAAGGATTAGAGACTCAGTGTCAGAGAAGGCAAGGCGGTTTGGACCCCAATGTGAAGGAAATTAAGTGCAGTTTCAGTGTTCTGTTAGAGTGTGAGGGAACCCACACTGGAGCAGAGGACCAGTGAGGGGTCCTTCTCCTCAGATGCAGCAAATGTAAATTAAAGAATTTATGGAAGCGTCATATAGGGCATAATGTATTAGCTAGAAAACTTCAAGAATACATTTGTAACTCTTAGGCATTTGAAATATTCACCTTTTGAAATTGCTAACCATGTAGAAGTACAAGCTTTACGATATTGCTAATCTTGTAGAGTCGCAAGAAGCCTTCATTGCAGAACATCTAACTCCTATTGTTATCCAGCAAGAACAGAACTTATCTTGGACTAGAGTGAGCCAAACGAATAAGCAACTGCTCAAGCCTGGAGAAAGACTGGCTCAATCCTGTCCTGTGATTTTGAAAAACACCAGGAAGCCAAAGGAGAAAAACACACTGTGAAGAAGACTCAGATCTTCATTCTCAATGACCCCCAAGGACCACTGAAAGGATGCTTGATGAAGGTGTAACCTGGGAGGATTAAAGTGGGATAATGGGTGGAACTAATGAAGAAATGTAATTAATATGCATATCTAGTCTGTATAAATGTAGAAAATTTTGCTTTAAATGACGCATATACTTGGTGGAGTGATCCCCTGTGTGCCCTGCACTGCAATAAAGAATATCTGCTTAATAGTCACATTGGCTATTGAGTCCTGACTGGCATTTTCCTGGCGTTAGAAGCCATCAGGAAAGGGCTGACAAACCCTCATTCCCTGCCCCTGGGGTAGAGGAAGGGGATCTTAAAGGGCTAGTCACACTTTGCATCATTCGCCCTACTCCTTCGTCCAACTTTCTGTTGGGTGTTTCTGTTTGTTATGGTTTTCTTAGAGACTGATTAAATTAATTTTCATTTTCTCTCCCAGGTTGAGTAGTCTTGTCTATTTTGCCTGGGACCATAAGAGTCACTTGAGCTCTCCCTGTCCTTAGGGAATTCCAAGGTGTGTGGTACTTAGGGTGGTACTGTCCCTAGATGGGCCTACACAAGAACAGAAACCTGGGGCTGTTTAGCCTGGAGAAGACTAAGTGGCGATTCATTAACACTTACAAGTGTTTAAAAGGTGTATGTCAAGAGGATGGGGCAGCACTTTTTCCTGTTATCTCTATTGTCAGGACAAGGGGTAATGGACACAAACTGGAACACAAAAAGTTCCTCCTAAACACAAGGAAAGACTATTTTTCTATAAGAGTGAGGGAGCATTGGCACAGGCTGCCCAGGGAGAGTCTGGAGTCTCCTTCTCTGGAGGTCTGAATTGAAGACTGAATTCTTAAGAAAACGCCATCACATTATATCAGCTACTGCCATTGTAAAAACGAATACTTGTTGTTACCTACAATTATTTTTGTTTTAAACATCAATAAAGTGAACACAAGGGAATGTGACTGCTGTGAATGACTGAATCACTGGAAGAACAAATGCTTGTATACACCTGGTGCCTTGTCTACTTCACAGCTTTAGCTCATAAGCTTCTGACATTTCTTTTGTAAGGTCTTTTGTCTAAAGCAGACTAAATCCAACAGAAAGACTGCTATCAGCTTCAATGGTCTTTGAATGAAATCTGAATTTGGCCAAGTGCAGGAAACTTGACTTGCAGAGACCACATTGCAGAAGAAGATAATGCTCGTGCGTTGGCTTCCAGTTAACCTTGCAGCTTCTGAGAGGAAGGCTTTGTTTGATACAAATTGACTTTCATTTGCTAGTTTCTGAATACCAAATACAGACCCCTTATGCAGGACATACAGAACCCTGTCCCACAAAAGGAACACAGCTTCTTAGCAATGACGCATTTTCCTGACTGGTGGAACAACATGGCTAGCATCTGCTGTGCAATGCTAGGGCTGGAAAGGAAGGAATGTTGTTTTTCCCAGGAAGGTGGTTTTGAAACTTTATCCATAACTTCTGTGGTTCTGTGGACAACACTATCACTTGGAAGACCTATTCACTGTTCCTTTGGGTTTTTTAACAGGTGGGCACCCAGAGGATATTTTGGGAGCAATCTGCACCTTGTACCACAAATGGGGCAAGACTCGGCATCCTGTGCAATAGTATGCACAGAGACTCACTTGCAGCACAGGCAGAGCTGAATGAAGGAGTAGCAGTGGCTGACTGCTTACTGTGCACCCCCATCCTCAAGGACATAGACTTCAAACTGGGTGAGAGAGAAGCTATCTTTAAAAACTTTGAGACATAGGAAAACTTGACGTTTAAGCTGAACCTTCCTGGTTTCTTATCCACAATCAACATCAGCCAAGCCCAAGGTACAATCCCACGGTACAATCCCATGGTAAATCATGTTTCATTTGCTCTAATGCTCCCAAATATGCCAGATAGGCTTAAATGTCTTCTCCTAATGGAGAAAAAGGTTCCATTTGCTGCTTGCAAGACAATAGTTTTCTTGGTGAAAGTTCAGATTTAACAAACTCTAGGCAAGTAACTGGTTTTTAGCCTTAGCTGTGTTGCTAAACCAAACTATGATTCTGTTGAATCATTTTTTCCTAAACATTCAGAGATGCAAACTCTTTCTCTTCTTCCATTAAAAAACAAACAAACAAACAAAAAAACACTTTAAAAAATCATCCTATCCAAGATTAAGGCATTTGCTGAAGCTAGCCTGGAGCAGCTGCCAGCACAGCGAAGTATAGTGGAGGTGATGACTGCATCTGTGCTCAGCACTGGTCACCAGCTTAGCAGGCTCCTATCTGCAGTGATCTGATCTAGGTGGACTGGCTTCTACAGGGGGGCTGGACTAAATGATCTCTAAAGGTCTCTTCCAACCCCTACCATTCTATGATTCTATGATGGATGCACAAGCTCCACTGAGGCTAGGAGTAAGCACCTCTCTCTGAGCAGTACAGCTGCTGCCAGATATGGTTCCTGGAAGCAGCAAGACTGTGCCCTCATCTCAGCGGCTGTGTTGTGTTTTCCTGTGCTATGCTGTGTTGTGCTGTGCTGCCAGGGCTCTGCTGAAACACCCACCCTGAGCCTGGTGATGGCTGCCTTTACACAAAGTGTCCTCAGGTGGCTATGCAGGCTCTGGTACAGACAAGCTCTGTCTAGCAGGCTGTCCCAGTCACTAAACTGGCTGGGAGGCAGAGGTGCATGGGAGGTGATCTAAAGTCTTCTTTCACTGAGTTTATTCCCACAAGCAAGGTTTGCCACCTACTTTGATAAAGGACAAAGTTGCTTCTTCACTTGTTTTACACAGCTTTTGAGACCAACTGAGAAGATACACCCAACTGCTGTGTTCTCTGCCTCCTCCAAGAAAAGGCAATTTCTTGCAGCAGCCATGTGACTGACAGAGCTCAGTACATGCAAACTGCAAATAACAAGCAGAACCCCAATAACTGCTTTTTTGCTGCTATAGTGGAAAGAAATAACAAAGAGTGTAATTCTTTGGTTGGTACACATGAAGCAATAACAAGGGAAATCAACATGCCTGTATATCTGTCAGTAGCAGATTTTGTTGTTATTCAGGTCAGTTGTACATTGCATTTATTATCCAGATGGAGTTCAGGCTGACACTGAATCTTTATCCAGGTTCACAAATTGTACCACTGTGGCCTCTGAGCATCCAAACAATATATCCTCAAATTTTTGTTTTCTCACTCTTTTCTAATGTAAATTACAACAGTTTTTCACATCTACTTTTCAACTGGCTAAACAGTTGTGTGAGGTGTCATGCAGTTTAGTCTGCTTGCAGTGGTTCACTTAGTGCTATTCAGACTATTAGACTTTGCTATAGTGTAGTTACAAACCCTTCACAGCTCCTTCTGCTTTATTGCAGGCTTTAAGATTCCCAGGACAGCATTACTACACCATGAAGGAACTTCTGCCATTCCCAGGTGTCTTAAGAACAGGCACTTCGCTACTTAAGAAATAGTTGGCAAGGACCCAGCAGGAGCAGGCTTTGCTTTCGAAGAGGGACAATGTAATGAAAATGCTAAGGATTTCAACTTGCTATCGTTGCTTACCTCACCATCCTGTCTGTGCACCTTCTTCTCTGCCATCAGAAATGCCTACCGAGATACCAGGCTTTCCCAGCAGTGCAGAACAGGCTTGCTAATGCAGGGAAGAACTTGGGGTTTTGGTGGATGAAAAACAGAATATGAGCCAGCAATGTGTCCTCGCAGCCCAGAAAGCTGACTGTACTCTGGACTGCATCAGAAGAAGAGTGACAGGCACATCAAGGGAAGTGGTTCTCTCCCTTTACTTATGTTGAGGCCCCCAACAAAAGTGGGTCATGGACATAGACCTCTTGGAGTGGGTCCAGAGTAGGCCCCAAAGATGATCAGGGGGCTGAAGCTGCTGTCCTATGAAGAGAGGCTGAGACAGGGTTGAGAGGTATCAAGGACTGGAGTAGGCTGTCTAGGAAGTTGTCACCATTGCTGGAAGGATTTAGAAGACATGTAGATGAGGTACTTGGGGATGTGGTTTAGTGGTGGATATGGCAATGCTGGGTTAATAATTGGACTTGTTGACCTTAAAGGTCATTTCCAACGTAAACAATTTGGTGATTCTGTTCAGCCGGGCCTTATAGCAGCCTTCTAGTACATAGAAGAAACCCACTAGAAAACTACAAAGAGACTTTTTACAAGGGCTTATGGTGATAGGGCAAGGAATAATGACTTCAAACAGAAAGAGGAGAGACTTAGATTAGATATTAGGAAGAAGTTCTTCCCTGCGAGGGTGGTGAGGCACTGGAAAAGGCTGTCTAATGGAAAGTGTGCCGTCCCATGGCAGGGTATGGGAATTGCACACAAAGAGTTGAAAGTGACAGTACCCAATTCTCTCTTGTGTAGACCTGGGAAGTGCAGGCCTGAGAGATCAGCATGAGAAGCAGCGAAGGGAGGAAGCCTTGCAGAGGCAAGCTGGTCCCATTTTGGCTATAAACCGCAGGATCAAACAGTAATTAACCATAGTTAGCCATAATAATAAAGTGAACACCTCTAAGTATGATAATGAATTAAAAGAGGTACATGCTAAGCATATATGACTACGTTCTTCAATTCTCTACCCAAATCATGTTAAACATTATCCCAGGGAAGGAGTAGAGAAGTCTAGGGAACAAAAGTCCTCAGGGAGAGGAAGATAGAGCCTTTTAGCCTCTTTAACCTTTTGAACCCTTTCACTTTGCTTCTTAGCAAGCCAGCTGAGAGGGAGAAAGACATAGCAGGGAGAGACT
This sequence comes from Colius striatus, assembly GCF_028858725.1. NCBI lineage: Eukaryota > Metazoa > Chordata > Aves > Coliiformes > Coliidae > Colius > Colius striatus. The sequence continues at coordinate 16,024,631 of NC_084790.1, read as the reverse complement.
GAAGACCCAGGTGAGAAAGTCAACAAGCTGTACTCTTCCTCCACCAAGGCAGGCATGTCTTCTTGGGAAGAATCGTGCTGTTTTGCTCTGTGGCAAAGAATCTTTGGGATAACTGTTGCTGACATTTTTATCATGTTACTGCTATTTCGTTCGGTAAGTGTATTTAGCAACAGCAATGTCAAATTTGTTATATCTGGCACCTTAATAAATTACCTATTTTTTAACCTTCTGGAAGTGTGGCTCATATGCCAAATTCTAACCCTTAACTTTGCAAAACTGTTTTCAGTGAAAGACCCTGGGAAGGACTCTGATAAGCAAGTATCAAGCCCTCACCTTTCATTTAATACAGGGGGATTGGAACTAGATGATATTTAAGGTCCCTTCCAACCCAAATCATCCTATGATTCTAGTTCACAATGAAACAGAAAAAGACTTGCACTAACTAAGAGGATATTTAGTGCTGTGGTAGATTGATCTTGGCTGGCTACCAAGTGCTCACCAAGCCGCTCTATCACTTCCCCTTCAGCAAGACTGGGGGCAGAAAATAAGATTAAAAACTCATGGGTCTCTGAGATTAAAGCAGCTTAATTAAGAAAAGGAAAAGCCACATGTGGAAGAAAATGAAATCAACAAGATTTTCTCTCAACTTCGCATTAGCAGGCAATGTCCAGCTACTTTCTGGAAGCAGGGCTTCAGTACACATGGCAGTTGCTTCAGAAAGCAAAAAAGCCTTAATAATGAATGAAGCCCCTTCCCTGCACTTCCAACTCCCCAGCTCCTTGTTTCTCAAAATTGTATGGTATGTAACATCTTTTTGGTCAGCTTGGATCAGTTGTCCTGCCTATGTTCCCTTCCAATTTCTTGCCCACCCACAGCCTACCAGCCTGGGGTAGAGTGGGTTGAAAAGAAGCCTTGATGCTGTGCCAGCACTGCTCAGCAGCAGCCAAGACACTAAAGTGTTAACACCATTCTACAAGAAGTACATAGGGCAGCACCATGAGTGCTGCTATAGGAAAGTTAACATCAACCCAGCCAGAATCAATACAATTGCACATATGTACAGAATCTTTTTAGATGAAAGTATTCTCATTACATCAGTCTCATCCACTTATTTACTTTGGATGCCTTTTTTGGTTTTGGGGTTTTTTTTGAGATTTGGCCTACACAGAGATGGCCCAATAGAATTCTCTTCCTATGGGATAGGACCTTTATCTGAAGAGCTCTTACTAAAGCTGTAAAACTAAGCCAGGACAATTTTCACACAAATAAGTTATCTTACTGGTTGTCCAGCATCACCCAGCAGTGTCAGGTATGCCTGGGGAGGGAGGCTATGATATGGGAGAATAAAAGGTTCAACGAGAGAACATGTCATTCTGGAGCATGGCAGCACGTGTGGGGCCACCTTGCAACCTACACAGGGCATTTTGGAAATTTGTATCTGCCCCAATATCTGTGAAGGTTTTCACAGACATTGCTTCTTTACCGGTCAGAAACAGAAGCTGTTAAAAGTGTACAAACACACCTAGTGAGAGGAGGAAATTGAGGTCTGGTCAACTACAGATGGAAAAATTAGGGCACATTTCACTAACAGGGGATTTGTTAGAGAAGGAAGGAATTGTAAGATTGATTTCTGACCTCCTTTAAAACCAGAGCAGATAAAGGACTAGGCACCACAACACGAAAGCAGTATCAGCAGGAAAGACAACACACATGGCTAGGAAGGGCTGCCAGAACAGCATCACACTACCACCACATCTCAGTCTTGCTGCATAGATACACAAAATATTCTGCAGGAAAACGCACAACTTTCACGTGTTCCTGATTCATGATAGACAACACACAAATAGCAGGACATCCATGTTTTAACGGTGCAGAAGTAATTGCATGGGGCTTTCTCTGGAGTCTTGTTTTGGCCTTTGTAACATCACTCTTTTGAAAATGTGGCATATGTGCCCTGTGGGAGTAAGAAGGGAAGAAATCTATTGTTTCTCTCGTGGTCTGAGACTGTCCTCCAGTTTTCACCATTCCCATACTCTGCATCCCTGCAGAGACATTCTGCTGTCAGCAATTTTGGGACTGCCAAAGAACAGCCAGCAGAGGCAGACATAAGCGGAGCTGTAAGACTTTCAGTGCTGGCAGCTGTATAGAGATGTAGTAGACAGGTTTCTGTGATACGATACGAATAATCTTTTTGGACCATCCTTCACTTCAGCTTCCTTAGTATCTGTGTTTTGTCTTTCTTATGCTGTTATGACTTACACTGAAGGCCATCCCTCACCCAATACAACCCTGTCTACATAACCATGTGGTTAACATGGCTCAGCTTCCCTACCCTACCTTCCTAACTCCCCTGAAATCTGAGTGCCTGAACCTGTCCCCTCAAGGTTTTCTTCATAGAAAGACAATATGCAGTGAGTGTACTGGGAGCAGCAGTGGGGATATAGTGACTATTGCTGTGACTTTTCTGTTACCTCCAGTTTCTAAGACAGAGCTTTAGTATTCTGCTGCATCGAAGAGCTGATTCGTGGAACCATCATGGAAATCATGAGTGTGAACCTGAAAAGTTTTAAACTTTCATCCAGAGCTCCTCAATGAATGCTCACCTCATATGAACCGAAGATTTTGCTTTTAAAAAAGATCCTTCTAGAATTGTCTCTCTTTCCCCAGATCATAAAGAAAGTTAATTATGTTTTTATTGTGCCAAGTTTTAAAACTAAATTGAATAGCCCAGAATAAGACAGACAACTTGTGCCTTGTCCAAAAAAAGCATTAGCTCAACCTCCACAGCACGCTGTACACGTACAGAGGGAGCCTGGGGTTTGTTTTCACGCACATTGTCCCGTAGCCTGGTGAAAAACAGATGTGTCAGAACACCATTCCTGTGTGCTAGGTTGTTACACCCCATATGAGCACTGCCAAAGTGATTGTGTGAATAGCTCTGTCTTCCTTTAATGGATGGTTGACTAAAAGGGTACCTGAAAATGCTCTTAGTGGCCTCTCATAAATCCTTACTGACAAACCTAAAACTCTGCTGACGACACGAATCAGTACACTACACTTCCAAGCAGTATTCAAAAGAAAAGCAAATGACATAGCAGTACCCCTGGGGAAGGACTTAATACTAGTGGTGTGCTTTAGCTCAATTGTTTCTGTTTTCATTTTTTCCTCATCTAGCTACAGGAAAAAACCTTACCAGCATAAACCAGGTACATGTTTTCTGTCCATTGGGAAAGTAAATTTTCAAAACAAGCATTTCTGATTAATTTAAATAATTATTATGTTTCATTCCAAAATGTATTTTGTATGTAGTAATAAAAAATTGAAGATCTTTACAAGCAAAAGTGTCAAAACATTCCACTTCATCAAGGCAGTTATTTCTAGTACATGTCAACTGAAATCCACATCTCTCTGAAGAAAGAGGAGAAGCAGAAAGTATTCTATGAAGCAAAAACATGAAAAAAAATCATATATTTTGCATCTCCTTTTAGGCTTCTTAGAGTGTTTCAGGATTTCTTTTTACCTGAGAGATTTCAAAATAATTTCACCTAATACTGCCTTCATCAACTAGAGATTTTGGGGACATAAAGAATATTTCAGTTTGAATTGACAGCCTTTCCTCTCTTTTCTTACACACCTTCTTTCATTTTATTTCTAAACTTTCTATTTACCATGGTCTGAGAAACACTACATAGTAAATATCCTTACGTCCAGTTCCTCCACAGAAGACGATTGTGCCTGAACCCCTAGAGACTTTCTTGTGTAGCTTTCCATTGCTGTTTCTAAAGGTCCTGGAGACTGTCAGTGCTATAAATCATCTGCATTTTACGCATTCCCAGACATCAGGATGCAATTTCCAGGAGACAGGAGGGGGGAGGCCTTCCTTCATTTTTCAAAACCTTGCAGTAGAATATAGTTATTAATGGCTTTCCATTCCCCTTCATATTGGAAAGAGTATTTAAAGAAGCATGTTTTACATTCAGATTAGTGCACGATCTGTCATTAACTGATATAGCGAAAAACTGTTTTTTCAATAGAGATGCTATGGATATTATTTTTAATTACAGTCCTGCTGCTGTAAATTGGTTATGGTTTGTAAGCACAATAATTTAAAATAGAAGATACGACACAGAATACAGAGAGGTGTGAGAAAATAGGAAGGCATTGGTATAAACAGGAAATAAAATGTTCTACATTAATCAAGAGATTTGGTACTACAAAGGTGAAACAAACAGAATGTGAAATACCACTAAATCCAGGCTAAATTAGAAACTAAATTATGCATGTTGCGTGAGCAGGCAAGATGTAGTACTTGCTGGATCTCATTTGCCTAAGAATCTAAACTTAGTTCCCAGTGATTGGAGAAAATGCTGGTGATATGAGACAGCACTTACACACCACTGTCCACGTTTTTTTTTCTGCATGCTTTTGGAGCACATCTGAAATTGGGTGAGTTCAATATCTTTACCACTGAACATGTTTTGAGAAATTCTTCTATAAAAAATACACTGCTTGATTTTTGAGGATGAGCTTTCTGGATGACTTTTCTGGATTTCATGAAATTCAATACCTGATTCATGCAAGACAATATTCAGGACTACTAAGCAACTACTCTAAGTTCAACCTTAACTGAGAAAGATTTTAAAACTTAAAAAACTCCTTGAAACTGTATGTTCAGTCACACCTGCAAGTAATGATTTCTGATATACCATAACTGCTTCCAATCTTCTTTTCAGAATCATTGTTTATAACTGGGAAAGGTCCAACATTCCTGGATTTTACAAATACTTTTTTTCCATTAAACTTCACGTTATTCTTTCTTCTTGGAAACATTGTGGCCTGACAAATTTTTTAATTTTTTTTAACTTATTTTCGACAAAAAGGCACTTAGACAGCAAATCTCAAGATCTTTACAGTTTATATGGGAATCTCCCTTTCAACCAACTGGTCCTCAAAAGGTAGTGATGCTTTTATCCAGAGTGAGATGGACTTTTCCAGTCCAGACTGGGTGAAAAGAAACACAAAGCTGTACTTTGCAACACATTTACCATAAAATCATTTTTGTTTGAGAAGACCTTTAAGATCATCAACTCCAACCAGTAACCTAATGTTACTCATCACTAAACCATGTCCCTCATGTTTTGTGTCACAAGCCCTTCTACTGCTTGTCAGCCAGCCATCAACAGAAACACTGATCCAGTCCAAAATCAGAAATTAGCACAAATGCCTTCCAAAGCAGCTAGGCTACAGTTGCAACTGTCATAGGCCCATTGACTCCGGACAAGACGCTTGTCCTCCTTCTCACAAGGAAGCTACAGCTTCGGCTGCCTTAACAAAAATTGCCTTTCCTGTGTTTCCATGCTAGGTCGGTATTCTACTCTTGTAACAGAAGGCAGGCTACAAGAGCATGAAGAGCAAAGCAGCTAGGTGTCCTGCTGTTAAATCAACCTCAGGCTAACCAGGAATTTCCATTGTATTTCTCTTGACCATGCTGTGCAAACTATTGGTGATATACATCCCTAGCCAATTTTTTCCATTCCTCTTTGTTTCAGTCAATGGTAATTGAATCTGATCAGTAACTGTCAGTTGTTCCACCACCAGGCATTTATTATAATTTATTCTGTAAATACAGATGAGCAATGAACTGCAACACTCGATCCAATCACTGTAATGTGGGAAAAGTCTAAATTTGATTCAGACTCTGCCATATGAGTCCACATGCATCACAATAGGTATATAGAGTCTCTCATGTTTGGCAAGGGAATTAAACAACATTGCTGCATACAAAGTTTTTAATCTCTAAACTGAGGCCTACAGAACTTTCACTGGAATCTTCTTCACAAAAAAAAACTTGCAAGATAAATCTTCCTAACTTCTTCTAATTCTTAAAAATACAATACCTTTTTTTTCTGTGGAAAGTAGAACAAAAGGTGTGAAATTAAAGTGGCCTTTTAGAAAGCATTTCAGAAGTCATGAAGAAAAACCGTTTTCCAGAAGTTACGAGCACACACTGCAAAGGCTAAGAGAGGTGACAGTATTACTTGCATTGCAAAGGAACACAAGGCCCCACATCAATTGCTGTGACACTTGATGCTAGATAGCCTGCACAACAGGGCTATAGTATTTTTAGTTCAGAGCCTAGCTTTGCTTGTCATGCCAGCCACATCCATCCTACGCTTTGGCATCCTTGAGGCTGTGTCTGCACTGGTACGCTGACAGCATGCCATGGTACACTGCTGACAAACATTTAGGATCCAATTCAGCTGCCAGTCCAGCCTGGGAGTGGTTCAGAGACTTCTCACTTTGAAGCAACTTAGTTTGGAGGTGAAGACTAATCTCCGGCCTAGGAACCTGTGATGGCAATCAGCCAGCCTCCAGACCTAGTCACTTTCAGTCTGCCAGTGAGACTTTAAAATAAAATTGTAGCGTTTAGGATTTCAGAATTTTGTATTTCTCTCTCCAGTTGAACTTTTCTTTAAAACTTCTTTTTATGGAGCAGTGTGCTGAAGAAGCGCTTCCAATACTTGCAGTGGCCAGCATGGGATATTATTCAGAGATTCTACTACTTAAACATTTAAGAATTACATTTACCTCTGTGATCGTAGCCTTGGAGGGTATTTTACAACGTGGAGCTGAGAATAAGCAATTCCATGCATTGCCTGTGATGGGAAAATTGGGGACTGAGAGGCTAAACTTCTGATTTTGGGCTTAATCACTCAGACGGGTGCCAGGATCCTTCACAGCAACTCTCCTTGCTTGTTTTCAAAGAAAGATGAATAAAGGGCAGGAGCAGAGCCAGCAGACAACTGGTGCGAAGACTGAGGCCTGTAACTGCGCCATCAGGCAGATGACATTCAGTCCAGAGCCGCATGGGCAGCAGAGGCCAAGCCTCGCCAGCAACGTCCCTGGAGAACCACAGAAGGCCGCCATACAGCCAGCACTAGCTAGAGGCATTGCGAGGGTATTTATCTCAGAGACAAAAAGTACAGAGGGCACAAAGCACCTAAATACAGTGACACCACAGCTATTATTTGCTGTGTTAGAAGAGGAGCAGCTGAGACATGTGAGCAAGGCTGGGCCCCAGAGATGCTAATGGCAACAGAAACAGTTGCCATGGAGACCACAAAGAAAGGCCCACCAAAGGAATTACCAATATGCGCAGGTCTGAGAGTGCCTGATGTTGAATAATGCAGGGATGTCTGTACAGTCCCACCTCTATTTCTGAGCACCAGGTACCCTGAGCATGTACCACTTGGTTTGCTCTGCTGCAGCTAGAGGGAACCGCTTTGCTATGGGCACTTACATTTAATAAAATTTAAAAAAAAAGTAAACAATCGACCAAACAATAAGAAGCAGCAGCAATAAAGGGAGTAAAATCCTTAATGAACTGATTGTTCCCCTTGCCTATCCTGGAAAAAAGAGTTTCTGCTGATGTTATTGCTTAGCATTTAGCTCACCATTTGGTCACGGAAAACAGCCTTGACAGGAGGGAAGGAGAGAAGGAAAATCAATAATGCTTGATCACTGTAAAGCTAAAACCATTAGGAGCACAAGGAAGACTGCAGTTCTCTTTAAGGCATGCATTTCTTCTCCCTGCACATCTGCTTCTCCGAGCTACTCTTCTACCATTTCAAGGTCACATGCAATGTAAAGCCACATAGTGTCACAGGGCTAGTCCTAGGTTTTAACTTGGACCGAAATCAATCATTACTGTAAAACACAAAGAAAATTCCTATATGACAGAAGAAGAAAGCACTACAAAAGCCTCTTGTATGCAGTAAGGAAAACAAGTGCACTTACATGTAAGAAATTTATGCATAACTTTAGCCAGAAACTTACAACAGCAGTTAGTGCTTGACTTCCTTATTTTCCTCTGAGAACTGAAATGGAGCCATTGAATTTTTAAAATATTTCAATTTAATTTCTTAAGACTCACACCACTGAATTTCATGTATCCTTTGCTAAGACTGTTAAGGTTTCTCAAGGCCTCAGGACCTTTATATAGTTAAAGTTTCTTAAGACTGTTAATGTTTCTCAGGGCATTAAGACTCTGTCAGACAAAGCATTGTCTAGAAGGAGAATGCCCAAGATAAGACCAGCAGATATTCAAGATGTAAGTTAACTGAGTTAGCAGACTGTTGCCAAACAAGTGATAACAAATCACTTAAAGCAAGTCAGTAATACATATGCACCAAGAGCTGAGCAGAAGCAGCTCATCTAGAGGACAAGCCACTAGGAGTAGAATTGAGTAACTGTTTTCTGGAATAGATGTGTTTATGATAAATAACCCCATGAAAGGTGTTGAATATTCATGTTTTACTATATAAAAAATGAGTGTACTTTCATCTTCTGGCATGCAATACAGTGCTGCATTAAAGAATTTTCTGCTTAATAACAACTCTGTTGTAATTGAGTACTTATTTCAGAATCCTTACCTGACTACACCTAACTTCCCACTCTCAGTGAGGAATGTCAGAAGGCAAGGGAGTTGGGAAGACTTTGAATCAGAACCAGACTGCAGATGGGTGGGAGACTGAAAGCTGAGGAGCAGTGGGAAGGGGAAGGCATCAGCCTATGATCTTGCCACCAACCAGGCTGGTCTGTTTGCTACACCTTGTTCCTAAGCACAGCTGTGTACACCCTGAGAAGACACCTGTGCACTCCCTGAGAAGAGTCAAGTGGCGTAGGGAACCTTGCTACACAGCAACTGAAGGCAGGCTAAGTGATCTAATATGCACTCTCTCCTTCCATGGAATCCTCAGGAACATTTTACTGGCATATTGCATACATGAAAATGCACAGAATATTCCACTGATGTGTAAAGCAGTCAACAAAGTACTCTTATTTTCCAGGTAGCTGTTGCAGAGTAATACATTTTAAAATATTTCTTGAACGAGGTTACTCTCTTCCCTATTTACAGCTCATAGTAGATCAACAAGAATTTTTTTATACTACCATGGTAAAACACATCTGTGCTTGAAACTTTTAAAGTTGGAACTTCCAGGGAGTACTTAAATTACTTGATTGTGAAAGATACCAAATTGAAGCCTTTGGTTGAACTTACATGGGCATACTCTCTGTCTTGACAAAAGAACGTTGGGCAACTGGAAATGGTTCACAACCCTCTGCTTTGCTGAGGTCATCCCTTCCCTGGGAAGATATAGAAAATTAAATTGATAATTTTGAAGAGTTTTGAAGACCTTGTGAAGATAAGCTGTAATAGAGTAAGGGTACAATATAATTAATGTAAATACAACAGAATTATTTTCACCCAGAGGCTAAAATTATACAGCAGTAATAAAAGAAAGAGATTGTTGTTCATAGAAAATAAGTTTGTAGGCATTTATAATTTATATACTCCCTCAAGTGTCACTTAATAGGATTTGGGTTCTAGGAAATAGACAGTAAAACTTTTTGACAGGCTATTTTTCTGGAATTTAATTTTTAATTATCCTCTTGAGGCTTTTAAATTTAGGAGGAAGCAAAAAAAGCAAAGCTAGGTCACTCATCTATGAGCTGTGCAGTTGCTGTGAGTTGATCCAGGCTGGTAGCTAAGCACTCATGTGGCTGCTTGCACACTCATGGGCTGAGTTAAAGACCACTTAATAAGATTTTTTTTTTCTTTTCTTTTTTAAACAGCTGTGCAAACACAGACATTCATCACCTCCCACCAGCCAGCCTCTCAGCAATGGCTACTTTGGCAAAAGCAGCTCTCTCATCTTTACCACTGACCATGGTGTTGTATGATATGGAATATCCCTTGGCCAGTTTGGGAAATCCATCCCAATTGTGATCCCTGATATCCTCCTCCCATCCCTGGACAGCTCACAAAGGGAGGCTGCATCAGGGGAAGAGAAAGCCTTGATGCTGTGCAAATGCTGCCCCACTGTAACCAAACCACTGGTGTGTTAATAGCATCAGATTAGTCCCAACTGCAGAGCAGAACAGCCTGTGGGCTGCTGGGAAAGCATTAACACCATCCCAGACAGACCCAGGAGACTGGTTCTGTTTGTTTTCTCACAGCTTCTTCTCAGCTCAATAGAAGCGCACATGTCAGATGGTGTTTAAAGAGTGTTTTTTACTGTTAATGACCAAATCACTGCATGCTCCTGGCTTTACCTCCCTTTCCTTCAGAAGGCATGCTTGAGAGCTAAACCAAGCAGAAACTGAAGGAATGTTTCTGGCACAAATCTAATCCAAATCTGGCATCAACTTCTTCTAGCTCAGATGCAGATCAACAAGATGCTTAAGCCCGATTGTAAAAAAAATTGTTTTCCCAACCACCATTTAAATAATTTGAGCCGTTAATAGTGTCTTATTTTTATTCTGATAAAAATAAGACTGAAAATAAGACTGACTGATAACTAAGGCTCAGTTTGGAAATCAAAGTGTATACAAGACAGCAAAGGTTGGAAATACTTGTGGATTAGCATTTCATTCTCACTATTAAAATCTTAATTTTTAGTACGGAACAGTATGGTGAAGATTAAAGTGACAAATTGATACATAGCTACTGAAGGCAGTTTATGCCTGAAATTACTCTGAAAACAGACACCAAAGAGAAGTGTGTGTGTGATGGGGGTGATACTGTTGTACAACATCAGAAGGCTGCTTAAACAGCTGCATCTAACAGGATTAATCAAACTCACTGTAGAGGAATGAAGTTAGGATCCAGAGATACTGTGGTGCAATGCATTTTCACTTTTTCAAAGTTTTCACCAAGATTCCTCTTAAATTCCCTTTCAGGCTTTTCCTGGAATTTTCTGGTTCTCAACTGGAAACAAGCATTTATTACAGTTTCAGAATGCTCCCACTTTCAAAATCACCACCTCTATTTTACAATCTTGTGGTATTCACTCAATTCAGCAAAAGGTTTTCAGTCAGCCTTGGGTGTTCTGAACTTCAGTCAGTGAGTTCAGAATTCATTTAGTAGATGGGTTTGTATATTCTGTACTAATCTAAACTTCATTTATAGGTCATCTATAATTTCTTTTTTTAATTCCGTAGTCTTGTTTCAATGTGAATAAGTACCTGTCAATAGTAAGACAGAAATAGTTCAATGTTCCTTCTGAAATATCAGTACTCTTTAAATTACATAAGAAATTCTTAAAAACAAGTGGTTTGGCAGGTTGGAAAGACTTTTGGACAAAAATTCCTCAAGTGCTTCTGAAAATTTTAATCTACTATTTTAAGGGTTACTCTTAAAAAAAAAATAGGCCATAACTTCAAAATACTTGTAACATAAGCCATTCATTTTACAATTAAGCTTAATTTAGATTGATGGATTTTTCACTGTGCAGAAATTTCTACTTAGGAAATCAAATCACCCTGGTAATGTGAAAAAACTCCTAGTTACAGTTGACTTCAGCAAGGCTTTTGAAACTATCTCCCATAACATCCTCATAGGAAAGCTGAGACAGTGTGGCTTGGATGAGTGGATGGTGAGGTGGATAGAGAGCTGGCTGAATGACAGAGTCCAGATCAACGGGTGGTGATCGATGGTGATCAATGGCACAGAATGGCATCCTGGGATGCCTCAAGAAGAGTGTGGGCATTAGGTTGAGGGAGGTTCTATTCCCCTTCTACTCTGCTCTGGTGAGCCTCATCTGGACTACTGTGTCCAGTTCTGGGCTCCTCAGCTCAAGAGAACTTCTGGAGAGAGTCCAGTGCAGGGCCACCAAGATGATCAGGGGACAGGAACATCTTTGATACGAGGAAAGGCTGCGGGAACTGGGGATGTTCAGCCTGGAGGAGACTGAGGGAGGACCTCATTAACACTTTCAAGTATTGAAACGGTGTATGTCAAGAGGATGGAGTGGCACGTTTTTTTATTGTCTCCAGTGACAGGACAACAGGTAATGGGATGAAGCTGGAACCCAAAAAGTTCCACTTAAACACAAAGGAGAACTATTTCACTGTGAGAGTGAGGGAAGCCCTAGCACAGGCTGCCCAGGGAAGTTTTTGATTCTCCTCTGTAGGTTTTCAAAACCCCACATGTTCCAGTGTGATCTGACTGAGGTGGACCTGCTCTAGCAGGAGGTTGGACAAGATGATCTCTAGAGGTCCCTTAAAACCCTACCATTCTGTGATTCTGTGATTCCTGTTATGTTACTGTTTGCATTGGCTCCATATGATATCGTTGTGGAGAAACTGTTGAAGCAGGTTTTCCACCCAAATAATCCACCAGTTCAATATTGTTTTCATCTCTCTCCCAAAGAAATCTGATTTTCTCTGGCAGAAAATGCTTGAGAGACATTGCTTATGTTCTTCTGACAGAGACACTATGTGATAATACGGCTTCAATAAAAAGAAACAAAATATATGTATTTTGGTCCTCTCTTGAATATAACTATTAAGTACTCAATATGCTTTTATACATACTTTTATAAAAAAACCCAAATAAATTCAAGGCAAAAGAGAGTTGAGAACTGAGAAATTCAGAACAGCTGTAAAGACTCTGTCAATTTGTCTCAATTGACTCTCACAAATCGCTGCGCAATAGCAACAAAATTGGGTTATATTTTCTTATCATGATTATTTGTCATACAAAATAGTGTCAACCAGTAGTGTCATTCCACTTGCCACATCAGACAATTAGTACAAGCTCACAAATACCAGCTACTATTATTTCTGAGAGCCTGATATTAACATCCTGTTACAGTCTAGGCAGCCTTTAAAATTTCAGTGAGGAAGATTCAAGCACCTCATCAGTAGTCAGGCCACCAAGTCTCCTCATTTTTACAGTCTCTACCATCATTCCCCTGTTGGCTAGGAACAGTACTTTCAGACGTACTGGATGTTTCTCATCCTTGCCTTGTGCCAAGAATGAAAGTGTCTAGAATCACCTTTGTTCCCAACTAGAAAAGACCTGGGAACGCTGATATTCCTATTTATCTTTTGGAAGGGAAGATACAACATTAACTTCTAAAGTTTGCAAATCTGACATGAAATATTAGTGAAAATTATAATTTCCAAAGAAATTAAGGAATTAAATGTCACGATTCTCAAATAAAATCTTCAGTTAGATCTGCCTGTGACAGTTCTGTCCACAAAGTGTGGGAGTATCTCTCAGAAAATCAGCTTCAAGATTCAAGTGATATGTCCTCATCAACACTTTCACCATGAAAGTGGTAAACTTTTGTGTTTATTTCTCCACTGTACCCATTACTCTTTGCAGTATTTGCAGCCAGGGAAGCTTAAGGAATCTCAGTTTGATAATTTGGCAACACAGATCTTGTAGTTGTACTGGGCATCTGCGAGTGCTTACACTGCCTGAAGCAATGTGAAATAACAGGATAAAAAAAAATTCTGCTCAGAAATACTGGCAAAGGCAATGTGCAGCTTTACTAGTTCAGTCTTCTGACAGATCCTTAGATCAGAAAGTAATTATCAACAAGAGTTGATAAACTTTTGAAACTAAAGTACTGTATGAAAAAATTATTTCATGGCATGTATCAATCAGTCACAAAGCTGTCCAAACATTCTTTATGGCAAAATATTTATTTTGAGCTCTCTTATTCGGTGATACCACGCACTAGACTCCCTGCATGCCCATATCAAGTCAATTTCAGGCTGCTAGGACCTACTTTGCTCTTGAAGCTAACAAGCTTCTTGCTCATGTTTGGAAAGAAGAGTTTGAGTGAGAAGATGTGAAAGATGTTCTTTGAAAAGAGTTAAAAACAAAACAGATCTGTGGAAATAGCTCTTGTTTGGGTGTATAGGAATTGTCATGCAGTTCAACAGTCAGAGGTAGCAATAGGAGAGGAGCCTGAGCTGTGCCTGAGCTTTAAAATGGGTAACCATAAAAAAAATTTTTGTTGGAATATTTCGTAATCCAATCTACCAGAGATTTGACTAAATTGCAAAACAAAGGGGTTTGCCTTTTTGTTTTCCTTTCAAATGTGTGGAAAGTTATTAGAATGGTTCTTTCTTTCTTTCTTTGAAATTTTTATGTTTAATACTCCTTAATACATCCAAGGATGCTCTCTACTGCCATGAAATTCAGCTCATTACTACGACTGCCGTATATGTCAAGTTACTTCTTTTGTTTTTCATTGAGTGGCACTCACAAATTATTCATATGACATAGAACATTCACCTAAGACCTACTGTTGCCTCAATAAATAAGACCTGAATTTTCAACGGAGAGACACACTTTTTTTTTTGGCAGTAAATGACTTCATATGAGACCAAAAACTACCAGTTTTCAATATTTCATCTGGAAGACAATTCATAGGTCACAAGCAAGTCTTCAAAATAACCACTAGGGTTATATACTTAAAATAGTCCTGTCTCAGACAGTCTATAAAGAAACTAAATAAAAAATTGTCCAGTAGCAATTACTTATGTAGAGGTGATACTAATCTGTTCTTGTCTCAGTGCAGAAATTATATTCCTTGATTAAGTGGGTGAACTGGAAAACAGATGAAAACAAATTAAGGATCAAAAAGGTATCATGGCTCTCTTTTTGGAAAGTGGAAGAATTTATTCACTTGTCGTGCCTTAGGCCCATCAGGGAACAAAAGACCACGATCAGCCTCAAGTACCGAAGTGGCTGAGAATTGCCTAAAGGCAGGGAGAGCTTAATTGCTGCTTAAGGTTCAGGACAAAACAGACCAGGCTACTCGGTTTGGGGAAGAAAATAGAAAATAATTGAATGCAACATCAACTAAAACATACCCCCAAAAATCCAAAACATAACCAAAATAAAACAACACAGAGTAAAACAACAATGAAGAGTCCAACCAGCCTTTTTAAGAACACCTTCTTGCCACACCTCCCCTCTTCCCAGGCTCAGAGCCTTGTTCCCGGGGTTTTACCCTGTTCCCCACTGAACGGTTCGGGGGGGCAGGCAGTGGGGGTTTCAGTTAGTCTGTTCCCGATAGCTTCTGCCGTTTGTCCCTCCTCAGGACGGGTGAACTCCACACTCATCCTCCCTGCCAGTCCGTGGGGTACCTCACACACACGGCAGCCCTGCACGGGCTGCTCCGACGTGCACCCATTCCAAAGGCTGCAGCTCCTCTCTGCCTCTCGTGTGGGGCTGCTCTGCGGCCTGCAGGCTCTCCAACACGGCCTGGGCCATGGCCGTCTCCCCACACAGACCCTCGCCCGTCCGGGCTCACTCACATGGAGTTGCTGGTGGCTCTCAGTCCTGCCATGGCCCTGCATGGGTTGCAGGGGCACAGCTTGCATTCTCGCCACGGCTTGCAGTGGCATCTCTGGTCTACTGCTTCTCCTTCCTTCCTTCTTCTCTGGCTGTAGTGACTTGCGGAAACGGACTCTATAACTTAAAGAGTTACAAAGAAGGTATGTTTATTCGGCGCACGGGGGATCGCTCCACCACAAACGTGCGCACCCCACCCGACTCCGCAACTTGCTTGACTTGCTACTGATGTAGAGCTTTATAATAACATGTGCTAATAAACCTTATACTAACTTATCGCAATAGTATAAAGCTTTTTTTTTCAGACAGGACAAAATTCACACACAAGCTGGAAAAGGTCCTGCTCATCTCCTTACACAAGACCTCCGGGGTCCTCCAACTTCCTTGAGGGCAGAAATCGGTTCTGGGAGGGGCCAAGTGATATCTGAAGATCGGGGTGAGAAAGCCTCAGGACTTATCAGCCTTCATCTCCCAAGGCCCCAAAGACCATCACCAGACATCACGCAAATGAAAGGAAGAAAAGACCTAATTTACATGCAAAATCGGGGACAGGTTGTGTCTTTGTCTAGGCGGATAATGTCATCATATGATTTTGTAACTTTGTAACAAATATAAGTCAAGCAAGTTGCGGAGTGGGGTGCGCACGTTTGTGGTGGAGTGATCCCCCCCCCCGCCCCGCCACGTGCGTCCTGCGCCGAATAAACATACCTTCTTTGTAACTCTTTGAGTTACAGAGTTTGATTCCACAAGTCACTATGATTCTATGATATGCCAGTTTCCCTGCATTAGCCTAGATCCCCACCTCCAGCTGACAGACAAGGAAGAATTTCTTCACTGTGAGAGCGACAGAGCACTGGAATGGGCTGCCCAGATGTGTTGTGGAGTCTCCTCTGGAGATATTCAGAACCCACCTGAATGAGTTCCTGTGTAATCTACTCTAGATAGTCCGGCTCTGTCAGGGGAGTTGGACTAAATGACCTTTCGAGGTCTCTTCCAACTCTTAAGATTCTGTGATTCTGTGTGATTTTGGAGCAGCATCTGGGAGGTCAGTTGTGCCTCTTTGAGGTGCCTCAGTGGCATGTCACAGGACACTTAAATCAAGCCCCTAGCAATGCCATTTTCCCCTTTGTCAATGAACACTGAGATTCCTTTCAAATACCAGTGCTTTGTGATCTTGAACAAAACAGCTTTGTCTCTAAGAGACAGATGAACATGTCAGAGCTGTCTGCAGCAAGTAAGAGTTGAACATGTCACTGTGCTGTGTGACAGTCCTAAGTCAGTCAAAGTCTGAGAAACGAGGAATAACAGCTGAAGAGAGGAGGAATCTGGAGAAGGGATTGATTTTGAGGAAGGGTACAATCAATATTCAGATATATTCTTGTGAACTCAATAGCTTTGGTGGAAGGGCAAGACAAAGCAGTGGTTGGAATCCTGTGCCTTACATGGGGGCCATCACAAAGTACTGCGCACAAATAAAAGGTGCTGTTAAGGTGCTGCCACATAACAGGGGAACCATTAACTCAGGAGAGCAAGGGGCAAAATTACTAACTTTGGACTGAGTTAATTTCCTGGTAATTTGATAAGCCATCTATTTGGGCAGGTTTGTTCTGTGTTGTCACGTAGAGTCATACAGTAATATCAGAAACACAGAAATATTTTATGTAAATGGAAGTGTTGTATCATGTCAAGCTATGTATAGCAGAGCAATTCAGGCGGCAAAGGCACAATAAATATGTCCTCATACTAGTTTGCATAGAAGGGGAACAACATATCAGTTTAAAGAGCTGGTCAGTGAGTTAGTAGGCTGTATCTGCCACTGGGGTTGGAAAGGAAATATTTGAGGAAAGATAATTTCCATCAATACAATAGACCTGAGATGAAGCCATAAACATTTTGTTCTGTCATTTTCACGACTCCAGATATTATTCTTCGTTCTTTATTTACAAAGTTGAAAAAGAAAACCAATCAACATTTTTCCAAAAGTGTCTCCTTTTGAAAGAAAACAGAGCAAACTGGAAGAGTGGATGAGCTGCCTTCTCTGAAAGCCATGTAGGACTTCAGCTATCCAGAGATCCTCAGTACAAAGTTTGTTTGCTTCTCCTGATAAAAATGGATAAAATACAAGGTCTTTCTGATTTCAAAGCCAAATACAAAACAGTACCCTTGTTTTTTGGATACTGATGAAAAACTCAGTGGCTTCACACTTGAAAGGCAGCTCTAATGCAAAAGCTGCATCCCTGGAAAGATCAATTTTGGCACCACCAGCTGAGAATGAAACTACCATAGTATCAGGAAAGAATTTGAGTTTTGATTAAACAATTTTAAAGCGAAAATTCCCCAGAGAAATGTCACAAGAACACAAGAAATGTCACAAGCAAGAACAAGCTGTGAACAATTTAAACTATCTAGCAGTTGTCACCAATGACAGTATCATTGCAGAGCAGCAAAGTGCAAGTAAGGACAGAGAACAATCATAAATAACACTTATTGAAAACATTTTCCTCCTCTCCCTCTTTCACTTTGCTCCATACTTCTCTGTGTAGAATAAAAATACAACATTTCCAATCTCTTTTCAAGCAATATCTGTTCCAGCTATTACAGAACATTGTTCCCACCATAAACAAGCAAACAGACAACTCATGTTGCCACTTCTGCTGAGCAAACAGCTAAGCTGTAGGTATCATTTCTTTCAAATAACATCATGCAAAATGTATGATACTTTTTTGTTCTGACATGACACAAAATTAATAAGAATTTGAGAGCAGGGAACAAGAAATCAGTGTATAGAAACCCAACTTTGATTTGGTTTACAAATTACTCAACGTTGATTTGAGTATAAAAACACAAATTAAAACATTTAAAAATAAATTCCTACCAAAGGAAAAACAATCATTTATTGAGGCATGGAAAAGTTTAAAATAAAATTGGTTAGACATTAATGTCAGCAGAAAAATAAAAATGGAAAATATAAGGTATCAATATGCATGGAAAACTTTAGCAATAATTCCTTTTTGTCTGTCTATGGAGCTACAATACACTGCAAATTTTTTAATTTATATCCAGAAGGGATGATTTTTCCTCTGAATGATCTGTTACTCATGTTCTAAAAATGCTAGGCTATTTGTTTTCAAACATTAAAAAAAACCAATTATCTGCACAAAATCCGTTTTTTGTTGTTGATCAGAATAAATTCAGTAGCTATCACTGGAAAAGTGAAGAAGGGCAATTCAGCAGAGATTGAGCAGATGTTTTTCAAAGTAAGTGGGAGCGCACACAATAATTTGGTGGGCACTGAACCAGGCTGTAGTGGATGAGGCCAAAAACATTTATCTGTGCAGAAGTTACAGGCAGACACTATCATCACAGGCATTTTTAGTAGCACCCATGGAAATAAAGTGATTCATGCAGCTTAAAGAATGAAAACTACATGTGTTTTACGAATGCAGTTATTGACTGGGAAGGAAGGTAAAGGCGAAGGAGAATGGATTGCACTCAACAAGACCAACACCTCTTCAAATGTCTGCGTTGGAGGATGTAATGCAAACGTCTAAAACCACTGTGTGACGTGGGTTGTGGAGAGAACGTCTGCACCTCCATAGAGTACTCCCATTAGAGTAAAATACAACTTTTTGGTCCCCGGCATGTTCATGAAAGGATGCAGAGGAGAATCACATTTCAACCTAGTCCACAGGACAGCTTCAAATTCAGACCAAATATCCTATGGCCAAATACCTGACTATTTTGCAGTGAGCTTACTGAGCCGCCAGCAAATTTGTTGCAGGAACTGTGCCATAATTTACATGCTTCACACGGCCATCACTTCCCGAGGTGGAGATCAATCCACTTGTGCTCTGATTTGAAGCTGGCCCACCTGCCGAAGCCAGAGCAGGCTACAAGTTTGGGTTTGAGGCAAAAAAACCCTTGATTTTCTGTGTACAAAAGCTGTGGAAACTCAACTCTGCCGTGGTCTGCTAGACACAAAGTTGGACACTAAGGGCAGCCTGACATAAAGGAGCATAGCAAGAGTCAGAGAAGCTCCTGCTTTGCTGGGTAGGAGGACTGAGACACTAATCTGCTTCGAAAAGCAGTAATTCTCTTTCAAACAGCAGTGCACAGAGAAATACTTAGTGGGAAATGTGTCATGACTGCTTTGCAGAGATGTCACACACACCTCACTGCATTGCAACTTGTATTAGTGGCCACTCAGTGACATGCACCCCTCATCAGACACCATCATCAAAAAATTACTATCATATTCAGTAGCAGAAATTGATATGAAACTTGTAAGAGTAGGCAGAGCTAGAGCTGACATTGAGAAACAAAATGCCTTGATTGGAGAAACAAGCGTGTGGTTACCTCAAGTTTAATACTCTCCTTGGAGAGTTCCACAAACTCCAGAGCAAGGGTATACTGAGGGTCAAACAAAAGCCATTTTTAAATGGTTCTGCACTCTATTTGGGAGTGCTTCGAAGAGGGTACAAATTGAAAATGCAAAGTCAGCAACAGGGATGGGAGAAAACACACTATATTCTATCTGTTTCAGATTTCTGTCAGAGATAGTTAGTACAGTGGCTGGGAGATGGGTGAATCACGTCAGATGAAAATAATGAGAAATGGAGGAGCTGCCCAGCATGTTTACTTTTTTCCTCAGCCCCTTAGTTTGCTCTTCTGTAAGGCAGAGTCTGAGAATTTATCATTGTAGTCGTGGCAGTCTTTGCTGCCTAATTTCTGTGTTTGGATTTTGTTTTTTTCTTTTAATTCAAAGAGCTGCAAATGAATACCATAAAGCCTTTGATGTTTCCTCACTGTACTTTAAATAGCTATCATTTCATCTGTTATACATACATGTTGCAAGATGGATGACTTATTACACACACTGAATTGTGCACTCTGCATTTCAGAGGAGAGCTGATTCTGATTAGTGGCCACTAAAATAGAAAACTAATCAGAAAAATATAAGATTAGGAGAGTTTTAGCCTTTTCTCAGTCATATTACTTTCCTAATTTCACAAAAACCTTGACTGAAGTCCTTGAAAATATAAATGCTAGAGACTATTTGCTTAGAATAGGAAAAAAGACAATTTTCAGGTAAGATTGCTAGCTTAGCACTCTACCTACTTTATATTCTGTGTTGTAGTAGTGAACTTGTTTTCAAACAGATAGTATCTTTTTAAAAAAACCACAAAACCAAATTCTGAACGTGCAAATTTAGATATTTATACAATCAAAGGACAGAAGCATACAGCAGGACATAGGCCAGAGGCATTGAATTAAAATGATCCAGTCTTGGTATGAATACTAAAGACTGAGAACAAGCTGTCCATAAACCCTGTGCAGAAATAATTCATTATATAGTTTTGAATAATTAAATATCAGATAACCAGGACCTTCTTGAAGCAATTTGCAAAAAGCAGCACAGAGAATTTCTAAATGCATAATTTTAAAAAACCCATCATGCAACTTAGTTGAGCACAAATGCAAGGACTTTTAAAACATCTGAATATTTCAGCTTCTTTTCTGGTAAATAACATGCTTACCTAGGGATTAGGAACTTCTCCCAAGTCAAAATTTCTCTGAATACATTTCTATTTACCTAGATATTTAGCACTGTGGACTTGCAGTAGCCTGTAATCCATTCCCAGGAACCTGCTTATGGTTTCCAGTGTTCTGGCCCATGTCTGGAGGTAGCCAGCCCCTGGACTGCCTGGCACAGGCAAGGCAGCAGGAGTGAGACAGGTGCTCTGCACAAGCCTAAGTGGCTCTCCCAGCCCGCTGCAGGCCTCTAAGTCTCACAGTGTCTGCAGTGCTGTCCATATGCTGTGCTGAACACTTCACCTGCCGGTTACTGTCCACGAAGTGATCAGTGGCTCCCTATAGTTTATCCATAATTGTCAGGAGGAACCTGCTTTATCAGACTAACATGTGGGGGAGAAAGAAATACCCAGCACACACATAAAGAACCAAGAGTTTACTCAGAGTGGGAAAGACATTGGATTTTCTGGAGGGTGACTGTTTATTAGGCAGAAATACTCCATCCTGACTTCTTAGTTTCCCATACGGTGTAAGGCTGAGGGGAAGGTAGATGTTTCTCGCCTTTTTATTAAGTCCAGATTTCCCCCTCTCCAGACTGCAAAGGAAAAAAGTCACAGAATCTTAAGGGTTGGAAGGGACCTCAAAAGATCATTTAGCCCACCCCCATCCCCCACCAGAGCAGGACCACCTACAGTAGGTCACACAGGAACTCGTTTAGGCAGGTTTTGAATGTCTCCAAGGAAGGAGACTCCACAACCCATCTGGGCAGCCTGTTTCAGTGCTCTGTCATCCTCACAGTGAAGAAATTCTTCCTCGTGTTTCTTTGGAACCGCTTGTGTTCCAGCTTTTATCCACTGCTCCTTGTCCTACCACTGAACATCACTGAGAACAACGTGGTTCCATCCTCCTGACACCCGCCCTTTACATATTTGTAAACATTAATGAGGTCGCCCCTCAGTCTTCTCTAAGCCAGCTTCCTCAGCCTTTTATTGTAAGGGAGATTCTCCACTCCCTTCATCATCTTTCTGGCTCTGCATTGAACTCTACCCAGCAGCTCCCTGTCCTTGAACTGAGGGGCCCAGAACTGGACACAATATTCCAGATGTGGTCTCACGAGGGCAGAGTAGAAGGGGAGGAGAACCTCTCTCGATCTACTGCCCACAGCCCTCCTAATACACCTCAGGATGCCATTGGCCTTCTTGGCCATGAGGGTACATTGCTGGCTCATGCTCGTCCTGCTGCCCACCAAGACCCCCAGCTCCCTTTCCCCTACACCACTAACAGTTCATTCCCCAAACTGAGAAAGTGTGGGCAGGATGACTAAGTCAGACATTCCTCCTCTGTTTTCAGGAAAGCATTTGACA
Organism: Colius striatus; assembly: GCF_028858725.1. Lineage (NCBI taxonomy): Eukaryota > Metazoa > Chordata > Aves > Coliiformes > Coliidae > Colius > Colius striatus. Next base: position 16,002,575 of record NC_084790.1, on the reverse strand, counting down.
CCGTCTCCCACAGCATCCTCATAGCAAAACTGAGGAAGTGTGGGCTGGATGATCAGGTAGGAAAGTGGATTGTTAACCGGTTGAAGGGAGGAAAGCGGAGAGTTGTGATCAGTGGGGCAGGGTCTGGTTGGAGGCCTGTATCTAGTGGAGCTTCTCAGGGGTCAGTGCTGGGACTGGTACTGTTCATTATATTCATTAATGAGCTTGCTGAGGGAACAGAGGGCACTGTCAGCAAGTTTGCTGATGATACTAAGCTGAGGAGAATGGCTGACACACCAGAAGACCTGGACAGGCTAATGTTACTACCTTCACACAACAGCAAAATCCATAGGTCGTTATGAATTGCATAGACAAAACAGTAGGTGCTTTTACATGTGTTGTTTCATTTTTCACTGGACCTGGGTATCTGTGTCCAACTGTTGTAACAGGACATGGATCCAATGAGGTCACAAGCTGGTCTCATTTAGAGACATGTTTTTTGCATGGGCCATGATGTTTATACAATCGTATATTCAGTAGGAAGACACAAGAGCTGAAGACATTAACATCATCACCATCCTTGCCCACCCTGCAAAAGAAAACACCCAAACCAAAAGAACCAAGCTGTGTCAACTTTATGAACTGTATTACTGCATGGTTCCAAAGGAAACAAAAGACTCAGTGCAGTTAGAACATTGAGGGGGGTGAGGGAGTATGTGGGAAGCAGAGGCACCAGAGATGAAAGGCCCTTCAGCAAACTCTTGGTGAGCAGACCTATCATCTGGCCATCATGTCAGGACTGCTGCTCACCAAGGGGAATGGGACCCACTCTAGATGACACTTCTCTTTCACACAGTCCCAAGTGTAAGTTTAACAGACTGGCTATCTGATGCTGAAGAGGAAAAAAGAAATAATTACTAGTGTATGTAGTTTGAAAACAGGCAAATCTCACAATCTTGTGTTCTGCAAAGCCAAATGCCACGCTGGCTGCAGACTCATCTGTACCATGAAAAACAGATCTTCCTTTGTACAATGAGGGCATTTAACTATGAAGCAGAAGAGCCTGGAGAAAAACCCTGTAAAAACAGGATCTGAAGTAATTCATTCAGTGCCATTTTGGGCTGTCTAACTAGTAAACATGCAGAAGATTAAACTGTTTCAATTAATTTTCCTGTGGCTATAATATTCACTCCTTTCCCATACAGCAGAGACTTTTACGTTCTAGCCCATCAGCAGTCTTGTTGACACTTTGCACACACCACAGGTACTGTTTCCCAGCAGTTCTTTTTCCACCCCCATATAACTTTAAAATAACTTCTTCAGCTATTTATTCCATCTTAGTTTAGCCTTCATGCAACCAACTCAATCCCTGGTTAGATGCCCTGCTTTTGTACAGCCAGTGTTCAAAATCCCCTCTTAACTCCTTCAGAAATGGTCAATTCCAATATGGACTGAATGAAATGTTTAAGAACAGTTGCATCGATTGCTTTCTTCTCAGCCATGGGCAGTCATGGGTCCAGTAATTTTGTCCACAGAAGGAGTAGTGAAATCTTCTAACTTCACTGATAACTGAAATGAGTTTTTAAGGAGAATTTCTGGCCTTGATGTAGTGAGTAGTAAAACTTACACAATTATGCCCTGAGTTTTTTAGAACATATTTATTTTCTGCTTGTAAAAAGCCTGTACAATTCATATAAGATGAAGTTTTGACTAAATGAGAATATACTTCCATGGGCTACAGCTATCCACAATGTTTTGCCCAGAATTTCAGTCCTCTCCCAGTGTTCTGCCACTCTGTGGTTTAGTGCACCATAGGTGAACAGAGAAAGAACAATAAATACCCAAAAGCAAATGAGGCTTATTCACAATTTTCTTCTCAGATGCCAGCTTCAGCTAAATAGAACTGGAAAACACCTGATTTTTAGAAACTCATTCTCTGATTGAAAATCAAGACACAACAAGCCTGCAACTTTTTTTTGCTCACCTGTCAAAAGCACAAAATGTTTCTAGTATTTTCAAACTATCAATAGCATAAACCATGACATTTGATGATGTGAATAGTTTTCACTGGGCTATTTGATTCATAAATTTGACTAATGTTATGAACCTACTGCCTGAGTTTCCAGATATATGTTCATTAATATTCCGGTTAACAAATACACACACAGAGCTGCAAAAGGTGATTCTCTTTAGCAACACTTGGATTTACTGCATTTACTAAAGATTATGAAAACAACAGATTTGGGAAAATTAATATGCAGTACACAACAGACTTTATGGAAAATGATGAACATTTTGTACATTTAATTAAAAGTCTGCCTGATGCATTTCCCACCCATATTTACACGGAAATGAACTGAAGAAAAAGATTCTGTCAAATGAGGGAGGCAGCTCTCACATGCCTTTTTGTAAAATATCCTGTAATATCTAAAAGGTATATTTAAGCACAGCTTTAGTTCACCAAGCCTCAGATGGATTTATTGTCTGAAACTACCTGTGAACTCCAAGCTTCAGTATGGTAATGTGCATAATACATGTATTTGACAGGTGTTTACAACTAGGGGAAGAAATCAACACAGTAGCTCTCATCAGGCTCAAAACTGCTTCCACTCTTTTTGTATAACTTAGGAAAAACTCCAGGGACAGCTTATGTGCTTCCCTTGTAAAACTGATCTGATTGGAGACAAGAAGGTTGAGACAGAATACTACCTGCCAAAATAGAATCACAGAATCTAGGTGAACCTGCTTCTGCAGGGGGGTTGGACTAGATAATCTCTAAAGGTCCCTTCCAACCCTTACCATTCTATGATTCCATGAATCATAAAAGCATTTCAGTTGTAAAAGACCTTTAAGATAGTCAAGGCAAGCCCACCACTAAACCATGTCCCTCAGCACCTCATTTGCACGTTGTGAATATCTCCAAGGATAGTGACTCCACCACCTCCCTGGGCAGTCTGTGACAGTGTTGAACAACCCTCTCAGTTAAAAATTTCTTCTTAACTTCCAATCTACACCTCCCTTTGTGCAACTTGACCCCATTTCCTCTTGTCCTATCATTCATTACTTGAGAGAACAGATTGACACCCACCTCATCACAACCTTCTCTCAGGTAGTTGTAGGTGAGAGATCATGTCTCCCCTCAGCCTCCTCCAGATTAAACATCCTCAGCTCCCTCTGCAGCTCCCCATAAGACCTGTTCTCCAGACCCTCCTCCAGCTTTGTTGCCTGTCTCTGGACATGCTGCAGCACCTCCATGTCCTTCCTGTAGTGAGGGGCCCAGAACACAGTATTCAAGGTGTGGCCACACCAGCGCCAGTTACAAGGGCACAATCACTTCTTTGGTCCTGTTGGTCACACTATTTCTGACACAAGCCAGGATGCCATTGGCCTTCCTGGCCACTTGGGCACACTGCTAGCTCATGTTCAGCCAGCTGTCGATTAACATCCCCAGCTGTTCAATGTGTAAACTATTGCCCATGCCAAATACATTGCGTATACCTTGCCCTAAGGAATGTTGGCCTCTTCTGTTATCAAGTGGCCTAAATTTCAAATGTCAGAATGTATCAGCTGAACATGTATCAGCCCAACAATAACTTAAATCTTAATAATAACTTAATCTTTAAAGAGTTTGGAAGAACATTCTGCAAGCATAAGGCATTTTAAAAAATGCTGGAAACTTGTGCTCTTAGAATCTCTTAATTCTCTTCCTAAAAAAACAGGTGGTTTATTCCCATCTTCTGCTCTTACTTTTCCCTTTTTGTTCTTGGGTGAAAAGCATGAGCGGTGTTTAGGATTTAGATTCTCACTGAGTGCTATTGCTCTTGTTTTCTCTTCCATTTTCTTCTCCTGTTCCTTTGTGGAGGAGGCAGTCTCTGTTATTTTTAGGGCAGAAGCATGTATTTTTTTTACTTCATTAGTAAAGAGGAGGAGGAAGGAAAGTAGTACCAAATAGCAAGGTCATAATTTCAATTTTTTGAAAATGTGAATGAGAAATATTTCAGGTAGCAATGAAACTAGATTAAAAGGCTGGATTGAAAGGAGGTGGTGAGAAATGTTTACCTACAAAATTCACTCAGATAAACTGTGGAGAGTTACTATACATCCCATACAAGATGTGTTTCATCAGGAGTTTCATGAATCTTTCTTCCTGAAGGTGAGAGAAGGTATTTAGCTCCAGATTAGAAAACAGGAATCTTTTGTTGTGAAATTCCAGGCCTAATGCTCAATTCTTTAATAGAGACCTATTACAAAAATATTCAGAATTCACTTGAGAGCTTTGTCAGACCCGGATCTGAACACTTGTGACAAAGATGGAGCATACTATTCATGCAGATTAGAGGTAAATTTGATACTGACCACAAAATCTCCAAGTAAATCTCACCTAAACTAAGACTGAAGGGATTTTTCCTATTGTCTTCTTTCTGATCTAAGATTATTGTTTCTTCCTGGGTGATTTAAATTAAAAAATGCAGCCAGGGATAGAAGAACCCAGAGTCGCTGGATGGTTTTTAATGCGCCCTGGCCCTGACCTAAAATGTGCAAATACCAACGAAGTATGGAGATAAAGTATCTGCCATTTGGCTTCCCAGAGAAATATAAACATCTTAAAGACGTATATCCGAAGACTTGGACACCTTGTAACACCCCCTAGCTATTTTGAAGGTTTGCAGAACCTACAAAAATCCCTTCTGCCTTCTCCAAAAATCACTACAACACCTGTAAAATCCTTGGAATGCACCAGCTACCACTACTTCCACTTCTTACAGTTAAAGTAAACCTCCCAAAAGGAGGGAGGGCCCAGGTGAGGACATGAGTTCTTCCTGATCAAACTCACTTGCGTATAAGAGCTCATTAAGCAGTTGGCCTCTCTGCAGTCATCTTGGTGAGTACCATGCTTTGCAGTACACAGCTGTTTGCAGAGATCCTCCTTCAGCTCTTCAGCAGAAACGATAATGGACAGAAGTTTCCTCCAGAAGTGGATTAGTGTTTTAGTGTTTCCTGCTATCTGCAGCTGTGACTTTGGCTGTGAGATTGTGATGTTCTGTGTTTCCAGTGAAAGTCTTTAATCATAGCACAGCTACAGATTCCCTTGAATAAAACCAGTCTTTCCTGAGTTTTAAAGATATCAGGATGGCTCTGCTCTGTGGTTTAATGTAGCACAAATCTCTGCAGCTATTGTCTCTAGTTCTTTTTCACCAGACCTCATGTGCTAGTAGTGCAATTCCTACAGATCAGATCAAAGAACTGTTGCAAGTTCTGCCTATACTTTTGGACTTAGTTTAAACCCAGGTCATTTCTGTGTTACAAATTTAGATAAAGCTTCTCAAAAGTCTGTGCTAACTCCACAGAGTCAATGGGAGATGAAGAATAGCAGACAAAACAACGTTCTGCAGCACCCCAGATTTACCTGATTACTGTGACTGTGTAGACAGCATCTTAATTAGTTTAACATGGCAGAACCAAAACTAAAGCTAACTATATGTGTACACCTGTGTATTCTTAGCTAAGCAAAACCTGATATTCCCATTGCATTAATGCAATGCACAAAGCTGATGATGAGATGTTGGGACTTGGATCTCCAGAAAAGGGCTTTCATGCCTTTAGAGAAACAGTATGAATCTGTAATCCGAGGGCTTCTAGTTCACTCAGCTTCAGTCAAAGGCTCAATGTGAATGTAATATCATGTGTACTTTATTTATTTATCTGCCTTAGTTTGATGGTATTGACAGCTCGCCAAGATCACAGGATGATTCAGGTCTGCTTAGTTCATCTTTCCTGTTCTCCCAGCCCTCATTTTCCTTCAAGTCTTCTTGGAAACAGTAATTTAAGGGCCTAAGCCTGACTGACAAAAAAAAATCAGACCCATAAGAAATTATCCTTTTTGCGAGTGTTTCCTTCCCAGGACTGCTGATTTCAACAGAGATTTTTCAGAACTGAGTTGTGCTTGGCTCCTAGACAGTATACTTTTTCAGGATGCATGCTAAGCCACCTACTCTGGGAATCCTGAACCACAGCCTGCATAAGAGCAGCCATACACGTATTCAGCATTATATCACCCTGTATGTTTATCTGAAATTAAATGCAGTTGGTTTGAACATCTGAGTATGCTGGTGAGGCAGCAATTTTAAAATTCATTTCCTCATATCTTCAGCAACAACGTTGGACAAAGAAGTTCTTGCATACACCAGCATCTGCTCACCAGTAGCTGGTGTTTCACACTAGCTATTGCCCTGTACCACCAGTTTTGTTAGCAGAAATGAGTGCCAGGCCATACTCTAACTCAAAGCACTAAAATGCTTTGGCCTGAAAAGAGCACCAATTCTTTTTTCACAAAGCCACAGAGTTGTTCAGGTTGGAAGGGACCTCTGGAGGTCACCTGACCCAACTCTGCTGCTCAACCAGGGACACCTAGAGTTGATTGCACAGGACTATATCCAGGTGGCTTTTCAGTGTCTCCAAACATAGAGACTCACAACCTCTTATTCAACTTTTTCCAGCCCTAACTTATTAAACAATTAGTAGCCAGTCCAATTACATTAGAATAGTTCTATCAGCACATCTTTTGTGGAAGAAAATGTCATCACAAAGGCAAAATAGGTTGTACTGCAAATACTCCAGGTTGGCTTTGCCACCAAACTGTCATGATGTGGAGTCATACTAAGTTTAACAAGCACTCTGTTTTTCACAAAGTTCCTATCTATGGATGGAGAAGAAGGAAAAACAGCAAACAATAGCCACTTAAACAGAATATCTGGCCTGTTACATTTCATGGCCCTTCAAAGTAATTTGCTTATCTACTGTAGTTAGATAGATTCTGCAAGGAATTAATTATATTTTCAGTAGGTATTTTTTACCAATTCATTTTCAAAGGAGAGATAATTCACAGTCTGGCTTCCCACTGTTTGTGATTTCAGTTTTCATCACAATGAGGGGGGAAAAAATGAAGGCAATGTTATAAAGTATTTAGTAATTTAGAAAACCGTGTTACAAAACTGAGATGAAGTAATTTATATGCAGAGAAACAGCCGACAGATGAAATGGTATTTCTACCTCTGCAAGAGTGAAGGGCAGCTCTCACAGCAAAGGGTCATTTCTATGTAGGCAGTGAAATAAGAGATCAGCTTTTCAAAAAACTCAAGATAGTTTACATCCCATTAGTGGGAGCTTCTCTGACAGAAGGGTAGCTATTCAGGTTTTGAACCAGATAATAAATACTTTGATATCCCAGAGGACTGGCGCTAGTTTGGCCACAAAGTCTTCTGCTAAAATATGTGAACTTCAAAACATCCATCTCCTATTAGACTCTAAAACAGGAACTAACCCTTTGTGAAAAGATGGCTTGCATCTGAGTCAACTAGAAAATAGTTTCAGACTACAAATAGAACTTAAAAGCTGCAGGATGAACTTAGAGCACATTCTGCTTAATGCAAGAATACTTTTTTTGCAGGCTATGCTACTCCCATGGCTGCTCAAACACAAAGGAGTTTAAAACACTGTTATCCCCTTTTCCTTTTTCCTCTCAAAAGGGGTTATGTCACACAAGATGCCCATACATAAAGTATACACGCATGCATACACATTCTATACACCTACTTACATACACTTACAGGATTCTTAGATAAGAACTGTAGCGACTTGAACATATGGCAAAGCCATGGGCAACTTTGCATTCAAAAGAATTGGAGGTCAGTAGAAAATAGAGCAACTCTCAGGGGAGTTTTACTGCCTAGACAGCTTGTCAGTGCCAAAGACAGCCTCCATACAGAGGAGAATCAAAGGTGTCTGCTACCAGTCATGACAATGAAGTTACAGATAGCTGGCTAACCCAGGAGTCAGCAGCCTGTGCAAGGGCACAGTGCAGCCCCATACTTAACCATGTGTCAGCTGGAGGAAGTCTTAAAGGCATAAAGCCACTCATTAATGTCAAGTCAGATGTGTCTTAAGCACCTGGTTCATCCAAAGCCTGGAGAGTATCAGCTGGTATGAAATGCTGCTGCTGTGCTCTTTCAAACCAGATGGACAAAGTGACAGCACAGTTATTTGATCAAAGGTACAAAGCAAGCCAAGTGTCTTACAACTTACCCTCCACCCTTTTGTATGATAAGAAAGCACCGGAAGATTCAGACACGTATGCTGCCCCTTCCTACTCCAGCAGTGATGGGGACAGATGTCAAAGTACAGTCAAGTGAAGCAAGACGTTATCACAGAAAAGATTTCATACTGAGAGGATTAGGAAATGCCCAGGAAATTACAATCCCACTACTTGCATTTTTTTTCTGCAGAGGTAAATTTTTCATTTTAGCATCTTCAAATAAAAATGCTTATTCTGTTCAGAAGTTCATGTCAGCCACTCTAGCAGCAGGAGCAGAAAGCTGCTTTAGAGCCTGATACTTACTAAGGCATCGGTATAAAACCATCAACAGCTAAGCTTTGTTTTAAAATGACAGTTCAGTGGAGCAAATGTAATAGGAGTCAACAGAAGTATGAGCGTGGTCCCTCCCGCAGGGTGCTGTGCCTGAGATTACAGACCCAGGGAAAAAAAAAAACCTTTTGTCATTACCTTACATATTTCTTGGAAGGTGCATGACCAGTAAATAGAAAACAGATGCTGCTGAATATTTGATTAGTTTTCTCACCCCCCAGCATCCACGAATGTTTTATAATTAATAGACCCAGGAAAAAAAATCATTCTATCCCTGTCCTTTGGAAATAGCGAGAGCTGAGTCTGTTTAATGCCTGTGACAGGGAACTTTTATATGCACAGTTCATTTTCGTGAAGAAACCAAACAAGTTTGTTAAAGAAAAGGGTAGATAGGAAAGAATTCAAGCTTAAGGTTAATCATAACATTATGATTTAAAGGCTTGGAATTCAAAAAATAAGAGTAAAGTGGCTAAATGAATATGATGAAAAATACCGCTAGAAAAACCTCTGTAAGAAAATACTGCCTTTATTTGTATTTTATTTGCTTATTTCAATCATTCTTCATAGAGCACTCCCGAGCTTCTCCTTGACATTGTCACAGATTAAATATCTGTCTTCCACAAACAGCACCCAACACTACACTCTCAAAGCCCAGAAAAAAATTAAGACTTATTGTTGAGAGTACACAAAGCCAGATTGTCACCAGACTGCAGTGTGCAGCAGAAATATCCCCAGAGTCCATCTTTCACGGCCCATAGAGGAGAGGTTGATGTCTCTCAGAAAGTAAATTAAGGAATTTTTTTCTTTCCAAAAGCTTTTTCTGAATAGCATTCTCTCTATACTACTGAGCGGAGCACAGCATAAAGACAGACAAATACAATAAAGGCTCCTAACATGGCTTCTTTGGCAGTAAAGATAACTAGCAGCTGCTTCTCATCTATCCCTCTTCAGCTCTGCTATCTCCAAACAATCTGCACTTGCAGTTGGACATGTTGAAGCCACAGAAGTGTGGCTAGTTTGTAAATTCAAGGAACGTTGAGAATGATAACACTGCCCATGGGCAGGAGCACCAGTGCCAGCCAGCCACAGCACTCACCCAGGAGGGACTCCAATGACGACCAAGAGGAGGGACCCTGGCCCCCAGAACCTAGTCCTACAAGAGTCCACAGTGGCACTAGCAGGGCTCCAGTAACCCTTCAGTCCTGAAAATAATTGCTATTTCCCTGACATGGTGTCTGGGTGCTGCTTTCTCCCCTTCTTCCGGTGCCCTTCCCTGCACTCCATGCCCCACTTTGGATGCCACTGGCTGTGGGGCACGGCCAAGGCCCCGTCAGCCCCAGAGTTGTGTTGGCACCTTCTCCCACAGAAACTCCCAGCACAGCAGCTGCTGAGGGCAGAGCAGGCAGGAGAGGAAGCTGCTCTGTCACAGGTCCGGTACCCCCAGCCTGTGTCCAGTCCTTCTCTCTGCCCAGCTACCAACAATTCTGCACTGCCCTGGTTTCTCTGTGCTGTCTGACATGGGCTGGGGAAGCCTTACTATGGAGAGGATGTACAGACAACAGGCAGGAGCATCTAAGCCAGAGGCAAGCCTTGGCATAACAGCATTTGGCAGGTACAAGGTGATGTCTAGCAGCCCCAGCCTTTACTAAGAGGAACAAGTCCTTTATCTTTCACTTTATACAGGCTAGCATGTCACTTTGTATGTGGCCAACAAAGACTCTAGGAGAAAGGAGCAAGATTCCAGGAGTGAGGGGAGAAAATCACCAGAGGTGATAGAAACACCACCAGAGCATAAGAGATAAGAAGAATGAGCTTGCAATGGTGCAGATGATCACAAAAAGCCTGTGCTCAAATCTCACCTCTTTGCACATATCCTGTGCACTCATACACTCTTAAATCCCACAGCTACAGTACTGTGAGGTCTTTGGTTGGAAAACATAATCTTCTAAGCTGAAGAACACTTGCTCTAAGAGAAAGTAGAATGACGGTTTGGTTGGATTGCTTTGCGTTGAGTTGAGATGGTTTTTGACCCAGATTGCACAGCTGTAGAAACCACACTGCTGCCAATCCAGCTGCCATATTGTCTCTACAGAGCTTGTCCAAGCTCATTTATGGGGGTATTTTTGGGGACAGATATGCTGGGTTTTTTCTCTCTCGTTTGTTTTTCAAAACTAATACCTGCAGCCAGAAAGCACTTTTTCCTTGTAAAACCATAGGATTTGTCATCTTCCAGAAACTAAACATAACAATTTTCTCTCTTGATCTTTTCCCAACAGCCTCTCTGTCTATGTAGGGATACTACTGAGAAGTCTGCAGCAGCAAGGAACAACCTCTAACCCACTCCCATCTGACTGCCAGTTTCCACTGCACAAGGGTTTTGATCCACATCTCTTGAACAGCATGTTCCAACAGAAACTTAGTCCCTCTCACACTTTCCAGTGACACGAGAACCACCAGGCTTTTTCCACCCTTCTTTGAAGGAGCAGGAAGATCTGTTGCAAGTGCTGGATGTTAGTGTCTGATTCCAAGCTGGATCAGACCTGCAGCCTTCACTGCGGCTAACCTGTCAAACACATTCACCTCAAAATCCCTGCTAAAGAGACTGGTTGTCATCACTTCTGGCCTTGACCAAGACTGCACTGTTTTCGGACAGGCTGGATCAGTGGGCCAAGGCCAGTTGTATGAGGTTCAACAAAGCCAAGTACCAGGTCTTGCATGTGGGCCACAACCCCATGCAATGCTACAGGCTTGGGGCAGAGAAAGCTGCCCAGAGGAAAAGGACCTGGAGGTGTTAATGTATAGCTGGTTGAATACGAGCCAGCAGTGTGCCCAGGTGGCCAAGAAGGCCAATGGCATCCTGGTCTGGATCAGAAACAGTGTGGCCAGCAGGATCAAGGAAGTAGTTCTTCCCCTGTACGCAGTGCTGGTGAGGCTGCACCTCAAATGCTGTGTTCAGTTCTGGGCCCCTCACCACAAGAAGGACATTGAGGTGCAGGAGTAGAGATGGGCATCAAAGCTGGTGAAGGGTATGGAGAACAAGTCTTATGAAGAGCTGATGAGAGAGCTGGGACTGTTTAGCCTCCAGAAGAGGAAGCTCTTCTCTATACTCTCTACACTACCTGAAATGGAGTTGTAGGGAGGTGGGGGGGTCAGTCTCGTCTCCCAAGTAATGAATGATAAGACACAAAGAAATGGGCTCAAGTTGCACCAGGGGAGATTTAGACTGAACATTAGGAAGAACTTTTTCACTGAGAGGGTTGTTAGGCATTGGCACAGGCTGCCCAGGGAGCACATGGTTTAGTGATGGGCCTCGCAGTATAAGGTTAGTGGTTGGACTCAATGATCTTAAAGGTTTATCCCAATGAAAATAATTCTATGATTTTATGATTTTCATTCCCTTTTCCTTGTGAGTTTCAGACTATATTTGTCTAACTCAGAGTGCTTACCTCAATACAGTTTAATCATTAATCTGTAGTTCATTTAAGTTGAGGGATCACTAACTAGTCTGCTTACCTCTGGACCAAAGAAAGCTCTATCCAGCTGAATTCAGGGGAGATCAGTGTCACTAGTGTGAACAGAGTAATTGAATAATTTCTTAAAATGCACATTTAAAGTGCTCACTTAATGAAGTGATGAATCATAGGTTTTACTGAGAGGAGTGAAGCTTTTTAACGTTGGGTAAGATTTAAAGGTGCAATTGTGTTTTAGCCAAAAATATCTTTAATAAATGTTGAACATTTTCCACTCAGAGGCTAGGCCCCAGGCACAGGCTGCCCTTAGGTGAGTGTTGGAGTGAGAGACTTGTCTGACTTCTCAGGAGCTGCTGGGAAGCAGGGACAGACTGTGGTATATGGCTGTTTCTGATTGAGCTTCTTTGATGTCTAAGTTAATGGTTGCAGATAAAATTTGTGTTTGTACCTTTACCTATGCCTGATGTCTTGAGAAGTGTCACAGTAACTAGCAAACAGCACAAATTTTTCTCAGAGAAATGAGAGGTGGAGGGCTGCCCCCTCAACTTACAGAGGTGCCTTTTGCAAGGGGCTGGTGTGTACAGCACTCTGGGACTTTGCAGTACGATGGTGTGCCTGACAAAAGCTCCAGGGTCTCCTGAGTGTGCAGCAGGGTGCAGAATATAAGGGACAGAACCATGCTCATACGACAAGCCTATCTACAAACATTAAACACCTACAGCCCTCTCTCTGCCAGAGGCAGTGCTGTGTGCTTCAGGGGAAGGCACTGAAACTCATGCCACCCTCTCTGGTGAGTAGAATCATAGAATAGTAGAGTTGGAAGGGACCTTTAGAGATCATCTAGTCCAACCCCCCTGCAGAAGCAGGTTCACCTAGATCAGGTCACATAGGAACATGTCCAGGTGGGTCTTGAAGACCTCCAAGGAAGGAGCCTCCACAACCCCTCTGGGCAGCCTGTGCCAGGGCTCCCTCACCTGAACAGTGAAATAGTTTTTTCTTGTATTTAAGTGGAACTTTTTGTGTTCCAGCTTCATCCCATTACCCCTTGTCCTGTTGCTAGCTACAACAGAAAAAAAGGGATGTCCTAGTCTCCTGATACCCACCCTTTAGGTATTTGTAAATGTTAATAAGACCTCCCCTCAGTCTCCTCCAGACTAAACAGCCTCAGTTCCTGCAGCCTTTCCTCGTATGAAAGATATTCCAGTCCCCTGATCATCTTGGTGGCCCTGTGCTGGACCCTCTCCAGCAGTTCCCTGTCCCTCTTGAGCTGAGGAGCCCAGAACTGGACACAGGACTCCAGATGAGGCCTCACCAGGGCAGAGGGGTGGGGGAGAAGAACCTCCCTTGACCTGCTGAACACACTCTTTCTGATGCATCCCAGGATGCCATTGGCCTTCTTGGCCACAAGGGCACATTGCTGGCTCGTGTTTAGTTTATTATCAGTCAGGACTCCCAGGTCTCTCTCTGCAGAGCTGCTCTTCAGCAGGTCAGACCCCAGCCTGTACTGGTGCAGGGGGTTGTTCCTTCCCAGATGCAGGACTCTGCACTTGTCTTTGTTGAACCTCATTAAGGTTCCTCTCTGCCCAACTCTCAAGCTGGTTGAGATCCCGCTGAATGGCAGCACAGCCTTCTGGGGAATCAGCCAGTCCTCCCAGTTTGATGTCATCAAGGAACTTGCTGAGGGTACACTCTGTCTCCTCATCCAGGTTGTTGATGAAGATGTTGAACAAGACTGGCCCCAGAACCCATCCCTGTGCAACTCCACTGGCCACAGGCCTCCAACTTGATTCTGTGCCATTGATCACCACCCTCTGGGCTCTGTCATTCAGCCAGCTCTCGATCCACCTCACTGTCCATTCATCCAAGCCATACTGCCTGAGCTTTCTGATGAGGATGTTGTGGGAGACAGTGTCAAAAGCCTTGCTGAAGTCAAGGTAGATGACATCCGCTGCTCTCCCCTCATCTAGCCAGTTGGTCACAGAAGGCTATCAGGTTGGTCAAATAGGATTTCCCCTTGGTGAAGCCATGTTGATTCCCCCTGATAACCATCTTATCTTTCATATGTTCAGTGATAACATTCAGGATGAGTTGTTCCATCATCTTTCCAGGGATGGAGGTGAGGCTGACCAGTCTGTAGTTTCCTGGGTCATCCTTCCTGCCCTTTTTGAGTAAATACAGCATCAGCCAGATTTATGCATATGAGTAGATTCCATCTAATGGAGAGAGCACCTGAAAGTCAGGCTTTAACATACCATGCAAAATTACTTAACAGAGGAAAATTAGTCCAAAAGGAGTCTAAAAGTGTTATATGAGAATTAGGAGAATATGAGACTAGGAATATAAGAAACAAGGCTTCTGGATGAACTTATATATACCACCAGATACCAGATGACAATAAATTTTAATGAATATACCTGGTGAAAATGCCTTAACACCCATCTACTCTCTTTTTTCTAAAGCATTAAAAAAAATCTGTGCTACAAATATAAACCTAAGCAGATGAAAAACAGTCTTCAAAGGCATTGATACCATCTAGAAATCATGCTTTCATGGACTTCCACAAATTCTGAGTACCTATGCCATTCTTGGTTTTCAAAAAAGTCTTCTCCATTAGTGAGTAACAATTGTCACTGGAAACAGGTACTCACAGAAATAAAAAAAAATACTTGGCCCAGTTTTCTCCCATGATATTTTTGAGCCTCAAGCAATAGCTCCACTTCATCAAATGCTCTGTTCCTCTCCTCTAATTCAGTTTCCAATCCAGCTGTCCATCTATTTCACATGCAGTTCATCATAGCTTTTAATTTTTTAACAATGCTCTTGGGCTAGATGCATGAAAAAGAGAGTGAGTAGGCATTTGTCATTGTAGTGGTAATGAAAAGACTATCCTAGCTATCCATTTTTAATTCATTTTTGAACATGAATGCTTTTGTGAAGAACAATTTGGCCATGGTTTATCTTCCCAGGTGCCAGGCTAGACAACCACATCATGTCTTGAAAAAGATATACTTTGGTTCTACAGCATGTCCACAGCTTCAAGACTTACAAGCATATACTAGTAAAAAAGGCCTGGGAAAATGCAGTTGCCTTTAAATACACAGTTACCTGCTGTTTCACCATTCAGACATAAATGTTTGAGAGAATTAATTACTAACCAGGGACTATATCCTCTCAAGATAATTAGGAACTTCGTGCTCTCTAACTTCAATGGAAGTTAGTTACCCAAAATTATTTTAAGAATAAATAGTGGTATGACATTGCAAGATAACACTGGAAATTACTTGCATTTAGAGCAGCGTGGCTTTGATAATATGATGCAGGCAATTCACTAAATATCTGAGGGAGATGCAGGAAACGGGACAGATAGGTGAAAAATAAAAGAAAGAAACATCAATGCATGTGAAAAATCATAGTAAGTTATGGTTCAAATCCATCCAGCAACAAAGCACCACACAGCCTCTTGCTCACCCACCCATCACACACTTGCACCTTCCATAGAATGGCAGAGGCCCCAGCAAGATGTGAAGAGAAGCAATAACCAAGGGCCTCATGGACTAAGACAAGGGCAGGGAGGCCTCACTGACAATTACTGTCCTGAGCAAAACAGACTTAACTACTCAGCTTAGGGAGGAAAGTAAAGCCAGTTTATCTACTATCAACCAGAAACAGAACAAATAAAGTAACAAGAAAAAAAAGAAAAAAAGGGTAAGATGATTGAGAAAATGACAACCAGCATTTTAAGATCTCCCTCCCCCATCCCTCCTTTTTTTCCCAGGCTCAGCTCACTGCTCCTGATATCTCTACCTCTTTCCCCCCCAACGGCTCAGGGGGGTGGAGAATGGGGGATGTGGTCAGTCTCTCACAGAAGGGCTCTGCCGCTTGTCCCTTCTCAGATGAGGACGACTCCTCACATGCTTCCCCAACTCCAACATGGGGTCCCTCCCACAGGACACAGTCCCTAATCAACCTCTCTGGTGTACGTTCTTCCCAACAGCTACAGCTTCTTCTCACAAACTCCCCTAGCATGGGACTCCTTTGCATTCCAGGTGCCAGCATTCCAGGCATCTTCCACTGCAAAGCTGCCTTCCCACAAATTCACAGCCTCCTCTGGACACAGTCACTACCACTGGTGTGGGGTTCTCTAAGAAGTGCCAACAAATCTCAGCTTCACTACCTCTCTCCTCAGGGTGCAGAGGGACAGCTGTCATCTCACCACAGGATGCAGGGGGATCTCTGCTCCAGCACATCCGTCTCTGTTCTCTCACTGACTGTGGGATCCTCATGGTCACTCTCTCTTCAACTCCTTCTACCACTACCCAGAAAAGAAGGAAGAACCCTTCTTGTCTAGCTGTTTCTTCTTAGAAAAGTGTTTGTGGAGGTGCCCAATTGGCTCAGCCCCAGAAGTGGGTCTGACTCAGAGCTGGGGAAAAGTTTTGAGCAACTTCTTACAGGAGTCATCTTTACAACCCCTTGCCCAATACCAGAAACAGCTCCACACAAACCTACGGCATAAATTCAGCCAAAGTCAAGAAAATAGCTAACACTGGCTCATATTCATCAACTTTCATGAGCTTTCCAAAAGCAGGTATGTAATTAGCAAAAGAACAAAGCAGTAATTTGATTTCCAAACAGCAACCAAAAGTCCACTTCCAGAATGGTACTGAGACATTCAGGAAAAGAAATTAAATGTAGGAAGTTCTGTATTCTGTTATTTCTTTCTGAAATATAAGAAGTCACTTTCATGGACAGATTTTAAATTGCTGGGAGCTGGCATCAACACCTCGTTGCAATCCAACAGAAAATTTTCTTCCTTCGTTGTTGAATAAAAGTGTCTCACATATGCTTCCTTGAGTTTGATGAGACTTGAATAGGATCTGCTCTCATTTTAAAGACACTCTATCTGAACAACAGTATCAGACAATACCAAATAATTTCATTACACTTTACCATATTAAAACAAAAAAATACTGATGTCTGTAGGATGAAGGAAATTGAGCAAGAGAACTGTCCTGATAGCTGGGAAAACAGGTTAAGAGTCAAAATGTTCTTTGAGCTTATTAATTGTTTATTTGATAAGTGTTTGAAACTGGTGACAAACTTAAAATAGATGACTATATATGGCAGAAGTATATATAAACATCTTAGCCACCACCATACAATACTCAAAAGTAGAATAATACGTTACTGATGTATTTTAAGAATTTTAAAAGTTAATTTCTTTGGGAAATTCAGATAAATGCCTTTCATTAGAATCTGTTAGCAAAAGAAACTACAGCTATGAGGAACAACCCTTCTAATAAGAAGTATGTTTCATATCTAAAGCAGAAATCCCAGGGAAAATCAAGAGCTTCAATCCAGAGACCAAAGCCTGAAAGGTCGAGAGCCACATACAGATTTTTGGCTGACAGGAGATTAAACTATTTTAATGGCAGCTGAGCATCTGGGGAAAGGTATTGATTTCACTTTAAAAATCCTGCAAGCCTTTTATGGTAAGATGAAAAAAAGCCATTCCTCATTGACTCCTAGAAGTACTGCCAACACAAAATGTTACTTTGAGTTTTTGCAAGCAAGAAAAGGAAGAAAAGTCCCAACAGGCCCCAGAGAAGTACCACAGTCTTAGAGCAACCTGCAACAGTGGCAGTCAAGCAAAACAAGTCTGCTTTTGCTTGCTGCATAGGGAACACACTGTAGCAACAAAAGCTCCAAAGCAGGAATTCTCAAGATGAGGAGAAACATTAATTCAAAATGGGCAAAGGATTCATGTTGTCCTGCATGTTACTGGGCCGGGAGCTGGCTGCAGCAATAGGTTTTTAGAGAGCTCAGTCCTGCAGATATCATAGGCCTCCAGAAAATCAATTTTGGAAAAACAACATTATTTCTAAATATCGTTGCTTCACCTACTTACCATCTCCCCCTTTAAAGTACTTTGATTTTTTTTTTTTGCCCTCCAGGCATTGCTGCAGTCATAGACACTTGCCCATGACTCAGTGTATTGTAAGATCCAGAAACAGTGTGGCACCGACTGGGATGATGCAAGGGTGTGGTGGCTTAGCCCTACCTGAACAATAACCAAACCACCCAGTTACTCACTCCTCCCCAACTCAGCAGGATGGGGAGGAGAATCAAGAGAGTTCTAGAACTTTCTGGGTTGAGATAAGGACAATTTAATAGAACACCACAAAGAGCAGGGAGTTACAATGATGGGTAAAGGACACAAAAAAAGAGCAATGCCCAGTGTAACTGCTCACCAGCCGCAGCCTGACACGCAGCCCGATGGCCCAACCTCAGTTCCCTCACGGGCCACCCGACTGGGCTGCTGCCATTATATCCTGAGTGAGATGTCATATGGGACTGACTAGCCTGGCCATGCCCCCTGGCGGCGGCTGGGGAGAGTTAACTCTATCCTGGTCAAACCCAGGACAATGGGACAGGGAAGGTCTTGTGAGACAGGACTGAATTTGAGACAGGATGCTCTGTCCAGCAGCATAACCAGACAGTACGGATTTTCACCTCAGTACTGCAAGAGATGTGGCTTCCTGGCTTGGAGCAGGTAGCTAGAGTTGCAGCATCAACATGGATGTCAGAGCAGTTGTGGCTGTGCAGCGAGAGGTAACATTTGTGCATGGTGGCAAGGAGCAGAATAGCAGGAGTGTTCAAACAGTCAGATCCTGGACTTCAGTAGAATACAGGAATTTACAGCCAACAGGCAGCTTAGGACATTGCTCCTGCCCTGCTCATGGGTCTTCATTACAGCTTCTCAAGTAAGGCATGCTCACAAGGAACAGCCAGTTGCTGCAAGAAACTGTCAGGCTAACTCACGCAGTGCCAAATGCCTCACCTAGGTATAGTATCACCAAGGAGGCAGGAAAGACCAACACTGAGAAGCAAATCTGTCATCATACCTGCTTCAGACAAACACATGATGTAAACCACTCCTTTACTAATTTTTAAGGTGCACATGTGCTGCTCATGGCTTTAAATTACCACAAACAGGTGAAGTATCACTTGGAACTAGGCTTGATCTTCTCACTAAGGAGGCAGATAGACACTTCGCTAGTGCAGATGCTGAAAGACAGAATGTTTTCCATCCACCACTGCCCTTCTAAGTAACATACAGCACAGGAAGAGAATTCAAAAGCTAAATGGTCACTAAATCACCAGCTAACAGTTATCCTTTATGGCTTTTTCAGAAAAAGAGTGGAGTGGCAGGGTGGGAATTTGTAAGGTTTAGAAATCACAGTCAGCATCTGGACATGTCAGCTTACCCTTGCTTCCTAATTTACCTCTCTCTTCTCAGAGAGATCATGGGTAGCTCCATGGCAGGACTGACTCCATACCCTGGGTCTGCCCAGTATTGAGCTTCAGCAATGCTGACAGTCAGCAGACCCTGCAGCAATATTGACAGTTTTGTAGAAATGACACATGATAAGAGGACAGTTACAGATACTTGTATTTCCTGTCTCAGTCATTTAGATGGATTCAATATTTCGAGGCTGTGCCACATAGCATCTGACAGGGAAAGAAGTCAAGATGATGATTTCCACTTTTTCTTGATCAAGAAGCTAAACTCACTTTGAGGACTAAGGTTATGCGAGCAAAGAGTGGTCTTAAATACTTCAAATAGTACAGATTAATATGCCTTTAAGAGTAAAAAAATTGGCTTATCTCTTGTTTCCCTAAGAACTTTTTATCCAGCATTGTCCATATATTTTCCATACCCTAGTGTCTCTACATTTTCCAGCTTTTGCAGTCATGCATACTTCATTCCTATCATAGAATCATAGAATGGTAGGGTTGGAAGGGACCTTTAGAGATCATCTAGTCCAACCGCCCTGCAGAAGCAGGTCAACCTAAATTAAAACGTAACAAAATCTCTGTCAGATACAGAATAGCTGAGAGCTAAGTGAAATAGTTAAACAAACCTTTACTCAGAAAAACATAAAACAAAACAGGCCAACAATTATTTTAAGTAAAAAAAAAAAAAAATTGCAACCCTTCTTTGCTGTACTCCCTATTTCTTGATCTTAACTGGAATGCAGAATGATAAACATCATTGGTTTTGCAAGGCATTTCACATCTATCTGAGAAAAGTAAGTCTCTACTCTGGTTGATCTCTTAGATTTCCATCTAAACCAGCTTAAGGTAGAAGGATTTAGACACAGGTCCACCTTTGCTCCTCCATTTTTTTTTTCTGTCATGTGAACTGTTTTCTTAGTCTCAGGATCTTTTCCAGGCTGGAACTGAGTTTAACTTGTCATTTCTCTCCATCTACCTGAGGCAGAAAGACTGATTGTAGAGGGAACGCAGGAACACATCTAACAGAAACAACACACCTAGATTCCGTAAAGTTACATAATGCACAACCACATCAAAGACACAGACACCTCATGAGAAGTAATGGACTTACCAATATGATTTAAGTTAATGGGATGTTTACACTCTAAAACTGCTCTGTAAAAGGATGGTTGCTATGAAATCAAGGTCTGACTTGTTTCTTAATTGACAGCATTTTAATGTGTTTCAGGTTATACAATAAAAGAATATGTCATTCTTGGTATTTCTACCAGAAGTTAGGCATTCTCTTGTGCCTCTTGCTCAGGAGTTGAAACTTCCTCATCTTCCACTCTTTTGTGGTGGCAGTCTCCATCCACAGATTAGAGAAAGCGATGGATGAAGGCAGTCTGATACATGCTGTACCCAGAGGCAGTGGGAGTTCTGCAAACCATTTGCAGAAAGGCATTTATTAACCTCTGAAATATTTAAATGGAATAGGGTGGTCCTATTAAATCTCACAACTAGTTCTTGTTTCTGAGCAGAAAAGAACTCCAAAAGATTTATCAGAAACCAGTTTATTGGGAAAATAATAATCCTACTTTGTATTATACACTAAACTGCTCAAAATTTTCTTTAACCTATTTTTTTTTGCATTCTTTGTGTTTATAACCTGGATGTCCTTTTCACATTCACTCCATCTCCTATTGCTTTCCATCAACTATGTTCATTATTTTCTCTTAGATAAAACTGCACATAAACTTTCCTTCAGCCAAAGCTCAAAATCTTAAAAGTGGCTGTAGCTTTCAGCTGATGAGGGTTTTTTATAAACTTTCCAGTGAAACTTGGTTTATCTTTGCATTTTTATGAGGATAAATGCACCCCACCAAACCTATTTGTACTTCTGCATTCTCAGATTCAAATGTTCATTGAATGGACAAACCCCCTGTAAGATGCCACTGTAAGACCTCCACGACCTGTATTCAGTCCCCAACTTTTCCCTGGGACAAGTCTCTGTGTCTTAATTCCAGTGCTTCAAAAATGGGAGTGTCACTATTGTCTTAGATTGGGTAGTGATCGGGAGGATGAGTAGGCTGGAGACTGCCAAGAGGCTCAGAGCACAAAGGTACCTTGCAGTGCTGCACTAGAAGAATCAGCTGCCAGCAGCACTGTAACCACAGGAGCACAGTGCCACTGCTGGTGGTAGATCAAGCCAGGCAGAGAGTCATGTTTCTTCCCATTTTTAAACCCATCTGGTATTCCTGAACAGATCTTCTTGTGTTCAGCATGGGATATCTAGTACTGTGAATACCAAAGACACACATGTTGGCTTTCATCTTAAAATAAATACTCGTTGGCATTATACTATACTGTGCTATGGAAAAAAAAAAAAAAAAAAAAAAAAAAGCCCTGAATGCTTTTTCATGAGTGTCATGGTTTAGACCCAGCCAGGAACAAAGAACCATAAACAGCCACTTACTCACTTCTCCCTCTCCCAACGGCATGGAGAAAAGTACCAAGGGACTTTGGGACTCCCTAAGGACAGGGAGGGCTCACTCATCACTGACCATGCTGGGAAAAGCTGACAAGACTACTTGCCTTGAGGAAGAAAACAAAATTTCATTTAATCTACCATGAACCAAAAACATAACAAACAGAAAACAACAGAGAGTGGGATCATTGAATCATAGAACGTTAGGGGGTTGGATGATGAAGAGTTACGATGGTGAGAAAGACTATGATCACTACTTTTCAAACCACCTTTCCCCCCACCTCTCCCCACTTCCCAGGCTCAGGCATCTGATTGTGGTGTTTTTACCTCCTCCCATCCACAGCACAGGGATTCAGGGAAGAGGTGATGCAGGCAGTCTTTTCCCAATGGCTCCTGCCTCAGGAAAAGACTGTCTCGCCTCAGGGCAAGACTCCTTGCCATTCCTGTATCCCAGTATGAGGCCCCTCACACATCAGGCAGCACTTCACAAACTACTCTGAGGACCACACTGCGTCCATCCCAAAGGCTGCAGCTCTTCTCCACCGTCTCTGGCACAGCATCTGCAACAATCACACCTCTGATGCAGGGTCCCCCAGAGCTGCAGATGACTATCAGTATGGCCATTGCTCTCCATGGGTGACAGGGTGACAGCTGCTCTCTCAGCGTGGGCTGCAAGGGTGTCTCTGGTCCAGCACTGGTCCTCGTCACTTCCTCTCTTGTGGACTGCAGGGTCTGTCAGGATCTGTGTGGTTCCTGCCATCTTACCCTTCCATCTCTCCTCACATGCTACAAATTTCCATTCTTAAATGATGATCGTAGAGGCACCAGGTTGGCCTGGCTGGGCCAGAGGTGGGTCTAACTCAAAGCTGGGGGAAGTTTCAAGAGCTGCTTAAGGGGCCAACACTGCAGCTCCCCCCTCCGTTACTGAGGAAAAGTGGGTCCACACAAACCCATGGCAATGATGAACTTTTGAAGGCTCTGGGCAACTGTGTGGGTGAAGTGCAGGCAGTCCAGTGTTTTAATACTCACTGACAAAGTTCAGTTAGGAGCTTTATATGCAAATGCTAAGACACTCAGTTACATTTAAGCTTGTGTGAATATGTAATCCTATTACAGTCTAGATGATTTAATAGTCACTGTACTGGGTAACTGTTGTTCTTTCCCCACAGGTAGCACAGCTGAATGCTGCAGCCCACAGACACAGGATTTAACTGGTTTGGAGACCTTAAACTAAAACAGAGTTGGAATGATGCCACTTAAAAAAACTTATCTTTTATGCACAAAATATTTATCATTTGAAGCTCAACAGCCACTTATGCAGAGACAGCTCTCTGAGAAAAGGGTTCTGTGCACAGAACTAACATAAATCAAATTAGTGCACTGAAGCTAAAGAGGACACGTTTAATCTCATCTCTCAAAAGTTCTTCAAGAAGTCATTAAAAAGAAGTTCTACTTCCTTTTTCCTACCACAATTTCCCTAGGAATGACTATGAAAATACAACAATCGTTTCCCAAGGGTAGAAGTCAAACAGCTCAAATCAGACATAAGAAAACCATCTCTTAAAAAAACAAAAGGAAAAGGCTAGAGAATACATAAATGGTGTTTTCACTGAAAATCCCATCAATGCTCTGCATGATTCCAATCACACACTACCCAGTAGCATTCACTTGGTGATGGGCACCATGAAGCTGGAAGCTACTTCAATAGGCTGTGTACAGGCTGCTGCAGAGCAGTGCAAAATCTAAATGTTTCTATTACTAATATAAACTAGGATTTTAAAAATGTATTCCAGAGAAACTGTCTGTCTACGGTTTCTTCTAAAGACCAAGTATCCCTTTCCCTCCAAAACTAACGGACAATTTTAATCCTGTCTTACTCTATCACGGTGCTCATTCATGCATGTAGAGGTATCAGTGTAATGCAGCACTATTCTAGGAGGGCAGTAAAGACCTCAGGAAGTTTTCCCTCAACTACAAATGCACTTTTGTAGTTCAGAAGATAAATTTACTATTTTAAACTAAGTCTCCTAAACTTGGCCTTTGCTAGTATTTTCTTGGGGAAAAAATGCCAGCAGAACTAAGAGGCCAACATGTTCAGCCTAATAACGTCTGTCCAGGGAGAAACATGTAGTGGAGAGATATGAAAGCAGTGTAGGGAAAAGGAGGGTGACTGCTTGTAAGGAATAAATACTACATCAGTGCCTTGCAGTACTTTTCATGACAGAGTTTCCTATTTTCCTCTTCCAATTCTTTTCCATTTAAAGCTAAACAAAATCTTATGAAGAAAAAATAAAATAGTAAGAACTTCTGCCTTGGCAAGTTTCCTAAAAACTACTTTTTTCAGTTTTCTTTTTCAGATGTAAAGGAATTCTGGAACAGTTAAACTGGAAAAAAATATGTTTGATGCACAAAATATTTGTCATTTGAAGATGACAAGGCTCTTATGTGGAGACAATTCTCTGAGAAAAAAAAAGTTCTGTCCACAGAACTGACTCTATATACTCGTGTTCTGATTTAGCAAGGATCAGCTTTTGCTTGGTAACAGGGGGAAGGGGTTGCAGTGAAGATCCAGTAAAGAGTTTGCGGACTCTCCCCCGGCTCCTGGGTTCACACCCACCTCCGGCCCGGCTGGGCCAATCTGGTGCCTCTGCCATCACTATTTAGGGGACAGGAATTTGAAGTGCTGGCAGCAGATGTAAGAGTGATAGAAGATGGAGGCAACCATGCAGACCCTACAGTCAGAGATGGATGAAGGAAGGAGGAGCACCAGAGCAGAGACCCCTCTGCAAGCCGTGATGAGAACGCAGGCTGTGCCCCTGCAACCCATGGAGGGCCATGGCAGGACTGAGAGTTACCAGCAGCTCCATGTGAGTGAGCCCGGACGGGTGAGGGACTGTGTGGGGAGACGGCCATGGCCCAGGCCGTGCTGGAGAGCCTGCGGGCCGCAGAGCAGCCCCACACGAGAGGCAGAGAGGAGCTGCAGCCTTTGGGATAAGTGCGCGTTGGAGCAGCCCGTGCAGGGCTGCCGTGTGTGTGAGGTACCCCACGGACTTGCAGGGCAGACCAGTGAGAAGCCCACCTGCCTTGAGGGGAGACAAATGGCAGAAGCCATCAGGAACAGACTGACTGAAACCCCCACTCCCTGCCCCTCCTTGGGCTGTTCGGGAGGGGAGGAGGTAAAAACACCGGGGAGTCAGGACTCTGAGCCCAGGAAGAGGGGAGGAGTGGGAAGAAGGTGGTGTTAAAGGGCTGGTGGGATTCTTCATCATTGTACCACTCTGTGTTGTTTTATTTTGGTTATGTTTTGGGGTTTTATGGTTATGTTTTAGTTGATGTTGCATTAAATTATTTTCTGTTTTCTTCCTCAAAGCTGAGTAACCTGGTCTGTTTTGTCCTGAACCTTAAGCAGCAATTAAGCTCTCCCTGCCCTTTGGCAATCCTCAGGTCTTTGGCACTTGAGGCTGATCGTGGTCTTTTGTCCCCTGATGGGCCTAAACCAGGACAGCTCTGGATGCCAATATTTTTTTACTTTTCAAGCAGAAATATTGTTTTCTACTTTTCAATTTCAAACACTAGTACACTATTAAAGTTATGCATTTCCAGTTCTTATATCTAATTAATATTTAA
Organism: Colius striatus; assembly: GCF_028858725.1. Taxonomy (NCBI): domain Eukaryota; kingdom Metazoa; phylum Chordata; class Aves; order Coliiformes; family Coliidae; genus Colius; species Colius striatus. Next base: position 15,977,314 of record NC_084790.1, on the reverse strand, counting down.
TATTTTTCTCAACATGCCAACAGCTGGCATTCTTTTACAATCTCAGCTTTCCCCCAGAGAAGTGACAAGTTTCAAGCCTTCTCAACTCTAGCTAAAACTCAATATATCAACAACAGCAGCTTGAAACCCCGGAAGCATACAGGAACAGAAAGGGGTTTTTTTAAAGTCATAATCTTTAATACCTAGTTCACAATGTTTAATAATTTGTGATTGGCAATCAAAACAACCTAACTAGAAGTGATCAGCTGAAGTGAAATTTTTAAAAAGATAAATTTATGCTGTGAATTATTAAAAAAGCAGGTTCCATTATTGCTTTAAATAACATCTCAGTCTCTGAGCAAACACCTAGAGAGTTACTTCATTGGTTATGTGAGAGCAGCACAGACATAGAAACAGCAATTTAACTTTAAAATTACTAAGGAAATCCAAACCAATTAGAACTGGAAGATGCTCCAACAGTGTTACTAAAAGCACTTTCACATGGCATTTTGAGTTAAAGGAATTACAATTTTTAGAGTTTTCCCACTGTAGATATTCAACTCAGTTAAGCAGAAGAAGCACTACTAGTCTGACATGACAAGCATTTGTCTAAAGGCCAGTGAATAACAAAATGCAGAAAAAACCTGCACACCACGAGAATAATTGAGCTTAATGGTTCACTGTTTGTTCCCAGCTGTACATTTCTAGCAGTGCTAGGAGCAGTGCTAGCATATATTGTGTGTTCACCAGGTCTCATTTGGTGTAGCACACAGGTCTTCTCAGTGGCCTTTGAGGATCTAGAAGTGCTTTGGTACCCATTTCATAGGTACAGAATAAAAGGCCTGGGGAATCCAGGTGACTTGCACAATCAGACAGTGTTTGCACAGCCATGCCCTCTGCTTGCAGCCACATTAGCGTGCTTTTCCCTGCTAAAGGGCCAAGAAAACATCAGTCCCTGAGCAGTGGGAGGTGTACTCCTGCTCCTGCAAATGAGATAACTAAAGCACAGACACTTCTCATTTCCCAGTTGTATCACCCTCCAAAACACAGGAGAACCTTTAACCTCCCAGCCACCCTTCCAGTGATCACCTCTTCACAGCCTCTTTATATATACTCTTGAGAGTGGAAGCTCACAGCTGAAGCTGGGAACTGCTTGCAAGACCAGTTCTTGAGACTGTACTTGCTTAAAGGATTAGACTGAAGTGGTTTGGTTTATGTCTTGTGACATAGCTTGCCATTTGAATAATGACCTTTTTTCTGCAGCAGTAGAACTAAAACTGTGTATCTTCCTTTGGTTGCTGCCTTATTCATGACCACAATACTGTGTGTGTTTGCCACCACAGCAGCATGTTTCTTGTTCCTTCTGGGAATTCAACAGGAACAACCTCTTCTCTGTTTATGCCAACTGAGCAACACAGTCTCCAGTCATGTTCTCCTGTTGCCCGTGGCAATTTTCTGGTCTTGTGGCATAAATTTCTCTTTCAAAAGCTCTGTCAGTTTGACTTGGGCATCCAAGAGAGAAGAAGAATACTAATAACAATAATAAGGAAAATTATTTTCCTCATATTTTCTTCCTCTTATTACTGTGGGGGGTTTTTTTGTTTGTTTTCTTCCACTTCTACCATTCTACTGAAATCTGTAACAGGAAAGCACTCTTCAAAATAGTTTTCTAGTTTGGAAAGCTGATATTAGTTTATTGCAGTGCTGGGTGTGTGAGGGATCTCTTCTCCTGGCATGCACACTGAAAAAGAAAAGAACACTCCTTATATACTTTACAGAAAAAGGAACTACCTACCCACTCATAACACATGAGTTACGCGGAGAGTTGAGCAACATAGTCATATATGTTTAGCATGTACTCCATTTAGCTCATTATCATGTTTGGGGGTGTCAAAGGAGTGTTAATTGTAACACTAATTTCACAGTTAATGAAGCAATTATCTCACCTTGGGCACCTGGCCCTGCTGAAGCTTTTGAAGTTGTTTTTCTGCTTGGTCCCATGGTCTTGCCTCTGTAAGGCTCTCTCTCTCAGCTCTTTCTCATGCTTATTTCAAAGGTCTCCCACTCACAGGTGTCTGCACAACAGATGAGTGGGCCCTGGCACTTCTAAATACTTTAAACTCCTTGCTTGCAGTTCTCTCATAATTCATCACTGAACTCAAAGTCTAAATCACGCTTGTATGAAATAGCAAATGAGAATAGGGATTTGGGGTGGTCTAAGGAGGGGGTCTATAAATGAGAAAGAGTCTACAAATGAGAAATATCTTGAGTATCACACTCAACTGGGCTGCTTCTTCCAAATGAAGCTATCACTATCAGGCATGCAGAGGAAAATGGGCCAGCTGGCGGCACAGTCACACTGCAAACAAGTGACAGGAAGGTATAGGAGAAGTTGCAAAAAAAGGAAGGTACTTAGGGATGTATTAGATTTTTTTTCCCTAAACTTTTGATCAAATATTCATAGTGACTATACAATATGTTGTCCTTGATATGAAATGTAAAGTGTAGAAGGGTAATGGATTGAATTAATTTAGTGACAAATGTATGCCTGAATTGTACTAAACCTTTGTTTACACATTCATAGTCCCTTGCAGTAGTACGTTTAGTGAGACTTCCTAATTTCATATCTGAATTTGCCATTTATGCGTGTAATGTGATGAATAAGTGCAACTTGGTAGCCTTTTACTATGGGTTTAAAATTAGCAATGCTTTGCTGGTAAACTCTGAGTGAACCAATTCTTTCTATTGTCTTCATTCCTCAAAAATAGAAATTGGTGATGAAAATCTACTAAAAAATTGTAGTACAGGCTAGTAAAAGAGGAAATCATAGTCTTTTTAGCACTATGGGTAGGTGGATTCATTGTCAGTGCAAGCATGCTCCCAGTGAGTCCAGACTGGTTTTGGAAAGAGGACAGATCTGTGCTGAGTGGCAGATAGGAAGAGGCTCTCCTTGCAATTTTGGCACAGGGACTCATGAGAGTCATGGTGGAAAACAAGAAGGAATTGTCAATCAATATATATTACTACACAAACAATATGTTGGGGAAGGTATATTTATGGCAAGCTCAAAGGGAAAATACTATTATTAAAAGGTTACTTGCCCTGAGAGAGACTTGTTAGGAACATTTGCCAAATGGAAATGGAAAGCTGAACCATGCCCAAGTGCAGTGATGGAGATTGCTATCACGTCTGCTGGCAGTTTCATTCCTGTGATGGCCAGGTGCCTAGTTGAAACACCGCACAGGCGTGTAACACTCACAACAACATTGCCACTTAATATTGCAGGATGACCAGTGGTCTCATAAAGACAGACAGAAAGTGCTGACTTTTAGAAAGGCTGCTGATTCTTCCAGAAGCCATTTCTTCATGACTCTGCATAAAATGTTGATACCATGGCATTTGTCTAAGACTTAAATCGTCTTTATGACACAGGAACAGTTACTAAACAAATTCATCCCAGCACGTTCCATGGCAGTTCTCTTATCAGTGGTTTTAAGATAATGAAATTACATAATGAAAAATATTTTCCAGTAAGATTTTACCATATGCAGTTTTATTTGTGTATTTAAGAGCTTGGACATGTGATGACAATCCCTGTCACATAATATCTGAACTCAGTTTCTTCACAGAAATTGTTTTACCTTACCATGTAGGAGAAATATTTCAGAATTACTTGGGGGAGAAGGGAGCTAATGACAGGAGGATTATCCCTGACTATGCAGAGAACTTCCCAAACCACTAAAAAACTATAGTGGTCTGGAGAAAAGACATTCTGGCATGATTTGAGGTAAAATTAATTTCATGCAGTATATGATGAAGCACCCAGTGCACCTCTGTAATTTAAGGAAACAAGCCTGAAATAGGAAGAACTAACAGGTGCAGTTTTTCTCAGTCTCTCTAAACTTATACAAAAATTCTGTAAAATTAATTCATTCACACAGGCAAGTTAACTGGATGCATTTTTGCTACTGCTTCAGTGAAGTATAAGGTCATGAAAATTCTTGCATTTATGTATAAAAAGATGTGCCTGAACTTCTTCTCTTTTTTAGAAAGAGGTCAACAGACCCCTATAACAAGACATTTCAGCAAAATTGCTGTTATTAGTAGAATTTCTCTAAAAAAAAACCCCCAAAACACTACAGAAACTCTTCAAGACACTGCTAAGCCAAAAATGTGGGAAATTCTATTAAGAAGTTCACTGTTTCTGAAATAACAGCAACTGTTACAACACAGGTTTTTGCTCAAGTCTTTGATATAAGATGTTCTGACTTGAAAATTATAAAAATCTGAAGAGTGAGAACCCTCTCAGTGAGACAAAAGCCCCTCCAAATTAAGATCATCACAGTTTTACCCACAGTCATGTACGAACCTCTTGGTCAACTTCTGCACAATTCCCATCTGTAAAGGACAATGTCAAATAAAATGCACCAAGAAAAGCCAGCAGCCTGTAAAACTGTGTGCATTTTTTTCATAAACAGGTGTCCCCAGGCTAGTTGTACACAGTTCTTTTTGTGTGTGTACACATACAGTGGTATATACAAGTATATTTATAAATATGTGTGCATATATATGCACATAAAAGAGTGTGTGTGTAACTAAAGTTGCAGTTATATACATTGCTGTATGTCACTAGGAGTATCAAATCTTTACACAGAAATTTGCTCTAAGGGCTGCAAATAAACTATCACACGGTTGCTACATAGACTCTCAAAGGTAAATGTTTATTGAAACTGTACCAGGAACCTACCAGAATAGTTACAGGAAGAAAAATCCATTGGGCTACAGTATGACACAACAGAGAACCTGACACACTAAATCACACCAAAAAATTGTAATCACACAAAAAATGTAATCACACAAAAAGTTCCACTTAAACATAAGAAAAAACTGTTTCACTGTGAGGGTGAGGGAGCCCTGGCACAGGCTGCACAGAGGGGCTGTGGAGTCTCCTTCCTTGGAGGTCTTCAAGATCTGCCTGGACATGCTGCTATGTGACCTGATCTAGGTGAACCTGCTTCTGCAGGGGTGTTGGACTAGACGATCTCTAAAGGTCCCTTCCAACCCCTACCATTCTATGATTCAAAAAAGATATCTCTATGATTCAAAAAACGTGGGTATATCTCCACCTAGCCTCCCACTGATCCCATTGTTGATCTTCCTCTCACCACTGGCAAACTCAAAACCTTTAGTCTTGGACCAAGTGAAGTATCTTTGATCTAAGTCTTAAAGTGGAAGAATTAAATCAAATCCCTGCCTGCCTTGACCTAGCTCCTAAATCTTACAATTGCAAATGTTGCATCTTGATTTATTTCCATAGTGTTTCCTGCAAAATAGATTATTTTGTTTCTATAAGCTTAATGTCCACCAACTTCACCTTTGGCATCATTCAGGAGATTGCTTAGTCTGACAGGGAAGGTTGAACTCCTGAGTGACATTGGTATGATGTCAACAAAATACAGTAGTTGAGTGATGAACTATGAAGCAAATCCTTACTTTTGCCTGCTGTCTAAGTGAGAATATTTACAATTTCTTGCTACTGGGCAAGACTCCTGTATCTAAGAAGTGCTGCTCTGCTGAGTTTTAACATCTTATTTTAATTTGCAAAAGGATCACTGCTATCCCAGAGCCTCATAAGAATTTCAAAGGCTTTGACAGAGTAACTGAAATGTGTGCAAATGCCTACATTTGCTTAAAGGCATTAAAGTCCTCACTCAGGGAATGCACATGACAGACAAGTCAGGTCTGGAGCAAAGGATTTGCTACTTGGATGGATATACCACTTGATACCTGCCTACACTCATGCAGCAGCCACATGACTGGCCATGAAGAAGCCATATAGAGATAAACAGCAGCTATGTAGACCTTATTTGTGCTCTTGTTGTCCAATTTTCAGTCTCTGACAGCAAGCTACCAAATGAGTTTTGTGAAGCCTAAGGCTGTAAATAGTCTCTTCTTAAGAGTCTGTAAGACTATGCTCAGATTCTGCAAATTCATGTACTTTGATGCTTATAGGCATGGAAACTAACTTTTAGTCAGACAGAACTTAGATTTAACAAACTTGGGTTGGCTGTACCCGGTCAGTCAAATTAAGCCATGTATAAATAATAGAGCATAAAGGTTGCAGCTTCTTTTCTCAAGCGGCAGTGGTAAACACAGATAAATATTGCTAACACAAATTGATTCATAACAGAACAAAGAATCTAGGCAGGTGAATAAGTCATGACAGCTTTTGAACAAGAACCAAGTTTCTATTGTCTTTTTAAAAACATTCCTATGCACACAAAGCACAGCCAGTTTAACCTAAGTGTATGCATGTGTGTTGAGTGGATTGCCAAAGCCTACAAAGAAGACTGAGAGAACAAACCAGAGACAGAAAGGCACTGTGGGAAACCCTCTTACTGCAGCTACGTGGGAAGCCTTGGGACAGTTGCTTAAAGCCCTGATTTTGCACTCCCTCCTTACTTACCAACTCAGAAGCAACTTAATCCCACATGATTCAAAATGGAGTTAGGCAGTGTAAAACTGAATTCTTGTAGAAGAGTCCACAATTGCCTATGGTGCTCTGCACCTCACACAGAAGAGATGCTAGCTTCCTCAAGCCAGAGTTTAACAAGGCTCTCCAATCATCTTTTCAGAGACAACTTCCTTGGGAAACACAGTGAGAAGATACCTTTCCAAAGATTGATGATACTTCAATTTCTTTAAACAAAAAGTTATAAAGCATCACTCTTTTAAAAGTATAGATAGTATAATAGTAATAAATACAACAAAAATAATGACAATTGGAGGGGGAAGGAACAAAGATGCTATATCCTAGGTACTAGATGATGCAGAAAGGTTAAGAAGGTTATTTAAATGAAAATTGAACAAAAAATCTTTTAATGACACCTTTTCTATACTTTTGATATTGGAGGTGGGTATCTATTACCAACAATTTTTGCTTGCAGAAGTAGATGAAGTGAATATCTAGTAAAAGAAAATTCTTCATGCACACATATAAAACTTGGGCTGAACTGTCAACAATCAAGCGCCAGAGCGACTTCCATGTGTGGGTGCTGAAACAGATTGCTGTTTCAGTGTAATTCAGTCAGTGCTAGCCCCATTTCAGTGTGGCCTAACACACAAGACACATAAATGCCTCAAGGATAGCTATCCTTATCTTACCTCAGTATCAGAAAAGTGGAGTGAACAGTCAAGATTAATCCAGTTAAAAAGGAAACAAAACAATCATAGGTTAGGCTTCCTCGTCACCCAGAAACATGCTCTTTACACTCTGTGTACATACAGGTCACACAGAAGACATGAGCACACTGCAGGTGCATGGTAACTCTGACATATCACACAGTGCAACACATAAGAACTGTCCTAACTTCAGACATTCCTTCTGGTAGAGGTGACCCCTTACTCAAATCCAGATTTGTGCCTTTAATTATCAGAAACCAGAGAGTTCTCCCACCCAAAAACTTCATTATTTCTACTACACAACTTTGATTTAAAGAAAAGGTTTGTGTAGCAAACCTGGAGACATTTTAGACCTGAAATTGTGGTTTGTCCTATTGTAGTGGTTTCCTAACACTGGTTTTTCTCCAATGATTCAACAATAAATGCAGGAAGTGTTTTAATACTTCTGAAGCTTTCCCCTTTCTATTTTAATTTTGTAGGATGCGACATAACTGCCCATAAATAATTGCATGTGACAGTAAAGAACATCTGTCAGCTCTTTCATGAGTCCTCTGCTGAAATAAAATCGTGAATAACAGAAAGTAATTAAAATAAAACAACTGCACAGGGAGGTTGTACCTAGAAATGCAATCCAGTTCCTGCCTGCTTGTGTATTTCTGACCATTTCAAATCATTTGGGGTTGTAAAGCCCCCTGCCTCCCAAACATTGGTTCAAGTGGGAAGGAAACCCACCTCTGTTTTCACTGAAGACTGGGGGACTAGAGAACAAGACCTCAGTGGCTCTCTGAACTACAGCACAAGTGCAACATCACCTCTTTAGATTAGATAATACTTACAAGTGTGTCACTTATCTGTTGCATAGTGATTGTCTTGTCTATGCACAGGATTTGTAAATAAACATGGGAACATATTTGTAAATGATTGTATGTTGAATGTAAGTGCAAAAGGAGTGGGTCAATTTCAGTCTCCTGCAGCTGAATACTCTAGTGTAGTTGTAACTAATAGGCTGGAAATAGGCCAAATGTGTGCAATTTATTACCTTCATCAGACTCAACTAAGCGTGAGCAACTGTTCTGCATTCATAGCTAGGGAAATTAATGGCCCTTGGCTAACAAAAAAGGCAGATATTAGATGAATGTGTTTCAGTGTGCAAGTTTTTGAGCTAGAAGAGAACATGTACAAGAGAAACATTTTCTAAAATCACATTTAGGCCCCTCGCACAGACAAAGTGTACGAAATGCTAAATCAATTAGCTCAGCATTTCCAATCTGAAGGTGCTACTCCCTACAACTAAATGTTTCAAAATCTACATTTCAAGAAAAGCACAGTTACTTCTGTTGGGCTGTTGGAAAGTACGGGTTTTTCTAATACTGTTTAGATCAGCCATCATTTTCTGCTTCATTCATGGGAGTAATTTAATGGGAAAAGTCATTACTGACAGGTGCAGCAGCTGAACTGCCCTATCTTCTTATGGGTCTGCGTGCATGGTGGATACACCAGTTAGAAACAAAACCAACAGTCATATCCAAAGCCTAGGGTCTCAACAGACTTGTCATCCAGACAAGACTACTGTTGCATTTAATTCTTTGGTATTTTGAAAGAAGAGTTAGTCTGACTCCTGGCACTTAAAAAAGAACAAAGTCACCTTAGCTAGAAACAAGTACGCTGGTTCTGAGCTGGAATTACTGATACCCTGGGAGACATATGTACTGACTCTGTTGAGGAAAGGTGAACAGTTAAGAAGGTTCAACATCCTTTCCGCTGACTGGATACAGAATCAAAATGATCAGTTTCAACCCTTCTTTCGTGGGGAAAAAGTGGTGTTTGTAGCAATGAGAAAAAGCAGAAGAAAGTCCTAAATTTAAATATGGATCTCCATCTAGGAAAGTCAAATGAAAGCACAAGATGGTGGGAGGGGGAAGACATGTCCTCCTTGGACTTGCATAAAAGATGGTATTACTAGTTTTGCAGATTCATAAGGTAATTCTTGTAAGGCTTTTTAAGAAAATTGAGCTTTACTAAGAAACAGTGGATCAAACTCTCCTCTGCTTTGATGTTTCTATAACAATAAGTTCATAAAATGATACTGTTTGCTTATACAACGTCAGTAAATCTATTAACATTAAATTAATTCTTGTGTAAATGACATCAGAATTATCCATTCTTTGAAATGAAGACAAATAGGCAAAATATTTCATTTTATCATGCACTGTCAAAGCAATGTTACAAAAAACTTCTGTTACCTCAGAGACCACTGGAGCTCCTCACCTACATGTAACACAACAAGCGGTGTATTTTAAAGTTAGGGTGAGTTATAGGCTGTTTGCATGGCACTTATGTCCTAAGGAAGGTAAAGGCAGTTCAGAACATCTGATAATTGCTAGGCAAGAAACAATGTTGAATGAAGCACTTGGCAACCATGGTTGATTTACAAGTACACAATAGGCTTACAAATTAGCAAGAAGAACTAACAGTCCAGTGGCACAGTCTTTTCTGGCAACATGAATATTATCAAGTTAAAATAAGTAACTTCTATTTTTGGAGTTACTAGTTTAATTAATAACTCTATATGCCTAGAATGACATTTATCTGAACTTCTGTAAGGTCTTGACAAGGTTCTCCACAACATCCTTCCCTCTGAATTGGAGTAATATGGATTTGATGGATAAACTGTTCAGTGGATGGGGAATTGGTTGGATAGTGTCAGCAACTCAGTGTCCAGATAGAGATTAGTGATAAGTGGTTTCCCTCAGAGGTCCATTTTGGACCAGTAGTGATTATCATCTTCATTAATGATGTAGACAATGGGATCAAGCAGACTCAGCAAGTTTGCAGACAAGATCAAGCTGAGTGGTGCAGTTGACAAGTCTGAGAGATTGGATGTCATCCAGAGGGACCTGGACAAACTCAAGAAGTAGGCCCATGTGAACCTCATGAGGTTCAGCATGGTCAAGTAAAATGTCTTGAGCGGCTTATCCCCATTAGTATCTTTAAAATTTCTATTTAAAACTTGAGACAAACTTCTAGGTATTTTCTAACTGTTAATTTACATAACAATGTTGCTATGTGTCATATTGGCTTGGGCAATAAGACCTGAGACAGCTTATCCACTCTGTCTGCCAGGAAACCTCCATTAACCCAGTAACCAGTTACTTTCTTTACATGCCTTCTCTTGTTACTTAACAAAAATAAAGGAAATTGCAATGTGATGAAAAAGATGCACTTTGGGGTGAGTCATTCATTTGCCCTGCTCCCATTTTCTTCCATAGCAAAAGAGGAGATAAGTTAAATATTAATCCTTATGGTCTTGATTTTCCCCAGGTTACTACCACTATCACTTATTTAATACTGGCTGTAATTAAGCATCAGGAATCTCACATGGGAATCATGGAAAAATAAATACTTTCTCCTGTTTGCAATACAATGCAAATTGCATTTTCAGATTTATCAATTATTTGCTCCTACTTCACTTGGTATTCCATCTCTTCTGGTGGAAAATCATGCTTAGCTGTAATCCTACCTTGGTTTAGCAAATGTTTATGGAATTTTTGTTGATATTTTGATCAAAAAGGCTCTGGCTCAACATTTTCCAGCAAGTTGGGATGTAATCTAAATAGAGTCTGGTTTAAAAAGGCCATTCAAGTAATCCTTGTAGAACAACACAGCTAGCCAAGAACAGCATGAAGAAGCAGCTGCTCCAAAATGAATGCATAACTTTTGCTGGAATCAATATGATTTACAGCATGAGGTTCCTGGCTAAGCTCACTGATCCTTGGGGCTTTGGAGGCTCAGGAACCCTCTCATTCCCCAGAGACTACCTGGGTGCCGGTTCATAGCTGATCTCTTCCTTATTCCTACACTGTTTTCATCTATACAGTAAAAAACACTCTGTAATATTTAATTAGAATGTCATTAATACAGTGGTGTTTGGATGCTAAGCCTCTTTTTTAATTGACTTGGTGTCTAGTGACCTTTAACTGTTTTTTAAATCCTAAGTTGCATCTCATTACCAAAAGACAGAAGGAAATGGAGGAGAAACCATCAGAGAAAACTGAAGAAGAGCTTGAGGAAGAGGTTAACAACATGCACATTTGATGGGTCTTAAAACATCCACTGGAAAAATGGCTTAGGCATTTTGTTTATTGCTGTCTATTAACACTGTTGGTCTCACTGCTGAACTCAGGAACCAATGAAAACTATTGAGGATTCTCACAAGTCATGGTGAGCATTTTTTCTTTAAAGATAATTCCACTTGATTTATTCTGAAGAGTGAATTAAGTGGAGTGGACTCGCTTAGTGCTATGCAATTTGGCCTCTTGCTTGAAAAAAGGTAGTGCTGTTAAAATAAGTAATGTCATGTCAAGGCTGATCTTTTTTTTCCCCTTGTCATGGTTTTGTGTGGAGCCATTTCTGGTAATGTGGAAGGGGCTGTAAAGATGGCTCCTGTAAGAAGCTGCTCAAAACTCTCCCCAGGTCTGACCCAGACCCACTTCTGGGGCTGTGCCAGCTGGGCATCTCCATGATCACTTTTTAAGAAGAGGAAGCTGAGAGAGAACGATTCTTCCTGTTCCTTCTTATTCTGTTCTTCCTTCCTTTCCGGCTGGTGGTGGTGCAAGGAGTTGGAGGAGAGAAAACACACCACGTGGAACCCAACATCAGTAAGTGAAGAAAGGAAGAGGTGTGCTGGAGCACACACTCCCCTGTATCCTGCGGAGAGAACTGGTGAAGCTGAGATTTGTTTGCACTTTGTTACAGACCCTGCACCAGGGGCAGTGACTATTCCCAGAGGAGGCCATGTCCCATGTGAGAGACCCTATATTGGCAGAAGCCGCAGCTGCTGGGAAGAACCCACACCAGAGAAGTTCATTAAGGACTGTGTCCTGGGGGAGGGACCCCATATCAGAGCAGGGGAAGAATGCCAGGAGTCATCCTCCTCTGAGAAGAGCAAAGAGACAGAGCCCATCTGTGAGAGACTGACCACATCCCCCAGTCCCTGCCCCCCTGAGCCGTTGAAGGGCAGGAGGTGGAGATGCCGGGAGCAGTGAGCTGGGCCGGGGAAGAAAGGAGGGATGGGGGAGGGAGATCTTAAAGTGCTGGTTGTAATTTTCTCATCATCCTGCTCCCTTTTTGCTTTTTGTTCTGTTCTGTTCCTTCTACGTAGTAGAATAGTTTGTTTTGCCCAGAACCATAATTGTCGGTGAGCCCTCCCTGCCCTTTTCTAAATCCACAGCATCCTTGGTTATCTTTATTTTTCATCCCATCTCTCTGGGGCCTCCACCATCCTAAGGAGGGTAAGGGTGGATAGGGGGCAGTGAGCAATTGACTGTTGTGGTTCTTCATTGCTAGCTGGGAAAAACCACAACATCCCTACATGAACACATCCAAGTCTCAAATAGTACACTGAAAGAAAGTTAATGATATCATTTCACCCAAAGTGTGTGCATCTCTGATGCATTTTGTTCACCATACAGAGACATACAACAGGAATTCCCTCTCCACCCATATAATTTCCATGGTAGGGAGGAGGTTTTATTTAGCAGTTGGAGCAGAGGTGTTTGCACTTCATTTTCAGCTCTGTTACTGACTCAATAAGTTGTTTACACATCATGTACTTTATCTCTGTTGAAAAGAGTATCTTTTCCTTTATGAAATGTTGAGAAATACAAAATAGGACTGAGCTACACTAGAATTCTGTGTATCTTACTTTAAAATTCAGCTTATCATTGACTTCACAGAGTGTTGAAGAATGTAGAGTAGGTTTTATCACATTTTTTAGAAGATTAGGAAACAGAAATTCTTACTTTTTACTGCTGGGAATTCAAGAAAATTCAACAGACATCATTGATCAGCTACTCACAGCTGGATGGTGAATTTAAACAAGCCATGAAATAAGTAAGGTTTAAACTTTTGCCTGACAAGTTTCAGAAACTGCAGGATGACTTATAGAGAAGTAATTTCAGCTACTGCAACTAGCAGAGCTTCAGCTTTCTTGCCAGAAGAACCTATGTACTTCTAGTGAGCTTTACTACAGCTAAATAATCCAATTGCCTGAAGTTTATGTATTTAGCAAATCAAAACTTCAGAGAAGAACAAAAATAGCCAGCTTTCATGAGTGGAGCTAGAACAACAGTCATCAACATAATGCACTGTTATACATAGTGACGTTTCTCCTTACATTTGTTTCAAACCCCCCAAAGAATGTACCCACTTTTACCAAAAGAAAAGAGTAAGATTTCTGTATATTCTCCTTGGAGTTTCTTTTATCTTCTTCAGGAGAATTAAGCTCTTGTTGTTAATTTTTGCCTGAACATAAATATTTTGTAGTTTTTAATAAATTACTGCTTTAATTTATGCATTGTTTTTAGAATACTCCTCTATACTGCTCTCTCATTTCTTTTATAGTAAAAAAAAATGTGAGGGACACACATTTATAGTCTGTAAGCGTGTGTCCCTCAAAACTAGTGTTAAATCACAAATATAATATGATCTATACAGGAATGATAATATTACTTTTCTCAGGTCAATCACGGTACAATGCTGGAAAATGGTGTACACGATCATATATGAGTTACACCCATGCCATGTGAAAAGCTTGTCTGAAAAGCCTTCCTGTCATCCAAAAATAGCTTAGCACTTATCATCCATGTACATAGCCAGCTCCCAGATCTGAGAAAAAAATCCCCAATATATGATTAGAGATCAGTCTTTCATTTTTCATGAGCTTCAGAAATATACTAAGGGAACAAAATCTGAATGAAAATCTTACATAGCTCTTGACATAAGTAGGCCAGCTTTAATAAAACGATGCAGTGAACACAAGGCCCTGTGCCAAAATCTTGACTTGAAAAGGCTAAAAATGTCAGCTTTTTCCTCTTCACCAGGGAGTTATAATTTCATAGCTGCACTTTCAGATTTTAAACTGAGGGGCCACTTACATGATTTTGATTAATAGACTAACAAAAGTTTAAAAGGTAGGAGTGGAGATACTCAGGTCACAGGCAGCACAGTATTTTAAAATAGCTGTAGATCAGGGAAGTTTGTGGAGATAAAATAGGGGAAGAATAAGGCCTGATCCCACATCCAGAAAACAAATGGGAATATTGTCACTTGCTTAGTTAAAATACAATATCAAATAATGACAAGACATTTCTAAAGAGTGGAGGTGCATTTGCAACAAATATGTTTATCTTAACAACAAAAGTAGAAATATAAAGGCAATTATAGCTGACTTGCTTAAAGAGTGGCAATGACTTTGTGTAGCAACCTTACTAAATCATATTCTTCTCAAATTCCTATGAACCACAGTATGCACACCAGGATCATCAGACAGTGGAAAATGATCTGTCCCTGTGTTCAGTGAATCTCAGGTCAAAGAGCTCATGATATGAAATTTACAGGCTCATGCTCCACTCAGAAGCATTTTTGGAAAAGGCAAGCTCACTTTTGTAAAGCTAAGTGGTTGCAGGTCAGCATTGTGGCTCAGGCTTCTGAAAGAGTTTGTTCCAAGAAAAACCATGAAGTTCTTTTAGTTTGCAAGAGCAACCTCAAAAGCTAAGTGTTGGCATCTCAGTTTGCTGTATAGGTCACATTCAGATATGTCTCCACATTAGTAAATAACTAATGACATGTCTTCCCCACCTCTAGATATCTCAATGCTTAGCAAATGCTCTGACTTCATGAGGCTTTGAACAGAAATTCTCTTGTACAGAAAATACATCCTCTCTCATCATAAATCAGTAGAACAGAGATCAAAAGAGTTAACACTCTATTAATTCTTTAGGAGAAGTCTAAAACTGGTCTGGTAGCAATGATTAAGCATTTTGTTTATCAGGGTTGACAGTGTTCCAAGAAAGAGGCTAGTTGACTTCTTTTTTTCTGTTGTCTTCCTGGTAGCTCTATATTCCCAAAACTTTTTATACCAGTATCCAAGAAAGCTGAAATACTGGAACCGAGCTACTATGTTCCTTCAGCTTCAATCTCTTCCATTCAGTTTTAAAAAGGGCACAAATTATTTTCTTCAAATGCTGAAAACCTGCGGTATCATAAAATCTAATGCAATCATAGGTGCAACTGCAATTGATGACATCTGTTCTCCACCTTTTTTATCCTCATTAAGACAACTGGAAAGCAAGAACAGCTGGACTTTATGTGCCTCCCATTTGTAGCTTGGATGTCACAACCTCATTTTGAAAACTATTAAATATACAGACGTTTCAGAGCAGATCAAAGGATCAGCACAATCTTCCTAAATGTGTTCCTCTGAAGACAGATTCACACACTTCTGCAAATCATCACATGACCTTCACATAGGATTATACAAAAACACCTTGTTTCCAGTTCATATGGTGTTACACTTAATAAGATGATGAGAAACAGACCATAAAACCATTATCTACTTCTGGTATAATCTAATTAAGGATAAAGGTTTGTGTGCAGTATCCACAAACCTAGTTGTAAACTCATCATGTACTTTAGTCAGTGACTGAATTAGTCAAATTATCTCTGCCTTTGGGAAATTTTATTCTTATATACTCAGAAATGCTTCTTTTTTGTTTAATGACTGATACGAGGAGGATTAGTTAACATCACCTGTATAACTTAATGATCCTTATTGTTCTGACAATTCAATATTACACTATTTTTAAACTGTAGAGTTATTAAAGATTCTTTTTAGCTCATTAAGAATAAAAAGAGAATAAAAATCCTAGGGTAAATTCCTTTCCTGTTTGATGGCTTTGAATATTAATTTTTTCTTTTATTGTGCATAAGTTACGTTGATATTTTTTGCTATGATTCTGACACCAAGAATAGATATTCTACAACAGTCAGTTCATGTAGTTATCACTGATATAATTGTAATTTTGTAACAATGTTTCAATGCTGTAATGACTTTGGGAAACTTTAGCATTAGAATGTGTTCAGTATCCACTTATTGAGCTCAGCTTCACACAGAATATATATGACATTTCTGATCATTTATTTCTGAAGGGAGGTATATATTAAGCTGTCCTTTATTGATGAAAATGTAAGACCAGTCTAAGACCATTCCTGGTTCTAGAAATGCGCTCCTCTGCCTAATGTGGAAGTATTTTATCCTCCGAAGACTTCAGTCACTAGGTGGCAGTTTGGGGTACCTCTCACAATTGCAGTCATGGCTTAACTAATCCTATTTAGTCTAAGCAATTTGAGAAAAAGACAAATATATCCCATTGTGATGGATGGATGAGTTCTTTCATCTCAAAATTTGAACTGTATGTTATAGAGGGTACTACAGGAGGAACTACTCAATCCAATGGAGGCCAAGCATTGTAAGAAACTGGGCAAGTGCAGTAGCAACCCAGGCTGAGCTGGCTTTGGAGCCTAACAACTCAACACAACATGCTGCCTCTCTTGTCCTGAGTGACCACTATAACAAACAGAGCCCAAGCCATGGACTGAATAAAGTCAATGGACATTTATGGACATTTGACGAGGGTGACCCATAAAGTGAGGGAAGGATGTAAGCGTAGATAAAAAAGGATGGGATGGGGGTGCTGGTGACAAGGATGTCTGGACAGTGAAACCTGAGCATGATGCAAATTATACAGAACAGGGGGCAAAGATTGTACTGGGGCTGGCTGAGATAATTTTTGTCACAGCACTCCACAAAATGTTATATTTTGGATTTGTTACTAGAACAATCTTCACAGTGCGCTAACATTTTTACTATTGCCAAGCAGTGTCAAGGCTTGCTCTGCTCCTCACACTGTTACCTTGTCCTCTGACAGACAAAGAGTTGGCAGGGGACACAGCTAGTACAGCTGAGGTATTGCATTCCATACAACATCATGATCTTCATTAAAATCTCAAGGAAAGGAGGTGGAATCAGAAACACTCATGATTATTGCCTTTGTACTCCACTTCCAAAAAAACCCATTACATGATCTTAGGCCTTGCTTTCCAAAAAGCGTTTAAATAACTCCCTGTCAATGGGAAGTAGTGAATAAATCCCTTCTTTGCTTTCTTGGTGCATATAGCTTTTGCTTCACCTGATACACTGCCCATATCTCAATGGCTGAGTCCTCTTGCTTTCCTTTTGTTTTCTCCGTATCCTGTGTGTGAGTGCTTAGCTGCAGGCCAGGCTCTGCTCACAACACCCAAAGAATTCAGAAACCCGCTCATCGTGTATGGCCATGGCACCAGCCAGGTCCAAAAAGAATGAAATCCAGGTGAACCACTCAGAATAGCCGACAATTTATTCTGTGTTCTAATGATTTTTGCCGGGATGCCCAGTAAGGTTTTCGAATGTATCTGTACCACCAGGAAGTCAGTGAGAATTCCCACCTCTGGATATTTCAGGTCATATTTTCTCTCTTACCTCTCTGTCTGCCAACATACTATTTTAAAAATCTGGTCTTTTCTAAAGACTCCTGGAGCTGTTATTTTCTGCACTTGAACACACTGCATTGAAAGAATAGTGTTGTTGGAGATGATCAAATAAGTCTGGGAAAGAAATGATTAGTGTATGAAATTATTCCAGTGCTTTAATTAACTTCCTTATTAAAAAAAAAAAAAAAAAGAAAGAAAAAAAGAGCAACCAAGCATAGACAGGCAGCTACCTCCTGTCTGAAGCCACCTGCAGTGTCAGAAGTACTCTTGGATGATCTGCAGAAGAGATGTGGTTGTGCATAGAACTGGACAGTTTTGTTCTCACTCTGAGAAAAGAATGTCATCTGTCTAGAGGAAATTCTCTCTTGGGGTTCCTTTGCTATCATTAACCTTGGGGATTAGCTTTCAGGGTTTACAATTTTGCAACACAGAAAAAAAGACAAAAGCCTATATGCATGGTGTGACATACCTTGTTTAAACCAGAAGACGTGACAAGCCATGATTCTTTGTGAGATTACTAGCACATGGTAGATGATGTAGTAACATGAAAGGCCAAAGATTAAAAGCAGAGTCATTTTAACCACTCAGAAAGTGTCCTAATTACTCTGAAGTGCATTTCCTGGTCTGTCTCATACTGGTGTGAAACAGAATGGGTTCAGGTAAATACAGGTCAAGCTGAGAATTTACTGTGCATTAAAGAGTGATGCACCTTACCTTCCCAATTGCCAGTAAGAAGGTACTCATTTACTACCACACTCCTAAGCTAAACCACAGCTTATGTTATAAACACATCATACTCTACAGAAGGTTTACATTATTATAAACAAGGTTGTATATATAGCTGAGCATCTGTTTTCCTTCCTTTACAGGTATGAAATAACCCAAAGCAGTCTCAGTTTTTAGTACGAATTCAGTATTTAGTTGGAGTGTCTGACATACTATGCTAACAAAAACCCACAATAATCTTCCAATGTCACTATTGCACCTCACAATATGCTATCACTATTTGGACCTCTGCTGCAGCATAAGCTAAAGGACACTATTCTGTCCTTAATTACAGAACAGGAATCTCCACTTTCTTACAAGAATTGAAAGCAGCATCAAGAAGTGAGAGTAGATAGATTCATTCCTGTAGGCAGCACTGGAGCTGGGGCACCAGCTTTACAGAGTGCATCTGAATTTTAAATGTATGAGTCTGGTCTTTGTAAGTGATTATCTTAAAACGTCACACTTTGCCACTTCCCTTTATTATTTACTCAAAGCAAATACCTTATTCTTCTGGTACTATTTACGGTGCTGTTATATACAGAGGCTTACATTTTAGACATGTCTGGGTCACATCTGTAAAACTAGTTAGTGCAAGATTTTTGACTTCTTGCATTTGAGAAGGCTGTTTTACATGTTGTCTAAATGCATGTTTTGAAGGTTTTAAAAAATCTTTTATGCTGTTCAAGAAGGGGAAAGTGACAGAAATTTTTTTTCTGTAGAGAGAATGATTTCTCTGATGAAGGCTATTAGCCAGAGGTAGGAAACCTGAACCTTCAAACCTTGTGCTTTCCTCAAAGGATGCAACTAAATGCAAGCAGGTTTTTACAGGTACATTTAATGGGTAGATGCAGTCCAAATCCTGTCACATGACTGAAGGATGCATATATGACTCAGAGAATGCAATAGGTCTGAGATCTGCTGAGTGCAAGAACAGTGTAACATAGTTGCTAATTAATTTGCTAGAGAAAACTTAGATAAAAAACATCTCAATGACAATTTGTTGGTCTGATGTGTCAAATCAGAAGCTGTCTGTGCCTCCTCATTACATGATGAGAATTACTAATATATTCTCCACATACTTTGTGGCTGAAAATTAATAACATGTTCATATAGTATATGTCTTTTGGTTAAAATTGCCATGTACTGCTTACAGCATAACATGATGGTTTTTCTTGTCACTGTTCAATGACTGCATTTCGTTCACAACTTGACACTCATGTTACTCTTTTAAATATCAGTCAGTGTAGGTTTCTGTCATGGTCTACACCATGCAGGCACTAGTGTGTGAATCAGGTAAAAAAGTAAAACTCATGGGTTGAGATAAAAATTAGTTTAATAATAGTAATAATAACAAGAAAACAAATAAATAAATAAACAAATAACAAATTAAAGAAAAATAACAAAAAAATAGATAAAAGTAAATCATCACTAAAGCCAGGGCTCAGGTGGACAAAACCCAGGTGAAGGTCAATGCATCCACCCAGACTGAGCCAGCTAGTAGAGAAGCTTCGGTCCAGGTGGAGTGCAGGGAGTGTTTAGACTACTTAGGGACCTATGCCTCTGAGGCAAAAATGTGTCATAGGTGCCCTCAAGTTCAGGAACTGCAGCGCCTGGTGAAAGAGCTGCAGGAAACTGTGAGTAGGCTCTGTAGTATTAGAGGGGAAGAAGTGGAGATAGATGGAGGCTTCTGCAATCAGATGCAAGCCTCCAGTGAATCCAATAAGTCATGGACCCTGGTTACAAAAAAAGAAAGGCAAAGGCTCGTCTTCAAAGCCCTCCTTCCAGAGTGCCCACTACAAATAAGTATGAGGCACTGGTGACAAGGGACTTTGATGAACAAGCTCCAAGAGGGGAAAACCCACTAAACAACCCATCAGCTGCTCCACCTGCAGTAGGTAATGGACATCTTGGGAAGAGGCGAAGGGTGCTTGTTGTGGGTGACTCACTGCTAAGGGCCACTGGGAGACCCATCTGTGGAGCAGGTAGGGAGTCAAGAGAGGTGTGCTGCCTGCCTGGGGCCAAGATCAGGGATGTGGCAGAGAGAGTGCCATGGCTCATCAGGGATACAGGCTACTACCCCCTACTTGTGTTCCACCTAGGTATGAATGGTGTCATGAGGCATGACATCTCCAGGTCCCAGATGGATTTTAAATCCTTGGGGGAACAAGTAGGAGGGCTCAGGTTATTTCCTCCTCCATCCTGTTCGCTAGAGATAAAGGAGGAGTCTGCAATGGAAAAATCAGCCAAGTGAACTCCTGGCTGAGAGGCTGGTGCAGGCAGGAAGGCTTTGGGTTCTTTGACAATGGATCCTTCCTTGGGCACTACAGCATCATAGGATGGTATGGGATTCATCTCTCCCATAAAGGCACTGGATTATCTGGGAGTAGACTAGCAAATTTAATAAAGAGGTCTTTAAACTAAGGGACTTGGGGGGTGGGGGGAGAAGCAAAACAGAACAAGCTGTCCCCTCTAGCTGGGAAACAGGGCAGGACAGGGAACACAATGAAAAGTGCCCTTCATCTGCACACTGTGCTGAGATACGGAAGGCTGACCACCCTGAGAAAGAGTCAAACCAGGGAGGAACCTCCTGCACCCAACCAGGGGAACCTGTGTGCTTGAGTAAGCCCCTGTGCTGCCTCTACACCAATGCACACAGCCTGGGGAATAAGCAGGAGGAACTGGAGATGTGGGTGCGGATGCGGGGCTACGACCTCATTGCGGTCACAGAGACATGGTGGGACAGCTGCCATGACTGGAGCACAGCCATGGAGGGCTATGGATTGTTCAGGAAAGACAGGCTGACAAGGTGTGGAGGTGGAGTTGCTCTCTATGTGAGGGAGAAATTAATGTGTACTGAACTGTGCCTGGGTTGGAATGAAGAGAGAGTAGAGTGCTTATGGGTGAAAATTAATGGTCAGGGCAAGGCAGGTGATATTGCTGTAGGAGTTTGCTACAGGACACTTGATCAGGAGGAAGATGTGGATGAGGCCTTCTACAAACAGCAGAGAACTGCTTCACAATCACAATCCCTGGTCCTCATGGGGGACTTCAACCACCCTGATATTTGCAGGGATAGCCACACAGCCAAGCACACACAGTCGAGGAGGTTCCCACAGATTGCTGATGACAACTTCCTGTTGCAGATGATCGAGGAACCAACAAGGAGGGGTGTGCTGCTGGACCTGGTACTGATGCATAGAGAGTGCCTGGTTGGGGATAAGACGGCTGGAGGCAAACTCAGCTGCAGTGACCATGAGATGGTAGAGTTCAAGGTCCTGTGTGGAAGAGGCAGAACACAAAGCAAGACCATGACCTGGATTCAGGCAAGCCGACTTTGGCCTCTTCAAAGATCTACTTGGACGGATCTCATGGGATATGATTCTATAAGACAGAAGTGCCCATGAGAGCTGGTCAGTCTTCAAGCACCACTTCCTCCAAGCCCAGGATCAGTGTGTCCCAATGTGCAAGAAAGAGGAAAAGGAGGTAGGAGGCCTCCATGGATGAGCAAGGATCTGCTGGGACAACTCAGGCAGAAAGCAGCCATCTATGAGAGGTGGAAACAGGGGCTGGCTTCTTGGGAAGAGTATAGGAACACTGCCAGAGCATGCAGGGGTGCAACTAGGAACGCTAGAGCCCTTCTAGAATTAAATTTAGCCAGGGATGTTAAGGACAGTAATAAGGCATTTTTCAAGTACATCAGGAGTACTGAATGCCTTCTTTGCTTCAGTCTTTACAGCCAAGGCTGACCCTCAGGAAGCCCACTCCAGCAAGGATAACAGGATGGCCTGGACAGCAGAGGAGTTGCTCTGGGAGGAAGAGGTTAAAGGATTCTTGGCCAAGCTTAAAGCTCATAAGTCAATGGGTCCTGATGGGATGCATCCTAGAGTACTGAGAGCTGGCTGATGTGATTGCTAAGCCTCTCAGTATCATTTTTGAACAATCGTGGAGGACAGGTGAGGTGCCTGAGGACTGGAGAAAGGCCAATGTCACTCCAGTCTGCAAAAAGGGCAGGAAGGACAACCCAGGAAACTACAGTCCAGTCAGCCTCACCTCCATCCCTGGAAAGGTGATGGAACAACTCATCCTGAATGTTATCACTGAACATATGAAGGAAAAGATGGTTATTAGGGGGAGTCAACATGGCTTCACCAAGGGGAAATCCTGTTTGACCAACCTGATAGCCTTCTGTGAGTGCATAACCGGCTGGCTAGATGAGGGGAGAGCATTGATGTCATCTACCTTGGCTTCAGCAAGGCTTTTGACACTGTCTCCCACAACATCCTCATCAGAAAGCTCAGACAGTGTGGCTTGGATGAGTGGACAGTGAGGTGGATCGAGAACTGGCTGAATGACAGAGCCCAGAGGGTGGTGATCAATGGCACAGAGTCAAGTTGTAGGCCTGTGACCAGTGGAGTTCCACAGGGGTCGATTCTGGGGCCAGTCTTGTTCAACATCTTCATCAACCATCTGGATGAGGGGACAGAGTGTACCCTCAGCAAGTTCTCTGATGACACCAAACTGGGAGGACTGGCTGATTCCCCAGAAGGCTGTGCTGCCATTCAGCGGGATCTTGACTGGCTTGAGAGTTGGGCAGAGAGGAACCTCATGAGGTTCAACAAGGACAAGTGCAGAGTCCTGCATCTGGGAAGGAACAACCCCCTGCATCAGTACAGGCTGGGGGTCGAACTGCTGAAGAGCAGCTCTGCAGAGAGAGACCTGGGAGTCCTGGTTGATAATAAACTAACCATGAGCCAGCAATGTGCCCTCGTGGCCAAGAAGGCCAATGGCATCCTGGGATGCATCAAGAAGAGTGTGTCCAGTAGGTCAAGGGAGGTTCTTCTCCCCTTCTCCTCTGCCCTGGTGAGGCTTCATCTGGAGTCCTCTGTCCAGTTCTGGGCTCCTCAGCTCAAGAGGGACAGGGAAGTGCTGGAGAGAGTCCAGCGCAAGGCCACCATGATGATCAAGGGTATAGAACATCTTTCATAAGAGGAAAGACTGCGGGAACTGGGGCTCTTTGGAGAAGAGGAGATTGAGGGGAGATCTTATTAACATTTATAAATATCTAAAGAGTGACTGTCAGGAGTTTGGGACATCCCTCTTTTCTATAGTAGATAGTAACAGGACAAGGGGTAATGGGATGAAGCTGGTACACAAAAAGTCCCACTTAAACATAAGAAAAAACTATTTCACTGTGAGAGTGATGGAGCCCTGGCACAGGCTGCCCAGAGCAGTTGTGGAGTCTCCTTCCTTGGAGGTCTTCAAGACCCGCCTGGACATGTTCCTATGCGACCTGATCTAGGTGAACCTGCTTCTGCGGGGGGGGTTGGGCTGGATGATCTCTAAAGGTCCCTTCCAACCCTACCATTCTATGATTCTATGATCACCTGCTGACTGGTACTCAAGCAGGGATTCACCCCTCCTGGCCAGCTCTCCTGAGTTTCTTTACTTGTCATGACATCCTATGGTATGGAAAAGCCCTTGGGCTACTTCAGGTTAGCCATCCTGGTCACACTCCCTCCCAGCTCCTTGTGCACCTCCTCACTGGCAGAACATGGGAAAGTAAATTATTTTTTGCTTAAGATAAACACCGCTTAGCAACAACTAAACATCAGTGTATTAGCAACATTATTCTCACACTGAATCCAAAACAAAGAAGATAAAGATAATGTAATAAACAAAGACTGTGCTTGGAAGTAAAGGAAAATAAAATGTTTATTCTCTACTTCCCATCAGCAGGTGATGTCCATCCACTTCCAGGGAAGCGGGGCTTCTGTTTGCATAGCGATTGCTCTAGGATGCAAATGTCATACATAACATGTCCTCTTCCTCCTCTTTTGTCTTAGCTTATATTGCTGAGCCAACATCATATGGTATGCAATATCCCTTTGGACAGTTTGAGTTGGCTATCCTGGCTATGTCCTCTCTCAAAAACTTGTCCACGCCACCCTAGGGGTAAAGGCAAAATGTTGGAGAGACAGTCTTGATGCCTTGCTCAGCAAAAGCCAAAACATGGTGTGTTATCAACACCTTTCTAGCTAGCACTACAAAGCACAGGATTGTGTGGGCTGCTGTGAGGAAAATTTAATTTGTTCCAGCCAGATCCACTATATTGCACAATTAGCTTTAAAGAAGCAAGATTCCCTCTCTCTCCTGCTTTCAAGGGGGAGCAAATGCCTCTAACAACTAGCAAGAGAATGCTGGACTCACATTGGTGACAGCCAAATAATGGCCTGTGACACCTTACCTGCTATACCTGGTGAAAAGAGGATCACTCCTCATGAGTAAATCTCTGTGTCCCAAAAGCTAGCACTTGAGTGGACAGTATTAATATTTACAAGTATATAAATAGTAGATGTCAGGAGGTTGGGGCATCTCTTTTTTCTGTTGTATCTAGTGACAGGACAAGGGGTAATGGGATGAAGCTGGAACACAAAAAGTTCCCCTTAAACATAAGAAAAAAACCTATTTCACTGTGAGAGTGAGGGAGCCCTGGCACAGGCTGCACAGGGAGGGTGTTGAGTCTCCTTCCCTGGAGGTTTTCAAGACCCTCCTGGACGTGTTCCTATGTGACCTGATCTAGGTGACCCTGCTTCTGCAGGGGGTTTGGACTAGATGATCTCTAAAGGTCCCTTCCAACCCCTACCATTCTATGATTCTGTGGTGGGATATCTGCACAGTGCTGAATATACACCAATTTTTCATTCCATTCACTGTTGTACACTGCTAGGATTTCCAAGGTGCAGGTTTTCTTCTCTCTGCGCCACTGTCAGTGTTTCTAGTAAGGGTCCTTCTGGTGGCTCTTCAGAAGGATTAATCAGAAAAAAAATAAAAAAAAAAGAAAAGAAAAAAGCACTGAAACCATCTTCTCCATCTGGATTGGATGGGAAATAGATATCTCTGGTTGTGGGTCATGTTTGCAACATTGGGCTACAGCCGTTTCAAATCTCAACACAGCAACCACCTCCTTTCCTCCCTAGCAGCCTCTATGCCTGCACAAATTGTCCTGGTAAAGTGGCATTCTCCTAATAGCCTCCTTTCCCTGGCATGTACTCCTGGTGTAAAGGAATACCTGTCCAGGGGCATTCAGGGGACCTGGAAACCCTCACAAACTAGAGGGACGTGAGGATGACCGCAAGAGATACTTTGCATCCAATCACAGATTTAAAGTTTTGCAAACTTGCCATTTTCAAATTGATTGCTAAAAATAGTCAAGGATTAACCAGACAAGAGTATTTCAGGGATATTCACTGAAGTCCAGAAAAAAAAGTAGTTTTCTAAAATGCCAGAACTGTGTGTGAATACTTCTTCTCAAAGACAAACACTTATTCTCAAAGATAATTACTTATTCTCAAAGATAATTACTTATTCTGGGTACCACATGGTAAAGCATGAGAGAGTTTTGACAGTTTATTCATCAGTTCTACTAACAAAGCAAAATATTGTTTTACAAAAAGACAACATTCATTTTTCTCAGAGTCTGTTTTTCTTCACAATTCTTTCAGGTTAAACAAATCCACTTTATTCAACTTTGTATTATACTAGCTACCACATATCTGAAATTCTGTCAGAACAATTAGAAGTCCAAATATTGAGACACATTGTTCAATATTTATAAAAGGAGGGGGAAAAAACTGTTACATTTACGACAAGATCTTAGAAATCTAATAACCAGTAAAATCACATTACAGATAGGCATTAGCTAAAGGCAACACACAGCGTGCAGCCCAGGGAATGAACAAAAACTCAAACACACAAGTGTGTTTAGAGCTGTGAAATTTAAAAATGGTAAAATATGTGTATTTCATACTCAAGCTGTGGCATTCATGTGGTAATGGAAATTACCCGACCTTGATGACAACATCAGTCCTTCCTAAGAAAATAAAGCAACTTTGCATTTGTTTGATGAGGATTTCTTTGGCTCTTGACAAATGATTTCCAACAGAAGATGTCATTTTGGGGGAAAAAGCCCTGACTGGAGAAGACACCGAAAATACTTTCACTTCAGTTAGAAGCTGTTTTCACAGCTTGCAAAAATTCAATTTCCAAATGTCTGAAGTACAAAGCAGGCAAGGACCGTATTGCTAAAAGAGATAAGGAAATAATTTTTAAAATCTGTTAGCAGAGGGACCAAAAGGATAGAAGATGTGGCTTTTGGGTATGGATTTGCGGAAGTTTGGTACTTTCTGGCTGTGGTCACGTACTAATGTTGCTTTGTTGGCATGCCTGATTTGAGCAGCCTCTCTCTCAGATATTTATTTCTTTCTTGCTGATGGACTTCAGATTGATTAATGCACCAGTACAGCTGTCTCTATAGTACAGCCAGAATGAGAATATGAACTGCCATTTCTCAAAAACAGTAAACTATGTCCTACTCAGCCATATAAAGTGAAATTCTACAGCCTAAGAGCCTCATGGCATACCTTATTTGAAGGACCTTGTGTGGATCCCAAAAAGCAATCAGTCAAGCCTTTGAAGACTTCAAAGGAGCACATTTCTTTCTGGATCAACTGTGATTCATTTTAGGGTGATGAAACTAAATAACCAAGATAAATTTACGTCGCTACTCAGGAGTGCTGCTAGAAG
The DNA here is from genome assembly GCF_028858725.1 of Colius striatus. Lineage (NCBI taxonomy): Eukaryota > Metazoa > Chordata > Aves > Coliiformes > Coliidae > Colius > Colius striatus. Next base: position 15,950,434 of record NC_084790.1, on the reverse strand, counting down.
AACAGAGAATCATGAGCTGCAGCATTATTTTCCCAGTTATTGCAGCACAATTTTTTTGCATTGTGTTTTTTAAAAAGGCATCCTTGTTTCCCAGCAATCTCTGGTCATCATGAAGGTAGTCAAACATCACAACGGGGAGGCTGTGGAGTTTTCAGCATTGCAGATATTTGAACTCAGCTGTCCAAGGTGCCAGGCAACCTGAATTAGATGTTCCTGCTCTGAGAGATTAGATCAGAGACTTCCAGAGATGTCCAACCTTAATACAGCAATTATTCTACTTCTTACAGTCAATTAATTCATGCATCCATCAAACCGCCAGGGAGTATAATTCTATCATTGCTTTTTTAATCATAACATTCAGTTCTACGCACAGGAATTTTGACTTAGCAACATTCAGTGAAACATCAGAATCCTTCAATAAAGGATATAAATAAATACCTCTTGTAGGAAAGGTCTGTTCTTTCTTCCCTGCTGTCTCTTTACACAGAAAGAATCAGTCCACCAGGAACCACTTTCAGTGGGGCCATAAAATAACAATGATATTTTCAAAGTTCTCTGCTAAGGTAAATAGTATGCTGGCAGATTTTCTGAGGGAACGGTAATTTTCCAAACACCTTCAGCTAACAAGCTGCTAGAACAGAATCAATATTGCTGAATAATTTAGTGCTACTAAACTATTCTACCACCATATCTATTATTCTCCCACTTCAGCAACTCTGTTCCTCCATCTGAATAAGCTAAACCAAACTCCCTACTTATTTTTGTGAAAACAACAGCAGCCTTGGGCTATTCAGTTTTATATATGCCAGTAGAATCATTAATACATTCCTTTTCCTGGACTGTGATGTTAGTATCACCAAGCACACTCTTTATGAGGAAAATGCTATGGCTACACAACAAGAGTCAAAACTGTGTGGTCAAATATTGAGAGCATACAATCTGCTGTCAGGGTATTCTGATTCTCCAAATCAGTCCAAACTAGGCCAAGACATCCATTTGTCCTAAAAACTAGCTACTGTTTATCTTTCATAATAACATTTTTTGTACTAATAGGTAGAATCAGTATAAATCCTGAATCACCATGATCTACTGTACACAGAGTCTTTGATAATACCTGTACCTATCTTTTCATAAGAGTGCTGCTCCCTCAGCCTAGCCTTCAGGTCACAGCTCTGCTAACCATTTGCTGTGTGACTCAGAGAAAGAGTTTGCTTCCTTTGCTGTCCCAAGACTGATACACATTCTCTGACCTGATGTTTTAGGGCAGGCCACTAGTAACCAATAACTCACCTCTGTTCATCAGCTTTGCAGCTCTTCTGTAAGCATAGTATGTTTTATCCCACAGGATGCAATTTGAATGGAATAACGGTGAGTTTTGGGAGTGGTTTTGATGAATCATAGACATTCCCACTTTTCCGGTATGTCTCTCAAAGGAACCTCTCTGCTTGCAATTTTGACTCCTCGGCTCAGTTTTATCTCCTTTGACTCACTAATAGTCCTTGACAAAAGTAAGGCAAACCTTTCACTATGTCATTAACAGAAACTGAGGAAAAGGAAGTCAAGCTTCACTATAAATTAACACTTCATAAATGAAAGTCAAGGCCCTCTTCAGAAAAATTAATCGGTCCTCAACTTTTCTCAGCCTATCTGCCTTTTGCTAATGGTTTCCAAGAGTATTCAAGAGTTTTGCAGACAATTTTCTGTTCTTGTTTTGAAAAATGAAGCAACATCTACACAGAAAATACCACTAGCATACAAATTAAAAGTCTTTTAATAAAGTGAAAGTGTTCTTGATTTTGAACAAGTCTCGAGTTCTCTGTTAATATCCACAGAGGCTGCAGTATCACTTATGTTCTCCAAGTCGTCCTGGCACCACAAGACAGACATCCAAACAAAACACTGGAGAGGAGGTACAGACCTTTCCTCCACCTAATGCCTCCTTTCCTGTTGAAAATGAGATGGGCAGTCCACAAAGGAAAAGCTACTGTCAAACAACATTTGCAACAACACTATAATTGCTTTAGATTATGCAATTAAAAATCAAGAACACTCACATCGTTTGATAGAATTACTCTTTTGATTACTGCAAACTGACCATTAATATTTCCACAAAATTCTGTGTAGAGAAAATGACGTTTAGTAGCTATTTAGAAATAATTCCAATGGGCAACAAGGTTACCTTACAGCATCAGTTGTAAGCACAGCAAATTTTTGTGCAACAGTATGATATTTTACATACTAAATTTTTGTTCAGTCCCGTAGTTTCAAATCTTCAGATTCTGATTCAGTCCTTGCTGACATTCTGAGGAAAATTGCCTTGGCCAGTCCCTTGATGCATTGTGTTTCACCTACTACATTGCTGTGCTGATGAAAGAGCTTTCGGAAGAAGGGAACCCAGTCTCCATCCTGTAGATGAGGAAAGACCCTGAGAGATGTGTGGATAATTTCTCCGAGAGGTAGGGCAAGAAATAGATACCCGTTCTTGGTTTTCTTACAGCTTTTTCATCAATTCACCACAGGTCCAAAGAGGACTTACGTGTTCAGCACATCTGACTGGTGACCCTTGTTCACAACATTTCCAACATTAGCCAAAGCTTAGCATTTTGCTGAGATCAGCAAAGGGATTTCCAGGAAAAGTTTTCTCTTATGCTTCCCAGATGAGAGTACAGTGATCATGTCTTAAAGCACAGGATTTTACAGAAAAACGCCTTTTTCACGTGAAGAAGTCTTATATATATGAGATATATATATACATACACATATATGAGGACAACAGCTGTATTGATTCCCCAAATGGTAATAATTTCTGCAGGTCCCAACAGAAACATATTGTCTGAGAAGGTAAAAAAAAAAAAAAAAGGAATTCTACTTTTACTTCTAGATGCCTGTGTATTTGCTTAAAATGTGTTTGCTTCAGAAGAGTTCCTCCAATTAATAACTCCAGATGGAAAAGCAATTCTCCCTCCACCATGGTTCATTGCCCTTTTTCCATCTGCCTGTAGTACACAGCTTCTAGCTATTATCTCCTAGTAGATCATCTTGTACTGGAGATCAGGTATAAAGCCTTGGAAGAAAAGTTGTTTTCTATTAATCATTTTTTTAATTCTTGCTAATGTTCTATGTTGCTGACAGTAACAGAAACACTATTGCCCAGTAATGAGGTACTGCCACATTTCACTGCACTGTGACATTATTATTGCTGTTGATTCACTTAGTGCCCTAATCATCACTGTCTTCTCTGCAGATACCAATTTTATGTGAAAAGATTTTCATTCTTCTTTGACTTGAAAATATACTCCTACTTTTCCTAGTCCACAAGGAAATTTAGCCAGCCTATTTTTCCTTAGTAGGCCTCTGCAATGAAGTCGGGTTTTGTGAATGGGTAGCTACATTGCAACTGCCTTGCAGCTTGGACAGCTGCTCACACCCACCTCAGAATAAGCAGAGTGAAACTCTCCTGCCTCATCTGCAGCAGTATAATTACCACAAAAGCAGAGAGCAATGGCAAATAGCAAACTCAGTTTCCTAGCAGCAGCTTGTAGTCCTCAACTGTCATCACTTGGTTTTGTACAAGTTCTTATAACATGACCTCAGTTCTAACCTCATGGGAGTAAACAAGTCCTCCCAGATTTGAGCAAAAGATCATGAGCTTTGTGAGGATAGGGGTTCAGAGCAGGGCTGGAGGCTGGTTCCCTTCATCATACCTCCAGAGCAAGGACAGGGAGGGAAATGGCCAGTGTAGGAAGAGCAAGCACTGAATTGTTTGGCAGAAGAAACCGCGCTGGAAGGAACACTTGGACTGATACTCTTGATCTCAACTGTGGTGTTCCCAGGACAGGAGAGAGATGTTGCTACTGATTCCTCACCCTGGTGCAATCCCACCACAGATTGCACTCTTCAAAGCCCTTGGAGATGATGGCCTAAGATAAAACTTGGTAAACAAACTGCACCTTTGGACTGAAGGTGTTAAGAGATCACAAAGTCAAAAGAGAGGGCTGGGCAGTCTAGTATTATGGCAAGATTTAGTCAGTCTGATAAGTAATTGAGAAGTTGGGTCATGTCCTGCAGCTGGGCTCTGCACTGATGCGGCTGCCACCAGTGATGATGCCAAGTATACCACAGATTCGAAGCACCTTCTGCAAGTCCTCAGAATTTGCTAATTCATTGCAACACAGATGCAACAGGAAGACAGCAGCAGAGGTGAATACTTCACATATAAACCAAGCTGATCACCTGGATTTGGTACTTCACAGTTGTCCTGTTACAAGAAGATAGCTTACCCAGCTTTAGACTGTGCTGGTTATGCCTGCAAAAGCATGCCCACATTCTGACTGTAACATATTCCTATGCTGTATGCACATATTTTCTGTATTTTAGTGTACTGTCGCCTCTATGGGTGATTGCAAAGAGTATCAACTAAAATTTTTGTAGCTGTGAATGTCACTCAGAGGACAAATGCTTACTGTAAATTGTCTGACACGGCTGATCTTTGACTGGACACAGTTCAATACTGTGTGGAGCACAGAGCAGCTTTTGAAAGAGAAATTAGTATTTCCTCGTAGGATCAGAAGTGCGTCACAAGCATGAAAAATTGAACAGAGATAAATATGAAAGGTCAAGATAAAATCACAAACTCTTCACTTTCCAAGCAAAAACCTGATAGGTTCTGAAAAGATAAAAGCTATCTGACCAGGTCGTGGAAACTTGCATTTTACTCAGACAAGGAGGTGAGAATTTCTTTTAAAATCTCTATTTTTCTCATGTTTAAGCTTCTCTAGGGACCTCACAAAGTGTTAATAAAATCTTTTAGTATTCTGGAGATATCATCACAAATGCTTATAGTCTCCAAAAGGCACCAAGTTTATACTGACTAAACAAACACTCACCACCTTCGTTAAAATCTGCATGCATGAACAAAAAAAGTTTCTCATTTGCATTAAATTACCCGTTAAAAATCCCAACATTACAGCTCAATGTAGGCCTGATGAATTTTCACTGTATCCAAATTAATGATATACTTCAGAACAATTTTGCATAAGCCTGTGACTTTTCTCCTTCACAGGTACATTTTAAACATTCAGATGCACTGGAGAATTATATTATTGAATGTGCTGCAGAGTATATTAAAAATGGACTGCTGCTGAATGTTTGTTTTGCATAGCAATTCCCTTTCTGACTCTTGGTAATCATCATTGCTATTACTTCAGCTTAAATCAATCATCTGATTGGAGCGAGGGGGGAAGGAAAGAGTGAGCAATACCTTTATTAAATAAAGAGCAGGGACTTTCACAGAGGTTGGCTGCTTCTTTAGATCACTGCTCTGAGGTGGTAGCACCACCCTCAAGAAGCTACAAAAGGCCACAGTCCTATTGCCTGCTCTGCCTGTGCCAGCACACCAGAAACACAGCCATCATGTTGCTAGACAGACTTTCAGAGTATCACACAGAGTGTGGATGTGAGCAGGTTCTCCCATCCTACAGTAGCAGCTCTCCCCTGCCCTCACCTCCCTCTCAGTAGATGAAGCAGTAAACTCAAGGTCTCAGAGATTCCCCTCCCCCAGTTCTCATGTCTTTCACTCCCATGCTTACAGACATTTTTCACGTTTGCTTTGCAAGTGTGCCAGCTTGTGCCTCAGTAAAAATCATGCAGTACAGAGATGTTCTGTCCATATTTCAGGATTTAAATACCAAAACAGAGATATTAAATTACTTCTTTTTTAAAAATCCACAAATAAGAACACATGACACATCAATGCAGATGTAGAGGATTTCAAAGGCATCAATTGCATCACTACACTCTTGACTGTTGGATTCACAGCTGCATTTCTTCCTGCAATAACATACTATTAGATGCTTACATTTTAGCTTGTCTGTTAATCAGACTTTGCTTTCGCTTTACCAGGCCTCCTGCTGAAGCACATCATGCAATGAAGCACAGACTGCATGAGTGCTACTGATAGACAACCATCAGGAAAAGGATGTAGGTGCTACAATGCATATCTTCATAAGAACAATGTGTCACATTATCCCTGCATCATCCCTGTGTAGTCCCTGCATCAAGACATTGAGATGTGGCAGGCCCTGGCAGAGGATTTGTTGCCCTTTGAGGCTGTGCATCGTGTGAAAGCAGATTGAACCACCACTACCCAGCACTCTGGGGACAGGCAAGTCCTTCAGCTACCCTTGGCACAGCAATGAAGCAATAAAGCTGGTGTTTTACCCCAGAATCTCTGCAGACCAGTGTATTAACTCATTAGCTGTACAGTTGATTCACTGTGCACACAATAAAACTCCCTCAGCCCTTGAGTGCCCAGGGTTTGACCAGCTAGCCCAAAGCCAGATGGCATGCCTGGGATGAGATACAGGGGCCTGCCTGTCACACCTGCATGGTCGTAGTTGTCCCTTTAGCATAACCTGTGAAAGAAGGGCAAGCATGCGTTTAAAAGCATAAAACAGTTGTGAAATAGCTGATGAGGACTGTGACAGTGTTACGCTGCCATCGAAGCTGGCCTGTGGGAGAAGCTGTTGGCAAGCCATGCAGCACAGTGTTTCTGCATGATTCTCAGATGCTCTCTTTTGACAGGGTCTTTGCTCACTCAGGTGGGAAATGGCTACGGCTGCAGGACTCATTGCTTCCCAGTCTGCTTAGCCAACATTGGCACTTAAGAGCGATCCACAGTGGAAATGTTGCTCAGCCTGCGTTCCCTGAGCTGGGATGTACAGGTGTGTGCAATTTCTAGGAAATGGGGGGAAAAAGAGGTACTTCCACAGAAATAAAACAGGTTACTTGAGAAGTTATCAATAAACCTGTAAAATACTTGAAATTTATTGTGCTAGAACTGTTTAGAGAAATACTTGTCATTTAAAAGCTATATACATTTCACTGCTCCTCCTTGTCTTCATTCTTCTGGAGTACAGATTGAGCCACAGTATTCCATCGTATCTTCAGCCCTTCAGCTAAGTATAGAGAAATGAGAGTCCAGAAATGGACAGCTATTTGAAGTAGACTGAAATGATGAAGAATATCTTTGGGTTTGCATTGAATAACAGAAAAACAATCTGCCTGGAAGAGATCTGAATCAGACAACTTGACATCTAAGGACCTCACTGAGGACCTATAAATAGATGTTTATGGTCTACAATCACAGACAAGGGGAAGAGCAGGCTCTTCTGCCACCTGCTAAAGAGGTATGTTTTCTGTTTTAGAGGGCAATGGTGGTGAGATGGATGGAAAAATGAAGAGACAGTTTGGATGCCTTCCCAGGCCTGTGAACTCCGTAAGGCAGGCCCATTGATTACATGCAATGCTGCTCAATTTCTCTCCTTTAGAGACATGCTGCTTTCTAAAAGGGACTGGAAAGGAGTACCATCCCCCTTTAGCCAGGAAGGACTGTCTCCTTCCTTCATCTTCTCAGGAGAGACTTTGGCCTCTGCCACTGGCCAAAGGGCATTAAAACAGCAGCTTTTCTTGGAAAACGGTATTTTCTGTTTCTCTCATGCTTCCTGGAGTTCTTCCTTCCTCCTAAAAGTAAAATCCAGCACAGTTTGAGATATTCTCTAAGGTACTTTGTTCTCTTGCTCTTTCTCAAAAAACTGAGTCCCCAGACATTAAATGCCAAACAAATCACAAAAAGCAGAGCAATCTGATCCAACATGGTATGCCAGACTCTCAAGAAACAGAAATTGGTACAATTGTGCTGAAAACCTTGGAATCATCCAACTTAATTTAAGTAATAGACGAAGAACCTGGGCCGTGGGCCAAATACACTTACTTTGTAGTTGAGTGTTTGAAGTACTGAAATGCAGTATTTATTGTTGAGAGATGTTGTATATTTTTAAAATATCACACTTTTCTTTGAACCACTTGCACTCCCATCATCTAACGTTTCTAATATTTCTCTCACTACCACATATCCTTCTTCTATGAAACGTCTGTGTGATTTTTACAGTGGTTTCTCTCAAAGTTTTCCAAACAGTGATACTGATTAGTGAAACACCACTGGCAGTACTTTTGAAAAAGCTGCCATAGAAGTATGTTGTCTCATGATTTGGTTGAAGAAAGCCCATATTCCTCAAGCCTGTCTCCCAAATATTGTTTTAAGGCAACAGGACATGCAGACCTGAGAATATTGAAAAAACCTCTGCAATTATGCACATTCAGATGTGGGATTTCCAGTCATTCTATACTCACATAGATTCCTAAGATTTATACATTTAAACGTGTCCTTCTGCTTCTACCTAGGTCCATCAAGGAAGAGGAAAAAAACCACTAATTCTAACAAGATTAACCTAACAAGGCAGTATGGAGTACCTCACCCCTCATTCACATGCCAGCCACTGCCAGCTGTGTGAAGACTGTACTCCAGACAATCTGGTTAGAGTCTACTTTTAATTCTGTAGTAATTTATTTTGCATTGTAGCAGGCTGTGTTCTGTTCAACGGTTGTTTTTTTTGCTCTGCAATAATTTGTTTTTAAGAAGAAATGTTGTCAAGATCAATAAACATGGGTAAAAAAAAATGTTAAAATGGTTTAGAATATGAATTTAAAAATAAAATGGATGAGTAAACAACACATTCCTCACAGCTTTGTCTCAGTAGTGCGTAGACACATTTTTGCCTTGACACTTGCAGGCTGACGGCATCTGTGCTGTATTTTCCTCTGCAAGTAGCAAGAGGAGAGGTTGGAATTAGTATGTGTTTAGTTCTTTTTTTAAGCTAGCTTTATATAGTAAACACCCAATACGCACGCATAAACTAAAACCTATAAAAACCTTGGTTTTCATCTTATTTTCCAATACAAATCCTGAATGTGTTTCAGATTTGTCATCCTTTAACTGCAGAAGATCAGAATGCTGTGCACAACCACTGTGAGGGTGATGGGGCACTGGAACAGGCTGCCCAGATGGGTTGTGGAGTCTCCTTCTCTGGGGACATTCAAAGCCCACTTGGATGAGTTCCTGTGTGACCTGCTCTAGGTGGCCTGCTCTGGCAGGGCATTTGGACTAGATGAACTTTTGAGGTCACTTCCAGTCCTTGAGATTCTGTGTTTCTTGGAGGCTGTGACATTGTCGTATTTGTCAGTAGAAAAGATAGCCAGCTTTAACCAGAGGCAAATTAAGGAGGTTTTAGAGATGGGCTTTATTCTTGCACCATTCTGGTAAATACCAAATTGCATTGTCTAACAATTTAGCCTTTTGTTTACCAATACTTTTTACTAAAGGTTCCTCATTTATTGCCTCTCTGTTGTTTTCTTGGGGTAATCCTTTGGGATAGCAAGGACAGCTGTCTTCCTCCTCAGCCATACTGCTGTGTCTGGGTCTGAATGGGTTTCTCTGGCTTTACAAAACCTATCTCAGTTTTAATCTTCACAGTGAAAACAGACTGTTGTGTCAATGCTGTCAAGTGCAAACTACATTCTGCCCTTGACTCTGGAAGGTAAGGAAGTTTCCAGACATCATACTGCAGGGGACTTTATCTGTAAGAAACATACCTCTTCAAAGCTACATTCAACAAGTCCATCAATGTCACTTCTAGATTAATCCCATCTGTTTCACAGTCATTTTGTATGCTTCCTTAGTGCTTGACTTCTCTACTTGATGTGATTTGTATACAGATTCTGATGTCTTGGCTCTGGCTAACCAGTTCTCAACCTCATATATGGGTCTGTCCCATTCCTTGCAATAACACAGGTAAAGATCTCATACAACAGTTCTTACTAGTTAAAGACCTTTCACCCTAACTCCTCTAAGTAACCCCATACATTTCACTTTAATGCTCTCAATTTGACCACTGAAACAATGTTCTAGTTCTGAGAAAATTCCCATTGAGATCAAAATTGTTTGATTCTTCAGCCTCTCCTATGACAGAATAGCAGAGCTCAGCACAGATTGCCTCTGTCTGATAAAAATTTGGAAGACGTTTGGAGACCAGAAAGAAGCTGAGAAACATAAAAAAACTAAAAACTCAATTATAGCTCCCAATTCAAACATATCATCTTACCTCACATGCTTCCACTCTACCAGCCCTAGCTAGGTTTGTTGCAGAAATCAGGGATGTGGATGGCTCCCCGACCACCTCTGCATTTTCAGTTTTGCATTTGCATTTCAGTCATTTTCAATTTGATAGGAGAGCCAAAAATGTGATTAATCACTAGTAGGTGGCTGTGCAGGAGTGAGAAAATGCACAGCCCCTGTTGAGAGGACACTCACCACAGGGAAATGTGAAAAAGCAATTTCAGGTGCTGAGGAAACAAAGCTTTTGCCAATACTTGCAGCATCCTCCATATCTCTCTATATCCATCAGCTTGGAGAGAAATCCTCAGGAAATCAAGTGCTACAATTTCACTATTTACTGAACTATTCACTCATTTGTAGTGTGCTGCCTATACCTGTTTTAGACTGAAATCTCCTGAGGACAACTGCCCATTTTGTTTTGCCTGCACCATAATAAGCACTGTACAAAACTTCTGGCAAATGTTTCATGTTTGGGAGATCTGGCATGCAAGCCAAACAACTCTGGTCAGACAAAATCAAGATCCTTACCCTAGTTATCAGGGAAATTTATGCAGGCTTCAAACAAAGTAGCAGTGACACAGAATATAACCTCCTCCTGCGGCTGCTGAAGTACAGAGTGACCACAGAAGTCAGAGCTATCATTCAGAAGCAAGATTTTTCAGGCTTATGTATCTTTCCAGGCAGTAAGATGACCACAAAAAGCTGGAGAAATTGATGTAAATGTAATGCCTAGACAATGAATTAACACCTTCATCAGCCATTTTCTGTGTGTCATGCTAATGCAAGCACTGAAAATCATCCTAGAACCTGATGCATGCACAGTATGTGTTCTCTTAATTGTCTGTTAAAATTAGGAGACTACTGAATAAGAAACAGGAAAACAATTTATTAGTACTATGAGCAACTTTAAGCTTCAGGCAGCTTCTGTATAAATTATACATTTATTTGCAGTCTATTACAGTAAACTTCCAAAAGAATGAGCCAGAAAGGAAAAAATAAAGCAAAGAACCCCAAACCAAAACATCCTGGAAAAACAGCTTTCATGCTACCACTAACAAGCTGCTTAGGATTTCCCACTGTGGAAGCTAAGTGCTGGGGTATGTCAGAGCAAACCAAGCAACATTCTGAAGAGGCTGTTTTATTTTTCTTATTTTTTAAACCAGTCAGAAAGTATCAGTAGACAAAATGCTATTTCGGATGACCAGGCAGCCAAGAGACACTGAATCTGGAAAGAGAAACCTTCAGTGGCTGCATCCAGGGAGAATAACTGAGGTTGGTAGGCAGAATTCCCCATTACCTTGCTGATTGTGACCTTGTACCTGTGCTGCTACACGTGATGCAGTCAGAATGATAAACTCTTTTGCCTACTTTTTACAAACATAAACTAAGACCAAACTGAAAAGGCAGTAGCCATTTAGGTCTGCTCCTTGAAGTGTGTTACACATCTACTCCCAACAGAACATAAAGCCTACTGGTTTCTGCAGAAACAAAGGAATATACTGATGTACGTCTACATTAATGGAACACTTCTCTGTCAGATCTTTTGGTTTATTTCTGTATCTGACGTCCTGTCAGTTGCATAAACTCATTCTCACAATAATAAAAATCAGATCCTTTTTTTGTACTCTCCAGGTTGCATCACACATTGTTTTACACATTTTTATCCAGACTGTTCAAGGGCATAGATCAAGAGAGCTACAAAAATGCAGCTTGTGGTCAGATAATCAGGGCAATGCTAGCGAAATCTTGTCACTCATCAGAGAAGCAAAATACATCCTGATTTTTTCAGTCTTTATTGTAAGAAGTAATTAATGTTCTAGCATTTAATTCAAAACCAGTTGTCTTTTCTGGCAGCTTATCCTTGGCAGATGGAGACGCAAGTTTGCAACTTAGTGGATTAGTGATTCCTCATTGCATTGGTTGTGTGGGAGTACCAAATGCAGGACAAATGCATTATATGTCAGTAGGACAGAATCAGTGAATAACAAAGCAGTCAGGTAAGGCCTCAGAGACACCATTTTCTCTCACTACATATGCACATTCTTGTTAGGATATCTGGTCCAGACTTTGCCCCACTGACCATAGCAAGACTTTTTCTCCCTGCCTCCCTCTCGTATAGTCAGGTATTTTCCTAAACATTGCAAAACACAAAAACTGTAAGGCTTTTCCCTTTCTGGAAGAATCATGTCCAGTGATGAGTCGGTTTTAAAGTTATTAGCACTCCATCCCTCTGCTGAGATGATTAGCCAGTTTGTGCACCTCAGGAAAGTGCATTGTATGAAGAAATCAAACCAAAGAATTTCTTTAATGATTTTGTGAGAGCTTTTTACCTAGGAGTACATTCCAGACTAGGAAAACTGGCCTTTAGCTTCATAACTTGATCCACAACAAAGGGTGTTCTTGAAAACCAAGCATGCCTGTTGGTAATGTCTGATGAAAACTAGGACCCAGCCCTGCAGGGGCAGGGAAGCAAACGTTCCAGGCCTGCAGGGACATCGCAGTCTGCTCTACAGCTAGGTTTGCTCTTGCCTTTAGCTTAGCATGGCATACAGTCCAATCACTAAAACTAAAAGTTAAAATAAATATGAATTACATGCCTCCTTGTGTCCCTAGATTTCCACATATTCATCTTTAAGTAATATTTTTCTTGAGACTGGATTTGGGATTTTAAGCAGATCATGCAAGAGAACTAGTAAACCTGCTGATAAACATCTTTGAAAATAAATCCTGAAAACACTGCTGCTGAATGACCTCATAAAATCAGAGGGAGCTCATTAAATCTTTGCTTTTCTACTAGAAAATACTGTGGGTTTCAAGAAGGACTAAATGTCAGAACAGGTTTAAACATGGTTCCTCTTCCACCAATTGCACATGCTTTCACTGGTCACAGACAAAGAGTAGGAAGCCAGAGTCAGGAGAAACTCTGCTGTCCCTGTCAAACCACAATCATCTCCATCACAATACATTATGTTTTAAGGAAATCACCTCATACCAAAAATGTGAAAAACTGTAGTTTAGAAAGAGGTAGAAGCTCCCTCCACAACTCAGCCTTCCTATTAGTGGTTGGAGTTGGTCTGCTTTGCATGACAACTTGGGCCAGTAATTGTAAGTTTCTTTTCACTCTGCTATTGATGGTATCACTGTGTCAGGTCTTGCTGGGAGGGAGATACTAGTATGTTTCACTTAGACAGTCTGGGCTGTTATATTGTTTTAACAAATTCTACCACTCCTTTGGGTCCCCAGAGCATTTTTAAAAAAAACTTCAGTAACAGAAAGCTTGACCAGGAAGGCCCTACCAAGATGGGCAGCATTAGCCCACAGTGATTCTTGGAGCAGAAGCTTTAAATAAAGCTTTAAATCCACATGTGCTCTCCCCTTGAGCTCTGACAGAGTAGTGGAAAGAGGAAAACTTGTAAAGTTCATGGCTATCTGCCTGCACTGGTTTGTGTGGAGGGAGGTAGCTGAAGGGATGGCCTTGCTAGCAGCTCTCAAAACTTTCCCCAGCTCTAAGTAAGGCCCACTTCTGACCAAGGCTGGGCCAACCTGGCAACTCTGCCATCACTATTTATGAAGGCAAATATGCAGCGGGAGGAGGTGGAAAGAGTGGGATGAGGGGAAGCAGCTATGGACATCTCCAAGTCAGCACAAGAGAAGGATACAGGGGCAGTGACATAGCAGGCTGTCCCCTGCAGCCCATGGAGGGTAGCAGAGGAATCAAGATCCTGTCAGCAGTTCTGGTAGGACCAGAGGGGCTGATCCTGTGTGAAGAAGAAGCCTCTCAGAAAACAAGGCTAAGCTGAGGAGTGGCTGCAGGGGGTCCAACATGGTGGGAGGCAGTGAGGAGCTGTGGCCTCAGGACAGACCCACGATGGAGAGGTCCATGAAAGGCTTTCTGGTGTGGAGGGACCTGTTCTGGGGCAGGGGATTGTGAGGAGCCCTCCTGCCCTGAGGAGGAGGGAGCGGCTGGCTGTGAGGGACAGAGGTAGGGACAGGGGAGGGTTGGATATACTTTTCCTTGTCAGCCTATTCTGTTTTCTGTTTGTTCTGCTTTTGGTTGGTGGTAGATTCAATTAATTTTGCCTTCGTCCCCAAGTCAAGACTGGGATCTTCTTCCCAAGTTTTGCTCAGGACCATAGTTGGTGATCGAGCCCTCTCTGTCCTTGAGGATTTCCATGAGGCCCTTGGTACATTTTCTCTTACCAATACCACCATAAGGGGTTGTCAGAGTAGAGCAAGCAGTGGCTGCATGGCCCTTGTGCCAAGCTGGTCCTAAAACCACTACCCTGGTGGATGATCAGGTGAGTCTATTAGCAGGAGTGTATCAATCTGGGAAATAAGACCATCTGTCGCTGACACCTCTCTCCCTGGCTTAATCTCTCATTGCATGCTGACATAAAGTGATAGTCCTCCTACCAATATCAAAGAAAGAGGAGGATCATACCCTGTGCTTTGCAAAATGAAGCAAGAGTCCAAGCTTGGGCTAAACTGACAAGTCATAGCTCAACAGGGATGGTGGCATCTGAGAAGGGACTCGTCTCCCCCTGTATCAGTTCTGGTAGGTGTCCTTGCAGCACATCCTCCAAGGACAGGGGCAGTGTGGCCACAGCACACCCACAGACAGGTGACCAGCCACCCACTAGCCAGGTTTATCAGGCTGAACAAGGAGTCTGGGTCTGTCTGCATTGTGCAATGACAGACCTTTTTCTTGCAGTGATGTATGTTTAAATATGATAAGGTTCTGGTTTATTTCAAGATGGTTGAATGTATATATATATGTACCAATCTGTCTCTCTACTTTTTTTCTCTCTGTTCCAGTAGCAGTACAGAGCTTTCCATATTCTTCCAGGTCAGTCAATAATAATATTTTCTAGTCAAATTCCTTATACCTGTGGATGATGCAAAGGCTCCCTAAAAAGTCTAAGTATAGGCTGATGTCTGCTCTTGCAGATATTGTCTCAGAGGCTCTCACCACAGTGCTGCTGTGCTGGTGGTGCCCCTGTAGGAATAAACACAATTGCTTGCCTCTTCCATTCCCAGACCCAAGTGTTACCTTAGCCTTGGACTGTTGCTGTTTCCTTCTCTCATGCCCATTTCACAGACAAGCACTCCTGAACCAATACCAGAGTGGATGGTTTAGGTGCTTCCTAGAAAGAGGGAAGACAAAACACACTTCTGAAGCTGTGACTGGAGATGACGGAGAGTACCAGAGTGACCTTTGAACACAGTGACTTCATCTGAGTTGACAGAATAATAACATGGAAAAAAAATGGTTTATGGCACAGGGCTATGTACTTCTTAAAACTGCAATCTGGCTTTGCAGCAAGAAATGGTTTTAGACACCCTGATTTTGATAATCTGGATTAACGGCAGAACGAGTTTTATAGTGATGCCATTCTCCAAAATATGTCACAGAGCTATTTAGTTAGTTTTCACTGAGTCTTAATGTTATGCCCTAACTATGTAGTTATAGTAATACACTAGGCCTGAAGAGAGGACAGGTCAATAATGAATAGGAAAAAAGAAGTGCAAGTGCAGCTCAGAAAGCTCAGACAGGATCTGCATTGACTGTGCCATAATGTTTCAGAACCTGGTCCACAGCAGTTTTTCTGTACATTGGTGACTTGTTGGCTTAATGCTAATTTGCACCATGGTTTTACCTTCAGTCACAAGGTTACCATGGAAACTTCTATGTCTGAGAAGCTAGGAAGACTCAGCTGTAGAACTGGAGAATGCATAAATCAGTAAACAGGGAAGCAAGTCAGAAACATGCTACCATTCTATGATTCTATGATTCAGATCTGCACCTTTTCATGAAAGCTGTACCTGAATATGCTACAAAAAGCAAGAAAGCTTTATCCTAGCAGAAGCCATGAGTTATAGAAGCAGGGCATAGACTAGTTAAAAACACCCTGAACTAAAATCTAGAGAGCACAAGGAAGATATAATCTTCTTGCATGAAAATGTTTGATTATGAACATCATCCTAGAGTCTGATAAACACTAGGCTTTCCTCAACTTGTCCAAGGCAATACTTTTGGCTTTCCTAACCTTAAAACTGCAATCATCTTCCCTCCTTGGCTAGTAGCATAAATTAGGTTTAACCAGTATGTCATAAGGGAATAGCTCTCCGTTATCTTCCTTAATCCCACACTGTTCTCATCCCAGCTTCTTCCTTCTTTGCTTCTTGTGGTCCAATAAATCAGAATTTGGTTTGCTGGCTTGACCTAATACGTACAATTAGAGATGCAGTATGTGGTAGCACTTTTTGGTTTCCTAAAGGTGGAAGACACAGTGCACACAAAGAAAGGGATTCTGCCTCTGTCAACTGTGCCACTGTCAGTAGGAGCAGCACAGAGTAGCTCATACTCTATAGGTCACCGATAAAAGAATGGGGAACAAAATATTACAAAAATGGACTTGCTTGTTTCCCTCCCTTGGCTGTTTATTCTTACACTTTAAAACAAAACAAAAAAAGTCTCCATTTAATAAGTACTGTGAAATACTTTACATGGTCATCTTGATTAAGTCATGCTCCTAATTGTATCAAGATAAATAAAGAATTAAGCTACTTGCTTAAGAAAGCACCTTCTTGTCTTCCTTTTCATCTGCATGCCTGACTGGTTCATCTACAGCAGCCCTTCTGCTGGCTGGTAGTTCACAGCATCAGCTATATTGAGTAAACCTTGGGAGTAAAACTGAGGACTACACTCCTTTCCTGAGAATCCAAACCAACCTGTAAAATGCACAGACTCTGCCTCTCAGTGACCTTCAAGAGGCGCACAGTCGCAGCCTGATGCTCGCTACTTAAAACTCCTGCTTTTTGTGTCAAGGATAAGACATTATACAATCTTACTTTCAATGATGTCTCAGGAGACTAGAAGTTAAAGTCATGTCATTTGCAATTAATCTTTACAAGGAACAATGGACACAGCCTGTGCTTAGACAAACAAAGCAATTACTTCTGTAACTCGCTAGGCCCTTTGATCACTTTATTGCCTAGCAAGTTGTTATTATTCTATCAACTGTCAATCTTATCCTGTGATGATGTCTTATTTTACACTGCTGTCCTTCTGAAAATACAGCCTCTATCTTTGAAAAAAGTTTTCTTGCTCTGAGTTGTTTATGGTGTCACGGCCTCATGGAAGTACCAGAGTTTTCATGAGTCAGGTATTTGGACAGCACAGCTCTTGTTTGACTTTATGTGCAAGGCAGCAAGAAACAGAAATTTCCATAGACGTCAAAAAGATATTTATTCATGTCCCAAGGAAGGCAAATTTGCAGAAAATCACTGCACTAGAGAGATGTAAGACCAGGGCATACACAGGGTACCTGAATTTACCCAGTCTAATGTGTGACATTTCACTCTTAAAGACAACTCACATTTGTAATTATTCTTAGTTTTCCCCAAAATTTGGGAAGTTTACATGCTGCTTTCTTCTCCCCACCCACCGTCCCATCAAAATACACAGTTTGAGGTTTGATAACAATCAAGACAAGTTCATCAAGACGAGTGTTTCTAGCCACCAAACCACAAAGTTATTCTCCTAGATCCAGTCAGAAGAGGAAATACTTGGAAAAGGAATTTTTAATACCTTTGCCTTGGTGGTACATGTCAATATGCAGTAGCTCTAGAGCACAGGTTTTTGTCCTTTGCTTTCAGGATAATAGTACCAACAAAAACTTACTATGAGATTCAGAGTCCTTATTACTGGTATTGTTAATGGTGTTAACAGTTGCTAGATACATTTTAAAAAGTGTCAGGAAAAACACTTTAGGAAATTCAAGTTAACCAGCATATGATTAATTTCTAATTCAAGTCACATGTTTTACAGGATGTTCCTGTTGCCTGGACAGAGATGGATATATACAATCCCACTATACCAAGGAAAGGACATTTTTGAGAATTTTATTATGGAAGGAGTTTTATGTTCATCAGATGCAGAGCTGGAGCACGATGGGGACCTGGAGATCTTCAGCAGGTCTGAAGGGAATCCTTTCTGACAACGTGAATTTGCATGGCCTGAGGCTGCTTTAATTTGCACCAAAGGTTAAATCATTCTCTGAGTACTGCCTGGCAGATGAAAGATGGGCTGGAGCCACTTTGAATGCCCAGTATCAGTTTCTAAAGATCAAAAGGACTGCTTACTGAGTAGACTGGAAGGGAGATGTTGACTAGAAATAGAAAAATACCACTGCATAAGTAAATGATGCTGGATAATCTCATTCATTTGTTCTGACAACGAAAGCTTACAAATGCTGTAAAAGTCCTAATACTGCTGAATATGTAGCTAATGCGAAAGAGTTGACTCTTGTGAAGGAGCTGATGGCAAATATAGAGAACAGCAGTAGTTTTGCAAGAGTAAAGTACCACTTACTAAGAAAAGATTAGGTCCTACAAGAAAAGCCACCTTGCCCTGGAGCTGCTAATTGCAAAGATTCCTATTTCAATATATATTCTCCCCCAGCTTCTGAGAAGTGAGAAATGAGCTTCATTTTCTTTCAACCTCCTTGACATTTTCTGGTACTGTTCTTGTATTATATACTTTGCTTTAAACTATTTCAGCTATAGAAATGGTATTTACGTGTAGGTTTGCTTCACATACTATTGTCTGTTCATTACAGCTTTTGAGTAGCTTAACATTTATTTTAGATTTGGTGGTAATATACACTTGTTTTAGTATGTTTAGCCTTCATAGTGTTTGAAATGGTGCACACATGCCTGAGTTTTAAAGAAGTAAATAGACGTTCAATGTTTACATTGTTTTATGCTTCATTTAAAAGTTACACTGAGGAGCAAGAAGACCAACTTTCTGTTCAACTTCTCCAAAATGCTCCATTCTGAGGACCTAGTGGAAACCTTTGGAGCTGCAAAACAGAGATGGTCCAGGAAAACTGAGAGCTTGATACTTAGATAAAAATAAGAAGATAACCCAAGAAGAACAGTGAAAAGGCAAACCTACTTTATTGGCATGTAGTACTGAGAAGGATACATCAATATACAAAAGTTCATCTGGCTCCAAAGCGGGGAAATGGAAAGGCACTCATAGGTTAAATAACAGCTATTGCCTTATAAAACTTAAGCTGCCATCTCAAGATTTATCTGTTCTCCTTTTGGCAAATGGATTTTCCTACTGCCTCTCTTGTGTTTTGGCTGGGCATTTAAACAAATCAGATCCTAAATAATAGACTCCTAGAGGAGCATCCTGGATTATAAGCATTATATCAAATTATTGGGTCACAAGTATCACATTCAGTGACAGACAGCCTCTAGTTACAAAGGCCGTCATTTCTGCTACCTTGGAATTTCCTCAGCTACTTTCCTCGGTAATTCACATTTAATCAATATAAAGCAAAATGATAGTACAAAGCTTACAGTGGCATTAGTAGCGTTACATCTAGTAATTCGCTGACAACAGCACGAGTATATTGATACTGAGATGACTGGTTCTGTACAGGACTGGCATTACTAGCTGCTGAGGGGCACGGTTTCTAGCAGCACAGCCATGACATTATAATTCACATTGAAGCTTGATTACAATGCATCCACAGTATTTTTATTGAAACATTCAGTTTCTATCTTACGTGGCTTAAAATGAAAAATATTTTGCTTTTTGGAAAAATCTCTTTAAAATGAGTGATGAAAACAGGACCTAATTCTGGGTTTATACCTTCTTCATATTCTTTTCTCCTTTTTGTGTTCTTTTGGGGTGGATATTTTTTTCCTTATTCCCTAAGTAAACCTGCTTGTGCTCCCAATAATGGACTAAATTCAATCTCAGCCTGTAGGAATCATCAAGGAGGAAGAGAAGACATAAAAGGGTGTGGTATGTGTTTTCCAAGTACATCCATGTTTCAGTACCAGGTATTGTCTCACTAAATGTCTGTTCATGAGGTTTGTTTGTCTGCTCGCTCATTTTTCCCCATCAAAATGGTCTAAGAGCTTCAGATTACCTGTCTTTACAGTTCCACAGGCAGCTAAGCAGACAGCAGTTATAACTGAACTTTTGAAAATCATTTAAAATCATGTCAAAATATTATAAATGAACAATTTTTAAGAACTGATGTCAGTTAAGTTTCATACTGCCGATGAAAGGGATATCACAATGTCATTAGAAGAGTTACAGAATACCTCACCCTTCTTGTGTAGGCCAGACTTTAGTCAATTCTTTCCATGGGTATCAGTTTCCACTCATTCTCACACATCTTTAATCAGAACCACACTTCCCATTAAAGCAACAGTCTTGAAACTGTGGTCTATACCCTTATGAAAGGTAATCCAGCCTCATTTTGAGCTGCTTCCCAAACAGGTTTCAGCTCAGCTGTAGTCTGGGCAGACCTTCCCTCCGCAGAATTTTTGCTTGTAATCCTATTATCCCATATTATCAACTCTAATTTTTTAATAGGAGATACCATTTAAGACCTTTGTGTCAGCTCTTTTAAATAGATTTTCTCTCTTTTACTATCTGGCTTGTATTTCACATTTCAAGGTTATTATTTCCCATTTTCAAGACTTTTACCTTTACATTTCCTATTTATATTATTGTGCAGCTAAAACCACCCTTCAGGCTGACGGCTGATCTGACTCTTGGAAGTGAAATTGAATTAAAAAATGGATGAGCATTTTATTGAAAATTCATCCCTTCCTCTATCCCTTACCTCCTTCCCTCCCTCCATTCTGTCTGTCTTCCTCCTTTTCTCTTTCCTTCCTTCCTTCCTTGCTTCCTTCCTCCCTCCCTCCCTCCCTCCCTCTCTTTTTCTCTCTCTTTCTCCCTTTCTCTTTTTCTCCCCTTCTTTCTACCTTTCTTTCTCCCTTTCTTCCATTTCTCTTTTCCTCTCTCTTTTTCTTTCATTTTCTCTCTTTCTCTCTTCCCCTCTTTATTTCTCTATTTTGTCCTTTCTTCCTTTCTTCCTTCCTTCCTTTCTCTTCCACCTTTCTTCTCTTTGTCTGCCTGCAGCTTTCTTTCTGTCTCTTTGTGTTCTACAGACCTCCATGTTTTTCTTTATACTGTATTGCAAGGTAGTCTCTGCATGAATATTGCCACCAACTTGATTTTTTTTTCATTCCTCTTAACAAAATGTATATTCTTCATAAACCACATTTATATATATATACACATATATGACTCCTCAAATGTATGTTACAGTCTGTTTCAGAGAGCAAAAAAAGCCAATTACAATCCTCTTAGGAGAGGTAGGCAACGTGTCCCACTTCAGTGTAGACGTCTCAGCTGCCTTTCTGATGTGCAACGTTGGAGGGCTGCTGGCAAACCAGAGGTTGCCACTGTCTGTCCTCAGACCTTCTCTCATCTGCATTGTCACCCACAGGCTCCCTCTGTCCCCTAGAAATATGGGCCAGCACCAGGAAATCCTGCCCCAGAGGTCTGCAGGGATGCCAAGCAGCACTCTGTCATTCCCCAGCCATGAGTGTCCCCTGGGCAGGCTTGGGGCAAAGGACCCACAAGCGCACCTACACCCCTCCTGCCCGCTCTGATGTGAAGATGGAGCCATGGCCCCACTCTGCAAAAGCCAACGTCTAGATCAGCAGCCCCTCTTTAATTAGATTTTGTTCCCTCTACATCTCTTTTTTAATGCACAGTTCCCAGATTCCTTCACAGTCAGCTATCTCTTTTATGCCTTCTGGAAAGCAATATATATATAGCGCAGGGTTATAAATAAGACTAGCAATGTCATGGTAACCATGGCAACCGGTAGGCTTCAAACATGGATGTGTGTGAGATTTATAGGAGGCTGCCCTCGACTTTACAGCCAGATGATCTGTCCTTTTTAAAATTACACTGCTTGCTATTTGGATTTCTCGCCTGGCAAAAAAATCACGTTTTCTTTTCTTTTTTTTTTTTTTTAATACTAAACAAGGAACTGGAGGGTTTCTTCATTTTTTTTAAAAACAAACAGGTGTTGAAAAGAATGCTTGAAAATGGGTACCTGCTTTGGATGTTAATTGCAACGATATTTCAAAAACTTTTTCAGACAAAGAGCACAGCAGTTCTTGCTCACTATCTATTGTAGCTCTTACATCTCACCTCACGTTGTGAGAGATAACTCAATTTGCTGCAAGGATGAAATGGATGTATTCTGATCTTTCGTACTGGGCAGAATATTAAAGATTCAATTTCCTGAAAATAAATGCAGCAACTGAAATTCAAAGATGACTCAACTGTGATCTATCAATAGCTATGTAGCAAAAATGTGCTGCTCAGTTCCCCAGGAGAAGTTGTAACTCATAACACAATTTGCACGTGAAGCAGAGGCGGCCTTCAGGTGCCTCTGCAGCCCTGCCCCTGCAGCAAAGCAGCCACATCCCCACCAACAGCCTCTGTGGGAAGTGGCCTGACCATGATTTACGAAGGGGTAGAGGCTACTCTGCAGCTCCAGCTCACACCTGTGGGCACAGGCTGCAGTGCCACTGACAATGGCAGCAAAGCTGTGTCCGACAGTCCTTTGGCATCTGTGCAACCACAGCAGCTCACTGCTGGCTACATAGCCCTGGCTAGGACCCAGTGGGGGTGCTGGGGCAGCTGGTCCCTACAGACCCCTGCATGGCTGCCCTGTGGCTTGTCACAGTGGCAGCCATGGCCACGGCACTGCCATTCCTTGTTGAATTCTCTTGTGAGCGTGTCCTCATTGTGATTTATAACTCTGCCCTTGTGGAAACACTTGTACCAAAGTCTATAGCAGTCCCTCTGGGTGTGGTGCTGCAATGTGTCAGGGATGACTGCTGAGGAATGGCCCAGCAATCTGTTCAGCTAGTCAGGACCATGAACATTATAGCAGGGGAACTCAAGTTCTTCAAGTTAAGGATGGAAATTCATATGTATATAAACTGATTCCTAAGTCAGACTTTTGGCAAGTTGCATCCCAGGAAAAGCTCTGGGAAAAGCCAGACTTGAGAGATCCATCAGTGCACCATTCCTGTGTTACAGGCAACCACTTCCCTTCTCTGTGGAGGTGCTACCAAACTTATCAAAACCAGAGTGGAAAAAAAAAAATTCCACTGTCTTAATTTTTCCCTACTGGGATCCTGTCATAACTGCTACAGTTGGCTCAGCACTGCACACTTGGATGGACTTTACAGGGACATCTAATGTGAGTAGTTGGGCAGACAGCCTGATGAAGTCTGTCTCCCCTTCACTATACAGGAAAAAGAATTAATTGTAGGAGTTTCGAGACAGTGGTTGGACATGGGGAATGTAAGGCTGTCTCATCAGTAAGACTGCTCTTGCTCCATGAACCTTCCGTAAGAGGAAACCTGCACTCTGATAGCTGATGCTCTTTATGCTAATGTGTGGCTGCTGCTTGGGCAAAAATAGGAAGTTTTTGCTGTCCCAAAGATAGTTCAGACTGAACACATTGGAGAAACATGATGCAAAATGATGCAGCTCTCCACAAAAGGATTTGGGAAAAAAAAGTCATGCATTGCTGTTCCATATTTTTGGCTTTGTTGGCAGCCCATTCAAGATGGATTTGTGGAAGGAAACAATAATGTGGGGTGTTAGGACCTGTTGTCTGTTCTGCAGCCTCTCTCACCAGCAAATCAAAATTGCTGGGTGTGCAGGTTTTGGCTAGGATAAAATATTCTCCATAGTATCTACTATGGGCCTTTGTGCTGAAAACAGCCTTATTAACTTGTTACTGCTGCTCAGAGCTCACACAGAGTCAAGGCCTTTTCTGCTTCTCACCCTGTCCTGTCAGCGAAAGGAGATGGGGGTGCACAAGAAGCTGGGAGTGGACACAAACAGGGCAGGTGACCCCAAATGACTCAAGGAATATTCCATACCATACCATCATGCTCAGCATAGGAAGTGAGGGAAGAAGACGGAAGGGGGAGATGTTTGGGGTGATGGCATTTGTCTTCCCAAGTCACTGCTACATGTGATGGAGGCCTGCTTACCTGGACATGGCTGAGCACCCACATGCTGTGGAACGTAGGGAATTAATTCCTTTAGTGGCTTTGCTTGCACATCTAGCTTTTTAATTATTATTAAACTGGTTTTATCTCAGCCCACAAGTTTTCTTGCTTTTATTCTTCCAATTCTCTCCCCCATTCCACTGAGAGGGAGAGAGCAAGTGGCTGTGTGGGGCTGAGATGCTGGTTAAGGTCAAGCCACAACACTACAAGAGGATGATGCTTCTCTATCCACACGTTAACAGAGGTGTTTGAAAGGTGACCCTAACTTCAGTGGACTTCAGAAATTTCCTCTGCAGTGACGTGGCTTGTATTTTGGAGACGGTCCTGAGGCTCTATGCTATTTTTCTGTTATAATGTCTATCCATAGCTCATCATCACCTGCAAGGTTTTTGTGATTGGAAATAAATGCAGCTCATCAGTGTGGATCCATTAGAAAATGTTGCTTCTATGTAGTTTGTGTGTGTGTGTGTGTAAAATGTGCAGCACTGAAATGTACGGCACTGGAGGGGAGACACTGTGAGTCGGACTGTTTATTTCCACTACACCAAGACTTGGGATGGTCTGAGTTTTTACAAACACATGGCAGGAATTTTTCTCTCTTTCAGCAGCACACAATGTGAGTGTGCTACCTCCAGAGAAGCCATTTTCTCTGCAATTTTTGCTGCCTTCAGCAGGGAGCAGGTTCAGCAATGCCCACCTCAAGCACCTGCACTCCATCTGTCAGCAATGAATGCTCTTGAACTGACAGAAGTGCCACCAGTGAGATTCACAGCGCGATGCAAGAGGCCCACTTTATCAGCTCAGTGACCCATAACCATTGCTATAGATTTTCAATGAGAGTGCGTTGGGGTGTTAAAATGGCCAAGCTCCCCTTGATAAGCAAGGGCATAGGCAAGTGGCAAGGACACAGCAGATCAATGTTTTAAAGCTGCTTTGTGTACAGATAGTGAGCCTTGACCTTGCAAGCAGTCACAGGGTAGCATTACAGCTCTCCATTTTCCCATTCACTCTGGCAGGATCTCTGATGCCAGTAGAGTCCTTTGTCTGCCGTGTCAACTCCAATGTCTGCTGGTCAAGAATTTAGAGCCTCTTGGTAGGCTTAGACTCAACCATGGAGAAAATACATCCTTCATTATCTCTTTCACAGACGGTTGTCAAACCTGTTGCCAATACAGAACTGCCAGATTCTTGCACTTTTCTTTCACTCTGTCACCAGCAACATATCTCCAAATCTCTGAAGTTTATTGCCTATGAGAAAAGCACTAGCATGACCTTGAACTTTACAGTATAAACTTGTATTAGAATAATGTCTCTGCCAGGGAGCAGTTATTCTGCCATTCATTTTGAAACCTGCTTCCAGACAAAAGCAGAGTGCTGTGAACACTCAGAACAAGGATAAGCACAGACATTTCCAAAAGACCTCAGACACTCACTTTCCAGGCACTTTCCCCTTCCTGTCCTTAAATAACAGACCCAATCTCTTATTTATTTTCAACTGACTTTGCTCAGCTGAAGGCAATAGAAGATGCCGATTTCTCCTGGCTGAGCTTAAACTGTGAAAAGCAGGGGAAAGATAAGGGAGCAATGATGAAGCATCTTTTCTTCCACTCTCACATTTTCTATGGTTCCAGTTAGGCATTATAATTGTTCATGACAACTTTTTTTATCTTCCCACAGACTCAGACCAAAATCTTTGGTTCATCTAGAGTACTCCCAGTTCCTGCTTCATTGTGCAACTGGCCGTAAACCATTTATACACAGACGAGAAGTCTGCCTATCTGAAATGGCTTCTCCACTAATCTGCTTTATAGCTGCAGTTGGTTTACAAAGAACAAACTGTTAGTGATGAGTAGCTTGCAAAGGTTTTCTCTCAAAGCAAATTCTATCTTACATTTCAGTGTAAACAACTGGCAAAAAGATGCTGTTTCCATGGTTAGGGATCCAGAGCTTGCTCCACCATTGGCTTTCTAGTGTTTTGCTCCTGTCAGAGGTAATCTAGGCTGGAAATACATGTCGCGGAAGAACCACACTTGACCCTCCAACTGCCAAACCAGCAAAATGTCCCCTTTGATGTTAATGGGATGCTGGTATAGATGGCACAGTGCTCATGGTGTCCTGGTTTAGGCCCATTTAGGGACAAAGGAACGTGATCAGCCTTAAGTGCCACAGACCTTTGAACTCCCTAAGAAAAAAAACAGACAAGGCTACTGGGCTTGGGGAAGAATATGTAACTTAATTTAATCCACCTTCAACCAAAACATAACAAACATAAATATCCGACTGAAAACAATACAGAGTAGGGCAAATGATAGAAAGTGCAACAAGCCCTTTAAGATCCTTTTTCTCCCCACCTCTCCCCTCTTCCTAGGCTCAGAGCCATGAGCCCGATGTCATTACCTTCTCCCACCCATAAGGGGCAGGAATGGGTAATGCAGTCAGTCCTTTCCCAATAGCTCCTGAGAAGAGGACCCTTTCCCAGTTCTCCTTTGCTCCAGCACAGGGTTCCCCACATGCTGGGCAGCCCTGCACAGGCGGCTCTGACAGGGTGCCACGACTCCATCTCATCTCCTTTGGATCGGGGTCCCATCTGCTCTCCCCCTCTGACACAGAATCTCGAACTTTCACTCCCTCTGGCACAGGGTCTCTATCTCTCATCCCCTCTGTCATGGGGTCTCTATCTCTTGCTGTGAGCTGTAGGGGTCTCTTTGCTCTGGCACCACTCCTCCTTTCCTCTTTTCCTCTGGGTCCACATGGTCACCTCCTTCTTGTCCTTCCCTTCCACCTCCTACACACTTCAAATTTCCCATCTTAAATAGTGATGGCAGAGGCGCCAGACTGGCCCAGGACTTTTTGCAGCCGTAGGAACTGAAGTAGAAGGAACTTTTCAATGTGGGCTGTCTGGACCCAAGGCTGCTGATGGACTATGGTTGTTACAGGAGCTTTGTATATTTCACAGCATTACCTCCAGGAACCAGCTCCAGGCAGGGTTAGCCCCTGCCTGCCCTGTGCTATCCCAAAAGCCTTATCTCATCCCCTCATTTCTTTCTGCTTCAGTCTATTGGGGGATTAGAATATGCTGAAGCACTGCTTTATTGATGTTAACAAT
The DNA here is from genome assembly GCF_028858725.1 of Colius striatus. Classification (NCBI taxonomy): domain Eukaryota; kingdom Metazoa; phylum Chordata; class Aves; order Coliiformes; family Coliidae; genus Colius; species Colius striatus. The sequence continues at coordinate 15,923,390 of NC_084790.1, read as the reverse complement.
TACCTCCATAATACACTGAGTTGATCCAGAAAGACAGATGGAAGGGAAAGTGAGAAAAGAACTAACAAAGGGCACACAGATGAATAGTTTGGAAGGGCAGAGAAAGCAGATGGTGGATGAAATTCATTATTTTAGAGTAACTATATTGATCTTCTTGTTTTTTCTCAAGCTGCAGCTAACTTCTGCAGCTCATGTTTGTAGTCCTGATTGCCCTGACTGGCAACTTCCTTTCACGTTTGTTACGCTTACAATGCAGTCTTCGCAGCATGCTGGCAGTGGCTATTCAGTTTACCTGCACAAAGAGAAGCCACAGCCATATGACCTTTCCAGTTTTGCAACCAGCCAGCAAGAAGTTCAGGTGGAGATCCAGCCATTGGAAGGCATTAGTTGCTGGGTTTAGCTACACCGAGACTGTCAAATTGCAAATAGGGCCATGTGTTCTTTTTTTGCCCCAGGAGGTTAGTGAGCTACTTGAGCACAAAGCTAGAAAGCTCAAATCTGTCTGAAGTTCGAAGAGGCTGAGCTGTATTTTGAGGGAACTCTGACAGCAGTCACATAAAGGCATCTTTTCTTGAACAATAACCCAATGAATTACTGCTGTTCCAGACTGTGGGCTGTTGAGAGCAGGCAGGATTCCCTGGATCAGCTGGATGAATCTGAGCAACATTTCTGGGGTTTCAGACACAACACTGCCATGGTGAGCAGTGCTGCAGCAGAGGCAATGCCTGCATGGCAGAAGAAGGGGCTTCTCAGGTCCTTTTACCAGGATGATGATGAGATGAACAGAATTTGGCAAGGAAGGCACCCTTGGCCACCACCAGCAATCACCTCCTTTTCCCAGCACTGATTGCCTTCCAAAGTGTGTGTTATGTGGGTTCATCTGCGAACACAGAGGAATACCTCTTATAGTTCCTTTGGGAAGGCTCAGGATTTGTCCCATGAGGCTGAGACCCTCCTTCTTGTGCAGCTGTCAACACAGGAAGGCAGTGCCAGATCCCAGAGGGAAAATTGGTTCTACAACAAATGCAGGGGTGGACCAAGGCACACTGAAATAAATGCTGAGGCTGTAATTCAGTTAATTGAGCTTTGGATCTGGCCCATAAATGGCTCCTACATCTTAGCACGATGATTTTGCCTGTTACTAATTTGACTAATTAATTTGACTAATTCTACGTGTTGTAGAACTGTTGATATTGAGGAAGCAAATGTTTAATTTAAAAGTTAATTAAAGAACATCAGGCTGTGGTCAAAAAACGCAGTAGGATGAAATGGATATTTGCCAATCACTTAGGTTTCGTCATTTTTAGCGAAAGAAGGCAGGCTTGGTAATCTTAGGAAACAGGTCCTGCCCATGAGCAAGGAGCAAGACAGACAAATAATTTCTGCTTGACATAACTCATGATGATCTCTTTTCATCAAGCCATTGGTGAAGCTCCCCTCTTTCCTGCAGTGAGCAATTAGAATATTATGCTTCCACCTTGTTTAAAGGATTTTAGAATTTGTGCATCAAAATGTCCAGAGTATTCGAAAATAAGTGCTGACATCTACCCAAGTACTTTCAAGCTGTCCGTAAAAGGTTACTTTGGGAGTCTGTGTTAAGATCAGACTGCTTTTTCAAAGTTTGATTAGAAGTACTTAAGGAAATTTCATTTGGAGCTTTCATTAGAAGCAGGATTTAGGGATGCCTTAACATGGGTGTATTTGCATACAGTTTTTTCTTTGTAACATGCTGCACATGCACTCTCTGTAATTAGGTATAGCAATAAATTGTGCCGGCTACCTTACTTTTCCAGCTCTTAGTATCCATTAAACCAATTATCAGAAGAAGTCAGGAGAATGCTTACACAGCAGTTTGCAGAATTTATGTTTTGAGGAAGCAAGGGTAGAAAAGTGTGTGTTTAGCATTCACCACAATTACGTATGCAGGTAAGGGAGAGGAACACGTCGACTTCCTCTGCCTATAGCTGCAGCCACCAGTCCTTGGTGATTGTCAATGAAGAAGGAGCAGGGCCTAAACCACGGTCAGATTCCTGTGAACCTCACTTTAAAGTGATTATTTGATTATTTCAATGACTGAAGTCAGACTGAAGCGTGCCTGACCTGGCATTGAAAGAATCCTTTCTGATTAAGAGAATGGGGTTGAATTTGAGGTTATACCTAGAGATCTGTTCTTTCCACCTACTCCTGCAGAGACTCATCTGCAGGATGTGTTTCTACAAGTTAGCTCTCAAAGCTCCAGGTTAAAATCTTACAACACAGATTAAGCTAAAACTGATGTGGGAAACGGAGAAACTGCCATGTTGATGCGATGAGCTACATGGTTGGAGTGACTGCGGCTCTGTATGTAGACCTCTGGACGTTCGTTGGTTGAGTCATGGGAGGTATCATCCTGAGCAGGTATTTCCCCATTTTATTTTGGGGTGATATGTTGCCTCATTACCTTTGATAGGTATCGGTACCCACATTATGGGGTCTGTTCTGAGGCACTTATAATGCTGCTGAACCTATGAAGATTTGCAACTGAATCCAGCGACCAGTGCTTTGAGCCCTCTTCCTCCTCATCTGCCACCCCTTGTCTGTGATGTATGGATAAGTTTAACTGTTAAATCACGTCATTCCCAATACCCATGTGGCACTGTCACCAATACTCTGTAGTGCATTTGCTGAGTGGCTCACAAAAGTGGTGAGTCCAAGTGTCTCCAGCTTCAGGCTACTTGTCAAACACAAGGATAAGTAGTATCTGAAGGATACTAGTCTCGGGCTTCCATGGCACCAGAAACCCAGGAAAGGTATAACTTTTTAGGAAGAGACATTATTGTTATGTCTCTTATTGTTATTGTACCATGAAGGCACACATGAGAAATACTGAAAACCACAAGGGGAGAATGTGGGAAGAATGAAAGAGCATCAATTGCAACTGGACCTGTGATGTTTGTTGCGTTTGTTGCATTTATTTTTCTAAAGAATTTGAAATCTTCTCTTTCTCAACACAGTGGTCTTGAATTTTCATTTATTTGGTTTAGTTTGGCGCTTTTTTCCCCCCCAAAATGGTTAACTGAAAGAAAAAGCAATCATTAAAAGGGCCAGTTGAAAATTTGTGGTTGATTTTGACCTTTTAAGAATTAGAACAAAAACATAAATCTTTTTTGTCCAAATTCACTTACTTTCCAAAATGGTTAGTCTTTTTAATTTGGAACACAAACCCAAAAGACTTTCAAAAGTGCAAAACGTCTTTCTTCTACAGAGGGACTAAGACATACATCAAAGTAATTTTTCTTGTAAGGTTTTGATTTTTTAGAGGGTGCACTTTCTAGTAATAAAAAAAAAAATACTCTGATAATTACTAATCAGCAAAGCACAGCAGTGAAGGAGATAGCCATTGGCTTCTGCAACACTTGGCATACTTTCTTGCTATTCTGAACTCCCATTTTCATCTCCAGGCTCCTTCCCACAGCACAGGATGGATCCTACCACCAGACTGACATGGTGGGCGCTGCCACTGTAGAAGAATTTTATTCTCACAAAACTTTCCCAGTACTCACACAAAGTTTCAAGCCCCATCCCATATAACTGAAAGCCAGACATGGTGTATTTATAGGGATACCTGCATGTCATCCAAATCTCAAAGCTGCTGGAGTATGGCAGGCAGGAGAGGGAGAAATTTCTGTTCTGCACTGCAATGTCAGACAGGATCCCACTGAGTCCTCATTATGGGAAAGAGATTGGAGCCCATGAGAAGCTCCTTTTCTTACACTCTGTTTTCCGCAAGTGCATACAGCAGTCCATGTCCTTGCCATCACAAGGGGAGCATTAAAGTAACCATTTTTCCTCCTTTCTTCCTTTTGGCGGACAGAAGTTTTCAGGGTTACAATCCATTGGGATGCACAGATCACACTACAGATCACACTACAGATCTGTCCAGCCTCCACTTTCCTTCCTGGCTGTAGTATCCACCAATACTTTCTGCCAGAAGGCAGATGTGGCATGTTTTCCTTGAAGAGACAGAGTCCCTGCAGCTCACTGGGCACAGGTTGCACAGATCTCTGCATAAGGCTCTATGAGATCAGATTTAAGTGCTGCTCTCCAGGTACCTGTGCTTTAAAAGTTTCTATAAAAAATGGAGAGGTCACGTCAAAGACACATCAAATTTAGGGGCTGTAGAAAATCCACTGAGATGCTTGCAGGACTCTGCCTGTTTCACTTATCAAAAAGGAGGCTGATCTGTGATGTAGTTTCTATGGAAGAGTACTTTTATGAAGAATGATTTCTGTGTACTGATCTTGCCTTGGACACAGCAGAGAAGTGTATAAATATAATTTATCTCTGGAAGTTAATGTCTGCTCCAAATGAAAAAAAATCCATTTTTAAGTGGAAATAGCAAATAACTCAGTTACAACCTGATGTAGAACAAGGAATAACATGTGTCCTCGCAGCAACGTTCACAAACTAGAAAAACTGCTTCCCATCCTGCTTAGAGCAACATGTGTAAGAACAAAGTGGGGCCACAAGGTCTGCCTGGAGCCTTTAGGTGCTATTTTATTGCTACCAATAAAACACAAGTTGCTTTCATGTGCAGGTAGGTCTTCATTTTTCCAAGAACACATGTACCTCAGTAACAACAACAAAAGCTAAACCACACTAATTAATATTGATATAGCACTTAGAGAATATATCATATTGATTAATGACTTTTGCAAGGTTTCTTTTTTCCTGTACAATTTCCTTTAAAGCAAGATCCTTGAAAAGCAGTGCTTCAGAAGTATGGAGGTTGAGAAAGCTTTAATTAGTCTTGATCTTTACAAAAAAGGCAAATGGCATGGAATAAGAGCAGCTAAACAGGCATCCTGCAGCAGTATCACTGGAAGGCGTTCAGACATGTCTTCTAAGTGCTTGTTTGTTAAGATTTTCAGTGCCAAATAAAGCATTCATATGCTTTTTCTTCCATTAATAGCAATAGGAACTGGACATAAGGATGGCCTAGAAAGCTTCAGGAACCTCTCTCTCTGTTCCCATTAGGACTAATCATGGAAGTCTTTATCTCACTACACACAACCAACACCAAGGTTTTGTGCCTTTGCATCTTGGCAGGAGGCAGCAGCTGCGCTGCAGTTCTTTTGTGATTTTTTTTTAATATAAATCACAGTAGAGGGGAGTTTTGGTCATGTTTGTTGATTGACACCATATAAAAATAGCAGCCTTGATATAGAGAGTTCAAGATGTTCCTAATGCCGCCTGCAGATCAACACCAAAAATCCAACATTCAGAGTGCTCAGTTATGTTGTTGATATCCAAACAGGAGTCCACCCCTATTGTGAGAAGAAGCTGTCATTAAAAGCTTTCTTAGCTCTTCAGAAGCCCTTTAATTGCAATAATTTATTACAACTTGTAAGCTGGTGTTTTTGCAGTTCACATTTCATCCTTCCAGGCACAAGGATGGCCACAATAAAAATAGAAGTGTTAATAGGTCACTTTTCTACACTTTAGCCTAATGGGATAATTTAATGGGCTGTTAATAGCTACAGATCTCTCCCATCCTCCCTAAACTCAGTTCTAACAATGTAAGATTTGAGGAAACAGAAGCCTGTGGTCAATAGCTGTTATTTCTTTTTTTAGCTTGCTTTTGTCACTCTGCAGATAAGCATAAGAACATCACAGAGAGATTTTTAATTGTTTTTTTCTGCCTTACAAAGTCCATTGGTGCTGAAGAAAAAAATGTGTAGGGAATTCACATGGGATATTTGGGTGAAGGCTTCAACACAATGCTTTCTAAAGATTGCTCATTACAAAACAAATTCTGCTTGAAAAATCTTGCAGTGCCTTTTGAGTATTTTGGAGAGCTTGTTTTATTCTGATATTCCTTGGAACACAAACTAGAAAAGTTTTTAATTAAAAAAATCAAGAAAATGTTGACCCACCAACATCAATTCCATTATTCTGTTCTGTTTACACAAGTCTAAGTGCATACAAGACATTAAGTCTATTATTTTTAGGTTTTTAGGTTTATGGTTTTTAGGTCTTCCTTGTGTCGCATGTACCTTGAAATTCCTGATAACTTCTAGCTTTTCTTGCATGCTCAACAACTCTTTTCATGTATACATAAGTAAAATGCTTAATTATTTGTCTTGCAGTAATTTGCCTTTTGCTTTGCTTGGTACTAGGATAACGCGATCACAGTGACGAAAAAAAAATATGGTAATATTTCCCAGTTTTTCTGTAACATGAGAGAGTCCTTGTCACAAGGCCCTTTCAGTTTGTGAATGATTGATTCTAGCGGGCTTCATTCTCTCCATATACAGTGGCCCAGCTGATGCACAGAATGTGTACAGTTACAGAAGATGTAACTAATACTAAATAATAGAAAATTACACTTGTTTTTAGCATCATTGAATACCACTTGAAGCCTTCAAGCCCTTGTGTCAGCTGTTCTCTATGTGTATTGTCCAGAAAGGATGTTTCTGTTGTTCTCTGATTTTTATATTTTATTTTAAATATATTTAAAATAATATTTAAAAAATTAAATTAAATTAAAACATATAAAGTCATCGCATTAGCAATACAAACAAGTGGCTTTGGTAACTTTTCTCCAACTACTGTTCAGCACACAGGACAAACAAAGAGCCACAAGTATTACACTCATGTTACATAAAATTTCTCTTTATGTAACTTCAGTTAAGGAAAAGCTATTAATTCCTCCTTCGATTGCAATACCACAACATAAACACTTAGGACCATTCAGAGTGACATATGTTCCTGCTTTGCCTCAGTGGAGGACTTTTCCTCTACCTGTGGCAACATGTTCCTGTTCTCACTGAACACCAGGTTGTTGAGCAACCTTAGCACATCCTGGGTAACTGTCACACAACAGAAACACAAGACATGTGACATTTCCATCAGGGTGTACTTGAAATAAATCCCATATTCAGCCTATAAACATGGAGACTTCCCTCCAGAAAAGGAGGGATGACCAGGTGGCTTGGCCAAGGAATGGCATGGCCATTTCTCTGGAAATGAAGCTGTCACATCTTCCTGACACGGCACAACAACAGCCAGAATGACAAGGACTGACTGCTTTGGTGGTTCACCTCTTTGTGAACAAGCTGTTGGCATCTCCTGGAAACAAGAGGTGATCTTACCAGCTGCTGCGACTCAGCTTTCTGGTTTAGCAGTTCAGGTATAGCTGTACACTTCCCAGCACAATCAGGATCTTCTACCATGACACCATAGCAGCTTTTCAGAGAACTACAGAGTCTATTTTGTGTAAGCGCTGAACTGCCTTGAATGTCCCTGAAACTCTCCCCCTCATGTGCCATAGTCAAAATGTTCCTTTCTTCTCTGCTGACTGGGGGACCATAGTCACTGGGAATTGAGACTGACAGCATGACTGACATAAATAAATTGCAAGATGCTCTGGCATCTCAGGAGTGAAAAAAACACCAAAGCTGTGTTTAACTATTTTAGAAAATGAGTGACTGACAGACTTCAGATTGCAGATGTTGTGCCATAAATAGACATATACATACCAAGGCAATTTCCTACCATTTAAGTTATGTCCCAGTAAAAGCCTAGGCCTGTAGTGACAAGGCTCCAGACAGGCTGTGCCAGCAGTCAGTACAACTGGCAGGAGTCAGTCTATGCAGAAGCTTTCTTGATCTCTCCACCAGAGCAATACTAGACTCTGAAACCAAAGAGGCGGACAATTAATTACCCCACCTTCAGATCTTCAAGCCAGAAGGGACTACCAGATCAGACATCTACATACAGGCTCATCCAGATAGTCTATGCTGAGACCACAGAATGCCCTTCTTATGGAGACTGAAATGCTTGTTACAGGCCAAGGAGTTTTTAACTGCTGTATTATCTGGCTAAGCATCTCTTGCAGGCAAAATAAAGATGAACTTACAGCTTGATCTGGCAGTCATGAAGAGGCTGAGTGTCTCTCCTCTGACTTTACTGAGCTGCAGTTGCAGTTTTGTGGCCACGCATCACCCTTTCAAGAGACCAGGCAGGAGCAGAGAAGAATAAGACTGCAATAGGCTGCCACTCACATTGTTCCCTGGGCCAGGCCAGCTAAAGGGAAAATAGTCCAACAAAGCTATCAGTTGATTACATTGCATTTTGCTCAGCTGGTGAGGTACAAAGTCACATCAACAACAATTTCCCTCTGTCAGACACACCAGCATCTAGGCTTATGTTGTCAATCATATTGTATTGTTATGGTGCTCTTTACCACTTCCTACCACATTAGGTGTACTTGGTTTTCCATAGCCCATCACCCTGCAATTAGGAACTTCTGTTATGAAGCTGAGGAATGGTTCTTCATCAAAAACCATTCAGTTTAGTATTTTCGTTGCCTCTCTTTGTCACAACGTGAAATACGGCCTAACACTCACTGATGAAGCATAATCATTAGATTGCAGCAGAATCTTAGCACTTAGATTTCATGAGGCATTGCATCTCTTCACAGGAAAATTCACATCTTTGATGGATTTCTTTCATGCTTTACCTCTCTTCTGCCTTAAATTCTCTTGAGGGAAGCCAGAACTGCCCATTCATTAATTCAAAATGTAATTCATCCCTGGTTTAATAGATGATGACCTTTTACAATGGGACTTCAAGGTCAAGTATTTGTCTAGATGTGTGCAAGATTCCCACCTCAAATGGTCTCTTGCTGAATACTGATCAGATAGATGGTATGGCCATTTTCTTCTCAGAGTGGTTGATAATCTGGATATCAAATAGAATATGTCAGGTAAGCAGAACAGACAAATGATCATGAAATGAACTGGGAGAAGAAAATTGTGGCTAAGATTGAGAAGTTGCTGTAATTACAGTTTTGACAAAATGGTTGTTTTCTCGCCAAAAACATATATAATGTGAGCTCAGGTGCCTATTGCTATACTGCAACTCGCTTTTCTGTCAGACATTTCTGCTGCTACTTGAGTTTCAAATTAAGGATATGCTGTTCACTGACTTCTGCAGAACAAAGATTGAGAAATGAGATGAGAAAACTCTTCCTATCCAAAACTGACTCTTCCTGCTTCAGCTACACAGACACACTGCTTCCACAGGCACACTTCCATGCTGTTACATAAGAAGCGGCTGATGTGATACAAACAGAATTGAGAGTTGACCAGATGACAGATTTTTTTTAATTATATATTTCAAAATGAAAACAAGTGAACCTTTTCTTGAGATACCATTCAAATAACATACCTCAAACATCTAAATCAAAGTTCAGTACCTCTTTTCCACCATTGTAACAGGGATGCCATGCAATTGTATCCTTTAAAGGGAGGACACCAGAAATTTAGCATACAGCTTCTCTGTCTCCTTTCCAAAGAACAGTTATTCCTAATGTACTGAGTGAGAAACAAAGAATGTTTGCATTTTGGCAGCACAGGATACGTAAATGATAATTGATCTATGAATCCTCCTTAGCAAAAAAAGGGTAAAGTGTGGAAAAACCACAAAAAAAGTCATAAGCTACAGACATTTCTGCACCTTGATAAACAAGGTTGAAAATGTTCAGTCAGAGAAAGATCAATGAGCAGTGAATACACATAAAAAAGCAAAGTGTTTGAGCTGTCTCACTGATGCAGAACAGAAGACAACTAGTGAAAATTGGTAAACGTCTTAATCTAAAAGCAAAATGAAGCATATCAAATACAAACTCCAGTTACAGCTGTTTCATCGAAAAATAGAGACTTAATATTAGAGTTTGAGAAGGTTAACAAATACCGGCTTAAACAATCCAGGAGTTATTTTTCTTCAGTTTCTGGACCCTTCTCTGAAGTGTAATCAGTGGAAAGGTAACAGTAGGGCTGAGTTCCTAGAGCAATTCTTTAGCTACTCTAAATCAGTATAGCTGCCTCTGCTTTCTACCGGGTTCTGAGATCAAGAAACTGATTGACGATTGTAATGGAAATTTTATAAGCTATCCAGTTATTAGTTATCACTTATTGTTATGCTTAGCTCAGAAATTAGCAAATACCAGGTAGAAGTACAATCTAAATCCTCTGTAAAAGGACCGAAGTGATGCTTCCTCGGGTAGGTACACAATGATTTCAACATCCATCACAGGAGCTGGCTGCTTTTGCTATTTCTGAGACAAAAATGCTGTGAGCGTTTGGAGAGACCAACAGCACTGAGGACCATAAATTGTCCCTTTTGCATCTTCACCCCTCCAGTGATCAGAGTTTTTAATACAACTCTCCACAGCTGCTACAGGTACCTCTTTCAACATACACTTGTACCCTCATCTACAAACATGCAAGGCTTTTACTGGCCTTTGACAAACTCCATTTTGCACACCCTTTTACCCTTTCTTCTCTTCTACTCGATCCATACTTCTAGCTCCATTTTCCAGGATGTCTAGACCTTCACAGATGTTTACTTCCTTAGAACATTCCTGCAATCATGTCCTTCTCTCCTTAACTGTCCCTTTTGTTGACATATTCATGACTCACCACATTCCTCTGGCTCTTGTAGTATATTTCACAACTCCAAACTAGTGAGAGAATAAATCCCAAAAGGCATGCATTTTTTGTCCTTCTCTTTGTATAGGGTTAAAAAAATGAACTACTAAAGTCATCTGTCTGCTGTCATTTTGCTGCAGTGATGACACAGTGATAATGAGAGATCAATACAACATGTTAGAGGAAATGTGCAGCAGCATTATCTAGCCAGGAATAAACCTGTGATTGGATGGAATGCCTACATGGAGATCTTTTATAGCTTGTATAGACTGCAACCTGTAAGACAGCTGCAGCATGACAACAGCAGATGCAGTTATGTCAGCCGTGTGTGCTTAACTTTGTCAGTTCATGTTAACAACTCTGTGCCCATATAACTCAACCACAACTCTAACCTAGAAGCAACCAATGACCTTGCTCTCTGTCTGCAGCTCTGGAAGCCACAATGTAATTTATCTCTTTTCTTGCTTCCTAGTAATTTGCTAGATACCTTCATACAGCAAGAAAGCAAGCACTGGTAGTTTCTGTGTTGCCATAAGCAACACTAAAATTACTTATACTGGGTTGGCAAGGCACTTACAGACCCACCTGGGCTCAGTGGCATCAGTACTGTTACTCTGAATCTGAGATCCTCACTGCTCATAGAGTTGGTTTTCATTTTCTCTTACAGTGGGACATGTTGGAGAAATATAAACAGCTCTGAAAGCAAGTCTCCCTGCCTTACAGTCAGTCTTGACATCTTCTGTCCTGGAAACGACTCTTCTAATCTGCTCTGCAGCTGTGGCATTTTCGTTGCCTGTAGAAAAAAAAAACATTTGCATATTAAAGTATTTTATAAATACATTTATGAGGGAGCTGTTTGTCGCATGTGGAATTGTAGAATGATCCCATTTGGCGATTGACAAATTATGCAGAGTCAATAAAAATGGACCTTATGAATGTGAACTGCAGAGTAGAGCAAGTAATGTTGGTACAAACAGCTTGCAATTCCAGTGCTAGTATTGTTAGCATGGTCAGATCACCTTTTTCATAAGTGAGTGTTTTGATTTCAAAGCACCTGGTTTTCCAAGGACTGGTGTTTTATTCTTCAATTAAAGAAAAAGAAATGTCTGTTGTGGTTTAGGCTCATCTAGGACCGTGATCAACCGTAAGTACCGAGGGCCTTTGGAATCCATTAAAGACAGGGAGGGCTTACTCACCACTGACACACCGGGCAAAACAGACAAGACTATTCAACTTGGGGAAGAAAACAAAAATTAATGTAATCCACCACCAACCAAAAACATAAGAAAAATAAATACTCAACTGAAAACAATACAGAGTAGGGTAATGATGAAAACTGTAACCAGACCTTTAAGATCCCCTTCCCCACACTCCTCCCCTCTTCCCAGGCTCAGGTGCCTGATCCTGATGTTTTAATCCTCCCCACTCCGAGTGGTACAGCAGGGCAGGGAATGGGAGTTTTTTGATGGCTCCTGCCTCTTCTCTCTTTAAGGCAGATGGGCTCCTTGCTGGTCTTGCCTGCTCCAGTGCAGGGTCCCTCATAAACTGGGCAGCCCTGCACAGCCCACTCTGACTTGCATTTCTCTCGAGGGCTGTAGCTCCTCTCTGCTTCCCCTGAGTTGGAGTCCAAAACACTCCCCTTCTCTGACACAAGGTCTCCAAAACTCACCTACTCTGGCATAGTGTCCACTACACTCACTCTCTCTGGCATGGAGTTCTCCCAGAACTGCTGGCAGCTATCAGTCATGCCATTCTCCTCCATGGGTTACAGGAGTAGAGCTGCTCTCTCACTGTGGGCTCCACTAGGATCTCTGGTCCTGTGCTACTCCTCTTCCCTTTCTCTTTCTCTGACTGCAGAGTCCATGTGGTCATCTCCATCTTGCCCTACCCTTTGACTTCTCCCTACATACTAAAGATTTCCTTTCTTAAATAGCGATGGGACAGATTGACCCAACAAGGCTAGAGGTGGGTCTGAGAGCCAGTGGAAGTTTCAGGGGTAGCTGTTTATGGGAGGAGCACTGCAGCCCCCTGCCTCTGTTATGAAGCAGAGGTGTCTCCACATAAACACATTACAAATCCTTTTACACTGCTTCATACTCTACAACCAAAATCTCCACTCACAACTAAAAATCTTCACTTTAATCTATACAGGAAGACAAAAGTATTCATATTCCTACCATCATCTTATTTTCTGAGTAAACTAATAAACACTGAAGGGAAGAAGTATATGCTTAGTATCAATAAGGGCATGACATTTTTGTTCTACTATAGCTGTCTTAACTCTGATTCAGAGGCCCTACTCAGAAATTTCACATGGTACATATTTTCAGGTAGCTTGCTAGGTAAAAGCTAAGCGACAAAGGTTCACAATCTGCCCCTATTCAATCTAGCCTGTGGCAACAAATTAATTAAGAAGGCAGAAAAAGGTAAATGTATAGGAAAATGTCCATTCAGCAAATCAGAAACATCCAACTGACAACAGAAAGGCAGTTCTGCCGTAGGGTGAGGGCATGTATGAAAACACCAAGCCAAGTGATTTTCTACCTGTAGTTGTAAAACAATGAACAAATACTACATGAAAATAACAACTGCACTTTTTCTTGCCCGTCTTTCAATTGAAAGTCATTATCCTTACACATGAGATGTATTATGAGACTTTCTGTTATTTCCATGACTGCTTGGGGATGGTATGTTTTTGCTTCATGTCTGTTCTTCAAAGCACGTGTCATTCCCCTTTCTAAGGAAAAGTATCTTAGAGCCAGGAAGACGTGTGGTGTTTGCAGACAAGACCCATCACAGAACAAATAAGAGACTTGGGGGGTGGGGGGGGAAGCAAAACACAACAAGCTGTCCCCTCTAGCTGGGAAACAGGGCAGGACAGGGAATGCAATTATAAGTGCCCTTCATGTGCACCCTGGGCTGAGATACGGAAGGCTGACCACCCGAAGGGAGAGTAAAACCGGAGAGGAACCTTCTGAACCTGTCCAGGGAAACCTGTGTGTTTGAATAAGCCCCTGTGCTGCCTCTACACCAATGCACACAGCCTGGGGAATAAGTAGGAGGAGCTGGGGATGTGGGTGTGGATGCGGGGCTACGACCTCACTGCGGTCACAGAGACATGGTGGGACAGCTGCCATGACTGGAGCACAGCCATGGAGGGTTATGTGTTGTTCAGGAAAGACAGACTGACAAGGCGTGGAGGTGGAGTTGCTCTCTATGTGAGAGAGCAATTAATGTGTACTGAACTGTGCCTGGGTGGGGATGAGGAGTGGGTGGAGTGCTTATGGGTGAAATTAATGGGCAGGGCAAGGCAGGTGATATTGTTGTAGGAGTTTGCTACAGGACACTTGATCAGGAGGAGGATGTGGATGAGGCCTTCTACGAACAGTTGAGAGCTGCCTCATGATCACAATCCCTGGTCCTCATGGGGGACTTCAACCACCCTGATATTTGCAGGGATAGCCACACAGCCAAGCACACACAGTCCAAGAGGTTCCTACAGATTGTTGATAACTTCCTGTGGCAGGTGATCAAGGAACCAATGAGGAGTGTGCTGCTGGACCTGGTACTGACGAATAGAGAGGGCCTGGTTGGAGATGTGAAGGTTGGAGGCAACCTCAGCTGCAGTGACCATGAGATGGTAGAGTTCAAGATCCTGTGTGGAAGAGGCAGGACACAAAGCAGGACGTGACCCTGGATTTCAGACAAGCCAACTTTGGCCTCTTCAAACATCTACTTGGACAGATCTCATGGGATATGATTCTAGAAGACAGAAGTGCCCATGTGAGCTGGTCAATCTTCAAGCACCACTTCCTCCAAGCCCAGGATCAGTGTGTCCCAATGTGCAAGAAAGGAGGAAAAGGATGTAGGAGGCCTCCATGGATGAGCAAGGATCTGCTGGGACAACTCAGGCAGAAAGCAGCCACCTAGGAGAGGTGGAAACAGGGACTGGCTTCTTGGGAAAAGTATAGGAACATTGCGAGGGCATGCAGGAGTGCAACTAGGAAGGCTAGAGCCCTTCTAGAATTAAATGTAGCCAGGGATGTTAAGGACAGCAATAAGGCATTTTTCAAGTACATCAGCAGCAGAAGGATGATGAGGGGTAATGTGGGCCCGCTGTTAAATGTTGAGAGTGCCCTGGTGTCTGAGGATGCAGAGAAGGCCAAAGTGCTGAATGCCTTCTTTGCTTCAGTCTTTACAGCCAAGGCCAACACTCGGGAAGCCCAGTCCAGCAAGGATTATAAGATGGCAAGGACAGCAGAGGAGTTTCCCTGGGTGGAAGAGGAAGAGGTTAAAGGCTTCTTGGCCCAGCTTAAGGCTCATAAGTCAATGGGTCCTGATAGGATGAATCCTAGAGTGCTGAGGGAGCTGGCTGATGTGATTATTAAGACTCTCTCCATCATTTTTGAACAATCACGGAGGACAGGTGAGGTGCCTGAGGACTGGAGAAAGGCCAATGTCACTCCAGTCTTAAAAAAAAAGGGCAGGAAGGATGACCCAGGAAACTACAGGCCAGTCAGCCTCACCTCAATCCCTGGAAAAGTGATGGAACAACTCATCCTGAATGTAGTCACTGAACATACGAAGGATAAGATGGTTATCAGAGGGGGTCAACACGGCGTCACCAAGTGGAAATACTGTTTGATCCAACCTGATAGCCTTCTATGAGTGCATAACCAGCTGACGAGGGAGAGCATTGATGTCATCTACCTTGACTTCAGCAAGGCTTTTGACACTGTCTCCCACAACATCCTCCTCAGAAAGCTCAAGCAGTGTGGCTTGGATGAGTGGATAGTGAGGTGGATCGAGAGCTGGCTGAATAACAGAGCCCAGAGGGTGGTGATCAACGGCACAGAGTCAGGTTGGAGGCCTGTGGCCAGTGGAGTTCCACAGGGGTCGATTCTGGGGCCAGTCTTGTTCAACATCTTCATCAGCCATCTGGATGAGGGGACAGAGTTTACCCTCAGCAAGTTGGCTGATGCCACCAAACTGGGAGGACTGGCTGATTCCCCAGAAGGCTGTGCTGCCATTCAGCGGGATCGTGACTGGCTTGAGAGTTGGGCAGAGAGGAACCTCATGAGGTTCAACAAGGACAAGTGCAGAGCCCTGCACCTGGGAAGGAACAACCCCCTGCACCAGTACAGGCTGGGGGTCGAACTGCTGAAGAGCAGCTCTGGAGAGAGAGACCTGGGAGTCCTGATTGATAATAAGCTAAACATGAGCCAGCAATGTGCCCTCATGGCCAAGAAGGCCAATGGCATCCTGGGATGCATCAAGAAGAGTGTGGCCAGCAGGTCGAGGGAGGTTCTTCTCCCCCTCTCCTCTGCCCTGGTGAGGCCTCATCTGGAGTCCTGTGTCCTGTTCTGGGCTCCTCAGCTCAAGAGGGACAGGAGAGAGTCCAATGCAGGGTCACCAAGATGATCAGGGGACTGGAACATCTTTCATGTAAGAAAAGGGTGTGGAATTGGGGCTGTTTAGTCTGGAGAAGAGGAGATTGAGGGGAGATCTTATTAACATTTATAAATATCGAAAGGGTGTGTGTCAGGAGGTTGGGACATCCCTTTTTCCTATAGTAGCTAGCAACAGGACAAGGGGTAATGGGATGAAGCTGGAACACAAAAAGTTCCACTTAAGAAAAAACTATTTCACTGTTCAGGTGAGGGAGCCCTGGCACAGGCTGCCCAGAGGGGTTGTGGAGTCTCCTTCTTGGGAGGTCTTCAAGACCTGCCTAGACACGTTCCTATGCGACCTGCTCTAGGTGAACCTGCTTCTGCAGGGGGGTGGGACTAGATGATCTCTAAAGGTCCCTTCCAACCCCTACCATTCTATGATTCTATGATTCTTTGAAATGTCTCAGTAAAAACTACTTGGCTTGACCCTGTCTTGAGCTCTTTTTTCAGTTGCACTGAACTGCTGTATAATGCAGAGGAAAATCATTGCATCTTCCTGGGAGGCCTTCAGAGAGGAGAGTGAATTGTGAGAAGGCTCTTTTGAGGATAGAGTTTGGAAAAACAAAGAGTGAAGCAAAATAAGTTTGAGAAAACAGCTTGAGAAGGCAGCTTTCCATCGAGTATGCTGATGAAAGGGATTTGACAGGGCGAATTTATTTTCCTTGGAGAAATTACGCTGAATGTTCACAGAGTAGAGTCTGAGCTGAGCTGAAGAATGCCTTTAAACACCTAGTGTTGTCAGTTACTTGTGTGTGGTACATCTGATGAAGAACACAACTGTTTCCCTCTCAGATTTGACCCTTAGTAGCTATGTAGCCAGTTGGGAAATTTTCATAGCCAGAGCTTCTTCATTTTTTCTTGGCTTCTTTTCTGTATATCCTTACTTCAGTATAAAGCCCTCTGATTCCAGAAATTCTGTTTTACTGTACCATAAGCATTTTCATTCTATCTTAACGCTCTTCAGCATAAGCTGAGATTTTTTTTTTTCAATGCTTTGATATAGTGTTCATATAATACAGAGATTTTTCTGTGTTACCTGGGAAAATAGCTAAAATCAAATCTAATTGCATCCTTCCTGATGGCCTCAGAGAAGTTGTACTGCTCCATGGAGTCAGTTGTCTGACAGATCATTGGTAGTGATATGAGCCATTCTGGAGTCTGTCATAACTCCCTACTTGCCTGTTGAGATTGTCTTCCTTAAGCAGAAATATGAGGAATATCTGGGATCCAGCCCTAAGAAGCAGCCCTGGGCTCTCATGTGGTGGTGCACATTATTCCTAAAGAGATGATCACAAGCCTAGTGAGCTCTGGCCCCTCTAATGCAGTAGTCTCACTGTGCAATGCTGGAGATCCACTCCAAAACTAAGAAATCCTGAGGTTTTGAAGTCCTTTTCAGAATGCTGAAGAGGCCTGTGACTTAGCTCAGCAATAAGGTGTGAGTCTGGACTGGCTCTGTAAGAGGACAATGAGGTCCATCTATACATTTCCTTTACTGCAAAAATGAAGTCTTGCTCAATTTTGCAGCCAGTGATGCTCAGGAGATTAGCACTGATAACCTAGTGCTGGATGAAGTCAAAAGTCAACTATTTCTCAAAGGAAGAAAACATTTGCATGGGAGGACTTCTGCCACAAAAAGTTTAAATCACCTTCTATACTCCTACACAGCAGTTAAGGCAAAATTACTGGCTTAGAAGCAAGCCCTAAATTTCAAAACATGCCAGAATGTACTTACTAATTGAGTAATAGAGAGAGTCTTGTCCTGAAGGGCATGAGCAGCTTCATACCTGAGCCTATGATGTTCTCAAAGAGTAAGTAGGGAACATATTTCAAACGGTCAAATGGTTTAGCAGGAGAGGTTGAAGATACTTCTGAGCAAAGGGCATTGGGGCCTTTTAAAAAATTAATTTCTGAGTGTTGAACAGCTAATCAAGAATAGATACTTGCAATTTACAGGTAGCAGAGCTATTATGAGGTCTTGAGGACATTTTTCTGCAGGAGGGAAAGAAACATCTGTCTGTAGACTACTAGTGTTACATGTATCATGGAACTAAAGGAAAATATTAGTTCATTCTCAGGGCAGCACAAATAACCTTCTTTTGCACATCGTTCCCATTTAAAGCTGCCTTACAACAGGGAAATCATCCAGCCTGCATTATGTACCCATCTCCATGTCTGTGTGTTCCTTAGTACTCCATGTCTGTGTGTTCCTTAGTAAATAAAATGGGACAGTAAATAAAATGAGACTCTTCAGCTTGGGGGAGCTTTGCAGGCCAACAGTGTTCAGTAACTGCCTGTATTTCTCAGGTGGAAATTGTGACAAGTGTGTTCACCAAATAAGGCTTCTCTGCAGAAGAATATAGTACTTGTGCCAAGTCCTTGAAGAGCTACTGCAAACTGAATCATCTAGCTTCCAATCCCTAGAGAGCAAAACATAAAGTAACTCATGTGATTTAAAACTCTACCAGACCTACTAGGTATTACGGACTTACTCTCAGAAGTCTTCTCAGCTCATCCCAAAGGATTAGGGCCTGTTTGTGATGGAGGTTTTGTAACTAATTATTATGGCTATGCTATTTGAGGAGCTGCCAATTCTTCACTACTATTGTCAGCTACCAGTAGATCTCTGCTACTCCAGTAGTTCTCCAGTAGATCTCAGCTACTAGCTCTGAGAGATGGCTAGATTCACATAAGGTTTTTGATGCTGACAGGAAAGTTCCCACTTCTAACCCAGAAGGCCTACCTGGAGCCTACCCCTTTAAGAGAGAGGACTGGTATGACTAACTGTCTCTCAAAATAAAACACAACAGAGTACCTGTACCCCCACCTTTCCAACCTTATACACTAACTTGGATGTTAGGGATACCCCAAGACGTGCAACAAACAGGTTTAGCTTCCTTTCTTTCTTTAATGATCTTGATCTTGTCTTCCACCTTACAGTTAATGAATCTGATTGCCCTTGATGACAGATGGGTTTTAGGTACACTGAAGTAGAGCCACAAAGTATTTAAAAGAAGGCATATGAAGCTGATGGCAAAGCACTGAGTTGAACTAAACATATAGATTGGACTGCTTTTACCTTCCCACACCTCAAATTGCTTTTACTATCATTTCAATGTTTACTGATGTCTTTCAAAGCAGTTTGTAGTACTGATAATCTAAGACTTGTACTCAACAGATGCTGCTGAGAACAGCCCGTGTGCTAAGGCACATGTCTATGGCACACCTCACCAACTGACAAATGTATATGCTGTCACGTTAGCATTTAATTATACAACTCTTCCCCATCTCCATCTGTACAACTGAGGAAGGCTGAGACCAAAGGTGACGAAAAAGGGAAAACAGTAATTTGGCAGTGGAAAACGTATATGAAAATCTTCCAAGATGCTGCAGCACAAATTACTCCAACTAGGGTATGATGGGGCATTAAGCATCAAGATGTAGTAAGCAGAGTATTATGTAGAATAAAATCTCCTCTTCAAATGGTAGAGAGCAGAGAAATATAAACACTGTGCATGAACAGAGTGGAAAAAATGAAACAGTAAAGAAATTTCAATGCACAGCAGATAGAAATATAAGGAATGAGAGGTTATCCACAGAGTTGTGGGGTGGAAAGAAGCTGAAGGTGAGGGGAAGGATGCAAAACTTAAAACTTTCCTCCTCAGTGGAAAATGGAGCTCCTGTTGCCTGATCTCTCATCTATGCCAAGCTAAGGCACTGTAACAGTTAACGCTCTCCATCTGTACACTTCCTTCAGTTTGGTTCTTTTTTTGAGAAAAAAAATCCCAGATATCTGATAAGCTTTATGAATTATCATGTCAATCAGGGCTCCAACTGAAGCCCAGTGTCAGCACTTTCAAAGATGAAGTAAAATTTTCTAAAATCAAGAAGCTTGCCTAAATCAGAAGTTTTGAAGCTCTACATCTGAAAGCTCTGAACTTTTCCTTTGAGTTGTTAGGGGTAATGATTTTAACAACAGTGGTGGATGAACAATGGAACTGGAGATTCATATGTAATCACCTTGTTTCAGGAGCCTAGCATTTGAGATGCGTAACATAAGGCAATATTAAACTTTCATGCAATGTGTTCATTAAAATGACTGAGTTCCTTTCTTGAATAACTAGCTCTTTCACCATCTAATGTCTTCACAAGACTCTTCACGATCTGATGTCTTTTTAAACTTTGACAATCCCTCTCCATTCCTCCCATGTACTTGTAAGAATATATATGCTCCTTCTCAAATAATATTCCTCAATCCCTATAAATATTAACCAACACTTTGTAGAGTAGGAGATGAAGTGTTTATCATTCACATCAAAGTTAATCAATTCATGACCCATTTAAGTTGATTCCCTGTTGGGGATGTAGGGGAAGGAAGAACAGGATGAGGTAGAAAACAGTCCTCAGAGTGCCTCTTGAGCCCACATTTGAGGCAAACCTTTCTTACCTACATAAATGTATTTGCATATCCATAAGTAATAAGAATTAGACAGTGTTTGTTTGAACTCTTCTTGACATTTGATTTTCCTTTAACAGGTGGATCCTGGTTTGCATACTAAGTTCTGCATTATTTGAATCCTCAAATCTCCTCACCAAAATAGCTTAACAACCACTTTCTGGGTCCCTTCAACTTGAGATCTTTTAAGAGAAATAAATTATTGAAGATAAATCCTCTTTCCTGAATCTGTGTATTTCGGGGACAGCAAATTAAATGTTCAGTAGTGATTCCCATGTGCTGGTGGGTTTAAGAGTTGCCTGAGGCTGAGGAATGTGTCTGCTACGTGCATAGGATGAGATTAAACAAGTTCCTGCATCTCTGTGTGTTCAGGGTTTTCCCCTCATACTTGCAGAATGGAAATAATACTGATATCTGTAACAAATTTTGAGACTTGGTAAGGGCAAGTGTTCAAGAACTGAGTATTGTAGAAAGAGCAATCTTATGAATTTTTTCATTTACTTTAAAGTTCAAGCAAGTAAACAGCTGACAAAAAAGGCCAAAACAGAATAATTTTTACAGAGGATTAGTTTAATGTCTTTAAAACAATGCTATGGATTTATTTCAGCCTTTAACGATGTACCTTAGGTCTGCATCTGCTTTTATCATTCAACTCACATGCACAATACAAACAAATCCTTTATTAACAATTTTGTTTTTTCCAGAGCATCTTTTCATACTCAGCACTGTTGAGTAGTATTTGAGGTACCTAGGCTTAAAAGTACACCACAAGATTGCAAAATCCTCACTTTTTAAATCATCTCATCTTAAGAGTTTACATAGAAAAGAAATCCTTTGCTGTGATTTAGATTCCATTTCTGTTTAGATATGTGTCAACTAAGGCAGAAAGACAACATTGATCCTACCAATCTAGGTAACATCTTTTTTCTCTTAAAACCACTGAAATTCCAATCCCCGAGTACCGGATTTTGTGAAGAAAAACTGAATTCTTTGCATTTTCAGCAAGTTCTGAATCAGAAACTTACAAATAACTATTTTGTGGAGAGTGTCAACAAACATAAACTCAAAGAGTTTGTAGACACAGAAGCACTTCAAGTTCAGATTCTTTCCTTTGCCTTATTTTCTACCACTGCTACAGGTTAAATTCTTTACTTTCCTCTCAAAAGTTAATGCAGGGCAAGTACTGCCTCATAAGCAGTGGTGCCTCGTAAATGTTCTGAGGAGTTCTAGAAACACATGGCCTGATTGATAGGTCTTACTGTATATAATAGTGTGGTTTTTATAGAGAAAATGTGTCTGGTATTCATGGTCTAACAACAGACTTTTTCATTGTGCTCAACATCTCAAGGATGAGTGAGTGGATTTAAGGGGTGACAGGAAGACCTTCCTGTTCCTTCCAAGAGAAAATGGTTCTAAAAAGGGATAGGATATTCTTGAAGACAAATAATACAGCTGTAATCCTCTCTCCTCTCCTCTAATAGCCCAGAATTAGACCATGATAATATTAATTTTCTTTCGTAAAATTAAGGTGTAATCATGCTAGTGCTAGTTAGTTTCTTTTGTTAGCAGGAAACTACAGCAACAAACCTTTCTTTCCTGTCTGCCTTGTTTCTCTTCAATATCAGAAAAAGATGGTGAATATCACATTGGGACACAATTACAAAGAAGGCAGATGGTAGAAACCTCTTGTTTGATAAACAGTTGCCCGTTTGCTATTGAGATATTCAAATGTAGAGCAGTTGTTCCAGTGTTCTTCTAAGCTGCAACAGGCAGAGAAGCATCCATTTGTCTTTCTGAGAGATACTGTCAAAGCTTGATTGATGCAGCAGTCTTCTGCATTAGTTGTAGTCTTCTCACTTCTAAAACAAGTGAATAGTGGGCTTCTGCCCATCTCTGTTTCCATGTTTTGTTAAACAAAAGTGAATTTTTGTTTTGAATTGTTCTGGTTTAGCAAGGAGCAGCTTTTGGCTTAGTAACAGGGGGAGCGGGTTGCAGTGAAGACCCGGTAAAGAGTTTGCGGACTCTCCCCCGGCTCCTGGGTTCACATCCACCTCCGGCCCGGCTGGGCCAGTCTGGCGCCTCTGCCAGAGGGGACGGGAATTCGGAATGCGAGTCAGGAGGTGTAAGAGTGATACAAGATGGAGGCGATCACGCGGACCCTTCAGCCAGAGAAGGAGGAAGGAAGGAGAAGCAATAGACCAGAGACCCCTCTGCAAGCCGTGGCGAGAATGCAGGCTGTGCCCCTGCAACCCATGGAGATCCATGGCAGGACTGAGAGCCACCAGCAGCTCCATGTGAGTGAGCCCGGACGGGCGAGGGACTGTGTGGGGAGACGGCCATGGCCCAGGCCGTGCTGGAGAGCCTGCGGGCCGCAGAGCAGCCCCACACGAGAGGCAGAGAGGAGCTGCAGCCTTTGGAGTGGGTGCGCGTCGGAGCAGCCCGTGCAGGGCTGCCGTGTGTGTGAGGTACCCCACGGACTTGCAGGGAGGACTGGTGTGGAGTTCACCCATCCTGAGGAGGGACAAACGGCAGAAGCTATCGGGAACAGACTAACTGAAACCCCCACTGCCTGCCCCCCCGAACCGTTCAGGAGGGGACAGGGTAAAAACCCCGGGATCAGGGCTCTGAGGCCGGGAAGAGGGGAGGTGTGGCAAGAAGGTGTTCTTAAAAAGGCTGGTTGGACTCTTCATTGATGTATTACTCTGGGTTGTTTCATTTTAGTTATGTTTGGGGTTTTATGGTTATGTTTTAGTTGGTGTTGCATTAAATTATTTTCTGTTTTCTTCCCCAAACCGAGTGGCCTGGTCTGTTTTGTCCTCAACCTTAAGCGGCAATTAAGCCCTCCCTGCCCTTGAGCAATTCTCAGCCACATCTGTACTCGAGGCTAATCGTGGTCTTTGTTCCCTGATGGGCCTAAACCACGACATGGATGCAGGCTACTCTATGTCCAAAAGCTCACAGTGGAGATGTAGAGACATGGTATGGAAATGTTTTGGTTCTCCTTAGCATAGAGGTCGCTGCTGATGCTGGCAGAGCGGTACAGCTAGAGATAGAGAAGGGAAATTGGGTTGATGACTGTGCTCTGCCTCATCTTTTCTTCCAGAATTAATTGGTGCTGTCAAGCCAGTGCCAAGGAAACATATCGGCTTTAGGAATTAACGCTACCCTAGCAGAGAATCTGCAGTATCAGTCCAGAAGTAGCTCAGGTGATGTGTCATTGCCCACCTTTTCTTCCTCATCCTCTCCTCATTTGAATAGGGCAAGTGTTTGACACTAAATATTCCTAGGAGACCTCATAACGTACACAGCAGAGCAGATGAAGAAAATCCTTAGGTGTCAGTGATGTACTTAATGTCAAGGAAGCTGTTGCTGCTTGTATAAATTCAAGGCTATTCTGACTCATGGTAAAAGCTCAGCTTTGCTCTTCAGTAAGGCCTGGAATGAATAAAAGGTCTGGAGCTGAGTAACTATACTACCTGCTTCTACTCTGTCAGCTCCCTTAACAGTTAGTCCATTGTACTTTCACTCTCATTCCCTTTCTGTTCATTGCCCCTTCTTCTACCTGTTACCAGACCTTCCCTAAAGCGGGTGAATAAATTCAGTCATTACTTAGCCTAGGATTGTATGCAGCAACTTTAGTATCAAAATTCTTTATATTCATCACTTCCAAATTTATCTCTCTACCCCAGAGCAGCTATGTGAATTGACCTTGTCATTACACAAACTGTAATGCAGATTTTCAAAGCAAGCCTGCTTCTGGGAATCTATATCTGAGAAGCCACTACTCTGAGGACACTGTGTCTATTAACTTTTTTTTTTTTTGCTTGGTTTGGTTTTCTGGTTTTGTTTGGGTTTTGTTGTTTTTTTTTTTTTTTTAATTGGCATTAATATCCATTACATTTGGATATATGTCCATTTGGACAGCAACCAATTTAAGGCCACACTGAACTACTTACCTCTTTATCTCCTTAATATTGTCCAGTAACAACACTCCTGCATCTCTTTGACCAGTTGTTAATTTCCTTTCTACCGTCTCAAGGCCCTGGCTTTCCTCTCCCAGTTAGAAACTACCAAAGACCTCCAGAATTTTCAAGGCTTGAAGTCTAGACACAAATATTGATTGCACCCTGGCTTTCTGGTGGCAGAGAACAATTTCTATGTAAATGATTATATATATCTAGTAGCTGTAGAGCTTGTGTTGATGCTTTGATCTGATAATCTACAGTCCTCTACTGATTCTAGTGTCTCTGAGTCCTACATTCATGAGATATCTGGTCATGGCCATGTTCTCTGGAAGATCCATAGGTAAATCTGGTTGCAATGACCTGAAGGAGACACTTCCATTTAAAACCCTGAGGTATTACAAAACACTACGATAACAGGTTTTGGAGTGTATCCTGAGACTGTTGTAAGAACCAATGTTCTGATCCAGCTGCTCTGCTGATACTGCTGGGTAAGGAGTATTAGATGTATGAATGTCAAGGATGAATCACTACTATTTGTGACAGGTCTGAAGGACCCGGTTTCTGTTGTGTCTCTGAGCTACCACAGGAGAGCCTACACACCCTTTGTGACACATCTGCCCATGTATAGGGAAACAATTTCTCTGGACCATATTGTGCATCTGATCCCTCAAAAGTACAATAGTGATTGACCTCAAAGCAGACTGTGACTGCTGTGAAATTAAGTATGTAGGATCATGGTGCTTGGAGAGCTAAATGTGGTCCACTTGAGAACAGAGAAATAGTATATAGGAATTACACGTATATAGTAATTACATAAACAAAGTACTTTTGTAATATTTCTAAACTTTTCTAGGTATTCTAAATCTAATGAAGTGTATTCCAAGTAAAAGTATTTGTATCGGATAAAAATTCTGGTCTGTGCTACTTGATGTTCCTATATCTTGTATTAAACCTAATAAGTCATAAAGTAGTGAAGAAAAATGTTCTCCACTCTCCTTCCTCTGTCTTCTTTCAGACATTGTCATTGACCCTGTTAACAGAATTACCAGAGTGAATAATAAAGAGAGGTCTCATCACACTTTGGAAATATCCCTGGAAGTCTTTCTAATCAAGTCAATGATATATCCTCCTCATTCTTAAATGCTTACCTTGGCAAGTTATAGTGCAATCAAATGCATCATGAGAAACCTGAAGCCCTTTTGGGTAAAGCTGTTCTCATGGGAGAAAAGTCTTTCCTGCTTTGTGCTTATATATTTTGTCTCTTATGAAATACATTTTTCCAGTTGCTTGATAGCTAAATCTATCTGACAAGGCTTCACAATTTACATTCTTTTTGATACTTAAACTGCATTAGCCACTCTGTGGCAAAGGCCTCCAAAGTGCTTTGTAGCTGCAATGGCATTTCTTATTCTGCCTATGCTTGGTTGGCAATAATGTCTTGTCATCTCTATACAAATAATGCAAATGGTAAGAATATATAAATACTTTGCAGGTAGGGGCATGTGTCAAGACTTCATTCATAGAAAGACATGGACTCATTGAAGTTGGTCCAGAAGAGGGCCATAAAAATCATCAGAGGGATGGAACACCTCTCCTATAAGGAACAGCTGAGTTAGTATTGTTCAGTCTGGAGAAGACTCTGGGAAGACCTTACTTCAGCTTTTCAGTACTAAAAGGGAGACTATAAGAAAACTTTTTAGTTGGGCCTGTAGAAATATGACAAGGGGTGACAAGGTTTTAAGTTAAAAGAGGATAGATTTAGACTAGATATAAGGGAGAAATTAAACTTGAAAGGTCCCTTCCAACCCAAATTATTTGGTGATTTTATGGTTCTATGAATCTATGATTCATCATCATACTGTTGTTCAGGGTTTCTTGCAGTCCCTGCATGGTGATGTGCTGGTCTGATTCAATTTTTCCCCAAAGTGGGAGACAGTCAAACATATATTCCTTATTGAGTAAGAGCTGCTGAAACAGGTTAGGGTCAAAAGTCACCGTTCATGTCTCTGATTAAGCAAAGCAGTCACTCTTCTTGTTACACAGTGTATTCTGTGGTCTTTCATTTCTACAGAAAATTAAATACTGCAAAAAGGAGACTGAATCTTATTTTTTCTTCTCTAAAGATGCATGACTTTCTTTGAAAGTAAGAGAAAGCAGAGCCTGTATATTTCCAGTAAGTTACTTTCACAGTTATCATGATTATTCTCAGACACTGGTGTGGTTAAACCTGTGAGGACACTGTGCTGTGAGAAAAAAAGAAAAAGATAAAAAAATGTTGATGTCAATTCAGTCATCACTCTTAATTTCATAAAGTGGGAAGGAAGCACTGAAGCTGGCTCTTCTGCTCTCCTGTTATGATGAGCACTTGCTGACAGAATGAGGTTATTCTCAAATAGTACCTTCTAAGGAAATTAATCGTTCCAGGCTGCATTTCCAGTTGTTAAACTCCTATACTTCACAAGCAGCCTTTCTGGAGCTCTGTTCTTCATGCCTGATGGAAAATCTGCTTTGCCAGGAGAATGAGCAGGTTACTATCAAGCCTTGTAAAATGAAGCAGTTACCCCAGATGCTCTTGTGTACATAATGCTACATTTCTCCACCAAAGCACACGATATTTTTTGACATGAGCGTTATCCAACTGTCAGATTAGTTCAGCTAACAGGTTCCTGACCCACTAAAATGATAATTCCAACTCTGTACCTGATTCTTAGCTGCTGCACACAAATGTAGTTGGACTTCACAAAAATGACAGATGACGGTGTAATTAAACTCAATAATTACAACCCTTCTTAACAACCTACTTTCTAGAGAGCTGTCCAACAAGCCTCAAATTTGAAGAAAAAGTAAACAGTAATGAGCCCTGCCTGACGTATCTAACAGTTGTTTATATCCCTGACATTGGCAGGTGAGGCTTTTGAAAGCTGCTCCTAGTCCTTCAAAGTCTCGTACTTCATCATTGCTACAAATGACAGATAGCTTGGACCTGGAACCACGAAAGAGCAGGCACTGAAAACGGGTCAAGAGACAAGGATGTGGCTAGTGGGATAACAGAGGTGTAAATCTCTTGGCCCTTCCCCAGAGCAGCATCAGAGAGCAGAGGAAAGGACAGGTAGGTATGAACTCTGCTAGGGAACAGTGCGTAGACTCCAGCACCGCCAGATCTAGAAAGGGCACCCATGTGGTATTACAAGGATGCTTGTACTATCCAGGTACAGAGGTGGACCCCTCCCATCCAGTTCTTCCAAGGCTGAAATGAGACCCTACTTGTATGGTAAAGATGTAGCTTTAGGTTTCATTCACTGTCTTGCTCCAGCTGCCATGCCCAAGTGCAGGGATGCCTGATGACTACCCCCAGATAGACTCACTCACATCATTTGCAGACCATATTATCCCTTTTCCCTTCCCTTTCCTTTCCCTTCATTTCACCACCTTCATACCTTCTTATGTCCACTTCAACCTCTGCCCAAATCAACAACACACTTCAAGTTACTTTTTCTCCACAGACACCAGATTTGGGGTTTTTTTTCTGACACTGCTACCTGCATAATCCTCATCTGATATGATATACCTGATACAGTTACCAGGATATGG
Organism: Colius striatus; assembly: GCF_028858725.1. NCBI lineage: Eukaryota > Metazoa > Chordata > Aves > Coliiformes > Coliidae > Colius > Colius striatus. The sequence continues at coordinate 15,895,456 of NC_084790.1, read as the reverse complement.
TAGCTTTTCAAGACTATCCTTCCTGAAAGATCCTTAGCACTCCCCTCAGCTATCTGTGGACTCTGGTCATGTCTTTCACAGGTTCCCCTTGGCTGCCTGTGAGATATTGCCATCCTTCCTGGTGCCATGTGTAACGTTTATCACACCTCACACTGTTGTTTGTTATGTCCAACAGTTTTCTCATGTCATGTCCAATATTTTGTCATATCCTGTTCAGTTTGGTTAACCTCAGGCCAGAGCCCAGTCAGTCATTTGCCTGCAGCCCTAAGAGTCATTTTTAGTGCTGGTCTTGTAGTATAAAACTAAATAGCACAGTAAGCATGAGATCAGACAAAAATACACCTACAAGAGCTATTTCTTCTGCTTTTCCTCTAGGATGAAGAGACTCAGGGACCCATCAATGGATTTCATGGTCAGAGAGACTTGCTCAACTCCAAGTGCTGCTGGACTTCAACTTATGTTGTAATTGCAGCACAAACAAATACAATCAAATAGAAAGAAAACCTCAACAAAGCATGACTTGTGTAGGCCAGATAATTAGCGTCCTTTGTTTTAAAATGTCATTGATACATTGAAACTAATCAGCTACCTTATGGCATGAGGAGACCTCAACCTCCAAAAATGGAATACACTTTTAAAAACAGTATTCAAATGCAGGCAAAGTGATAGAAAGAGAATGACTAGCTTTGAGTATTAAAATAGGATCTTGTTGACTATGGATACTACCTGAAGAGAAAGTGCAGTTCAACATGTTTGAGAACAATGAAAAAAATGTGAAGATATACTGGGGGAAATCTTGCATAGCTTGGTTAGAAACTAGAAACTAAAATCTAATTCATCAAAATAAGACAAGCAAGATAAATTATGGTGAATTTATGCAGGGTTACCAACTTATCTAAATTGGTACATATTTGCGCAGGGCAACCCCTCCTATTTCCAAGGTCTGAAACTCAGACAAATCTGAATTACTGCAGAGCAGATCTACCCACAGAAAATTAGGCACAGGCTCATCTGTCAGAGTTTTCTTGTGTTTTGAGGCTCATTCTTACTCAAGAAATTAAAAAATACTTGACCAGACCTGAAACTTATACAGAAGTGCCCACATTCCTGAAAACTAAACAATAGACAGGAGAGCAAACAGCTGCATGCTACACTGACTCATTTACTTACTTGTCAGTTAGGCTGAAGATGTAGTCTACACAGATTTGATACAGTTGTTCTGAAAGCATAGATTTTTTTTATTTTGTTAATTCCTCTTTTCTTGTATAGAGATGTTATATTTTTGCTTGTTTGAACATCCCTAAATGCTTATACCTAAGAACGTGATGACCCTGTAAGGCTTTTCTCCTGCCCAGGCAACTGTTCAGGTCATCAGGTCTAGGTTAAATTCACTGCTCATAGATGATGTTCAGAAAAGTTAAAGAAAATAATGCAAGCTATCTCAACAAAGATAGAACTTCACTGAATTCTAGCTTTTAGCTTATGTCTGAGTAATTAATTGCTGAGATTTTCAAGCTGTGCTGAAGTAGTTTTCATCTTCATAGCTGCCATAAAAGTGAATTTCTTACTCTTGTCAAAAGATTTTTTGTCAAGTGGATTCTCTAAGGCCTCAAGCAGTTGCCAAGTGAAGTACCTAGCATCAGTTTGAGGACTATACCCACAAAAAGTAAACACTACATATTTCTGAAACTGCTTGTACATTTTTTTGAGTCTTTCAAATCCTATGGGGAAATGTAGACTTTGTTCCTAAGATACCTGAGTAGCAATAACAGCCCTGAAATGGCAAATGGGTATTTGTGGATCACTCATTCTGCTTTCTCTGGTGGCTTGGTCTTTCTTATCCACTCCTGGATGAATGAGGGCAGGTGCCTTCTGAGGTGTACAACAAAACCCCTCAGACTTTTGTGGCATGTCCTAGCTCACGTGAACAAATACTCCGGTGGTGTCAGTTGCACAGCTGCTCTGGATAGGAGATCAGTGTTCAGAAAGGCCCACAAAATCATAGTGAAGGGATGTTAATGAGAGAAATCTCTACCTCTTTGAATCTTAGACACATGTGTATGAAACTTTTTCCCATTGCTATAATGTTTTTCTGGATCTGCCAGTAGCTAATGAACTCCACAGGAGGAATCCCATTGATCCGCATCCTGAGGCAGGACTTACCTAGCACTATTAATGGTGCTGATCACAGAAAACCAGTTGACATGGGAAAAAAAAAAAAAGAAACTAGAAGTGTACAGAGGTCAAAAATAAATTAATTAGTGCAAAATACAGAGAGAGTTCAAACATTGTTCAAATAGAGTGTGTGTCCTGATTTGAGACTTTAAGCCAACAGATACAAGGCAACAGAGAGAACTGGGTTGCAGTATACATCTTGCTCTTACACACTGTGGAATGTTTAGTGGTAGTTTTAGGTACATGCAAGAAAAAATACATGGCATCTTTTCTCAGGTGCAAATCTGCTTTGTTCATCTCTTCCTGTATAGTCACTAAAAATTTGCTATTACCCATACAGAGATAGTACTTTCTCTCTTGTTAATAGGAAGATGCCAGAAAATCTAAGAAAAATTAACACTTGAGGCTGTCATGGATTAGCAAGGAGCCACTTTTGCTTGGTAACAGGGGGAGGGGTTTCCAGTGCAGACCTGGTAATGAGTCTTTGGACTTTCTCCCGGCTCCTGCGTTCAGACTCACCTCCAGCCCGACTGGGCCAATCTGGCACCTCTGCCATCATTTTTTAGGAATGGGAACTTGAAGTGCTTGGGAGGAGGGGTAAGAGTGGTACAAGATGGAGGCGACCACCTGGACCTCATGGTCAGAGAAGGAGGAAGGAAGGAGCAGTGCCAGATCAGAGACCCCTCTGCAAGCCGTGGTGAGAACACAGGCTGTGCCCCTGCAACCCGTGGAGGGCAATGGCAGGACTGAGAGCCACCAGCAGCTCCGTGTGAGTGCACCCAGACGGGCGAGGGACTGTGTGGGGAGGTGGCCATGGCGCAGGCTGTGCTGAAGAGCCTGCGGGCCGCAGAGCAGCCCCACACGAGAGGCAGAGAGGAGCTGCAGCCTTTGGGATAAATCGACATTGGAACTGCCTGTGCAGAGCTGCCAGATGTATGAGGTACTCCATGGAGCTGCAGGGAGGACTGGTGTGGAGCCCATCTGTCCTAAGGAGAGACAAACAACAGAAGCTATCAGGAACAGACTCATTGAAACCCCCATTCTCTGCCCCCCTGAGCTGCTCAGTGGGGGAGGAGGTAAAAACACAGGGACCAGGGCTTTGAGCCCAGGAAGAGGGGAGGGGTGGGGAGAAGGTGGTCTTAAAGGGCTGGTTGTGCTCTTCATCTTTGTACCATTCTGTGTTGTTTTGTGTTGGTTATGTTTTGGGTTTTTATGATTATGTTTTGGCTGGTGGTGGATTAAATAATTTCTGTTTTCTTCCCCAAATGGAGTAGCCTGGTCTGTTTTATCCAGGACCATAAGCAGCAATTACGCTCTCCCTGCCCTTTGACAATTCTCAAGTCTGTGGTAGTAGAGTCTAATTGTGGTCTTTTGTCCCTGGATGGGCCTAAAGCATGACAGAGACATATAAAGTCCCCATTTGTGCTAAGGAAACAGCTTTCTAAGCTACTGTTGAAGTATACTATGTGCCTACACCCACTCAGATTGAGTTTGCCTGCCAGTACACTTCATTATGCAAGTGGAGTTAGTATCATCAAGCTATGAGATGATTTTCCCAAACTTGTGTGTATCATATCCTATCAGTAGTCTTGTGTATGTGTTTCCATGTATACATTTCAAGGTACTCTTCTAGAAAGCATCAAACTGATGTTGAAAAGCAGAAAGCAGGTTCATCACTCCTTAAAGACGCAATAATTTTGATTATTCCCAGTATTGTAGAGTGTGTTGTTCATCAGATTCACACCTCTCTTGCCAGATTGCTTTGTTCCCATTTCCCATGACTGTTCTTCGTGGTAAGCTTCTGTGTCACTGGCAGCTAAAAGATTTTCATACTTGTAGTCACAATGTAACATGTTAGACAATGGTCTATACCCTCTCTGTAGGCTTTAACTTGTACTTTATGCTTGAATCCTTTGTTCTCAGACAGGAAACTGGTCTTTGCATTTAGCCTCCTGAGTATTTAATGAGAAAGAACAGCTCCCATCATATCTCTCTGTGGCAAAAGAGTCCATCTTACAGGAGTTTTGGGTATGGCATTATGAAGCTGGTCTTCCCTGAAGCTGAAGTGAATATTGTTATCTTACATTGGTGAAACAGATGGTGCATTTTCCTGTGACTAATTAGCTATGCAGTGCCTAGTCTACAAAGAGTGAGAGGAAATACTTGATGCTTCTCTGCTGCATTCTTTTCCCCCCAGGTCTCCTGCCTGTGCAGCACACCACCTCAGACTGTAGTGGTCAAGAGCTTGTTGGTCAGAGAGTGTCCAGCAAAAAGTGATCTTGATCTATTTTGGGACTTTGGCAATTTGACAGCGAACTCATAATTAGTCATGATAGGCTTGTCTGGGCTGCTGCTCAACTCAGGCATATTTAGCACACATAGCTGAGACAGGAAGACTCTGGAGCTCATTGCCATGAACATGGACTCATGACATCTCTGCAGCCTGGTCAGAATCTGGCTTGGAGTTTCACATCAGGGCAGGGATGTTGCCTCCTTCCTGCCCCTTCAGGAAATTCTTGGATGTGATGGTGGCCTCTTGAGGCCCCTTCAGATCTCAGAGAATCAGAGTTTTCAACCTGAAATCTAAGGAAGCTGTGTACGTATAGATTTTAAGATAATGTAGTACTGCAGAAGTGTACTCTGCTGTTGGCACTATGGCAACTGAAAATCTTACAAATAAGTGCACTGAATTTTCAGCCATCTGACACTGTAACAATAGGTATGGTTAAATCTCTGGCTAGTGACTTCAAGAACGCAGGAGACAATAAATCATAGTAAAAAGGAATCTCCCGAGCTTGAATTCACCAGCATCTCTACAGCAGTCAGTCCCAACTTTCCAGAATGACACTTGACTGACAAATTAACTGCTGCCTGACCTGCCTTCAACAGGCATCTGCTCATCCTTAGTTGCTTTGCAGAGCAAATCCTAGGCAGGTCTAGGATTGGTAACCTGCCACTGCTGCTTGACAAGCACTTATCAAAGATGATAAAGTAAGCGTAGTGTTCTTAGAATGTACTCAGCTAAAAAGAATTCCAAATAAGTCCCCAAATTAATCTCTGTTCTATTGCTTGCAAACTTTGCATCTCCATGCCTTATACACAAATCTTACAGATAGATGTTTGCTGTCATTTTCTTGCTCTGTGCACAGATAGGTGTGGGCATGAATTAGATGTAGCTGTTCTAGTCAGTGAAACATTTAAAAGTCTAACTGGATTTAAAAAGTTTTGCGGAAAGCCTATCCTTTTGCACACTGAAGAGAGGATTGGAGAAAATCTATTGACAGGTGATGACAGCCAGGCCTTATGTTGAATTCTTACACACTAAACTGTGACAAACCTTCACCTGAAACATCGTATTTATTCATACTGATGTGGAAAAAAGAGTCAGATGAGGACATCAAAGAGGTGTTTATGAATTAGAGGAATAAAGTGAAAATTGCTGACTACTCTTTTGAGGAAATCATCTCACAAAATTAACAACAAGCAATATTTGCTAAATATGGCAAACATTTCTGTTGTCACCATGAGCATCTTACTACAAGATGTTATGGAATAACATGATTGTAGGACTTTGCCAGCCATATCTCTCCTTATAGACATGAAGTTTGATTGTCATCCCCTGTTTGCAGGGGAAACCACTTCCAACCTGTAAGTTGTGCTACACAAGCTTCACTCTTAAAGGTTTATGGTGACACAGATTATTCTGGATTTATGGATTGGATCTACCCAAATACTCAGGCAAGAAAAGAGCTTTGAATGCATTCTACAATAGACTTCAATATAGAATGACTCATGCTTTAAGAAGAGTCACAACGTGAGAGGTCTTACTGAGATTTCTTTTGGAAAGAGGAGAAACTACCATCAGGAGCTAAAAAAAATCAGTAAAAACCAGCTATATAAGTCCATGTGGGAAGTACACATGCAGTTGTAGTGAATGTTGTCACATTTGTTCTTCTGTGAACATGTACAGACTGCTGAATTATTGCAATTTAGTCTTCCAACTCTAATACTAGATGAAGGGACTGACATACCTGTGCCCCCAGTTGAAATGTCATTGACTGAAAACTCAAATTTGTTGTTTTTAGCAGTAAAAAATTAATCTTTTTTCTATAGTACTTTTTTTTTAACATCTTTTTTTTTTTTCTGCCTATTGTAGAGAGCTGCACATAGAGAACAGCACTTTGCCCACAGTATTTCACTAACAAATGTGAGCAAGTACTGTTCCAGCAAGCTGGATAACCAGTTTCAATGCACTTTGGGTACTAGCTACAGTCTGATTCGAAACATAAATGGGTATGGAATTCTAGGAAGAAGATAAACATTTATTTAAATTAACAGGCTAGATATGCTTTTTCTGGGAAATAAGAACATGCTGAAAAACTGTAAAAAGCCCAGTGTAGATGTATGGTGCTAAAACAAAGTACTGTGATTGTTCTGAAGGCAAAGCATACTGTTGAGAGGTTGCATTTGTTTGGATTTTGTGGAGTGGGGTCATGTCCCCTGAAAGGCAGGATGCAGTTTCCACTTGTTTACTATTTAGAAAGGGCTTCTGGTAAAAGATGATTCTTGTTTATATTTCTCAATTTGTTTTCTCTTTTGTTTGCTTGGTTTATTCTCAAATGTTCCTCCTATTAATATGTCTTCTGGAGCTGCCTGGCCTACTTTAGGCTAAAAATAGCCTTTGTTGCTACTGCTGTAGCTCCACCAAGCCACACAATACCCACACTGGGAAAGAAAACCTCATGCCCTGTTGAGCTTTCCTGAAATGACAAGGTCAGAAATCCATATGACCAAAAGGCAGGAGGAAAATCAAATCCTGCCCTCCTGCTCTGCTTCTGTCAGGCTTGCTGATGGTGCAGAGTGGGGAAATAGAAGAAGGGCATGCTAGTGCTTTGGTTTCCTGATGCATCCTCCACATTCACCAAGAACAGTAGATGCCATTTAATTTATGGAGAGATGTGAAAGAAACAGTGAAAACACACAGGTATAAAGCTGCAAAGACATTTTCATGCTTCCAAGCAGTCATTAGACCAATGCTGCCCATGCTGTTGCAACTGCTTAAACAAACAGGAATACTTCTGCAATTGGGATATATTCAGTGGGCTGTGTAAGACTCCTGGTGTCTTACAATTGAAAAATGCTCTGGATACACAAATGTTTTCCTCTGCATTGCAGCAGACAAAACTTAATGCTTCTCAGACTCAAGTGGATAACTTCACACTACTTGTCTGCAGGTGCCAAACAGTCTACGTGGCCCACAATGCCTGCTGGTGAGATGAAAACAGTCTGGGCTTTTGGTAATCTTGGATAAGTCACCTTAAAGCAGTGTGGTACATGCTCCCCACCTATGAAGTAGGGGGTTGGGAGGGGTGGAAGCATAATGAAGCACCCAGCAACACTTCTGCAGCTACCTTGGTAACCAAGGAATGAAACTATTGCTCCACAGATAAAAATTTTGTGTTCATAATTTACTCCAACTTGTGAATGCTATTTTTTTCCATTTTACAGTTAAGGCATATTTGCAAGAGCACTTCCACACACTTGTGGGTAGCCAGGACTCTGCACTCATTTGCAGTAGCTTAACTCCTCAGTCATCTTTTTCTTTGCCCTTCCAACTAGGAATTTGCCTTACAAATAAATAGTTGGGGCAGTATCTTTCTCACTTATAATAGCACTTCTTTGTCTTGAAGGCAAATCTGAACCTAATGCAGAGGAAGCACAAGGTCCTCTCTTGGTATTCTCACTCAACTCGTAACTGACAGTTGAGGAGAGGTTATGTCAGGTACGAAGAGTTCAGAGTGGCCCATCAGCCCCTGCAAAGCAAGAGTTGTTCAGGTGGATGGGGAAACTGACGTTTTTTGAGCAGGGGCTCACAACACTGGGCACCATGTCCTGTCAGCCATCCTGTGCATGATGCATGGGAGAAGTAGGCACGCTGGCAATGCCAGAGGCTGGATCAGGGTCTGGATCCTACTATCTTCCTGCCACAATGGTCCTCTAATCCAGGGCATTCCCGTTATGGGTCGCCCAGATCTCATCCCTCTGTGTGTTCAGTTCTGCTCCCTGGATTCATTCTCTTTCCCTCTCCCTTTTTTGGGGGGTGTGTGCAGCCCAGCCTGTGGTCATGTTGTGTGAAGCTACTGGAGCTGCGTGTTCACCGCAACGGTGAGGAACTGGGAGAGGAATGGCAGGAGGGGGGCTGCCGGACTGCCTCCAGACTCTGCCTGGAAATTGCCGAATTTCAGGTAGAAATGTCTCCAGCGGTGGGAGTGGTCGTCTTGCTTCCCGATGCCGCGGTGTGCGGGAGCGGGGAAAGCCCTGGGGACCACATCGGTGACCGGTGGCTCCGGCACAAAGGACACCGGGGCCAGCCGGGGGCACGGCAGCGCCGCGGCAGGCGAGGGGGGCCGCCGCGATGCCCGGGGGGGATCCCACTTCCTCCCCTCCCCTCCGCCTGCCCCTCGCTCCCCGGCCGGCCCCTGTCCCCTCCCTCTGCTCCGCAGCCGAGGCGGGGGGCTGAACGCCAGGTCCGGCGCACGGGAGGCAAAGGAGGTGAGGCGGGCGATGGGGAAGGAGCTGCGCCGGTTACCCTGCGGACCTCGTTAAGGAGGAAAAAGTGCGGGCGGCGAGGGGCGACAGAGAAGGCGGAACGAGGAGGACGTCCCCGGCCCCCGCCCCTCTCCACCGCGCCGACGAGGGAGGGCGGACCACGATGCCCGGGTGGCGGGCGCTGCCCGCCCGCCCGCATGGAGACCGCCACCCGTAGCGGGGCTGCCGCAGCGTAACGCGGGGTGAGCCGGGCGGGCGGGCGGGCCGACCGACGCGGGGGCCATTGCGGGGCAGCTTCTGCGGCCCCGCGGCATGCGGGGGCCGGGGCGGAGAGCGAGGGCCGCGGCAGCCCGCTGGCGGAGCTGCCTCCGTCCGCCCGGGCAGCACCGTGTCCCGGGGGACGGGGCGTGGGGAGAGCTCGGAGAGGCAGCAGGAGCCCGAGCACGGCCCCGGCGGGCTTTGGGCGGCGGGAGTCGGGGCGAGGCAGTGCTTTCCTGCTTGCCTCTTGCGAGCTGAGATAGGCGGGGGTGCGGGAACCGGCAGAAAAGCGTTCCGCGCCTTCAGCGTCCCTGGGGGCAGGGGCCGGTGCAGAGCGCCGTGTCGCCGGGGCGGCGGCGCCCGGCCGGCGGGGGCGCGCCGGTTGCCGCGTGGCGAGCAGAGGCAGCGCGGCGGTGATGGAGGTCCGTTGGCGGAGGGACGCTGCCGCCTGTTCCGCGCGGTGCTGCGGCCGCACCCCTGGCGGGACGCTGCGTCCACAACACACACCTCACACACCTCACGGGTACCACAGCGGCGCCTGAGGTCCGGGCCGAGGCGGGCTGCGGCTTGCCGGTGGCGCTGGGCGAGCACCGCCCTGCCCGTCGCCGCAGCTCCCTGGCGGGGCAGCCCGTGGTATTCTCCGGCCGCCTTCGTGGTGGAAGCGCGTGAGCTGTCTTCGCCCCGGGAGCGTAGACGGAGCGGTGGTTCCCGTCGGGAACGGCTGTTGCCGGTGAAGGCAGACACCATGTTTTGTTACTCCGTTCCCTTGCTCCGTGCTCTTCGCTCCTCTCCTCTGCCGGTCTCTCGCAGTGCTGCCGAGTTGGTTTGTAGTTTGGGAGAAGGCTGCGTACTGCAGCAGGGCGTGATAGATATGCTGCGTGACAGGCAAAGAGGCTTCGGAGAAGAGAGAAAAATTATCATTGTAGAGACCTGACCTTGAGTATTTTTGCATCGCTGTAAAACCCAGGTGGTTCCGAAAGAAAAAGGCCGGCATTTTGATCAGCTGTTTAACAGCTTGCAAGCAGCTAGATGAGAATTCCTGTCTGTCATCTGAGATTGTACAATAGCTTTCTGATCTCTCAGGGTGAGGACTTCAGAAGTAAATTGGTCAGGATAACAGTACTGGTCCTGCTTGTGGTGTGGACTTGGTGGGTGCATGAAGACACCTGTGATGGAGCAGGAACTTCCAAGTGGCATCAGCCCTGATCACAAATTAGATGGGTATGGTGAGGAAAAGTAGAGGTCATGGCTTTGTGCTCAGATTAATGCCTGTTTCTATTTGTGCACAGGGAAAGATGTTTTTATAACGGGTTCTTGGGCTTGACTTGGGAAAGGTTTCCAAAAGAGTTATTGCAGAAGGGGTTACCTTTGAGGCACAGGCTATTCAGACTGCCCTAAACCTTTGAATTTCAAGATCCAGTTTAGACTGAAGATGTTGCCCGGGACCTCTGTCTTCTTAAGTGATGTTGCTGCTCTCAGGCGTGATTTTTTGGGAGGCTATTTCTAAAAATAAAGATGTGTAAGGCCTTAGTGGAAAGGTTTCTTGTTTGTCCATGGGTAAGTTTGTACTGTACAGGAGGAGAACCTGATGTGAAGGATTGACATAGAGGAGGAGAAAGGACAAAATTTACATCAGCTGGGATCTGTTGAGTGGTGGGAGTTACGAAAACAGCTCCCTACTACCTCCTCTTATTTATTTGTATTCCTTCCTCCTTAGCTTTCATTACTAGCTCTCACAAGGCATATTTCAATGTTGCCTTATGCTCACTCTGAGTGGAAAACCAGTGATGCTGAAAAATACACTAAACCCATGGATATCAAGAAGGATGATAATTGGTGCTATTTCTCCTTTGATGGCAAATGTGGATGTTACAGAATATGTGGACTTCCTAGACAAAACTGTGCTACTTATTAACCTATTTCAACACACACAATAAAGACCATGCCTTCCTCCCCCAACTATTGATGAGACATCAGAGGAGAAAAGGAGCTGGTGAGGAACCATATCCTTAATTCCTCAGCCATACAGTCACACCTGATCAGTTACAGAACCTTTTGCTGGATTTGTAATTGGAGACATATTGTGACTGAATTGAGAGAGTTCAGTAGCACAAGGACATTTCTGAATTTGCAATTGCATAGTACCAGTCTTTTTTAATATTATACATTAATTTTCTTTGGCAGCTTTGATCATCATGAAAAACTTTACATTTTTTTTTCTTTGCTCAGCTTTCACTGTCTCTTTGTTGAATGTTGGAAGTCTTGGTGCACTTTGTTGTTTTGAGGGATTTTTCTTTTTTAAATTGGAAGACATTTCCATGATTGCTACTTCATCAGATAGTATGTCAAACTGATTAGCCTACTTTCTAGTGCTCTAATTTTTCTTCTTAATACTCTCTGCAAGCAGAAATATCTTGCAGTTCTCTAGAAATACAACAAAATGGAGGAAACATGTTTTTCTAATTGTGTTCTGGAGGACCTATTGTGAATATAGCTTTGTCTGCAATTTTGTTGTGGAATTGTCACTTACCACGCAACTAGACTCTGAAGATATGCCAACTACTTTCATGGAAAACAACTACCTATCAATGCTTAAACTTTTTTTTTTTTGATCCACTAGTGCTGGCTTGCTTATGCTGGTTGAAGTTATGGCAAAAAGACTATCTTTTTTAAGTTGATTAATCTTCAAGAGTTAAGATCTATTTTCAAAAATTTTTTCCCCCATCATTTCATGAAGATAAATGTAGAGCAAAGACAAATTCTGTAGTTCTGATGCTAGAACCCTCTGCAAACCTCTCTTTTCTCTCTCTATGGTTTATGCAGAGCAAATCTGTGACACACAGTCAATTCTCCAGTAGTTTTCAGACAAGGGTGCTGAAATCAGCTGTGCCACCTTGTTCTGAGAGGCTAGATTGGAGTGGTTATTTCTTACGAAGCGACAACACACCTGCTTATGACACCATAAGCCTTGAAGCCTTTGCTTCTGTCCATTCTTTCCCAGGTGAGATTCCCACGTGAATTAAATAGATTCCATTTTGTTCAGTCAGCTTGTTTGGCATCTGAAAGGTTAGTCCTCCAGAACATGCTGTGTAGTGTCTGCTGTGGCTTCTAATGGGGTTCTGTGATGTCCTGTGCTTTGATTTTCCTCAACTCTGGAGGATATGAGATAGGCTGGCTTGATGTTACATTGACTTCTGTTGACTTAACCCTGTACTCAGGCTGTGTTTTATTTTCATATTTTTCTCTCTCCTTTTTTTTAAATCTGATCACAGACAGAAAAGACTGGGTGCAAACATCAATCTGCAAACACAGCGTTCTCTGAAGAACACCTAAAGCTCTTGAGGTTTCTAATAAGTAGTCGTTCGGGTGGTTCATAAATACAAAACTAGCAACCGATATGTTTATTGCTACTAGTGTGGGAAATTGGTGCTGCAGCTTGCTCACATATCTGCTCTTACCTAATTGGACAATTTTCTGGATTTGCTTACCCAGGATGAAACTTGCTTTTCAGCAGTGCTTTTCAGAAATGCTTGTGTGGCATTGCTGAGATAGCAGTTAGGAGCGGCATTGTCCTGATGCAGAAAACCTCATGCTTTTGTTAATATGCTCCCACTGAGTCTATTGTATGGTATGAAAAAGGGAGGCTATAGAATCAGTAGCAACTCAGAGTAATCATTAGCTGGGTTGTTGGGTATGGGGTAAACATTCACTCTGTTTATTTCCTTTTGGGAAAACCTGCTACACTGGTAGCCTGTACTCTCTGCACTGTAAAAATAGCACTGAACTGTCCATTTTTATTGTCAAGTCAGACTTCCTTACAGTTCTAACTGCCTGAATTATCTGTAACTGGGGTGGGGACAATTCCGTGCATTTGTAGGGAATGGAGAGTAGTGTCACTTGTGGTAATCTTTGCCATGCAGCCTGTTTTTCTAATAAGCAAGGGGATCACAATTTGGCAATCTTGAAATACAAGCTAACATTACTTTCCTAATTGTGTTTATTTCAAAAGGGTTGAACTTTGCTAATGTGGAGTGCAGAAGATCCTGTGATAGTGTCTGATTGTGTCTTGTGCAGCTGCTGCCCTTTCTGGTTATAGTGAAAATCATACAGGAGTGATGGAGGATGTAATTAGTTGGAAAGGGGTGGCTGCATGTGGGAGAGTGGGGACAGAATGGGCTTATATGTATAAGACAATGTTTTGATCCATATTTCTGAAGGATTTATGAAGCATATAATTATCCTGATATCCAGAATGAGAATTGGCTTCACGGCAGATCCACCTGCACAAATCATCAATTCGCCATGTCCTCTAGGAATCTTGAGGACCTGCATCAATGTAAAGGCATGCCATTTGTTGCCAACTGACAGAACTGTATCTGCCAGATAGAGGTTTAAAGTAAGCCATGAGCTTAGACTTCCTTTACATTTGGAATAGGGTTTCTGCTTTTCATGTTTGAAAGGTGTCACTTCTATGACTATACAAAGGTGGTTACACTCCACACATCCTCTACTCCTTGAAGCTACTTGTTTAAACAGTGTATCCCTCTTTTCTCTTTGTTGTGCTTTTTGGACTGGAGAGCTGATTCTTTGCTTTGAAAGATTATCCTGTGGAGGAGCAACGTTTAGAGTCGATGGCTGTTAATACTGATGACAAAGAGGGTTTGCAGAATGCATGACAAATGTCTGTGAGAAACTTACTCTCTTAGTGGCTCTAAGTCCACTGTTACAACCTCAGAAGGCAGACTTGATTTCAAAATTGAACTCTGCACAATTAAAATAATAAGCCTTATTCTGAAGTTGCTCCAAGGACACATGCTGTATAAATCTGAAGAAGCATGTGTGAATCCTATGTCTGGTGCCCCAGCATAGTCTCATTTGAGTGGACTTGAGGCCTGCTGAGAGTTTGCCAGTGCTGATGGATTTCTAGAGAAGATGAGGGTTCGACCTTCTTAGAAGAATTGCCCCGTTCAGCATGAATTTTCATAGATGTTTCTTGTGCTGCTTTTTACTGCTTTCACTGAAGCACCAGTGAATTCAGAATTCTGCTTCACTACCCATCAGTTTAAATCAATCAAAATGAGGAGAAAAAATCCAACTTTGATGGAAGCACATACTGCAAAAGGCACTTGTATCACATTTATATTCTGCTCTGTGCTTCTGTCACCCACGCTTGTAAAATACTCACAACAAAATGAAGTACTTTTAATTTTCAGATATGCAAAAATGTATTATATTTGCTGAGTAATTATTGGAAGCTCTTCTAAAGTACCTTATTTTTCTACTTCATCCCTTCTTCCATTTCTTGTGCAATGAGAGGGGTGTTTAGTAGTGCATGAACTGAAGAGAAACTCAGTTTGTATTACCTATTTGTTCTTCAATTGACTGAAATATTTAGCAAGAAACATGAAAAATATAATTTCATAAGCCACAGCTGGGATTTTTGAAGGGCCTCACGAGAACCACGTAGGGGAGAAAGAAAAATTATTGGAAGAATGAACAGTCATTGTAAAAGCATGCCTTTTCTTCCCTAAAAGACTTAAATCACACTCCTTTGTGCTTGAGGCTTGCTTGAAATACCAATGAGACATGCTCAGTAACATGCCAGAATAACATAGTTCTGATGGCAATGCCATATTTGGGTAAATTAAGCCAGAACTGTTGACACATTCTCATGTAGGAATCTTGCCCTCTCACAGAGCAAACCTGCTTACAGACGTAATGCTTTTTCTCTTTCCTACCTCTCAGAGTAGGAAGAGACCTACTTGACCCTGCTTGTGAAGTGCTGTGCCAATTTGTCAAGCATACTTGAGGACAAGCAGGACAGGACAGCCTACAAAATGCCAGGGTGTCCGTACCAGTAGACTGCAAAGTGCCGCAGAATGCCATTTATTGCTTTGTAAGGATCGTTCCCACTGTTTTCTCTGAGCATGACTGCGCTCCTGATGAAGAGGTACCCTGGGGGGTGTCTTACTAGACACCATGCTGAGAACTGTGTACAGAAAATACATATGTGTGGTGAGCAGCAGTGTTTGCATATCTTCTTAGCGTAACTTAGAGTAATGTCAGGTAGCTCAAAACTAGGTTGCTGGGTTGCAGAGCTGTGTCCTGTAATCTACCAAACTGAAAGTGGAACAGATTTTAAAGAACTGGATGTGAAAAACCTAATATACAGTGGATCATCTTAGCAACTGTGGTGTTCGGGGATTTGAGTTGGTCATAGAAGGGTATCCACCCTAAAAAATATGTGGTTGATATGTTTCTTCAGAACACGACCAGGTCAGTCAGAAGACACCAGTCTCTAGTGTTCCTCTTCTAACACTGGGCTGAGTCAAGGAAATTTCAAGTCCCCCCAATACAAATGTATGCCTCAAACTGATGGAGGTTTCACACCCTTGCATCACTTAGACAAATTAGTCTCAGTTATCTTGAGAATACAGTGAATGTTATTGGAAAGGCATGAGAAGATGTAACACAATATGTCAGTCATGAAAGCCATTAGGAGCAGATAATGTCTTTGAGCAGATAAAACACCAGAAAAGTAAAATATTAGAAAAGTAAAAACCATTCATGAAATATCCAGCTTCCTGATGCTCATTGAGACCCTACTACTTGCTGGCTTCACAGTGCTGTGTACTTCAAACACAAGGCGGTTGCAGGTTGGTTTTGTGTGTTGATGAGCACCACGTTGAGGGCAGCTCTTTCTGTCAGCCTGTGGTATTGGGAAAACTAGAGGTAGGTCATGGGTTGTTGCAACTACATTGCTGCTGTGAGGCTGCCAAAAACACAGAGGAAAATTGTTGGCACTGTAGTTGTTTCAGGCACTGCAACAGCAGTGTGTGGAGAGAGAGACTTTGTGTGGTATTGTCTTGTGTAGTATATCTGCTCCTGCTTTCATGCGTGCCCTTGTGCATGAAGCCAAGTATTTGAGAAACAACTTGGAAGTTTTAAGATACCTGAGATTTGATAAGGATAGAGGCAACTGAAAGGAAAGAAAAAGACAGGTTTGGAAGTACTCAACTTGAGCTTCATACAGAAGCTGTGATAGTAATGCAGAGATAGCATAAAGCCACATTAATCAGTCCTGCCACCTGTGCTACAGGAGATGGAATTCACACCTGGCCCACCCACTGCCTGTCAGTGAGTTCAGCTTGCTTGGGGAGTGCTGGAGCTGGACTGTGTATGACTTGCATCAGCTGACAGATTATGCAAGCCAGTTGCGGAATATAACTAATTCACAGGTGTTCAGCAAGAAAAGCAGCGTCTGTGCTACAAAGAATGATCTTTAAAGACTTTGTTTAAGGACTATGTGCCAATCATTTGCTTTTAAGATTTGTATGAAAGTGGAGGAAAATTTTACTACAAATGGCTGGTTTATTAATTTGTTTTTCTTATGCAGGCAGTTTCCATGGTAAAATAAAATTCTGGAACATAGAGATTCCTGCCAAAAATTACTTGCTTCTGAAAAGTTTTACCCCAAAACATTGAACAGAAATATTGTGCATACATTGTTTTTCCACAGAGCTTCTTTTGTAGGGTTTGTTTGATGTTTACATAAAATTGGAAACATAAAATAATGCACTATTATGAATTACACTTTTTTGTTTTCTTTGTTTATTTCTAGTTGAGAGTGTGACTTTTTATCTTTTTCTGTGTTATGTTAGTGTCTTGAGTTTGGCAGAGAAGATTCTGCTTTTGACTTTGGTATCTAGAGTGATAGAAGCGATGGGTAGCTTGAAGTAACAAAAAGAGATAAGGATCTAGTGAAAGTCCTCTCTGTCTGCTTGTTTTGTTTATGTATGTACCTGTGTTCATTAGTTGGATTTTTGTGGAAGTTTTCTCGAGTTTGTGGTTATGTGATGGAAAAAAGGAGGAGAAGACCTAGGCAGGAAAATGTTTTGAGTTGACCAAAGCCAAAAGTTTTTCTTACTAATAGGAAGAAAACAAGAGTATCATTTCAGATAGAATGAAATATTTTGTGTTGTACCACTGTTTTAGCTCTCTGTGTTTTGCAGCTTCATTCTGTAAAAACTTTATTTTCTTTACCCAGAATTCAATTTGAAACAACCTACTGAAGTTGTTGACTGAAAGCATGTCTCCAAGCCCCTCTGCTGCTCTTTCCTTTGCACGCAGCAGTTCTCTTAAGTGGGGGGAAAGCACACAGGTGGCGTTCACAAACCAGCAGTGGTGTGAACTGGATGGACTGCATTTATTTCCTGTTGCCTGTAATTCCCTAGGAAGTGGCTGCATTTGTCCTTACAGAAAAGGGACCACTAAAAATAGATTTTCCTGACAGTCTCTAACAACTATTGAAAAGAAAGATTAAGATGCTTTTTTTGTTTTTTAAGAAAAAGACCTCAACCTGTAACAATCTTGTTGCCTAGGCATGACATTAGACTTAGTTTCTGATCACCACAAAATCATGAATTAGGTATTTGCATGAAGAAATATTAATGTCAGACTAAGCAAAGACTAACGGAAAGGGTCTGTGGCTGGAATGGTAAAAAAATGAATAAACGTCATTGACTTTGTTGCCCTCCTGCTGGCTTTATTCTCTAAATAGGAATATATAGGTCAAAGAAATGGTAAATAAAGTTGCTGACATTTTTTCGATACTGGTAGCTCTGCATTTCCTGGCATGGATCTCTGTATTTTTCAGTACATAATGACCTGCAATTAATCTGCAGTCATTTATCCAATCAAATGCTCATATCTTTGGAATTGACACCACTAGGGTGCTGAAAGGAAAAACAAAACTATTAGCAGATCAGCTAATCCATTTGGAGGAGGACCTCATCCTGTAATGTCTTTCAGGCCAGCAGGCCTGTAAGCATTCTCCAAGTGCTCAAAAAAAATTCATTTATCAGGTAACAGATGTTATTTGAAAATCATGAATACCGGTAGTATTAATTAATAGTTTACCTAAATGGTATTCAATCTCAAGGCAGACAAAGTTGAATTAGGAATGTATGTTAGTACTGTTCCTGGTGAGCTAAAGTTGGAACATATGTTCCTTCAGCACATGACCTTAAAATTTGTACTATTCATCCACATCCAGGATACTGTCAATGCACTCGTCATTATTGTCCTAAGTTATGCTGTTGAAGTTGGTTATTGGAGATATTTGCTTTCAAAATGATTCTGTTGCTCATTGCCACACTCCTGGCAGTAGATGAATTCATTACTCTGTGAAACCAGTCTGCTCTTAGGCCAATACTTTCTGGTTCCTCTCTGACAGCATCGACAAGAGAAATTGACAGCTTAAAGGGAGTACATGCTGCTTTCCTTATCAGAATATAGCAGTGGTGATGATGATATACACCCAGTGACTGAAGTTTTCCACTGTGGGCTTCAGCAAAGTTGGGAAGCAAATTTTTTCCTTTTTTTTTTTCTTTACATTGTTGAAGTATTAAAATAAGTTATATTTTGATACTAGAAATGAGTACTTGACTAGTATTTTAGGACAAACTTTTTTTTCTGTAAGTCTTCTTTTGCTTATCAGAATCCACCATGGCTAACATACAACGCTGTCTTAGTCGTTTCTTCTAGGGAAACTAACATCTTCATAATATTTTCTTAAATTGTTAATGTTAACATCCTTTTATAATGGTAAAGGCTTCATTTATCTTAGGAATTCCTCCCCTGGCTTCGTTTATACAGTAGAGATAGTTTCTGCTATTGTCAGAGACTTTATTGATGGTGTTATCTTGTGGTCCTTAAAGGTGACTTAATCTGGTCTGGTCATGGGATTCTTGGCTTAATTACACAGTGAAATGACTTCACAGGTCTAATATTTGTGCATCAGAGTGCTGATGTTTGGTTGCATTGCTCCTTTTATGGACCAGGAAAATATGCTTGCCAAATGTGAATGACATGAGTTGCAAAGACTTTAAAAATTGTAATTGTCGAAAGAACAGAATTATTTATTGAGTAGTCTACTTTTCATTATTATTTTGATACATATTTATCTGTCTCGTAAATTCCTTCCGAGGTCATTCTGATTCCTGATTCCAAGATGTTTGTCCTGTTACAGAGAGCTAGCAAAACAGCTATTACACTTTAAATTGAACTCATACTATATTTTACTGTGGACTGTATGGAGAGCACTCTTACTATTGCACTGATGTGATATGGAATGATTTTTTAAAATCTTACTGTATTGTGGAACACTAGAAAGCAATCATTTTTAAACTACCATTCCTCTTGTTATTTGAAGGTAAGGACAGTTAGCCATAGTAAAATACTTAGTATTACTGCTTGGAGAATTTCCTGTAGCTTGGTCATCTTCAGCAGAAGCTATTTAATGATGAAGGTAATTTAAAAAAAAAAAAAAAGGAAAAGTGCTTCTCTGTATTATAAAACATTCAACAAGGAAAATAGAAAAGCAAGAATAAAATCTACAGCATTTTGCAGGGAGATGTGAATGAGTTGGGCAGTAAATGGCATGTTAATCAGAACAAAGAGAGGACAGTGAGTATTTCAAGTAAAGCTCACATCAAACCACAAGACAGATAAGTGCATTTTGAGGTTTTTGCATTCTGCACCCCAGTGAAGAGGTAGTATCAATACCTGAATGGGTTTTGATTGGCATTGAATGGCTCTATGGGCAGAGAGAGAGAGAGATGATAAGGGATCAGTATACCCAAGTCCTCCTAGCCAGTGCATTTTCTTTGTCATGCTTTGTCCCTTGTCATCTCCTCCATCCTCTTATGTAATAGCAAAAGCCTTTTTTTTTCCTCACCTCTCCATGCCCTTTGCCCTGAAGTCCAATGTGTGAAGTGTCCCTCTTAGAACTTCATCTCCTTTATCCTTTTCATTTCATGTACCGTAACTGCAAGCTTCTTCTGCTTTATATGAGTACTTTGGTGTTACTCTTCAAGTCACACAACTCTTCTGGGGTTTGTTTACTCATATGTATTCAGTAGCAAAGCCGTCAACAGTCTGGCTAGCAAGAGTCAGGTCTTTTTCAGTTTTGTTCCCAGCTTGGCTTTATATTTTTTTGTTCTCACTTTGCTTTTGTGTCCACCTTTGCTCAGTCCTTATTTACTTTTGTCTTGTGCAGTTTTAGTTCCATCTCCCTGTGATGATAACAGAAGGAGGGAGCTGAAACTTCCTCAGTAGCTGCATTATGTCAGGAAAATAAACTGAGATTAAGTATGGGTTAAGGCGTTCTTGGTAGTATTTGCAGTTTTGAGTTAATTTTAAGCCTTATCAGCCTCAATGAGAGATTTAGAGTTTTGGTCAGATACAAATCATCAGTGATTCAAGATTAGTACTTTTTAAAATGATTTGCATTTAAACCTTCAAACAATTCTGCTGCTGGAACGTTTTGCTGATGATTTGTGGAGCACAGGAAGTAATGGAACTATTTCAGTCCAGGTGACTAACAGATGGGAATTACAAACTAATTTTCAGAACAACTCTCTCCCTCTGCATTAGTGTACTAGAAGTAGTTCATGCCCTGTTTTATCAGTTTGCTGTAAACAGTAACTGAACAGTTGAGCAGTGACAGCTTGCAAACAAATGCTGAGGTGCTGGAAGGGTGCAGCTGTCATCCTGAAAGTTGTGCAAAACTCCACATTTAATGTATGCATAGCACATCCATGGATGACAAATAGAAGTTACTGAGATACAGCTGAACTTTCAATGGGAGGGTGGAAGGCAAGTGATATGATGTAAAGTGGAGATGGAGAAGGAAGGAAATGAAAGGGTGTAAATGGTGGTGGTTCTGTGAGCATCAGTTGTTGCTGACAAGTGTTAGGGGAATGAGAATGGGTCTTTGTTTTTCCCATTTTCTGTATACCTTCTGGGATGAGCAGAAGATGACATCCCCCTACTTGGTCGTGGGATCTGTAAATGTTCATGCATACATTAACACAAAATGTATCTCTAAACCAGTCCTATACTGCACAGCTGTTGTATCAGCATTAAGACCATGCAGCTTCTTACTCCTGTCTACAGCACTTATAGCTTGTCTCTGGTTTTGCACTTCGAACATGCTTTTGGTTTGACCTCCTATGTAATGTATAGCTTGTCTCACGAGCATCCTCTAGAAAGGTATCTAAGCGTTTTAAGTTTCTCTTTGAGAGAAATACACATTGCTTTCTTCTCTCATTCTGTCTCTGCATGAAGGTGCAGTTTGTGGTACTGATATGTTGATGGTAGCCTGACTTGTTGCAGCCAGTGAAATTATACAGGTCTCTAGAAGAGGATGACATGTTTCATGTGAAAAGTGAAATATAACCCTGTGCAGGTAGCCCAGGTTTTATGTACTAAACAAAATTAGG
The DNA here is from genome assembly GCF_028858725.1 of Colius striatus. Taxonomy (NCBI): domain Eukaryota; kingdom Metazoa; phylum Chordata; class Aves; order Coliiformes; family Coliidae; genus Colius; species Colius striatus. The sequence goes on along the minus strand of NC_084790.1, from coordinate 15,874,190 downwards.
TGGTTTGAGTAGGGTGAAATTAAGCCAAATAGAAAAGTAACAGAAGTTCTCTGTCATTTCTGGTTTGCTCAGATTAAACAGTGATTAATGCAGGCACTCAAACTCTTTCTAATGGCTGTGTTACTTTAAAGCTTGTTAATTTTTTTAGAAATCCTCATTTCACTTATAAAGTTTCAACTCTCATATTGGCCGTTGTTAACAGCCTTGAAAATGAAATAGAAACATAAAATAAAATGTACACAGAGATCTGTGGGTATCCATATTTTAAGTTAAACACTAGAATTTTTAATGGCAACTCATTCACATTTTGGAGAAGCTGTGGTGCAATTGACTTCGCAGACCACCTTTCCCCTTGTGAGATGTTTTTAACAGAATTTCATACGTCTTTGATTCTCTTGAACTTAATGGCAAAGCTTCTACTGATCAGTGGGATGAAGGTTTGACCCAATATTTGCAATTGCTGTAACTACCACCTTCCCCCCCACCTCCAACTTACTTAATGTAAAAATATCTAATGCCTCAATTAAATAAATGGTCTGTCTCTCCCTGGTTTCAAATGTTTTCCAGGGGACAGTTTTACAGTACAGTTCTTGTGTGTGTTTGTAAGTACTTGTGCTGTGTATGCTGATATGGCAATGAACACCAATTTGTTAAGGCATTCATCTTCTAGCCAAATGTGTATTTGACTGTTTTGAGTCACCCCTTGGTTCATCTTTTTTTTCCTGTCACCTTCCACTCTGCTTTGCTCACCTTGTCTCCCAGTCTGACAGTCTAATAGAAAGAAAATCAGATCAAAATAGCTTTTCCAACAGAAAAAAAAGGTCTGGATCTTGCTCAAATGTGAGGTCCTATATTGAAGAGCTGGTAATGCTGAGGAACATCTTCAGGAAGTTTAACTTGGTGATTTGGCCAAAAAACAAATGGTAAGGATAGAAATTATCTTGACAGAAGTAGAAAGGAAGGGTACTCTGATGCAGTTAGGTCATGAGTCCTTACTTGTCCATCCACAGACTAGAAAGAAGCCGTGGTTAACTTTATTTTCCCGCTATCACCTGCTGAGCACCTGAAGGCTGCTGCTGTTTGGTGTATAATTGAGTGTATTATGTGACTGCTGTGATGCCATTTTACTGGCCACAGTATACATGAGTGGACACAGCATATCTGCTCGTGAGTGGATACAGATCAGATGTCCAAGCTACTCACATTTCCAGAAAGTACCTGCCTAATAAGCATCTTCCTGCAGAGAAGTGTAAGCATAATGTGGTGTTTCTGACCCTGAGGAAGCCAGGGCCTTGAGATGGGTTGCTATAAGTGATGGATTTTGGCTAGATGCAGATGTAAGTGGAGAGGCAGGATGAGAGTTAAAATGCTGTGAAAAAAAGCCGTTAGCATGTAGGTGAGAGACATTTGTCTGACTAATGGTGTCTGTAGCATGCCTTTGGCCGTAGCACATGCTTCTGTAAATCTCACAGGTTCACATAATATAAAGAAAACTAGTCTAGGAATGAAAAGTACTTGATTAAAATGGTAGTCTCACTTTGCTACCCACTTTATTGCTGTCATAGCATAGCTGAGTTTGTTAATGAGATATACCAATTATAGATGGGTTTTTTCCCAAAACTGTAGGAGAAAAAAAAAAATTAAGGTCAATTGGTTTGTCTTTGTGGTGTTTTTGTGGTTTTTTTTTTTTTTTTTTATTAAAAAGGAAGCTATACTCCTTTTTAGAATAGTTTTAAGGAAAGGACAATTAACCATGGTCAAAATGAAAAAAAAAACAAAACCCAGACAATGTTTGTAGTCTTTTAATACATGAACCTGAAATGTACTTCCCTTCTGTGCATGATGCTAAGGAAGAACTGGTAAGAATTTGAAATTTAAAAAAATAAATCAGTATCATGTGAAATTTGATTGTGTGCCATACAGTTTTACATTTTTCTCTGAACGATTGTCTCTAAAACAAGTGTGTTCTTGATTAAGCAGATGTCATTTTTTATAAGACTATTCCATTGTTAAACACGATTTTCATACCTTTTTGCACATGAACACATACTTCAAGTAAAAGTATTAACCAGGGTCAGCTAAATTACTTATTTTCTTGAAGGCCTGTGACCATTGGATAAAAGGTATGAGAATATCTTGACATTCAAGTTTTTGGGTTTTTTTTTTATTATCTCTGCTTTTCTTTATGAGGGTATGTTTTCCTTTTTTGTCTGAAAGCCTGCTCTTTGACCTTTATCCAGCAGCCCCATGGGGGCCAGCTCTGAGTATTGTTTTCTGCTGCCAGTCAAGATCTACCTCCTGCAACCACAACTGCACACAAGCCCAGCTGGACACTCCTGGCCATGCTCTGCTGATGCTTGCATCTGTATCATCTATGTCAAGGCTTGTAAAGAAGAGCATACTTTAGCCCTTTGCATCCTCTAATGGATTTTACTTGCTTGTTCAGTGGGATTCGTTTTCCCTGTGTTAAAACCTCACCCTGAACCCTCTCACTGCACTTTGCTTCTGCCCTCCAACTGTGATTCTCTGGGGAAAGGCACCAAAGCCTTTCCTGTTCTGTTCTTCTTGCTTCACAGTATAAATATATTTGCATTGTACCACTTTTAGAGTGATAGCAAAGCCAATGGCTACAACGTATCTCGCTTTGTGGTGAAACATTTCTATTTCACCCCAGTCACAGTGGGTTGGTCCATAGGTCTGGGTGCCCTTTGCTTCCCTAAACCCAAAAGAGAGAAAGTGGCACCAATAATGACATCTGTTGATGTACAGCTGTCTCTCTGTAAAGAGTAGCAGTGCTTCTTCACCCTTTTAATCAATCCTAAAAACATTTCACAGGAAATATTCCTGTAGCTAGACAAAAGCTTAGAAGTTATTGGTTTTAGAAATGCAGTTTTCCGAAGAATTAAAGTTTCTCAGTTACAGTTTCCATTATTTTCTGTGTGCTTGAGTAAGATCAGCATGCAGCAAAGAGAAGGAATAATATATAGGGATGGTTTTTACTGTCCTCTACTTCTCCTTGGTATTAGTGTGCTCTGTTTCTCTGTGACCACTGTCCAGAGGAAGCCTCTACAGACTTTGAGCCTCCTGTTTCACCTCAGCTTCCAGCACCTAGCTCAGTTGGACGTAGATGCTTACAGTAGTAGCAGAAGGCTCAAAATGAAAGAGTATTCTCTCTGCTGCCTGAGTGATTTTGGTGATGTCCCAGCAGGTACTTTGGAGCTGGTTCAGGTACCTGTTTGAGTGCTGAAGTTGCTAGGAAGGTTGAGTTGGAGACAATCTGCTATACCTACAGCTGGTTGTTCTGCTCCGAGACATGCAGTGCTACACAAAGTCATGCCAGCCAAGAAACTATAGTGTCAGTGTAGTTACATTTCCTTGGACAATCAGTAACAGGTGAAAAGATGATGGTTTAACTCTTAACAGTGATCATTTTTATAGTGCTGCCATTGAGTATACACGGAATGGTGGTGGGAGCCTTCATCTGTGAGGTGGGAGAACTGAGTTGAAACTTCACTTGCCTGACACTGCCCAACCCAAACCATCTCAAGCAAAGGCAGCCTACGGTGTGTGATATGAGGTAGAAACAGAGCAGATGTATCTCTCAGCTTCCCTTGTAGCTTTAGTGCCTGTCCTTAGGTCTCTGGCTCTGCTTATCAAGAGAACAGCTAGAGGACACTGCTCAAAGCAGCCAAGCCATTCTAAATGCATCTGCCCAGGATGTGTTGACGTTTGTAGGAATGGGGGACCACCAGACTGCATTATAGCTAAGCACAAGTTTTGAAATGTCACAGTTGAGAATTAGACCCCAGAGACTTGCAGAGAGGGTATTCACCCAAGAACATGGTGAATGCAGGAGCCAGTCACATAGAGGTGAGTTTTGTCACATGCTCTGTCATGATTTCAGCAGTTGGCAACAGGATACAGTGGTCCTTGAAGGTCATCTGAATGCCATTTCTGGCAAACCTGCTTGTTTAACAGTGACAGCGTCAGTGGATGTTAGAAACCAACATTTGGTTTACATTTCAGCACACCTTGGATAGTATCAGACCCTTGAAATGTAATCCATTATGCTTGCTTAACTTTAAAGTTTCTTTTTGGCAAGCTTCGTGATTGGTATTGCTTTGTAAGCTAGCAAGTAGAAAAGCAGGTGATATCCAGTGTCTGTGATGAAAACCATTGAAAGGAGATGTAGCCAATTTGTTTTCTTGTTAAGAAAAGTTAATTGATAAAAATCTCAGTCAGGAACAAATCCCTGGCTTCACTGAAGCTCTGCTGGTTTAACCAGTAGAGAGTACAGCCCTGAGGATCGAGGTGCTTTACATGTCCATAACAGGTTTGTGAAGAAAAAGGAAGTGGGTGTAGTAATATTTTGGTGAGAGGGAATGAGAGGGTTTGCAAGGAAGGCTATTGGCATAGGATAAATTACTGTCCACTTTCTCATCAGTTTCCAAGAAGTAATTGCTTGATTTAGTCAGTTCTTTAAATACCTTATTTTTTCATGAGGTTGTTCACCTGGCTCCTTACTTTGGAAGTTCATGTGTGTGAGCAAGACAGAGAAATGCAGCATGCCACTCACTTGTAAATGTGTAGGTAATTATAAAGTCGTGTATCTGACTTAACCCTTAAGCATAGTTTAGAGCATACTTGTTTGAAGTTCAGTGTCTTTCTGTAAGCTGCTGCTCAGTGTTCAGCTGTCTTCTGTAGCACACAGGGTAAAAGGAGTGGTTTAAGTAAAAAAGTGTTGTTTGTTGCTGATGGTGTGGTGTGTTCTGTATAGCCAGTTGGCAAGAGGTGAAGGAAAATCTTGTATTTCAAGGTGAAGTTTGAGCATTAACATCACATGAAGCCTTTTGCTGTATAAGAAAATAAGCTAGGAAAACAAAATGGAGAGCAAAGCAAGGCCTTGATCTAGTCAGATTTAAAGTGATTGAGACTAGACCACAGACCTCTCACAGGGCAGTGGGTGATAAGATGCCATCTGAGGCCTGGTACTTGATGCACCGGTTCTTTCATTCAGGTGGATGCCCGAGAGTGGTAGTATGTACACAGGCTATTCTCAGTTTCAGTATAAATTCCATTTCTGAGATTCAGGATCTTGGTCTTTGTCCTATTGTCACATCTATTCTTCTAACTGTCCATCAGACTCGTTAGATCCATTGAACTGTCTTATTTTCTTGTCCAGTTGTTTTATAGTCTCCCTTCCAAAGCTCAGCTGCTGACATTTGTTTTGCATTGGCTGGATTGTGTTGCTCTTTGTTCCCAGCAGCGTTGCATATCAGCTCCATTATGTATTCTGCATTATGCTTATGATGAAATGTATTAGATTTTTAAGAGTCCATAATATGTTATGTTAATCTCGTAATGCCTAGCACAGGTGAACTCCCACTAGCTTCCATTCATATGGTCTTAGTCTTGACTGTGGAGACTTATCAAAAGCAAACATAAAAATATATATAAACAGTAGGATGTTTTTTTACTTGCTGTTATTCCCTTTAACTTCTTGTTGCTTTTTTTTTTTTAATCTAAAACTTTATTTAAGAAACTCTCTAAGACTATGTTCTTAGTTGCAAGGAAACTGAGACATGTAAAAAGAGAAAGCTACAAGCTCTACTGACTTGTGTACTGTAAAGGTAGCGTAGGCTGTGTTTACCATTCCAGTTGTGTCCACATAAACCTGTGATACTGTAAAGAGACTGGTTAAGCAGAAGACTGCTCCGTGTAGTGTCCTTCTGTTCCCTCATTCGTACTTGGCTTGGTTGAACAGAAAGGAGATATTGGAGAATGGTTAACTGTATCTGTCTGGAGAAAGGAAGAATAGATGTGGTTATGGAAAGAATCCCTACAGTTTCAGAAGCACAGGCTTAGCTACGAACTCTGCCTCTCACCTTGCTAAGCTATGGGTGATGGCATTTGAGAACGTCTTCATAGGTGTTGGCCTCCGAAGGGAGTTGCTACCACTGTTTTAGCTTGCAAGCAATCATGAAGACAGACAGATGTGAGAAAGTCTTCATACTCCATGGATAATAAGAAAGATGTGGTTATTGATTTTTATCTCTCTAGACGTGTTAGCTACAAAACTTTGCTGCTTATGACTGCTAGATTTTGCACTGGAAACTTTTAAGATTACATCAGGGTCCCTTTTTTTTGGTCTGAATTTTCTTTGGCTTTCTGTTTCACGTTCTTTAGGGTTTCTGTTACTGAGCATTGTTCCTGAAGCTGTGAGTTAGAGAAGGTGCTTAATTTCACCTTCCTAATAGTAACACATGAATCCAACAGCCTTAGCTTTAAAAAGAACTCTTGACTGTCAAGTTGTGTAGAGTGTGTGAAATTGCAAGATAGTTGCAACACAGGTGGCAGAAGGTGAGCTTAAAATCATCATCCCAGACTGCCAGTGATAGATGGATGCATCTGAACATTTTCTTCTTTCTTAGCAAACACACACCCATCCCTCTACACAAGATGCAGGTAAAAGCTAACTGCTTCTACTGTGATCTTCTGACGACTTTGTGTTTTTTTGTTGCTACTGCTGTGTCTTAATCTACCCTCTTCTACCTATGCTTCTTGCTTCCACTCACTTGCTCTACTGTTAAAGAATGCAGTGTGTAAGTTTTTTTAATGGATGCTGATGAATATTCTAGACTATTTAAAAGTACAAAGTTGACCTTTCTGAAGTAAAAATTATTTTTCATGTAATGTCATTTTGGTAGAGAAATGTTTTGCTTTCTTTAGCAGCATTCTGCTGTTTAAAAAACGATGGTGTGAAAAACAATTTCCATCTGGAGCTGCACTCATTTTCTTTGGTGGTCCAGGGTTCTTAGCTAGACAACACTGATGTAATGCAGTGAGGCATTCAGGAAAGGGTGCTATGCTGCTTTGGAATGGCACATATACAGTATTTCTTTGTAACACTTTCACCTTCAACCAGTTCAGTTCAAGGACTTCCCAGGTTGTATATGACTTCTATGTACAGAGGGGAAAAGCAGGCATATTTTTACTAGGCTTTAATTCACTAGAGAGAGAGCCATATGATGAGGGAAAGATGGGGAAATAGCTGAAGCAAATTTATCTTTGAACCAGAGGTGACATCTGTGGAAAATGTTTTGTGCTTTTTTTTTTGCCTGGCCAAGCTTTGCCTACCAATGTTTTCACAGCATTAATCACAACTAGTAGGTTTTGTAGGAAATGTACTGTATGCTAAGAAATAGTAATGATAAGGATTTAATGTTTTGTCCCTCTTCAGAGGGTTTGCTTGCTGCAGAAAGGGAAGGAAGGCTGTCAACGGAGGGTTTTAATCCTGGAAAGGAAGCAAAGTACCTCCTGCTCACAAGGTGTTGATATACCTTGCTGTTAAGATAATATAAATAAGATCTCATAAGCATGAGATCAGCAGTTGCTAAATGTCAAGTGGCAGAAGAGGCAGCTTGCAAATGGCCTGACATGCAGGCAAAGGACCTACCTGTGCTTGTAGCCAGGATCTGGATTAAGAAAAGCAATGTTGTGTGCAAGTTCAACAGTGAGAGAGAAGTGTGGTTTCATGTGACAGCTGCATTGTGGCACAGCAGGACTAGCAGTAGGTGAACATCTTTGGTCTTTTATCAGAGGGCAGGATGTTTCCACCTCCTGGGCAGGGAAGGAAGGAGGACAAGACAGTACTGTCTTGGGAGGGCAGTGAAACCACCATTACAGGCCTCCTACCAGGGTGTACTCTTCTAGGTAAAAGGATCACTACGGCTTTGTGGACAAACAAGTTTAATGTGTTTGCAGGTGTGAAAGCGGTTTGGTTTTCTGGTGTGTGTGGAGCTTGAGTACAATGCAGGTCTAATTGCAGTCCTCACATTGCTCTTCAGATCACAAAAGGCCTGTCTTTATATTTCACACCCAGGAGTATGCAATCATCTCTGAATAAAGAAATAAAAACAATCCTCATAAAGAAATCCCAAATGATTTGAGGCCAGCCTGATCTGCAGCCAAAGACCAAATAAATCCCTGGAATGGTGTCCTGGTTGTAGTTTGCACTTGCAATAGTAATATAATAATGAAAAAGTTTTCTTGTCTCATTCAAACATAACCATGTCTGAAACACTGTGTAAACCACAAGTGTGTAAAGCCTTTCAAGTTAAATGATGAGAGATGAAATCTATTTAGAAACTCCATTGCAGAATCACAGCCATGAGAGTGTGCAAAAGCCTGTCTATAACCTTGAAGGCATTATTTCATCTGAAGAGTGGCAGAGAGTGCTTTGGGATATGTGTTACTACTCTCAGCACTGTCACTTGAGCATGCGCGTGGAGCTTTGTGGGTGAAGCATTCAGCCTTGGCCTGACTTTAGTGCAATTTGTACAGATGCCAGTAAGTGAAGAGTTTAAGCCCAGTGTGGTAGAAAATCCTGTGTAGAGAAGTATTATCATAAAGGGAAGCATTGTCACTGTCCTATTAGACTGTCTGACTCTTAACCATTCATAAGGGAAGAGTGAACTAAGCACTCAGACATCATAGCAATGAGTGGAGAGACAGATCTGAAATCACCTCATGATGAATACAATAGCCATTGTATTCATTGTATTTCTATTGTCAAAAGAAAGACCTCTGACAAAAGATACTCACTATGAAGCAATAGGATAAGGTATTGTGGCATTTGGAGTATTGAGGTGCTAATGATATATTATATTTAACAAACTATTTGAACATATCCTAACTTCAAATTTGTGACTGTGTCACTGGAATGAAGTGGTCACATCAAAACAATGTTTGTTTCATGAAGTCCAGCCTCAGTAAATGGTAGAGCTAGCAAAACCAAGGACAATGCTATCACCTTCTGTTAGTTTTAACTGCCTTTTCTTGGAGATTTAATAATGAGATATATTAATCATAACTAGCTGTGGATTAAAATTGGATTTGATTTGAATGAAGAGTTCTTCAAGTCAATCCAAACTCACTAGTCCTGCAGTCTTCCTCCTACTATCAGGATCAGTCCATGTGCTTGTTCTGTAAATCATCTTTCTTTTAATATCCCACAAGAGTCTTCTTTGAATAAAGCCACAGTGTTAATCCATTGCAGGGTTTTTCAAGTCACTGCTTGTTAGAAGGCAAGAAGGCAGCCTGTTGGAATGTGAATCCTGCCTGGGAAACCCCAGTTCTCTTGAAGTCAATGGATGAGGTCAAAAACAAATTGTCCAGGCTCCTTGGCAGTCCTCATTAGGGCAGCACAGGCACCACACACCTCCATGGGTGCAGATCAGCTGCTTGAGCAGCTGCAGCTCTTATTTTAACCACTCTACTTTCTGCAAATCTGCAGGTCCTATTTTCATGTCTGCATACACTGCCATCATTTTTGTCAAATCCAACAGTGGTGTAGTGACCCAAGAAAATACCTCGTCTTTAACTACAGAGGTATAACTTTGCAGTTGCTTTTTTTTTTTTCTTTTTTTATTGAATATATCTGAAACTCTGCATGTTATGTCTTCAACATCAACAGAAAGAAAATTACTGCGGTCTCTTTGTCTTGAAGACACACTGCCGATTGCTTCTTTTTCCAGAGTAGTGAGTGCAATTTCTTCCATCTCACTGAAAAAGAGCAAGGAGGTTATCAACCTATCCCATTTCCAGCTTTGAGGCATCGTGGAATGTGAGAAGACCATTTCCCTAAGTGCAACATCCAACTGTCTCTTAAACACCTCCAGGGATGGTGACTCCACCAGCTCCCTGGGCAGCCCGTTCCAATGCCTGACAACCCTTTCGGTAAAGAAATTCCTCCTCATATCCAGCCTCAACCTCCCCTGGTGCAACTTAAGGCTGTTTCCTCTTGTTCTATTGCTTGTTACTAGGGAGAACAGACTAACCCCTGACTCACTACAGCTTCCTTTCAGGTAGTTGTAGAGAGCAATAAGGTCTCCCTTGAGCCTTCTTTTCCCCAGGATAACCAGCCCCAGATCCCTCAGCTGTTCCTCATATGAGACGTGCTCCAAATCCCTAAGTAGCTTGGTAGCCCACCTCTGTATCCCCTCCAGCACCTCAATGTCCTTCTTGTAGAAAGGGTCCAAAAGTAGACACAATATTTGAGGTATGGCCCAAGTGCAGGACCTGGCACTTGGTGTTATTGAAGCTCCTGGCATTGGCCTTAGCCCAGCCATCCTGCCTATCTAGATCTCTCTGTGAAGCTTCCCGACCCTCAAGCAGATCAACACTTCCACCCAGCTTGGTGTCATCTGCAAACTTACAGGGGTAGGGATAATCTGGGTGAGGGTACCCTCTATCTGATCTGGATGAAGGTACCCTCTATCCCCTCATCCAGATCATTAGTAAAGATGTTAAGCAGGACTGGCTCCAGCACTGAGCCCTGGGGGACACCACTTGTGACCAGCCGCCAACTGGATTATCTCTATTGATGACTCTTTGGACTTGACCATCTCACCAGTTGCAAAAAAGTCTTGCGAAAGTCAGCTTGATTTTTTTTTTCTTTCCCCTCGCCCCCTCAATCACGTTGTTTGTAATATCTAAATCATAGAATGATAGAATGATAGGGATTGGAAGGGACTTTTAGAGATCGTTTAGCCCAACCCCTCTGTTAAAGCAGGTTTAGCTAGATCAGGTTGCACAGGAACACATCCAAGTGGGTCTTGAAGACCTCCAAGGAAGGAGACTCAACACCCTCCCTGGGCAGCCTGTGCCAGGGCTCCCTCACCCTCACAGTAAAATAGTTTTTCCTTATGTTTAAATGGAACTTTCTGTATTTCAGCTTCATCCCATCACTCCTTGTCATGTTGCTAGCTACAATAGAAACAAAGGATGTCCCAACCTCCTGACACCCACTACTTATAAATATTAATGATATCCCCCATCAGCTTCCTCTTCTCCAAACTAAACAGCCCCAGTTCCCGCAGCCTTTCCTCATATGAAAGATGTTCCAGTCCCCTGATCATCTTGGTGGCCCTGTGCTGGACTCTCTCCAGAAGTTCTGTGTCCCTCTTGAGCTGAGGAGCCCAGAACTGGACACAGGACTCCAGATGAGGCCTCACCAGGGCAGAAGAGAGGGGGAACAGAACCTCCCTCAACCTGCTGGCCACACTCTTCTTGATGCATCCCAGGATGCCATTGGCCTTCCTGGCCACAAGAGCACATTGCTGGCTCATGTTCAGTTTATTATCAAGCAGCACTCCCAGGTCTCCTTCTGCAGAGATGCTCTCCAGCAGGTCAAGGTCAGTCCCCAGCCTGTACTGGTGCATGGGGTTGTTCCTTCCCAGGTGCAGGGCTCTACACTTGTCCTTGTTGAACCTCAGGAGGTTCCTCTTTGCCCAACTTTCAAGCTGGTCGAAATCCTGCTGATAGTCATTCATCAATGTGAGATTTGTCCTCACTCTGTGCCATAGGAAGCACCATTTCATGGCCTTCTCTTTCATTCCAACCCCAGCTGCCCTGTGTATCATAGAATCACAAAATCACAGAATGGCAGGGGTTGGAACGAACCCCTAGAGATCTAGTGCAAATCCCTGCTAAAGCAGTTCTGCCTAGATGAAGTCACACAGGAATGCATTCAAACAGGTTTTGAAAACCTCCAGAGAAGGAAACTCTACACCCTCCCTGTGCAGCCTGTGCCAGGGCTCCCTCACCCTCACAGTAAAGAAGTTTTTTCTTAAGAGGAACTTCATGTGTTTGAGCTTTTGTCCGTTACCCCTTGTCCCTTGCAGCTTGGTGGCAGTGCTTTGTCTGAGGAAAGTACTGTGCTAATCTATCTCCCATGAAATACAGTGCAAGCTCCTTCTCCTCATGCCCATTCCTTGTTGGGTTTTGGTCTCAGGGGTGGGTTCATGCTGACCAGTGAAATACCTTGGTGACTGCCTGGGGTGGTGTCATGCATATGTGCATATGTTTCAGTCCTGCTTCTGCATTGGAGGAGAAAGGGATTTTAACTTGGGATTACTTCTCATGCTCAGGTTTACACAGTGTAATTCTGAGCCAGGACTGTTGAAATGAGAAAGGGAAGCAAAGAGCTTTTTTTTTTATAGTTGTATATTGGTAATTTGTCATTCACATTTCACTTCAGTAAGAAAAAAAAAATCCATGTAGGTTACACTCCCTTCACTTTAAGACACGAAGAATCTTAAGCTACTGATTTTGTTGGAAGCATATTCTTATACAATAACCCTGGGCAGGTTATAAATTCTTCATGTTTCACTTGGGTATAGTATACTAGATATTCTGAATGATACCTCCATAGGAATTATCTGACAGTTGGGTAAAAATATCTTTGATGGGGTGGATAAATGATACCATGCTATGAGGACAACATACAGCAGAATGGCTGTTATGCAGAAACAAAAAAAATTGCATTTTAAAAATGACAAATATGACTCCATATCCTCTTTGGCGACTCTGCAAGACAAGCAAATGCAGCCAACAACAGCATCTGCTGCAGGCGTGACAATGCAGCGCTTACAACCAGGAATTGAATCCTTTTGCTTTATGACATTTGGATTAGGTGCCTGGTGCTTTTAATTCTTTTATTAATAAGACAATGTAGGGTGGGAAGAATGCTTCTTGTAGACCAGAATAAAGCAGTTTAGACAATTCCAGAAGTATAAGTGTATTTCCAAAGCAAAAACATGGCAGTGGATAGAAGTCTGCTAAGTGTAAATTCTTTTTAAACTGCACAGATGGCCCAGCCTCACAACAGCAGGAGAATGGGAACAATAGTGTGTTTCCTTACAGTGCAAACAGTGGTGACAGCCTTCTTCAGTCCTTAAACTAGATTGAGGAGAAGCCCTGAAGGAAAAACCCATTGCAGGCTGCGAGAGGTATGGAATGCAATCATTGCAATATGGACACTTGCACAGTGCAGGTGTAATTAACAGCTTTTATATTTATGGACCTTGCTAATGAACTGTCATGATGAATTGCAGTTCAACAAATTTCCAGGAACCTAAAGTATAGCAAAAGCAAGCAAATCTGTAGGACTTCTTTTTTTGACAGAGTTGTCTAGGCTTTGAGGAAGTTAGACTTGGCAGTGTGCTGTACACTGTAGTCTTTTCATGATTATGCTTTGGGCACTGTGCCAGGATGTAATTATTCAATGCGATGAAATAGAATCCTATCTATTTATCCCATTTATGCTTCAAAATTCATCCTTTCATTTTATTTTCCCACATGCCAAATGAAATTTAATATATGTTGTTATTTGAATATAATGCCACAGTTTGTGGTATTAAACTGTACAAAAACATTTGCAAATGATAAGCTTATTGCAGACTGTCTTTGAAATGCCTTATGGTAAAAAAACCCCAGGAGGTCTATTATTACTAATGATTCCCCATAGAAAGAAAAAAAAAACGTCTCACACCAGTGAGACCTTAATAGGACCATGATCTGAAACAGGACAGACTAGAATATATTGATTAAAATTAACATCACTCAAAAAATACAATAGCTTAGGGGCAATGTGTAGTTTTTACTTTTAACTAGAATGGTGTTTACATTCTTTACCAATTAGAGGATTACTGGTTTTTTTTAGAATGGAGAAAGATGCTGGCTTTTAAAAACAAAGCAACATAGAGCATGATCTGCGTGCACTTTGTGAGAAGCTGCATTCTTTAGCTTCAGTACAGCAATCATTGGTTGCAGTTAATCTGACCTCTTTTGTCTGGTTGTGAAGTAATTGTTAGTGTGAGTATGCAATATTTTGATACACCATACACTTTTCCAAGTTTTGTTTTCCTTCATTTGATGGAGAACTAGGTCATTTAACTTTCACAGAGCATGAAGGAACTCTTTTTTAAATACATGGGAAGGTATCTGTGGGAAAATGAATCCTGAGTGATTTAAGCAAATGAGTTAATACTGTGTCTTTTAGTCACTTTTGGCCATACCTTACTCAAAACGCGGTTCCATCAAGATTTGCCTTGCAGTCAGTTTTATTCATGATGTCACAGTCTGGCCATTGCCTGCTTAGGGATCTTTACAATAGTTTAGGAAGACAGTGAAATTAGCATTTCCCAGCTTTATGCCAGTGTAACCCATCCTGTACTGTTAGTTGCTTTTAGTTCAGTAGTTTGGACAAAGAGCAAGATGAGTTCCGGCCCTGTAATTGAGGAGGAACACAGAAAATGGTGCTGCTCCATCAGTTGAATAAAAAAAGTTACTGATCCAAGTAGAGAGATAGACTAACAGGACCAGAGAGAGCAGCTGTTTAGGGTGGATTGTGTTTTTTAGGAGTTGGTTGCTCTTTTGGGAGAGTGTAGGGTCTTCTTCCCCCAGAAATTGAGCTTGACAGACTTTTTTTCAGGTGTTTTGAAAGGAAGGGAGTCTGTGTATTAAAAAAAAAAAAAGAACTGCAGTTTAGAGATTGGTACAATACAGAATATATGCTGCAGAAGTTTTTTCTCAGTATTATGTGACTTTTTTTTCAGCCCACGTGAGGGTTTCTCTTCATGCTGTCAGAACTTACCATTTAACTGGTGGTGTCTGTAGTCAGACAAGAGAGGAGCAGTCATATAAGCACAGCTGCCAAGGACTTACTTTCTCCATAGCTTTTTTTTTGCAGCAGTGTAACCCCAGTCATGGTTGCAAAAAGCCTTGTGCTGCAGCAATGTTATTGACTCCTGAATTTTCTACTAAAATAGCTTGAGGGGGAAAAAAAGAATCTTACCATTCTCTTAGAGGTCTGTAGTGAACAAAAAGAGTTTGATTGTCTTTAGTGTTCATTTTCCTTTGTTAAATGTATACCTATTTTTCTAAATAAACAGCCACCTCTTTGTATTGTGAAAACAAGCAACTCTGAATGCTGTGATATTTAGCAAATACCACTGGCTTTTCTTTAATGTATGGAGAAGACATCTCTACTCTCAGGAAGATGGGATTTTGTCTACCTGCTTGTAGAAACAAAGTGCTTCCTGAGGATCTGTTAAGAACCCTGTTCCATTAAATCCAAAACATGTCATGAGATATTGGCAGCAGTTAAACTTCTATTGTGATATATTTTACAGTGTGTCACTTGTGACTAGGGATCAAGGGAGGAAAAAAGTATCTGTGAATAAAAACATCATCCTGAACTTCTGGACCTCAGTATGGACAGTTTTGAGAAAAATGCATCTTGAAAATACATACAGTTTCCAATGCAGAATGAAAACACAAGTTTACTGGTTTGCTAAGGTATGGTATGTCCTCTTGGCAGTTCTATTTCTTGATTTGGTGCATGGATACTAGAGAATCCTAGCTGTCTTATCTCTGATGAGAGGGAAGAGGAATCCTGATTTGAGGTCAAGAATCTTCTAGTACAGAAAGGCTAGAACAGTGCTATAATAGAAACAATTTTGTATGCAAATATCATAATGTGAAGAAACTTCCTTAAGTAATAAAAAAGTTATTATAAGCAGAACAAAAAGAGATCCCAGACTTAACAGCTCTTTGTTTGAATTATTAATACATAAAGCAGAATGCCAACTCTGATAATATTTGCAAGCCCTTGCATTTTCAATGCAACTTAAAATTTCAGAAACATCATTCTTCTTAACCTTCCTAAAGATGTGAAAATCCTGTGGTTACTGATGAACAGGAACATTAGCGTGGTATACACATTTTTATACAGGACCCCATGTTTTGAGTTTGGTCTTGTGTTATTAGATGAGGAGTAGTAAAGAATTGCATTTAATTTGGAGTAATGCACCTTTGATGTCATCCCACACCTGAGGTTTTAACCTCGTACCAAAGTGAGAAAGTGTAGGTTCTAGACATAGAGTATTTAATAGACTAATCTTTGTCTTCTAAAATTGTTTACTACAGCATTTCTGTGTTAACTGTTGAGTTTCTTGTATTGTTAGTGCGGAGGACTCACTAGCTCCAAACTGCCAGATGCAGTTCTTTCTGGAAACATTCTACTTAGGATTTCACTAAGTGTTGTTGATACCTTGATCAAGTATAGTCTTATCAGCTGACAGATATTTTCCACTGAGGATACAGCATTGTTGTACTGAATATAGTCCTATTGTGATAGCTATTTTTCCAGCTGATTTCAGCAGGGTCAGGAAATGCCTGTTGTGTAATGACCTGTACAATCAATGGCATCCTTTTCAAAATGTCAGCATCTGTTTCAGACCTGAAAAAAACCCTGTTTGTGTTCTAATAGAAAATAATAGATTTGTTGTTCAGAAAATCCACTTAGGAAAAATGATACGACTTTTCAAAATGAAGTAGCTTAGTAAAAGGGGCATCATGCTGCTGTATTCAGAAGATATTTACCAGATATGTGAATGCAATTATGCAACTGCTCTGATTTTTACAGAAAACACTCAAAGATTGATGGATTCCACTGCATCTAATTACTGTGTCCAGTGGTTCCTAAGACAGTGAGATGACTCAAAGCATAACTGCCAGAAGTCAAAATTTCTTTTTCACTTTTCCACTCTTATGTTCTCCCTAGTACTTGACTAATATAAACTTGCTTATTACACCTATATCCTACTTAGGAGAGGAGGGTAGTTGATACTCTGTGGCTGTAAATGAAGATATTTCAAAGATATTTCAGTGAACTATGGTACCGATTGAGATATGAAATCGAGTCCTAGAATTTATAGACAGTAGGATGGTTAGTGAATTGTTAGGATGAAAAATCTTACATCTTCATTGTTCTAACGAGATGTACAAAACATTTATATTATTTACTAATGTCTGCTTAGTTACAACTGTCAGAAGCCAAGTCAGTGATAAGAATCCTGAAATAAGAACTCTTGTAATGACAATGTTTTAGGGTTTGGGATTTTTTTCCCACTCACTGTGTTTACTATATTTTTTCCATGGTTATCTGTTTCACTTTAGTAGAGAGCTATGATTTAAGGAAAGAATGCACAGTAAAGGTGGAAAAGGTTAAACAAAACGTTGGTAAGTGAAAGACGTTTCACAAAATTAAATGGTAAAAATTGCCCAAAATGTTGTGTGGGTTTTTTTAAAAGCAAAAACCAAACCAGAAAGCAAGAAATTACATGCTTCCAAATTTCAGATTAAAAATTGAGCCATGGTCAGAAAGTAAAGATTTGCTAGAACTTTACCAGAGCAGGCACAGGGAAGGAGGAGCATTAGGTTCTTCGCTTGCCATCCCCAGGCTGGCAACTGAACATAAGAGCATATGAATATCATATTTTTTTGGACATGATTGTAAGAAAACTCTGTGGGATATCTTATAAAAGACTAAGGATTTACAAAGGTTTCTTTATAAAACTTTCATACTGGAGACAGCACAGTACTTTGGGGACAGGTCTCTCATAACCTTTAGGAGGCTGCACTTATGGAAATGTCCTGTACACCAGGATTTTGCTTCCTGTGGTTTCATTAGTGTCATTCATACAAGGTTGCTGCTGTTTGTCTGTTTTCTGTTGTTTGTTTGGAATATTTGTTTCTGTGGTAGGGTGTTGGAAGGAAAGTCTTCAGTTACTGGAGAAACGGTATAGGCAATACTGCTTAGTCCTGTTACTGTCTTCCTGATGTAGGGAGGAAGGTTGTTGGTGCTGTGGTAATCTCAGGGTGCAGCCTTCTGGGCTTGGCAGAAGCAATGTGTTTCCCCACTTTAGCACCTGTAATTCAGGACCAGTCTTACTCATATTGAGGTCTCCTTTTGTTTATTCATGTTCCTCCAGACAGACACTTTTATATTACTGTGCCATTTTTACCAACATAAATGCTTCTGTTACACATCCAGACACAGTCAGTCTAGCTGGTCACAGCTGTCAGTACACAAATTACTGCACTGTTTCTCAAACTTTTGTAAATCAGAGCATTGAGTAGGCTGTCCCCCCCCCACCCTCCCTCTCACTTCTTTCTCATGGCATAATCATTTTCCAGAAAGACTTTTGCGAATGTGGTAATTTAACAGAGTGCTATGCCTGGAGCTCTGAAAGCATTTTACAGCTTTGACATCTGAAGTACCCATGTCTTAATTTCTGGAGTAGGTACTGAACTTTCAGCTATGTAAGCAGAACACAAAAAAAGTTGAATACATATAGAAATAGGCTTCTTTTCTTTGTTCTTGTCTAATTTTCATGGTAGTGTAGGTGGTGAGGTACTAGACTGGGATGTGGTAGGCATGTCTTACTCTCCATGCAGCTCATCAATTAATGGAAACTGTTGTTCAAAAATTAAGAATGGTACTTACTGCTCTTGTGATTTGCTGTGTTCCTCAAGAGTCTATAAAATTAGAGGAGAAACACTTCACCTGAAACACTTCATCTTGTCTAGCACTTCTTTGTTTGCTTTTTAATTATTAAGTGGCTGCTGCTTTATGATAGTCCTTGCAAGTTTTTAATCGTATTGTGTGGCAGAGCAGTTTAGCAGATTGACCATCCTGGAAATTTACATGGTTTCTGCTTTGAGTCTTCACTCGTTTCAGGGAATGCTTTACAATTTCAGAAAAAAAGATTTTATGGGTTTTCTCATTTCCCTAATAACTTGAATTCTTTGGCAAAATAAAGTTTTAATGCTGATTTCAGGAAATTTGGGGAGTTTTGGGTTTTTTTTAAGGTGTATTGAAGGCAAAATGCCTGGAACATATGCATGAGATCTTCTAGAATGTTTACATTACTCCTGTGAACATACATTACTCACTGTATTTTATTTTGAATACTGCCAGAGTGATGACGCCTCTGCTTTAAATGAAGTTCTATGTCTTGCATGAGTGGACTAATATTACCTTAAGGATCTTTATGAACATATGCCATATTTGGAAATTTTTTCTGTCTAAAGATTGAACTGATGTGTGAAATCAGCTGGAGCCTTCACTGTGTCCTCCTGAGACCAGCAATGCAGCAGGCAAGATTTTAGCAAACTGCCAGCAAAAAGAAAGGGAAAGACAGATGAAAGTTGCTCAGTGACAGCTGAAATTATATTTTATTATTAGACTTCTATAGTATGCTGTAAAACTTGGGGTGGCAGCTCTTGATCAAAGAGAAGCTCATGTTGATTTCATAATGTGCCACAGGGTGTATAACAGCCTACTTTATCCCAGGTAATACATGACCTCTTTGTACCATTTATGGCATTGCAGATGCAGTTGCTCATAAAATGTTATGTCCTGTTCCATCAGTGCTTTGGTGTAAACACAGAACAGCTTGTCCATTTTACAGTGGTGTCACACAGATCTGAATTATGTCCACAGGACACAGGCCGCAATACTACGGTTCTCACCAATGTAAATTGAGAGCAAGTCTTATACTTTGCAGGATTGTGAGACTTTGCATCTATTTAAAGCAGCTAGGGCTGAGGAGACTTCTGTAATGCAGCTTCTGCATTTGATCATAGCTCCTAGCCGCTCTCTCTTCTTTTAGGCAAATACTTTCACACTGTCTGAATAAACGAGCTGCAGAAATCATTAGCACTGACAGAGTAAAGTGCTTTTTTTGTTGTGCTTGAAGGACCTCTCAATTAGGAAGTTGTGTGTAGGGACATGGAGAAAAAGACAGCAGAAGTAAAGCCCATTTCCATAGGAGCTTGTTTGTATGCAACAGCTTGTATGCAGCAAAGCCCTAGCTTTGTGAGTCTATCAACAGTTTCTTTAATCTCATTTGCATTGCTCAGTTGTGTCTGATGTTATATAGCTCATTGAAAAAGTGAGACTCTGTACTGGTTTTCTGAACTCTACTGTAAACCACACCTTAATACAATTCCTTTTTTTACTAATTACTTTTTTGCCTTTTCAGCTACTCCTAAGACTGAGAAAATATTACTAACCTCAAGTAATTTGCAAGTATTACTAACCTCAAGTAACTTTATCTCTGTTTAAATTGGGAAGTTTTACCTCTCTGTTTCTTCTACAACAATCTGTATTGTTGAAAATTCATTGGAGGAAGACAGAATGCCTTTCTGAGACTAAATCAGATGAGCTGTAAATTCTCTGATTGTAAAGAATCCAACCTTTCTCTGTGCTCTGAGTGCATCTAACAATAAGGAAAATCTGAGAAAGTGAAAGACTAGTAGCTTCCAGTCCCACTTTTCTGAAAGTTTTGCCGTTTTCTCTTATGACAGAGCTCTATTTTTACGATTATTCTTTGATTACAGATCTGATCTGGCCTAAGGTCTGGGAGTGAATTCTTAGCTTGATGGAGGCTGTATTTCGTACCAAGGAAGAGAGCTGAAGTGATGCTGAGCTCCCGCAGGTTCTCCTGGCAGTGCCTCAGTGCCCGTCTGTTCATACCACATGGCCCAGCATTTGGTTTATGCTACCTTGGCTAAATGAACTCCTGGGATTTACAGTGTGGCTTCAGAGAACAAGAATCGGACGTGAGATATTGGCTTTCAAGGTTTGCACATTTTAGTTTTTAAAATAATAAGCTTGAGGATGTGTTTGCTAACTGGCAAGTCTGCTTTTTGTTTCTGTCTTCTGGGGGAGGGTTCAGTGAGTGCACAAAACACACAAGACTTGAGTCTTTAAAAAGGTGCTCAGTTCCATGTTGCTGACAGTAAGGATCATAGTAGGTGTTAAGATGATTGTTACCAGTCGCAATGCAAGTACTTCTTTGCATGGCTCGTTGCAGGGTGGAATAAGTTATATCACCACCACTGTGAATGTGCTTTCAAGGTGACAGATTAATGACTTAATGCCACAGAAACCTGCATAATGAAAAAAAGGGTATGTTTAACCCAATGCTTATTCAAATGAGAAATGTATTTAGATGTCTTTTATCTTGCTGCAAAATACAAAGCTTGGCTGTTACTGAATTTTGGCTTTGAGTGTAACTAAGACAGAATTAGGCCTAATTTGTTCAGTTTTGAGTCCTAAACGGAACTAGAATTCTAGCATTGGTATGCAGTCAAAAATGTAGATGTGTTTACTGCCAGGTTATCATCAGAAATGAGCAGCAACTCTTTTTAAAAAAAAAGCTACCTGGTTTCCAGTGTTGGAGTGCATTTTCCAGAACATGAGTCTAACAGATGTATCCATCTCCTTGATTAAAAATGCTGAAATCAGAATATACTGCTAACTGCAGGACTAAAAAATGAGGGAAGGGACTTTATCCCCAGCTCTTGGGGATTGGTTTGGGTTTTGGCTGCTCAATAACCATTTATCTGAAGCAGGAATGGTAGTCATCATAGAATGCCTCTATCAAAAAAGGTAAATGGGCAAAGGAGGTTGGGCATTTATTTCTTTATTTGTATGCAAAATCTAGGGACTGCTTTTTTTGGAGCAGACTGGTGCCTTGCTTATTGAATCTTAAGAAAATAAGGAAAGGTGAAGGGATGGAGGGAGAGAAGCAAGGGAGGAAAAGCCAGAACAGAGGGAGGAGTGTGTTTACAAGTGAGATAGGAATAATATTAATAGGAAGAAAGACAAGATATATATATATCAATGCAAGATATATATATCAATGCAAGGAGTATTTAGAAAGATCAGGATGTATGGCATATATGGAGTTATTTTCATTGTTTTGGCTTTGTTTTTGTTAAAGCCTTTCAGTTGATAGCACTTAAAAATCAAATTCTCCAAGGAGACCTAAAACAGGAGTAAAACAAGCAGAGAATTAAAACCTAACTCCCAGAGGTATATATAGCCTCCATTTCATTAATCAGTGAATAGCAAGGGGGAATATATTATGCTTGGGGAAGGATAAGATGTTTTCTGTGTTTGCTATGATTCACAACAGCTGAAAGAACATCTTTTTCACTGACTTTTGAGGCAAGGCAATGGGTTTACAAATACCAGCCAGGAGAACCTGTCTGTTAGTGAAAACTACCTTTGCAGAACAACTTACCCTTTTAGAAAGTGGTCCTAAGGTTTATTTGTTTTTATTTAAACAGCTCTCCCACTGTGTCATAGAACCAAATTGAACAGGAATCTTAAAATATTCATGCTAAACATAGACAGAAGGCACATTCACCAACCCAACTAAAGGTTTACTGAGCTTATGCTTGTTATTGTGAACCTGTGAAGTCCTAAATATTCAAACCCAAAGAGATTAAGGAAATTGTGGAAAAAAAAGCTGTCTGACGTACTCAGAAAACTCTGTTGATCCACTGATAACATGCTGAATTCCTCAAGGAGAAAGTGGGGGAAAAAAGTAGTAGAGAGACACAGAAAAAAACCCTATTGATTCCATGTTTAATTCTGTATTTTGAAAGTTGAGCTTGTTCAGTCTCTCAGGGGTTTTTGTTGGAGTGGATTATTTTTCTGTCTAACTAAAAAGGTTTTTACTGGTAGTACATTAACAAAATCTACATACTGAATACTAAGATGACTGTTTTGAAAAAAAGTGCTTCCTGGGATTTGGGTTCCATCTCTCTCTGACTTCTTTCCTCTCTTTTGTGACAAGCACACACAAAACATGCTCTCTGCCAGTTCAGGATAGTAAAAAAGGTTTAAAAGGTCTAAATAGCTTTCTGTTGAAAAGTTCTGGTTTTGAAAAGAGTGCTTTTGCTGCGTTAAATTCTTCCTACCTTTAATGGCTGATCTAGTTTTAGATGAGGTTTCCTCATGGCCCTTGGGAGGACGTTTTTCAGTCTCCAGTGTGCAAGCCTTGCCTTACAAATGTTCTGTGCAAGTTTGAGACTGATAACGATTTAGGTTTCTGTCACCTTTTTTTCTCACTGCCATTATAGGAGGCAACTAACTTTTTGAACAGCACTGTTTAGCTCATTACCTCAAGGAACAGAGACCAATGTCTTCAGCCTGAGAATTCTCTTCAATATAGGCCACTGAAGGTTATAATAGTGGCACACTTATTTCTTGTACCTTTTGTTTCTTTTGGCATAGAAAATAGCAGTTTTTAAAACCATATTAAAGTTATCCAAATTGGAGGTGAAACAAAGGCATCTGTTCTCTAGAACTTGTACTAATTTTAACTAAATAATTTTCCCTTCAAAGCATAGGTTTGTTGGTCTGTGTGTTAACAAAAATTAATTTTAGAAGACTGTCTGGATACTTTCCATCTTCTGTTCTATTGAAGTGTCATACTAGCAAGTCAGACTGACATTCTCCTCCCAGTTTGACCTTTGTGACTGACATCATTACTGGAGGACAGTAGATTTAGTTAAGTCAGGTTCTGTTCTGGTAAATGTGGATGAAAGAATGAAGGCATTTGATTTGTATGGAGATAAACAGCATAATAATCATGTTTCACTTCAGTGGTTTTAAATCAGCTGGGCAGCCTGTTCCTAGCAGCTCATATTCTGCAGCGTCTCAAAACAAAATGTCATTTGTGAAAGTGGCGTTAAACAGCCGTTCTTCTGTGCATGCACCAGCAGTGAACTTGAGTGTAGGGTTGGTCAAAAAGCTGAGCTCCAACAAAAACATTTCTGATTACACTACTATGCCTAAAAACCGAAAGCCCTTTCTATGTTGCATCCACTGAAAGACAAGCAGAGGTCTGTTACCGTCCAGGCGAAAATGCAAGCATTTCCCTTCTTCTTTTGGCCTCCAAGGACCATGTGTGTAAATCTCTTGTGTTGATGATAAGGTTATACAAAACAGATTTACAGAGCTGGGCTTCATGCTTGTCTTAAAAGCCTTTGCTCCCAGAGTCCAGTGGTTGCATAATCCCTATCTCCATCTTGTTTTTTATTCCACGAAAGGCTTAGTGATAGGAAGATGTATATTCTAAAAGCTCAAAAACCACAATGATCAAAGAGTGTTATATTAAAAATAGAAGTTTTCATGTAAATATTGTAAATACGAACATCTTTCTCATGATTTTAGAATAGTGCCTCTCTCTGCTGAAGAGTGAATGCTGATATTGATGGTTTCATCTTGGGTTTTCTTAGAGTTATTTTCACATCTCTCCAAACACTAAAAAATACTTGTGATTTCTTTATCAGTCTGCTGTTTCATATGACATCTCAATTAATTGTATGTGTCATGTTTCTTCTTTGTTCCCTTTAGCATTGATAAACTGGGCCACCCTCCTTGAATGGCCCAGGTCTGTTCATGGGTTGTTTACAGCACTGACACCTCCAGTAACACCCTGTACTTGCAATTTCAAAGTCTCTACTGTCATTCTGTAACTATACTCCTTTGTGCTATGATTTTATTCAAGGTTCACAGATAGTTGCACTACACAAGATAGTTTTACATTAGGACTCTTACTAGCAGAAATATACCAAAAAGATTGTAGTAATAGGCATTGCACCATACAACTCTGCAAAGCTGAGCTAAAGTGAGTTGGGGTAACAGTTGCCTGCTTATTTCCTGCTGAGATGGTTTTGCATGATAAAGCTGCAGGCTAGCCAGGAGAAATCTGGACAAGAGTGGAAGCCTTCCAGAATTCATGCAAATCTTGTGGCCTTTCACTAGTTATAACAATATCATATTTATTAGTTACACTTCTCCTTTCAGTTCTGTAATTCTAACTCTTATGAACTTCAAGCTACATGGTACCTTTGTAGTTCTGTATTTGCTGAATTCCTTCTAAGCTTTTGAATTTATTGAAAATTTCTACAGATGAGTTACATGCATACTGGGACTTTATTAGTACTGCGTATGTTTGTGATGGGTTTATGTGGAGCCACTTGGTGACAGGGGAAGGGGGCTGCAGTGCTGCCTCCCTAAACAGTTCCTGGAGCTTTCCCCAGCTCCGAGTTTTGGACCCACCTCCAGCTCTTTCATTTTAATAACAGAAATCTGTAGTGCATCTGAGGAAATGGAATGGTAGGGCAAGGTGCAGGTGACCATGTGAACCCAGCAGTCAGAGGAGGAAGAGAGGAGGAGCAGCACGAAACCACAAGACATTCCTGCAGCCCACGGTGAGAGAGCAGCTGTTGCCCTGTGATCCATGGAGGGAAATGGCAGGACTCCTGATAGCCAGCAGCTCTGGGAGAGCTCTGTGCTAGAAAGGGTGAATGTAGTGGACCCCATGCCAGAGTGAATGAGAGTTGGAGACCCCATGTCAGAGGGGGTGAGTGTTTTGGACCCCGACCCAGAGAAGGCAGAGAGGAGCTACAGCCCCTGGGATGAACATACGTCAGAGTGGCCAGTGCAGGGTTGTCCAGCATGTGAGGGACCCCATGAGGGACCTTGCTCTGGAGCAGCTAGGATCAGTGAGAAGCCCGTGTCAGGGTGGGTGAGACAAAAGACAGGAGCCATCAGGGAAAGGACTGGCTGAAACCCCCATTCCCTACCCCCCCTGCACTGCTGAGAGAGGGAGGAGTAAAAATGCTGGAATCAGGTGCCTGACTCCAGGAAGAGGGAAAGAGTAGGGGGAAGGGGATCTTAAAGGGACTGGTTGTACTTTTCATCATTCACCCTACTCTATGGTGTTTTCAGTTGGATCTCTCTGTTTGTTATGTTTTGGTTGGAGGCTGATTTAATTGAATTTCATTTTCTTCCCCAAACTGAGTAGCTTTGTCTCTTTTGCCCAGGACCTTAAGTGATTAGTGAGCCCTCCCTGTCCTTAGAGGGTTCCAAAGGCCCTTGGTACTTATGGCTGATCACGGTCCTTTGTTCCTAGATGGGTCTAAACTGTGACAAATGTTTTCACTCAGTTTAATAGGAGAACCCTTTCTCTGTAGTGGTCTGTTGACCGAGACAAGTTTGTGTCACGTCGTTAATGCATGTATTAAACAGCATAGGTCTCATATGAATTGAAGAAGGGACCCTATTATGATAGTGGCTGCTGAGCCCTGTGGCATCTCTGGGGCTCTGCTTGACTGGTGGTGGTAAATGGTGTTTACATCTGCCTCTCTTTTGTAATTTTTAGGAGTGAGTGCCAATTTGGATCTTGCAGCTCATTTTTTTTTCACCTTTACAACCTTGTTGTAAATCGTAGGCAAGGCTTTGAATATCACAGTTCTCACATTTTCCTTATTTGTGTATTTTATGTCTATAGATATGTTCTACACCCTCTTGGTAGCTTCTCTGTTTCAGTGAAACCATGCTTAACCTGTGTCAATTAATACATGCCTTTTAACCCTTCTGCTGTTTTTTCTGACACTTTCCCTGTCTGTCTTCCTCTTCTTTCCATTTACTTTCCTTACACAAATCCTAAGAGTTCCGTGGCAACACTTTTTACTGAAAACATTGTCTGCCATCAGCCTGTACTTGCCCTTGATCCTTGCCTGTGTTAGTATCAGAAGAATGAAACTGACCCAAGCATACAAAACTTTGTTAAATCTATTAGTCTGTATGTTAACCCAGAGCTCACTCATGTAACTACAAAACTTACTTTTGTCTTCAGTAAAAATGTGCAGCTGGTTCCTGTGCTGCCCATAGTGCCTTTAATTTGACTTGACTTAGTGAAGAGGGCTGATTGTCTATTAGCACTCACAAGAATGTTTGAAAAAAGTTTCCAGAATTTAATTTGGTTTTGAGCTGTTTTGGTGACCTGGACTGGCAACAATGTGTTAGGTTTTTCCAGGGCAACTGAAGTACTTGGAGAAACTTAAACTTCTGTTGATTGGAGTTGATTCCAATTTCCATTGTGCATGCTTATTTTTGACAAGTGAATTCAACTGTGTTGGCAGAAAGACAGTTACGGCAACACAGGGGACTTTGTTTTCATACCCTGTGTGACCTTTCTGGCACATCCATATCTGTAAAAGTTCACTTTCATTGCCGTGACCATATATGCAGTACCATGAAAGACAGCAGAGAGGTGGCCTGACACTGAAGTTATGCACGCCTTATGTTATCTGTCTGGTTCAGGCTACAAACTTGTTCAAAAGAACATGTCCTGCTTGTTTCACTTATGTTGCTTTATAGTGATGTTTTCATGTGAAAATGCTGACCTAAAATTCCCTGGATCTGTGAGCAGTCTTTCTAAAACAGTGGCATATAAGCAAAGGTTTTATTCTTGTTTCTTGCTTTCCAGACTGTACAGGGTAGGCCTTCCTCCAAGAAGAGTCTTGGGCAAAGAGATCTATAAATCAAGTTGCTGTTTTGTATCTCTTATAGAACCTTGCCTGATGATAGAGGACGTGCTAATTTAACAGTGGAATTAGTTTTCTTCCACTGATAGCAATGTCTTGATAAAAAGAAAATGTAAAATCTCGCCCAGATGGAGGCCCTGGCAGCCAGTGGCAGCAGCCAGATTGTCCCAGTATATATGCCAAAGTTGTGCAGCTCCTTCTTAACATATCTTAAGGTTTCCTGCAAGTCCTGCTATGTCAACAAATCAGCACTGAGAGCAGTTTTGAGTATCAGATTTGGACAGTGAGTGTGCAGATGGCTTGTATTGGCTGTGAGGCTTATTTTGCATTGTAATTTATGTGGATACTACCATGGTAAAAACAATATGCTGAAAGAGTTGGTAGCCCTTTCAGGTTTTTAAGAGATGGGAAAATGTGGTAACTTTTCATTGTTTGTGTATGCACTGAAAGTTGAAGAGATGTCACACTACAGGCCTGATCACTCAAGCTAGATGTAGCAGTTGCAAGGGTGCTGATATATTTCCAAAGTTTTCCATGATAGAAATATGTGATGTGTTAAATCTGATACTTCACACAACGTTTTTTGTTTCTTAAATTTCATCCTACTACTTGTCGTTGTCACCAGAATTCTAAATACTCCCCTTTCTGTATTAGAAGAATTATGTATTATGTTTTTTTGCATCTTGATGCACAAATATCTGTTTGTGAACAGATCCTGAAATGAAAAGATCCTTTTGAAAGTAGCTCTCAAGATAACAAAGCTCTAAAGTAATTTATATTTCCAAAACACTGAAAAGCACTCTCATATATTCCTTATTGTTTGGGGAAGCTGTCTACACATAACTGTCACAGTCATTCTCTTATGAGCAAATACCTCCTGTTGTGATAATTGTTGTATTACTTATCTTGGGATTCCTTTATGCCAATCATTATTATTGCAAGCTTTGCTCTGCAGGACCAAACTCATTACAGTGAATCTCCTCCTCTCTACTATCATTCATCTCTCTGTCAGTTTCCTGATATTTTTTTCCTTCATGCCAGGATGTGCAGGGAGTTCAGGTTTCAAGACATTCAGGTTTTGTCAGGTAAAAATGCTCAGCTACTGCATACAAGGAGGAGTCCTCTGGGCCTAATTCATATTCATCAGCACTGAGAGTGGTTGCACACCGGATCAGTGGACTGTGAATTGTCAAGCAGTGGTAAATTCATCTGAGTAGTGTGACAGGCCTGTGGCTGTGATTCTGCTGAATGCACAGTATGGCTATTCTGTGGCTTTTTGTCAATTGTAAGAGGCTAGGCAATACTTGGTTCAGAACATAGGCTCCAAATGTAGACTGTTATGATTGGTATCCTGAAAAATGGATGGAGACCCAGTTCTGGTATCCTTGAGACAAGTATTGGGAGACTGAAAGCTGAATTTTTAGTTAAACTGAGAAATGTTGAACTCTGTTATTTATGAAAGTTTTATTCCTGCTTTCAGCAACTGTATAGTTAGCTCACTGGTGCTTTGAAAAAATTCTTCCCTGGCCATTTTTGTGGAAGCTGTGCTTTCTACAGAAAGCACTGATGCATCCAGCTGCAAGAGGAGCTGAAGCATCTGCCTGTGGATGTACCTGTCACTGGCAGCAGAGGGCAATGATTTAGTCTGTATTTGGTTGGCCCTTTTAAATTAAGAGCACCTGAGACCAACTGGGGAAGATCTCACAGACCCCTTACGTGCCTGATCTCCAAGAACTTAGATGTATTTTGCAGCATTGTCTGTGGAGAAGTGAACACAGCCTAAACTGGCTTTTTGGTTTGGAGGAATCAGGTTTAGTCCCTTGTCTGTTGGCCAGGAAGTCAGCCAACAAACAGATATTGGTTGTTTCTTTGTCCACATACAAGAGTAAATAGATGTGTAATGATGACTTTCAAGCTAAGGTGTGTCTCTGTGGTATGGTAGACACCTAGCTTTACAGACAGTATGGTACAACATCACTTGGCTCCCCTAGAAGTTCCAAGAAGAAACTTGCAACTCCTATGGTCCCATCATCTACTGAATATCATAACCATGATGTAGTTATGAATGGATAATTAACACGTGACATTAAGAGTTAAAAGAGTGAGCCTACATTTATAAAATAATGGCATAAACTTGTGAAGAAATAGAAAAGGGGACGTACTACAGCTCTTAATGTGTCTCATTGTATCCACCACAAGTGAGAAAACACAGGCAGAAGCCATTTCATTAGCGTTAAGATTTGAGTTAGGTCAACAGTAAATTCTCTTGATGTAAGAGATATTTCTTTGGGCCATGTAGTTGGCAGGAGTTCATCAAGTGGGCAGAGTAAAATGTAGTAACTCTTTTTGACAACTTACATGACAAAGGATCACAGGAGAAACCGGGAGGAGGGAAAAGATGGTGTTTGCCTCCTTGTCTTAATCTGGCTGGAACTCAACATTGGTAAATTTTTGTTTTAGTTAGGTGTCAGTCTAATGGCCTTTGAGCCGACAGAGTCTGGTAAAAATAGATGTGAGTAGATGTGAGTCTGAGCATGGTGAAGCCCGGCAGAAGCCCAGCATTAGATGATACTGGTTTAAAATGTTTGCATTACAGTCCTAGCAGAACAGAGGTCTTTCCTGGATGCTGACCAAGAGTTTGCAAAACGGAAGAAAAAACACAACCAAAACCTTCCTGTGAAGAAGTAGAATATACAGGGAAATGATGATGAAGAGACAGCATGAACTTGGGAACTGAAAGACCAAAATACAAGAGACAGAAAATGAGATGTAACATGTAAATTGGGAAAGAATAAAAATGAAAAAAACCCATTTTGCATCAAGATACTAAGTTAGAAGTACTATGCAGTAACAAAAAGCCTGTAAGCAGCTACTATGAGAGAGCAAATTCTGGCAGAGAATTAGGAGTTAAAGTCTCTCTTACAGGAGAAAAGGTCATTAGGACTGACAATCACGAATTGAGCACTGCACTTCCACCCCACTGCCTGGCACTGACAGACACGTATGCCACCATCACCTCCCAAACAACAGTTATGAAAGAGGCTCCAGTAGCAGCCTGAATAACAGTGCACGAGATGCAAGTCCTGGAACAGATGGATGCAGACTTATAAGACTGTGAAGCTGAGGTTAAAAAGTAAAGTGCAGCACTGGGGCAATGTAATGCCTCATCACAGTTGTTATGGAAGCAACTTCCAAAAGGGATGGTGGGGTGGATGGGGTTCTGTGATTTGACCTTGTTCAATCTCATCCTTCACTCAGAGAAATAGAAGGTCACAAGACCAAATGCTTCTGTTAAGGAGAATCTGGGAATCTTCAAAGTGAATTGTGGATCACCCTTTGCTGCTGTAAAATTAGAAGGTTGAGGAATAAGGGAAGGGAGATATGCAGAGATATGCCAAGTTGTTATAAAACCACTGAGCTGACCCTAGAACTTTAAACAGACTTGGCTGTAAAATTAGGCCTTTTAAATAAAAAAATGTGCCCTGAATAGCTTCTTAAATAATAAAGATATACTTGCTTTACTATAGTTGAATGAGTACATGCTGTGTAAGCTTCCACTACAGCTGCTCGGTGGCTGTAAAAGCTGAGATAGATGCATATTCCCTGCAGCCAGCAAATACTGAAACAGAATGAGGGGCTAAGGACTTGGTTTATAAAAGCAGGAACAAAGAAAGAAATAAGAGATGAATTTGGTTGCTGAGACAGAGCTGCAGGATCACACTGACACTGAGAAGCAGCCTGGCAGCACACATACAAAGCATGTGATGGACACTACACTGGTACCAGATTAGTCTGAAGCATGCACTAACCAGGGGCTTGCAGGAGCATGGGCTACTGCAGGGAGGGCAGAGTATGACTCACAGTGGCAGCGAAAATCTCTGTTGTGGTGTGAGCCTTGTGTATAGAGAAGCGAGTAGTAAGAAGAGGGACAGTTGAGGCTCTATAGTTCCTCTAGCACGCCTTCCAGAACATTATTGAAGAAAGCAGAGGAACGCTTACAAAGAGTATCTGAGTGTTTTCAGAGGTAAAGTGACCAGACTAAATCAAGGGAATCATGCAGAGCAAATGCCAAGTATATCAATATGAACATAAAAAGTTTACACTCTCTGAAATATCTGCTATTTTTGTCTTCCATGGTACCAAAAAATATATATCCAATACAGTCTTATGGATATCGTTAACCTGGCACTTCTTAGCTTTACTTTATCATAGAATCACAGAATCATAGAATGGTAGGGGTTGAAAGGGACCTTTAGAGATCATCTAGTCCAACCCCCCTGCAGAAGCAGGGTCACCTAGATCAGGTCGCATAGGAACATGTCCAGGCAGGTCTTGAAGACCTCCAAGGAAGGAAACTCCACAACCCCTCTGGGCAGCCTGTGCCAGGGCTCCCTCACCTGAACAGTGAAATAGTTTTTTCTTAGATTTAAGTGGAACTTTTTGTGTTCCAGCTTCATCCCATTACCCCTTGTCCTGTTACTATCTACTATAGAAAAGAGGGATGTCCCAACCTCCTAACACTCACCCCTTAGATATTTGTAAATGTTAATAAGATCTCCCCTCAATCTCCTCCGGACTAAACAGCCCCAGTTCCCGCAGCCTTTCCTCTTATGAAAGATGTTCTATACCCTTGATCATCTTGATGTTCCTGTGCTAAACTCTCTCCAGCAGTTCCCTGTCCCTCTTGAGCTGAGGAGCCCAGAACTGGACACAGGACTCCAGATGAGGCCTCACCAGGGCAGAGGAGAGGGGGAGGAGAAGCTCCCTCAACCTGCTGGCCACACTCTTCTTGACACATCCCAGGATGCCATTGGCCTTCTTGGCCACAAGGGCACATTGCTGGCTCATGGTTAGTTTATTATCAATCAGGATTCCCAGGTCTCTCTCTGCAGAGCTGCTCTCCAGCAGTTCGACCCCCAGCCTGTACTGGTGCATGGGGTTGTTCCTTCTAAGATGCAGGACTCTGCACTTGTCCTTGTTGAACCTCATGAAGTTCCTCTCTGCCCAACTCTCAAGCTGGTCAAGATCCCACTGAATGGCAGCACAGCCTTCTGGGGAATCAGCCAGTCCTCCTAGTTTGATGTCATTAGCCGACTTGCTGAGAGTACACTCCGTCCCCTCATCCAGGTCATTGATGAAGATATTGAACAAGACTGGCCCCAGAATCGACCCCTGTGGAACTCCACTGGCCACAGGCCTCCAACTCAATTCTGTGCCACTGATCACCACCTTCTGGGCTCTGTCATTCAGCCAGCTCTTGATCCACCTCACTGTCCATTCTTCCAGCCACACTGCCTGAGCTTTCTGATGAGGATGTTATGGGAGACAGTGTCAAAAGCCTTGCCGAAGTCAAAGTAGATGACATCCGCTGCTCTCCCCTCATCTAGCCACCCGGTTTTGCACTCATTAAAGGCTATCAGGTTGGTCAAACAGGATTTCACCTTGGTGAATCCATGTTGACTCCCCCCGATAACCATCTTTTTCTTCATATATTCAGTGATAACATTCAGGATGAGTTGTTCCATCACTTTTCCAGGGATGGAGGTGAGGCTGACTGGCCTGTAGTTTCCTGGGTCGTCCTTCCTGCCCTTTTTGAAGCCTGAAGTGACATTGGCCATTCTCCAGTCCTCAGGCACATCACCTGTCCCCCATGATTGTTCAAAAATGATGGAGAGAGGCTTAGCAATCACATCAACCAGCTCCCTCAGCACTCTAGGATGCATCCTATTAGGACCCATTGACTTATGAGCCTTAAACTTGGCCAACAAGTCTTTAACCTCTTCCTCCCAGAGACTCCTCTGCTGTCCAGGCCATCCTGTTATCCTTGCTGGACTGGGCTTCCCAAGGGCCGGCCTTGGCCATAAAGACTGAAGCAAAGAAGGCATTCAATACTTTGGCCTTCTCTTCATGAGACAGCAGGGAACCCTCAGCATTTAGCAGAGGGCCCACATTACCCCTCACCATCCTTCTGCTGCTGATGTACTTGAAAAATGCCTTATTGCTGTCCTTAACATCCCTGGCTACATTTAATTCTAGAAGGGCTCTAGCCTTCCTAGTTGCACCCCTGCATGCTCTGGCAGTGTTCCTATACTCTTCCCAAGAAGCCAGCCCCTGTTTCCACCTCTCATAGATGGCTGCTTTCTGCCTGAGTTGTCCCAGCAGATCCTTGCGTATCCATCGAGGCCTCCTGTCTCCTTTTCCTCTTTCTTGCACATTGGGACACACTGATCCTGGGCTTGGAGGAAGTGGTGCTTGAAGACTGACCAGCTCACATGGGCGCTTCTGTCTTCTAGAATCATATCCCATGAGATCCGTCCAGGTAGATGTTTGAAGAGGTCAAAGTCGGCTTGTCTGAAATCCAAGATCACGGTTCTCCTTTGTGGCCTGCCTCTTCCACACAGGATCTTGAACTCTACCATCTCATGGTCACTGCAGCTGAGATTGCCTCCAACCTTCTTATTCCCAACCAGACCCTCCATATTTGTCAGTACCAGGTCCAGCAGCACACCCCTCCTTGTTGGTTCCTTGATCACCTGCCACAGGAAGTTGTCATCAACAATCTGTAGGAACCTCTTGGACTGTGTGTGCTTGGCTGTGTGGCTATCCCTGCAAACATCAAGGTGGTTGAAGTTCCCCATGAGGACCAGGGATTGTGATCGTGAGGCAGCTCCCAGCTGCTTGTAGAAGGCCTCATCCACTTCCTCCTCCTGATCAAGTGTCCTGTAGCAAACTCCTACAACAATATCGCCTTCCTTGCCCTGGCCATTAATTTTTACCCATAAGCACTCTACTCTCTCCTCATCCCCACCCAGGGGATTATAAAATGAAATGTTTTGAGCACTGTAAGCAGCAACTGTAAATCAGCTAAATCTAGAACTTTCCCATGAGAAACTGAATTTTAACAGAAAAAGAATTTTACAACGTTGTGAATGGAATGACTGAACTTTTGCCTTTGGGATATTTAAAAAAAAATAATGTATAGATCAGTGGCCCTCAGATGGGAGAAAATAACAGAGGGTAAAAACTAGTTTCCTCTGCTACGCAAAATGAAATGCAATCCTACATCAATTTACTGGAGAGGACATTGAAGAGCTAAGCAGGTAATTTTGAAAAGTTAGGGTAAAAGCATTTTAGAGGCAAGAGCTGTCATGGTGCTCCCAACTGGCTCCCTGTGTCATTTTTAGCGTAAATGACTGTTTCACCATTTTGACCAACTTCAGTTATGAAATTGTTCCATTTATTTCCAGCCATCATCCATCATGTAGTTTGCAGGCTCCAGCTATATTTGACTGTATATAAATTTATGTGTTTGCACATACACACATGTAAGTGTAAAAAAAATATTATAAGGTAACTTTCTATATACAATTTACTGTTAAAGAGTGTGGTTTTAATCACATCACACTCTTAAAGGCCACATTGCAGTCTTAGCTACAGGAATTTAAAAATCTGGCTTTGTGCACTATACTTGTCATTTTAATCCTAAGAATTTGTCATTTATGCAGACTAGATTGGCTTTAAAAGTCAGTGCTTAACAGGTCAAACAATGGTCATGTGAGCTCCTCTGAGACCAGTATAGGTGTTGTGAGAGAAAATCACACAGGGAAGAGTTCACCAACCTCCAAGACGACCCGCATTTGGCCTTAATCAGGAGCTTAACTCCACAGGAGTGTTTTGCAACAGCCTTCATGAATTCATATGTGAAAGCCTATGTTTTACAGTCTGTCAGAAGCTAGGGGGTGATGATGTGGCCTTGTAGCCAGAGAACTGCTGTATTGCCTTTCCTAGTAACAGAAGGCAAGTTTTGAAGTAATGCTGCAAAGAGAAGGTTTTCAGATCTGCATTGTCAGGGCTTGCCTTGGCCTGCCTCAAGGCTTTGTTCTGGTCTTTTAAACTGTAACAGTAATTATCTAACAAAGTGGTAGCTTTTGGCTTACTTTTATATGATTGTATAATGAAGTGCCTCTTTTTGTAATTATTTTCATACAGTTCTCTACCTAACAGTTAGAACTAACAAGCTGCTGCTCTGTGTAAAATGAATTGTCTTAAGCTAGGATAAAAATGCAGCATGGAGGAGAACAGACATGGAATAATAGCACAGGCCTTAAAACTGTGAGCACAATACTAGTACTAGAGCCAATGGAGCTATAACCAACCAACCCACCAATGGTCAGTTACTGGTCTCTAAAGGAATGCAGCCACGTTGTGGGTGTGAGACAAGCTGGTTTTAGGTGTTACAAAGAAAACAAAGAAAGAATATGTAAAGTATAGCATTATATAGCAAATCTGAATGTGACGTGGAATTCAAGAAGAGTGCCGAACCACAAGATGTAAGGCATGTCAGAGAATTTATAACAATAAGCCCAACTGGATCCTAGACTAATGAGGACTAAGCTGAGGACATTGACAGCTTGCCATAATCCTCTTCTCCCATTTCAGACTAAAGCTATCAGCCATAGGACTCAAGAGCAAGTCTGTGATGAGCAGAAAACCACCGAGAAGTGAAAAGTGATACAAAGTCTGTAAAAGATTTTTAACTATTTTGAAACATTTTTCTTTTAGTTCAGTGAGGTTTTTTTTAATCATTTTGGACTAATGACAGTTATTTTATTAGACTGTGAAGATATCATGTAGTCAAACATTAAATTCTTGACTCACTATTTAGGTTGTGTTTCTGAGGCACATATGAGCTATAGTATAATACTGTCCTTAGAACTAGACAAAATACGGTATTTAGCCTGCTTCCCTTGACCACATAGTGGGCACAGACATAAAAAGAGGGAAGCAAAAAATTAGGGCTATTTCTCTTCTCTCCGTTTTTTCCTTTTTGCTAATAAGGAGTACTTCTGCCTTAGTGTTTTGTATGAGGGAATAGAGCCAATATGCTAGAAATCCTTTGTACTCCATCCTTGTAAGGGATGAAGATTGAAGGTGTTTATAAACTAGATGAATAAATAAAATATCTACAAAAGGTTAAGATTTCTGCCAGGTTTGCAGGCATGGGAATCTGTGCAGTCTTTGTGTATGTCTGGCAGCTTGAATATGAATACCAGAGTATCAGAGGAGCAAGAGGCTGCCCCTCTAGATCTCATCATCAAAGGCTAAAGTGTGATGAGGCAGTTCCTTGTCTACTTTCATAGTATTACAGCTTGTAATCAATACTCACATATTTTTCCTTACTTGGCCCTAAGGGAACAAAATGAATGCATTTTTTCATCTGTGTGGAGCCCACTACCTTGTGCCTATTACATGCCTAGGACTTACTATTAGCTCATTGTAAATTTGAGTTCAAATTTTCAATGTAGCATTCATCCCCTGAAAAAAAAATTAGAAGTAAATAGAAACATATCACCCAGGTTTTCTCCCCTCACCCTGTCTAACATAGCTGTACCCTGTTCATTCCCATGCCCATCACGATATTCAAGCTGGTTTCTTTTCAGACCGCGACCTGTATGAACACTAAAAAGAGTGTTGGCTTCCTAATTTGTTATAGCAGGGAAATAGGTGGAGAGAGGTCTGAAAATTTTGTTGAAGATCATTATTTGAGGATTGATAGCTGGCACTTTGCACAAACCTCTCTCCTTGAAATGCAGGACAGGGATATGCTGTTGCCTGCTCAGCAAGGAGAGGTATGAAAGGGTCATTCATTTTTTTGTCAGTTATTAGTTAGAACATCCAATGATCTTTTCTTTGATCTCTTAGCAACTGGATTGGCTGTACAACTTTGAGAACTGTCAGGGAGCAGATGGTGGCAGTGACAGCACAGAAGAGGGCAGATTGGTGCTGGGACTGGTTGTGCTAGATGTGTTCCAGTGGAGGGCACTCATGGCATCAAGGATGTCACCATGGGCCAGTTGAGGTGAGACCGTAACTGCTTCGTTTTGTCCTCCAAGAAAGAAGGGCATGAGGGCACATTGCTGGCTCATGTTCAGTATATTATCAACCAGAATTCCCATGTCTCTCTCTGCAGAGCTGCTCTCCAGCAGGTCAATCCCCAGCCTCTGCTGTTGCATGGGGTTGTTCCTTCCCAGATGCAGGACCCTGTACATGTCCTTGTTGAACCTCAGGAGGTTCCTCTCTGTCCAACTCTCAAGCCGGTCAAGATCCCGCTGAATGGCAGCACAGCCTCTGGGGAATCAGCCAGTCCCCCCTCCCAGTTTGATGTCATTATTGAACTTGCTGATGGTGCACTCTGTCCCCTCATCCAGGTCATTGATGAAGATATTGAACAAGACTGGCCCCAGAACCCATCCCTGTGGAACTCCACTGGCCACAGGCCTCCAACTCAATTCTGTGCCATTGATCACCACCCTCTGGGCTCTTGTCATTCAGCCAGCTCTCGATCCACCTCACTGTCCACTCATCCAAGCCACACTGCCTGAGCTTTCTGATAACGATATTATAGGAGACAGTGTCAAAAGCCTTGCTGAAGTAAAGGCAGATGGAATCCACTGGAATGGAATCCCTCCTCACCTAGCCAGCCATTTTTACTCTGATAGAAGGCTATCAGGTTGATTAAACAGGATTTCCCCTTGGTAAATCCATGTTGACTGGCCCTGCTAACCATCTTTTCCCTCATGTGTTCAGTGATAACATTCAGGATGAGTTATTCCATCACCTTTCCAGGGATGGAGGTGAGGCTGACTGGCCTGTAGTTTCCTGGGTTGTCCTTCCTGCCCTTTTTGAAGGCTGGAGTGACATTGGCCTTTCTCCAGTCCTCAGGCACCTCACCTGTCCCCCATGATTGTTCAAAAATGATGGAGAGAGGCTTAGCAATCACATCATCCAGCTCCCTCAGCACTCATTGAGTCCCAGTAATTATAATTCTGTATCTTGAATATATGTTAATTTTGGAACTACAGACTGTTATACATTATATTAAACTAATCATATTACTGATCTCTGGAATTCAAAGTCCTTTACATTTGTGAACTGTTAATATATTGGTGACCACACCTGATAGTTTATTGCTATAAATGTCATTAAGGATAGTGGAGTTAGATAGATGTAAAAGAAATGATTGGTTGCCTTTTGCATTTGTTCAGGGAAGCTCACAAGGCAAATAAATTAGTCTAAGTCAAGATGACATGCCTTCAGGTGGGTGGGTAAAGGCCAGAAATAGTAATTTTCTTTTACCCAAGATAATGCACAACTATTTAATTTAGATTACTGTTTGAAGGGATGAAATGAGATCTAGAACAATTAGCTTTTTTGAGTTAAATGAATGTTAGGGGTGGGAACACTCTTGTTAGTTGCATGGATACATTCAGTGGTTTGGTGTGTCCTTTTCAGAGACTACTTGTTACTCTTTTTTCTAACAAATCTTTTTTATCAGATTACTTCTTATCATGAACTGCAAATAATTTTGCAAGAGAGGGAGAAGAGTTAATAATCTATAGCAGGTTAAACTTCTCATTCATATGATTTTGCTGATGCAATACCACATTTTAGTGAGTGTCATTCAGAGCAACACTGAATAAGTGATACACTGAACATTGTCACAAAGAAGTCAGTGCTTCACTGAATGAAGCAGATATCCATAATGAAGCAGATATCCATAATGACACTTTGAGATCTTGCAGGACAAGGGAAGGTTTGAAGTTGTGAGATAGTTGGCTTGTGCCCATTCTGCTTGGCTTCCTGGATTTTTGCATACATAAACCTGCTAGTTACACAGTTATGTTTTATGTTCTGCTTAGACAACATCTGTGAAATTCTGGCCAAATGGCAATAATGCTAATTTTGAATCTAACAGCTGTGGCATTGGGACTTCACTTGCCTCCCTGCAGTGAGAAGGCCTCTGCCTTGCTGACAAACCACTTAAACTGTGTTGAGGATCTAAGAGGTGTAGATCTCTTACCAGTCATCATGCCTACAGACTTTATACTATTGCCTATCACTCAGACATGAGATAATTTTCCACATGAAGCTAGTAGCAAGGGTAAATGTCCCTAAAAGAATTCTTAAAATCTATGGCATCACCTCCTTTTGTGGATTACAGAATCATAGGTTGGTAGGGGTTGGAAGGGACCACTATAGATCATCCAGTCCAACCTTCCTGGTAAAGCATATTCACCTTGATCAGGTCACACAGGAACGCATCCAGGCAGGTTTTGAAAAACTCAAGAGAAGTAGACTCCACACCTCCAAACTCTGCTTTGCCACCAGGGATTCAGCAACACACTTTTAAGAGGTTGGTGGCTTAGGAATCCAGAGAGCTATTAATGTAGCTTTCTTCAAAACAAGACAGATTTTGTACCAAGTATCATCAGTTCAGATCTGCTATGAATTGTTACTTAGGAATCATTGTTTGCCATTAAATGATTGGGTACTAGTATGAGTGCAGAGACGTTGAGACTGTCATCTGATCTACCAGAAGAAGGTCAGAACTCTTACCAGATAAAGTGTTTTTTCTGGCTTAATACTCTAAATGCTGCAAAATCATTTATTGTGAAGGTAACAATAAGAGGTTAATTATAAGTCTTTCTTCAGGAGAATAGGAGAATAATATGTCTTTCTTCAGGAGGTTGGGACATTCTTTTTTTGTATTGTACCTAGCAACAGGACAAGGTGTAATGGGATGAAGCTGGTACACAAAAAGTTCCACTTAAACATAAGAAGAAACTGTTAAACTGTGAGGGTGAGGGAGCCCTGGCACAGGCTGCCCAGGGAGGGTGTGGAGTCTCCCTCTCTGGAGGTCTTCAAGACCCACCTGGACACGTTCCTGGTGACCTAGTCTAGGTGGACCTGCTTCTGCAGAGGGGTTGGACTGGATGACCTCTAAAGTCCCTTCCAACCCCTACCATTCTATGATTCTAACTGTGTGTGGGTGTGTTTTGTGTATTGGTGGCAGATTTTTGTTCTTTTTACACCAGTGATATGTAATTAGTTTCTTGTCATTGAGTCTTTAGACACACCTGAGAAGCACTTTCACCAACAGGCCAATTTCTCTGAGTGGCCAATAAGCTTAAATAGAAATCAGGCACTGATGCTGTTAGGAAAATTTGTAATAAGTTTATTCTGTAGTGAGATCTAGATGCAGGAAATGGAGCTCCTGCATCACCTGTTCAGCTCCTCTTTCAGCATTCTTGCGAAGAAGGATGTCATGGTGCTGGTAGAGGAGTGGTCTGGGAGACAATCACCAGCCAAGTCTTAGAACTGGGAACACCTACACATTTGTTTCAAATTAGTTACTAGGCAATTTCTCAGTTAACAACTGAAAAATCAAGTATGATTCAGATATGTTAGTCAGAGTTTGAGAATAAAATGTCATCAGTGTGACACCATGTTACTGGTCTAGTGGCTGTGATATTGGTGGCTCTTTTCACCTCAGTTCATGGTGGATAGTCTAAAGGGTTCTTTGATTATGGGAAGCCAGATCTACCTGTATTCCCTCTTGCTCAAGCTCTATTGCATATATTCATATTTTCCACAGACCAAGGCCAACCTGATCCGAAGATAAACTTTCTCATGTGTAGGTCAAACCCAGTGCATTCTGGCTTACTGAGACAGCAAACTGAGTACCAGTGATCTGGTACCTTCTCATTTTTGCAAATGTGGTGCTGTTTTCTTAGTTTTACTATTTTTATGCAGTTACACTAAGCAAACAGTCTATGTTATGTTTGGATGCAAGGGAGACAAACCAATTCACAAGCAACTATTTGTGTTAGAATGTCATTTGTACATTTTCTCACACAATTTGTCTTTTGGAATGATTCATGTCAGTGTTTCTGATTACTTTGAAAACACTAAAAATGTCTGTACTTTAGCCAGGAAAACATTAAATAGTCATGACTACCGTTTGCAGAAAAGTCTTACCTTTGATTCCTTAAGCCCTTTTGAATGCATTGGTTAGGTTTGCTGGAAAAGAGCTTTGAGAAAGACACTTTAACCCTTTATTATCCTGTTGCAACATGTTCAAAATTATGTGCATGTTCATGCCAGAGTTGCACTGGAATAATGAAGTGCCTTTGGACAGGGCAGGAGTGAAGTTGCATAGAGGGGATAAGAGGCTGTCACATGTTTGTGTACGCTTGATGGTGCTTGTGGAGGGTTATGTACATTCTGTCATGGTTTCGGTAGGAAAACTCAGTCTGATTTCATTAGCAAGCTTAAGGAAAACCTGTGTTACTTCAATATACAGTGAGAACTGTGTATTTCCGTGTGGAGGAATTTAGCAAGTACCTATCAAGTGTAGAGATAGTGTAGTCAAGTTGATGGAGCAGTTGACAGGAATCTGAGAATAATATGTCTTTCTTCAGCCTAGACGTTGACTCAGTGTGTGATGTCTGGCAAATTGCTTCAAATCTTTCTGGCTGTTTCCTCCCCAGGAAATATAGGACTCCACTTTAGAATGAGATCTGTAAGAGCTAGTGTGATATATAATGGTTATAATGATAGAGGTCTCAGCAAAAGCTCGGATACTTATCTTCAGTAGTCGTGTTACTTTGAATTTGTTTTCTTAATCGAGTGGTGGTTTGATGTGCAAAATTTCATGTTTCAGTAGAGCAAATTGATCCTTGATGAACTAGTGCAGGATTTTTAGTGTAGGGATTTTTCCTTTTAAACAGAATTCCTACTTTAATGAGTATAAAGATTGTTACATTTTGTAGCAGTTTGCCAAGAGAGGGTTGCATATTGTTAATGCAAGGTTAAGCTAATACACAAATGGGGAAATTCTTGCACTTTAAGTATCTCTTGCATTGTTACAGAAATACCAGAGCTGCGTTCCTCCTAATATGACATTTGCATTTTATTTTGAAAAGAGGATGTTGGCTCCTGCTGAAAAGATCGTGAAACTGTCTAGATGGAGACAGGAAACCTAATCCCTTTTTTGTGGTTGCATCCCATCCTGGTACCAAATAATGGGTCGTTGCCCTCCTCTCCTCTGTTCTGGGCAGATTTAGGATCCTGCAGTGATGTCCCACTTGCGCCAGCAGCTACACTGCTGTCTTAGTCTGTGCAGCAGTTACTACATTTCAGGCTCTCAGTCTCCGAGCTAATGGCAAAAGAAACATGGATTCAAAATTATTAAAGAAAACATAAGTTGAAAATTATGATACACAG
Organism: Colius striatus; assembly: GCF_028858725.1. Taxonomy (NCBI): domain Eukaryota; kingdom Metazoa; phylum Chordata; class Aves; order Coliiformes; family Coliidae; genus Colius; species Colius striatus. The sequence goes on along the minus strand of NC_084790.1, from coordinate 15,832,298 downwards.
TGGCTGTTAGCTGTTTTTAGTGTTTTACACAGATGCCAAGCACCCACTGTAGCAATATATAAAGCCATAACGTTCATCTTCTCACCTAGTCAAGACACAGCTTAACAGGGGTGACCACTGTCTTCTGTGTCTGCTGCAGTGTGTTATGCTATAAAGCCTCAGCTTATTCTTGTTTGTCTTTGGTAGATCCTTTTTGCTGTCCTCCACGTGTTCATATAAAAATCTTTAGAGTAGTGCATTTAGAAATTCTTCCGTTTATTAGTAACCTGTGAGAAAACTCTGGGTTTTTTTAGAACTTTCTTCCTTCCTCCTATCTTTCACTCTCATTCTTTTTTTTTGCCTCCTAGATGGATTCCTGCAGTGAGAAAATCTCTTCAGCTTGAATTCTTTTTTCTTTGCTGTCCTTTTCAGTGAATTTTCAATTCACTTATGTGTATTCTATATCTCTGCTTGTTTTCCCAGGAGACCTCAGACAATAGCCTCCTACACTGTAGAGAGGGGCTTCCTGAAAATGCATGTTGAGTAAAGTGAGCAAGATGAAAACTAAATCATGCTAACCAGTATACAAACGTATTACACAATTGTGTTAGAGTAGAAGCACTTCATAATACTAGAGCTCTAGATTATTAATATTCCCTCTACACCAATCTCTGATTAGCTAGAACAGGTTTGTCCAATTCTACTTTCATGTAGTTTTCACATATGAGGCCTTAAAAGGTCTCGTAAAAGCTTGTGAGGTCTAAAAAGTCTTTTATAGTTTTGCTAACATGAGTGCCTTAACAATTGAGTCACATGGATAAAAATAAAAAATGGAGAAGGCAACACCAGATGCTGATATGTTAACTGATATTTCCTGCTGCAAACAGACTGTCACAAAATGCTTGTTTTACATCTTACTATGATTCTCTGATTCTTTGGGCAAAAGTGGGTTATCTCTGACTTCTCTGCAGACTGAAGCATCTAGGGATTGCTGTAATCTGTGTTTTGCGCTCTTTGCCCCTAGAGAACTTACTGCCAGCTGCAGAGAGACAAAAGATGGTGCTTCAAGATCACACTGTTCCTCCCCTTTCTTCTTCTGTCAGTGATTTGATGAAAAGACGTGCTGTGACAAGCACAGGCTAGCTGAGAGTTTTCCCACATTCTGGGAGTTAGCTGGCCTGATCAGGCAACTATTTGGTCTCTTACTACTTAAGTCTGACACAAATGTGTCACCACATAGGAGGGAAGCTGACATGTAAAATGTTTTCCCATAGGCAATGCAGTTGTTTAAACCAGTGGCATACAATAAGCTTAAAAGAACAGACTTCGTAATACATATTTATGACATCAGGAGTTAGCATTAAATTAGGCAATTTTATGACTACCAAGAACCCTGAACTTCTTTGCTAGTCTCTGCAGTTGCTTTCAGTGATCTGTTGCAAACATTTAAAAAATTGTTGGGTTGCCTTGCCTCCCTCTCCTTTGGTTGGGAACATGCAGCAGTTGGAGCTGAAGGCATGGTTACAGGAGGTTACAGGAGAGTTATGGAAAATATGTGTTATTTCTAAGCTTGATCTGGAAAAGCACAAAAAAAGGTGCTGAGGCATTAACAACTTTGCTCTAAGCCATTTGAAGAACAGGATTTGCAAAAAGGGTGCTGACAGTTTATCTCCTGGATACAAAAATTGTTTCATGGAATAATGCTCTGTAAACTCCTCTAACTCTTTAACCTACTACTCTAGCAAGTACCACGTGTTTGTCAAGTTGAAGGGAGAAACATATGACACAAGTGCTGGTGGTATGAAAAATGTTGTTAAAACTGAATGATTGAAAGTCTTTTCTACAGCCCAAATGGACTTGGATTACTTTGTCCTTTTTTTGAACAGTGACACTAAGGTCTGAGATAAACCCTGTTTTATCTCCTAAGTAAAGTTGAAGTTTGTTTGTAAAAACAGACATTTTGAAAATCCAAAATATTTCTATTTCAGAATTTGGAATGGGAGTGTGTAAAGTGTTTCACAGGTAACATTTCCTGTGTATTTTGTTTGACCTGGAAATGTATTTTCCATGGCTTACAGTTTGAAAGCCATTCTGATACAGGATGTGACTTTGCTGGAGTCACTGTAGCAGTGCTATGCCTGGAACCGTATTACCAGAGCCATGATATGTGTATTTTACAGCTCTGGGTCAAATTGTTTAGAGCTCAGATAAATATATTAAGAATAGGTGGCATGACAAGAGCCTTCTTTGTTGTGCAGGTGGCAAGTACTGGCAGCTGATCCAGATCTCCTCAATCAACCTTCATAACCTCTGCTGAACTTAGAGCTCTGATAATAGTATTTCTTCCAGTAACCCTGCTGAGAGCTGGTGAGAAAACACTGACCCCTTCATGAACCTCACAGGCTCCATATGCCAAGGCCTGAATTGTCACCCAGATGCTAGTGAGGTCAAAGAGCCAAGGGAAGATGTTGTGCAAAGCATCCTCTGAAAAATACACCAGTTTTCACCTCCTCCCTCCGGCTTGGCCCTGGCCTCTGGAGATGCTTATGATCAGGGCAGGGTTTCTGTGTGGAGTGTTGGAAGCGAGGTCAGGCCCACCTAAATCTATGCTTTTACTTACTTGATTTGCTCACATTAAAATTGATAGCAAAGGATTTCCATTCTCTTCTGTGTGCCATGCTCTTAACAATTGTGCACTTGACAGCTCTGAGCTACATGCTGCATTTTCAGCCCCTCCTTCCCTGCTAGCCTATTCCTCTAAAATCATTTAAGCCAGACTCAGCTTCTTGATGTGTTACCTCATGCATGCAGAAATGCATATGCACTCTCAGTAAAAATTCTCAATGTTAGTCTCCTGTTATCTCCCTTCCTATTTTTTTGTGCTATGAAGAGATTGTCTTAGCACAGAGCAACATAAGGTTATGTTAATTAGAATAGCCAGTAGCCTGTAGTAGCGGTAAGTAGGCAGGGTCTTTTGGGTTAATGTATGAATTGATAGCAGACTAGAACGGCTCTGCTAGGAAGGCTCAGTCCTTTGCGGTATTTTTGTTCTGTTTGCTTGTTAGTTTTTTCCTGTGCATAAGACATGCTGTCATCTTCAGCAGGTCAGACTTAATGCAGATAAACATTTTGAGCATGGGTACACTGCAAGCAGGACAGTAGGCTGAAAATGTGAGTTTACAATACTGGGGAAGAAGCTTTTGCATGGGAGTGTATTGTAAGTAAGGAAAACAGTTGTATTCTTTTGCTCCATAGATGATGTATCTTGTAACTTGCATCTGTGTCTTGCTTTTGAGCTGCAAAAGGGAGAACCTTTTCGGGTTATTTTGTACAACTACAAGTTAGACCTTTATGCTGTCTTTATTCTGTAGCTCTGGTCCAAACATTCCGTGTTACAAACCTCATTGTGTTTAAGGTGGACTTCTCAAAAAAAGCGAAACATACTGAAATACCTTTTTCTTTTCTTTTTTCAGGAAAATAAAGTTTTGAACAGTGCCTCCCCAAGAGGTGTGATGAGAAATGGCTTTAGGAAACAATACCCAGAGAAGTTATTCCATCATCCCCTGCTTCATCTTTGTTGAGGTGAGTGCAGCACTCAGTTGCCAAGCCTACAGAGAAGGCAGCTCAGCCTTGCAGAAATTCAACTATTTGTTGGCTATTAAGGAAGAATGCTTTCTTACTTTATAACATGAATGTCTGTCTTCATACTCAATGCCCTTTGAAAACAGTCCTGCATGAGTCAGCTGCATCTTAGGTAGAAGGAAAAACAAGTAGATGCTCTGTTTTCAAGACTTGCCTTTACCAAGTGCTGGCTCATCCTATGGAGAACGAGCAGTAGCTGCAGTTGGAGGTTAGCTGCAGGTGATTGCTCATCTTCCCGTTTTTCCTCAGACCTATGTCCATCTTGCTTCTGCACAAGAACTAGACCTTGTTTAAGGAAATGTGTGATCTCACAGTCTAATGTTTCATAGGCTTAGGAAGCAACATTCTTCTCTGATTTCAGTTCAAGTGGAACATAAAATTCAGATGAGGCATGGCTGTTCTTCAAGTGTGGTGAAGGAAGCTGGCTAGCACAAGGACTGGGAATTGACTAGCAGTGGAGTTACAGGAGTGTTTCTTCCCACAATGTAGTATGGTGCCACATCTTTGTTAACAGTAGTAGGGTGTTTTTTTTCAAATTGGCTTATTATTTTATCCTACACAAAATGCTTTTTTTATGGTTCTTTTACTTTGACACTGTTAGACTGACCAAATCAACAAATATGTGTGGTGCTTATAAAGCTGGGCTGGTTTTCCTGTCAGGGAGCAACTCCAGATTTCCAAGAGGGATAAAAGCTTCCGTGAAATTCAGATGGTAAAAAGGACATAACTGCTTGTGACTGTCTGTCTTCAGAGCCACCTGTCTGACGTAGCTTGGATGCAATACTCACTCTTTAGCCTAAATTATGATGTGACATGCACTCATCCACAGGACAAGCACTCAGTAAAATAAAAAAACAATGGTAATGCTGGGTATTGTGTAAAACTTATCCCATTTCCACTGCAATTGTGGAAAGGTTTTGAGGGTGCTGCAGCAGCAAGTGTAACAGGCACTATGAGTGGTTGCTTTCCAGAGAGCCTGAGCACTGACTTTTCCCCAGGTACATGGCAAAAACATGTACTGGTGTCCAGGACCTCTCTAACCCTTATTTGTCTGGGGTCCCTTCCTCACAGCAACTTCTCCAGCCAGGAGGTAGAGTTTCCTTATATGCACTTCCCTACTTTGTGTCAGTTTAGCCCCCAAAGCATAAGACAGATGATCCTGAGGTCTTTAATCTAATGGAAGTAAAAGCTTTTCATTTGACTTGAATGGGCCTCTCTTGCAGGAGTAATCTAACTGGTTAGAAGATGAGGACAGAGGAAAAGCATCATAAAATCACTAGTAAAGCTTGGCACGGAGCCTTTCCAGCTGTAGCTGTGGCAGACACCAGAGTGGGAAGGTGGCTGAACCTTGCGGTTCTTCACAGACATTTGTCACTGACATGTCCAGCTTCCTGGGGAATGTCAGTCTCTGTTCCTTGGGGAAACGGAGTCGCTGTCGTAACTGAAAAAATGGGTCACTATGCAATCGACTGGAGAAAGAAAGGTTAGAAATGTGGGGAAAACAGCAATAAGCTAAGAAGAAACCAAATAAACACCATTGGCAATGAGATGTCTCAAATTTATTGCTTAAACACGCAGCTTTGAAGATTTTTAGTCTTCTAAAAGTATGAATGATGAGCCTGGTTGGCATCCTGTGACAGAGATATAGATTGTCTTTCTTGTAGACAAGACTGACATTAAAACTAAAATAAATTATTCTTTTACAGCAGGGAGAGAAAAGAATCTTTTGCGCCTTAAGCGTACTTTCCTTGTCCTTTCATGTACTTGTCTTGCTGGTTAGAACATAGTTTTAGATTAAAAATCAGTCCAAAGCGCAGAGGTACTGTCTGAAAAGATAGTCTCCCTCTGCTGCATTTGATGAAAACATAAATTTCTTCCCCTCTTTGTCCACAGTATAGATTTTTAGTGCAGCACTGCTGGAACTAAAAATTCATAGACTTATGTCAAGCATTGTAGCATTAAACAACAGGAAGTCTAATTTCCTGCTGGGAATGCAGAGATGATTGATAGTAGCCATTCAGTCTGAAAGGTCCCTGTAAATCTTAAGACACACTTGAAGGTGTTTTTCTTTTCCTACTGCCATGCATATGAGACTAAAGGAAGTGCTTTTCAGATGAGCTACCCCAGACACCAAGCCCTGTGTTGGATTGCCTGGGTTAGATAGGCTGTATTTTATATTTTTGAAACTATATGACACCTTGCTGCAATTGCTAAAGATGCGTGCAAGCCGTGCTAAAAATAATGTTGTCTGATTTCCTGATAACATTTTCCTATGCAAAAACGATCTAGCACCAGACATGTTAGGAATCACTAGTAGTAAAAGAGATAGTCGGTAAATATTATCGTAGGCCTGTTCCCCAGAATGTGCTGCCTCCATGGAATGAGGTCCTGTGATTAGAAGTTTTGAGATATTTGCTTTTAAGAAAAAACCGCTGAGCCTTAATTGTCATGTCAGATGCCTTACGAGTAGGTATTTGTTAACTTCCCAATATGCAGTGTGTGTTCAAAGAGGTTGTAATGGCAGTGGTGGAAACAAGGTGTCACAAACAGCTTGGGCACTTTAAATACAATTATGCTTCAGTCTGTACAAATGTGACACAATTTCAACGGCTATTCACGTTTCCACTTTTTTTCCATTTAATTTTCTTCCACACCTGACTGACTTGTAGCAGTTAGTTATTATGAAACCTGACCTGAAGATGAATGGCTCATTATAAAAACTGAAACGCTGTGCCCGACTACATACTCCTTTCTATGTGCAAAATACAATTTTTTAAAAATAATATTCTTATGTTTTCACATATTTTTGACTTATGGTGGCATGTGTTGCCAAAGCTCTTTGTTGAGCATCTCCTCCCTCCTTCACTTGCTGGGAGATGTCTGGCAGAGTCTTTGATGATGCTTCAGCATAGCTGTCTCATTATTTTGCAAGCCTCTTTGCAAGGTTTGATCCAAGAAGTGCTATGTTACGTCCTTCTGCTTAACATCCACATGTGTGCTGGTTGAAAATAGGGAAAGGTAAAATCGCAACTGGTGGAGGTGTGTTTGTAAACAGTGGGAGAAGCAGATTGCCTGGTGAATCCCAGTTCTCTTCTTGGATGACT